>NW_027411582.1:35614978-38244731 GCF_049639745.1 Rhodnius prolixus | reverse complement strand
TTGACCAAAAACGAAATCGTGTGCAGTGTTGCAAGGACGGTTTGCAGCTGTTCCAGAAGAATCCGCAGGACTTTAAGCGTCGTTTCGTCACTGTGGATGAAACATGGATACATCACTACACTTCTCAGACCAAAGAACAATCTAAACAATGGGTTACCAAGGGGGAATCTGCGCCAAAAAAGGCGAAGACCGTTCCTTCGGCCGGAAAGATTATGGCGACTGTCTTTTGGGATTCGCAACGAATAATCCTCATCGACTATCTGGAAAAGGTAAAAAACTATTACAGGTGCATATTATTCATCGTTATTGGACCGTTTGAAAACCGAGCTGCAAGAAAAACGCCCACTATTGGCCCACAAAAAAGTCCTTTTCCATCACGACAACGCACCAGCTCACACCTCAGCAGTTGTGGTCGCAAAATTAATGGAAATAGGGTTCCAACTCGTTTCACATCCCCCCCTATTCTCCAGACTTGGCTCCCTCGGACTACTGTTTGTTCCCCAATATGAAGAAATGGCTGGCGGGAAAAAGATTTTATTGAAACGAGGAGGTGATTGCAGAAACGAATGGCTATTTTTCAGACTTGGACAAATCCTATTATTCGGAAGGGATCAACAAACTAGAGCAGCGTTGGACGAAGTGTATAAGCCTAAAAGGAGACTATGTTGAAAAATAAAAAAGGTTTACCCCAAAAAATTAAGTAGTTTTTATTTTTGCACGGACTTTTCAAACGACCCTCGTACTTCCGATACACCAATTTAGAGCATAACCTCATTTTGTTAAAGGGAATAAACCCTTTTATGCACACACGTAATTATAATTGTAATTGTACGTAATTATATAGAATTCTGAACGATAGAAACCGAGACATTACGATGTTTAGGCAATATGAAAGTTTACCTAAATTCACAAATTTCTGAAAACCACTTTTCCATATTAGAAAACTTTTAAGAACTCCTGCTTGCCTAATACTCATTTTATGTAAACATTGTTATAGTCAAAAAAAACATTTAGTAGAAAAGTCGAGGCCTGAAGAGACCATTTAAATCATAATTGAAGATATTTTTTTTAGTTAAAGAATAAATTTAACAGCATCTATTAATTAAAAAGAATTGTTAATTATATGCCATTAAACATGTTTATGAGGTCGACAAATTAAATACGTATCAACTTAATTAAAACCACTGTCTAAATTTTCAAAAAATGTCTAATTAAAACCAATAAAGAGAGAACAACAGTTCAGCTATTGTTTACTGATGGAAATTAGACGCATTACAAGTTCTATTGATTAATTGAGCCATTAACGACTAGAAAATATGTTCCAAAACAGATAATAAATATTTTATTAGTTGTCCAAACAATCAAGTTTCAGTTGCAGTTATATTATCAAAGAAAAAAATAAAAATAAAACAAATTGGCATTTTATGCAACCCAATGCAACTCTCCTACAGTCTGACGATATCAAAACCAGATAACGAAAACATTGAACCAAAATTCATATTTCCCACAATTGTAGAGACAATTGTCTATAATTGTCCGTAATTATATAGAATTCTGAATGATAGGAACCGAGATATTTCTATTCAAAGTTTAGGTAATATTAAAGTTTACCTAAATTTAACCTTTCCATATTTCCTTTAGTATTGAACCTTAATAGTTCAAATTTCACTCAATTGTAGAGATAGTTGTTGTCTATAATTGTGCGTAATTATATAGAATTCTGAACGATAGAAACCGAGATATTTCTATTCGAAGTTTAGGTAATATTAAAGTTCACCTAAACTTAACCTTCCCATATTTCCTCTAGTATTGATCATTAATAGTTCAAATTTCACTTAATTGTAGAGATAGTTGTCTATAATTCTGCGTAATTATATAGAATTCTGAACGATAGAAACCGAGATATTTCTATTCAAAGTTTAGGTAATATGAAAGTTTACCAAAACTTAACCTTCCCATATTTCCTTTAGTATTGAACCTTAATAGTTCAAATTTCACTCAATTGTAGAGATAGTTGTTGTCTATAATTGTGCGTAATTATATAGAATTCTGAATGATAGAAACTGATATATGCGAGTTGTGTGAGAATTCTGACTGGATTATCGATAGATAATTGAATACATAGGTGTGACTGCTGATCATGCCATATCAGTGCCCAAACTACGGTCTCTAAAATTATCTTTTAGGAGAGGGAGTGATAAGGAATCATAATATTTGAAATAGTCCCTAAATATTAGTATCATCGATAAAGCGGACAGGTAATGGGCGCGAGTGCTATTGACCCACTATCAGCTGATATTTACGGCTCTATCCCGATATAGTTCGGTCATCCCCACTGTTCTGATATCCAGCATTAATCTGCCTCAACTAGCGCTAAACTAGCTTTATTTTCTACCTTAATACTCTAGTAAAAGGAAGAACTATCGATTGAGTTTAACAATCGATTCTGAATTTTCACCGCAAAACTAAAGTATTGCGTTCCACGCAATATCTTGCCCAAAATAATTGGTTTTAAGAAATGTTATTGTTTGTGTGTGTAATATATCGCAGTAACTGAGAATCACAGGAAGCTGTAACTTTGTATTTAGATTAGGACCAGGGAAACTAAGTAGCCACGTAGCCATCTAAATCTCTCAAGCGGAAGTGCTACTTCACAGAATGGAATTTCCACTTTTTTCCAAGTTTTCCCCTAAAATCAGCTGCAACGTCTTTCTTGAAACTTGCTGCGCACATTATTCCCATTGTTGCCTCATTTATTTGAAACATTCTCCAGGGGAAATTGGTTGAAGGGTACTTTTGGGGGAGGGCTAAAGTTCCCTGTAAAAAGGCCCTTTGGGTATAATGTACTGTTTTGTGCCCTAAATCTGTTATTTAAGGGACATGCGCATGCCGCTTGAGGTCTCTTCTTTTCCAAGACACTTTATCAGCGTCCCGACTTGACTTGACTTTTCTAACCAACGTCCTAACAACTATTTTCATCTAAACGGTTTTCAAAAAGATATAATTATGGAGAAAACTTTTTTTCCCGAAATTAGCGACACTTTCTGTTGGTTGGAGTAAGATTCAGGGACATTATAAGAACTAGCCTGGCTTGGGAGGCGGCCTCTTCCTCTAGGAGTTCACTATTTGGCTTTCTTACAAGGCACCGATTTAGAAAACTGAAAACATCTGGGAGCGGCGATTATTTGAGGCCCCCGCCAAAAAAAAAGAGTGAAATAAATTAAAAGTAAAAGTAAAATGTACAAGCCAAATCTAGTTGATACAAAATGGTGGGTGTGTAAATATTACGTTAGGTTTAATGTTTTCATTAAGAGGCATTCCTCATATTAATTATAAAAATTTGAAGGGAGAAGTGCATATACATATATATATAAAGTTTAATATTCTTTTTAGCACTTCAACTTAACAGCATCAACCGGTTTGCCTTGGCATGTTGGCATTTTAAGACAACACTGTAAAACAACTCAATCAGAAGGCTGTGATAAAATCGACTTACTAATTTATTAATCGATTTGTATTAGCATAATCATTTTTCGTCCGAAGGGGGGCCCCTTACAGCTGCCTCTTGAAATAAAATTCTCTACATTCTAATTTATACATTTTCTCAAACAAATTACATTTAATTCTTCTCCTCATTCTCGCCGGTTTCTAAGAAGAATTTTCTTGGAAAATTAATTAAATATAAGTCATTCGCCCATATCTGTGTGTGCTGTGTAAATACGAAGTTGAAGGCCAACAGTGGTAGGCTTTTCCGAAACAAAGAGAAATATCTTTCCCTTGTGGAAATCAAATTGTCCATTTCTCTTCCCTTAAGTTGTACAACCAGTCGTGCAATTTTCACCAAAATCACTTATTGTGACATCCTCGGTGAGTTCTTAAGTGAAATTCCAAATTTTAACTTTCTAAGGTTTTTCTTTTTTTTGAGTTTCGGCGCACATATACACAGTCCAATTTGTAAAGACCACTTTTTGTGGGGGACTCAGAGAACCGTCCGTTTCTCTACTAAAAGAAAGTAGAAAATCCTTGTCAATAAATTGGCGAGAAAGCCCGATTGCCACAGCAGCAGTAATTGAATTAAATAAGGCTCGGCTAGGTCCCATTGGAATGAACAAACAGCTGCCAATTTAATGGGAATTATCATCTACTCTCGCCAACTAGGGCATTCACCATGTACCCAGACTCCCCAGCAGGGACTGCAACATCGCTTCGTGACCTTCATTCGCTTTACTTCTACACAATAGCGATCCTTACATTAGCATCTTACTTCCGCCAAGATCTAGACTTTATTTACTTAATTTGCCAACAATCTGTTACTAAGCATTCATGGCGATATTCGCTAGGAGTATGGCTGTCCAGTCTTATTGAGAAAATCTGGTTTGAAAACACAGATAACTTAATTTTAATTCTATCCACAAAGTTCTAACTTTCCATTTTCTTAAAACTCTGAACAAAATTTGTCTAAAAAAAATTAGGAAAAGTTAGTTATTAAAACTACAATATGTTTGGTAATTTTCATACAAAGATTTTCCATTTTCACCAGAAATATCCGTAATGAGGTACCTTAAGTGAGGAAAAGTACAATATCCATGTTTACAGCTACAATTTTTATGAAGCGCAAAAAATAGTGTCCAACGATAGCTTTGTAATGGTCCCCCACTTTAACATTGAAAATTACAGAATTTGTTTTATTGAGTTAACGAGTCAATATTATGCAATTGATGAAATAAACAATTAATTTTTCTGACATTACACTTTCAAGCACAACTCGTTGCACAGCTGATCGCACAGCATGATCATTCGAACTGTAGGTTACTACTGTCGCAGGTTATGCTGCTCAAGATTTTAAAGTAAATTGTTCAGATTGTTAACGTTATGATTTATTTTTATACACCTTTGGATAAATTTTTATGTGGGCAACATTCCACTTTATGGATTTGGTGACATCGATGATTATGCGTAGTGAAGAGTGTGCAGAAACAAATGTGAAATTGAATTCTATACACCAATTTACCTCTGCTGATGGATGAAAATCCGATACCGATCAGAAAAAACATATAACATAGATCTATTCAGCGATATTTAGCTTTAGTGTGCTGCGAAAGGGCGAACTTTGGTTTGGAAGTTTCAATTTGATAAGTACATTCAATAGATCGATATTTCAGGTCCTCAAAACTCACATTATTCATAAAAATGAAACTAACAAAATTTGAATAAACTAGATCATCAAAAAATTAAATAACAATAGAAAAACCCCCTTCTCGCCCCTCCAGTATTGGTGCTATTCACCCACTGATGGCATTATCACGAACTATAAACTCGGTAGAGTACCAGTGTTTGCGCACAGGTGGCAGCACTGTGTAAACTGATCACCTGTTGTACTGGGTCTCGCAGGCATTGTGTTGCAGCCTTCCCCATGAATGGGAAGCATTGCACTGTTATTCGCCATGGCGCGTACATTCGTCCTTGTACAGCTAAACTCGCTCAATGAACACCATAAACATTCTGGCGGGAACCATTAAGTATTATGATTACTTTTAAGTTTTAATGAAGGCCTATGCAGATAGGTTAGAGTCATATCCCTCAGTTATTCCAGAATATATTTATTTGTAATTTTTATACAATAGATTTACCGTAATTCATAATTAAGAGAATTTTGAAAACTAGTTGCTTGGTGCCAACCTTTACAGCATATTCCGCGGTTATTCCAACTCATCATAACCCTTTAATCACTAATTATGGTGAAATACCGCCATCCTCTGTGCCTACTCTTCTGAAACCTCTCCAAAATTCTTTCAAGAACACCTCAATCGAATTAATGAAAACAAAAGTGTACACGTAAGACGTCAAACTGGCTGATTTCCCTCTTCTTGTAGATCTACAGTTGAGATCTGAATGCCAGGCAGTTTCTGCATCATGCAATTGAAATGACCATCTATCTATCTACACTTTGCCGGGATTTATGTACTATACAGGTAGCAATAAAAACTTTAATCACTAGCGCAGCTCAGTGACTGGTCGCAGTAATATTCCCATACATCGTCCTGGCAATTATACATTGTTAAAGCGCTTCTAATCCTGGATTAGAAGGAACATTATTCCAGCTAAAACTGGAACAAGTAGTGTGCGTTTTTCTCACCAGATTTCCCATAGTTTTACTTTTTGTATTGCTCACTTTAAATTCTTGTTCTCCTTTTTCTTTTCCAGAAGCTATGAACCTGGAGACAACTTGGTTTGAAGACAGAAATCTGGCTAAGTTAGCTCATCATGTATATTGATGAAATGGTGTTTTTTTTTTTGGTAAGTAAATTAAAACGAATAAAAATCACAAAGCGAGCTATAATTTGATAGGAGTTCTGCATAATGTAAGAAGCAGCAATCTCCGCCTGAAATGAACACATCTCAAGTGTGAAGTGACGCTTCATGAATTATTAATGAATTTCTAGCTGGATAAAACTACTATAGTTGTCATCACAGTTCGCTTAACTATTTACCATTCAATTAGTATAGCATAACTTGTTCTTGTTATTTATTTATTTTTTTTATCTATTATTTATTCTTGTTTATTGCAGTTATTTAAATTTTATTATTTGTTGTTTATTTCGACAATGTTAAGAGCACGTAATGTCGATTTTTCTGTCAAAATGGGTTTTTGTCCAGTTGAGAACGTGTTCCTTTTTTTAAAATTCTAATTCTTTTACTCTAAAAAATCTTTTTAACACATAACCCCAAGGTTGAATCAAGATGTGCTGCCAGCCACTTATTCAGGCCAACTAATCTTATCCACTAACATTTACATATTCACAAAATATTTGTATATTCTTTAATAAAAAAAAAACACAAATTATGAAAGAAAATTTTTTAAAAAGGGTCCTTTATATTTTAAGGGAACTTCCTGTGCAAACACGAGTTTGAATTCGGCACTTCCTCTTAGAAATGTTACCGCCAAAACATAGATACGGTTTTATTGTTTTCGTCCTCACCCAATAGCATCACTCATCCACGGTAGAGTTCTGGAAGGGAATGCAAAAATTTAACCTTACAGAAAACAGCTAGTTCCCGCGCATGTGTAAGCTATTAAGTTGGATTAAGAATTCGAAATATTTCAATCTCCTCTTCAGCTAAAGAGATAAAAAACAAATTCTTTTTCAAATTGCTTTTTCCACATTCTTTCTATTATCTAACCAATGCAATTGACTTTTAAATGTCGCAAAAAAGAAAAATTTGTCCTTGAATTTGCCCCCTCCCGAAGAGTGATCGTTCTTATCAGCTGATTATAATTTGGCAGGGTGCAACGAAATAGAGGACCGTTCATTTACTATCTCTTACGAAGCAAAGTATTGGCAATCTTGTTAAACTTCCTCTTTCAAATTGTCACCAGAAATATTCGTTTCTTGAAAAAGAAGTGGTTCTTAGTAAAATGGTATGCGCATGCGCATATAAAATAATAAAAAATCCTGTAAAATTAGTAGATTTACAATTTTTGTAATCATTATTGAAAGTTTAATTTAAAAAAATGATAAGAATGGTATGTGAGGGAATTTTTAAAATACTGTAAACTTTATTCAGTAAAATGGTAAATATTCTGATTAATATTTTCTACAGTTGGCAAGCCTGCACAATAAACAGTGGAAAGCCTACAAAATAGTGTGATACAGTGCTTGGTTAACCTATGAACTGTATTGTCTCGTGTAAATTTATTATAATCAGCTGATTGTTCCGGCAGACGGTTCTACCATGCCGTAAAATGTGTTGAATTACTTTTACTTTTGTATATATTATTTTATTAATAAAGCATTATTATTAATTAGCTGCTGATTACAATAAACAACCTGGTAATTAAAATAACGTCTTATTTTCTAAAGTTCGGTTTAGTTAAGTTTGGTTTTAGTTTATGAATATAATTCATTGAGCGGTGAGAAGCTTCCCAGTTGGCTCTCAGCTTGTCTCGTTACCGCCTCCGCAACGTAATTGGAGCTCGGATAACCTCCCTCTCACTCTGTTGCAGGTTATATTTACTACTTTATTAAATTTAAAAACCTGTCTAGCGGCCGGTATTTTTTTCCTTTGAATCAGTTACCTACTTATATACTTTAAAAAAAAACAAACTCTTGGGCCAACGGTAGATACAAAATATAAAACGAAAAGTTTTTGAGTGTATAATTTATAAAGTTCTTTTTATAGCCGTGTACTTCAGGGCTGAAGTAAAAATAATTTGGTGTGGACTGTCATTGAAATAAGAATATTCTGAACTGTTTATTTTTCAGTTGTCCATCATTTTTTATGTTCGATTAATTTATTAAAATATAGTTTCAATTTTTTCTAGGCTTTCAGTCGACTATACCAAGAGAAATTGACTTTGTTTAACGGAATGTACAGACGAAAAATAACAATCCTTACTTAGAACTACGTCATAATCAATCCCTGCCTAATAGCACTCTCACAAAGCCGCCTAACCCTGTAATATCATGCCTTTACCCATAACATGCAGCGCTACTAGGAGTGCGTTAGCTCACTAGTTGGGCTAAAAAGTTGAGCCTAACTTTTTGTCGGCAGACTTGATTTTTTTTTTTCTTTTACTTCCTCTTTTCTGTTAAATGAGGGATGTATAAGGGTACGTTTACAACGGAGCTGTGAGTATAGATGATAGCAGAGATGATAACTGATAGAGTAAAATATAATCGCTGATTAGTGTGCACAACAGAGCTGTGATACATGCAACATGTCCGAGAAGTGAAGAAGAGTTTTTATGTTCACCAGCAACAAAAATGTATATTTTAAAGAAAAAACGCTTTAGAAAATATCATGTACATCCCATAAATAAAAAACGAAGTACTTTGGGCGAATTTCACTATTTATATAAGGAACTTAGAAATTATCCGGATCGTTTTTTTGAATATGTGAGGATGGGTCCACCCACATTCGACTATATTTTAGAAAAAATAAGGTCAAAATTAAGAAAACTTTGGAAAAATTGTCATGGAAATCCTATAACCATAGAAGAAAAACTAGTGATTACTCTTAGGTAAGTAATGATTTGATTGAAAAAACCAAACAAATAAATACACATGAAAGTAAATGTAAGCACGATTTAAAAAACAAAATATTGTTTAAAAGTAAATAATAAAATAATAACCAAAAATAATGAGTAAAGACAGCACTAAATAATTTTTCGACGTCCATTTTGAAGCTCCGCTACTGGAGTTTAGCTAGCAGAAAAATGAAAAATTCAATTCTATCATCTATGCTCGTTTATAGCAGCGCGTATGAGTCACTAGTCGAAGCTTCGTTGTGCACGCTCACATAAGAATGCACTAGGTTATTCTATAAGCGCTGATGCATCACTGCTATCGTCTCCGCTATCATCTATGCTCACAGCTCCGTTGTGAACGTACCCTAAGGCATTAGGATAGCCGAGCGGTTAGAGGCGAGGATCGCAGAGCTAAGATGTAATGTATGGTATTGGGTTCGATTCCCGGTCTAAGCCTTAGATTTTTTTTATTCTTTAATATGAGAAATTTACAGTAAAGTAATTTTGCGAGTCTGACCTGTCCAACGACAATTCATTTGATAGTTGGTCTGAAGCACACCTAAAAAATAGCCATTACTTACTAAAAAAGATATTGAAATGGTGCAGACTTTCGATTTATCACCCGAGATATCCGTTTCGAGGCCTCCTAAGTTCTAAAAAAGAAATTTTAACACATTTATGTGGTAAAGTGTGGGCACAGCGTAAAATTCAAAACCGGAATAACCGCAATAAGTTCAAATTCGATGTTTCGATTCGGGGTCAGCATAGGAACTGGTATTAAACTATTTTTTATTCATTTATTTTAATCATTTAATTAGAAAGAGACACAACGTAAACCAAAATATAACCACATAAACGAAACTCTGATCAAGTAGGCAGCACTATAGTCATCGTAAACCATAAAATTTTAATTGTAACCATTACAGAGCATAACCTCCACATCGATTATACTTCTTAAGTAATGAGCCACTATGAGGGCACACATGGTTGCTGGTCACTTTTGGCCAATAAAGAGAAAACCAAATCTCACATCTGCTCCCAACAAACCAGAGTAGAAGATTTTACATTTATTAATATTATATTTATTTTAGCTCCCACATAGTCCTATTTATCACGTAATTACGAGCTATTAGGTTGACTTTATGTGTGTATTCTGAGCATTTTACAGTGTGCCAAAAATGACACCAACACTATGCGTCTAGAAACAGAACTGTTACATCAAAAAGTAAATTTATATGTAATCATTTCTTTTTAGCACTGCTGCCAACTTAAGTCCAGTCCACCAGTGCCAATTATATTTTTATAAAAAGAGAAAAAAAAACATCTGTAACTCTTGTGTATGAGAAAATGTAAATGATGTCAACGGCCTAACAAACAAAATACCCAGCTCAATTGTAATGTTTAAAATTTCTGGAATGACGTGATTTTTCCCCGCGTCCTTAAATAATTTTGAAAATTTATTTTAGGTAAGGCTTCTCTCTTTGCGAAGTCCTGGTTTTGTGCTCACCACGGGTGGTTTCTGCAACATCATCTCTGATCTCTACTTGACGAAGATATTAGTCTAACCTAGCGACTACATCCCGAAAGCAGCCACTTTGTCATCGCTGCTAAAGCCTCGTTCGATGCTGGTTATCCAATAACCGTTCAAGATGTCTCCTAACACTGGGCCAAATTTTAAGTAAAAAGCATCCCAGACTAGAAACCAAATTCTAAATACCAGTACTAACTACTTCTTTATTCCATTACCGACGTCACGGGAAGCTTATCAGAAACTTGGAATAGAGTATTGCTGCTAGAATAATCTATTCTGGTTAATTAAGTATTTATTACTGACTCTATTTTTAAGCATACCATCTAACAATTAGTAAAAACTACAAAGTTGGAAGAAAAGAGAAAGTCGAGTGAGTCGATTTTCTTGAAAAATCGCTAAAATCCTCCAAAATTTATTACGTAACTTCCGTCCAAGAAAATTTACTAAAATTTGGAATTTCATTTACGTATTTATTTTGTATTAATACTACTAGGTGATGAAGTTGCTTATTAAACTTAAATGACACGTTAGAGGGATGCTTAACCCCCACTAACTTGAGAAGAATTCTTCTGGAAAAAAAATGTTTTAAATAAGAATAATTTTCCCATTTTCTCGGCCCAAATGATGGCCAACTACCATATTAAGGAAAAGAACTGGAAACAACCTGTAACCCTCGTATCAGGTGGTAAGGAGAAATTGGCGCGCGTGCAGAGGAAGGTAGGGTGTTGTTACCAAGGAGACAAGATCACAAAGTCAATACTATGGGCGCAATATCGGGCTCCTTAACTTAGAAAGAGCTACTCATTCACAAATCGACAGCCAACTAAATTTAATGCCGGCTACAAATTTTTGTAAAGACGAATTGTTACTTCTTTCTTTTTGTAAAGTCCACCAGTTTAAAGTTCCACTTGTGCTTTGAGTTGGTCTGAATATTCCTCTAGACGGCGGAGACTTGCATCTTCAAGTTGCAACAAGTACCTGTTGAAAAGGTACTTCACTGTGACGAGAGCTTTTCCGGCAGTATCGTGAAGAATAGGGGCTCTGCCTAGATTATATGTTTCTACTCCTACTTCAAGTAAAATCGATTCATATTTTAGAAATTCGATTTCCATCGGAAGTAATGTTTTGTATTTGCTCTAGTTACGAAATACGATATGCAAGTGTGGTTAGAGTTTGTATGTATGTTAACAAATATCTTTCAACACCCGAAAGTCGATTAACATCGATTATTTTCTTTAAATTTATCGAGTTTTTACCCTTACCAAATCCTCTTCGCCAAAATGATTAATTAATCTCTAATTTCCGGCACGAGAAGCAGTGATGATCTTGCAGACTTTCTATTTTGAGTTG
Organism: Rhodnius prolixus; assembly: GCF_049639745.1. Taxonomy (NCBI): domain Eukaryota; kingdom Metazoa; phylum Arthropoda; class Insecta; order Hemiptera; family Reduviidae; genus Rhodnius; species Rhodnius prolixus. The sequence continues at coordinate 38,232,822 of NW_027411582.1, read as the reverse complement.
TTACCGGAAATCCCTATGGTCCTCTGAGTTCCAAAAGAGGAAGTTAGTTTTTACAGATCCCACGTCAGTGTGATTAGCTCAACCAATCGTAGGAAGTTTACATCCGATATTTTGAATAGGTCAATAAGTTGGTTTTTTTTTTTTGCACAAAACCACCTTACCGGAAGTGCCAGTTTACTGAATATTTCCGCATGAATTTTTTTTTAAGGAAGTTGTATTACGCAAATTGCGGTAAAAGAAGTAATTTGAGTGTTTTGGGCTTTTGTTTCAGTTATTGAACGAGATTTGTTTCAGTTATTGAACGAGATTTGTTTCAGTTATTGAACGAATCTTCTTTGTCGACAACAAATGAATACTTTTCCAAACAATATATTACTCTCGCTATTCGCTAAGTAAATTTTTGATTCAACAAATCATAAAAATAAAAATAATAAACAATTAAAAGAAGACAGACGATTAAAATAACAATTTTTTTATTATCTTCATTTATTTGTCATTTTATTATATAAAATACATTAATTCCATTTGTTTTTTTTGGCGCCCAGATAAGATAAGAATAATGTTTCAAAATGTTGAGTAATTAGCAGAGATTTACAGATGATTTGTATTTAATTTTTTTCAAAATATCTTCTTTTTTCTTTACTAAATTATTGATTACTTTCAACGGAGTAGTTTTATAAAAAGACAGCTTGGAGACGTAGTTCAACAAATATCGAATCAACGTAAATGAACGGAAGTGGAAATCACAAAATATGCATTTCCGGAGAACACTCTGAAAGATCTTTACGATCGCAAAATTCCACCCTCTTGTCAAGGGCAAGAGTAAAAAAGTTCCAAATATAGACTTTTATTATTGAAGGCTATATTTGCTTAATAAGTTAATGGCTAAGAAAAGGATAAGTTACACAAGCAAGTCCCGCGTGGTATGAGAGTCGGATGATTCCAGGGGGGGTCTTCGTTTTATCAGGATATCAAGTTGCAATGTCAAGCTAGTAGGAAAGAACTGATCAAGATTTAATTGAAAAAAAAATCGGATCCATTAATCTCTAGCTAAAGGTGGAAGAAATGATTCTGTGAAAAACAAAAATTTTTGTATTTCGATTTTTGTCGCTGAGAATACGCAAAGCTCCGGAAAAAAGGGGAACCAGTACGCTAACCACGGAGCTACTACAAGCGTGATTAATTGTAATTTTAGTAAGAAATGAATTATTGTGGGCTTGAAATTTTGTTTTGTGAAAAATAGATTTTTTTTTTTTGACAAATTTTGAGGCTTAACTCGCTCTCTCCATATTGGTTGTGTTCAAGTACGTGGAATATGTCGCAGCGTGTAGTAACTTTCTCTAGTTCAACAGTGTTACCAACTTTTGTACTGTGTTTTCGAATTATTTGTTATAGTGGTAGTATTTGTAAAATACTAGCTCTTTTATACTGATATGGACTTGTATAGATACATTAATTAAAGCGTCGTGAGAGATCCCCCCTGTGGCAGGGGACCGCCGGTTGTTGTCGGCGTTGATAGGTGCGTATGATCGTGGGAAAGAGGATAGGGCCTATGTGTACACATTTAAAGCGATCCTGATGAGTGGAGGAGGGGGCACATCGCGGACAGACTGGAAGTCCGCTGGTGGGGATTCTGTATTCATTCTGTTATAGTTTAGTAGCTGCAGAGGACGGACTCTGGACAGTTCAGAGGCTATCTGGAAATGGGATCAAGTCCGCAGTATTGGATACAATATTAGCGACTTCTATCGGTCGTAACTTGTGTATTTATTGTTTAGGTTGTTTATTGTCAGAGGTTCGTTAATCACTTTGGTGCAGGGAATTTGGCTTTACCTATGTTTCCGCCTAACGCTACACTTGCTGACTGAATCAAATGACGTCAGTATGAGAAGGAAACATAATTTAAGTCAAATTCTCTACAACAAACTTATTAACCAACCTCTGACGATGAAGTTAAGTCCAAAACCGAACAGAAGATACAATAAATACATGTGCTATGGACGGATAAAGTGATTTGCAGACTCGTCTTCTTGGATTCAATGAAGGACCACTTAAAGTTTAAGTTCAAACGAGCGCTGAGACAGTTGAAAAATTTTTTTTTTTTTTTTTTGGAGGGGGGAATGTTCTAATAAGAAAATACAGATTTCCACGCTCAAGCAGCCATTTTTACGAGAACCTCAAAATACTCGTACTTCAAAATCTATTTATTTAAATGGCATTCCTGGTTGTCGCCAATTTGTCCCAAATTTGGTAATTCATTTCTGTATTTGATGCTTATTATACTGTTGGTAAAACTGTAAAATAAACAAATGAGATAAAACCTTAACCACCTAAGGACTCTCGTCGTCAGTGTTGTTCACTTAATGAAACAGTGTAACATAACACTCGTCAAAATGAATTTCCCTATTTGCCAGAATAATTATTTTAAATGATTTTTTGTTTTCTAAATACGAAGGATAGATAGAGAAAATTGCAGGATAGATTTTCGGGTAAAAAGAAATTTAGAAAATTATTTTTAGGTTAGAAATTTTTAGAAAAAAAACTTTGAATTTGAGGAAGAGAGTTAACCTCTTCATAAAACGCTCATAAAGTGAAATGCTAAGTTAGAGGGCAGAATAAGCACCCCTATTTTCGAAGAGTCTACAATTCACTGAACGCCGTTATGGTTTCCGGTAGTAAACTGTCAAAGTCCGGAACCTTTCCACCGTTTTCAATCGATTGAAAAAAATAAATAAATAAAAAATTGATCTATTGTTACTGGGGCTACCTTGTCAATGGTAACCGGTAACCTTCTTCAGTGGCTCAAATAACAGGGGCTGGTAATTCTTTTCTAATATCATTCAGTCGTCTTGTTTGCTAATAAGCTTGTAACCGCTGTAAAGGTTCTTTATATGCCTACAATTTCAACGTCCATCAAAATTATTTTATTATTGTTCAAAGCAAAGTAAACAGGCTACTACGTTTAGACAATACGACAGATGTTTAAATTTAAAAGTTTGTTGATTCAGAGCGAATCGTCCTTCATCGTTCTATCAGCTAGTGATTAACATATAACGTTATTAAAGTAATAGTAATAGCCTACTATTATTTCAGGCTGGGCTTAATTTCCTTCGTGGACGGGGGTGAATGTTAATTTTTTACTGCTATTTTTTTTTTTTTGAACAAATAAAAAATAGCCAAATGTGAGATTCGAACTGGTGATCTTCTACATACTAATCCACATTCGTGACCACTAGACCAAAGTGACCATACAACTTAATAATGATAATAGTCAAATTTTACTAATCAACAAGACAACAAGCAGGTTATCGTACTCTTTCGGTATTTTTTAACACTTCGGAAGTTCAATTCTCTTAATTTTCATCAACTTCTAGGCGAATATTTATTATTTTATTAAAGAAAGTCTTAAAGTATGTAAAAAAACGAATTCACCTTGTCTGAAAAAAAATTATAAGTAAATACAAATTTTTAGCACCTATAAAATTTAAAAAAAAATCGAATTAAATTAAATGAATTATAGTAATAAACATAAAAGCGTAGGCAGATTACTAATAAAGCGAGCCCAAGGTCGAACCACCACCAAATTCCAAGACTTCTACAAATTCTTTGTTTTTTTCTCTTTCTTAAAGTTTGAAGAACTGGAACTTACATAGTCGTTTAACAGCCTGATGGCAGACGGTTCTTCCGTTAACTTTTCATTCTTCTCCATTTTCTTCCTTTGGTAATAATTAAATTCCAATGAACAAAAGAAAAACAAAAATCTTATTAAAACAAACTGGATAACTATAACTATATATATATACTTCTCAACGTCTCCCCTTATTTCTGCCGGACTCCAGAACGAGTTCTGGGGACAAAAGAAAAAAAGCGACAGCCACAGAAAATGTGTGGCAGCTTCGCGAAATTCAATTAATAATCGATTAATTCAGATACTTTACACTTAACGATCTAAAGTTCCCACTTAATAATTTCAGTACTTCAATCGTGTCCAGTTTTCACAATCACGGTATAAAGGGTTTCCTTTTTGTTTTCAAATTATTTAAAAAAAAAAAATCAATTATGGACATCTTAAGCGATGTTATGTGGTCATATTTTCCTCTACAGTATCGATTTATTAATACCATCGATTTTTTTCTCTTATTTCAAGGAAAATTCAATTATGGACACCTTAAGCGATGTTGTGTAGCCATAGTTTCCTCTACAGTATCGATTTATTAATACCATCGATTTTTTGTTTCAAGTTATTTCAAGGAAAATTCAATTATGGACATCTTAAGCGATGTTATGTGGTCATATTTTCCTCTACAGTATCGATTTATTAATACCATCGATTTTTTTCTCTTATTTCAAGGAAAATTCAATTATGGACACCTTAAGCGATGTTATGTGGTCATATTTTCCTCTACAGTATCGATTTATCAATACCATCGATTTTTTGTTTCAAGTTATTTCAAGGAAAATTCAATTATGGACACCTTAAGCGATGTTGTGTAGCCATATTTTCCTCTACAGTATCGATTTATTAATACCATCGATTTTTTGTTTCAAGTTATTTCAAGGAAAATTCAATTATGGACACCTTAAGCGATGTTGTGTAGCCATATTTTCCTCTACAGTATAGATTTATTAATACCATCGATTTTTTGTTGGAAGTTATTTCAAGGAAATTTCAATTATGGACACCTTAAGCGATGTTAGGTCATCATATTTTCCACTACAGTATCGATTTATAAGTCTCTATTCCACTACCATCGATTTTTATAAGTCTTAGCATGTTTATGGTAACTCTGGCCGGTTTTAGGTCTTTCAACCATCATCATATGTAGAATTAATTAGTTTGGTGCAGAGATATCGATTTCAGCAAGTGTAGAGCCGAAACAGAGACACGAGTGAAGTCGAAATCTCTACAATCAGACTTGATTAATCAAATGATGAAAGTTCGTAGCAGATCAGAGAATTGTATGTGTGAAAGGTGCGCACTACCAAAGGCAGAATCAACAATATTACCACGCACAGCGGAAGCTAACCGTATTTTCAATTTTATTATCGTAGTGATGCCCAACAAACATCTGGTTTAAATTTTAAATTTAATGAAAAGTGTAATTAGATCTGTTTTTCTTTACTTTCTCGTACTCTTACTTTAGTAAGAGGAAGTATTTTAATCGTGCGGATTTCCTATTTTGAATTTTTCACCGGAAATATCCGATTTTCTGAAGCGGAAATAGTGGTTTTCACAAGGCCAATGTGATATGTGTCCACTTTTACTAAAAAAGAAAAAAGAAAAACCACTGAAATTACAAATTAGACAATTTACCTTAGATGCTTACAACGGACGCCCACTCATATATGTTGCGTGCTTCCCGGTAAAATTCAATGAAGGGTATTTCTAGGCGGGAATGGGTGTTTAGGTTTTCAAGTGCCATTTTGATACCATATGGATGTATGAGCTGTTGCGCATTAATATCGATTAAATATTTAGCTGAATCGATTTTTTGTTTTTTTATTTTTTCCAAAAACAATACCAAAAGTAATTGAAAATGTGCGTGCGTAAATATATCACATTTCAGTGTAGCGCACAGCTTCGCCACTTTTATAAAATCTACTTAAGAATTGGATTAAATTGTGTAAAATTTTAAATTTGAAACCACTGGAAACTCCTCCTCCCCATACCCCGCTCAAGCGACAGGAACTTAACTTCCGTTACCGATTGATAAAAAAGTCTAGTCGACCAACGATCCAAACTGACACTAACGAACAAAACAAAAACACGCGTACCCAGTCCCAGGACGTAGGGAATTGAACCTTAGGGTATTGCTAAGCGCTCCAATCTTAACCACACAAAATCCTTACAATCGAAAATCCTAGGCACCATAACGCACCTTAGCAATCAAGACTACTCACACTAAGCTAAACATCTCTGTTGTTCTTGATCTAGCCAAATCCCTTACAAGTTTTTAGCGATTTCAATGTATAGAACGATTGCAATCATTTGAAACATAATCATCATCAAACCAGGCAGCTTTATTAAGTGTGCGGCAATCAAAGGAATTGGTAAAATATGGCTCTAATCCTAAAGCATTGGTCCCATTTTGGATGATGTTCGATGCAAAAAAACCTGCACAACATATGATTACAGCTGAAGTACAGTTTTTTCGGAAAAGGGCTTCATTTTGTTTTACCTTTAATTTGCAATTTGTTGCAAATGGTATCCATTTGCACGTGGACAAAACGTGTGTATCATTCAGATTGTTTGGAAATTTAAAAAAAAAAAAAATCCTCGTATTTTTTTGCAAAAGCAATATTCCAAGTCAACTATCGATTTTAGAACATTGTCTTTAAGTTTGAGGTAAATATTATTGTATAAATGACAGTGAGTGTTCGTAAAAGATTATTTATTTTTAGAGTGTGTGTGAGTTTGTTGAGAGAGTTCGAGGGAGTGAGGAAGAAAGGAACACAACAACGCAAACAATTCGTCAAATCAGTCAAATGCAATTTGAACAAATATTTCGCTAATCGACAAATTCAGTGGAGGGAACTTAGTCGTTAAGTGAAGAATACCTGAATTACTTACTTAATCTTTTTATATGAAAGAAAAACTTAAGTTTTTTGGCGGTTCATTTACAAACAACACAATAATTACCGGCTTTGCCGCCAAAATAAGGTTAAACCAAGAAAAAAGAATAACACTTACTTAAAGGGACGGTGATTGTGGCAACAGTTTTTCAGAAACAGGAAATACTTCTCGTTATTTAAATTTAAATTAATTTAAAAACAAAACAATAACTGTTTAATAGTTTTAAAAGAAAAAACTAAACGACACGATTGAAGAAGTCGAAGTACAAAAAACAAATAAGAAAAAAAAAATTTTTAACCAGACCAACCAGCAGCGAACCCACGACACAAACTGAATAACTACCAGCTCCCACTCGTTCTCCTTGTTGGCAAAACTCCCTTGATCACTTCCAATGACGGTGGAGGTGGAGTTTTACTGACACCAATATATTTTAAACGGCGGAGAAGGGATGGACAGTGTCGTCGTCGTCGTCATCATTGTTGGTTTGTGTTTTAAGTTGCATCACTTATCTGCTTATACTCTCCGAGCCCCCCACCATCGCGGTATTTGTTTATTTATTTTTCTTTTTCTTTGTAATCTGAAGTTTAGCCTCGTTTCATTGTATACATCGCTCAAATTATTGTGTGAGCCTCCCATTTATGCACTTATACAGAGTGATAGACTTGCGGAGTGTGCGTACTCTATTACTTCTCACCGCCTCCTAGTCATTCATAACGAGACCACGCTATTTTATTTTGTTTTTAAAAGTATTACGTTTTTATACTTACTTCCTTTCTCTTACTCCTAATATTTCCGGTGGAAACTAAAATTAACGACTTTCTGACCAATAATAATACTTCCTTTTGCAAATGGTGGGAGAAAATTAAAAACAACGCGACTTCCTTTGGTTTTCCTAAATCTCAAATAAATAAATCGATTAAAGAAGCACTTTCCGATTATCATAATGCAAGAAATAGAATCGTACATTACACATAAACGGAATCTCATTCACCCTCTTACCTAGAAAACCTTATAAAACAATATACTGTTTTATATCATTAGAGGGTTGTTGTATCTTCTGTCTTGTCTCTTCATGGACTGAGAGTGTTGGAACAGCAACACTCTCAGTCCATGAACAGACAAGACAGAAGATACAACAACCCTCTAATGATGTAAAATATTACATGTCACAATTAGCCCTGAAGATGACCTAGACCCCAGGTCGAAAGCTCGGCATTATAAAGTTTATAATGACTGAAAATGGCATTAATTTTTCATCCTATTGAAACTATGAATCAATCACCAGAAATAATGAACACTAATTTTTCAACAAATTAACTTGGTCTTTTGTGTATTTGTCGTCAAAACAGAAAATGAAAATTTTCCAGTCAGGAAAACCAGTTTGTGTATTAATGAAACGAGCAGTTCCTAATTGAAGTTTATATAGAAACGCTCATTTCTTTTTATTAATTAATAAGTTCTTTTAGCCGTATGCAAATTAGTTCTGTTTAAAAGGAGAGGAGATAAATTGAAAAGATAAAGGAGGAGAATTTAATAAAATCAATTATGGACCGCCTAATTTGAATATGTATAAGTTATTAATGCATACGAGCTGGGTGTGTACGATTTGATACACAAAAGTATACGTACGTCTGTTTGTACGTCGTGTAATACTGATCGGGTGAGAGGTGCTTAAAAATCAAGTACCTGCTACGATTTGCATAATTACTACTTTAATGGTGTAATACAACTTTTATTGCCATTTAATTTATGATAATTATAAACATTTTTTAGTCGCAAACAAAAAATTATTATCTTTTTAAATTGCAGAAAGGAAAATGTAACTTTACTAGTGTGAAATATTTTAAATTATAAGTTTCATTTGAATAAATTTAAATTATTAAATATTACAAAGAGAAAAAAAAAATCAAAACACTGGCATGGCTTTTCCTTTTGGAAAAATCCCATTCCAGGGTCTCCTGAATATGACAAAGTGATTTCCGCTAAACGTACGCGTAAAAATTTCGTAAAATCTGTCGAGTAGGAAACGAGATATTTAGAGTTAAATTTTGGTTTCGTTAGAAACAGTGAAATCTTTAACCTCAATTATCTCGTAAACTACACGATAGATTTAGTTTATATTTTACCTGTATATGGAGACATCTTTTGTTTATAATTGTATAAAATTTCGTAAAAATCTGTCGAGTAGGAAACGAGATATTTGGAGTTAAATTTTGGTTTCGTTTGAAACAGTGAAATCTTTAACTTCAAATATCTGGAATACTACTCGATAGATTTTGTTTATATTTTACCTGTATATGGACACATCTTATGTTTATAATTGTATAAAATGTAGTAAAAATCTGTCGAGTAGAAAACGAGATATTTAGAGTTAAATTTTGGTTTCGTTTGAAACAGTGAAATCTTTAACTTCAAATATCTGGAATACTACTCGATAGATTTTGTTTATATTTTACCTGTATATGGACACATCTTATGTTTATAATTGTATAAAATGTAGTAAAAATCTGTCGAGTAGAAAACGAGATATTTAGAGTTAAATTTTGGTTTCGTTAGAAACAGTGAAATCTTTAACCTCAATTATCTCGTAAACTACACGATAGATTTAGTTTATATTTTACCTGTATATGGAGACATCTTTTGTTTATAATTGTATAAAATTTCGTAAAAATCTGTCGAGTAGGAAACGAGATATTTGGAGTTAAATTTTGGTTTCGTTTGAAACAGTGAAATCTTTAACTTCAAATATCTGGAATACTACTCGATAGATTTTGTTTATATTTTACCTGTATATGGACACATCTTATGTTTATAATTGTATAAAATGTAGTAAAAATCTGTCGAGTAGGAAACGAGATATTTGGAGTTAAATTTTGGTTTCGTTTGAAACAGTGAAATCTTTAACTTCAAATATCTGGAATACTACTCGATAGATTTTGTTTATATTTTACCTGTATATGGACACATCTTATGTTTATAATTGTATAAAATGTAGTAAAAATCTGTCGAGTAGAAAACGAGATATTTAGAGTTAAATTTTGGTTTCGTTAGAAACAGTGAAATCTTTAACCTCAATTATCTCGTAAACTACACGATAGATTTAGTTTATATTTTACCTGTATATGGAGACATCTTTTGTTTATAATTGTATAAAATTTCGTAAAAATCTGTCGAGTAGGAAACGAGATATTTGGAGTTAAATTTTGGTTTCGTTTGAAACAGTGAAATCTTTAACTTCAAATATCTGGAATACTACTCGATAGATTTTGTTTATATTTTACCTGTATATGGACACATCTTATGTTTATAATTGTATAAAATGTAGTAAAAATCTGTCGAGTAGAAAACGAGATATTTAGAGTTAAATTTTGGTTTCGTTTAAAACAGTGAAATCTTTAACCTCAATTATCTCGTAAACTACTCGATAGATTTAGTTTATATTTTACCTGTATATGGAGACATCTTTTGTTTATAATTGTATAAAACTTCGTAAAAATCTGTCGAGTAGGAAACGAGATATTTGGAGTTAAATTTTGGTTTCGTTTGAAACAGTGAAATCTTTAACTTAAAATATCTGGAATACTACTCGATAGATTTTATTTATATTTTACCTGTATATGGACACATCTTATGTTTATAATTGTATAAAATGTAGTAAAAATCTGTCGAGTAGAAAACGAGATATTTAGAGTTAAATTTTGGTTTCGTTTAAAACAGTGAAATTTTAACCTCAATTATCTCGTAAACTACACGATAGAATTTGTTTATATTTTACCTGTATATGGAGACATCTTTGGTTTATAATTGTATGATATTGTAACGAAGTTGACCTGGGCATAGAAGAAAGGCCTAGATTGTTCTAGGGGTTGAGCGATCAAAGTCAGTAACAGGCCGCCACTGCATAAACAAAAGGGCGGTATCTACCTGTGGCAGAGAAGAAAGGCCTAGATTGTTCTAGGGGTTAAGCGACCAAAGTCGGTATCAGGCCACCACTGTGTAGACAAAAGGGCCGGTCTCTACCTGAACTAGAAAGGAAAGGGCTAGATTGTTCAAGGAGTTAGTGACCTGTGTAAAAGCCAGCTAAGAGAAAGGCCTCAGTTGGGGTGGTGGCATATGTGTTTTCCCAGCCAGTGATTGACAGGTGGGAGTGGACAGAGAATTGGAGGAGGCGACTCACAGCTGAGGTGGTGGCAGTATGTTTTCTCCAGCCAATGAACGTCAGGAGGGCGTGGAAACTTATGCTCAGAGAGTTGGAGGAGGGCAGTCCCAGTTGGAGGGAGGCACGCAGTTAAAAGGAGGCAGACACAGCTGGAGAAGTCAGTTTTTAAGGAGTTCTTAATGAGTTGTTAATCAGTTTTAATCAGTTAGTTTTGAGTGAGTCTTGGAGAGACGTTAGTTTGGAGAGACACTTTGGAAGTGACAGTTTGAGAGAGTCAGTGTTGCGGAGTGCTTCAGAGATAGCTAGTCAGGCGGTTAGTCAGTTAGTGAGTAGAGCTTTGTTTGTGTAGCAGAGACTAGTGCAATTCGGTGCAGTGCGGACCAGTGGTCAGTCGTGGAACAGTTTTGTTGCGTTACGTAGTGAGTAAGTAACAGTAAACTGTTGTGACTGTTTTTAAATGGTGACTGTTATGAATAGCGTTAGTTGCTAATAAATGTTAATGAGAGTAATGTTAATGTGTTAATAAATCAGGTTATTACTTACAACTTTAGCGAGTTTTATTATTTAATCAAACCCACATAATATATTAAATTAACTAGTGGCAGGCATTAGTTGTGTAAGGAAAGTTCTTTCTTAAATAAAAGACAAGAAAAACTTTACAATATTTCTTAAAAATCTGTCGAGTAGGAAACGAGATATTTAGAGTTAAAGTTTGGTTTCATTTAAAACAGTAAAATCATTAACCTCAATTATCTCGTAAACTACGCGATAGGTATTATTTATATTTTACCTGTATATGGAGACATCTTTTGTTTATAATTGTATGATATTTCGTAAAAATCTGTCAAGTAGGAAACGAGATATATAGAGTTAAATTTTGGTTTCGTTTAAAACAGTGAAATCTTTAACCTCAATTATCTCGTAAACTACACGATAGAATTTGTTTATATTTTACCTGTATATGGAGACACCTTTTGTTTAAAATTGTATAAAATTTCGTAAAAATCTGTCGAGTAGGAAACGAGATATTTAGAGTTAAATTTTAGTTTCGTTTAAAACAGTGAAATCTTTAACCTCAATTATCTCGTAAACTACACGATAGATTTAGTTTATATTTTACCTGTATATGGAGACATCTTTTGTTTATAATTGTATAAAATTTCTTAAAAATCTCGAGTAGGAAACAAGATATTTGGAGTTAAATTTTGGTTTCATTTAAAACAGTAAAATATTTAACCTCAAATATCTCGTAAACTACACCAGAGTTGGGCACTGATTAAAAAAAAAAAAAAATTCTAAATTTAATTGATTTAATTTTTTAATTGATTAAATTTATTTTTAATTTTAATAAGAATTTAATCGGCGAATTTAATCGTAATTTTAATCATATGACAATTATTTAATCAATTAAATTTCATATTTAATCGTTAATCAAACTAAAAAAATTATGATTAAATCTGAGAATTAAATTGAACTTTAATTTTAATCACCGAATTAGTTCAATTTCAATCGTTAATCAAACTAATTTAATCATCCACTTTTATGGCTTTTCAACCAATAGTTCGAACCACGTTTTGGCGAGGCCATTTTTCTAAGCGTCTTCAATAAATAATTTTCGGTTAATTTTTGTAGACTTGGACTTCTTCACGAGTCTCTAGACCAGTGGTTCATAACCGTTGTTCCGCGAATATGGTCCAAGTGTTCCGCGAAATTTCAATTTTAAATGTATTGAAATTTAGAAACTTAAGAAAGATACGAAAACAAAAAATTGTTCCTTTTTTTAATTTGAATTTAATTTTAAGTTCTTGCTAAATACCGAATTTCAAATTATTTAATGTTAATGTTCCGCGAGAAAAATATTAAAACTGTCCGGTAGGACAGTTGTATAAGGGTTGATCGTCAAAAACTGCACGAAAAAGCGTAACGTTGAAAAACACCCAACTTTGACAATTTTTTTCTCTTTTTCTACAAAAGATAAAATTCCCAAATTTTCTTTATAATATAGGGCAAACCCTCCTTTATAGCTGTAATTTTTTTGCAACAACCCAGATCTAATAGGTATCGAGAAAAAAGTTGCCAAAAATGAGCAAAAACGGCTTTTTCAAAAAATGTTCTTGTTCTTGTTCTTGTTCTTGTTCTTCTTCTTGTTGTTACCTTTTTTGTAAACAACGTAGCGCCTAAACGCTGGAACCGATTTTCATGAATGAGGTGTCATTCGATTGGGAATTTTATGTAGATGTGCCTTTTGGGGGTCTCGACGCTGTACATCGAATGGGGGAGGAGTTAGCCCCCTTAATGTAAGGCCCCCTCCAAAATTATTATTACTAATTACTCTGTAAATCTTGGCCCGATTTTGATAAAATTTGGTAGGATGTTAGGGTTAGGGCTCCCCTACGTAACATTAAAGCGGCGATCAGCTCTTACACTTGTTAAGGGGCAGTGTAGCAATCGTTTCAAATTATCGACACGTGAACCGATTTTCATGAATGAAGTGTCATTCGAATCGAAATTTTGTACAGATTTGCACTTTAAAAGTCTTGACGCCGTGCCTCATGAGGAGGGGAGTTTGCCCCACCCAAATAAGGCCCTTTCTAAAACCATATTATTACCAATATTTCTATAACGCTTAGTCCGATTTTGCTCCGAAAATTCAGCTCGAATAAGTGGTTAAAGCTCCTCTACGTTGCTGATGCTCTTGCACCTACTGAGAGGAAGTACTGCAATCGTTTAAATTATCAATGAGTGAACCGATTGAAATCAATGAATTGTCGTTCGATTAAAAAATCTTTGCCTCTTTGCCTAGAAGTACTGCAATCGCAGTTTATTTTTCTTACTCCTCTTAAAAGGAAGTACTGAAATCGCAGTTTAATTTTGCTATTTACGTACAAATACCTTCCTATGTTATTCAAAACGCTTTTTCAAAAAAAGTTGTTATTGAGGATGGTTTGGGGGACCGCAACTATAATCATTCTTTAAAAAGATCTCTCCAGAGGTAGTTACGGTTCCGACTTAACACCTTATCAGATTATAATGATAGAATTGTTTATTCCAAATTTTAAAAAAATCTGTAAAGAAGATATGTAACTTTGTAAAATAGACAAAAAGGAAAATCTATCCAAAAGGTACAAAACTCTTTAACAAAAACTTACAGTTTAAAATGTTAAGTATAAGGGTTGATTAAACGCCAAAAGGTACACAAATCAGCAAGCACCCAACATTTCATTAATTCTTCATTAATATTTATGTAATTTTACTGTATTAATTTTCATTAATATTTTTTAGAATTTATTAGATGTCACAGACCCTTATGCTGGCCACTTCATTTATAATATTTTTTTGTTATAATTATGATAAATCACACATACGTACATGCATGTTAAAGTAGAAAAAGACAAAGTTAGAGTAGGCTACTGTCTTGAATTCGTCTTACCGAAATATTCGTGAGCACAAATATCACACAGTTAATAACAAGTACCGGTAGGACAGTTGTATAAGGGTTTAGTAAAATACTGGAGTAATTAGCTGTCCTAAAAATATGCATATCTTATTTACTTTATATTACATATTAAATTTTTTGATTAAAAAAAAGTTTTGAATTTTTTAGCCTCATAATTTTTTTTTATAACGTTTTTCTTTTCAACCAGTAATTAATAGTTTGATTATTATAAATAACTAGATATTACAGTCAATCTACAGTGCTACTTGAACATATATTTTCTAGACGAAAATGGCCAGCATAAGGGTCTGTGACATCTAATAAATTCTAAAAAATATTAATGAAAATTAATACAGTAAAATTACATAAATATTAATGAAGAATTAATGAAATGTTGGGTGCTTGCTGATTTGTGTACCTTTTGGCGTTTAATCAACCCTTATACTTAACATTTTAAACTGTAAGTTTTTGTTAAAGAGATATAAATATAATTGTGTTCCGCGTCTATGAAAAGGTTAAGAAACCACTGATATAAAAAGTTAAAAAATTATTTGGTGATGAAATTCTGTAAAATTATCTCCCACTATATCTATATAGTTCTATATCTCCCACTGTGAACCACGTATTGGTATGGAATTTTGTTCTCTTATACACTTTGTTTTTCTCAATTATAAACTATAGTTATTATGTGCACAGATCTATAAATGTAGAAGATATAAAGAATCGGAAATTTTTTGGGTCATGAAATTCTGTAAAATTATGGCCGTTCTATATCTCCCACTGTGAACCACGTATTGGTATGGAATTTTGTTCTCTTATACACTTTGTTTTTCTCAATAATAAACTATAGTTATTTTGTGCACAGATCTATAAATGTAGAAGATATAAAGGGTTGAAAATTTTTTGGGTCATGAAATTCTATAAAATTATGGCCGTTCTATATCTCCCACTGTGAACCACGTATTGGTATGGAATTTTGTTCTCTTGTACACTTTGTTTTTCTCAATTATAAACTATAGTTGTTTTGTGCACAGATCTATAAATGTAGAAGATATAAAGGGTTGAAAACTTTTTGGGTCATGAAATTCTGTAAAATTATGGCCGTTCTATATCTCCCACTGTGAAACACGCATTGGTATGGAATTTTGTTCTCTTATACACTTTGTTTTCCTCAATTATAAACTATAGTTATTTTGTGCACAGATCTATAAATGTAGAAGATATAAAGGGTTGAAAATTTTTTGGGTCATGAAATTCTGTAAAATTATGGCCGTTCTATATCTCCCACTGTGAACCACGTATTGGTACGGAATTTTTTTCTCTTATACACTTTGTTTTACTCAATTATAAACTATAGTTGTTTTGTGCACAGATCTAAAAAGGTAGAAGATATAAAGTGTTGAAAATTTTTTGGGTCATGAAATTCTGTAAAATTATGGCCGTACTATATCTCCCACTGTAAACCACGTATTGGTATGGAATTTTGTTCTCTTATACACTTTGTTTTTCTCAATTATAAACTATAGTTGTTTTGTGCACAGATCTATAAATGTAGACGATATAAAGGGTTGAAAATTTTTTGGGTCATGAAATTCTGTAAAATTATGGCCGTTCTATATCTCCCACTGTGAAACACGCATTGGTATGGAATTTTGTTCTCTTATACACTTTGTTTTTCTCAATTATAAACTATAGTTATTTTGTGCACAGATCTATAAATGTAGAAGATATAAAGGGTTGAAAATTTTTTGGGTCATGAAATTCTGTAAAATTATGGCCGTTCTATATCTCTCACTGTGAACCACGTATTGGTATGGAATTTTGTTCTCTTATACACTTTGTTTTTCTCAATTATAAACTATAGTTGTTTTGTGCACAGATCTATAAATGTAGACGATATAAAGGGTTGAAAATTTTTTGGGTCATGCAATTCTGTAAAATTATGGCCGTTCTATATCTCCCACTGTGAACCACGTATTGGTATGGAATTTTGTTCTCTTATACACTTTGTTTTTCTCAATTATAAACTATAGTTATTATGTGCACAGATCTATAAATGTAGAAGATATAAAGAATCGGAAATTTTTTGGGTCATGAAATTCTGTAAAATTATGGCCGTTCTATATCTCCCACTGTGAACCACGTATTGGTATGGAATTTTGTTCTCTTATACACTTTGTTTTTCTCAATAATAAACTATAGTTATTTTGTGCACAGATCTATAAATGTAGAAGATATAAAGGGTTGAAAATTTTTTGGGTCATGAAATTCTATAAAATTATGGCCGTTCTATATCTCCCACTGTGAACCACGTATTGGTATGGAATTTTGTTCTCTTGTACACTTTGTTTTTCTCAATTATAAACTATAGTTGTTTTGTGCACAGATCTATAAATGTAGAAGATATAAAGGGTTGAAAACTTTTTGGGTCATGAAATTCTGTAAAATTATGGCCGTTCTATATCTCCCACTGTGAAACACGCATTGGTATGGAATTTTGTTCTCTTATACACTTTGTTTTCCTCAATTATAAACTATAGTTATTTTGTGCACAGATCTATAAATGTAGAAGATATAAAGGGTTGAAAATTTTTTGGGTCATGAAATTCTGTAAAATTATGGCCGTTCTATATCTCCCACTGTGAACCACGTATTGGTACGGAATTTTTTTCTCTTATACACTTTGTTTTACTCAATTATAAACTATAGTTGTTTTGTGCACAGATCTAAAAAGGTAGAAGATATAAAGTGTTGAAAATTTTTTGGGTCATGAAATTCTGTAAAATTATGGCCGTACTATATCTCCCACTGTAAACCACGTATTGGTATGGAATTTTGTTCTCTTATACACTTTGTTTTTCTCAATTATAAACTATAGTTGTTTTGTGCACAGATCTATAAATGTAGACGATATAAAGGGTTGAAAATTTTTTGGGTCATGAAATTCTGTAAAATTATGGCCGTTCTATATCTCCCACTGTGAAACACGCATTGGTATGGAATTTTGTTCTCTTATACACTTTGTTTTTCTCAATTATAAACTATAGTTATTTTGTGCACAGATCTATAAATGTAGAAGATATAAAGGGTTGAAAATTTTTTGGGTCATGAAATTCTGTAAAATTATGGCCGTTCTATATCTCTCACTGTGAACCACGTATTGGTATGGAATTTTGTTCTCTTATACACTTTGTTTTTCTCAATTATAAACTATAGTTGTTTTGTGCACAGATCTATAAATGTAGACGATATAAAGGGTTGAAAATTTTTTGGGTCATGCAATTCTGTAAAATTATGGCCGTTCTATATCTCCCACTGTGAACCACGTATTGGTATGGAATTTTGTTCTCTTATACACTTTGTTTTTCTTAATTATAAACTATAGTTATTTTGTGCACAGATCTATAAATGTAGAAGATATAAAGGGTTGAATATTTTTTGGGTCATAAAATTCTGTAAAATTATGGCCGTTTTATATCTCCCACTGTGAACCACGTATTGGTATGGAATTTTGTTCTCTTATACACTTTGTTTTCCTCAATTATAAACTATAGTTGTTTTGTGCACAGATCTATGAATGTAGAAGATATAAAGGGTTGAAAATTTTATGGGTCATGAAATTCTTTAAAATTATGGCCGTTCTATATCTCCCACTGTGAAACACGTATTGGTATGGAATTTTGTTCTCTTATACACTTTGTATTTCTCAATTATAAACTATAGTTATTTTGTGCACAAATCTATAAATGTAGAAGATATAAAGGGTTAAAAATTTTTTGGGTCATGAAATTCTGTAAAATTATGGGCGTTCTATATCTCCCTCTGTGAACCACGTATTGGTATGGAATTTTGTTCTCTTATACACCGTGTTTTTCTCAATTATAAACTATAGTTGTTTTGTGCACAGATCTAAAAAGGTAGAAGATATAAAGGGTTGAAACTTTTTTGGGTCATGAAATTCTGTAAAATTATGGCCGTTCTATATCTCCCACTGTGAACCACGTATTGTTATGGAATTTTGTTCTCTTATACACTTTGTTTTTCTCAATTATAAACTATAGTTGTTTTGTGCACAGATCTAAAAAGGTAGAAGATATAAAGGGTTGAAACTTTTTTGGGTCATGAAATTCTGTAAAATTATGGCCGTTCTATATCTCCCACTGTGAGCCACGTATTGGTTTGGAATTTTTTTCTCTTATACACTTTGTTTTTCTCAATTATAAACTATAGTTGTTTTGTGCACAGATCTAAAAAGGAAGAAGATATAAAGGGTTGAAACTTTTTTGGGTCATGAAATTCTGTAAAATTATGGCCGTTCTATATCTCCCACTGTGAACCACGTATTGTTATGGAATTTTTTTCTCTTATACACTTTGTTTTTCTCAATTATAAACTATAGTTGTTTTGTGCACAGATCTATGAATGTAGAAGATATAAAGGGTTGAAAATTTTATGGGTCATGAAATTCTTTAAAATTATGGCCGTTCTATATCTCCCACTGTGAAACACGTATTGGTATGGAATTTTGTTCTCTTATACACTTTGTTTTTCTCAATTATAAACTATAGTTATTTTGTGCACAAATCTATAAATGTAGTAGATATAAAGAATTGAAAATTTTTTGGGTCATGAAATTCTGTAAAATTATGGGCGTTCTATATCTCTCTCTGTGAACCACGTATTGGTATGGAATTTTGTTCTCTTATACACATTGTTTTTCTCAATTATAAACTATAATTTTTTTGTGCACAGATCTATAAATGTAGAAGATATAAAGGGTTGAAAATTTTTTGGGTCATGAAATTCTGTAAAATTATGGCCATTCTATATCTCCCACTGTGAACCAAGTGTTGGTATGGAATTTTGTCTTCTTATACACTTTGTTTTTCTCAATTATAAACTATAGTTGTTTTGTGCACAGATCTATAAATGTAGAAGATATAAAGGGTTGAAAATTTTTTGGGTCATGAAATTCTGTAACATTATGGCCGTTCTATATCTCCCACTGTGAACCACGTATTGGTTTGGAATTTTTTTCTCTTATACACTTTGTTTTTCTCAATTATAAACTATAGTTATTTTGTGCACAGATCTCTAAATGTAGAAGATATAAAGGGTTGAAAATTTTTTGGGTCATGAAATTCTGTAAAATTATGGCCGTTCTATATCTCCCACTGTGAACCACGTATTGGTATGGAATTTTGTTCTCTTGTACACTTTGTTTTTCTCAATTATAAACTATAGTTATTTTGTGCACAGATCTATAAATGTAGAAGATATAAAGGGTTGAAAATTTTTTGGGTCATGAAATTCTGTAAAATTATGGCCGTTCTATATCTCCCACTGTGAACCACGTATTGGTATGGAATTTTGTTCTCTTGTACACTTTGTTTTTCTCAATTATAAACTATAGTTATTTTGTGCACAAATCTATAAATGTAGAAGATATAAAGGGTTGAAAATTTTTTGGGTCATGAAATTCTGTAAAATTATGGCCATTCTATATCTCCCACTGTGAACCACGTATTGGTATGGAATTTTGTTCTCTTATACACTTTGTTTTTCTCAATTATAAACTATAGTTGTTTTGTGCACAGATCTATGAATGTAGAAGATATAAAGGGTTGAAAATTTTATGGGTCATGAAATTCTGTAAAATTATGGCCGTTCTATATCTCCCACTGTGAAACACGTATTGGTATGGAATTTTGTTCTCTTATACACTTTGTTTTTCTCAATTATAAACTATAGTTGTTTTGTGCACAGATCTATAAATGTAGACGATATAAAGGGTTGAAAATTTTTTGGGTCATGAAATTCTGTAAAATTATGGGCGTTCTATATCTCTCTCTGTGAACCACGTATTGGTATGGAATTTTGTTCTCTTATACACATTCTTTTTCTCAATTATAAACTATAATTTTTTTGTGCACAGATCTATAAATGTAGAAGATATAAAGAATTGAAAATTTTTTGGGTCATGAAATTCTGTAAAATTATGGCCATTCTATATCTCCCACTGTGAACCAAGTGTTGGTATGGAATTTTGTCTTCTTATACACTTTGTTTTTCTCAATTATAAACTATAGTTGTTTTGTGCACAGATCTATAAATGTAGAAGATATAAAGGGTTGAAAATTTTTTGGGTCATGAAATTCTGTAACATTATGGCCGTTCTATATCTCCCACTGTGAACCACGTATTGGTTTGGAATTTTTTTCTCTTATACACTTTGTTTTTCTCAATTATAAACTATAGTTATTTTGTGCACAGATCTATAAATGTAGAAGATATAAAGGGTTGAAAATTTTTTGGGTCATGAATTTCTGTAAAATTATGGCCGTTCTATATCTCCCACTGTGAACCACGTATTGGTATGGAATTTTGTTCTCTTATACACTTTGTTTTTCTCAATTATAAACTATAGTTATTTTGTGCACAGATCTATAAATGTAGAAGATATAAAGGGTTGAAAATTTTTTGGGTCATGAAATTCTGTAAAATTATGGCCGTTCTATATCTCCCACTGTGAACCACGTATTGGTATGGAATTTTGTTCTCTTGTACACTTTGTTTTTCTCAATTATAAACTATAGTTATTTTGTGCACAAATCTATAAATGTAGAAGATATAAAGGGTTGAAAATTTTTTGGGTCATGAAATTCTGTAAAATTATGGCCATTCTATATCTCCCACTGTGAACCACGTATTGGTATGGAATTTTGTTCTCTTATACACTTTGTTTTTCTCAATAATAAACTATAGTTGTTTTGTGCACAGATTTAAAAAGGTAGAAGATATAAAGGGTTGAAACTTTTTTGGGTCATGAAATTCTGTAAAATTATGGCCGTTCTATATCTCCCACTGTGAACCACGTATTGTTATGGAATTTTGTTCTCTTATACACTTTGTTTTTCTCAATTATAAACTATAGTTGTTTTGTGCACAGATCTATGAATGTAGAAGATATAAAGGGTTGAAAATTTTATGGGTCATGAAATTCTTTAAAATTATGGCCGTTCTATATCTCCCACTGTGAACCACGTATTGGTTTGGAATTTTGTTCTCTTATACACTTTGTTTTTCTCAATTATAAACTATAGTTGTTTTGTGCACAGATCTAAAAAGGTAGAAGATATAAAGGGTTGAAACTTTTTTGGGTCATGAAATTCTGTAAAATTATGGCCGTTGTATATCTCCCACTGTGAAACACGTATTGGTATGGAATTTTGTTCTCTTATACACTTTGTTTTTCTCAATTATAAACTATAGTTATTTTGTGCACAAATCTATAAATGTAGAAGATATAAAGGGTTGAAAATTTTTTGGGTCATGAAATTCTGTAAAATTATGGGCGTTCTATATCTCTCTCTGTGAACCACGTATTGGTATGGAATTTTGTTCTCTTATACACATTGTTTTTCTCAATTATAAACTATAATTTTTTTGTGCACAGATCTATAAATGTAGAAGATATAAAGGGCTGAAAATTTTTTGGGTCATGAAATTCTGTAAAATTATGGCCATTCTATATCTCCCACTGTGAACCAAGTGTTGGTATGGAATTTTGTTCTCTTATACACATTGTTTTTCTCAATTATAAACTATAATTTTTTTGTGCACAGATCTATAAATGTAGAAGATATAAAGGGTTGAAAATTTTTTGGGTCATGAAATTCTGTAAAATTATGGCCATTCTATATCTCCCACTGTGAACCAAGTGTTGGTATGGAATTTTGTCTTCTTATACACTTTGTTTTTCTCAATTATAAACTATAGTTGTTTTGTGCACAGATCTATAAATGTAGAAGATATAAAGGGTTGAAAATTTTTTGGGTCATGAAATTCTGTAAAATTGTGGCCGTTCTATATCTCCCACTGTGAACCACGTATTGGTATGGAATTTTGTTCTCTTGTACACTTTGTTTTTCTCAATTATAAACTATAGTTATTTTGTGCACAGATCTATAATTTTAGAAGATATAAAGTCTAGTGAGTGGTAAACATCGTGAAATGTGAGTGTAAGGTGGTCCTATATAAGTCTTGAGAGTCACCAACATGGTATAGATGAGTCACCAGACTGGTAGAATGAACGTGCCATGTTTGGGAAAAGTGATAATATTGATAGAGAAGAGGCACCAGCTAGGCGGAATAAAGATGCATTGGTCCGATTCTGGTTTAACCATTGGCAATGTTTGGTTTTAAAAATTTAATCTCTCAAATTTTGATTAAATTAAAAAATTTAATCGTCCAAAGTGATTAAAACTAAATTTGGAATTTAATTCAATCAATTAAAATTATGATTATGTTATTTTAATTTTAATCTTAATTTTTAGTTATGATTAAAAATTTAATTGATTAAATTCCGATTAAATTAAAAGTGAATTTAATTTTAATCAACTAATTTTGGCCGATAAAATTTTTTACTTTCAATCATGTTTAAAATTAAATTTCGGTTTAATTCAATTGTTTTTTAATTGATTTAATTTTTGCCCAACTCTGAACTACTCGATAGATTTTGTTTATATTTTACCTGTATATGGAGACATCTTTTGTTTATAATTGTATAAAATTTCGGAAAAATCTGTCGAGTAGGAAACAAGATATTTAGAGTTAAATTTTGGTTTCGTTTAAAACAGTGAAATCTTTAACCTCAATTATCTCGTAAACTACTTGATAGATTTTGTTTATATTTTATCTGTATATGGAGACATCTTTTGTTTATAATTGTATAAAATTTCGTAAAAATCTATCGAGTAGAAAACGAGATATTTAGTGTTAAATTTTGGTTCCGTTTAAAACAGTGAAATCTTTAACCTCAATTATCTCGAAAACTACTCGATAGATTTTGTTTATATTTTACCTGTATATGGAGACATCTTTTGTTTATAATTGTATAAAATTTCGGAAAAATCTGTCGAGTAGGAAACAAGATATTTAGAGTTAAATTTTGGTTTCGTTTAAAACAGTGAAATCTTTAACCTCAATTATCTCGTAAACTACTTGATAGATTTTGTTTATATTTTATCTGTATATGGAGACATCTTTTGTTTATAATTGTATAAAATTTCGTAAAAATCTATCGAGTAGAAAACGAGATATTTAGTGTTAAATTTTGGTTCCGTTTAAAACAGTGAAATCTTTAACCTCAATTATCTCGAAAACTACTCGATAGATTTTGTTTATATTTTACCTGTATATGGAGACATCTTTTGTTTATAATTGTATAAAATTTCGGAAAAATCTGTCGAGTAGGAAACAAGATATTTAGAGTTAAATTTTGGTTTCGTTTAAAACAGTGAAATCTTTAACCTCAAATATCTCCAAAACTACTCGATAGATTTTGTTTATATTTTACCTGTATATGGAGACATCTTTTGTTTATAATTGTATAAAATTTCGGAAAAATCTGTCGAGTAGGAAACAAGATATTTAGAGTTAAATTTTGGTTTCGTTTAAAACAGTGAAATCTTTAACCTCAATTATCTCGTAAACTACTTGATAGATTTTGTTTTATATTTTATCTGTATATGGAGACATCTTTTGTTTATAATTGTATAAAATTTCGTAAAAATCTATCGAGTAGAAAACGAGATATTTAGTGTTAAATTTTGGTTCCGTTTAAAACAGTGAAATCTTTAACCTCAATTATCTCGAAAACTACTCGATAGATTTTGTTTATATTTTACCTGTATATGGAGACATCTTTTGTTTATAATTGTATAAAATTTCGGAAAAATCTGTCTAGTAGGAAACGAGATATTTAGTGTTAAATTTTGGTTCCGTTTAAAACAGTGAAATCTTTAACCTCAATTATCTCGAAAACTACTCGATAGATTTTGTTTATATTTTACCTGTATATGGAGACATCTTTTGTTTATAATTGTATAAAATTTCGGAAAAATCTGTCTAGTAGGAAACAAGATATTTAGAGTTAAATTTTGGTTTCGTTTAAAACAGTGAAATCTTTAACCTCAATTATCTCGTAAACTACTTGATAGATTTTGTTTATATTTTATCTGTATATGGAGACATCTTTTGTTTATAATTGTATAAAATTTCGTAAAAATCTATCGAGTAGAAAACGAGATATTTAGTGTTAAATTTTGGTTCCGTTTAAAACAGTGAAATCTTTAACCTCAATTATCTCGAAAACTACTCGATGGATTTTGTTTATATTTTACCTGTATATGGAGACATCTTCTGTTTATAATTGTATAAAATTTCGGAAAAATCTGTCTAGTAGGAAACAAGATATTTAGAGTTAAATTTTGGTTCCGTTTAAAACAGTGAAATCTTTAACCTCAATTATCTCGTAAACTACTTGATAGATTTTGTTTATATTTTATCTGTATATGGAGACATCTTTTGTTTATAATTGTATAAAATTTCGTAAAAATCTATCGAGTAGAAAACGAGATATTTAGTGTTAAATTTTGGTTCCGTTTAAAACAGTGAAATCTTTAACCTCAATTATCTCGAAAACTACTCGATGGATTTTGTTTATATTTTACCTGTATATGGAGACATCTTTTGTTTATAATTGTATAAAATTTCGGAAAAATCTGTCTAGTAGGAAACAAGATATTTAGAGTTAAATTTTGGTTTCGTTTAAAACAGTGAAATCTTTAACCTCAATTATCTCGTAAACTACTTGATAGATTTTGTTTATATTTTATCTGTATATGGAGACATCTTTTGTTTATAATTGTATAAAATTTCGTAAAAATCTATCGAGTAGAAAACGAGATATTTAGTGTTAAATTTTGGTTCCGTTTAAAACAGTGATATTTTAACCTCAATTATCTCGTAAACTACTCGATAGAATTTGTTTATATTTCACCTGTATATGGAGACATCTTTTGTTTATAATTGTATAAAATTTCGGAAAAATCTGTCTAGTAGGAAACGAGATATTTAGAGTTAAATTTTGGTTCCGTTTAAAACAGTGAAATCTTTAACCTCAATTATCTCGTAAACTACTCGATAGATTTTGTTTATATTTTACCTGTATATGGAGACATCTTTTGTTTAAAATTGTGTAAAATTTCGTAAAAATCTGTCGAGTAGGAAACGAGATATTTTGAGTTATATTTTCGTTTTATTGGAAAGAGTGTAATTTTTAACTTGAATCTCCTTAGCAAAAACTTACATTTTAGAAATTTAAGTGTAAGCGTTAATTAAACGCCATACCTATGGGGGAGAAATAGTTTTAAAAAATTCTTATCTGTTGTGTTTATAGAAATAGTTTGCATTAAAAATACTAATGGCGGAACGTAGATGGGTCTAGTGGGCGTGTATACTGGCCAATAGAACGGTTTGTAGGTGGGGGCAAACCACGCCCTATTACCGCCTTTAACATTTTTAAAAAGAAAAATAATTTATTTTGAAGATTTATACAGTATGTATTACGGTTCCTAATCAACTACGGTATATGTATGATTGCAGAAAATGCTTTATTGGTGAATTTTTGTCGAAGTAAAAATTTTTATTGCATAAGTTTAAAGAAAATCATCCACATTTAAGAATATTTCTTTCCCTGTTGTACAACCTTCCAATGCCCAGCAAAATAGTAAGTTTTCATGTACATTATTATCAGGACAATATCCTTACAAATACTGAAAATTGAACTGAATTTTGAATCTCTGTAGACTCCATTAAGCTGTATGGCAAATTTTTTTGAGCTTTGTTTGATTCTTTTCCATTAATTGTTTAAACAAAAGTCTCTCCACTTTTCGGAAAAGCCGGAAGCTAGGAATTTTCTTTGCTTGCACTCATTTTGTTTGCTGAAAATAAAAGAATCAATTACGTATTCAAGAAATTTCCTTTTGTTAATTGATTACCCCTCCCCCCACCCAATAAAACCGGAAATAAACTTTGCGGTCACTCTGTATTGTATGGCTGTCGAGATGATGTTTTGTATATAGATATATATATATTATATATTACTTATATATGTACTCGGTGTGCATGATACTTATTTATTTTTAAACGATTACATCCCGATTGGACCCCATATTATGCTCCAAGGTCGACCAGGCTGTCCGCCTCACTGACATCGTTCGCCGTTTTAAGTCGATGTTTTTTATTAGTTCAGATTTTATACCTTGACGATTGATTACCCAATAGTTCGCTTTATTTTATTTTCTTCCGCCCCCCTTGATAAAGTAAAAAGAGGGTAGCCCCGCCCACTGTTAATGGTTTCTGTATCTTACTCAGAAGTTGGGTACACTCACGATATCTGTATTCCTGATTTTAACCTATTTTTTTTTATGACTTCAAATCAAGTGATGTTCCAAGGCAATTTTTTTTGTTATGAATATTTATTAAAGCTATGAAAACTTAGAAATTAGAAGTTTTTTTTTCTCCAACTAATTAGAAAAAAGAAATTGGCTATTAGATATAATTTAGCATTTTACGTCCCGGCTAACAATTCTAATTAATTATTCCGTTAATTGTTTTGCAGGTTTAAACCAGTTTCAATTCGGACTAATTTCAACTGAAACTCCCTCCTTCCAACTATTATCGTCATATCCGGTAGCATAACTCGACATTAACCTTTACAAGAATTTTTGAATTAATTACCAACTTCCTGTTTAATTTGTCGTAGATAACAATTATTTAAAAAAAAATGAAAACTGAGGGGAAAAATGCTAAAGGCAATGTCGTATTCTAAAATTGAAGCATCCGCAATTGGTCTCTGAATTTCCGTCTCTTCTTGCGAGTTAGTTTCGTGTATCCGAGTAAAAAAAAAAGTCACAAAAATAGGACCACGTTTTGGCGAGGTCACCATTCTGAGTATCTCCATCAAAAAACTTTTCGATTAATTTTTTTCAGACTTGGACTTCACAAGCATTCGATTCTCTAAACCAAGGAACAAAAAAAAAAAAAAAATAGAAAGCATTGAGATCGAATAAAACTTTTCGATGTCGATTTTTCACAGGAAGTAACCCCTATGAGATCTTCAATGCCCAAAACAGTGGTTTTTACAAATTTGTGGATTTGCGTGTGGTCAAAATACCCCCAAAACGAAAAATGCATTATCTAATTAATTTAGGGAAGGGATTAGCTATGAGGTTAGCATACTGGACTCCCACGCGGAGGTCTTGGGTTGACTTCTCTTCCTAGGAGCTTCTTATAGCTCACTGTCCGGAGGCCGGCAGTGCACTGGAGAAAGCTCCGGGCGCTAATAACCTCAGCTGTTGATGGGCCAAAAAATAAAAATCTAATTAATTTAAAATTTAGTTTAGATTTAAAAATTAGACTTAATTTGGGTCAAAATTAGCCACAACCGGAAAGGCCTCTCTACTGAATCGAGTTTTCCATTTTCACAGGATTTTTTCCCCCAGAAACTACTCTTTCACTTCCGCTGAACATTAGCCCACTAATTGCATATATATAGATATATGTATAACATTTAGTTGGGACATTTTCCAACGGAAATCCGTAAAAGGAGTGAGAGAGTAGGACTTCCGTCTAAGTGCCATTCCAGTCAGATGTACGGCCATACCATCTATAAAATATTAAAACGATTTAAAAGTTAACTGATGCTCAAAATTTTGAAGAGACTCAGCTGATCACATTATGGAATAAGTTTACAGTAAGCAAACGATTATTTCAAAAATCGATTTATTTTTTAAAACTTTGATTACATACTACATACTTGTAGGAATATTACATTTATAGCAATCGTTTTTATCCAAGCAACTTAATTTATTTAGGAGAGGTTAAATAAGGTTTTCTAAACTTCCATTTTAGATATGTTAAGGTTGGTACTACTTCCAAGTATTTGATTATTAAATTTCTAACCAAACTTCCAAGAAGAAAGAAAATCAATACACCGGAAGTGCATTTTTAAAGAAAGGCTTTTCCTGTAATTTACTATGAATTTGCCGAACGGATTCCATTTTAGATATGTTAAGGTTGGTACTACTTCCAAGTATTTGATTATTAAATTTCTAACCAAACTTCCAAGAAGAAAGAAAATCAATACACCGGAAGTGCATTTTTAAAGAAAGGCTTTTCCTGTAATTGACTATGAATTTGCCGAACGGATTCATTTGAAGCTGATCTATTGGCGTACTCAAGCTTAAATGTCAGTTTGGCTTGGATTTTTTTCTTAATTAATAGTTTGGTTCAGAGGGAGTGTGTCGCATTTTATCAACAGTATTATTAAATTAATCTCTTTTTTTTCATGCAATTCTAAGTTACAAGAATATTCAATTATATTCGTAAATTATGGTAAGAAAAAGTCATGTGAGTGTTCATACGAGATTCTTTTCTTGAGAAAGTAAAGTGAAACTGTCGTAAACGATCATAACTTAATAATAAATTTCTTGAAAATTGAGAATGATTTTTTTTTTTGTCGAATAATATGTTAGCATTTTATCTCAGTATCTACATAAGATTAATATTACATCTGAAATAACCAAAAAAGTTAATAAAATATGAGAAAATAATAAAAGATTTAGAGAAATAAGTGAAAGGTATATTGAAACACCATTGTTAGTACACTCTGGATCCACCCATAACTGGTTTTCATTGGACGGGGCGTGACTGCACTAGAGGTGGGCATGACACGCCCACCCTACTACGCTGTGATTGGCCACTACTTCAAACGTAATAAAATCAATGAAATAATCAATTTAAAATTTTTTTTCCAACATTTCCCCCATAGGTATTTGATAAACTTTCGATTTAAGCAAGAAAAAAAGTTTCCCATTAAAAATACGATAAATAATATTTCTTTTGGAATAATACTTCAAGGTTTACACAATTATCGCCAACAGAAACAAAGAAGTTGAGAATTTGTATTGTTTAATCGTGAAATATGTAGATAAAAGAGAAATGGGCATATTGTAGACTTGTAAGCCGCCATTAAATAGGCGGTAAGCTTACTTTATACTCTGGTGGAGAACTCTAGCGGCAATTTCTGTAAACATAACATAGTTTCTACAAACATATTTAACCATCTTGGTGACTCTCTAGACTTATATAGGACTATCTTACACTCACATTTAACCATGTTGACAACTCACTAGACTTATATAGAATTATCTTATACTCACATTTAACCGTATTGACGACTCACTAAACTTACATAGAACTATCTTACACTCACATTTAACCGTATTGACGACTCACTAAACTTACATAGAACTATCTTACACTCACATTTAACCGTATTGACGATTCACTAAACTTACATAGAACTATCTTACACTCACATTTAACTATCTTGACGACTCACTAGATTTATATAGTATTATCTTAAACTCACATTTAACCATGTTAACAACTCACTTGACTTATATAGGACTATCTTACACTCATATCTTACACTGTTACTTCTTTAAGCTACTTCTTTTTCACCGACTTGGTTACTCAATGCGGATAGAGAGGATGTATTTTATTCCTTATTTATCTGTGTTTTTCCGTGAGCTGGTAACACTTTGCAAGTTGAAAAGTATTTCTTGTTACTTACTGCTCCAGTAAACTATCCACTATGCCTTTCTGTTTTACAGATTTCATTGGCAAAAATCCTATTGATCATGGCACCCTCACCAAATAATTGCTCCAGCGTGTACGTCAATAGAGGCATAATCAGAGCTTATTCCAAATATGTACTGGATAGCGATAATCCTCAAAACAACATATACAGATAAAGGTAGTCAATCCCACAATTTTTTGGAGAGGATCTTTGGGAATAGAGAGCGAGACAACAGTTTGAGGAGAAGATATTTCAAAAGTTTTTCCTAATTTTCCAAAGCACTTTCTACGATTGATGTCGCTCGTATTGGTGGAATGAAGGTGCCTAGTTTAAGGAAAGTGATAATATTGAAGTAGATGAGGCAACCAGCTTGGCAGAATGACAGAATTGGCCCAATACTGGTTCATCCATTGGTAAAGTTGTGGTTGTAAAAATGTAATCGTCAAAATTGATTAAAACTAAATTTGGATTTTAATACAATCCATTGAAATTCTGATAATTTTATTTTTATTTTAATCTTAACTGTGGACAAAGTGCGCTACCTTGGACTGTACCTAGACAAACGGTTGACATGGAATCCCCATACTAGACTGAAAAGACAAGAAACTAACCAACGCTACAAAACTTCTCGCCAGACTACTTGAAACAACCGATCTAAACTCAACCTACAAAACAAAAGACTCTTATACCTATTGTTACTTCGACCTATTTGGTCATACGGCATTGAAGTATAGGGATCGACTAAACGTTCCAATTCTTTACGCATCCAGACTTTACAATCAAAAATACTACGAAAACTACTTAACGCTCCATTCTACATTTCTAACCTCACCATTCATAATGATCTCAAAATCCCTTTCATCAACGACCTTACTAAAACTCGTTTCTTTAAATTTCATTCCTTTAGAGTAGCTCATTCTAATCCTTTAATTGAACACCTATCTTCTTCCACATTACCAGGTAATCCTCTTCAAGGAGATTGAAGAGAAGATGGCCCCCGCGATCTACACTTCTCATAACAGTATAGTGATATGATCACGTTAATAGAGTGTCGCCACTGGGTGCCTTCTCCAATCTTCAATCAAGACACTACATTACATCGCATTTGCTTGTTGCAACAACCGTTGCAGTCAATAAAAGATTAAAAAAAAAATCTTAATTTTTTATTGATTAAATTGAAATTTAAAATCAATCAACTAATTTTGGCTTTTTAATTTTTTTAATTTTAATGACGATTAAAATTAAATTTTGATTAAATTCAATTAGAATTTAATTGATTAAATTTTGCTCCTCTCTAATTTAAGAAAATCTTCTCGGATAACTTAACTAACGCCCCGCAACAGGTTTCGATCCTGGGGAACAAAGAGAAGTTTCGCTTCCTATCAGATGATACTTTTAATTGATAAAATTGATTTTGAAGAGGGGTTCTTGGAATTTATGCTCCCTTCAAGTCCCTATTGATTATAAACATATGAAAGTCAGATAAATTTAATAAAAAATTGCATGTTTGTAAAAATGAATCATTAGAAATGTAGTGGGTGAAAGGATAACCAACGTTCACTATAGATATATTTTCATTTAATAACAAATAAATACATTAAAAGTTTATGAATGGTAAAATAAACAAATCAAATTAGGGAGTATTTCCTGTATATAATTTAAAGAGGAGAAGAGAGTAGAGACTAACTGCTGTTCCCGTAATTAATACTGGTGACGTACCGGGACAGGATATTCCGCTTAAACCACTAACACAATTGACTGACGACTGACTGACAGCTGGAATATAGGCCGATGTTGTTAACTGAGTTACCAGTAAATAGTTCCAGAAGTGCTTTCTCCAATTAAATTTACAGGAACTCGAATAAATATTTTCTAATTTGAGTTTAATGTCCGAAGGGTATCTTCTGATATACAAAGAAAATATCAGTTATAGAGCTAACTTTTCTCTACAATTCGATAAAGGATTCAATAGAATCAGAACAATAAAAAGAAATATATAGAGGTTTGAAATTTGAACCGTTTGCAAAACCTCCAAATTTTAACCTTCAATATCTCAATATCTATTATTACTATAATATTGCTATTTATATCAGTTATAGAGCTAACTTTTCTCTACAATTCGATAAAGGATTCATTAGAATCAGAACAATAGGAAGAAAGATATAGAGGTTTGAAATTTGAACCGTTTGCAAAACCTCCAAATTTTAACCTTCAATATCTCAATATCTATTATTACTATAATATTGCTATTTATATCAGTTATAGAGCTAACTTTTCTCTACAATTCGATAAA
Source organism: Rhodnius prolixus (assembly GCF_049639745.1). NCBI lineage: Eukaryota > Metazoa > Arthropoda > Insecta > Hemiptera > Reduviidae > Rhodnius > Rhodnius prolixus. The sequence continues at coordinate 38,200,870 of NW_027411582.1, read as the reverse complement.
GGATTCATTAGAATCAGAACAATAGGAAGAAATATATAGAGGTTTGAAATTTGAACCGTTTGCAAAACCTCCAAATTTTAACCTTCAATATCTCAATATCTATTATTACTATAATATTGCTATTTATATCAGTTATAGAGCTAACTTTTCTCTACAATTCGATAAAGGATTCATTAGAATCAGAACAATAAAAAGAAATATATAGAGGTTTGAAATTTGAACCGTTTGCAAAACCTCCAAATTTTAACCTTCAATATCTCAATATCTATTATTACTATAATATTGCTATTTATATCAGTTATAGAGCTAAGTTTTCTCTACAATTAAGTGAAGGATTAATTAAAATCAGAACAATATTCAAGTTTAAAGTTTGGACGTTTTGAGTTTTCGTTTCGAATGCGTTCAAATTTTAAACGTTTATATCACTTTTCGTATTTATTAGATTTCAATGAATTCTTTACCGAATTGTAGACAAACGTTAGCTGTATAACTGGTGCTAATTGCATTGTTCTAATGATAACAGTTAACGAGATATTGAAGTTTAAATTTTGGAGGTTTTCAAAATCGTTGAAAATTCAAACTTTTATATCTCTTTTCCGATTTATCAGATTTTAATCATTTCTATACCCAAATGTAGAACAAAGTTAGCTGTTAAAGTGGTATATATTGCAATGTTTTAGTATTACTACTTCGTGAGATATTGAAGTTTAAATTTTGGACGTTTTGAGCTTCTTTACGAATTCGTTTTTTTAAACGTTTTTATCTCTTCTCGTAATCATCAGATTTTAATCGTTTGCTCTATAACTGGTATATATTTCAATGTTTTATTAATAGTAGGCAATTAGATGTGGATTAAATTTTTGATAAATGTTATGGCTGTTCTCGGTCTCGACTCTGAATACAGTTATGGTGTGACGTTTGCCTTACATATGTGAGTTCGCTCCACTAAAACTATTTGTACTAAATTACACTGTAAATCATAGTGTGGGTTGGAAAAAGTTTCGCAGGAAGTTAGGACTCCTCTACGTGACATTCTGCTCTTAATTACTGCAATCGTTCTTATTATTGACGCGTTTGAATGATTTTCATGAATGAATTGTCACTCAGTCCGAAATTCTATGTGGATATAGCTTTTGTTGATTTTAATGTCTACATCATTTGGAAGGGGTGCTTTTCAGTTTAAGAAATTAAGTATAATGGTGGATTAAAGTCTAAAAGGTAAACAAATATAGCAAGTATCCATCATTTCGTTAATTCATCATTGATATCATGATAGTAATTTTACTGTATTAACTTTTCATTAATATTTTTTACAGTTTATCAGATGTCACATACCCTTATGCTGGCCATTTCTTTTATAATATTTTTTTGATATAATAACGATAGAATGTAAACATTACATCTTTATAAATAAATGGGCACTATATTTTAACTCTATTCTAAATTCTTTTTCTGATTGATCTCTATTATGCTTTTTATTCTGAGTACTCTTATACGCATAGCACATTAAAATAGATGAAGATAAAGTTACTTTTGATAATTTGTGAAACGTTTGGGTGAGCATATATTGATATAGGTTTTTTAAAACTCACTTCAGTTGATATTTTTGTAATTTTCTGTTTTTCTTTGGCTCTGCAGTTACAGTTTTTACCTTTTTTTTATTAATAACAGTGATGTTAATGGGCACCATAACCTACTTACTTTTATAGACTATACGCGTGTTTGAATTTCTATTTAGATAAAAATGAATTATATTTAGATATCGATTATAGATATTTTGATTTGCATATTAACTAATATTTACGGACGGATCAAAATCGGAGCAGGGAGTAGGTTGTGCTGTACTTGACCCGCAAACGGGAAGTTTTCGCCTACACAAGCTCCCTAATAATGCCTCAATATTTACCGCAGAAATCGTAGCGATTTGGAATGCGGTAATCCTGGCGGAACAAATACAAAGTAATGACATAATAGTCATTCTTACTGATTCTAAAAGTGCACTCCAAAAAATAAAACGTCCGGGCGATGTTTTTGATCCCATAATTATAGAAATTATAAGTCATTTGATGAATGCAATGGGTAGGTTGCATCTGGTTTGGCTGAAAGGGCATGCTGGGATAGTTGATAACGAGAAAGTCGACGTGCTAGCAAAAAGAGCGATCTTGTTAGGGGAACACACTCCAGTGCTCAATTTAGCGGATTTCGAAGGTGCTTTAAGAAAGCGTTGTTATGACGCATGGCAAAAGCTCTACGATCTGGAAAAAGAAATTAAGGGTAAATATTACGCTGATTTACAGCCTAGGATTCCCAACAAGCCATGGTTTGTAGAAGTACTGGAGGGGGAAAGGCAATTTTACACAACAATAATGCGACTGAGGTTCAACCATAATCTCACAAATCCGCATCTGCATAAAATTAAGTTATTAGATAGTCCCAAATGTGATTGCAATAGCGGGGAGGATGGGGACATCGATCACCTCCTCTTCAGATGCAGTAGATATAATAGAAATAGAGACAAGTTCCTAAAGGAATTGGCAACACATGTACGATTTCCCTGTAGCGCTAAAAGTGTTTTAGCTATAATGAATCCTGATACGCTACGAATTATTTACAAATTCATTAGAGAGAATAAAATAAAAATATAGGATGCAGCTAAACTCCATAGATGCGATTTTAGTTTTTAATTACTCACACAAGTACTATCATAACTACACTACTAATTACACCACTCTAAGCTCACATCAAATAACGAAGTCACATTCAGAGACCATTGTGTTGTTCTAGGAAGGAATGTCAGTACGCAGCGCTCAAGATATCCTTATCTCATGGAAGCCACGACGCAGAATGTAGTAGAAGAGTGGCTGGCATGACGAAGAAAGAAGGGAAAGAGGCTGCGCTATTCCTCAAATTGAATATTGGAAAAGATAGGGCTGGTTTTTTTCCACCAACATATAGGTAAATTGAGGCGCTAGGAGCCAACTGTAATTGTGCGATACCAATGTGTTGGTTTTTTCCAGCCCTCATATAAAGAAATTGGTTAATGTGCAAACAAGACCACTATAACAATAAATAAATAAATAAAAACTGGAATAAAAAAATAAATAATAAGTGTGGCAACCATTTTTAGCAGTTTTCATGATGTGACGATAATGAACGCTCTCGTTATCTAGCGGCTAATATAAGAACTAATTTTCTAGCTTGAATGGGCAAGAACTCGATCTCTTCATTTTCATACCTTCTATTTTTCCTTTCTCTTATTATACTAGTAAAAGAAACTAAAGTTATTGTTTTAAATTTTCTATTTTAGTAAATACGTTTCTTAGTTGTACCAATGAACCTGACTCTTCTATCAAAACCTCCTAACGGAAGCTACATTTCACTTTTCTGTTTTTTATTTAAAAAAAAACGACACTTTTGATTTTCTCTAATATGTTCTCCGGATGTTTTAAATAATATTCGTATGCGTTCTAAATCGTATGTTACTGAAAACAACTAGTTCTGCAAAACTTCTAATCACATTAGTAATTTTGGGAATAGTCATTTATTCAAATGTTTAAAGAACAATTGTTTAACATACCCTTGAACCATTTGATTAAATTAAATCGATTTACACCTTTGTATATTTTGAAATTATCAAGTTTTATCACGTCATTTTTTGATAGTTCACAGTTATGACGAAATTCTTTTCACTGTTGTGATGTTATTCAGCCTTCTTGTATTCTTCAACATAGCAGTACTTATCTTAAAATATATTCCAAAACTTATTCTTACCAAGTTTTCGTTTTTAAAATTCTTGATGAGATTTTTAACTTTGAATTTCAGGACTCGTTCGTTCGTTAAACAAAATTTGGATATCATATTTTATAGAATAAAATTTACGTCACTACTAATTTATGGAAAAATGGCCACAAATTTATAGCTTATTATATCACTGTGTCCTAACCACATAAGTCATAAATTTAGTTTGTAATTATAAGGACATCTCATTGATTGATTTAGAATCAAATTTATTCCTCAGACTCCACGGACAGAAACTTATCAACTCGCTGAAACACACTTTACTTATAATATATTGAATGAAAAAAAAAATCTGAACTAATTTGAATTCAAGTAGAAAAAACAACCTCTTAAATACGTTTTACACTTTAAATTTTAGGTCAGAAGCAATTATTTTTTCAAAACAGGCTCCATATGCGAGGGATCTAAGCCCAAAATAGCCCTTACCTCCAGAAAATGACACGTAAACCTTAACCTTAATCAAAAACTTTCAAACAGCCTACATTAAAATGAAATCTGCATGTTCTCCTAATACCTTTTTAGATCAATCAGGAGCAAATTTCTGAAGTTTCTACGTCCGTACTTCTTACATGTTATTTCTTTTAATCAATTAAACGATTCAAATTTGAAATAGCGATTTTAATAAAATATTTAAGGTTTTATTTTTTAAAAAGTTTTTTTAGAGAGCATTTATTAAAAAATAAAATAAAAGACAATAACCTAGTCTTAAAATTAGTTCCGCCCAATAAGAATGAACCCCTTTTATTTATTTACATACAATATTTAAAAAAATAAAATAGTTTTAGAAAATTATTTATTCAGATTTTGGCCTTAATTTCTGACTGGATTCATCCATACTTTTTATCCAATAATCCAGATCTGGCGTTATCTCTGGTTTTGGTCCAGCATTCAATGATTCCATAACCTCATTAACATTTGCCTTCAACATGGTCGCTTTACTAAGTACAACAGCCCTAATAAATCCATCGTTTGTTATAAATTTGTGCTCTAAATAGACGGACTTGTCATCCCAGTAGATCATCTGTAACATTAAAGAGTTTGTAGTAAATTACTTAAAAATTTGTATAGCTAAAACAAAACAAAAAATCCTCTCACATAAACAAATCAAACAATATTAAATGTTTTTATTTTTGTTATTTTCAATTCCTAAATATAAAGAAATCATTATATCACGTAAGAGTGAACTCGCAAACAAGTGGAACGGGCAAAACCGCGTGATCGTTTTGAACGCTTTAGGGTGCGTTCCACTAAGCGACCACAACGACCACGCTCACGACCGCGGTTTTGGCCGTTCCACTTGCTTGCGAGCGTTGCGATCGAAAACCCAAGTGGAATGGACTGTGGGGCGTTTTAACTGTTCATGTAAACATAACATATGGCGGCCTCGAAAATAAGTCAAAAGCTTGAAGAGGTTGTTTTTTAATTTTAACCCCGTTTATATGCAGTTATAATAAACTTTATTAATTATTGGTAAAGTTGACTTATATTTAAAGAATATATGTAGTTCAATTTTTTATATTACATTTTAGTGGAGTAGGTATTTATAAAATTTACGTTTAAATAAAATTAAAATGTCTTTTTTGGCAACAGTTGGATATTTATTAATAATGCTTTAGAAAGTTCTTTATCTAGTTCCGATGAAGAGTGGAATGCAATTTTGCAAAATCGCAATGATAAAAAGCGAAAACTTAGGCCACGTATTATTAGCTATCAGAGTAATTGATCTTTATTCAGATGAAGAATTTAAAAGTTATTTCAGGTAAATGATTTTGTGTTATTCAGTGATTTAGTATGTAAAGGGATAAGTAATTATTTATTTTTTGTAGACTTTCGAGAAACACATTCTATTATTTACATGAAATAATACATTTATTTACATGAGATAATTTTTTCGGTCGCCATATTTTGTTTTAAAAATTGCGCCAAATTTCTGAACGCCCACTTCGACCCAGCTCTATAGATGGGGCGTTGTGGGCTTTGCGTGAGCGAAAATAGTGACGTCATTAGTGACGTTTTCGCCACGACCACAACGACCGCGGTCGCCAAGTGGAACGCCTGAAGGTATGTTTTGGTCGTTGTGGTCGCTTAGTGGAACGCACCCTATATCTAATGTTCTAGAACCTCTTCAAATTTAACCTTCCAAGTTTCCATTTATTAGAAATAATACTCTGCATAAAGGGAAAACCCAAGTACTAATGCAAATTAGCTTATAAACAATTTAACTAAAAATAAACTTGGAAAACCCATTAGAAAGTAAAAGCGTTTTTAATTTCCTTCAAAATAAAAATCAAGGACAAACTTAAATTTCACTTGCGAGTAAGGGCTAACATAGTATGCTAATGGAAATTACATTCTTTATTTCTTTATCTCTCTCACAGAGAAATCTATTATTTATTATTATTTGTATAATTTCTTTCCAGCATTGTACGTCTAAAGTCAATTCCCTATGCGAGGTTTTAAGAGTTGAATGAACTACAGTAATTGTACAGAGATTACTTTAAAAAATCCCGGATTAAATTTTTTAAAACTAGAAGGGTACGTCCAAAAATGCTGTACTTTTAGATTTCTCTATTTTGCCTGGGGTATATGTTAGAATTCATTTTTATAAAGTACATATATTAATTATTCACTATCATAAATATTTTTTTCGGTCTTGGCGGCCAAATATATAAAGTGATGTCAAGTAAAGCGCCGGTTGTTTACAATTTTCTGCACTATATTATCAGAATAAATAAATAAACCATTCCGTCGCAAAGAAACAAAAAAATCATTTATTGTTTATAACTCCAACTAAAATGTAATTCAAATCTTGCTTAGAGCTAAGAAATATTTTTTTCCTATCTTTTAACTTGATAGGGTAAATCTATACTTCTTACATAGTTTTACTTCGTCTATAACGTATTTTCCCCAGAATATAGTACAATGTTTATAATCAAATGAAAATATTAAGCCTAAATCAAGGCCGAAATAGATCACTATTGGTTGGGATATGCCTCTAATAGAAACTACATACTTAACTTTTGATTCGTGCACAATAGAATCTTATTTTTATTAAAAAAATAATCATAATATACCTGTGTAATAATTTTAAAAAAGCTAAATAACGGAATCACTCTTCTGTATCTGATATTTGTAGCCGCTTGTAAAGCATCAGTCTTACGTTTTACCATCTCATTATAAAGGCCAGTTCTGTCATAAAAGTGAAATCTACAGAAGTCCAAATCTCTAACAAATCTAGCGTTATTCATATGTTTGAAAACTAAATCAAGATCTTGTGTAAAACAGAAATCTAGAAAGAAAAAAAATCAGAAATAAGATAAAATTGAAAATAGTTCAATGTAAAAGGAGATATTAAGAAATTAGCTTACCATAAATAGTAACTGGATCAGTAATCTTACAATTTTTCTGGAATAATCTTCCGAAAAGTATTGTAGAAACAATTCTTAAATAATATGATACATCGAAAAATATTAACAATATAAAGCTTATAATAGCTAGAAAGCAAACCATTGTTAACTGATTCTCTTTAAGTTACACTATGTAAAAGTAGAAATTAAAAAAAAAATTAATAATGCAGTTAAAGTAAAATTTTGGAGATACTACAGGCAAGACACTCAAGAAAATGATGACTAGCAGAGCATGACTACCACGAATTGTATGTGTTCGATCAGAAATGTAATGATACTGCAGAAAACTGGAACTAATGAGGGTCAAGTTCGCCTTCAACACAACCACGAGGAGTAGGGAACCTTAAGTTATGTTAAGAGGTGGGATGTACTCAATTTTCAAGTTTTAACTTCTTCTTTTTTAACATTTTAATAAACGTTTACATTAATAGCATTTAGTGTATAATTTTTACTGTTTTGTAATCAAAAATACTTAATTTAGAAATTATGAAAATAGCATAGGGTTAGTTCTGTTATAAGTTCGCTGCAGCGAAACAAAACTATTATTAGTTCATTCCATTTACAACATTAAAATACCTTTACAACAATTCCCTCCACTTTGATTAAGCTCTTCTACAGTCCCTGTACCATGTACAAAATTACCACTTCAACTCATTTAATTACAAAGTAAAATTACCAGTACTATACAGGAATACTCCCGGGTGAGTAATCGATGTTAAACAGAAATGAATGAATCGACCTGTTCCACAAGTTTAAACAAAAAAGAAAAACTTGAATGAAATACTCTTTTACTGTAATGTTCGCTGCAAGATTAACTAGAACGTATTTATCTAAAATAATTCAAATATGGAAGTCACGTTGGGGGGGGGGGCAAAATTAAGTTTTTGATAGCTTTACAATTTTTCTTTTTTGAAAAAGGCTGTACCTAGGATTTTATTTAAACATTTTACCCTCTGCGCTTACGTGGTTTAGATTTAAAATGTATCTTTTTTCCTAGTAAAATGAGATTAGGAGCTCTTCCCGGTGAAGGGGAGAGCTTTTACTTCTCTTTAAAATGTTATTTCAGCAGTGTCGTGGTTTTTTGCTTAAGGCTGGGAGCCTACCTAAAATATTTTTCGAAATATTTTCGTGCTTTTAGTTTGTTTTTTTTGTAACTATTTGTATTTCAGTTGACAAATGCAACTATAATAAAAATATCATTTTGAATTGTGTTTAACGAATCAACGAAAACTACTGTACAAAAGTTAGTCTGGCACTTTTCCTAGCCTCCTGCATGCACTTTACTACTGTCGACTTCAGCATCGATTACTGTACGATAGGTCCGAACGCTATCTTAAGGCTAATTTGAAACATCTTAAGTTAAAAGCATTTATAAAATTTAAATCTCTTGTTACTGTCCTGACAAGGAAGAAATTTCTTCGTCCATTCCCGACCAGCTTTTACTGCTTTTTTGATGTATTAAAAAAAAAAAGTGTCGTTAAAAGGTTCAAAATTGTAATAGGGATAAGTCGAGTGATTGGTCTCACCAGATTATTCCTCTTTTCTCTTGGAACTTCGGCAATTGGATATATTATTGACTTTGAGTTTGACACCATAAAGTATGTGTTTTCGTTTAGGTACTTCACTAAGTAAGTTATAGTTAGTGTTTAACATTCATAATCTACGACAAAACAACTTTGAAAAAATGAAAATAATAATAAAATGAAAATGTAATAATATTATTGAGTCCTTCTTCCATAAAAGAAAATCACTTTATATTTTATCTAAGAGACTGCTCTTTCTTACAAAACGAACATTGAAATTCTTAGTACATTTTTAGGATTTACAATATACATGATAACAAAAAATAATCTTTATTTACATACATTTTTATGAGCTGGCCAGTGTTCAACTTGACAATTTCGACTACAATATGAAGCTTGTTTACATTTGGAACATCTTTTATTAGCTTTCGCATGGCAATTCATACAGCTTTGTAAAGTGTCCGTCAGTTTTTCTATATTATCCATACAACTGGAAAACCCAGTTGCCAAAAACTGCATATCCTTTTGGTCACCATAGAAAAGTAGTTTTGCCCTGGCTAAAGCAATATCTTTCCATCTACCGTTGTATTCAGCAAATACTACATCTTTATACTGGCAGGAAACGTCTACAATCAGTGGATTGTGCACTCTAGGTCCGTCATCATCAGCCTTCAATGAATTTGTATGCAGCCAGTATTTTAGATCAGCCAGTGGGCTTAGTTGATCGATCACATTTTCATGTAAGTGACGTAACAGTTTGCTTAGATGTTCTTTTCTATATTGACTAAAATAGTAAAGTGTATCGCATGAAGGATTCAACAATAGTTGACGTATTAACAGCCAAGTTTGAACTTCGATTTTACTTAGAGGCGGATCTTTGACAAACCATTCTTTCCACTTATTCTCACAAAATTTAAACAATTTACCATCCTGAGCTCTCTTTGACCAAACACCAATATCCAGTAACTGTGCAATCAATATTGGTACGTCATGTGTTGCATAGATCCTAGAAGCAACGTTCATCGGAAGTTGGCTTAAATTCTCACAAATGTATCTTAACACAGTTATACAGTTTGCACTAACAGTAAACTTTATCTGATTATGATAACGTTCTATTTCTTCAAGAGCAGTTTCATCTAATTTAATCTCTGAAATTATCGGAACACTGTCTGGATTTAAAGTGGTCAATTTATTTACACAATAGTCTATTAAGTCTGTCAAGATTTCATCTGTATAGACGAACACTTCTATATGATAGAGTAGAGACTGTAAAATTCCAATTAAGGCAACTTCGTTATATAATACAATGTAGGTTGGTAGACAATGTTTGGGAACTGGCTTTAATTTTGTCAATTCTGGCAATACATACTCCTTCCATACTGACAAAGTGATTAAATCTTTGATAAAATAATTCGTAGTACCAGTTCGTAGTACTGACTCTTTGACACGTTCAGTACATTCCAAACTGGCTTCCAAAGAGGCTATCTGATATAATTTAACTATATTTGCATTCTTAGAAAACCATCGTCTCTTACCTATATCTTCCAATTTGGTTATTTCATAACACTGTAAAATAGAATCTATTTCTGGGGTTGTTAATATATCGTCGGCCATAACTTCTTGGTTTTATTCGAAGAAACAAACAAAAATGTTACAAAAGAACTAACACTTTTTAAAAAGTTAGCTTACCAAAATATTTGTCCATTTCCATAGCAACAACCAAGTCTTAATCGGTGATGAGCAAGCCTCGGGTTGTGGGCCGTTTTGGGTTTTCTCTGAAAATATCGTAGGCCCCCACTTAATTTTCTTTTAGACCCAATAAGTAAACATGATTTGTGTTTTAAACGGAAATACTTGTTTTCAGGGAATGTGTAAAATAGTGCCAATTTACTGATTCGATATTTTTGTTGTTTCTTGCAAAAACAGCTTCCCGATTTTCCACAAACTTGTATTTGAAACGTTTTCAGAGGTAAAATTCATTTAAAAATTGGGATGGGGTGTTCTTCCCTCTGAACTAATATAATTTCAGTGTAATATACGGTTCAGAAAAACCTGTACAAAACCAAAAGTTTACGTGCGTTGAATCCAAAATTTTAACTTTGAACAAAAATAGGTTGTTCGTAAGTGCCGCTTACAATAGATTTATTCAAGCATTTGTTATTTAGATTCAATGATGTTCTTTCAACCTTATAGACACGCCACATAACCTGCGTGTAGACCCTTTTCTTCTAATTTTGTTTCAGAAAACATGATTAAGCATTCTTAAGGAGGAGTGAAATTAAAAACTCTTATTTAACGTGCCCTTTCGGAATGTTGTACAATTCTAACACCTGAACATATTGCGTGACAGAAATCTAAGTTGGAAGAGTATGTTGTCACCACTGAAAGTGCTTCCTTCCCAAATAGCTGAAATTCTTTAGGGTTTTCCTATAGTCACATAAACGGGTTTCATTTGCACTTAGAAGATTTGCTGGAACTATGTATTCAGTTTTGACTTTATCGTTTCTCTCACAAAGCTTTAGGTCTTTAGTTGCTTTAAAACTTCAAGCATTGAAGTTACACATAGGGTGCGTTCCACTAAGCGACCACAACGACCAAAACATACCTTCAGGCGTTCCACTTGGCGACCGCGGTCTTAGGCTGGAAACATAGTGGAGCGGCGAGCAAGGCGGCGATGATAGCTGCTTCAAATCAAAGAAAGCGACGAGCAGCGAGCAAAGATTCGCATGCACATAGTGACGAATTTAGTCGCGTTCTCCTTTTGACAAAACAAGATGGAGGAACTATTTTTATATGAAAATTCTTCGTTGAAACTTTGGTATTAGCAGCAGCTTAGTAGTAGGAGCTGCAGTGTACATGACATAAATAAGTCTAGAAATGAACTTGGTGAATTTCATCACTTGTACCAACAACTTCGGGAGCATCCTGGCAAGTTTCATGCGTATTTTCGAATGTCTATATCAACATTTGATTACATACTAGCCCAATGTAACCCCATTAATCAAAATCAAATTTTATTGTTTTTGAGTAATACAACTCATAACAAGAGTTAGGCACAATATAGAAAAATTAACTATGTAGGTTATTAACTAAATACAAATCTGTGTAACCCCATTAATCCTAGCAGTTACTTTAAGATAAGAAAATCAAAATAAATAAAAATAAAATAGAAATATATGCAGATAAAAAGAAATTAGTCAATTAAAAAAACACAATAATTTTATTAAATCACTACACCATTTGTCGTAAATTAATGTTGTTCATCTGAAAAACTGGAGTAGAAGGACGCTACAGAAGAAGGATTGGAGAATTCGTCCTGATCAGAAGTAGTAGGACGTGAAAATGTAATTTAATTTTGCCTAGTATTTAGATGGAAGTTAGCATTAAGGGATTGAGAACCAAATTAAATGTAGCAAAAATTACCTGAATTCTCCATTAACTACTAATTGTTAATTAATTCAAACTATTAATTATTAATTGTTAAAAACTATTGTAGCTTCACAAATACTGTGGCCCCACAGAGGTTTCTTTAAACAAACTAAACCAATAAATGTATCAATATCCATAACCTTTGAAAAATAACCTTTACAAATTGAGCGCGATGAGAGCGAAGAAATCAAACATGTCATAACGCTTCGCTCTACTCTCTATAGATAGCGTTGCTCTATCTTCGCTTTGCTCGCCACTATGCGCGGTCCCATATGTTTACTTGTGTTCGATTTCGCCGCTTCGCTCTTCGCTATCATCGCCGCTCCACTATGTTTCCAGCCTTAGTGGAAAGCACCCATAAAAGGCCCATCACTTTAGAATTTGAAGTCCTTTTCCTAGAAAAATTTCAAATGTATCAAAAGGAAACTTCCAGAACTCTAGATGTACTGTCGAAAAATCTAATTGGTGTCACAATTGTGGAGGGAAAAAAAATAGCTAACTCGAACGAAAAAACCAAATAAAACTACAATTACAATAAATGTATTTTATTGTTTATCAATAAAAAAATACCTAAATATGTACAGAATAACATAAAAACTTTCGTAACAATTATAGTAGGAAATTAATAATTAGAAACCATTATTATTATTTTCAACATAGGAATGATAGAGGTTCGGAAAGAAATCTAAAAAGAAATATGACAAAGAAGAAATTTGATAAAAAGAAATATATATTTACAATAGACTATGAAACTAAATTAAAAAATAAAAATTAATCAAAAAAGATTCTAAAAAATTTGTATACAATAGAAATACACAGAGCCAACATGAATCCGCAAGATTCCCTAATTATCCATATTAAAGTCTTTGATATTATTACAAAATTGGTGGAGGGGGCGACAAAAATATTACAAAATTCAAAACATTATTTCTAAAAATCCCATTATAATTACAAATTTTAAAAAAACGAAATTAAATATTTAATTTTTTTTTTCTGACTTTTACGCTACTACAGGTTTTAAATATATTATTCAAAATTATGAACTAAAAAAAAAAAATTCAAACATTATTTAAATTATAAATTTCGAAGTTTTCTTCCCAATTAAAGTCCAGTATAGTAAAATTATTTTCATTTAAGATCTATATACAAACACACGAATCCTTAACAAATACTAGAAATTGTTAAAAAATAAAATTTAAATGAGGTACTTAGAAATAAAAAAAAATATTCTGTAACTTTTAGATTTTCATATTACAATTTGCCTTTTCTGTTTTTCCAGTTTTAAAAGTACTTATTTTTTTTTTTAAAGTAAGGGGAATAAAAAGCTCTTAAATCAAATCAAAAATATATCTTTTCTTTAAAACATTTTCCTCTAAAGGGAACACTTCTTATTTATATATAACTTGTTCATTTTAGTAAAGTTTCTTACATATAAATAAAACTGAATCTGAAACAAAAACAAAAATAATAATAAGAAAATAAATTTATCACTGAATAGTACAAAGTTTTAAGAAAAGACAACCAAATTAAAAAAAAATGAAACTACTTAATACAAAAAATCATTACACAAACAATAAGACAGTTAATTTCTTAATGATGAACACAAATAGAAACATAATGAAGATGAGCATAAGATGGAGTAAACATAAGGAGCAACAATCTTGTATTCTTAAGAAAAACTCCGAATATTTGAATGTTATTTCTAATTGACAATGCAAAGTTTTTGTAAAACCGGTACACTGAAATGACATCTTGGAATAGCTCTATTCCCCTAAAACGGCCTTAATAATAAATGCTATTCCAAAGTTAGAACTGTATATGTTACTTAATGAAAAATACGTCGACTTCTTGGATCTTTTCCAAGAAATTTCAAAAAAATTAAAATCAATAATCATATAGTAATTGAAACAGCTGGTTAATGTCCAAGGGTAAACTGGACATTTTTAAAAAATTTTTACGTTTCACCACTGTCGGAAGCAGCGATGGTAAGATGCAGATCTATCGCGTTCAGCATGCCGCATTCTCTCGGCTATCAAAAAATCAGGGGGAACCTGTTCCCTTTAAAGACATTTTCAGCTTAGGGAAAGGGAGCTCCCAAGCTGTAAGATAGGGAGTCTAAGGAAGTATAGCTGAAGTAGCGTAGCATTGGCCAGAAGATTCTGTATTAAATATAAATAATAATGGACGGGTAAATTATCTTAATAGAATAGCAATGTCATGCTATGACTCTAGTGGCAACGTTCATCTAGATCAGGGATGGCGATCCTTTTTGAGACGTGGGTCAAATTTTGTTCATTTTTTTTTTTTAGTACATAGCTCTTGGGGTCACTAATACCCATTTGCACAAGAGTTAAGTTTAAAAATTTTTAAACTGAATATTTTCAAAACTAAACATCTTTAAAACATTCAGTTGGCTTAACGGTTAAAACGGGACGAAACAAAGTGCTATGGGAGTCTCTTTTTTACAAACATAACTGAACAAAAGTGTGTTTTATCTAAGAAAAATGTAAATATGGTTATTTGCTTTGGGTTATCGATTTTTTTTTAACAAACAAAATATGAGTAAAATTATACATTTTATTTGATATTTTGTAAACACTTTTGCTTTATTTCAAATACTACAAAAGCATTTGTCGTCATTTGCGTTTTAGAACTGTAATGATCAAACTAAAGGTTATAGATAGCATTTAAATTGCTTTTGTGTCAATGTGTGATTGAAAAAAAATACAGATAGAATATAAATTATCCACCACAATTAGAAAATCTAAATCAACCCACGTAAACAAACAAATGGTTGCCTAGCAATTGTGGGTCAGTGAAAAAGCTTGCGCGGGTCATAGGTTCGCCATCACTGATCTAGATTATCAACCACTCACGCGGCACAACCACCATCACCAAGGAATACAGACTGTCGAGAAGTTCTGTGACGCCTTCATGTCTCTGTGGGATGCTGAAAGTTGACAAGCTCCAACTTAGATAATGCATCCCGTCCCATTCTTCAAATTTGATACATAGTTTCCTAACCAACCCAGAACACATCTGGGCTTTGTCAGTTTCCTCTCTACTCTCCGGACATGTTTTTAGTGAGAATTCTGGTTTTTCCCTAAAATGACCCTTAAAGGAAATGAATAAAGTTCCGATACTTTATTGAACACATCACCGTACTTATTGTGATAGGTCCCGTATATTAACTAATCTAAAGATTTGCCAAAGCGTTTCATTTGAATTTGAATGAAACTAACGTTACGACCTAGTATTGTTTGAAAATTTCATCACAGAACAGTGAGCCTAATGTGTGGTTCTGGAACGTCACACTTCAGCTCAAGTCTAATCATTATTTGTGAAGAAAGAATTAACAAGAGATAATTTTTGTTTTTGCGTTCTATTAATATTATTACCTGCAAAGGGATTGTGGCAAAGATGAAATAATTGGCCCATATCCTTGCGAGTTGTCGTATAATTCAAACAGTGGTGCGGCTACAAGTTTGTAGTTTTTAGGCACAGCGAACAGAGCTAGAAAAATAGTAATCAAACACAAAAAACAAGATTACCACTGTTTCTATTAATAATAAATGCCTATTTTGAATACATATTATACATAAAATAAATTACTAAATAAAAATTTTATAGAATAATAGATATAAATGTACCTAATTTCATAAGGAGCTAATTACCTTTGATTTAGAAATCGTAGAAGCTCCCAACCAGTTTTTTCGCACTTTTGTTTTAAATACATAATTAGGGAAAAAAAAACCTTCTGTGATCGATCTTGCGATTTTTATATGCATATTTTTAAGTATTGGCAAATTTTTCAATGGCAGTACACAACTTTCTTTCAGTAATCAAGAAAATATATTAATATTAAGAATATTAGACAAGAACCAAACATGCCCTCCTGCAGCAGGGTTCACGTCAGGTCACTTTAGGGTTTAGGATGAATACATGATTACTACGCACTCAACGACAGCTTCTGCGGAAGTTGGATACATTTTTTTCACTTTCACTTTCTCTACTTTTCTAATTACAGTTTTTCAATTAAGATTTTCTCCGGAGATATCCGTTTTGTAAACCCCAGAGTCAGAAAAAGTGTGGTTTTTTTTTTTTTTACAAATTTGTGCGCATGTGTGAATAAAATCCACCCAACTTAAAAAGGAAAAGCACAGAATTTGAGATTTAGCTTAAGTTGCCATTTTTAGTGAAATGAAGCTGAAACAATAAGGTTTTAGCCATCGATGGCCACGGAAAGGGTTTTAATTAATTTTAACTTTAAAAAGCTGCTTTCTGCCAATATCGCATCAACTACATTTACAACGAAAATCTTCAAGCAAAGATTTTGCAGAGATATAATATCGATATCGCAAGAATTTGAGATATTCAAATGGAGTAGCTTTAGGCCAATGTTCTGACAACAAAAACAGAGTAATAATAGAAAGCAAACTAATTACCAAGGGTGGGGCCCTAGAGAGAATCTAGGTTGTCCCAAGTGTAGGGATACCCCTTTCTACTTTTATGGTTTCTATACTTTCAAGATATCTATGGGAATTGAATGCGATCATAGAGAGTTGAATATGGAAATTCGGGCAATTTAAAAAGTCTGTAGCACAAAAAACGTCGCAAAATTACTGAAATAGGGGAAATAACTTATTACGAAAACAGCAGAGGTTTAATTCAAATAATTCAGAGCGGGATTTGAGCCTGGTAAGATTGGATGAAAAATATCCCTCAATGGAAGAGTTCATTGCTATAATCTTGGAGAAGTTTTATGCCTTACAGCTATTCAGTTTTTGCTGTCACTAAGTCTAGTCATGACTGTGGCAACGGAAAGTCACAGGAAAACGGATATTAAGCTTATTATATCAGTACGAAGGGATTGTGCAGCTCTTCGGAGAAGAAATACTCATGCTTAGCCCAAAGACCTCTCCTCTAAAGGCTTTTTTTTTTTTTTTAAACAAAGAGATACACAAACCGGCTCATGCCACAATAGGCCATTTGGATCGCTTTGGCATACGCTTCTGCAGCCAACTACCATGGAATCCAATTATAATCTTTTCTTATTAGTTCTATTTGGATTTTTCTTTACTTAAAACGAAGAAGGACTCCATAGCACCTGTTATTAATCACAAAGCTTTCGTCTGGATGTTAAGTCAGGGTCTCTAGCATGAAGCATGGATGGAGTTAAGAGGAATTCCCCGACATATTTTACAACATGGGGGCGGGTCTTTAGTCTTTAATTGAGGAGAATACCTCTGAACTCCTGCGCTTCAAATCCTGTGTTTGATTCATGTCTAAGCTCCTCATCTTTACATATTTACAATTATTTATTAATAATAATAAATATTATTAAAGAAATGAAAGTAAAAATAATAGTAATTAAAATATGAATGATAACGTCACTAATAATCATAGTAATAATATTATATGATAATAATTAATAATAATACCTAATAATAATAAATATAAATAAAACCCGTTTTCCTTTCAAAAGCAAATTTTTATCTTATGAATTTTTGTTACAACTTAATGCATAATTATTTAAAAAAGACAATTTTCTCCTCAAAATATTTAGTATTTTGTTTTTTTTTTTAAATCAATTAGAATCTAGTTTTATGTTTTCTTCAGTTTGTTTTCAACATACAAAGTTTAAAGTGAGAATATAAGTGTTTTCTTTTGGTTAATTACTAACAAGATAAAAATGTCTATCCAAATGAATTATTACAATAGGAGACTTCAAAGAATAAAAATGTTGGTACAGAAGCATTTTGATTTCGCCTCAATACTAAATGAAAAGTAAAAAAAGAATAAAAAATGATTTGAATTACAATGTTACGAACGTGGTTTTTTCCTGAATGGAAGTGTGTTTTTTTAATAAATTTTTACATTTACAAGTTACCCTTTTTTAAATTATTATTAAATTTAATTAGGAAAAAATTTTAAATTACTTTTAGTTGGGCATGAAATACTAAAAATGAATAACAGCATCACAGATCATATGGTATGGATAAAAATCAGCAAAGCACCGTTTTTGTTTTTTTTGTTCAGAATAGCTAAAACCTAATGTATTCAAAAACAAAATTTATACATTTCGATTTAGAAGGGAAAAAATAAAAAATCAGGATGAATATATAAATATGTAGCTGAATATAAATGGAAAAATCCTTATTTCTAAATTATACAAAAATTTTCCTGCTTTATAAAAAGAAAAAATAACGATATACCCCCCCACACACACAGAAAAATCAACGAACTTTTCTAATCCCTGGACAACAGTTAAAAAAAAGAATCATTTACTAAGAAATCATAGTAAAACATTATTATTATCATATTTAAAAGTACATGCAATATATGTAAATTATAAGCACAAAAAATATTATGTATAAATTTATAATTTAATGTACATCCTGTAAAATAAAAAAAGGCTTACCAAATAAATTATATTTTTAAAATAAACTAGGTGTGATTATATTTTGAGATATGCGATATTATTATGTACGTACATATGATCCACATGCATGAAATAAATTCAATCAGAGAATTTATTTTTTAATGAACAACAATAAAAATAAATATACATATACAAAGTATATTCTAAATTTAAAGTAAACTAAATTATGAGTAGAAATAAGTATATTTCTCTTGATCCTAAAAAGCACATACTCTAAATGGTAAAAATTTTAAAGCAAAAAAATTCAAAAAAAAAAAACAAAAAAAACGAACGAACGTAATCACCAAAAAAATTGAGTCTCAGACTGTAGGTAAACATTTCGGAAGGTTATAAAAGATCTTTGTAGAACGATAAGAAAATGAAAATAATTAAGTAATATTGGCTACCTCTGTTTAGGTTAATAGTCACTCGGCAAAGTGACTAAAAATCCATTCAATACAAAATTACCTTCGACTGGGGTTGAATTTAGCTACACATTTGTTCCTCCTAAAATAATTAAAGGTTAGGTTATAAAACACTAAAGTAGCATTTCGTAAAGTGCTAAGGTGGTTGATTCATTTTCTGTGAAACAAAATTTGCTGTTTTCAGTAAACTGCACGTTTAACATCGGCATTTCCAAGATTGTGAACGAAAAAAAGGACAAACCATAAGAAATTTATTGTAAATGGTAAACGTAGTCATGGATTCCACCTCAATTAAATATTAGAACAGACGGAAATGATAAGTCACGTGATTGTATAACAAAGAGTGTAACCTCCAAACGTTGGAACCCATCTCCAAATCGTATCATACGAAGTATATTCATAACCAGAGTCTCATTGATCACTTTTTTTAATTTCCATGCTTAAGAAGTATAAGTAATACTTTCATATAAATTAAAAACCTTAAGTGTAAACATAATATTGAGAATATAAGCTTTAAAAAAAAAATAATAATAATAATACCAAATAGAGTATGCACTTCAAATGAGTATATACAAATTTATATTCATATCAACCAAAAATTTAACATTTTTGTTATCATAACTATAACAAGTAGTATGGTAACTCCTAGAAAATTCGAGTTCAAATGTCAGTATAATAGTTTGTAGTCATAATACAGAACAAAGAAAACAATTATGAACAAATCATCCCACAACAAATTGCTTAGAAGAACAACAAACAAAGGCGACGGTATTTTTTGAATAAAATGGTCTAATAATTTTGTTCAAAATAAAAAAAGTAAAATAGAAGCAAACAAATTATTTAAAAGAGAGTCAATAAAGGAAAAGCGAAAATTTTTTTTAAACCGTTTAAAAATACTCAATAGTTTTTTTAGGGGCGCATGCCCACCGTAAAATATTATAGAACGGTGTGTAATTTAAAAAAAAAAAAAACCTTAGTCCGTTTAAAAAACGTAAAACAAAGGAAAAATATGAATGAAGTTTGGTACTTGGAATATTCTGACCCTGGTTTACTGTAGCTAAAGCAAACAGCATATCGGAGGGAGATCAAATTAAAGGTTTAGAGTTGTAACACTTTGTAGTTTCTCCTTAACATAGTAAAATAGCTCAGTTGGCTGCAAAGGTCTCCCATAAATGGCTGATCACCCAACGACAGAATATTTTAGAACAGAACCCACTCCCTTTAGAATGTTTATTCTTTGTAGGATGCAGTTTGTTGCCAGGTTTTCTTGATAAAAGGGAAAAATGCAATAAAAATTGAAAAATAATCTATTTAGTAAAATTAAACATTTCTTGGGCAATTTAGAATGACCGAGAGCTTCAATAAACAAGAGGGTAAGTATTTCCTAAGCGAGGCTTCCTCAAAGAGCTAGCAGGGGTCAATTTTTTTAAGATACGTTTCTAGTTTGGGATGCCTTTTACCAGATTCATAACGAAAGCCATCGAAAGTCCTGCCATTAAATATAGATATTCAGTAAACATTTTATTTCAAAAAATTATATAAAGAAATTGATTCCTTTTATGTATTGTAAGCTACTTTTTTTTAAATCTAATCAGCATCAAGAGCAAATCTCACAAGCAATGTTGTCAATCGTAGACGACTTAACCAAACCCTCCCATCATCATATTATAAGATCATCTTCCACAATGTCTGGACACCCATTAACGCACGGGGAGTTACGAAGGCTTCTAGAAAAACGCAAAAGATTGCGGTTAAAATTGCCCAACAAAAGAGATTTAAATTAAATAAATATAAATTGCAACAAAATAATTCACCACAAGCATCTAGATATAAGAAAAATAAATTGTTGCGTTTAAAATTGAAAATAATATTTCTTCATGGGTGGGGGAAAAAAATAAAATATAAAAACTTAGAATGTTTCACAAGAAACACAACTGAAAGGTCAAGTCTCTTGAGTGCTGAAATATAAGTTTTTCATAAAAAAAAATTATTAAACTGTGAATTAGTGAAATAAATAGAGATTCAGTAACGATTATTTTAAAGAAATAACAAATAATCTACATTTTTAATAAATAAGTTAAAAAATAAAATAAACTAAGCGTAAAAGTTTATAAAATATAAATATAAACAAAAAACTTTCAAAGAAAAATGTAGAAACATTTTAGTAACATATTTTATTACTAATATTAGTTTAAAAAAAAAAAAATAAAAAAAAAAAATAATACACACTTCTACAGCATTTGTAAAAGGATGGCCAAAAAAGTTTTTCCCTCCCAAAAATAATTAAAAAAAAAAAAAAAAAATGGAAATATATAAAACCAACCACACCAACGTTTGGCGTGGTATGAAAAACTTTTTTCTTTAATTTAAGGGGGAAAAAAAAAAACAAAAATCGCAATTCGCAATTATAGTTCGCATTCCCTCCTCCATTCATTCACACCAGTCACGCAAATTTCAGTAAAAAAAAGTCACAATTTAAAAAAAACAAAAACAATAAATTATTAAAATTATTTTTTTAAAAAAATAATAAAATAAATCCTAATAAAAAAAAAATAAAAGACGCAAATACATTTTTTGGTATGGATTTACTTTTTTACAAAAGTGGAAATCCTTAGTTTTCCAAAATTTAAAAAAAATAAAAATAAAAAAACACTGGTCAATGGAAAACTAAAGAAAACAAAACATCGTAACTAATGGAACAAAATGGATTTTTTTTTTTATCATTTCACAGAATTAAAGTTTATAAAAGCAAAGAATAGGATTTTGTTTTAAAAAAGAAAAGCCGGTGGAAGATGGAAGACTTTCCGCAACCAATAAACGCATTCTACACGAAATATTTTCTGTTTTAAAATTCATTTTCCACTTTTATTTTCTTTAACAACACGTAGAGAAAATAATTTATACTGAAAATCAGAATAAAACAGAAAATATTATATAGATTTCCATCACCCACGCCCTAAGCTCTTTAACTTTTCACAATGGGCTTTGTCCCAGTTTTTCCAGAGATATTGGGCGCATTCAGCAGACAAGAGCGCTACCACCAGATCGCTCCCAAAGGGAGCGCTTTATTTCTCTGAACGCTCTGCTACTAATGTAACCTAAACATAACCTTTTTTCGAATTAAGATTGGCGAGGAATCGGTCAAATAAAAAAACAACTCGTCTTTTAAATTAAAAGGTGCTAGGCCATTTCAAAATCTGGTATTTATTAATCATATTTCAATTTTTTAACTTGTTATCAAAAAGAAAGAAGAGCACCGCGATAGGTTATTTTTATGTATTTTTTCATCCCCTTTCTACCAAAAATATTGCCAAGGCAGTAAAGCTAGTATTTTTCTTAATATCGGGAAATACGTAAGTCGTTTTCCGAGTGATTTTTCTAAGAAAAATCTAATGTTAAGAGCTTTAAATGTTCTCAAGCATACACAAAATGGCTAAGAATTAATTTTACATCTGTTACAAACAAGGTTTGATAATTATTTGGTAATTTTGGGAGAGTTGCGTTTAATTACCAAAAAAACTGGAAAAATTTCAAACTTGTTTTGATAAATACACGTATTTTGCTAGTAGCGATCACCGCTCCGTCGAAGTAGCATAGAAAATTTCCGCTCCATAAGATGGCGTCCGCTCCCACAACATGTTGTGAGAGCGATACTAAAAGTGCGCCATTCAGCGGATAGTTCCGTAGCGCTCTTGTCTGCTGAATGCGCCCATTTATGTAACGTAACTCCTCTTACAAGTCCAAGTCCCTACTGCCCTTTCCACCTTCTTCTAAGCTAAATCGACATCCCTACTTTTTAACTAGTTCTGGAGGACTTCCATTTTCTTTAATTCTCCAGTTGTTAGAAGACTTTTGGAATTTTGTCTTCATTCATCCTTATTTTTTGTACGCCTTCTCTTTCTTAACTTCTTACCCTAGTCGCTTGGAGCTTTTAGATAGCTTAGGCTTCTATAAAATGCAACGGATAAAGTTCTCTTTAAAAGTGAGCCATTCTCGGTCTGGCTCTTGTGCGGTTATCCTCCGTCTACATCTAATGTTTCCTCCTTCACCTACTGCGTACGTGGTCTTACCCATTACAACAATACAATCAACTTGAAAAAGAAAGGGGTTTCTTAAAAAAGCTATTAATGTTTTAGAAAGCTATATTAAAGTTTTCACCAAACCGGGATAGCTAATAAAAACCTACAAAGAATGCGCTAAAAGGGGCTGAAATGTCTTCAAACTTCTGGAAAAGCCTTTCTAAAATTGCACATTTTTAAAACTACAATTTTTTTAAAGAATTTATGCAGAAAAAAAAAAGATTAAGGAACAATCAGATGATGAACATCAACAATTATTAAAAATATTCCACCATTTTTGTTGGAAAAAAAAAACAAACAAAAAATACAACATTCCCCCATTGCTTTCTAAAAGGGAAAACTTTCTAATTAATAATAAGCACTAACATTCTTTCTTTTTTAAATTACTATTTTTTTTTCGCAGCCACTTTCAAAATATTTTAAAAACAGTCTTCTGTAAGTTAATTGAAGAAACAGTCTGCTTGTAGCTAGCCTTAAGTCGAATAAAATTTACTCGAATATTTAATTTTTTTTTTTTTCACAATTAGGGTCTTCAAATGACAGAAAGAACAAAAATTTAACCACAATCATCAAAACAAGCAAACTGTTTTTCAAATTTATAATACAGACTGGAGTAGTAACAACTACATTGTCCATGGTGGTTGAACTTCCCAATGTCTCGGTTAACTGAAATAAACACAAATATAAATAAAACGTTTTTGCTTTCTGTTTTACTTAGTTTTTGATTTTTCTTGGTTTTACTTAGGAGGAGAATAAGAGACCCACTTAGAGTTTTGGTTTATTGTGTGCGCGTTTTATTTATTAAATTTTAATTTTATTATTTCTTTTTTACCTAAATATTTTTGTTTATGATCGGTTTTTAAAAAAAATTTCTTAAAAGAATATTTTCCAAACAAAAAATAAAGGGAATGAAAGGGGTAACTTTGGAAAATGAACGTAAAATTCCCCCTTTTTTTTAAAAAAAGGGAAAAATCAATATATTGTTGAAATCCTACCGTGATGTAAACAAAACAAAATAAATTATTATTAAATTAAATTCATTTTCGATTTACAAATTATTTTTTAATAATTATAAAGAAAACAGAAACTACTACATTTTTGTCTTACCTTTTTCACCTAATTGTACAAGAAATAGCCTCTTATGTTCTTTTGGTTTTGTTATATGTGGAGGAATATAAGGATACTGTGGTGGTTCAAAGTTTGGTCTCCACCAATTCCCAATTGTGTCTTCAACTATCCAGTCTTGTTTGACACCATCCTGCCTTCCAAGGGTCTGTAGATAAGAAAAAAAAAACACAAAATGAATACAACCACAAGTATGAATACAAGCTGAGTTACTCCTGCCTGAGTTCGCCATATCAAGTTTTTTATGTTCTTTTACTCAGAACATTTGGAGTATACTTAATGGATGATTTAATAATGGCACCTTTCCACTTGAAGGTTTTTGAACATTCAAGGGCAAGGCACACTCGCGCTCGTCCCAGACAGGGCCTGAGACAGCTGATCATAAAAGCCGCTCTCGTCGAGGCTCAGCTAAAGCGTGAGGCAATTATGGCCAAAGCCCCTTATTCCCAAGGTCGCACTAGAGGTACACTCTAGCTCAAAAAAGGTTCATTTCAGGCTTCGCTCGCATTTAAACAGTAATAACTGAGAGTGATTTTTCCCCAAACAGCATACTCCTCTCATGTTCGTTACAACTGACCTACTTTACGTTCACTTCCAGTTTGGTTAATTCAATACCACTTATTAATAATTTAAAAGAAATCGCTAGAGTTACCTCAGTTAGAAGTCTTTTCAATCCTTCAACTTCATCCTCACCGGCATTCAGTTCACCACCAGGTAGTTTGAAGAACGTTGTGCCCAGTTGCAAGAGAAGTACATGAGGAAGTCCGTGTTCATGTACCAATAGTACTCCTTCTACACTGCGTCTCATGCCGATCTTTTCAAATTCCTCTCTCATTCGCTGGAATCTCGCAGGTACAGAGGGATCCTTCTCAAATAATGGCTCTTTTGTGCCAAAAGTATAGTTCGTCAATGGGTACCTACGTTAAGATGTAAAATATATTAGATTTTGACTTGGTAAAGCTCTAAAAGTTTACTCAAATTCAGCTCTCATGAAACTAAACAATAAATTAATAAACTATAACACCATATTCGATCTTCTAGCTTTGAATTTAAGCTTAAAAAATTAAAAATATATAAAAAATTATCGAATAAAATTTTGAAAATTTTTAATTTGCTAACTTCAAAACATACCTTCAACAAATAACAGGGAAAAAGGACGCCGACCACCATGATTTTAAGCACTAATTGAAAAATTTATACTAATCTAAAACTTCCCAAAAATTTTCACTTTTAGTTTTACTATTTGAATAAGTACTTACAAATTTATTGGGCGATTTATTGTCAAAGGTTGACTCGCTGTGAATTTGTTTCCATCAAGATGAGGCTGCCCTTGCGGCGTTCTACGAGGCCAACCATGGCCTCCACTAGCAGCGTTATTAACATTCGGTGATTGTTTTATTGAGGAAGCTGCCGAAGACATTATAATTTAACTTATATATTATTTTAATAGAAGAAGAAATAATCACTAACACTCAAATATTCAACAAAATTGTTTAAAAATAAGGCAAAAGTCAATTGGAAGTAAACAGAAAGCTTCTGCGCGTCAGTACACCACTTCTACAAAACACACCCGTAGGTCGTCATTCTGTCCCCACTTCAGCTCAAGCTCAAACAAAGCCAACAATGCTAAGAAAAATTCAAGTTTTCCCCAAGTATTTGCTTATTTGCCAACATTGTTTGAAACTATTTTTTGTTTTATTAAAAAATTTATGTTTATTTTAGAAAATTTATTAGATATCTATATAATCATCAAATTCAATGACGTGAAGTATTAAAAAGTCAATGTATATATTTTTCACAGCACTCTCTATGAAATCGAAAATGAATTTCAGTTTTATATTTATAAATTTTTTTAAAGGTAGGTTCTGATGGACAAGGTTTAGTAGCTTTTAAATTAATCTGTGTAGGCACTTTTGAAATGATGGATTCTGCGGAAAAATATTGTATGAAATGGAATAGTTATCATAAACATATTGGTTCCTTTTTATCTGATCTCTGTGAATCAGAAGTTTTAGCAGATGTCACTATTTGGGCTGAAAATCAGAAATTTAATTGTCACAGAGTTATTTTATCAGCTTGTAGTCCATATTTTCAGGTAGGCTATCATTTTACTACCCCCTGATTTACACAGTACTTCAAAAGAAATTTGTTTTCCAGTAAAAATGTATCTGCATGTTCATAATTATTCAGGTTTTTTTTTTGTACTGTCATTAGGAGGTAGAGTTTTTACCTGCGTTCTTTCTTTGCTGGAGTTCTTTGGGCGTTTTAATCTTATCTAGCAGTAAACCTTAAAACAATTAGATTAGGAATTTATGAATGGAATCACATTGTCCACCTATAGAAGCAAAATATTCTTAATTTTTTTTAATCAAACTGTGAGTAGAAAAAACTTTCCTTAGACAACTGCTACATAACTTGCGGCGTATGGAGAACATACGAGAATTATTTATTAAACTTACTGATACAAATTGACCATGTCAACGTTTCGAAAATAAAGAGTTGCCTGTCTCATTTTTCTAGTTCCAAACATTTGCAGTTTACATAAACTGAATTAATTGTACTTTACATGTTTGTAAACTTTGAAAAATCGTAATTTCACAAAGAAACAATTTTTAGAGTTCCATTTGGACTTTAACATTTGTATTTGACTTTGAATAAATTCATTATCGACTTGTTCTAGCATTTTTTTATTTATTTAAGGAATCGATTTTTGGGGCTCCTGTAAATTGGAGGAAAGGTGTAGTCATGTAATTTTAAAGCAAGTAAAATTATTCCTAATTCTAATTCGAAATTATTTTTATTAGGAAATTCTGTCTAATACAATATGCAAACATCCAGTGATAATATTAGCCGGGATTCTTGCAGAAGATATCAAAACTATAATTTATTTTATATACCATGGGGAATTGGAAAATATAACCTACGATAGATTTATTTCAGTTTTAAAAACTGCGGAAATGCTTAAGATTTGTGGATTGACTGAGGTTTGCTATAATTTGATGTAATTATTTTTATTTGTTAAGCATTTTTGAGATATTTATAGAGTTTATTTGTCCTAGGTAATAGATCATATACCTCCAAGAAAATGTTTAGAAGATTTGGAAGAAATAATCATGATGGATGATGGGGTAAATGAATCTACCTTTTGCAATCCACCACGACAGGGAGGAAATTCTATGGTATTGTTATATTTTGTTGTTTTAATTAAAATAATGATACTGATAGATGTACAGCTGGAAGTGGTTGTAAAACCAAATATACTGTGACTTCTATGTAGTCCTCTTGAGATCTCCTATAGAATAAATGAATGCGACATGTAAGGTAGAAAAATGTGTAGTTATATTCATATAACATCCATAACTAAACGCTATAGAGAGTGATTGAAATGGTTAGTGTAAATAAAGAAAATGTAATGTCAACGTTGGTAGATCTTGGATGTGATAAAATTGTTACCATTTTTACAGGAAGTTGGATTATCCAAAACTTCTGAGGAAGATATTGAGAAAAAACCAAAACCAAAAAAACATCAAAGGAAATATAGGTTTGTTTTTCAAATTTGAATAGAAAATGTTTCTCTTTTCGAATATTTAGGTACAGTGGTTTAATTTATGATTCTAGAAGATGGCAAAATAATATTTTATTTTTTATTCTTTCTGTTAGTGAGGGTAGCCTTGGTTGGGCGTTAAGCGATATGGAAAAAGGCATGTCATTGGTTGAGGCTGCAAGATTGCATAAAATACCAAGATCTACTTTATATGCTAAAGCAAAGCAACATTCTGGTTTAAGAATAGCGAGCAGAAAAGAGCACACAAATCAAGATTGTCAAGCTGCTGTTCAGGCTATTGCAGGTGAAACTTTTAAACTGTTGAAATAGAAATAATAATGAAATCAGTGTTTTACATTTCGTGTTGTGTCCAGTTTGTTAATTAATCAGGCGTACCGTATCTCAGTGTATTACTTACTGATTATCACTTTAATCTTGACTGTAACTTATGCAAATGAAATCAATAGGTGGACTTAGCCTGAAGAGAGCAGCTGAACAATACGGAATTCCAAAGACAGTATTGTGGAGGAGAGTACAAAAACGAATAGATATCTGTTCAAATTTGAAATCTAGAAGGAAGAAACAAGAGCGTGGTCTAAAATTAGAAGAAAATAAAACTTGTATTCTACAAGATGGAAAATTAACTACACAGAACAGGGCGAGTAGAACAGGTTTTCTTACTTATTTCCCGTGCTAACTCGAGATTTTGATGCGATCTTGATACTTCCTTTTACCCACTATCAGATGAGGCAGATGTGTTAGGGAAAGTAAAAAAATAGAAGATAAGAAACCATTCGATCATTCTAAATTTAATTTGTAGATCATTGGACCAACAGTACGTGCTAACAGAATGAAATCAGTCGAAATGGAAGTTTTAGGTGGCAAAGACAGTAAACAGTACAGATTGGCTCAGGCGTTGAATGCTTGTAAAGAGGGTAAAATGTCGCAGGCTGTGGCATCCAGGACGTACCAGGTAATCTTTTGAGCAGAACTAATAGTAATAGAACCTCGCAGTAACCTTCCGAGTGCATAATAGTGATGGGCTATACGAGTCCGCCTGTGGAATCATTGGATTTGAATCAACTCCAGGGTCGGAATCGATTCCAAAAACTCGTTCATCGATTCCAGTTGCCGTACCTATCCTATGCTTTCGTGCAAATATCATGCAATTTATTAAATATTTTATTAGTACTTAACTTCATCAGTTAATAACAAAACTACATGTAATTTGCAACAGTTTTAAAAGATATATAATATCTAATTGTTATTGACAACATCAAATAAAATTAGCTTTACACAAGAACAAGATTTAAAACAAAGCAGTTTTGTTAATATCCAGCAGGACCACTGGGAGGTTGAAGTTACCCTGCCAGGAGGGGAAATGAAATGGGAAGGAAATAAGGTTGTTAAAGGTATCAATGATGTTAGTTGGACCTTAAAATATGTACATGCAAACAAATTAAAATATAACAATGAACATAAACTAAGAAAGATTAACGAAATGAAATTATATTACTAAATATTTAATAATGAATAAAACTAAGCCGTCTATATATATATATATCCCAATACAAAACAAAATGAATAATTTTTATCACAGACTAGAGAAGGATTAAAGTTTAAAGCTACTTAGAACTTAAGAAATTAATTAATGTAAATTTTTATTCAGAAATAATATCATAGAAACATTGCTCGACTTTAATCTATTGCGTCTGTCAACTAATATTTGTCCAGCTTTAGAGAAAATCCTTTCGCAAGGAACTGAAGTGGCTGGAATGCATAATCTTTTCAAAACAACGTCATACAATCTGGGATATAAGTCTTTCCTCTCTCTCCACCAATCTAACGGATTGGCTTCTCTATTTAAAAAAGGTTCTGCCAAATATTTGTCTAATTCAATTATACTGGCAGATACTGGGGTCTGTTTCGCGTTTAACGTTTTAATTTTTGCATCGAATTCCCGCCAAAGACTAGAAGTAGAAGTTGTGGATGATGGAACATCGGTAGATAACGAAGCTTTCGGAATTTGAATAAATGATAATTTAGTGGCAAGAGAATGGTACATTTTCCGGAATTTAACGTCGCTCGAAAAACCTTCGTTTTTAAATCGCGGATCTAAAATCATCGATTGACCTATAATTTCTACCGATTCTAAATTGGAAAACCGATTTGAAATATTAGCGCAAATTACTCGAGCCATTGATTGTATTTCAGGTCTGTAATTTGTGTGCAAAAATTTTGAAACGTGATCGGTCATAAAGCGCGAGAATATAATAATTTTAGAAATTGTTATATAATTTTCCGAACTTACTTCGTCCGTAATTTCATTAAATATCTGCAATAATTGAACCGCGCTCTCTAATATTTCCCAATCGATTGTTGTTATATTATGTTCACCCTGTAGATTTAATAAAGCTATGGTCGCGATCAATGGCTGTTTGGTTTTTAAAACGCGATCAAACATTATAAATGTGGAGTTCCAACGAGTGGGGACGTCTTGTTTTAATTTTAATTTTGGGAAACCCATCTGTGTTTGTGTATTATGTAGCTTGGTCAGAGAATGAGAACTTCTTTTAAAATATTCTACTAAAGCTTTAATTTTGTCGGTCGTTACGCGAATTTCTGCGATTCCCGAATGGACAACTAAATTCATTGAATGGGCAAAACAAGAAATATGCCTCCAATTGCACTGCTTTACTGCCGAAACAATATTTGCACCATTATCAGTAACAACGGCAGTTACTTTATTGGTGAGTTCCCATTCTTGGACCGTGGATTGCAGGTGTGAGGCCAAGTTATTCGCTGTATGTCGTTCAGAGTAACTAGTACACTTCAATAAATGTGTTTGTAAATTTGTGTTTTGGTCTATGTAGTGGGCAGTTATAGCAATAAAGCTTTCATTATTCACCGATGTCCAACAATCAGTTGTTAAACAAACGGCATTTACTTCGTTGAATTTACTTTTTAATTTTGATTCTTCCCGCTTATAAATCATTGGGAGTAAACTGTTGGATATATACTTTCGTGAAGGTACATTATAACTGGGGCAAAGCAATTTAATTAATTTTCTGAACTCTTGATCTTCAACAATACTAAAAGGATGATATTCTTTTACTATCATTTTGAGCAATTGTTCATCAATTTCCTTGGACTTACTGGGGTGCAAAGGTTTGATTACTTCTACAAAGTCAGTCAAGGATTTTTGAATTACCGGAGCCTTATGGGCAGATGAAGAGAGAGGAGCGACATCTGCAACTTCTGAATGGATGGAAGCTAAACTAGTAGAGGGAAGCGAGCTTAAATTTTGAGTGTCTATAGAAGTTAAATGAGATTTCTTAACAGGGATCTCTTCAGTGCTTTGCTCTGTATTCTTTCTTTTATTGAATGATATAGGATGTTTTCTCTTCATATGTCTGAACAAATTACTAGTAGAGCCACTTGTAAAGCTAACGATTTCGTGGCAATACCGGCATTTAGCTTTGACAGAATCAATAGAATTAAAGTGATTCCAAATTTCACTGCGTTTTGGCATTTGTCTGAAATTAATTTACTAAAAATTAATAAAATATTAAATTTAAAAAATAAGAAACAATAGTAAAAAAGGCGATAATAACCCCGTTGTTGATGGGCAAAAATAAATAAATAAATAAAAAAGTAAAAAAATTAAACTAATTTATTAAATATTTTGCTTTTAAAATATTTTCAAATATTCAATAAAGAAAAACAAAAGATAAAAATGAAATAATTATTTAATTTAGGAAAATATTAGTCTTTGAAAATATTTTAGAAATCAACAAAGCACACGCTCTTCAACTTAATTAAGATTTACCACTGGAAAACACCCTTATCTGCTTATCATCAGAAGACAGACACATGAAATATTGTTATCAGCACGAAAGATGAAATTGAAATGGCCCTTATTGCTATAGCTACATATCTAGAGACAAAAAAATTATATTACCTAAAGAGCGTACTTACTACAGACTCCCTCCCACTCTTATTACCTATTTCACAAACATTCGGCGATTGGAAATATTTTTTAGCAAAATATTATTCTATTTATTCTAAGCAGATTCTTAAGATGATTTTAATTTTTAAAATTTATTTTTGTTTATTACTCTTATAAAATACGAAGAATTTCAAATAAAATATAATATACAAACACAGAATGATTTAGTATGCAGGTGGAGT
Source organism: Rhodnius prolixus (assembly GCF_049639745.1). Classification (NCBI taxonomy): domain Eukaryota; kingdom Metazoa; phylum Arthropoda; class Insecta; order Hemiptera; family Reduviidae; genus Rhodnius; species Rhodnius prolixus. The sequence continues at coordinate 38,168,928 of NW_027411582.1, read as the reverse complement.
CAGTCGTCGTTACCATGGTAACGGAACCGTTAAACGACTCCGGTTCCAGCTCCAGCAATTTCTATTGGCTAGAATCAGTGAACGAAAAAGTGGAACGAGTCCGGTTTCAAAAGGATTTAAATCACTCCGGATTCGACTCCACCAACTCCAGTGGATTTAACCAATGAAAATGCTAGAGTTGGGCCGGAGTCGTTTAACGGTTCCATTACCATGGCAACCACGACTGACTCCACCTGCACTCTAGATCATTTTGTGTTTGTGTATTATATTTTATTTGAAATTCTTCGTATTTTATAAGAGTAATGGACAAAAACAAAATTTAAAAATTAAAATCATCTTAAGAAAGCGTTATTATGTTTTTTGTATTCAAATGAAACGAATATTTAACTACAAAATATTTCCAATTGATGAATGTTTGTGAAATAGGTGATAGAGTGGGAGGGATACTACAGTAAGTAAACCAATTAGGTAATACTACATTTTGGCTCAGTTTTACTTTGACCGTCATGCGGACATGTACACGTTTAAACTTACGCCAATGAAGATAAGAGTAAGAGTGTCCAGCGCTTAGTTAAAGATTAAGCACACAGCTTTTTCTTTTTGTAAAACAATAAGATAATATTTTAAAAGCTTGATATTCAATTCTTATTAGATAAATATTGTGAGTAATTATAATTTTGTTTGAAGGGTTAGAATTTTTATGGAATACTTTCCTACCCATTTCCGTTTCTCTATATTGAATCCTCTTGAAGCAAGTTAACTCCAGTCTTCCAGTGGTCAAGCTAGATAATGACAAAATTGCTTTAATTTATAATTGACTAGCCTATTTTTGGGTTAATATTTGTGTTACGTTGTTAATTTTATATTTATCAGAGCAATTGGAAATTAGGGATAGTACTTAATGTGTGTAAAAGAAATATAGTTTTGTTATTAACTGGAAAAGCTAACTGTTAATGATATATTTTAATAAATTACGTGACATTTGTTCTTATGTTTAATCGTTCCAAAACCTCTGCTGTCTCATTTTCATTTTAATTTTTTTGGGGCGGGGCGGAATCACTTTTTTTTAAAATAGGGATTTGAATCAACTCGTTCCACCATCGGACTCGTTCCAGTGGAACGAGTCCGTTCAAATAGCCCATCACTAGTGCATAACCACCTCAAAATATTTGCATACAAAGTTTAGGATTTTCTTGTATCTGCAGAGTTAAGTTTATTACTTGGTGAAAGAATTTAACTACCATCTAAAAGAGTTGTATGGTGATAATGAAGCAGAAGCTTTTATACAGATGAGTTAGAGTTTTCAAATAGATTTACGTTAAACTTAATTACTGATATTTCAGCTACCTCCGCAGGCCTTTAACATTCTTCTTGTATCTTTTTATCAAATTCTCTCGAGTTTAATTGACAATATTCTGGGAATTTACTTAACAAACTTGGAATTTTTGCTAAGTTTTTACTTCACAGTAACAATGGAAAATAAAAGTGTAAAATTCCTAGAAATAACGCCTTTAGAGCAGGCATATCAAACTCGTTTAATTAATTAATTAATAGTGTAAACTAGTATATTAATAATGAAACTATTTAAAGATAAAAAGAATACATTTCAACAAAATAATTTATACAAATAAAAGTGTTTTACACAATTGATTTACAATTTTAGTGTTAAACAAAATAAAATTTATCAAGTATTGAACATAACCCGCTTCATTTCAAATACCAATCAAATTAGTCTTAGGAGTAAAAACCAGATTCTCAGTCCAGATTACATTTTCATCCTAATCATCCCCAAAGTGTTCATTTACTTATGTAGTACTCTTTAAATCATTCTCCTCTAGGTACCAAAAACTTTAATATGGAGAAGATTACAAAAAGCTTGGTCAATAAATCAAAATGAAACTGGAAGTAAATCTATAGATTCGACAGAAAATAAACAAATATCCACTGATGAAACAGCAAAGGAGAATAATATCAGTTACATAGGAGTGCTTTCTAATGTTGACAGTTTTAACGTCAGTACATTATTTTGGAGCTTGTTTATAGTTTTCTATTAACGTATTAATAATTATTATTGTTTATATATTAGAATGAAGAGGAGAAAAGTGATGATCACAAATACGTGGAAGCGGTTAAGGATGAACAATTCACCGAAGCACCTTTTATAATTTTAGCATCCGCAAATGATGTTCTACCAAAGCAAGAAATCGTGAACGATGAAGAACTAATCGAAGTAATGTTTCTTATCGAATTGTTAAAGTTAGCGTAATTTTTTTAAATTGGGTCACTCATGTAAGCTCACAACTACTAGTACTTGATAGTCGTGCATTGAAGCGGAACGTTTCCATTCCATTATGTGTAGAAAAGTGCTTTAAATATAGTTTTCTTTGATCAATATTCCCAAAAAAAAAGAAGTTTATATCTTCAAGTGAACTATAGGCCAAAGAAAATAGTAAGAACTATCAACAAAATCTCCAATAAAAAGTGAAGAGTATTATCAATAAAGTGATTCTGCTACTTAAGAAATCTTTTACAAAATTGAAATTTTAGCAACACATATAATAGTAGAGGGGCAAGAGCGTGGCTTCGTAAGTGGGAGATCCCCAGTTCGAATCCCGCGTATGACTACTTTTTAGTTAAGCTCCGCCTGAAAAATAGACGGTTAAATAAAAAGTAAGTAAAGTAATTGCCAATTTTTTCAGGCGAGCTTTACGTCCAACTACCAATTAGGTGTCGTGGACGAAGGCGACTAGCAAAACATACTTTACTGTAAATTTGTTTTATTAACCATTAAATAAAATCCAAGGCCTAAGACTGGGAATAGAACCTAGTATTTAGCATGCATATTTAGCTTTGCAGGAAAATGTTTCAAATAAATTTAGATCTGCTTGAGTGCAAAGTGTGAACGTGTAAAGTGTCAATTAGGACGAACCTAATGGAATTTCGGCTTTCTATATAGAAAAACTCAAATTAAAAAATAGTACTAAATTGTTCAATAATTTCTACTTTTTTTAATAACTTAATAATTAGATATAAAAATAATTTTTATTTTTTTCAGTCATTGAACGTACGCATTGAAAATGTCGTCGAAGTTGTGTCCGATAAAGATGAGATTCATTGGCGCCTAGAAAGTTGAAGAGAAAATCAGTGCACTTAGATTTGTGATAAAGCAAAACACACTTTTAATTGATGCTTATTTTTCACCTTTATTGCTATGGTAATATAGTTTTGTTTTATTTTGTAAAGTGAATTTCATGTATGGATGAACACTTTTAAATTTAACTACTTTATTTTTAATTATTTGTTCAAAGATTTGTTTATACTTATTGTTGTCTTGAAATTTTATTTATTTTATTAAATAATTATTTAATTATCTATATTAAATTCTTTCTTACGGTTTTGATAATTTCTGATTTTCAAGACATCGTACAGCTAGCTTACTTTCCTTCCTTATTGCTTGGGTTGTGAGTCAAAATTACTAATAAGATAGTAGCAGTTCTTGTCAAAAACTTGATGTTATTTTTGAGAATCTTGCGTTTTGATCAGTTATAAATTTAAAAAAAATCTTTACGCCTTTTCGAACTATATTAGTTTTTCTTTAAACTTTATTTAGGGCTACAAAACAAAAAACGACAGATCTGGGTGTTTACAAAATATCATGAAGAAAATAGAAATATAATTCTGTACCTCGGAGAGAAAAGGCACCATGTCCATTTTTTTCGATTTTCAGATTTTGGCATCATTTTACAAATTTTTTGTTGCTCTTTCTACAGGTGTAAAGCACTATTTCCTATGTTTACTATTAAGCGATTTATGTATTTTTAAAAAGCGCTATGATACTTCATTGCTTAAGGGTAAAAGGCACTACATGGACATAAATTTTTTCACAATGGAGATGAAAGTAAAATATTTTAAAATATGGGAGTTAAAGTGGCCGTACCTAATGTAATAATTACGGTGAGAAGTACAGGAAAGAGTATAACCGGAAAAGTGGAACAAAAAATGAATTTGGAAAAATATCTTCATTTGGCTCCCCTGTAAAATTTACTTTTTGTGACATGGTGCCTCTTCCCTCCGAGGTACAGAATTAATCTAAGTAGCTATTATAAATTTACCATTTGCTTTAATCAATTTAGTAATCAAGTTTGGTTTATAGTTTTTAGATTAATTATATTTTATATTATTTTTAACTTGAATTGCGAATAATGTCTTAATTTCTGCATGATAATTTGTATACGCTCAGATCCCTGATTTTTCCACATATAAGTATCTCAAATATTAAAAAAAAAAAATATTGTAACATGCAAAACAAGAATCTAAAAATTGTTTTAGTAAAAAGACATTTCCCAATAATTTTGCTTCAAATTTGTGATGTAGACCAAAACATTGGGTACTAAAGTAACAAAATTCAAATACCAAATATGAAGTTACTTTTTCTTTTTTGTAACTGTACATTTTAACGAACCGTTTTCATATTCAACGGATGTCAAAAACGGGTATTTTCGGAAATAACTCAAAATCAAAATTAGTAAGATAGAATAGTTCCGCGACTAAGAAGTAAGAGAAGGAAAATAAAAATAAAATAGAAACAACAATTAAAAAGACAATATTTTATTTTAATCAAATTCATTTATTTATGAAATACATATAAACTTACGCTTTAGTCTCAAAAAATATATATTCCAATATAGACATTTGGCCAAACACATATAAGTATCTCAAATATTATGAGTGGATAATCTTACCTAATAACATCTCATATTTAATAGATTAATAAAGTACTATAAAGTAAAGTATTCATTTAACGACGATACAATGGCTTTTATAAAAGTTCATTTTAAAAAAATAATAATTTAATTGGAATTAGTTAATTTGACTTTACATCAATCATTTTCCTTTTCTTCGCTAAAATGTAACTAGAGTTGTTGTCGTTTCATCAACTCAAAATAGAAACCTTCCATTGCCTTCAGTTCTTCATGGGTGCCAAGTTCCACTACTCTTCCTTTATTGATAACGGCTATCTGATCTGCATTCTGAATTGTGGACAGTCGATGGGCTACAACTATACTGGTGCGTCCTTGCCGGGCTTTATCCAATGCATCTTGTACTACCTGAAAAGGAATACTAGTAATTAATTAAAGACTAAAAGGACATAAAAAACTATAACAAGGAATGAATATATTTTACTTATGAATAGCTTGATTTTAAGTAGAGTACATTAGATTAGAACAAGGGCGGATCCAGTATACCAGGCACTGCAGTAAAAAGGGATTTATTGTGCCGGCTCCTCGTTAGGGCTAGCAAGAGAAACCTTTCTCCACGAATTGTAAGAAGCTTACAAGAAAAATAGTCTTCAAATTCATAAATATAATACTAATGTAATATGCACACTTCAAGAACCCAAATTTTTTGAGAGTTAAAAGATTTACAAGTTGTAACTTTTTATTTATTTATTTTGTTATTTACAAACTGTATAATACACTATACAATAAGTAAATAGAGTGATAGAAGTATAGAGGCGTGAAAGGCAGGAGGAAAGAAACTGCCCAGCGGCAGCACTTTCTACAGGATATTAATTTTAGGCCTTCAGACTGTGAGGAAGTCGTGGGGCCACTGGCGATTCAGTCGGCGAGGAGGATTGTCAGGAATGTCAGAGGAGACGAGAGACTGTACTAGAGGATTGGAGCAAGTGGAGAGAGCACTATGGAAGTTGTAACTTAAAGAGTAAAAAGGCAAAAGATAATGTCATCACTGTAATACCTAAAAATTTCGCTGGTAATACATAATTTTTACAACAGTACTGAAGTTTCTGCGTATCAAACATTTACTTTATATTCATGAAAAGCAAGTTATTGCCTATAAGAATATAATCAAACCAAAGATTATGAATCCAAGGAAGTGTCTAAAAGAAATTTCAGGTGGCAAGATTTATCGTCCATATTTTTAAGAAAGGAACGTTAGGATCGCTTGGGTACGACCTGCGGATGTGCTACAAGAGAAGCTATGTAAAGAAAATCAATTGTGACAGGGCCAGGAGGCGCAAGAAGGCAAGACTGTCCTTGGCTAAGCTTGGTTGGATGTTGATGGAGAAATTCTTAGGCAGGCCTGTGACAGAAGATGGTGCATGGAAACCAACGCCTCAAGAAGTCCAGGATATATTAAAAGTCAATAAAACCGTTCAGTAAGTACAAATGTAACCACCAGTAGTTTTTGAGAATTATCTCTTTTGCTCTCATAAGTGCCAAAGGTTTCATATCATAAACCACCGTTTCTATAACAATCAGACAGAACAGTAAAGACATTTTCCTTCCAAATTGTACGCAGTCTACACAGAGGCTGGACTCATCCTATGTGGGACATCCACAGTAAATGTTTTCGAAGCCTATTGTGCCTATAGAAAGGTCTGGAGAAGCAGAAGTTGTAAACAGATGACATTGAATGGAAATCCACTATGAGGTTAAAATAACAAAACAAAACTAATATTTTAATAAAAAAACATTACCTTTTCACTTTCAGTATCCAAAGCGGACGTGGCTTCATCCAATAAGAGTATTTTAGGATTTCTAACAATTGCACGGGCTATCGCAATCCTCTGTTTCTGACCGCCAGACAACTGAGCACCACGATCACCACACATTGTGTCATAGCCCTGTAGCCAACAGTATCACAACATTAAAGTAGTACTGTTCTTCTAATATAAAGCACTTAAGAATATCAAGGGTACTTAAATTTCACATTGAAGCTAGAAGAAATAAATTTTGAGCAAAAAAATTCAAACTCCTAGATAATTATTTTCTTGGTCGATGAAATTTTCAGAGGATTCTGAAAATTTCCAATTTTGAAATACAATTTAATGGAATTTTCCCCCTTTCTTGGCCACCAAAAGTTTTCTTTAGACTGTTTGCAAGGGAAAACTCTCAGAGCTAGGGAAGACGTGCTTACCTCGAAAGTGACGGTTTGCAGTAAATGTTCACCCACTTACTTATGGGACATATGCTCCATACAACTTCTGCGATATTTAGAGCTACCCAACTATTTGTAAATATTTTTAGATCAACATGGGTACCCCATTAACGTGCTGAGAAGAACCACATAATTGTTTATGTATAAAATAGATTACATTTTTTAATCTTATTGTAAAATTAACTACTGAAATTGGGTGAATGCACTTTAAAGCATTCAGTCAAAGACCTCCTGCCCTTTGGTTCCAAGGTTTATGCTTGAACAACCTTCCTTTTGTTTGATCTTCAATTAACGCTGTAATATTATATTTACATTCTAATGTATCTAAATTTAGAACGAATACCACTGAGAAGAATACAAATAAAAATAATGAACTAAAAAAATTGATTTTAAAATCATGTATTATACCTGAGGCAAAGAACTTATAAAATCATGGATGTTAGCAATTTTTGCCGCTTGTACGATATCTTCATCTGATATATGCATATGTAACGCCCCGTAGGCGATATTATCCTTAATGGAACAATTAAAAAGATCTGGTTCCTGCGTTACAAGTCCTATTTGTGCGCGAAGATGTGCAATATTTAATACATTAATATCACAATCATCTATTAACTGTAAAAGAAAGTTAAACCAAAATCAAAACAAAATAGTATTTTATTTAAATAAATTTAAATAAATAAATAAAAAATACTAACAATTTTTCCTTCTTCAGGTATATAAAATCTTTCTAATAAAGATATTACGGTTGATTTTCCACATCCTGAACCGCCTACTAATGCCAAAGTCTGACCAACATTAACTCTTACAGTAAACCCTCTTAAAATTTTCACATTTGTTCGACTAGGATATGAGAAAACGATATTTTCAAAAGATAATTTCCCAGAAATATCCTAAAAATTAAATTAAATAATTAAACATAGTGAATTCAAGGTTAGACATTTCCTATTAATAATTTCTTTAAAAAGGATTTTAAAACATTTTCTGGTCAGTGGTAAGTAAAAGTGCTCAACTTTCTGCCTTATCTTTGTAACTGGTGTTTCACAGAGAAGTAATAGGGAGCCGTTTATAGCGTGGAGTGCCTAGACCTAGGATAATAGGATTCGTAGCCTGGGTAATGGCGTTGAATAGAGTGATACGTGGTAAGCTTGGTTTCCCAGTATTCCTTGTGAGGCTGCGTCAGGGGAAGAAGGAGCCGGGCCTTTTACATGTTGTCAGATTACAATAATTTCTTTTGAACTGTGGACCCAGAGGATATGAAAGGCAAAGCCGAAAAAGGGAACATCCAGAAGTTCTCAAAATGGATACATTTCTACTACAAAATTATGGGTATCCTTTTTGATGTAGAACAGTTGTACAATTTTATTTTTCAGAGTATTTGAATGTTTAGGTTAATCTTTAATCATTATTTCATTCATTTTAATAAAAAAAAAAAAAAATCTGATCATTTTAGACTTTCGACTATCAATAAAGGCTAAAATATTTTGAAGAATCGAATTTGATGAAAAGCTAATTTATTTTTTCTTTTTTACCTCCAAGTGTATTACAAATAAAAAACAGCCTGAAATGTACGTGATTATTATTTGAATTGAAAGCACTAAAAACTTGCCATCAATATAATCTAATTGCAATTCAGAATTTAATGAAAGCATCAGTTATTAATTAAAGCATTAAAGTGTTAATGCAATTAAAGTTCTTTAAAATCATGAGATGATTAAAATGCAAAGAAAGCAAAGGCTCGAAAACAATCTTGGACACGAAATTGTAATGTAATGATCTTACTGCTAGCGCTGAATGCAATGAAGTATTATAGTAGAATTTGAGATTATAACGAGCACCATTATACTTCCAACACAAGTATCTGTTTGTTCTGGCACAACTAATTCTAATTTGAGAATTAATCCTGCTAATTATTGACAATTTTTACTAGGTAGGTAACAATTTTTCAGATATTTTTAATTATTTATTTTCATATTATATGTATAAAATGGACCGTCCACCTAGAATAACACCGCCATCTTAATGAGGTTGTTTCCTTAACAACAATCAAATAATTACTTTACTCTTATGACTCCAAGGATTTGCCGATGTCTACTCCACTAATCCGAAGCATTTTGTATACTGGGTACGCATAGGAAGACTGACTTTTCAGAAAATTGTTTTAATACAATTGTGTACCTAAAATTATATAAAAACAATCAATTTCAGAGTAGAAATTTTCTTAGGCCGTATTGCTAACTAACAAATCCAACGAAGTTAATTCAAGGCGGTATGACACTCTGCCCGGATGGACATTTTGATTGAATTACAATGAGTATTGGTTTTATATTTTCTATGGTTTCAATCTCTTATTCCCCTACCGGGTACTTATGCTTAATTCAGTAGGTTAGGGATTGGGTTTATTCAAAGGTTTTCCGATTTTTATAGATAATTATTTAAGATAACGGATAACTCAACATGATCCCAATTAACCGAGGGCCGGTTAATCGTGGTTGCACTGTATTATAATTTCAGAGGAACTGTACCTATTTTAATTTTCTCAGTAATAATAATAGAGAATTTCAGATGTTTTTCTACTCGTTTTTTTGTAAATATGTAATTAAAAGTTTCATCTAACTAATGCAGCTTACTGGCTTTAATCCATCTTCAGACAAAGGGTCCAGTAAAGATTTCTTATCAAGAATTCCAAATATGGATTTAGCTGACATAGCTGCTCTAGTCCAATCTTGTAAGTATGCTGTGTTAGTGCCAACAGCGGTTGCACAAAAGGAAAGAGCGAAGAAAACTCTGAAATTAAAAAAATTAAATAAAATAGGTATATAATAATTTCAACACTTCTTAAGTCTTATTTCATTGAATTCGCAAAAAAAAGAAGTTTAAACTGAGCTTAATTTTTGTGAAGAAAAGTATTGAATTAAGGGATAACTTCACATATTGAACTTAATTAAAAGCTAAGAAAGATGTGAAAGTCGCCTGCCCCCCACGACTATCTCTCACTACAAATTCTCGAATTTGTACTTTCTACAGTTTTTCAAACTCCGAATTTCAGACACATTATTTAGTACTAACACTAACCAGATTGTAAAATGTAATACTGCACATCATGTCGAAATGGCATTTTATCTCCCCATCATTTCTCAAAATACGCTAAAACGAATTTTCTTAAATAATGATTCAAAGAAGTCATACAAGTAAGTGTAGTACCGTACTAAGTTCGGATAAAATCTTCATAAGGAAACATTTTTGAAGAAGTCCTAGTAAAATAATACTTTATTCGTGGAAACTTTAAACAACACATAAAATCAACATATTAATAGGAATATGTTACTAAAATTCCAAAATTGAAGAAAATCGATTGACTGTACTATCGATTGATAGTACCACTTTATTTCAAGGATAAGCGCTTCTAAAGTGTAGTTTCATAGTACGGTTAATACACTAGTATAATATTGTTCAGAATGATGTGTCAAACATCTTTTAGTATGAAAAATAGAATATTGAAGTCTACTGCCTTTAAAATTACAAATTTCAAGAAAATTTAAATATGTGTATTGCATCAAGAGAAAGTTGTTACACCTGAATTTACATTTCAGTTTTATTTACAATGCATATACGAGTATTTTTTTTTTCAAACCTGTAAAGTTGATCTGGTAACATATCTCCATTTGAAATGAAATAACTTCCAATTCGAAATCCTGCAGCATACATAAATAATAAGAATGCTTGAGAAAACGCGCAAGCTAACGAAAATATTAACACTTGTTTCTTGGTTTCCCTAGAAAAAGAAAAAGCATGGAATAAATTGATGAAATCCATAATAAAAATAATGTTCAATAAATTATAATATTACTTGTAAGGAGTTTCTAATAACTTAACGTATTGGTTGACAAATACGTGCTCCTTGCCTAATGATTGAACGGTTCTAATATTTTGCAAACTTTCTGTTGCTACCTAGAGAAATTGGGATGCAATCAAAAAATTTATAACTGAATCTTCACCATAAGTGAGTAATATTTTGTTATAAACAAAAATTAAATTTCTTTCTGACATACCTTACCCGCTTGCTCCATAAGAGCAGCGTCTCTTTTCTGATTAGATCTTAGCAAGGCCGTATTTTTGTAGCCAGAGTAAGCAAGTAGAGGCACACCGAGTGACAATGATAACGCCAGTTTCCATCCAAAAATAAAGGCAATTACAAGTCCAGCGGCCATGGTTATAAATGATGTTATTACAGTGCCAGCTCTTACTCCAGAGGCCTTACAACAATTATTCAAATAAATAACATTTAAGAATAGAGTGTTGGGGGGTTTCACTGTAATTATATGTTCTTGAGTAAATAAAATAAAGGAAGAAAGATTCTTGCCAATTTCAGTCATAAGTTTATATTTATTGGTTTGCCAAACATTCAACCAGGTGACTAGGTCATCTTCACATATACTATATACAGGGTTTTCATTTTAAGACGGCTCAAATGCATTTCATGCTTAAACGGCTAATCTGAGCAAAAAATGGTAGAGGAAAAATTTGTTGCCCGTCACCTCTAGTTTCAGAATATGTGCTTGATTTTAGATTCCTGCTCGCATACGAGGCTGACGCGCGACCAAAAATGAGGGTTCGCAGTTGACCCCCATTTTCATATACATAGTTTCAAAGAGTATAAAAAGTTATGAAAGAAACCGGAAACCGCAATTCGATATCTTCAAAATTAAAGGTGCTAGGCCATTTCAAAATCTGGTATTTATTAATCATATTTCAATTTTTTAACTTGTTATCAAAGAGAAAGAAGAGCACGCGATAGGTCATTTTTATGTATTTTTTCATCCCCTTTCTACTGAAAATATTGCCAAGGCAATAAAGCTAGTATTTTTCTTAATATCGGAAATAAGTCGTTTTCCGAGTGATTTTTCTAAGAAAAATCAAATGTTAAGAGCTTTAGAAAATCTCAAGCATACACAAAATTGCTAAAAATTAATTTTACATCTGTTACAAACAAGAAGGTTTAATAATTATTTGGTAATTTCGGGAGAGTTGCGTTTAATTACCAAAAAAATTGGAAACCTCCTGCCACATATTTAAGTGATCAATATCTTTCATGTAAAGGATCAAACTTATTCCTTAATTTATCAAATAATGCAATTAACTCAACTTGTGAAGCATGTACTGTGCCTTCAAAGGTGCCTCCTCAGACACAGAGAAAAGTTGATAACCTCCAGGCTAACCTGGCTTGCGAGCCAGAGGAGGCAGCCGCGTATGTGGGCAGGAATCTAAAATCAAGTCACATATTCTGAAACTAGAGGTGACGGGCAACAAATTTTTCCTCTACCATTTTTTGCTCAGATTAGCCGTTTAAGCATGAAATGCATTTGAGCCGTCTTAAAATGAACACCCTGTATAATTTAAGTATATTATACAGGGAGATCCATTTAAAATGCACCAATCGCTAATAACTTTTTAGGAAAGCGGAATTTCGAAAAAAAAACCCACGAAGTAAACTATATGTTTTTCAAATTTTCCACTTTGGATGCAGTATCTTTACTTTTGGTGGAGTTACGGCCAAAAACCTGATCGGGGTTTTTATTAAAAGGACCACTGGTTTTGACTGATGATTATGAAAACTACATAAAACACTGTGAAAAATGACGTTGACCCCGTTTCGATATCCCTAATATTAGTTGAGATTTTTAATTATTGCCTCGTATGCAAGACTTCTTCACCTATGATTACGGTTTGATTAGATTTGCAATTTATTGCCCTTAAAGTTATGTATTGTACTTTGCAGTATCTTATGTTGGAATCAGCTGGCACCTTTTTAAAAAAGGCTTCTATTCTCTTTTCTTTCACTCTAGGCTGACACAAAAACCAAGATTTCCGACATAAACACTAAGAGAAAGCACTAATGCCAATTCATTAAACAAAATTATGAATAGAAAAAAAAAAATCTTACCGATTTAACTATCGGAGCATCTCTTGCCAATTTAGTTATAAGACGTCCAACAGAGTAATTTTCATCATCAAACCAAGATATTTCTTGACGTAAGATATTATTAAATGATTTTGTTCTTAATCGAGCTATTAAATGTTCAGTCGCTGAGCTTAAAGATAGATTCTGAAATACAATACAATGAACTCATAAAATTAATTCCAAAAAATTGGTACAGTGTAAGAATAACTGTTAAAAAATTGAAAAATTCTATTGAAATTCTGGCAGTCGTTGAGGGGAGGGGCCATATGTTCAGATATTATATTTTAAAGGGAAAGTTCGGTGATTTTTATCAAAATCATTTTAAAATCTATGCCATTTTAGAGAATGCTATTTCTTCAATATTAGTATAATTTTGAATTTAAGGTTTGCTTCAAACTTCATTGTTGAATAGAATGTAAAAAACAAGTATTTGACAAATAAAAAAATCTTCTAAACATTGTAAAACTCAACTTTTTTCTCTTTTTTTTTACAATAAAATAGCATGTCTGCCAATAAAAAATTTAAAAAAGTAAAAACCACAGGAAGTTGAATCATTATATTATTTAGCTTAGGCTTTACCGGGGGGGTTCCGGCACTGCAACTTTAGCTACAACTTTAATGAATGATTTTTTTTTTTTTTTAAATGCCTTGAAACTTTCTCTTAAAAGTTTATTATCTAAATCAAAAGTTTTTATTTGAATTATTTTGTTAAGGAAAATTCGGCATTTCAATGAGTTAAGTTCCTTAAAGACAACAACTTAAGAATTGAGCCGTTTATTTTGAAAGTGGCATAAGTCACTTTGTTTTTAAGTCGAGATATTTAAGGGTTTGCGTTTTAACACGTTTAAAAATATGGATGCTAACTTTCAAGAAGATTTACTTGTATTTGTTATCTCATGATACTGATATTTTTCCCAGTATAAATAATTTCGTATAAACATTAAAAAAATCACCATTTTTCATTACGGTAAAGTGACTTAAGCCACTTTCAAAATAAACTGTTTAGAAAAATGACTGACATATATTAATTTTGTCCGACGTATTTTACTGAAGTGATGTTTTGAAAGGGTAGTGATTTACTTTGTTTAACTTGGGCTCCGTAACTGCTCGACCCTCCCTTCTCACCAGAGCTCCTCCAAAGGAGAGAAGAATTAAAATCAGTTTTTGGTTATAACATAATTTACAAAACTGCACTATTCTTTCGCACTTATAAAAATAAGTCCAATGATCGCAACTTTTTTAAAAATACTGAAAATAATTCAAAACAATACTTCACACATACTTATCACATATTTCTATTTCTTTCACACTAAGCCCCGTAATTAATTTCCTGAGTAGAGCGACTTACGCCACTTTCAAAATAAACATGTTTGTTATACCGTTAATTACCAACACTTCCTCTCGAACAAATCTCAATAGTTCTCAACTTATTGATTGCAAATTTTTTAAAAATGAAAAGATACCGTTCAATTGTATTTAGTGTTGCCATTAACTCGATTTTTTTGAAAAAGTGACTTATGCCACTTTCAAAATAAACGGCTCAATTATACTACGTCAAGGTCGTTGAGTATTCACCCTAGAATATTCATTTTCTTTTATTAATAAATGAAAGGAAACTTAAGTCTAGTTTTTTTTTGACAAATAGGTACATCAAATTTTGCCTTATTTTTTTATAGCTAAATAAATGATAATTATATTTCTTTCAACAACTGGAATTCTAGAAAACTATACCACCTTTTAGGTTTCTTGATCGTTCTATACAGGTAGAAAGTAAAATTACCTGCATCCCAAAGCCGGCACCTGCGAACAATCCAAGCCCTGCAAACATGGCAGTCCAATATATGATGGCCTTATCAAATTCTTCTCCCTTGAGCTTGAAAGTCTGAAATATTCAAATTTGATAATTTTGAAGTCAAAACAAGTAATGATTGGACCATCAATTAGAAAATTGGAAAGTCAATGGTTAAGCACAAATATATAAATATAATTAATGCTTACTGAAAACATTTGTCCATACAAAAATGCAAAAGCGGGCCATATAAATCCAACACAGCAACAAGTTATCATTCCTGTTAACAGCATAGGCCATTCGCTAGCGTTCATTTTTGTTAATCGTAGTAAATAATTGTCCCCCTGAAAATGTAATTAATATAGTATAAGACATTTTGCATACTTTCCCGAGAACTGTTTAGGAGAATCAGTTTTTCAGAATGTCGGACGGGGAAGGAGGGCTTTGATGAACACATTGCCGACCGCAAGAGTTGAAACTGAATATATTGCAATTGAAGGGAACTATAATACTGGAGTTGATTATAGTCATCGAAGTGCAAGCAACTCTCTCTAGCAAAGTGAGCTTACAATGCTTAGGGTTTATTCCCTTGATTTAATGCACTGATTTTGATCCTTTTATAATTGTAAATAGTTAAGAGCAAAAGGTGGGTAAACAGTTACTCCAGACGAAAAAAAAGAAGTTTATTTGTACAAACTTAGAATTCTAGGTTAGCGAGGAATCGGTCAAATAAAAAACAAACTCGTCTTCTTGCCAACGTTTCGTCTAATACTCGTATATTGTCCTCTTCAGGGCGTGGCTTCTGTAACTCAACCAACCCGCATAGGCACGCCCTGAAGAGGACAATATATTTGTCGTAACGTTGGCAAGAAGACGAGTGAGTTTGTTTTTTATTTGACTGATTCCTCGCTAAACTAGAATTCTAAGTTTGTACAATTTACTGTCAAGAAACCTATATATTCATTTTTATTTGTACAGATATTTGAACAGAATGTACTATTTAAATAATTTGGTAGATTATTTGCACATTTACATTTGCAGTATCTTGCGAAGATCTAAAATGACGAAGAAAAAGAAAAGAAAAAATTGTATCCACTGTTATAGGACAGAACATTTGTGCTGCAACTCGTAGCTACATTTCTTGACGACAAATCGTCATGAATTGTTATTCATGTTCATACAACTTAGTCGTGACAGCTGGAACTATATTTTCTCATTAGTTTGAATAAATGCCGCTATATATCTTAGGCCTGCATATACATAAAACCATTTATGAATTCAGTACTCCATCGCATTGCATTGTCAAACGGGGAGATTTTCCCGAGTGGTCGGCAATGTGCTCATGACCACTTCACCAATGTATCCCCGCGCCATTATGGGCTGTTCTGTACTAATTCATAAAAACAAAATTTTGTTTTAACACAACAATCTACTCTTATTTAAAAACCAATGATGTATCTCAGTCAATATAAAATTACTATAGTTCACAGAATTTACAAATACAAAATTAAAAACTTACAGCTTGACTGATGTTTTCCATTTCGTTTAAATCTCTGGAGGTTAAGGAACTCTGCGAGGAAACAGTGCTAAATATCTGAGGCACCTTCTCTTCCTGACTTCTGGCAAGGAAGAAAATGAATATTAAAGAGGTTAGTGAATAGTCCAGGTTTAAATTATGAAGATATTTTAGCAGCAATGACCAGAGATTTTCTTTTTTTGTTTAAGAAAAATTTCCTAATGAATCTTTCAGTTTTGCTTGCCTTTTATACCTCTGTGGGTCTGTGATACATACAACGTACACCATCCTAAAGAAGCTTCTGATGAAGAGCTCCAATGGTAAACGAAATTCAGAGTTACCATAAAGACATTTTCACCAAACAATCCTCTTTTTTTGCCGTTAAAAACCTTGTCACCATAATAAATGAACATTTTAAATAATTTAATTAAAAAGTGACATTTCATATCATAAATACTAACTCGTCAAACTCATCAACTAATTCTTGTTCGTTTGCTTCTTTGGACTGTGCCATGACAAGATTATAATATAATCCTTGTTTAGACATCAACTGTTCATGCGTACCGCATTCAACTGGGACACCATTCTGTGAAAAACACAAACAAACCAAAAATAGATTAGTTGAGATTAAACGGTTACCTGGGAAGTGTCCTGATTTTCAGGACTACAATCAAACTTGAAAATTTAATTTAATGTTTCTCATTTGTATTCTTCCACTAACACGCTGTTTAAAAAAAAACGGCTCCTTACTAAGGACCACATCTCTTCCATGTTAGTTCCGATTGCCAATTTGTTGGTTGTGTTCGTTAAATTAATTCTTCTTCCCTTGAATTGTCTGATGTTAACATTCTAGTTAAATTGAATGCGAGTGGATTGGCTTCGCAGTTTAGTAACATTTTAGTACAATTTACGGTGTTGTTTATTACATAAAAGGAAGGTTAAACGTGGTTCTAAAATTTGAAGTTCGGCAGAAACCAAAATTTTGATTTGGTAGAAACCATAATCGGAAATAAAAATTAAAAATGTAATTGAAAATACCCAAACAATCTACCTGTAATCCAAAAATTTTATCAACATTTCTAATTGTTGACAATCTGTGAGCTATAACAATGGTAGTTCTACCAATCATGGCTTTGTCCAAAGCTTCCTGTACAATACCCTCACTTTGTGAATCTAAGGCGGAAGTAGCTTCATCCAATAACAGGATCTTAGGATCACGTACTAACGCTCTAGCTATTGCGATTCTCTGTTTTTGTCCACCTGATAACTGTGCTCCTCTTGTGCCGACCTGAGTATTGTATCCCTGAATGAACATGAATAAGTCAATATGAAATTTATTTAATTTAAAATTCGAACTGAAATTATAGATACCAATATAAAAGAATTGTGCTCTGTCCATTTAACAGTGGTAAAACAGAATTGTGTAAGTAGCATCTTCGTCCATTTTTGCAAGATAATCTAATTTGATAAATAATTATTTGTTTTGGTGATGTTAACTCTGTTCCGTAGATACGATTGCTCTACGGCACTAAAACGGTTCATTGTTCAGCATATTGTGTTGAACCTGACGTTAAAAACACTACTTAAGCTAATACATTGTCTTGTGTTGTGGTGGGCAGCATAGTTTAGCTCAGAATAAATACAGTGTACTGGGCATTACGAGCTTGTACTCTAAATTTGTGAACAAATTTGTTAAATCGGACTGTCTGGTTAAGATATCAGTTATGGGTATCTTATACTGTTTCATTATTTTTTCTAGGTGTCCAGCGAAATTAAAAGTTGGAAATGATGTACAAGTGCTGAGGAAGTTGGTGGAGAGTTATGCTGAATGGGAACTGGGTATAAATTTTGACAAGAAAGAGTACCTATCCTCTTCGAATGCAACTACCATAGAAATAGAAGGTAGACGCATTAAAAGAGTGGATCATTTTAAATACCTTGGGTCAATAGTAAGAAAAGGATGGTTCCTCCCAGCAGGAAGTAGAGAGGAGAATCAAGGAGGGGGAGAAAAGTAATAGGCCTACTGAACCGCTATGGAGCGGAAATTGGGTACCCAGAACCAAGAGGCTGATCTTTACATCGATTTTCCAAAGTATCCTATTGTATGCCGCAGAAACATGGGTCTTGAACAGAAGACAGCGCGAGAGACTCCTAGCAGTTGAAATGGATTTTTGGAGGAGATCTGCAGGATGCTCGGGCGCGACAAAGTGAGGAATGTTAATATCAGGGAAAGGATGGGAGTGGAGAGAAACCTCCTGGAGATTAGAGAGAGACTAAGGCACTCACTTGGTATGAACATGTAAGGAGGATGGGTCCAGAGAGGAGATTGCCTAAGGTAGTGATGGACAGCGAGGTGGATGGCCGGAGGAAGAGAGGAAGACCCAAAAGTGGGTGGAAGGACCAGATGAAGGAGATGATGGCGGGATATGGTCTGACAGAGGAACAGGCAGAGGACCGTGTCACTTGGAAGAAAGCATTTACTAGCGATGGCTGAAGGGTACCACGAGTTGTGGAGAACCCTAGAGAAAGAAAAATGAACAAGTCAAGTTAGTTCAGCTACCTACCAGAACCAAGTAAGTGAATTTTGGCCTTGAATACCTTTCTTCTTTTTCTCTCTAAAAATTAAATGATTATTTATTGAAATATTGTACCTCCGGTAGATCCATTATAAATGAATGCGCATTAGCCACTACACAAGCTTTCTCGATCTCCTCCAATGTAATATCTTCTTTACCATAACGAATATTATCCGCTATGGGAACTCCGAATAGTACTGGCTCTTGTGATACCACACCGATATTGTTCCTCAGCCATTTCAAGTTTAAACATTTTATATCATTATCGTCTATGCAGATCTGTAAAAATAATTCCGAGAATTATCATCCACAATCTTATTTACTATTAAAAGATTCTGTTTTTTGTTAATGGTAATAAGGAAGTTTCAATTTAAAGTTTTTCAACAGAGAAATACAAATTTTGATGTTTCTTTAGACAATTAAAATAGTTTTTAGAAAATAGTAAGTAACTGTACGTTAATTAAAAATCTAAAAATAACAGAAAGATGAAACTACTTAGATATTTCTCCAGAACGGACTTAAGAAGCATTTTCATGAGAAAATGGTTAATGTACAAGTTTCTTTATACCACGTTGGTGCTAAGATTAAATGAAATTATTGCCATATTTTTGAGTTGAGGGAGATACTGTTAAACATATTATCTATACTTGTTAATAGAGTAAAGACATGCCTATTATTTTCATCACCCTGAAACATAGACTTCTTTCGGGGGGGGGGGGGGAAACTAGCATTCAGAGAATTCTTGTTTAAGACCAGCGAAAGCTCAATTTTAGAAATTTGTGCACCATCTAAATACTTTCTTTTATCAGTTTTAAAAATATAAGGAAAATAGTGACAAGAAAGAAATACCTGTCCTCTGTTTATATCATAAAATCTTAACAGAAGATTCACAATTGTACTTTTCCCTGAACCGCTGGATCCGATAATGGCTACCGTTTCTCCAGGTTTTATTTCCATCGTAAGACCTTTCAGCACCTGCGACAAGTCATCAATCTCGAATCGCTAACCTTCTTTAATATAGATATAAAATTTTATAAATATCTAGAAACATATCCACTTACTGGAACGTTTTGACGTATAGGATAACTGAAATGTACATCTTTAAACTCTATTTTTCCTTCTAATCTATTCAGACGAAGACCTTCTTCTGAATATGAATCTATTTCTGGTTTCCTGCTAATAATGTTGTAGATATTAGATGCTGAACCCATTGCAGCGGAGACTGCATTAATATATGGTAAAACGTTTCCTACTGAAAAAGCGGTCGTCATTACGCTGAGGAATACCTGAAAATAATTTTAATTTATTTCTTGGAACCGCCAAACTAGACTAAAAAGAACAGAACTAAACAGACGCTATCGACTATTTAAAAGACTTTTAGACGAAAGATGAAAACTCTCTCTGGACAACAAAAGACTGATTTATACTAATATTTTAAAACCTATCTGGGTGTATGGAATAGAGCTGTGCGGGTTCAACCAAACGCACTAATCTCCAAAGGATTCAATTCCTTTTATCTAAAATACTTCGAACTATTGTAAACGCTTGCATTTTATGTCTCCAACCTGGACCTTAATATTCCTTTTGTCACACAAATAGCTGAAAACAAGATACAGAAAACTCCACTTCAGCCTGCAATCTCATATAAATCCTCTAGCTAAAAATCTTTCTTCAAGAACTCTTCCTGATAATCCGAACAAGACGTCTTAAGAGACAGTGTGGCCTCGTGATCTCCTCTCAAGTGAAATGAGCGACTAACAGCCTAATGTTTTGGAGTGTTACCACTGGGATAACTTCTCCACTCTTTACTTCAATGTTTCTGTTACCACTGTTACTTATAGCGCCAATGCGTTGATTGTAGCAAAAATAAAGGCAAACAAATTTAATTAATTAATTAATTACTTTAATATAATAAAAATTGTTGAAAATATGATTAGGTCCGAAAACTTAATAATCCAACTGATTTGTCCGCGCATGCTTATTGTATTCCCGACCGTTTTCGGATTTGCATACATCTTCAGAATTAGATTACTAATTTTGGTGTACAGAAGTTGATTATGTTTTTGTCACACTGTGATGTCTAAGTGAGCCAGAGGTGTGAATGTGTATTATTTCAGTGTTAATGACTCGTCAAACATTCTTTGTAAAACTTGTGAAAATTCTTCATGTTTTGTGCATAAGTAATGTGATTTAAAATTGTAAAGTAGGAATTTTATTTTATATAGGGGAGCGATTGAATAATGAAAATGAATGATAGAATCTAAATATTTGGAAATTTCATGTCTAAAAAAGTTTGCTATCCTTGGATTTAGCTGTGGTAGAATTATAGTGACTAAAGTCAGGATCACCTGAGAAAGGGCACTACTTCACCTTTGATGGATGTTGAATGAGAAGTTTAGAACCATTGGCAGGCTTCCATGAGCTTAGAAACTTCTTACTAAATCCATTTGTTTTTACGTGAACTCTCAAAAATTCACAAAGGAATTGTAATGCCTTACAGCAGATTAAAAGGCTGAGCATCCCAATTGCTAAGACATTATCCTAAAATTCGTTCGTTTCCCCCCCTCCCACACTTGCCCTGGCTTTTTAGTAAATTTTCAGTCTCCCCCCTCCAAAAATCCTTAAATATAGTACTTTGTGTTGCGTATTAATTAAATAAAGGCCTAAAGAATATTAAATTCTACATATTTCAAATTCTACCACAAAATTGGACACACTTTTTCCGCATGTTATTGGAATTGAAATACTAATTTTATCACTAATTTCCGCATTTTATTTATTTTAGAGAGATCTTGATCAAATTTTTAATATAATACTGTTCACAGATGCCTAAAAAAACCGTAGTTCACTGACTTCGCAGAAGGTAGAAAGTTCTTTACTACTCTGACTCCGACTGCGTTTTAATCATAACTTCTCGCCCCACCATCTCAACCGTATAGGAATTTCAGTCCTTCCAATTTGCTCTTGCCCTTCTGACACTATAATAGACGCCAACCACCTGACCGTAGAATGCACTAGACTCCAGGATGATGGGACAAACTTTGAAACTCAGTTATAAAAGCGAAATCTCCACTTCCTGCCAACCTACTTACCATTCTCACAGAACCAACACCCGAAATATATTTAGCTAGTTTCCACTTCATTACTAAGAACAAAATCAAACTTTGAAAAAAAAAAAAATTGAAAAAATAACCGTAACTAAAAGCAAAAATAACAATAGTACTCAGAACACATCTCATTAAATAATACACTAGTACATCTCTGGCTAATCTGCCCAGACAGGAAGCCAACAAACAAACAAACAAACAAATAAAATAAATAAAGCGTGGGTGCTGGTCTCATCTCTCTCTGTAGTCGCCAAAACAAATATATGTAAACTTTGTTTGTCGAAATAGTTGTCGTTGAACCGAAGAGTGATAAATGGTAAGTGAGAGAGAGAGAGAGAGAGTGAGAGAATACAAGAAATTGGTTTGTATCAAGGTGTAAACATTACTTACAGCAAATACACTTCCTGGGGTGCAGAGTCCTTCGCCAATCAAATATCCACCATAATACAATCCTACAGAATTAGATCCATAAACTATGAAGGATATTACGAAAATTGAGCAGCTAATCGTTTGGTACTTGCTCATCACTAACTGACGGCCACTTTCTATCGCATCTTCGTATCTGAAAACAGTATAGTAAAGTAAAATACAATAGAATAAAGTGAAAACAATACTGAGATAATTAAAATGTATACAATTTATCAATGACAAGCTTTTTATACAGAATCTTTGACTCATTGGACCCAGGTAAGATCAACTTGTCCCTTTAGCATGCTTACTCGAAAGAATATGAGAGCGACCCAACTTCAAGAAGCACGACTTTCTCCTAATAACTCAGAATTTTTTACTAAAAAGATCGTTGACTTTACTTGTGCTGTACACATCTACCGTAAAGTACTGATAATGCGTGTCGTCAAAGCTCCTTTAGATTAAGACTCAATAATCCCAAATTTTTCAGAACTGTCTAGAATGACAGAAAGCTGGGGGAAAAAAAACGTTCTTTTCAGTCAGAGTGATCAAAACTTTGGTTAAACTTTTCATCCTCACAAATACTATACATACATGTAATAGTGACTGCACTAGACGGCTCTGCAGAGGGAAGCTTAAGTTCATTCCGCCCTAAGTTCTTCGGAAAAATATTACTTATAAGTATGTACTTACATTTTTTAAATAAATCAAATCTTTTAAAAGTACCTTTTAGATTCTTTTTTCTCTCCGCCAAAAGATGTGACCGTTCTCAAACATGCTAACACCTCATCGGCAATACCGCTCGCCTCTGAGTACTTCATTTGTTCCCTAGATGCACTGGAGGCTGAAATCTACAAATGAGGAGTATAAAATACAAAATTAGCAATAAAAAAAAAAAAAATATTGTTATTTCCGAATTACTTTATGAAAATTAACAATACTATTTTTTAAAAAAAACCTTTGCATATGCTGCCGCAGTACCAATCACAAATGGTCCTACACCAAGTAAGACACTCGTGAGTCTCCAGTTCACGTAGAATCCTACAGCAATACCAGATACAAATGATGAAAGATATTGGGTTACTATGCTGAATTTATAGCCAATGCCTTCACGTATCCTTTCTATGTCACTGAAATAAAAAAAACAAAAAAGTTGAAATCTTAAGCAAAAATACGTACCAACGAACAAATATAATGAAGAAGGTTCTCCTAAGTTGATTAGTTTTTTGTGGAGTGGGAGATCGATTGTGCCCCACACAGATGAGACCACCTATTCTACAACAATTGCTGATGGTGGGAACTCCAAGAAAGAATAGCGGAGACGTTAGTCGGAGATAACTAAACCTGGACGCCAATATACGCTCTCCCTAGATGTTCTGTGGATGGCTTTCCCCCAAATTAAGGAAACTAAGTTCGAGGAAAAGCGAGATGACGTGCAATTATTTCCAGGTGCCCTTCCCAGATGAAAAGTAACTGGGAGAGTTCAAAGATGGTGTATCGGCCGTAACACTTGTTAGCCAATCTGGGGACGAGTCATCCCCCCGAGTTATAGTGCCTACATCTTTAAAAACAAAAACTAACAATTCTATTTGTTCTTCGACGGGGTAACAATTAGCCATTGCTAGAGATTCACGAAGTTCAGATATGCTTGAGCTGTTAAAGACGGGTTTAACTTAGTCCAAGAGATTGGCTGATCTTATTTAGCACGACTTGAGTTCACCTAGAAAATGTTTGAACAGAGCAATAGGTTAAGTGCTCTCTCTGGAAGACCGTCAGACGTGGTAGAATTTGAAGAAAGTCAGGCGAGAAAAGATTTGTCCTGCATTTTTTTTCTTTTGGGTATTAATTTTATTTAAAATAAAAGGCTCATAAAACTTCCTTAAAACAAAAAATAAATAAATAAATAAAAATCGCAGAATATGTCTTGTACTAACTCAGATAATTTACAGCTGAGATCACCTTCTTTTTTCATATCATACCAACTTATTTCTTGTCGTAATACTTGAGAAAAAAATAACTGCCTTAATTTGTAGATTTGCCTTTCACATGATGTTTCCCATAAGAAATACTAAAAACAGAACATAATTGATGTTTCATATCTTTTTTAACTATTTACTGATGGACTGATTATTTGATAGTTCATAACGGACCACCTTCAGTTTAAGATCATTTTTTACAATCTCTTATTCTTACTGTAGTAAAACAAATTATTGTAATCGTGCAGAGTTTTGTGTTTCGAACTTTTACTGTAAAATACCCATTTTGAGATCTCCTAAGTTCAAGTATGTTTTTTACAAAATGATCTGTGTGGGGTATCCGAGTATCTTGTGTCTGTCCGTATTCACTGTAGCTCAAAAAAAGGGAAAATTTTAGAGAATTTAAATTTCGTCATTTGTCAAAAGCGAACTGAAGAACGAGTTGAAAATTTCATCTCATACTTTTAGAACCGACACACTTTAATCTTGTCATACAATAAAGATTTAGATGGACAATAATACTAACTACAATTTCTTATGTTTATGAAAATCATCAAATAAAACGGCACGATGCATTTATAATAACCCAATAATGTGTACCTCGTAATAAGTATATACTTATAAGGGGTTTAACAAACTTGTATTATATATTGAATAAAACAACTAAGCATAAACAAATTTATAATCTGGAAGTAATATATCTCGTTTTGATACAACACTTTTTATTTCGTACTTTTTACTAAATGACTTTGTATTTATGTAATAATAATAATTGATAGGTCCAATCTTGGAGATTATTATGGATCAACATAACCAGTCATATAATGGTAATATTTTGGTAGATATTTTTCTGAAAGTCTGCTTACCTGCAGATATGATGAACAGAAAGATAGAATTCCAATACCCAAGTAGTAAAGAGCGAATGTGTTCATGCTTTCATTTAAGTCATTCACAGTTAAATATTCATATTGATGGGTATCACTGTTAATAATAATTAAAAACTAATATTAGTTTACAAAATTATTTCGAAACTAAAAAAAAAAGAGCGGGAAAAAGATTCTTGTCTTGAATTTCAATTTGAATGGATTGGTTCCCTGTACGAATTGCTGGTTCAAAACACTGTTCAAAAACGCGCCAAAATCCCGGAACTTCAGAAAAGGAGAGGTTCTTACTGTAGATCTACAAAGGTAGCGGGAGAAAAGTGTACTTGTTTTTTACTGCAAATCCTAGCGACCTTATTAGGCCGCCCCTAATATATTGTAAATTCTTAACTTTTGGAAAAGACTTCAGTGTTTCGCGTTCTGAAAATTCTTTATTTATTTATTTATATTTTTTGAGGTGGTAGTTTTGCATATTGAATTGCGTTGGTAATAGACAAGTAATTATGAATAAGGAGCGTATATACCAGGTAAACCATCCGGACTCTTTAAGGACATGCCAGGGATCGAAAGCACGTCAGATTGGGATAACACTGATGGTGAGTGAAAGTGTAACAATTATATCGGATTTTTAGCAGAAATCTAAGTTTCTCCGAGTCCAAACAGTGACTTACATCCTGTGTAAGTTTCTACAAATTCTAGCTTAATAAACGAAAATCGCAGCAAGCTCAGACTTCATAGTTCGCTCAATAGGGCACGAATTTAACGTAAACCCTTAAGTAGAAGTACCACTTTACGGATGAAAAGTTATACTATACTTTCTTGAAAGCTAATCCTGCGATTTTCTTAAAACTTGTTACATTCATTATACGCAGTTAGATCCGCAACTTTTAAAATGCGGTTAGATTTGATCGTAATGTGGTTAGGTTTTGAAAAATCCGTCGTATCATGCATTTTTATTGTATAACTGACCGGTTTCGGATTTACGTCCATTTTTACGGATAGCTTAATCAATTTGATGTAGAGATTGCTAATTCACCTAAATTCATTCACTATTGAAAACACTGAAATATAAGACTGTACGAGGGACTCATACAAGAACTTGCTTCAAAACAATAAAATCAGCTCAAAATTCAAAATAGTGAAAAAGAGGTTAGGTTTTCAGCTCAAATATGAAATTTTAAAGGGAATTATAATTTTGAAATTGCGATTCATTCAAAAAGATTAGAAATTACCCTTTTTAAAAAAGTTCAATCAAAATATGCTCAAAAATAATTAATTAAATAAAAAAGCTCCAATACCTAGCAATTTCAATTTTTCCACGGTCAGGTAATAATCTAAATTCTTCGCTTCCATTTATACCTGTATTTGTGCCATCTTGTAAACCCTAAAAAAATTTTTTAACAGTATAAATAATGAAAAGAAAATAGTAAGTGATGAAACCCAGTCAAGCATTTTCTCAATAATTAAGGCTCCCTTTTTAAATAGAGAGAAGTCTGTTTTTAAAAATGCAATAAACAAAATATTTTCTAGCATCAGCTTTCTGAATTAATCAGAAGAGAATATTAAAAAAATTTGTTCACTAGTCGAACTTTACTATTGACCAGAGTAAATCACAGAAACATTTAATATACTAGCATCAGAGGCACCTCCAGGTTAACATGAGACTAAATGAATGTTTTTGATAGGTGCATTGCTCCTTTATGCCTACCAATTAATTGGATGCATATTAAGGATGCTTTATTAAGACGAAAACATCTCTTTGCCGTCTATGTCTTTCACAAATTTCATGTAGTACCATTCTAGAAGAAGTAATCAACAGAAATATCAAATCACTACTATCTGATAAACAGTGTATTATCTAGATTTTCAAGTCTTTTTATTGGACGATAATTTCGCTAAGTCCTGCAATTTTCTTCATATCCTTTAAATATTTGCGAATGATAGTGCTTCTTAAGACTTGCTTCTTCTAGTGGATTTTGGTGAAACTCGCAAAAATCGCAACCATCTTGTATAAAACATATTAAGTTTGGAACTTTTTTTAGAAGAGGAGCTTTTTTTAATGAATTTGTAATAGATGTCCATTTATTAGAAAGACGAATTAATTTTTGGTTTATTTTTTTTTATTCACGGTAATAGCCAAAACCGCAGCTTGAGATACAGTTAGCTTCAATATATTTGCATATTTGAGAGTGAGAAGATTTTCCGAGGTAAGTTCTAAAATTTGGAAGCTCGCCCCCGGTAAACTCCAGCATAACTGTTGCTGAAACGTCAATAAATTTGCCACGTCATTCTTCGGTACCATCAATAGTTCGTTTCCAAGGAGGCTGTAATATCCGCTCCGCCTGTGAATTCACCCTTGGGAAGGGGAGACTGCTCCTTACCAAACTGTCGTCCATCCCACAATGATATGGAATCCATTACATTGATTTCTTCTTCGCTCCTTCTACATTTCCCAAGTGCTTCTTGGACATATTAGGTTCTTTCCTGACGCAAAGGGAACTTCCCCTTAAGCTCTCTATGCCAGTGCCCAAAAGAAATCAATTCTTGCACTACAATACGTAAACTACAATTACGGGAAACTTATTTTTTTACAAAAAAAACTCATTATAAAAAACATCAATAAATTACTGACCTTTACAGAAGCTTGCATTAAAATATTGGTCATCTCTCCAAAAAAAAGTCCCAAAACGGGCATCGTGATTCCTTGGACAAATGAAAAAAATACGCCTAACAACATGAGACAAAGATCGCCTTTTGTGCTATATTTGAACTGGAAAAAAGAAATGGATATATTAAAATGTACATTTTATTAAGCCTTGCCATCCCTATATCTCCGAAATACATTGGTTTCAGAGATTACGAAAATGTAGTTATTTTTTTTATTATTTTTTTTTTCAAATTAAGGCGCATTAACAATCAGAGGTTATTGACTCCAGGAACTTTTCCAGAGAATACCATCAACACTGGGAAGTGAGCAGTCAGAGGAGGAGGTAGGTAGTTAGTCTCAAATCCAGGACATTCATGTGAATGTAATTACAATCTTCTTGCTGTTCTACACTTCTCTACATTATTAATTTAGTATTACTGTCTAGATTTAATTTAAATCAAATTCATATATTCAAAATAAAACTTACTAATCCGAACAGCCCTGGTTTAGGTACATCTTGTCGTTCCGGAGTTCTGGAAAAAAACAACAGAAAAAATGGAATTACATGTAACTGACACCGTTCACAATATAATGATTAGAACTATATTCGAAACTAAGATGATTTGCTTCAAAACTCTGTTTTGAAAATGTTGTTATCTACTAAAAATCACGAGTTACTTTTCTTGACTAAAAATGAAAATCTTTTGAAAAATTTGTTCCGCGTTTTTCATAATTTCCTGTATGACCTATATTTTTATTTAAAACAAAAAAAAAATCCACTTTTCATAAAAATTATTTTTTAATCACGTTCTGGGATGAATAGTTTGTTGACGATTTCATTTAAACTACGTACATAGTTTTCAGTACAGTCTCCTAGGCCTACACTACAGTAAATATTATCTTAGATCCAGACATCTACATCTTTTATGAATAAGGCAACTTAAAAATTAAGGGAAAGTGTTCAGTTTCATGATTTATGAGAATGACGACCTACTAAGGGCCACTGTACATGTGGTTTTATCGTTAAAAGATAAGAACTGACCGGGACCTTCTCGAAATAAAAATAGACCAAGTTTGATAATAAGGTTAAGAACATGTGGCTTACTTGAATGTTTTCTTTTTTTTTACTTCACTAGATCACTAGAAATTTAAAGCTCATCAACAGATGAGGTTATTGGCGCCCGCAGCTTTTCCCATTGCACTGCCATATGCACCTTGAACTGCCTACTCACATTTTAATTTTTATAGTACACCACAGCTTTTGTATACAACATTTCCCCGGACAGAATCAACAAGGGGCTTTCCTTTCTAACGCCATTGCAATATAATGTGTGGTTTGGAGTACTACACAATTTTAAAGGAGCATTAAATGTGTTTTGCTATAATTTAAAAATTCATTGAAAATTCAACATCCGGCAGTACTATTTTTTACTGAATGCATTATTTACTTCTTTGAGAGTTTCTTTAGGGTAGCTTTAACTGTTTACTTTAAATTTTCCTTTTTCGTTGGACTACAGCCTTTCTTTCCATGAATTTTTTCCAGGCAATTCGATTAAAGGGGACTCTTGGTAAAGGAGACGGCTATTCTTTTCACTAATTTACCATTTCAATACAATGTACGATTCGGTATGTTTTATATTATTAAGGGTGGATAAGTGAGTTGATTAAATTTCTAGTTCGTAGAAAAATCACCTACGGGAAGTACCACCTACTCGAAAGAATGTTGTTTTGAGATTCACCCCCCCCCCACCGAAAATGTGTCTAAATTTCCTCCTAATTTAGTATTTATACCAAAAGTTTTGAACTGAATAATTATTCTAAGAAAATTCGTATCTGGCATTTTCTTGAGGTGGAAAAAGTGTCATTTTAGAAGTACATAACTTTTTCAGGTTTTTTTTTTTGTAATTTTCAAGATTTTACTTTAATTTGAAGTAACTGTGTTACTGGGAAAGGGATTAGTTCTCAGTGAATGAGACTGCATGCCCATGCGGGTTTCAATTCAGCTACAGCTACTTACAGCTAGCTAACTGCCGCCCAGCTGTTGCGATAATGTTGTCTGTAACTAGAGTAACTATCCGGAGGCCGGAAGTGCGATAAATGAATCCTTAAAAAACGGCAAAATATCTTTTAGTTAATTTGATACATCCGGTTGAATGACTTTTTGACCAAAACTTTATGATGTGGAATTCCCTGTAGGAGCGCGTAAGCATAATATTAAATCTTAACTTTCTGAAATTTTTGTTTTTTTTTTTGAGCAATGGTGTGGATACATACACACAAGTAGACTAATTTTTTTAAACACTTTTTTGGACTCAAGAGTACCTCAAAAAACGGATATTTCCGGCCCGCACGATTACAATACCTCCCCTTACTTATAGCAAGAGTAGGAGAAAGTAATATAAAAAAACCTTTAAAGTGACTCACATTTCACTTGTGCTTCTTCCATAAGAACTGCTACCCAAGTCAATATTCTCCAATAATCTGGACTTTTCTCCAGCACTTGGAGATAAACTCCAGCAAGACATTACAAATCAAACTTATTGTGCACACTCGTAGGGCCAAATTAAAACTAACATAGCTGTTTTCAATTGTCTTGATTCAGTACATAGTAGCAGTTCAAAGTCCTATTCTTTGAAAGTATTGCACATCAACTCCAGTTTAGAGTCCAAAATTCCACACGTATGTGATCAATAAAGAATTGTGGAATGAAACAAAACTTAATGCAAACGCCGCCTACATAACTATGATGGTAATTTAAATTTATTGTAGGGTTGAAATTAGCAGGTAACGATCTCTCCATCTTTCCACGCTTGAAATTACGATGCATGTTATTCTGTCTTAAATAGAACGCTCTTCAAAACTCAAAAATAAAAAAAATGGCTACAAAGTTACACGACTATCTTTATTCCAATTTTTGTAGTGTAACCTGAAAATTTTCAACAAAATGGGAATTTCAACAATACCATGGAACAATAAGAGGAAGATGAAGTGTAAAATTTCTAGAAATATGTAGCATTTTACCCCTTTCTCCGGAGAACCATTAAAAGTTAATTATCTTAAAAAAAAAAAATGATTATTCGAAGTTTAAATATTTCAGCTTGTTTGCTTTTTCTGGCAGGAAATGTCATTCAGTCAGAAATGCCTGGAATTCGGGAATCGACATTTCAAATTCAAAAAATTTAGAAATTCATTTAATCCTTGTTAATATTACATACATATGTAATAGATAATTGTAGCCATAACTCTGGAGCAGAACTTTAAAGGGAAGCTGAACAGCCCCACAAGTCCTCTAAAAGTAAGTTTCCCTGGAAAAAATTTAGATCCATAGGTTATTTTAAAAAGGAATGCCAAGTCTAAAGAAAATCAGTACAGCTGTAACGGAGAAAATCAAGAAATAAGGCATTTCCTATTCAGTAGTTTGTTACTTTGTAGTTTAGGATTGCCAACCGCCCTTTTTTGGAAAGGACAGTCCTTTTTTAACACCTGGTTGTCCTTGTCCTTTCTTAAATTAGGAAAGGACGCCTTTTGTCCTTTTTCCAGATATTGTTCTCACAAATCTAATTTATTTTATTGCATTTTTTTGATTTAAGTTCTGACTTCCAAGACTTTTTCATTTGGCGTGTTGTTTTTCTGCTCTAACTGAACTGAATAGGTCAACAGGTTATTGATGTAACGATGAACAAAATGCAAAAAATGGTACTGGATTTGATGTTTCTGATCAATTATAATCTTATGGTAGGTGAATTCCTTTCATAATGCCGACGCTGTTTTGAGGCCTACTTTTTTTTGCACTTAATCACAGATTTCTGCATCAATTTTCAAAATAACCCCTATGCATTGTATACCTTTCGAAAGGTGTTTGTATGTAGACGTTTTTCATGAATAGTGCACGTTTATGCACTTAAGATATTTCTAATATTTTTTAGAAAGTTTTTGGAAAAAATTAGAAACTTGCTATTTCTTATGTTTGGGCCACAAAGTGAAACACTTGATCTTATTATTTTGGAATATAAATTAGCTTATTTAAAAGGAAATTTAACCTTCTTTCTAATGAGCTTATTGAAATTGCTTTAGCTATAATAGTTTGAGAAATATAGGACAAATGTTTGCTAAAAAGTAGTAATACCTTGAAAAAAACATAAGATTAAAAATATCTATAAAACGGAGCTGAATTGTGCCATAGTTTATATAGAATTTTTGTTGCAAATGATGCCCAGAATCGCCCCGCGAAGTAACGGTAGTCATATGCTGAACACCCTGTACATTTCCCGGGCCCCAAAATCCTGTCGACTGCCCTGTATGTACCTAGTTTTTTTAGGGTGTCCTTTTTTTTGGAACTTTATAGAGTTGTCAACCCTAACTTTAGTTGGTACTTTTCCGTTAGCCGGGCGCAAATGTCGCCAATTGTGAACCAAACGCGAGCCAAGTCAACGGAAAAAAGTCGAAAACGTTCAACTATAAACAAATATTAATTAATAGTAAGCAAAACAAGTTCAACTATAAACAAATATTAATGAATTGTAAAGAAAACAGTTTTACCCAATACTGTTTTTCGCTTGCGCCCGGCTAACGGAAAAGTACCCTTTGGTTTCCTAAAAAAACCAATGATAATCCTCCATTTTTTCCTATCTGTTTTTAACTCTAGAGATTCATATTCACGATCATAATCCTCTTATGTAAGAGTTAGAGAAATAAAGCTGAATACGAATTGTAATTTTTTAGAAGCAAGCTTAACCCTACATCTCTCTTTCTGCTTTGTGAAACTTTATAGAGTGCAATGTGTGCGCCAAGTTACAAAGCCGTTTTCGAGATTATCTGAACGAAATAAAAATAAATTGTTCAGTAAAGTGGCGTTTCCGGTAGGCAGGTTTCAGTCGGAAACCTTAGTGTGTCTTGTTGTATCCTGAGAATACCTGAACCAAACATTAACTTTCCTCGATTTTCCGTTTTTTTGAATTATTATATTATCTCCTTAACAAAAACTTACAGTTTAAAAAGTTAAGTATAAGGGTTGATTAAACGCCAAAAGGTACACAAATCAGCAAGTACCCAACATTTCATTCAAGCTTAGTTGATATAATTTAAGTAATTTTGCTGCATTAACTTTTCCTTCACATTTTTTAGAATTTATTAGATGTCACAGACCCTTATGCTGGCCAGTTCGTTCATAATATTATTTGGTTATAATTATGATAAAATGTATATTATATCTTCGTTTTTAAATAGGTACTTTATTTTAACTCTATTCCAAATAATTATTATTCTTCTGATTTATCTTTAATATGCCCTTTATTCTGAAGTTGTCACATCTTATACATGCATGTTAAAGTAGAAAAAGACAAAGTTAGAGTCGGCTACTGTTTAAATTTGAATCACGGAGGATTTAAAACAATATTTCAGACTTGAATTCGTCTAACCGAAATATTCGTGAGCACAAATAACACACAGTTAATAACAAGTAGATTATTCAACAATTATTCATTTCTCAATTGTAATTTAATTTTACTTACAGTAAAATACTGGAATAATTATCTGTCCTAAAAGTATGCAATACTTATTTATTTTATATTACATAACATATTATAACATTGTGAGAAGAACAGCTACATTGAGAGTGTGATTGAAGAAAACTATATTATTTTCTATAAAGCCAGATAATTATTACCTATTATTATAAACGTTTGACTACTACATAAAGTAACAATTACTTTAATCGAAGAATGAACTTAAACAGACGATTTTTATTAAAAATAAAATAATGGAAATCATTGATGTATGTTGGTGTAAGCATTTTTTTAAAAAAGTTTTTAAATTTTGTAGCCTCGTAATTTTTTTTATTTTTTATAACGTTTTCTTTTTAACCTGTAATTAATAGTTTGATTATTATAGATTAATAGATATTACAGTCAATCTACAGTGCTACTTCAACAAATTTTTTGTAGATGAAAATGGCCAGCATAAGGTTCTGTGACATCTAATAAATTCTAAAAAATGTGAAGGAAAAGTTAATGCAGCAAAATTACTTAAATTATATCAACTAAGCTTGAATGAAATGTTGGGTACTTGCTGATTTGTGTACCTTTTGGCGTTTAATCAACCCTTATACTTAACTTTTTAAACTGTAAGTTTTTGTTAAGGAGATTTTTGTACCTTTTGGATAGATTTTCATTTTTGTCTATTTTGCTAAGTTACATATCTGCTTTACTGTTTTTTTTAAATTTGGAATAAGCAATTCTAACATTATAACCTGATAAGGTGTTAAGTAGGAACCGTAACTACCACTGGAGAGATCTTTTTAAAGAATGATTATAGTTGCGGTCCCCAAACCATCCTCAATAACAATTTTTTTGAGAAAGCCTTTTTATATAAAATAGGAAGGTATTTGTACGTAAAAAGCAAATTTAAACTGCGATTTCAGACCTTCCTTTTAAGAGGAGTAAGAAAAATAAACGGGCGATTACAGTACTTCTCCCTAAAAGGCAAAGAGGCAAAGATTTTGAATCGAACGACAATTCATTAATGTAAATAGGTTCACCCAATGATAATTTTAACGATTTCAGTACTTCCTCTTAGTAGGTGTAAGAGCATGATGGCACTTCACAGCCATGTAGAGGAGCTTTAATCACTTCTTCGTGCTAAATTTTATCAAAATCGGACAAAGCGTTATAGAAATATTGGTAATAATAGTTTTAGAAACGGCCTTACTTGGGTGGGGCAAACTCCCCTCCATATGAGGCGTAGCGACGAGACTTTTAAAGTGCAAATCTGTACAAAATTTCGATTCGAATGACACTTCATTCATGAAAATCAGTTCACTTGTCGATAATTTGAAACGATTGCTATACTTCCCCTTAACTAGTGTAAGAGCAGATCGCCGCTTTAATGTTACGTAGGGGAGCCCTAACTCTATCATCCTACCAAATTTTATCAAAATCGGGCTATGATTTACAGAGTAATTAGTAATAATAATTTTGAAGGGGGCCTTACATTAAGGGGGCTAACTCCTCTCTAATTCGGTGTACAGCGTCGAGACCCCCAAAAGGCACATCTACATAAAATTCCGAATTGAATGTCACCTCATTCATGAAAATCGGTTCTCGCGTTTAGGCGCTACGTAGTTTACAAAAAAGGTAACAACAACAACAAGAAGAAGAAGAAGAAGAACAACAACAATTTCTGAAAATGCCGTTTTTGCTCATTTTCGGCAACTTTTTTCTCAAAATCTATTAGGTCTGGGGGGTTGCAAAAAAATTACAGTTATAAAGGAGGGTTTGCCCTATATTTTAAAGAAAATTTGGGAATTTTATCTTTTATAGAAAAAGAGAAAAAAATTGTCAAAGTTGGGTGTTTTTTAACGTTACGCTTTTTCGTGCACTTTTTGACGATCAATCCTTATACAACTGTCCTACCGGACAGTTTTAATTAAAAACTACTCAAGCGACATTTAAATGGGTATTCCAGATAAGAACTAAATGTCAAAAATTTTGCAAGACCTTTACGCTTTCTCTTATGAAAAGTAAGAGATATTACGTTATTTTTCTCTGTTAACCTGTCTAATAGTAACTTTCTGTTTCATAAAGATAATATAACCTTACTTTTTAACTTCTCTAACCTTACATTAGAAGGTAGTATGTAAATAATACTCGTTCGTTTATCCCATTTGCATGAACTTACAAAATTTATTCAGCATTCATTTTATTTAAATCTAATACTTTTTCCCTGTTGATTATATGTTGTTTCTAATTTTTTATTTATTCGGTTCGAATCATGAAAATTACTTTTTGGTTTATTTAATTTCTAGAGTTCAATATACAGCGTAACCCAAGAGTCGTTCAGTGTACCGAGCATATGAGAATCTGTTAAATTTGAAGGAGTAGAGGAGCTCGATTCTCATTTAAGTAAAACTACCATGTTTTATTTAATACTGAAATTATTTGTAAGTAATATGATTTAAATTTTATGTAGAAATAATCCAATAATATTCATTTTTTTATTTAGGGAATTCACGGAAATTTTTACTGAACAATAATTGTTGCAAACCAAATAGCAGACCATAATTAGGTTGGTGTTTATCATTTCCTAAAAAACCTGATTAACCAAAATGTGACACTTAAAAAACAATCTACTATTTTTCCAGAAGTACCTTTAATCGATTTTAGATCGGACAAAACTGTTCAGGAACAAAAGATCCAAATATTGTATAAAAAATGCATTAAGTTTATAGAAAATTGTTGGAGCATTTACTGTAACGAGCGTGAGGTAAGTGGAGTTTAATATGTAGCTAAATTCTAGTTTGGAAAAAAAAGTGTTCTAGGCTTTTCCCTAAATTTCATAAATATTACTCAACACCTAGATTTATAACTTTCCTTTTATTATTTGTCTAAAAAAAAATTCGTTTTAGAGCAATCCTGCAGGAGGAGTAGAGGGATGCTTCCTTTTACTGTACGGTTTGATGAGTTTGGAACCTTGAGAATAGTGCTTAACAAAAAAAAAGTGTGAGCTCAAATGAACTTTATTCGTAATCGGTGATTTGACAGGAGCGTTATACTCAGAATTGTAAATTAGAATTCTAAGAACTGTAGTTAGAGAAAATCATGTTATGATATTTTTATTAGTAGATTTCATTTAATATTAATCTATCAGTTTGGAATAGTTACTAAATACGTTTAATATTGGATATGTCTTGATTGTAGAACAAAACAAATTATAACAATGGAGTTTGCCATGATGCATTAATACATATTAGTGTTGACATTCCAATATCAACAAGATATAGTCATCTTAATAGAAATTGATGTAGAGCATTATACTAATAAGGGTGCCATAAACTATTGACCATATTTTCATATCACCTTGTATTGATAACAGCGCAGATAGATATTACGGAAACGTCCTTTTTTTCATGTATTCTTTCCCACACTAAACACTTCCTCTCTCGTAACAAATCTCTTTGACGGCAATGATTAAAATTATTATTATTTTTTTTTGTTTCTTTAAACTAAACGTAAAAGTGAACACCAGATAAATATAATTGAAGTTACCAAGTTTCTGTCGTAAGATTTATATTTGGTTTACCCTCTGCTCATCTGTCTTCCCAATCCTCTGTCTTCATGAACAAATTTATGCTGAACTCATTATTGGATAATTTTGTATCCTCAACATCCAGTTCAGACGATTTTTTTTGGTGGCCTGTATATCCTATCCGACTATCCACTTTTCGACAAAACCATGTCATTCAAGATGGTGTACTGTTTTTTTTTTTCAATAGGTAAACGCCTACAGTAGATAAATGCCGTGATTTTAACGTGAGTACAAACAAGACCATACCAGTGAACATGTTTTTATTACTGGTGCTTTTGAAATGATGACCAAGTTTTTGATGAGGTGGCCACCCACAAATGATCACAAATTCAATAGTGTGGGCATTTCTTTTTTATTTTACTCTATCCAGCAAATTTCACTAAACTCTAAACAGATATCTATCTATATTCGGGCAAATCACATTAAGCTATCTGTCAATTGCCATAGAATCTGTTTAATTAATCTTCAATTAATTTAATATTTAATAAAGAACTTACCGCTTTTTAAGAATTGACCAGATCTTAAATTTGGATGCGTCCAGGAAAGATACCTGCGGTTCATCTAACTTTTTTTCATTTTGGGTATTCTGAAATGGAAAAAAAAGTAGCATAAATATTATTTAGAATATTAGTATATGGCGGAAGAGAAAAGAGGTTTCATATTCTCATCTGCAGAACAAGAAATGGTGATATCAGTGTCTTCAAATATTGGCCTTAATTGGTGCTCTCTAAGAACATGTGGTGGCTAGTGGAGTAACGAATGGAGTGACTCTCAGCTGGGTGATTTGCTTCCAATCTGCTTATTTGTTATTTTTTTTGCTTGAATTGCTTCAAAAATAATAATAATTAAAACAAAAAATGGCGACTTCCTCTTTCCAGGAGTTATCTCAATTTAAATGATGAAAACATTTAAAGTTCCAACATTGTTGAATGCTTAGAGGCGCAGTATCATCTGCCAAGGTCATAAGGGCCCCTAGTATTTTTGTTTTGTTTTGTTGTGGCCAGTCGAGCTGGGGGAGGACACGTGCAACCTTCTGGTTTCCACATACAGTACCTTGCCCAGTCAAGCAGGGTGGAGCCTAGGTCTAGTCATCCCCCTCTCATCGCATCCAGAACCAACTAGTCGTCGAAGGGGAAAGTGGGATTTACTTTTACTTATTTTATTTTTGTAGTACCATTCCTAGACTACAACAGCTTGTCCCTTAAGTTACAGACAAAACTAAAAGTGTTTTAGTCTCTTGATGTAAATTGTATATGTGATCTAGGAGGCTGTTTTTCTCTACATGTTTTCACAACATCAATGAAAACATGCGCTCGGAAAAGTTTGAAATAAAAGTTATAGGCCGTTATTTGTAACCGTACACTACGATGTACACAGAAAACAGTAATAAAAAAAGAAATTAATAGTAAAGTATGTTTGCTAGACGCCTACGTCCACGACAACTAAATTTGGTAGCATTTTTTCCCCTAACAAACTTTTCCATTTAATTCAAAATATATCTACGTATAATGTATTTTGTTGAGTAGTTTGCAGAATGAATAATTTCTTTATCAGAAAATTTCAACGTAATATTATTAGTATTCCCTCGGTCACCATCACTGGTGATATTATTGACAATGAAATTCTCTAATTTAAGATACTGAAGAGTGGATTAATGAGAAATGTTTTTCCATCAACAAGTGTACAATATCTCGTAAACTACTCGATAAATTTTGTTTATATTTTACTTGTATATAGAGACTTCTTTTTGTCTATAATTGTATAAAATTTAGTGAAAATCTGTCGAGTAGAAAACAAGATATTTAGAGTTAAAGTTTGTTTTTGTTCTACACAGTGAAAACTTTAACTTCAAATATCTTGAAAACCACTCGATAGATTTTGTTTATATTTTACTCGTATATGGAGACTTCGTATCAAATATCACGAAATCCACTCGAAAGATTTTGTTTATATTTTACTCGTATATGGAGACAACTATTGTCTATTATTGTATAGAATTTAGTAAAAATCTGTCGAGTAGAAAACGAGATATTTAAAGTTAAAGTTTGTTTTTGTTCTACACAGTGAAAACTATAACTTCAAATATCTCGAAAACTACTCGATAGATTTTGTTTATATTTTACTCGTATATGGAGACATCTTTTGTCTATAATTGTATAAAGTTTAGTAAAAATCTATCGAACAGAAAACGAGATATTTAGGGTTAAAGTTTGTTTCTGTTTTACAGAGTGAAAACTTTAACTACAAATATCTCGAAAACTACTCGATAGATTTTGTTTATATAACACCTATATAAAGAGACTAGTTTTGTCTATAAATGTATAAAATTTAGTAAAAATCTGTCGAGTAGAAAACGAGATATTTAGGGTTAAAGTTTGTTTCCGTTTTACAGAGTGAAAAATTTATCTTCAAATATCTCGAAAACCACACGACAGATTTTGTTTATATTTTACTCGTATATGGAGACATCTTTTGTCTATAATTGTATAAATTTTAGTAAAAATCTATCGAGCAGAAAACGAGATATTTAGGGTTAAAGTTTGTTTCCGTTTTACAGAGTGAAAACATTAACTACAAATATCTCGAAAACTACTCGATAGATTTTGTTTATATAACACCTATATATGGAGACTAGTTTTGTCTATAATTGTATAAAATTTAGTAAAAATCTATCGAGCAGAAAACGAGATATTTAGGGTTAAAGTTTGTTTCCGTTTTACAGAGTGAAAACTTTAACTACAAATATCTCGAAAACCACACGACAGATTTTGTTTATATTATACTCGTATATGGAGACTTCGTATATGGAGTATAAAACGAGATATTTAGGGTTAAAGTTTGTTTCCGTTTTACAGAGTGAAAACTTTAACTTCAAATATCTCGAATACTGCTCGATAGATTTTGTTTATATTTTAGTTGTAAATGTAGACTACATTTGTCTATAATTGTATAAAATTTAGAAAAAATCTGTCGAGTAGAAAACGAGATATTTAGAGTTAAAGTTTGTTTTTGTTCTACACAGTGAAAACTATAACTTCACATATCTCGAAAACCACACGACAGATTTTGTTTAAATTTTACTCGTATATGGAGACATCTTTTGTCTATAATTGTATAAATTTTAGTAAAAATCTGTCGAGTAGAAAACGAGATATTTAAAGTTAAAGTTTGTTTCTGTTTTACAGAGTGAAAACTTTAACTACAAATATCTCGAAAACTACTCGATAGATTTTGTTTATATAACACCTATATAAAGAGACTAGTTTTGTCTATAAATGTATAAAATTTAGTAAAAATCTGTCGAGTAGAAAACGAGATATTTAGGGTTAAAGTTTGTTTCCGTTTTACAGAGTGAAAAATTTATCTTCAAATATCTCGAAAACCACACGACAGATTTTGTTTATATTTTACTCGTATATGGAGACATCTTTTGTCTATAATTGTATAAATTTTAGTAAAAATCTATCGAGCAGAAAACGAGATATTTAGGGTTAAAGTTTGTTTCCGTTTTACAGAGTGAAAACATTAACTACAAATATCTCGAAAACTACTCGATAGATTTTGTTTATATAACACCTATATATGGAGACTAGTTTTGTCTATAATTGTATAAAATTTAGTAAAAATCTATCGAGCAGAAAACGAGATATTTAGGGTTAAAGTTTGTTTCCGTTTTACAGAGTGAAAACTTTAACTACAAATATCTCGAAAACCACACGACAGATTTTGTTTATATTATACTCGTATATGGAGACTTCGTATATGGAGTATAAAACGAGATATTTAGGGTTAAAGTTTGTTTCCGTTTTACAGAGTGAAAAATTTATCTTCAAATATCTCGAAAACCACACGACAGATTTTGTTTATATTTTACTCGTATATGGAGTGGAAAACGAGATATTTAGGGTTAAAGTTTTTTTCCGTTTTACAGAGTGAAAACTTTAACTTCAAATATCTCGAATACTGCTCGATAGATTTTGTTTATATTTTAGTTGTAAATGTAGACTACTTTTGTCTATAATTGTATAAAATTTAGAAAAAATCTGTCGAGTAGAAAACGAGATATTTAGAGTTAAAGTTTGTCTTTGTTCTACACAGTGAAAACTTTAACTTCAAATATCTCGAAAACCACACGACAGATTTTGTTTAAATTTTACTCGTATATGGAGACATCTTTTGTCTATAATTGTATAAATTTTAGAAAAAATCTGTCGAGTAGAAAACGAGATATTTAGAGTTAAAGTTTGTTTCTGTTTT
Organism: Rhodnius prolixus; assembly: GCF_049639745.1. NCBI lineage: Eukaryota > Metazoa > Arthropoda > Insecta > Hemiptera > Reduviidae > Rhodnius > Rhodnius prolixus. The sequence goes on along the minus strand of NW_027411582.1, from coordinate 38,127,768 downwards.
ACAGAGTGAAAATTTTAACTTTAAATATCTCTAAAACTACTCGATAGATTTTGTTTATATTTTACTTGTATATGGAGACAACTATTGTCTATTATTGTATAGAATTTAGTAAAAATTTGTCGAGTAGAAAACGAGATATTTAGGGTTAAAGTTTGTTTCCGTTTTACAGGGTGTAAACTTTAAGTTCAAATATCTCGAATACTGCTCGATAGATTTTGTTTATAATTTACTCGTATATGGAGACCACTTTTGTCTATAATTGTATAAATTTTAGTAAAAATCTATCGAGCAGAAAACGAGATTTGTAGGGTTAAAGTTTGTTTCCGTTTTACAGAGTGAAAAATTTAACTACAAATATCTCGAAAACCACACGACAGATTTTGTTTATATTTTACTCGTATATGGAGACCACTTTTGTTTATAATTGTATAAATTTTAGTAAAAATCTTTAGAGTAGAAAACGAGATATTTAGGATTAAAGTTTGTTTCCGTTTTACAGAGTGAAAAATTTATCTTCAAATATCTCGAAAACCACACGACAGATTTTGTTTATATTTTACTCGTATATGGAGTAGAATACGAGATATTTAGGGTTAAAGTTTGTTTCCGTTTTACAGAGTGAAAGCATTAACTACAAATATCTCGAAAACTACTCGATAGATTTTGTTTATATAACACCTATATATGGAGACTAGTTTTGTCTATAATTGTATAAAATTTAGTAAAAATCTGTCGAGTAGAAAACGAGATATTTAGAGTTAAAGTTTGTTTCCGTTTTACAGAGTGAAAAGTTTATCTTCAAATATCTCGAAAACCACACGACAGATTTTGTTTATATTTTACTCGTATATGGAGACTTCGTATATGGAGTGGAAAACGAGATATTTAGGGTTAAAGTTTTTTTCCGTTTTACAGAGTGAAAACTTTAACTTCAAATATCTCGAATACTGCTCGATAGATTTTGTTTATATTTTAGTTGTAAATGTAGACTACTTTTGTCTACAATTGTATAAAATTTAGAAAAAATCTATCGAGTAGAAAACGAGATATTTAGAGTTAAAGTTTGTCTTTGTTCTACACAGTGAAAAATTTAACTTCAAATATCTCGAAAACCACACGACAGATTTTGTTTATATTTTACTCGTATATGGAGACCACTTTTGTCTATAATTGTATAAATTTTAGTAAAAATCTATCGAGCAGAAAACGAGATATTTAGGGTTAAATTTTGTTTCTGTTTTACAGAGTGAAAACTTTAACTACAAATATCTCGAAAACTACTCGATAGATTTTGTTTATATAACACCTATATATGGAGACTAGTTTTGTCTATAATTGTATAAAATTTAGTAAAAATCTGTCGAGTAGAAAACGAGATATTTAGGATTAAAGTTTGTTTCCGTTTTACAGAGTGAAAAATTTATCTTCAAATATCTCGAAAACCACACGACATATTTTGTTTATATTTTACTCGTATATGGAGACTTCGTATTTGGAGTGGAAAACGAGATATTTAGGGTTAAAGTTTGTTTCCGTTTTACAGAGTGAAAACTTTAACTTCAAATATCTCGAATACTGCTCGATAGATTTTGTTTATATTTTAGTTGTAACTGTAGACTACTTTTGTCTATAATTGTATAAAATTTAGAAAAAATCTGTCCAGTAGAAAACGAGATATTTAGAGTTAAAGTTTGTCTTTGTTCTATACAGTGAAAACTTTAACTTCAAATATCTCGAAAACCACACGACAGATTTTGTTTATATTTTACTCGTATATGGAGACATCTTTTGTCTATAATTGTATAAATTTTAGTAAAAATCTGTCGAGTAGAAAACTAGATATTTAGAGTTAAAGTTTGTTTCTGTTTTACAGAATGAAAACTTTAACTTCAAATATCTCGAAAACTACTCGATAGATTTTGTTTATATAACACCTATATATGGAGACTAGTTTTGTCTATAATTGTATAAAATTTAGTAAAAATCTGTCGAGTAGAAAACGAGATATTTAGGGTTAAAGTTTGTTTCCGTTTTACAGAGTGAAAAATTTATCTTCAATTATCTCGAAAACCACACGACAGATTTTGTTTATATTTTACTCGTGTATGGAGACTTCGTATATGGAGTAGAAAACGAGATATTTAGGGTTAAAGTTTGTTTCCGTTTTACAGAGTGAAAAATTTATCTTCAAATATCTCGAAAACCACACGACAAATTTTGTTTATATTTTAATCGTATATGGAGACCACTTTTGTCTATAATTGTATAAATTTTAGTAAAAATCTATCGAGCAGAAAACGATATATTTAGGGTTAAAGTTTGTTTCCGTTTTACAGAGTGAAAACTTTAACTACAAATATCTCGAAAACCACACGACAGATTTTGTTTATATTTTAGTTGTAACTGTAGACTACTTTTGTCTATAATTGTATAAAATTTAGAAAAAATCTGTCCAGTAGAAAACGAGATATTTAGAGTTAAATTTTGTCTTTTTTCTATACAGTGAAAACTTTAACTTCAAATATCTCGAAAACCACACGACAGATTTTGTTTATATTTTACTCGTATATGGAGACATCTTTTGTCTATAATTGTATAAATTTTAGTAAAAATCTATCGAGCAAAAAACGAGATATTTAGGGTTATATTTTGTTTCCGTTTTACAGAGTGAAAACTTTAACTACAAATATCTCGAAAACCACACGACAGATGTTGTTTATATAACACCTATATATGGAGACTAGTTTTGTCTATAATTGTATAAAATTTAGTAAAAATCTGTGGAGTAGAAAACGAGATATTTAGGATTAAAGTTTGTTTCCGTTTTACAGAGTGAAAAATTTATCTTCAAATATCTCGAAAACCACACGACAGATTTTGTTTATATTTTAGTTGTAACTGTAGACTACTTTTGTCTATAATTGTATAAAATTTAGAAAAAATCTGTCCAGTAGAAAACGAGATATTTAGAGTTAAAGTTTGTCTTTGTTCTATACAGTGAAAACTTTAACTTCAAATATCTCGAAAACTACTCGATAGATTTTGTTTATATAACACCTATATATGGAGACATCTTTTGTCTATAATTGTATAAATTTTAGTAAAAATCTGTCGAGTAGAAAACGAGATATTTAGAGTTAAAGTTTGTTTCTGTTTTACAGAATGAAAACTTTAACTTCAAATATCTCGAAAACCACACGACAGATTTTGTTTATATTTTACTCGTATATGGAGACTAGTTTTGTCTATAATTGTATAAAAATTTAGTAAATATCTGTCGAGTAGAAAACGAGATATTTAGGATTAAAGTTTGTTTCCGTTTTACAGAGTGAAAAATTTATCTTCAAATATCTCGAAAACCACACGACAAATTTTGTTTATATTTTAATCGTATATGGAGACCACTTTTGTCTATAATTGTATAAATTTTAGTAAAAATCTATCGAGCAGAAAACGAGATATTTAGGGTTAAAGTTTGTTTCCGTTTTACAGAGTGAAAACTTTAACTACAAATATCTCGAAAACCACACGACAGATTTTGTTTATATTTTAATCGTATATGGAGACCACTTTTGTCTATAATTGTATAAATTTTAGTAAAAATCTATCGAGCAGAAAACGAGATATTTAGGGTTAATGTTTGTTTCCGTTTTACAGAGTGAATACTTTAACTACAAATATCTCGAAAACTACTCGATAGATTTTGTTTATATAAAACCTATATATGGAGACTAGTTTTGTCTATAATTGTATAAAATTTAGTAAAAATCTGTTGAGTAGAAAACGAGATATTTAGGGTTAAAATTTGTTTCCGTTTTACAGGGTGAAAACTTTAACTACAAATATCTCGAAAACTACTCGATAGATTTTGTTTATATAACACCAATATATGGAGACTAGTTTTGTCTATAATTGTATAATGTTTAGTAAAAATCTGTCGAGTAGAAAACGAGATATTTAGGATTAAAGTTTGTTTCCGTTTTACAGAGTGAAAAATTTATCTTCAAATATCTCGAAAACCACACGACAAATTTTGTTTATATTTTAATCGTATATGGAGACCACTTTTGTCTATAATTGTATAAAATTTAGAAAAAATCTGTCCAGTAGAAAACGAGATATTTAGAGTTAAATTTTGTGTTTTTTCTATACAGTGAAAACTTTAACTTCAAATATCTCGAAAACCACACGACAGATTTTGTTTATATTTTACTCGTATATGGAGACATCTTTTGTCTATAATTGTATAAATTTTAGTAAAAATCTATCGAGCAAAAAACGAGATATTTAGGGTTATATTTTGTTTCCGTTTTACAGAGTGAAAACTTTAACTACAAATATCTCGAAAACCACACGACAGATGTTGTTTATATAACACCTATATATGGAGACTAGTTTTGTCTATAATTGTATAAAATTTAGTAAAAATCTGTGGAGTAGAAAACGAGATATTTAGGATTAAAGTTTGTTTCCGTTTTACAGAGTGAAAAATTTATCTTCAAATATCTCGAAAACCACACGACAGATTTTGTTTATATTTTAGTTGTAACTGTAGACTACTTTTGTCTATAATTGTATAAAATTTAGAAAAAATCTGTCCAGTAGAAAACGAGATATTTAGAGTTAAAGTTTGTCTTTGTTCTATACAGTGAAAACTTTAACTTCAAATATCTCGAAAACTACTCGATAGATTTTGTTTATATAACACCTATATATGGAGACATCTTTTGTCTATAATTGTATAAATTTTAGTAAAAATCTGTCGAGTAGAAAACGAGATATTTAGAGTTAAAGTTTGTTTCTGTTTTACAGAATGAAAACTTTAACTTCAAATATCTCGAAAACCACACGACAGATTTTGTTTATATAACACCTATATATGGAGACTAGTTTTGTCTATAATTGTATAAAATTTAGTAAAAATCTGTCGAGTAGAAAACGAGATATTTAGGGTTAAAGTTTGTTTCCGTTTTACAGAGTGAAAAATTTATCTTCAATTATCTCGAAAACCACACGACAGATTTTGTTTATATTTTACTCGTATATGGAGACTAGTTTTGTCTATAATTGTATAAAAATTTAGTAAATATCTGTCGAGTAGAAAACGAGATATTTAGGATTAAAGTTTGTTTCCGTTTTACAGAGTGAAAAATTTATCGTCAAATATCTCGAAAACCACACGACAAATTTTGTTTATATTTTAATCGTATATGGAGACCACTTTTGTCTATAATTGTATAAATTTTAGTAAAAATCTATCGAGCAGAAAACGAGATATTTAGGGTTAAAGTTTGTTTCCGTTTTACAGAGTGAAAACTTTAACTACAAATATCTCGAAAACCACACGACAGATTTTGTTTATATTTTACTCGTGTATGAAGACTAGTTTTGTCTAAAATTGTATAAAATTTAGTAAAAATCTGTCGAGTAGAAAACGAGATATTTAGGATTAAAGTTTGTTTCCGTTTTACAGAGTGAAAACTTTAACTTCAAATATCTCGAAAACCACACGACAGATTTTGTTTATATTTTACATGTATATGGAGACCACTTTTGTCTATAATTGTATAAATTTTAGTAAAAATCTATCGAGCAGAAAACGAGATATTTAGGGTTAATGTTTGTATCCGTATTACAGAGTGAATACTTTAACTACAAATATCTCGAAAACTACTCGATAGATTTTGTTTATATAAAACCTATATATGGAGACTAGTTTTGTCTATAATTGTATAAAATTTAGTAAAAATCTGTCGAGTAGAAAACGAGATATTTAGGGTTAAAATTTGTTTCCGTTTTACAGAGTGAAAACTGTAACTACAAATATCTCGAAAACTACTCGATAGATTTTGTTTATATAACACCTATATATGGAGACTAGTTTTGTCTATAATTGTATAATGTTTAGTAAAAATCTATCGAACAGAAAACGAGATATTTAGGGTTAAAATTTGTTTCCGTTTTACACAGTGAAAAATTTATCTTCAAATATCTCGAAACCACACGACAGATTTTGTTTATATTATACTCGTATATGGAGACTTCGTATATGGAGTAGAAAACGAGATATTTAGGGTTAAAGTTTGTTTCCGTTTTACAGAGTGAAAACTTTAACTTCAAATATCTCGAATACTGCTCGATAGATTTTGTTTATATTTTAGTTGTAACTGTAGACTACTTTTGTCTATAATTGTATAAAATTTAGAAAAAATCTGTCCAGTAGAAAACGAGATATTTAGAGTTAAAGTTTGTCTTTGTTTTATACAGTGAAAACTTTAACTTTAAATATCTCGAAAACCACACGACGGATTTTGTTTATATTTTACTCGTATATGAGACATCTTTTGTCTATAATTGTATAAATTTTAGTAAAAATCTGTCGAGTAGAAAACGAGATATTTAGAGTTAAAGTTTGTTTCTGTTTTACAGAATGAAAACTTTAACTTCAAATATCTCGAAAACCACACGACAGATTTTGTTTATATTTTACATGTATATGGAGACTACTTTTGTCTATAATTGTATAAATTTTAGTAAAAATCTATCGAGCAGAAAACGAGATATTTAGGGTTAATGTTTGTTTCCGTTTTACAGAGTGAATACTTTAACTACAAATATCTCGAAAACTACTCGATAGATTTTGTTTATATAACACCTATATATGGAGACTAGTTTTGTCTATAATTGTATAAAAGTTAGTAAAAATCTGCCGAGTAGAAAACGAGATATTTAGGGTTAAAGTTTGTTTCCGTTTTACAGAGTGAAAACTTTAACTTCAAATATCTCGAATACTGCTCGATAGATTTTGTTTATATTTTAGTTGTAACTGTAGACTACTTTTGTCTATAATTGTATAAAATTTAGAAAAAATCTGTCCAGTAGAAAACGAGATATTTAGAGTTAAAGTTTGTCTTTGTTCTATACAGTGAAAACTTTAACTTCAAATATCTCGAAAACCACACGACAGATTTTGTTTATATTTTACTCGTATATGGAGACATCTTTTGTCTATAATTGTATAAATTTTAGTAAAAATCTGTCGAGTAGAAAACGAGATATTTAGAGTTAAAGTTTGTTTCTGTTTTACAGAATGAAAAATTTAACTTCAAATATCTCGAAAACCACACGACAGATTTTGTTTATATTTTACATGTATATGGAGACCACTTTTGTCTATAATTGTATAAATTTTAGTAAAAATCTATCGAGCAGAAAACGAGATATTTAGGGTTAATGTTTGTTTCCGTTTTACAGAGTGAATACTTTAACTACAAATATCTCGAAAACTACTCGATAGATTTTGTTTATATAACACCTATATATGGAGACTAGTTTTGTCTATAATTGTATAAAAGTTAGTAAAAATCTGTCGAGTAGAAAACGAGATATTTAGGGTTAAAATTTGTTTCCGTTTTACAGAGTGAAAAATTTATCTTCAAATATCTCGAAAACCACACGACAAATTTTGTTTATATTTTAATCGTATATGGAGACCACTTTTGTCTATAATTGTATAAATTTTAGTAAAAATCTATCGAGCAGAAAACGATATATTTAGGGTTAGTTTGTTTCCGTTTTACAGAGTGAAAACTTTAACTACAAATATCTCGAAAACCACACGACAGATTTTGTTTATATTTTAGTTGTAACTGTAGACTACTTTCGTCTATAATTGTATAAAATTTAGTAAAAATGTGTGGAGTAGAAAACGAGATATTTAGGATTAAAGTTTGTTTCCGTTTTACAGAGTGAAAATTTTAACTTCAAATATCTCGAATACTGCTCGATAGATTTTGTTTATATTTTAGTGTTAACTGTAGACTACTTTTGTCTATAATTGTATAAAATTTAGAAAAAATCTGTCCAGTAGAAAACGAGATATTTAGAGTTAAAGTTTGTCTTTGTTCTATACAGTGAAAACTTTAACTTCAAATATCTCGAAAACCACACGACAGATTTTGTTTATATTTTACTCGTATATGGAGACTTCGTATATGGAGTGGAAAACGAGATATTTAGGGTTAAAGTTTGTTTCCGTTTTACAGAGTGAAAACTTTAACTTCAAATATCTCGAATACTGCTCGATAGATTTTGTTTATATTTTAGTGTTAACTGTAGACTACTTTTGTCTATAATTGTATAAAATTTAGAAAAAATCTGTCCAGTAGAAAACGAGATATTTAGAGTTAAAATTTGTCTTTGTTCTATACAGTGAAAACTTTAACTTCAAATATCTCGAAAACCACACGACAGATTTCTTTTATATTTTACTCGTATATGGAGACATCTTTTGTCTATAATTGTATAAATTTTAGTAAAAATCTGTCGAGTAGAAAACGAGATATTTAGAGTTAAAGTTTGTTTCTGTTTTACAGAATGAAAACTTTAACTTCAAATATCTAGAAAACCACACGACAGATTTTGTTTATATAACACCTATATATGGAGACTAGTTTTGTCTATAATTGTATAAAATTTAGTAAAAATCTGTCGAGTAGAAAACGAGATATTTAGGGTTAAAATTTGTTTCCGTTTTACAGAGTGAAAAATTTATCTTCAATTATCTCGAAAACCACACGACAGATTTTGTTTATATTTTACTCGTATGTGGAGACTAGTTTTGTCTATAATTGTATAAAATTTAGTAAATATCTGTCGAGTAGAAAAAGAGATATTTAGGATTAAAGTTTGTTTCCGTTTTACAGAGTGAAAAATTTATCTTCAAATATCTCGAAAACCACACGACAAATTTTGTTTATATTTTAATCGTATATGGAGACCACTTTTGTCTATAATTGTATAAATTTTAGTAAAAATCTATCGAGCAGAAAACGAGATATTTAGGGTTAAAGTTTGTTTCCGTTTTACAGAGTGAAAACTTTAACTACAAATATCTCGAAAACCACACGACAGATTTTGTTTATATTTTACTCGTATATGGAGACTAGTTTTGTCTATAATTGTATAAAATTTAGTAAAAATCTGTCGAGTAGAAAACGAGATATTTGGGATTAAAGTTTGTTTCCGTTTTACAGAGTGAAAACTTTAACTTCAAATATCTCGAAAACCACACGACAGATTTTGTTTATATTTTACATGTATATGGAGACCACTTTTGTCTATAATTGTATAAATTTTAGTAAAAATCTATCGAGCAGAAAACGAGATATTTAGGGTTAATGTTTGTTTCCGTATTACAGAGTGAAATCTTTACCTTCAAATATCTCGAAAACTACTCGATAGATTTTGTTTATATAAAACCTATATATGGAGACTAGTTTTGTCTATAATTGTATAAAATTTAGTAAAAATCTGTCGAGTAGAAAACGAGATATTTAGGGTTAAAATTTGTTTCCGTTTTACAGAGTGAAAAATTTAACTACAAATATCTCGAAAACTACTCGATAGATTTTGTTTATATAACACCTATATATGGAGACTAGTTTTGTCTATAATTGTATAATGTTTAGTAAAAATCTATCGAACAGAAAACGAGATATTTAGGGTTAAAATTTGTTTCCGTTTTACACAGTGAAAACTTTAACTACAAATATCTCGAAAACTACTCGATAGATTTTGTTTATATAACACCTATATATGGAGACTAGTTTTGTCTATAATTGTATAAAATTTAGTAAAAATCTGTCGAGTAGAAAACGAGATATTTAGGATTAAAGTTTGTTTCCGTTTTACAGAGTGAAAAATTTATCTTCAAATATCTCGAAAACCACACGACAGATTTTGTTTATATTATACTCGTATATGGAGACTTCGTATATGGAGTAGAAAACGAGATATTTAGGGTTAAAGTTTGTTTCCGTTTTACAGAGTGAAAACTTTAACTTCAAATATCTCGAATACTGCTCGATAGATTTTGTTTAAATTTTAGTTGTAAATGTAGACTACTTTTGTCTATAATTGTATAAAATTTAGAAAAAATCTGTCGAGTAGAAAACGAGATATTTAGAGTTAAAGTTTGTCTTTGTTCTACACAGTGAAAACATTAACTTCAAATATCTCGAAAACCACACGACAGATTTTGTTTATATTTTACTCGTGTATGGAGACATCTTTTGTCTATAATTGTATAAATTTTAGTAAAAATCTATCGAGCAGAAAACGAGATATTTAGGGTTAAAGTTTGTTTCCGTTTTACAGAGTGAAAACTTTAACTACAAATATCTCGAAAACCACACGACAGATTTTGTTTATATTTTACTCGTATATGGAGACTAGTTTTGTCTATAATTGTATAAAATTTAGTAAAAATCTGTCGAGTAGAAAACGAGATATTTAGGATTAAAGTTTGTTTCCGTTTTACAGAGTGAAAACTTTAACTTCAAATATCTCGAAAACCACACGACAGATTTTGTTTATATTTTACATGTATATGGAGACCACTTTTGTCTATAATTGTATAAATTTTAGTAAAAATCTATCGAGCAGAAAACGAGATATTTAGGGTTAATGTTTGTTTCCGTTTTACAGAGTGAATACTTTAACTACAAATATCTCGAAAACTACTCGATAGATTTTGTTTATATAAAACCTATATATGGAGACTAGTTTTGTCTATAATTGTATAAAATTTAGTAAAAATCTGTCGAGTAGAAAACGAGATATTTAGGGTTAAAATTTGTTTCCGTTTTACAGGGTGAAAACTTTAACTACAAATATCTCGAAAACTACTCGATAGATTTTGTTTATATAACACCAATATATGGAGACTAGTTTTGTCTATAATTGTATAATGTTTAGTAAAAATCTATCGAACAGAAAACGAGATATTTAGGGTTAAAATTTGTTTCCGTTTTACACAGTGAAAACTTTAACTACAAATATCTCGAAAACTACTCGATAGATTTTGTTTATATAACACCTATATATAGAGACTAGTTTTGTCTATAATTGTATAAAATTTAGTAAAAATCTGTCGAGTAGAAAACGAGATATTTAGGATTAAAGTTTGTTTCCGTTTTACAGAGTGAAAAATTTATCTTCAAATATCTCGAAAACCACACGACAGATTTTGTTTATATTATACTCGTATATGGAGACTTCGTATATGGAGTAGAAAACGAGATATTTAGGGTTAAAGTTTGTTTCCGTTTTACAGAGTGAAAACTTTAACTTCAAATATCTCGAATACTGCTCGATAGATTTTGTTTATATTTTAGTTGTAAATGTAGACTACTTTTGTCTATAATTGTATAAAATTTAGAAAAAATCTGTCGAGTAGAAAACGAGATATTTAGAGTTAAAGTTTTTCTTTGTTCTACACAGTGAAAACTTTAACTTCAAATATCTCGAAAACCACACGACAGATTTTGTTTATATTTTACTCGTATATGGAGACTTCGTATACGGAGTAGAAAACGAGATATTTAGGGTTAAAGTTTTTCGTTTTACAGGGTGAAAACGTTAACTACAAATATCTCGAAAACTACTTGATAGATTTTGTTTATATAACACCTATATATGGAGACTAGTTTTGTCTATAATTGTATAAAAGTTAGTAAAAATCTGTCGAGTAGAAAACGAGATATTTAGGGTTAAAGTTTGTTTCCGTTTTACAGAGTGAAAAATTTATCTTCAAATATCTCGAAAACTACTCGATAGATTTTGTTTATATAACACCTATATATGGAGACTAGTTTTGTCTATAATTGTATAAAATTTAGTAAAAATCTGTCGAGTAGAAAACGAGATATTTAGAGTTAAAGTTTGTCTTTGTTCTACACAGTGAAAACTTTAACTTCAAATATCTCGAAAACCACACTACAGATTTTGTTTATATTTTACTCGTATATGGAGCAGAAAACGAGATATTTAGGGTTAAAGTTTGTTTCCGTTTTACAGAGTGAAAACTTTAACTTCAAATATCTCGAATACTGCTCGATAGATTTTGTTTATATTTTAGTTGTAAATGTAGACTACTTTTGTCTATAATTGTATAAAATTTAGTAAAATCTGTCGAGTAGAAAACGAGATATTTAGGGTTAAAGTTTGTTTCCGTTTTACAGAGTGAAAACTTTAACTTCAAATATCTCGAATACTGCTCGATAGATTTTGTTTATATTTTAGTTGTAAATGTAGACTACTTTTGTCTATAATTGTATAAAATTTAGTAAAAATCTGTCGAGTAGAAAACGAGATATTTAGAGTTAAAGTTTGTCTTTGTTCTACACAGTGAAAACTTTAACTTCAAATATCTCGAAAACCACACGACAGATTTTGTTTATATTTTACTCGTATATGGAGACATCTTTTGTCTATAATTGAATAAATTTTAGTAAAAATCTATCGAGCAGAAAACGAGATATTTAGGGTTAAAGTTTGTTTCCGTTTTACAGAGTGAAAACTTTAACTACAAATATCTCGAAAACTACTCGATAGATTTTGTTTATATTTTACCTTTATATGGAGACTACTTTTGTCTATTCCATGTCTATCTCTTACTATTCCAGGTAGTGGAATATTACATCGTGTCAAAATTAATACTTCTCTAAGTACTATTAATTCTTTCTCAGAATTTTATATTTGAAGAAATTTTGGTGATCCGAAGTGCCATCACTTTTGCGAGTGTATTTAGTGTGTACAAACTTGACTAAGATTTAGTACAAATTGTTACTTTCAAGAAAATCTATTTGCGGAAATTACAATATCAGGATGTCATGAGAGTGTTTCCCTTCAGATGTTTTTCTCTCCCCCTCCAAACCTCTGATAATTTTCTCAGAATTTCCTCGCGTCTCCATGGCAATTGTGACAATATTGTGACCATATAAATTGTTCGTGTTCATTAAGGTGGTGTAATGTTTTTCCAATTAACGAGTGCAAGGGGGGAAAAACCGAACGAATGAAAATGAGCTGTAAGGCGCTGGCTAAGTGTTATTGATAGTGCCACACGTGAATTGGAGGGTGGTCACTGCCCCTGCAAGATGAGAAATTCTGAAAATTGTAAACACACACACTTGTATTTCTCTTTTTTCTCCTTCTTGTCTCACTTTCTCATCTGTAATCATTGCAGCTTTCTCCTACTTTCTCTTACTTTATTAGGAAAAAGGAAGTTTCATGATCGATAAAATTTTCGAAATGTGAGTTTTTGTTAGACTGAGCGAAACAAATATTGCAGACAGTACAGAATTTCAATCTAAAATATTTTCATAATACTTTATTTAATAAATTTAATTAATTAAGTTGCTTAGACAGTTATGCTGGCTGTTTCCATTATATTTGTATGCTACTATGAGGAACAGTTACATTTTTTATTTAAATAGATTTTAATAAGACATATTGAACTATCGATTTAAATCGATTTTAATAAGACATGGAACTATCGATGTACAAAATGAAAAGCCATTAAACATATTTAAAAATTATAGTAATTATGACGCTAAAGATGACCGAAATATTTTTTTTTTAACATCCAATCATAAGTAAGTGAAAGTATTTTTTTTGCAGGGAATGCCAGTTAGTACAGCCATATGAAGCTAGATATCGTAGGTTAAAAATCGCGTAATTAAATTCATCTTATGAATACTTTGAATTTAACCTATCAGATTTATAGTGAAATATTTGCTCTTCCACTACACTTTATCAAATAGTTAAGCATTAAAAAGAATTAAATCAAATATTATTCTTTGATAATTACATAATTAAAGAGATGATACATATATAGTAAACATAGTATCGTGAAGTGGTACGATTGTATATATATTTTATTTAATTTACTCTCTTAAATCTTCTACCCACGTTGTTGTGATATATGTAAATAAAAGAGATAAAATATATGTTTATTTTTCGTATGGTCCATTACTATTCAAGTACGTTACTGATTCTACTAATTCTTAATAAACTACTTAATATGTTTAATTCTTATGTGAACTATATTTTTTTAAAAAAAATTAAGTGTTGTCCTTTTCTTTTTATTTAAGGGGCTTCAACATCTGAAATCATGGCACCCAGAGCTATTTTTTCAGTGCACTGCCGGCCTCCAGATGGGGATCTCTCATTATATACAATACTATCCATCACTGGACAGCTGTAAGAAGCCAGTAGGAATAAAAAAATCTAAAGCCTCAGCAGCTGTATTGGAACCTGGGTTCTCCGCAGTACGTTTACTACTCAGCTAAACTTTACTGGACGGAATATGAACAGCAAAAAAAGAAATTATTAGGAAGATTCACGCTTACTTTTCAGCGGTTTTCTACAATCTCGGTTAGTAATTTATTGTAGAAGCCTAAACTGGTTTTTTTCCTTTCTGAACTGAATGTTCATGGAAAAGAAAACGTTTCGTTAGCGGCTTATAGTCTTTTATAGGGGCAGTTGCTAGAATAAATTTGTAAGATTCTCGGTAGGAGTGGTTTTCAAGAAAGGAGTGGAAACTGGAAATTCCTCCAAAAACATTCCACTTGCAGGTCATTTCATTCCCTTTAATTTAAACAAGGGCTTTTTAACTCAAGAAATAGTAAGGGCCACCAAAAGTAGTGCAATCAGAAACATGCATCGGAAACATATATTGCGAGATTCAAAGTCTGATTCCCGATCTTGCTTTAGATTTATTTTGATGGTTAATTTAAGAAACGTATAGAAAACTAAGTTAATATTGCTGTTCCCGAATGAATTAATACTCAACGTCAGACGAAAAATATAAGTACAAGCCTTACTTTACTTATATTATATAAATATCTATATTCAAAACAGGACTTCGAGATCGCTAGGTTGTGCACGTATCTGAGGCAAGATAGCTCGAGGTCTGAGGCACAAAATAGTGCCCATTCAAGGGTTTTTAATTTTGTTTTCGCATCATGGTCTCTTTTATTGAGGAAATTTTCATTAATTTTCCTGGAAAAATGTATCAAACATAAGTTGAAACCTGGAATAACACAAATGGAGGAATAAAAATGGATGTACAGGATTGAATTTTACAGAGAAATGACCAGAGACGAGTTAAAAATGAGATCCTCTTTGAAGAAGAAAAGGAGACAGACCAGTTAAGGGTTTGAGACGCTGCGATAGAGAAGGAGACGGCTATGAGAAGTCTTCGTACAGGGGACAGGTGTGTACGATAGTGGGTTGTGGAGGAAAATTGACTACTCTGTGGAGCAAAGAAACAGCCAGATGCGAGAAGTAAGATGTCAAATAAAAAGAAATATATTTTTTAAAAAATTGAAAGTGAACATGAACGTTTTGCAAAAGTATGAAAATGTTTTCAAAGAAAAAAAAATATTCTAAATTTTTTTGGAGACTGAAATGATACTTTGACATCTAATCAAGTAATAGAGTAGCTAGAAGGTAAATATAGTAGGCACTGGAGTCGATAGAAGTTCAGTAAAAATTATTATTGTCATTTTTTTTTGGAGAACTGTTGGCTGATTTTGGCCGAGACCTTAGCATTAATTGAAACAATTGTCGTACGATTAATAAAATCGTTTGCTTCCCCTTGAATTGTCGATTTCGAATTAATCTTATATACAGATTAAGAATCCGATATTTTTTTTTAGGCCCCCCCCCCCAGTTACCTGAGAATTTCGATTTGTTTTTTATTTTTAAACCTGTACTTTTCCAGAAAATTCAAAAACTTGCGATATCTGTCCTGTTGTTCCGTAAAGGCGCTCCATCGCGTCAAGTAAACTGAATTTATTTTCAAATTCTCTTTACTTTGAAAGAGAATCAGCTGTTTATACTTTATCAATTTAAATCTTATGTATATAACCATGCAGTTTAATTTTTTTTTTTAATTTACATCTTTTTGTCTTGCCGTATCAGATAAAGTAATATAATTAAACAAATAAAATAAAATAATAAAAACAATCTCCTGTTTCAACAAAATTTAAAAGTTTAAAAGCCCGGTTCAGTTTGTTTATTTTGGTTGTGTCAACCTTCTCGGTAACCTAAGTGAACCTTCATTTTCAGACTTTTAGTGAATGCAATTAATGTTAGGAATAAAAACAACTTCAGCTTCTTTTTTTTCTTTAAAAAATCGTAATTTAATAATAAAACTGATTAAATAAAAAAAAAAAGAAAGAAAGAAAAAACTACCTTCTCCATTACAATTCTTCTTTGAAGATACGAAGTGTTGTGGTTCTCGCCCCCAAGTGCTGCTTACTTTATTGAGGGTAACATTGTACTGACAACCAACTCGGTTATTGTATACAGCTGATGGTTCATGCGCGCTTCAGTTTTTTTTTTCTCTCAATTCGGGTTGGTGGGGGAAAGAAATTGAAAAAATATAGAAAAATAGTGGGGAAGTGTCAACTGATTTTTTAACCTTGAATCTTTTAAAAATGTAGTAGCAATATTAATTGAATTGGGTTCTGTTTTATCATTTATTAATCCAGTTAAAAAGATATTTGGGGCTGAAAAATGGCTCCAACGATCTTCTTTAAGCTTTGTTTAGAACTGTATATTAGTAGACGCGTAGTCACTTGTTCTGAGGAAATTAGGTTCAGGTATTCAGATTGGAGCAGGTAGACTGTAAGACCCTTACTTAGACGGTCCCCTTTATTTATTTTTTTGTATTTTTTTTTTCGAACTGCTTAATCTTAGCTAGGTCAGATGCTGGTGAGATTTCTATTTTTAAAACCATACAACTTTCGTTTTCTTCTGTTGTAAGAAGGAACTAACGTTGAATGTTAAAAATGTAGCAAGATCCACAGTGCTGGATTACATTGCTGATTTTATCCATCTTAACACGCATGTTTATGTCATCCCTGATTGGTATCGGACCTTCCTTCATCATTAGGGGTTGATTAAATAGTTTGAAAGCCCGAAACTTGTCAGAGAAACAGAAAACAAACGTGCTACGACGACAGAAATCAGATAAAATGTTGAATGTTACATCTCCCATCAGAAAAAAACAAACTATTAAGCCCCAATACTTAAGAGAACTTGCGTTCGAGGAATAGTCTTCCTGTACACTTACTTGGCGGGCCAAAGGTAAGTGCTATTCCGTGAAAACCTAAAACGTTTTTCTTTTCCTTTTTTAATAAAGCCGATTGTGGTGGCCTTTACCGAGATTTTTCTAACCAATCAGCTCCTGCGGAATTTAAAACTCATACAGATACATATACGTAGTTACTGTAAAGTACGATCACAACGTACACATCTCCCTCGCCCGTAAAGAAGCAACTGATGAAGCACCACCTGAAAGGAACAGAAATCTTTCAAGAAAATTATTTTCCAACAATTCTCTGGCTACTGCCGTTAAAACTTCATTATACTTCAAGGCCTAATTCATTAGTTACTAATCGATGTTATACTTATTTTCAGATTCTTGGATATAATTAACAAAATTTAGGAAATGTTATCCCTTGATTTGAGAACCATGCTCTGCTTTAAACGCAGATTAAATGGAACTTTTTAGATTACAGATAGCTCCAAGATGGACTGTGTTACTTACTATATGAGGTGGGTCAAAAGATATTCATAAAAACGCACCTCCGAAATCGTTTTAATTATTTCATTCATTCATAAAACGATAATGTTTAATGAAAATTGAAAAATAATAAAAACTTCAATGAAAGTTTTACTTTCTATCCAAGGCCTTTTGAGAAAAGATGTTAAAGTTAAGGGATTTAAAGACAATCTGTAAGCTCTAAATAGTACTGACTGCTATCAAAAACTACTTCTTTCAAGGTGGCAGGGACTTGCCGGCCATGGGAGATAATCAATTCCTTCATTGTAACCTCTTTTAGGTATAAATAAAGGCACTGATCAACTCTAAGGTAGTTGGTTCTGGTGTGAACATGACCAATCCGTAGAGTACGATTTAGATGTCTTATCATTGTAATTGCTAGAATTAATTGTACGCGATCAATTTCTTCTTTTCTTGCGTCACCTTGCATAAACCCCTCTTAAGATTGACTACAATCAGAATATGATCTTACAATTTGAAGTCCATTTTGGTAAATGCGTTCAGAAATATGAAAACATTATCTATCTACAGTTTTAGATCTGCAACTAACTGACAAATATTCTTTATCCAACCGCTAGGAGTAATTATTAAAATCTCTTAATTTCTCTGCAAATTTTTACATTCGGAATAAAACAGTCCTAAAGAGGTTATTAAGAGGTGATTATTGTTCATAATAATCACTTACTTACATTTTGGCTAATACATTCAGCTAACCGTACAGATTTGAATTATTTTCACGTTGACTTGCCATTATTTATTAAGTTTAATTTAGCGAGGCGATTAAGCTTAAGCTCAATTTGAGATTTGGTTGTTTAGCAAAATGAAACTATTGGTCCTTTATTCTAGTCGAGATTCAAAGGTAACAGACAAGTTACTTCAGTTTTAATACGATTTTTTTAAAAGAAATATTGAAAATATGCATTACCCTTGCTGTTATTTAGAAAAGTAGTTAATTATTGCCGTATTTATCTTATTTACTTTTTTTTAGTTTGCTTAAATATTATGATTTATTAGAGAAATAAGCGTTCTCATGTCCAGTAGTGGTGGTTGCGTGAACTACACTCCTCCACCAGTTCTAACAAAGGCCGCTAGATAGCAGTAACGTACGATTAATAAAATACATATAATTATATAAATTAATATAATTATAAATATAACCCTTTAATTTTACATAAAAAGTGGTATTATTTTATTAATTATTTGTTATTAAATGTTATCAATGTATTTTTGTCTTGGAAAGAAGTTACCTAGTAAGTTGCAACTTGTCTAGTAGGGCAACATATTGAGCGTAGAATTTTGGGATCCTGCATAAGAGCAATCATACTAAGAATTATTATCCTCTATAATCTTCTAATTGGAGAGTTGTAACTAAAAATAGGTATTTCTAGAGAGCAGTATAAATTGGGAGTTGTTACAAAATTAGTTGGTCCAATGATATCCAACTGCCAGTATATGGCAGTACATATACTGACAATATGAAAGAACTTATTGTTGGTGAAAGAAATCGTCTCTAGATCACTGATCAACAGATGTTGATGGTCAGAAATAGTGGAAAACGTTTATGAAGAGAAATCATTTTTCCGTGCTCATTTATTAGACATCTTCCAAACATCGGAGAAAACTATCAATATTTTAATTTCAACTCAATTTATTTATTCATCAACGGTAATCAATAATATTTAATTACATATAAACTTCTCGTTTCAAAAATTCTACGCATTATTCTGTAATATCAAGATACACATATGTATATAGTTGAACCTCCCTCCATTCCTAACCTTATACGTAGATAGTAAAACGAGTGGGAGTCAGTGAGTCGAGGTCACGAGTTGAGACGTTTACATCTGACAGTTTACCAGTTAGGGTTAGTTTTTTGTGATAACAGCAATGATTACCTAAAAAGGCTTAGTTTATTTCGCGTGAATGTCTTTTTGGTTTTTATAATAACTGTGTTTATAGTTATTTATCATAAGTTTTCAGTTTCTAATAATAATAATAAAAATTAAAGTAGAGGTAATAATATGTTCAGTTGCCTTGGTGATAAAGCAGTTTATTGAAAATTTTTGAAGAAGGAAATTGTGGTCTAAATTTGAATATTATCTAGGATTTATCTTACAATTTATCTATTCTTGTGGAGAAACTATGATGAATCCAGTGGAAACTATTATGGTAAAAGAGAAGAGGTAAGTAACTAACATTGCGAAATTCCTATCACTTTTAAGATTAGTAGTTTTTATTCACGAATTTTTTAGTACATACGTTTCCAGTTCCAGTGAACGTCGGTTCCACTCTTGATTCAGTGATAGCGCGTAACATTTTTACAAACTTATGCTTTATATATTTTAAAACTGATGATTTCCTATTTTAAGCTATTAAATTAAGGTCAGTTTCATAATTTGACGAAAGTAAGCTCAATAATTCGGTATGTTTGAGAGAAATTTAAACTAAGTTAGTGATAAAACCAGTTCTAACTCTACGAGATTAAAAAGCCCTCCAAATTAACTATTTTATTTATATAAAATATTCAATTATTTTAAAATATAACTTGGAAAATCTCAAGTTCGAGATTATTTACAATAGTTAGCAAATATATTGTAAATTCTAAATTGACTTGGCACTACCATTTAAAAAATTTATTGTTCCTTTTTTTTTGTGCTTCCTAAGATTTTAGATTTAAGTTTTGTGGTGGACTACGTAGTTTCATTGTCCGAATGAAATCCTACATTTCTGTATGTCCTAACTTTCCCCTTACCCCTTCCCAAACTGTAGAAAACAAGATTTTTTTTGGTTTGTTTTTTAATAACGTGAATAATAAATACTCTTACTCGGTGGGCAGTTTTATTACGCTTTCGTAATGTATTTCTAAAAGAATTCTCTAAATAAAACTTTGGTGGAGAATTGCGATAAAGTTGAAGATGCTTTAAAACAAATAGGATAGCATGAGTATATAATCATAAATGCCGTCAGAAAGAAAGATATATTTTTATTTCTTGAATGATCTGTTAAGACGCTTGGAGTTACCATGTTAGTCCATTGGTTTCTTTAAAAACAAGTGGCTTTACGCAGAATCGTGTGCTTAATTTTGTCATTTAAAAAACTCTTCGCTCGCTGTTAATGATGAACATTTTTTCCTTTATGATCTAAATCATACGATCAAACATATAATCAACTGCCAATAATTGCATTTCCTCTCTGTATTATTAATAACTGTCGCCTACTTACAATAATTATTATTTCACTTCAATATTGTCAATATCAAAGAATATGATAATAAATACTGTAATTTCTAGTTTGTTTCTATCTTTCTATAATTTCAAATTATATAATTTTCCTTAGAAGTAAAGATGTTTTAATTGGTTTCCTTGATCTTTGGATACATATAACTGTCTTTCTGGCATCTTTTTACTTTTTCTAATAATTTTTAAATGAAGTCTTGCAAAAGCGGTGATTTTCTAGTTTGAAACTTTCATTTTTTTATCTACACCTTTATGGTTGTTCAGCCATTTGTCGTCGGGCTTCCCAAAACAATGCTGATCTCTCCATTTGTTTAATCCTGTTGGTTCTACATGCCTAGAAAATTTAACGCTGTGAATTTATGTTGTAGAAAAAGTCGGTAAAGTGTTTACGCCATTTTTTTTTTAATTATTTTTTATTACCCTAAGGTATATATTTGTGTATTCACTAGTAACCAAACTAGATATTTAAAACAAACAATAAACACAATTTTTTGCTGCATCTTTCTGTTTTATTTACAAATAATTTATACAGAATTTATCTCTTAATATATTTTTTTTATTAATAGAAATTTGTTTCCAGGGTGGGACCGTCTTCAGAACTTCTTTGCAATAGTGAGTCCGGTAAGTTGTCATATTTTTTTTCCAAAATTATCACTAGTTACTATAGTTTTGGGCATAAATCTTGTACGGCAAGGCGTTAAGTTCCTCCACAACAAACCAATCTGGCACAAATGTGATGTAGATAATTTTTTCTTACTGTTTATCTCACTGTTCAATGCTAATTTTCCTTGCATGTTATACTATTTTCTGATTCAAAATAGAAGTTTCTGTATTCAGGTTGAATCGCTCAGGGCTTTGGGATGAAACTGCTCAGAACACTATCACATATTCCGCGAGATACTTGCTAAAGTAAACTACTACAACGGTTGTTTATTAATTGCCTGGCGGGTCATATATAATCGATGACGTTTCTAATGTGTAAAATGTTGCTTTGAGAGATAGCTGAATAGCTATGCTTCAAGGCGTAATGTCATCCACTTCTAGATTACCTGGACATGTGGAGAAAGTGAGCAACGAGAGAGTGATATGCTGTCTAGAGTGAAATTCTTGAAATTTATGTTCCGAGGCAGTAAATGCCATCGGGAAGCAGTGACAGGATAAGGGTACTTCAGGCTGAGAATTTGTAAAAACAAAAAATTAGGCAGGAAGACATGATATTTCTTTTCTTACCGTCTACTATTCAAGATACGTGGGTGAATCAAATATGAACCGGACTTTTGCTTTAGAACATTTATTGGTTCAGTAAATAAAATTTTGAATACACCTTATTTTTCTATATAATCTCCTCTTTTATTTGCACATTTTCCCCACCAAATCGGACGTTTTTTAATTCCGACATCAAAGAATGAATCTGGTCGTGTCAGTAGCCAATTGCGCATAAACGTTTCTACACCATCGTCGTCGTCGTCAAAGTGATGACCTCCCAGGGGTGTAATGATGCACCCACATCTCATCACAGATGACAATGTGACTCAAGAAAGCATCCCCTTCTGTTGGATATCGTGTCAAAAGTCTTTCACAGACAGTTTGCTTTCTGCTCTTCGTCAAAAGGCGAGGAACCCACCTTGCCGACACTTTTCGGTAACCCAAATCATCGGAAATGATTCATTGGGCTCTCCCACACGATATTCCGACGTGTGCAGCAATTTTCCATATTGTAAGGTCGGCAATCTCCTTCAGTCATCTCACGGATCGCAAGAATATTCGCGTCACTGGTGCTTGTCCGAGGTCAGCCGTACATGGGTGTCATTTTGCACTGAATCTCGGCCATCGAAAAATTTTTTGTGCCAGTTGTAGACTTAGGTCCTTGAAAACGTTTTTTCAGCGAACTGTGCAGTTAGTCGACGCAAAATTTCGGCAGATTTTACGCCCTAAATCAAAATTTAATAATAATTCGTTGCTCAACAGACAACCTCTCTCAACAGACAACGGACTGAGTTAGTCCGCTCCTCTTTACATCCCCAAACTACACATATTATGACGTCACGTTACTCACTTCACCTAAGCAGCGTCAATGAGAAAAATCTGGTTAGTATTTGATTTACCCACGTATTAAAGATTGTTATTTTGGGAAGTCAAGGAAATAGTTTAGGTATATCAATATGCCAGTTTCGCCAACAACACGATTAGAATATTTGGGAGGATACATTCTTAAAGAATAACTCAGATCAGAATGTATTACGATTTACAGGTGGACTGGAAGGTTATTTGAAAGTTATATACGTACTCGTATATTACTTTAAATGCTTCTTTTTTCGGAGAGGATTTAGAATAGTGGCTAGGGATATTAGCCTTGATAGGACCGCGCCAATAATTCACCCTTCAAGTGTTCATTCTGCCCTTGTCAGAGGAATAGGGTTTAAAACATTTGTTTGCTTTTTTTTTTATCTTTTCAGATTTTGAATGTGGTTCTGATACCGAATCAGAGATGTGTTCAGAAGACGTTTCTTACGAATCAACTACATATATAAATGATCCGATTCATGGTATGTTAGAAGTTCATCCATTGTGTAAAGCTGTCATCGATACATTAGAATTTCAACGATTAAGATCTTTAAAACAATGTGGAATATCGCACTTTGTATATCCAAGCGCAGTGCATACTCGCTTTGAACACAGTTTAGGGTCAGTAATATGTATATTTTTATTCAATTAAAAAAGATTCTATTTTTTCACAGTTTTATTTCTTCTATTTTAGTGTTTCTCATTTAGCGTTGCAAGTGATTAGGAAATTGAAGCAGAACCCAAATTGTGAGATTTCTGAAACAGAATCACTTTGTGTTCAATTGGCTGGACTGTGTCATGATTTAGGTCATGGACCATTCTCCCATTCGTGGGAGCAGTATGTCCAAGAGAAAACTGGAGAAAAATATGAAGTATTGCTTTTATTATTATTTGCAAAATATCATGTTTTCAATAGCTATTGTTATTTTTTTAGTAATATAAAATTTGACTTTTTAATTCATTATTAAGTTTTAAAAATGTATATAATTTCAGCATGAAAACATGTCCATCCAGTTATTTGATTATCTAATCAGAGAAAATAAATTAAATGATTCTTTCCAAAGATATGGCATTGATGAGGAACATAGAAAGTTTATAAAAGATCTTATTTTGGGCAAACCAGCTGAATATAAGACTTTAAAGCCGAAATCATATCTTTTTGAGGTAAATATTTTTTTTTATCATTAAAAAAGTTAACTTCTAGATACATATTAATTCAAGATGGTAAATTGAAATAAGATAAAAAGATAAAATAAATTACAGATCGTTGCTAATAAGCAAAATGGATTGGATATCGATAAATACGAATACCTGATGAGAGATTCATATTTTTTTGGCATTAAAATAGATCCCAATTTCGGGAGGTAGGTTTATCAATGTTCTAAACGATTTATTAGAGTTCTAGCTAAATATTTCACGATCAGATTTTAGATTTTTTTAGATTTTAGATTGTGTTTTTAACGGATTTGGGTGGAGTGGGGTGGGGAATCTACGTTTTTTTAGTTCCAAAAGAAGTTCATAGGACAACTATTTGCGTGGAAGTTACCGAAATCACTATTTCAAGGTTTTATTGACCATATTTTTGCTTTTTCTCTCAGAAAAATAAGATAGTACAAGGTTTGGTAAAAGAAAAGACGAGACAACTTAATACTCATCTCAGTTTGAACTCTTTCTCAGAGCATTAAAAGCCTTAGGCTGGAAACATAGTGGAGCGGCGAGCAAAACGGCGATGATAGCGAAGAGCAAAGCGGCGAAAACAAACACAAGTTAACCGTATAGGACCGCGCATAGTGGGGGAGCAAAGCGAAGATAGAGCAACGCTACCAAGAGAGAGAGTAGAGCAGCGCGTTGTAACATGTTTCATTTCTTCGCTCTCGTCGTGCTCAATTTTCTAGGTTAAAATTGCTGCATTTATTGGTGTAGTTTTTTTTTTAAAGAAACCTCTGTGGGACCAAAAGGATCTTCTACATCATAACCGATTTGTGTTGGATAAGAAATGGGACAGGATAACATTGAAATTCGTCCTTTTCTTGATTAACATGCCTTCAACACTGGCTAGTATGTGATCAAATGTTGAAATAGACATTCGAAAATACGCATGAAACTTGCTAGGATGCTCCCGAAGTTGTTGGTACTAGTGATGGAATACACCATGTTCATGTTTATATCATGAACACTTCTTCTAAGCTGATGTAAATACCAAATTTTCAAGGAAGAATTTTTTGTATAGAAATAGTTCCTCCATCATGTCTCGTCGAAAGGAGAAACGCGACTAAACTCGGTCACTATGTGCATGCAACTCTTTGCTCGCTGCTAGTCGCTCTCTCTGATTTGAAGCAACTATCATCGCCGCTCCACTATGTTTCCAGCCTTAGGTATAAACTAGAGCTCCCAATATTAGGGGACAAGCGAGCTAAGATAAGTTAGTTACTCTAGAAGCTCTTAGCTAAAGGAGGGACCAAGAACTACGCACTTGTGGTTATCTATAATTTTCTATCTAGGACTTTCAAAAATTTAAATCCTGACCTAAGATTTTCATGTAACTAATAGAATCTTCAATTGAATCAACTCATAGTTAATAAATTAATTTGAATTAAATAGTATTCACTGCACATTGTTTGCACGATTAGTTTGCCATGATATTGTTACTTATCTAGTTCCAATACAATTAATATCTTTGTATTACAAATGTTATTACAGGTACTTGACTGGAATCAGGATTATCGAAGATGGTGATAAGAATGAACATATTGGTTATCGTGATAAGCTGGAATCTCATATAATTTCAATTTTTAAACAACGCGCTGAAATGCATGATAAGGCGTATAAGCATAAAGTTTGTCTCAGAATTGAAACTATGTAAGTATGTTTACATTAAGTTGATCACCATGAACCATTTACCTCCATTGAGGTAGACTGCACATCGAGTTTATTAACTCTAATTGATTCAGAAGTCTTTGCCATTTAGTGAAGAAAAGTCATCGTGTACATTGGCCCAAAATTTAAGCAATGATTTTAAGAAGGTAAATTGTCATTTTATCTCATTTCATTCCCCAGATGTTAACCTTCAATTGGAGAACATCAGGAATATTCAAGTATTCATTTCATATTTCTTGCCACCCTTAATACTCGCTGTACATTTCGAAGTTCTTTAAGTTCTTAGTAGCATATTATAAGTAGTGGGTAGTCTTTGAAAAAGTCGGCCCAGTTCAGACAACATTAATAATTGTAAAGTCAACAATCTCCATCATATATCGTGTTAAAATTCAATTCGCATTTATCGAGAACAAATAAAATTTTAATAAATTTATTCAAAACATTTTGGATTCTTCACATTGTTATCTTGAAAGATTTTTTTTTCGGAATCCGCAAGAGGCACGATATTATGGAAAGAGAGCGGAAAAAAAAGAAAAATGGAGTAACGCGGGTTAGTACTTTAGAACGGATTCATTTTTATTAGCAGAATAAGATTCCCGATAACTCACTATGGGTCCTTTTAAGTCTGTCTGTACATATATTTATTACCTTATTAATATGTTACAAAATTTTGCTATTTGCAGGTTACTGGATGCTTTGAGTCTAATCGAAGATGATTTTAAAATTAGTATTGAGGAAAATTCGGAAGTGAAAAAGTAAGTAATTTTATCTTTTTAATTTTTGTTTACTTTCTGTATTTTTGCTTTAAGTGGCCATGGAATTTATTATAAGCATAGAATAGGTTTTCTAACATGGAATTTCATCGAAAAATGTGTGTTTTAAATTGTGCTCTTTGAGATATACTTACACCTGGCATTTCATATCTGTGAGTGGTTAAATTGGAAATGTTGGAGGGAACATTAACTGTTGTATAAAGGATTTTGAATTGTTTTGCTCCCGGCAAATGCTAGAAGGCACTTCGGCCTATTCAAAACTGAATCTAACTTATAACCTCAAATGTTGTGGTTTCTCATAGAGAGTATAATAATTTTTACGTTTAAAAAAAACTAAATAATTTCTAGGTACTGCCTTTGGGAATGTCACAAAAATCTAAAAGCTTTTCTCCAATTAACAGACCAGCTATTCGAAACTATTTTATTTTCAACAGAGAAATCTCTATCAAAAGCAAAAGAAATAGTTCTAAGAATATTGAATCGTAAACATTATTCACAAATATATGAAGGTACCCTAGTAAGTAGACGGAAATAGTTGTGTTTTCTTTGATTTACTAGCTAATATTCTATCCTAAACTAAATTATTACTATTTTAGAACAATTTAACAGCTGGAAATGAACAATTAAACGAAGAGTTAAAGCAAATAGAGAAGCGATTGTCCGAAAAGTATTCAGCGAAATTCTGTTGTCGTTTAAAGAAATTAGAACTTGCACAATCCAGCAATGATGAAGAGTGTTGTGATCCGTTGAACAATGTCTGGTTTATCAATAAAGAATCTATAGTATATAAGATAGATCGACAGAAACTAGATCCTGCTCTATGGTTGCCAGAGTAAGTTCTTTTATTGACTAAAGAATCTGTTCGGTTAAGATTAAGTTATTGAGTATTGAGGAAACTTTATGCAAAGAATACATACGCTTGGGATAACAACAAAATTGACCCAGCTAAACGCAAAACCACCTCAGCTAATATCTAGTCACCAATCGGACGTCATCAACCACACAATGACGCTGCTATATGTAGGAAGAAAAAAGGCAAATATATGGTCATGTTAGAAAGAATAGAAATAAACAAACAGAAGATCATTCACCAAAACATTATATAATAGGAAGAAAAAATAATGTCAATTTCAGATTATGTCAATAATCTGTATATTATTTTTACATGGTTATTGTTAAGTTGGTGTATTTTCTGTCTTGTCTACTCATGAACTAGTTCATACTATTTTTTATGCTATTATTCCTACTAGTTCTACTATTTTTCCCTAGAACCTTAGATTAGGTAATGAATGAATGACTTGTCAGAATCTAGAGTTTAGAGTAGTCCTATCATCTTAGCTCTCTGTGGATTCTGATATCCAACAAAAAGTGTTTTCTGTATTCGCTGTTGTAATATTCGTGATTATTTTTAACAAATTAATCAGAATAGATAAGCCTATCTTCTAAAATTCCCC
This sequence comes from Rhodnius prolixus, assembly GCF_049639745.1. NCBI lineage: Eukaryota > Metazoa > Arthropoda > Insecta > Hemiptera > Reduviidae > Rhodnius > Rhodnius prolixus. The sequence continues at coordinate 38,099,948 of NW_027411582.1, read as the reverse complement.
TTGAATTTTCGTAACTTATGTTTTTTTTTTATACATTAATCAAACTTTTTTATTTTGTAGGCAAACTAGATGTACTAAGTTATATGTATTTTGTTCAAAAAATTTACAAGAGGAAAACCGTAATGAGGCTGTTCAAACGATAGAACAGGAAGTGAGATTAATATCACAGAATTTTTAATACTTTAAGAAGATTTTAGTTAAAAATGGTTTTATTTTTTTACGTTTAAATTATTGGCTCTATTTTGTGCCAAGTTAAAAAGTATACAATCATGATTTTAGGTATAGTAAATTAATGTTTTTCTTTTATATATTATTTTTTTATAAAAAGTTTATCCTAATTTAAGAATTACCAATGGCGACTCTTATTTGTTTATATTTTTTAAATATCTATTTTTATATTATTATATATTTTTTTTTTTCACAAAAGAGATTGTGAAGTAAGTTCTGTAGTATTCAAAAGGCATTTTTACTTTAAAGAAAAAAATAATATTTCACTTTGTAGGCTGTTTAGATCCAGTTGAGGTTGGCCAATCAGCCTATTTCTCTGTGAAAGAACCAATTGTGGCTTCCTCAAAAACTCCCAACTCCATTCTTCTCCAAGTCTAGGCTTAAGATTCCGATTAGGGCCTCTGGCCGGAGGGCTTAAAGGCATATAAGTTATCTCTCTTAGCCAAACAAGCCTTTCGCTATGATTCTTTTCCAGCTCGCGCTGACCGAAATCTTTTTTAAGCCCCTTAGTAGTGGTGCCTAAGTGCTTCCTCAGTGTGTACAGCTCGTTAGAAATAGAACAGATTACTGAATAGGCGCCTAATTGTCTTAGTCAGTAAAAGTAAACAATGACTTATTGTGCACTCATTAGGCAGAAAATATCATTTTTAAGGCTCTTAAGAAACTGTTTCTACTCAGCTGAAAGTTGGTGCACAGCTACAATTTTTAGGATTTAATAATGCATCTCTTAACTAGTTTAATGCTTCCTTTCAATTAAATGGTGTACTTATATAAGCTCCATTTGTTTAAATAGTTGCAATAGTTTGAAGATAATGATCCTTCCGTTGCCCAAAGATATTGCCTTCTCATTAGATGTAAGAAGAACCAACCTGCATAAGCTACGATCTTTAAAAATACTCTTACGTAACTAAAATTCATGTAGAAATTTATTTGTGTTTATTTAACTATCTATCTATCTATTTAAAAGCTATATTCCAAATCAAGAGTTGCCACTGGTAAAAACAATAATTTGTGTATTATACTCTAGTTATTGTTAAATGTAAATTAAGAAGTTACCAATATAGCACGTATTCCTTTTTCAAAAAATTGCTGAAGATATTAGTATTAATTTCAAGTATAGGTATTACTGAGGAATAGTCATTGTATAATCTACATGAGTACTTGAATGTTATTGAATGAACAGTTTAGTGGTGACGTGCATTGAGGATTTATCTCTCTCTCTGCTAATACTGTAAAAGTACTTAAATTTCATACTGCTCTTCTGTTGGGTCTTTTCCGAAAAGTACCAACGAACAATAAATTGTTCTAGAGAACTGTCTTAGGTTTTTAAAAGTAACATTTAATTGTTGAATATATTATTTTAATCGGTATCATGTTCTCAGTCAATAAGAGGAAAATTGTGACATTGGTTAGGGGAGAAGATATTTTACTTCAGGCGTTTATCAGTAAGTAGCCAACATAATTTGTTTGCAAAGATTTATTTTTTTATTTGTAACGAGATAAACTATTTAGAAGGAAGTGAATAATAGTATTACTTCTCTGTTTTAAACTACTTAAGTAAATTGTTAATTAAATTCAACGAATATTAAGCCTTTTGCTTTTATTAAAAATTTATTTCATTTAACTTTCTTAGGATAACAAATATTCTTATTTAAAGTATAAGAAATCATAACCTTTCTCTAATAACCTCGCCCCTTTCACTTAGTAATTAACTTTCTCCTCGTTCGGGTTTAACGATCGCTGAGTTTTCATAATTCAAATTAAATAGTGTTAATTGTTGCTGAAAGAAAAGCATAATGCTTTTATTTTTATTGAATGTAGTATACTTACAAATTCCTTTTATAAGTTTCCAGTAAATTGCTTGGTCTAATTTTATTAATTAATCACATTTCTAATGCCCCTAAAAGAAATATAATGTAATGTATACACGCTACCTAAGACTCTTGTGATTCCTTTTATCGTTAGATGGTAAGAAAAATAATTTTAATTATTTATAATTTAAAAAAAGAAGTTCTATTTTTTAAAATGATTTATATTTTTGTCATTATGGAAAAAGGTAGTAAAGTTTCAATGTTAATATGAGATTATCGTCAAGTATGAGAGTAGGCTATGTAAAAGAGTATATTTACGTGTTCTTGGTTTTATTGTAAGCTAGTCAAGCAAAAAAATATATTTTTATACTGCAACTATTTATCATAAAGTAACGTACGTTTATTTTTATAATTGTTATTATAAATATTTCATATTTAGGGAATGTAAATTCTCATTTTATTCTCAAAATTAAAGCAATTTTACTAAATTTTTGGTTTTGTATTCAATATTAACTTTAAAGTACAGGTATGTGCGTAATATTCATATTTTGTGAAATGTTGAAATAGTTTGAAAACATGTCATTTTGAAAGTATTTATTAATGTTACAATACTTTTGTAAATTCATAGATAACTCATTAAATTTAGAATCTGCCCTGCTGTAGAAAAAGTGAGACTGAATATTATTAATAAATAGGTTTCCAAAAAAAAAAAAAAAAAAATGAAATAAAATAAATAGGCCGATTGTGATGAATTTAATTTATTTCCGTAATAATTACTGAACACGGTTGGGACGTCCCCGTTTCTTGCCAGTATCCGTATCCGTTTCTGTGTTCTGGCAAGTTATGTAAAACAGGTTTTCTATGAGTAAAGGTGTTAGATCAGGAAATCACTTCCAATAAACATTACAATCGTTTTTTCTCTGAATGATTCCTGTAGTTTGAAGAGGCTTGCTGTCATTCATGATAAGTACTGCCTCTGATATTTAGCGTTCCAATGTTAACACATATGGATTTTCAGAAGAAGTAGAAGACCACAGATATACATTTCACATTACCGATATTCATAAAGAAAAACTTTCTTTAGTTTTATGTATTTCTTGTAAGTTGTGTTAATAATAAAATTTATTTATTTTATAAAGTATATCGCGCACTTCTAAAAGTACACGATGTGTATTATTTTGAGTTTAAGCAACGTAAAATGATGGTGTTAAAAATAATTGGTCACTTGGTCGCATGGCGCTTGCGTTCGGCTGCCCTTAGGTTAATCACTCTCGAGGACCAATTTAAGGTGCAAAGCTAAGTAGAAAGCTTCAACGCAAGCTAAGTACAAGGGATCCTTAGTTAAGTTAGTTCGGTTCCTCTTTGTTCCAGAAACATAAGTTGAAATCAAATTCTCGGGGACAAACTGGTGGATCAATCACTCCAATTGGATAAAAAAAACTTATCAAAAACATTATATGATATTGCGGAACCAATCAAATTTTCTAACATAATTGCAACACCTAGCTTACCTTGCAAGAAGAAGTACAAAGATATGTTACTATTTCTAAATTATTTAAGTGTAAAATTATATTTCATTACATTGATTTATATTATTCCCTTCGAATGTTTTACTTTTTGACTGAGATAGTATTGGAGAAGCCCGAAACGTTTCTATTGTAACCAAGAGAAGATTATTATTATTTTTTTTTTTTAGCGCATCAACAGCTGAGGTTATTAGCGCTCGGAGCTTTTTTCAGTGCACTACCGGCCTCCGGACAGTGTTCTCTCGTTACAGACAACACTGTCCATCACCGGACTGTGGAGCTGTAAGAAGCTCCTAGGAAGAGGAAAATCTAAGGGTTAGCAGCTGGATTCGAACCCGGGACCTCCGCGTGGGAATCGAGTACGCTAACCACATACCATGTTGAATACACCGGTTCTCGACCAAGAGAAGAGATTTGATGCTTATTTGTAAGACAACTCCAGTTCACCAACGTAGGCAGTATACTAAACACGTACTCTACGCGTAATGTGCGCACTCAGCTTTAATTAAAATCGTCCTTTGCTAGAAAAACTATAAAAATAAGACAATTGATTCAATAAAATAATAGTTTAGATTCATCGATCTTCACTTACATCTTGTCACATACCCCCCAAACAGTGCGGGAAATTTAGACGAAATATGAAATAGTTGAACACGAACTTTTAAACCTACTTTTTCATAAAATAGATTATTCCTACGAAAACTGAAAGAAAAAAAAAATATCAAAACAAAGAAAACCTTGCAATATTTTCCTCTTAAAATATTGAGATAGAAGGAAAAAATTTGTGACAAATAAAATTTGGTAAAATTTTTATTCGCGATCATTTCGTTCACAATTTGTACATCAATAAATTATAGGTAAAGGCAGTAAATCAAATATTGTACAATATTTTAATTAATTTACAGGTTGTTAGTAATGTTTTCTTAGTATAAATTAAATGAAAAATAATTTTAAATATTAATTTTTTACCAATACATCTTTTTATACAGATTAATATGCTAAAATATATAGTAATTCCTGGAATGACTACCATTTTGAGATTTAAATATAATTAAGTTAAATTAATAGTCTTAAAACAATATTAAGACTTAGTTATTTCCTTTTTCACAGTACATTTCGTCTCCGTGGCTAATTACTTTACATAAAACGTCTTAATTTTCTGTTTGCTTTCTACCAGCTTTTAAAAAACACAAATATTGTGAAATTTACGTTTTAACGAACATAAAAATAGCTATAGTTAGCAGTATTCTCAGTCAAAAACACGATAAAAGAAGATAATTCTAGTTCCAACGTTCCATTTGAAATTAATATTAATTATAAAAGATCCGAAATTTCAAACTAGAAACTTTAGAATCTAGAACGTCTACATTCAAAATCTCCTTTTGAAGATTTTAATGAACATTACTGGTAAAAAAAGGCGAAGAAATCACCAAGAAATCTGATTTAATACAAGTTGTGGCGTTTTCTTCACAATATAGTCAACGGCCGAAGTGCCGAAGATGCACATCTTGCGAATATTTGGATGTAGTCTGTTATGATGGTCATGCCTAGATTAGAGAATCTTACGTACAACCTAATTTATATGAGTTGTCTGATATCCTGGCAAAAAAAGGGAAGAGCAAGCCCTACCCTTTCTGGAGATTAAAAGTGCATTATTTTATTTACTTTTGTAACCCATCACAAGTAGTGTAACAGTAGAAAATATCTCTGCAATTTGGGAAAGAAAATACCTTAAGACATGTCACTTTATAATAAATACACGGTTTCTCCGATTCTTGAGACGAAATAGCCTCACAGTACGGGTACTAAAGGAAATACCTGTAAATCTCCTTAAATTAAAGCCGCCTGGCCGGGAAATCATCTGCGTGACTCTTTGGCAGTGTCGCGAAAAGATAGCAGGGACTATAATAGTTCAAGTTGGAATTTTAGTCTGGGATACATGACTACTACCTAAATTTGGATCGATAAGGTAATTCCCTCTTGGGGACATTCTGCATTTAGCGATTCGGACCAAATACCTTTTCGTGCTGGAAATACGAATATACTTACTTTTGAGTCCAGCACTTGCCATACAATGCCCAAACCCATTCACAGCTTCAGAGAGCTAGCCTACACAAATTGCACAAATTTTTACATTCTGAAATTCCAAGTATTTGATGTGGGCAGGATCAATTCCAGAGAAATGAAATATAACAATAACTAGGAACTACAGGGGCATATCATCGACTCACACCAGCTTCTGATCTCCTATTCTACATGGATCTCTTTTAGGGCGTAAAGATATCAATGGGGCCAAAGCAAGCAGGTATCCAAAAAGGGTATTTATCTAAGAAAGGGCACAACAATGATCTACATAAATTATTTCAATTAATATATGTAAGAGATTTATAAATAAAAATTGCATATAAATTTGATGTGATTGACTTTTTTTAGGGGGCAGCCCTCTTTATCTTTCACATTTTTGTTACTTTTTTTTAAAATTTCATTTCATTTCTTGAAATATAAGAAAATATAAATAAATAAATAGACAAAAACAATTTTCCCGTTAACCACGATCTAGAATTACAATAACATAAATTAATAAACCTATTTCTTTATACCTTGAGTCCATGTTCAATGTTTAATTAGTTTGAAAATACATCTTTGTCTTGAAACTTCGGGCATATTTCATAGTTTACTTACTTTACGTTAGATTATAACGAATGCCGCTCGAAAGGCGACTGTGACTACTCGGAAAGATCCAATTTCCAAAATTATGGATGTGGACGGGGGCCCGCATCTTTTCATGGAATTCTTTTACAAGATTATGACTTTAAATAACCAATAATGAATTAGTAAAAAAAAAAAAAGGTGAATTCCTATGAAACAGGCTTTTGTTTTTCTGTTGGTAATAACAAATATAAAGATATAAACTGTAGCCGGGCCACCGACTGTAGGAGACCCGCCTGCCTGTAGTGCGCTCCCTAGTTGGTCAGAGGTTGAAGACATGGTTGATGAAGTTGGTGATACGATGGTAAGGAGTGTTGGTTCATGCTTCAGATTCGCCTGTCCCACCAGTCTGGCTAGTCTCTACTGGGTTGGCTACAACACCTCCACCCACTTCTACTATTGGTACAATAAGATTATCTTTAGACATTAGATTGTATTTCGTGATGAAATGGGTGAACCGACGGCATAGGTATGTCTCATTCTGTGAACAAGAAAGAAAATTACATGGTAAAGAACAATCCAATCACAATTCTTTTAAATGCAATTCATTTAGGGCAGGAAAATTCGTCGAAAAGCTTTTCTTCAATAAGTTTTAGCTTCACTCCGAGCTTTTTAATTTAACAAAGATTATAATAATAATAAAATGAGAGTTACACAAACATTATTTTGCTCTTAATTGTGATTATAAAAGTTCTTATTGAAGCCCCGAGCTTTTTTCAATCAAGTCATCGCACGCGTGTTCCCTTGTGATTTTAAATTTAACTTCTTTTTTCGATCCCTGAATTCATGTAATTCAAGGTTCTTGAAACATAATATTTGAATAAAAAAAAAACTCCGATAAATACTAGAAATCCGTAACTTTAGCATAGTTTTCTTAAAAATAATTAACATATATTTAACTTCATTAGCGCTACTCAGTGTTTACATTAAAGTCAGAAAAGGTTCCAGAGTAAAGTTTTAAAATATTTTGAAGATTTTTTTTTTAATGCTCATCTATTTCTCTCCCACCAACAATAGAAGTGCACAACAAACTTACAAAAGTTCAAACTTAATTTAATATTTAAAAATTTACATACCTCAAAATCGTCGAAAATGCTTCTATGATGGAAATAAGCATGCGAAAATATTCTATAGACACGTCTACAAACAGATCCCAATTTTGTTACAGATGAATCCTTTATACTAACCCTATAGAAAGGTATATAAAAAAATAATAATTACAAATTTGTTGTATAAAAATATTTGTAATTCATAAAATAATAAATCTTTCGACTGGTGCACCAAAGGGGTACACCTAAACTTGTAGCAAAAGTATATCTAAAGTGCATACATTACTGCATCCATGTATCATTACAATTAAACAAATGTCATATAAACTAAAGTGCATATAGCTTCGTTCTAATTCAACTATGAAACAAAGCAACGCAAGTTTGGCCAATCGATCATTTATTTATTTGTTTGGTTCTTTTTTCTCCCAATCTAACATCTAAAATCTACGTTACACTGCTTTGTCTCTTCCCTTTGTGTTCTTTTAACTCACATTTTATTTTATGTTACTTTTTTTTTTCTATTTAAGGCGCTCAACATCCCAGGTTATTTGGCGCCCGGAGTTTTTTTCAGCGCACTGCCGGCCTTTCGGACAGTGTTCTCTCGTAACAGACAACACTGTCCATCACCGAACAGTGGTCTGTAAGAAGCTCCTACAAAAGGATCTATGGGTCAGCAGCTGGATTCGAACCCGGGACCTCCGCGTGGGAACTCACATTTTATTAAATTTTATTTTGTTTTACTAATTATTTTATTAGGATTGTTTTATTGGCCAGTTACGTTACTGAATAAGATGAAGGGAATGAATGAACAGAAAATAGAATTAACACAATTAAAAAAAAATCAAATCCTACACATCAGGGCAAGCTGAACACAGTTTCTATCAAGGAAAGAATGAGATGCGATGATACAATTCACTTGCAACAAATGGTGATCTAAATTTACGTTCAAGTATCCGCCAAAGTATCTTAATCCAAAGGAACATAAGATTTTCAGATATTTCTATACCAATATTATTCACTAATATTGGTCCTCCTCTAAGAAACTTAATCAAGTTTTTGATGCAAAAGGTATTTGTTTTAAAAAATAATTAATTTTTTCAGTCTACTTAAAAACGCGTCTAAGTGGGTTTTGCAACTCACTTCTTCTAATAAATGTTTATGGTAATTAGTTATAATAAAAATGACACCAACCTGCTAGGAAAGTATTTATTACTATTTAAGAGACAAGCTGCTCCATCTAGTGTGTGTCTGGTATAATCTATAGCCGGACATTCTTTTGGAGTCTTATGTGCCGCACAAAGAAATATCCACTGTTCTGTGGCAGTCATCTGGGTACACGTTTCCGGTTGGCATTCTCCTTGAAGTCTAACCGCCAATCCATTCAGTTCCATACAAAACTGTCTGAAATACAATGCTGACATTTGACCAAAATGAAGTGAACCAAACCATGTAGACATAAAATGGGGCCATTTTAAAAGTCCGATAAGGATTGGAGCATTGGTTTTTATTTTTACTTTTTATCTTACCCCTAAAACATGTGCTTTACTCCTAATTCAAAATCAAAATTAATTAGCGAGATTTAATGAATCAACTAGATTGTGTATTGGGGTTAAATGTAAACGTAACTGACTACATCTTATTTCTGTTTGCCTTTTAAGAAAACTTCGAACCTACATGTACCAGACTCATTATTGTGCAAGAATTCTATATGTCAATGTCCACCTTTAAAAAAAAACTATACTTAAAAGTTGTAAATATTTTTACAATGTTTTTGCCATTATTATTGTATAAGTTGCTGTATAAGCATACAAATATTTATCACACTTTAATGTAATTAAGTTTAAAAAAAAACTATCCAAAATAAGTTTCAATATAATTTGCTAAACAAACTTACCTGAGATGTTCATATTTCCAAACGCCCTCATCTTGCCCTTCTGGGGGTGTTAAAATTATTTCAATATTTGATGGTTCTTTACGAATTTGTTGTTGTATATATTGTTGAACAGCTAAAGTACTGTCCATTTCTTCAAATGGTTCATCTGGCCAGCCATTAAACGACTAGAATATCAAAATGAATGTTTTAAAGAATACAAAAAAAACTTATCAATTATGCCTAATTAAAAAAAATATAAAGCCAAAATTTAAAGAATTAATGCATTATTTTTAGAAAAACAAAAAAAAATAAATAAATTATAACAGATAAATAAAAAAAAAAATGATAACCTTAGCCTTAGTGCCGGGACGATTTCTTCTTAAAATTGTTGTCCCGTCTGCCATCTTCATTTTGCTCAAAACTGGTTGTAGTGTGGCCACAATTTTGATTATAGAATGGAAAACAAATAAATACAATAGAATTACAAACAAACAAAAAATAAAACACTCACAATTCAAACAGACGACACGAAACTTCCAATCCAAAGACTGGACCTGATGTTTTCTTTGTATTAAACACTGTTGCCAACATTGCACTTACAAATACAGCTTTTATTTAAATGATTTATATTAATTTAATTATTCACTTTAAAAAATACGAATGGGATAATTTATTGAAGAAAAGAGTGAAAATTTATGCAGTTTATCGTAATAATAAAGTTTACAGAATAGGGAATAATCGTAACCATAAAAATTTTGTTTTCAGGAGGGCCGCTTTATTTCAAACTAATATCTCTTGTATTGAAGTAATTTTTTTCCTAAATCAACAGTTAAATTTTAAATAAAATGCAGATACTTGAAAAATATCCCTCTTTCTCTTTTTTTTCACTTTTTCGCATAAGAAAAAACAAAATTTGTTTACGTACAGAATATTTTAAGAACGTAAAATCATAGGAACCAATGATAGAAACGATTTTTTTTTTTTTATTCGACAATAAAAAGGAATGCGAATGGAAGACTACGTAATAGTATTATTTACCAGGTGCGGAAAATACTTTACACTCGAGTTAAATATTATATTTTTTCTGCAACCATTAGGGTTATTAACTAAAAAAAAATAACTATACAGGAATCACTAGAATCCATTTTAAATTTCTATAAGGTAACACTATAACCTTTTTAGCTGTTATAATTAAAAATATCTAATTATTTATTAAAATATTACTTTTATTTCTATATTCCATTCAATATTTATTTTATTTTTTTAATATTCGTTTTTTAATTATTTAGATAAAATAAATTTAAATAAGCTTATTAAAGTTTTACAGAAAATATTTAATAACAAAACTTCTTATATCAAGGAAGCACAATAAAGTTTTTTCACTCACTTGTGAGGAAAGTGACACTAATGGGTATTTTCCCCACTACTGAGGTAAAGTTGGGTATTACACAGCCGGATTTTAATTGAGTAATGAGAACATTCCTACATGGTTGCAGAAAAAGATGATTCGTACTAGAGAAAGTTGTTTTAAGAAACAATATTCTGCACCGATCTTTAACTATGTTGATTTTTCTCTCAATTTTGGAGCAGAATAATGTTTTTGAATTATGAAAAATTGTATTTTCTGTATATATCAATTCTTATTCTTATTCTTATTCTCTTCCTCTTCTACCTTGCTGTGTAGAGGATGTATATATCAATGCGATATATTAACAGTCAAAACTTTCTGATTGAAAAGTTAAAATGGAATTGTAAATTTATTAAAATAGGACTGAAAAGTAAAAGTCTTAAACTTTTAAAGTAGTTTTTATTTGAATTTTTAAAGAAATTGTTGGTGTTATTTTCAAAAAGAAATAGATAATTTCATTTTAAAAAACATCTGAAAATTACTGGTAATAAATACACTGCTCCACAAAAAAAGTGGCGCACTTTAAAAATGCGTTATTTTTTTTTCTCTGTAACTTTTTTGTTCTACATTTTATTTTAGTTAGCAAATATAAGAAGTATAAAGTTACGGGAGGGCTAAAATTAAATAAAAAATGATCTAAAAGAAAATAAAAACCTTTAATTTAACAAAAAAGTACTTCTCAGCAAAAAATGAATTTGAAAAAAAATGTATTTCTTCCGATTAAAAAAGAGAAAAAGAATTTTAGTAACGTGTATTGCTCGCATTACTGCATCCATTCTCCTCGGCATACTCCTTATTGAATTTCTCACGAAATCTTGTGTTAATTCCTCCCATATCTCCACCAGAGCACCTCGCAACTCTTCTAAGCTCCTGGGAGGATTATTTCTCCATCTTAATCGCCTACCCAGCTCATCCCAAAGATGTTCAATTGGATTTAAATCCGGGCTGCGCGCTGGTCATCTCAGAATACGAATGCCAGTATCGTGGAGATATTGAACAACACAGGCGGCAGTGTGTGGTCGGGCATTATCTTGCATAAAAATAAAATTTTCCCCAATAAATGGTGCATAGGGTATCACATATTGCTGCAAAATTTCCCTCACATACAAATCTGCATTCAAGATTGCCCTGTTGAACACGTGGAGCTCAGTATAAGCCCCCATAGAAATCCCAGCCCACACCATCACTGAACCACCTCCGAATGGTGGTCTACCAGAAATATTGCATGGAGCGTAGCGCTCCCCAGGCCTTCGGTAAACTCGTCGCCTTCCATCAGGTGCGTAGAGAGCAAAACGGGGCTCGTCTGAAAAGAGAACGTTTCTCCAATCGTTCTCAGACCAGTTGCGGTGTTCCCTAGCGAACTCTAGACGGGCTCTCCGATGGTCTACGGTGAGCAATGGTCCTGTGGCTTGCTTCCTAGAGCTTAAATTCATTTCAGCGAGCCTTCTTCGTACATTTTCGGCATTGACTGAAACTCCACGAACAGTAAGCAGTGTTTGAGCTGTTTCAGAAGCAGTTGATGTACGATTTCTCAGAGTGTGACTTCTAATAAATCGGTCATCAAGTGCTTCTGTGGCTCTTGGTCGACCCGGACCTTGTCTGCGAGTGCAGAGGCCTGTCTCCCGGTAACGATGGATGGCTCTACGGACGGTGGTCTCAGGCAACCCTAACGTTCGTGCTGCGTACCGCTGACTCCATCCATCCTCAACTAATGCAATAATACGGGCCACTTGCTCTGCTGTAATTGAGAGTTTGCAATGCTTTCAGCTTGAAAAAAGTCTAAACGCAACTGTAGAGGTCAATAAATTTATTTACTGTTGAGGTAAAGTTCATGTTGTTTTTTACACAAAAAGACCGAAGGGGATTAAACGAGGAATTGCTTCTCTATTTACAAGAAACTTTGGGCCTTGTTTCGATTAATTGTTCCCTGACAGTTTATGAAAATAATTAAAACTAATAATCTTTCCCCAAAATGTGATAAAACAAAAAATAAACGTTTTTTTCAAAGTGCGCCACTTTTTTTGTGGAGCAGTTTAGATTTATAAAAACAAAAACAATGGTCAAAGTTGGGTGTTTTTTTTTAACGTTACGCCTTTTCTAGCACTTTTTTGACGATCAACCATTATACAACTGTCCTGCCGAACAGTTTTAATTTAATTTGGACATAAAAGTAATTATATCTGAAGGTTGAAAAAACGTGAATCCGTTCAGACTTCTGTGGCTTCTGGCTTTTTAATAATGAGCTTTTTTTACGAAGGACATAAATGGCAATAATTTAAAAAAATAAAAATAAATACCCATCACACGTTTAAGAAAATTGGTTAGTGCCCTTTTCCACAGACCAATTTTCTACATAAAGAGTAAAAGTATTACTACCGAAAGGTGTCACAGGAATGAGATGAGTGTCCTTGTTTAGCTATCTTGGTTTGACAGCCAATTTGAGAATTGCCCTTCTTAAGTGTGACAGCATGGAAGTTAAATCTATTCACCATCTGAAAAATTCACATTATCGTTTTACTTAAGTTTTTAAAAAAAATTTGTGGCGTCCCCCCCCCCCCAATAATAATCGCATATTGATTTCCAAAAATTTTGGCAAGACCAGCGTAAAAAAAATAAAATTATATGAGCATTTCTTAAAGTAAGAGTACAAAAACCATGTATCTTGTTAGAATCACTTGGGAGAAATCACCATGTAGAAAAACCACTGGAATCATGATACACAGCTTGTCTTCGTGTGGTAATTTATTGTATGATACAGGTTTTTTTTTGGGCCAGAGGTTGGTATCACTACTTTTCACCCGTCATTTTCATAGAATTAACAGCCATGTGCATACTACTAATCAGCTGCAACTGCTTGTGTATTTATTCATTATTCTTAACAAAATAACCTTACAGGTGGGCGTCAAAATTATATTTGAAGTAGAAAAGCTTATTATTAGACTACAAAAGTTCAAAATTTTGTTGGTGGAATTACACAAATTTGACAAGAATGCTTTCGAATGATTTTTAAATACAAATTGAAGCGATAATTTCAAAACAGGATACTGCATTTCGCTATTCCTGCTCAGGACTGGAAATGGCATGGGTGTTTTGGGCAACACAAATTGTAGCATTTAAATTAGAAGTGAAAAAAGGGGAAAACACCTACATCTGGGGAAAAGTCGACTAAAACCCGTCCCACCCCCGCAAACAATGTGTTTTGTAACACATTTCTAGGATGTTCGGTAACATTCCCGATCGACCAACTTGTGTAGCTTTGAATCAATAATAGTTCTTGCAAGCTCACTCTGTGCACTGATTGTGAGGTGAATATTGTGCTAGATAATGCACTTTGGCAACAAGTAGATACACCCATTATAAAAGCTTCAGGACACAAGTTCTAACTTGATACTGCTACTCAATACTGCACGAACTTCAACTAATCAACTAAGTTGCTTATCGATTAGTACGAGAGATAGTAACCAATGATTAGTACAAAGTCATATAAACTAATCTTTAGACACCACTCACCTCTAATTCCAGAGCTTTTCAAACTGCAATACGGCCTAAGTTTCGAAGAGGAGTCGCGGATGGTTTCTGAAAATTGAACAGTACGTTAAGAATAAAGATTTTACCAGAATTTTTATATGAGACACATTATTATTATACGAGAAAAGATATTTGATTACACTCTTAATATCTCCTATATAATAGAATAGATTACATTAGGGCGGCCTCCAGGCCTACGCCACCGCGACCTCTTTGGATCTATTGTGGCTCCCCTCACTCTAAAGCTCAGACTCTTAAGCTTAATCAGACTCTCTTGATGCTGGAGAGCGACTCCTGGGTAAAACTCTCACAGGCCTTGGTTTTTCCTCCCCGAGAAGTAACATCCTTAGCCATATAAGCCCTAATATGTACTAGCATTATTAATTTAATAAAAAATCTGTTTTAGCTAAGAAAACTGTGTTCATTAATTTTTAAGATTATTATCTGTAATATAAATCTAAGTAAGATTCCTACTATTTCAATAAATTCTTGAAAAAGGAATAAAATGAAGATATTATCTTCAATTGCTTACAGGTGGCTGGTTTCAGCAGATAAGGATATAGTACTGTATCTCAGGTTTAATGATATTTAGCTGGTCTAAATGGATAGGATCGCTGGGATTGAATCTTCTGGCAGTCTAATTCCACACTACAAAGTAATTCCGATTACCGTTTTAACTCTTCTAAGGAAATCTCTTTAAGAGTGATTGAGAACTTTCTCGAATTCACAACTACGGAAAATCTCAAGGAATTGAGAATCAGGTGGAGAATCAGGTGGAGAATCAGGTGGAGAATCAGGTGGAGAATCAGGTGGAGAATCAGGTGGAGAATCAGGTGGAGAATCAGGTGGAGAATCAGGTGGAGAATCAGGTGGAGAATCAGGTGGAGAATCAGGTGGAGAATAAGTGAGCTCTTAATATACAGATGTTTATGGACACTGTTAAAACTCAGAGAAACGGGTACAGGATCGCTCGGAAATCACTTATAATCTTCATTTTAAAGTAATTCATAAATTTAATATTTTATACAGGTAAACCCAAAAGTAAAAATTTAATTTCATATCATTAGAAAGTAGACAGAAAATAGAGCGGCTTTAGCGTTTTGTATGATTTTTTTAAAAATTGATCTTTCTTGATCTTGAAACGACTGGGTTAACCAAAATCCTTTTACTTAGCTTAAGTTTTTTGTTTCTTGGCTTAAGAAAAGTAAAAAGAAGTAAAGTAAGGCTTATTTTTTTTTTAGGGCTTATTCACCTACCTAATTAGGTGTCGTGGACAAAGGCTCCAAGTAAACGTACTTCACTATAAAGTTCCCATATTAAACAGATTATATAAAAGCCAAAGCCTGGATCGGGAATCGAACCTAGTACATACTACAATACATAGCTTTGCGGGAATCTTGGAAAAAAAAGAAAAAAGAAAATTCTTTATCTCTAAACCAGTTAAGCGCGTTTGACGTGAATACGACTATTCATTCGAAAATCTGGGAAAAAAACACATCATTAAATAGAAAAGGAATCATTCCCGGGATGACCTCATTAACCAGTTAAGCGCGTTTGACGTGAATACGACTATTCATTCGAAAATCTGGGAAAAAAACACATCATTAACTAGAAAAGGAATCATTCCCGGGATGACCTCATTAACCAGTTAAGCGTGTTTGACGTGAATACGACTATTCATTCGAAAATCTGGGAAAAAAACACATCATTAAATAGAAAAGGAATCATTCCCGGGATGACCTCATTAACCAGTTAAGCGCGTTTGACGTGAATACGACTATTCATTCGAAAATCAGGGAAAAAAACACATCATTAACTAGAAAAGGAATCATTCCCGGGATGACCTCATTAACCAGTTAAGCGCGTTTGACGTGAATACGACTATTCATTCGAAAATCTGGGGAAAAAACACATCATTAAATAGAAAAGGAATCATTCCCGGGATGACCTCATTAACCAGTTAAGCGCGTTTGACGTGAATACGACTATTCATTCGAAAATCTGGGAAAAAAACACATCATTAAATAGAAAAGGAATCATTCCCGGGATGACCTCATTAACCAGTTAAGCGTGTTTGACGTGTATACACGTCAAACCAAATCTCTGTAACGGTGCGTTCAATGTGTATACTCGTGGTGAAAAATATAAAGTTGCCATTAACTACAAAAAAACTCGAAATTTTAATAAAATACAAAGAATATTATTTGGTGGGATGTTTCCTTTATCTTACCAATAGAACTGCCAAGTATTTTATACGGAGGGAGGTGGTGGGAGTTAGCCAAATGATAAGTGATTGGTACATGTTTTGGTCTCCGCATTAGAGATTAGGGAATTAAGCACACAAATAGAAGCTCTCAACCCTTGTACAATGCCCAGATAGAGGTTCAGACCTCAGTACGAGCATGATTTCATTTTGCACAGAATTCAAAAAGCTCTTTTCTTCCTTTGTAAAAAAAGCTCCTGCGTCCCTAGTTAACTAGAGGCAATGCATACGTGAAGCGGCGGTGCAAGATTTTTGAATGAGCACAGAATGAGCTCTGGTAATCTCAAGCCCCCCCCCCCCCCAGAGATTGCAGTGACTATTACGACGTTGTGTTTACTTTGTAGTTGTTTTGCCCTGCCTTCGACGTGTAAGCCACGTCATTGTCTGATTTTAATTCCGCACACTGTGAGGTTTGTTTTTATAAAAAACAAAACTAAATTCCACGCTTAACTGGTTAAGTAGCATTACCGTATAGTACATTTCGACCCAAACTTTAGTATCTGAAGGGACCAGATTGCCACTAAGAAATGCTAAGTTTTAAGTTTCTACGACTTCTCGAATTTGGGACGTTCTTTGTTATATCATGTGAGCTATCAATATTTTATTAAAATAAAAAATAAAAAAATAAAATAAAATATGGTGTCTCCTCTGTATTAAGAGTGGTACCGTACATACATACCCACCATACAGGCATGTGACGTAAGGCCGACCAAGTAAATGTTTACAATGATTGCGCTTGTCAGTAAAGTGCAGGCGCGCTGCCGCCACTCGCCCTCCTCAACACGGAATTAGGAGGGAAATAGGATGTGGGTCCGTCAGTCTGTCCCCGCGGCCCCTCACAGCCGACCGACCATGCCGCCTCTACTGGCCTCCAGTCTCGTCCGAACCGTCGAAGGATAACCGTGCGCCTGCAACACACTTGTTTGCCGTCTATCTGTTTTTCATTTTTTATTTTATTTTTTATTTTTTTGATTTTTGCTTTCTTATTTATTTTAAATTATTTTTTTTGTATTTGTTCATTCACAACTCGCCAATTTACTTTTTACTCGCACTTTTAATTGACTATTTATTAAAAAAAAAAAAAAAGTTATTCTTTTAATTTTATACCTTGATCAGAAGATAAAAGAAAATCCTAGCGTAGTTTTTCCCCCTTTAATAATGCCACTTTTATTTTCCACTTGAATGCCTTCTGCTTTTACACCGAGCTATGGCAGCCTCAGAGTGGGTGACCGCGTTCGATAAGAGGTTAGTCCATCTATTTCTTCTTTCTTTCTGTCAGAAACGCTCTGTTTTTCTCACTCTGTAAACACTCACATGACTTCCTTTTACTGGTAATAACTGACCTGGTTTCCAATAATAAATTTTTTTGTTTTTTTAAAACACAAAAACTAATGTTTTAAAGACCATAATTGGTCTTTTGCTAAAAATATATAATTAATAAAACCGTAAATTACTCTGAAATGAAACTTTCCAATGGACTATGAAAGCTATTTCCATTCCACATCCAGCAATGCCCTAAAAGCAATCCCCTTTGAACAATTTTAGTAATAAAAGTTATAAAACTATGGGCGGGTAATCTCACAACGAAGACTGAGAACACCATTGGTACCAATTTCTATCTAAAAATATCTTTTTAAAAAGTAAAACCTCAATTCTGTTAAAAGTTATTTCAGGTTATAAATTGGGAATTTTGGTTGTTCATCGTACTGTACTGGTACTTTATTAGTGGAACCTACTGCTCGTTCCCAAAAACTGCTCTTACAGAATTCTACTGGAAAAATGTTACACACACATTTGTAGACCACCATGAATCTAATGTGAACATACAATGGTTACAGAAAATTGTAACAAGACTGTGAAAAAAGCCATTCAGTAGAATTTCCCGGTGTAGGTTTTGGATTTTATTTAATGGTTAATATGAGAACATTTTTTTTTAGCAAAGTGTGGTTTTTGCTAGACATCTCCATGCATGATACCTAATTTGGTCGCAGGACGTTAAGCCTGCCTGAAATAATAGGCTTAAATTTTCTTTGTTTAGTCTCAAAGTATTCTCAGGGTTACTTACTTTTAGGTGATTATAAAAAAATGGCGATTGTGCAACAATTTTCATGATTGGATATTCTGAAATTCTATTGAAAGATTTTAAGTACAACGATATGATGGCTATCAAAATTTTAAGATTATGACAACTGAAAGATTTGGAAATTTGAATACCAAAAAATAATATCGGATAACTTTTCTTCTAATATGGCAAGTTGTTCAGTTCTGGAATTGCAGTTTCTTCATTTATTTCTTAATAACTTCTGAGATATCTTGATCATTAAGGACGGAAAGGTCACAGAATGGGAGCGCCACGGAGATTGATACCTGACTACCAGTTTCCCGTTTTCTTCTCCTAAAAACCTCGCTGTAGAGTTGTGGCAGAGCTATCCTTACAATATCTGGGGAGCACTAAGAACATAGCAAGTTCCTGAGAAGTTTGCTAGAATTAAAGGGGTTATACTACAGAATCCTCTTGGGGAAGCTTTATTTTGAAACATTTATGGAGAGCAATATGTGTAAATGGAATACGTATGTTTACTCCAGGCAAGGTTATCCTCCTATCTGCCTGGTTCTCACTTCTTACCCTCTCGAACATCCCCCAGGATTACCAGGGTGAGTTTCATCACTTTCAGGGTACTGCAGAGTTTCTCACCTAGCGCTAAAGGGGCCAAATATGTAGATCTAATTAAAGAAACTAAACTTATACCCATAATAGCAGGAATGAAGTCATGTGAGTGTTCAATAACAAACTTTTTTCCTTGAGTGTTTCACATTATGTAAACATGATGTTTCATTTAATGTTTTTTATTTTTATATTACAGTTTATGTTTCGTTAACATTCAATTGGAATATATTAAATACAACAGTATAGTTCAATTAATTTAAATGCGTAGAAGCTCCATTATTATTCGAGTTAAACTAACTATTGTCACACGCAACAACTCTGTACATAACATAACTAACATAATGTATGATTCATTAACACTAGTAAAACTTTATTTTGTTCTTAATTATGCACTATTATTGTTTATTTGTGATCAAATTGCTTAATTATTAAAATGTATCTAAAACTTAAAACAGATAAATATTGGTATTAATCAGCTGTAGAGAAAATGCATACCATGGCCTTCTGGAGGTTTAATTTTATCTTCACACTAATTTAAATTTAACTAATCGATTTTTTTTTTGCAATAAGAATGGAAATTATGTAACAGCTGATACCTGATATGTTAGAATCAAACACTCCGGTTGCTTGGTTACCAAACTAATCGAGATTACAATCTAGGCTTGCTCATTAATAAAATAACGTACATCATTGTTTCAAATTTTAATCAAATATGATCGATGGATGGATTGGTACCATTAATAAATGATTCTTGTAAGTAAATTGCTAAGAATATGTGAATGTGTGCTATTCACAATTTTGAAATTTTATGTGCTATTTTTTTGACATTTTTGACGATAAATTTAGTGTAAACATAGACTGCAATTATAAAAACACTAATTGAGTAATTTCTAATTTTTTTAGGATCATGAGACCTTAAAATAATTATTTCCGTTGAAAATTCGATGTAGAAAACATCATGTTGGCAGCACTTTCACTACCAACAGTAAGATAAAGTAAAAATAAATCAATAAATAGTAGGTACAAAAAAATAAAAATGAACAAACGATAAATGAATTAAAACATTAATATCGATATACATCAATATCGAATGAACATTTTAACCATTTTATTTTTGGCCACTTTTTTAATTATTATTATTTTTTAAATCTTAAATGATTTGTCAAGTTTTCCAAAAATCTAGTGCCATTTATTGCATTAATCTTAACGCATCTGCCGCTGCAACTAAAGAAAAACATGTACAACTTAATAATCGAAATGTGCACGTACTGTAGGGCTCAGTAACATTTACGAACAAAACAGATATTCCAGTCTAAAATACTACGACTATTAGTTGATTCCAGTACTATGTAACAAACCTCAGGCTGTGCACGGATCTCGTAATTCCTATACCCAAGGGAAAATGCCAATAATACCATACATATGCATACTTTCATTGTCCTAATCGATTGGGACAGTCTCTCACCTCGATTACCACATCCCATTATTCACTTGATTTACTTATTACGAAATTATCTACACAGTTCATAAATTTCTAAACAAAAAAATAAAGCAAAATGTGTAAAGTAGAGACAACTAAACTTTTAAGTAAAAACTACTTAGTAAAAGAAAATTAGTATGATAAAGAAAAAACATTAAGAGGCTTAAGGATTTAATTAAGGAAAAAGCATGTGATTGTTTTTCCACACCAGAATCTTTTATTTTCCGCCTTAACAAACAAGTTGTGAAATAGGATAAAATGGTACGAGTCTATTTACAGTTGAAATTGGTTTTTGTGCTAGGAATGTGTTATTTTCGTTTAACTATTTGTTTTCTAAAAGAAAGTTTAGTAAATAAAACTTTAAAACTGTCTAGTTTAACCCTCCTGAAACTCATATTAGTTTTTACATTGTTAAAGTTAAGTTAGTTTTGTTAAAAAGTTTTGTTCAAAAATGTATGACCTTACATTAGATCGTAAACTCTTGTTCAATGTAGAGTAAGATAAAACAGTTTTTACTTTTACTTAATAAAAGAAAGAATAAGTATGTGAAGTCAATTTTTCGGAATTGAATTACACCGAAAATACGTATTTTTTAAGTGTACTGCCACAACAATAACAATTTCCTTGGAACTAGACCCATTCATTGTGCCCGTACTGATTCTATATCTTTTATCTGAAACATATTCCCCAGGAAAATTCGATTAAACGCACTTCTGAGGAAGAGAAAGAGGGTAGGTGGATAGGTTTTCCACTAGAGGGCCATTTGAATAGAATGTAAGATGGTTTTGAGTTTATATAGCCGACGAAAGCGGCGAATCCTGAAGGCCATATACTTGCAATACATTTAGATAATGCTCAACAGTAATTGTTTCCCTAGATAGAACTAATTCACTATAGACAAATCCCGGTTACTCTCGAAGAAAGGCCTGGGTCTTAACAAATTATTTGAAACACTTGGGGGAATTCTTCTCTTTGGAAACTGGATGAAGTGGAAATCTGGCATCAACAAAATATCCGAATCCAAACTTGCCAAGCTCTGATATTTCCCTTGGTGATTGGAGGATTGAATGAGCTACAGAGAATCCATTCAACTCATCAATTAAGAGTGCAATCTATGGAATATAAGGGAAGAATGTTGCAGAGAAGGGTACATAGGTTTTTTTCGAAACATTCTTTTCAGATTATAGATATAACTCCAAAAATTAATACCGGAAGATTCCGGAACTTGGAGGCGATACCGAGTGACAAATAACTACATATGAAAGAAAATTGAACACGTTCAGCTAAGAAGTGCAATGAATAGTTCATATATTTCTTGATGATATTACGCACAATAAAATAATTTATTGGTGAAGACAGTTGAAAAATATTAAACGTTTAACCAGGGGAAAATTGGAAATAAAAAGAAAAGCATAAACTTGGGAAATTCGTACACGTCATAATGGACTTGAATAACTGAGCCTGGACATTAAGGAATGCTCCTGTGAAACATAATAAAAGTGCTGCACGGAATAACAACCCTACGGCTTATGTGTGGAGGGTCACGTTGAGTCAATAAGGGCTAAGGGTGGTCTTCTAGTGAGTCAACTGTTGGCATGAGTCACACGTACTACTTTCGATAACATTTGCTGCAGATCAACTTTTCACATCTCTTCCTAGATCGACTGCCCAGTTCATTCGTCACCCCCTTATTCGGCTGATTGTGTACGCATTAGTCATAGATCCTCTACTGCTTTCTGTCTCATGAAACCTGTCAAAATTGGGCACAGTTAATGATAAACCATTTTAAAAGAAATGAATTCCCAATTATTCATGTAATATTAAATAAATTCAAGAAACAATAAATATTATTCTAATTTGTCTAACATTACCTCAATGTAATGATTACACTTAAAAATTTTTAACCATCAAACGGCGCACCATGGTGTTTCACGTTCGTTGCAAACTAATTTCACTAAATGGAAAATAAATCTTTAATCCTTACACAAAATATAACAGAAACTTACAGTTTAAAATGTTAAGTATAAGGGTTGATTAAACGCCAAAAGGTACACAAATCAGCGAGTACCCAATATTTCATTAATACTTCATTAATATTTAAGTAATTCTACTGCATTAATTTTCATTAATAAGTTATTTTTTAGAATTTATTAGATATCACAGACCCTTATGCTGGCCATTTTCGTCTACAAAATATATGTTCAAGTAGCACTGTAGATTGACTGTAATATCTAGTTATTTATAATAATCAAACTATTAATTACAGGTTAAAAAGAAAAACGTTATAAAAAATAAAATAAAAATATGAGGCTAAAAAATTCAAAACCTTGTTTAAAAAATGCTTACACTAACTTACATCAATGATTTTGTTTATTTTATTTATTTATTTTTATTTTTAAATAAAAATCGTCGGTTTAAGTTCATTCTTCGATTAAAGTAATTGTTATTTTATGAAGTAGTCAAACGTTTATAATAATTATCTGGCTTTATCGCAAGTAACATAGTTTTCTTCAATTACATTCTCCATCTAGGTGTTCTTCCCACAATGTTGTATATATGTAATATAAAGTAAATAAGATATGCATATATTTAGGACAGCTAATTATTCCAGTATTTTACTATAAGTAAAATTAGTGGGACTAAATTAAATTACAATAGAGAAATGAATAATTATTGTTTAATAATCTACTTGTTATTAACTGTGTGTTAATTGTGCTCACGAATATTTCGGTAAGACGAATTCTAGACAGTAGCCTACTCTAACTTTATCTTTACTTTAACATGCATGTACGTGTATGTGATTTATCATAATTATAACAAAAAAATAATATAAATGAAGTGGCCAGCATAAGGGTCTGTGATATCTAATAAATTCTAAAAAATAACTTATTAATGAAAATTAATGCAGTAGAATTACTTAAATATTAATGAAGTATTAATGAAATATTGGGTACTCGCTGATTTGTGTACCTTTTGGCGTTTAATCAACCCTTATACTTAACATTTTAAACTGTAAGTTTTTGTTAAGGAGATTTTTGTACCTTTTGGATAGATTTTCCTTTTTGTCTATTTTACAAAGTTACATATCTGCTTTACAGATTTTTTTAAAATTTGGAATAAGCTATTCTATCATTATAACCTGATAAGGTGTTAACTACCACTGGAGAGATCTTTTTAAAAAATGATTCTAGTTGCGGCTCCCAAACCATCCTCAATAACAATTTTTTTGAGAAAGCGTTTTGAATAACATAGGAAGGTATTTGTATGTAAATAGCAAAATTAAACTGCGATTTCAGTACTTCCTTTTAAGAGGAGTAAGAAAAATAAACTAGGATTGCAGTACTTCTCCCTAAAAGGCAAAGAGCCAAAGATTTTTTAATCGAACAATTCATTGATTTAAATCGGTTCACTCATTGATAATTTAAACGATTGCAGTACTTCCTCTTAGTAGGAGCAAGAGAATCAGCAACGTAGAGGAGCTTTAACCACTTATTCGAGCTGAATTTTATCAAAATCGGACTAAGCGTTATAGAAATATTGGTAATAATAGTTTTAGAAAGGGCCTTATTTGGGTGGGGCAAACTCCCCTCCTTGTGAGGCACGGTGCCGAGAATTTTAAAGTGCAAATCTGTATAAAATTTCGATTCGAATGACACTTCATTCATAAAAATCGGTTCACGTGTCGATAATTTGAAACGATTGCTATACTTCCCCTTAACAAGTGTAAGAGCTGATCGCCGCTTTAATGTTACGTAGGGGAGCCCTAACCCTATCATCCTACCAAATTTTATCAAAATCGGGCCAAGATTTACAGAGTAATTAGTAATAATAATTTTGGAGGGGGCCTTACATAAAGGGGGCTAACTCCTCTCCCATTCGATGTACAGCGTCGGGACCCCCAAAAGGCACATCTACATAAAATATTGAATCGAATGACACCTCATTCATGAAAATCGGTTCACGCGTTTAGGCGCTACGTTGTTTACAAAAAAGGTAACAACAAGAACAAGAAGAAGAAGAAGAAGAAGAAGAAGAAGAAGAAGAAGAACAAGAACATTTTTTGAAAAAGCGGTTTTTGCTCATTTTCGGCAACTTTTTTCTCGAAACCTATTAGATCTGGGTGGTTGCAAAAAAATTACAGTTATGAAGGAGGGTTTGGAGTAAGATTTAAAGAAAATTTGGGAATTTTATCTTTTATAGAAAAAGAGAAAAAAATTGTCAAAGTTGGGTGTTTTTCAACGTTACGCTTTTTCGTGCAGTTTTTGATGGTCAACCCTTATACAACTGTCCTACCGGACAGTTTTAATAAACTGATATCAAAACTACACTGCCCTAAAACGAATTAACTAGAAACCTTATAAAAAAGATATGTACCTAGTAGTTGTATGCGCAATATATGTATTTATATAGTTTTCAGAAAAGAAATATAGCTATTTGTAATCCACTGAAACTAAGGTTGAAGAATTTCTTTAAACTCGACTTTAGCAACTTATTTAACTCCCATTACTACACTAAAGATAGAACAGCACATTATACAAAAATGGTACTTTAGAGGAAATCTACTTACAACTCTTCTAACAAATAGTCTTACTCGAATTTTCCATCCTATCTATCACGAACTCACTAAACTCTTTTCTCTTTATTGTCATAAGTTTTTGGTAAATTTTTTTGTATTACGACATATAAACTAAAATTTTGAAAATTCATATTAATTACTAATTCGACATCAACTAATACGTAGTAATGTAACATTTTTATTAAAAAAATCATTCAAAAAACTTACACGACTGGACGGTCGTACTTGTGAACTTAGTTCACAACTGGCTGATTTAAAATAGGTATTTTACTATTTAAAAGCATTTATAAAACCCTCTTGGAGAACTGGATTCGTTCCGTGATCGAATAATAATAAAAACTTTTAGATGTGAGTCCTCAGTTAAAATCTCGCTAATAAACTTACCTAGTGAAATTTCACGATTAGTTCATCATTATAAGGAAATCGTTTAATCTGGACGAACTTACATACACTGGGCCAAAAAAGTCTGTGAACACTAACCTAAATTTTATTTCTTTTATTATTATCTTAGTAGAAACTTCTTTTATTTCCAAATTAAATATACTATTCGATAGAGAGAAACCAGAGTTTTTCATTTTATATTCAATCTTTTATTTTTGTTCAACAGGAATATCACAATTAAATGTTTAACAAAACCAGACTCCAAACGAATGCAAAAAAAAGTCTGTGAACACTTTGCAGATAATAAAATCATTGTTATAAATTTTATAAATTTATAAATTATAAATTTTAAAAACTTGTAGGACCTCCTTTGTTCCTTACCACTTCCAACAAGCGAGCTTTCATCGATCCTACTAAGTTTGTGGTCGTCAATGTTGGAATTTTATTCCATTCTTCTAAAATAGCGTTTTTTAGTTGTTCACGGTTTCTTATTCCTCGTTTATTTATTTGGCGGCTGATTTCATCCCACAAATGTTCAATTGGGTTAAGGTCTGGCGATTGTGGAGGGGTGTTTAGGCGCCGGGGTGTATTGTATAAAAGCCATTCCCGAGTTTTTAGTGCGGTATTTTTCATTGTCTTGTTGGAAGACAAACGTTCCCTCCAACCCCAATTTTTTTGAACTTTCTCTTAAATTGCGTCTTAATATATCCACATACATATATTGGTCCATCTTACCATTAATTAGATCTAACTTGCCCTCTCCTTTAGCACTCATGCACCCCCACACCAGAATGTTGCCTCCCCCATGCTTAAAAGTTGGCTTTATATTTTTCATTTTCATAGCTTCATTTCTTTTTTGCCACACTTTTTGTCGTCCATCAGACCCACAAACATTGAATTTCGACTCATCTGAAAAGATTACGGTTTCCCAGAAACTAGAAGGCTTAGAAACATATTCTTTCGCGAAAACCAATCGGCGCTTACGATTTATTTTATTGATTAAAGGTTTTTTCCTTGGGACTCGACCGCAATAATCGTATTCATCTAATTTATTTCTAATTGTCTGCGGTGTAACGCTTACACCGTAATCACTTGATAATTCTTGACTGATTTTTTGAGCGCTTGTCCTGGGTTCTTCTCGAACAGACTTCAGAATTTGCCGTTTATGAACGGAATTAAGTTTTGGTGGCCGTCCACTGCGTGGCCTACTAATCACATTTCCGTACTTTTCGTACTTTTTAATTATATTATGCACCGTTGAAGGGTTTTTTTGAACTATCTTCCTTATTTCTCGAATACTTTTTCTTTCATTTCGCAACCTCATAATAAGTTCCCGTATTGGTCTGGGAACTTCCATATTAGTGGTTAAATATGTACTAATTAGATTATTTATTCACAAAACTGACTGTTGTGGTTTCTACAATACAATAGAGAACTTTGAAACTTTATTCAATCGTTTTTCTGTTTGTTATCTTAATGTTTTTACACATTTATACAGCTGTTCACAGACTTTGTTGGATCCTCGCAAGGAGTTGCGGCTCCCCTTGACCAGAATTTTTTTTGAGCGACAATTGTCCGTTGGCAGCATTGGTTGTTTGGACGTGGTGGGGATGGTGGCCAGTGCAAGTGCAAGGCTTCTGTTCAGTTGCCCTTTGGGCTTCTCAACTGGTCACTGTAAAGGAAGTGTACGTCTTTGTTCTTTTCTGCTGTCCGCCCGCCAAGATGGCGTTCTAAGCGTGGGTCGGCCTGACCTGTGTTGTGTGAATCAACTGTCTATATGTCATTTTATACAGAATCAAGTTGTGCACATACCAAGTGTTATTGTCATGTCAATTAATTGTTAATGTTATGCCAATTAAGTTTGATTAATCTAAGTAAGTCGAAACATTGTCAATTTATTTTAAGTAAGTCATTATGTCCTGGATCATGATCCTCCCAATCTGTCATGCAAGTTCAATATAAAATTTTATTGTATTTGTCTCAATCATTTAAGATATTCTGAGCGTCGGTGGCGTCCCCACCCTTCCCTTTCCTTTAGGAGTTTTATTTTATTTGACCTCTTCCAAAGACTTTTCAGACTTTTTTTGCATTCTTGTGTGGTGTTGTTTTGTTAAACATTTAATTGTGATATTCCTGTTGAACAAAAATAAAAGATTGAATATCAAATGAAAAACTCTGGTTTCTCTCTATCGAATAGTATATTTCATTTGAAAATAAAAGAAGTTTCTACTAAGATAATAATAAAAGTTATAAAATTTAGGTTAGTGTTCACAGACTTTTTTGGCCCAGTGTATATTAATTCGCTTCAGGTTATCTATGAAGGTTAGGTTACAGTTAATACTCTGAAATGGCGACGTTTTGTGGCGGTTTCTTTGTATATGCTTTTACAAAGTATATTTGCTACAAGTTATTTAAGATAAATTACCACTTTACGACTTCCTAAGTTTGTTCTGCAGAAGTTTGTTTCTAAATTAATCAAAGTCCAAAACTAATCGATTATGACATAATCATATTTCATAGAACAATATAATTATCATTCAACTATAAATTCGAATGATAATGACATTTTTTATGAAGATTTCAAAGAATTAGCTTTTACGTTTCATTGAATTGCAATTTATTAGGAAAAGATAAAATATTTTAATAAATTGATTCGAAGTAATAGATATATATATTTAATTATCTTTATCGATATTACTCTTTTAGAACTAATAAATAATGTATATTATTTACTTTCAAATATTTTATCGATTATTTAGTTATTTGCTGCAATTTACAGCTATAGTAATTTATAAATTATAGTTATTAACCGTTTGAAATAAATATGTCTGTTGATTGGTGTTTTTTAGAATAGATTAACTGACCATATACCTACAAACAGGAAAATTCCATTTTCTTATTAACCCACAGGACCGCAAAATCATATATTTTAAGTTTTCACGAAATGCTAATACTTCTGAGAAGACAATTTAAAAGGGGAGAGGCAGATTTATAGAATTTTTAGCAACATGTTTAAAATTTAATTTGCATACTGCAGATTTGCAATGCTTCTTCTTTCTTAAACAAGAGAAAGTAAGAATGATAAGATTTTTTCTTTAATGTATGAAATTAGTGGTATTCAGAATTTAAAGGAATCAGCTGGAGGGTTTTGAAGAAAAACATAGAAAACTGCAAAACCCTTCTGACCAAACGACTTTTCTTTCAACTCAAAACATCTTAATCTCTTTAAAAACTTAATAAATGTTACTAGATAATTGAAATGACGCTTTTACTGTGGACGACTTAGTGGGGGGTTTAACTTCACTTCGTCCCAAGAAACTAAATTATTCTTACATCCAAAATTTGTTCACGCTATGTCTAAATATTTTACAATCCTTGCTTGAGAACAAAATTTAAAGTATTTTTAGGGGCCAGAAATCATTCTCTGATGCTAGCCTCATTTAATTTTTATCACTTATAAGGAAAATTCTTATATTACAATGTAAAAACCAAAAGTAATATTTGCTAAACCCAAAAAACTTAAACTAAAATATAAATTAAAATTATAACATCAATCTTTGCCTCCCCCCAAAAAAATTACGTCAGATGAAATGGAGGAGAAATTTCAGTATATTTGCTATCAGATCAGGGTTAAGCTCTTCAATCACTTACAGCCTCCCAGGGGAGCATTTCACAATAGCGCTACCTACCTAGGGAGTTCAGGGTGTGGGCGCATTAACTAGGTTTACAAAGGTTTGAGTTTGAAAACTGTAGGCGTTCTTATATTGGGGGGATTGGAGGGGCTTTGTGTGTTTGGGGTGGCTTAGCGAGTAAGCCCGTAAAGAATGGCTCACAACATGGAGGTGAAAGAGTTCATGCTATTCGAGGAGAGGGATGCTGTTAAAGAATACATAAAAATGCTGAGAATAATCAATCATAACTCTGTTTAAACAGACGTGCTCCATTATACAGCGGAACGTTTATCAGGCCTACTTGGGGGAAAAAAATATTGCCAGAACCTAGTGGTTTATTATACTCCTCTCTAAATGAAGATAGCTCAGAATCTGGGAGGCTTCTTGGGAGGAAATGCGCCTGATCCAACACCTGATCACTGGACAGGCATCTAGATCTTCTTTGAAACGGTCAGTTAGGAGATGTACCCCTCCATCTCTCCACAGAATTTGCAAGTTAGATAGTACACCTTTTATTACGTAATAAGCTCATCATCCCGGTGAAGATATCCATCAGCTTGTAAAACAACAAGGTTTTCTCACAGATCTTTCTCTACTGTGCGTAGTTCCCATTTTTCTTTTTCTTTCTTGAATAACTGTTTTGGGAAAGTTCATTTTGTGCACTTTGAGATGTAAATAAAATACAACTTGATCACCCATCGAACAGTCCCGATCTAGCGCCCAGTAACTACTAGCTGATTCTACATTTGAAGATGCGTCTAGGCGGTTAGCGGCGACGACGACGACGACGACGACGACGACGACGACGATGATGATGTGGTCAAAACAACTGTGATGCAATGGATTTCCTTGACAACCAAATCAAGCGGCAGACTTCTAAGTGCATGGGGATTCAAAAGCTGGGTTGTACGATACGATAATGAGACCTGCGAAGCAAATTTGTATTGTGGTACTGGGTTCGAATCCCCGGTCTAGAGGCCTTGGATTTTATTTAATGTTTAATATGAGGAATTTACAGTAAAGTATGTTTGCTAGTCGCCTCCGTCCACGACACCTAATTTGGTAGTTGGACGTAAAGCCCTGCCTGAAAATATAGGCGATTACTTTACTTTACGATACGATAAATGCCTTAAATATTAGTGCACAAATATGGATTTAGGTGCATACCTACATAACAAAAGACTCTTATATTTACTGTTACTACGACCTATTTGATCATACGGCATCGAAATATGGGGGATCGACTAAGCGTTCCAACTCACTACGCCTCCAGGCATTACAGTCCAAAAATACTTCAAAGACTTCTTAACGCTCCGAGTTCTATGTATCTAACCTCACACTATCCATAATGACCTCAAAATCCCTTTCATTACAGATCTTGCTAACACTCGTTTTCTCAAATTTCTTCATTCCTCTACAGCAGCTCATCCTAACCCTCTCATAGAACACCTATCTTCCTCCATATTACCAGGTAATCCTCTAAGGAGATTGAAGAGAAGATGGCCTCTCGTGATCTACTCTTATCGTGAGAGCAAAGCACGTTACTGGAGTGGCACCACTGGGTGCCTTCTCCACTCATGATTTCCTTTTATTTCTTTATTCTTTCACCATATTTGCTTGTTGCAACAACTTGTTGCAGTGTTAAATTACAATAAAAGATTTAAAAAAAAAGTAACAAAAAAGTGAAAGTGAAAGCAGGCTTTCATGTAAAAATAAAATTGTATACATACTTGGGTTTCTTTTATTTTAAAATGGTACTTACTTAAAAAACACGCCTCACAAAATTACAGATGTAGGTATATGTAGATGTTGCATAAGATTTTTTTTAAAAAATATTTTAATAATGTATAAATCAAAGGTAAAACTTTTATAAAAACTTATTGATCAGAAGTTTGTGTACATATAAAAACCAATAAACACAGTTTTTATAGCCCGGAGGCTGTGGGGTACCATAATATGAGAGCTGACCTGTACAGTTCTCTCCGTTAAATTATAACTGAATTCACAAACTCCGCTGCACTCATTTTCCAGTCCTACCTGAGACAGAGAAGCGGGACGAGGAGGAGACTGCTCGGCCCCCTTTTAATAATATACTCGCCGGGAAATAAAAGAAACGCAGCACACGCTATTTGTGTTTCACCATTAGGTAATGGAATTGCCTGAATAATTAAAGCAGAGAAATTTTTTAATAATTGATTCTATCCCTGGAAGATTTGATAAAATTTTCTCTTTTTAATTTCTCTTAGTCTACTAGCAAGGGAATATATTGTAATCGTACAGAATTTAGAATTTGAGAATTCACTGAAAAGATCCGTTTTGAGACTTGTAAGTGGTTTTTTTCTAGTTGGTCTGCGAGTGTAATGAATAGGGAACGGATTCGTATGTATTTACATATTTTTTTCTAGGCAATTTACGGACGTTTTTCAACTAGAAGTATTCATACTGACACTTTTTAAGCCGTTTGAGTCTACTTTTATTTCACATATTTCCACATATTTGGATGTTATCGCATATTTATACATATTTGATTAAAATAAATAAATATTTCTACATATTTAATCAAAATATGCACATATTTTTCATTTTTGGCATATTTTCATAAATGGGAGGTGGTTGACAGGAACTGTGAACCACAGACTGTGAATCACAGTGGTTAAAAAAGTGTTTTTAAAAGCACCAAGTCGCATTAAAATGCTAAAAGATCTCTATACAGACTTGTGCCTTCCACCAGAACCAATATTGACAAGATGGGGTACTTGGCTGGAAGCAGCTCAGTATTACTATGAAAACTACAATAAAATCAAGAATGTCCTTTCACATCTCGAAGAAGAAGCAGTAGCGATAAGTCTTTATTCGAGAAACCTAATTTAAGGAACGACCTTGCATTCATTTCTGACAATTGCGTATTTCTTGCACAAGCCATTACCCAACTTGAGTCCCAAAATGTTCGACTGACAGAAAACGTGTCCAACGTTAAAAAAGTCATCGAAAAGGTGGAAGGAATACCTGGGAGTAAGGGAGATCTGATCAGATCAAAACTGGTAGAAGTACTGAGCAAGAACAAAGGGTGGGAGACCATCTGCCAGATTCGTAAAGGGAACATCGTGTACCCTTTACAACCAACGAGATAACTTCTTTCAGCAAGGCACCTATAACATCTGTAGATGTTGAACGATCTTTTAGTCGTTACAAGTCCATCTTACGCCCAGATCGTCGTCACTTTACGTTCCAACATTTGAAATTTCATTTGGTTGCAAACAATTTCGAAGAGTGAAGTTTTCAAAATTGAAAATTTAACACATCTTTTTTAAATAGTAAAAATGTTCTTTGTTGTATAAACCATTATAACTTGTAAAAACAAATTATTTTGTTCCTAATAAATTATTATAAATTGTAAAAATATTCTTTTCTTATATAAATAATTATAACTTTACCCCCCCCCCCCCGAGAAAAAAAAATTCCATTTTCATAAAAAA
This sequence comes from Rhodnius prolixus, assembly GCF_049639745.1. Taxonomy (NCBI): domain Eukaryota; kingdom Metazoa; phylum Arthropoda; class Insecta; order Hemiptera; family Reduviidae; genus Rhodnius; species Rhodnius prolixus. Next base: position 38,067,301 of record NW_027411582.1, on the reverse strand, counting down.
AAATGTCCATTTTACTTAAATATTCCAGAAAATATTTTAAGAAAATCACATATTTTCCACATAATTGACGAAAATAAATGCATATTTTAATTAAATATTTGGCATTTTTAAATACATAAAAATCCGTTCCTTACGTCATGAATAACGTAACTCAAAAACAAAATCTCTGATTCTCTCAAAAAACGATTTTTCTTTAAATGTTTTCTCTAAAACGATTCCTACGATATTCATTAAACACTGCATACTTAGAACTAACAGCAAATTAGAATACACGAACTTTCTGGCATTACTAGAAGTTACATTCTCCGTCGTTATCGACGCCACGATTAGGGGATAGCTTATTTATAGTATGATCACCGCTCGTAGTGTTAATTTTTTTTAAAAAAAATCGCGTAGTTTTAAGTTCACACTAGCCGCGCGCGAGAATAGCGGAAGGCAAACAATAGTTGACTCCGAAGGAAGCTGCCGGAATGGACCAGGGCACAACTTCAGTAACAACTACTCTGATCTGTAGATGTCTTAGTTTAATAATGAAAATTATCTGCCAGCAATACTAATTTTTATTGGTATACTCGCCAATAGGAGTCGCATGGTCGAATTAACCAGCGAATAGGTTAGAAATAATAAATAAATAAATACTAGTCTGACCTGTAGATGTCTTAGTTAATAATGAGGCTTATCTGCCAGCAATACTAATTTTTATTGGTATACTCGCCAATAGGAGTCGCATGGTCGAATTAACCAGCGAATAGGTTAGAAATAATAAATAAATAAATACTAGTCTGACCTGTAGATGTCTTAGTTAATAATGAGGCTTATCTGCCAGCAATACTAATTTTTATTGGTATACTCGCCAATAGGAGTCGCATGGTCGAATTAACCAGCGAATAGGTTAGAAATAATAAATAAATAAATACTAGTCTGACCTGTAGATGTCTTAGTTAATAATGAGGATTATCTGCCAGCAATACTAATTTTTATTGGTATACTCGCCAATAGGAGTCGCATGGTCGAATTAACCAGCGAATAGGTTAGAAATAATAAATAAATAAATACTAGTCTGACCTGTAGATGTCTTAGTTCATAATGAGGATTATCTGCCAGCAATACTAATTTTTATTGGTAAACTCGCCAATAGGAGTCGTATGGTCGAATTAACCAGCGAATAGGTTAGTAATAATAAATAAATAAATACTAGTCTGACCTGTAGATGTTTTAGTTAATAATGAGGATTATCTGCCAGCAATACTAATTTTTATTGGTATACTCGCCAATAGGAGTTGCATGGTCGAATTAACCAGCGAATAGGTTAGAAAAAATAAATAAATAAATACTAGTCTGACCTGTAGATGTCTTAGTTAATAATGAGGATTATCTGCCAGCAATACTAATTTTTATTGGTAAACTCGCCAATAGGAGTCGTATGGTCGAATTAACCAGCGAATAGGTTAGAAATAATAAATAAATAAATACTAGTCTGACCTGTAGATGTTTTAGTTAATAATGAGGATTATCTGCCAGCAATACTAATTTTTATTGGTATACTCGCCAATAGGAGTTGCATGGTCGAATTAACCAGCGAATAGGTTAGAAAAAATAAATAAATAAATACTAGTCTGACCTGTAGATGTCTTAGTTAATAATGAGGCTTATCTGCCAGCAATACTAATTTTTATTGGTATACTCGCCAATAGCAGTCGCATGGTCGAATTAACCAGCGAATAGGTTAGAAATAATAAATAAATAAATACTAGTCTGACCTGTAGATGTCTTAGTTAATAATGAGGCTTATCTGCCAGCAATACTAATTTTTATTGGTATACTCGCCAATAGGAGTCGCATGGTCGAATTAACCAGCGAATAGGTTAGAAATAATAAATAAATAAGAACTTAGTATTTTAGGTTTTTTTTTAAACGTTCTCGAAACGGAATTACAAAGATTTACATCAGCATCCACTAAAATCCGGGGTGGTACTCATGACAAGAAAATGTGCATCAACCATCAGGAGCTTCCTTTTGCATCAAGCTGGAAGCTAGGAGCAGGATAACTGCTCAATCCTGATAACCCCGAGTTTTCTTGATGACATCAAATTAAAAAAAATTAATAAGCTCTTATAGCTGCTAAAAACTTTCTTTCATAGATTTTTCTTTTCTAAGCAGGGGATAACTTAATTACAACTTAAGTTTATCCAGTCCACACTAAATCCAACTTACCAAACACCTCTCCGGGCCCTCCCGGAAATGGGGAAGTTTTGGACAGTATTCTTTTTCTTTTTTTTCTGTTTTAATTTAATTGATTTCCACAAATTAATCCAAACTTTTCAATCAAGTATTAGTGGCTTCTATTTAACATGGCTTTCCCATTATGACGATGATTTACTCCCTATTTTCCCTTTACAATTTGTAAGAGATGTTTGTTACCAAAGGAAATAATCCCTAGGGAATTATTTGGAGTTTTTTCTAAATTTCCTTCTCTAAAAATTAAAAAAAATAACGGAACACTATACATTTCGCTAAAATAGACCCAAGACAAGAACAGAAGCATCATTTAACAGAAGCTACCCTACAATGAATTTTTTTTTAGGAAAACGTTTTCACGTAACAAATTAATAGTACGTAAGGAGTTGAAAAAAGAAATTTACGGGAAACTGGAACAGAAAAAGCAATTCAGGATTATTTTTGTCCCCTCTATTTTTTCCATAAAATCAAACGTACTCACAAACTTAGACCTCACTTGTGAAAATATACATTTTCACTCGCGAAAAGATTTCAAAACTTATTTCTGCTGGTCTAATTTAAAAAAAAAGTCTGCTAGATTTCAATACTTCAATGTGGTAGCAACGCACATTATCCTTAAATGACACTTTAAGGTTAAACAGTCTGCTTTCCCTCAGAAGTGATCGTAGTCAATTTTCTTTGTGAGGAGGTGGAATAATGTTGATAAAAACAGTTACAGATCTGTGTGCTTGTAATGGATTCTACACAAAGGTAACCTCTTCTTCCTCAAACACAAGCTGGTTCGATCCTAGAAAGGATGTGCGGCCCCCCCGGGCCTAGAATTTATCTGTTGGTGTTAATAGCGCATTATTACCCAGTTGGCAGAACTGGAGAAGAGGAAGGAGTGGGGGTTCCAGCTTGTGCCTGGGAGTTCGAGCCAGTTTTGCCCGGGGGCTTCTCTTGAACAAAGTCGCACTTTGGGCTCCTCAACGGAACTGCAGTCTGTGTTACCTTGTGTGTCAGTTGCCGCCAAGTCCAGCCATGATCAAGATGTCGCCCTACTACACCGGCGTGTAGGTCCCCTGTCCTGTGTCACCTTAAAGACTTTAATATAATTATTTAATGACCCATTAATGTCGCGAAGTCTATGTAAATTGTGTCAAGGTGTGAATCAATGTTGTAATAGCAAGGGAACATAAATTGTAATAAGAAGCCAAGCACGAGCTAATTGTAATTGTATGTCTCGTAAGGTTCCAAATTGTAAGTCTTTTTAATAGATATTTTGTACGGTCTAGACCACATTATGTGTGTTTTTGTACAGCTGAATTATTTAAAAATATATGATCATTTTCTATCCAATCTCTGTTAGTATTCTGAGTGTTGGTGGCGTCCTCTACCATTCTCCCAACTTTATTATTAGTTAGTCGTAATTCTCATTTTCAGTCGGCTCTCCCAATTTCTTTCCTTTTAAGTATTTTTCACCAGCAAACTAATCTTTTCCCTCCGATCTTTGGGACTTCAAGGGAATTTTAAACGTGTATTTACGATGTAAGTTTAATTTCTACATTTACAAAATTATCTCTGAACTTCCTTGTTAGTTATAAAAATAAAGAATGAATATATAGCTAGTCCTTTGGTGAAATAATATAAAGTTACCCGGCCTGTAAATAAAGAGCTAGAAATAGAATATTACAAAGAGAGAAAGACTTCCAACTAGAAGTGGAATATAAACAAACCCAAGCAGATGCAACATGGGGAATGTTAAAAAAAATATATATATATATACATGTATACACAACAACCAATGGAACAAAGTGAGGTCAGTGGATGTCAGAGAACAATTGTTCCTAATAGCGCTGGCGGTTCGACCTTGCCGCTAATTGAATACTAGATCCAGAATTCGGGCCCCACAATGTACACTGCGTGTTTATTATACACAGTACATACACTCTGTTCATGTTTATACTTGGAACATTCTTAGTAACCATTGGAATGGTTTTTACTAGCTCTAGTTCCCTAGTTAGAGGAATTTTGATCGGAAATACATGCCTGGGAACTTAGACTTGTCAAATATTGTTTCTGTTATTGCTCTCGCTTCCGGGGGACTAGAGTTCTGGTAGGAAACAGTTCAAGTTTCACCCCTTCCTAAAAGAACCTTTTTGAATAAGGTTATAGATAACAAATTTTTAAAAAAATATTGGTGACATATAGGGTGCGTTCCCACTAAGCGTTCACAACGATCACGCTCACGACCGCGCGGTTTTGCCCGTTCCACTTGCTTGCGAACGTTACAATCGAAAACCCAAGTGGAATGGTCTATGGGGCGTTTTAACCGTTCATGTAAACATTACAAATGGCGACCTCGAAAATAAGTTAGAAGCTTGAAGAGGTTGTTTTTTTAATTTTAACCCCGTTTATAAGCAGTTATAATAAACTTTATTAATTATTGGTAAAGTTGACTTATATTTAAAATATGGTATATATAATTCAATTTTTATATTACATTTTCGTGAAGTATTTATAAAATTTACGTTTAAATAAAATTAAAATGTCTGTTGTGGCAACATTAGGATATTTATTAATGCAACGTAATAATGCTTTAGAAAGTTCTTCATCTAGTTCCGATGAAAAGTGGAATGCAATTTTACAAAATCGCAATGGTGAAAAGCGAAAACTTAAGCCACGTATTATTAACTATCAAAGTGTAATTAATTGGCCGTTATTTAGTGATTTAGTGTGTAAAGGGATAAGTGAGTTTTCATTTTATTTTTTAGACTTTCCAGAAACACATTCAATTATTTACATGAGATAATACTTTCATTTTACCTGATACAATTTTTTCGGTCGCCATCTTTGCTTTTAAAAATTGCGCCAAATTTCTGAACGCCCACTTAGACCCAGCACCTAAAGGTGGGCGTTGTGAGCGAAAATAATGACGTCATTAGTGACGTTTTCGCCGCGACTACAACGACTGCGGTCGTCAAGTGGAACACGGCTGAAGGTACATTTTGATCGTTGTGAGCGCTTAGTGGAACGTACTGGAAGATTTAAAACAAAAAAAACATATTGGTATCACAAAAAATACGAGTATAATCTATTCTACGTAAATTGGCATACATTTTCTAGAAGAGTTTCTTAACATTCACAGTTTTTCAAATTATACTGAAATCACACTTTAAAAAAAAAAAAACACTTCAGCTTGAAACTGCTGTAAACAGAATTTACTCACGAAAACACAAATTGATATACAAATTACAGAACTACCCATTTAGAATAAATAACTCGAATGTTTACAGAAACTTTCGATTGGGCGGATTATTGTCTGGTCACCATGGTTACAGCTGTATTAAATAATACTACGCTAATCGAAACTCTCCTTTTTTGCATTTAAAACAAAAAAAAAAATGCTCAATGAAAATATTTACTATGAAATATAAATTACATAATCAAAAATAGGATTTAGTTATTGTTGTAAGTTCGTTACTTAAAGTTAAGTTAGTTTACAGAGAATTAATGCATGTTGAGGAAGAGTTAGACCAAGTTTAGGTTAGGTTTGTTTCTCGTACACTTTGTTTATATTAAATGAAGGTTTCAATGTGTTTGCGCGTGTGAGTAGAATAATTAAGATATATGTACTGTATACAACAGCTGAAACGTAAGTTTACTGCAGTAAATAGACACACATTACTCTTATACTTCTCTTGGTAAATACCAAAATGGTACCACAAACTCATACACACAGAGTGGAGAGAAACAAATATGAAGTTATATTTGTTCAAAAAGGTTTCAAGCGTGTAGTAGTTTATTAGTGAGAGAAGTTGTAAGTTGACTGTCCAACCGGGTTACAACTAAAACCTTTAGCGATGAAGACAAAACTTCTGGTCTCAACTAAATCTTAATAATCCCAACTTTTTACTTAGCAAGAGGAGTTTATACTATCAGGTAAGATAAAGTATTAAAGATAATTTGTCAAATTGTCAACCAAAAATTCATTTTTCATCGTAAATTCTAAATTTTGTGGCTCATTAGATGATGGAAAGTTTTCTTATTACAATAAACTTAGGTTATAACTCATCACTAAACTAAAAATTCTACTTTTTATTGGTCTAGCTACAGGGGTCGGCAACCCGCGGCTCGCGAGCCGCATGCGGCTCTTTTATCCAAATTTTATGGCTCTTCAGCCTGTCCAAAATAAATTGTATATTTCAATTTTATTGAAACAAATGAAAATTTCATTTATTAAAGTTTTTTTTTTTTTTTTTTTTAACCTTTATTTAGATTTTTACCACTGCACAGAAATAAATGCAACAAGCAAAACAGATGGTCGATAATAGTGTGCTGATAGGCTAGGCCAACAAGCACACTTTGACATGTCTGACTTGAACGACGGCCATCCAGCGATAGCAGTCGTAATATGCCATATAGCAGGAGAATCACGACTGTCTCACTAGATAGCCGACGCTACATTCGCAGATGGTCGCGAGGCCACCGACGCCTCAACCGTCGTGGAGGATTAGTTGGGAGGGTGGAGGTTGAGAGGGCTTGGACTAAAGGATTCATGTGAGATGATAGTTGGGAATGGAATTTTATGTAACGGGATTTGGCGAGGACAGAGACGAAGGGGATTTTAAGGTCATTGTGGATAGTATTTATTAAAGTAAAGATATTTTTTCAAAAAGAATTTTAAATGTGATAGGTTTGAAATTGAATGGAATTATATTAAAATACAGTACGTAATATACAGGGTGTCCCAAGCTATATGGATAACGACTTTTTCTCGGAAACTAAGATAGCTAGAAAAAAACTAAAAAATATGTGTTCCCTTAGTTTTTTGTTAGGAATCCAAATTTACTTTGCAAATTTCGTTCGGTGCTTCCAGAAGCGAGATACAGGCACCAACTTCATTTTTTCAAATGGGAAGGTGCGGTTTTTATTTCAGAAATAGATTCCACTATTTTTTTAAAGAAAAATTTACTTGGACGGTTTTTTTCTGTGAGCGATATTTTACAAGTTATGAATGAAAACATGATTCTTATAAGAAATTTCAAAATGATAATATTACAACGGTTTTTTGATTGAATAAGAAGAAAAGTACTATTTTATTATAAATTTTACTCCTCATTAATATTACAGATCATGCTCGAAATGGCTTCCACCATTAGAGATGCATAGACATGCTCTTTCCTGCCAATTGCTCCTTACTGCCAAAGAAATAGATTCGGCTTTAACCGACTTACACGTATCTATTATTCTCTGCTTTTGTTCATCTACAGATGCAATCCCGGCTTGATTTTGATACACCTAGATTTAGAAATGCTTTTAGGTAAGCAGAAATAAGGAAAGAAAGAAAAAAGTTATGAATAATCACCTTGTTTTTCAGGTATCCCCAAAGGAAATAGTCCATAGGTGTCAAGTCCGGTGAACGAGATGGCCACTGAATCGTCCCCCGTGTCGATATAACACCACCAGGCATGTAAAGAGATATCTTGATAGGCAATTTGATGGTACTTTTCTCTTATTCAATCAAAAAACCGTTGTAATATTATCATTTTGAAATTTCTTATAAGAATCATGTTTTCATTCATAACTTCTAAAATATCGCTCACAGAAAAAAACCGTTCAAGTAAATTTTTCTTTAAAAAAATAGTGGAATCTATTTCTGAAATAAAAACCGCACCTTCCCATTTGAAAAAATGAAGTTGGTGCCTGTATCTCACTTCTGGAAGCACCGAACGAAATTTGCAAAGTAAATTTGGATTCCTAACAAAAAACTAAGGGAACACATATTTTTTAGTTTTTTTCTAGCTATCTTAGTTTCCGAGAAAAAGTCGTTATCCATATAGCTTGGGACACCCTGTATAGGACTGCCGCCATTTTCATTCAAACACAGATTTAGCTATTATTTATTTGTTTATTTACTTTGCAATATGTGAAAATAAATATATAAAACATTTAAATGTTATTGAATATCATAAAATAATAATTTGTGAATACAAATGATCTACAGAGTTTGTTTACACTACCATCCTTGCGGCTCTTGGTAAGATTTATTAAACTTATTTAAGGAGAAATGGCTCTCTACTTAAAATAGGTTGCCGACCCCTAAGTCTAGTAGATGAAACCTCCCCTTCTAAGAAGATTGAGGGTTTTCCCTTCCAGTTCCTTCTGCGCTATTATCTCCTTTGGTCTCTTTGGTGCCAAAGATTTCGTAGCGCAGTCTCTCGATTGCAAAGCAATCGAATAACAGGTGAGAGGCCGTTTCCTCCTCTTCCTGACCATAATCTGCACAGCGGTTCCGAGCTAATAAGCCCCCCCCCCATCTTGTGCAGGTGCTTCCTGAACCTTCTTTGCCCTGTGAATAGGCCTGTAATCAGAGTGATCTGATTCCTGCCCAAACCTAGAGTCACTTTGGTTTTTGTTTACACAGCAAAGGGCATAACCCTCTGGCTGTGTTTGACCCAAGGAAGAATCACCCAGTACTTTTCATGTTCTCTCTCTAGATCCAGTCTCTGAGAGCCTCACGAACTGCACCCCTAGTGATCCCCAGGACTGGTTCCGGGCCAATGAAAGGAGTGTTAGCTCCATTCCTGGCCAACCGAGCAGCTATTTCATTCCCCTCAATCCCCACATGGCTCGGCACCCACTCAAGTAGGACTTTATTGTGCCGAGCCAGTTGATCTGGAGCCTTTTTACACTCCCAGACCAGGGAAGAGGTAATAGTGAAGGAAGAGAGAGCCTTCAGTGCCGCTTGACTGTCCGAAAAAATGCAAATCTCCCTATTTCTATGATTCATTCGCAGATTTTCCCCAGCGCAAGCTTTATTGCCTCCAATAGATGGAGCATAATAATTCTTGAGAGGTTGGAGGCATATCATTGGACCCCAAAAATAGGAACACAACCTTTCAGTTTAGTTTTTCAGAGTAATACACCAATAGTGCAAGCTTGTAAAACTATGTAATACTAAAAACCAAAATGGGTTCAAGTACAGTAGTGGGCTACCTTTGCCACTTATTTTGTAAGATATTCAAACAAGGCTTATTTGAAATGTTTTCCCAGTATAATCGATTTTTTTGAGGGGAGGTTTCTTAGAGATCATTTTTCTCTAAATTGCCACTAAGTTCTAAGATATTTGTACAAATTTAGATCAAATTAACCGCAGGTGCTTTACAGAGTACAGAATAATTTTTTTTTTGTTCTGCGAAAAACAGTTTCTACATTTTCCTGAAAACTGTAGGCACTAACAGGGCGGGACCTTTCCTTTTCAAATTGCCTTTTTCTTTTGTAGGGCTTAACAGGAGTTAGGGGCTTATTGTTGGCATTCAGCTAGTATCAGCTTTGGTGAAGATCCTTTAGCAAAGTGTGCCATTCTTCATCTGACTATTTTCTCCATCTTGTGCTCTAATGTGGCAGTCCTGTTCTGCAATACAGGAAACATTAATTTTATTTTTGTTGAGGGTGGACACAAAGTAAAGGGACGTTACCTAACTAAAGAACACAACGTATCTCTCGGATAATTACAAAATAAACTTTGAAGCCTAGATTTATTAAATAACAGAAAAGTCGTTTTTGTTTTTTAAAGTTTGCTCCATTAAAGTAGCCCCTTATAGAACAAACAGCCGACTGCTGTCGAAAGTTGTTCCTAATTTTAACAGCAATAAAGAAAAAGAAGAAAAAGAAAAAAAACTTGGCCATTTTAATTACAAAAGAAGCTCCGGCATTGCTATCTTGATTTTTCTCTTTTTTATCCCTAACCATTCTTTACTTCCGAAACTACCCTCTTTTATTTCCTTTTAGCCCAACTTATTATTTCTGCCAGAATTATTTTTCATTCGCTGTTACTCTTTTTTTAAGTAAATTGCTTTTAAGTGAGGGATATTAAAGTTACTTTTTCAAACTTGATTTTTTTTTTAAACATTTCATTTCTAAGAATTTACATAACTTATAGATTTCACTTATAGAATAAATATTACGCTAATTAAAAGTTATCTGCTATAAAGTGCCATGTTACATGAGTTAATTTACCCCTCCTGCGTCATTTTGCTCATGCCCCCACCACAACTTAGTACCACTTCTCTGAGGAGTGTGAGGAAAATGCTAAATTTATGGGGAATTAATACGAGGGTCGTTTGAAAAGTTCGTGCAAAGTCAGAGAGATAGCACTACTGGCGCGTATCGAGGTTATGTTTAGTTAGTAGCATCTCTTGGAAGAACACTCACCAAGTTTCAGCCAGATCGGTCTATTTCTTTGTGTTTGGCATTCGTTTGAATCGAGGAAGTCGAGTGAATTTCAAAAAATGGACGAAAAAGAATTTCGTGTGTTGATTAAACACTACTTTATGAAAGGCAAAACGCCTCAGGAGACTAAAGAGAAGCTTGATAAACATTATGGTGACTCTGCACCTTCGATTAGAACAGTTTATAAGTGGTTTCAAAATTTTCGGAGTGGCCATATGGGCACAAGTGTTGCTGAACGTTCTGGACGCCCTGTTGAGGTTACTACTCCAGAAATCATTGATAAAATCCGTGATATGGTGATGGATGACAGAAGAGTGAAAGTGCGTGAGATTGCTAGTGCTGTGGGCATCTCGAATGAACGGGTACATAATATTTTGCATCAACATTTGGACATGACAAAGCTATCCGCAAGATGGGTGCCGCGATTGCTCACGTTTGACCAAAAACGAAATCGTGTGAAGTGTTGCAAGGACGGTTTGCAGCTGTTCCAGAAGAATCCGCAGGACTTTAAGCGTCGTTTCGTCACTGTGGGTGAAACATGGATACATCACTACACTCCTGAGACCAAAGAACAATCTAAACAATCTAAATCTACCAAGGGGGAATCTGCGCCAAAAAAGGCGAAGACCGTTCCTTCGGCCGGAAAGATTATGGCGACTGTCTTTTGGGATTCGCAAGGAATAATCCTCATCGACTATCTGGAAAAGGGTAAAACTATTACAGGTGCATATTATTCATCGTTATTGGACCGTTTGAAAACCAAGCTGCAAGAAAAACGCCCACGATTGGCCCACAAAAAAGTCCTTTTCCATCACGACAACGCACCAGCTCACACCTCAGCAGTTGTGGTCGCAAAATTAATGGAAATAGGGTTCCAACTCGTTTCACATCCCCCCTATTCTCCAGACTTGGCTCCCTCGGACTACTATTTGTTCCCCAATATGAAGAAATGGCTGGCGGGAAAAAGATTTTATTCAAACGAGGAGGTGATTGCAGAAACGAATGGCTATTTTTCAGACTTGGACAAATCCTATTATTCGGAAGGGATCAACAAACTAGAGCAGCGTTGGATGAAGTGTATAAGACTAAAAGGAGACTATGTTGAAAAATAAAAAAGGTTTACCCCAAAAAATTAAGTAGTTTTTATTTTTGCACGGACTTTTCAAACGACCCTCGTAGATTGGTGGGATGAAGATGCAAATTTTTCAAAAAAAAGATTTAGAACAGAATAAAAGTGTAAAGAAGATACTCACTCGTTCACTCAAATCCTTAGATACTCAATCGCAATCAAGTACCTTCAAATAGTAGTAGTGCACAAGTACAACTTTACTTTGTTTGTTGGCTTCCTGTCTGTGCAGATTAGCCAGAGATGTACTAGCGTATTATTTAATGAGATGTGTTCTGGGTACTGTTGTTATTTTTGCTTTTAGTTATGGTTATTTTTTTTCAAAGTTTGATTTTGTTCTTAGTAATGAAGTGGAAAGTAGCTAAATATATTTCGGGTGTTGGTTCTGTGAGGATGGTATGTAGGTTGGCAGGAAGTGGAGATTTCGCTTTTATAACTGAGTTCCAAAGTTTGTCCCATCATCCTGGAGTCTAGTGCATTCTAGGATCAGGTGGTTGGCGTCTATTATAGTGTCAGAAGGGCAACAGCAAATTGGAGGGACTGAAATTCCCATACGGCTGAGATGGTGAGGCGAGAAGTTATGATTAAAACACAGTAGGAGTCAGAGTAGTAAAGAACTTTCTACCTTCTGCGAAGTCAGTGAACCACGGTTTTTTGGGGTGTTGTCGGCTGCAGTGAGGTGTAAAATCTTCCTTTGGCATATTTGGAATTTTCGTACTCTTTGGTCCATTCGCTGTAATAGATATCTGAAGGTAACAGTTTCTCAAGCATTAGATTCTCCAGGTGTATTGCCTCGTTAGCCTTGGAGTCTGCAATTTTATTACCAGGTAGCCCTGAGTGGCCCCTAATCCATATCAATCGAACCGTCTTGATTACTTTTGTAATGATTACTAATAAATTACTTGAGTAATAATGATTTAATTAACTAGAGTCACCATCCTACCCTGTTAAATATTGGTAGAATGTAGTAAGATTCATCAGCTGGTAGCAACACCTTTGCTGAAGAACAGTGGACCATTCCTTAAGATTGGTTAGTAGAAAGGGAATCGTTTAATCACCTTCAAGTTGGCTCATTCCAGATTGCTTCTAATTAAAGTGGCTAGTCCACGTAACCCTAAGACATAAAATATAGCCTATTAGTTAAAGAAAAAAGTTCAGTACTGAATGTATCTAAATTTAATTGTTTAAAAAACAACTTATTGTAAAATTAGGAATCAATTAACAATATGTGTGGATGGATTCTTTGTTAACCAGAAAAATACATATATAACAAATACAAAAATGGTATTGGCTAATAAAAATGACGCTGTCATGCTTCACAAGCATCTGCTTCTTCAAAAGTAATATTTTTGGTAAACATGGAACTAGCAACCACTTTATTGATGTAAGTCTCGACCGGCTGTCTTAGCCAATATTCAATAATCTTCACACTCCTTGGCAAATGGGTGAGCAGTTGATATCCATCACCAGTGACCATCACCATGTCCTCCATTTTGACACCTCCAACTTCTAAGAATTTCTCTACGGTTTCTGAAAATTTAACAAAAATGACATCTTCAAATAGTGTAATAGTGTAAACCAACGGGTTATTAAGAAGATATGGTAAGCAGTAATTCTTGACCAGTAGTTGGTAAGATATAAGATATACATGAAAATCTTGGCCTCCACAATTTCCATCATCATAAAATTGTTAACATCCAGATCTCTCGTGTTTGGTTTTGTAGCCTTGAAGATGAAATAAGTATAGTTCGAAACGTTGGCGTAAAGGATTCTAAACTAACCAAAATTCAGTGATGAATAGTTAATTCATCTGTTGTTTAATCAATGGCAGGCCTAACCTATACATAAGATAACTAACGTAAGGACCCGTTTCAAATCTTTAACTGGCTTTAAGCCCTAGAGTGAAATTAGGACGCCAAGCTTTCGATACCTAGTACTTCCCATGATTACCTATCAGTACATTTTTTCAAAACCTAAACTAACAAGCAGTTTTAATTGGCTTAGACTAAATAGGTTCTAGGTCAATTCAGGTGTAAAGGGCAGGTCTAAGTCAACCAGTCTAATGTAATGTTCAAAACATGTTTATTTTGGATATTTTCACAATATCAATTTTTATTGTATTATTCGATAGTTTATCAAATACCTATGGGGAAAAAATTAGTAAAAAAAAATTAAATAGTATTTTTCCTAGAAACAATGACCAAAAACGATTGGCTAATCTCATTGGAGAACGGGATGAGTGTAGTAGGCGGGCTGTAGCTGATGACGTAGTAGCACCGTAAGCCACGCCCTCACCAATAAAAGCACAGTTATTTAGTACATAAAATGGTGCTCTCTCACTTTCATTAAGTGATCTAGATTTTACTTTCTTTGACTTCAGGAAAATATTTAATTAACAGTTTTGATTCTGCATTACACTAGAAGTATGAAACCGGAAATATAATGTTCAAAACATGTTTATTTTGGATATTTTCGCAATATCAATTTTTATTGTATTATTCGATAGTTTATCAAATACCTATGGGGAAAAAATTAGTAAAAAAAAATTAAATAGTATTTTTCCTAGAAACAATGACCAAAAACGATTGACTAATCTCATTGGAGAACGGGATGAGTGTAGTAGGCGGGCTGTAGCTGATGACGTAGTAACACCGTAAGCCACTCCCTCACCAATAAAAGCACAGTTATTTAGTACATAAAATGGTGCGCTCTCACTTTCATTCAGTGATCTAGATTTTACTTTCTTTGACTTCAGGAAAATATTTAATTAACTGTTTTGATTCTGCATTACACTAGAAGTATGAAACAGGAAATATAATGTTCAAAACATGTTTATTTTGGATATTTTCGCAATATCAATTTTTATTGTATTATTCGATAGTTTATCAAATACCTATGGGGAAAAAATTAGTAAAAAAAAATTAAATAGTATTTTTCCTAGAAACAATGACCAAAAACGATTGACTAATCTCATTGGAGAACGGGATGAGTGTAGTAGGCGGGCTGTAGTTGATGACGTAGTAACACCGTAAGCCACTCCCTCACCAATAAAAGCACAGTTATTTAGTACATAAAATGGTGCTCTCTCACTTTCATTAAGTGATCTAGATTTTACTTTCTTTGACTTCAGGAAAATATTTAATTAACTGTTTTGATTCTGCATTACACTAGAAGTATGAAACCGGAAATATAATGTTCAAAACATGTTTATTTTGGATATTTTTACGATATCAATTTTTATTACATTATTCGATAGTTTATCAAATACCTATGGGGGAAAAATTAGTAAAAAAAATTTAAATAGTATTTTTCCTAGAAACAATGACCAAAAACGATTCGCTAATCTCATTGGCGAACGGGATGAGTGTAGTAGGCGGGCTGTAGCTGATGACGTAGTAACACCGTAAGCAGGGAAGGGATTAGCTATGAGGTTAGCATACTGGACTCCCACGCCGGAGGTCCCGGGTTCGAATCCAGCAGCTGACCCTTAGATTTTCTCTTCCTAGGAGCTTCTTACAGCTCACTGTCCGGTGATGGACAGTGTTGTCTGTAACGAGAGAACACTGTCCGGAGGCCGGCAGTGCACTGGAAAAAGCTCCGGGCGCTAATAACCTTAGATGTTGACGCGCCTTAAATCATTAAAAAAAAAAAAAAAAAAAAAAAAAAAACACCGTAAGCCACTCCCTCACCAATAAAAGCACAGTTATTTAGTACATAAAATGGTGCTCTCTCACTTTCATTCAGTGATCTAGATTTTACTTTCTTTGACTTCAGGAAAATATTTAATTAACTGTTTTGATTCTGCATTACACTAGAAGTATGAAACCGGAAATATAATGTTCAAAACATGTTTATTTTGGATATTTTCGCAATATCAATTTTTATTGTATTATTCGATAGTTTATCAAATACCTATGGGGGAAAAATTAGTAAAAAAAATTTAAATAGTATTTTTCCAAGAAACAATGACCAAAAACGATTGGCTAATCTCATTGGAGAACGGGATGAGTGTAGTAG
This sequence comes from Rhodnius prolixus, assembly GCF_049639745.1. Lineage (NCBI taxonomy): Eukaryota > Metazoa > Arthropoda > Insecta > Hemiptera > Reduviidae > Rhodnius > Rhodnius prolixus. The sequence goes on along the minus strand of NW_027411582.1, from coordinate 38,051,706 downwards.
GCGGGCTGTAGCTGATGACGTAGTAACACCGTAAGCCACTCCCTCACCAATAAAAGCACAGTTATTTAGTACATAAAATGGTGCTCTCTCAATTTCATTCAGTGATCTAGATTTTACTTTCTTTGACTTCAGGAAAATATTTAATTAACTGTTTTGATTCTGCATTACACTAGAAGTATGAAACCGGAAATATAATGTTCAAAACATGTTTATTTTGGATATTTTCGCAATATCAATTTTTATTGTATTATTCGATAGTTTATCAAATACCTATGGGGGAAAAATTAGTAAAAAAAATTTAAATAGTATTTTTCCAAGAAACAATGACCAAAAACGATTGGCTAATCTCATTGGAGAACGGGATGAGTGTAGTAGGCGGGCTGTAGCTGATGACGTAGTAACACCGTAAGCCACTCCCTCACCAATAAAAGCACAGTTATTTAGTACATAAAATGGTGCTCTCTCACTTTCATTCAGTGATCTAGATTTTACTTTCTTTGACTTCAGGAAAATATTTAATTAACTGTTTTGATTCTGCATTACACTAGAAGTATGAAACCGGAAATATAATGTTCAAAACATGTTTATTTTGGATATTTTCGCAATATCAATTTTTATTGTATTATTCGATAGTTTATCAAATACCTATGGGGAAAAAATTAGTAAAAAAAATTTAAATAGTATTTTTCCTAGAAACAATGACCAAAAACGATTGACTAATCTCATTGGAGAACGGGATGAGTGTAGTAGGCGGGCTGTAGCTGATGACGTAGTAACACCGTAAGCCACTCCCTCACCAATAAAAGCACAGTTATTTAGTACATAAAATGGTGCTCTCTCACTTTCATTAAGTGATCTAGATTTTACTTTCTTTGACTTCAGGAAAATATTTAATTAACTGTTTTGATTCTGCATTACACTAGAAGTATGAAACCGGAAATATAATGTTCAAAACATGTTTATTTTGGATATTTTTGCGATATCAATTTTTATTGTATTATTCGATAGTTTATCAAATACCTATGGGGGAAAAATTAGTAAAAAAAATTTAAATAGTATTTTTCCTAGAAATAATTACCAAAAACGATTAGCTAATCTCATTGGCGAACGGGATGAGTGTAGTAGGCGGACCGCAACTGATGACGTAGGGACACCGTAAGCCACTCCCTCACCAATAAAAGCACAGTTATTTAGTACATAAAATGGTGCTCTCTCACTTTCATTCAGTGATCTAGATTTTACTTTCTTTGACTTCAGGAAAATATTTAATTAACTGTTTTGATTCTGCATTACACTAGAAGTATGAAACCGGAAATATAATGTTCAAAACATGTTTATTTTGGATATTTTTACGATATCAATTTTTATTGTATTATTCGATAGTTTATCAAATACCTATGGGGGAAAAATTAGTAAAAAAAATTTAAATAGTATTTTTCCTAGAAATAATTACCAAAAACGATTAGCTAATCTCATTGGAGAACGGGATGAGTGTAGTAGGCGGGCTGTAGCTGATGAGGTAGTAACACCGTAAGCCACTCCCTCACCAATAAAAGCACAGTTATTTAGTACATAAAATGGTGCTCTCTCACTTTCATTCAGTGATCTAGATTTTACTTTCTTTGACTTCAGGAAAATATTTAATTAACTGTTTTGATTCTGCATTACACTAGAAGTATGAAACCGGAAATATAATGTTCAAAACATGTTTATTTTGGATATTTTCGCAATATCTATTTTTATTGTATTATTTGATAGTTTATCAAATACCTATGGGGGAAAAATTAGTAAAAAAAATTTAAATAGTATTTTTCCTAGAAACAATGACCAAAAACGATTGGCTAATCTCATTGGAGAACAGGATGAGTGTAGTAGGCAGGCTGTAGCTGATGACGTAGTAACACCGTAAGCCACTCCCTCACCAATAAAAGCACAGTTATTTAGTACATAAAATGGTGCGCTCTCACTTTCATTCAGTGATCTAGATTTTACTTTCTTTGACTTCAGGAAAATATTTAATTAACTGTTTTGATTCTGCATTACACTAGAAGTATGAAACCGGAAATATAATGTTCAAAACATGTTTATTTTGGATATTTTTACGATATCAATTTTTATTGTATTATTCGATAGTTTATCAAATACCTATGGGGGAAAAATTAGTAAAAAAAATTTAAATAGTATTTTTACTAGAGATAATTATCAAAAACCATTGGCTAATCTCATTGGCGAACGAGATGTGTGAAGTAGGTGGACCGCAGCTGATGACGTAGAGACACCGTAAGCCACTCCCTCACCAATAAAAGCACAGTTATCCAGTACATAAAATGGTGCTCTTTCACTTTCATTCAAAGATCTCGAGCAGACTTTTTCCCTTCAAAGGACTTCAAAACGTATGGAAATCCGAAACAGAAAACATAGGAGGAAAAAAGGAAACTCTCTTATTTGGAGTAAAAGAAAATAGAAATGATAAAATAAAATAACCCTAACCTTTCTGTATAAATCGACCCATAATATCATCGTTCAGGGCTGCACCAATTCTCTTGATGTCGAAATAACATGCTGGGCTGAAGGAGATGACCATATTCTCTTCCAAGATTCTGGTCGTCTTCATGGTGGGCAGCCAACGTTCACAAGGTGGCGGCGGAGTAACATCGTGAATGTAACCTCCCACATCGTTGTAATCAATGCCTATCAGCTGGATGATTCCTTGTGGCGCGAAGACTGTAGCTATACCACTGCAGACCATATCATTTATATTACCCTGAAACATTATCAGCTAATTTTTTTTTCACGTCTTTCGTTTTTATCGAATGATTATGGAAAAAGAGAAATAAAAATATTAAAAAAAAATTGTAAAAATTTTTACTCCATCTCTTTTAAGTCGAAATTCGACTTAAAAATGCCTTTAAATGTATACGAGGGTCGTTTGAAAAGTCCGTGCAAAGTCAGAGAGATAGCACTACTGGCGCGTATCGAGGTTATGTTTAGTTAGTAGCATCTCTTGGAAGAACACACACCAAGTTTCAGCCAGATCGGTCTATTTCTTTGTGTTTGGCATTCGTTTGAATCGAGGAAGTCGAGTGATTTTCAAAAAATGGACGAAAAAGAATTTCGTGTGTTGATTAAACACTACTTTATGAAAGGCAAAACGCCTCAGGAGACTAAAGAGAAGCTTGATAAACATTATGGTGACTGCACCTTCGATTAGAACAGTTTATAAGTGGTTTCAAAATTTTCGGAGTGGCCATATGGGCACAAGTGACGCTGAACGTTCTGGACGCCCTGTTGAGGTTACTACTCCAGAAATCATTGATAAAATCCATGATATGGTAATGGATGACAGAAGAGTGAAGGTGCGTGAGATTGCTAGTGCTGTGGGCATCTCGAATGAACGGGTACATAATATTTTGCATCAACATTTGGACATGACAAAGCTATCCGCAAGATGGGTGCCGCGATTGCTCACGCTTGACCAAAAACGAAATCGTGTGAAGTGTTGCAAGGACGGTTTGCAGCTGTTCCAGAAGAACCCGCAGGACTTTAAGCGTCGTTTCGTCACTGTGGATGAAACATGGATACATCACTACACTCCTGAGACCAAGGGGGAATCTGCGCCAAAAAAAAAGGCGAAGATTGTTTCTTCGGCCGGAAAGATTATGGCGACTGTATTTTGGGATTCGCAAGGAATAATCCTCATCGACTATCTGGAAAAGGGTAAAACTATTACAGGTGCATATTATTCATCGTTATTGGACCGTTTGAAAACCGAGCTGCAAGTAAAACGCCCACGATTGGCCCACAAAAAAGTCCTTTTCCATCACGACAACGCACCAGCTCACACCTCAGCAGTTGTGGTCGCAAAATTAATGGAAATAGGGTTCCAACTCGTTTCACATCCCCCCTATTCTCCAGACTTGGCTCTCTCGGACTACTATTTGTTCCCCAATATGAAGAAATGGCTGGTGGGAAAAAGATTTTATTCAAACGAGGAGGTGATTGCAGAAACGAATGGCTATTTTTCAGACTTGGACAAATCCTATTATTCGGAAGGGATCAACAAACTAGAGCAGCGTTGGACGAAGTGTATAAGCCTAAAAGGAGAGTATGTTGAAAAATAAAAAAGGTTTACCCCAAAAAATTAAGTAGTTTTTATTTTTGCACGGACTTTTCAAACGACCCTCGTAAGATATCGCTCTCGCGTCCCTGAACTCATCTTATTTAGATTTTTAAGGGTGTTTCTACACGGAAAAAAATATAAGAAACAAAAATTGTAGAAAAATATAAAAATTAGCTCCCCCTGGAATGGCAGAATAAAATCAAAACCCAAGAAATCGTCTGCTAAACTATGGGTTGCGACGTCCTGTGACATTTGAGGTCGGAAAACTCTGGACCTGTTGAAAGAAGAGAGTCTCTTTTTTTGGTTGCAGCGTCTGGGGGGGAGGAACAGCATCCGCCCAATGATAAATCTAATTTAATTTAGACTAGCATACCTACTCATCCTCAAACTACTCTTCTCACCTATGCTGTCGACATTGCCATCTTATCTACTGACAAAGATCCATTAATAGCTCATAGAAACCTTCAGTCTCACCTCACCTCCTTAGAAAATTGGTTCAAAAAATGGGGCTATCAAACTGAACTAGTGCTGCACGAGACCGAGACGAGGCGAGACTTTATGCAGTCTCGATCTCAGTCGCTCAAGTCTCGGCCTCGGTCTCGGTCTCGGTTTTTTGAATTTTTGTTTAAGTATTAAAAGCGGTTTGCTATTAATAATCTTTTCAAAAAATGTTATAATTTTCTAATAATTATTTTAATTTATATATTGGTAATGAAAATGTATGTAAAAGAAGACAACTACTTACACTTCAATGCATCATATGTTACCATTTCTGTTATATATCTTTATATAATTTCAAAAAGATGTTAAAAACGCACCAAATGAAAGACCCAAATAACATATCTGCCTGCTATAACAAGTCGATTCGTGAAATAAAAAATACACCTCCCAACAAACTTCCCGCTCCATTAGTTATGGCTGTTGTTGAAGATAAAGAATCTGATGATTCACCTTTTGACGACGACGACGACTGCATCAATATTTTTGCACCATTTGCTCAAAAATCAGCAAATATCACCGAAGCATGGAAGACAGAAATAATTAATTACACCAAATTAGACCAAGCACCAGTAGACCTTGACATTTTAGAATGGTGGAAAACACTTGAGAATTCCTTCAAAAATTTGTCTAGAATGGCGAAAGATATTTTTAGTATCTGTGCAACTTCAGTGCCATCGGAAAGATTATTTTCGCAAGCTGCGATGATAATGACCAATAGAAGATCTTCTCTAACTTCTGACTCAGTAAAAGCTCTTTCATCAATGCTTGGGCAAAGTGTATCTTAAAAACGAAAATTTGTGGCAATATTTTTTAGGTGCACAGATAGTCTTTTTTTTCAAATTCACTAATTCCAAAATTCTAAAATATAATTCAAATAATATCAAAGTTCAAAGTATTAGATTATTAATAGTGAAATTTATGAAATTGAATGAATGAATGATATGAATAGTGAAATTTAGTGAATTTATGTAAAAATTATGTAATTCGAAGGGGGCCGCCACGGTAGCCGAGCGGTGCGAGACCTGCGAAGCTAATGTGTATTGTGGTACTGGGTTCGATTCCCGGTCTTAGGCCTTGGATTTTATTTAATGTTTAATATGAGTTTACAGTAAAGTATGTTTGCTAGTCGCCTCCGTCCGGGACACCTAATTGGTAGTTGGACGTAAAGCCCCGCCTGAAAAAATAGGCGATTACTTTACTTTGCTTACTTTACTTATGTAATTCGAAGTCAAATAGATGTAGTAATATTGAATATATATAATAAAATCGTATCTTTTAATAATTAATTCAATACCCGTAATGATTATTTATTAATAAAGAACACAATTTTATAATTTTGTAGCTAAAAATTAATATTTGAAAAACCGAGACGAGACCGAGATTTCTCGACGAGATATATATCATGTCTCGATCTCGGTCTCGGTCTCGGTTGCTCAAGTCTCGTCTCGGTACCGAGACCGAGACCGAGATTTGTCTCGTTTCTCGTGCAGCACTAAACTGAACGAAACTAAATCTCAAAATATTACCTTCTTCGAAGCATCACTCTTCCTCCTGTCTTTTACATTTCTAATTCCTTTACCAGTAGTCAACCAGTAGCCCGCTACCTTGGGCTTTACCTTGACAGAAGACTTACATGGAACCCTAATACTTGACTTAAGGAGAATAGAACTCAACAGACGCTTCCGACAACTGAAAAGACTACTCGACAACAGATCAAAACTCACTCTGGACAACAAAAAGACTTAACTATATATGATGTAAGTATATTAAAGCCAGTCTGGGCTTATGGCATCGAAATGTTGGGGAGGTTCAACCAGACGCTCAAAACTGCAAAGGATCCAATCCTTGGAATCTAAAATTCTTCACTCTATAGTAAACGCTCCCTTCTAACTACGTCACCAATCAAACCATTCACACAGATTTGAACATTCCTTTCGTCACACAAGTTGCAATCTTAACATTCAAACTTGTACAACATCTATCTTCAAGAACATTTCCAGATAACACTTCTAGGACAGTCTTAAAAGGCAGTGGGCCTCGCGATCTCCTCTCTGATGATGAGAGTCAGTAGAATGTAAAATGTTATTGGAGAGTTACCGCTGGGTAACTTCTCCACCCTGATATGTGTGATATGTTGCTTATTGTTACCCTTGTTGCTTATAACGCAAAATGCGTTGATTGTAACTAAATAAATGATTAAAAAAAAAAATTTAGACAACGATGTGCGTTCTTTGAAAAAAAGCGTTTTAGTTGAAAACCAACCTGCACTACACCCAATTCCTTGAGTTCTTCCAGTAGTATTTGATGTGCGTACGTCTGCAGTTCCACACAACCAATTCCATCTCTAAGAATCAACAACACTTTGCTTTGTACGGTAAGCACCACCTTGTAGGCTAGTTTTTGGGCCAAACTAAATTTACCGCTGGCTGGATAGGTAATGGTTGCTTTTGTTGCATATCCGCAGTATTTTGCACCCAATTCCAGTAAACATAGATCTCCTTCCTCAATTATCCTGCGGAATAATTAAATAATGATATAAGAAGGAATAAAAAGAAAGGATTTCCATGAATAACTTTGATAATAACTGTGAGTCCTTCGTATTCAACATCGAAGATTTCAAACAGGTGGCTAAACTAAAACGTGGTCGCATTTCTCTTGAAATTGTTCAATGTGCAACCTGCAAGCACAGATGAAAACATCTAGAAGCTGCAGAAAATATCGTCTGATACTCTGAACGATCGGCGATTATGTATTCTCATCTCCATCAGTCATAGTTCCTATTCGTTGGTAAAAAAGGGTTTATTTCCTGAGATACTATTCTAGACAGGTTCCCTTCAAGTCCACCACCACTCGCCAGTCACACTTACTTGTCCATGGGTGCAGAATAGTTAAGTTTCAGCACGTTAAGTCCAGCAGCGCAACGTCCAAAGCAGGTGCTCAGTTTACATCCGGCGGAAAAATAGCAAAAATGTTTAAAGATGGCATCTGCTTGGTATTCATAGTTACCAGGTCTGATTCTCAGCATGATGTATTTTAGCGCTTCGCACAGAATCACCCCGGCACGTTTCATGATGCTGATCTCCTCGTTGGTTTTTATCACACGCAGATTCGCCATTATCGGGTAGATTAGCTCACTGTCAGTGGCTATATTGTAAACATTCTTAAACTTTGCAGTGAGCAACGGTAGTCCTGTTTCCGGGTTAGTACCGCCAAGCAGCAGTACAAAATCCGGCTGAGTACTACTCAACTCGTCGTCAATTCGATCATGTGTGTACACCTTGTCGATGTCATAGAGGCTCTTGAGTGAAATATCTTCGGATAGGTTGCTCACAGACAGATCGTCATCGTCTAACTCCAATCTGTAACCAAAATTTCTTAGTTAAGTGCAAACAAATCTGTCATTAAATCGTAAGCAATGAGAAAAGTTACACTTTCTACATCAAGGGAGATCAACCCATCGGAAATAAAAAAATCTTTAAACAATGCCAATACCTTTTGTCTTAGTAGTGGAAGCGGAAGAAGCACAAGAAGTTAGAGGAAGCGGGACGCGATGTGGAGTTGCTGCAGGAACTGCTACTGCGCCTAAATAGTCATCTGCCCAAAAAGTTGGTGCCCGCATTTCAGTCGCTGCTAAATCCTCAGCGACATCGGTTATGATCATGGTTAATTTTTATGGCAAAACATAATTAGAAGAACAGCGGACTGCATTAGAAGAACAGCGGACTGTATTAGAAGAACAGCGGACTGTATTAGAAGAACAGCGGACTGTATTAGAAGAACAGCGGACTGTATTAGAAGAACAGCGGACTGTATTAGAAGAACAGCGGACTGTATTAGAAGAACAGCGGACTGTATTAGAAGAACAGCGGACTGTATTAGAAGAACAGCGGACTGTATTAGAAGAACAGCGGACTGTATTAGAAGAACAGCGGACAGTTTAAAGCAGCCCCGTTTACTTTAAGTGCATCCCGAGCTTCTAGGATAGAGAGTTTGGGGGTAATCTTAATGAGACTACTTACTTGGGAAGAAACAAGACCACTTCTCCAGATCTCACGTCAATGGAAGCGTAACAGTCCGGCTCAAGGACGCCGAACAGCCAATAGAAGAAGGACTCCTGGTTGAATTCATATACCAGTTCCGTGTCGTAATGATGCAACCTGCTGCCACCTTGCAGCAATATCACCGACCTGGGTATCACGTTTTTCACCTCTTCCAACAATCGTCTTTGATTGTCCTTGAAGATGATATTTGTAGCGTAACTTTGTATGCCAAGAGTTTGCACGAAATCCGTGTAATATCCTTCTTCAGCTTCACTTTCTGACTCTGTTTCCGCCTTACAAAGAGCCATCTAGTTCTTTCCTTGGTTTACCTTTATATATATATATTTTTATTTAATTTTTATTCTCCAATGAATTTTTGTAAGTACATATATTATATAAATAATGATTTCTTTAAAAATCTAATTCTACTTTAAACGTTTTAAAATTGTGAATGAATTTTTTTATTAATAAATTTTACCATAGATTCATCTTCTAATTGTAAACATATGATTTTTAAATTGAAATTCACGAAAACCGTTTTCGGTTTCACAGGATCAGAAATACACTTGGGATGATGACTTAAACAAAACTTAGTTGGTTGGATAGTCTCAGTAATCTGATATTCCTGTTAATGTAATCGTAACCCTTAGATTTTTATCCTTGGTCGAACGCATGTTTATTGTAGCCCTGAACGGTTTCAGACTTTGGTGTAGAGCCTTCGACTTCACTTAAGTTTCCGTCTTGCACAACACAAGTGTAAACATAACTCGATTTCAGTACATTTTCCCATTCTTAGATGAACTACAGAAGATACACCAACTTTATAATAATTATGTACAAGTATTATACAGACAATAAGCGCTGAAGATGACCTAGTCCCTAGGTCGAAAACTCGGCACAATAAATGAATACCATGACTGAAATTGGCTTTATTCTGTGTTACTTCTTCTTTAAAGACTATAATGAAATATTCCGAGTGACTTTAATAAGTTTTAAATGAGTTTTACACTGTTTTAACTCCGAAAAGAGCTATTTGAAAGCCTCCAGCTTTTACAAATTCTTACAAATTGCCGAGCTTACATTGCTCCGTGCTGAACGGCTACCGCTTCACAACCATTAATATTAACTACTAAATAATAATAGTTACCTCTCTATGAATTGCAGGCCAATCGAAAGAACCGCCAAAGACGTGGAGTTGATATGCGCTCGACTGAAACGGCTGGAAATGTTGGCAAGGCTGCCAACCAGTGTGCTCTCCTATCTGGCACACCATGCCTTCTATGAAGACCTGGAACGAGGAGTTACCCGTGAGTAAAAACTTTACTTACTTTTAATATCTTAGATTTTAATTTTCAATCTTTGCCTTAAAATAACTAAGTATATCAGATATATTATTCAAAGTAAAGCTTCTAATCTAGAAATTGAATGAATTTACAGGAAAAACTGTGATGCATTTTTTTTTTTGGAAACTCAAGAAAAGTTGAAAGCTGAGGAAAAGCCATTCCCCTTATCCCCTAATTGAATTTTCCTTGAGGAAAAATTGTTTCAAATGAAAGTTGTTGGCAAACATGACGAGTAAACTGTGTTTAAAGAAATGGATTGTCGTCATTTTGCTGTGAATCTGTAGAAAAGGAAACAACGCATTACGTGGTACTTCCGGTTGTAGGATTTAGGACCTATGATCTCAGGTTTGGAGTTCTTCTGTCCACCATTTTGTTGAAACCATTATTTTGGACTCAGGGGGGACCCTAAAACTGGTAAAGAAACGTGACTAGCATTAATTATCTATCTATCATTAAACATGCGGCCCTCTGAGAACATTTATCCGGCCCCTCGCCGCACTTCCGGAAAGGGCATCTCTTTCATTGGTGGTCAGTGAGAGGAGCATTATATGTGCCGCAAAGCGCTGCGTCGCTCATGTACAGTACTACTTCCGAAGACGCGCGTCACGGCTCCGAAAAATAACAGCCAGAAGTAGGGAAGAATGGCAAAGCACTATAACTAAACCGGACATTGGACCATCTCATTAGCCAAAAGCAGATCCATAGTTCCCACAGATATACTGTGGGCAGTTTGGTGTTTTAAATTTACTTGTTCTTTATTTGAAATATTCTATTTGTTCCCTTTTTTTTTTTTACTTTAAAATAGTTTGTTTTATATTCAGGTCCCCTGTACAAAAAGTTTGGGGACCCCTGCGGATGTAAACATTTCGCAGATATCCATAAATGAATTATGTTTCGTCATAATGTGGTACTATTTTATTAACAAACTAGAAGCGGATACGGAGGAAATTAAATGGAGTTTCCGGCCAAAGGTGAACTGTTGTAGAGTATGCCCCCGGGTTATTTGGTTATTGTTAGCGACAGGGAGAGTTGAGGTCTGACAAAGAACAACAAGGTCTCGTTATTTTCTACGTCACAGAACCTCCCCCCATCACCTTATTGTAGTTTTAGAGGTCTCGGAAATATGAACAGAGTTCACCGGGGGGGGGGGGCAGCGGGCTCTACACTCAAGATAGTAAATCTAATTTGTTGTTCGACAGTAATAACCCACGAAGTGGTGTCTGTTGTAACTAACTCTTGTTCATCTCATGAAGGCTGAGTGAAATATCCAGCCGGAGTACGTACGATACGTATGTAGGGTCAACACTGGCAACAACAACACAACAGGTGTTCGCGATCAATATGAGAGTTTGGTGGTAGCAGGAGGAGGAGGAGATTCTGGCGTTAAGTCCTGAGGATCTTTTTTGGTGTTAAGACCTGGTACATCCAGGCAAAACAATGACCTTTTTCACTTCATTAATTATTGTTTAATTGATTTCGTATAGAACACTACATTCTCATTTTCTCTCACTCTAGAAGGCATTGCAATCGTGAAGCATTTCCATCCTTAACAGATCACCGGAAATAGCCCTTAAACAGATTTTATAAACTGTATTTTAGTGTTTGTGCCCTGATCGCCAAAAGTTATAATTTGATATTCCTCTTCAACTGAGCGCCTGCGTCACACTTTAAGCTTTTAGACAAAATCATCCATACCGGAAGTGCCACATTGCTGAACTGATTTTTTGTGTTGGGGAGGGGGAAATTTCCGCGGAAAAAGGGATTTTTGTTTTTGTAAAAACTTGCGTGTACAAACTTGTCTGTATGTAGTAAACAGTCTGAAACTTTTATATTCAAATGTTTTTCGCCGGAAAAAAACTCGATTAAGGGCGAGATGAGATGGTAACCAAAAATCCAAATGAGTGGGAAATTGGCCGGCAGGAAGTGCCCCTTTTAAGGAATCAATTTTCCAGTTTTCCTAGAAGGATTTTCTCAAAAAAAACAAAAAACAAAAAAACGATTTTCTTTAAACTTAGAATAAATATTACACCAGAGTGGTTTCTGCGCAGAATTCAGCTTCAGCGAACTAATGAAAATTCAGTAAACAGACGCTAAAATTATTGGCAAAGATGTCCCGGATTGCAGAAGAAATTTTTTTTTTGTCTCGAGTAGTTTTTTTTGGGCCTAATAAAGCATTTTTTATCAGATCATGCTATTGGTCTACGGCAGCGTTTCCCAACCTCTTTTTTTGGCTCGCTTAGACCACTTGGTAGTACGAGATCATGCTAAATTGTAACACTTCGTAAAAATGAATGTATTTCGTGAAATTTGTTATTCCGAGCATGTTATTTTATTATTATCATCTTTATTTGTAAAGAGATACAATGTATCTGTTCACAAAGGAGTTCCAAGTTCATGTTCATTTTATAAACTTTGTAAAGTGTAAGATCTTAGTTTTAAAACTTTTTTTAAATTAAATTTAATATTGCTTGGATAGGAGCTTACTCATTACAATCAAGTCTCTTTAAGCACATTTTTCATAGTTATCATTTAAGTTCTGTCACATGATAATTCTGTTAAATTTTCTTTATTTTTTATCGATAATGATGTAGCTTTTCCTAAATTTTCTTTATAGAAGGGGGTTTCAAATCCAATTATCATTTGTGTTTTCGGGTTTTGGGAAAATACTCCATGAAAGACAATTTTAATACAGATAAATGTGCTATTATATTTTCTCGTATATCTTGAGACAAACCAACCTTATTACTCTACTACATATTAACAACTTTACTATATAATATTATTAATTAAAATAATTTTTATGAATTATAGGAAAAAACGTATCTATGATATTTTTATGATTTAATTTTTTTTAATTTTTCATGTCCGCCATTATTGATTATTTTTCGCCTACCACAGATTGGGAAACGCTGGTCTACGACACGACGTAGAAGCCGCCACGTCACCAAACCAAAGTGAAGGTTAAAAAAAAAAAAACATCATATAACTAATTTTACCTACTACCTAATTTTTCTTCTTTGGGCCACTGAAGAAGGCACACATCAAAATATAAATAGGGGAAAAAGAAATGGACGAAAAGCTAGCAGTACCAATTTGAAGAATGATTAAAAATTATGACTTTTTTTTTTTGTATTTTTAAAATGATAAGGTTGAGACCCACCCACATTCTGTGTATTGGTAAGTAAAAAAATGTGAAAGAGTTGGCGAACTTTGGATATGACGTCATACATTACATTTCATGTCAATAGATATTGTGTTCACCTATTTCTCAATAATATGGCGCTGACAAAGGACTGAAAGGAAATGTGTCAGGTCGGAAGTTTACGGACTACTTCTTTCTCAACGTCATTCCTTTGATAAAGAAGAAAGCATATCGATGACGTCACTTTATTCGCACGGACAAATTTATTTCCAGCTATATCATATTCGTTTCTTCCAACATGGAGTGCTCTTACTAAATATTTTTTAGGTCTTATGTTTAGATGCAAAAGACCATCTTCATATCAATAGTACAATAGTGTGACTACTGCAATACACAGCTATTATGCAATTATGATACTCTCATTTATCGATTATTGTAACTATATTACGGTAAAATGATCATTGTGCCATGTCTTTTTGTGGATAATGAAGATGTAGCCAGGGCGATCTGAAATATCTTTTTTTAAAGACAAGGATTTAAGTTGGAAATTTAAGTTGGTTTGCTATAATTCAATCCAAAGATTATAATTGGAAATCAGGCAATTAAGATCGTGAAAAGAATTTCATCTTCCTCTAATGAGGTCCATAACTAAGAGGTCATTAAACCCTCTTTGGAGAAGCAAATTACTTATTTTCTTAAATTAATTGTATAAATTGTGTAGGAGAGCACCCTCCCAAAATATTACTTTGAAATACAAAAAAGTAAACTAAAGTAATCGCCTAATTATTTAGCTTAACGTTAAGTTGGGTTTAACGTCTAACTATCCAGGGGTCGTTGATGGGGGCGGAAACTCATCCTTTACTATTAGTGTTTTTTGTAATAAATATAAAGTAGTAAGATTTAGGATTCGAAGTAGGGGATCTCTCACTTACAAAATTGGCCGCTCTCTTGGTTTTCATACAGTCGTAGAATGTTCTAGAGTCCGTTAGAAGCTTACAGCATAATCTAGGGGCATTTCTGTCCGGCACTGGTCAAGTCTAGATTCCCGACTTTTGCTAGCTCTTCCTAGTGACTCGCTAACGAACCAGAGGTTCCAATCTCCTCCCAAGAGATGGCGCCAAAGTCATTTCGTTACAGTATTTTTTTAATACTTGACTTGACCAGTGCCAGACAGAAATGCTTAAGCTGTAAGCTTCTAGCGGACTCTAGAACATTCTACGACTATATAAAAACCAAGAGTGCGGCTCCAGTCAGTCTAGTCTAGTGCTGTCCAGTAGTCAGTATATGAGCATTAATTTAGGTAGTAATTGTTTAACAGTGAACTGTTGTGACTTTAATGAATTAGTTCAGTAAATAGTCGGGTTGTTAGTAAATGTTTATTTACTGTGCTGTGTAATAAATCAGGTTTTGTTGCAAGTGTAGCGTGTTTTATCATTTACGAACCTATTTATCAGTCACTAGTTGTAGTTTGCAGTTTTTGATTCTCAAGTAGAGAGAGAGGGAGTGAGAAAAACTTTACAATGCGCTCCACACCAACAGACACCACTACTTTTTTACATTATACATCACGTGATCATGGAAAAAAACTAAAAATAGAAAGCCACCACGATCTGTGAGGAATGAGAGAAAAACAAAATGGAGAATACAAGATTAAGGCTCTCGATGGAGGCGCTATAAAAGTGGTATATAATAAAAGAGTGTTGTATACCATGTAGATAATATATTATATTATCTACATGGTATACAACACTCTGTTGTTACCCTAGCGAAATAGAAAAACAAAAAAAAAGTAATAAAGATGTGAATGAAATAGTGTGTTAGATAGTGGGTGCCATTTTAATAAAAACTGAACTTCTTTGAAACCAGTTCGCAAAGTGAATCTTTATTATGAATCTTTTTTAGGGAACTTTGTTGGCTTTATTTATTTATTTATTTTATTTTTGAAAAGAAATATTTGTTGCAAACCTAAGGTAACTAACACCTTGGCATGGATATGTTAACAAACCCATTTTATTTATTCATGACTTAGTTAGTTATTCCCATCTACTGACTGCATCCAAAACACTCATACATAAATAAATTATAAAGGACTAATATAAGGACTTAATATTAACAATTCAGAACAGGTTGGTTTACCCCCGTCCCATCAAGGGCAAGGCGGCCCCTTCACTAGTATTTATACATTCATTAAAATATATTAAAACATGGTCCAATGTTTTTGGGGGACATTTTCTGGCATGACCGAACTCCAACCAGGGGTGAATTAAATTTTTGG
This sequence comes from Rhodnius prolixus, assembly GCF_049639745.1. Lineage (NCBI taxonomy): Eukaryota > Metazoa > Arthropoda > Insecta > Hemiptera > Reduviidae > Rhodnius > Rhodnius prolixus. Next base: position 38,036,285 of record NW_027411582.1, on the reverse strand, counting down.
GAAATGGAAATTGTTACTGGCAGGAGTTAGTAGAAAACTCTCTTAATCTAGGAGGAAAAACAGATTTTATTTTATTTTTCACTAATCCTAATTTAAATAAAAATTTAAAGGTAGTTGCTTTGTTCCATTCAGTGATGTTGCATAAATCACTAAGTCACCAATGTTTAGCTGGAGTAATTAAAAAATTAAGAACTGTTTAGAATGCCCGCGATGCTGGAAACTAAATTCAAAGAATCCATAAATTGGGAATGTGGATATGGCCTTGAAAGGAAACCGAAATAGTAGCCTCTAATAGAATCCCCTAAACCAGATTGGCTGGCAAGGACTGTTTTTTTTTTTTAACTCGTCAACTATGAACACGAGATGATTACGAGATGAACACTACAAATTCTCTTAATCTTAAATTCAATTAATTTATGAAAGTTACAATAAACATATGCGCTACAAAGGATAAAATCATCGATTATAGATTGATTGATTGAGTGATTGTAGATGGATTGAGTGATTATACGATATATTGATTGATAGAGTGATTATAGATTGATTGATTGATTGATTATAGATGGATTGAGTGATTATACGATAGATTGATTGATAGAGTGATTATAGATTGATTGATTGATTGATTATAGATGGATTGAGTGATTATAGATTGAGTGAGTGTATAGATTGATTGATTGAGTGATTATAGATTGATTGATTGAATGATTATATTAACTGATTGAGTGATCACAGATTGATTGTTTGAGTGAGTGATTATAGATTGATTGAATTATTACATATTGACTGATTGAGTGATCATAGATTTATTGATTGAGTGTATAGATTGATTGATTGATTAAGTGATTATAGATTGATTGAGTGAGTGACTATAGATTGATAATAAAAATGAAAATTGAAAAAATGATCTTTAACTTCAAAATTTTAGCTAAATATTTAAACCGCCTTAAAATTATACAAATAGTAAGACCGTACATGAAGCCGAAATATTACTTAAATGGTTCAGTTTTCAACAAGTTATTTACTATATTGCAATTACGAAATGCAATCTGTGTGACCTTTAAAAATTGAAGTTCTGAAAATGACTGAAATTTTTAGTTTGGCTGAAAAGACGAAAAGGGCTGAAATAAATTTACGGTTGATAATATGATTAATCAACTTTTCTCGGATCAAGTAAAGAGAATATATTTTTCTTATTTATATTTCTGACTCTACGTTAATACATAGAATATCCCTGGCTAAAGTTCGAGTTACAAGTATCCCAAGTAGCTGGATGAGGTCATTTTGAGTGCAGCAATAAACGTGATTGGTATTGTGAAGGGGGAAAGGCCCAAATCTCACACCAAGGAATCGATCTGATTCTCTCAACTCAGACTCTAAGAACACTTGTCTGCTGATCCATTTATCTTGGGCACCCCTTCCTTCTTCCAGCCACCACTGGTACTGTACTGCGGGTAATCAATATTGGAAGATTGATTATTTTTCTTAAATTTGTGTGCATGTATTGGTGCATGAAAGTGTGTAAATTGTGTCTGTGCCTGTGTACTTACCAATTCTTATTTTGTACAGGGAGAACAATTGATTAAAGAATTTTTGATAAATAAAATTTACAATTTTTACCTATTCTTATACTGGTAAGCGGAAATAATGTAATGTAATAGAATTTACTGCTATTTCCGGCTTTTTAGGTTCCTCTTTATATCTGAGTAATTTTTGATTGTAACTTATAATTCGTACCAGACATCAATGACGTCAAAGTTGTAATTCAAGGAACCGATAAAATCGATAAATATTAATAAATCTATTTAATAAAGTGATATCGTACGTTAGATCGATTAATTTTCGTTCAAATTTTAGTACTTTGCTTCTATTTAACCCCTTATAAATATTTAATAGTTGTTAAGTTTGTAAATAAACAATGAATTGGTAATTAATTTTAAGTTCAAAAGAAAAGTTTTAGTTACTCAAGTCAACTCATGGACCGGAGTATAATATACAGGGTGTATGCGGTGGAGAGGTCGAAACTTCAATTTTAGCTAGGCACCTCCCTATAGTACTTTTTTACCAATGTGTTTTATTGCTACTTTATTTTTTTACTTCCGTTTTATTAAATAATGATTGTTAAAAAACTAAAATGTTCCTTCTCCAAAAATCGACATTTGAGTAAATTAGTAGTGAAAAGTCGGTTACGCAAAATCCCAGTTTTCTGCATCTACACTCCTCTGTTCGGGGTAGGGTTTTATTAAAAAGCAAAAAAAATCCATATGGTCTTGAAGCTCAATAAATGCACAACTTTTTCTGTAATTATGCGACTCCTTGATTCATTAATCATTGAAAAAATGCAGTTAAAAATTTTAACAAAAATCATCGAGAACGAAATTTTTTAGAAATTAAAGTAAAAATTTCATTGTTATAAGAAACGTTTTGAGGCTCTGGTTTAAGCAGATTTATAGGAAATTTAATGCTCTTTCATTTGGAATAAGCAGATTTGTTGTAGGATAAAGGATAGAAAAGTTACGACCCGTTTTTATGGTGAAAAACGCGAATATCGACGGAAAAGTTAAAAATTCAAATATCTTGGACACTATTGAGAATCAGGCCAAAGTGAAGAGAATATTTTTTGTTGCATTTTAGCTGCTCAATCACCTCCCGAAGTTTCGACCACTCCTCCGCATACACCCTGTAATTAGAGAGGTAGAGAGGTAGAGAGAAAAAAAATCGATGAATCGATTTCGGGAGAAGATATCAATCGGTTCCAGAGTAAAGGTGCACTTCCGCTTGAGAGATTTCTGTCCGGCTAACAAGGGCGTGTATCCAAACGAAGTATAAAGTTTGAACTTACTGTGCTTTTTAATGAAATGGCACTCCGAAGCACACCGTTCCTTAAACTTTGTGCTTTGCAAGCCACAACTTATCCCTTTCTTCAAATTATATAGCACAGGGGTCGGCTACCTATTTCAAGTAGAGAGCCATTTCTCCTTAAATAATTTTAATAAATCTTACCAAGAGCCGCAAGGATGATAGTGTAAACAAACTCTGTAGATCATTTGTATTCACAAATTATTGTTTTTATGATATTCAATAACGTTTAAATGTTTTATAAATTTATTTTCACATATTGCAAAGTAAATAAACAAATAAATAATAACTAAACCGGTATTTGAATAAAAATGGCGACAGTCCTATATATTACGTACTGTATTTTAATATAATTCTATTCAATTTCAAACCTATCATATTTCAAATTCTTTTTGATAAAATATCTTTACTTTAATAAATGAAATTTACATTTGTTTCAATAAAATTGAAATATACAATTTATTTTAGACAGGCTGAAGAGCCACAAAATTTGGATTTGCATGTCGATTATTGGTGCTTATTTTGTGTTTTTCTCGCTGGCTCTGTGAGTACTCTATTTATAGACAGGAAGGAGCACCAATATGCACCGGATACTCCTTTATAGAAAGTGTGTGAAGGTGCTTATTTATAAACACTGGGACCTAATCCGAGGGAACTAGCTGACCCGTAAGATCGCCTTGACGACCTACCTACCTTCCATCGGCGACATCCAAACACAACGTTCTCCACCACCTCTCTCCTGGGGACGGCGGAGGCAGTCGCCATATACACAGAACCTCTCTCCCTCTCTCTTCTTGTATCCTGCTGCCGCCTCCAGCCACCCAGTCAGGTCACAGCCTTCAATCTTCAAACAAGCCGAAAACTCACCCTCCTGTTATTGTTCAACGGCCCCCCCCCTTAAGAGAGCGCGCTCTCCCTTCAGCTCTGACGTCACTGTATTATATTCTGACTAAGTATTCCTCTGCTCCAAGTGGTTCTATCTAGTGCTCCAGGCCTTCCTGGGTCTTTCCTCTATAACTTGTTTAGGTAAGTACCTATGTTTTCTTTTTACCATATACTTTATACTAAGAAAACACCAATGAATTTCAATGCCTTTCCAATTAATAATAAAAAAACATTCACAGAGGGCCGGATTTAGATGAAAAGAGGCCCTAGGCTATTCCACTTATTAGGCCCTTTCACCTCCAATTTTTAAGTTAATAATAATAATAATAAATAGTGTTTATTCAGGAACTTAAATACATACAAAAAACAAAATATTTATCCTAACATAAGAGGGTCGTTTGAAAAGTCCGTGCAAAAATAAAAACTACTTAATTTTTTGGGGTAAACCTTTTTTATTTTTCAACATAGTCTCCTTTTAGGCTTATACACTTCGTCCAACGCTGCTCTAGTTTGTTGATCCCTTCCGAATAATAGGATTTGTCCAAGTCTGAAAAATAGCCATTCGTTTCTGCAAACACCTCCTCGTTTGAATAAAATCTTTTTCCCGCCAACCATTTCTTCATATTGGGGAACAAATAGTAGTCCGAGGGAGCCAAATCTGGAGAATAGGGGGGATGTGAAACGAGTAGGAACGGTCTTCGCCTTTTTTGGCGCAGATTCCCCCTTGGTAACCCATTGTTTAGATTGTTCTTTGGTCTCAGGAGTGTAGTGATGTATCCATGTTTCATCCACAGTGACGAAACGACGCTTAAAATCATGCGGATTCTTCTGGAACAGCTGCAAACCGTCCTTGCAACACTTCACACGATTTCGTTTTTGGTCAAGCGTGAGCAATCGCGGCACACCCATCTTGCGGATAGCTTTGTCATGTCCAAATGTTGATGCAAAATATTATGTACCCGTTCATTCGAGATGCCCACAGCACTAGCAATCTCACGCACCTTCACTCTTCTGTCATCCATCACCATATCATGGATTTTATCAATGATTTCTGGAGTAGTAACCTCAACAGGGCGTCCAGAACGTTCAGCGTCACTTGTGCCCATATGGCCACTCCGAAAATTTTGAAACCACTTATAAACTGTTCTAATCGAAGGTGCAGAGTCACCATAATGTTTATCAAGCTTCTCTTTAGTCTCCTGAGGCGTTTTGCCTTTCATAAAGTAGTGTTTAATCAACACACGAAATTCTTTTTCGTCCATTTTTTTGAAAATCACTCGACTTCCTCGATTCAAACGAATGCCAAACACAAAGAAATAGACCGATCTGGCTGAAACTTGGTGTGTGTTCTTCCAAGAGATGCTACTAACTAAACATAACCTCGATACGCGCCAGTGGTGCTATCCCTCTGACTTTGCACGGACTTTTCAAACGACCCTCGTATACAGGGTGATCCATTTAAAACGCACCAATCGCAAATAACTTTTTTAGAAAAGCGGAATTTCGAAAAAACTTACGAATTAAACTATATGTTTTTTTGGATCTAGTTTTCAAATTTTCCACCGCCGATGCTGTATCTTCATTTTTGGCGGAGTTACGGCAAAACCTGATCGAGGTTTCATAAGAACCACTGGTTTTGACAATGATTATGAAAACTACATAAAAAAAACTGTGGGTTTTTTCGAAATTCCACTTTCCTAAAAAGTTATTAGCGATTGGTGCGTTTTAAATGGATCACCCTGTATAATTACCAATTAGGTGTTGTGGACGGAACGACTAGCAAACATACTTTACTGTAAATTTCTCATATTAACCATTAAATAAAATCCAATGCCTATACACCGGGAATCGAACCCACTAAACCAACAATACATCTTAGCATTGCGGGTCTAGCCTATAACCGCCTAACATACTTTACTGTAAATTTCTCATATTAACCATTAAATAAAATCCAATGCCTATACACCGGGAATCGAACCCACTAAACCAACAATACATCTTAGCATTGCGGGTCTAGCCTATAACCGCCTAACATACTTTACTGTAAATTTCTCATATTAACCATTAAATAAAATCCTAGGCCTAGACCGGGGGAATGGAACCCACTAAACCAACAATACATCTTAGCATTGCGGGTCTAGCCTGTAATCGCTCGGCTACCGTGGCGCCTAAAATAGTGTAAAATAACAGCCAGAAGTAGGGAAGTAAGGCAAAGCACTATAACTAAACCGGACATTGGACCATCTCATTAGCCAAAAGCAGGCCCATAATTCGCACAGAAATACTGGGCAGTTTGGTGATTTAAATTTATTATTTTAAATATTGTATTTATTCCCGTTTGGCCCTCCAACGATCTGAGGGGATCCCTGATCTAGACTTTAAAACGGACGTTTTCCGGTGAAATCATCATTGAAAATCATCACGAGCAATCATCACAATTCTCTTCTCTTATTAGCAGATTCAATACAGGAAGTCTGAATTTATTTCTAAGATTTAATATACGAGTAGATTATAATTCCACAATTAAACCGGAAGTTTATAGTAATAAAATGTTTAATAAGTGGTACAAAGGAAAACATTTTCCATATTTTTCGTTATTAAAGGAAGCTGCCAAGACAATATGGCGATGAGAGAAGAAAAGCGAGTTGATAAAATAATTTCTTTTTTCCCCTTGAAACTTTTCTCAAAGGATTTCCGTTCTTATAAAATGAAAACAAAGTGATAAGACGGTATCTTACAGCTAAATAATTTCCTCTTCAATAAATATTTTAAAAAAAGAAAAGCGGAAGAAAATTAATATCGGTTATTGTGAGATTTTCTTTAATTAATTTTTTATTTTTATTGTTGATTTTCTTTTCAAAGGAAATAGGAATGGCTTCAAAGGAAATAGATTTATCGATTAGCTAAACGTTACCCAAATTAATCGTAACAGCTACTTACACAGGAAATAGTTTAATAACTTCCTCTTACTGGTGTAAGTGGATTGTAAACCACCCACCTTCATTGATCAAAAACATTCAGTTTCCGCTCCGTAAATTTGTTTTTAAAATAAAAGCCAATTTTTCTAGTAAAACTCCCCGGACACGGAACAGGAAATACAGTTTTTAGTTGCAGTATTTAACGTCACAAGATTTATAGCCAACAGATAAATCAATAAACTCCGCCATAGTGTTTATCAGTTTGATTAAATGATAGAAGGGGGCAAAGACAAACTACGTGTGTACAGAAGATGCTGCTGTATGCTATATCCAAAGGAAAATCCACACTAAATTGATGGCAAGATGGATGGCACTGCCATCCATATTTCCTTGTCCAACATGCTATATTGATTAATGTAGCCAGGAGGAAGCTTCAGGATCCCGTTGGCGTTTCCCCATTAGTTCAGACCTTTAATTAGTTTTATATCTGAGTGTGTACGAGGATGTAATACGTCATATATAATAAACCAATCGAACTTACATCCTGTTTATTGTTAACTAAAATCCATTTCTTTAATCTTCATATTTCTTTCGCTTCTTTAACGAAAATTTTTTTGGTCATCTCCCAATTTTTTTGAATTTTAATCTTTTAAACAAAATATAAAACTTAAGTTAATCCTAAATATGTTACCACCATAGTAACAGTTGGGTTCTTTTTCTCAAACCCATGTCCAAGATGGCCGCCTAATTCTTTCTAGCCAGTGTTTTTCTTGATCAGTATTTTACAAAAAAAAACAGCGTCATCTATCTTGTGTATAAAGAATAATCAAATTTCCTTCACTCTCAAAAAATAGACTCGTTAATAGGCTGCGTCTTATTTTATTTTTTTGCCTTATTTAGGAAAATAAAATTTTCTCTCGTAAATTGTTGAAGAAAAATTATTACCATTCGTGAGAAAGTAAGTAAAAGCGATGGCTCCTTAAGTCCTGAAGTAAGTTGATGAACTTTGGAGTGAGTTAGGGTCTGACGGAAGGTGATATATTCAATTACCGCCAGAAATGTTGGAGGGACCGCTTTCGCTCTACGGTCCAGACGAAATTCATATTTCGTTTAGCGCTAAGTAAACGTCTCTTGTGTAACGTCCAACTTCTTAAGGAAAGCACTTCATATATTACCTGGAAAAGATATGATACTTGTTCCGATCTCCGCCTCACAGCAACATTCTTATCTTGCAAAAAAAAAAAATAAAGAAAAACACAGAAAAGAGGGACGAAATATGGCGAGGACATTCAATCGATTATCTTATCGATTATCTTATCGATTATCTTATCGATTATCTTATCGATTATCTTATCGATTATCTTACACCGATTATCTTATCGATTATCTTACACCGATTATCTTATCGATTATCTTACACTAAAAAGTTCTAACCCAAAAAAAGTTTCTTAAAAAACTTGGATCAAATTCATTCTCATCACTACGTACCACCTCCACCGCACAAAAATACTCTTAAATCAACATTCTGGGAACACGTTTCCGGTAAAAGTTTTGAGTTAAAAAATGTTTGTAATCACTGCATAAAGTTTAAAATCAAAATCTGTTGTAGCCTTTTACGAGAAAACCGGATATACGAAACCGGAATATACGGAAAATTCTGCTCTCAGTAAAGTACGAGTATCTAGGTATCTCGTACTTTCCGGAACGGCGATTTACAGCAAACTATAAAACTCTGTAGGAAGAAAAGAATAACTGCCAATTTCTGTCATGATTTTTTTGTTCATTTATGCCAAGCTTTCGATCTTATGACTAGCTTCTTCTTCAGGGCTGTGGAACAATATTTTACAATATTGTAAAAAAATCTGCGAACATCTCTTCTATAGTCAAAACTGTAATCGATAGTTTTCCTTCCATTTTTTTACGGCAATAGTCGAAATTGTAATCGATAGTTTTCCTTCAATTCTTTTACTGTAATAGTCGAAACAAAACAAAATTTAATTTTTTCTAGAGTAATCAATTAATCAATTATAGAAGAACAAATGACATATTATTCTGAATTTTTTGTAAAGAAATAGGGTAAAATGTAAACAACACAGTTTCTAGTCTTTTCACTAGAGATTAGTAAGCCAACAGTACTGTTGCAAGTCTCATATTGCCCCCTTAGCAATAAACTGTCTCAGGTTAAGGAAATTGAGAGACCAAGTTCCGGCGGATGTGTACTTACTTTGCGCTAGTCCATTCCAGAATGAATCTAGTACTAGAAAAAAAGCCGCTATGAGTAAAAATGAAGTTTTAAAAATATTGTAAGAAAAAGAGGACTAAAGATAACTACTTTTTCAACATCCGGAAGACTTCATAAAATTCTGGTGTAACAACTTCCTCTTACAGTCGCTTAAGTCATTGAAATTACAATTTGTAAGACTTTAAATAGACATAACTTACTCAAAAATATTGCTAAATATAATTTCAGTAAACTGTAGCAGTAACTTCCGGTCATGCGACTTTCTTTAAATTTTGATATTTTGGTAAATATTTAATAACTGACAAATCCTTAAGTATTGATTTTATATAAATGATTCAACCCAGATGGTTACTAATAATATTTCTTATAACTTTACCTAAGATAGGTTATACTAAACCAACCTTGCCTGTATGTGTTGCGTTGTTACAGTTGACGTTATTACAGGAATACAATGCATGAATAGACCTGCATTTATTAGAGAAAGTCAGCACTAAGAACTGATTATTCTTAGTAAAATAATTTGTTTAATAAAATCTTTAAGTACAATTTAGTAATCACAACTACATTTACTGCACTAATGACGATTGGTGCAATGATTAATTATTTCAAACTAAATTGAGCTTAATACCGACAGAGCGAGTTCTGGTTTAAAGTAATGGTCAAGAAAAAAGAAATAAAAAAAATGTAATTTTTTTTATAGAAGAATTTATAGACAGTTTTATCTGGCAAAATGTATAGGATGTATAAATCTCTATGCAAATCACTGCTAGAAAAACGTACAGCCAATGGATACAGTTTTAGGCCTTTAATTTCAAAAATGCATTTCTCTTTCTCCATGTAGTTAGTTCATGGTGCTGTTTTTCTTGAATAAATGCAGGTCTATTCATGCATAGCATTCCGGTAATAACGCCTACCGTTACAACGCAACACATACAGGCAAGGCTGGTTTAGTATAACCTATCTTAGGTAATTTTATTTTTTAATTCATTTACTGTATCCAATGTTTTTTTTTTAATTAAAAGATTTTAATGGAGTAAAACATTTTTGTGAAATTACATCAATTAACAAACTACTTTACCTCAGAGAGTAAGTGTAGTGTGTGACGTAAGCTGATTAACTCTGACGATGGATGAAAGTCCAAAGAAAAAAAAAACAAACATGTCGTGACAGGAAATACATCAACGACATTATTAAGTTAGTAAAATCCAGAAAATCATACCGCAACCCCTTTCCCAGGAACTACCCAGAAACGAATTCTTAAAGGAAAATAATAATGTAAAAATTGGAAATCTATTTGTATTAGAAGTGAACGTAAAATTCTAGGATCAACTTTTTTTTGAGAAAACCTAAAGAAAAAGAAGTAAAATCTATTGAGTAGTGTGCTTCAGGTTGAAGAATTTTCTTCTAATTCGGAGTTTAACAATTTCAAAGAAAATTTCCACCATAATGAAATTTGGGTGAAAACTGTAGCAAACACGCTTAGAGTCTAAACAGATGATTCAAAGTGATAATTATTGAAGTATGACCATTAAAGTTTTAAAGTTTTCTTACGCTTAAACACGTTTAACTTAAGAACCAGTAAAGCCCCGCCGCTCTTGTTTCAGCTTCTTGGTAAGTCCTTTTGAACACCCTAATGTCTCTTATAAGAGTTTATCTCTGCCAAAAACTAAGAAAACGTCATTAAAACTCTTATCCAATCTGCATTCATAACTTTCCATGGAAATCTTTACTTAAGCAAACCAGCCAGTCAAGTGTAATCATTATTAAAAAGAGTTCATCTAATCACAAAGAGATTTTATTCAAGCGATCATTTCACTTAGAAAACTGAACCTCCAATCAATTTGCACTATTTTACTTTAAGGTTATCAGGACCCTGTCGGCTGTTACTTAATTTATAATGTAAAGTAAAGTAAGTAAAATAATTGCCTATTTTTTCAGGCGGGGCTTTACGTCCAACTACCAATTAGGTGTCGTGGACGGAGGCGACTAGCAAACATACTTTACTATAAATTTCTCATTTTAACCATTAAATAAAATACAAGACCTAGACCAGGAGCATCGAACCCACTAAACCAACAATACATCTTAGCATTGCGGGTCTAGCCTAACATACTTTACTATAAATTTCTCATATTAACCATTAAATAAAATCCAAGGCCTAGAGACCGGGAATCGAACCCACTAAACCTACAATTTATCTTAGCTTTGCGGGTCTGGTATCTTAACCGCTCGGCTACCGTGGCGCCTTAATTTATAATTTAATTCTAGACATTTTAATAGAGTAAAGCTACAGCAACAGAACAAAACAGAATATTTTGCAACTCAAGAAAAATGAAAAGAAATAATTCAAGAAAACTGTATCTAATGTAGATTATTCTTTTTGTCGCTGCTTGGAAAAAAAAGAAGGAAAACTCTCTTGGCTGTTATCATTCATGGAAAATGAACATTAAAAGAGTGAAAATGTTCGTCCTGTAGTTCAGGGGAAAAAGGATGCTTTATTTAGGGTGGGAGGTTAGGAGGAGGAGGCAAAGACTGGTTCCGTTATCAAGTTTGTGCGATGAGTTGTTCTGGAATTTAGGGAGCAGAGAACAGAAGCTACCTGAAGAGCTCGGCCTGGACTAGAGAACAATAGGAGCCTTTGTGCTCTCGGCGGTGGCCTTCACTCTGGCCACGCTCATAATAACACTGCGGTAGCCCCACCCGCCTCACCACTGTATTGAAGTTTATAAACATTCTAAAATTGTTATTGTAAACATATTAATTTAGTAGCTACAGCTGGCTTAATTTATGGAGATTGATTGAAATTTAGATGAATAGTAAATAATGGAACAAACCTTTCTCTAATGAGGAACCATGAAGTTAAAACCCTGGTTTGAACACTCGCAAGAATATACCTCCTTACTACCGTAACTTAAGAGGAAAGCCTATTTCGAAACTTCGCCGAATTTTTCCAGGAAATTAATACTATCCGGTAGGACAGTGGTATAAGGCAGCGTTCCCCAACCTGTAAAATTAAATCATAAAAATATCATAGAAACGTTTTTTCCTATAATTCATAAAAATTATTTTAATTAATAATATTATACAGTAATGTTGTTAATATGTACAGCGATAAAGTAAGTCTGTCTCAAGATAAACGAGAAAATATAATAGCACATTTAACAGAATTAAAATTGTCTTTCATGGAGTATTTTCCCCAAAACCCGAAAACACAAATGATAATTGGATTTCAAACCCCCTTCTATAAAGAAAATTTAGGAAAAGTCACATCATTATCCAATAAAAGATAAAGAAAATTTAATAGAATTATCATGTAACAGAACTTAAATGATAACTATGATCTGCTTAAAGAGACTGGATTGTAATGAGTAAGCTCTATCCAATTTAATTTAAAAAAGTTTTAAAACTAAGATCTTACACTTTACAAAGTTTTGTAAAGTGAACATGAACTTGAACTCCTTTGTGAACAGATACATTGTACGTATCTCTATACAAATAAAGATGATAATAATAAAATAACACACTCGGAATAATAAATTTTGACGAAATACAATCATTTTTACGAAGTGGTACAATTTAGCATGATGTACTATCATGATATTTTTTGGCAAAATAAAATACTAAATTATGAAAAGCAGTAAGTATATGTATATATCTTGGAGTACCTTTTAGTACTTCTTGCAAATTTAGATATGCAGCTCAATATTTTGTAGATAAATCTGTACCTCAAATTGCAAAAATAAGTATTTTGGTGAGGAGTAAATGCAGCTCTTGGGATGCAAGAACTTTTTGATGCAATAGTTTCGGCGACTCTTTTATATGGATCGGAAATCAGGGCTAGGAATTACTTAAATGTGGCAGAACGAATCCATGTTAGGTTCTTCAAACAGTTACTATGCTGGCCTTAAAATACACCAGATTATATAGTTAGATTAGAAACGGGCAGGTTGCCATTAAGTGTCCTTATTTTGAAAAGAATTTTGTACTATTGGGCTAAACTTTTGGCCATGTCAGAGGATAGGATGCCTATTTCAGCGCATTAAGGAAATTTGTCAGCTTAGATAAAAAACACTGCACTAGAAATTGGTTCACCCAGCTGCGTCAATGGTTTTGTATTCTAGGTGAATACGATTTAATTTATTGTAATGATTTAGATTATGTCAAAAGGGCAATGCCAAACATATTGGAAAAATGGACCAACCATGTACTTAGTTTGGATGTTCAGCGAGCGGTCAATTCCAGTTACAATTATATTTATAGAGATATAAGTGGTTTGGAGATATCAGAGGAGTATCTAAAATATAATTGCGCAATTGATAAATTACGAGTAATTAGCCAATTAAGAGTGTCCAGCCATAAGATAATTACAATATGGTTTAGAAAAGGTGGATTTCATGCAATAAAGTACTGACTCCGTCTGTTCATTGTGTAACCTGCTTAAACCAGAAAGTATGGAACATATCTTGATCTAGTGCCCAATTTATGATTCTATCAGGAAACATTATTTACCTCAAGTACTGCAAAATAAAAATAAATGAATTTATACCAAAAATTGCTAATAATTGAGTCTCTTGACCATCTTAATAAATTGTACTATTTTATTATTGAGACCCTAAAAATAAGATCTTTTATTCTAAATGAATAGTAGCTCTAAAAGCTGCTATTCATTTAGAATAGATTATTTGGAAACTATATGCAGAGAACACCATTTGTTATTTCTTATTATTATTATATTTGTATTGTTTTAATATTATTTTCTATTTATTATTATTGTTATTATTATTATTTTTCTTTTACACTGGAATTAGAACTGTTATTTTAGTTATTATGTCAGCTGCCAATTTATTTTAATTTACTTTAGTTTATGTATTTTATTTACTTTTTAGTATTTATCACAGAACCCCTGTAATGTGTTAATACACAAAATACAGAAATTTTTCTATTCTATTCTACTACCAAATGGTACGTGAGCCAAAAAAGGGTTGGGAAACGCTGGTCTAAGGGTTGATCGTCAAAAAGTGCACGAAAAAGCGTAACGTTGAAAAACACCCAACTTTGGCAATTTTTTTCTCTTTTTCTATAAAAGATAAAATTCCCAAATTTTCTTTAAAATATAGGGCAAATCCTCCTTTATGACTGTAATTTTTTTGCAACAACCTAGATCTAATAGGTTTCGAGAAAAACGATTTCAAAAATGGGCAAAAACAGCATTTTCAAACATTGTTCTTGTTCTTCTTGTTATCTTTTTTTTGTAAACTACGTAAGCGCCTAAACGCGCGAACCGATTTTCATGAATGATAATAGAATAGATTAAATTAGGGCGGCCTCAAGGCACCCCTTTGGATCTATTGTGGCTCCCCTCACTCTAAAGCTCACCCTCCAGACCTGTCCTTTTTGTTCAGACTCTTAATTCTGGAGAGCGACTCCTTGGGTAAAGCTCTCACAGGCCTTGGTTTTTCCTCCCCGGAGAAGTAACATCCTTAGCCAGCCAGACAAGACCATCACACTAACACAACAAGTGCGGTGCCGTTTCCTCTTCTTCCTGGCAGAACCTAGAGGAGGCTATCATCTACCAGGCCCATGTGTTTTCTGAGCCTGCAGATGAATGATAATAAAGAAAACTGCAATCTCCAAAGAATTCAACTTCTACATTCTAAAATACTTCGATCTACAGTTGAACGCCTCTTTTTTACCTCTCTAATCGTTCTTAACATTCCTGTTATCCACCCAAGTTGCCAAAAAAAAGCCTCGATTCAGGAAACTCCACTTCAACCAGCAACCACACGCAGAGCAAATCCTCTAGCCTAAAATCTTTTTTCCTAAGAACCCTTCCTGTCTATTCAAAACCATTTCCAGACAATTAGCTGTGCTCCAATACCTTAGAAAATGAAAAAAAATCTTGCTGGGCATAAGTCCACCTGCAGGATATTGATTTTAGTTAGAGCGTTCCCTTTTTTTTTCCTCTCTCCAAAAGACAGGATCCAATTCGTTATCTTCCAGCTAGAGTTTGGAGTTGATGTAAATAGTAAGCGTGCTTCTACACACTCTATCATTATAAAGGGGGGCCTCCCCCTTACCTCAAGAACACGCACTTGTCAACTCCAATGTAGGGTTCTCAGCACACGAACCCAGCCAGCCAGACCTGTGTCCAATGAGATATGTGTGGAGGCTACGTGAAACTTAAAAAAGGCTCAGAGAAATTATTCTCACCAGACAAACAAAAGATAAGCGATACTATCACGTTACCACGTCATACCTTCGGCGTTTTTTTTGTTTCGTTCTCCCGGAAATGTAATTATTTTAGTTTGAGAGAATGACGTGACGGAAGTGGTGGAGGGCATTTTAATTCAGGCAATTATTCATGTTTTTTCCTTTTTCCAGTTCTCCTTACTCCGAACAGATTGTCACGTGATCTTATCAAATTTGGAAAATTATGTTGTCACGGAAATTAAATTTTTGACGGTCGTATGAACATGAAAAACTGTAATTAGTGGAGGTCCAATCGAATGAGAAGTGTGAATGGCATTTTCCTAGTGTAGAATAGGTGCCTCCTCTGGCTCGCAAGCCAGGGTTAGCCTGGAGGTTATCAACTGCTCTCTGTAACTGAGGAGGCACCTTTGAAGGCACACAGTACATGCTTCACAAGTTGAGTAAAGTGCATTATTTGATAAATTAAGAAATAAGATATGTGGCAGGAGGTTTCCAATTTTTTTGGTAATTAAACGCAACTCTCCCAAAATTACCAAATAATTATTAAACCTTCTTGTTTGTAACAGATGTAAAATTAATTTTTAGCCATTTTGTGTATGCTTGAGAACTTTTAAAGCTCTTAACATTTGATATTTCTTAGAAAAAATCACTCGGAAAACGACTTATTTCCCGATATTAAGAAAACTACTAGCTTTACTGCCTTGGCAATATTTTTAGTAGAAAGGGGATGAAAAAGTACATAAAAATGACATATCGCGTGCTCTTCTTTCTCTTTGATAACAAGTTAAAAAATTGAAATATGATTAATAAATACCAGATTTTGAAATAGCCTAGCACCTTTAATTTTGAAGATATGGAATTGAGGTTTCCGGTTTCTTTCATAACTTTTTATACTCTTTAAAACTGTGTTATGAAAATGGGGGGTCAACTGCAAACCCTCACTTTTGGGTCGCGCGTCAGCCGCGAATGCGGGCAGGCATCTAAAATCATGTCACATATTCTGAAACTAGAGGTGACGGGCAACAAATTTTTCCTCTACTATTTTTTGCTCAGATCAACCGTTTAAGCATGAAATGCATTTGAGCCGTCTTAAAATGAACACCCTATTATATCGATTGAGATCTACCTTAACATATAACTTATCGATCACAACCCTTCCACCGGAATTATCATTTAATTAAACCTGATTTTTCACGTTTTTTTTTATATTTCTTCGCACTGATCGATCGATAAGAACAAAGCAAATCGTTCGAGGCATTTTCACGAAAACGTCAAGTATTGAAAATGTTTTTTTTGAAGTCCAAATGGATGAGGGGGATAGGAGCGTGACGTCACCATGACGTTACATGATAGAGGTATTTTTCCTTGTAGCGCATCTCCTACGCACAAGGCGAAGTCCTACGTCCAAAATCTGCATGGAATTCGTTACTTCCCCATAAGTAGTAAGTATTTGGGCGTTCTGGATCCTTTTTTTGCGCCGGAAGTGATGACGTCACATTACGTCATCATGACGTCACAAGACATACCCCTCATCCCAATTTTGTGGTCCAAATGGATGAGGGGGATAGGAGCGTGACGTCACCACTACGTCACGATGACGTTACATGAAAGTGTTATTTTTCCTTGCAGCGTATCTCCTACGTCACAAGGCGAAGTTCTACGTCATCATGACGACATACCCCTCATGTGGTCCAAATGGATGAAGGGGTTATGGGGCGTGTAGAAGGTGGTAGATATAAGACTACGAGAATAAGCAAGATCGGGGGAAACATAATTAAGAAATGGAGTAACTACGGAGAATTCATCTTCATAATGATTGAACCATCAAGCGGATGCCAGAAGAAAAGAAGTATAATCAACATAAATGATGAGAGAATATCATGGATCTAGGGATAGTCTCTAAGAAGAGCGGGAGGAATGGAAAGGAGCGACAGGAAGAGATAATAAATAGCTGCTGGTGTGACTAATAGAGGAGACATAATCTTCAGCTGTGACGAAGAGCGATGTGTTCCTAAATCCGCGGACTAAGACCAACATAATGTTGATGAATAAGATCCACTAACTGGGGATATAAACGAGCGGAAGATTTTGCTTTCTTATCTTTTGTTTAAATCACTCACTGTTCCTGTTTAATTAATCCCGCTTCCTCTTAATTTTGCAAAGAATTTCGATTTTAAGTGATTTGCTGATGTGCACGTTTTTCCGTTTCTTCCTGAATATGGAACAGTGGTTATGCTGTGCTAGCCAGCAGATGAACGAAGTTAGGTGTTGAGAGATAGTGACTAGCTGGGATAGAAGGGGACTGAGTTTCCCAAAACTCCAGGAATCAGGCTAAAAGTGAGTAAGATAGTAAACCTCGCTTTGTTTTTCACAGAATATCCCACAAAATTCTTGAGTTTATTATAACAAATTAGTGGGAGATATGTCCCCCCAGGTACCTAGAATAATTACGACATAGCTGACAAGCTAGGCAATAATCAAGAGGGCGGTGAAGTTTACAAGTGCAGAGAGAGGGTGGTTACTGCTAACTTGATTACCTGTTTATCAGTTCCAATTACAAATAACTTTACCTGAAACGCCCACCGCAAACTTTACAGATTTAACTTTTGCGTTGCCATGGTGCTATAACTTATCAGAATAATCAAGTTAAAGGGTTTTGTAATTTTTCTTTTCTTTTCTCACAATCTATTTGGTCCAGGATGCGGTATATTATATCCTGTTTATGTTGCAAACGAACCGTAACGGAAGCTCAGAGTGTAGTTTCCGCTGATGTAAGAGCGTGCCAGGAAATGATTGTAAAGATAACTTATAGAAGGAGAAGCACCTGGCTTTCCAGTGGATTCCTGCACAAAAGTGGATTACCAGGGAACGAGCAGGAGTCGATAACCTTGCGAAACAGGGCGAGTCAATGTGATCAGCTCGACCACGCGCAGTGTATTACGCATCGGCTAAAAGAGTTATAGGTAACCACATAATGGGGAATACAGGAGCATGGCCGCTGGTAAGCCAAGTGGACAACAACAAAAAAACAGGGATACCGGCAGGTCTCCCCAAGGAATCCCTCGTGCTCTTCCGAGGAATTATAGGGCCACACGACTATCTACAAGCACACCTCCACAAGATAGGTATTAGGGACTCGCCGATTTGCCCCCATTGTGCAATGACGGCGTAATGATTTTTAACCATTTGAACGAGTGCCCGGCACTACAGGGCATGACCAAGAAATATCTTGGTCCCCAATAGGGCTGCCAGACAGAAAATGGCTTAACACCTTGTCGCGGGATAAAAAGAAATGTTGCAAACGATACGTGATCTCTATCTGGCACCTGAAGGAGAACATTCACCACGATTGCACCGGAACACTTGGAAGATCTTGCCAAAAAAACAACATTTCTCCTACCTAAAACTACTGCTGCCGAGAATAGAACCCTACTAAGGTTTGAACCCAACTAAGAATTATCATTTACTCTCAATGTGAAGAACTACAAACTATACAAAATGCACTGTCTGAACAAATTTCCATCATCATTGTTTACCCCACAGCGGGGAGTGTATTAGCTATATTTTTAAGGGATCTTAGATCTTAGCGTCCCTGCGCATATCCCAGCCTAATAACAAACATAATTCTCAATACTGGCAACTTCACTAAATGCCCAATGAAAGGCTTCAGAAATTGTGCCCAACTTTTTTGGGGGGCTAAGAGAGTCCATAGGCTAACTCTAGTAGCTCTGTTCAATTCAAGGAGGTTCATGTCGAAGTATGGTTGCCTCAGGGGAATGACTATTTGAATAGATCCTCCATTGGTGACTTGCGTCTATATCCTTATAAGTTGCCTTTCTTGCCTAACTTGATCTGGGTGGGGCGTTTTAAACTTCCTGAGATATCCTATGTAGGTTGCAGGAGGAGGGATGTTAGGCCCCAAGGAGTAAGTCACCCTTACCAGTCGGCTTCCACCTTTTCTAACCTTGAACTTCCCTAGGAGTAGCAGGGTGAGTTTTGTACAATGGCCTGGAGATGATGCTGCTGGAAAAAAAATACTATTTTCTAAAAATCACCTTTTTCCATCTTAGTGCGGAACAAACGTTTTCTACCAGTAATTTAGAATAATCAGAGATCTGAGAGTGTGTGTTAATATGGTTTGATATGATGTTCAAGGTAAATTGGTTTTAATAGAAACATAACAGTTACAGGAATACGGGAGAGAGAATCATGTTGGTCGGGTAGATTATCCATTAAAATGGATGAATAAGGGCACGCGCCTAGTAGTGTTGGTATGTAAGTTCATAGAAGAGAGATCCCGCGTATTGGAGGGGGGTGGCGGCGGAGGCGGCGATGGCGGCGGAAGGGATATCAATTCAGATATCTTCCAGCAATAATACATCTACCAGGGTAAACTATGGGCGTAGACTGTCGGAGACTCTACTTTAACAGTTCTCTTACGAGCGTGCGGTTGGAGGCGGCAATAAGAGAAGTTTACAGGAAACAAACACTACTTTGTGGGGCGGGGTACGGTGAGGAAACTCAAATTAATTATTAGACACTCAACATGTTTACCACATATAGCTATGTTTAGATATGGGAGGCGGTGGTTTTTGTACTGGTTAGTAACATATGTGTTCTGAAGAAGGTATAAGTTCCTGGATGTTGCAAGCTTGTAACCAACTTGGAAGATCGATACTATTCGTACATGTGGCATACACACACACGCGCACAGCCATGCACAACAAAGAAAGAGCGATGAAGGCGTAACCTTCACATATAAATGATAACCTAAAAATAACCTCTCCTTAGCAAACTTCTGATCTCTCAGTTTCTCTTATTACCAGAATCTCAGATCGGCAACAATCGAGTCTTACTGGAAGTACAAACATCTTGAGGTCTCCTAAGATGGAGAAAGGAGATTTTTAGAGAATAGTATTATCTCCCGGTTATTGCACAAAGCTCACCCAGCTACTCCTAGGGAAGTTCAAGGTTAGTAAAGGTGGAAGCCGACTGGTAAGGGTGACTACTTCTTGGGGCCTAACATCTCTCCTCCTACAACTGGTGAAAACTACTTAGGATATCTCAAGAAGTTTCAAACGCCCTCTTAGATCAAGTTAAGCAAGAAAGGCAACTTATAAGGATATAGACACAAGACACCTTGGAGGATC
The DNA here is from genome assembly GCF_049639745.1 of Rhodnius prolixus. Lineage (NCBI taxonomy): Eukaryota > Metazoa > Arthropoda > Insecta > Hemiptera > Reduviidae > Rhodnius > Rhodnius prolixus. The sequence goes on along the minus strand of NW_027411582.1, from coordinate 38,016,021 downwards.
TGTTCAAATAGTCATTCCCCTGAGGCAACCATACTTCGACATGAACCTCCTTGAATTGAACAGAGCTACTAGAGTTAGCCTATGGACGCAATGAAGTCTTTCATTGCATTTTGTGAGGATGTGAGTATTGAGCATTATGTTTGTTATTAGACTGGGATACCCGCAGGGGACGCTAAGATCTAAGATTCCTTAAAAAATATAGCTAATACACTCCCCTCTATGGGGTAAACAATAATAACGGAAATTCATTCAGACAGTACATTACCTTTACGATAGTACAGGGTCCCCTGACAGAATTACCTTTACGATAGTTCAGGGCCCCCTGACAGAATTACCTTTACGATAGTACAGGGCCCTCTGACAGAATTACCTTTACGATAGTTCAGGGCCCCCTGACAGAATTACCTTTACGATAGAACAGGGCCCCCTGACAGAATTACCTTTACGATAGTACAGGGCCCCCGGACAGGTTTACCTTTACGATAGTACAGGGCCCCCTGACAGGAAGTTAACGATCACAATAACCTCTACCGGAAGTACCTCTTTACAGAATAGACTTCTCACCTTTTTTGTAATTGATTTTTCTCAATAATTTCCATCTGTAACATATACAACTTTTGGCAGCTCTAAACATAACCGGTAGTTTCGAAAATTTGACTAGAAAGACAGGAAGTTGCTTGCTAAAATCAATAGTCGGTCCCACCCCCCCACCCCCATTAGGCAACAGTTTAGGTTATGAAGTATCTCAAACTAGTAATAGTGTTGGACGACCGCAGGACATCTACGGCCGCACACTACAGTTCATTGTTTACCATTTATCGGAACAGTCCGTTGCAGAAACCATGGTTTCAAGTACAATTCAATTATGGATATATATAGGGCACATGCTTAAAAGCCCTAGGAAATTGAAGGGTTTTACCTTTTGTCGAAATTGTACTAATAATATGGCACAATGTCCTTTATGTGTTACCAAATTTATATGAACATATCTTTGTAGAGTAAATAACGGGTGAATTTTTTATTTTATTTTATTTATTTATTTATTTATTTATAACCTGTACATATACATCAAGTAAATGTGTTCTTAATTGAGTTAGGCACAGATGGTAGGCTGAATCCTGAAGGATCCTGCGCCACAATCGGGAAGGCATGCTGAGAGGGACCAGCCAATGCTGGAACTCTCTAGAGGTTGGAAGGAAGTTTAGGAAATTGGTAAAAGGTCGTGGGGCCAATGTCGTTTCAGGCGTCGTGGAGGACGGTGTCAGGATGGGTTGTTGTGGATATGGCTTATGCTGTGGGATTAGGATGTATGGTTAGGCTATTATGGAAATTAAGGGAGCCGAGAATGGATTAGGTCATTGACAAAAAGGGGAGGTCTGTATGGTGGATTAAATTGGATACATAATAAGGAGCGTTGAGGATATGCCGAAAGACTTTAGATTGAAAGGATTGGATTCTTTGGATGTTGGAAGGTTTCGCAGACGCCCACAGCTCAGCTCCATTGGTCCAGATGGGTCTTAGTAGTGTCTTGTATAGAGTCAGTTTGTTCTGTACGTTCATGGCTGATCTCCGCCCTAATCAGTCTTCGTAGTTGTCCGTATCGTCCATTTAGTTCTTGTCTTTTCAGTATAGTGAGTGGTTTCAAAGTAAGTCGACTGTCTAAATACAGTCCTAGGTATCCGTATTTGTGTGGAGGTCGGTATTTCTCTGTTGTGTATGAGTAGTGGGAGGCAAATTTGTCTACGTATGGTGAATGTAATCTGTTGGCATTTGTCTTCGTTTAGTCTAAGTCTCCTAATTTTTTGCACCAAGAGTAAATGAGGTCAAGGTGTTCTTGGACATCTGTGGAGGCTGCTGAAGGGCTGGAATTTGAGGATAATATTGCGGTGTATCGTCTGCATAGGTTGCATATTAAGGTAAGTGGGTGCGTGGGGATGTCAGCAGTGTACACTAGATATAGGACTGGGCCAAGGATGCTTCCTTGCGGGACGCAGGCTTGGATGCACTTAACAACAGAGAATTCAATGCCACATCTAACCTTGAAGTAGCGATCTGTCAAATAGCATTGAAGGATTTGGTAGTAAGGAGTGGGAGGGAACTGCTTCAGCTTGCATAACAGTCCTGGGTGTCACACCCTGTTGAGTCACGTCCAGGAAGGAAGGGGTGAATTAAATTCAAAGATTTTTTTAAAAAAATTTATTTAAGCACAGGAAAGGCTAAGTTTACATTAAGCTTTAAAGTACGAGTGTGTCTGTAAGCTGTCTCGAACTACATAACCATAAGCACACGTCTTTTAGCGTGGTATAGACAAGAAACAAGATAATTTTGCAAATTCTTGTAAGTGGGAATCCCAGGAGGAGTTTTAAGCCATAATTTTGTTTTCTTCCCCTTCTTTTACACGGTAAGGAAAAAATTGGGGTTGCCCCAAATTTTTCAATTTCAAGTTCATCACCGATCCCTTGAGTCCCTAAAAGTGGTTTTTAGAAAGCCTGTGGGTGTGCAAACCAAATATCCCCCCACAAAGCACAAAAATCACAAGAAGCTGAAAGTTTTATCCCTAAACCAAAGGAGCCGACTAAACCGGAAGTACTCCTTTACTCCTTTTTGTTCCGGTTTTCCCCCCCAAAATGGCTCCAATTATTAAAAAAAAAACAAAAAAAAACGTGTTACCTCATTGTACTTGGTGTTGTTCACAAGTTTTATTTGAGAAAGTTTTCCAGGATAATTGGGATTAAGGGGATTCTTGGGGTGGAGAGGGATACAGTACCATTACAATGACGACAATAATAAAGAGGAGTTTCAATTTCTGGATAAAAATTCCATTTTCCTTACTATAGAAAATGTATAAGTACCGCCAAAAAGTATTACTGAATGGATTTTTTTTTTTCCAAAATTCTGAGCTTTCTCTGAAAACGATTTTTTTTTTTTTGAGGGGGGAAAATTCATTTTAGGCACTTTGAGGTGTTCCTGTACGTCAACAACTCCAGAATTATACTAAGAGTAAGTAGTGAGAGTGTTCAGTAGGCTTATTTACAAACTGTACATTCCCAAGTTCAAAGTCATGGAAAAGTTTTCCTTTCCTGTATCCCCCCTCATTTCCTTCTTCCATCAGGAAAACTCTTTTAGAAGAACTTATTCCTTTTCGCTGTCCCGCTTTAATGCCCACCATTTTTTTTGTTTCTCTTATTCTTTATTTATTCCCGTCCATCGCTGGATTAGACTCCATTCCCAGTAAACCTTCTTAGAATTCCATTCGCTCCTAACAATTTGTGTCTTGTCACAAACAGATGTTGGCTCTATATTTTTCTCTTAAATTTTTAATTCTTATATTTTAACTTAAGAAGAAAAAGCGGACAGCCTCGCGAACTTTCTCTTGTCAAAATAATATTATAAAATTAAGTCTGAATACAAAATTAAGACTTGTGCATACTTGTCACATCATGTGCCAGAAACGACTTATTGTATCTACTTTCTAATTTACCAATAAATTCATTTATAGTATTGACTTAGATCGGCCAAACAAAGGAAAAGTCATTTAATAATGACTCTCATTCTACCACTTTGATTAATTCTTTATTCACCATTGTTCATTACAAGAATTTAATGGGAAACACTCACAAGACTTCCTCTTACTATTCTTAAGCTCCTAACTGCGCAAATGTCCACCATATTTAACAATAAACAGTTCAATATTTGCCTAAAGTTATGCTTAATGCTATTAATGACTTGAATATAATGTTACTCACTACAATTTCAGGAAGTCGTTTCATAACAGATACATGGTTTTAAAGCGACGTAAAGTAACTTCCAGTTTTGATCAACCATTGACAACTACGATACAAAGACTATTTGAGGGTATTAGTGCTAGTCGGGTACAGGGAAATGAGGCTGTAAATATGCATACATTAGTTAAAGTCGCCCCGTGAATACACTTGCACCGGAGATGGGATACATAATTAATTTTGGACACCTCAGTAGAGAGAGAGAGAGAGAGAGAGAGAGAGAGAGAGAGAGGAGGACCTGGCATCAGTGGAATATATCACACTAAAACCCAAACAACTACATGGAAGATGTGTGGGTATGTACGCGATCGCTTTTCCAGCTTATCTAATATGGAACAGGTGTCTAACAAACACCTACTGCTCTAGCTACAAACACGTCTTGCTTAGGTAATAATTTATGGTACTAGAAGGTTGTTTGTTATTACCGAAAGGGTCCTTAACTATGTGTGCACACACAAGAAACTACAGGCACACTAATTTTAAACTATCTAATAGCATATGTAACACCTGTTAAAATAATTTACAATTTCAAAAAAGGCTTGTGCATACTTGTCACATCATGTTCCAGAAACGACTTATTGTATCTACTATCTAATTTACCAATAAATTCATTTATAATATTGACTTAGATCGTCCAAACAAAGGGAAAGTCATTTAATAATGTCTCTTTTTACCACTTTGGTTATAATTACAAGAAATTAATGGGAAACACTCATAAGACATCCTCTTACTATTCTCAAGGTCCTAACTGCGCAAATGTCCACCATATTTAACTCTTAACCGGATACAGTTTGTAAAACTTAACATTTGTGCGTATTCTCCAATTCTTTCCCCGAGAACTAGCCCAAAATGAATTTTACAAGCAATGATCGGATCTGTACGTATGTAATCTGCGGAAAGTACTTCCGGTTGGAGAATTTTATCTAAATCCGGAGCCCTTTACGCTTATCTCGGCTAATCGGAGATTTAAAATCTCGGAAAATCCAAGTTTATCTGGTCTAATTGGCTATCAGGTTCCATGAAGTCTGCTAATGGGGTTTACAGTCTTTCGGTTGCCAACCGTTTTTCATTGGTTGTAGAGACTTCGACTTATCATCACGCACAACCCTTGCTGACTGAGTGTGGGAGGTTTCCCCCTCCCACCACCGCGATTTTCTACATGTACAGACAAGACAGTACAATAAACAGTTATGTCACTTTAGAGTGAAAAGTAACATCTTTTTCCATCATCGAATTTCCCTGGGAAATTGTTTCGAGATAATCTCGAAAAGGTGATAAAACTTATCACTTTTCAAGAATGAAATTATCATTTCAATGACCTTGTTTAAACTCCCAAACTCTCTTAAAAAGTCCTATCTATATATAAAAAAAAACCGCGTCACTTTTAGAGAGCTACCCATATCTTTGTCCACTTCAAGAACGTGTTATTTACGTGTAAGATGTTTGTGGTACAGAGAAATATCGATCCCCATCCACCGTATTCAGAAAGAAAGAGATCAATAGAATAACTTTCTAAATTAATTTTATTACTAAAAAAAACAAAAAACAAATTAAGAGCTTTTGACGGGCTGCAAAGGAGGTGTTTGGAATATTAATGGAGCAGTGGCCCCAGTAAATGGATCGCCTCTAGGTGAGAGCAATATAAACAGGAACAGGGAAGTACAGGTGTTATTTACATTTCATCAGTTCATGCAAATTCATTAACTAATTAATATACAAGGAAAACGTGTCAATAAATAACCTTCTTAACAGCTGGATACCACAAAATGGAAACATGTTCAAACAGGTATAAACAGAATTGTTTATCAAACATGTTAAAAATAATAATAAAAACAAAACCGTTAATTTTTTTATATGGCCAATTTTCAATATCGAGCTTTCTCGGAAAATATAGGTTTTAAAAATCCCTTGAAACATAAAATTATGATTTTCAGGAAACAGTGTTAGTTGTGTGTGAGTGAAGGTTTATCAAAAACATAAATTATTAATTTTTTTTGTATCGGGCCAATCACCAGAATCATATTCGCCTTAAATATGTTATTCCCTTAACATTAAACTAAAAAGATATAAACGATTGAAATTTCAAGAAGTTTGAAAACCTCAAGAATTTAACCTCCCATTTCTCGTTAACTACTATCATTAAAACGTAGAAATTTGTGCCACCTATAGAACTGTGTATTCTCTACAATTCGGCAAAGATTTCATAGAAATATATTAAGTACATAAAGAGATATCATCCTTTGAATTTTGAACGAATTCGAAACGAGAATAGAAAACGTCCAAAATAAAATATCAAATATCTCTATAACCGTAATCACTAAAACATTGCCATTTATACCACATATATAGCTAACTATTCTCTACATATAGTATAGAAATCATTGGAATTTGACAAATACAGAAAGAGATATAAACGATTGAAATTTCTAGTAGTTTGAAAACCACCAAAATTTAACCTTCCATATATCGTTAACTGCTAACATTAAAACATAGCAATTCGTGCCACATTGAGAGCTGTGTACTCTCTACAATTCGGCAAAGAATTCATTGAAATCTGATAAGTACATAAAGAGATATCATCCTTTGAATTTTGAACGAATTCGAAACGAGAATAGAAAACGTCCAAAATAAAATATCAAATATCTCTATAACCGTAATCACTAAAACATTGCCATTTATACCACATATATAGCTAACTATTCTCTACATATAGTATAGAAATCATTGGAATTTGACAAATACAGAAAGAGATATAAACGATTGAAATTTCTAGTAGTTTGAAAACCACCAAAATTTAACCTTCCATATATCGTTAACTGCTAACATTAAAACATAGCAATTCGTGCCACATTGAGAGCTGTGTACTCTCTACAATTCGGCAAAGAATTCATTGAAATCTGATAAGTACATAAAAAGATATCATCCTTTGAATTTTGAACGAATTCGAAACGAGAATAGAAAACGTCCAAAATAAAATATCAAATATCTCTATAACCGTTATCACTAAAACATTGCCATTTATACCACATATAAAGCTAACTATTCTCTACATTTAGTATAGAAATCATTGGAATTTGACAAATACAAAAAGAGATATAAACGATTGAAATTTCTAGTAGTTTGAAAACCTCCAAAATTTAACCTTCCATTTCTCGTTAACTACTATCATTAAAACGTAGCAAAATGTACCACATATAGAGCTCAGTTTTCTCTACAATTCGATAAAGAATTCATTGAAATCTGTTAAGTACATAAAGAGATATCATCCTTTGAATTTTGAACGAATTCGAAACGAGTATGGAAAACGACCAAAATTGAATGTCAAATATCTCTATAACCGTTATCACTATAACATTGCCATTTATACCACATATATAGCTAACTATTCTCTACATTTAGTATAGAAATCATTAGAATTGGACAAATACAAAAAGAGATATAAACGATTGAAATTTCTAGTAGTTTGAAAACCTCCAAAACTTAACCTTCCATTTCTCGTTAACTACTATCATTAAAACGTAGCAAAATGTACCACATATAGAGCTCAGTTTTCTCTACAATTCGATAAAGAATTCATTGAAATCTGATAAGTACATAAAGAGATATCATCCTTTGAATTTTGAACGAATTCGAAACGAGTATGGAAAACGACCAAAATAAAATATCAAATATCTCTATAACCGTTATCACTAAAACATTGCCATTTATACCACATATATAGGTAACTATTCTCTACATTTCAGTAAGGAAATCATTGGAATTTGACAAATACAAAAAGAGATATAAACGATTGAAATTTCTAGTAGTTTGAAAACCACCAAAATTTAACCTTCCATTTCTCGTTAACTACTGTCATTAAAACGTAGCAAAATGTACCACATATAGAGCTTAGTTTTCTCTACAATTCGATAAAGAATTCATTGAAATCTGATAAGTACATAAAGAGATATCATCCTTTGAATTTTGAACGAATTCGAAACGAGTATGGAAAACGACCAAAATAAAATATCAAATATCTCTATAACCGTAATCACTAAAACATTGCCATTTATACCACATATACAGCTAACTATTCTCTACATTTCAGTAAGGAAATCATTGGAATTTGACAAATATAAAAAGAGATACAAACGATTGAAATTTCTAGTAGTTTGAAAACCACCAAAATTTAACCTTCCATATATCGTTAACTACTATCATTAAAACATAGGAATTTGTACCACATATAGAGCTCAGTTTTCTCTACAATTCGATAAAGGATTCATTGAAATCTGTTAAGTACATAAAGAGATATCACCCTTTGAATTTTGAACGAATTCGAAACGAGTATGGAAAACGACCAAAATTGAATATCAAATATCTCTATAACTTTTATCACTAAAACATTGCCATTTATACCACATATATAGGTAACTATTCTCTACATTTCAGTAAGGAAATCATTGGAATTTGACAAATACAAAAAGAGATATAAACGATTGAAATTTCTAGTAGTTTGAAAACCACCAAAATTTAACCTTCCATTTCTCGTTAACTACTATCATTAAAACGTAGCAAAATGTACCACATATACAGCTCAGTTTTCTCTACAATTTGATAAAGAATTCATTGAAATCTGATAAGTACATAAAGAGATATCATCCTTTGAATTTTGAACGAATTCGAAACGAGTATGGAAAACGACCAAAATAAAATATCAAATATCTCTATAACCGTTATCACTAAAACATTGCCATTTATACCACATATATAGCTAACTATTCTCTACATTTCAGTAAACAAATCATTAGAATTGGACAAATACAAAAAGAGATATAAACGATTGAAATTTCTAGTAGTTTGAAAACCTCCAAAACTTAACCTTCCATTTCTCGTTAACTACTATCATTAAAACGTAGCAAAATGAACCACATATAGAGCTCAGTTTTCTCTACAATTCGATAAAGAATTCATTGAAATCTGTTAAGTACATAAAGAGATATCACCCTTTGAATTTTGAACGAATTCGAAACGAGTATGGAAAACGACCAAAATTGAATATCAAATATCTCTATAACTTTTATCACTAAAACATTGCCATTTATACCACATATATAGCTAACTATTCTCTACATTTCAGTAAGGAAATCATTGGAATTTGACAAATACAAAAAGAGATATAAACGATTGAAATTTCTAGTAGTTTGAAAACCACCAAAATTTAACCTTCCATTTCTCGTTAACTACTATCATTAAAACGTAGCAAAATGTACCACATATACAGCTCAGTTTTCTCTACAATTTGATAAAGAATTCATTGAAATCTGATAAGTACATAAAGAGATATCATCCTTTGAATTTTGAACGAATTCGAAACGAGTATGGAAAACGACCAAAATAAAATATCAAATATCTCTATAACCGTTATCACTAAAACATTGCCATTTATACCACATATATAGCTAACTATTCTCTACATTTAGTATAGAAATCATTAGAATTGGACAAATACAAAAAGAGATATAAACGATTGAAATTTCTAGTAGTTTGAAAACCTCCAAAACTTAACCTTCCATTTCTCGTTAACTACTATCATTAAAACGTAGCAAAATGTACCACATATAGAGCTCAGTTTTCTCTACAATTCGATAAAGAATTCATTGAAATCTGATAAGTACATAAAGAGATATCATCCTTTGAATTTTGAACGAATTCGAAACGAGTATGGAAAACGACCAAAATTGAATATCAAATATCTCTATAACCGTTATCACTAAAACATTGCCATTTATACCACATATATAGCTAACTATTCTCTACATTTAGTATAGAAATCATTAGAATTGGACAAATACAAAAAGAGATATAAACGATTGAAATTTCTAGTAGTTTGAAAACCTCCAAAACTTAACCTTCCATTTCTCGTTAACTACTATCATTAAAACGTAGCAAAATGTACCACATATAGAGCTCAGTTTTCTCTACAATTCGATAAAGAATTCATTGAAATCTGATAAAACACATAAAGAGATATCATCCTCTGAATTTTGAACGAATTCGAAACGAGTATGGAAAACGACCAAAATTGAATATCAAATATCTCTATAACCGTTATCACTAAAACATTGCCATTTATACCACATATATAGCTAACTATTCTCTACATTTCAGTAAACAAATCATTGGAATTTGACATATACAAAAAGAGATATAAACGATTGAAATTTCTAGTAGTTTGAAAACCACCAAAATTTAACCTTCCATATATCGTTAACTACTATCATTAAAACATAGGAATTTGTGCCACATATAGAGCTCAGTTTTCTCTACAATTCGATAAAGAATTCATTGAAATCTGATAAGTACATAAAGAGATATCATCCTTTGAATTTTGAACGAATTCGAAACGAGTATGGAAAACGACCAAAATTGAATATCAAATATCTCTATAACCTTTATCACTAAAACATTGCCATTTATACCACATATATAGCTAACTATTCTCTACATTTCAGTAAACAAATCATTGGAATTTGACAAATACAAAAAGAGATATAAACGATTGAAATTTCTAGTAGTTTGAAAACCACCAAAATTTAACCTTCCATATATCGTTAACTACTATCATTAAAACATAGGAATTTGTGCCACATATAGAGCTCAGTTTTCTCTACAATTCGATAAAGAATTCATTGAAATCTGATAAGTACATAAAGAGATATCATCCTTTGAATTTTGAACGAATTCGAAACGAGTATGGAAAACGACCAAAATTGAATATCAAATATCTCTATAACCTTTATCACTAAAACATTGCCATTTATACCACATATATAGCTAACTATTCTCTACATTTCAGTAAGGAAATCATTGGAATTTGACAAATACAAAAAGAGATATAAACGATTGAAATTTCTAGTAGTTTGAAAACCTCCAAAACTTAACCTTCCATATATCGTTAACTACTAATCATTAAAACATAGGAATTTGTGCCACATATAGAGCTCAGTTTTCTCTACAATTCGATAAAGAATTCATTGAAATCTGATAAGTACATAAAGAGATATCATCCTTTGAATTTTGAACGAATTCGAAACGAGTATGGAAAACGACCAAAATTGAATATCAAATATCTCTATAACCGTTATCACTAAAACATTGCCATTTATACCACATATATAGCTAACTATTCTCTACATTTCAGTAAAAAAATCATTAGAATTGGACAAATACAAAAAGAGATATAAACGATTGAAATTTCTAGTAGTTTGAAAACCACCAAAATTTAACCTTCCATATATCGTTAACTACTATCATTAAAACATAGGAATTTGTACCACATATAGAGCTCAGTTTTCTCTACAATTCGATAAAGAATTCATTGAAATCTGATAAGTACATAAAGAGATATCATCCTTTGAATTTTGAACGAATTCGAAACGAGTATGGAAAACGACCAAAATTGAATATCAAATATCTCTATAACCTTTATCACTAAAACATTTCCATTTATACCACATATATAGCTAACTATTCTCTACATTTCAGTAAGGAAATCATTGGAATTTGACAAATACAAAAAGAGATACAAACGATTGAAATTTCTAGTAGTTTGAAAACCACCAAAATTTAACCTTCCATATATCGTTAACTACTATCATTAAAACATAGGAATTTGTACCACATATAGAGCTCAGTTTTCTCTACAATTCGATAAAGAATTCATTGAAATCTGTTAAGTACATAAAGAGATATCACCCTTTGAATTTTGAACGAATTCGAAACGAGTATGGAAAACGACCAAAATTGAATATCAAATATCTCTATAACTTTTATCACTAAAACATTGCCATTTATACCACATATATAGGTAACTATTCTCTACATTTCAGTAAGGAAATCATTGGAATTTGACAAATACAAAAAGAGATATAAACGATTGAAATTTCTAGTAGTTTGAAAACCACCAAAATTTAACCTTCCATATATCGTTAACTACTATCATTAAAACATAGGAATTTGTACCACATATAGAGCTCAGTTTTCTCTACAATTCGATAAAGAATTCATTGAAATCTGTTAAGTACATAAAGAGATATCACCCTTTGAATTTTGAACGAATTCGAAACGAGTATGGAAAACGACCAAAATTGAATATCAAATATCTCTATAACCGTTATCACTAAAACATTGCCATTTATACCACATATATAGCTAACTATTCTCTACATTTCAGTAAACAAATCATTAGAATTGGACAAATACAAAAAGAGATATAAACGATTGAAATTTCTAGTAGTTTGAAAACCACCAAAATTTAACCTTCCATTTCTCGTTAACTACTATCATTAAAACGTAGCAAAATGTACCACATATACAGCTCAGTTTTCTCTACAATTTGATAAAGAATTCATTGAAATCTGATAAGTACATAAAGAGATATCATCCTTTGAATTTTGAACGAATTCGAAACGAGTATGGAAAACGACCAAAATAAAATATCAAATATCTCTATAACCGTTATCACTAAAACATTGCCATTTATACCACATATATAGCTAACTATTCTCTACATTTCAGTAAACAAATCATTAGAATTGGACAAATACAAAAAGAGATATAAACGATTGAAATTTCTAGTAGTTTGAAAACCTCCAAAACTTAACCTTCCATTTCTCGTTAACTACTATCATTAAAACGTAGCAAAATGTACCACATATAGAGCTCAGTTTTCTCTACAATTCGATAAATAATTCATTGAAATCTGTTAAGTACATAAAGAGATATCACCCTTTGAATTTTGAACGAATTCGAAACGAGTATGGAAAACGACCAAAATAAAATATCAAATATCTCTATAACCGTTATCACTAAAACATTGCCATTTATACCACATATATAGCTAACTATTCTCTACATTTCAGTAAGGAAATCATTGGAATTTGACAAATACAAAAAGAGATATAAACGATTGAAATTTCTAGTAGTTTGAAAACCACCAAAATTTAACCTTCCATTTCTCGTTAACTACTATCATTAAAACGTAGCAAAATGTACCACATATACAGCTCAGTTTTCTCTACAATTTGATAAAGAATTCATTGAAATCTGATAAGTACATACGGAGATATCATCCTTTGAATTTTGAACGAATTCGAAACGAGTATGGAAAACGACCAAAATAAAATATCAAATATCTCTATAACCGTTATCACTAAAACATTGCCATTTATACCACATATATAGCTAACTATTCTCTACATTTAGTATAGAAATCATTAGAATTGGACAAATACAAAAAGAGATATAAACGATTGAAATTTCTAGTAGTTTGAAAACCTCCAAAACTTAACCTTCCATTTCTCGTTAACTACTATCATTAAAACGTAGCAAAATGTACCACATATAGAGCTCAGTTTTCTCTACAATTCGATAAAGAATTCATTGAAATCTGATAAGTACATAAAGAGATATCATCCTTTGAATTTTGAACGAATTCGAAACGAGTATGGAAAACGACCAAAATAAAATATCAAATATCTCTATAACCGTTATCACTAAAACATTGCCATTTATACCACATATATAGCTAACTATTCTCTACATTTAGTATAGAAATCATTAGAATTGGACAAATACAAAAAGAGATATAAACGATTGAAATTTCTAGTAGTTTGAAAACCTCCAAAACTTAACCTTCGATTTCTCGTTAACTACTATCATTAAAACATAGGAATTTGTACCACATATAGAGCTCAGTTTTCTCTACAATTCGATAAAGAATTCATTGAAATCTGATAAGTACATAAAGAGATATCATCCTTTGAATTTTGAACGAATTCGAAACGAGTATGGAAAACGACCAAAATAAAATATCAAATATCTCTATAACCGTTATCACTAAAACATTGCCATTTATACCACATATATAGCTAACTATTCTCTACATTTAGTATAGAAATCATTAGAATTGGACAAATACAAAAAGAGATATAAACGATTGAAATTTCTAGTAGTTTGAAAACCTCCAAAACTTAACCTTCCATTTCTCGTTAACTACTATCATTAAAACGTAGCAAAATGTACCACATATACAGCTCAGTTTTCTCTACAATTTGATAAAGAATTCATTGAAATCTGATAAGTACATAAAGAGATATCATCCTTTGAATTTTGAACGAATTCGAAACGAGTATGGAAAACGACCAAAATAAAATATCAAATATCTCTATAACCGTTATCACTAAAACATTGCCATTTATACCACATATATAGCTAACTATTCTCTACATTTCAGTAAACAAATCATTAGAATTGGACAAATACAAAAAGAGATATAAACGATTGAAATTTCTAGTAGTTTGAAAACCTCCAAAACTTAACCTTCCATTTCTCGTTAACTACTATCATTAAAACGTAGCAAAATGTACCACATATAGAGCTCAGTTTTCTCTACAATTTGATAAAGAATTCATTGAAATCTGATAAGTACATAAAGAGATATCATCCTTTGAATTTTGAACGAATTCGAAACGAGTATGGAAAACGACCAAAATAAAATATCAAATATCTCTATAACCGTTATCACTAAAACATTACCATTTATACCACATATATAGCTAACTATTCTCTTCATTTCAGTAAACAAATCATTAGAATTGGACAAATACAAAAAGAGATATAAACGATTGAAATTTCTAGTAGTTTGAAAACCTCCAAAACTTAACCTTCCATTTCTCGTTAACTACTATCATTAAAACGTAGCAAAATGTACCACATATAGAGCTCAGTTTTCTCTACAATTCGATAAAGAATTCATTGAAATCTGTTAAGTACATAAAGAGATATCACCCTTTGAATTTTGAACGAATTCGAAACGAGTATGGAAAACGACCAAAATTGAATATCAAATATCTCTATAACTTTTATCACTAAAACATTGCCATTTATACCACAAATATAGCTAACTTTTCTCTACATTTCAGTAAGGAAATCATTGGAATTTGACAAATACAAAAAGAGATATAAACGATTGAAATTTCTAGTAGTTTGAAAACCACCAAAATTTAACCTTCCATTTCTCGTTAACTACTATCATTAAAACGTAGCAAAATGTACCACATATACAGCTCAGTTTTCTCTACAATTTGATAAAGAATTCATTGAAATCTGATAAGTACATACGGAGATATCATCCTTTGAATTTTGAACGAATTCGAAACGAGTATGGAAAACGACCAAAATTGAATATCAAATATCTCTATAACCTTTATCACTAAAACATTGCCATTTATACCACATATATAGCTAACTATTCTCTACTTTTCAGTAAGGATATCATTGGAATTTAACAAATACAAAAAGAGATATAAACGATTGAAATTTCTAGTAGTTTGAAAACCACCAAAATTTAACCTTCCATATATCGTTAACTACTATCATTAAAACATAGGAATTTGTGCCACATATAGAGCTCAGTTTTCTCTACAATTCGATAAAGAATTCATTGAAATCTGATAAGTACATAATGGGATATCATCCTTTGAATTTTGAACGAATTCGAAACGAATTTGAAAACGTTTGAAATTTTTCGACGTCAAACCTTTTTCAACTTTCGTCCCGGGCAGTTTTAAATAAAATGATTTTTCAATTTATACTAACTTAACCACAAAAACCCAAGTTTCTTGATTTTAACCAGATCAGCTTAGATGGTGTCTTTATGTTTGGGAACCCAAAACAGAAGATCTACCCTGTTGTTGTACTTCCTCTTAAGATTTGCAAGAGAATGGATAAACCTCGGTACAAAGAAAGTGGTGACTAAGAAAGAACTTGTAGAATATCGCTCGCAGTTTATTTCTAGGACGTGACTAATGAAAAACCCATTGTTTCTATAGAAGAAGATTCGACATTTAACAAACGGGGGTTTATCCTTTACCCAGGAACGAGGTCGGCAGCTGACCCAGGTCTTTGAAAGTGGGGTACGCATAAAACAAGTATTGTTGCCAGTGTTGTTTAGGAGTAGGCTTTATTTGTGTTGCGCCGTAGTAGGAGGTGGTATTGTACACAGCCGGAGGTGGTGTTAGTAAGGGATGGAAATGCCACCCTGGGTTCTCTTTATGCGTACCCTTTATCTTAACCCACTATCCCAGTAATAGCATTACGCTAGAATAGATATGGAAGAAAACAAACGAAATTGTGAGACATTGATGATAAGGGGGGAGCAAAAATATTGTTTTGCAGCTTTATAAGATGGAAAATCTCTCCATCTCTGCAGTGATCTCAGGAGGAAATTTTGCTTAAACCTGGAGCTTTTACTTCATTTTCAGTTTCACAACGGAAGAAATCTCCAATTCTTAAAATACTGCAATAAAGTGCATGAGTAGGTGCTTACACCTATCAGAGAATCACTTCCTACTTCCGCAATACTTACGTCAGCGTTGGGCCATTACGTCTTGGAAGCCGTAAAAGAATCTATCTTACCTTGGCTATCAATCTTAACTCATGAAATCAACTTATTACCCAGAAAGTGACAGCAAGATTTTGGTTGCAAAACAGCGTGTTTCTAGGGGACTGTGACTGTATCCTGAAGTCCTGTTTCATTTCCGGTTGCGCTGACAGTTGCTGTGTATAACACTAATTCCTGTTCAGTTACTTAAGGCTCCAAGTTTTGAGAATTTCCAGAAAAAACTGCGACTGATACCAGTTCCGGGTTGAATACTCGTAAGGTGAAGGAAAAACAATTACGAGTGGGATAAGTACATAAAGAGATATCATCCTTTGAATTTTGAACGAATTCGAAACGAGTATGGAAAACGACCAAAATTGAATATCAAATATCTCTATAACCGTTATCACTAAAACATTGCCATTTATACCACATATATAGCTAACTATTCTCTACATTTAGTATAGAAATCATTAGAATTAGACAAATACAAAAAGAGATATAAACGATTGAAATTTCTAGTAGTTTGAAAACCTCCAAAACTTAACCTTCCATTTCTCGTCAACTACTATCATTAAAACGTAGCAAAATGTACCACATATAGAGCTCAGTTTTCTCTACAATTTGATAAAGAATTCATTGAAATCTGATAAGTACATAAAGAGATATCATCCTTTGAATTTTGAACGAATTCGAAACCAGTATGGAAAACGACCAAAATTGAATATCAAATATCTCTATAACCTTTATCACTAAAACATTGCCATTTATACCACATATATAGCTAACTATTCTCTACATTTAGTATAGAAATCATTAGAATTGGACAAATACAAAAAGAGATATAAACGATTGAAATTTCTAGTAGTTTGAAAACCTCCAAAACTTAACCTTCCATTTCTCGTTAACTACTATCATTAAAACGTAGCAAAATGTACCACATATAGAGCTCAGTTTTCTCTACAATTCGATAAAGAATTCATTGAAATCTGATAAGTACATAAAGAGATATCATCCTTTGAATTTTGAACGAATTTGAAACGAGTATGGAAAACGACCAAAATTGAATATCAAATATCTCTATAACCGTTATCACTAAAACATTGCCATTTATACCACATATATAGCTAACTATTCTCTACATTTAGTATAGAAATCATTAGAATTGGACAAATACAAAAAGAGATATAAACGATTGAAATTTCTAGTAGTTTGAAAACCTCCAAAACTTAACCTTCCATTTCTCGTTAACTACTATCATTAAAACGTAGCAAAATGTACCACATATAGAGCTCAGTTTTCTCTACAATTCGATAAAGAATTCATTGAAATCTGATAAGTACATAAAGAGATATCATCCTTTGAATTTTGAACGAATTCGAAACGAGTATGGAAAACGACCAAAATTGAATATCAAATATCTCTATAACCTTTATCACTAAAACATTGCCATTTATACCACATATATAGCTAACTATTCTCTACATTTAGTATAGAAATCATTAGAATTGGACAAATACAAAAAGAGATATAAACGATTGAAATTTCTAGTAGTTTGAAAACCTCCAAAACTTAACCTTCCATTTCTCGTTAACTACTATCATTAAAACGTAGCAAAATGTACCACATATAGAGCTCAGTTTTCTCTACAATTCGATAAAGAATTCATTGAAATCTGATAAGTACATAAAGAGATATCATCCTTTGAATTTTGAACGAATTTGAAACGAGTATGGAAAACAACCAAAATTGAATATCAAATATCTCTATAACCTTTATCACTAAAACATTGCCATTTATACCACATATATAGCTAACTATTCTCTACTTTTCAGTAAGGATATCATTGGAATTTAACAAATACAAAAAGAGATATAAACGATTGAAATTTCTAGTAGTTTGAAAACCACCAAAATTTAACCTTCCATATATCGTTAACTACTATCATTAAAACATAGGAATTTGTGCCACATATAGAGCTCAGTTTTCTCTACAATTCGATAAAGAATTCATTGAAATCTGATAAGTACATAAAGAGATATCATCCTTTGAATTTTGAACGAATTCGAAACGAGTATGGAAAACGACCAAAATTGAATATCAAATATCTCTATAACCTTTATCACTAAAACATTGCCATTTATACCACATATATAGCTAACTATTCTCTACATTGCAGTAAGGAAATCATTGGAATTTGACAAATATAAAAAGAGATACAAACGATTGAAATTTCTAGTAGTTTGAAAACCACCAAAATTTAACCTTCCATATATCGTTAACTACTATCATTAAAACATAGGAATTTGTACCACATATAGAGCTCAGTTTTCTCTACAATTCGATAAAGAATTCATTGAAATCTGATAAGTACATAAAGAGATATCATCCTTTGAATTTTGAACGAATTCGAAACGAGTATGGAAAACGACCAAAATTGAATATCAAATATCTCTATAACCTTTATCACTAAAACATTGCCATTTATACCACATATATAGGTAACTATTCTCTACATTTCAGTAAGGAAATCATTGGAATTTGACAAATACAAAAAGAGATATAAACGATTGAAATTTCTAGTAGTTTGAAAACCACCAAAATTTAACCTTCCATTTCTCGTTAACTACTATCATTAAAACGTAGCAAAATGTACCACATATACAGCTCAGTTTTCTCTACAATTTGATAAAGAATTCATTGAAATCTGATAAGTACATAAAGAGATATCATCCTTTGAATTTTGAACGAATTCGAAACGAGTATGGAAAACGACCAAAATAAAATATCAAATATCTCTATAACCGTTATCACTAAAACATTGCCATTTATACCACATATATAGCTAACTATTCTCTACATTTCAGTAAACAAATCATTAGAATTGGACAAATACAAAAAGAGATATAAACGATTGAAATTTCTAGTAGTTTGAAAACCTCCAAAACTTAACCTTCCATTTCTCGTTAACTACTATCATTAAAACGTAGCAAAATGTACCACATATAGAGCTCAGTTTTCTCTACAATTTGATAAAGAATTCATTGAAATCTGATAAGTACATAAAGAGATATCATCCTTTGAATTTTGAACGAATTCGAAACGAGTATGGAAAACGACCAAAATAAAATATCAAATATCTCTATAACCGTTATCACTAAAACATTACCATTTATACCACATATATAGCTAACTATTCTCTACATTTCAGTAAACAAATCATTAGAATTGGACAAATACAAAAAGAGATATAAACGATTGAAATTTCTAGTAGTTTGAAAACCTCCAAAACTTAACCTTCCATTTCTCGTTAACTACTATCATTAAAACGTAGCAAAATGTACCACATATAGAGCTCAGTTTTCTCTACAATTCGATAAAGAATTCATTGAAATCTGTTAAGTACATAAAGAGATATCACCCTTTGAATTTTGAACGAATTCGAAACGAGTATGGAAAACGACCAAAATTGAATATCAAATATCTCTATAACTTTTATCACTAAAACATTGCCATTTATACCACAAATATAGCTAACTTTTCTCTACATTTCAGTAAGGAAATCATTGGAATTTGACAAATACAAAAAGAGATATAAACGATTGAAATTTCTAGTAGTTTGAAAACCACCAAAATTTAACCTTCCATTTCTCGTTAACTACTATCATTAAAACGTAGCAAAATGTACCACATATACAGCTCAGTTTTCTCTACAATTTGATAAAGAATTCATTGAAATCTGATAAGTACATACGGAGATATCATCCTTTGAATTTTGAACGAATTCGAAACGAGTATGGAAAACGACCAAAATTGAATATCAAATATCTCTATAACCTTTATCACTAAAACATTGCCATTTATACCACATATATAGCTAACTATTCTCTACTTTTCAGTAAGGATATCATTGGAATTTAACAAATACAAAAAGAGATATAAACGATTGAAATTTCTAGTAGTTTGAAAACCACCAAAATTTAACCTTCCATATATCGTTAACTACTATCATTAAAACATAGGAATTTGTGCCACATATAGAGCTCAGTTTTCTCTACAATTCGATAAAGAATTCATTGAAATCTGATAAGTACATAATGGGATATCATCCTTTGAATTTTGAACGAATTCGAAACGAATTTGAAAACGTTTGAAATTTTTCGACGTCAAACCTTTTTCAACTTTCGTCCCGGGCAGTTTTAAATAAAATGATTTTTCAATTTATACTAACTTAACCACAAAAACCCAAGTTTCTTGATTTTAACCAGATCAGCTTAGATGGTGTCTTTATGTTTGGGAACCCAAAACAGAAGATCTACCCTGTTGTTGTACTTCCTCTTAAGATTTGCAAGAGAATGGATAAACCTCGGTACAAAGAAAGTGGTGACTAAGAAAGAACTTGTAGAATATCGCTCGCAGTTTATTTCTAGGACGTGACTAATGAAAAACCCATTGTTTCTATAGAAGAAGATTCGACATTTAACAAACGGGGGTTTATCCTTTACCCAGGAACGAGGTCGGCAGCTGACCCAGGTCTTTGAAAGTGGGGTACGCATAAAACAAGTATTGTTGCCAGTGTTGTTTAGGAGTAGGCTTTATTTGTGTTGCGCCGTAGTAGGAGGTGGTATTGTACACAGCCGGAGGTGGTGTTAGTAAGGGATGGAAATGCCACCCTGGGTTCTCTTTATGCGTACCCTTTATCTTAACCCACTATCCCAGTAATAGCATTACGCTAGAATAGATATGGAAGAAAACAAACGAAATTGTGAGACATTGATGATAAGGGGGGAGCAAAAATATTGTTTTGCAGCTTTATAAGATGGAAAATCTCTCCATCTCTGCAGTGATCTCAGGAGGAAATTTTGCTTAAACCTGGAGCTTTTACTTCATTTTCAGTTTCACAACGGAAGAAATCTCCAATTCTTAAAATACTGCAATAAAGTGCATGAGTAGGTGCTTACACCTATCAGAGAATCACTTCCTACTTCCGCAATACTTACGTCAGCGTTGGGCCATTACGTCTTGGAAGCCGTAAAAGAATCTATCTTACCTTGGCTATCAATCTTAACTCATGAAATCAACTTATTACCCAGAAAGTGACAGCAAGATTTTGGTTGCAAAACAGCGTGTTTCTAGGGGACTGTGACTGTATCCTGAAGTCCTGTTTCATTTCCGGTTGCGCTGACAGTTGCTGTGTATAACACTAATTCCTGTTCAGTTACTTAAGGCTCCAAGTTTTGAGAATTTCCAGAAAAAACTGCGACTGATACCAGTTCCGGGTTGAATACTCGTAAGGTGAAGGAAAAACAATTACGAGTGGGATAAGTACATAAAGAGATATCATCCTTTGAATTTTGAACGAATTCGAAACGAGTATGGAAAACGACCAAAATTGAATATCAAATATCTCTATAACCGTTATCACTAAAACATTGCCATTTATACCACATATATAGCTAACTATTCTCTACATTTAGTATAGAAATCATTAGAATTAGACAAATACAAAAAGAGATATAAACGATTGAAATTTCTAGTAGTTTGAAAACCTCCAAAACTTAACCTTCCATTTCTCGTCAACTACTATCATTAAAACGTAGCAAAATGTACCACATATAGAGCTCAGTTTTCTCTACAATTTGATAAAGAATTCATTGAAATCTGATAAGTACATAAAGAGATATCATCCTTTGAATTTTGAACGAATTCGAAACCAGTATGGAAAACGACCAAAATTGAATATCAAATATCTCTATAACCTTTATCACTAAAACATTGCCATTTATACCACATATATAGCTAACTATTCTCTACATTTAGTATAGAAATCATTAGAATTGGACAAATACAAAAAGAGATATAAACGATTGAAATTTCTAGTAGTTTGAAAACCTCCAAAACTTAACCTTCCATTTCTCGTTAACTACTATCATTAAAACGTAGCAAAATGTACCACATATAGAGCTCAGTTTTCTCTACAATTCGATAAAGAATTCATTGAAATCTGATAAGTACATAAAGAGATATCATCCTTTGAATTTTGAACGAATTTGAAACGAGTATGGAAAACGACCAAAATTGAATATCAAATATCTCTATAACCGTTATCACTAAAACATTGCCATTTATACCACATATATAGCTAACTATTCTCTACATTTAGTATAGAAATCATTAGAATTGGACAAATACAAAAAGAGATATAAACGATTGAAATTTCTAGTAGTTTGAAAACCTCCAAAACTTAACCTTCCATTTCTCGTTAACTACTATCATTAAAACGTAGCAAAATGTACCACATATAGAGCTCAGTTTTCTCTACAATTCGATAAAGAATTCATTGAAATCTGATAAGTACATAAAGAGATATCATCCTTTGAATTTTGAACGAATTCGAAACGAGTATGGAAAACGACCAAAATTGAATATCAAATATCTCTATAACCTTTATCACTAAAACATTGCCATTTATACCACATATATAGCTAACTATTCTCTACATTTAGTATAGAAATCATTAGAATTGGACAAATACAAAAAGAGATATAAACGATTGAAATTTCTAGTAGTTTGAAAACCTCCAAAACTTAACCTTCCATTTCTCGTTAACTACTATCATTAAAACGTAGCAAAATGTACCACATATAGAGCTCAGTTTTCTCTACAATTCGATAAAGAATTCATTGAAATCTGATAAGTACATAAAGAGATATCATCCTTTGAATTTTGAACGAATTTGAAACGAGTATGGAAAACAACCAAAATTGAATATCAAATATCTCTATAACCTTTATCACTAAAACATTGCCATTTATACCACATATATAGCTAACTATTCTCTACTTTTCAGTAAGGATATCATTGGAATTTAACAAATACAAAAAGAGATATAAACGATTGAAATTTCTAGTAGTTTGAAAACCACCAAAATTTAACCTTCCATATATCGTTAACTACTATCATTAAAACATAGGAATTTGTGCCACATATAGAGCTCAGTTTTCTCTACAATTCGATAAAGAATTCATTGAAATCTGATAAGTACATAAAGAGATATCATCCTTTGAATTTTGAACGAATTCGAAACGAGTATGGAAAACGACCAAAATTGAATATCAAATATCTCTATAACCTTTATCACTAAAACATTGCCATTTATACCACATATATAGCTAACTATTCTCTACATTGCAGTAAGGAAATCATTGGAATTTGACAAATATAAAAAGAGATACAAACGATTGAAATTTCTAGTAGTTTGAAAACCACCAAAATTTAACCTTCCATATATCGTTAACTACTATCATTAAAACATAGGAATTTGTACCACATATAGAGCTCAGTTTTCTCTACAATTCGATAAAGAATTCATTGAAATCTGATAAGTACATAAAGAGATATCATCCTTTGAATTTTGAACGAATTCGAAACGAGTATGGAAAACGACCAAAATTGAATATCAAATATCTCTATAACCTTTATCACTAAAACATTGCCATTTATACCACATATATAGGTAACTATTCTCTACATTTCAGTAAGGAAATCATTGGAATTTGACAAATACAAAAAGAGATATAAACGATTGAAATTTCTAGTAGTTTGAAAACCACCAAAATTTAACCTTCCATTTCTCGTTAACTACTATCATTAAAACGTAGCAAAATGTACCACATATACAGCTCAGTTTTCTCTACAATTTGATAAAGAATTCATTGAAATCTGATAAGTACATAAAGAGATATCATCCTTTGAATTTTGAACGAATTCGAAACGAGTATGGAAAACGACCAAAATAAAATATCAAATATCTCTATAACCGTTATCACTAAAACATTGCCATTTATACCACATATATAGCTAACTATTCTCTACATTTCAGTAAACAAATCATTAGAATTGGACAAATACAAAAAGAGATATAAACGATTGAAATTTCTAGTAGTTTGAAAACCTCCAAAACTTAACCTTCCATTTCTCGTTAACTACTATCATTAAAACGTAGCAAAATGTACCACATATAGAGCTCAGTTTTCTCTACAATTTGATAAAGAATTCATTGAAATCTGATAAGTACATAAAGAGATATCATCCTTTGAATTTTGAACGAATTCGAAACGAGTATGGAAAACGACCAAAATAAAATATCAAATATCTCTATAACCGTTATCACTAAAACATTGCCATTTATACCACATATATAGCTAACTATTCTCTACATTTCAGTAAACAAATCATTAGAATTGGACAAATACAAAAAGAGATATAAACGATTGAAATTTCTAGTAGTTTGAAAACCTCCAAAACTTAACCTTCCATTTCTCGTTAACTACTATCATTAAAACGTAGCAAAATGTACCACATATAGAGCTCAGTTTTCTCTACAATTTGATAAAGAATTCATTGAAATCTGATAAGTACATAAAGAGATATCATCCTTTGAATTTTGAACGAATTCGAAACGAGTATGGAAAACGACCAAAATAAAATATCAAATATCTCTATAACCGTTATCACTAAAACATTGCCATTTATACCACATATATAGCTAACTATTCTCTACATTTCAGTAAACAAATCATTAGAATTGGACAAATACAAAAAGAGATATAAACGATTGAAATTTCTAGTAGTTTGAAAACCTCCAAAACTTAACCTTCCATTTCTCGTTAACTACTATCATTAAAACGTAGCAAAATGAACCACATATAGAGCTCAGTTTTCTCTACAATTCGATAAAGAATTCATTGAAATCTGTTAAGTACATAAAGAGATATCACCCTTTGAATTTTGAACGAATTCGAAACGAGTATGGAAAACGACCAAAATTGAATATCAAATATCTCTATAACTTTTATCACTAAAACATTGCCATTTATACCACATATATAGCTAACTATTCTCTACATTTCAGTAAGGAAATCATTGGAATTTGACAAATACAAAAAGAGATATAAACGATTGAAATTTCTAGTAGTTTGAAAACCACCAAAATTTAACCTTCCATTTCTCGTTAACTACTATCATTAAAACGTAGCAAAATGTACCACATATACAGCTCAGTTTTCTCTACAATTTGATAAAGAATTCATTGAAATCTGATAAGTACATAAAGAGATATCATCCTTTGAATTTTGAACGAATTCGAAACGAGTATGGAAAACGACCAAAATAAAATATCAAATATCTCTATAACCGTTATCACTAAAACATTGCCATTTATACCACATATATAGCTAACTATTCTCTACATTTCAGTAAGGAAATCATTGGAATTTGACAAATACAAAAAGAGATATAAACGATTGAAATTTCTAGTAGTTTGAAAACCTCCAAACCTTCCATTTCTCGTTAACTACTATCATTAAAACATAGAAATTTGTGCCACCTATAGAGCTGTGTATTCTCTACAATTCGGAAAAGATTTCATAGAAATATATTAAGTACATAAAGAGATATCATCCTTTGAATTTTGAACGAATTCGAAACAAGTATGGAAAACGACCAAAATTGAATATCAAATATCTCTATAACCGTTATCACTAAAACATTGCCATTTATACCACATATATAGCTAACTATTCTCTACATTTCAGTAAGGAAATCATTGGAATTTGACAAATGCAAAAAGAGATATAAACGATTGAAATTTCTAGTAGTTTGAAAACCTCCAAACCTTCCATTTCTCGTTAACTACTATCATTAAAACATAGAAATTTGTGCCACCTATAGAGCTGTGTATTCTCTACAATTCGGAAAAGATTTCATAGAAATATATTAAGTACATAAAGAGATATCATCCTTTGAATTTTGAACGAATTCGAAACGAGTATGGAAAACGACCAAAATTGAATATCAAATATCTCTATAACCGTTATCACTAAAACATTGCCATTTATACCACATATATAGCTAACTATTCTCTACATTTCAGTAAGGAAATCATTGGAATTTGACAAATACAAAAAGAGATATAAACGATTGAAATTTCTAGTAGTTTGAAAACCTCCAAACCTTCCATTTCTCGTTAACTACTATCATTAAAACATAGAAATTTGTGCCACCTATAGAGCTGTGTATTCTCTACAATTCGGCAAAGATTTCATAGAAATATATTAAGTACATAAAGAGATATCATCCTTTGAATTTTGAACGAATTCGAAACGAGTATGGAAAACGACCAAAATTGAATATCAAATATCTCTATAACCGTTATCACTAAAACATTGCCATTTATACCACATATATAGCTAACTATTCTCTACATTTCAGTAAGGAAATCATTGGAATTTGACAAATACAAAAAGAGATATAAACGATTGAAATTTCTAGTAGTTTGAAAACCTCCAAACCTTCCATTTCTCGTTAACTACTATCATTAAAACATAGAAATTTGTGCCACCTATAGAGCTGTGTATTCTCTACAATTCGGAAAAGATTTCATAGAAATATATTAAGTACATAAAGAGATATCATCCTTTGAATTTTGAACGAATTCGAAACGAGTATGGAAAACGACCAAAATTGAATATCAAATATCTCTATAACCGTTATCACTAAAACATTGCCATTTATACCACATATATAGCTAACTATTCTCTACATTTAGTATAGAAATCGTTGGAATTTGACAAATACAAAAAGAGATATAAACGATTGAAATTTCTTGTAGTTTGAAAACCTCCAAAATTTAACCTTCCATTTCTCGTTAACTACTATCATTAAAACGTAGCAATTTGTACCACATATAGATCTTAGTATTTTCTACAATTCGATAAAGAATTCATTGAAATCTGTTAAGTACATAAAGAGATATCATCCTTTGAATTTTGAACGAATTCGAAACGAGTATGGAAAACGACCAAAATTGAATATCAAATATCTGTATAACCATTATCACTAAAACATTGCCATTTATACCACATATATAGCTAACTATTCTCTACATTTCAGTAAGGAAATCATTGGAATTTGACAAATACAAAAAGAGATATAAACGATTGAAATTTCTAGTAGTTTGAAAACCTCCAAAATTTAACCTTCCATTTCTCGTTAACTACTATCATTACAACGTAGCAAATTGTACCACATATAGAGCTCAGTTTTCTCTACAATTCGATAAAGAATTCATTGAAATATGATAAGTACATAAAGAGATATCATCCTTTAAAATTTAAACGAATTCGAAACGAGTATAGAAAACGTCCAAAATAAAATATCAAATATCTCTATAACCGTTGCTACTAAAACATTGCCATTTATACCACAAATATAGCTAACTATTCTCTACATTTCAGTAAACAAATCATTGGAATTTGACAAATACAAAAGGAGATATAAACGATTGAAATTCCAAGAAGTTTGTAAACCTCAAAAATTGAACCTTCCATTTCTCGTTAACTACTATCATTAAAACGTAGAAATTTGTGCCACCTATAGAACTGTGTATTCTCTACAATTCGGTAAAGATTTCATTGAAATCTAATAAGTACATAATGGGATATCATCCTTGGAATTTCGAACGAATTCGAAACGAATTTGAAAACGTTTGAAATTTTTTGACGTCAAACCTTTTTCAACTTTCGTCCCGGGCAGTTTTAAATAAAATGATTTTTTTATTTATACTAACTTAACCACAAAAACCCAAGTTTCTTGATTTTAACCAGATCAGCTTAGATGGTGTCTTTATGTTTGGGAACCCAAAACAGAAGATCTACCCTATTGTCGTACTTCCTCTTAAGATTTGCAAGAGAATGGATAAACCTCGGTACAAAGAAAGTGGTGACTAAGAAAGAACTTGTAGAATATCGCTCGCAGTTTATTTCCAGGACGTGACTAATGAAAAACCCATTGTTTCTATAGAAGAAGATTCGACATTTAACAAACGGGGGTTTATCCTTTACCCAGGAACGAGGTCGGCAGCTGACCCAGGTCTTTGAAAGTGGGGTACGCATAAAACAAGTATTGTTGCCAGTGTTGTTTAGGAGTAGGCTTTATTTGTGTTGCGCCGTAGTAGGAGGTGGTATTGTACACAGCCGGAGGTGGTGTTAGTAAGGGAAGGAAATGCCACCCTGGGTTCTCTTTATGCGTACCCTTTATCTTAACCCACTATCCCAGTAATAGCATTACGCTAGAATAGATATGGAAGAAAACAAACGAAATTGTGAGACATTGATGATAAGGGGGGAGCAAAAATATTGTTTTGCAGCTTTATAAGATGGAACATCTCTCCATCTCTGCAGTGATCTCAGGAGGAAATTTTGCTTAAACCTGGAGCTTTTACTTCATTTTCAGTTTCACAACGGAAGAAATCTCCAATTCTTAAAATACTGCAATAAAGTGCATGAGTAGGTGCTTACACCTATCAGAGAATCACTTCCTACTTCCGCAATACTTACGTCAGCGTTGGGCCATTACGTCTTGGAAGCTGTAAAAGAATCTATCTTACCTTGGCTATCAATCTTAACTCATGAAATCAACTTATTACCCAGAAAGTGACAGCAAGATTTTGGTTGCAAAACAGCGTGTTTCTAGGGGGACTGTGACTGTATCCTGAAGACCTGTTTCATTTCCGGTTGCGCTGACACAGTTGCTGTGTATAACACTAATTCCTGTTCAGTTACTGATTTAAGGCTCCATGTTCTGAGAATTTCCAGAAAAAACTGCGACTGATACACGCGAACCAGTTCCGGGTTGAATTGGCGCACACGGAAATGGTCATCCCCAATCATGACCGGCTTCCACTACTCGTAAGGTGAAGGAAAAACAATTACGAGTGTTTTTACGACTATAGAAACAATTAATGATTCCTGTTACGTGTGTTGCAGTGTTCCGCCAAGGAGAATTGGGCACATCCTGGTATGTGGTACTTACTGGCAGTCTGGATGTAAAGGTGCACCAAGATAAGGTAAGCTTAATGAACCAATAACACTAAAAAAAAATAAGACTACAATCATTTCCTGTTTAGTTTTACCGGAAACAGTTTATTACGCTCGTCTACGTAGGTACAATATTTCGAACTTCACAATGCATTTAAAGTACGCTACTCTAGTACGTAGTATGAAGTATATATATATTTTTTTAGTAACAGTTCATCTAGAACTTTATATGGAGTTTTATTAAAGTCATAAATATTAAAGTTCTTGTTTATCGAATATTATTTTCTCTCTGCAGCAAGCTTCTATTACAGCTAGGCCATTTTTATGGATCTACCAGTTTCAACATGTTAGAAGAAAAATAAATCAATCGAATATACATGTATACTGTGTAAGCCTTTAGTGGCTTCACCTAAAGTTGATATATCTATTATTATAACTCTATATCGAACAGAATATTTAACGGAAGTAAGCAAAGAAATGATCGTGAGACCGGAAATAAATGAGAAAACATTATAGTTAAGGTTTCAACATTGTACGCATTGAATAAAGTTGAGTTTTCTTCACTAATCGAGTCCAGGCAAGCGTAGCAAGCTAAATAGATGACGATTAGCTCACCGGAAGTAGTAAAACTTGCCGTATTTTAAGATCTCAGTTACCGCAAAACACTCAAATGATAGTGGTACATCACCACTGAAGTGATATGAATTAAATATGACGTCAGAAATGTTCATAGTTTGAAGTTAGACACATTAATAGGGAATCTTGGTAATTTGAGCCCAAAATTTTGGTTGGATATTGCCTCCAAACCAGTGGTCAAATCGAAAGCAAAACCTGAGAAATGCCATCAGCCCCAGAAATGGTGGCAGCAACGGTGGTACGGAGCTTTGAAGTCCTTTGAACTTTGAAGTACATATTAGGACTTCCGATAAGTCTTAGTACTTCTCCGATAAGTCTTAATACTTCCGATAAGTCTTAATACTTCAGATAAGTCCTAATAGTTCGTATAACACTTAATACTTCCGATAAATCTTAATACTTCTCCGATAATTCTTAATAATTCCGATAATACTTCTCCAATAAGTCTTAATACTTCCGATAAGTCTTAATACTTCAGATAAGTCCTAATAGTTCGTATAACTCTTAATACTTCGGATAAGTCTTAATACTTCTCCGATAAGTCTTAATACTTCCGATGTCTTAATACTTCCGATGTCTTAATACTTCCGATAAGTCTTAATACTTCCGATGTCTTAATACTTCCGATGTCTTAATACTTCCGATGTCTTAATACTTCCGATAAGTCTTAATACTTCTCTAATAAGTCTTAATACTTCCGATAAGTCTTAACACTTCCGATGTCTTAATACTTCCGATAAGACTTAATACTTTCGATAAGTCTTAATACTTCTCCGATAAGTCTCAATACTTCTCCGATAAGTCTTAATACTTCTCACTAAAACTGGACAAAACTTTTTTTTTTCACGCCACCCTCCATTAATGTCAATTTATAAAACGGAAATAGTTTCAAGATTATAATGGTAGAAAATCGCCTGTAGAACTATTCCCCCATGTAGATTACCTATTTGGGCTGCTATATCAATCCACACACACATTGCAAGAATAAGAAATTCGATATTCTAGCGAACATTTTCAAAAATTACAACAACAAAAAAGTGCATTCTACATCATTACACTGTGAGTAAAGGAGGAACAGTTGCCTGTTGATGGGAGATAAAAGGAAGTGAAGTTCAGATTGATTTCCTCTTTCTACACTCATTACATCAAGAATGAACTATATACCGGAAATAGTCCGACAGATGTTACAAATAGCTTGCCATTGAATGGAACAAAATTGTAGATATTAATTCTTGATGTACGACGATTCCAATGCTATCACGATTATGTTGGGTGGGAGGAGGGGGGCACGAAAATGAGCAACGAGTAAATGACCGTCGGCGATCAGCTGATCGCTGGCGATTATCTGAACAATGGCCGAAATAATTGTCAATAATTACGTAAGTTAGGTTAAGTCTCAATGGTTCTGAATGTAGTCTTACTTAGCTGCAGATTTTTGCTTTAGGTATTTTTGCAGAAAAATGGTTAACTCTTTTGGTATTAATATTTGATCAAAAAGCTTTTAGTAAAAATGGAAAATTTAATAAATTATTAAAATATAACTCACGACTTTATTTTACTCCAACTCATTCCTGCTTTGATTTAAATATTCACAGATGTCCTTTTGAGTATTTTTTTTTTCTGGAACATACAATAATGAGACAATTAATTTTTGATTGGAGAGAAAAATACAATAATCAGCTAGGCACACTCACAGGACTTTCTCTTACTAAACTCACAAATTCGAACTCACAAATTTTCTCCGAACGTTTGAGTTGTATTTAGAAGGAATCTACCCACCCCTTTCCTCAAATTTTCTGTAAAAAATGTACAAAAAAAAGAAGTAGAAATTTTTTAGAGACTTCACGGTTTAGTAATTGTAAGCCATTTGCGTGGAAATCTTAAAATACGGAAAATTTTATTCGGGTAATGTGGTACTTCCGATAAGTCTCAATACTTCCGATAA
The DNA here is from genome assembly GCF_049639745.1 of Rhodnius prolixus. NCBI lineage: Eukaryota > Metazoa > Arthropoda > Insecta > Hemiptera > Reduviidae > Rhodnius > Rhodnius prolixus. Next base: position 37,984,356 of record NW_027411582.1, on the reverse strand, counting down.
GTCTTAATACTTCTCCGATAAGTCCTAATACTTCCGATAAGTCTTAATACTTCCGATAAGTCTTAATACTTCCGATAAGTCTTAACGAGTTAAGCGTATTTGACGTGTATACAAGTCAAACCAAATCTCTATTACAGTGCGTTCGACGTGGTGTATACTCGTTGTGAAACAATATAAAATTGCCATTAACTACAAAAAACTCAAAATTTTAATAAAATACAATAAGAATATTATTTGGTGGGATGTTTCCTTTATCTTACCAATAGAACTGCCAAGTATTTTTGTACGGAGGGAGGTGGTGGGAGCCCCAGCCAAATGATAAGTGGTTGGTACATGTTTGGTCTCCGCATTAGAGATTCGGGAATTACGCACACAAATAGAAGCTCTCAACCCTTGTGCAATGCCCAGATAGAAGTTCAGACCTCCAGTACGAGCAAAGATTTCATTTTGCACAGAATTCAAAAAGCTCTTTTCTTCCTTGTAAAAAAAGCTCCTGCGTCCCTAGTTAAGTAGAGCAATGCATACGTGAAGCGGTGCAAGATTTTGGAATGAGCACAGTATGAGCTCTGGTAATCTCAAGCTCCAGAGAGAGATTGCAGAAAAAGTCGCTTGCAGTGACTATTACGACGTTGTTTTACATTTGATTGTTTTCCCTGCGTTCGACGTGTATACCACGTCATTGCCTGATTTTAATTCCGCACACTGAGGGGGAGTTTTTTAAAAACTAAATTCCACCGCTTAACTGGTTGATCAGAAAGCCGATAATTCTTAATACTTCCGATAAGTCTTTTTTTAATTTTTAAAGATTTTAGCAATTCAACACCAGAATACAGGTGGTATGCCAGTAAAATGAACAGTAATAGCACGTTTCAGGAAAGTCTAATCGTCTCCTATCTTGGAAGGGCCCTGAAACAAAGTGTCATTTTCAAATTTTCTATTCTGTAGCTCATTAAAAATTTCAATTTCAATTTCAAAATCCGTCACGATTGCCATGATTCCCCTTTTATCGAGCTAAGCAGGAAAAGAAAGCGAAAAACTGTGCACTTCTTTCTCAACAATGTGAGCCATACATATAGTGTTAAAAGTGTCGGTGGTAGAGTACCAAACAGTAGTAAAAGTGTTACTACCAACAACATGCAAGTGGCCGTAAAGAGTTTGAACTATTTTTATGAACTTAATAAAAAAAACAAACTTATCTTGAAAGAAGTTATAAACTTATTAAGCTTTAAGTTCTCAACTTAGTTTATAAAAACGTCAGAAAATAGCGACCAATCTTTCCTCACATCTGGCGACATCACACACTCGATTCTCTTATACGTCAATTTCCATAGTTCGTATTTTCCTGCTGCTAACATCATAAAGTTTGTAAAACAATGCACTGAAAGGGAAACCTTTTAGGAATGCCTCTGAAGACGATCCCAAAAAGGGAAAAGGAACTTACTGCGACTTATGGGGTTTCGAGCTGAAGTGTACATGAACAGACTAGAACTTTTCCCTAAATGCCAATTTTTTTCCTTTTTATCTGGACTTAGGGACATCATTAATCCAGATAATTCCGGTGAAGAAAATTTTTTTAGACGATTTTATTACTTTTTGCTTGACGAGGAATTAATAACTCAATAAATTTACCTAATCATTGATTTCAATTCTTATAAAAGAAAAATTGTAGAAGATGAATTTTTTTACCAAAAGAAATGAAACATAGTTTTAAAGATCTTATAAAAAAATTAAAGAGAAAAAGTAAGAAAGATCTGGCCAAGTGGAAACTCAAGTGGAAAATGGAGATCACGATAAGGAGAGATTTAAAGAAGGAAAAGCGGGTCCTTTAGCCATGCTGAACTAAAAAGGGACAAAAAAATGAAAACTACCAATAACGCTGGGAGCAGCGGGGGGGAAGAGATTCAGGCCAATTGACTGCACTAAACGACCTAAGGTCACTTAATGTTCAAAACTGTAAAAAGATTATCAATTAAGATAAGGGAGATGTCCTTAGGCAAGTAATAATTAATGTTGTGGGTGGAGAGGCTGTAAAAACAGAACTACTGTTGTTTTCCAAGTTTTAAGTACCGGTTTGGTGTAGAGATTTCCGCTTCACTTGCCTTACTAATTAATTTGCCCCTGATGCTGGGTGTAAGTCCGAAATCGGTCAGGGGTGCAATAAACGTGCTTGCTACGGACAGATAACAATCAAAGATAATTATCTAGCACTATGGACCAAATTAAATTATCAAAAGATTAATTATTATTATTTTTTTTTAAATTTATTTTGTAATTTACAATCTGTATACAATCAGTAAATGTGGAGAGAGTGATGTACTGGTGCGGGAGGAGAGCAGGAGGAGAGAAACTACCCAGCGGTAGCACTCTCTATAGGAGAGAGGAGAATGTGTGGAGAGAGGAGATACGAGTATAGGAGAATAATGGCGTTCAGGTCTTCAGCCTACAAGGAAGTCGCGGGGCCACTGGCGATTCAGTCGGCGAGAAGTATTGTTAGGGATGTCAGAGGAGGCGAGAGACAGTACAAGAGGATTGGAGCAAGTAGAGAGAGTAGTGTGGAATTTTTGGTATTTAGTCTTGACGAGTTGGTCTATGAAGGGAATGTTGAGGTCGGTGTGGAAGAGTCACCGTAGAAAAGAGCGTCCAACTATCTGTCGGCAGTAGTTCAGATTGGAATGTCCTGTACTGTCCGTATGTTTTGTAGGTTTGGCTGAACCCCACAGCTCTAGTCCTGTAAGTCCACATACGTAGGTTTGAGAATAGTGTTGTATATTAAGCGTTTGAGCTCAATTAGGTAATTTGGGAGCGTCGTCCAAGAAGTCTTGTAAAGCAGTTTCGCACGTTTCGTCATTGCTTGTCTTTTAAGTCTAGTGTGTGGGTTCCACGTGAGTCGTTTGTCTATGTAGAGCCCAAGGTAGCGCACCCAGATCCTGTACAAGAAAGAGGATTTTGCTGTTGAAGAGGAATTAATTTAAAAAATAAAATAGATTACAAATTTTCCTTGCAAACAGCCATCAAGACAATTTTCCCTCAAAAAAAAAATAGGCCTCACCCCGCACGATTTTCTTTGCTCACGATGAAACATTTCCTTTTTCCCCCCACCGCCACCAAAAATCGATTAAGAGCAAACTTAGGAGCGCGGCAAGAGTTAGCCAATGGTCCTGCATCTTATTTATTGCATTAAAAGACAGTTTAAAAATGTTTCGTGAAAATTCATGATGTTGAAGAAATTTTCCACAGCCAGGAAAAATGAAAGAACCACACTTCATAGAATGGATTTTTGCCATATTTCAGGGACTTTTTTTTTCCGGAAAATGATTCCTATGATTTTTCTTATAAACTTCTTACTTTATACAGGGTGGTTCATTTTAAGACGGCTCAAATGCATTTCACGCTTAAACGGTTTAATCTGAGCAAAAAATGGTAGAGGAAAAATTTGTTGCCCGTCACCTCTAGTTTCAGAATATGTGACATGATTTTAGATTCCTGCCCGCATACGCGGCTGACGCGCGACCAAAAGTGAGGGTTTGCAGTTGACCCCCATCCGTTTTAAAAAGTATAAAATGTAATAAAAGAAACCGGAAACCTCAATTCGATATCTACAAAATTAAAGGCGCTAGGCCATTTGAAAATCTGGTATTTATTAATCATATTTCAATTTTTTAACTGGTTATCAAAGAGAAATAAGAGCACGCGATAGGCCATTTTTATGTATTTTTTCATCCCCTTTCTACTGGAAATATTGCCAAGGCAGTAAAGCTAGTATTTTTCTTAATATCGGGAAATTTCTAAGAAAAATCAAATGTTAAGAGCTTTAGATGTTCTCCAAGCATACACAAAATGGCTAAAAATTAATTTTACATCTGTTACAAACAAGAAGGTTTAATAATTATTTGGTAATTTTCGGACAGTTGCGTTTAATTACCAAAAACATTGGAAACCTCCGGCCACATATTTAAGTGATCAATATCTTTAATGTAAAGGATCAAACTTATTCCTTAATTTATCAAATAATGCACTTTACTCAACTTGTGAAGCATGTACTGTGCCTTCAATGGTGCCTCCTCTGGCTCGAAAACCAGGTTAGCCAGGAGGTTATCAGCTGCTCTCTGTATTTGAGGAGTTGAACCTTCTTGTTTGTAACAGATGTAAAATTAATTTTTAGCCATTTTGTGTACGCTTGATAACATATAAAGCCAATTCCAGAATGTCCACTGTTCTTTTGTCCCCCCCCCAAAAAAAGAAATCCATCTTTCTATTCCAAAAACCTCCAGCGTTAAACTTACTCCTAGGTTCTATTATCAGAATCTACTGAAGCAACAATATATCCAACAGCTAATTGGAAAGAATACCTATCGACACACCCTACTTCGTGCTCAGAATCCTGAAGTCAGTAATAAAAGTAGAAAAGAAAGCATTATTTATCCCAGAAATGGGTCTATGGGTTCCCAAGGTTCTTACTAAGGTTTGAACGATTGGAAGGTGGTAATATCAGAAAAGTGGTTACTCCCAGAATGGGATATCGTTAAGAACATTAGACCCAAGTACCCAGGCGGCCTTTCTACAAACGATATTGTAATGTTGGTAACGTCACCTGCTCGTAATCACCTTTTGTAAATATGGCCGTTATCGTTACACTCGTAGCTGGCCGACATTTCTAACTTCCCTTTTTATTAGCCGGGGTGTTTATGCCAAACTAAACCTATAAAAATCTCTACCTTTTTTGGCATATATACAGGGTGACCAGAGTTATATGCTCCACCCACTTTTTTTTTAATCGGCGGGAAATATCGAAAAAATAAAAAACACGTATTTAATCATTTTTAGTCTAGTTTATTTTCAGTGATGACCCATTTTTTTTAAACCCAAGCAATATATAATATATGTATCTAGAGATACAGCATCCAACTTTTGTTTTTCAAATGGAACGTTATATTTTTTGTTGCATATTTTTATAGTATTTGAGCTCCTAAAAAAAACAAAAAAAAAATTTTTGAAATCGGTTAGGTTTTTCAAAAGTTATGGGTAATTTAAAATATGGAACACAAATTTCAGTTTACTGTCAAAATTACGTTATTTTTTTTAAAGAATCTGTTCAAACTGGGCACAACCAACGGATAGGCAAGCCAAAACTCTGGACTCCCACGCTCTGCTTGTAGCAGCACTTATGTGGCGAAGTCAAGATCTAGGCAGGCTAGAGTTATTCGACGTTTCAGATCATCGATTGAAGCCACGGGATTAAGGATACTTTACACTTTATTTTTTAGGTATCCTCACAAAAAATAGTCCATTTGGGTTAAGTCCGGAAATCGAGGTGGCCATTGGATGGGACAATGAGTCCCTAAGCACTTTTCATGGAAATTTTGGTCCCGGTAACCTCGAACCACTCTCGCATTATGTGCCGGGCAACCATCTTGGTGAAAATACATATCTAGCCGACGTTGTAGATGAACATCTTCAAGCAGAACTGGCAAAATGTCTCTTAAAAAAAAGTTGGATACCTTGCACCCGTTAAGTTCTCTCTGTAGAAGTATGGGCCGATTGGTTGATTTCCTAAAACTCCACACCATACGTTTGTAGAAAAAACAACCTGAACGTCGAATAACTCTAGCTTGCCTAGATCTTGACTTCGCCACCATAACTGCTGCTACAAGCAAAACGAGGGAGTCCAGAGTTTTGGCTTGCCTATCCGTTGATTGTGCCCAGTTTGAACAGATTCTTTAAAAAAAATAAGTAATTTTGACAATAAACTGAAATTTGTTTTTCATATTTTAAATTACCATAACTTTTGAAAAATCTAACCGATTTCAAAAATTTTTGTTTGTTTTTTTTTAGGAGCTCAAATACTATAAAAATATGCAACAAAAAATATAACGTTCCATTTGAAAAACAAAAGTTGGATGCTGTATCTCGAGATACAGGGGTTTAAAAAAATGGGTCAATCACTGAAAATAAACTAGACTAAAAATGATTAAATACGTGTTTTTTATTTTTTCGAAATTTCCCGCCGTTAAAAAAAAAAGTGGGTGGAGCCTGTAACCATGGTCACCCTGTATATTTCTTTTTTTTAAATTAAAGCGCATCAACATCTGACGTCTTTTGGCGCCATTCAACATTTCTTCCTGAATGACGTTCAAAGGAAGTTAAAAAGATTTAAGAAATTATTTTATTGATTTCATATTTATTGATTTAAGCAAATTGTGTTAAATATTTCAACAAAATATTCACCTGATCTACTATTTGGTAAATAAATTATGAAGTAAATAAATGTGGAGGATGTACAGCTGTTCAGGGGAAGTTACAACTGCGAACAGTGAATAATTGATCGAATATTGACTTCCCCAACTACTTGTTGTTTGTTCCTATTCGACTGGTATTCTGTACTCGACTTAAAAGTGCTAGCATAATAATAATTTAATATTTTTAATTTAGGCCGCTTTAACTTCAGCAGAACGGAACTGGGTGTATTTTTTTTTTTGGTGAACTTCCGGCCTCGTTGGGAGAGTGTTAATTTCGTTAATAGATCGTGGTGACCACTAAGGAGCACTTTGGACAAGGAAATCTGTGGGCGGTAAGCTGGACTCTTTCTGGAAATCCAGCGCACAAACCACTTGCCCTAAAACCATCCCTTAGCAGTGTTTAGGTTAAATAAAAATAAAATAAATAGGCGAGATTCGAACTGGGAATCACCCACTTACAAAGCCACGCTCATGACCACTAGACCAACACCCGCTCCTTGTGTTTAGGGTAACGATAAGTACCAAGAAAATGATAATAATCTGATGTGAACGAACACTCACATGACTTTCTTGTAACACAATTGACGTAACAAAATTTACTTGAAATAATTTGCGCAAAATGATGGCCGGAAGGACCATGAAAATCTATACAGGAAAAATAAAAGTTCCGCTCAACTGATTTCTATTTACATATTAAATTCCTAACAGTACTGCACAGGTAATGAAGCAGTAAATTACACTTAATTGGCTACACAGGAAGACAATCGCCAACCAGACAGTGGAAACAGGAAGCCGTAACTTTATATTACGCTAAGTTATAACTACGTGAGTATAACTTAGAGACTGAAATTTTCCAAATTGAAGTGCCACTTTGATGAAAAATGGATTTTTCATTTCTTGAAGTTTTCCAGAAAATCATTTTACATCTATCCCTGTTATACCTACTATAACTTGGAAATACTTTTAGCAGAAAAGCCTATTTTAGGACTGTTCTATGGGAGGTTGCTGTAAAACCACCAACCATTGCTCTGATTAGGACTTTAAATCTATCTAATTAGATTGGGGCAGCTACCTCTCATTGCCACTAGTAACTAGTATAACCACTGGCTGCAAGCTTCTAACGTTCTAAGTAGATTTAGGATCTTACTATCATCTGACTGTAAAATTGACTGCGGAAGCACCCAAGGCTAATGTCCACTTAAATACTTTTAGCAGAAAAGCCCATTTTAGGACTGTTCAATAACCAACCATTGCTGTGATTAGGACTTTAAATATATCTAATTAGATTGGGGTAGCTACCTCTCATTGCCACTACTAACTACGTAGTATAACCAGTGGCTGCAAGCTTCTAACGTTCCAAGTAGATTTATGATCTTACCATCATCTGACTGCGGAACTACCAAAGCTATTGTCCACTTTGTCATGAGGTTGGTAAAGTTTAAGTCCGTGTTAGGATTTCAATAGCGGAGGACATGCGACTTCCCAACGATAAACACAATGATAATATAGGCTTTGGCATTAACATTAACCTGACTAGCCTGCCCTCTCGTGGGTTAATGATAGAAATATCAATTACACTGGTCCAGTTTCTCGCTTAATGCGGTGATAAAGTGAACAGTTATTTATTACTGAACTAGTTAACCCACCGGTAATACCGTTTATTATGCAGAGCAATTTAGAGTTACACTGATTTGCATACCACTTGCAATAAATTCAACGAGCTGTCGCACCCCCACTCACCCTGCAGTTCTGCAGAATTCACGTTGAATTTATTCACTTACGGTACAGTCACACTAACAATTCCTGGACTACTTCTTTAGTCTCCCCTTATTTTTGACAGGAGAATTATATGCTTAATATTTTTTTTTTTTTCTTAACTTAATTTGTAGTTGTTATTTCTCGGGGAGGAAAAACCAAGGCCTTGAGAGCTTTACCCAAGAGTCGCTTTCCCAGCATTAAGAGTCTGATTGAAAGGACAGTTCTGGAGGGTGAGCTTTAAAGTGAGGGGAGCCACAATAGATCCAAAGGGGTCTACGCAGTGGCAGTAGGCCTTGAGGCCGCCCTAGTCTAATCTATCTATCTAATTTGAAGTTTATTATTATTATTTACGTTTTCAACAGCAAATAACAAAACTTTGCAAGATCTTACCGTAACCAAGGGCAACTTGATAATCATTTTAACAAGTTTTTTTTTGAAGCATTAATGACTTTACAAGGATCATCTACATCAGTCAGAATTTCTCAATATCATAAAGTTATGATACTGCACTTAGAAAACAACTTTCTGGACACCCCTGTATAATCCATTTTAAATACCAACTTCAGGACACAGATGACCAAGAAAAACTATTATACTAGAATTTAGATCCAAGTGGGAAAATAAAAATTAACCCTTTTAAAGACAGAGGCTGTCCTTTTTACTAAGCGCAGGCCGATCTTGTATAGACATGTTCCACTTCGGGGGACGGATTGTGCCGTGGGCTGCCTACTATCAAATATCTTGGGGTATTACTGGATCCTGGGCTAACTTTTACGCCCCACATAAAGGATAGAGCCAATAACGGGTAAGGCAGCCATTCGAGCGCTATTTCCGCTGTTCTGCAGGGACTCTAAACTGCCCCCAGAGAGAATAAACTCCTCCTGTACAAGGTAGTGGTTAGGCCTATGTTACTTTATGATTGTCCCTCCTGGAGTCTGGACATGTCGATCCAATATCGCGTCTCGTTGCAGATCATACAAAATAAATTCCTCAGGCTTGTGACAACTTTCCCCGCTACACCCGTATTATAGACCTACACTTGTAACACCAACATGGACTATGTAGAACCACTACATCAAGTACCTCGCTACTGGTTTCTTCAGTAAGTGTGAATCAAGTCACAACCACCTATGCAGACGAATAGAGGGGACTATGGTTTGGATTCGGTGCACAGGCACACAGGAAAGTTAGGGACTCCCTCTGAATTGAAATCTTTCTTATAAGCTGGGGGTTTTTCATTGTTTTTCCCCTTAGTATATAATGTAATTTCATTTCATTTGTTTGTACAGAAACTATGTCTGGAGGTTATAGTACTTAACTGGCACTCCACTGTATATCGTATGTATTTTTTATGTGAAATAAATTTTTATCTTATCTATCTTATCTTAGAATTTAGATGAAAAAAAAAGTGGAGGACACACTTCATTTAGCTTACAAAGCATCTACATCAACCTGCTAACAGACTGAAGATACGTACATCTACATTATTCCAATATACCAACAGAAAAGATACATGTTAGCAATTTCATCTGTAGAACAACAGCTAGCAGCATCTTTCCAGTAGAATGATCCTGGAAGAAAAAAAAACCCTTCTTTTCCTGTGTAAGATTATGGAAACTGTGCCAAATAAACAAGCCGTGTGTGTGGCACAGGTGCGACAATATTGTAGCAGCTGTCGTTCACAAAGATGCCCTAGCTTACCTTATATTATGAAAATGTTTACTTGCAATTCTGCTCTACTATTGGATACATTCTATCAACAAAAGAACATTTTTTGCACCAAATACAATATCTTCTGTTGCGAGAAAGTAACTGGAGGATTCAAGGTAATATCTGGACGCTAATGAGACAGAAAGCTTGTTAATGAGAAAAAGAAGACCATGTTAACCACGGACTAGTATCAAAACAGCACAGGGCGGAACAGCCCTGAAGGCAGACTAATTAGACGGACAGTTATACTTGGAAGAACACGAAGACTGTGAAAGCACCCTTAATAAAGTAATAACTTCGGCCCATGAAGAAGAAAATTTATTAACGAGGTCTAAGGGTGGGAAGATACTTGTAAAGGAAGATGTTTTTTAAAAAAGAAAAACAAATAATAATAAATCCCAGAAGAGCGCAGCAGTGTTAGTCTCTCTTTTCTTTGTCTTAACTTTTATATCGATGGTTGGCATTGAAAGAATTCAATCCCGTTTTGTTAAATTCTGATCGATTTTAGATTTTCCATTATCCTAAGTACCATTTTTTTTTATTTCAGTTCACAGCAGAGATATAGAATAAGCCCAGTTTCAATACGATGTCACCGTGAATTCTGAAGATATAGTTGGAAATGCGAAACCTGTGCAGAATTAATGTAGCAGGGAGCAATTATAAAAGAAAAACATTAACAATCACAACCAAGCAGAATTCCTAGATCTTCTAAAGACCTAAGTGACCCTATCTCTTACACTACAAGTAGGGGGGAAGGAAATCATTAAAAGAATGGACTTAGATTAAGTACAGGATCCTCCAATTAGAAAGGAAAACCAGAAAAGGAAAGAAAGGAATAGGATAATTGGATCTGGAGCAGAACCTTCCACAACCGAGAGGCTGATCATGTCATCAAATTAAACGGTGGAGATCCTGAGCTAAAGAAATTCTTGGCCTGTCGAAAATGGCTATAGTTGGTTTTAGCAGGTGTTGAGTGGACATGCGAATCTTTCCAAATGCGGCCTTACCCAGTCGCCAATCTGCGCCGGCTGTGGTGAGTCCAATGAGACTGTGCGGCACTTTGTAGAGGTGTGTCCCCGTTTATTCTAAAACTAGGATTCCTCGTTCTTCGGGAGGTTGAATGTTTCCCCACCCGGAGATTTGTGGCATCTAGTAATCTTTACCAGAACTTTCTAGGTTTATTCCAGTGTCGCCATGTTCCCTAGTGTCCTGTTACTACTTTATCAGTTTATTGTTTTGGCATCTGGCAAACTTTAGCCGGATTTGTTGTTTTTAAAGCCCCGGTATCTCTGATGAGATGAGGGGTGGGCAGGGAACAATGGGAACCATTTTGGATTGCCTGCGTTCCTTCCCCTTTTTTTGGTGGAACCGCCCTTTTTAATACAACCTAATCTAATGTCATCAAATTCCAGAGTATACGATGCAGAATCTTGGGTTCTGAATATGAGATAGCCGTTACAGATTTCTGGCAATAGAGATGGATTTTTCACGGTTGTAGGAAGGTTCTTAGGCTGGAGCGAAACATAGAAAGGAATGGAACTGGAGAGGTAAAAAGCCTGGAGACGGCCGAAGTCAAGCTCCTACGTATGATTCGCACTTTACAGCACTCTGGAGAACCTCGAACTATAACTAGCCATACAGACATTTCAATCTACGACAAATAGTTGGCGCCACTTTCTGCGGTCGCAAACCGATACTCGACATTTCTTCCGTAAAGGAGCTAGCCAAGGAAAAGCACCGGAAATACCCTAACTATACTTTCTCATGGCTTTAATCCTTTCGTACAGTCTCTCGTACGTCTTCCAACCGTCTTCCTGACAATTCTCCAAGTAGACTGATGCTCCTGTAGCCTGAAATCTCTCTCTCTCTCTCGGGATTGACGAGATAGATTGTCTCCTGCTGCTGCTCACGTCTAACAAATTCCACTAGTTCTTAATAAAACTGCAAATTTACAGATGAATTCCAAAAAAATAATTAAATATATTTAAAAATTAAATAAATAGTTACAATTTTAATGATCACTGTAGGACTCCAAGAAAGGCAAAGTTGTTGACAGATCCACAATTGACGTAGAAAGCAATTATGAAGCCTAAAAGTGACTGATGAAGTGTGTTGGTAGGGGTGTCGAAATGAGGATCTATTTCTATTATTAACTGATTGGATGGCAGAACAAACACTGTTATAACTTCATGTTACTAACCTAGTGGACAGACCTAACTTTTTCAACTTCAAGGGACATTCAATTTACAAATCCCTGAATAAATCGGCCAATAAACTTATTGTGGAAATTAGTTTAGGGGATTTTTGAATGAATCTCCTTAAAGGCAAACTAATTTTAATACAAAAAAATATCGATGTTTCAAGAAATCGATGTTAAAAAAAAAATGCTTACAATAGTTTAGAAAAGTGACTACTATCCGTAATATAAGTAGTTAATCCTGGTTCCGAATGGTTGGAAATCCAGTTCACTACCATCAGTGGTCCTTCTTCTTTGTCAATACATGGATGCTCATGTTCCGGAACGATGGGTTTCTAGTATGACTAAAGCGTTCACTTCACCGATCTCCGATTTCAATATGACCAATAGATAAGAGAGTGGTTTGCTGTTCTTAGTTTAATGAAAAGAATTCCGAGTATTTGGAGAAGGTATATCTTAAGATCATGATCCAAATTTACGCGCAGTTATTTCCACTCAATATTTTAAACACAGCTTCCAAAATCTATATAATACAGAAAATATAATTCAAAATTTTATAAAGATACTAAAATCAATAAAGGAAGATTTGCCCTATTTTATAAAGAAAATTTGGGAATTTTATCTTTAATAGAAAAAGAGAAAAAAAATTGTCAAAGTTGGGTGTTGTTTTCAACGTTACGCGTTTTTCGTGCACTTTTTGACGATCAACCCTTAAAAGATAAATGTGTTTCTAATCTCAAAATTTTATAGATAGAAGACGTTTTTGAGTAAATCGCGAAAAACTTTTCGGTTTAAAAATTTACGTTTGCTATCATTTTCGCGAAATTTAAAAATTTAGCAACACATTTAAAGCAAATTGAACTTTTATAAGTAATATAATCGCAGATCAGTTACCAAGTCAACCATGAGTTTAAGGGAACTATCACAAATAAATGGATTGTTAGGACAATAAGCAGGCTGAGAGCGAACCACGCGGTGTGCGGATCGTATCTTCACAAGATCAACAAAAAGGTCCTCTCTCCTCTTTGCGTAGATTGCAATGAGGAGGAGGATTTCAAACATGTAATAATGATATGTCCACTTTATGTGGTAGAAAGGAAACGAATGTTTGACGATATATACAGGTATTTAGATGCACCATTTCGCTACGAAGACATTATATTCTCCACCAACATCTATGTGCTTAAATCTGTAGCAGAGCTAGCTAAGAAATATGAATATGTATTTAAAAGTTATAGCCGATTAGAATGAATGGAAGAAAATGATTAGAGAAGGATTACGGTGATTTTAATTTCGGTTAAGCTATAAGGATGGCAGGAATATAGAGTACTGATCCATCCATTAGTTGTAGTGTATGTAAATAGTTTGTATATAGTAGAGGGATGAATGTGTGAAGCGAATGTATCTATAAGTAAGAATGGAGAGTGAGTGATATTCTAGTGATAAGCACCTAGAAGATGCTGGCTGTATGGCGGAAGCCAATGCCAAAAAAAGGCAAACAAAAAAATGTATAATCGCACAGGAAATATAATAAAAAAAAAAAAAATTCCAACCTCAAAACGGTTATTTCCGGCAAGATCAGTTCGATTTCAATACTCTCTCTTTCGATAGGTAAGAGAAAAAGGAATATATTATTTTACTCAAGTGTATAATAATTACCAAACATCGGAAATCACCGGATATACTCGTACAATAATCGATTCTACAATTAGTTAATTTATCTAAAATTGTTTTTCCCCATAGTTTAATGGTGTGACATATTTTGCATAAATAAGTTATTATGTCGATTATTAAAGCGAAGAAGATAATACTTCACCGGAAATATAAAGAACAGCCCGCGCCTGGTAGTAGTTTATATAACTGTGTTCATATACGTACGGTGGTATTTAGATAAATTAATACAAACTTTTAATGAGGTATAATAACTACGTAGCTCTAATGCATATCTCCATCCTACAACTATATACACACAAACCAGAACGCACTCACATAAAGTACCCAACAAGCTACCCACTTCCGTTACAGAAAGGTACAGGGTGAACTTTTACCGATTTTTCAGCTGTTTCTTCTGACTTGTTGGGATTATATACCTCTCCGGTGCCTTAGAAAATTTCATCTCATGAGATCATTTCCTTCATATCTCTTACTACAGTAACTTCGTTGGGTAGTGTTTGCGCGTTGGAAGGAAATGAGATGGCCGACGAAGGAAGTCTACAAATCCCCCCCTCTTAAGGGACCAAAAAACCCTCTTTTTACAAAAGAAGAAGAGGAAGTCCAGCAGCGCTACGCTCTGTACCAACCTCCCGGTAATAAATCAAGATCAGCATCCAACTGTGCATCTACAACCGGAAAGGATCTGATAAGCGCCTAGTTCTATGGAAAATTGATATTCACAACCTGACAGTTTTTTCCCTTAAGGAGCATTTTCAGTATGTAGCTCAGAATTTTTGCTAAATCCTTACAATTCATTTGTAAATAGCATTCTAGTGGAAAGCCTAACTGCAACAGCCATTTTCAAAATATCGGAAAAGTGGGAAAATCCATTGAGTGGATCCTTACTGTCGTGGAATTTCCTTCCACAGTCCACGTTCCTAGAACATGAGCTACACATTTAACCCCTCCTAAATGACAAGACAGACACAGGATAGCACATGACTCTTTTTTTCTTTTTTTTTTTGCCTTTTTTTTTGGCATTGGCTTCCGCCATACAGCCAACTTATCACTAGGTGCTTATCACTAGAATATCACTCACTCTCCATTCTTACTTATAAATACATTCGCTTCACTCATTCATCCCTCTACTATATACGAGTACAACTATTTACATACAAACTTACAACTAATGGATGGATCAGTACTCCTATATTCCTGCCATCCTTATAGCTTAACCGAAATTAAAATCACCGTAATCCTTCTCTAATCATTTACTTCCATTCATTCTATAACTTGACTCTTTCCCGAATTTCCCAGTTAAATGTTCCAAATTAATTACAGCTGATCAACCAGTATGAGTACACAATGAGTGTACAGGAAATTTTAGAACCATTTCCGTGAAAAATCTCTCTCTCTCACACAAAAATCGAATTATCCCGGAAAATTTTTTCTAAATGCAATTTATAGATGTAGCTGCACGTGTTCATTAAGTTTAAAGAAATTTTTGAGGAAAATTATCAAAAAAAGAAGAAGAAAATTGCGAAAAATCCGTTCAGTTTGGCGGTAATTCTAAAAGACTCGGGTTCCTTGATCGGACCCAATCGAAATATAAACGTTTTTACCTCCGATTAGTTTATTTTTCTTGAGAACATTTTCTTAATAAACCTTTTCTCAGATGTTAAGGTCTACAAAATTATTGTTATTATTATTATTTAGTGGGGGGGCGTCAACATTTGAGGTCATAGGCGACAGGAGCGGTTCCTTTTTTTTTTTAGCGCAATGTTGGTCTCCGGACAATTGCTGACAATACAGTGAGTACAGTTAAGGGAAGGGATTAGCTATGCGCTTAGCGTACTGGGCTCCCACGTGGAGGTCCTGGGTTCGATTCCAGCTGCTGACCCTTAGATTTTTCTCTTCCTAGGGAGCTTCTTACAGCTCACTCTGTCCGGTGATGGACAGTGTTCACTGTAACGAGAGAACACTGTCCGGAGGCCGGCAGTGCACTGGAAAAACGCTCCGGGCGCTAATAACCTTAGTTGTTGATGCGCCTTAAATCATTTAAAAAATAAAATAGAAATACAGGGAGCTAGGAAGAGAAGATCTAAGAGCTAGCAGCTGGATTCGAACCTGGGATTTCCGCTTTCAAATCCAGTATTCTCTAACCACTTCCCATTTTATTATCATGGAAAACAGGAAATAGAAAATTTTATACTCTGAAAATATGTCATCTCTAACTACAAGTCTGAGGAAAAAATTGTTCATAAATAATTTCCACACTAGAATGAAAAGAATTAAATTAGATTAAGATTTGTCAGTCTGTCTCTCTCTCTCTCTCTCTCTCTTTGTTCTGCTAAATCAAGATAATAATAATAAAGGCAACAATGGCCGGATTATGCATGCATAAGGTTTCATTCTGCCACACAGTAAATAATTAATTCTAGAACACAACCATACTCTTCACAGCATCCCGCCCCACTGGTTGTTATCAAGATTTATGCCATGAAGAGAAAGAGGAATAATTCATGTAAATTAGTTGTCATAACCCGTGGGCCCCCCCCATCTCCCCAGCTATCTCGATGGATGCCTCCATCGTTGGAAATGGGTACGTAACTTTGATCATAGATTCTCGTCCAAATTACAGAGTGAATTTTATAGACCCGTGATCTCTAGATCTGTACATTTATACTAGCTGGACTATACTCTGCTGATTAGTATAAACTGAATAATTTCAGTTGTTAAATGGAGAGTAAATCATCTGCAAAGAGCACTACCCTTCCAGCCTTCCAATCTAGCAATAAATCACAGCTTCCAAACAATTTAGCTGAAGAGTCTGTCTAACTGGCAAGAGGAAGATGTTCTTTGCTGAAAGACCTTGTCTGCGAACAAACATTATGCCCACAATGAAAATCGTGGGAAAGCCGTTTTTTTTTTGAAAATTAATGCAACAGTTTTCCAAAAAAGAAAAGTGAAGTGCTATTTCCCAGCTGGAAAATATTTTACCCAATGAGGATCAGGATGCATTTGGACGAAACATTAAAAGTTCTATTTTTTATTCTATCTAGTGTGTTATGCATGTTTATTGACCAGTAGTAGTATAAAAAGGAGGCTTCTGGCTCAGTAAACATGGTGGACAAAGATGAAGTATGGTCGGAGGGTGCAGTTTATCCCCGCTCTATCCTTCTCTCTACACTCTCTAAGAGAAGAGTGCATCTTTCTCTCTTTCTCTCTCCATCTACATCCATATCTCTTTATCTCAAATCTCTCTTTAAATCTCAAATTTTCTGGCTCAGAGCTCTTTGAATCTAAATTGAAAATTTGACGGAGAAAATAAAACAATTTTTGTTTTGTTCCCTGTTGGGCGTCTTGCCCCTTCCCCCCAAACCTGAAGCCTAAAAATATTACACGAAGAGCGACGTTCAAAAAAAAAAAAAATGTGAAAGGTAGAGTTACGAGACCGTGCTGGAGGTAGAGTACCGTTTGATGCTGTCCATCAAAATGATGCCAAATTACCCTTCCAAAGCCCGACTTCAAAGCGCTGGTCTTCCTTTGTTACCAAAATTTTGCTCCAATAGGAACGTTAATTTCTTAAAAGCTTTTTCAATTTAATAAAAGTTTAACATGAAATCCTGATACAGAAAAGATACTTAACTTAAAAAACAAAAAAAAAACCTTCTAGTATATTTCCGTTCGCCAATTCCAATTCCATCCAATAGGGTGAACACTTCCGGAAGTACCCAATAAGAAGCTGAGATATTAACGCGCCTTAAATTAAAAAAAAAGAGTGTAGAATTTTTTTTTTTTTTTGTAATGATTTAAGGCGCGACAACATTTAAGATTATTGGCACCTCGGAGCTTTTTTTCAGTGCACTGCCAGCCTCCGGACAGTGTTCTCTCGTTACAGACAACACTGTCCATTACCGGACAGTGGAGCTGTAAAACACTCCTAGGAAGAGAAAATCTAAGGGTCAGCTGCTGGATTCAAACCAGGGACCTCCGTGTGGAAGTCCAGTACGCTAACCGCATAGCTAATCCCTTCCCTGAGTATAGAATTACCTTAAAATTTTACTATTCTTAAAAAGTTATTTTGAATGTGGTTCTCCCTTTTAGAGCCCTCTGCTATAGATATTGAAGATTCACCTTCGGATATCCAGTCTATCCAGATGAATAACCACGCTACTTACTGTGTATAAGAATATTTATTTCTTAAGCACTTCTTCTCTTTCAAACAGTTAAAAATAAATTCAAGGATGAATTGAATATTAAATTTAAATTAACTTTTTTTTTGAGAGCTGTGTGGTTCAGCCAAACCTACAAAACGTACGGACAGTACCGGACATTTCAGTCAACTCCTTTCTGCGGTGACTGACCTCACTCTTCACAACGATCTCAGCATCCCATTCATAGACCAACTCGCCAAGACTAAATACCAAAAATTCCATACTACTCTCTCGACTAGCTCTAATCCTCTTGTACAGTCTCTCGCCTCTCGACTTCCTTGAGATCTGAAGGCCTAAACGCCATTATTCTCCTATCTCTCCTCTCTCCACCTCACGTTTCTCCTCTCTCCTATAGAGAGTGCTACCGCTGGGTAGCTTCTCTCCTCCTGCTCTCCTCCCGCACCAGTTCATCTCATTCACCTCCAATTTACTTATTGTATATATTTATACAAATTGTAAATTACAAAATAAGTTTTAAAAAAATAATAACTTTTTTTCAACATAACTTCTCAATTTTTAATAAAAAGCCATTTCAATATCATGACCCAGAGAATCCAAATATAAATATTTAATATTATAATATTTATATCATGATGGCAGTATCAGTATGTAAGAAGTTCTTAACATTGTGAGAAAATACATTATAAGTTACAAATATATAATATACAAATACATTTTTGATTACAAAAATATAAATCATACTTTGAAGGCAGTATTTTTTAGAAATAAATAACAGCAAAAATAAGTCCAAGCCAAGAGAATGGACTAACGAGTTGAAAGTCGAGTTGCGGAAGTGCAACAAGTTGCTGGCACAATGCGCGGTGTACAAGTCGCTCTTATCAAGTACCCACTGCACTTCTCCTTACTTAACTTCTTTTCATGTTAAAATTCTAGTGGGGAGGAAAAGGAGAATTCCTTTTGAATTTCAAAATAGAAAGGAGCACTTTATGATGAAGGGAGGGGGAGGGAATTTAGCTGCACCAAGAAAACTCACGCGACTTCCTCTCAACGCTCTCTTTTTACGTAATTAAATTTTTGAACTTCCGGTGGTTTCACGCTTTTGAAATAATATTCTCACTCACACACACTGTATACTTCCGGCGAAATATCGAAAACTTGAAATAATCTTATTATATACTTCCTCTTGCTAGCAATAAGAGAAACTAGCAGTGTATTGTACATAAAATATGAATTTCCTTTAGATATATTTTACATAAAAGAGTCCAGCAATACAAGGAAATCTAGTGAAAATTGTGGGCAAGTTGCAAGGAAAATAAAAGGCTGACATGTAAAACAGGTTGTATTTCCTTTAGGGACTTTTCCATGTATTTTGTTTGAACAAAGAAAAACTTTAACTCCATCTGTATTCCCGATGTTTTTCTCATCCTCTCGCTTCCGGCCGCCAATCGTCCCTCTAACTTATGACTTATTCATGTTCTAAACAGGATCTTGTCACCTTCGACAAGGTTCACTCTTGTCGATGTTTTTCACAGGTTTAGAATTGTTTCTAGTAGTGAAATATTGGGTACATCAAAAATGTCCCAGCGGGTTTTTTTTTTTGTATTTAAGGCGCGTCAACATCTCCGGTTATTGGCACCCGTAGCTTTTTTAAATTCACTTCCGGCCTCCGGACAGTGTTCTCTCGTTACAGACAACACTATCGCATCACCGGCAGTGAGCTGTAAGAAGCTCCTAGGAAGAGAAAATCTAAGGGCCAGCAGCTGGATTCAAACACGGGACTTCCGCGTGGGAATCCAATGCGCTAACCTCATAGCTAATCCCTTCCCTGTTTGTTATTATTAGCGTTAATTTTTTGTTTTTTTATTACTTTTGGAAGGCAACAACTGGCCAAGAATCCCCACTACCCTAACCGTTTAGGAGCTAACTCCTAGCCGAAAAAAACAGCCAATAAAACTTATTTGATGGGAGTTCTGTTAAAGATCAGGATGTGAGATCCAATCATAAATCTAGATAGACCAGGGGTCCCCAAACTTTTTACCCAGGCGGCCAGGTTCACTGTCCCTCAGACCGTTGGAGGGCCGGACTATAAAACAAACTATTTTAAAGGAAAAAAGTAAAAAAAAAAAACGGGAACAAATAGAGTATTTCAATTAAAGAACAAAAGTAAATTTAAATCACCGAACTGCCCAGTATTTCTGGTGGGAATTATGGACCTGCTTTTGGCTAATGAGATGGTCCAATGTCCCGGTTTAGTTATAGTGCTTTGCCTTTCTTCCTACTTCTGGCTGTTGTTTTTACACTTGTTTTCGGAGCCGTGACGCGTGCATCCCGCGCGTCATCGGAAGTAGTACTGTACATGAGCGACACAGCGCTTTGCGGCACCGCCACATATTAGTGCTCCCATCTCACTGGACCACCAATGAAAGAGATGCCCCTTCCGGAAGTGCGGCGAGGGACCAGATAAATGTCCTCAGGGGGCCCGCAGGCCATATTTGGGGACCCCTGATCTAGACTGTCCTAGTTACTCACACGACCTCCTCTTAATAGAATTCTCCAGGCACCAACTTAATCCCTGATTGGTAAAACATAATTAAATATAAATGAAATCCCAAATCAAAAGACACTCGTTTCTTACATCCACCTCAAAAAAAAAAAAAAATTGAACACGCTGATTTTGGTCCCTATTCGGCAACTTTTTAGTTATAGTTAATAGTTATAGTTTATTTCTGGTAGTATTTTCTATCATTTGAAGAAATTTTCACATTATTCGATTCAAAATATTGTAATTTCTGTCGCAATTTTAAATTATAATTTTTTAAAAAAAAGAGAAAACAGAGAAACTGTTCGTATAATGCAAACTACACGAGTTGCAAGCTTCAGGTACAAAGTTCTCTCCACTCGATTGGGCTCCCTCAGCCCATTGAATAGATGAAAAGCACGGACTGGCTCTCTCTAGCAAAGCTTTATGAAATTATATCCACATCACCAGGCCCTACTATCCCTTTTTTCGTCCTTAC
Source organism: Rhodnius prolixus (assembly GCF_049639745.1). Lineage (NCBI taxonomy): Eukaryota > Metazoa > Arthropoda > Insecta > Hemiptera > Reduviidae > Rhodnius > Rhodnius prolixus. The sequence continues at coordinate 37,963,607 of NW_027411582.1, read as the reverse complement.
TCCAACCTTTACTGGAAAATTAAATTTATAAACACAACCTGCTTCATAGACATACATAACCAGACTATTGCTGTAAAACATTTTATTTTAAATTTAAACATATTTAGTTATTACCACCTTCAATATACACCCCTCCCCTATTCCTACAAAGTCCATGCGAATTTACCATTGTTCAGAAATAGTGCTGGAAGTCTTTTTCTGTGAGCTCCTGCATGGACGCGTGCCGCTTTTTCTTTCACAACCTTCAACGGACTGAAATCATGTTCCTTTTAATACAGATTTGACTTTAGGGGAACAGATAAAAGTCACATGGGGTCAGGTCAGGCGGATGTGGCCTAAAACTGGGATATTGTACTTGGCTAGTAAACGTCGTCTTGACAGACAATACAGTGTGAGCTGGCGCGTTGTCTTGATGGAGAATCTCGTGACTTGTTCTTCCCACAAATCGGGTCGTTTTTTTCCTTGACTCTTTCACGGAGTTCAGCAAGCACCTCACGATAGTAATGTTGATTAATTATAATCGATATTTTTTGATCCGTTGTGGACGTGGAAGGGCGACCCGGGCGGTCATCATCTCTGACATCTTCTCGGCTATCTTGGAAACGCTTGAACCACTCAAAATACTCGCGCATGTGATTCAACATTCATCGCCATAAACTTCTTTTAATAAAAGATCAAGTTTCAGTAGCGGTTTCACCAAGTTTTGATGTGAAATTTCACGATAATTCGTTGCTCTACTACAATGTGTAGTATATCATGTTTTCGGCAAAACGAAACTAAACACCTCTTACACAAACGGACGGTCCCGGTCAGACAGAATTTCTCTACAAACTCGTGAGACGGCGCTGCAATCGAAAGAGAAGGCTTTACGTTCGGTCGTTAAGATTTGGCGCATGCATAGTTCTTCTGTAGCAGCATCAGTCTCGTTATTTAATTTAAGCCACACCTCGTATATTCCAACACCAATGTCCAGCAAAAAATTTACCTGAACATACCTACGAGTATAACTAACTAGCTTGAAAATGTTCCAATATCAGCATAGATTCGTTCAAAACTAAGGAGTAAATGCCACAGATAGTGCAATTATTCACCCATCTTAAACTATAATGGCGGATTACAATTCAGGTATAGCGTCATCTGCCTCCGGCTCTGTGATTGGCTATTTCATTCGCCCCAAAGTTCTACGACTTTTTTTTTTTTGGTACTATTTAACACTGATTCTGAACTTAGCAATAGAAATAACAACAGTTAGTTATTGTAGAGTTTTTTGTTGTTATTTTGAAGTTATAATTCCGAATTTAAAAGAACACAGTCTTTTTTATACCATCCCATTACTGTGCCTTATGATTTTGTATTTTTGGGCGAAAATAATGACGTCACCGTTGAACCAAACTGTGAGAAAAATCCAAAGTATTTTTGTCCGTCTGTCTGATTGTTTTTTAAAAAAAGTTTTGAACGAACTTTATCCCCCCATATTTAGTTAAGATTGTGCATTAAAGTTCTCCTTTGAAGTTATCTTCTTAAAAACTTATCTACCAAAAATACGACGTATAGAAAACCGTTTCTTTTCTATGGTTTTTTCAATAAATTAAAGGAAGTCGCCCAAAGGTTTACAGATGAAAGTAAACATGAAGTATTTTGTTAGTGGACGTTCATTTCACAGAGAGGTTCTGGACGAACTGTGACGTAAAACTTACATCATCTGCATCATATAATATTGAAAAAAAAATGAAATGACGTAAATTGTTGTAAGAAAAAAAAGAAAAGCGATTGAAAATGTTTATCGTTACTACAAAACACAGAAAATGGGAAAGTCCCTGACATTGTATATTTCATATTAATTTTTTGTTTCTTCCATTACAATAATTCCATTGGTGTGCGACATGTTGTGTGGAATTACGTATTTTTGCTTTATTCTCACTGGAACTGTTTTGTTAAATTAAAGCGCACCAATCTGGTTCGTCCACCTCTGACAAGTTCATACATGAAATTTTCAAAGCAATTTTAATTCTGTTTTCATAATGAAATCTGTTTGCTTAAATTATTTCAATGTAAATTATTTTACAGCCACCCCACCCAACAGTCGGGCCCCAAACTTTGTTTGAAAATTAATTTAAAAATGGAATAGAAAAAAGATTTCCAGTTTTATTAAATTTTCTTCTTTCGTCAGTCAGTTAAAGTTTTGTGTTTTTTCTTATTTAATTTTTATTTTTTATTTTTTTTTAATTTTTTTAAACATAAAATAAATAAGAGAAATCTAAAAATGATTCTGAGAGATTATAGATAGATAAATAAAATATTTATTTAACAATAATTGAAGGTATATGTCCATAAGGAGTTCCAGTATAAATACTATAACCTCTAGCTAATTACATAAATTGTTACAGAATATAGTACAAAAGTAAATACGAGGGTCGTTTGAAAAGTCCGTGCAAAGTCAGAGAGATAGCACCACTGGAGCGTATCGAGGTTATGTTTAGTTAGTAGCATCTATTGGAAGAACACGCACCAAGTTTCAGCCAGATCGGTCTATTTCTTTGTGTTTGGCATTCGTTTGAATCGAGGAAGTCGAGTGATTTTCTCACGCTTGACCAAAAACGAAATCGTGTGAAGTGTTGCAAGGACGGTTTGCAGCTGTTCCAGAAGAATTCGCAGGACTTTAAGCGTCGTTTCGTCACTGTGGATGAAACATGGATACATCACTACACTTCTGAGACCAAAGAACAATCTAAACAATGGGTTACCAAGGGGGAATCTGCGCCAAAAAAGGCGAAGACCGTTCCTTCGGCCGGAAAGATTATGGCGACTGTCCTTTGGGATTCGCAAGGAATAAGCCTCATCGACTATCTGGAAAAGGGTAAAACTATTACAGGTGCATATTATTCATCGTTATTGGACCGTTTGAAAACCGAGCTGCAAGAAAAACGCCCACGATTGGCCCACAAAAAAGTCCTTTTCCATCACAACGCACCAGCTCACACCTCAGCAGTTGTGGTCGCAAAATTAATGGAAATAGTGTTCCAACTCGTTTCACATCCCCCCTATTCTCCAGACTTGGCTCCCTCGGACTACTATTTGTTCCCCAATATGAAGAAATGGCTGGCGGGAAAAAGATTTTATTCAAACGAGGAGGTGATTGCAGAAACGAATGGCTATTTTTCAGACTTGGACAAATCCTATTATTCGGAAGGGATCAACAAACTAGAGCAGCGTTGGACGAAGTGTATAAGCCTAAAAGGAGACTATGTTGAAAAATAAAAAAGGTTTACCCCAAAAAATTAAGTAGTTTTTATTTTTGCACGGACTTTTCAAACGACCCTCGTAATGAGGGGTAAAAACAATGAAAAACCCTCAGCCTCTAAGGAAGGTTTTACTTCAGGGAGTCCTTAACTCTCCTGTATGCCTGAGCACCGTGTCCAAACTATAGTCCCCTATTAGTCTGCATAGGTGGTTTGGACTTGATTCACACTTACTGAAGAAACCAGTAGCGATGTACTTGATGTAGTGTTCTACGAGGGTCGTTTGAAAAGTCCTAGTTTAAAAACTACTTAATTTTTTGGGGTAAACCTTTTTTATTTTTCAACATAGTCTCCTTTTAGGCTTATACACTTCGTCCAACGCTGCTCTAGTTTGTTGATCCCTTCCGAATAATAGGATTTGTCCAAATCTGAAAAATAGCCATTCGTTTCTGCAATCACCTCCTCGTTTGAATAAAATCTTTTTCCCGCCAGCCATTTCTTCATATTGGGGAACAAATAGTAGTCCGAGGGAGCCAAGTCTGGAGAATAGGGGGGGATGTGAAACGAGTTGGAACCCTATTTCCATTAATTTTGCGACCACAACTGCTGAGGTGTGAGCTGGTGCGTTGTCGTGATGGAAAAGGACTTTTTTGTGGGCCAATCGTGGGCGTTTTTCCACGCCCACGAAACCACTTATAAACTGTTCTAATCGAAGGTGCAGAGTCACCATAATGTTTATCAAGCTTCTCTTTAGTCTCCTGAGGCGTTTTGCCTTTCATAAAGTAGTGTTTAATCAACACACGAAATTCTTTTTCGTCCATTTTTTGAAAATCACTCGACTTCCTCGATTCAAACGAATGCCAAACACAAAGAAATAGACCGATCTGGCTGAAACTTGGTGTGTGTTCTTCCAAGAGATGCTACTAACTAAACATAACCTCGATACGCGCCAGTAGTGCTATCTCTCTGACTTTGCATGGACTTTTCAAACGACCCTCGTACATAGTCCATGTTAGTGTTGGCGTGTAAGACTATAATACGGGTGTAGCGGGGGGAAGCTGTGACCAGTCTGTGGAATTTATTTTGGATGATCTGCAGCGAGGCGCGATATTGGATCGACATGTCAAACGCCAAGAGGGGCAAGCATAAAGTAGCATAGGCCTAACCACTACCTTGTACAGAAGGAGTTTATTCTCTCTGGGGGCAGTTTAGAGTCCCTGCAGAACAGCGGAAATAGCGCTCGAATGGCTGCCTTACCCGTTATTGGCTCTATCCTTTATGTGGGGCGTAAATGTTAGCCCAGGATCCAGTAATACCCCAAGATATTTGATAGTAGGCAGCCCACGGCACAATCCGCCCCCGAAGTGGAACATGTCTATACAAGATCGGCCTGCGCTTAGTAAAAAGGACAGCCTCTGTCTTTAAAGGGTTAATTTTTATTTTCCCCCTTGGATCTAAATTCTAGTATAATAGTTTTTCTTGGTCATCTGTGTCCTGAAGTTGGTATTTAAAATGGATTATACAGGAGTATAGTTCGTCTTATTATTCGTTCGGCTCGTTATTATTTAAGCCCAAATATAGCGAAGTAAGTCTGCTATAAAGTAAACTCAGATAACAATAACTGAACTAAATATAGTTCGAAACATTGGCGTAAAGATTTTTTTAACTGTACAAAACTTAAAATTCCTCGAATAAAAAATCTTATCCAAGATTTGGTCAAGAATTGCTCCAGCGTAGCTTCTGAAAGCTATAATTTAACCCATGAACGGGTTCCTCTATCAGGCTTCATTTTATAGAAGAGCTTAGTTTATAAAAATCGAGGCAATTGTAAACTGAATTTTGTTGGCACAGGAAAATTAGGGATTAGGTTTTTTATTTAAAAAAAAAAAAAGGAAATCTATGTGGGCGCGTTGACCCACAAAGTGTCTTAGCTAAGTCCTGGTGTCTAGGGCCTTACCGTCCTGGCACTAGTAAGTAGTGGGGCGGGGCGGACCAACTGTTTTGAAAGTCTAAATAGCCGCTCCCAGGAGGGTGGTCTTTGATAGAACACCAACCACACTACATGTGTTCACTTAATGTAACATCACTTTTTTTTTTAAGCATTTATACTTCTATTTGCTACAAATAGCCACCACATTCAGCTGTTTTATTGGCTAGCTATTAAAGTCAAATGTTTTTGAAAAGTTTTAGTATTATAAACCTAAAATGAGGCGCCACGGTAGCCGAGCGGTTTAGAGACTAGACGCGCAATGCTAATATGTATTGTTGGTTTAGTGGGTTCGATTCCCCCTGGTCTAGGTCTTGGATTTTATTTAATGGTTAATATGAGAAATTTACAGTAAAATATGTTAGGCGGTTATAGGCTAGACCCGCAATGCTAAGATGTATTGTTGGTTTAGTGGGTTCGATTCCTACGGTCTAAGCCTTAGATTTTATTTAATGGTTAATATGAGAAATTTACAGTAAAGTATGTTAGGCGGTTATAGGCTAGACCGGCAATGCTAAGATGTATTGTTGGTTTAGTGGGTTCGATTCCCCCTGGTCTAGGTCTTGGATTTTATTTAATGGTTAATATGAGAAATTTACAGTAAAGTATGTTAGGCGGTTATAGGCTAGACCGGCAATGCTAAGGCGGTTATAGGCTAGACCCGCAAAGCTAAGTTGTATTGTTGGTTTAGTGGGTTCAATTCCCCTATTCTAGGCCTTGGATTTTATTTAATGGTTTAATATGAGAATTTTATAGTAAAGTATGTTAGGCGGTTATAGGCTAGAGCCGCAAAGCTAAGTTGTATTGTTGGTTTAGTGGGTTCAATTCCCCTATTCTAGGTCTTGGATTTTATTTAATGGTTAATATGAGAATTTTATAGTAAAGTATGTTTGCTAGTCGCCTCCATCAACGACACCTAATTTAGTAGTTGGACGTTAAGCCCCCCCTGAAAAAATAGGCAATTACTTTAGTTTATAAACCTAAAATCTGGTTCTACAGAAATTTGTTTCTTGATAATGGTTTAAAAAGCCAAAACCAATCATAATTAAATAATGTTTGTTAAAATTTGTGGCTCGCCTTATCTTTTTTTTTAAAAATTATCCTTGGGACATTACCTGGTTTTTCTTGTAAAACTGTTACACCAATGAGAACACAAGAAGGGTAAAGAAAATTGTATGAGTAGTTACAGAATAAAATCAACTAAGAAGTGAAGTACATGTGGGTGTACTAGACCATGTAGTTGCCCACATAAACTTGTATCAGTGTTAGTTATGTCAGCATAAAATGTTATTTTCATTGTCAGGCTGGGCTACCTTCAGAGACGCCCACAGTTTATCCACTTCCCCTTAATGAGGTGTATTTCCACAAAACACACACACACACACAAAACCTTCCTTAGAGTTCTGGAGGAAGCACCAAACACAAGAACACAGTTCTACTAACTGTAATAACAGTTTTAATTCTAACTATAATAGTTTTCCCACAGTTGTTGTAATAGAATTTAGAAAAGGGCCTCGCCCCACCCACCCACCCTTAGAAGTCTGAAAATGCCCTACAGCAGCTGGAGTATATGCACCAGGAGGGAATAGAAATTCATTGAAAAACTCTTCAAGTTAGAATGTTATGGTGGGTTCACGAGAATATTGGAATTCCCGGCAATGGGATGAACACTAAAGAGAGAGACGTTCTCTAGCCAATAATGTGCACAGTTTATACCCCAGATGGTAGTAACCTAGTTTAACCATTTTATTGATACGTAAGTGGATAGTTATTATTATTTTTTATTAATTCATTTAGGCGCCACGGTAGCCGAGCGGTTAAGAGACTAGACCCGCAATGCTAAGATGTATTGTTGGTTTAGTGGGTTCGATTCCCCTGGTCTTGGATTTTATTTAATGGTTAATATGAGAAATTTACAGTAAAGTATGTTTGCTAGTCGCCTCCGTCCACGACACCCAATTGGTAGTTGGACGTTAAGCCCCGCCTGAAAAAATAGGCGATTACTTTACTTTACTTTACTTTTTACTTTTTTTTTATATTAATTCATTTAATCGTCTAGATATTTTGATAATACCTCTATGAATAAAGGTCCTGTGATCTTTATAATTCCTACTTTAATGAATACAAGTAATTTGCATAAGGTTCCCTAATTGGGCTGCAACTCTATTAAGCCTTCCCAGTAAATCCTCTGAATTTCATTCAAATTAAGTAAAAATCAATACTTATTTTAGGAGTTTACATAACCTTAGATGGTCCAGGAGAGATCTAGACAGAATAAATTAGCCGTCATCCAAAGAAAAGCGATTGCCGCATTTAAGCTCTCTTTTTAGGTGCTTATTTTCAATCTCTCAATTAATTGCTTTGACTACAGGCAAACGGTGTTATGTTATTATAAAAAGAAACTGAATTGTGGGATAATATCTTTTGATTTTATCCGGCGTAGCACGGGACATGTTTCGGACATTCAACCATCATTAGAGGTGGAGATTATTTCGACTTTACTTATGTTATCGATTCGCACTACACTGGCTGATAACAACTAGCGATACTGTTTTTTTTGGCGGTTATTTTTGCTACAATCAGCGCGTTGGCGATGTAAGTAACAATGATTTAAGTGAATGGTAGATACAAACGAGTGGTAGAAGTTACCCAATGGTAACACTCCAAAGTATTAGACTATTAGTTGCTCTCTTCACTTAAGAGGCGATCACGAGGCTACTGTATCTTAAGACGTCAGGAAGAGATCAGGAAGAGAGATTTTGGAGCTAGAGGTTTTATGTGAGATTGCAGGTTGAAGTGGAGTTTTCTGTGTCGTGTTTTCAGCGACTTGTGCGATAAAAGTCAAGAATGTTAAGGTCAGTGTGTACAGTCCAGGTTGGAAACATAAAATGGAGCGTTTACAATAGTTCAAAGTATTTTAGATTGAAGGGACTGAATCCTTTGGAGATTGGAGTGTTTAGTTGAACCCCACAGCTCTGCTCCATACGCCCAGATAGGTTTCAAAATAGTAGCATAAATCAGTCTTTTGTTGTCCAAGAGAGAGTTTAGATCTTAGAGAGGATTGTCAGGAAGAGTTCTTGAAGAGAGATTTTGAGCTAGAGGACTTATATGAGATTGCAGGCTGAAGTAGGAGTTTTCTGTATCGTGTTTTCAGCGACTTGTGCGATAAAAGTCAAGAATGTTAAGGTCAGTGTGTATAGTCCAGGTTGGAGACATAAAATGGAGCGTTTACATTAGTTCAAAGTATTTTAGATTGAAGGGACTGAATCCTTTGGAGATTGGAGCGTTTGGTTGAACCCCACAGCTCTATTCCATACGCCCAGATAGGTTTCAAAATAGTAGCATAAATCAGTCTTTTGTTCTCCAAGAGAGAGTTTAGATCTTAGAGAGGGTTATCAAGAAGAGTTCTTGAAGAGAGATTTTGGAGCTAGAGGATTTATGTGAGATTGCAGGTTGAAGTGGAGTTTTCTGTATCGTGTTTTCAGCGACTTGTGCGATAAAAGTCAAGAATGTTAAGGTCAGTGTGTACAGTCCAGGTTGGAGACATAAAATGGAGCGTTTACAATAGTTCAAAGTATTTTAGATTGAAGGGACTGAATCCTTTGGAGATTGGAGTGTTTGGTTGAACCCCACAGCTCTGCTCCATACGCCCAGATGGGTTTTAAAATAGTAGTATAAATCAGTCTTTTGTTGTCCAGAGAGAGTTTTGATCTATCGTCTAAGAGTAGTCGATAGCGTCTGTTTAGTTCTGTACTTTTTGGTCAAGTGTAAGGTTCCAAGAAAGTCTTCGGTCTAAGAAAAGCGATAATGTTAGAAACATTTCATGCTCTCATCTACTGCAGCAAAAAAAAAAAAAAACAGGAAGAAATCAAAAGCGAACACTCGAAATATTTATAAGCATTTCCTGTGGGAAGAGCGAAAAAAAAATTGATTTGCACAGAAATTATATCTGAAGTTGTCGGGATATAGCTTGCTCACAGCAACTGCACCATATATAATAGATAAATCTGAATATTGAATAAAACATCATCCGCATCTTTCTGGACCGTTATCTACATGTTTGGCTATACAAATACATTATTCAAATATATTGTGTGCACCCCTATAACAGTACTGTTCAAAATATTTTTTCAACAAATAGGGAAACACAGTTTTGGGGGGTGGGTGGGAGAAAAATGCTTGCGTTTATAGGAAACCGTAGAGAGGGTTTCGAAAAATAGTAAGCTAAAAATTTGTAGGCAGTAATTACCAGGTCGCCTCATCATTAAACCAATGGAGCTATAGTCCGGGTACTAAAATGAGACAAATCTTGTTTTCCCCATCCTCCCCCCCCCATGAAAAACCATTATCGCCTCAGCTAGGAACCCTAATTGAGAGCTCGTAAAGTGGGGAGACTCTAGTGTGGAAATATTGGCCCTCTTACCAACAGCCAATACAAAGGGCCGCCCGCCGTCCCCACAGTTAAAAGAATTAAGAGACATAGTTCACAGCTGTTGAAGTGGATGGTCCGCCCCTTAGTAATCGAATTGAACACATCAAGATGGCGGCGACTGGTGAGCCCAAGAGGAGATAAGAGGGTGTTCTGTAATATAAATACCTGGGTGTGTCCATCGAGTGAGTATTGGCATTCTTAGATACTGCCAGCTGATGGACCACCCCATCCGCAGAGAACTCTTGAGATAAGGATAGAGAAGAGAGGATTGCAGCACAGGGAAGTCCGTACTTCACGGATATGTAGGATACGACTCTAATATAAACTGTACCTTAATGGGGGGCATGCAATATCGAACATTCTTCAAACTTAGGGGGTCCTCAGCCCCCTTAAAAGTGGGCATGAACAATGATGGAGAAGAGAGGATTGCAGCACAGGGATGTCCGTACTTCACGGATATGTAGGATACGACTCTAATACAAACTGCACCTTAATGGTGGGGGGGGGCAAATATCGAACATTCTTCAAACTTAGGGGGTCCTCAGCACCCCAAAAGTAGGCAGGAAGATGTTCTTACTTCCTCACATCCTCTGTCTCTCCTTCATAATGTACCCGCAACCAATTTACCTTGACTCGTATTTTCTCCTCCCAATTACAAGGACAAGGATAACTGTGTACTTCCATGAACACAAACACATCCTCAGCCAAGAATAGGTGAACGAGATTTTCCGGGAAATTTTTTGGAAAAACTTTATTTTTTGGAAGTTCCCACATTCCGGTAAACGATTTACAGCATTAGTCTAATTTCCGGCAATAATTTTAATCGCTCTTAATTACTGTACAGATGGTAAATCGTAAATTATGTAGTATTAAGCACAGCTTACTTTAAACAAGCATTCGGCCTGGGACTTCATTAAGTCAGCTAAGTGGATAATCTCCCCACCCCTGTGGAAGCCATTTTAGTTTAATTTGTAAATACAATTTGGGATGAAACCCACCGCAATTTCCACGTAACTGTAACTGTTATAGTCCCAACTTTAAAATGTCAACTTCTTGATAGTAGTGGGTAAAAGTAAGTACAGCGTGTCGAATGTTCGACATCGAGAACTTATTACTGTAAAAATTAACATTATAGTCCTTTAAGTTCGAAAATTATTATGAATGTTTTATAGTTTAGCATTTGAGCGGGAGAATCGCAGGAAGTTTAAACTTTTAATATTTAATAATTACAAGTCGACAGAAAGTTAAAGATGAAAAATCTAGTGTGCTCTTGCTTCTTTGGCGAATTTCAATTTGATCGTCTAAGATGTAATATTTATGGAGATAACCACCAGATTTCATTATAGTCGTATAATCCTCATTATCTGATGAAGATACTAAATACCTCTTAGCGGCAATATTCTATCTTAGCATTAACACCTTGTCTACCTTGTAAAAATTTTACGTTCAATAAGTCTACCGTTATTCTGCGATTATATTCATTCTGGTAAGACTGGTAGGGTGTAAACGTATTTTTAGGTTAAACAAAAAAAAACATGTCAAAACTTGCAAAAAGCTGTTAATTACTGGTACTAAAATCATAAATAAAATAATAATTATTTTTCCCTCCGATTTTCTTGGCCGGGATGTGTTCGTTTCATACGGAAGTAAGCAGTTATCTTTGTCCCCAATAGGGTTGGTGGGGGGTGGGGTGGAAAACATGTCAAGGTAAATGGTTGAAGGGCATTGCGGGTTCATTATGAGGGGGAAACAGTGGATGTGAGGTAAAGATGAGCATAAATATCATTTTTATAGTTGAAAATCTGGAAGTTTTAGTACTAGAAGAGGAAGTACTACGCAAGGTATTGAGCTCTTACCGGAAATTGATGTTTTGAGAGTCCCCTTGAACACCAGAGAGGATTTTTTAAGGGGGGGGGAAGCGAAAAACAAAAAATTCGGAGAAGCTACTAAGACTACTAAGACAATCAAGAGGATCCCAGCATCCCTACTCTTGTCCTGCCGCCAGAAAGTGAAGGAATCTTAATTATTCTAAGGCAGTATTTGCTGGTTACCTAAAATAAGGTCTTGATTCCAACGGAATAATCGGAAAAGTTGTATTTTCCTATGAATACGGAAACAATTCGAGCATACTAAAATAGAACATGAATAGTATATTTTAGTACGTTAGAGAGATGCTATTTCCAAACAGAGAAAGTCACATGTACAAATATTTAGTGCACACAATTCTGTGTGTATGCCAGTCGTATAAATATAAGTGGCGCCCCCAGACAGGAACTTCGCAAATAACTTAAAATTGAGTTTTCCAATTTCCCTTTCCCAAAGTGTATGCATAAATAATATCATTTCCTCCAGACTTACTTACAATTTAGTGGCATAACTTCTTATTCAATTATCGTCACACTTCTTCCACTGAATTTAATATTTAGTTCAATGCTTCATTTTTCCACTAACTCATTTTCCTCTAGCTTGGTAGTACTATAATCGCTCCAGAATTTTCCAAATTGAACAGTTTTCAGCAGAATTGCAATATTTTGAGATTCCCAGTGTCCATAAAATTAAGTTCTTCACAAAAGAGTGTGCATGTTCAGCTAGGTGCCACCAACACGAAACACCGAATCAGTAAAGTAAGTTTTCCCTCTAAAGCAGAGGAAAGCCAAAGTGGTCTATATAATAGACCCCCCAAGGGTCTATTTAACAAAAATAGGGGTCGATCTAAGGCAGGGAGTCGAAGGAAAAACAATTTCGAACCCAATATAGCGGAACCTTGCAAAGAAACACCATTGCACACCCATCTCATTAATTAAGAAGCAATACCTGTAGTTACTTTACTTATTTATAGTTACTTATTATTTAATATTTAAATCCTCCTCCCCAAACCTCCTCATATCAACCTTGCCTTGTACACGTCATCTTGGAGCAAAATTCTGCAGCAAATGGAAAATTAAAATTAACCACGACAAGAAAAACGCTATACTCTTCACCAAACGCAGACCCACTCTTAATCAGACAAATCAGATGTAATCACACTCTCATCCCGTGGTCTACCCACGTGAAGTACATAGGGCTAACTTTAGGACAACAAACTGACTTTCACTACTCCACGTTCAGGACAAAGTAAACGTAAGCAAACTGGACTAGTCAGACTATTATTTCTTTCTTCCCTCCAAGTGACTCCAAAATGACTGTGACTAACAAACTCCTCCTTTACAAAGTAGTCATTAGGCGCCGATGTTGCTCTACGCCTGCTCTGCCTGGAGCCTGGACTTGTAGTAGCAACATCAAGAAACTTCAGACAACACAGAACAAATTTCTCAGACTCTCCACGACGTACTAGAATTGATTCACTCCACGGAGACTGCATCCATTATCCCCCGGTACACTCCTATATCCAAAATCTTCTGCTCAAACTCCTTTCCATCCTAGACTGCCATCCTAATCCACTCTGCCGCAACATAGCCTCCTACAGATCCTTATATTCCCCTACAGGACACAAAAGACTAAAACATATCCTACTCTAACTCTCTACACTAGCTGCAGGTTTTTCCTCTCCTTTTTTCCCTGCATTCCAATCCTCCTCACCTAACTTTCCTCTTCCTTCACTTAGCTAAGAATAGGGTTACCATATATTTTTTATGCCAAACCGGGACAGTCAGGTAAAAATAAATAAATAGTATAATTTGTTAAATTTTTTTTTATTGTTAATAAAGTATAACTTACACTTTTATTAATAAATATAAAGTCTATTACAAATTATTAATATTATTGAGAGTCACAAAACTAGACGCATATCGTGAAAAATCACAAAAAAATGTAGCTATTAAATATAAAAATATAATAAAATGCACTTACATATTAATAGTAGTAATATTGTATATTAATTACTTGTACAAGAGTATTTCTCAGAAGATTGTACTTTTTTTAGAAAGTTTTCGTCATTTCTAATTAAATCATAAAATTTACTACATTTCAAATTTAGATTAGTTTTACAAAATAATAAGGCACCAACGTTACACTCAAGCAAACGATTTCTTTATATTTAACCAATATTAAATCTTTTTTTTTAACCTTTAAAACCGGGACACATTTAACAACCTGCTGGGACGCTGGGACAAGTGCTTAAAATCGGGACAGTGCCGGCCAAAACGGGACGTATGGTAACCCTAGTTAAGAAGGTTAAAATGTTTTATGTATGTATTGTACGAGGGTCGTTTGAAAAGACCGTGCAAAGTCAGAGAGATAGCACCACTGGCGCGTATCGAGGTTATGTTTAGTTAGTAGCATCTCTTGGAAGAACACACACCAAGTTTCAGCCAGATCGGTCTATTTCTTTGTGTTTGGCATTCGTTTGAATCGAGGAAGTCGAGTGATTTTCAAAAAATGGACGAAAAAGAATTTCGTGTGTTGATTAAACACTACTTTATGAAAGGCAAAACGCCTCAGGAGACTAAAGAGAAGCTTGATAAACATTATGGTGACTCCGCACCTTCGATTAGAATAGTTTATAAGTGGTTTCAAAATTTTCGGAGTGGCCATATGGGCACAAGTGACGCTGAACGTTCTGGACGCCCTGTTGAGGTTACTCCTCCAGAAATCGTTGATAAAATCCATGATATGGTGATGGATGACAGAAGAGTGAAGGTGCGTGAGATTGCTAGTGCTGTGGGCATCTCGAATGAACGGGTACATAATATTTTGCATCAACATTTGGACATGACAAAGCTATCCGCAAGATGGGTGCCGCGATTGCTCACGCTTGACCAAAAACGAAATCGTGTGAAGTGTTGCAAGGACGGTTTGCAGCTGTTCCAGAAGAATCCGCAGGACTTTAAGCGTCGTTTCGTCACTGTGGATGAAACATGGATACATCACTACACTCCTGAGACCAAAGAACAATCTAAACAATGGGTTACCAAGGGGGAATCTGCGCCAAAAAAGGCGAAGACCGTTCCTTCGGCCGGAAAGATTATGGCGACTGTCTTTTGGGATTCGCAAGGAATAATCCTCAACGACTATCTGGAAAAGGGTAAAACTATTACAGGTGCATATTATTCATCGTTATTGGACCGTTTGAAAACCGAGCTGCAAGAAAAACGCCCATGATTGGCCCACAAAAAAGTCCTTTTCCATCACGAAAACGCACCAGCTCACACCTCAGCAGTTGTGGTCGCAAAATTAATGGAAATAGGGTTCCAACTCGTTTCACATCCCCCCTATTCTCCCTCGGACTACTATTTGTTCCCCAATATGAAGAAATGGCTGGCGGGAAAAAGATTTTATTCAAACGAGGAGGTGATTGCAGAAACGAATAGCTATTTTTCAGACTTGGACAAATCCTATTATTCGGAAGGGATCAACAAACTAGAGCAGCGTTGGACGAAGTGTATAAGCCTAAAAGGAGACTATGTTGAAAAATGAAAAAGGTTTACCCCAAAAAATTAAGTAGTTTTTATTTTTGCACGGACTTTTCAAACGACCCTGGTATATATGTATTTATTATTATTATATTATTTAATAAATATTAAGGTATTTAAATTTCAACATTAAGATATTTTTCAACAAAACTATAGTTACACAATGTAAAATTACTTTAATAAATGTTTAAATTCATAAAATAAATGTACAAAGACAAGTACCTAATAGATAGTTTTATTTTTAATTAACTGAAAATTACTTTTATGTGGGGGTCGATGGAGATTTCGGAAAGTTATGTAGAGGGGGTCCATGATCAAAAAAGTCCATGACACCTAGTCGGATGTTAAGTCCTGCTTGAAATAAAAAAAAAACTGCCTATTTCTTTACTTCTAATTTTAATAATTAGCAAATAGGCAATATTAAATTTAATTTCGTTCATTGTGAGACTAATTTGTACGTAGGCAGCTGAATGTAACTGGAGATAAAGCGCTGCCGTGGGCCAGATTGTAAACTAATACGATTGACAAGAAATAAGGATATCAAATTGAAGCTAAATTAGTAAACGCGCTGCGTTAGGGTTTGTGATAATGTACCGGATATCCAATAGTAATGCTACGCGTAAAGGGGGCGCGGCAGGAAGTAGTAGTACCTTTGAGTAAATAGTGATTGGTCCATGGGGCTCTGGGAGGGGGGGAATTGCGAAAGTGTGTGTGATGCACTCAAATCTGATTGGTTGTGGATATACTGGTACATTACCATGTGCACAGCTTAGAGCCAACACCAATCTATATTACACACGACAGATAGACAAATCTGAGAATTTCCAGAACAAAATGAACATAAAAGTTGTTTCACACCTTTTTATTATGATAACTTGGAAATACGAACATAACCTCACACCATTTAATTTTTGTTTTTCTGAAATACAAACATAACCTCACACCATTTAATGTTTGTTTTTTTGAAATACGAACATAACCTACTATAAAGTAAACAAAACGGTCACCATGGTTACCACTTGTAAATAAAATTGTAATAATGAGCATGCGCAGTGTCAGAAAATACTAGAGTGAGTGGGGGTAGTGGTATATGACCTTGGACCGCCAATTTGGCTTACTACTACTACTACAATAGTATTATTTACATTAATTTATGAGGAGTGGGGGGATGCTAGCGGCTAGCTAATTGGCTGCTCATTATGCTCGCCAAACAGTTGTATGTACATAGTCACCCTGCTTCTACCCCTCCTGAATCCCTCCCGCCAATTCCCGCTCCACACACACATACAGAAAGAGAAACGTCTATGTTTATTTTAATTAATTACCCTTTGGCCACTTCTTCTTCTTTTCTTTCTCTTTTTTGTCTCTCCCTCTCACTCTCTTATTTACTTTCCCAGAATGCAGTGCAATTAATTCAGTCAGCCATGTTTATTTTCATTATAATGACACGCACACTCAGCGTAATTTAACAAAAGAGATCAGGCTATTTTTGGGAAAAAGTTTTCATATTTTTGTGTGGTCAATTTTTATTAATAAAATATGTAGGCACGTTATGAGCATCTATAAGCTGTGTATGGTTACTCTTTCTACTGGGGCTTTCCGACAAAATGTTGCTTTCTAGATTAGGAAATCGTTGTTCAGAAAGCAATGCGTAGGTATTGATCGAATGAACAGCATGAACAAAAAAAATCGATATCAGACGTCTTCTGTTTAGCTAGTTAAGCGGTGGAATTTAGTTTAAAAAAAAAAAAAAACACACTGTGCGGAATTAAAATCAGAAAATGGACGTAAATACACGTCGAACGCAGGGCAAAACAACCAAAATGTAAAACAACGTTGTAAATAGTCACTGCAAGCGACTTTTTTCTCCAATCTCTCTCTGGAGCTTGAGATTACCAGAGCTCATTCTGTGCTCATTCCAAAAATCTTGCACCGCTTCACCGTATGCATTGCTCTAGTTATAACTAGAGACGCAAGAGCTTTTACAAAGGAAGAAAAGAGCTTTTTGAATTCTGTGCAAAATGAAATCATGCTCGTACTGAGAGGTCTGAACCTCTATCTAAAAGGTAAAAACGGGCATTGCACAAGGGCTGAGAGCTACTATTTGTGTGCGTAATTCCCGAATCTCTAATGCGGAGACCAAACATGTACCAACCAATCATTTGGCTGACTCCCTCCACCTCCCTCCGTACAAAAATACTTGGCAGTTCTATTGGTAAGATAAAGGAAACATCCCACTAAATAATATTCTTATTGTATTTTATTAAAATTTCGAGTTTTTATAGTTAATGGCAATTTTATATTTTTCACTTGTATACACGTTGAACGCACTGTAATGGAGATTTGGTTTGACCTGTATACACACGTCAAACGCGCTTAACTGGTTAATTGGAAGAGTCAAGCCCACTTCCTATAATCTATATCGATGTTGCATTGTTAGAAAGTATGTTCTTGGTCTTGTAGAATTAGAGAGAGAATCACGATTAACAATTAGGCTACAACTAACGTGAAAATAGATGAATAAAACTTGCCATAAACATAAAATTAATCACGTAGGACGACAAAAAACAAGAAAACTTCCTTGACGTTTGTCTGTCAATTTGTGACTTATTTTTTATTTTTATACTTATTTTATCCCTAATTTTTGGTACACGTTGGCGACTGAAACATCTTAATATAGGCGCAAGGATGAAAATTTCAAGTATCGATATTGAGAAGCGAGCACACTCTGATGAAATATACTTCCCATATTAGTTTCCGGACGGAGTTATGTTAATATATTCAAATACCCCTATATCTATGCGGAAGATTCTCTATCCATAGTTAGTATATGGATATCACAGAACTAGTTTCATCAGCTACAAGTTGGTTATTCTAGATATGTGTGGGGTTATTATTGTGTTGAATTTCTGTTCTAGATTTTTTTAAAATAATTCCTTTCACAATTGAATAAAATATTAATTTTTTAATTTATGCCAAGTTTATGCGTGCCCAGGCATTTAATGGAACAAAAATTTTTGGCAAAAAGGAACAAAATCACGCCAAGTTGAAATTTCCCATCATACGATAATTTTTGCACAAAATCAGTAATTACCGGATGATCAGAAATTTCCCTAAAATTGGCTGCAATTAATTGATTTTCAAAATTTGGTGCGCTCGTTTGCGTACAGATGGAGCTCATTTGAAACATTTTCTCCTTAAGGAAATCATCCCTATTCTGGGGGAGAGGTTCCTTTACAGGGTGACCAACATTATTCTATATAATATTCAGAGAGGTTCCTAGTTTGAAGGGAATCGTTGGAATTGAAACTGTAATGAGTCCCCCCTCCACAACTTATTTAAATATTACGACCTACGGGTAGAGGAAGTGCGCTCCTATTGGCCTAGAGCAGAGGTCGGCAACCTATTTCAAGTAGAGAGCCATTTCTTCTTAAATAATTTTAATAAATCTTACCAAGAGCCGCAAGGATGATAGTGTAAAAAGCTGTAGTAGAACATTTGTATTCACAAATTATTATTTTATGATATTCAATAACGTTTAAATGTTTTATTTATTTATTTCCACATATTGCAAAGTAAATTAACAAATAAATAATAACTAAACCTGTGATTGAGTGAAAATGGCGGCAGTCTTTTATAATTACGTACTGTATTTTAAAATAATTCTATTCAATTTCAAACCAAATCTCATTTAGAATTCTTTTTAAAAACATATCTTTACTTTAATAAATGAAATTTTCATCTGTTTCAATAAAATTAAAATATACAATACGTATATTTTAGACAGGCTGAAGAGCCACAAAATTTGGATAAAAAAGCCGCATGCGGCTCGCGAGCCGCGGGTTACCGACCCCTGGCCTAGAGCAAGTGAGCAAAGAGGGTAATTCCCCTTCTCCATTACTCCTATTTCCTTATTACCCACTTTTCTAGTTCGGTTTCTATGGTTACTTTTACCCAAAGCACTAGACAATTACTAAAAACTACTTCCTTTTTTTTGGACTCGCCAAACCTGGAAACTTACACACTTCCTGTGCGAGAAAATGCAGTCGTACCACTTCCTCTCATTAGAATTAAGAGAAATTAATTACCTTGAGTTGAATTTAATAAAATATTAGCCAAGCTAAAACAGGAAATCTTTCTAACAATAGAGGTGACCCACTGACCAGACCGGAAATTTAGCGGTGAACCGCGCACCATAAACTTCCTGTGGCCGTATAATTTATCAACTTTACAATTCGGCGGCTTACATAAAATGTTATTTTATTTTTATTTTATTTTTTTTTTTTACCTACAAAGACTTTTGTAGTTGTTAAGCAACAACAAAAATAGAAAAATCCTGACCTTGCCTAAAAACTATTTCTCTATTTCTTAGTTGTGACTACAGTTGCATTGTTCTGACCGAGTCCCACTCGAGCGGAATAATGGCCACTTATTAAGTTTTCTAAAATTGAAAATTTACTTCCGCATTTTATTATTTATTTATTTTTATTTTTTGGCGTTTATTTTTGCTCCAATCAGCGCGTTAGCTGTATAATTAACAATGTTAACAGAGCTACAAATGAAGCAAACGGGTGGAGAAGTTACCGCAGTGGTAACACTCCAAAACATTAGATGGTTAGTCACTCTCCTTCACTTGAGAGGAGATCACGAGGCCACCACTGTCTTTTAAGGCGTCTTGTCCCCGGGTTATCAGAAAGAGTTCTTGAAGTAAGATTTTGGAGCTAGAGGACTTTATATGAGATTGCTGGCTGAAGTAGGAGTTTTCTGTATCGCGTTTTCAGCGACTTGTTGCGATAAAAGGGAATGTTAAGGTCACTGTGTGTATAGTCCCAGGTTGGGAGACATAAAAAAGGGCGTGCACAATAGTTCGAAGTATTTTAGATTGAAGAGATTGAAGAATCCAACGGAGATTTTGGAGCGTTTGGTTGAACCCCACAGCTCTATTCCACACGGCCCAGATGGGTTTCAAAATAGTAGTATAAATCAGTCTTTTGAAGGCCCAAGAGTTTTGATCTATTGTCTAAGAGTCTTTTAAGTAGTCCAGAGCGTCTGTTTAGTTCTGTTCTTCTAAGTTTAGTGCAGGAATTTTATTGTTATTGGAAAGAGTAAAATAGCGTATGAAAAATATCGTATTCAAGAAAAAAACCTAACCACCAACTTCTCCCGGAAGTACCTATTATTTGCATTTTCTGGGAAAATAGTTTTTTTTTTGGTTTTCCGGAAGTAATCACACAAATTATTCACGTACGAGCTGTATGGCAAAAAGTCTCATCATTAATATAGTACGCACTAGCTTTACACCGTTGGGAATCAGTTAAGTTAAGCGACTAGAGTAACTTAACAAGCTGCAAGGGAAACCAAAAAAAGAAAAGAAAATAAAGAAAGAAATTAACTGAAAAACCTGACGTCAAATTGGAGTAATGGAAACTCAATGGAAAACAGAAGTGGAAGATCAAAGCCCGGATAACTTTGTTTTTTTAATTTTAACTTTTCCAAATTACTTTTTTGTCCAGAAGGGCGTGTTGTAAGGAAGGTACAGAGAGCTGCTTTGTTGCTCCTCATAGATCTTTTAAAATTTCGAATTTCCTGTTAAGTGGGAGGGGGGGAAATAACTCCGGGTTTCTGTTCTCTCTTTCTCACTCTCTCTCTCTCTCTCTCTCTCAGTGAGGGATCTAAAACCACTTTATTACGTTCTCTTAAGCCGAAGGAGGAAGACCCACTCTTAGGGCTGGTGTCCTCCAGAATAGGGTGAAGAAGGAAGAACAGCCAATTGTGGGACATTCTCAGACGATCATGCGCTCATACTCAGACACTGCCAAGAACAGGAAGGAAAAAAGTAAGAAATCCTTCTTGCCTGTTAGCCAGGCCATAGGGATGCAGGGAACAATTAGACGAGCAGAAGTTCCAGAGAGGTTCAAGATGACATACAGCAGCAGTTAGAGAGAGAAGATGCACAACGAGAGCCAGAGGAATGGTGGTTGAGTGGAACATTGCTTCTGGCAGTCAAAGAAGATTATAATTGGTACACGTCTTTTCATCCCGCTCAAGGATAAAGGAAAGGATAGAAATTCTCATCCGGTTTTCTTTGCTCACAATTAAAAAAACAAAAAAAAAATAGATTCAGTCGGCATTTCCTGTTTGCAGAATTTGTCCAAATGCGTACAAAACCCTAACATCGAATTTAAATTTTCTGAGCTTTGGAGTAATGCTGACGAACGACCCACATACAAATCGTAAAAAAAAAAAAGTTCCCAAAGGACTTCATCCAAAACTTACGTAAGTTAACAGGAAGTGAAAAAAAAGAAGTTCGTCCTAAGTAGGCTTACCATAATTACGAAGAGCCAAACCGGGGCGCAGAGGAGGAAGAGGCTCATTTTCGTTTTGCTTTTCGCTTAATTTGTGTTTTTCATATTTGAAATGCAATCAAAATTATTAAAAACTGAAAACATATTAATAAATGGGCGCGGGGGAACGATTGGCCGGGGTGTCGGTGTTGTTCAAGTTTGACCGGGACGCCGGGACAGGGATCTCAAACCGGGACCAGGGTAAGCCTAGTCCTAAGCAGCAACTGGCAGCGTCTTTACAATTTTACATTTCCTAATTAAAAAGAACTTCCGTTGCTGGTTTAATAAATTATAGAGGTAAATTACATCAGGAAATACCTAAATTAAGCGCATTTCCGGATTAAAATTTAAAAAAAAGAAGCAGTAATGCACATTAGTCTGGTAATATGTGAAAAAACGAATAATTATAATATTAAGATACGTAATAAAAAAAATTAAACTCGATGGACTAAAAAAAAAGTTCAAGATTAAAATTTAAATTAATACAGGAAGTTACATAATATACGAACATACGCACAAAAGAAAGAGAGAAAGAAAAGAGGGCCGCCGGAAATAGTTAAATTGGGCTAGGAAGGCTGTGATGTTGTTGTTGGGATGGCCCTGGATTGTGTAGTCCGTACGTGACACTGTTCCAGCGTAGACAGATTACGAATGTTCCTGTTTGGCTTTGCTCAGCTATGCACTAACACTACGCACGACGGACTAGCTTCATCTTCCATGCAATTTATATGGAGTTATTCTGTTTGGGTGGGAGGCCTTTTTCTCCAGAGTGGTTTTCCTTTTATTGCTTTTCCTATTTTCCCCTTTCAGGAAAAATTGTATTACGATGATGTTAACTTTCAGAATAGTTGTGAGTATTCCTGTCCAAAGGAAGCTTTTACAGACAGAATTTCGAAGAAGACAATATTTAATGCTGAGTAGAACTTGGGGGGCAACGAACCCTAAATAGGGAAACAGCTTGAGGGAGGAGATGTAGCTATAACAAAGAAGCTTACCAAGAATCCGAAAACTTTAAAGCTTCTCAAAATGAAATCAAACTGATCAGAAGATGGTCACACCGCTTGTACTCCCACATCTTCTTCTACTCGTAGACTTTTCCAAATGCAAACTTTCATGACCTATTTAAAGGGGCCTTCCGGCGTCTATTTAGGTCCATTTGAAAGAAAAACAAGAATAACAATTTAAGTCATTTTTTTTTAAAACAAAAATCTGGATCAGAAAATGGAATTTGGGCAATATCATTAAGGGGAAACAGCCTCCATCATTAACCAGTTCCACCTCAAGATCTTTAAGTGATTCCTCTCTCACGCCCTCTACGTCGAAAAAGAGAAATCCGCAAAGAAAGTCTAACAGGACCTCCAGAATACCAAGGAGTATCCTAAAACCACAACAAGCCAAAAAAAAAAGAAAGAAAAATAATCCAATCTGAAGTATTTGCGTGATGGCTACGGAAGATCATCTGATAGTAATCTTGTATGAGTATACAAGGTGAACCAGTAAGTATTGTCCAAAGGCCTACTGTGTGTAGTACATCTAAAGTGAAGTTCAAAGACGTATTAGCCAACTTCATATTTTCCCCTGTTCTTGAGTGACGTCACTTTAATTTTTTTTTTTTTTAAAAAATCATTACTTTTTTGTAATAAAAATGTTATTACTCAGAAAGTTTTAGTCCGAATTCGAATTCTGATGACACGGTTAGAAAGACAGATAAATTTGCTAAAAATTGACACCATTTCGAAGCATAAATT
The DNA here is from genome assembly GCF_049639745.1 of Rhodnius prolixus. NCBI lineage: Eukaryota > Metazoa > Arthropoda > Insecta > Hemiptera > Reduviidae > Rhodnius > Rhodnius prolixus. Next base: position 37,940,446 of record NW_027411582.1, on the reverse strand, counting down.
ATTCTCCAAACAGCCTCAATCTTCCTCCGGAAGCTGGGAAAATAAAATTAATCGAAATTTGCAAGAAAACACAATAGGCCCTTATGTGATCATTATCAGACCTAGGTGCTGGCCACTTTTCCAGTAAAAGTTTCCTTGTCTAATGTGGGCTTTCCAACGCGGTATGTCATTTTCCAGGATTCCTTTTATCTTCGTATGAGAAATTACGTTTGTTTTTGCAAGAAAAAACGTGTTCACGAGCACTCAACAGTGTTGGTTATCAAGTTATTTAATTCATTGAAAACTCTTTTAGATAGACCAGTAGTCAATTTTTAAATTAGATTGTCTTAAAATAAGAAAGTCAAAGGTTACAAATGGCACTAAAAAAAAAAAAAAGTTAAGGTTTATTCACATTCTTATCATTTTCAACAGGTAGTTGTGTGTGAAACTGTAATTTGGAGTAAGTACAAACTATACGAATTTTTGTTTATAAAAATAGTTCTTGTTTAAAATATTTCCTAACATTTTCTCAAATATTTCAGAGAGATCAGAATTTTTTTGTTTTGTTTTTTATTTGACCGATTCTCTAGCCAATCTTGAATCCTTAGTTTAGTAATCTTGTATCTTACATTCTGTAACTCTGCCCCCTAGTTCTTCAAACAGCTATTTGGATTTGCTTATTGCTCGTGATTATGAGATATGCTGGAAGCTCCGAGCAGACAAATCAAACTCAGGAGCCATACAAAGGGCGGGAAGAGAGAGACAGAGAAGAGCGTAATTTAGGACAGTCTGTCTCCATCTCCACTTCTTCCAAAATAGCCTAATGACTTGGAATCTAGGTCAGAACATACCCCCAGTGGGATTCAATGGAATTACAGAGAATCTTAATACCTTGATTTAGGATTCATTTAGCAAAGTGACTCCAGGAAGGTCTCTTAATAATAATAATAAAAAAAAAAAGAAGGTAAGCAAGAGCTGTAGATAAATAATTCCACAGACATTACTAGAACAGCTTGATTACCATATCGCGTGACTCAATCATGTTCATTTTACGATTAACAAGGCACTGGCTTTACGAATTCATTTTTGCTTTCACTATATCCGTCCCAGACCCATTGATCGGAATATTCGACAAGTTGAGCTTTCACTAATGATTTCTATTTTGAGGGTTTTTTTGATTTTCGTTGATGCTTTGACACGCACACGACTTTCATTCTATTCTCCCACACTTTGAGGCAATTTTGATGGGCACAATTTTGAAGATTTATTCAGCTGGTAATGGCAATAAACATGAATAGAGAATCCAGAAATTAGTTTAGCCAAATTTTACATTTTTTAACAATTTTCAATTATATAGATTCCCCCCTTACTCTGACCACCAACAATAATTTACATTTTTTCCCGCAAATCTTTCAAATAATCATAGTCTATTATTTATTTAAACAATTAATTTTGTATGTTTTTAAACTGTTACCAAAATCTACATAACGTTAGTAAGCTTATTCAAAGCTTATTTCAGTCCTCTATTATCTTTAATTTTTCATTTTATTATACAGTCTGCGCTTTGAACATGATTAAAAACCATAATTCCTTAACATAAACATACAGTTTAAAAAGTTAAGTAAAAGGGTTGATTAAACGCCAAAAGGTACACAAATCAGCTAGTACCCAACATTTCATTAATACTTCTAGTACCATATTTTTTTAGAATGTATTAGATGTGACAGACCCTTGCGCTGGCCTTTTATCACCCATAAATATGGGTTCTGAAAGATTAATAAAAGATGTATCTCATCATCTTTAACTTTATTCCAAATTATTCTCGTGATTTATCTTTATTCTGAATATTCATCACACTCATTCGCACATTAAAAAAAGTAAAAAATAAATAAATAAATAAAAATGGGGAAGTTAGAGTTGGTCTATTAATGTCGTACGTAATTCGAATTACGGAGTTAAAACGAAATTTCAGTCATGAATTCGTCTTACGTGAGCACAAATTACATTATTTATTAATTCATTCATTTTCAAACTTTAATTTAATGTAGCCCTTTAATTGAGTACTTGTTGTAAAGAAGTTTTATAACCAACTAAAAATATGCATATCTATTAAAGCAATTACCTATTTTTTCAGGCGGACTTTACGTCCAACTACCAATTAAGTGTCCTGGACGAAGGCGACTAGCAAACATACGTTACTGTAAATTATTAACCATTAAATAAAATACAAGGCCTAGACCTGGGGAATCGAACCCACTAAACCAACAATATATCTTAGCATTGCGGGTCTAGTCTATAACCGCCTAACATACTTTACTATAAATTTCTCATATTAACCATTAAATAAAATCCAAGGCCTAGAGACCAGGGGAATCGAACCCACTAAACCAACAATACATCTTAGCTTTGCGGGTCTAGCCTATATCTGCCTAACATACTTTACTGTAAATTTCTCATATTAACCATTAAATAAAATCTAAAGCCTGGACCAGGGGAATCGAACCCACTAAACCAACAATACATCTTAGCTTTGCGGGTCTAGCCTATAAACGCCTAACATACTTTATTGTAAATTTCTCATATTAACCATTAAATAAAAATCCAAGGCCTATAGACCGGGAATTGAACCCACTAAACCAACAATACATCTTAGCATTGCGGGTCTAGTATCTTAACCACTCGGCTACCGTGGCGCCTTACGCATATCTATTTTATATAATAAAAAAAACGTAAGAACCAGTTTTGTAAAATATCATAAAAATTCGAAAGAGACTTTTTAGCAAAGTACACACTTCCGAATGGCAGAGTTTGTTGAAGATTCCCCCCCCCCATAACGTTGCAAGTTGTAAGAAATAATAGCAATAACATTGAAAACAGAAAATTGAGACACTGTTATAACTTGAAATGCACAAATTGTATAGCTGAGGCCATCATTAAAAAAAATGGCAAATAGAACGATCGCCATCTTTTTTTTTTTTTTAAAAAAAAAAGGGCGTGGAAATGGGTAAATGGGGATCACGTGACAGCTGCCAATGAAACGTAGACTTTGGATTAAAATTTTAATGCTATGGCTTCTTTTTTTTTTTGGTTTTCACCTGAATCCAATTGACCTAACAAGACAAATATTAAAACGTGAAAAGTCTTACTTTTTGAGACACTATTTCTGGTAAGCAGGAAAAAAAGTAAGGGTACAGGAGAAAACCTGTTGTGATTGTTTTGCAATTTCCTTTTGGTTGTCTATTTCTCTCTCTGTCGTTCTGCAGGCTATTATTTCTCATCGTGAAAAAAAGAGAAAAACAAAAAAAAAATTGGAAAAACCTCGTTAGTAAAACAACTTTATAAAAATAAAAAAGGAAAGCAGGTTTTGTCGCCTTTACTAAAGAGGGGTCGCAGTTCAGGAGTTACAATGTCCTGGTAAGTTCAGGGAATTGCAACGCCAAAGCTTGCTGAGAACCTAGACCCTCGTCTACTTCTGCGCACCGTCCTCTATTCAGTCAAGAGAGTTCGGCTCGACAAGACGCTCTACTTTATCTGCCCTCTTTCTCACACCCAATTTTCCATTTATTTCAATTTTCTTTCTCATATCACTATTACACCAGTTACTTTTCTATATTTTATTTTTCCAATGATACGTTTTTCTTTTTGGTCTTGCTTGTGATATAGCACTTTCCAAACTTTACTATAATAGCAGTGGAGTTTTACTTTTCCCTGATATAATAAACGTTTTCTTTTTTCTTTTTATGTATTGTTGGGAAAAATATTTTCCGAGTTATCTGGGAAAATGATAAAAAAAAGAGAGAGAAGAAAAAGGAATGAGGACACAGTTTTCATTTATGTTTTCCATCTTTGTAAAGAAATTGAGTAAAATCGTCGTGAACAAACAGCTTGGCGTGAAAAACTCGCCTTTATTACCAACCAATTGGTGATTAAATTAGAAAGCAGGACGGGACCCTTCACGCCCCATGGCAACGCAGCCACAAGAGGCTTATCGTGTCTTCCCCTTTTTGAGTCTAATAGTCGAAACCTCCTCTTCTTCTAAAAAGGTTGAGGATCTTCCATACCAGTTCCTTCTGCGCTACAATCTCCTCCTTAAGCCTCAAAGTATCCAAAGATATCTCTAGCGCAACCGCTCAGATTGCAAGGCAATCGAATAACAAGTGAGAGGCCGTTTCTTCCTCTTCACCAAACTAGGTGATTAAAAAAAAGTAAAGTAATCGCCTATTTTTTCAGGCGGAGCTTAACATCTAACTACCAAATTAGGTGTTGTGGACGGAGGCGATTAGCAAACATACTTTACTATAAAATTCTCATATTAACCATTAAATAAAATCCAAGACCTAGACCAGGGGAATCGAACCCACTAAACCAACAATACATCTTAGCATTGCGGGTCTAGTCTATAACCGCCGAACATACTTTACTATAAATTTCTCATATTAACCATTAAATAAAATCCAAGGCCTAGACCAGGGCAATTGAACCCATTAAACCAACAATACATCTTAGCTTTGCGGGTCTAGCCTATAACCGCCTGACACACTTTACTATAAAATTCTCATATTAACCATTAAATAAAATCCAAGGCCTAGACCAGGGGAATCGAACCCACTAAACCAACAATACATATTAGCAATGCGGGTCTAGCCTATAACCGCCTGACACACTTTACTATAAAATTCTCATATTAACCATTAAATAAAATCCAAGGCCTAGACCAGGGGAATCGAACCCACTAAACCAACAATACATATTAGCAATGCGGGTCTAGCCTATAACCGCCTAACATACTTTACTGTAAATTTCTCCTATTAACCATTAAATAAAATCCAAGACCTAGACCAGGGGAATCGAACCCACTAAACCTACAATACATCTTAGCATTGCTGGTCTAGCCTATAACCGCCTAACATACTTTACTGTAGATTTCTCATATTAACCATTAAATAAAATACAAGGCCTAGACCAGGGGAATCGAACCCACTAAACCAACAATACATATTAGCTTTGCGGGTCTAGCCTCTAAAAAAATAAGTGATATAATGGTACTTCACAGAGAGCCTCAAATAATCAATCTCCTAAATCTTGGTACCCTCCCCTAGAAATCAATTTCTGAAATGAGAAAATATTTCTAGCGAAATCGAAGAGTGCCTAATAAGGGGGAGTAAGTCTAACAATTTTTTAAACAAATCGTTCGAGAACATTTCTTTTTTCTCGAGATAATCACAGAAAAACCACTTTCGCTATTTCCCTCTTCATATAGTTCTCGAGTTGTTTGTTGACTTCAACTTCAACACGCCTTAAAATGCTTCTTTAAAAAGAAAATTACCAAGAAAAACTTGTACAAATCCAAATATTTGAATAGAAAATTTGAAGTTTAGAAAAATTTTGACGTAATTTATGAAAAAAAAATTCAGAAAACTGGAAAAATTTGTGTACTAATTTGGTAGTTTCTTTACTTTTGGTATAGAATCTCACAGATCCCAGTAAGCCCTTTTAAGTCCATGGAGTTTTTGGAGTGGAACACATCGACCGCTTACTTGTAGGAACAAAGCGCTGAACAATATAGAGCAGGAACAACAAGGCTTCCTTTGTGCGCATGTAATTTGTCATTCTTTATTACAGAGGAAGCTACGTACACAAACTGGAAGTGAGTGCCTCTGTTTCAGCGGACGCCTTCCGCTATTCCTTTATGTAAATAATTTCACACATACAACTATTAGTATATGCAGTTCATAAATGTACAAGTATAATCGAGTTGGATCGATATAATAAAAGTATTAATTGTCACATTATTTTTCTTCGTAATATAATTATTATTTCATCTTCCTGGAATAGAATTTCCACCGGAAATACAAACTCTAGTGAGACATCTCTAGCTGTTACTTCCTGCTTTTGTCCCAGCACACTTCCTTATCAACCAATATCCTGCCTGTGCTCAAGGATTAATAGGAGTGACTATATCGCTAACAGAACCCCTGAGGTACCAAGCACCTTCTTGGAATAAGTTGCCTATCGTTAAAACGCTTGCTTAATTATTCCAATTCTCTAATTTTGTTGGATTTTGTCCCAGGTAATGGAGTAGGAGGAGGAGGAGGACGATATCCTGTCTCGGGAGAAAGTGAGGAATTAGATTAGATTAGATTAGATTAGACTAGACTAGGGCGGCCTCAAGGCCTACGCTACTGCGACCCCTTTGGATCTATTGTGGCTCCCCTCACTCTAAAGCCCACCCTCCAGAGCTGTCCTTTTAATCAGACTCTTAATGCTGGAGAGCGACTCTTGGGTATCACAGGTTCACAGGCCTTGGTTTTTCCTTCCCGAGAAGTAACATCCTTAGCCACACGAGCCCCTCACACTGACACAACACGTACAGTGCCGTTTCCTCCTCTTCTTCCTGGCAGAACCTACAAAGGCTATCATCTGCCAGGCCCATGCGATGCATGTGTTTTCTGAGCCTGCAGAAGTGAGGAACAGCCAACATAGCAATCTGCCAGTTCCTGGGAAACTATATTTAACTAGATTATTCAGGATGTCTGTCAATACAACGCTTTGCTTTCTTCTAGGAGCCGGATATCAATAATGTACTTGGTTCCATTAATCTGACTGTTTTCCGTATACTTCATACAATTAGCAGGTAGCCTCCAGGGTGTTCTAACTTGGTTAATAGTTTTGGAAGTACAGCTAACTAGTTATGCTTCTCCAGTGAGCATTTTGGATTTCTCAGACTCTCTTGCTCTCCAGAAGTGAATCATTATTATTTTCTTTCTGAAATTCATCCTACGTTCGGGGCGGAAACAGAAATGTTGCAACCACGAAAAATAAAAAAAGGAAAAGGTACTTGATCTGAAAATTACACCAAAGTATCCGATCAAGAAGCATCAATTTCTGAAGTATAACCAGAAGTACCTTAGGTTAGACTAGGATAGACTAGGTTAGGCTACTCTCTGAGATTTTCAGTGCCTTCTAAATCTCTAAACTTCATATTTATATTAAAAAAAAAAGTTATTTAAATAATTTTTCTTCCTGTAAGTCAACAACTCCAGAATTACAGGAAGAGAACGTCAGAGAGTGTTCACACCAAATTAGTTTAGTTTTAATGCTCAGTTTTCTAAGCACCTATCAAGGTCATGACGTATCAGTGAGATCGATTGGAAGAAGAAGAGAGACTCCTGACGATATCTTACTCCTGCTCTTTCCATGTCAGAAACCAGAGCTACCATCAAGACATCATGATCTTCCTGATAAAGAGGGTGTAATATCCACCGTGCTTTGAACTGCGATATTAGTATAAACCCACTTACTGGAGCAACTGGATCCCACGAGGGCAAATAAGTGTTCTTCCTGTAGAAAATAAGAATTCCCCCTAAACCCATCCTATCAATTGGAACACAGTACCTCCAAAAAAAAAAAAAAAAAAAGGGCTAGATTGAAACGAGATCAAGGAAGATAACCGACACTACCTATTCTATAAGAAAAGCAGATAGCATTTTCCATTGTGCGAACCGAGTGAAAAGCAGATCTTGAAAAAGTCGCCGCAATAAAGGAGATTAGATTACCCATACATCCGCTAACTGCAATGGAACTTTCATCATGATCACAAAAAGCTCCCATCTACGCTTTGTAAAGGAGTTTTCTTTCCAATTCGGCGCAACCTATCTAGCCTTTAATACTACCTGTCCTGCATTTTCATGTTTTCTAGCTACGAATTTAACTGGTGTCTATTGAGCAAAATTCAGACTTTGACTATCTTTTGTTTCTTGTAGCAGGAAGTAACAGGAAGTATAGCGATCTCTTCCGTTTCCTAAATTGAGTTTGCACCGGAAATGAAGAAATGACTATAGTATTGCACACTACGTATTTTAATGATGTATTAATTCCATTGACAAGTCGAAAAAGTTATTTCATATATTATTGTTACTTATTATTATTTTTTAATGATTTAAGGCGCGTCCACATCTAAGGTTATTGGCGCCCGGAGCTTTTTTCAGTGCACTGCCGGCCTCCGGACAGTGTTCTCTCGTTACAGACAACACTGTCCATCACCGGACAGTGAGCTGTAAGAAGCACCTAGGAAGAAAAAATCTAATTATTATTATCATCTATTATTTCTTCCAACAAGTAGCATATCTATTTGTTTATTTTCAACAGATATTTAGGATATTTTCATCATGCAATTATGGCAAAATAGATGCAAGGTTTGCCCCAGAAGTAAATAAACTTTTTAGAGTAAGCGGTTCGTTCTGGGTGCAAGACCGCTGGCCAGAAATGGAAATAATTCACTGGGTATAATGGGTATTCACAATGGGTAATAACTCTAAGCCAATGACTTTGGAATGACCGTTCCAGGTATTATACCCTGAGATTGCGTTATGAGATATTTGGCACTTAGCAGCTAGAGATCATATCCGCAACAACAGTTAAGTGAGTAAGATCCTGGACATATTAATGTCCAGGGAGGGAAGTTACCGACTAGATTATCCAAGAGATTATACAGTAAGCCTCTTAGGGAACAGGGGGATCTGCTTCTTAATCGCAATAGTAGTTGAACGCTATAAACACTATGAGTAAAGCAGGTTTAATGGAAACACGTTGGCCGTTTCCAAGATATCCTCTTGGACCAATTTCCGGTTTTTGCTAATTTTGGTGGAAGCTTTTATGAGTACCAGTTTTTGAATTCAAACTTTCAAAATTTCTGAAGTTTTATGAGCGCTTTTCTCTTTATTGACTTCCTTCTCAGTGGGGCCTCAGTACGTGTATTTCCGGTGAAAATTATGGACGAAAAAACATCTGTACTTCCTGTATAGCGCGCGGAGAAAAAGAGAAAGTAAAGATTAGGTGACTAATACATTGATAAGAGTGGGGAGAGGAGCCTTAAACTACATACTTCATTGATAACGAGCGAGCTGCAGCCTAGTTGCTTTCATTGTAGAGAGTTTTCAGTTCCTCCCTCCACTACCTACCACAGTCATTGAGGGGGTCATTGGAGGAGAGAGTGAGACAGAACGACTTCCCCCTCTTTCAAGCTGAACACTAACAGACTCTGGGCCTGTGGTACAAAAAAACTTTCGAACACTCTAACAGCAAACAAACGGACAAACAGAACAGTGTATGAACACCGCGGTTCCTGTTTGTACATGAACAGTCCTGTCCAACAGAAGTTTCGTTTTAGAAGACGCGACTCAAATAAGTTCGATCTTTGCACCGGAAATACAAATTATATAGATATTCAGTATATAGATAATTAAATGAATAATTTCTAGTGTAATAGTGTTCAGTGAAGTGTTTTAGTGTTAGTTTATATATTTATTGGAAGCCAGCTGGATATATATCGTTTATCAAATGGTAAATTAATTTATTTATATTTATTTATCTCCGTAACAGAGTGGGGGAAATATAAAAGCCGATATTGGTTATCAAAAGAAGCACTTTACAACTTTTCGTTAATTAACATTTCCTCTAAATTTAAAATACGTATAATAAACAAACTGTCAAATTGCCATTGTTATCAACCAAAAACTCCTTGTACGTACTCTTACCGCAAATAACAGGAAGTATTGCGATCGGTAAGATTTTCGCATTTAAAGGTCAAAGTTCTTTTAAGTCCCATTTAAAAAAAAAGGAAAAAAAGGACAATCTTTGAATGTGTCCGTCCATCTGGGCGCCTGTGGTCTACAAAATAACAAAAGAAAAAGTTGAAATTTTCTAATTTCTTTTTGTGCGATCCTAAAAAGACCCTTTAGAACGCTTTAGAGGGGGGGGGGGGTGGAAGACAGAGGAAATGTGTGCTACTTCGCGGAGTGGATTTTTCCTTCATTTTTTTTTTTTTTGAGATTTTCTTCAAAAAAGAAAAAAGGGCTTCAAGAATTTTTCTTCAAAGTATGAAAACTCACTGTATACACAATTAGATTTTCTATTATTTATATTGTGACACTTCCCCCCCCCTCCCACCAGTAAATCTACATAGACCGGAAGTTCTTTGTTAGGGGCGGGTGAAGTTAAGCTCTCTCTCTCCTCTGTGGTTCTAACTAACATCAGCATGATATCGTACTTATAAATACGGAAGTGTCTACACAATTCTGAAGAACTACCAAGTATTTTGTACGGAGGTGGGAGCCAGCCAAGTGATAAGTGGTTGATACATGTTTGGTCTCCGCAATAGAGATTAGGGGAATTACCTCACACAAATAGAAGCTCTCAACCGTTGTACAATGCCCGTTTTTTATACCATTTAGATAGAGATTCAGACCTCACAGTATTCAGAGCATGTTTTCATTTTGCACAGAATTCTTCCTTGTAAAAAAAGCTCTTGCGTCTCTAGTTATAACTAGAGGCAATGTATACGGTGAAGAAGCGGTGCAAGATTTTGGAATGAGCACAGAATGAGAATCTCAAGCCCCCGAGAGTGAGAGATTGCAGAAAAAGTCGCTTGCAGTGACTATATTACGACTATTGTAAACTTTTTGGTCGTTTTCGACGCTGCGTTCGACGTGTATACCACGTCATTGCCGTGATTTTAATTCGAGCCCACTGTGTTTTTTTTTAAAAAACTAAATTCCACCGCTTCACTGGTTAAATACACACATATTTCTTATCTAACTCTGCTACAGCTGTAGAGAATATTATATCTTCGTAGAGATTACGAATTTTAAAGAAACAACCACGTAATTCTGTAATAAACCAAGATTTATAAACTTGGTAACCAAACTTTGTAGATAAGAAAAAACGAGACTAAAAATAAATTTGAAACTACCAGAGAAAAAAAAAGAAATAACATTACATAGATTTTCCGAATAAGAAAATTCTTTGAACCAAGAATTTTCTTTGGTACAACACAAAGCTTTTCTTTTTTTTATATCAAGAAATGGTTGTGGTGTTTTATCATTGAAAAACTGAGAAAAAAACTTTCGAAGTGAAAAACAATTTATTGTTTTCGAGGTTATGACAACCAGATTCTACTCAATTTCAACTTCTTTGAACGTAACAAAAAATGAAATGAGATATTGTCAGCTGGTGTGACGTTACACTGTGTGAAAGAGAGAGAGAATAAAAATAAAAAATGATTTGAAAAGGAAATGGCAACGTGATATCAATAAACGTGCAGTTCGTTACAGAAAAGTAACAAAATCACTTTAATAAAACGGACTTTCTAATGAAAGTTTTATTAAATTCAATAATTACTTTCACTGAAAGTGCGTTCAAGTTGAATGTTGTGCGTGATTGGTGCGTTGATGTAAGTAGATCATTTATGCGCATCAATAAACGCGATCTAAAATCTCCTCTAAAATTTCCCAGCTAAAGAAAAAAACTAAGATCACTTTTATAAACCACAATTTTGGTCATTAAATCTTCTTGAATTTTACGATTCCGGTCAAAAAAATTTAGTCAATTCCTGTAACGTATAAATAGTTCACTTAAAAGGCATCTTTGGGATAAAAAAAAAATCACTAAAATATTAAACTAGAGAATTTTTTTTTCTCTTTCAATGTTTCTCATAAAACTAAAAAAGAGAAATCGCTGTACAAAAGCATACTTCCGGTAATTTTCCTTTTAAGCTAAGAATTTTAACCCTCAACTGGGTATCGTCGTCGGGTCAAATTTGACCCGCGCGTTTCTCTTTTGTGTGGCATTTTGTGAAGGAATTAACTATAAACATCTCCCCTTCACTGAATTCTCCTCTTTCATCCTCACCAACAAAACGACCAGACAAATCAAATCGTTCTTGAGCAGTGCAAGTAAATAAAATATAGGTTTTGGGTCAAATTTGACCCCGACTATACCATTTATACATTATAACTTTTTAATTTTATAGCTTTTTATTTTTATGTTTTAGAGTTTGTTTTCTGTTCTATTTTTTAATATTATTCTATAAAGTAAAAAAAGTAAAGTAATCGCCTATTTTTTCAGGCGGGGCTTTACGTCCAACTACCAATTAGGTGTCGCGGACGGAGGCGACTAGCAAAAATACTTTATCGCACTATAAATTCTCTCATATTAACCATTAAATAAAATCCAAGACCTAGACCAGGGGCATCGAACCCACTAAACCAACAATACATCTTAGCTTTGCGGGTCTAGCCTATATCCGCCTAACATACTTTACTATAAATTCTCTCATATTAACCATTAAATAAAATCCAAGACCTAGACCAGGGGCATCGAACCCACTAAACCAACAATACATCTTAGCATTGCGGGTATAGCTTATATCCGCCTAACATACTTTACTGTAAATTCTCTCATAAAATCCAAGGCCTAGACCAGGGGCATCGAATCCACTAAACCAACAATACATCTTAGCATTGCGGGTCTAGCCTATATCCGCCTAACATACTTTACTGTAAATTCTCTCATATTAACCATTAAATAAAATCCAAGACCTAAACCAGGGGCATCGAACCTACTAAACCAACAATACATCTTAGCATTGCGGGTCTAGTCTCTTAACCGCCTAACATACTTTACTGTAAATTCTCTCATATTAACCATTAAATAAAATCCAAGACCTAGACCAGGAGCATCGAACCCACTAAACCAACAATACATCTTAGCTTTGCGGGTCTAGCCTATATCCGCCTAACATACTTTACTGTAAATTCTCTCATATTAACCATTAAATAAAATCCAAGACCTAAACCAGGGGCATCGAACCTACTAAACCAACAATACATCTTAGCATTGCGGGTCTAGTCTCTTAACCGCCTAACATACTTTACTGTAAATTCTCTCATATTAACCATTAAATAAAATCCAAGACCTAGACCAGGAGCATCGAACCCACTAAACCAACAATACATCTTAGCTTTGCGGGTCTAGCCTATATCCGCCTAACATACTTTACTGTAAATTCTCTCATATTAACCATTAAATAAAATCCAAGACCTAAACCAGGGGCATCGAACCTACTAAACCAACAATACATCTTAGCATTGCGGGTCTAGTCTCTTAACCGCCTAACATACTTTACTGTAAATTCTCTCATATTAACCATTAAATAAAATCCAAGACCTAGACCAGGAGCATCGAACCCACTAAACGAACAATACATCTTAGCTTTGCGGGTCTAGCCTATATCCGCCTAACATACTTTACTATAAATTCTCTCATATTAACCATTAAATAAAATCCAAGACCTAGACCAGGGGCATCGAACCCACTAAACCAACAATACATCTTAGCATTGCGGGTATAGCTTATATCCGCCTAACATACTTTACTGTAAATTCTCTCATAAAATCCAAGGCCTAGACCAGGGGCATCGAATCCACTAAACCAACAATACATCTTAGCATTGCGGGTCTAGCCTATATCCGCCTAACATACTTTACTGTAAATTCTCTCATATTAACCATTAAATAAAATCCAAGACCTAAACCAGGGGCATCGAACCTACTAAACCAACAATACATCTTAGCATTGCGGGTCTAGTCTCTTAACCGCCTAACATACTTTACTGTAAATTCTCTCATATTAACCATTAAATAAAATCCAAGACCTAGACCAGGAGCATCGAACCCACTAAACCAACAATACATCTTAGCTTTGCGGGTCTAGCCTATATCCGCCTAACATACTTTACTGTAAATTCTCTCATATTAACCATTAAATAAAATCCAAGACCTAAACCAGGGGCATCGAACCTACTAAACCAACAATACATCTTAGCATTGCGGGTCTAGTCTCTTAACCGCCTAACATACTTTACTGTAAATTCTCTCATATTAACCATTAAATAAAATCCAAGACCTAGACCAGGAGCATCGAACCCACTAAACGAACAATACATCTTAGCTTTGCGGGTCTAGCCTATATCCGCCTAACATACTTTACTGTAAATTCTCTCATATTAACCATTAAATAAAATCCAAGACCTAGACCAGGAGCATCGAACCCACTAAACCAACAATACATCTTAGCTTTGCGGGTCTAGCCTATATCCGCCTAACATACTTTACTGTAAATTCTCTCATATTAACCATTAAATAAAATCCAAGACCTAAACCAGGGGCATCGAACCTACTAAACCAACAATACATCTTAGCATTGCGGGTCTAGTCTCTTAACCGCCTAACATACTTTACTGTAAATTCTCTCATATTAACCATTAAATAAAATCCAAGACCTAGACCAGGAGCATCGAACCCACTAAACCAACAATACATCTTAGCTTTGCGGGTCTAGCCTATATCCGCCTAACATACTTTACTGTAAATTCTCTCATATTAACCATTAAATAAAATCCAAGGCCTAGACCAGGGGAATCGAACCCACTAAACCAACAATACATCTTAGCATTGCGGGTATAGCCTATATCCGCCTAACATACTTTACTGTAAATTCTCTCATATTAACCATTAAATAAAATCCAAGGCCTAGACCAGGGCCATCGAACCCACTAAACCAACAATACATCTTAGCATTGCGGGTCTAGTCTCTTAACCGCCTAACATTCTTTACTGTAAATTCTCTCATATTAACCATTAAATAAAATCCAAGACCTAAACCAGGGGCATCGAACCTACTAAACCAACAATACATCTTAGCATTGCGGGTCTAGTCTCTTAACCGCCTAACATACTTTACTGTAAATTCTCTCATATTAACCATTAAATAAAATCCAAGACCTAGACCAGGAGCATCGAACCCACTAAACCAACAATACATCTTAGCTTTGCAGGTCTAGTCTATAACCGCCTAATATACTTTACTGTAAATCCTCTCATATTAACCATTAAATAAAATCCAAGACCTAGACCAGGGGCATCGAACCCACTAAACCAACAATACATCTCAGCTTTGCGGGTCTAGCATATAACCGCTCGGCTACCGTGGCGCCTAATATTATTCTACAATATTAAATTTTATATAGTAAAAATTACTTATTTAATATTATTGCTGATAACTTGTTCTGTTCAGTTAAGCTGGTCCATGAACTAGGAAAGCTAAATTTGACTTACTCAGGGACATTACGAAAAAAATACAAAAGAAAACCCCTCTTATATAATTCCAAATACAAAAAACTACCGTCGGAACTTCATTGTTTGTTTTTACTGGCAACAAAACGAAACAAGTATGTTATACTCGCATCATGATAATTCAGTACTTGCAGAATTATGGAAAAGAAATATTTTATTTTTCTTTAGGGTATTTCTTTTCTTGGAATAAACATCTAACTTTAAGAAAATATCGTTTTTCAGAAGTTATTTTTTGTCTTTATTTTTTTTTGTAACTAAAAAAAAAATTCCGACTTTTGCATCTTTTAATTTTTCTTAATCTTATGAAACAAATTTTATCAAAATATTCATCATTTTCGTTTGCCAAATAAATTTTCTAACAAAAACTAAATCGACTTTAATTGTAGCAATGACCTTGTTAAAAGTAATGTGCATTTAAAGTTTCGGGTCAAAGTTGACTCGACTATACCAGTTATACACTTTTCCCTATTTCTTAATTTGTAGTAGATTAAAGAAGCGGCGCCTTGCGCCATGATCTCAATGAAACAAGGAAAGAGTTTTAAATTGACCGACTCAAAATTTATCGCAAGAATGGCATTCAATTTAATCACTTCAAGGACAGTCAGCTGATTGTAAGGTAAAAAGGTAATTACTTATCAAATTGATAACTTTTAAAATGATACTTTATTTCACTTTATTTAAAATATTTAGAATTAAAATATTCTTTAAATAAATTTTGTATCACGTGAAAAATGATAAGGAAAATTCATAAAGTGCATATTTGGGAAGTAAAACGTAATGCCTATTTTTTCTAAGCCTCGTGTGGCTGCAGTGCCGTGGGGATAGGGTCCCGCCCCGTCTTTTCAAAATCTAATCTAATCTTTTCAGGCATGCTTTACGACCAACTGCCAAATTAGGGTGGCATAAACAGAGGCGACTAGTAAATATACTTTATTAAATTTTTTTTTTTTATTAATCATTAAATAAATTCTAACGCCCAAGACCTGGGGATTCGAACCCAGTACCACAAATAGCATGCTGTAGAAAAGGAAATTAAATAGGAGCACGCGCAGCAGACTATCGTAGTAGTACCCATATTTATACACCAGAAGTGAAAAGTGAATTGGTCCCTTAACTATACGCCCCCCCCTTAATAAGAAGACCATTAAATCACGTTAAGGGATCCCCCAAAACCGAGAAACGTGTGCTTTTTTGTTTTTAAATAATACTGTGTCCACTACTAGATGGGCACACCTTAATTAAGTTCAAACTTTATACTTCGTTTGGATACACGCCCTTGTTACCGGACAGAAAGTTGCGCGATCGAAATCTCTTAAGCGGAAGAGATTCCTTTACTCTGGAACCTCTTGATATCTTCTCCCGAAATCGATTCATCGATTTCCTATTCCACCTTTTATTTTAAAACCTTTTGCCCAGAACATTCGATTACCCAAGGGGATGATAATTAATCTAACCGCTAGAGTGCAGGTTTAGTGGATTGTTCCCCTTCTCACCATTTGGTTGGAGGGTAAACCAAGGCTAGCTATAAGTAATCGATGTGTAAATTCATTGCACTCCTGTTGATCTACAAATTTATAAGGGAACATTTTTTTTTTTCCAGGAATTTTCCTATTAAGGGCACTTCTGGGAGAAAAGGGTGGGGGTGTGGGATATGCTGGCCACTCTAAAGCACCATTCCAGTACATCGTTTCCAGTATCGTTTTTTGTGTGGTCATATATTACAAAGCAAGGGGTTAAATTTAATTCTAAGGTCGTAATTTTCTCGGACAGCCAGGCGGCTCTGCGAGCCAGGTCAATTCAAGGCTAGTATGGGACTGTCTGGATGCCCTGAAGGAAATTAGTGACCAAAATAAGGTCTTTCTGGTTTTGGGTACCTGGTCGTTCAGGGACATAAGGGAAAGGAAGTGGCAGATTTATTGGTCCGGGAAGGCTCTACGGGACACTTGGTTGGCCTGGAGCCCTGTTTTGGGGGTTTCTAAGTGTGCTAGCTAAGTCGGCGACCATTAACTTATAAGTGCAGAGTAGGTCTCAGAAGTGGTGGCTTGCCATCACTGGGCAGAGACAGGCGAAGGAGTTCATTAGAGGCTATTCGGCCAAGGCTGACTGAAGAATTAATCCGTCAAGGCCGCGTGGTGCTATAAGGATGATTGTAGGGCCTATTAACTGGGCAAAACTGCAGGCTGCAGAAAACACATGCATCGCATGGGACTGGGCAGTTGGCTAGCACACGTTTCTCGGTTTTGGGGGATCCCTTAACGTGATTTAATGGTCTTCTTATTAAGGGGGGGGGGCGTATAGTTAAGGGACCAATTCACTTTTCACTTCTGGTGTATAAATATGGGTACTACTACGATAGTCTGCTGCGCGTGCTCCTATTTAATTTCCTTTTCTACAGCATGCTATTTGTGGTACTGGGTTCGAATCCCCAGGTCTTGGGCGTTAGAATTTATTTAATGATTAATAAAAAAAAAGAAATTTTAATAAAGTATATTTACTAGTCGCCTCTGTTTATGCCACCCTAATTAGGCACTAAATTACAAATTTAATCGATAATCACATTGATTTAATAACTCACTATATGACTTTTCAACTAATGGTTCGAACCACGTTTTGGCGAGGCCACCTTTCTCAGTATCTCCTATATAATCTTTCGACTCACTAAATCAAGCTTAAATGTCAGTTTGGATTGTAACTATTTCTTAATAGTTTGGTTCAGAGGGAATGTGTCGCATTCTACGAACATTATTATTAAATTGATATTTTTTATTACGCAATTCTAAGTTACAATTAAATTCAATTATATTCGTAAATTAAGGTAAGAAAAAGTCATGTGAGTGTTCATACGAGATTCTTTTCATGAGAAAGTAAAGTGAAACTGTCGAAAACGTATGAAAAATTTCATGAAAATTGAGAATGATTTTTTTGCCGAATAATTTCTTAGTATTATTTCTCAATATCAATGAAACATTAAATTATTTCTAAAATAACATAAAAAAATTTATTAAAATATGAAAAAATAATAAAAATAAATTGTTATGTACACTTTGACCAGCCCATAACTCGCTATCATTGGACGGGGCGTGACTACACTAGCGGTGGGCGTGACCCGCCCACAGTCTGCTACCATACTACGCTGTGATTGGCCACTACTTCAAACGTAATAAAATCAATGAAATAATTAATTTAAAACTTTTTTTCCAACATTTCTCCCATAGGTATTTGATAAACTTTCGAATTAAGCAAGAAAATAAATTTCTCCTTAAAAATACGATAAATAATATTTCTTTTGGGATAATACCTCATGTTTTGCACAATTATAACGATAATTAACGAACAGAAACAAAAAAATTGAGATTTTATATTGTTTAATCGTGAAATAGATAAAAGAGGAATGGGCACGTAAGCCGCCATTAAATAGGCGTTAAGCTTACTTTATGCTTCATCCGGTAGAGAGCTCTAGCGGCAATTTCTGTAAACATAAAATGCAGTTTCTACCCACATATTAAACCAAGTTGACTGCTCACTAGACTTATATGGGACTATCTTACACTCACATTTAACTATCTTGACGACTCACTAGACTTATATAGGGCTACCTTACACTCATATTTAACCTAGTTGACAACTCTCTAGACTTATATAGGACCACCTTGCATTCATATTTTACCATGTTTACCACTCACTAGACTTAGATAGGACCACCTTGCACTCACATTTAACCATGTTGACGACTCATTAGACTTATATAGGACTATCTTGCACTTACATTTAACCATTTTGGCGACTCACTAGACTTATATAGGAACACCTTACACTCATATTTTACCATGTTTACCACTCACTAGACTTAGATAGAACCACCTTGCACTCACATTTAACCATGTTGACATCTCACTAGACTTATATAGGACCACCTTACACTCACATTTAATCTAGTTGGCGACTCACTAGACTTATATAGGACCACCTTACACTCACATTTAACCATGTTGACAACTCACTAGACTTATATAAAACCACCTTACACTCACATTTAATCTAGTTGGCGACTCACTAGACTTATATAGGACCACCTTACACTCATATTTTACCATGTTTACCACTCACTAGACTTAGATAGGACCACCTCGCACTCACATTTAACCATGTTGACAACTCACTAGACTTATATAGGACCGCCTTACACTCTCATTTAATCTAGTTGGCGACTCACTAGACTTATATAGGACCACCTTACACTCACATTTAACCATGTTGAGGACTCACTAGACTTATATAGGACCGCCTTACACTCACATTTAATCTAGTTGGCGACTCACTAGACTTATATAGGACCACCTTACACTCACATTTAACCATGTTCAGGACTCACTAGACTTATATAGGACCTCCTTACATTCACATTTAACCATGTTTACCACTCTCTAGACTTATATAGGACCACTTTACACTCACATTTAACCAGTTGACAACTCACTGGACTTATATAGGAATATCTTTCACTAACTTTAACCACCTTGACAACTCACTAGACTTATAAAGGACCACCTTATACTCACATTTAACCATATTGACGACTTTCTAGACTTTTATGAAACCAGCTAACACTGGAATTTACTTACAATTGGAATGTAATTGATTAAATTTTTGCCCATTTCTGGCCAAAAGGTAAGAGCCGAAACCTACTTAGTGGGTTCGATTCTTTGTCTAGCCCTTGGATTTTTTTTTATTTAACTGTATTACGAAAAAAAAATATATAGTAAAGTGTATTTGCTAATTTGGTAGTAGAACTTAAAGCCCTCCTGATGAAAAGTAGGATTACTATAAAAGATGGACTAGTATTCATCATATTGTCTCCCAGGCATCCTAATAATTATAAATTTGAGCTCACTTCTGCCTCAGTTCTGGACCGCCTCTGCTACCATCTACGTAGTTCGTGCTTCCAAATTGACAGTACTATGACTCGTTACTCGAGAAAGAAAACAACTGCCGGATGTTAGGGAAATAAAGATTACAAAATCACATTATGTGTTAGTATTAAACAAAAAAAATAAAAAAGTAAGATAAATATAAATTAATTATACCTACCTGACGAGACGTATTATAAGTCGAGCGTGAGGAATTAATCTGATATAAAGATTTATTGTTGTTATCAAGTTAACGCTGGCACAATCAAGTTATGAACAGTTCTCTGAACATTCACTATAACGGAATTAAATATACATACATAACACAGAAGTTAACCTTTAAAACAATGAAGCAAGTTTTGCTGGCTCAGTTATACACAATATCTATTTATCATACAATGTTTTATCATTCTAAAGGAAGTAGACAGACAAAGGATGGACTTTAAACTATAAAGAACTTCTTATCTTTATTAACAACTATGGTAATACAATGTTATTTATAGTTTATGATTTTTACCTTGTTTCCTATTATACAGTTGCCAGAGGGTCCGATATGTTCACGTACACCATAATACTGATGTCCTTATGGAGGAAACTGAAACTCTGGTATTCATTTGTACTTCTTGGGAAGCAAAAACTAGGGCGCCACGATAGCCGAGCGGTTAAGATACTAGACCCACAAAGCTAAGATGTATTGTTGGTTTAGTGGGTTCAATTCCCCTGGTCTAGGCTTTAGATTTTATTTAATGGGTAATATGAGAAATTTACAGTAAAATATGTTAGGCGGTTATAGGCTAGACCCGCAAAGCTAAGATGTATTGTTGGTTTAGTGGGTTCGATTCCCCCTGGTCTAGGCCTTGGATTTTATTTAATGTGTTTAATATGAGAAATTTACAGTAAAGTATGTTTGCTAGTCGCCTCCGTCCACGACACCTAATTTGGTAGTTGGATGTAAAGCCCGCCAGAAAAAATAGGCAATTACTTTACCTTACTTTACTTTATACGATTGCCGGGAGTTTAATTTTTGTTCATGTTCAAGTCAGAGTTATTGTAGATATAAAACTATATTTGAATGAAGATTTGTCGATTCTCTTAAGCCAGTTCTGCTTTAGCATTTCCGCAAAAGTTTTAAAACTTAGTTTCAAATCGCTGAGACAGGAAACAAAAACATTATCACCAAAGTAATAGTTTGCCTGGAATTTTCATTAAAAGAAACTTATTTAGCGCTAAATTCAGCAGAGAACTTAGAAAATTAAATATTTATATAAGGAGAAAAACAACATCGCAGACTTTAATCAAAGCAAAAGAGGAAAATTCCTTGTTTTTATAAATTAAAATTTGCTAGAAAATATGACATAACTAAATAGTTTAGGATCCATTTTGTCATTTTTTTTTTCTTATTGCCAGATATTTTAAATATTTCAACGGAACGGAAAAATAAATTAAAAACTAAACATTCTTCTACTTGAGATAAAATTATCGGCTATCTTATATAACAGAGTTTGCTTGCAACTTAAATAATAAAAATAAACTCGCGTGACTTTTCTTTTAAATCAATTTTCCAAAAATTTTAAGAGAAAATATCTTTAAAATTTTCAATCAAATGGAAATTTTTTAGCAACATATTGAATTTATAGTAACAATTTTAACGTGGTAAATTTGTAGAATTTCTAGAAATGATTAGATTAGAGAAGGTAAATCCAAAATTCCTCTCAAAAAATATCTGAACATGATGTTCTAATATTTCCACGGGAAAAAATCTATTAAAAGGAAATGAGTATGTGGAAAATAGTGGCTGAGGGCTTTAGTGCTGCATAAAATCTTTGCATTTTCCGCATGTTTATCGTTTTTCGGACTTTGATCCATCATCAGAGTTAGATACATCAATATGGAGTAGAGATTCCGGTTTCACTTGTTTCCGTCTCGCATAGTCTCAGTCGAAATCTTTCCACCAAACTGATTAGTCTACCTCTGGTGATGGATGAAACTTCGAAAAACAGGTCACAAATGCAATAAACCATTGCCGTGCTACGACCGGATAAAAACAAATAAAAATTTGTACCCACATTTTCAACAAAAAACTGGTACTACTTCCGTTTTGAGTGTTTTTCTTTTACTGATCGTTAAGTTACAATCACGCTCTCAAGAGAGAGGGCCCAAGAAAATTGCATTACATTCAATTTTTCTGCGATTTTTAGTTTGTTGAAATATTTTGTATACTCACACATACACACACACACACACATAACTGAACCTTAAAAAACGAGTTATTTCCGGTGATGACTAAATATCGAAAGATTGGATACGATCTCAGTACTATCCTTAACCTAGCTAGCTAGATGATTCCAAAAAAAGATGTTGGATGTTTTTCAAATAGAAAATTGTGTTCACATATATAAAGATCTCACATATCTCAAATAAAAGTAAAAAGGTCCACTTCCGGTAAAATCATAATTTTGCGAATTCTCCACGACCTGCAGCGCTGCCTTTTATGTAAGAGAAAGTAAATATTATGGACAAGGTACATAATAAATAAATAAATATTGCATATTGTTAAAAAAAAATATCGCAATGACGTGCAGTATGTTATTCTGTACGTAAATAACAGTAATCAGGTGGATGACGTCAACAAACCTGTCTGATATATCACATCATTCACGCTGCATTGATGCGCTGTCCATCAGTTATTATTACTGATTGTTGCAAGAAGGCATGATGACCTGTCAAGAATTCGTGTATGACCTACTTTGTATAGTACGAGTAACATTCTTTGCTCATGGAACATAAAAAATAAAAATAAATAGACTCGCAGGACTTCCTTTTACCGTTTTTTACGTCATGAAATTCCTTGTAACTAGGAATTTGTACTAAAGAGATTCTAAAACAGGAAGTGTGACATCACGCTCTCCGACAATTAACTAGAAACGCTTCCGCTAGAAAAATTCCAACCGATACGCCAAACACACGTTTAGGTCCTAATGAAAAAGGAAAAACCCGTCTGGGAAATTACTGAAAACACGAAGAAGCCGAGTTATACAATTTTCCTATTCGGAATATAAAGGCACTTCTCCCTCTTAACTTAGGCAAATCCAAATACGAGTTTTCTGTGAAAAAAGTGACCTTGAACGTATATGATGGTACCACAGCTGTCCACATAGTTTTGAGGGGAGATGTGAAGCGGATACAATTTACTATGCTCTCCTACCATTAAGGAAAATTTTGGGAAGATACGGTACACAGCAAGGAAATCTTGACGAACTGGAGTTCTTTTTTAATTTGAAGCGCATCTGAGATCATTAGCGCCCGGAGCTTGTTCCAGTGCGCTGCCGTTCTCCTGCGGACAGGGTTCTCTCGTTTACAGACAACACTGTACATCACCGGGACAGTGAGCAGTAAGAAACTCCAAGGAACTGAAAAATCTAAGGGCTTATTTATCTATCAATTCATGATGTAACTTTAGTCTTTAGTTTAGTAATAAATCTAGCTCGATTTTTTTTTTAAAAATTAGTGTTAGTATCGATAAAGTAAAGTAATCGCCTATTTCTTGCAGGCTGGGCTTAACGTCCAACTACGTGTCGTGGAGGTGGCGGAAGCTCATACTTTACTATAAACAATTTTTTTCTAACAAATAAAAAGTAGTCAAACGCTGGGATTCGAACTGGGGATCTCCCAGTTTAGAAAGCCACGCTTTTGACAATTAGACCAACACTCGCCCATAATATCGATAATTATTAGGTGTCGATTTGAAGTGTTCAATTCTTTATCCCTTTCATATTCATCAACTCACATTCATTTCCGTTCTCTACAGTACTTACAAACTTACAAGAAAATCAATGAAAACAATTTCGCTGGAAGTGGAAAATTTGTTGACTTATTGGCATTTCTGTCGGGTATTTACCATCGAGCATGGAAATTTAATCCTTAAAATTATAGAAGAAATAGGGCTGTACATTTAATTGTAATTGCACGTTAGAGGCAAGCTTAATTATTCCTTGTCCGGGAAGTGTCCGGAAGTTGAAATTTAGTCTGAGGCACAAATATAGATGAGCCATTTTAAAGGAAAATGCTTTCTGGATAAAAGCATCAATCACAGCCGGATTGCTTATTTCTGAAAACTGAGCAGCTACAGAAAACAGGAGATAACTGCCGCGGGAGTCTGCAGAACTAGATCTGTAGTATGACCACCACGCCAGGAAAAACTAAAGTACCTCTCTCTCTACCATTGCTTCTCTTCGTATACTTTATCAATGTCAACGGGTCTTTCCATCCTTAAACAACTGACTCTGTGTGTGTGTGTTGATATATTGCACGGGTAAGGCGACATCACTGTCGACAAGCCTTGATGAATTGGACACGACACTTTTTTAATACAGAAGAAAACTAGAGGTCGCTTGCTGGTTTAGAAAAGAGGGATTAAACAATTCTGGGTTCAGACTAGAAGGTATGCTGGAGATCTCCAGGTTTGTAGAAGGTATTTAACGTTTACAGTGTAGCAATTAGCATGGGGAGGAAGTGCTTCAAAAACCCAAGTAATTATGGACAATTATCTTCCATTCTTGCAATGGAAACCGTGATCCATCATAAGCTACCAGCAAAGACGCCATAAATGTGTTGTAGTTTGGCATCATAAGAAGGGGCTGCGAATGATATCCTCTCGCTTAAATATTCGGCTTGGAACAGCACAGGTAATTGGATCAGGGCAAAGTGCTGCTACTACCAATCAATCAGGTCCTATGCCTGAAAGAACATGATAATCCCCAGAGCAGGGTGGCACAGAATCCCATAGCAGATTGTGAACAGTGCTGGAGCCAACCATCTCTTATATTTCCTGTTTGATCGCTCTGCAATCTTCAGTCTTTTTGATGCAACACCTTCGCCATACAGCGTTTTCAATCCTGTTTGAACGTGTTTATTTTAGCATTTAATCATCAAGCATCATCGACAAGACCATTCCAAGCCACTGTACAAATCATCAACTTGAACTCCAAGATTATTTGTGCCCTTAAAAGGATGCCTAGCATAGTGGAGCTAAAATTAACTATTTCTCACGCATAGTTAAAATTAGCCACTATAAACTACTACTAGTGTTTATAAAAAACAAAAAAATGTTTAAAACATTTCTACCAACATACAAGTGTATTTCTAAAATTATCGTACGTATTTAACAGCTGACTCTCTTTGTTTGCTAACCAATCTACTGCACCGTCATATCTCACTGTAAGATATGGGACTCAGTACGATTAGAATTTTCAATTGACTATACGAGTATGTAAATATGAAAATAACAAGAATAATAAGGGTTTAGGGAAAGACACAAACACACGTCACTTCCTGTTACTGTCAAGTACACAAAGACATTTTCTTGAAACTTAGAATTTGTGGAAACAAATCGCTAATTGCCAAACGTTCAGTACAGACAGCACTTCCGTTTTTATTCACGCTATGAATTCATATCAGTAATATGCGAGTAATAAGCCAATAAGTTATATTTAAGTAAGTCTTTAGAGGAAAAACTTTAACCCTATCTTTACGGCGAACTGCCTGAATATTTTACGGTAAATCAGTTACGTCATAGAGATAAAAGAAATCCCTTTTAAGATACACATTGTTTTATTTTTAGAAAAACTATTATTCCTTTAAGTTTAACCTATGATTCTGAATTACCATTATAGTCTAATTTCCCTCATGATTTGACAGTAAAAATAAAGATACGAGGTCTGGCTATTAAGTAAATAACGAGACTGATGCTGCTACAGAAGAACTATGCATGCGCCAAATCCTAACAACTGACAGTAAAGCCTTCTCTTTCGATTGCAGCGTCTCTCACGTGATTGTAGAGAAATCAGTCTGACCGGAACCGTCGTTTGTGTAACAGGTGTGCATCGAGAATTTACAGAAACTTCTGTAGTGAAATTGACCATGATAGGGGGGGCCGGAAATGTAGAGAAATTTTAGAAATAAAATAGAAAAATAATCAATCAAATAGAGAGATTTGTTTTTGCTAGCAGCCTCCGTTCACGAAAGATTTTATTTGCTGGTAGCCAAATAATTGAAAAAATAGGCATTACTTCACATTTTTTATTTGCTAACTTATAATTTTAAATTCAAAATTGTATTTATTAAACTGAACTTAACAATAAATTTGTAATGTTACATTATTTTGTTTGAATGGCTAAAGTTCATTCCCTAATTAACCAATCATTGGCCACACCGTTATTCATTAGCGAATGAAATTGAACTTCCTTTAATAAATTTTAGCACAATATATTGGACCCCCGTTAACGATTGCATACAAATATAAATTGATTTTATTAATTACAAATTTAATTTGTAGGTAAGTCTGTGACAGCTTTGACTGTTCAAGGTTTTTTTTTTTTTTTTTGTAATTATATTTATTTGTGATTTTCTTTATTCACTTAGATAGAAATAATTAGCTAAATTATTACGTAAAATGGAATGGAAACAAATTCACGTATAAAACAATAAAATGAATAGAAAAGAACTTCGTGTGGTTTTCGCAAAAAAAATAAAAAAATTAACGAGTATTTTATTGTTTGTTTTCTATACAATTATTGGGTGGAATGCAATGGATAGTTCGATCTTTTCGATAGTTCGATCTATCGAAAAGATCGATCTTTTCGATAGTTCGATCTATCGAAAAGATCGATCTTTTCGATAGATAGATCTTTTCGATAGATCGATCTTTTCGATAGCTCGATCTTTTCGATAGATCGATCTTTTCGATAGTTCTATCTTTTCGATAGTTTGATCGTGATCTTTTTTTTTTTTGCGCACCATTATTAATTTTTATGCTGCCGAAAATTGTGAAGATCCTTTCTAATCTACGGAGTTTTAAGTCTTGTTACAAAATGATATCACTAGATCATGGTTCTTCTGCACTTCTCGCGTTCACGAACAGAGCAAGTCTAACATAAAGTAGAAAATCTATATTGTAGTATACGGGTGAGAGGAGAGAACGGTTGATTTGTCTCGCCGGAAATACGTTCTACCATTTTCTCTTCCGCCAACAATACTGCCACCCTCAAGGGAAATAAGAATTGTTTTCAAAAATATTTATAAGGAAATGTTGGCTGCCCTGTCGGAGAAAGGTACATATATATACATATATACATATATATATATATATATATATATATATATATATATAAAGTTAAGTCAGAAGTACGAATAAAGCGTAAGATAAGAAGGAAGTTATTTGTTCGTTAAAAAACTTTGTGATGAGCAACTTTATAAAATTTTGTACCAAATTAAGTTGTTTATTCGCAAAACTTAGCCTGACATGGTACGGGGGGAAAGACTTAGTTTCCTACCACGATGTCGTCCAAAGTTACCAAAAGTCCCACCTCTCAAAGTTCCTATGCTAATCTAAAGAGATGGTTGTTGTTGTTGTTTCAAGCCCGGTCCTAGTTGATGCTGTTTGTTTTTTTAATTAGAAAAGCAAACACTACAGATTTTAAAGACAATAGAAGGACGTTCCGGAAATACGCTCTGTTTTCAACTTCAGATGATTTCATTTGCATGTTACTATTGTTTAAATTTTTTTTGTTTTTTTAAATTAAATTTTACACAAAATCTGATTCGCTATTTCAAAATTGAATTCAAAACCGGATATGCCAGTTTTGAGGTCTACTGCATACGTACAATTAGATATTGGACTTCAATTACGCATGTCTATTCAGCATAGCGAAATGGGAAATCTCATTGAGTTTTTGATATTTTGGTTGCTGCTGTTATCAGTTTTGCCAGTTGTTTGTAAAAATTGATGTTCAAATGTTTTATTAGTATAATCCTTGTAAATCGATTTAAGTGTTACCTGGGGACGAGCTTTTCATCAAAATCAACCAATCAGATTTATTCCCCCCCCCCAAAAAAAAACCTCTCAAACAATCTTATTTAAATATATACTATATTACTTCCTGTTTCAGCATATTTCTGGAATTTCTACACGAATTTATGCGCCACCCCCGTTAGGCTATGGTGGAATCGTAATAAATCTAGCGTGTAACCCTGGGCAGAAAGGGCAGCATCCCTTCCAGTCTGACAGATCTTACTTCCACACCAAGGCAATGCCTCGTTTCACATATGTTTTCAGGAACGGCTGTTAAGGAAAATTCTCCTACTAACACTAAACGTACATTACTGGGCAACATAGTCATGTCTGACGTATATACATAAAACAACCGTTTGTAAGGGATCACGGAAGTGAACTACTCTGTGAATAATGATGCTGGAGAGCTGCTAGTGTAAGCAAGCTAAACTCTGTGTTAGTTTACGCATATCGACTCACTTTATTTCCTGTGTTTAAATCTTGAGATGCTATTTTTAGGTACTGACGCCAAAATACTGTAAGAAATCAGTTTTATGATCATGTTAAACTCAAGCTTTTTACCGGAAATACATGTTTTACGTGGAGTACCGTATCCTTTTTCTCCTAACCAAGTCATCCCCCAAATTTGGCAGCGTTTCCTCAAGTATATACACTCAACAGCAAAAAAAACCGGACACTTAATATTTTTTATATTAAAAGCTGATTATCAGTGATGTGTTTGTTTTTGTGGGTAATCTGGTTATTACAGAGAAGGAAGGGTCTAAGTCCATTGGACTAATCCCGTCAGGATTAGTAGGGCACGAGATAAGACTCAGATGTGGCTTATTTGTCTTGG
This sequence comes from Rhodnius prolixus, assembly GCF_049639745.1. Classification (NCBI taxonomy): domain Eukaryota; kingdom Metazoa; phylum Arthropoda; class Insecta; order Hemiptera; family Reduviidae; genus Rhodnius; species Rhodnius prolixus. The sequence goes on along the minus strand of NW_027411582.1, from coordinate 37,911,904 downwards.
GGCTGCTTTACCTGACGGAACTCTTCTAAACTGTAAGCAGGTTTTCGCACCTTTAAAGATCTTTAATTTATTAACCGCGCCTTTCTGTCATTAATAGACGTGATTTTTTTTATTTTGGTCCAGAATAATGGTTCTTTGGAATGTAGATGTAGCCCGAGCTGATGCCTTGGCAAGAGAAGGCCGGAGCGTCCGATCTATCGCAGAAACCCTTGGAGTAGCGTCCGCCATTAATGATGCACTCGGGCGTTTCCGGGAGACTGGCAGTTATGAACGGAGGGCTGGCAGTGGCCGACCAAGGGCCACAACTGAAGTTGGCGATTGATTTATCACGCTCTCAGTATTGAGAGACCGCCATTCAACTGCTCCTGAGGTTCGGGACAGGCTGTAAGTGGCACGAAATATGCGTGTTAGCTCGGACACAGTACGGCGGAGACTGAGGGAGCGTAGACTTGAAGCAAGGCGCCCCGCGACAGGGCTCCAACTCCTGGAAAGGCATCGTAGAGAAAGGCGATTATTTGCCGACGAGCATTTTCATTGGACTGTTGAGCAATGGGGAACAGTTTTATTCACAGATGAGTCTCGCTTTGGTTTATACCACTCAGACGATCGAGACAGAGTGTGGAGACGATCAGGGGAGCGATTTTCATTGATAATGGGGGCTCTGACTGCTCGGAGGTACATTGAGGAAGTGCTCCTAGAGGCTGTGATCCCGTTGGCTCCATTTATTGGTGACCAATTCATTTTGATGCAGGATAATGCTCGCCCACATACCGCCAGAATTGTTACAGAATACTTGGAGGTAGTGGGAATCACAGTTCTGGACTGGCCTGCACGAACTCCCGATATGAATCCCATAGAACATTTATGGGATAATTTAGGAAGGCGTGTTAGACATCGTCATCCTCCTCCTAGTGACTTAAATCAGCTCCAAATTGCTCTTCGTGAAGAATGGGATGCTCTGCCGGTGGAGTACGTCCAAAATTTAATTTCATCAATGCCTGACAGGGTTAGGGCCCTTCGCCGTTGAAAAGGGAGAAATGCCCGCTATTAGAAGAACATCCCTTGTCAGAAAACCTGATAAAAATGAAGAATAAAGTTTTAAAAAAAAAGTGTTAATTTCTTGTGTTAATAATTAATAAAAATTAGTCATTTGTGGCAGATTTTGTGTAAATAACTTATAAATAAACCAATTCTTACCATAAATTAAAAAGATTAACGTATTTAACAAAATTATGAGACAAAATCTGAGTGTCCGGTTTTTTTTGCTGTTGAGTGTATAATATACAAGGTGAACCAGTAAGTAATGTCCATAGGCCTATTGTGTGATGAACATCTGAAGTGGAGTTCAATGACGTATTGACCAACTTCATATTTTCCACTGTTCCTGAGTGACGTCACTTTAATTTGTTTTTCTAAAATCATTACTTTTTTCCAATAAAAATGTTATTACTCATAAAGTCGGGTCCGAATTCGGATTCTGATGACACGGTTAGAAAGACAGATAATTTTCTAAAAATTTATACCATTTCGAAGCATAAGTTATTCTCCGAAACAGCTTCAATCTTCCTCCTGGATGCAGGAAAAATGAAAGTAATCGAAATTTTTAAGAAAACTCATTAGGCCCTTTCGTGATCAGACCTAGGTGCTGGCACTTTTTAGTAAAAGTTTATTTAAAATATATTATAAAGTATATTATACCTAATTGTACTGGTTAATTCCAGATTCAGATATAAGTATTATCTGTTAGTGGGTTCAAAGGGTTGTTAAGGCTTATTCACATTCTTATCTTTTTCAACAGTGCAGTTATGTGTGAAATTGTAATTTGGAGTAAATATAAACTGAATGCATTTTTGTTTAAGTACTTGTTTAAAATATTTTCTAAAATTTTCTCAAATATTTGAGAGAGATCAGAAGTAAATGTTTAAAACGCAATTTGTAATCTTTGACTTCCTTATTTTAAGACAATCTACTTTAAAATTGACTTCAGGTTCATCTAAAAGAGTTTTCAATGAATTAAACAACTTGATAAACTAACACTGTTGAGTGCTCGTGAACACGTTTTCTTGTAAAAACAAACGTAATCTCTCATACGAAGATAAAAGGAATCCTGGAAAATGATATACCGTTTTGAAAGCCCACATTAGACAAGGAAACTTTTACTAAAAAGTGCCAGCACCTAGGTCTGATAATGATAAACAAGAACGTTAATTTTTTTTACAAACGACTGGCAAAACTGATAACAGCGGCAACCAAAATATCAAAAAATGATCACGCTCTATAACTTTATTGAAATTAAGTGCCAGAAAATGTCGTGAAAACAAAAACTTAAGTTTTCCACACTGAATCCCACACACCAATTAAAGTCTTAGTCACTCACTCACAACCCTCCCCTATGCTCGCTAAGTAAATTGACTTTCAGTCAGTCAAGTTTAGACAGCACTTTATAACTTGTTATCTAACTGACATAGAATCAATCAATGATGATCGTTGAAAATCCACAGCCTACTTTAGATAATACAAACGTGATATTTATTTTAATTTTTTGTTTTTTGTTTTAACAAGATTTACTAATTGTTTACAACAAGTTCGAACCTTTTTTTAGCAACATTTTTTCGGGTAAAATGCGGGCCGGAAGTTAAAAGAAAGCATGGCTTTAAAGAACTACATATTCCGGAATAATGTAAGGGATCTGTGCCTTATAAAATCTCAAGAAGAGGTTTTAACTTGTTCACTAAAAATTCCCAGATTGAATTTCGTTCGAGAATGATGGTCATTGATTGTTAACAATAATCTATTTTCCCGAAGGACACACGAGCCTTTGTTGCCTTGAATGATTGTATGGAAGATAGCGGTAATCCTTGAGAATTAGAAGGGAGGGAAAGAAATTCTGGCACTTGAAAGTTTAGGATCTAGAGGTTAATATGTTTACATATTTTCTTGTTATTGCCTTGTATACCCATAAAGGCACCCGCCTTAGACGACGCGACAAAGCATTTTAGTGCCTAGAGGCTTGGATTCTGCTCAGACTGGCTTCTCTTGCCGTTCTGCAGTTCCAAAAAATGGTACAAGCAATAAGATGTTCAAGTGATCTTTTGATTGGTAGTAATTATTTGTTGTGTTTGTCGGATAAGAAGTTTAAAATTATTACTCGAAGAGACTACTTTGTTTTTAGTTAAGATTGAGGATTTGCAGGCAGTCCGATTCTTCTTCGAAAGTGGTAGTGATTAAAAGGAAACATTTGGAGAGTTACTATGATGGTATTAGGATGTCAAATGTGAACCCTGAGTCTCGAATGGATGCTAGAATACTGTCACGCAGTTCTCCATCAAGAATACGATGAACTAGCTTGCTGGATAATCTATGAGAGACTTGAATGAAGCGGGTCTTAAGATATGATTTCAAGAAGAGGTAGTCCGTGTAACTGCTCATGAGCACAAAGAACCCTCGTGCTACCCACACCTAACTACATAATAAACAAAATATTAAACAATAGTTTATCAACTATTTTGACCCACTTTCTACAAATAGAGAAAGCTAAACTTGACAAATAAGCACAATGGTGGTACTATACAATGACAGAGCTTGCATTAATCTCAGTTTAGCCCTAATATCCTCTCTATAAACACATCTATGCACAGCCCACACAGCCACTGTTATCATTGGAGAGAGCGGAAGAAGAGAGAGACTATTAAATACCATTTTGCGGACTAAATTCAAAATGAACATTTCCGGTAAAGCCTTATCTCCAAAATCTCAACGATTACAACACATTTAAATACACAAAATACCTGGAACCGTCACCAGTAGAACTATTGTATGTCCCCCGGATGTAGAACAATTAAATCACAACAAATAAATAGTAACTTAAAAAAAAATAGCTAAATAACCTTGACTATCAATCCATTTTACTGTCTCAACAGAATTGCGTGCCTAAATTAGCTCCTGTTGCAGCAACTAAAAAGCCGGGTGAAAGGTCCAGTCAGAGAATGGCAGCAAAAAAAAAAAACCTTGTAAATCCTGGAATGTATGAATGGGATAGCTATTATTATTTTCACAGAGATCTGTTATATTTTATTATAATTTTTTATTCACTTATTTTTTGTTTTAAGGATATTAACTTAATTATCTTTTTTCGTTTATTATTATTTTGTCGTCAATTTTATTGAGTTATACAAAAAAGATAATAAATGAATCTGTGGTTGATGCACGAAATATGCGTTACTTAAAAACATAGCGGAAATGCTTTTTTCTCTACAATTCGGTAAAGAACAACAAGAACAAGAATCTGAACAACAGGAAGGGAGATATAGAGGTTTAAAGTATTTAGGAAACCTCCAGACTTTAACCTTCAATATCTCCATAACTATTATCACTAAAACATTCCTATTTATATCGGTTATAGAGCTAATATTTCTCTACAATTTGTTGAAGGATTCATTAAAATCGAAACAATAGGAACGGAGATATACAGGTTTGAAATTTAAACCATTTGCAAAACCTCCAAATTTTAACCTTCAATATCTCAGTAACTATTGTTACTAAAACATTGCTATTTATACCAGTTATAGAGTTAGGTTTTCTCTACTATTCGGTAAAGGATTCATTTAAATCGAAACAATAGGAACGGAGATATATAGGTTTGAAATTTGAATCGTTTGCAAAACCTCTAAAATTCAACCTTCAATATCTCAATAACTATTATTACTAAAACATTCGCATTTATATCAGTTATAGAGCTCACTTTTCTCTACAATTGAGTAAAGGATTCATTGAAATCTGAACAATAAGAAGAGAGATATAGAGGTTTAAAATTTGGACCATTTTAAAAACCTCCAAATTTTAACCTACCATATCTCAATAACTATTATTACTAAAACATTGTTATTTATGTCAGTTATAGAGCTAATATTTCTCTACAATTTGGTAAAGAAATCATTTCAATCTGAATGACAGGAAGGGAGATATATAGGTTTGAAATTTGAACGATTTTAAAAACCACTAAAATTCAACCTTCAATATCTCAATAACTATCACGACTAAAACATTCGCATTTATATCAGTTATAGAGCTCACTTTTCTCTACAATTGAGTAAAGGATTCATTGAAATCTGAACAATAGGAAGAGAGATATAGAGGTTTGAAATTTGAAGTAGTTGCAAAACCTCCAAATATCCTTCCAATATCTCAATAACTATTATCACTAAAACATTGGACACGATCTTGAGGCTCATAGTCTATTTTGCCAAACATATATCGTCAAAAAAAAACAACCTAATTTTTCACGCACCAGATATTTATTATTGATTGTTGTATAAAAATAACGGATAAAACATGAAATTGTTTTGAATGTAAAAGATAAATAATTCTTTTCAATGGCTTTTTAAAGATTTTATAAAAGATCTTAATCGATTGAGTGTTTTATTCTTTCTTACATATAATTGCTACAGAGGATTCCTCCTCCAAAACCAGATCATCCTGAGACCAGAAGATTTTGAAAAACATGCTCCTTTTTAAGGATATTTTGGGATCATTCCTTTTCTCTCAATTCCTCTACCAACTATTTCTGTGCGTGCTAGATATTAATGGTCTTTATTTTATGGTTATAGTTCAGCGAATCTGGACAGTCATAATCTCCATCCCATGGCTGGCTGGTTAACAATGTTCTACTTGACAGCTCCGTTCTCCTCCAACTAAGACATAACTGGCAATGAAAACTGACCACAACCCACAAGTTAATGCCTTCCAGACTATATATAGTATATTGGCCAACTATAAATACAAAACTATGAAAGTTTCTGAACAAAGTATTAAAGATAGTTAACAATTTCAATACTAATCTAGAACTAACAATATAGGTTGAACATTTATCCTCCCGGCCATCTAAGTACGCCATCTTGAACTTTCACGGAATCCTCACATAACGTTCAAAGCGCTCCGGAATCAAAAAATCGATTCCTTCATCTTCATAGACAACTCCAGAAAGCTCTATAAATATTGACTACTCCAGAAACTTCCCTCTCCACAGACTACTTCAGAAACCTCTATAAATTGTCACCCTATAATAAAAGAAGTAAGTAAGTACTCGTGCTAAGTTTACTATGGACTTTACGGGCCAGCAAAACTTTTCAACCTTGCCACCCAATTAAAAACCCTACAAACTAACACTCTTCATCATATATCTCTGGTTTGCCCGTACAGAGTTATTATATTTACACTGATCTCAATATAGGCGCCACGGAAGCCGAGCGGTTAAGAGGTGAGACCTGCAATGCTAAGATGGGTTCGATTCCCCCGGTTTAGGCCTTGGATTTTATTTCATGGTTAATATGAGAAATTTATAGTAAAGTATGTTAGGCGGTTATAGGCTAGACCCGCAAAGCTGAGATGTATTGTTGGTTTAGTGGGTTCGATTCCCGGTCTTAGGCCTTGGATTTTATTAAACAGTTAATATGAGAAATTTACAGTAAAGTATGTTTGCTAGTCGCCTCCGTCCACGACACCTAATTGGTAGTTGGACGTAAAGCCCGCCTGAAAAAATAGGCGATTACTTTACATTTTTCACTGACCTCAACATTACCTTCGTCTCCTAACTTGGAATATCCTACTAAAACAGACCATAATCCAGACTCCAAGTTCACACTAATCCTTTAGCACTAACCCCCGCCCCCACTCCTCTCACACTATCCCCGGAAATCCAGACCGATGATTACAATAACTGCCGGCCAATTGAAATTCATCAATAGATTCATTCCAGACTTCCATTCCGTACAATCAAGTGAATTAGTCTTTTATTGTAATTTTTGCTAGGTTTTATCATCAATACGAGATTGCATATTTCGAGAATAGTAATTAAGAGATATTTGTGTGTGCGCGTTGTGTTCACACCAGATTAGTGTGGCGGAAGTCTTTTTTTTTTTCTTTTTTTTTTAATTACCTTTTCCTTATTTTCCAGCTTTTATTTATAGTGACGTAATTTATTTCCAGGTGAAATGTGTGTTAAGCCCGGCTAGCCATAGATAGCAGCACCATGTATCCACCAAACGATCTGCTATTCGTCCGGAAATTAACTACAATAAAAACAATAAATAAACGTCTAGTACCATATTACCACCATAATAGTAATATTTACCATAACCGCGGGATACATGATCTACGCAGGCGTGGTGGAGATGTTCAACAGACGGCGGACTTATCATGTCCACAAAAAGGAAAGGGTAAGAGTATTATCTTCAAAAGTCCACCACCCTTTACTTTTCTTGTGGTGACGGTGCTAACAAGTTGGGTTATTACCTCTAAGGCTTTTTTCTGGTGACGGGTCTTCATTAATTTAGATAACTCTTTATTTAGAAATAAGAAAAAACTGGTCTCCAAAATTCCTAACTTATTTAATATTCTTCAAACAAGGAATATTGGAGACATATTAATAATAGTTTCACCAACATTTTAATTTTTATAAAAAACTGTACTTTAACCAGAAATATAACCTCACTTATAGGGAAACCTACCCTCAACATAGGAGCCATTTTTTTTTTTTTTTTTGAGAGCATGAACTTATTATAAGGCCATTAGGAATTTCCTCCGGTTCAGTAATTTCCTTCAAATACGATTTAACTTCCCTTTAAACAGTACACAGGAAACAGGACAGAATAATGGCGTCTTAGAGGGAATCTGGACCTCTTAATTGAATTTTTATGGACAAATAAGTTACAGATTTATGTTCCGGTAACCACAATTTTGAAGTTTAAATGAGTTCGCAGGAGCCACTTTTAAGGAAATCTTAAAAATACTTAAAATTTTTAAAATTAAAAGAAAGATTTTAAGATAATAGACTTCCTGTTTTTTTTTTTTTACTCAAGCAAGGAGACTTGACAGTAAAGAAAGAAAGAAAGATTTATTCAGAGTTAGGGAGAAATCTCGGGAACAGCGTCCTTTTAAATCTCCTGAAAGATTGTCAGGTCGCGGAGTGAGACAGAGAGAACAAGATTTGTAAAAGAGGATTAGGATAGAAAGATGTGGGACTTTTTTTCTTTTTCTTTTTTTTTATAGCGGGAAAAGGGGGTTTTGATTTGTGACGTTGAAGGGTTAAATTAGGAAGCAGGAAGTAGTGAATATTTCTTTGAAGGGATTCGAAAGGGAACGGATGGAATATGGCAGGAAGTGGAATGATCGAAGTAATTGTCTATAACTATTATTTCCTTTTGAAAATTTAGAACTATTTAGAAATTCGTAGAGCTTAGTTCCTGTTTCTTCAGTCTAGTCAGTCGGTTAGGTATTGATATTTCCCTGCGGGACACCAATGGAGAAGTCCCTGTGATCCCTCCAAGCCTTACAAGAAGCGCCATATCATAAGGCCAGATTAAGAAGATCAACGGTTTTCAGCACGGCCAATAATCGGTGCGATCTCAAAAAGAAGATGTGCCATTTCAGCAGCAAAGACTACAGGGGAGGATGGTTCTAAATAACTACTTCCACAGGGCTAAGGAACAATCAACAGGGCTGAAAGCCTATCCGAGCTATCTCTACATCCTGCTCGCATCGCCCTATTTCTGGCTATTTCCCCCTAGGATATTTTTGAAGCTGCCCAGATCTTTTCTGGACAAGATGATTTCCCAGCTTAGTGGGAAAACAGATCTGCAACACCAAGCCAAACTCTACTTAACCACTGAATCATTAATAAATTAATTGGATAAATTTAGCACATCAATTAATTAACTATAATTAAAAATCGGCCCCCAAAAAAAGTGAATTAAGAGATTTAAATAATTAACCCATAATCTTGACTAATTTCTCTTACAATTAAGAAAACATCGCCGTGGGGCGAGTGTTGGTCTAGTGGTCAAGAGCTTGGCTTCGTAAGTGAGAGATCACCGGTTCGAATCCCGCTTATGACTACTTTTTATTTGTTAGAAAAAAATTGTTTATTGTAAAGTATGAGCTTCCGCTTGTAGTTGAACGTTAAGCCCCGCCTGAAAATAAAATTAGCGATTACTTTACTTAATTAACCGTAATCTGACTAATTTCTCTCACAATTAAGAAAACATAAAACATCGCCACGACTCCTGCTACCAACTGATATGCAAATTAATACTGATTGATTACCTAGAAAAATGTTTGAGAGATGAAAAACCATTTTCAAGAAAATAACCACCCTCTCTCCACCAAAAAACTGTAATTATCTCAAGATTCGCAGCACTTCCCGTTGCTGCAATTAGAGGAAGCGATGAAGGCCACCGGTAAACAGAACTATTATAATCATCCGGGTAGGGCCTTAAGAAAGGTGAAGCCATTTATTTATTGCAGAGAACTAATGAAGAGACGGGGTAGGGAAGGAAGACCAAAGCGATTTCAAAGAAGAAGGGTTCTTCGCCCTTTCCGCCGAGAGAAAAGGGAGTTTCCCCCACTTCCGCTATCTCCCAGTCCATTCCCTTTTTGTACACTCATACATATTTCCTTTTGTTCCCCTATTCGCGAACAATGTTCGCAATGACAATGGAAGAACAATTAAAAATACTCCACACCCTTTATTAACGTGCTGTTATTATCGGGATTATGTTGTTATAACATTGTAGGGATATTTTACATTCTACTGACGTCAACATTATTTGAAGTTTTCCGCCGCCGGAATAAGAAAAATTCTTTTCAAATGAAAATAGGAATTTATAGGATACAAACTGTTTTGGCTGAAATTTTGTAGGCCTAAAGGTTTTCCGGGGGGGGGGGATGTTGTCTGATAAGCCTGGGTATTTTATTGCAGAGTTTTCATTTATTTATTAATTTTTGGAGACTGATTCATTAATCCATTGGAAAGAAAGGCTGAAAATATGGACCGATCCACAGTGCTAGATAATCCAGTAATATTGCTGATTTTATGCGTTGTGTTTCATGTTTTAGCGATATTATGCGGCACCGCAGATCGCATCTTTAAGACGGTCCAGAATAGTTAAGAATCCATAACAAACCCAAAATAATGAAACATGCTTTTGAAATGTATCCAGAAATACAAACTGTTCTCACCTGGAACAAAAATTGAATAAAATTTTTTTATTTTATTTGTATTTTTTAAATGATTTAAGGCGCGTCAACAGCTGAGGTTATTGGCGCCCGGAGCCTTTTTTCAGTGCACTGCCGGCCTCCGGACAGTGTTCTCTCGTTACAGACAACACTGTCCATCACCGGACTGTGGAGCTGTAAGAAGCTCCTAGGAAGAGATAATCTAAGAGGTCAGCAGCCGGATTCGAACCCGGGACCTCCGCGTGGGAGTCCAGTATGCTAACCGCATAGCTAATCCCTTCCCTTATTATTATTATTATTTCATTTCTGACTCCTTATTAGGGAAATCACTTAGGGGGGGGGTGGACTTTGCCACAACCCCTTATCTAAATTACATAATCTATTTCTCGGAGTTAAAAAACTAAATCCAGATAATAACGGGCTGCACGCGGCGATTGGCTGTAATTGATCTGCTTAATGGGCAGCACTCAGGAACTTTCGGACAATACGGACCGTATCTAGGAGGACTGCCTTCTGCGCCTCCAACAACCAGATCAGTGGATAGGCCCAACTCATTGACAGCAGTCACCGTTGTTCTGGGCACGAGGCCATTCGTGGAAAGTATTATAGGCGCAATCGTCGTTTTGTCCAGGTTGTACATTTCTCTTAGTTGGAAACTAAGGTCCTGGTACTTCCGGATCTTTTCGCCCCTGCTTTTCTGCATGTTATCATCATTGGGTATGGCGATATCGACGATATGTGCCACTCTACCCTTCCTATCCATAACTAGTATGTCCGGCTTGTATTATTATTATTCTTATTAACATTTATAATTTTTTGTTTTGTTTTTATAAATGATGTTGTTATTTGTTATTTTAAAATCTTTCAATAAAAATGCCCTTTACAACCCTTTTGTTAACGGCTTATGCTAGTTATAATATGAATTGGGTCAATGAGAAGCGTAAGTTTATTTAGACCGGGATACTCCCACAGGGGATATCCACAGGGAATACCAAGGAATGGACCTAGTCCACTCCCTCATACAAAGACCATAAAATAAAAACAATATTAAACTGAAAGTACAAAGTAGAATATTTATCTAGTCAGCAGAGATATAAAAAAATAGAAAGAAAGGGAAAATAAAACAGCATCTAACAGCATCAAATAAACTGGACCATTAAAAAGGTTGCCAATGTGTGAGTAAATAGCGCACAGTGGGGAATTTATTTATTTATTCTTTTAGATACAGCATTATTTACACTCTATGTATCTGCACTGTATCCCTGTACATAAATATAACCTGCTGAATCCCTAAACTCAACCATCCCATATGTACGTTAAGCTTACTGATCTAACGTTTTATCTAATTCTAGAATTTATTACTCAATAATTCTGAGGGGGGGTTCTTTTTTAAATTTAAGTTATGGTCTGATTCAATTTATTTTTATTTTTAATAAATTGAGTATTTTTGTGTATTTCACAAAATAATTTTGGTTGTCCGGATTCCCAAATGCGGAATTTCCTTACCCAACATTTACTTGCGACTTATTTTTTTTTTATTTAAGGCGCGTCAATATCTGAGATTATTGTCGCTTGGAACTTTTTCCATACAGTGTACTCTTGTTACAGACAAACATTTTCCGTCACTGGAACGGTTTGGGTGTAAGAAGCCCCCCTAGGAAGATGAAAAATTTAAGAGCCTTATAGCCCAGGATTTGAACCAGAGATCTTCACGTGGAAATCCACCAGTACGCAAACTCTTATCGCAAACGTTTATGTAAAGCAAAAAAAAAAAATACATCGATCTGAAAAAAGTGATAAATCGATTCTGCAAAGTGGTATTACCGGAAAAGGCATTCAGCTTTAAACTATGAACTCCGGCAAATCAATTAATTCTCATTTAATGATAAGAGAAAACATACCAATAAAATTGCACACGTAAAAAAAAAAGGAAAACTAAACACTTTTCCTCTCTAAACAAATTTCCCTAGGAAAATGCTTCCTTTAATTAGGTAAATGCATAATACAATAAACCTTATAATAGGATAAAAAAATAATTGCCATTTCAGTCGAGTAAAATTTATTTTGTCGAGCTTTCGACCTAGGGTGACTAGGACATCTTCAGGGCTGTGGAACATATTTACAGATTGTTAACAATGATTCTATTGATATCACACTCAGTCCATGAACAGACAAGATAGAAGACACACCAACCCTGAAATGTAAAAGTATTACTTTGTAAACTAGGTAAATAATTTTTGTAAATTTCGTTACATTATACATACGAGGGTCGTTTGAAAAGTCCGGGCAAAAATAAAAACTACTTAATTTTTTGGGGTAAACCTTTTTTATTTTTCAACATAGTCTCCTTTTAGGCTTATACACTTCGTCCAACGCTGCTCTAGTTTGTTGATCCCTTCCGAATAATAGGATTTGTCCAAGTCTGAAAAATAGCCATTCGTTTCTGCAATCACCTCCTCGTTTTAATAAAATCTTTTTCCCGCCAGCCATTTCTTCATATTTTGGAACAAATAGTAGTCCGAGGGAGCCAAGTCTGGAGAATAGGGGGGATGTGAAACGAGTTGGAACCCTATTTCCATTAATTTTGCGACCACAACTGCTGAGGTATGAGCTGGTGCGTTGTCGTGATGGAAAAGGACTTTTTTGGAAAGGGCCAATCGTGGGCGTTTTTCTTGCAGCTCGGTTTTCAAACGGTCCAATAACGATGAATAATATGCATCCTGTAATAGTTTTACCCTTTTCCAGATAGTCGATGAGGATTATTCCTTGCGAATCCCAAAAGACAGTCGCCATAATCTTTCCGGCCGAAGGAACGGTCTTCGCCTTTTTTGGCGCAGATTCCCCCTTTGGTAACCCATTGTTTAGATTGTTCTTTGGTCTCAGGAGTGTAGTGATGTATCCATGTTTCATCCACAGTGACGAAACGACGCTTAAAGTCCTGCGGATTCTTCTGGACCAGCTGCAAATCGTCCTTGCAACACTTCAAACGATTTCGTTTTTGGTCAAGCGTGAGCAATCGTGGCACCCATCTTGCGGATAGCTTTGTCATGTCCAAATGTTGATGCAAAATATTATGTACCCGTTCATTCGAGATGCCCACAGCACTAGCAATCTCACGCACCTTCACTATTCTGTCATCCATCAACATATCATGGATTTTATCGATGATTTCTGGAGTAGTAACCTCAACAGGGCGTCCAGAACGTTCAGCGTCACTAGTGCCCATAGGCCACTCCGAAAATTTTGAAACCACTTATAAACTGTTCTAATCGAAGGTGCAGAGTGACCATAATGTTTATCAAGCTTCTCTTTAGTCTCCTGAGGCGTTTTGCCTTTCATAAAGTAGTGTTTAATCAACACACGAAACTCTTTTTCGTCCATTTTTTGAAAATCACTCGACTTCCTCGATTCAAACGAATGCCAAACACAAAGAAATAGACCGATCTGGCTGAAACTTGGTGTGTGTTCTTCCAAGAGATGCTACTAACTAAACATAACCTCGATACGCGCCAGTAGTGCTATCTCTCTGACTTTGCACGGACATTTCAAACGACCCTCGTATATTATTACTTTAATAGAATCATTGTTAACTATCTGTAAACATGTTCCACAGCCCTGAAGATGACCTAGTCCCTAGGTCGAAAGCTCGGCAGAATAAATGTATCACGTCTGAAATGGCAATTATTTTTTCATCCTACTGAAACTATGAATCAGTCACCAAAAATATTGAACAATAAACCTTATAATAAAATTTTAAAGAAAATCTTAGAAGGGAAATTTGGTGAAAATTAAATAATGAATATAAATTTAAAATTTATTTAAATTGTAGCTTCTAAACGCATACGACAATTTGCTAAACTAATACGACAATATTGGGGGAGGACTTCATCAATTTATATTAATTACGTAATCAATTATGCAATTAATATACCTGTAATTAATAACATGGGGCTGATAAGCCAGCTAATTGAAATAAGTTATTAATATAGACGATTGGTGCTTTGATTGGTCAAGGTAAATGAATCAATACCATTGAGTTTTAACCATTATAGATCACTTTGACAGCAGCAAAGCAGGCAGGAAATCCGGTTGGAACTAGGATTTTAGCGTCCTAGGTTTCAGTACGCATAAAGATGCTCAGGCAAGATCCGACAGGAAGTACACTGCTAAGTAAATAGAAAGTAATGTGCAGATTGGATAAAACTGGACACTTCCGTTTTGTTTTGTCTCTTGAGATCGAAAAAGTGGTTTCTTATAAATTCGTTTTTCTCCAGTTTCTCGGTGTATCCACTGAAATTCGAAAACAAACAACAAATCAAATTCAAATTCGATATTTAGACTTATACGCCATAACAAGAGGAGGGCTCCACAATAAGGTGTTGGCCAACCGGAAATACGACGTCAATAAATCTAGTTAGTATTTCCTAGAAAACGGAGCAAACGATTGCAGCTTGATGTCAATATCTACCCAAGAAGATCTACAACTTTTATAACAAAAATAAAAGAAAGATCTACGTATATTTAATCGATATATCTCCACATATGCAACTTGTACAAATAGATCTGCAAAAAATGTTTACATGCAATCAGTAACAATTTGCAATGGTTATTGGTCAGAATAAGCTCTGAAGATGACATATTCCCTGAGATCGAAAGCTAGACAAAATAAATTTAAAAACAAAAAAAATAGACTAAAATCAGCAATAATTTGTTTTCCCTCAGGATGAATCAGTCACTTTTAAAAAGAAGAGATGAACTGTGCCTGCTCAAAGCCTGGAGCCGCTCACTTGTGTAGTAGACAACATCAAGAAACTCCAGGGACAACCCAGAAAAACAAATTTCTGAGAATTTCGCAAAAGAGGTCTCCAGGACGCACTAGAATTGACTCACTCGACGAGAGACTCCGTCCATTATTATCTCCCGGTACATACCTATCCAAAATCAGTCTGCTCAAACTCCTTTCCATCCTATACTGCCATCCTAATCCACTCTGCCGTAACATAGCCTCCTACAGATCCTTCTATTCCTTACAGGACACAAAAGACTAAAACAGATACTCCTCTAACTCTCTTACCACTGGCTGCAGGTTTTTCCTCTCCTTTTTTCCCTGCATTCCTATCCTGCTCACTTAACCTTTCTCATTCCTCACTTGTTAAGGTTAAAATGTATTATACATTATACTTCTGTATTTATTTTATGTACATATTTATTTAATAAATATTTATTCATTCTTTCATTTAGGGATGAACTGTACTCGTAAAAGTAAAGTAATTGCCTATTTTTTCAGACGGGCTTAACGTCCAACTACCAAATAGGTGACGCGGACGGAGGCGACTAGCAAACATACTTTACTGTAAATTTCTTTTATTAACCATTAAATAAAATCCAAGGCCTAACAACGGGAATCGAACTCACCAAACCAACAATACATATTAGCTTTGCGGGTCTAGTATCTTAACCGCTCGGCTACCGTGGCGCTTGGATGAACTGTACTATTTATTATTATTATTTTATTTACGATTATTAATTATTCAAAACCGGGACCAATCTGGGCAATTTTATCAAGTTGATAATGGGACAAAAAGCAAGTAAATCTCTGACTAGCCCTAATAATCCTGATAGCTGTATAGATTTCCGAGAACGTCACAGGAATATTTGCCAGTCATGCCAAAACCCTGGAGAAGTTTTAGCAATACATCCTGGAGGGGGAGTCCCTCCAACTTGACTGAGAATATCCCGTTACTGTACCTCTTAAACGGAGTAAGAGAAATATATAATCAGTCATGGTTATGAATACATTCAGCTGTGCACTGAAACTGACGCTCTGGCTGTATACGAGTATACCAATTAGACTGTTACCGTAATCTAGTAACGGTTTATAGTTTAAAAAAAAAAATTTGATGGGGGCCCACGTTAATTGTTTACTTCCTTTATTAAATATTTTGTAAATGGAAATATGCGTATGTAAACTTCAGCATTTTTATTTAAAAATAGAATTTTGGAGATATATTATGGGGTCTATGACCTTCAAATGACCACTTTAAAGGGATACCTATTCCTCCAGAGTTGCCCTAACTTCCCTAATTTATATATATAAATCGATATATGTATACAGGGTGACCAGAGTTATATGCTCCACCCACTTTTTTTTTAACGGCGGGAAATTTCGAAAAAATAAAAAACACGTACGTATTTAATCATTTTTAGACTAGTTTATTTTCAGTGATTGACCCATTTTTTTAAACCCTTATATCTCGAGATACAGCATTCAAATGGAACGTTATATTTTTTGTTGCACATTTTTATAGTATTTGAGCTCCTAAAAACAACAACAAAAATTTTTTGAAATCGGTTAGGTTTTTCAAAAGTTATGGTAATTTAAAATATGAAAAACAAATTTCAGTTTATTGTCAAAATTACGTTATTTTTTTTTTAAAGAATCTGCTCAAACTGGGCACAATTGACGGATAGGCAAGCCAAAACTCTGGACTCCCACGCTTTGCTTGTAGCAGCACTTGTGGTGGCGAAGTCAAGATCTAGGCAGGCTAGAGTTATTCGACGTTCAGGTTGTTTTTTCTACAAACGTTTGGTGTGGAGTTTTAGGAAATCAACCAATCGGCCCATACTTCTACAGAGAGAACTTAACGGGTGCAAGGTATCCAACTTTTTTTTAAGAGACATTTTGCCAGTTCTGCTTGAAGATGTTCATCTACAACGTCGGCTAGATATGTATTTTCACCAAGATGGTTGCCCGGCACATAATGCGAGAGTGGTTCGAGGTTACCGGGACCGAAATTTCCATGAAAAGTGCTTAGGGACTCATTGTCCCATCCAATGGCCACCTCTATTTCCGGACTAAACCCAAATGGACTATTTTTTGTGAGGATACCTAAAAAATAAAGTGTAAAGTATCCTTAATCCCGTGGCTTCAATCGATGATCTGAAACGTCGAATAACTCTAGCCTGCCTAGATCTTGAAATTTTTTTTGTTTCTTTTAGGAGCTCAAATACTATAAAAATATGCAACCAAAAATATAACGTTCCGTTTGAAAAACAAAAGTTAGATGTTGTATCTCGAGATACAGGGGTTTAAAACAATGGATCAATCACTGAAAATAAACTAAACCAAAAATGATTAAATACGTGTTTTTTATTTTTTCGAAATTTCCCGCCGTTAAAAAAAAAAAGTGGGTGGAGCATATAACTCTGGTCACCCTGTATATATCGATAAGTCTACGTCCGTCAAAACTTAGCGTACCAGCCAGTTCCATGTATTCAGTCTCTTTACTTCCTGCAATCTACTCTACTATCTGTTCCGGTTATAGTTTATTAATCTGTACTTTTAGATAGGGCATATTTAGTAATTGCATATTTCTTTATTCATATATTGGCCGAAAATATCTCCGTAATAAGGTACGAGGGAAGGTATTAGCTATGCGGTTAGCGTACTGGACTCCCACACGGAGGTCCCGGGTTCGACTCCAGCTGCTGACCCTTAGATTATCTCTTCCTAGGGAACTTCTTACAGTTCGGTCATGGACAGTGTTGTCTTTAACGAGAGAACACTGTCCGGAGACCGATAGTGCACTGAAAAAAGCTCCGGGCGCCAATAACCTTAGAAATTTTTTCCATTTCAAAGATTGGACTCGAATCTCAAACACTTCCTGGATACTGCCAGAACCACTTTATACAAAGCAAGCGGAGCTTGAAGGTGGTTGTGCAATTCTTGTTGCCTTTCAATTGGATGATATCAAAGGAGATGAGTGAGACAAATAAAAAAAAAAAACGGGAAGGGGAGGCCGCTGTGCCTGAACCTGCCCTATCATCACATCATCAAAACGGCGGAAGCTGGCGCTCTCTTAACGCCCAGCTCATCCCGCAATATATCGATTTGTTTTACATTCTATTTAACATATAGATTAGTTTCTTGTTGTCATTTCAGGGCCAACTTGTTCTTACACAATTTGTACAGAATCTCTCCTCTCCTTTTCTCATCTTCCTCTATCGCTGTTCTATCTCTTTCATGTACCACTATTTATGTACAGCAAACTTACAAGGCTCATAGTGTTCTCTGCACTTTTATCCTCTTTTAATCATTTAAATTTCACTTCTTTTTCAGTGAATATTTATCAAGGCGATACTACATTTAAGAAAAGATTAAACGAGCGGTTAAGAGTATTGCTTAATCTAAATTGTGACCCAAAGACAAGATACTTGGCAAAAGATAAAAGGACAAACTAGTGCATAAAAACTAACCTAGTATTTTAGATTAACTGCGAACAAATGGTCTTCTTTAAGATGTAGATGACTTCAACTTTGTACAAGGGGATACTCTTAGCAACATTAAAACGGATAAATGAAACCACACGGAGGGGAGGTTTAACCATTCCAGTCCCAGTTTGGAAAAGCCAGCGTTCCAAGGGGAGCCCATCCTCGGCTGTTCCACTCATCCCGTTCCTAGCCCATTTTTTGTTCAAGAACTATGCGGTACTAATGTTAGAAGAACAAGGCCCTGTGTCATGCACTTTCTTAAACATGGCATGATGGACACTCCAGTGAGATTAGAAAATAACGTTTCAAACTATTCGCTGCGTGATGTCATGGGTGAAAATCGCTCTTCCCCTGTGGCTCCCTGCAGAGAAACAGAGGAATCGACACTTGAATGGTCATAAAAGTTAGCGAAGTACCGCTAAACATGAAGAAAATTGATTTGAAAACATTAGCATAGATATCTATAAAACTGTATCTATTACAGAGACTATGTGCGGTGAAATTCATTAAGTAAGATTTTCCGTTTATACTTCTCCCGAAGAAGTAATTGGAATAGAATACTCTACCTTGAACTCCCCCAGGAATTGCGATTATAGATGGGAATTCAGGAAGGTTTAAATTACTTTCCCGGTTTTGCTGAGTGGTTAGTGTACTGGACTCCCATTGAAGATAGTCTGGATTCCAATCGTGGACCTAAGATATCTGGATTTCACTTGTAGCTCCCATTCCAGTGTTGCATTTAACGAGAAAACACTGTCTAGAGGCCGGCATTGCAACTCATTCATGGAAATGAGTCCTACTGGCCCATTTGGTCCACACCTGCTGTCCGTTAAAGGGAAGGCTTTTGTAACTCTTACAGATCTGTAATATTGACATTAAATATACATTAGGATGAAAAAATAATTGCCATTTCAGTCGTGATACATTTATTCTGCCAAGCTTTCGACCTAGGGACTAGGTCCATCTTCAGGGCTGTGGAACATACGAGGGGGTACCCAAAAAAAACCGGAATTATTTTTTAAAAGCTATTTATTTACAAATTTTTTACAGAACAACCTTATCCCCTTCAAAATACTCTCCATTACAACTAATACATTTGTCCCACCGGTGCTTCCACTGTTCGAAACATTTTTTGTAGTCATCTTTAGAAATGGCTGACAGCTCCTTCTTCGTTTTTTTTCTTGACCTCTTCAATGTTGTCAAATCGGTGACCTTTCATGCCCTTTTTCATGCGTGGAAATAAGAAAAAGTCGCACGGAGCCAGGTCAGGCGAGTAAGGTGCGTGGGGCAGCGGAACCATGCCATTTTTAGCCAAAAACTGTGTAACAGAGATGGCTGTGTGTGCAGGTGCATTGTCGTGTTGGTAGAACCAGTCTCCTGTTTGCCACAAATCGGGTCTTTTTTGGCGAACACTATTGCGCAATCTTTTCAAAACTTCCAAATACAAGGTTTGATTGACGGTCTGACCTGGGGGGACAAACTCTGAATGGACTATGCCTTTGGCATCAAAAAAGCAAATCAGCATTGTTTTGATGTTTGACTTGACTTGACGACATTTTTTTGGTCGGGGTGAAGATGACGTCTTCCATTGGCTCGACTGTTGCTTTGTTTCTGGGTCATAACCATAGCACCATGACTCATCACCAGTAATGACGTTTGACAGAAAGTCTGGATCAGTTTCAAGCTGTTGTTTCAAAGCACGACATGTTTCAACTCGATGTTCTTTTTGATTGTCAGTCAGAACTCGAGGAACAAACTTGGCAGCAACCCTTTTCATCCCCAAATCTTCCGTTAAAATTCGCTGAACCGAGCTCCAAGATAACCCACTACTCTCTGACAGTTGATCAATTGTCTGTCGACTGTCTGTGAACACCAGCTCTCGAATTTTTTCAACATTTTCGTCGATTCGGGCAGTTGATGGACGTCCAGAACGAGGTTTGTCATCAATCGACATGTCGCCATTTTTGAACCGAGTAAACCACTCGTATACTTGAGTTTTTCCCATAGCGTCATCTTTGTAAGCTGTTTTCAACATTAAAACACTTTCAGCAGCATTTTTGCCGAGTAGAAAACAAAATTTCAGAGTTGCACGTTGTTCACTTAAACTTGCCATCATAAAAAACGAAAAAAGAACAAAACAGCGCTGGTAAAAACAATCACTGCAGATGAACAGAACAAGCCAGGCAGACAACACAGGCAGGACTGAACTGGCAAGGAATTGCGCTATACACGTCTAGCGGCAGAAATGCGTACTACATAAGCTCCATGCGCGGCAACGCAATTCCGGTTATTTTTGGGTACCCCCTCGTATTTACAGATTGTTAACAATAATTCTATTAAAATGAATATGTATAATATAACGAAATTTACAAAAATTATTTACCTAGTTTAGATTTCTGATTTAAGTATCTTTGTATCTTCTAACCAACACACAAAAAAGGAAAGTGCTAGAAATGATTTACATATCTAAGACAGAAAACAGTTTATATTTCAAAACAGACACAAACAATTTAAACAATGTATACGAAAACTTACTACAAAATACTTGGTAATTGGCAACACTGACTTCCACACAACCTAACACTATCACACACAGACCGATCACACTCAGTCCACGAACAGACAAGACAGAAGACTCACCAACCCTGTAATGTGAAAATATTACTTTCTAAACTAGATAAATAATTTTTTTTATATTATACATATTCATTTTAATAGAATCATTGTTAACAATCTGTAAATATGTTCCACAGTCCTGAAGATGACCTAGTCCCTAGGTGGAAGCTCGGCAGAATAAATGTATCACGACTGAAATGGCAGTTATTTTTTCATCCTATTGAAACTATGAATCAGTCACCAAAAATAATGAACAGCAATTAAATATACAGCTATCTATTTCTGATGTGGAAGCGTCAAGAAAAGCTGCCCAGTTTTTTTTTTTTTTTGGTCAGGTATGTCGTAAACAGGAAGTTAAGAAAATTTAAAAGGACAAACTGGGACTTGGAACAGGAGATCTCCGCGTGGGAGAACAACATTTGAGCTAATCTGTGTTCTGAATTCATTGGTTACAGTACCATTAAATCCATGCAAATGTCTAAGAACGTGGCAAAAAGATAATTGCTATAGTTTTTGTTTTAGCATTTCGAAATTGTTTACGTAAATATCAACAGTGAAAGTTACTGTTCTATCTAATTATAACCTCTTTTCTTGTTCTGCGGGTACCAGGGAAGATAATAACTCGAACATCACTGCAAAACGGAAACAAAGGTGCAGTTTGACCTTGGGAGGTCTAAATTGATCTAAATCTGAACGAATGTATTAGATTGTTCAGCAAATCGAGCAAAAAAATAGTTCGTTCAGTACTTTGGAAGAGAAACTTGGACTTGTGAGCGAACCACGTGGTGTTGCGGATCGTATTTACATAGGATCAACAAAAAGGTCCTCTCCTCTTTGCGTAGATTGCAATGAAGAAGAGGATTTCAAACATATAATGATATGTCCACGTTATGTGAGTAGGAAAGGAAACGAATGTTTGACGACATATACAGGTATTTAGATGCACCATTTCGCTACGAAGACATAATATTCTCCACCAACATATATGTGCTTAAGTCTATAGCAGAGCTAGCAATGAAATATGAATGTATTTAAAAGTTATAGCCGATTAGAATGAATGGAAGAAAATGATTAGAGAAGGATTACGGTGATTTTAATTTCGGTTAAGCTATAAGGATGGCAGGAGCACAGAGTACTGATCTATCCATTAGTAGTAAGTTTGTAAGTAAATAGTTGTCATATGGTAGAGGGATGAATGTGTGAAGCGAATGTATTTATAAGTAAGAGTGGAGAGTGAGTGATATTCTAGTGTTAAGCACCTAGACGATGCTGGTTGTATGCCGGAAGCCAATGCCAGGAAAAAAGGCAAAAAAAAACTTGGACTTACTTTTTAATCGATAAGATATTTAAAAAAAAGTAAAAATAACAACTTTTGAAGTTTAAAGTTGTTGAAAGTTTTGGCAGAAAAATACTAAAGGCGTTATAACTTCTGGGACTTAGAAATTGTAAAACGCTACTTTTCTTTGAATAATTAAGAAGGCTTTGCGTTTTCTAAAGACCTTTACTTAAACGAACTTTACTAATTTTTCAAGGCCTAGAAAATGTAGTTAGTTCTATCAGAACCTTGAACTACTAAGTACATTATGAAAATCACGTCATGCTTAACCAACTGTTGTTGATAAACTTCTAAAACACTTAGTCACTAATTTATTAATTTGAAACAGCTGACCCATTGACGTCATTATCTCAAAGTTTAGGTAGATAAATAAATAATCAATCTTGAGTAGATTATTTATTATTGTTTAATAAATTAGTTTCTACTTTATTATAAATAAATAAAACCAAGATGGATGCTAAAATGTTTTTTTCTTAGAGTGGACGTCTGCACATTATCCTAGTTTTTGGGCCCTTTTTTTGGACCAAATCAATAATACAAGGGCCATTTCAGGGCGAGCAGGTTTTTGTTCTGCTCAAATGTTTTGACAGAAGATGGATTGATAGGTTTTAATTTAACTGTTTGATTTAGGAATTAAATGGATTTATCTATCTGTCATAGCAGCGCACCAAAACGGTTGGTTTATATTTTAGAAACCCATCTGGGTGTTAGGATGGAAGCTGTTGTGGGAGTTTTAACAAACGAATGCACTAATCTCCAAAGAATTCAATCACTATAGTGACTAAAATATCTCGAGATCCATACTGCTTTTTTTTTTTTTGGCATTGGCTTTCGCCATACAGCCAGCATCATCGTCTAGGTGCTTATCACTAGAATATCACTCACTCCATTCTTACTTATAAATACATTCGCTTCACACATTCATCCCTCTACTATATACAACTATTTACATAAACCTTACAACTAATGGATGGATCAGTACTCTATATTCCTGCCATCCTTATAGCTTAACCGAAATTAAAATCACCGTAATCCTTCTCCAATCATTTTCTTCCATTCATTCTAATCGACTATAACTTTTAAATACACTCCGTATTTCATTGCTTGCTCTGCTACAGATTTAAGCACATAAATGTTGGTGGAGAATATAATGTCTTCGTAGCGAAATGGTGCATCTAAATACCTGTATTATATCGTCAAACATTCGTTTCCTTTCCTACTCACATAACGTGGACATATCATTATTATATGTCCTGAAATCCTCCTCCTCATCGCAATCTACGGCAAAGAGGAGAGAGGACCTTTTCGTTGATCCTGTGTAGATACGATCCGCACACCGCGTGGTTCGCTCTCAGCCTGCTTATTGTCCGTAACAACCCCTTTATTAGTGACAGTTCCCTTAAACCATGGTTGTCTAGGTAACTGATCTGCCATAGTTTTATAGAATCTCCCTTTATCACCATCCATACTGTAAATGCTCCCTTTTTTTTTTATGTCTCTAACCGGAATAAACATCGAAAAAAAGTCGCCAAAAAAAAACTCGATACAGGAAACTTCACTTCAATTCCTCTATCTCAAAAAATCATTCAACTAACAACTCTTCCTGATAACCCTGATAACACGTCTTTAAAAGAAAACACACAGTGATCTCCTCAGTGAAGTCTTTTTCAGCATATTATCAACACCATACAGTTACCTACTTAATTATTAATATCTACATTATAATAGCACATTATTAACTATACATATAACTGTAAATTAATAGACAGTTATAATTGGTTGTGCAAGCTGGGCGACCAAATAACGGACATAACTATTATTATTGGTCCTTTCACCGACAGTAAATTAAATAATTACTCTTTGCATTTATATAAAAATATAATCTACAGAAAATAAAAATAATTAATAAATTTTAAAATAGCAATTATGAAGAAATCCATTTGGTAGAATATAATTGATAAGGTTATAAATCCTCTTAAAAAAATCTCGTTAAAAGATAATTGAATAAGCAGACAATATTCAGTAAAATGTAATTAAACTTAAATATTAGTTTATATATTTTATAAATATATATAATAATTTCAGAAAAGTAGTCATAGTATCTAAAATATTTAAATTAAATTTTAATTTAAAAAAAATTAACGTTGCGACTTTTTGTCAACCCGCTAAACCAGTGATGGGCAAAGTACGGCCCGCGGGCCAACTCCGGCCCGCGAAAGTATTTAATCCGGCCCGCCGAAGGTCCATCGACATGGATAGTATATGGCCCGCTATAATTACGTTTTGACGGTCGAGAAGTATAAAGTAGATTCTACTTAGTAGAATAATAGATGCATAACCTATAGGTGAAGCTAAACTAGCCGCGTAGTTACACAAGTGTGTAATGCTGTAATGTTTTTTATAATATTATGATTAAAAGCATTTAACACAAAATGCATTTTTTCTATAATTCTGGCCCTCCTCTAGAATTTCTTAAACTTTGTGGCCCCCCCCCCCCCCAATTAAAAAAGTTTGCTCACCACTGCTCTAAACCGTAATATCTTGGTTTCTATTGTGCGGAATTCTATGTATTTTGGCACAATTGTAGACTATAACTATCTCTAGAATTGTGAGAAGTTTCATGATTGTAGATGCAATAGTAAAGGAAATATAGGCAGGTAAAGTTTAGTAACTTTTCGTTTAGACTAAACTTTAAACTGTAATATCTCGGTTTCCACAACACGGAATTCTATGTAGATAGGCACAATTGTAGACTATAACTATCTCTAGAATTGTGAGAAGTTTCATGATTGTGGATGCAATAGTAAAGGAAATATAGGCAGGTAAAGTATAGTAACTTTTCGTTTAGACTAAACTTTAAACCGTAATATCTCGGTTTCTATTTCACAGAATTCTATGTAAATTGACACAATTGTGGACTATAACTATCTCTAGAAGTGAGAGAAGTTTCATGATTCTAGATGCAATAGTAAAGGAAATATAGTCAGGTAAAGTTTAGTAACTTTTCGTTTAGGCTAAACTTTAAACCGTAATATCTCGGTTTCTATTTCACAGAATTCTATGTAAATTGACACAATTGTAGACTATAACTATCTCTAGAAGTGAGAGAAGTTTCATGCTTGTAGATGCAGGAATGAATGAAATATAGGCAGGTAAAGTTTTAAGTTTAAAGTACGGAATTCTAAGTAAATTGACAGAATTGCAGACTTATTGATCATTGTATTTTATCTGTTATATTTGTTCTATTTTCATCTAAGATATCTAGGATAGGGAGAGAAATGATGTAGCAGCGCTCCTTCATATTTAGGACAATTTAATAAGGAAAGGGAATCTCCCTTGAGAACTGCGACCTAATTTCTCAACTAAGTAATTTAGTGTTGTAACTCGAATTGGATATAAAAATATAATACAATATTTAACTATGTTATTAATTCGTCCTCGAAACAAAAAAACTATTATACTTTCTAAAACCTTGAAAATGGTAGTTTATTAACATTTTTTCTCGTTTTCTTTTTTATTTTTTAATTAATACGTCATATTTTAGTGAGGTCACTGAGATAACAATGAATGGTGACAAATAGTGGTAGAGTAATGTTCGCTATGAACTGGTGATTGGCAAATTAGGAATAGTATCTACATCATATCAATGTACTTATAGTAAAGTAATTGCCTATTTTTTCAGGCGGGCTTTACGTCCAATTACCAAGTAGGTGTCGTGGACGGAGGCGACTAGCAATTTACTGTAAATTTCTCATATTAACCATTAAATAAAATCCAAGACCTAGACCAGGGGAATCGAACCCACTAAACCAACAATACATCTTAGCTTTGCGGGTCTAGTATCTTAACCGCTCGGCTACCGTGGCGCCTAAATGTACTTATATTATTATAGTTTGAAGAACTATAAGAAAATTTGAGACTTTAAAAAGCAAGTCTTTATGTAAGTTACGATCTCACAGATCGATCGCCCAGCCCCAATGTTTTTTTTTTTGTTTAATTTAAATTTTTGAAAATTCAGTTTTAACTGGAAATATAAGAATTCTGTGAGAGATATTCCGGAAGTCTACGCCGGATGGTCTATTGGGCATAGATAACCCTTTTGTGGTACCCTGAGTCAGAATTTTTTTTTTAAATGGGCATTATGTTTGTTGCCTGTTCCGCACCGGAAGATTAGTATTTCATCATGGTAGCCGAGCGGTTATATTTGGCAAGGCCCGCCAAACTAAAGATTGTGGTTGTATATATTCACGGTCTAGGCCTTGGGATTATGTATTTAATGGTAGGTACGAGAGAAATTTATTTAGTAAAATACATGATTGCTAGTCTCTTTCGTCCATAGAACTACCTGATCGGTAGCCGGACGCGTAAAAACTCACCTTAATAGCAGGCATTACTTTAGTTTTACTTTTATTTCAGCACCATCATGGAATCCAAGGAAATGAATGGAAAAATGGAAAAAAGAAAAAACAATTTTTCCTATTCAAAAAGCATTTATTATTTTACTGACATAAGATAAGCTGGTAGATAAGCGCACCTACTAAGGGAAAAAGTAAAAGCAGTTTAAGTTAATCATGGAAAAACCCACTAAGATTTATGGGTCTAGGATAAGAGAGCATTTTACAGCTGAATGGCCACATTTTCTTTTTGCTACTTATAAATTCCTTATTCAATGACAAAAATTCACTGTTTCCTTCAATTATTTACGCTGCAAGAAATAATTCTGAACTAGTACGAAAGCTAGTTGTCCAGAAAGAGACCTTGGCGACAATACAATGGTTGACAATCCCAATAATTGTAACAGGTCAAAGGATGAACATAAAATACAGAGGCATTAATAGAAATAGAATACATCATAGATTTTTAAAAACGGTAAAAGAAAAAGTGTGTCGACTTTCTTTGAATACTATTCTCAAATATTAAGGATTCAAATTAGCGAGGGATCGATTGGTCGAAACAAAAAACAATAACTCGTATTTAATATAATATTTTTTACGATCACTATAAGCTACCATAAATTACTATTCTGAAAATTATAACTCACTAACTCTTCAAACTCCAAGAATTTGAGCTACATTTAATTACCCATAAAAAGGACTCTACCCAGCTGAACTCGAGGAATTACCCTAAATAGAATTTACGGGCAAAATGTTCCTAGTAAAAATTGTAGAATTATATGTTTGTAATCACTATACGAAATAATAAATGCTATTTGCGAAGAAATCTTACAAAGTGGCAAACTAGGCAATTAAATAAAAAATAATAAAATTTCATAAAAATCTGTAGAGTAGAAAACGAGATATTTAGGGCTAAAGTTTGTTTCCGTTTAAAACAGTGAAATCTTTAACTTCAAGTATCCCGAAAACAACTTGATAGATTTTGTTTATATTTAACCTGTATATGGACACTACTATTGCCTATAATTGTTTGAAATTTCGTAAAAATCTATATTTAGGGTTAAAGTTTGTTTCTGTTCTAAAAAGTGAAAATTTTAACTTCAAATATCTTGAAAACAACTTGATAGATTTTGTTTATATTTCACCTGTATATGGACACTACTATTGCCTATAATTGTGTAAAATTTAGTAAACATCTATCGAGTAGGAAACGAGATATAATAAGTTAATGTTTGTTTCCGTTTAAAACAGTGAAACGTTTAACTTGAGATATCCTGAAAACAACTTGATAGATTTTGTTTATATTTCACCTGTATATGGAGACTACTATTGCCTATAATTGTTTGAAATTTCGTAAAAATCTATATTTAGGGTTAAAGTTTGTTTCTGTTCTAAAAAGTGAAAATTTTAACTTCAAATATCTTGAAAACAACTTGATAGATTTTGTTTATATTTCACCTGTATATGGAGACTACTATTGCCTATAATTGTGTAAAATTTAGTAAAGATCTATCGAGTAGGAAACGAGATATAATGAGTTAATGTTTGTTTCCGTTTAAAACAGTGAAACGTTTAACTTGAGATATCTCGAAAACTACTGGATAGATTTTGTTTATATTTCACCTGTATATGGAGATTACTATTGTCTATAATTGTATAAAATTTCGTAAAAACTTATCGAGTAGGAAACGAGATATAATGAGTTAAAGTTTGTTTCCGTTTAAAACAGTGAAATATTTAACTTCAAATATCTCGAAAACTACTTGATAGATTTTGTTTATATTTCACCTGTATATGGAGATTACTATTGTCTATAATTGTATAAAATTTCGTAAAAACTTATCGAGTAGGAAACGAGATATAATGAGTTAATGTTTGTTTCCGTTTAAAACAGTGAAACGTTTAACTTGAGATATCTCGAAAACTACTGGATAGATTTTGTTTATATTTCACCTGTGTATGGAGACTACTATTGTCTATAATTGTATAAAATTTCGTAAAAACTTATCGAGTAGGAAACGAGATATAATGAGTTAAAGTTTGTTTCCGTTTAAAACAGTGAAATATTTAACTTCAAATATCTCGAAAACTACTTGATAGATTTTGTTTATATTTCACCTGTATATGGAGACTACTATTGTCTATAATTGTATAAAATTTCGTAAAAACTTATCGAGTAGGAAACGAGATATAATGAGTTAATGTTTGTTTCCGTTTAAAACAGTGAAACGTTTAACTTGAGATATCTCGAAAACTACTGGATAGATTTTGTTTATATTTCACCTGTATATGGAGATTACTATTGTCTATAATTGTATAAAATTTCGTAAAAACTTATCGAGTAGGAAACGAGATATAATGAGTTAAAGTTTGTTTCCGTTTAAAACAGTGAAATATTTAACTTCAAATATCTCGAAAACTACTTGATAGATTTTGTTTATATTTCACCTGTATATGGAGATTACTATTGTCTATAATTGTATAAAATTTCGTAAAAACTTATCGAGTAGGAAACGAGATATAATGAGTTAATGTTTGTTTCCGTTTAAAACAGTGAAACGTTTAACTTGAGATATCTCGAAAACTACTGGATAGATTTTGTTTATATTTCACCTGTGTATGGAGACTACTATTGTCTATAATTGTATAAAATTTCGTAAAAACTTATCGAGTAGGAAACGAGATATAATGAGTTAAAGTTTGTTTCCGTTTAAAACAGTGAAATATTTAACTTCAATTATCTCGAAAACTACTGGATAGATTTTGTTTATATTTCACCTGTGTATGGAGACTACTATTGTCTATAATTGTATAAAATTTCGTAAAAACTTATCGAGTAGGAAACGAGATATAATGAGTTAAAGTTTGTTTCCGTTTAAAACAGTGAAATATTTAACTTCAAATATCTCGAAAACTACTTGATAGATTTTGTTTATATTTCACCTGTATATGGAGACTACTATTGCCTATAATTGTGTAAAATTTAGTAAAGATCTATCGAGTAGAAAACGAGATATAATGAGTTAAAGTTTGTTTCCGTTTAAAACAGTGAAATATTTAACTTCAAATATCTCGAAAACTACTCAATAGATTTTGTTTATATTTTACTTGTATATGGAGTCATCTATTCTCTATAATTGTGATAAATATAGTAAAAATCTGTCAAGTAGGAAACGAGATATTTAGTGTTAAAGTTTGTGTCTGTTCTAAATAGTGAAAAATTTAACTTCAAATATCCTGAAAACTACTCGATAGATTTTGTTTATATTTTACTTGTATATGGAGTCATCTATTGTCTATAATTGTGTAAAAGTTTGTAAAAATCTGTCGAGCAGGAAACGAGATATTTTGAGTTAAAGTTTGTTTTTTTCTTAAAAGTGAAATCTTTAACTTCAAATATCTTGAAAACAACTCGATAGATTTTGTTTATATTTCACCTGTATATGGACACTACTATTGCCTATAACTGTTTGAAATTTCGTAAAAATTTATCGAGCAGAAAACGAGATATTTAGGGTTAAAATTTGTTTCTGTTCTAAAAAAAGAAAATTTTAACTTCAAATATCCTGAAAACAACTTGATAGATTTTGTTTATATTTCACCTGTATATGGAGACTACTATTGTCTATAATCGAATAAAATTTCGTAAACATCTGTTGAGTAGGAAACAAGATATTCAGAGTTAAATTTTGTTTCCGTTTAAAACAGTGAAATCTTTAACTTGAAATATCTCGAAAACAACTCGATAGATTTTGTTTATATTTCACCTGTATATGGAGCCATCTATTGTCTACAATTGTGTAGAATTTTGTAAAAATCTGTCGAGCAGGAAACGAGATATTTTGAGTTAAAGTTTGTTTTTGTTCTTCAATTTTAACTTAAAGTATCTTGAAAACAACTTGATAGATTTTGTTCATATTTTACTTGTATATAGAGTCATCTATTCTCTATAATTGTGTTAAATTTAGTAAAAATCTGTCAAGTAGGAAACGAGATATTTAGTGTTAAATTTTGTGTTTGTTCTTAAAAGTGAAAACTTTAACTTCAAATATCTTGAAAACAACTCGATAGATTTTGTTTATATTTCACCTGTATATGGACACTACTATTGCCTATAACTGTTTGAAATTTCGTAAAAATCTATCGAGCAGAAAACGAGATATAATGAGTTAAAGTTTGTTTCCGTTTAAAACAGTGAAATGTTTAACTTGAGATATCTCGAAAACTACTCGATAGATTTTGTTTATATTTTACTTGTATATGGAGTCATCTATTCTCTATAATTGTGTTAAATTTAGTAAAAATCTGTCAAGTAGGAAACGAGATATTTAGTGTTAAAGTTTGTGTTTGTTCTAAATAGTGAAAATTTTAACTTCATATATCCTGAAAAATACTCGATAGATTTTGTTTATATTTTACTTGTGTATGGAGTCATCTATAATTGTGTAAAATTTTGTAAAAATCTGTCGAGCAGGAAACGAGATATTTTGAGTTAATGTTTGTTTTCGTTTGAAACAGTGAAATCTTTAACTTGAAATATCACGAAAACTACTCGATAGATTTTGTTTATATTTTACTTGTATATGGAGTCATCTATTCTCTATAATTGTTTTAAATATAGTAAAAATCTGTCAAGTAGGAAACGAGGTATAATGAGTTAAAGTTTGTTTCCGTTTAAAACAGTGAAATCTTTAACTTGAAATATCTCGAAAACTACTCGATAGATTTTGTTTAAATTTTACTTGTATATGGAGTCATCTATTCTCTATAATTGTGTTAAATTTAGTAAAAATCTGTCAAGTAGGAAACGAGATATTTAGTGTTAAAGTTTGTGTTCGTTCTAAATAGTGAAAATTTTAACTTCATATATCCTGAAAAATACTCGATAGATTTTGTTTATATTTTACTTGTGTATGGAGTCATCTATTGTCTATAATTGTGTAAAATTTTGTAAAAATCTGTCGAGCAGGAAACGAGATATTTTGAGTTAAAGTTTGTGTTTGTTCTAAATAGTGAAAATTTTAACTTCATATATCCTGAAAAATACTCGATAGATTTTGTTTATATTTTACTCGTGTATGGAGTCATCTATTGTCTATAATTGTGTGAAATTTTGTAAAAATCTGTCGAGCAGGAAACGAGATATTTTGAGTTAAAGTTTGTTTTTGTTCTTCAATTTTAACTTCAAGTATCTTGAAAACAACTTGATAGATTTTGTTTATATTTCACCTGTATATGGAGACTACTATTGCCTATAATTGTGTAAAATTTTGTAAAAATCTGTCGAGCAGGAAACGAGATATTTTGAGTTAATGTTTGTTTTCGTTTGAAACAGTGAAATCTTTAACTTGAAATATCACGAAAACTACTCGATAGATTTTGTTTATATTTTACTTGTATATGGAGTCATCTATTCTCTATAATTGTTTTAAATATAGTAAAAATCTGTCAAGTAGGAAACGAGGTATAATGAGTTAATGTTTGTTTTCGTTTGAAACAGTGAAATCTTTAACTTGAAATATCTCGAAAACTACTCGATAGATTTTGTTTATATTTTACTTGTATATGGAGTCATCTATTCTCTATAATTGTTTTAAATATAGTAAAAATCTGTCAAGTAGGAAACGAGGTATAATGAGTTAAAGTTTGTTTCCGTTTAAAACAGTGAAATCTTTAACTTGAAATATCTCGAAAACTACTCGATAGATTTTGTTTAAATTTTACTTGTATATGGAGTCATCTATTCTCTATAATTGTGTTAAATTTAGTAAAAATCTGTCAAGTAGGAAACGAGATATTTAGTGTTAAAGTTTGTGTTTGTTCTAAATAGTGAAAATTTTAACTTCATATATCCTGAAAAATACTCGATAGATTTTGTTTATATTTTACTTGTGTATGGAGTCATCTATTGTCTATAATTGTGTAAAATTTTGTAAAAATCTGTCGAGCAGGAAACGAGATATTTTGAGTTAAAGTTTGTGTTTGTTCTAAATAGTGAAAATTTTAACTTCATATATCCTGAAAAATACTCGATAGATTTTGTTTATATTTTACTCGTGTATGGAGTCATCTATTGTCTATAATTGTGTGAAATTTTGTAAAAATCTGTCGAGCAGGAAACGAGATATTTTGAGTTAAAGTTTGTTTTTGTTCTTCAATTTTAACTTCAAGTATCTTGAAAACTACTCGATAGATTTTGTTTATATTTCACCTGTATATGGACACTACTATTGCCTATAATTGTGTAAAATTTAGTAAAGATCTATCGAGTAGGAAACGAGATATAATGAGTTAAAGTTTGTTTCCGTTTAAAACAGTGAAATGTTTAACTTGAGATATCTCGAAAACTACTCGATAGATTTTGTTTATACTTTACTTGTGTATGGAGTCATCTATAATTGTGTAAAATTTTGTAAAAATCTGTCGAGCAGGAAACGAGATATTTTGAGTTAAAGTTTGTTTTCGTTTGAAACAGTGAAATCTTTAACTTGAAATATCTCGAAAACTACTCGATAGATTTTGTTTATATTTTACTTGTATATGGAGTCATCTATTCTCTATAATTGTGTTAAATTTAGTAGAAATTTGTCAAGTAGGAAACGAGATATTTAGTGTTAAAGTTTGTGTTTGTTCTAAATAGTGAAAATTTTAACTTCAAATATCCTGAAAACTACTCGATAGATTTTGTTTATATTTTACTTGTGTATGGAGTCATCTATTGTCTATAATTGTGTAAAATTTTGTAAAAATCTGTCGAGCAGGAAGCGAGATATTTTGAGTTAAAGTTTGTTTTGTTCTTAAAAGTGAAAACTTTAACTTCAAATATCTTGAAAACAACTCGATAGATTTTGTTTATATTTTACTTGTATATGGAGTCATCTATTCTCTATATTTGTGTTAAATATAGTAAAAATCTGTCAAGTAGGAAACGAGGTATAATGAGTTAAAGTTTGTTTCCGTTTAAAACAGTGAAATTTTTAACTTGAAATATCTCGAAAACTACTCGATAGATTTTGTTTAAATTTTACTTTTATATGGAGTCATCTATTGTCTATAATTGTGTGAAATTTTGTAAAAATCTGTCGAGCAGGAAACGAGATATTTTGAGTTAAAGTTTGTTTTGTTCTTAAAAGTGAAAACTTTAACTTCAAATATCCTGAAAACTACTCGATAGATTTTGTTTATATTTTACTTGTGTATGGAGTCATCTATTGTCTATAATTGTGTAAAATTTTGTAAAAATCTGTCGAGCAGGAAGCGAGATATTTTGAGTTAAAAGTTTGTTTTGTTCTTAAAAGTGAAAACTTTAACTTCAAATATCTTGAAAACAACTCGATAGATTTTGTTTATATTTTACTTGTATATGGAGTCATCTATTCTCTATAATTGTGTTAAATATAGTAAAAATCTGTCAAGTAGGAAACGAGGTATAATGAGTTAAAGTTTGTTTCCGTTTAAAACAGTGAAATCTTTAACTTGAAATATCTCGAAAACTACTCGATAGATTTTGTTTAAATTTTACTTGTATATGGAGTCATCTATTGTCTATAATTGTGTAAAATTTTGTAAAAATCTGTCGAGCAGGAAACGAGATATTTTGAGTTAAAGTTGGTTTTTGTTCTTCAATTTTAACTTCAAATATCTTGAAAACAACTTGATAGATTTTGTTTATATTTCACCTGTATATGGACACTACTATTGCCTATAATTGTGTAAAATTAAGTAAAGATCTATCGAGTAGGAAACGAGATATAATGAGTTAAAGTTTGTTTCCGTTTAAAACAGTGAAATGTTTAACTTGAGATATCTCGAAAACTACTCGATAAATTTTGTTTATATTTTACTTGTATATGGAGTCATCTATTCTCTATAATTGTGTTAAATATATTAAATATCTGTCAAGTAGGAAACGAGATATAATGAGTTAAAGTTTGTTTCCGTTTAAAACAGTGAAATCTTTAACTTGAAATATCTCGAAAACTACTCGATAGATTTTGTTTATATTTTACTTGTATATGGAGTCATCTATTCTCTATAATTGTGTTAAATTTAGTAAAAATCTGTCAAGTAGGAAACGAGATATTTAGTGTTAAAGTTTGTGTTTGTTCTAAATAGTGAAAATTTTAACTTCAAATATCCTGAAAACTACTCGATAGATTTTGTTTATATTTTACTTGTGTATGGAGTCATCTATTGTCTATAATTGTGTAAAATTTTGTAAAAATCTGTCGAGCAGGAAGCGAGATATTTTGAGTTAAAGTTTGTTTTGTTCTTAAAAGTGAAAACTTTAACTTCAAATATCTTGAAAACAACTCGATAGATTTTGTTTATATTTCACCTCTATATGGACACCACTATTGCCTATAACTGTTTGAAATTTCGTAAAAATCTATCGAGCCGAAAACGAGATATTTAGGGTTAAAGTTTGTTTCCGTTTAAAACAGTGAAATGTTTAACTTGAGATATCTCGAAAACTACTTGATAGATTTCGTTTATATTTCACCTGTATATGGAGACTACTATTGCCTATAATTGTGTAAAATTTAGTAAAAATCTGTCAAGTAGGAAACGAGATATTTAGTGTTAAAGTTTGTTTCTGATCTAAAAAGTGAAAATTTTAACTTCAAATATCTTGAAAACAACTTGATAGATTTTGGTTATATTTTACTTGTATATGGAGACTACTATTGTCTATAATAGAGTAAATTTTAGTAAAAATCTATCGAGCAGGAAACGAGATATTTTGTGTTAAAGTTTGTTTCTGTTCTAAAAAGTGAAAATTTTAACTTCAAGTATTTTGAAAACAACTTGATAGATTTTGTTTATATTTCATCTGTATATGGAGACATCTATTGTCTATAATTGTGTAAAATTTTGTAAAAATCTGTCGAGCAGGAAACGAGATATTTTGAGTTAAAGTTTGTTTTGTTCTTAAAAGTGAAAACTTTAACTTCAAATATCCTGAAAACTACTCGATAGATTTTGTTTATATTTTACTTGTGTATGGAGTCATCTATTGTCTATAATTGTGTAAAATTTTGTAAAAATCTGTCGAGCAGGAAGCGAGATATTTTGAGTTAAAGTTTGTTTTGTTCTTCAATTTTAACTTCAAATATCTTGAAAACAACTTGATAGATTTTGTTTATATTTCACCTGTATATGGACACTACTATTGCCTATAATTGTGTAAAATTAAGTAAAGATCTATCGAGTAGGAAACGAGATATAATGAGTTAAAGTTTGTTTCCGTTTAAAACAGTGAAATGTTTAACTTGAGATATCTCGAAAACTACTCGATAGATTTTGTTTATATTTTACTTGTATATGGAGTCATCTATTCTCTATAATTGTGTTAAATATATTAAATATCTGTCAAGTAGGAAACGAGATATAATGAGTTAAAGTTTGTTTCCGTTTAAAACAGTGAAATCTTTAACTTGAAATATCTCGAAAACTACTCGATAGATTTTGTTTATATTTTACTTGTATATGGAGTCATCTATTCTCTATAATTGTGTTAAATTTAGTAAAAATCTGTCAAGTAGGAAACGAGATATTTAGTGTTAAAGTTTGTGTTTGTTCTAAATAGTGAAAATTTTAACTTCAAATATCCTGAAAACTACTCGATAGATTTTGTTTATATTTTACTTGTGTATGGAGTCATCTATTGTCTATAATTGTGTAAAATTTTGTAAAAATCTGTCGAGCAGGAAGCGAGATATTTTGAGTTAAAGTTTGTTTTGTTCTTAAAAGTGAAAACTTTAACTTCAAATATCTTGAAAACAACTCGATAGATTTTGTTTATATTTCACCTCTATATGGACACCACTATTGCCTATAACTGTTTGAAATTTCGTAAAAATCTATCGAGCCGAAAACGAGATATTTAGGGTTAAAGTTTGTTTCCGTTTAAAACAGTGAAATGTTTAACTTGAGATATCTCGAAAACTACTTGATAGATTTCGTTTATATTTCACCTGTATATGGAGACTACTATTGCCTATAATTGTGTAAAATTTAGTAAAAATCTGTCAAGTAGGAAACGAGATATTTAGTGTTAAAGTTTGTTTCTGATCTAAAAAGTGAAAATTTTAACTTCAAATATCTTGAAAACAACTTGATAGATTTTGGTTATATTTTACTTGTATATGGAGACTACTATTGTCTATAATAGAGTAAATTTTAGTAAAAATCTATCGAGCAGGAAACGAGATATTTTGTGTTAAAGTTTGTTTCTGTTCTAAAAAGTGAAAATTTTAACTTCAAGTATTTTGAAAACAACTTGATAGATTTTGTTTATATTTCATCTGTATATGGAGACATCTATTGTCTATAATTGTGTAAAATTTTGTAAAAATCTGTCGAGCAGGAAACGAGATATTTTGAGTTAAAGTTTGTTTTTGTTCTTCAATTTTAACTTCAAATATCTTGAAAAGAACTTGATAGATTTTGTTTATATTTCATCTGTATATGGAGACATCTATTGTCTATAATTGTGTAAAATTTTGTAAAAATCTGTCGAGCAGGAAGCGAGATATTTTGAGTTAAAGTTTGTTTTGTTCTTAAAAGTGAAAACTTTAACTTCAAATATCTTGAAAACAACTCGATAGATTTTGTTTATATTTCACCTCTATATGGACACTACTATTGCCTATAACTGTTTGAAATTTCGTAAAAATCTATCGAGCCGAAAACGAGATATTTAGGGTTAAAGTTTGTTTCCGTTTAAAACAGTGAAATGTTTAACTTGAGATATCTCGAAAACTACTTGATAGATTTCGTTTATATTTCACCTGTATATGGAGACTACTATTGCCTATAATTGTGTAAAATTTAGTAAAAATCTGTCAAGTAGGAAACGAGATATTTAGTGTTAAAGTTTGTTTCTGATCTAAAAAGTGAAAATTTTAACTTCAAATATCTTGAAAACAACTTGATAGATTTTGGTTATATTTTACTTGTATATGGAGACTACTATTGTCTATAATAGAGTAAATTTTAGTAAAAATCTATCGAGCAGGAAACGAGATATTTTGTGTTAAAGTTTGTTTCTGTTCTAAAAAGTGAAAATTTTAACTTCAAGTATTTTGAAAACAACTTGATAGATTTTGTTTATATTTCATCTGTATATGGAGACATCTATTGTCTATAATTGTGTAAAATTTTGTAAAAATCTGTCGAGCAGGAAACGAGATATAATGAGTTAAAGTTTGTTTCCGTTTAAAACAGTGAAATGTTTAACTTGAGATATCCCGAAAACTACTCAATAGATTTTGTTTATATTTTACTTGTATATGGAGTCATCTATTCTCTATAATTGTGTTAAATTTAGTAAAAATCTGTCATGTAGGAAACGAGATATTTAGTGTTAAAGTTTGTATCTGTTCTAAATAGTGAAAATTTTAACTTCAAGTATCCCGAAAACTACTCGATAGATTTTGTTTATATTTTACTTGTATATGGAGTCATCTATTGTCTGAAATTGTGTAAAATTTTGTAAAAATCTGTCGAGCAAGAAACGAGATATTTTGAGTTAAAGTTTGTTTTTGTTCTTCAATTTTAACTTCAAATATCTTGAAAAGAACTTGATCGATTTTGTTTATATTTTACTTGTATATGGAGTCATCTATTGTCTATAATTGTGTAAAATTTTGTAAAAATCTGTCGAGCAGGAAACGAGATATTTTGAGTTAGAATTTGTTTTTGTTCTTCAATTTTAACTTCAAATATCTTGAAAACAACTTGATAGATTTTGTTTATATTTCACCTGTATATGGAGACTACTATTGCCTATAATTGTGTAAAATTTAGTAAAAATCTGTCAAGTAGGAAACGAGATATAATGAGTTAAAGTTTGTTTCCGTTTAAAACAGTGAAATA
Source organism: Rhodnius prolixus (assembly GCF_049639745.1). Lineage (NCBI taxonomy): Eukaryota > Metazoa > Arthropoda > Insecta > Hemiptera > Reduviidae > Rhodnius > Rhodnius prolixus. The sequence goes on along the minus strand of NW_027411582.1, from coordinate 37,873,396 downwards.
TTTAACTTCAAATATCTCGAAAACTACTCGATAGATTTTGTTTATATTTTACTTGTATATGGAGTCATCTATTGTCTATAATTGTTTAAAATTTTGAAAAAATCTGTCGAGCAGGAAACGAGATATTTTGAGTTAAAGTTTGTTTTTGTTCTTCATTTTTAACTTCAAATATCTTGAAAAACAACTTGATAGATTTTGTTTATATTTCACCTGTATATGGACACTACTATTGCCTATAACTGTTTGAAATTTCGTAAAAATCTATCGAGCAGAAAACGAGATATTTAGGGTTAAAATTTGTTTCCGTTTAAAACAGTGAAATGTTTAACTTTAAATATCTCGAAAACTACTCGATAGATTTTGTTTATATTTCACTTGTGTATGGAGACTACTATTGTCTATAATTGTGTTAAATTTTGAAAATATCTGTCGAGTAGGAAACGAGATATTTAGGGTTAAAATTTGTTTCCGTTTAAAACAGTGAAATGTTTAACTTGAAATATCTCGAAAACTACTCGATAGATTTTGTTTATATTTTATTTGTATATGGAGTCATCTATTCTCTATAATTGGATGAAATTTAGTAAAAATCTGTCAAGTAGGAAACGAGATATTTAGTGTTAAAGTTTGTTTCTGTTCTAAAAAGTGAAAATTTTAACTTCAAGTATTTTGAAAACAACTCGATAGATTTTGTTTATATTTCTCCTGTATATGGACACTACTATTGTCTATAATTGTGTAAAATTTATTAATGATCTATCGAGTAGGAAACGAGATATAATGAGTTAAAGTTTGTTTCCGTTTAAAACAGTGAAATCTTTAACTTGAAATATCTCGAAAACTACTGGATAGATTTTGTTTATATTTTACTTGTATATGGAGTCATCTATTCTCTATAATTGTGTTAAATTTAGTAAAAATCTGTCAAGTAGGAAACGAGATATTTAGTGTTAAAGTTTGTGTCTGTTCTAAATAGTGAAATCTTTAACTTGAAATATCTCGAAAACTACTCGATAGATTTTGTTTATATTTTACTTGTGTATGGAGTCATCTATTGTCTATAATTGTGTTAAATTTTGAAAATATCTGTCGAGTAGGAAACGAGATATTTAGGGTTAAAATTTGTTTCCGTTTAAAACAGTGGAATCTTTAACTTGATATATCTCGAAAAGTACTCGATAGATTTTGTTTATATTTCACCTGTATATGGAGACTACTATTGCCTATAATTGTGTGAAATTTCGTAAAAATCTATCAAGCAGAAAACGAGATATTTAGGGTTAAAGATTGTTTCTGTTCTTAAAAGTGAAAATTTTATTTTCAAATATCTTGAAAACTACTCGATAGATTTTGTTTATATATCTCCTGTATATGGAGACTACTATTGCCTATAATTGTATGAAATTTTGTAAAAATCTATCGAGCTGAAAACGAGATATTTAGGGTTAAAGATTTTTTCTGTTCTTAAAAGTGAAAACTTTAACTTCAAATATCTCGAAAACTTCTCGATAGATTTTGTTTATATTTTACTTGAATAAGGAGTCATCTATTGTCTATAATTGTTTAAAATTTAGTAAAAATCTGTCGTGTAGGAAACGATATATTTTAAGTTAAAATTTGCATCCGTTTAAATCAGTGAAATCTTCAACTTGAAATATCTTGAAAACTACTCGATAGATTTTGTTTATATTTTACTTGTATATGGAGTCATCTATTGTCTATGATTGTGTAAAATTTAGTAAAAATCTGTGTAGTAGGAAACGAGATATTTTGAGTTAAAATTTGTTTCCGTTTAAAACAGTGAAATCTTTAACTTGATATATCTCGAAAACTACTCGATAGATTTTGTTTATATTTTACTTGTATATGGAGACTACTATTGCCTGTAATTGTATGGATCGATTTAATTTTAATTTTAAAAATTGTTCTAGATAAAATGTTAGAGATCTACCTATGTATGTGCAACTAGTATACAGTTTTTTTTGTTGTTTTTTTTTTTAAATCGTAAAAAGTCATTTTCAAGGAAATGGTAAAAACGTTGATAAATTTTTTTTCTGTAAAAAGAGATGGATACTTCCTTCCGGTTGATCGAGTTTTACAAAAATCTCTTATTGACAAACCAACAATATATTCTGTTAGGATCTTGAATCAGTCTTCACGATTGCAAAAATCCTCTTATTAGAGTGGAGGGTGGCATCAATGAATTTCTGGACAAGAAGTGTCCAGTTAACGATTATTATTGCTATAATTATTTATATTACCAATTATTGATTATTGTTATTAATTTTTTGTTTTGTTACGTAATCATATTAAAGCGATGGTAAACCAAACTTTCCACGTGATTAGTTCCAATCATTACTGATTGCACTGCGTAAGACATAAAGGTCTCCTTATATAATAACACCGAAAAACAATAAAATTACTCTATTTTGAGCCAGCAAATAAGTTTAACCAATTGGCTGTTACGTTTTCTAAGTATTATTACAAAATTTTCCGATGATGTAATAGAAAATTAATCAAAAAAGAAAAATGATTGACAAATACAGAACGCCATAACACCCATAAAATATTAAAACGATTTAAAAGTTAACTGATGCTCACATTTTGATGAGAATCAACTGATCACATTGTGGACTTAATTTAAAGTAAGCAAACGATTATTTCAAAAATCGATTTATTTATTTTTTTTAAACTTTGATTACATACTACATACATATAGGAATATTACATTTATAATACAATTCAAGAAACTTAATTTATATAGGAGGGGATAAATAAGGTTTTCTAACCTTCCATTTTAGGTATTTTAAGGTTTTACTACCTCTAAATATTTGATTATTAAATTTCTAACCAAACTTCCGAGAAGAAAGCAAATCAATACAACGGTAGTGCAATCTTAAAGAAAGGCTTTTCCTGTAATTTACTACGAATTTACTGAACTGATTCATTAGAAGCTGATCTAATGGCGGCGTACTTAAGCTTAAATGTCAGTTTCGCTTGTAATTTTTTCTCAATTAATAGTTTGGTTCAGAAGGAATGTGTCGCATTCTACGAACATTATTATTAAATAGATCTTTTTTCTTTTTTTTTAAGCAATTCTAAGTTACAAGAATATTCAATTATATTCGTAAATTATGGTAAGAAAAAGTCATGTGAGTGTTCACGTTCACACGAGATTCTTTTCATGAGAAAGTAAAGTGAAACTGAAGAAAACGATCTTAACCTACGAAAAATTTCTTGAAAATAGAGAATGATTTCTTTTTGCCGAATAATTTCTTAGCATTATTTCTCAATATCAACGAAACATTAAATTATTTCTAAAATAATATAAAAAAAAGTTTATAAAATATGAGAAAATAATAAAAGATTTAGAGAAATAAGTGAAAGGTATATTGAAACACCATTGTTAGTACGCTCTGGATCCACCCATAACTGGTTTTCATTGGGCGGGGCGTGGCTACACTAGAGGTGGGCATGACACGCCCACCCTACTACGCTGTGATTGGCCACTACTTCAAACGTAATAAAATCAATGAAATAATTAATTTAATTTTTTTTCCCCAACATTTCTCCCATAGGTATTTGATAAACTTTCAATTTAAGCAAGAAAATATATTTCCCTTTAAAAATACGATAAATAATATTTCTTTTGGCATTACACCTCATGTTTTACCCATTTATCGTTAACAGAAACAAAAAAGTTAAGAATTTGTATTGTTTAATCGTGAAATAGATAAAATAGAAATGGGCTTTCTGTGACTTGTAAGCCGCCATTAAATAGGCGGTAAGCTTACTTTATACTAAGTTCAGTGGAGAACTCTAGCGGCAATTTCTGTAAACTTAAATGCAGTTTCTTTATTTATAATTAACTAAGTAGGTGACTCACTAGACTTATACAGGAATATCTTATACTCAAATTTAACTATGTTGACAACTCACTAGGTTTACATTCGACCACCTTGCACTCATATTTAACCATCTTGAAAACTCACTAGACTTATTGTATAGTATTATCTTACACTCACATTTAACCATGTTCACAACTCATTAGACAATAGGACCATCTTTTACTCACATGTAACCATGTTGAGGACTCACTAGACTTACATAGGACCACCTTACACTCACATTTAATCATATTGCCGACTCTCAAGACTTACATATAAAGGACCACTTTACACTCACATTTAACAATTTTGGTGAGTCATAAGACTCATGTAGGATCATCTTACAGTCATATTCAACCATTGGCAAAGTTGTGGTATAAAAATCAATTAAAATCATTTAATTTTTAAGATTGAAAATTTTAATTGCAAGTTAATTAAAACTAAATTAAATCAATCAACTAATTTAATCATTTCGGTTTAATTCAATTTAGAATTGATTTGATTAAATTTTGGTCTATCTGTGACATGAACTAAAAGTAAATTTAAATGGCCACCAGATAGAGCTAAAACTTGTTTTTAAAATCTCCGCAAGACCACAGTGGGCGAAACTAACAGCACCCACGCAACCGACAGCCTGTCTGGACAGAATGTCTGCCCTTATCTAGGAGAGGACAACTCTGCTAACCATTTCCATCACCCATTGTCTGATTCACAACTTCACACGAATGTACTCATTTAGCTTTTACCTCCCATTAACAGGAAGTTACTTCATTCGTGCAGCTTTTGCTTTTGAGTTTAGACAGGAAGTAAACGAGTAAATTTAAGAAAAAGTGAAGTGGTTATAAGTAATTGATCTATATGAGAGCCCAGTAAAACTAGAAAGCGGAAAACACGAGAAGGAAAATCGTTGTCTAATCAAATTTGAGCCAGACCAGAAGTGGAAATTGACTGAAAAATTTTATTTTCAATTTTTCTGTAATTTCCTCAAAAATTACTCTCAAATGTTTAATTCAAACATTTTATTCAGAAAAATCCCTAACTTTCAATTTGAAACATTATTTCCCACGTAAATAAAATCTTCGCAGAATAAATTTTTTATTACTAAAATTGTTCAGATACTTTTAACCAGTTAAGCGGTGGAATTTAGTTTTAAAAAAACTCCCCCACAGTGTGCGGAATTAAAATCAAACAATGACGTGGTATACACGTCGAACGCAGGGCAAAACAACCAAAAGTTTACAATAGTCAAAATAGTCACTGCAAGCGACTTTTTCTGCAATCTCTCTCTCGGGGGGCTTGAGATTACCAGAGCTCATTCTGTGCTCATTCCAAAAATCTTGCACCGCTTCACGTATGCATTGCCTCTAACTATAACTAGGGACGCAAGAGCTTTTACAAGGAATAGAAAAGAGCTTTTTGAATTCTGTGCAAAATGAAATCATGCTCGTACTGTGAGGTCTGAATCTCTACTGGGGATTGCACAAAGGTTGAGAGCTTCTATTTGTGTGTGCCTAAGGGTACGTTCACAACGGAGCTGTGAGCATAGATGATAGCGGAGATGATAGCAGTGATGCATCAGCGCTTATAGAATAACCTAGTACATTCTTATGTGAGCGTGCACAACGAAGCTTCGACTAGTGACTCATATGCGCTGCTATAAACGAGCATAGATGATAGAATTGAATTTTTCATTTTTCTGCTAGCTGAACTCCAGTATCGGAGCTTCGAAATGGACGTCGAAAAATTATTTAGTGCTGTCTTTACTCATTATTTTTGGTTATTATTTTATTATTTACTTTTAAACAATATTTTGTTTTTTAAATCGTGCTTACATTTATTTTCATGTGTATTTATTTGTTTTTTTTTTCAATAAAATCATTACTTACCTAAGAGTAATCACTAGTTTTTCTTCTATGGTTATAGGATTTCCATGACAATTTTTCCAAAGTTTTCTTAATTTTGACCTTATTTTTTCTAAAATATAGTCGAATGTGGGTGGACCCATCCTCACATATTCAAAAAAACGATCCGGATAATTTCTAAGTTCCTTATATAAATAGTGAAATTCGCCCAAAGTACTTCGTTTTTTATTTATGGGATGTACATGATATTTTCTAAAGCGTTTTTTCTTTAAAATATACCTTTTTGTTGCTGCTGAACATAAAAACTCTTCTTCACTTCTCGGACATGTTGCATTTATCACAGCTCCGTTGTGCACACTAATCAGCGATTATATTTTACTCTATCAGTTATCATCTCTGCTATCATCCATACTCACAGCTCCGTTGTAAACGTACCCTAATACACCAATCTCTAATGCGGAGACCAAACATGTACCAACCACTTATCATTTGGCTGGCTCCCTCCACCCACCTCCGTATAAAATACTTGGCAGTTCTATTGGTAATAAGATAAAGGAAACATCCCACCAAATAATATTCTTATTGTATTTTATTAATTTCGAGTTTTTTTGTAGTTAATGGCAATTTTATATTTTCCACCACGAGTGTACACCACGTCGAACGCACCGTAATAGAGATTTGGTTTACACGCTTAAACTGGTTAAAAACAGATCTAGTGAATAAAGTTATTGTTTTACAACACGTACCTGGACCGGATATTTATACTCGCCCGAGAATAATGAGGAATAGTAGTACGGGTGTACAAAGAATTTCAATTCATCAGCCGCCCAGACATAGTATAATCAACCTCCTACGTGTCTTCAACCTGTATAGTAATGACTAGTTTAGCCCACTTGGACAGCAGACTGTTTCCGGCTAAATTATCCAATAGGAACAAACATTTAAAACAGTAGGCCTACACAGTTTTTTTTATATTTTTATTTTTAAATTAAAGACGCGTCAACATTTAAAGACATTAACGCCCAGTGCTTATTTCTTCATTGAACTGCCGGCCTCTCTCAAACAACACTCCTTCCGTATTTTGGATCGAAGTTCTAACTGAGCTTCTAGGGCCCTCCCAATTCTGCCGAATGAAGCTGAATTTTGCTTTGATTTGCCTTTTTTTTTCTTTGGTTTCGCCATACCGGAAATTCAAAAATGCTCTACTTCCTCATAAAATTCTGGACTATACAAATATTGATTATTTTATTGAATAAAATCGATCGATAATCACAAAAAAAAAATTATTGATATTATGATTGTTTACAAATACAGCCTTTAATGCTGAAAAAAAAATGTCCGTATTTAATTGTTATAATTATTTTCCCAAAATTGTAATCATTAACCAATTAGATTAATGTAAAAAATTAACTGAAATTTTCATGGCCCTAAATTTCATTTCTTTGAGTAGTGAAAATTCTTTTCATTTGTAGTTTAGGTTCAAAAATCATTGTGCTTTAACCAGTTAAGCATGCCTGACGTGTGTATACACGTTAAACCAAATCTCTGTTACGGTGCCGTTCGACGTGGTGTACTCGTTGTGAAAAAATATAAAATTGCCATTAACTACAAAAAAAAAAATGGAAATTTTAATAAAATACAATAAGAATATTATTTGGTGGGATGTTTCCCTTATCTTACCCAATAGAACTGTCAAGTACTTTATACGGAGGATGGTGGGAGTCAGCCAAATGATAAGTGGTTGGTACATGTTATGTTTGGTCTCCGCATTAGAGATTGGGGAATTACCTCACACAAAATAGAAGCTCTCAACCCTTGTGCAATGCCCGTTTTTTTTACCTTTTAGATAGAGGTTCAGACCTCTCAGTACGAGCATGATTTCATTTTGTACAGAATTCTTCCTTGTGCAAAGCTCTTGCGTCCCTATATATAACTAGAGCATTGCATGAACGTGAAGCGGTGCAAGATTTTTCAAGCACAGAATGCTCTTTTGTAAGCTCAAGCCCCCCAGAGAGAGAGATTGCAGAAAAAGTCGCTTGCAGTGACTGTTACGACTATTGTATAAATTTTTGGTTGTTTTGCCCAGAGTTCGACGTGTATACACGTCAAACCAAATCTCTATTACGGTGCGTTCGTCGTGTATACTCGTTGTGAAAAATATAAAATTGCCATTAATCTCGACATTTTAATAAAATACAATAAGAATATTATTTGGTGGGGATGTTTCCTTTATCTTACCAATAGAACTGCCAAGTATTTTTGTACGGAGTGGGATGGAGGGAGTCAGCGAAATGATAAGTGGTTGGTACATGTTTGGTCTCCGCATTAGAGATTCGGGAATTACCTCACACAAAATAGAAACTCTGAACCCCTTGTGCAATGCCCGTTTTTTACCTTTTAGATAAAGATTCAGAGCATGATTTCATTTTGCACAGAATTCTTCCTTGTAAAAGCTCTTGCGTCCCTAGTTAACTAAGAGGCAATGCATACTTGAAGAAGCGGTGCAAGATTTCGGGAATGAGCTCAGAATGCTCTGGTTGTCTCAAGCCCCCCCCCCCCCAGAGAGAGATTGCAGAAAAAAGTCGCTTGCAGTGACTATATTACGACTATTGTAATCTTTTTAGTTGTTTTGCCCTACGTTCGACGTATAAACCACTTCATTGTCTGATTGTCTGCACACTGTGTTCATTCCACGCTTCCAACTTCCGATACTCTTGTAACGAACTAGGGTCCTCAAAACCTGTCGTATTCTTCTTCCGCTTAATCGATTTTCATAAAAAATTTGAAATTTTAGAAATTTGTTTCATGTTCTATCCTGTCAAGTGGCACTAAAGAGAAGGGAGGGGATACTTTCCAAAGAAAACTCCATTTACAAAAAAATTTGATTCGTATACGTATTTACATATCGATAGTGTAGCCAAAAATGAAACCTTAAATCTTTTTTGTTTTTGCCTTTTTTTTAGCATTGGCTTTCGCCATACAGCCAGCATCGTCTAGGTGCTTATCACTAGAATATCACTCACTCTCCATTCTTACTTATAAATACATTCGCTTCACACAGTCATCCCTCTACTATATACAACTATTTACATACAAACTTACAGCTAATGGATGGATCAGTACTCTTTATTCCTGCCATCCTTATAGCTTAACCTAAATTAAAATCACCGTAATCCTTCCCCAATCATTTTCTTCCATTCATTCTAATCGGCTGTAAGTTTTAAATACATTCATATTTCATTGCTAGCTCTGCTATATACGAGGGTCGTTTGAAAAGTCCGTGCAAAGGCAGAGAGATAGCACCACTGGCGCGTATCGAGGTTATGTTTAGTTAGTAGCATCTCTTGGAAGAACACACACCAAGTTTCAGCCAGATCGGTCTATTTCTTTGTGTTTGGCATTCGTTTGAATCGAGGAAGTCGAGTGATTTTCAAAAAATGGACGAAAAAGAATTTCGTGTGTTGATTAAATACTACTTTATGAAAGGCAAAACGCCTCAGGAGACTAAAGAGAAGCTTGATAAACATTATGGTGACTCTGCACCTTCGATTAGAACAGTTTATAAGTGGTTTCAAAATTTTCGGAGTAGCCATATGGGCACAAGTGACGCTGAACGTTCTGGACGCCCTGTTGAGGTTACTACTCCAGAAATCATTGATAAAATCCATGGTATGGTGATGGATGACAGAAGAGTGAAGGTGCGTGAGTTTGCTAGTGCTGTGGGCATCTCGAATGAACGGGTACATAATATTTTGCATCAACATTTGGACATGACATAGCTATCCGCAAGATGGGTGCCGCGATTGCTCACGCTTGACCAAAAACGAAATCGTGTGAAGTGTTGCAAGGACGATTTGCAGCTGTTCCAGAAGAATCCGCAGGACTTTAAGCGTCGTTTCGTCACTGTGCAGGAAACATGGATACATCACTACACTCCTGAGACCAAAGAACAATCTAAACAATGGGTTACCAAGGGGGAATCTGCGCCAAAAAAGGCGAAGACCGTTCCTTCGGCCGGAAAGATTATGGCGACTGTCCTTTGGGATTCGCAAGGAATAATCCTCATCGACTATCTGGAAAAGGGTAAAACTATTTCAGGATGCATATTATTCATCGTTATTGGACCGTTTGAAAACCGAGCTGCAAGAAAAACGCCCACGATTGGCCCACAAAAAAGTCCTTTTCCATCACGACAACGCACCAGCTCACACCTCAGCAGTTGTGGTCGCAAAATTAATGGAAATAGGGTTCCAACTCGTTTCACATCCCCCCCTATTCTCCAGACTTGGCTCCCTCGGACTACTATTTGTTCCCCAATATGAAGAAATGGCTGGCGGGAAAAAGATTTTATTCAAACGAGGAGGTGATTGCAGAAACGAATGGCTATTTTTCAGACTTGGACAAATCCTATTATTCGAAAGGGATCAACAAACTAGAGCAGCGTTGGACGAAGTGTATAAGCCTAAAAGGAGACTATGTTGAAAAATAAAAAAGGTTTACCCCAAAAAATTAAGTAGTTTTTATTTTTGCACGGACTTTTCAAACGACCCTCGTATTATGTCTTCGTAGCGAAATGGTGCATCTAAATACCTGTATATGTCGTCAAACATTCGTTTCCTTTCTACTACATAACGTGGACATATCATTATTATATGTTTGATATCCTCCTCCTCATTGCAATTTTCTCTTTTACCCTTAACTCTTAATCCTTAGAAAAAATGACTACCAATTTGAAGAAATTTGAGACAAAATTCTTTTTAAAGACGTAAACATTGCCAATTGAATTCCAGAAATTTAAATTTTTTAAATTACTAACCACCAGAATAACAGAATGAAAAACAAAGGGAAAAACCACTAGAGAATAAAGTACACACATACACACACAAATTACGAATTCAATCTCTCTCTCTGTGTGTGTGTGTGAAGGCGTGTTGGGGGGGTGGCGGAAAGCAGAGCCAGATTTACGAGGTACTAAATAAATCTGGAGCCCAGTTAAAGGAGGGCCAAAAGACTCCTGTCCTGGTCAATAAATTTAGAAGGAGGTTATTTTTTTTTAAGTCCCGTTTAAACGGTTAGAAAGAAAGAAAAGGGACTTATTTAAATTTTAAGGCTTCATTTTAAATCACTGTTTTACAATTCATTTGTTCGGAGCATAATCTTTTTATTTTTATTGCCAGGTGCTTTATTGGGACTTAAATCGTATTACCAATTTTTAAGTTTCATGCGTGTTTTAAGTTCGTTCTTTCGCAAGGAAAACTCATTAATGTGAGTTAATCTCGCAAAATTACGTAAACTTAAGTCGAGCCACAATATCTGAAGTCCTTTGGAGTCGTCGAACGTTTACTCATTTCATTTCCTGTTTCCCGGTTAGAGTTCCCTTGTTACATTTTGCCCATCACTCAACATTAAGCTGTCAGAAGCTCGAAGAAAAAAAAATATATAAAGTTTGAACCCAGAATCTGGTAAGCTAACAACTGAACAACTGAGTGTAATAATACTACAGTATTATAACCTCGATTAATCGCCCCTCGGTTAACCGGGATTCAGATTAACCGGGATCTTGTTGAGTCATCATAAGAACACCTCGGATCCGGTGCCCAAAACAAAAGTTAATTTTCGGTAGCGACAGGAAAATGTTTTTGGTCTTCCGGATGTAACATAATTGGTAGACGTGGCTGGCAACTCTTTTTATACCTGATTTTCTTGAAGGGTCCATTACGTATGTATGTATGTAAAAAACCCCAAAATATGGTGCAATTACTACTGAATTTCTTCGGATTAACCATGTTCTTACAAAAGATCTTACAAAAGAGCATGGGATTTGACGTGTCCGTAAATGGTTGATTTTCAACTTCACGGTTATATTGTAATATTATGCTGGAAGAAGATCATCAAGCCAGTGGCCCCCCCCGCCGGTTGTGACCAGGAAGAAGAGGATCCAATTGAAGAAACGGCTGGAAATCTCGCTCGTCTCGCCCACCAATCGATGGAAGGAGGTGAAAACTTGAATTAGAAGACATTTTGGGAGTGGTTCGATAGTGGATAGAGATGCTCCACAGTTTGCTTGGTCTTAGTCCTGAAGAAATTCGTCCAGAACATCCGAGAAGAAGGAAATGAAATCGACTGTAGAAGAGAATGATCACCCAGGAATATCCCCCTGGATGCAGCCATCGAATTCAGTTGCTGAATTGATTGAATTTTTTTCACGATAAGGACAATCCAACCAGTGGACAAAGTTGTGCTTTTTAAATTGTTGTTACACTCATCAGAGAGTGGTCGATTGATAAAATAAAAAAGCAAACAACACTTGGAAAGTATTTTTCAAAAAGTTGAACGACAAAAAAATGAAAGAAAAGAGAGAGAGAAAAAAAAGGATTGCCGTCTAAGATGGGAGTTGATCTCTGGGACGAAACAGTAATCTATTACCATGTAATACTGAGTATTCGGTTTAACCGGGATTTCAGTTTTCCGGAGTAGGTATAGCCGGAAGTCAGACCGGGTTAATCGAGGTTCTACTGTATTTCCGAATTCGATTTTTTTTTAACAAGAGACTTCCGCTTCCAATTTTTATAACTTTTAGCCACAAAAAGGATATCCGCTTTGAAGACCGGATTTGAAAAATTTGTCATGATCGTAAAGAAAAGTAAATAAACTGCTTATCTCGTACTTATTTTACTAAGTGACGTAATGAATTCTATTAAACACAAAATGGGCAATAAACTAGCATTTAAATTATATAATTATTTAGAAAAATAAAGATTTAAAAGTTGACTAAGTAGTGATTGATTCCAAGGGTGTTATTTTTAAAAAAAAAGAAAAAGAAAAAACCATCTTACTTTATTCTAAGAGCAGTTTAAGATAAGCTTCTCCAGCTTCCAGACTCTAATCCTGAACTACCCAGGCTGACTGAGTGACCTCCATCACTACTTGCAGCCTCCAACTTCCGTAGATAATCTCTTATCTCAACTTTTACCACCTAACTTATTTTCTCCTTTTCATTTACTTCTTGACTCTTAGATAAATACTAACCAAAAGTTTGTCTTTAGCAGCATCTTATAAACGTGCTTTTTTTTTTTAAGAAAGAAGATCTCTGCTTTATTTATTAGGCGAGGAAAATCGGATTTTACTTTTTCTTTGAAAAAAAGAGAGAGAAAATACTGCGAATTTTCAATCTAATTGAGAAAACTCCTTCGATCAAATCTTCTTAGAGTGCAAATCCTTTCAACTTACAAAAAAAAAAAAAAAAAGATCAAATCCTTATTCGCAGAATACAACTTCCTTCCGCCAAAAATTCATGTGTGAACTTTTCTTCCTCTTCTTACTGCGTTGCTTTAGGTTCCAATTCCTGAGATTTTATCTTCTTCCTTGGGACCTTCTTCTCAGCCTCATTGTCACCAGTGATGGGTCAATGATTTTACGTCTTGTTATGCTGCAAATACTGTTGCATTCAAGAATGTAGAGTGCGTGATTTCAGTTTTCTTCTTCAATGCCCACCAATTTCTATGTACCTGTCTCCATATTCTTAGGAGGCTTCCTATCTCCTCAGCCAAGAATCTTTTATCTTAATCTTGAAGCCAGTTGTGGTTGAACTTGAAGCCAAACAAAGCTTCTTTCTTCGGAGTAAATAAGAGATAAAAGTCCGATACAGGGCCAGGTCAGGGCTGTATCTATGGAGGATGATCTCTAGAAGTTTCCAAACCCACTTGTTTCCAGCATCAGGTTATGCCGTACGAGGTCGAGTGTTGTCTTGAAGAAAAAGCACACCCCTTTCCTATGCCATTCCGGATATTTCCTCATCAGCATGGGCTTGACTTTGTTCACAATCATCATTTGATATTGAGCCACAGACACTCCCTCTTGATGACGTCTTAAAATAGGATTTAAGAAGAAAGGGTGTGCTTAGTTGGGGATTAAAGGCTCTTGATAGAGCTCAGTGGAGAGCCTTGATTGAGGAGGCACTGGTCCTTTCAGGACTGTAGCGCCTATAGAAAGAAGAAGGAGAAGAAGAACTTAGGCACACCCTAAGAGCGGTGCTCTTAGCTTTAAGTTTTTGCGACAACATTTAAACTTTTTCCACTCGCTTGGTTTCAAGCAACTACTGCCATTGTTTGTTCTTCCGAGAGAATATTACTGTATTTTCCCGTTCGAAGAACGTTATTCTTCAAAAGTAGTTTCTTCGAGCGGACACGCCATTCGTAACTATTGTACAAGGTTAGGTTAGGTTTGGGTGTAGGGTAGGTTTGGGTGTAGGGTAGGTTAGGTTAGGTTAGGTTAGGTTAGGTTAGGTTAGGTTAAGTTAGGTTAGGTTAGGTTAGGTTAGGTTAGGTTAGGTTAGGTTAGGTTAGGTTAGGTTAGGTTAGGTGTAAGACCTTTAAAGTCATTTTTACGATCAATATTAATCGAACAGCTGACTGCCACACTCTTCACAAGATTGCCAACTTACACTTATAAAAGTTAAAATTCCCTGCATTAAGCGTCGTCGCCTTCACTATTATATGTATGTTTACTTGTTTCTTTTCTTGTTTTTTTTTTATTGAATCTATTGTACAGAAAAGAAAAATTTTTACGATACATTTTTAACTAATTTCTACTTCCGAAGTTTACCCAATAAAATTGTGAAAATGGAACTAAAACGTTCAATGGTATGCACAAAATGTAAACAAATGCGTATTTTTAGTTACTTTCATTAAACAAAACATCCACTCATTAAGAATTACAGGTTAATGAAAATAAAAATTTCCCACAGGTTATTTTTAGCCTTTAACAAAAAACTTCACAATAAAAAAGAAAAGTGAAGTGTGGTACCTTTAACAAACTCTTGATTACGATCAAGGAGCTAGAAGCCTAGACAATAGACTGTCTGCTCTAAAGAACATACGAGATTATCACTATGGACTATCACTATTTTGGAAGAATGAAACTAGAATAGTGTAGGAAATTCTTTATTTTCACTTTCACAAACTATTGAACTAAAATAGAATACATTCCCAAACTACTTTTTCTCATTAAAAAATTAACTAAATTAATTTTAAATTTATGCATTAATTTAAAATCAAAAACATTCTATCTCTCTTCACTTTGGTGGCATGAGAACTTGATAATTCGAAAATGGAAATTTAGAAGAAGCTACGTAATTTTAAGTGTTCCGCTCAGATGTCGGAGTGACGGAATTCGTAGTTCATTCTCACGATTGCGTTGAACAGAAACAGAGTGTGGTAGATTTTCCAGTGATACGAAATCCTCAGGATACAATCATGACGGTTTCTGGACCCGGTATGTAGCGTCAAAGCGGGGATGACCGTACTGCCGCAGAATGCAGGAGTACGCTTCAACGGTTCGTTCTTATTCCCCTTTTTCGGCTTCAAAACTTCATCCAAGAAATCCTGGATTTGATCCATGCCCACCTGATCACTGGTTATCTTCCAGCGAATCCGAGTGTCCTCGTCAATACTCAACTTGTAACTAAAACTTTCTGTGGCACAGATTCCGGTCGGACATTCTCCGATATTTCAACGTGCAATATAGCGTCTAATTCTTCTAGGTGGAGATTCGGAGTTCAAAGCTCTTGGTTTTAGTTTTTGGGCGATCTATAAAGCTTAGGTCCCAAATTCTGGCAGAACGAAAACAATGCATTCTCTTAGGCTATTCGCTCTGAAGTAATACTTCCGTTAAATCCCAAATCCTAGACGTCAGAATTTCAGCATTTCATCCAGCGGACAATCCATCAACTGGATCATCATCAGTACCCCATCGAAATCATCTCCAGTGGTTGGCCATTTTTCCAAAATCTTCCCCAGAATTTCTTCATTTGCTGGTTAAGCTATATTATTCTAGTTGATGAGTTTCACTTTTCAGTCAAAGTAGTCCACAAATCTTAGTCCAATTGATGAGTTACTTTAAAATTGGTAAATCTTGTGCCCAATGGATCCTAGAATGCAATGAAATTCTTCTTTTGATCCGGGTCTATCAATTTGATCATCTTGTTAACGAGAGTCCAAACATGATGGAATATCCGATGGGGCATTTACTTACGTCGTTTTTTCACTATACACTATTATCGCTTCCAACTTTTTAAGCTTACGGCCAAAATCCTAACCTGTTCCGCAATAGTTGATGATGTCATGAACTTCCTTTTTTTTAGAATTTAGAAGTTTATTATTTATATTAGAATTGTTTCAGTGCAATTAATGCAAGAAAAGTCATTTTTCTGACATTACATTTCCTGGCGTCTCGTTTACACTGCCATCGCATAATCTGATTCTGAATAAATTCAGTGTATTACTGAATTTAAGAATCGATTACATTCATAATTACAGGCGCCACGATAGCATAGCGGTTAAAAAGGCAAGACCTGCAAAGCTAAGATGTATTGTTGGTTTAGTGGGTTCGATTCTTGGTCTAGGCCTTGGATTTTATTTAATGGTTAATATGAGAAATTTATAGTAAAGTATGTTTGGCGGTTATAGGCTAGACCCGCAAAGCTAAGATGTATTGTTGGTTTAGTGGGTTCGATTCCCCCGGTCTAGGCCTTGGATTTTATTTAATGGTTAATATGAGAAATTTATAGTAAAGTATGTTTGGCGGTTATAGGCTAGACCCGCAAAGCTAAGATGTATTGTTGGTTTAGTGGGTTCGATTCCCCTGGTCTAGGCCTTGGATTTTATTTAATGGTTAATATGAGAAATTTGTAGTAAAGTATATTAGGCGGTTATAGGCTAGACCCGCAAAGCTAAGATGTTTTGTTGGTTTAGTGGGTTCGATTCCCCAGGTTTAGGCCTTGGATTTTATTTAATGGTTAATATGAGAAATTTATAGTAAAGTATGTTTGCTAGACGCCTCCGTCCATGACACCTAATTTGGCAATTGGACGTAAAGCCGGCCTGTAAAATAAAATTCATAATTACTAAAAGGGTCGAGTAGTAATTAAGGGCTTTTAAAAGAGGCGATTCTAAGACGCGTCTACAAACCCATAAGACCTTTCCGGTAAATATTGCGGAGAAACTGCATTATGGAATTCGTTCGAACGATAAAAACGTGCCCAAAACGATGAACAAAAGCCGTGCTCATATTACTAAAACGTTTTTTCGAACTCAGGGAACTTCAAAACCCCCCATTTTAAGATTGATGAAATCAAGAAATCCACAACAATCGATCTTCCTCTCTAGATATGATGAAATTCTTTATTATAAATTGTTAGAAAAAGTTTTCTGAAATCTTGTTTCCTCTTTTATTATTTCCAGTTCAAAGACGATCCAGCCATTTTCTATAAAGGAAATGACAGGCTCATTCCAAGCGAAGAGAGAAGTGACACAGAATGGCATCTCAGGATCTCTTTGCTAGCGCCTCACTTCACAATAATATCCCACTTTCCCCTGGAGGAATTCCTGATTAAATTGAATAATGCATAATCAAAAAAGGACAATGGAGAGCTTGGAAATAACAAAAATAACAGCTGATTGCCAAACGTAAACATTGAAAACAATTATTTGATTGTAATATGGCGATTACTATTCTAAACCGGAGTCCTTGACCGTGGAACGATTCGGCTCCCTCCTCTTTGTTTACAACTAAGGAAATCATTTTTTTTTATCACTTCCTGTATTGCATAGTTATGAAGTAGGAAACGTTATTTATAATTATGAAGGCCATTTAATTTTCCAGGTTCCTATTTCCATGAAAAGCTTCGACAAGCTTTACTGGGGGGGTGTCCGTGTTAGTTTTGAGGTAACGTTCTGTTCTGTTTTTTTTTTTTTTTTTTTTTTTACCATTATTCGCGTCCTCATTTTGTGTGACAGCTGCTGTATTACTAGTCTCTTTGATATCCGTCACCCAAGGCAGTGAAAATGACGTGAGTGGAATTTCTAGTGTTAATTGTACTCTAGATGAAGTTTGTTCAGGATTACTTCAAAACGTGAAGCTGCAAAGTGCCCAAGCAATTAGCAGGTAGAGCCAGCACAATGGTGTCCAACTACGTTTTCATCTGTGAATCGTTAGTTATTTTCACACTTTTATATCTGGCTCAACTTTGTAGATTTTAAAGCTCCTTGTTTTTACACGCACTTACTATGTAAAGAGACGGTAATCACGAGCTTGGCTCCTGAATCCACTAAGTCCTCAAAAGAGATTGTTTCAAATTACCAGTGTTGTCCATAGGAATGTGGATTCCCATGGGAAACGTCCCATGGGATGGGATGGGATGGGACAGCATACATTTGAATCGGTTATTGCAGAAACAACACATGTGACATTTCGGCCATTTTGGGTTTTTTTACATTATTTCATAATTTGAGCCTTAACTCACATTTTAGTGCAGAAATAACACATCTGCAGTAGTTTAAACAGTCTTAACGGCCGCGTAAATATTTCATTTAGAACAGAAAGAACTCATGTGTTACACAAGTGTTGTTTCTTGCAGTCAACAAACATGGCGCTCAAAGCCAATATCAGCTGATGTACACTGCACCGTTCCTTATACTGTCAGTTTGTTGCATTTTTAATGCATTTTTTTTTTTAATTATTTTTAATGAACTTGACAGACAACTCCATTTTTGATAAAATTATACACTTTTTTCCGGTAAGGGGTCACTCATTTCTACCATGCGACCGTGACTTCGAGTGTGTCAGAAGGTTGATAAGACGAGCTGATCGAATATACACTTCGGAGCAATATATTGATTTAATAAGGAGGGCAAGTTCCAAAGGCAGATTTTCAGTTAAATACATTTCAAATTCTAATATCATTCAAAAAATGGAGGCCAAACCACTACAAAAAAAACAGTTTCTAAAAACAATGCAGTGCCGGAACTACCAACTCAATTAGCGTACAATGGCAAGTTACCAATCAACGCAAAAAAAGTAACTGATATAAAGAAACTGAGTTCATATCTTCTTGGATATAACTTTTACAATGATAAGGATATGACTAGGCCTTACAATACCAGGATCTCGGGATCCCGAATACCGGAATCCCGGACGATTTTTGTCCATAATTAAAAACCGGTATTTATGTAAAAATACTGGTATTTTTGTATTACATTGGTTGATAAAAATTCAATTTATCATTTTTCAGATAAAGAATTTAATTTATTATCTTCAATTATTGCTGCTCTTACTCCTGTAAAATTAACAGTAGATGCATTATGCCGAAAAGATGCAAATCTTTTGACGGCTGACGCTTCTTTGACATTTATGTTAAATACTCTTTCCCAGCAAAAATCTACAATTGCATTAGAATTATTGGAAGCATTAAAATCTCGAATTTTACTGCGACGAACTGAATTATCACAAATACTTCAGTATCTGCAAAAAGGCTCACAAGATGTTGTAGAAGTATTTAAACGCATATCCAAATTTACACTCATTAAAAAAATTGTAAGTTTAACAAAACGGCTCACACATGAAAATCTAGAAGATACAGAAGATATGGAAGTTGTGCAAGAAACATCCCTTCCAATATCTTTTCAAATTAGTAACGAAACAATATTAGAATCTGACAAGGTAAACGTAAACGCATTTAAGAGAAAACTACAGGCAGCAATAGACGAAACACTAAATACTTCACCCGTGCCTGCGTTTAAAAAAATTCCAAGTCTGGAACAAAAAAATAAAAGATGAAATTACTTTTTTTTTGAAAAAACAGGAACCAAAGGAACGTATTTACAAAATGTGTATGATTTCTTAATGACAATAGTGCCGACAAGTGTAGAATCAGAAAGAGCTTTTTCAGCGGCTGGTTATATTTGTACGAAAATTCGGTCCTCGCTTGATGATGAAACGATTGATTGTTTATGTTTTTTAAGAGCTTACTTTAATAAACAAAACGCAAGTTATTAATATTGTTTCATAAATACTTTCAATTAATTATATTTTTCGCATCTTTAATTACATAACGCCATGCGAGCCTATTATATGTAAAATATAACATAAAATTTAATATGTACTTTTTTTATTTGCACGATTTTTTTATCTATCTATTCCTACTCTCTATGTAATAAAATTAATAATATCTACTCATTTCAGAACAATATTTATTAGATTTCAGCAATTATTTGTTAACAAGTCAATATAATATCTGATGTAAGTAAAAATATAACTAGAAATTTTTTTATTAATAATACCGGTTTTAATACCGGTATCCCGATATTTCAAATTTCAAATATCAAATACCGGCATTCAGATTTTACTTCGGTATTGTAAGCCCTAGATATGACTGACCTGCTACTCATGTACAATCAGAGTTTACTGAATACAGTGACAATGAGTAATGGTAACGAAGTGTGGCCATGAAATTTAATGAAAATATCAACATACTATTACGTTAAATAACATATTGTACTTTAATAAATTTATTTTTTGTATTTTCCGTTCTATTGATAGAATAATCAATAAAGTGTTATCAGTTTCAATGAAAAAATAGTCTGTAGAGAATAATGTTTATTTTTCAAAACCCTTTTTTGCAGAAACCACACATGTGAAAAAATTTAAACTTAAATTTAAGTACTATATGAAAGGTTACATAAATAAAACCCAACCCTAATTATGCCCAAGACCCCATGAAACGTATATGATTCAGCAATATACCCAAAAACTAATGTTTGCTTATCCTTTACAATTTTTTCCTTTCCTGAAAAATTGTGATTTTGTAACGTGAGTTGTTTTCTGCAATAACCGATTCATTTGTATTTCCCAAGGTAGTCGATACTTCGATATTGTAAAATAAATTTAGGCTGAAATTTACAGTTGCGTAAGTGCAACAAAATAGAATGCATTCATCATCTATGTAACTGCATGATGCTGTGAAAAGGATTTCGAGTCTAAAGTATAATTCAGGTTTTCCTAGATTTTTTTAAAGGCTCTGTCTAGGTTTTCTCAATTTAACGAGCGGTAACACTAAAGTTAAAGTTAATAAATTTAGTCGTTTTGCATGTCTCTTTGTACATTTAGTCCTATTTAGTAGACACTAAACGTAAACTTTCATAAATTTAATAATTTTATTTGAACTGTATTCCATATTAATATTATAATGGGAATCCCGTGGGATGGGACAGGCATAAATTGCCATGGGATGGGATGGGATGGGACAGAAAAATATGTCCCATGGACAAGCCTGCAAATTACCATCCCCGTCATCACTGCAAATGAAACACCATTCAGTCCATCTCCCCATCAATGATAGAGCACCACGATATGGGAATAAACTTAACAACACCAGAAAAATTCCCCTAAAAACTGGCCCCCAGAAAGAGCTATCAATCACACCTACGTATATTTATGCGTAGGACAAGAATGTAGTTTTCTTTAAAGAGGTTTACCCCCCCAATACAAAAGAGGCTTTCCTCAAATACAGATTTTTCCCCTTCAACTGATCACCCCAAATTTCTGCATCTCTCTCTCTCTCTCTGTCTGACAGCCTCCAGCTTCCAAAACAGCTCTCACACAAACAAGTCGCCGAGGGTACTTCTTCGCTTCCTGCAGCTATACCACTTTATTTCCTATTCACTGCGTTATCTCTGTTCCCCACTTCCGTTTATGTATACACGGCCATCTTAATCTCTTCTTCTCTCTCTCTCTTCCTTCACATATTTTTCTCTTACTTCCCCTTATTTTTTCCTTTCCTTCTCAAATACCACAGTATACGTATTCCTTCAGGAAAAAAAAAAATTAATTTCCTCAGCAGACTGACTCCTTCCTTTAGATACATAAACCGAGTTTCCGTTCTTAACAGTAGTACACTTTCTAAAATAATATTTGGCTCTCAGTTGTAGAAAATACTTATTCGTGGAAGAAAACTGCTTACTTTTAGCGAAAAACGAATTTTTGTTGACGGAAAAGCGTCCTAGATTTAAATATAATGTTAACATAGACGTCATTTAGTTTTCACGGCCCCCGCTCCAGCCGCCCCACAAAGATGGAAAAATACTTGAAAACATAGCCATTGACACGAACATGAAATGATGCTGGTTTTAAAAAATATTCACAAAACTTACTTTAAAAGCCTTTGAAGCTACTCCTCTTCGTCGTAACTTAGCAATGCTTGCAATCATTTTAAAATCTATAAACGTTTCTTCAAAGGAAACATCCGTTTTATGAATTTGAAAAAAAAGGTTACTGTGTGTGTGTGTGGGGGGGGGGGCATTTCATTTCGTTAAAAACATTTCATAATTGTTATTAACGTGGCAGTGGTTTCCTCGTGAGCACATCCTCCACTCACATATTTAAATTTGCTCGTAAACTACAGTGCATGTATAGTGTATTTTGTAAGAGAACATTGTCCAGGCGCCACGGTAGCCGAGCGGTTAAGAGACTAGAGACCCCGCCAAGCTAAGATATATTGTTGGTTTAATAGGTTCGATTCCCCCAGTCTAGGCTTTAGATTTTATTTAATGGTTAATATGAGAAATTTACAGTAAAGTATGTTAGGCGGTTATAGACTAGACCCGCAAAGCTAAGATGTATTGTTGGTTTAGTGGGTTCGATTCCCCTGATCTAGGTCTTGGATTTTATTTAATGGTTAATATGAGAAATTTATAGTAAAGTATGTTAGGTTAGGTTATAGGCTAGACCCGCAATGCTAAGATGTATTGTTGGTTTAGTGGGTTCGATTCCCCTGGTCTAGGCTTTAGATTTTATTTAATGGTTAATATGAGAAATTTATAGTAAAGTATGTTAGGCTGTTATAGGCTAGACCCGCAATGCTAAGATGTATTGTTGGTTTAGTGGGTTCGATTCCCCTGGTCTAGGCCTTGGATTTTATTTAATGGTTAATATGAGAAATTTATAGTAAAGTATGTTAGGCGGTTATAGGCTAGACCCGCAATGCTAAGATGTATTGTTGGTTTAGTGGGTTCGATTCCCCTGGTCTAGGCTTTAGATTTTATTTAATGGTTAATATGAGAAATTTATAGTAATGTATGTTAGGCTGTTATAGGCTAGACCCGCAAAGCTAAGATGTATTGTTGGTTTAGTGGGTTCGATTCCCCTGGTCTAGGCTTTAGATTTTATTTAACAGTTAATATGAGAAATTTATAGTAAAGTATGTTTGCTAGTCGCCTCCGTCCACGGCACCAAATTGGTAGTTGGACGTAAAGCCCGCCTGAAAAAATAGGCGATTACTTTACTTTACTTGTACGGGGCGCGCCACTGACCTCAGAGAGAATGAAAGAGAATAAATAAATAAATTAATTAATTTAAAAAAACTGTTTTTCGACTCAATCTCTAAAACGGATATTTCCGGAGTCTCGATACTAAATCGCACATCAATAAATTTAATGACAGCAAAATAAAAATAAAAATTTATTTTTATTTTAGATATTATGACGCAATAATTTGGACATTAAATTAAATAATAGAATCGAAATATATTGCTCACCGGGATAGAAGCCTCATAAAACAGGATTTAATGTTCAGTAACAGCAATTGAAGGACTCTTTTCCAAATCAATGAGATAATTGATGGGGGAAATTTAAAATGTGTAATAAAACAAATTTATTACTTTAAAAATGTGTTCAATAATTCCAGTTTTATTATACTAAATTATTTATTAAAAGATGTATTATTTTAATATCCAATATAGAATCTTGTCTGTCGCATTAAAATAGCGGAACTGGGAATATTTGTGACAGACACCATGTCAGTCGCACAGATGTTATGTTACTTAATATTAAATTTTGCATCAACGACTCACCACATCTTGACTATGATTCTAAAAGCTTCTTACTCACAAATTTTCTTCAAATTTAGAACATTTGTGTCAAAATTTAATTCAGACCATCATTTTATAGTTTGTAACCGTACATTATATTGTTAAATTGTAACCTTACCAAGAGTCTTAACGCCAAGAACTGACCTAAAAACCGTAATACCGTAAAGTAGTAAAGTAATTCCCTATTTTTTCTGGCAGGCTTTAAGTCCAACTACCAATTAGGTGTCGTGGACGGAGGCGTCTAGCAAACATACTTTACTATAAATTTCTCATATTAACTGTTAAATAAAATCTAAAGCCTAGACCAGGGGAATCGAACCCACTAAACCAACAATACTTCTTAGCATTGCGGGTCTAGCCTATAACCGCCTGACATACTTTACTGTAAATTTCTCATATTAACCATTAAATAAAATCCAAGGCCTAGACCGGGGAATCGAACCTACTAAACCAACAATTCATTTTAGCATTGCGGGTCTAGCCTATAACCGCCTGACATACTTTACTGTAAATTTCTCATATTAACCATTAAATAAAATCCAAGGCCTAGACCGGGGAATCGAACCTACTAAACCAACAATTCATTTTAGCATTGCGGGTCTAGCCTATAACCGCCTGACATACTTTACTGTAAATTTCTCATATTAACCATTAAATAAAATCCAAGGCCTAGACCGGGGAATCGAACCTACTAAACCAACAATTCATTTTAGCATTGCGGGTCTAGCCTATAACCGCCTGACATACTTTACTGTAAATTTCTCATATTAACCATTAAATAAAATCCAAGGCCTAGACCGGGGAATCGAACCTACTAAACCAACAATTCATTTTAGCATTGCGGGTCTAGCCTATAACCGCCTGACATACTTTACTGTAAATTTCTCATATTAACCATTAAATAAAATCCAAGGCCTAGACCGGGGAATCGAACCTACTAAACCAACAATTCATTTTAGCATTGCGGGTCTAGCCTATAACCGCCTGACATACTTTACTGTAAATTTCTCATATTAACCATTAAATAAAATCCAAGGCCTAGACCGGGGAATCGAACCTACTAAACCAACAATTCATTTTAGCATTGCGGGTCTAGCCTATAACCGCCTGACATACTTTACTATAAATTTCTCATATTAACCATTAAATAAAATCCAAGGCCTAGACCAGGGGAATCGAACCCACTAAACCAACAATACTTCTTAGCATTGCGGGTCTAGCCTATAACCGCCTGACATACTTTACTATAAATTTCTCATATTAGCCATTAAATAAAATCCAAGGCCTAAACCTGGGGAATCGAACCCACTAAACCAACAATACATCTTAGCTTTGCGGGTCTAGCCTATAACCGCCTAATATACTTTACTACAAATTTCTCATATTAACCATTAAATAAAATCCAAGGCCTAGACCGGGGAATCGAACCTACTAAACCAACAATACATCTTAGCATTGCGGGTCTAGCCTATAACCGCCTGACATACTTTACTATAAATTTCTCATATTAACCATTAAATAAAATCCAAGGCCTAGACCGGGGAATCGAACCTACTAAACCAACAATACATCTTAGCTTTGCGGGTCTAGTCTATAACCGCCTAACATACTTTACTATAAATTTCTCATATTAACCATTAAATAAAATCCAAGGCCTAGACCAGGGGAATCGAACCCACTAAACCAACAATACATCTTAGCTTTGCGGGTCTAGTCACTTAACCGCTCGGCTACCGTGGCGCCCCCATATACCGTAGATAAAATGATGGAAAGAAAAAAATAAATTATAAATCTATTTGTACGTGTGTATTCAAAGAAATTTACAGTAAAGCCTAGGGAGCATGTTTAAAGGGATATTCGCTCCGCACTTCCAGTTAATTTTGGGCTAAAAAACCCTAATTCACAAAATTGTGAAAAGAAAAGTGAAATTAAAAAAAAAAAAATTCCATCAATTTATAGATTTGTGATTAATGAAGCACTGGTGAACAAAAGGCAAATGGGATAGGAGGGGGAGTCAACAACCCAGTAGAACTGATTCACACTAAATTATATTTTGGTGGGTGGAGGGAGCCAGACAAATAGAGGAGCTCCAGAATTGGGACAGCTTTTATCTCACTCCATGACAACAAGCCTGGGGACATGTCAACTGCAGGCGGAGATTTGTTTTTTTTAAATCATCCTCATCTACTGTTCCCCCTCCACACACACAAAACAAGCGCAGAATCCCTTGGTTAATTTCATATCATCATTATGAAACTAATGTTTTAATTAACTACGTAGTATTGTGCCCTTTCTCTATTTTGGAGGCAGTGATTATTGTTTTGTTAGCTTTCACTTCCTTTACTAAATATCCTCTTTTTACTCGTAATTTCTTCCTTTAAAGTAGTCAGATAAAGGTTTTTGTAAGTGTCCAGATTTTCGATTTTCAATTTCTAGGTTTTTTTAAACCGGAAATAACCGGTTTGAGGCCCCCTCTGACTTTTTTTTTTTTAATGTTATGTGTGTATTTTGTCTTTCTGTCCGTGCGTACTCAAATCCCTCTAACTCCAATCAAAAAATCATGGGAATTTCAAATTTGATACTTCACTTAGATGCTAGCAGAGGTCGCCACAAAATCAAGTTTTGGTCAAGATTGGTGTACCGAATGTACAAATTTACAGAATAATTTTTTAAGATTAATTCAAAAACTGCTCCAATGATATTTTTTCTTGCGATTGTGTAAGGTGTAATGGGCGGAGGTATCACCAACTATAATCTTGGTGAGAATTAATTTAGTACAAATAATTCGAGATAGAAGAATATTTATGAGTTATATATATACGTCTTAAAGATTGGAAAATAAATTTAGCATCTAAGCTAAAGTTGAATTTAAGTACAAGTTGAACTGATGAAAATGTAGACTGATCCACTGTGCTGGATAATCCAGCAGTATTGCTGATTTTATGCGTCCTGTTTCATGTTTTAGCGATATTATGCCGCTCCGCAGATCGCATCTTTAAGACGGTCCAGAATAGTTAGAAATCCATAATGTGCCCAAAATAATGAAACCATGCTTCTTTTGAAATACATCCGGAAATAGAAACTTTACTCACTTGAAACTAAAATGAATAAAATCATTATTATTATTTTTTTTTTCTTTTTAATGATTTAAGGCGCGTCAAAATCTACGGTTATTGGCCGGCCTTCGAACAGTGTTCTCTCGTTACAGACAACACTGTCCATCACCGGACAGTGAGCAGTAAGAAGCTCCTAGAAAGAGAAAATCTAAGGGTTTAATCTGTCTATTATTACTATTATTATTATTATTCTGTCCCTTGCCCTAAGCAAGACTGAAATAGTGGTTTTGACCAAATCGAGAATAGATAAGATCCTTCCATTTCGAATCGGTGAAGAAATCATTGAGTCTAAGCCGGCAGCAAAGTACCTCGGATTGATGATAGACTGTAAGCTGAGCTTTGGAGAGCATATTAGAAGAGCGGCTGACAAGGCGGTTAAAGCGGTGACTCGGTTGGGGAGATTGATGGCTAATGTGAATGGGCCCAAGCCAAGTAAGCGTCGACTACTGATGTCTGCGACACAGTCGGCCTTACTATATGGAGCCGAGATTTGGGCAGATACTCTGAATAAGGAGTTTTACAGGAAGCGGATCGGTCATGTCCAAAGACTGAGTGCCCTACGGATCGCTTCAGCATACCGCACTGTATCGGGTCCAGCTATTCTGGTAATTGCAGGAGTGATACCAATCCATTTATTAGCCAAAGAGAGGAGGGCTATATACCTACGGAACGCAGAGCTCAGAAAAGCAGCAGTCCGTAAGGAAGAAAGGGATCGTACCCTGCAGAATTGGCAGGTAGCCTGGGAACAGGAGTCCAGAGGGAGATGGACTTCGAAACTCATTAAGCATGTAAGACCATGGTTGGATAGGCGGTCTGGGGAGGTTAACTTTTATCTCACCCAGTTCTTGAGTGGACATGGATATTTTAGGTCGTATCTCCATAGGATGGGAAAGGTGGCCTCTCCGTGCTGCCTCTTCTGTCCAGAGGTGGTTGATGACGCTTCCCACACATTTTTTGTGTGTAGTCAATGGGCTACTCAGCGTGACCAGCTGGTACAGAAGATAGAGGATTTCTGTCCGGACTCTATCATCGATAAGATGATAGGCCAAGAGGAGACCTGGAACAGTGTGTCAAGCTTTGTACACTCGGTTCTTCAAGAGAAAAAAGGGTATTTAGATGCATAGAAAGAAATAGGAGAGGGCCTTTAGGGCCTATAAAGACCTGGCCTGAAGTAGTGTGCTGAACAGTTCCGGGCCAGTGTTCCGCAGTTAGAGGAGGTGTTTTAGTGGGTAGCCACCAGGGAGTCCCACACTTCGCGCATAAAGCGTTTCACCTACCTTCGATAAAAAAAAAAAAAAAAAAAAAAAAAAAAAAAATATTATTATTATTATTATTATTATTACTATTATTACTATGATTATTATTGCAATTTAGAATTTATATTTTATTTAGAACCAGTCAATCAACGTTACTCCAAATCAGTCGAATCTAACTTCTTGCCTTAATATTTTTAACTATTTTATTAACCTATTCAATTTAGAGTTAGTATCAGAAATATCTGTTTAAGGGTCCCCTAAGTCCGAAAAAGTGATTTATTTCTATAAAAAATGGTATTTCATGCATAGAGTAGTTGTTATTTGTGGTAAAAAGTGGAAATTTCGCCGAAATTTTCACATGATTGCACAATTTTTTTCTAGCTGGAAAACAGAAAGTAAAAAGTCTTAGACATTTTCTACAGCATGAAAGTGTACTAAATTCACACTCCAGCAAGTGGTGCAGTCTGGTGGAGAAAACTATTGAAAAGCGATTCATACAGGTTCATGTCCAGGGTGTGCTTTCGATGGACTCAAATACAGCTTGATTTCACCCTTTTAGATACCTTAATCAGAAAGGAGAGTCTATTTTTTCATGTCGGTTTTAATGGCTTCTACTTTTATTTAACAATTAAATAAAATCCAAGGCCTAAAGACCGGGAATTGAACCCACTAAACCAACAATACATATTAGCATTGCTGGTCTAGTATCTTAACCACTCGGCTACAGTGAGCGCCTCAGAACAGAGAGTGTTTTTAACGGCTCTAAGTGAGAAAAAAAAGTGTTATAGCGTTCGTTTTAAGGGCTAACCTAAGCCTGTCTTATCCTATTAGTAAACTTAATTAAGTGAAAACTGAATTTTTTTTTTTTCTATTGATGTTTTTGCTGGAACAATAAGACGGAGAATAATTAAATCAATTGCCGAATCATTTTTACTTTAATATCAATAATTACGCCCTTGAGAATTGTAACTGACGATAAAAATAAGGAAAACAAACTCAAATAATTATTTAGGCTACAGGTGGATTGAACTTATTAAAAATACTCAAAAAAAAATGAGGAAAAATGCTAAATTTAGAAAACAATAGTTGATAAGTGCGTGAAACACAATATGGCTTCACATGATTATTATATTTTTAATAAGTCACAAACGTATTATTACAAAATTTTGGTTAACTTTCTCCCAATTATATTTTTTTAGTTAATTAGAATTTATTTAACTTTTTTTCAATTAACCAAACATTTCAATTGGGGTCCTTGGTAGTTCTCGTTTGGATATAAGTACGCAAAGTTTAGAAATAAACTCTATAGTAGGGTCCACCAATCAAACTGATTGTACTTCTTCATAGAAATGGCATTTATACACGTAAGTTTTGGTTTTTTATTCATTTATTTCACTGAAATTATTTAGACTGTTGTGTTGTAAATGATGAACCCTCCCAGGATGCTGGTCTTTCATTTTTATCCTTTTGATATTCATCTTCTTAAGATTTTCTTCTTCTTTCGCTTCAATAGGGGTACCGTTGAAGCGGAAAAGAAATCCCTTAAGATTGGGCTATAGGTTTAAAGAAGGGGGATTTCCTCCTTAGGAAAGATTACCTTCTTAGGGAGGATTTCCTTCTTAGGGAGGATTTTTCTTCAAGGATCTTCGCGTCTCTTAAGGTACCCCAAGCTAACCAGCACATGCAACATTTAAGAGGGAACGTCATTTAAAGGCTTGAGTGGGTAAATCGTGCAGCACTCTTACCAATTGCACCATACAATACTCCACACAACATGCAAAGAAAAAAAAAGAACCACTTGCAGAGATGGTTGATGAGTCAAATGGTGGTTTTGGATTTAGACAAAGGATAAACTTCTAATTCGGCCTAATCTTAAGTGGCGGATGGATAGATGGCATAGGATGGGTAACTGGGCTACAAAAAATTTGGATTTCCAAAACCCTAACGGTATAATTGCTCTTTCCCCACTAATAAGGGATCTTGAAGGGAAACTTCCCTCCAAAAAAAGCCTGCTCAAACAGGTGTTGGGAGAAGATATTTACATAGAGAGAGAATGAGCTTTTGAGAAAAAGGAGTTCTGACTTCAGGGAGCACTTATTCCCCCAAAATTGCGCCACCTCTCTGGGAATCTCCCTAGAGCATCTGGTTGTTATCAGGGTTTCTTAAAATCTACGCCCTCCTTAACACCCTCTAAACTTTTTTAAATTTGAGAAAATATCTAGTTATCTACTGACTAGCGGCCTCACCTCTTTCTTCCCAGAACTTTAAGGCTGAACAGCCTGGTTTACCCTCTGGAGCCCTGCTCAGGAAACCGTGGGAAGCGTTGGGCGGATGGACGGCTGCGTTTATCGCTAACTGGCCGACTCTTTGCTCTACCTGGTGGTGCTTTATCGGAGCGGAAACACCCTATATCTTCGGCCTGTTCTAATTTGTCAGTTTACTACGTGATTTTTCTTCTTTTATTACATGAATTCACGAGAGGGTATTACTCTAACATGTTTGGAAAGACATACGGACAATTGTACACGCTTCTTGTTGAGATTTAAGCTATTTAATCTTGTCTTAGAACTGGACTCTACTTAAATATAAAGCCTACAATTATATTTTTATAGCACATCAAAAAATCTTAAACTTTTTTACTAAAAAATCATCCAACTAATTCAGCATAATTTTCATGTTTTCTTTTTGCCAGAAAATTGCTATATTATTAGCAGTAATAGCGATCTGTCTGGCCGGCAATAAAGTGACTGACAGAGATAATTCTGACACCAACGTTCAAGTAGATACGAATACTGTGGTCGGCGGAGGATCGGCCTTAGCCAATCAAAACAGCGCACACACACAGATAACGGGAGATAATTGGGCACCAATTATTGGAATCCAAGATTCGAGTACCACAGATCTTGACGATGAAGATGAAGATGATTCTGAAGATGACGCTGACAAATAATGTAATTGACTAATCTAACAAATCTGCGAAATTTCACGATGAAATCACTTTAAAAAATATATTATATATATATCATAATAAACTTCTTATTCAATTAAAAATTGTTAATTTTTTCATTTCTTTTTTAACAATAACCATCAGAAATCAGAATTCAGCTAGCCTCTCCCAAAAAATTTTAAATAAAAATATATTACGCTTATTTCTAAGTAGTTATTGTGACAAGTTTGGACATGAATAGCCAACAAAAATAACCTGATGTGAAACCTCACAAGGCTTTGAAAATGAAACAGCACTATCTATATTTAATTCTTTATTAACAATAATAACTATAAAAAAGGGAAGGGATTAGCTACGCGGTGAGCGTACTGGACTCCCACGCGGAGGTCCCGGGTTCGAATCCAGCTGCTGACCCTTAGATTTTCTCTTCCTAGGAGCTTCTTACAACTCACTGTCCAGTGATGGACAGTGTTGTCTGTAACGAGAGAACACTGTCCGGAGGCCGGCAGTGCACTGAAAAAAGCTCGGGGCGCCAATAACCTGAGATGTTGACGCGCCTTAAATCATTAAAAAAAAAATAACTATTAAAAAAAAAATCTACGTAATGAAATGAAACTTCGGTAGAAATGTAGATCCTTCATAGAGCAGCTGGATAGATGAGTAAGATAATACTAGTTAAAGTTCTTATCAAGCTGGATGATCTACATATTCTGTAGCCGGCTGATACAGTATAGCATCTTGTGGTGAACAGATTCCCTTTGGAGAAAATATTAGTGTAAAATCGGACTGTAGATGGAAAATCCCACCACCAAATAATAACTGGGATGAAAATTCACACAATTTCCTTTCTTTCAATTTCCCAGGTTTCCCTCTTTCAAGATTTCTAGCTGCATAGAATTTCCAATAGATTCCAGATGGCTTTCATTAAATTTAAGGAGGTTAGCCAAAGAGTATACGCCAAGGCGATCTGAGAGTCTATTGTGGTACCCGCTAAGACTAGAAAGGCTTCTGGCCAAAGTATGAAAGGCGGCCTGGGATTTTCCTTCCCTCTACCGAAGAGCCGAACCCACACAGCCGAAATAGTCCTTCACGCAGACACAATGCGGGCAGTGCGGTTTCCTGATCTATTCCTTACAAAAAAAAAAACTGCATAGTCTGACTCTGACTGAGGCCTTAAGTCTTTATTCCATCTACAGTGGACCTACTGCCCATCCTCTCGGCTTTCCTGGGATTCCCCTTCCCGCTCCAATACTATGACTTAATAAGCACCACCCATTTCTTTGGGGGGAATCTATCAAGTGTACTGCAACCTCAAAGCTCTTGCTAGTACCAGAAAATCCCAATAGCTATCCCACCAGTTCCCAAGATGACCAGTAAATCCCAAAATCCTCTCAGATTGTAAGGATGGTATGTCCTACTCCACCAGCACTTGGAAATTTCCCAGGGGTCTGTTAAGATTAGATTTTAATAGGGCGGCCCTTAAGGCCTACGCTACTGCGGCTCCAAGTATCTATTGTGGCTCCCTTGCCCTCCAGACCCGTCCGTTTAATCAGATTCTTAATTCTGGGAGAGCAACTCCTGGGTAAAGCTGCTCAGGCCTTGGTTTTTCCTCCCCCGAAGAGTAACATCCTTAGCCCAGACCAGCCCCTCACACTGGACACAACACGTGCAGAGTGCCCGTTTCCTCCTCATCCTTCTCCTCTTACTGACAGAACCTACAAAAGGCTACCATCAGGCAGGTGCCCATGCTATGCACAGATGCTTTCTGAGCCTGCATTTAGGCCCAGTTAATAGGCCCTACAATTATCCTTATAGACCCCACGCGGCCTTGACGGATTAATTCTGCAGTCAGCCTTGGCTGATTTGCCCGTAAAGGTGTATGTTATCTCACTTGAATAATATGGTATCACAGTTAGTTAGTAAGTATATTTCTTCATCCATCTACAGTTCCCACACAGAATCTGCAACCGCCGTTCTAGAGCCCAACTACTTCAGGTGGGTCGACAATTGGGGACCATAATGAAACCCATCAGTTTGAGGAATTTATTCAGGATGTACCCCCCTGATAAAGCATTTTTTTATAATGCCACTAAAAAACTGCACAGGACCCTTCCTGCCAGGTCGTGATTCATTTCCCCTTTTTTTCCAACCACATCCTGTTCCCCCCAAGGGAAAAATGTTTTCAAATAATAGTTATAGCTATTTATTTGGGTAAAATTAAGTTTAAAAGAAAAGCCATGAAAAAATGGCCATAATTTTCCTCTGGTTACAAAAAAAAATATAAAAAATCTTAGAGTTTCTTCGGAAAAACATTTTCACATTAAAGTCTATGCTGTTCATGCTCACACCTCCTCAGAACCTAAGCAGAGGCTACAGAAGATATATACATAGATACGAAACATTCGAAAACGGAAAGAATACCTTGCTAAAAAAAATAGGAAACCCAATTTACAACATTAAATTAATCACTTTAGGTGGCCATGCATTTTGTTTATCTCCCATATTTTTTCATAATTAAAATTTGTTAATTACAGCTTTTTATCACTTAAAGAAAAGTGGTCATTAAACTAATTAATACATTTACGACTTGTCGTGACTTGCCGAACATTTTGCACTTTGGTATAAAAATTTCCATTGGTTAGTGCGTATGGTCAAAGGAGCGGAAGAAGCTTTATGTTTTAAGGCTGTTCGACTAAAGAATCAGAATCTTTCCGCTGATTGGGTGGCCAATTAGTACCACAGGATAATGATGCCTTTTAAATATGTAAGCTCTAACATACTTTACTATAAATTTCTCATATTAACCATTAAATAAAATCCAAGGCCTAGACCTGGGGAATTGAACCCACTAAACCAACAATACATATTAGCTTTGCGGGTCTAGCCTATAACCGCCTAACATACTTTACTACAAATTTCTCATATTAAACATTAAATAAAATCCAAGGCCTAGACCAGGGGAATCGAACCCACTAAACCAACAATACATCCCAGCATTGCGGGTCTAGTCTCTTCACCACCTAACATACTTTACTATAAATTTCTTATATAAACCATTAAATAAAATCCAAGGCCTAGACCAGGGGAATCGAACCCACTAAACCAACAATACATCTTAGCATTGCGGGTCTAGCCTATAACCGCCTGACATACCTTACTATAAATTTCTCATATTAACCATTAAATAAAATCCAAGGCCTAGGCCAGGGGAATCGAACCCACTAAACCAACAATACATTTTAGCATTGCTGGTCTAGCCTATAACCTAACCTAACATACTTTACTATAAATTTCTCATATTAACCATTAAATAAAATCCAAGGCCTAGACCAGGGACATCGAACCCACTAAACCAACAATACATCTTAGCATTGCTGGTCTAGCCTATAACCTAACCTAACATACTTTACTATAAATTTCTCATATTAACCATTAAATAAAATCCAAGGCCTAGACCCCGGGAATTGAACCCACTAAACCAACAATACATATTAGCTTTACAGGTCTCGCCTCTAACCGCTCGGCTACCGTGGCGCTTCAAGTATGAAGATTATGTCCATTTGGAGTTTTCTCACGATTTATCCGTTAAAAAGGTTCTTTGAGTTCGAAAAATGCTTTTTAATGGCTGTAAATGGAAAAACCAAAAAATTGCAGATAGATAAATTTACTTTTTCGGTTTTTTTGCACAGAATTGGTACTTATTGGAACTTATTGGTACTTATTGGAACTTATTGGTACTTATTGGAACTTATTGGTACTTATTGGTACTTATTGGAACTTATTGGTACTTATTGGTACTTATTGGTACTTTTTGGAACTTAAGTCGCTTAATTCGAGGTAGCAATTTTCTTAAATAGATTTTTCTTTTCTTTTGTAAACTTTAATTTTCTGGAAAATATATTTAAAGATTTTTAACTACGTATATGAAGCTAAATGGTAAATAATGGTGAAATGTGCATCGTGCTAGGGCGTGCTTTTGATTGGTTAGTTTCAAAGGAAGTAATTCCCTTCTGTTAATGACGTAATGACGAGGTTACGCTAGCGGCCATTTTTGGGTGGCGCTTTTATAAACCTTGCTCGTACCTTCTTTTTCAATTTATAAATTCTTGTCGCGAAATAAGAAAAACCTTTACATGTATAGTTAATGAAAGGTATTAATTGGAAAGCTAACGTTATCAAAACACACGAACAAAAAAAAAATATAAGGTAATCGTTAATTTTTCCAGGCGAGGCTTATCGTCCCCACTACTGAATTAGGCGTCGTGGACACGGTGAGGAAACTCCATACTTTTACCATTAGTAATTTTCCGACCCCCCTTCCCAAAAAAAACCTTTAAAAACTAGATTTCCCGCTTAGCAGACTC
Organism: Rhodnius prolixus; assembly: GCF_049639745.1. Classification (NCBI taxonomy): domain Eukaryota; kingdom Metazoa; phylum Arthropoda; class Insecta; order Hemiptera; family Reduviidae; genus Rhodnius; species Rhodnius prolixus. The sequence continues at coordinate 37,838,263 of NW_027411582.1, read as the reverse complement.
TCTCTGTTTCATCAATAAAAATCAATTATTAAAATATACCTACAATTGATTCACGCGTCTCCCTTTGGTTTTGTTACAACAGAATGGAGCCATGATTTTGGCATTAATAGCGATCTGTTTGGCTGCTGGAGTCAAATCTGGCGAATCAACTACTGATGATGATGGTGATGGCGATGATGATCAAGATGATGATGATGATGGTGATGATGATGATGATCAAGAAGATGATGATGATGATGATGATGATACCAATTCTGATAATGGGAATAGCGTTACACAATATTCTGAACAAATCACCATAAATGGAGACAATACGGAGCCCATCATTGGAATTAAGAAAAGTGGCCATTCTAAGGGAAAACAGAGCCACCATTCTGATGATGATGATGATGTCGATGAATCTAAAAGCCAAGAAGATAGTAGTTCAGGTGATGATGCTGAAAGTTAAAGTGAAGCCGTTGGCAAGTGAATCTAGATGGCAATCCAAGATGGCCGGTGTGAAACAGCTGTTTTGAATTTCTCATAGATTTTGGCGCGCAAATTTTTATTTTATTTAGAAAAAAAAAATACGATGTAATAAAAATAATTCATGAAAACTCACAAAATTGTTTTCTTTTCTTTTTCCTTTAAAGAAAATAAACTAACTGGGCCTAAATTATTCATTCATCGCATTGTCAGAATTTAACTCCATACTTGTCAATATCAAAGTTACAATAAATCAAAATTTGTTAATATCGATGGTACCAGTTATTTATCATTTATTTATTTGTTTTATGCAATCACATACAAAGAGTTGAGCTCATTAATACAAAAGTAAGTAAATAAATATAAGTAAAGAAAGAAACTTTCATTAAGTAAATAGTAATACAAAAATATAAATGAAACTGAATAAACTATAACATAAAATTAAGATTAAATAGGCAAATTACAATTTAAATCAATAAAGTTGGGCCCCCCCTTCTCAGACATTCTTTTAAATAAATAAATAAAAACACAATTCATAATAAATTTATCATTTTGAACCAGAGAGTGTATAATACAGAAAGGACATCTTTCTAAATATTTCTGTCTCAATTGAGTGATACGCTGGACAAATAAACAATATGTGCGGCAAATCTTCCATATACTTTCAAATCACAAAACTGACAGAAAATTATTTGATTGATTAAAGTAAAGTAAAAGTAAAGTAATCGCCTATTTTTTCAGGCGGGGCTTAACGTCCAACTACCAAATTAGGTGTCGTGGACGGAGGCGACTAGCAAACATACTTTACTGTAAATTTCTTTTATTAACCATTAAATAAACTGCACAAGACCTAGACTGAGAATCGAACCCACTAAACCAACAATACACCTTAGCATTGCGGGTCTAGCCTATAACCGCCTAACATACTTTACTATAAATTTATTTTATTAACCATTAAATAAAATCCTAGGTCTCTAGACCGGGACTCGAACCCAGTACCACAATACAAATTAGCTTTGCAGGTCTAGTCTATAACCGCCTAACATACTTTACTATAAAGTTCTCATATTAATCATTAAATAAAAACCAAGGCCTAGACCAGGGGAATAGAACCCACTAAACCAACAATACATCTTAGCATTGCAGGTCTAGTCTATAACCGCCTAACATACTTTACTCTAAATTTCTCATGTGAACCATTAAATAAAAACCAAGGCCTAGACCGGGGAAATTGAACCCACTAACCAACAATACATCTTAGCATTGCGGGTCTAGTCTATAACCGCCTAACATACTTTACTATAAAGTTCTCATATTAATCATTAAATAAAAACCAAGGCCTAGACCAGGGGAATAGAACCCACTAAACCAACAATACATCTTAGCTTTGCGGGTCTAGCCTATAACTGCTCTAACATACTTTACTATAAAGTTCTCATATTAATCATTAAATAAAAACCAAGGCCTAGACCAGGGGAATAGAACCCACTAAACCAACAGTACACCTTAGCTTTGCGGGTCTAGCCTATAACTGCTCTAACATACTTTACTATAAAGTTCTCATGTCAACCATTAAATAAAAACCAAGGCCTAGACCAGGGGAATAGAACCCACTAAACCAACAGTACACCTTAGCTTTGCGGGTCTAGCCTATAACTGCTCTAACATACTTTACTCTAAATTTCTCATGTCAACCATTAAATAAAAACCAAGGCCTAGACCAGGGGAATAGAACCCACTAAACCAACAATACATCTTAGCATTGCAGGTCTAGTCTATAACCGCTCGGCTACCGTGGCGCCTATTAGTGGATTGATTATATAAGTTATTGTTACTGATGTTTTACTGAAATTCAGTATTGACTTGAAGTTCTTAATGTGCAAATACTCTTGTTACTGCTAACGGTACTTTATGAAGAAGGTATTTTTGAGTTCTGTTGTCATACAGACCAATAATAGTAGAGACTAAAATTGGAGTTATTAAGAGATTCAATATCTAAGTTCTTTAAATAAAGTTCATATTTGTATAGTACTATACCAGTTATTTATCACATTTATTACATTTATCGTCTCATCCAGATCCGTAATTTATTATTATTAAGGATTAAAGGAAGTATTTACTTATATATTTTCTTTTGGAAAAAAATGAGTAAATACTTAAATATTATTTTACTTAAATATTTAGTACTTAAATATTACTTAAGTTTAATATTTAAAAATAAATTCTGTTTCTATTTCTTAGAAGCTTCTTCCAGGTCTGATAATGATCACAGAAGGGCCCAAAGAGTTTTCTTCAAAAATTTTCGATTACTTTTATTTTTCCAGTATCCAAGGAGGAAGATTGAGGCTGTTTGGGCACCATAACTTCGAAATGGTGTCAATTTTTAGAATCCGAATTCGTACTAAAACTTTCTGAGTAATAACATTTTTATTGCAAAAATGTAATGTTTTTAGAGAAAAAATTTAAAGTGACGTCACTCAAGAACAGTGGAAAATATGTGAAGTTGGCCGATATGTCATTGAACTCCACTTTAGATGTACTACAACACAGTAGGCCTATGGACAATACTTACTGGTTCACCCTGTTTATTAACAAGTTACGACTTCCGGTTTAGGCCGATTAAGCCTAAAACTTATTGTCGCTTCCGCTGTTACCACCAAAACTGAATATAGCATTTCTATTTCCTTTTTTCCTTTATATATATATATATATATATATATATACGTGCGTACACAAACACATCTAAGAGAGATGGGAAAGAAGGTACACTAGGACAGTGTACGTACTTTTGTCAATCTGTCTCAACAGAAATGGGGGTTGCCACTGCCTTGTTGATTAGTACACTAGTTCGTCCAACCATACACTTAAACACAATAGAATTTCCAAACAATTGTTAACAAAACAGTAACGAGCAAAACTAACTGCTACATACGAGACAGACAAAACCCACACAATGAACACGAACGCCATTGTTTACATTAGGAGCTCTAGAAGTGTGTAAGTGATGGAAGAGAAACACTTCAACGTGTGTTTGTGCTGCCAATGTCTACTTATCACTTGATGATAAGTTCAATCCATACTCGCAGCACAGGAAGTGCTGTACTCTTGTGCTAATTATATTACTTTAAAAGTAATAGTCCTGTTTGTCTGTCTGTTTATATGTGTGTCTGCAAAACTGTCAAAAAAGGAAGAGGAACGTACAAATTTGTTATTGAGGAATCGTCACTAAGACCGACAATTGGCTTTTTGCCAACCGGAAGTAACTCCCACTTTAATTTTTTTTTAAAAAAGGATTTTTCAGTTAGTTTTTTTACTACTAAAAATTACAGCTATAATGGTTTCCCTTTTAAATTGGGGATAATCATTCTACTACTTATTTGTAACCCTTTTCTTGCCCCAAGGAAAATGCGATTAAGGACCCCTTTTCAGGATTAAGGACACTTCTAATTGTAATTTTCCATGAAAAACACGATTACCTAAAAATTTTGGAAAGGGAAAAATCGTGTGATTTTTTCCCAGACCGGAAGTTTACGTAAGCAGCAGTTACCAAAGAAAAAGTGAGAATAGAAAAAAAAGAAAAAATCATTTTTCCTTCATGATAAACAGACCCTTCATCTGAGCCTCGCTTTTCTACAACTTTATTGCGGAAAATGGTTTTAATTTAGGAAAAAAAGAAAATAATAATAAAGCCTAATTAAAATATTAATTATTAAGCTTTCCATAGGAGGGGAAAGAAATAATTTCCCAGAGATAAGTGGCTTTTCTTATTCTTTCTTTTTGGGGGGGGATGGATGGCGGGTAGATTTTCCTCTAGTTGGCTTTGTGTTTTCCCGTTTCTTAAAGGACTGGAAACAGCTGAAGGAGAGAAAGATATTATACAATAAATTTTTCTAAGAGAGGAAAAACTAACTGATCTGCAGCATTTAAGTTAATCTTTCTTTTTCCTGCAGTTTTTTAATTTAAAAATTCTTTTATTTTTCCCCACCCCACTTGGTAAATTCCATGGTTTTTCCTTTGGGGGGTCCCAAACATGTACACTAGAATGTTCCAAAAAAAATTATGACTTTTAAATTTTAAAGAGCCCCGAGCGGAAGATCGAAAGTTCATTCAAGAACAAAAAGTTTGGATCCGTATTAGAGCAAAATCGATTAATATTTAGAGATCGCTTCCATCGATCAAAAGATTTTTGTTTTGCTTTTTTTTATAAAAAAAATCTTAATTAAATGTTTTGTATCTTTTCAAATTATTAGCAAAACATGTAATTGTGCAAAGTTTATTTAAATATAATTCGCTATAAAGACAATGCAGTTGGAATCATTTTAATGGCCATTTTACTTTCAAAGTTTTGAATAATTAAAGAAGCTGTATTTTTTTAAAAAAAAAATATTAAGAAAAATATACATTTTTGAAAGATTTCGATTAATTAACGTTAAAATCAATTGATTTTTTATGTATTTCAAAAAGAATTTAAAAAACAGATAAAATTTACTGAATCAATTTCAAATTATAACAATAAATGCGAAATATTCCCTAATTTAGAAGTTTCAGTGACCAAAATTATTTGTTTTTTAAATTCTGTACGAAACACATTAAATAATATGGCAATGATAAAGAAAATCCATTAGGAGCAGTTTTCATCAACTAGAATATAGTACTTCCGGTTTGTTTTCGCTAAGTTAAAGTCGCGTCTTCCTAGAGAATCGAAATGCAAAGAGTTACTGCTTTATTCGATAGTTTAGTTTTTTTGAGACATTTAATTCACTCACACCACGGAAGCTCGAAAAAAGAATACGAGTACTTCCGGTTATAATCGAATTCTGACACGATCGCTTTTGGTTGAGGTAAAAAAAAAAAAAAAAAAATACATAGAACTAGGAGGATTATTGCCATGGTTACTGGACACTGCCTCCTTAGAGACACTACTCTACGAGAAGGATCCACTTTATAGAAAGTGAAAATAAGGAGTCTGCCTTCCCATTTCCGTTTCCTTGTAACTCTTGGAATTTCGCTCATAGCGCTAGTTCTCTTAGTTTCGTTCCAGAGATCAAAAGAGACGCCCGTGTGCAATTCCTGGGTAGAAGTAAAATTAAACCCGGAAGTACCATTACCCTACCACTTTAACCACTTCCGCTCCCCAAACTGGGTAAGAGTACTCATTCTGAGCGATATTAATTTAATATCATTCAGTTTTCCAAAGTTTTTTTTTTGGTGGAAATTAATTAAATTTATCCAAGTTTTTTCTTTCCCTGATAAATAAAGTAATTTTCCTTTTTCCGCTTTAATTGAATAAAGTCTCACTTTTATTGTGTACACTACTTCAATTCTTACTTCGATATTAATTGAATTTCCTATGAGATTTATCTAGTGGGAGCAAAAAATGGAAAATTGAAGCAATAGGGAAAGTCAGATAAATACGTAATTCTGTTCTAGTTTAAGTTAGTGCAGCCAAGGGCTGTTCATTAAAGTTCAATTGAAATGTTAAATTTAAATTATTAGATATTGATTAGCTTTGAATAATAACAGTTTAGTTAGAATATTTGGTCGCGGACAAACTCAGTTCAAAATTATATTATATTATACAAGCCTGGGAATCTAATCAAGTGCCGCAATACACCTTTGTATTGCAGGTCTAGCATCTGAGCGCCTGCAAATAGCAGTAAAATGTATAGAACAGGGGCTGTCAAACCTTTTATTTATTTTTTAATTTCATTGTTGCCCATAGTTTTTTAGACGGCAGCACTGTCAATCCTTGTATACAGTGAGCTCCTAAAGAGCTCCTAAAAAGCAAAAAATCTAAAGCCCGGGAACTTGTGCTGATTTCTTCTCTCATCTTTTTTTTTTTATTATTGATATAACAATGTTGGAATATTGTTATCAACCATGTAGGCTATTTTTTTAAATATTTTGTGGGTATATAAATAAATAAAACAATCTGCTTTGCATACACTCATACGATATTATTATTTAACGGTTTCAAATCTCTGCCCTAAACTGATTAGTCTACCTCTGATTATGGGCAGAAGTCTGTCAGGGATACCAGGAAATATGGATACCTACGATGATTGGGTAAAGTCAAAAGATATTAACCGCTTGTTTACAAACGCAAAAGTGGGCTAATCACTTAAATCGTAACCAAAAAACATGGGAATACACCCGCCGCAGGCACTTAGTGATGGGAGAATTTTTAAATTACCTTGTAATAATCAGAGGTAAATATCAGAGAATGACGAATGATATGATGACGTAGTAGTGAAAATAAACTCATTCTGTTCTCTAGAAGGCTGTGGACCAAGAGCTTTTTTCTTTTCTTTTCCAACAATCAGGACGGAACTAATACTTGCCTTATTTCCTGCCCAGTTCACAGTGATACTTTTTCTACTTGTTTATAATAAACTTTCTAACTTCAGTGACTTTTCCCCAACTTCTAACACCATTTGTTAGTTACGTCTCTAAAATTGGGCCACTCTAGTTTCTGTTTTGCTTCTAATATTTTCTTTTTTACTTAACTATTGTTCCTGATAAGACATGCGCATTACACTTTCATTCGATTATCATTCGATACACCAACTTCTCTTCAATTTGTTGTCTGTTGTTTATTATATTTTTGTTTTTAACATAACCTGCAGAGTTTGGTACAATAATTTTATTTTTTATTTTTTTTATTACTTAATGCTTTTTGGGTTTATCCTCCTTAGCATGGAGTTTGACATTGAATGATTTGACAAATACATAAAAATACCAGTATACTCGTATAAAAATATGCAAAATAATAAATTTAAATTCACGAAAACAAAATTAAATAAACTTCCCAAGAGTTTTTCTTTTCTTTTCTGTCTTACGTCATATCTTAGCTTCATTAGCTTTCTTAGCCTTTTTAAAAAATTACCACTGATTGAGTAAAAAAACTTCTTATTTGTAAAGATAATTTGACATAACCATAATATATCACGGTTCGCCTAGAACGATTTTAATTGAAAAGTTCACCAAAATGAAAAAATTTTCTTTCTCCTTATTATTTGGGTCAAAACTAACCAAAATCCACTGGAAACCAAATCGGTTTACGTTGCGGATTTTTTTATTTTTTTTATTTTTCCGGTCAAAAAACGGCTGTTTTGCATTGTTAAGCCTAATAAATGGAAAAACAATACAGTTTTTTGCAAAACCAATGCGTGCATTTTGAAGCTGAGGGAATTTCCGACAGATTGATGTATTTTATAAATGATAAAAATGAAATTTCATTAAATTCATTAAAAGAGCCCAAAAACATTTCATTAAATGAATTTGACTTGGAAAATTTCACTTTTTCCAGTGTATAAATATTGTATTTTGCTGGAATTTTTCTCATTTTTGAAAAGTCCCATTCCCTTCCACAAAAAAACGATGATTTATTTGTTAAGTAAGCTTTGAAATGCGAGAAACACCTTGTTTTTGCCTTATTTTGCTCAAAAATGTCTTTTTTATTGATTTTGAATGTAGAAATTTCATTTTGATCTTTTATAAAATACATCAATCTGTCGGAAATTCCCTCAGCTTCAAAATGCACGCATTGGTTTTGCAAAAAACTGTATTGTTTTTCCATTTATTAGGCTTAACAATGCAAAACAGCCGTTTTTTGACCGGAAAAATTAAAAAAAAAAAAATCCGCAACGTAAACCCATTTTGGTTTTCAGTGGATTTTGGTTAGTTTTGACCCAAATAATAAGGAGAAAAAAAAAATTTTCATATTGGTGAACTTTTCAATTAAAATCGTTCTAGGCGAACCGTGATATAGCATTGATATCGATGTACAGAGTTAATAGAAAATAGGTTCACATAGTTTTCTGGGTCAGGGAAAGCTGTTATACAATATAGTTGTTTAATTTATGTGACCGGAAAGGCTCGAAGACCTGGCAGGAGAAAAGGAAGTGGAGCAAGGAGGCTGAAACGTTATTTTTAGATAAAGTGCATATATTGGAGCTATCAAAGACATAAGTACAAGGGTTGAAATTGATTTTTGTTTTATTCAGGTTTGCTAATCTAAGCTGGGATATTAAGTGATGAAGATAAGCCAAGATAGATGGCCGTTCATTGCTGCCCAGACTACTTAATGTGACGGTACAAAATATTGTATTTACATCCGGTAAATTACATAGGCGATATCCCTACTTAAAAACAGTCATTCCAAAGTTGTTTTTCTAAGTTTTTAATAATGCTGCACGAGAATCGAGACAAATCTCGGTACCGAGACCGAGATCGAGACCGAGACGAGATTTGAGCGACCGAGACCGAGACGAGACTTGAGCGACCGAGACCAAGACCAAGACGAGACACTTGTCATCCGAGACGAGGCTAGATTTGCATAAAGTTTTTAATTTTGGGATTTAAGAATAACGGGATCTCTGCCTGCAAAAAAAGTCTAAAGCAACTATGGAGCTTAAAATTGATTTAAACTGGGTAACCCAATTGTATTGAACTTTATTAAACGGAAGAGTTTCCCTAGCGAGAAGAGCGTCAAAGCAGATGCGAGGTAATCGTGTTGGGGGCATCCCAAGTATATTTAAAACAAGGGTTAGTTTTGGTTAAATAATCAAAGAAATAAATTTTTCTTGGGGGGGGGCCCCTGAGACTAACAGCCGACTAATGTTCGACCTAGAGAATTATCGCACCATCCTTTTATCGATACTGTATCGGAGTGGTCAGTTATGCTCAAATGAACGTAAAGTAGTCAAAAATATTAGTTCCACCTAAAATTAATTTGCTAGACCCAGCAGTATCGGTCACTATGGAGACGAATGCAACAAGGAAGTCAACGAAAAAAGATTAACCAAACATCAGGGAGTGAGAGAGACAGGATATGACGTCAGAAAAACCATTTGTATTCATTACTCGTCCGTATGTTATAATGACGTGGCTAATCTTAGTAGCCAACCTTGACCTAGATACACGTTCATTATTAACTAATCTTCCATCAGCAGATCTGCAGTAAAGTTACAGCTCTGGGTAATGGCACTTCCTCGCTTTCCGAGTTTTTACACACGCCCCCCACCACCACAAAGTTTACACAGGAAATAATAATAATAATCAGTGCTTAGCGCATACTGGAGATCACAGGTTCGAATCCCAGCTGCTGACCTCTTTTTTTCTCTCTCTCTTTCTAGAAGCTTGTTACAGCTGAGTGTCCGAGTGACTGTAACAAGAGGAAAAATAGAGCACCAATGACCTTAGAAGTTAACGTGTCCTTAATTAAAAAAATAAATACATTTACGCTTGTACTTAAGTTAAAGTAAATGCTAGCCATTACATCCTTAGCCATTAATATTATCTTTTATTCTATTTCAGCCCTGCAGCCTCCCTAATCGAATCTCAATATTCCGCTCGTGTCTATAAATTAATAGCTACTTCTTTTTTTTTTAAATTTATTTATTTTCACAACTGCAGAATAATTCTGCATCAAGTGAAGCTGATACAACATGATACATAGAATACATACATGAATACATGAGGGGAGAATTCACCCATTGGTGAAACTCCCAAAGAGGTTACAGTTCACTATTGTACATTGGCTCTTACTTCATTTAGAAGATCGCGTGGCCACCTGTGCTTCATCTGCCTGGGAGGATTTCCTGGTAGAGTAGTAAGTTGAGCTACTAGAGGATGATTGGGATGTGAGGTGATTGATGTGTGTAATTTAATGTAACGGGATCTTACAGCTTCTGGAAACATAGGGGAACAAGCAAAATCTCGGTGCAAGGTATGATTGGAAACAAAGTAAGGAGCATTAGCGATTCTACGGAGTGTTTTTTGACTGGGAAGGATTGGATTCTTGTAGATATTGGAAGCTTTGGCTGTTGACCCCAAAGTTCCATTCCCGTAAGTCCCCAGGCAGGTTTCAGTATCATAGTGTAGATAAGTCGTTTATTCTGTAGTGAAAGTTTAGATCGCTTGTCGAGAAGTCTGAGAGAGAAGTTTGAATCGTCTGTTCAGTTCTTCCCCGTTTGAGTCTAAATAGCCACTTAAATCTCATTTTCTGTGGCTGTACTCATTAAAACTGTCCGGTAGGGCACAGTTGTATAAGGGTTGATCATCAAAAACTGCACGAAAAAGCGTAACGCTGAAAAACACCCAACTTTGACAATTTTTTTTCTATAAAAGATAAAATTCCCAAATTTTTCTTTATAATATAGGGAAAATTCGGCTTTATAACTGTAATTTTTTTTTTGCAACAACCCAGATCTGATGGATTTCGGGGGGAAAAAGTTGTTGAAAATGTTCATGTTCTTGTTCTTCTTGTTGTTTTTTCCTTTTTTGTAAACAACGTAGCGCTTAAACGCGTGAACCGATTTTCATGATTAAGGTGTCATTCGATTCAGAATTTTATGTAGATGTGCCTTTTTGGGGGGTCTCGACGCTGTACGAGGGTCGTTTGAAAAGTCCGTGCAAAGTCAGAGAGATAGCACCACTGGCGCGTATCGAGGTTATGTTTAGTTAGTAGCATCTCTTGGAAGAGCACACACCAAGTTTCAGCCAGATCGGTCTATTTCTTTGTGTTTGGCATTCGTTTGAATCGAGGAAGTCGAGTGATTTTCAAAAAATGGACGAAAAAGAATTTCGTGTGTTGATTAAACACTACTTTATGAAAGGCAAAACGCCTCAGGAGACTAAAGAGAAGCTTGATAAACATTATGGTGACTCTGCACCTTCGATTAGAACAGTTTATAAGTGGTTTCAAAATTTTCGGAGTGGCCATATGGGCACAAGTGACGCTGAACGTTCTGGACGCCCTGTTGAGGTTACTACTCCAGAAATCATTGATAAAATCCATGATATGGTGATGGATGACAGAAGAGTGAAGGTGCGTGAGATTGCTAGTGCTGTGGGCATCTCGAATGAACGGGTACATAATATTTTGCATCAACATTTGGACATGACAAAGCTATCCACAAGATGGGTGCCGCGATTGCTCACGCTTGGCCAAAAACGAATCGTGTGAAGTGTTGCAAGGACGGTTTGCAGCTGTTCCAGAAGAATCCGCAGGACTTTAAGCGTCGTTTCGTCACTGTGGATGAAACATGGATACATCACTACACTACTGAGACCAAAGAACAATCTAAACAATGGGTTACCAAGGGGGAATCTGCGCCAAAAAAAAGGCGAAGACCGTTCCTTCGGCCGGAAAGATTATGGCGACTGTCTTTTGGAATTCGCAAGGAATAATCCTCATCGACTATCTGGAAAAGGGTAAAACTATTACAGGTGCATATTGTTCATCGTTATTGGACCGTTTGAAAACCGAGCTGCAAGAAAAACGCCCACGATTGGCCCACAAAAAAGTCCTTTTCCATCACGACAACGCACCAGCTCACACCTCAGCAGTTGTGGTCGCAAAATTAATGGAAATAGGGTTCCAACTCGTTTCACATCCCCCCTATTCTCCCTCGGACTACTATTTGTTCCCCAATATGAAGAAATGGCTGGCGAGAAAAAGATTTTATTCAAACGAGGAGGTGATTGCAGAAACGAATGGCTATTTTTCAGACTTGGACAAATCCTATTATTCGGAAGGGATCAACAAACTAGAGCAGCGTTGGACGAAGTGTATAAGCCTAAAAGGAGACTATGTTGAAAAATAAAAAAGGTTTACCCCAAAAAATTAAGCAGTTTTTATTTTTGCACGGACTTTTCAAACGACCCTCGTACATCGAATGGGGGGGGGAGTTAGCCTCTATAACAACAACTCATCTACAGCTAACACACTATTAAGTTTTGTCCAACTCTAAGGAATTCACATTCTCTTGTAGATGTTAAAGCAAATCAGAAATAAAAGTATATTAAATAGAGAAAACAAACTAGAAACGAATCTTGAAGTTTAATAAGTTCCTGTAGAAGAAGTCCTTTCATTTTCTGTGGATTTAGATGTTCTAAAAAAAGGAAACAGAAACTTGGTACGTGAAAAAAAAAGAAAATAAATGGAAAGGAAACAGGGAAAACTCTGTCTCTCTTCCTTTTCCGCTTCCTCCTCACTCTCTGACCTAGTCGCCTAGTCTCGAGACTCTGAAGAAGTTCTGCAAAGCGAGCAAGAAGATTACAATGTAAGCAACAGGTTGAAAAAGCTGGCCGTAATATTTGAATGGAAATTGGAAATATTTTCTTTCCCCCCCCCCTGTTTTGCAACAAAAAATATAAAGAGGATAAGATGAAAAGTTAGGGCAGCGGGAGATGATGTTGCTTTCAATGATCCCGCTCCCCTCCGGAAGGGGCATAGTATCGTAATAACGCAATAGTCACCATGATTTGTCGAATAGTTTTCTATCTTCTGGGTTTTACAAAGAAAACGTCTTGTATGTTGTTGGAAAAATATACCGGTCAAAAAAATTCTTCAACTTTGGACCGAACGAATGTTTGACGACTTATACGAGGTATTTAGATGCACCATTTCGCTACGAAGACATTATATTCTCCACCAACATATACGTGCTCAAGTCTATAGCAGAGCTAGCAATGAAATACGAGTATGCTATTATTTAAAAGTTTTAGAATGAATGCAAGAAAATGATTACAAAAGGATTACATGATTTTAAAGCTATAAAGTGGCAGGAGCACAGAGTACTGATCCATCCATTAGCTGTAAGTTTGTATGTAAATACGAGGTGTGTTCAAAAAGTAACGGGAATTTTCGTTTTTTGAAAAAAATATTTATTTATTCATCTACATTAATATTGTCGCCTTCAAAGTAGTCCCCTTCGCATACAATACACTTGTGCCAGCGCTTTTTCCAATCCTCGAAACACTTCTGAAACTCGATCTTTGTGATAGCTTTCAGCTCTTTCAGCGATTCGCTTTTAATGTCATCTATGCTTGTAAAACGACGGCCTTTTAATGTTCTCTTTATGTTTGGAAATAGAAAAAAGTCACATGGAGCCATGTCTGGCGAATATGGAGGCTGGGGCATCGTTAAAGTTTTGTTTTTGGCCAAAAATTCACGAACAAGCAATGAAGTGTGAGCAGGTGCATTATCGTGGTGCAAAATCCATGAATTGTTTTGCCACAAATCCGGGCGTTTTTTTCGGATTGCTTCACGCAAACGGCGTTGAACTTGTAGGTAGTACTCCTTATTGATTGTTTGACCTTGTGGCAAGAATTCATGATGCACTATGCCATTAAAATCGAAGAACACAGTGAGCATAACCTTCACATTCGACCGCACTTGTCGAGCCTTTTTCGGTCTTGGCGATCCAGAATGCCTCCACTGGGACGATTGAGCCTTAGTTTCGACATCATATCCGTAAACCCATGTTTCGTCACCTGTTATAACACGTTTCAGTAGATCCGCATCGTTGTCGACTTCATTGAGTGACTCTTGAGCAACTTCCATTCTCCGCTGTTTTTGTTCGAAATTCAACAATTTTGGAACAAATTTTGCTGCCACACGTTTCATACCCAAAACATCCGAAAAAATTTCATGGCATGAGCCAATTGATATGGCAACATCATCAGCGACTTCTCTGATTGTGATTCGGCGATCGTTCATAACCATTTCTTTCACTTTTTTCACGTTTTCATCGGTTGTTGATGTGCTTGGACGTCCAGGTCGTTCGTCATCTTCAACGTTTTCGCGGCCATCTTGGAAACGCTTATACCACTCGTAAATCCTTGTTTTACTCATAGCAGACTCACCATATGCCTTTATTAACATTTCACACACTTTATTTCATTTTTTACGCAAAATTTAATACAAATTCTTTGATCCATTTTTTTTAACAAACAAAAATCGCCAAGCTCGAAAAACACGTCTAACCTTAACGGCTGCCACTTAAGAAGTAAACAATGAATATTACTGAAAATTTTATCGTACTTCAGGGGCATGTGTACCAACATAATAAAAAAAAAAATTTTACAATCAGACTCTCCAAACCCGCGAAATTTAAAAATTCCTGTTACTTTTTGAACACACCTCGTAGTTGTATATAGTAGAGGGATGAATGTGTGAAGCGAATGTATTTATAAGTAAGAATGGAGAGTGAGTGATATTCTAGTGATAAGCACCTAGACGATGATGCTGGCTGTATGGCGGAAGCCAATGCCAAAAAAAAGGTAAAAAATAAAAAACTTTGGACCGGTTTTCCAGAAGTTTGATAGGGAATCTTGAAGGGTGGCCCAAAAAAAATGCCACATGGAAATGTCGATAAAGTTCAAAAGGTTACTAGAGACATGAGAAAACCTAAATGGTGAAAACTATAACTTCTTACCGGAAGGGAAACTTCAAATTATTGGAGTAAAAACCAAAATAATCCCTTCCTGTCCTGTTCGTACTGAGAGAGGACCTATCCAACACTTGTTTACCAACTTCCTCTTCTAAAAGGTGCACCATTCATTGGGATTCTGTGTAAATATGCTCTCCTCAAACTGTATAATAAAGCTCTCAATCTACTTTATACTCCTGATGACGCTTTTTGTCAGTAGAGGTGCCCTAATGAAACCATGGTCTACTTGGCAATTCCTATATTACTGTTTCCTTCAAAGAGGTCACCTTCATTGCTGTTCCTGAATTTTGATGGCCACTTTTACGCTATTAGTTTTTTGTAATTTTCTATATTTAAATGTTTTACGATACTGAAAAGTTGTATTCAATTCTAGGATTGTGCTTCAGTCTACTAAAGATTTGAGGAAAGATTTGAAATTTATTTGGTTTACTGCAATGTTTTAAGGCACAAAAAAGGAAAGGCCCTTATTTTCTACTATCACAAATTAAAGGACCCTTTTTTTTTTACAGTTTTTTATTGCGGAGGCTGTACTTTTGTCGGCCACAAGTTTGCAACGCCCCTTCTTTTTGTAGGGTTTCCTTAAGTGGCCTTTTCAAGGGCCGCAGTTTAGGGTAAGGTAATTTCCGGTCATGTGATTATTATTTAGTTCAAAATTACATATGACCGAATTACGAAATCTCTGAAAGGAAATCTGTCTGTTCCCGTATTGTTTTCGAAAACTAACCCATTCGATTTTTTTTTGAAATTTTACTTTGTACTAATAAAAGTTTTTATTGAAAATTATTTTCATGAAAATCAGGTTTAACTAGTTAAGCGGTGGAATTTAGTTTTTTAAAAAAACCCTCACAGTATGCGGAATTAAAATCACGACAATGAAATGAAATGAAATGAAATAAGTCTTTATTCAATTTAAAAAGATACATAACTTATAATTACTTCTTTTAAAAAATATGTATTGTTCAGGCCACATTATAAGTTTTGCAGTGTACTGTACCCGAAGTTAAATTATAATTTAAAATATTAAAATAAATTCTAGGAGGGCTACATTCTATGCTGTTTGCTGCCTAACAGCAAACAAAAAAGTTAAACTTTGCACCTTGTTGCTGTGCCCAGCAACAAGAGTCAGTACTCAGTAGTAGTACGGTGCCAGCCACATACGAGCAGACATCAGGGCTTAGTCGGAGTATTGTTTACCTCGCCTATCCCTTGCTCAATTTCTTTGCATTGTCTTATACTTACGTTTTGTACAATTACAACGTTTATGATTATACTTGTACAATTACAACGGTTATAATTATATTTGTGCAAGTACAACGTCTTTGTTATTAATTTGCAAATCAAGAACAAAATAGTGAGTGCAAGTGCGGTAGTGGAAGGCTCGAACGTTTCCGCCTACGATAACGCCTCGTACATGTACGTGAGCAGTTCCGGCGTCCAGCAGGCGCATACCTACGATTATCGTCCGTAGAGAAGCACACCATATATAGCCAGCGGCTTAGCCTAATGGTAGCGTGAGCGACTGCTGACACTAACGCTTCACACCGCAGGTTCGATTCTCACCAGCATCAAATCGGTATTTAGACTTTTTTACTTTACTTTTTATTCCATAAAATAATTATTTTCACATTTTTATGTTTTGGGCATCCATTCCAACCTTATAATTTAACTTCAATTATAATTATAAGTGCTAAGTGGTAATTGTGGTCATTTTCTCTGTATTTAAGGACCCTCCAATCCCCATTGGGCCTACCTTCTTTAAACAGGGTGCGGAAATAGTAAGGTTCCGCACGGAACCCTATCACGCCCCGACATTTTCTGGCGCCCGAACAGGGACACAAACCCTACATTTCGGCACTGCCCGAATAGTAAATGTTTATTAACAACAACAATAATAATAATAATAATAAAAATTAATAATCATAATAATAAATATTTATTCAAATATTTACTTCATTTCATTTTATTTCATTTTCTCGCCCCGCGAACTAGTACAGTCTGATTCTACTTTTATTCTCTCTCTTCCGGCATCCCGGAAGTATACAAATTATTCTTTAATAACTATTGGGCATTACCAATCATTCAGTTATTATATTTATTTAAAACCACAATTACCACTTAAACCTTTGCGTCTACATTAGACTTAATATTAATTGTGAGCTTCAAGCGCTATTAAAAATCTAATTGAATTACACTTAATTCTTTACGTCTACATTAGACTTTATTATAAATTTTGAATTGTTTAAACGCAATTAATAATTTAATCGAATTACATTTAATTCAATAATAATTATTTCTATTATTTCTTCATTTTAAAAAGTGTTTTGTATTCATTCTTGATTATAGTTTATAATATTTGGCTCATTTAGCCCTTTGTTTATTAATAGTTAGTTCTCAAAACAGAATTTATCTTTCTGGAATACTGTCTATTGTACGCTGGCCATAACATATCTCCCTTCCGCTCATCGCAGAGAAAATATTTAACTATTTTTGCAGCATTTTTATATAATTGCTTTGTGTTTACTTCAACTTTCCGCATTTCTCTTCTGGTTCCAGGGATTTTATTTTGATTTTCTAGCAGTTCATCAATTCTATTGCTCAGAATGGAAGGCCTTACCCCCGAACGAACCGCAGAGTTCACTCATCTGAAGTCAAAACTTCAAAACTTAGCTCATGAGATTAAAGCTCTTTTAGAACAAGGGCGATCCATCACTGAGGACCCTTCCCAATTATTTCTATTCAAGGGTATGTACAAGAAGTTAGATTCTTATTTTGACACCTTCCAGTCTACATGGGATAAAATAATAGAGCTAGTACTCTCCTGGCAGTTAACTAGCCTCTTTCCCAGTCAACAAGATAAACAATTACAGCAGACTGTGAAACGCTATTATTATGAAATTAGCGCCATATATGAGCATCACATGAATCCAACTCCTGTTGCAGCTCCTGCGCCAGCATCTGGCCAGGCTTCAACCTTAAGCGAATCACGTATTATAAGAGCTCAGTATCCTAAGATAAATCTTCCTACCTTTGATGGGAACCAGGCAGAATGGCCGCTCTTTCGCGACACTTTCACTGCCCTTATTCATTCAGATGCTTCTTTATCTGGAATTGAAAAGTTTCTTTTCCTTATTTCATGCCTTAAGGGTCCAGCCCTCACCTTAATTAAGGGGATAGACATTGAGGAGGCCAACTATTCTCAAGCCTGGCACTTGCTCAATGCCACCTATAATGACAAGCGCAGATTGGCGAATAAATACCTCAAGACGGTATTGGATTATACCCCTCTTAAAAACAAGCCAACTTCCAATTCCATTAAGCATCTACTGACTACTGTTGTTGAGTGCATCGATTCCTTCCGGAAGTTAAAAATTCCTCAAGCGGACGACTACTTATTATTCTATCTGGTCCTCCGTTGCTTAGATAAGGGCACAAGGACAGCCTTTGAAACGCAGTACGCGCGCACAGAATTTCCCACCTATCAAAATCTTATAGATTTTATTAGAATAGAGTGGAGGTCCTCGGAACTAACTAATGAGGACTCAGGCCCTCCCTCAAATCCATTGCGAGCTAGTCACCCTCCGACAAACGGAAGGGGAGGTACATCTCATGCGTCTCTTCTTGTTGATAACAAGGTTGTAGGCAATCCGCCATTACAAAGGAAGAAAACGTATCCTGATTCATCTAAGGCTGCCCGAATATCATGTCCTGTTTGCAAATCGGCCCATGGTCTATATCAATGTGACCCTTTCCGCAAGGCTTCTCCTTCAGAGCGCATCAAGCTGCTAAAGGATTGGAAGGGCTGCACCAACTGTCTCTCCGCTAAGCATGGGAAGGATTCATGCAGTTCACAAAGAAGATGCCAGCTTTGCGCTAAAATGCATCATACTTGGCTGCATCTCTCGCAACCTCCAACACAACCTACTCCTTCCGCATCCTCTCCAGTACCAAGTACTAGCGGCATAACCTTGGGTACTCAAAACACTCACACAGAGGTTCTGTTGGGCACAGCTGTGATTGAAGTGCAATCCGCCCAAGGCCATTACCAAAGGGTGCGCGCGGTCCTTGATAATGGAAGTCAGCACTCGTTCATGACCCTCGACTGCGCTACGAGGTTAGGCCTGATCCCGCAGCCCTATGCACAGTGCATATCCGGCATTGGTCAGGCACCTCTCAGTGGCATAGTGGGCAAATTGACCTGTCACATTCGATCAGCGCTCTACTCAGATCTTCGCGCAGACTTTGCCCCAGAGGTCATAGTAGTCACGCGCATTACTGGCCCTCTCCCTCATAAGCAACTTCCTTCCGAATTGCTAAATTTGTATAGATCATATGTACTCGCCGACGAAGAATTCTGGAAGCCAGCTCCAATCGAATTCTTGCTAGGAGGCGATCTATTCTATGACATAATCAAAGGGAAGCCCCTTACGTTAGGTCCTGATTCACCTAAGCTACTTCCAACAATATTTGGTTTTGTGGCAGCGGGCCCCACTAAAACCTCCACCTTATGCCAAGAGTCATCCACTCTATTAGCGCCTTCCACTAGTGATCTGGAGAACATCATGCCAAAGTTTTGGGAAGTGGAAGAATTACCCAAAACACGCATTGTGTCAGAGGAAGAAAATACTTGCGAATCCCCTTTCATTTCTACTCATAGTAGAACCCCTGAGGGACGCTACATAGTGTCTTTACCATTAAAAGCTTCCATCTGTAACTTGGACAACACCCAGAGAAACCAATGGAAGTATGTGCCATCCCAGGAAAATCCTGCAGACTGCGCATCGCGAGGCACTCTTCCAGCTGAACTTCTCCACCATCCTCCATGGTGGGCGGGGCCCTCTTGGCTGCGTACCATACCGAGTAATTGGCTCGAGCCAATCGCTCCACACGACCAACCTCTTCCTGAACTTAAATTAAAAAACATCACCGCGCTCAATACCACATCTGACTCAGACGCATTCGACTGGATTGAGCGTTTCAGTACGTACCCCAAGCTGGTGCGCAGCACTGCCTATGTCCTAAGGTTCATAAACAAGTTGCAACACCGTGCACTGCCCATTGGCCCTATATCGCTTCCCGAATATAGGAAGGCCGGAAAGCTTCTTGTAAAGCTTGCACAACGCTGCTATGTGACCTTTGACGGTAAGGTAGTAAACCTTAGATCCCTTTCCTCCCTGCGTCCATTCATTGACCAGGAAGGCCTTTTGAGGGTGGGTGGACGACTCGAACACTCTCGCCTCCCATATGATGCCAAGCATCCTTACATTATCCCCTCCAAATCTCACCTTACACAATTGTTGATTGATCATTATCATTTAACCTATCTGCATGCAGGAAGCACAGCGCTCCAAGCCATGCTGCAGACTAGGTACTGGATCCCCGGAGCCAGGGGAATAATTCGCCGCCGCGTCTTCCATTGCGTTACATGCTACAAGACAACGCGTGCTCCTCAAGCTCCCCTTATGGGCAATCTGCCCTCCTCACGACTTGAGGAGGGGCAGGTGTTCGCTCGCGTTGGCGTAGATTTTGGAGGTCCGTTCTACATACGTGAATCCTTGCGGCGAAAGGCTGCTCTCGGGAAGGCATACTTATGCCTATTTGTCTGTATGTCCACTAAAGCCGTGCACCTGGAACTAGTATCCAAGTGCACAACTGACGCCTTTCTGGCAGCACTCGAACGCTTTGTCAGCAGAAGAGGAAAGCCGGCGCACATCTATTCGGATTGTGGTACAAATTTCATCGGCTCGGCTCATCGCCTCAGAAAATTAATGGTGCTACTTAGGTCGGCTCAAGCGCAAGAACGGATCACTCAATATACCGTGCCTCAGGAGATTGAGTGGTCTTTCAATCCACCTTCAGCCCCCCACTTCGGAGGGCTATGGGAGGCCGGCATCAAGTCCTGTAAAACCATTGTGCACAAGGTGATTGGGGAGAACGCGCTTACTTACGAAGAACTAGCTACATTGTTCTGCAGAATAGAAGGCATCCTCAACTCTAGACCCCTTATACCTATGGGATCCGACCCAGATAACATAGCTTGTCTGACTCCAGGGCACTTCCTCATCGGAAGATCCATAACCGCCTTACCCGAGGAGCACTCTCCTGGGAGCACAGGACTATCTCAGCGCTGGCAACTTATTCAGGACAAAACGCAGCACTTCTGGAATCGGTGGCGCATGGAGTACCTCCATTTCCTCCAGCAACGCCAGAAGTGGCTAAAGAGCACCCCTAATATTCTGGTGGGAGATTTGGTTATCCTCAAAGAGCCCAATTCCCCACAGAAATCTTGGCCATTAGCTAGAGTCACAGAAACACATCCCGGCAGCGACGGTATAGTCCGGGTAGTTACGATACGGACTAAAACCGGCACCTACAAGAGGCCCGTAGCCAAATTGGTTCCTTTGGCGCCTCTTAACCAACAATCCTAACTATCAAATTAATACATTCAAGCCGTGCGCAATGCACCAGCTTGCTTATTGATGCCAAGCATCCATATCATTCCCTTTATTTAACTTTCATTTCAATCTATCAAGTCTTTCCATACCGACCGAACTGCAGCTTTACAACCCTTAGTAAACTCCTTCTCCTAGCCTTACTACCCCTTGAACCAGAATAGGCCATCTTCCGCGGATCTCGCTGCTTCACAATGAACTATAGACCTTGGAAAATTTAATATAATTTTGGTGGGCGGTATGTTCAGGCCACATTATAAGTTTTGCAGTGTACTGTACCCGAAGTTAAATTATAATTTAAAATATTAAAATAAATTCTAGGAGGGCTACATTCTATGCTGTTTGCTGCCTAACAGCAAACAAAAAAGTTAAACTTTGCACCTTGTTGCTGTGCCCAGCAACAAGAGTCAGTACTCAGTAGTAGTACGGTGCCAGCCACATACGAGCAGACATCAGGGCTTAGTCGGAGTATTGTTTACCTCGCCTATCCCTTGCTCAATTTCTTTGCATTGTCTTATACTTACGTTTTGTACAATTACAACGTTTATGATTATACTTGTACAATTACAACGGTTATAATTATATTTGTGCAAGTACAACGTCTTTGTTATTAATTTGCAAATCAAGAACAAAATAGTGAGTGCAAGTGCGGTAGTGGAAGGCTCGAACGTTTCCGCCTACGATAACGCCTCGTACATGTACGTGAGCAGTTCCGGCGTCCAGCAGGCGCATACCTACGATTATCGTCCGTAGAGAAGCACACCATATATAGCCAGCGGCTTAGCCTAATGGTAGCGTGAGCGACTGCTGACACTAACGCTTCACACCGCAGGTTCGATTCTCACCAGCATCAAATCGGTATTTAGACTTTTTTACTTTACTTTTTATTCCATAAAATAATTATTTTCACATTTTTATGTTTTGGGCATCCATTCCAACCTTATAATTTAACTTCAATTATAATTATAAGTGCTAAGTGGTAATTGTGGTCATTTTCTCTGTATTTAAGGACCCTCCAATCCCCATTGGGCCTACCTTCTTTAAACAGGGTGCGGAAATAGTAAGGTTCCGCACGGAACCCTATCACGCCCCGACAAAAAATATGTATAAATTATAGAAAACATAATGTACAAATTTATAAATCACATAATAATAAAACAAAAAGAAACTTTATTTAAGTAATTAAAATTTAAATAGAATATTTAGCCATAAAGACGTCCACATGGTACTCTGACCGTCAGGGGAGTCTGTTCAGATATAGTGAAGTAATTTTTAGTGAATCAGAAATTAATAGTGTGATATATATATTTAAATATGATTGTAATTTTTATTTATTTATTTTATACTATATATTATATATTTTAATAAATAAGTAAATTTTAGTAAACATAAACTATGTTAATAAAGCACGGCGAGACAAAGCAGCAAGGCAATATTTGGCCAACGCCTCCCAATCCTTTCCGTTCAAGTAAGCCGCAACGTGCTGAGCGGGAAGGGTTCGCGATCCGAACCATTGTTCGCGCATGTTGCTCAGTGCAGGGCAAACCGCTAGAAAGTGGAACAGATCCTCAACCTCTCCACTGGCACACATTAAACAGTCAAGATCTCTATTCTTATAAAATTTATAATTTAGAGGCAAAAGATCCCCTCTAACTTTGAAAATCATTCTGATTAAATGAAACGGGTGGCTGTCAGATAGATATGGATTATCCCCAAGGTTGTATTGCAAATTTTTATATAGCGGATGGCTACCAGAATTAAATAATTTCAACTGGAAAGTATTATTCATGTCGGCTTGCAGGGATTTTATTAAAATATTGAAGTTGGCTTCCCATAATGTAAAATTTCCAATATTTTGCCAATTTAAGTCATTTGGAAGGTTAAATTTTGTTATAAGATTCTTAATTTCCAAAAACCAAAGGATTTTACTTTTTATAATTTCATGACATAAAATTTTAGGGTATCTGTTATCAGGGAGCTGCAGAACTCTAACTAAGTATTTAAAGTGCATTTCAAATGTGTAAAGATAAATGGGGTCAATTCCAGTTTCAGTATGAATAAAAGCTGATTGAGTAGTTTTTGGGGATTTAAATAATTTTTTAATAAAAAAATAAAAAAGTCTTTCCACTTCGACAAATCTTTGCCAACCCCACACCTGGGCACCGTAGCACATCATAGATCTGTTTACAGAATTAAAAATGCGAATTTTTGTAGAAAAAGGAATGCTAGTGTTATCCATAAAATGATGCCAAATTGTATTTAAGCTCATTTTGGCCTTAGACAATTTGTTTTGAAAATGTTTAGTATACGATAGAGTAGGGGTAAGTATTATACCGAGGTATTTGAATTCATTGACGACCTCTACTTTCTGTGTACCTAAATACCATACCTCATTATTGGCTGGACGGCCACCATTGCGGAAAATCATAATTTTAGATTTTTGTAAATTGATTTTTAATTTCCAACGATAACAATAAGACTCCATTTCATTTATCATTAACCGGAGGGAGATTGGATTGGAGGCTAACAGAACTACGTCATCGGCATAAGCCAGTAGTTTTATCTTGCAATTATCACTTATTACCACCCCTCCTCCTAGGCACTCCTCCAAGTCGTTAATGAATATAGAAAATAAGGTAGGGCTAAGGAGGCATCCTTGTTTCACCCCAATATTTGTACCAAAATTAGGTGAGAGCCCATTTCTGCACATAACAGAGGCAGTGGTTCCCGATAACAGATTCTTAATACTAGTCACAATTTTTGTAGAGAGACCAGCTCTATGTAATTTATAGATAAGACTAAACCTGTCAATACTGTCGAAAGCCGACGACAGGTCCACAAAAAAGGCGTATACCTTTTGTTTCTTTTTGCTTAATTTTATTTTAATAATGTTGGTTAAGTTAAATAAATTATCTATGGTCGAATAATTTGACCTAAATCCTGCCTGTGATTCCTTTAGAATATTATTACTCTCCAACCAGTTATTTAATCTATGAAGGATTAACCCGGAATACAGTTTACAGATAACATTAATAAAAGATATACCCCTATAACTAGACGCTAAATTTTTATTTCCTTTTTTATATAAGGGAAAAATAATTGATTCCTTAAAAGAGGCCGGTATCTTACTAGTTTCGAATATTTTATTAAAAAGCAATAGAAGCCTATTTAAGAAAACTATCGGAGCAAATTTGTAAAATTCGTAGCAAATTCTGTCTGTCCCAGGGGCCTTATTCTCTTTACTCTTACTTAGAACAAGTTCTAATTCATCAAACGAGAATGGTTTGTCTAAAAAAGCATCGACTCGGTGGGACTCATCAAATACCAATCTAGCAGTTACTGATGAATTGTGTAGGCTACAAAAATACTCAAACAATTGTTCCGGGGATACATTTCCTAACACCCAGGGTTTGCGTTTTTGAAAAGCTCTAACTTGCTGCCAAAATTCCTTACTGCTTTTAACATTATAAAGTCTGCGAGCACAATCTACATAGTATTTCTGTTTCTTATTTTTGCATAAACGTTTAAAATCAAAATTATATTTTAAATACAAGTGTTTATCTTCTACCTCATTCGTTCTCCTAAACAGTCTAAGCTGCTTAAAAGATTTCCTTCTAGCACGGTCACATTCTACATCGAACCAGTCTGCTTTCCACACTTTAGGGCCTTTCTTATTATTGTTACCTATCGCTGAACTCCTGATTATATCATTTAAATAGTTAACTTCCGCATCTAGAGTATCGTACTTGTAAACAATATGGTTCAAATAAAAAGATATACTTTGTTGATATTTTTGTAAATTTTGCTTGGACCAGTTTAATTTTGGTAAAAGAGGCAAAGTGTTATCGTTGTAAATTTGTTGTTTATCATGAATTAACAGAGTGGTAATAATTGGCATATGGTCTGAATAAAGCTGATGATCTACTCTAAAACTACTTACCATGTCAATACCTTTAATACTAATGCAGGAATAGTCAATTATCGAACAGCCAACCTCGCTAATGTAGGTGAACTCGCCTTCCAAATCATTTTCAAATCTACCGTTAAGGACTATAAGACTGAAGCTATCGAAAAAATCCAAAAGTTTATAACCGTTACTATTAATAAATTTATCTTTGGATACTCTATTTCTGGATACTTTTGTCGGCCACAAGTTTGCAACGCCCCTTCTTTTTGTAGGGTTTCCTTAAGTGGCCTTTTCAAGGGCCGCAGTTTAGGGTAAGGTAATTTCCGGTCATGTGATTATTATTTAGTTCAAAATTACATATGACCGAATTACGAAATCTCTGAAAGGAAATCTGTCTGTTCCCGTATTGTTTTCGAAAACTAACCCATTCGATTTTTTTTTGAAATTTTACTTTGTACTAATAAAAGTTTTTATTGAAAATTATTTTCATGAAAATCAGGTTTAACTAGTTAAGCGGTGGAATTTAGTTTTTTAAAAAAACCCTCACAGTATGCGGAATTAAAATCACGACAATGGACGTGGTTTACCCGTCGAACGCAGGGCAAAACAACTAAAAAGTTTACAACGTCATGATACAGTCACAGCAAGCGACTTTTTCTTCAATCTCTCTCTCGGAGGCTTGAGATTACCAGAGCTCATTCTGTGCTCATTCAAAAAATCTTGCACCGCTTCTTCACCGTATGCATTGCCTCTAGTTATAACTAGGGACGCAAGAGTTTTGCACAAGGAAGAACTCTGTGCAAAATGAAATCATGTTCGTACTGAGAGATCTGAATCTCTATTTAAAAGATAAAAAAAAACGGGCATTGCACAAGAGGTTGAGAGCTACTATTTGTGTGCCTAATTCCCGAATCTCTAATGCGGAGACCAAAACATGTACCAACCACTTATCATTTGGCTGGCTCCCTCCACCTCCCTCCGTACAAAAATACATGGCAGTTCTATTGGTAAGATAAAGGAAACATCCCATACCTGCGAAGCTATGCATTGTGGTACTGGGTTCGATTCCCAGTACCTTGGATTTTATTTAATGGTTAATATGAGAAATTTATAGTAAAGTATGTTAGGCGGTTATAGGCTAGACCCGCAATGCTAAGATATATTGTTGATTTAGTGGGTTCGATTCCCCTGGTCTAGGTCTTGGATTTTATTTAATGGTTAATATGAGAAATTTATAGTAAAGTATGTTAGGCGGTTATAGGCTAGACCCGCAATGCTAAGATGTATTGTTGGTTTAGTGGGTTCGATTCCCCTGGTCTAGGCCTTGGATTTTATTTAGTGGTTAATATGAGTAATTTACAGTAAAGTATGTTTGCTAGTCGCCTCCGTCCACGACACCTAATTGGTAGTTGGACGTTATGCCCCGTCTGAAAAAATAGGCGATTACTTAACTTACTTAACTTAAAGGAAACATCCCGCCAAATGATATTCTTATTGTTTTTTTTTTTTTTTCTAAGGAGTTCTCCACAACTCGTGGTTCCCTTCAGCCATCACTAGTAACTGCTTTTTTCCAAGTGACACGGTCCTCTGCCTGTTCCTCTGTCAGACCATATCCCGCCATCATCTCCCTCACCTGGTCCCTCCACCCACTTTTGGGTCTTCCTCTCCTCCTTCGGCCATCCACCTCGCTGCCCATCACCACCTTAGGCAATCTCTCTGGACCCATCCTCCTCACATGTCCATACCAAGTGAGTGCCTTAACCTCTCTAATCTCCAGGACGTTTCTCTCCACTCCCATCCTTTCCCTGATATCCACATTCCTCACTTTGTCGCGCCTCGAACATCCTGCAGATCTCCTCCAAAAATCCATTTCCACTGCTAGGAGTCTCTCGCGCTGTCTTCTGTTCAAACCCACGTTTCTGCGGCATACAATAGGATACTTTGGAGAATCGATGTAAAGATCAGCCTCTTGGTTCTGGGTAACAAATTTCCGCTCCATAGCACTGAGTTCAATAGGCCTATTGCTTTTTTCCCCTCCCTGATTCTCCTCTCTACTTCCTGCAGGGAGGAACCATCCTTTTCTACTATTGACCCAAGGTATTTAAAATGATCCACTCTTTTAATGCGTCTACCTTCTATTTCTATGGTAGTTGCATTCTTATTGTATTTTATTAAAATTTCGAGTTTTTTTTGTGCTTAATGGCAATTTTATATTTTTCACGAGTATACACCATGTCGAACGGCACCGTAACAGAGATTTGGTTTGACTTGTATACACGTCAAAGAACGCTTAACTGGTTAAGGGGAATTCTACGAAGGATATTAAAATGCCATTGTGAATCTTTTATTCTAGAATATCCGTGAACATTTCAAGAATAATCTCGAGAACAATGACGTCACTTCCTTTTAAGAGTGTAGGAAAAGGAAGTAGAAATAATAATTACAGAAACTGCAGAAGATTTAGTAAATACAATTCTATTTTATTAAATTTATCATCAGAGAACAGAATTTAGGTCCACTCTTGGTTGTATAGAAGAAGATTAACCCACAACTATAATAGAACAAACAAGATAACAACCTACTTTAGAAAACGACTGCGGACCCCCCACATTAGGTTGTGTGGAGGTAATAGCGCGTAAAGCTAGAACAGAAGATGGTTTGGCAGACAGGAAATGTTATTAGAAAATAGAGTGTACACACAAGAAGTAAAAGCTTACTGACCAAACTACCAGCAACAAGAGGCTACTCTTTCCTCTCTCTCTCTCTCTGAGTCCACTATAAGCTTTAATTTCCACAAAGCTTTTCCGGCCAAGAAGAACAAACAGAGTGGGGGTAGTAGTCGCTGTTAATCCCCCGTCCCCATTAGGATGGTTACTTACCAAGGAGGATAAAGTTAGAAGAATGAAGATGGTAACTTAAAGTGCATAAAGCTACATTTAAAGCTACTATAGTTACCATTTCGCCTGGACTTTGTTGGAAGTATATCCCCTTATTTTGTGGTTCATATTTTCGTATTGTTGATTTCATTCGTCGTTAAATTTTATATTTTATTGTATTCCTAATCGATTTCGGAATCGAAGTCGATTTCTTCGCACCAAACTAACAAATAGACCTCTACTGATGGTCGGAAGCCCGAAACCGGTCAAGGGCTCATAAAACATGCCCCCTACGGACAGATACAAAATTAATGATATTCTCATCAGCACAGGGAGGTGGTGGGGGGGCGACCTAACCCATATTTTCATAATTTCAACTTAAATAATTACTAACTTTTTCCATTATTCAAAATCTCTGCCTAATATTTTGGGGCTACATTACACTGAAACTGGATGTGCCCCACAAGTGGAAAGACTTTAATTGACTGGGAAATAGACCCGAGACTGTACACAGGAATTTGATAATGAGGAAATTGAGAAAGCGGAAGCAGAGCGAAGAACACCAAAAAAAAATGGGGGTGAAACAGAGAAAAAGGTTAAAACATAACTTTGGAATAACTTCCGTTACTATTATTATTTTTCTATTTTTTCAGGCGGGGCTTTACGTCCAACTACCAAATTAGGTGTCGTGGACGGAGGCGATTAGCAAACATACTTTACTGTAAATTTCTAATATTAACCATTAAATAAAATCCAAGACCTAGACCTGGGGAATCGAACCCACTAACCAGCAATACATCTTAGCTTTGCGGGTCTAGCCTATAAACGCCTAACATACTTTACTGTATTTCTCATATTAACCATTAAATAAAATCCAAGACCTAAGCCTGGGGAATCGAACCCACTAACCAGCAATACATCTTAGCTTTGCGGGTCTAGGCTATAACCGCCTAACATACTTTACTGTATTTCTCATATTAACCATTAAATAAAATCCAAGACTTAGACCTGGGGAATCGAACCCACTAACCAGCAATACATCTTAGCTTTGCGGGTCTAGCCTAAAACCGCCTAGCATACTTTACTGTATTTCTCATATTAACCATTAAATAAAATCCAAGACCTAAGCCTAGGGAATCGAACCCACTAACCAGCAATACATCTTAGCTTTGCGGGTCTAGGCTATAACCGCCTAACATACTTTACTGTATTTCTCATATTAACCATTAAATAAAATCCAAGACCTAGACCTGGGGAATCGAACCCACTAACCAGCAATACATCTTAGCTTTGCGGGTCTAGCCTAAAACCGCCTAGCATACTTTACTGTATTTCTCATATTAACCATTAAATAAAATCCAAGGCCTAGACCAGGGGAATCGAACCCACTAAACCAGCAACACGGGTCTAGTATCTTAACCGCTCGGCTACCGTGGCGCCCGTTATTATTGCTATGGATGCGAACAACCAGACAGAAATTTATTGCTGAATAAATGATAGCTCAAAGGCGACGGTGGATAAACTGATGGACAAAGCAGAGTAAAACAATTATCAACTATTGTTTGATAAACTTTTGATGAAACAATATTGCAAACTCTTTTTTATCAGAAAGTGAATTAAAGTAGACTTGCACTCACACTATTCATGCACTAATGAATTGATCACTGCACTTTATAAATAAATTAACTCATGCACACCCGTACACACAGTATATAAAATGCAAATTAATGCTGTGATGCAAAATCTAATATACTGACTACAAATAAATGGAGAAAATTCAATTTATAACACTAAATTAAAGCTGCAGTTTGTTTTTTTCTGGCCTTAATAATCGATATTAAAAGTGCACTTTTTGAGTATATTTATTTCTAAGAATTCACCGGATGTAAAAATGTTTTTTTTTCCTTTTTGTGAAGAGGACATTTAGGGAATTTCTTTTAGAGTAAAGTCTTAAGGTTCAAATTAATGTGGGAGTTTCTTAAACGAACTTTGTGAGAATCAATCATTTCTTTGGGAATAAAATTTAATCAACCACAAAACATGGATGAGTGATTGATCGCAGAATACTGGTACAGTTCTACCAACCTTTCCAAAACAAAAAAAAAAACGTCACGAGGGGGGCGAGAAATACTGTAAGCGGGAGAAAAAAAAAGAGATAAGTTTGTTTTTATGTGGATTACATTTCTCCCGCAAAGTAAATAAGATCTAGTTAGAAGAATTCCCGCCAGGGGACCTTGTGCCTACATTGGGACTTCTGTATCTACCTACAACAAACAGTACGCTGTTAATATAGACTTCAAAAGTTCTAATTGAAAAAGACAACCTTTAGAACCCCGGGGGGGGGAGAAGGGCTATATAGAAGGGATGTTCCAAAGGTTATGCTGGGTTACTACGTAATTAAATTAATTGAACTATATGGGTTGTTTTTTAATCAAATTAAAGAAAATTTTGAAATTAATTTAATAATTTTAACACTCCTTCAAAAAGGAAGTATGACGAACGCATCACACAGGAACTTCAAAGATGGCAGAACGTTTCTGTTAAATTGTGCCATTGCTCAGAAATGGGACTGAGGTAATGACGTGTTAATTTAGCGAGAGATAAAATTACGTTAATTACTTTCAGAGTTGGGGAGAAATTTGCGAGGGGGGTGAAACAGGAAGTTCATAGAGATTCCGGCCATTTAACTTTTTATTCTTAGTTGTAAGAATATTTTGACGTAATCGTATTTAGTTGTAATTATTTAATGATTTTTTTAACATCGGCTAAATTTTGGTAGACGATCGTAGGGGTGGCGGGGGGGGGAACATCTCTCGACTTTCAACACAATGGTAATCAACACCTTAAGACGAGATCCCTAAACCAAAAGAGTGGGTAAGAAAAAAAATTGTTTTTTTAATAAAGCGCAATTTGTAACCTTTGACTTCCTTATTTTAAGACAGCCTACTTTAAAATTGACTACTGGTCCCATCTAAAAAGAGTTTTCAATGAATTAAATAACTTGAATTAAACTAACACTGTTGTGGGCTCTCATGAACACGTTTTCTTGTAAAAACACGTAATTTCACTTACGAAGATAAAAGAAATCCTGGAAAATGACATACCGCGTTAGAAAGCCCATTAGGCCAGGAAACTTTTACTAAAAAAGTGGCCAGCACCTAGGGTCTGATAATGATCACGTAAGGGCCTAATGAGTTTTCTTCAAAAATTTCGATTACTTTTATTTTCCTAGTATCCAGGAGGAAGATTGAGGCTGTTTGGGAGAATAACTAATGCTTCGAAATGGTGTCAATTTTTAAGAAAATTTATCTGCCTTTCTAACCGTGTCATCCAGAATCCGAATTCGGACTAAAACTTTTCTGAGTAATAAAATTTTTTATTGCCAAAAAAAGGAATGTTTTTAGAGAAAAAAATTGAAGTGACGTCACTCAAGAACAGTGGGAAATATGTGAAGTTGGCCAATACGTCATTGAACTCCACTTTAGATGTACTACAGGTGGCCGTGATTCTAATCGCACTTCTCTTAACATTCTTTCTAACTCTTGCAAGAGTAAGAATTGCAATCAATTAATTCATCCACGTATTTCAAAATGTTCAAGATCACAAAACCCCCTAGTAGAAGGATATAGCCTAACCTATCCTAACCTAACCTAACCTAACCTAACCTACCCTAACCTAATCTAACCTAATCTAATCTAATCTAATCTAATCTAACCTAACCTAGCCTAATCTAACCTAACCTAACCCAACCTAACCTAACCTAACCCAACCTAACCCTGCATATCGATTTTACTATCGATTGCAAAGAAAAATGCGCATCATTTAATCAATCACTATTTTTTTTTTTGTTTTTCAAAATTTAAAAAAAAATCATTTTCTTGCAATTATTTTTAAATATTATGCAAAAATTAATGCAGAAGTAAAAGAAAATCGTGAACACAAAAAAGTTGTTAATACTCGTCGTCACAAATTATCGAACGTCGACCAACTGAGGGGCGGAAGATTAGTTACACGGAAGTAAGTAGACCTTACTGAACAAGGAAGTGTAATAGCAACAGGTGAACTGACTTTACATGGGACACAACGCTCCTAGTCAAAGCCATTAGTCAAAGGATATACCGGAAGCTAAGCTGGTCTCCTTAACAAAGGAACTTTTGCTTTTAAACGTGTGACTTTGTTCGCATAAACTAAATCATTCTTTTCTATTTCTTGACAAATTAATTAGTGCTCTGAACGATTAAAAGAATACTTTCTTTATTTACAACATTTTCCACAAGAAAATTATTTTTCTTCGGAGTTCTCCAGGAGTAAGTTTATTAAGTCCTCCCTCCTTCTAAAATTCCACTACAAATTTAAGCTCTCCCCCAGCTTGGAATTCCAAAATTAATAAAAAACTATTTCAGACGTATTTCTGATTTTTCGAAAACAGTTTCTCTGGAAAGTCTGAAGGTTCAATAATTTTCGTGAAGGTTTTTTTTCAGACAATTTTCTTTATTATTATTATTATTATTTTTAAATCATTTATTTAGTTACAATCAACGCAACAAGGGTAACAATAAGCAACATATCGCACATATCAGAGTGGAGAAGTTACCCAGAGCGGTAACACTCCAATAACATTCTACATTCTACTGACTCTCTTCATCAGAGAGGAGATCAGCGAGGCCACACTGTCTTTTAAGACTGTCCTAGAAATGTTGTCTGGAAATGTTTTGGAAGATAAGATGTTGTACTAGTGGATTGTGATGTGTTTGAATGTTAAGATGGAATTTTCTGTATCGTGTTTTCAGCCACTTGTGTTGCACGAAAGGAATGTTCACGTCTGTGTGAATGGTTTGAATGGTGACGTAGAAAATGAGCGTCAAACTATAGAACGAAGGATTTTAGATTGCAAGGACCTGGATCCTTTGCAGAGATTTAAGCGTTTGGTTGAACCTCCACAGTTCCGATGCCAGAAGCCCAGACTGGCTTTAATATAATTACATATAATAAGTTTTGATCTGTTGTCGAGTAGTCTTTTCTCAGTTGTCGGAAGCGTCTGTTGAGTTCTGTTGCTCCTTAGGTCGAGTATGGGGGGGGCCGGACAATTTAAAAAAAATTAAATTATTGTAACAGTTGCAGAAAAAAAGATAGTCTTTTAAATAGACAAACCAAATTAGACTGAATCTGTTTGTAAGTAAGAAAAATAATTTTGAAACCAAATCACTCACTAATTGATTGAATAGTGGAGACAACAAGTCACAATAAATAAATCGAATAGACATTATTTAATGTATTATTCAATACAATTATCGTGATATTTCCCCAGATCGATATCTACAACCCATCGATATTATTTGTGCAAAAAAAAAACCTGTTGAACGTCATCACTTTGTTCACTCAATTAGTTTTACAGTAAAAAAAAAAAAAAAAAAAAAATGACATTGGCAGCAATGAACAATTCGATTATCGATGATAATAATTCCAATATATCGCATTTTCATTAATCGATGACTCTTCAAGCTAACAAAAATTCTAATCCATAAAAAAAAATTTTCTAATGGCAATTTAAAAGGTTTTATTTTTAGAGATGAATAACAAATTACCTTCTTCACCCCCTCTCACCCCTAAGGGGAATGATAGTGCACTCTGATCTATTTAAGAAGTAAAGTAAAGTAATCGCCTTTTTCTTGCAGGCGGGGCTTAACGTCCAACTACCAATTAGGTGTTGGTTGGCGGGGGGGGCGGAAGCTCATACTTTACTGTAAACAATGTTTTTCTAACAAATAGAAAGTAGTCATAGGCGGGATTCGAATTGGCTTACAAAGCCACGCTCCTAACCACTACACCAACACCCGCCCTTATCTAAGGACTATTGCATCTCATTACTGGTATCAAGCTGAACTGCACCCTATCCAGTCACAGATGTCGGTAAAACCCCAGGATATCTAAAAGTCTCAGGAGAGAGGGTATGTTTTTCTGCAGCATCTGGGTAGTTTCCCAGATGTCTGAATCTTCCTTGAATAATGGGCCTTTCAAGTCAATTAGGGGAGTTTCCTCCATTTCCCCCTAAAAATCTGCAAGTACCATCGCGTTCTTGTACCTAACATCTGTTCAAGTGCCGTCTGAGTGGACAATATCTTCTGATCAAACCAATCAGGTTGCTGGATTTAATTTCTTATTCACGGCTCAGATCTGTGAATATTTATTATTCTCTAAGCAGATCTTCGCCTATCTCAGATCAGGAATCCTATTCCAGGAGTTTACCACAACAGACCCATCTTCCTCCCAACTCCAGAAAGAAAAGGGGGTTTAGGCTCCTGAAAAAGGTTACGGCACCTCAGCCACAGGACGTCGGCCATCTCATTCCGCTACCTCTTGTATTATTTCCGCCCAGGTCTTTTTAAATTATCTGAGGCATTTCCAACAGAGTAATCTTCGAGCTGCTAGCAACACGATTTTGTTGAAAGCTTTATAAAAACTTACGTCACAGGAAATGACGCTTCTTTTTTTTGGAAATGCTTTCTATTAAAAAGAGATCTTTTGAAAATTCTGTATTTTAATCAGAGAATTATTGGAAAAAA
This sequence comes from Rhodnius prolixus, assembly GCF_049639745.1. Classification (NCBI taxonomy): domain Eukaryota; kingdom Metazoa; phylum Arthropoda; class Insecta; order Hemiptera; family Reduviidae; genus Rhodnius; species Rhodnius prolixus. The sequence goes on along the minus strand of NW_027411582.1, from coordinate 37,803,763 downwards.
TTCATGCCCCATAAAAGAAAGACGAATGGATTTTTTCCAGTCAAATATTGGGAAAGTATCGGGAAAAAGCTTTAAAGTTCACCTGAATAATGTTGTCTCAATATCGGAAATACCATTTCTGTGTGTCCGCCGCGTAAAATAACCAAATCTGAAATTAAGACTGAAACCCCCTACATTCTTCAGATATCAGCCGCCATTGTTATTGAATTCCTATTACTGGTGTACTTACGAGATAAAGAAGGACGTACGTCACACTTAAGAGGAAGCTGAAAACGTACTCTTCCGCAGACTGACTTACGAAGGATGATTATTTTACAAACATAAATTATTTGGGAAAAACTGGGAAAATGTGACCAGTTATGGATCCATATTGTTTAGTAGGGAAGATGAAAGGAAGTCGGAACAGTTTTTGAAGAAAATTGCCCCCCCCCCACGGCATTTGCGGTAGGCCGATTTTATCGTGAAAGCTCATTTTGAGTCACAAAATGGACTTTAAACCAATGCGAGTATTTCCTCCGTTTATTGAGTACTGACTATAGTCACACAAAAAAACAATAAAGCAATTTGTTCCTTAAAGCTCACAATCAAGTTTTACGTAACTCAAGCTCTATAGGGCAAATCTGGGCGGGGTGAATCTACCCCAGATGCCCCCTTAATCCCCCACTTGCGGCCATCAATAACCTCAAAAATGGCGTTTATATCATCCATCATGTGAAAAAATTCCAGTACGTTCGTTGGTACATATTAATTAATCGTATTTCGTAGTTGTTAATTTCGTAATATTTATTCGATGTCAATAATGGGGCTACCTTAACAAAAGGTATGTTGAGGCACTACATTACCAAAGCTACAGTAATTTAACAGAAGTTATTGTTCCGTTATGTTTATATTTCATCATATTGTAATAACAATTAGTTTTAATTGGTTCATAAAGTTGGAACAGTTTTAGGTAAACATATAATATTAATTATAAAACTAGGCGCTGCACGGTAGCCGAGCGGTTATAGGCTAGACCCGCAAAGCTAAGATGTATTGTTGGTTTAGTGGTTTCGATTCCCCTGGTCTAGGACTTGGATTTTATTTAATGGTTAATATGAGTAATTTATAGTAAAGTATGTTAGGCGGTTATAGGCTAGACCCGCAAAGCTAAGATGTATAGTTGGTTTAGTAGGTTCGATTCCCCAGGTCTAGGTCTTTGGCTTTATTTAATGGTCAATATGAGAAATTTACAGTAAAGTATGTTTGTTAGTTGCCTCCGTCCACGACACCTAATTTGGTAGTTGGACGTAAAGCCAGCCTGGTGAAATAGGCATTACTTTACTTTTTATCGATAAATTCTCAAGAAAAAATGAAAAATCGATTCACTAAAGGGTCATTTCCTGTAGGATGATTCCGCTTATTGTCAAGTCCCATTAGTGGCACCAAAGCAAGATATCAAATTTGACTTTCTGCTATTTTTCATTTTTGGTATTATGCTGTGACCATAAACTGCGCAGATGGATGGACAGACAGAAAATATGCTGTGACCATTTAGCGCAAACCTTTTGACGGATACTTCTAGTGGAAATTCGGAATTTGGAAAAATCTGACCTTCTTAGCTCGTACAGCAAGAGGAATAAAGGAGGTGACCCAATGGGTTGGATGTCCAGGGCAAGGGACACGTGCGCCACACTGCCGGAATCAATCACAGCATGTCTGGCAGTGTCGACAATAGTAAATCGATTTTAGTACCTAGCCCTCTCACTTCTCCCTCTCTCTCTCTCTCTAACACCTGCTTCTTTCATTGCCGTACTGCTGACTGTAACCTCTCAACCTCCCACCACCTTCAAGGCAACCAATGCCGTCGACCTCCCTCCGATACTTTTACAGCTTGTATGCCAACAAAAAAAAGGTACAGCCCAATATCAATATACAGACCCAATGCCAACTGTATTATTGTTCCCTTCTATACTCAAAAGTCCTGCAGAGCACAAAAAACTTTTTCCCATCTTTTCTTTTCTTTTTTATTTATGATCAAATGAAAATTCTGTGATCCAATTGGCTCGATTTGATTCCCATTACAAAGGATCATCAAAGTGTCCAGCTAACAGGTGGCCGTGATTCTAATCGCACTTCTCTTAACATTCTTTCTAACTCGGAGCAAGAGTAAGAATTGCAATCGATTAATTCACCCACGTATTTCAAAATGTTCAAGATCACAAAACCCCCTAGTAGAAGGATATAACCTAACCTATCCTAACCTAACCTAACCTAACCTAGCCTAACCTAACCTAACCTAACCTAACCTAACCTAACCTAACCTAACCTAGCCTAACCTAACCTAACCCAACCTAACCTAACCTAACCCAACCTAACCTAATCTAATCTAACCTAACCTAACATAACATAACATAACGTAACCTAACCTAACCTGACCTAACCTAACCTAACCTAAGACGAAAAACCGTTGGAGCTAATTTCGAGAAAATCGTGGTATAACTCAATCACTCTTCCGGTTGCCGGATTACGGTAATATAACCTCCGCGTCTACAGGAGAAGAGATAAGATAAATCCTAAAGCACGTAATAAAATTAGTCAAGATCAATACTTCCGTTTTATAGTGAACCAAAGCGGAATAATATTTGAATGTTAAAAGAGAACTTTCGCCAAAGTTATTTAATGAGTTCCGACGACACAATAATGAATTGTGTGCAAAATCAATAAATGATTAATTGGATTTTGAGAAATGAGAAAAGACAATTTATTTTAAATTTAGAATTTGGTTATTTTTGTTTTAGCTTTAGAAATAAATAACGGATACAAAAAGGGTTGATTTAAATGTCTGCGTCAAGTGTGTATGTGTGTGTACGTTTTTTATATTTGCTAAAAAAGTCCCGGCGTTTGATTCAATTCGACGTTATTAACCTGTCACAGCCTGTTCTCCGTTGCTATTGTTCAAATTTAATTCTTCTTCCATTATTTGTCTTCCATTATTTGTCGGGTTCTCTCTTTTAGTTTTATTTTAAACCCATCACATTTTTATCTGTTTCAGATAAATTTATTGTTTTCTAGTGCTCTACAGATGTATTCACTTTAATATCTAAATTAATGCTGGACAGAAAATTCAGGTTTTCATTTTAAATTAAACCTCAAGGGAAGGGATTAGCTGATTGGATTCCCCGGGACACTTTGTTGGCCCGGAGCCCTATTTTGGGGTCTTCAAGTGTCTTAAGACTGCGGCCATTAAACTAAAGGGTGCAGACTAGGTCTCAGGAGTGGGTGTACTTGCCACCACAGGGCCAGAGACAGGCGAAGGAGTTCATTAAGGTGACTGCAGAATTAATCCGTCAAGGCCGTGGTGGGGCTATAAGGATAAATCGTAGGCCTATTAACTGGGCCTAACTGCACGCTCAGAAGAAAACACATGCATCGCATGGGCACCTGGCGGATGGCTAGCTTATGTAGGTTCTGTCAGGAAGAGGTGGAGGAAACGGGCACTGCACGTGTTGTGTCAGTGTGTAGGGCTTGTCTGGGGCTAAGGATGTTACTTCTCGGGAGAGGAAAAACCAAGGCCTGTGAGAGCTTTACCGCAAGAGTCGCTCTCCCAGAATTAAGAGTCTGATCAAAAGAACGGGGGTCTGGAGGGTGAGCTTTAGAGTGAGGGGAGCCACAGTAGATCTGAAGGGGGTTGCAGTGGCGTAGGCCACCCTATTAGAATCTTATCTTATCTTATTGGATAGTTTGTTAATATTAAATGTTAATGTAGTGTTCTTCAATTACATTGTTAATATAGGTGTTCTCCCCACAATGTCATATATGTGTTAATATAAAACAGATATGCATATTTTTTAGTTGGTATTAAAACTTCTTTACAACAAGTACTCAATTAAAGGGCTACATTAAATTAAAGTTTGAAAATGACTGAATTATAATTACAAGTATCATTTATTTGTTATTAATTATGTAATTTTTGCTCACTTAAGACGAATTCAAGATTGAAATTTCGTTTTAACTCTGTGATTCAAATCACGGCAGTAACAGACCAACTCTAACTTCCCTTTTTCTTCCTTAATGTGCGAGTGAATGTGATGATTATTCAGAATAAAGATAAATCACAAGAATAATTTGGAATAGAGTTAAAATGAAGTGCCTTTTTAATACTAACTATGATGAGGAGATACATCTTTTATTATTCTAACAGGACCCATATTTATGGGTGATAAAAAGGCCAAAGCACAAGGGTCTGTAACATCTAATACATTCTAAAAAATATGATACTAGAAGTATGAATGAAATGTTGGGTACTTGCTGATTTGCGTACCTTTTGGCGTTTAATCAACTCTTTATACTTAACTTTTAAGTTAAGACTACGAACAAGGAAATGCAATATTCTCTAAGATAAATCTTTTCTGAAAGATTTTCATTCATTTAATTTTTTTTCTCTCTTTGATTTTCAGAGTCTGGTATCACTGTGCACATTAGGCGTTGGTTCAAGTTTTGGCGAAAGCGTACTACAAGAACTACCACGAGAGACCACAGTACTGACAAGAACCTCTTGCGAACTGTTACGTTTAAGCCAACACGATTTGAAAACATTAGCTGAGGTTAGTTGATCCCAAAAAAAAAAAAATTATATATATTTTATAAGAGAGTGAGGAAATTTTACTTCCGTTTAGGTTATTTCGTGGTAGAACGTGCGTTTTTTTTTTCTGTCTGTCTTCCGGTTATCATCCATTAATAGAGGTTGATATACAGTAGGCTAGGGAATCTGATTTGCGTTATACAGGGTGATCCATTTTCCTTCAAAGACGGCCTTTCATGCTTAAACGGTCTCGATCTGAGCAAAAAAAAATGGTAGAGGAAAAATTTGTTGTCCGTCACCTCTAGTTTCAGAATATGTGACTTGATTTTAGATTCCTGATCGTGTACGCGGCAGACGCGCGTCCCAAAAGTGAGGGTTCGCAGATGACCCCCCCAATTTTCATATACACACAGTTTTAAAGAGTGCAAAAAAGTTAAGAAAGAAACCGGAAACACCAATTCGATATCTTCAAAATTAAAGGTGCTAGGCTATTTCAAAAAATCTGGATATTTATTAATCATATTTCAATTTTTTAACTTCTTATCAAAGAGAAAGAAGAGCACGCGATAGGTCATTTTTATGTATTTTTTTCATCCCCTTTCTACTGAAAATATTGCCAAGGCAGTAAAGCTAGTATTTTTCTTAATATCGGGAAATAAGTAGTTTTCCGAGTAAAGCATGTACTGTTCCTTCAAAGTTGCCTCCTCTGGCTTGCAAGCCAGGTTAGCCAGGAGGTTATCATCTGCTATCTGTATCTGAGGAGGCACCTTTGGAGGCACAGTACATGCTTCACAAGTTGAGTAAAGTGCATTATTTGATAAATTAAGGAATAAGTTTGATCCTTTAAATGAAAGATATTGATCACTTAAATATGTGGCAGGAGGTTTCCAATGTTTTTGGTAAATAAACGCAACTCTCCCAAAATTACCAAATAATTATTAAAAACCTTCTTGTTTGTAACAGATGTAAAATTAATTTTTAGCCATTTTGTGTATGCTTGAGAACATCTAAAGCTCTTAACATTTGTTTTTCTTAGAAAATTCACTCGGAAAACTACTGTATTGCCCGATATTAAGAAAAATTCTAGCTTTACTGCCTTGGCAATATTTTCAGTAGAAAGGGGATGAAAAAATACATAAAAATGGCCTATCGCGTGCTCTTCTTTCTCTTTGATAACAAGTTAACAAATTGAAATATGATTAAAAATACCAGATTTTGAAATGGCCTAGCACCTTTAATTTTGAAGATATCGAATTGCGGTTTCCGGTTTCTTTCATAACTTTTTGTACTCTTTAAAATTGTGTATATGAAAATGGAGGTCAACTGCGAACCCTCACTTTTGGTCGTCAGTCGCGTATGCGGGCAGGAATCAAAAAATCAAGTCACTTATTCTGAAACTAGAGGTGACGGGCAACAAATTTTTCCTCTACCATTTTTTGCTCAGATTAAACCGTTTAAGCAGGAAATGCATTTGAGCCATCTTAAAATGGATCACCCTGTATAAGTGTCATCCACTAAACTTTGAAAATCCAACAAACACACCGTCTCAATAACACTTTTTTTGCAATTTTTAGGCACCTTAAAAATAAAAATGGGAAGATTTCCGATAGAAATTTCGATAATTTGATTACAATAATTTTACTCCCACGCACAAAAAGAAAGTACGTGTAACATCATCGTGCAGAGCAAGGGAGGTTAAACCTTATTTTCACATTCACGTAGCAGTAAATTAACATTGAAATTTTCGCACAGTTATAGAGGAGGCCGGAGGGCCATAGCTGTTATTTTTATTACAGGAAATGGATAAACATCATTGTGTAAAGTTAAGTACATATACTCGTATTTGTACAACGTAGTACGTATAACAGAGTATGTTTATAACATTAAATTTAACACACGACGCATATTAATTAGAATACAGTCAATATTTTGGTAAAAAATAACATGGCAGACTATTGTAAATTTGCATTTGTACACATACTTTGAAAATTATATTTTTGAACGTTTAATTTGAAATTTATTCTTAAAAAAACAATTCCATCTAAAATTCACTCTATTGTCCATTTCCTGTAGTTTAAAAATGACCATACAGGTTTTTCTTCTTCGTCTTCTTCTTCTTCTTCCTGTTTTTTCATGCTGTTGCGACCGCATCAAAATTCTCGATATCTCACCAGAAATATCTCAGTCGGAAATGAAACATATAGTTTTTAGAAAATGGTGGGTACGTATGTGAGTGCACAAAAAAAAATTAGTTTAAAAAATAAAAAGAAAATTCCTAAACCGGAACTACCGATATTTTACTTTTGTGTTGGAATGGGGGGGGAATTTTCTCGGAAGTGCACTAACGGAAGTTCCGGGCACCAAAGCACTCAGATGTTGACTTGTCAAAAATTAAATCTTAAAAATAGATAAATATTTTTTTTAATCAAAATTTTGAGTTTAAAATTCAAAATTACAGTAGAACCTCGATTAACCAGGCTGACCTCCAGCTATACCCACCCCGGAAAACTGAAATCCCGGTTAAACCGAATACACAGTATTACGTAGTAATGTATTACGAGGGTCGTTTGAAAAGTCCGTGCAAAAATAAAAAGTACTTAATTTTTTGGGGTAAACCTTTTTTATTTTTCAACATAGTCTCCTTTTAGGCTTATACACTTCGTCCAACGCTGCTCTAGTTTGTTGATCCCTTCCGAATAATAGGATTTGTCCAAGTCTGAAAAATAGCCATTCGTTTCTGCAATCACCTCCTCGTTTGAATAAAATCTTTTTCCCGCCAGCCATTTCTTCATATTGGGAACAAATAGTAGTCCGAGGGAGCCAAGTCTGGAGAATAGGGGAGATGTGAAACGAGTTGGAACCCTATTTCCATTAATTTTGCGACCACAACTGCTGAGGTGTGAGCTGGTGCGTTGTCGTGATGGAAAAGGACTTTTTTTGTGGGCCAATCGTGGGCGTTTTTCTTGCAGCTCGGTTTTCAAACGGTCCAATAACGATGAATAATATGCACCTGTAATAGTTTTACCCTTTTCCAGATAGTCGATGAGGATTATTCCTTGCGAATCCCAAAAGACAGTCGCCATAATCTTTCCGGCCGAAGGAACGGTCTTCGCCTTTTTTTGGCGCAGATTCCCCCTTGGTAACCCATTGTTTAGATTGTTCTTTGGTCTCAGGAGTGTAGTGATGTATCCATGTTTCATCCACAGTGACGAAACGACGCTTAAAGTCCTGCGGATTCTTCTGGAACAGCTGCAAACCGTCCTTGCAACACTTCACACGATTTCGTTTTTGGTCAAGCGTGAGCAATCGCGGCACCCATCTTGCGGATAGCTTTGTCATGTCCAAATGTTGATGCAAAATATTTTGTACCCGTTCATTCGAGATGCCCACAGCTCTAGCAATCTCACGCACCTTCACTCTTCTGTCATCCATCACCATATCATGGATTTTATCAATAATTTCTGGAGTAATAACCTCAACAGGGCATCCAGAACGTTCAGCGTCACTTGTGCCCATATGGCCACTCCGAAAATTTTGAAACCACTTATAAACTGTTCTAATCGAAGGTGCAGAGTCACCATAATGTTTATCAAGCTTCTCTTTAGTCTCCTGAGGCGTTTTGCCTTTCATAAAGTAGTGTTTAATCAACACACGAAATTCTTTTTCGTCCATTTTTTAAAAATCACTCGACTTCCTCGATTCAAACGAATGCCAAACACAAAGAAATAGACCGATCTGGCTGAAACTTGGTGTGTGTTCTTCCAAGAGATGCTACTAACTAAACATAACCTCGATACGCGCCAGTAGTGCTATCTCTCTGACTTTGCACGGACTTTTCAAACGACCCTCGTACTGTTTCGTCCCAGAGATCAACTCCCATCTTAGACAATCCTTTTTCTTATTTTATTTTCTCTTTTCTTTCATTTTTTTGCCGTTCAACTTTTTGAAAAATACTTTCCAAGTGTTGTTTGCTTTATTTTCTATCAAACGACCACTCTCTGATGAGTGTAACAACTATTTAAAAAGCACAACTTTGTCCACTGGTTGGATTGTCCTTTATCGTGAAAAAAATTCAATCAATTCAGCAACTGAATTCGATGGCTGCATCCAGGGGGATATTCCTGGGTGATCATTCTCTTCTACAGTCGATTTCATTTCCTTCTTCTTCCGGTTCGTCTTCTCGGATGTTCTGGTCGAATTTCTTCAGGACTAAGACCAAGCAAACTGTGAAACATCTTTAGCACAATCGAACCACTCCAAAAATGTCTTCTCGATTCATGTTTTCACCTCCTCCTTCCATCGATTGGTGGGCGAGACGAGCGAGATTTTCAACCGTTTCTCCAATTGGCTCCTTTCCTTCCTGGACAACCCGGGCCACGGGTTTCATGATCTTCTTCCAGCACAATATTACAATATAACCGTGAAGTTGAAAATCAACCATTTACGGACACGTAAATCCCATGGTCTTTTGTAAGATCTTTTGTAAGACCGTGATTAATCCAAAGAGATTCATTAGTAATTGCACCATATTTTGGGTTTTTACATACATACATACATAATGGACTCTTCAAGAAAATCAGACATAAGAGAGTTGCTGCCACGCCTACCAATTATGTTACATCGGAAGACCAAAAAATTTTCCGAAAATTTACTTTTGTTTCGGCGCCGATCCAGGTGTTCTTATGATGACTCAACATGATCCCGGTTAATCCGCAAATCCCGGTTAATTGAGGTTGTCCTGTATTCATGTAATTTTCTTCTTCTTTTTTTTTTTGTGAGTGATAAATTGTGAGAAACCAGCCGAAGGTGATGTTGCAACCGCTTGGAAGAAGAGGTAACCATTTAGTGATCTGTTGGGACACCCAGGAGAGAGTGAAGCCGGTGATTAGTGGGCCAGACACTTCGTTCCCTAATGATCACTGAGGAGGCACCTCAGACGTGGTAACTATACAGTCACTCTAGGCAAGCCCAGAAAGTTAGGAAAGCTGGTTGGGTATGGGGTAAACGACTCTAACTTTTCATGAGAGAGGGTGACATTCTTCTCTAAGCGGGGTTATTTTTTAATGTTTCCCCAAGTCCCTCATTGGGGGTGTCCAGTGCCTCAGTGACGACACTATTTTCCTAATGTTCTATCCAGCCTTCGGGTGATTCTTTGGATTCTTGTAGGTTTTGCTAAATGCTAATACACATCAACCACTCTACAAGATATGTATGGTACAAATATTAGGAGGTTAAGTGTCAAGAGGTCTTGGAGCAAGTGGAGGAGGGCTTGGCTGACTCTCTGGAACTGGTCCAGATCCCCCAAAAATCAGCTAATCTCTACTTCCATCAACGGGCTAGATGAGTCATTAAAAGAGAGCTCATAAATACGGGGAAAAATGGCGAGCATTTTTTTTTTAAGGGACATTTTATGATTAGACCATAAACGGAATACGATAATTACCAACGACATTATACAACCTGCTTAACATTCATATTTAGGGCGCAAACTTTCACTATTAACACTGATTATGAAGGCAGTTTACCAGGACAATGTTAATAAAATTTTACATTTATTATGTCGGAAGGATGTTTAAAAAAAAAAATAGAGACAACACTGTCATTTTCAGGAACCGGATATGGGTACAATTTTGGGAATTGTAGTAAAATCAAAATTAATTTCACAATTAACGATCAGCTATTTATACAGCTATAGTTAGAAAAACCCAGTACGTGCGTCACCAGTAAAGTGTACGACATCATAACAATAACGCGATTTTGGAACAATAAGCGTTAATTAGCATTCATCAGTGACGTTTTCTTCATCGTTCATCTTCGTTAAACTTCGTATTATTTCTACCAACCATTTTAGTTTACGTACAGTTTAGTGAAATTAGTAATTTTTGATTTTGCAAGTAACAGCATCCGTTTCTTTAATCTTACTACCTAATGAAGACTTGTTTTCAAAAATTTGAGATTATTTTACTTTTTCTTTTTTTTTTTGTTCGTAAAACGTTCGAAGTTTATTTGGAGGGAAATGTAGAACCTGATTGGTTAAAGCAGAGGTCGCCAAAGTGGTCTATATAAGACCCTCAGGGGGTCTATTTAATAAAAGTAGGGGGTCGATCTGAGCCAGGGGGTTCGAAGGAAAAACAATTTCGAACCCAATATAGCGGAGCCTTGCGAAGAAACACCATTGCATACCCATCTCATTAATTAAGAAGCAATACTTGTAGTTACTTTACTTATTTATAAACTTAGGATTCAAGATTTGCGAGGGATCGGTCAAATAAAAAACAACAACTAGTCTTCTTGCCAACGTTTTGACAATTATATTGTCCTCTTCAGGGCCTGGATATTACAAATACACAAATACAAACAATTCAGTAACACAGAAAATCAGTAAAAAAACAGTAATATAAATATAAAAATACAATAAAAAATAAATAAATAAAATAAAAAATACAATACAATTCTTATTTATAATTACTTATTATTTAATAAATATTAAGGTATTTCAACATTTAATATATTTTTCATAAAACTATTTGTTACACAATGTAAAATTACTTTAATAAATGTTTAAAATCATAAAATAAATGCAATAAGCACAGTACCTAATAGATAGTTTTATTTTTAATTAACTGAAAATTACTTTTATGGGGGGTCAATAAATATTTCGAAAAATTATATAGGGGGGGTCCATGACCAGAAAAGTTTGGCGACCCCCGGTTTAAAAAGACAATCGAAATACTGACAGACTGAATCATCTACCTCTGATGATGGTTGTAAGTCTGAAGCTGGTCAGGGTTACAATAAACATGCGTGCAGTTCGAAGATCTTTGATTTGCCTTCTATATTCTGGATGTTCGGGAACCAATGTGACATAAATTTTGTCCACCCAATCATCATGAGAAAGTGCGGCGCCCCTATTAAGTAATATACGAACTTCAAATAATGTATTATTTGTATAATAAAGTAAATAATAAATCAACGGTAAATTTATCTCTTAAATAAATAAAAGGAAATGCCATTTTCAGGCTCATCTCTCTCACACACAATTCATCCCAGATAAAGCTTTCAGGAGGAAAATGTAAATGTTGGATTTCCCGGAATTATGGTAACAATGCCAGCAGTTCAGGGCGGTCAGAACGCCTAAAACCAGCCAACTGTACACGACGTTTTTATACCCATACAATTTACTACTTCAAGATCATCTCTTTATTTAATGCAGCATCATTTTTCTCTTTTTATGATTTCAGAAAAACAAGGATATCATGACGGAATTGATGTCCAATTGTAAAATGAAAAATGGTAAGTAAATATTTTGTTTATTTATTTATTTTTTTTTTTATCTATTTATTGTACTTTTTTTAAAATCGTTTTTTTTGCCCTTAAAAAATTTTAGAGCTCCTCTCAGTGACTATAGAGCACCTCCTTGGTGCCTATCAGGGATAATGTTTCTCAAACACTGACTGATCTTTAATGGTACCCACAAAGACTTCATAGTGACCAACTAGAAACCCAATATTCCATACACAAAGTATCTTTAAATACATAAAAGCGATCTTAAATTCACTTGCCCATATTATGAAGGATACACTCTGTGCGACATTCACCCAAATTAACCATCTATAGGAACCACACTCAGGAACAAGCCTGGGCCCAGTCCCTGCCATTTAATAAGTCAATGAAGGTTTCCCTCGGAAGGACCTCCAAAACCAAAGACGGGAGATTCGAAATTCTTTTAAAACAGGACCAATATACATATAAAATGGATGGTGTCCTCTCCTGGACCGTAAGTTACAAAGGGAACAATCATGACTGCCTTCCGAATTACGAGGGCCTAAAATTTAAAGAATGTAGGCTCACCTCTAAGCTTCATAATGATTCATCAAAGAGAAGCTGGATACTATTTTTTCCACCCACTTTTAGCCCAACATCAAAATATTTATTTTTATTTCCCAGAAGTCCAGAGTCTCTCTCACTCTCTGTCTCTCTTTTCTTCGACATGTTGGTGGTGGCACAACAGATGCCAGTGGAAAACGGAAATGCTGCTGCCAGACAGCTAAATCTAGGAGATTAAATATTGATTTGGGAGGGGAACGGAACGGCGGAGTTCAATTCTAATTTACCTGCGGCTCCAATTGAGCCTAGCTTTAGTTCTAGTGATTTAACAACGTGTTCATTGTACGGTTCTGTAGCTAGCTAGCTTTTACCGTGTATATTCATAGCTTTAATTGAGAACTATAATCTGAATGCTTGAGCTAGTAGCAAAAAAAAAAAATTGCTTTGCAAACTTACCGCAAGAATCGATCGACTATGGACCAAAACTTTTTTCGCAAGCAACGGTAATGAAGTGACGATGCATCATGAACATAACTCCAGGGCTGCAACCCTTATTTAGTGACTTACAGAGGCTTCTGAAGAAAGCTATGATCAGTTTAAAAGAGAAGTTAAGTCTGCACTAAAACTAGGTGCACATTAAAGAAAATTAAAGGAAAAAGCCTTGGTTGGATGGTAAGCATGGAGAGGGGATACAAATCCGTGCTTCATAACCACTACAGAAATAAACCTACATAGAAAAGTCGGCAAACCGAGGAGAAATTGAATTAAGGAAATGGGGAAAGGATATTTAGAATAGCAAGGATGGAGGTACCAAAGAAGCCAGGTTGTAAGCGTGGGATTTTAAAAAAAAAGAAAAATCTGAACCAACCATCTCCCCGGGGAAGTCTGTCTTGTGTGGAACCCTGGGAACGCAACAATTATTGGCTACCACTTGCAAAACCGCTTGGGAACAATAAGCGGGTCTATCATCTATTTCATATCCCACCGATCGCACGGAGAGCAGTAAACACTTTATTGGAGGCTGCAGTAACTGAAAAGAAGGTTTTGTATCTTTCAGAGAGTATAATATGAAACAGTGTAACACCAATTCTTTAATTTAATCGAAATACGAACCATCAGCAATCAGGTTCAATCAGAAGCAGATCGATTTATCGCAGGACGTGGGGGGGGGGAACCCCACACGGTATTATTTCATTCAGAAAAACGCTACTTGAGGCACAAAAAGCTTGATCAGGGTTCCTAACATGGTAATATCTCCCACTAGCTGGTAATCGTTAGCTCTTCTAGGAGGGCAGGCGATGATAAATAGCAATATATATGCGGGGCGATTACGACGATACGGAAACAAAGCTGGCCACTAACACAAAGAGAAAGAAAGCTATATGGTCAACATTACTCAATAAAAATATTTATTTACGAGACTGTCTGTTTGTTTGTCACAGTACACACGGATATTTATAGACACAGACAAGCGTCAATAGTTTGAATACTTAGCACTGGTATCGCGTGATTCTATCATTTTGAAATTTTTATCGGGTGATCAGTTAAAACTGTCTCAGGTTCGGAGGTGGGGGGGAGATCAATTGTGTGGCCAAGATAATAGTTGGCCAACTGTATTCTCGCAAGTTCCAAATGATAGTAATAAAAATAGATTTATCGATTATATATAACTCGCTTTATTTTGGAATTACAATCAGGTGATTTGAGACACATCATTGTTGTACTTAAGTATTATTGTTGTGTATTAACCGTTGAATTTCTATCTATAAATGCAGTTAAAAGTTTTGGGTGGGTACAAATAGAAACCATGGGAGTGCCTTGAATGACGATCATCACCAGTATGACTGCAACTAGCCGAGAACATTTAACATAGTTGGTAGCGAGACCAAGGCGACTGCTCAGCCATCTTCGTAGATTTGTTGGAAGTGTAACCGTGATCAGGATTTGCTGTGGTAGAGGATTTGTAACTGAAGATAACTAGTTAGAGGCGTGCACTTATTCACTAGGGCAGTACCTGAAGAAGTTAGGTCTAGAATGTGATGTTTCATTGAGAGAAGGTCCTAGAATGTGATGTTTCTTGAGTGAAGGTCCTAGAATGCGATGTTTTATTGAGAGAAGGTCCTAGAATGCGATGTTTGATTGAGAGAAGGTCCATAGAATGCGATGTTTGATTGAGAGAAGGTCCATAGAATGCGATGTTTCATTGAGAGAAGGTCCATAGAATGCGATGTTTCACTGAGAGAAGGTCCTAGAATGCGATGTTTGATTGAGAGAAGGTCTCTAGAATGCGATGTTTCATTGAGAGAAGGTCCCTAGAATGCTATGGAGAGATGGAGGAACAATTTTTTGTTCTTGTTGTTAACAATCTAAAAAATAGCAACACGCAGAATTTGAACTGGGGATCTTCAACAGGCGAATGAATCCACGATCTTTGGATGTATGAAAAACATTATTGGAGGCGAGAAACAGGAAGTCATTTCTTATTGGCTAATTAAACATCAAAACCAAAAAAAGTTTAATTAATTAGAGCAAAAAAGTAAATTGTAGGCCTAAAAGTTTTAAAACTTTAGATTTTAAGAGGAAGTTATAGAAGCGTGCTGCCGCCAGGTGTTTGTTTATATAACTAACATTGTGGTCCTATAGAAGCCCATTGTGGTTCTGGATGCTACATTAAATCTCACTTAGTTGGACCCTGTGTTGTTTTCCGGTGAGGGGGGCTGAAAAGTGCGGGAAGCTGCCCAACCTTAACCACCAACTACAAAAAGTTCTTTTGCGGAACATTACCTTGCGGGACGCCCTTTTTTGTCGTTGTATGTAACACAAATTGAGGGCTTAACTTTTATATATACTCGTATATACGTGTATTATTCTAGCCAATTTAGGGTTTTCAAAACTTTTTTGACTTCTCTTGCGTAAGTAATATGACTTTATTCTTGACATATTCAGGTAAGTTGTGTTTTCATTAGAAGAAGTAATTAAAAGAACAGGTGAGAACCCGTAGAAACCCAATTTTGAAAACTGGACCAGATCGAACATTTCTGCTCCCTAGGGATACAAAAAAAAAAACAAAAAAAAGTCTAGGAAATTGAATTTTAAAAATTAATTGTTAATATTCTGCTCCCAAAAATAAAAAGAAAAGCGTTATATTCGTAGAAAAGAAATCTAACCAAAAGAAAACTCAAGGAAAATCCCCGAGAGAAATCCAACCCATCCGTCATCAATGGTGCAGTTTCCTTCCGGCCAACACAACTTCTAATTTGCATAATAAATTTAATTCCGTTATATTTTCCCCCCACACCACCCCCACCCTTCTAAAAGAAATGGAAGTAAACTTTAATAATTTTTCTTCGCTGTTTCCCTTCGCTTGATATTAAGAACGAATCAAAAAACTAAATTTAAATTGGTGGTTTAAATTTAAAAATAAAAAAAAAAATGTTTAAAAAACGCTTCTTTCTTAAAGTGCCATTTTAAGCATCGTGTACAATTCTACTACTTGCGTCAATAGAATTTAAGACAGAAATTAAAATGGATTGAATTCAGAATTTGGAAGGAAGTAATTAAATTCAATTTTTAAAAAAAATTAAGCCAAATTATTAGACCAAAATATGGTTTTAATTTTTCAGTAATGATAATTTCGTCGCATTTTATTCGTCATAGCAAAAAAACAGAAATTTAATTTAATAGTAAAAGATTCTATCCAATCAGTGAAAACATTAAACCAATTGAGCCTTTAGAAATGTCTTAAAATTTTACTATACTAAGCCTGCATTACATATATGTCTTTGTGGTTAAAACAAATAGTAAGGAGCACAATAATATAAGTGATGTAGGCGCCACCGGTAGCCGAGTGGTTAAGATACTAGACCCGCAATACTAAGATGTATTGTTGGTTTAGTAGGTTCGATTCCCCCTGGTCTAGGTCTTGGATTTTTATTTAATGGTTAAATGAGAAATAGTAAAGTACATTTGCTAGTCGTCTCCGTTAACGACACCTAGAAAATGGTAGTTGGGACGTTAAGTTCCGCCTGGAAAAATAGACGATTACTTTACTATCATACTTTAAAACAACAGTTTCGAACTCAAGATAGCCCCTCCAAAAGGAGGGAAAAATAAATCTCAATAATTAGGCAATTATTCTTCTCGATAACTTCAGATACAGGTTTAATAAAAATGGGGTTTAAATTAGGAGAAAAAGGGGCGGAAACCCTATTAAAGTCATTCAAATTCAATGAATGACACCAAATACGAATAAACTTTTAATGAAAAGATCCTTGAACACAAAAATCTACTATCCAATTTACATGAATTCACTCTTAGCATTTCGATAGCCAAGTAATTAACAACAAATCGATTATTCATTATCAAAAACCAAAGAAGCATTAAAATAGAAAAGTTAGGTCATTTCCTTCTCCTGATATTTTAAGAGGAAACCTGTAGAAGTATTAATTAGCCTTGAATGCAATCTTTTCTTTTATCTTCTCTTTTCCACCCGCAAAAAGGTTTATTGAGATCGGACTGATTTTCAGCTTTGACTTTTCATCCCAATATTTTCTCAAGGCTAAATCTAGGGGAAAATCAATTTTTAAAGAAGAGTACGATCACAATATTTTCCTCTTATTTGTCGGAAAAGTAATATTCAGGAGGAAAAGTTTTCCCTTTGTATTTCTCTTTGCAGAATAAATAAATAATGCTTTATAATAATCGCAATATAAAATGAGAGCCGGAACCTTTTTTATTATTATTATTTACTACATCCTGTTATTAAAAAAAATATATTCTTCAATAAATAACTTTAAACTCAAAACTCTGAACTCTCTGAAGAGACCGACAGAAATACAAGCTGCAAATGCCTCGGTGGAAGCTCAAAAAAAAAGTTGTCCTTAAATAAGAACCAATAAAATCCCCTATGAACTTACCACTGACTGATGGCGGTGATAGCCGTGGAAGACTCCTCCACCGGAAACTAGACACAATTTAAAAAAATAAAAAAATCTTAACGCTTGCCAAAAGGCTACGTATTTCCTTTTATGACGGAATTTTGAATGCACGAATCCTACTCTTTTGTTTACGCACTAATTCAAAAACATTTGTATTAATGTGCGAATAAAAGAAATCACTTCCGCTCAAAAAATAAAAACACCGGAAGTTTATCACTCCCGAACAATAAAAACTTACGTTAAAGTTAGCTTACTTTTTAAGTTCTTACATCATTTCCAAATTATAGTAAAGCGAATACATTAAATTTAACCATTATTGGTAATACCCCAAAAAAAACTGCAATCGTAATGTCAAAGTTAAGCCGTACTTCGTAACGAGGTGAAGCTTTTAAATACTTAATTCCATTTAATAGGGCCTAATCCCAGTCCATTCATTGTATTGGTATTAATTCAATTGGGATAAATTCAATTTTTTAAACATCACTTATAAAAAAAAAGTAAAGTAAAGTAATCGTCTATTTTTTCAGGCGGAACTTAACGTCCAACTACCATTTTCTAGGTGTCGTGGACGGAGCTGACTAGCAAACGTACTTTACTATTTCTCATATTAATCATTAAATAAAATCCAAGGCCTAGACCAGAAAAATCAAACCCACTAAACCAACAATACATCTTAGCTTTGCGGGTCTAGCCTATAACCGCCAAACATACTTTACTATAAATTTCTCATATTAACCATTAAATAAAATCGAAAGCCTAGACCAGGGGAATCGAACCCACTAAACCAACAATACATCTTAGCATTGCGGGTCTAGCCTATAACCCCCTAACATACTTTACTATAAACTCATATTAACCATTAAATAAAATCGAAAGCCTAGACCAGGGGAATCGAACCCACTAACCAACAATACATCTTAGCTTTGCGGGTCTAGCCTATAACCGCCTAACATACTTTATTATAAATTTCTCATATATCATATGCGTTAGTGTGGTGGGT
This sequence comes from Rhodnius prolixus, assembly GCF_049639745.1. Lineage (NCBI taxonomy): Eukaryota > Metazoa > Arthropoda > Insecta > Hemiptera > Reduviidae > Rhodnius > Rhodnius prolixus. The sequence goes on along the minus strand of NW_027411582.1, from coordinate 37,785,438 downwards.
TCCTATAAATTCAAGAGGGTTGACTTTTTTAAGTACCTCGGATCCGGACCCAAGGGAATGAAATATCAGCAGAGGTTAAAAAGTAGAACAATAAGCGCGAATCGATTCTACTTTGGACTCGCCAAACAGATGAAAAGCAAGCTGATAGCTCTAGGGAGACTAAAAAATCATCCTCTACAAGACACTAATTCGCCCAGTTATAACTTATGGTTCGGAAACGTGGGCTTTTTCTGAAAACAGATGGAAAAAAAAAACCTCCTGATTTTTTTTAGAGAAAGATCTTTAGAAGAATATAATTGGACCAATTCGGGATGGCCCGAAAACTTGGCGAAAACCACTAACACGGAAATCTACTCTCTGTACGAAGAATCGGACAACAGTAAAGTGATAAGAGGATAGGCAGACTAAGATGGGCGCGGGACATGTGGCTAGAATGTGTGATGATGACGTGGCCGAAGAGGCTTACTATACGGCGGTAGGAAGAGAGGCAAGCCAAGGCTACGTTGGCTGGACGGAGTGAAGGTTACCCCGGCGGTGCTGTGTGTACTTGACTGGAAAGTGGCTGCCCTAAATAGGGAAAACTGGCAGAAGCATTTGACGGAGGCCAAGGTTCGCTAGGCGGACTGTCGCGCCGAAGAAGAAGAAGAAGATATGCGTTAGTACCTAAGCGGGGGGTTGAAACGGGTACTCTGCACGTGTTGTGTCAGTGTGAAGGGCTCGTGTGGCTCCTCGGGGAGGAAAAACCAAGGCCTGTGTACCCAGCAGTCGCTCTCCAGAATTAAGAGTCTGATCAAAAGGACAGGTCTGGAGGGCGAGCTCTAAAGTTGGGGGGTTCCACAATAGATCCAAAGGGGACGCAGTGGCTAGGCCTTGAGGCCGCCCTAATCTAATCTAATCTAGTACCTAAGGGCTCATATTAACCTTAAGAGTATAAAGCAACAGCAATTAAAACTTAGCTCATATTATCATAAAAATAAATTAGGCAACTTAGTTCAAAAATAAATTCTAATTATTATAATAAAGGTGTGACTTTAGTGTAAAGGTTTAACTCTCTGAAGAGCCCTCAAGCTGTAAGCTTGTGAGTTTTGAGCTTGAGAAGCTTGAGTAAATTTTAAAGGGATCTCAAAAACTTCTGCTAAAAAATTCGGATTCGATCACAATACGTCTTCTTTCTTGCTTGGAGGTGACCACAGTAACGTTTATACTTTTTTCGCCTCACAATAATTCGTCATCATATTAGCGGAAGTGCTAAAAGCTTATCCCCTCCACATGGTCCTCAGTTGTCAGATTAAAACATTAATGAAATTATATACCAAACAATTGCTGATGTCACCGCCATTACTTTATTCCCTCCTTCCGGTTCTATATATCATCGTACATGCTCTTACATTCAAGGAGCTCGCAAAGCAAAAAATAGATAAAAAAAAAGTTCATTAAATAAATACATAGATAAATTAATAAGGGCATACATAAAAATACGTCACGCGAAATTTTAATTAAAAAGATACGTCATCATTAGTAAGAAAATATCTTTATATCCATTTTTCCTGGTTAAGGTTTTTAACATTCCTCCTTAATTGGGTTCATTTCTGGGTAAAGGTAAAGGGATAATGGCTTCCCTTCACCTCTTAGTCTGCTGCATTTGTCCCATATCCATTGTGACATGTCCCGCGGTGGTGGTCACGACAAGTTCTATAAACTAGAAACATAGTCCGCAGTTTTATTTTATCCTAAGACCATGGCACACGGTGCCGATCTGTAGCCGTGGGCAGCGGGTAGTTGAAAAAGATCTTGTAACACGATGTAGTGCAGCTAGAGAGAAAAATCCTTTTCTGGTGACCATTTCATCAGTTAAGTAAAACTTTCGCGAATATATATTTGCAGGATACTTCTCAATAAAATAGTAAGTTCAAAAAACAAAAAATCATAAGTTTGGTGTTTTTTTTTTTTTTACTAGAATATAAGAAAACAAGTAAATTCAGAAGGAGTTTGTCTCTTACTGTCGTGGTGATAACATCGTTCAGTATTGCTCTTTAAACTGTGAATGTTTTTAATGAGTTGTAAGTTGTGTATCAATCTGTAAATTTACCTGTTGTTACTTTATTAATTAAAGATAATCTTCCCAAACTTAAAAGAAAACCCATCGAGTGGAAGTGTAGAAAAAAGAAAAAAGAAATTAAAGTAACTACTACATTTGAGAAGATCCAGTTATAGTGTTTATTAGCGGAGTGTACTGTTCATGTTTACTTTATACTGAGTAAGTAAAACTTCAGCTTCTTCTATTGAACGCCCATTAATATCTCTAAATAATTCATTTTTTCTTTCGCATGTTATTTTAAAATTTATCCCACTAAAAAACTACTACAAGTAATTCTACTATTCGAATATAGTTAACTGTTAATATGTCCGAATTTGAGCAACTTAAAGAAATACTCTGTCAATTTAAGGCGGAAATAAAGGAAGACATTAATTCTATGAAAAAAGATATTAGTAAATTATCTGACATCCTAAGTGATCATACACAGAAATATGCGGAATTACAAAAAAGAAACATGCAATTAGTGGCCAAAATTGAAAAGCAAGAAGAAATATTTCAAAATTTGTCCAGGAAAAACAATATATTAGTTCACGGAATGCCAGCTTTCCCAAACGAAAGCAATGATATTCTGGAAGAAAAATTTATTGATTTCTGCAATAACAAGTTATCGACAGAGGTTAAATCTGACGATATAAACTTTATAAAAAGATTGAGTATTAAAATTAGAAAGGATGGCCCGATACTTGTTTCTTTCGTATCTTTTAAAAAGAAAATAAACATTTTTAAGAATATAAAGTTACTGAAAAACACTGACTTTTCAATATCAAATGATCTTGACAAAAAAACCATAAATAGAAGGAAAAGTTTACGTCAGTTGCAACTAAAATTAATAGGCGAAGGAAATTCCGTTAAGCTGAGAAACAACGGTCTTATTATTAATAACAAGTTTGTGCACCACGAAAACCTATCTTTAAAACAGGCTACGCCAGTCTTACAGTCTCCTAGTTTACAGGCATCGGACGAGAGGAAGAAGAAAAGAAGAAGAGATATGATAGTGAAAAGTCAGACTACAATTCCTGGCCTTTTTCGAGTCAGGACCACCTCAGAGTCTTCTACTGGACAATCTGAAAAATGCTGAGAACAGGACTAAACCTCTAGAAAAATTTTATGTTCTATTTTGGAATATCAGTGGCTTTCACAACATTTTCAAACTTGACCAGCATCAACTCTCAAAACTTGAAAACGCAGCCATTGTAGGTGTTGTAGAAACATGGTTACAAACTAGTATAATTACACCTTACTTCCTAAATAATTTCCACTGTCTTGAAATTAAAGCTACAAAGGACAAACACATGGGCCGCGCCAGTGGAGGCATTGCTGTCTTCATTAACAAATCTTTAACTTTAATTAAAACTATCGTACAAAGTAACTATTGCATATTTCTCGAATTATTACACGTAAGCCAATTTATTATAGTAGGTATCGTCTATTTGCCACCCTCAGTTGACTCTAAACTCTGCATAGATTCACTGGAAGAAATAATAAATGACGTTCACAGTAATAACCCACATCACACAATAATCATAGCCGGAGATTTTAATTCTCGAATCCAAGAACTCAATAATGGGGAGCCTATTTTTTTCGATGGCACACAATTATGCCCTAAAAGAACTAGTCTGGACAAACACCTGAATTTCAGAGGAAAGTTGTTAGTGGATGCGATGGAAAACAACGGCTTTACAAATGTAAATGGGCGCAGCCTCAGTGACAACCCTGCACAGTACACGTACGTATCCCGGACTGGAAAATCTGTTAATGACCTCATTTGGATTAATAACTCAAAAATAGGGGAAATTTTTGACTTTGAAGTTTTGTCATTCCCTGAATTCTCCGACCACCTGCTATGTCAACTCATTTTGAATTTTGGCTATTTTTCAACAAACTCGTGCACCACAGATGTAGTGCATAGTTACGGAAGAGAAACTATAAAATGGGAAGAAATAAATAAAATATCAGAATTTATGTACTGTCTTAAGACCTCTAAAGGCATATATCTATCATCCGACTCTCCTGATATACTAGCTGACAATTTCAACACAGTTATTAAGGTCGCTGCTGTTTGTGCAAACTTGATAGCTCTTAGACCTAATACAAAATATAACCAATACATCAGAAACAAATGGTTTAATGTGGAATGTTACATACTAAAGAAGAAAACCAGGAAGAGTTACCGAACATGGAGAAACTGCCAAACAGATCAGAACCTCTCACTCTACTTAGACAATAAGAAACTGTATCGTAATGCACTGAGCATAGCTAAACATACCTACTACGAGAAACTCACTGAGGGTATATCTAACGTCAGAGATTCACATACTTTCTGGAAAACGATAAAGTCTTTTTGCTTCAAACAGTGTAATACTAAGCAATCTTTAGTAACACTCAATGACTGGGAAAAACACTTAAAGAATATGAACCCGGAAATGAATGTGGAGCCATTACCTCTAACTTGTGGTACTGAAGCGGCAATTGTTCATCTGGAAGGAGACATTACAATGGAAGAGTTACTGATAACTATTAAAAAAACAAAAAACAGCAAATCACCGGGAGATGACGGTATCCCGAACGAGGTATATAAGCATCTTCCAGCTGAGTGGCATCAGTATCTTCTCAACCTCTTTAACTGCATTTTAGAGCATGAACAAGTGCCAAGGATGTGGGCGAAAGCCTTAATCACAATGATTTACAAGAATGGAGACCCATCTAACGCAGCTAATTATAGACCTATAGCTCTGATAAACAACATACTTAAGATATTTACCTCGATACTCGCTCAACGTGTACTCAAATGGGCTGACATTACCTGTTCTCTCCCTGAACATCAGGCAGGATTCAGACCCCATAGAGGCTGTATAGACAACATTTTCACGTTACATTCTTTTATCGAGAACAAATTAAATAAAAAGGGTCAATACCTCTACTCCGTATTCATAGATCTCAAACAAGCGTTTGACTCGATAAATCATTCCCTATTATGGCAAAAATTAACATATCTCAACTTTAGCCCTAAACTGATTAGAACACTAAGAGATTTATACTTTAAAACTTCCTGCTCAGTTCTCACCTCAATCGGCAAGTCAAATGAAGTGCATTTAACTACTGGAGTGCTACAAGGAGACTCTCTTAGCCCAATCCTGTTCTCACTTTTCATCAGCGATATTGAAGTGTATTTTCGGAAGCGCAATTTAATAGGCGTCTCTATTGATAGTATTAACGATGTGATTATGCTTGCCTACGCAGACGATTTAGTCTTACTAGCAGACAGCCCCATAGACTTGCAAAAAAAGATAAATGTTCTTCAGTCATACTGTGAAATTAATGGTCTAACAGTTAATGTGAATAAGACCAAGATTGTAATTTTCCATAAGAGCCCGCACCAGAAAAAACATTCACAATTCTTCATCTATGACCAACCAATAGAAATTAAAAAATCTTTTGTCTACCTAGGTTTTACGTTTTCAAGTACTGGACTCTTCAAACAATCTGCAGACGCTCAAATATCTAAAAGTTTTTCCGCTTTTGGTTCCGCAAAAGCTGTAATCAACAAAACGTCAGCAAACTCTTGGCCAGTCTCCCAGAAACTACTACACTCCATTATCCTCTCCATACTATTATATAGTGCAGAAGTATGGTCGCTACCTTACCTGGATAAAATAGAAGCAGTACCACCAAGGTTCTACAAATCTATATTACGCCTACCACTGTCTACTCCTCACCATTTCATCCGCCTAGAAACTCAAGATTATGTTCTACACTACCAAGTATTCTCCAGGACAATTAATTGGCTAATAAAATTGTTATTAATGCCACCGGATAGATATCCAAGAATATGCTATAATCGCCTCTTAATTATGGATTCACTACACCCTAACTTGAAAACTAATTGGATCACCCAGATCAAGCAATTGTTTTACTCCATAAATAGAACAGAAATTTTCAACTCTCAAGATCCTTTTCTTATCATGCAATATAGATCTGAAATCGTTGAGGCGTTGGTGGAAAGAAGGACACAGATAGATATCAACAGAGCCAATATATCTTCCTACAATGAAGATTTCTCTCAGTTATACCCCTCTTTTAATTATTTACATTTTAATATGAGCTTCGATAAAATTCGTTTAGCATGTCAGCTCCGACTAGCCAGTGCAAAAGAAATCAAAATCTTTACAAAACATTTCAACTGTGCCATAGACTGTACCGAAGAATGTCACGTGTGTGGCTGCCAAGAAGCCGAAACCCTTCTTCATGTACTTTGGCAATGTCCAGCTTATCAACCACTGAGAGATCTTTATCTGAAAGACTACAGCTCCGATATTCTTCTCATGACCTCACAAAACTCCGTCAGTTCTGTTTATCAGTACTTTTTAAATGTTATAAAAATTCGCTCAAACATTCTCAATACTTAATTAATTCTTTATTAATAACTCATTAATAACTTAGATTAAAAAACAAATAATTGTTAAATTAATAACTATATTGTTTTCCGATCTGTTCAAGTTTAATTACTACAAATTTCATTACGGTAACCAAAAGAAAAGTTAAATAATTTATTTTTATTTTACCAAGAAATTTTGATGTTTTGGTAACTAAAAGAAGTGATATAATTTTTATTTTTACTTAAATTTATATTTATTATATTTATTTAAATCATTGCAAACATTATTATTGTAATAATTTATCATAATCAACCTCATGATACTATTAGCTTCTTATTTTCATATTATTATTTTTTTTACTTTTTAGTATTACATTTTCTGTAATCTCAAGTATGTTTTAAGTTCATTTCAAAGTAAATTTCCTTTCCATAAATTGATATGTAAAATCTTTTTTGTTTCTCTTTAAATTTAATTTCAATTTAAAGGTTGTGTGTAAAACCATTATGTTATTATAATCTAGATGATAGTGACAAACTCTTGTAAAAAAGTTTAACTTTTGTACAATAAAGATTAATAATAAAAAGTAAATTCAGAAGTGAATATAAATAATATACATATTATTATTGAGTTATAGAGGTTTGAAATTTGAACCGTTTGCAAAACCTCAAAACTTTAACCTTCCATAACTCAATAACTATAACCACTAAAACGTCCCCATTTATGTCAGTTATAGAGCTAATATTTCTCTACAGTTGAGTAAAGGAACCATTGAAATGTGAACAATAGGAAGAGAGATATAGAGGTTTGAAATTTGAACCGTTTCCAACACCTCTAAAATGTTAACCTTCAATATCTCAATAACTATTATTACTAAAACATTGCTATTTATGTCAGTTATAGAGCTAATATTTCTCTACAATTGAGTAAAGGAACCATTGAAATGTGAACATCAGAAAGAGGGATATAGAGGTTTGAAATTTGAACCGTTTCCAAAGCCTCTAAAATTTTAACCTTCCATATCTCAATAACTATTATTACTAAAACATTGCTATTTATGTCAGTTATAGAGCTAATATTTCTCTACAATTGAGTAAAGGAACCATTGAAATGTGAACAACAGAAAGAGAGATATAGAAGTTTGAAATTTGAACCGTTTCCAAAACCTTCAAAATTTAACCTTCAATATCTCAAAAACTATTATTACATAAACATTGCTATTTATGTCAGTTATATAGCTATGTTTTTTCTACAATTGAGTAAGGGAACCATTGAAATGTGATCAATAGGAAGAGAGATATAGAGGTTTGAAATTTGAACCGTTTCCAAAACCTTCAAAATTTAACCTTCAATATCTCAAAAACTATTATTACATAAACATTGCTATTTATGTCAGTTATATAGCTATGTTTTTTCTACAATTGAGTAAGGGAACCATTGAAATGTGATCAATAGGAAGAGAGATATAGAGGTTTGAAATTTGAACCGTTTCCAAAACCTCCAAACTTTAACCTTCAATATCTCAATAACTATTATTACTAAAACATTGCTATTTATGTCAGTTATATAGCTATGTTTTTTCTACAATTGAGTAAAGGAACCATTGAAATGTGAACAATAGGAAGAGAGATATAGAGGTTTAAAGTTTTTAGGAAACCTCCATACTTTAACCTTCAATATCTCAATAACTATTATTACTAAAACATTCCTATTTATACCAGTTATAGAGCTAATATTTCTCTACAATTGAGTAAAGGAACCATTGAAATGTGATCAATAGGAAGAGAGATATAGAGGTTTGAAATTTGAACCGTTTCCAAAACCTCCAAACTTTAACCTTCAATATCTCAATAACTATTATTACTAAAACATTGCTATTTATGTCAGTTATATAGCTATGTTTTTTCTACAATTGAGTAAAGGAACCATTGAAATGTGAACAATAGGAAGAGAGATATAGAGGTTTTAAGTTTTTAGGAAACCTCCATACTTTAACCTTCAATATCTCCATAACTATTATCACTAAAACATTCCTATTTATACCAGTTATAGAGCTAATATTTCTCTACAATTGAGTAAAGGAACCATTGAAATGTGAACAACAGAAAGAGAGATATAGAGGTTTAAAGTTTTTAGGAAACCTCCATACTTTAACCTTCAATATCTCAATAACTATTATTACTAAAACATTGCTATTTATGTCAGTTATAGAGCTATGTTTTCTCTACAATTGAGTAAAGAAACCATTGAAATGTGAACATCAGAAAGAGAGATATAGAGGTTTGAAATTTGAACCGTTTCCAAAACCTCTAAAATTTTAACCTTCAATATCTCAATAACTATTATTACTAAAACATTGCTATTTATACCAGTTATAGAACTATGTTTTCTCTACAATTGAGTAAAGGAACCATTGAAATGTGAACAACAGAAAGAGAGATATAGAGGTTTGAAATTTGAACCGTTTCCAAAACCTCTAAAATTTTAACCTTCAATATCTCAATAACTATTATTACTAAAACATTGCTATTTATACCAGTTATAGAGAAAACTTTTCTCTACAATCCTATTAAATTTATTTATGCTAATAATAGTATTAATAAATCCCCATAGTATTATAAACGGGATGATAAGGCAGGAAGTGCTAAAGAAGTAGGGAAATTATGCTTTCCCACTTGTATCCCATAACAGCGCATATATTTTATCGTTTCATTTTATCGCTTGTATATAAATATTAAAGCATGCTTTGAATACTTAACGCTTTTTATGCTTATCGTGTTTATTATTTTTAATAATAAATCATAATAACTCTTTATTACTTAACAGCTTCCATAGCATTTCTCTTTTTATCATCCATATCTCTTTGGAAATGATAGCGCGAGCTTTTCTTTTATAGCTTTTATGTTCTATGTATGAGTAAGGGGTAATAAAATGGAGAGTGGAAAAACATACGTCAATAAAAAATATAAAGCTTTCCACTTCTCATTAAAATGTTAATATTATATGATCATTCTATTTCAGAATATACCGGAACTTTGTAACTTTCCTGTTACTCCCATTGGTTGATCCTTTTTCCTGCACGAAAAGAAATTCAAAATATATATTGGAATACCTAATTGCGATAATTACAAAAAAAGCTATCATCTTTAACCACTCGACTACCTCTCATCATAAAGGAAATAATCTGGAGTTGAAAACACCCGGATACGACTTCCTCTTCACGAAGTTCACTTCTCCTTCCTGGAAATGGAGGCATTTCCAGTGAAAACTAGAGAATCAAAAGTCTGCCGATTAAAGATACTTCCCACTTCCTGCCCAAAAAGGAAATGGCCACTGATTCTGGGGAGAATTATTTTTTTCACCCCCATAATTACGTAACCCTTATCCTTTCAAATAATAGTCCGTTCAAAAAATCAAGGGTCGGTGGGTGGGGGGGGGGGAATGGCACCGGCCATTGCAGCTGGCGATTCACATTCACACCCGGTCCCCATGGTAACCAGTTTAGAGTATAACCTTGAGACCGAGGCTACCTGAGCGTGCGCGGATGAAGGAAATAGGTAAGTAAGGTAACTTGGTGCGCCTAGCTACCCCCTTGTATATAACCTTATTAAATATTCATCAACATCATCATCTGTGAATAAACCAGTTAATACTGAGGGGGTTACTCTTCTAACTTATATATATATATATATATCTCATACAAGGACTCCCCATTATATAGAAGGCACTGCAATCATCGGCCATTTACAATCAATCTCTCTCTCTCTCTCTCTCTCTCTGTTACGTCCTCTTAAGAGAAATTATTAAAATCAATTATGGACTTTTCAACAGAAGTAAACGGTTTATGAGATACTCAAGGTCATAGAAATCTAAGTTTGAACACACTCACAGGACTTCCTTTAAGAACCCCCCTCCAATGGACTGCCCTAAGACCAATTTTCATCAAAAAAAAAGAAAAATCATTGCATCATTCCATTAACCCTGGGTTTTAAATAATATTCAAAAAGAAAAACCAAGATAATAGTGGAAGCTTAACAATAACCTCGGCTTTGTAAATAAAGATGGCCGAGGATGAAGAGGTAAAAACCAAACACAGAGAAATTTTTTTGCGGAAAAATTAGGGTGGTATCCTGTTGCTCATCAAAACTAGGAGGAGTCAATATCCATGGATTAAAATATGAACTTACAGACTTACAGAAACATAATAATAAGGGGCAATCCGTCAGCTATGCATCGGAATGTTTGGGACTCTTGACTGATTTATATTCAGAAATGTACGTAAAAGAAAGAATTATAGTAGATTAGATTAGATTAGACTAGGGCGGCCTCAAGGGCTACGCCACTGCGACCCCTTTAGATCTATTGTGGCTCCCCGCACTCTAGAGCTCACCCTCCAGACCCGTCCTTTTAATCAGACTCTTAATGCTGGAGAATGACTCTTGGGTAAAGCTGCACAGTCCTTGGTTTTTCCTCCCCGAGAAGTAACATCCTTAGCCATACGAGCCCCTCGCACTGTCACAACACGTGCAGAGTGCCGTTTCCTCCTCTTCCTGACAGAACCTACAGAGGCTATCATCTGCCAGGCCCCATGCGTTAATCTTATCATCTGCGAGCTTGCAATGGCCCAGTTAATAGGCCTACAATTATCCTTATAGCCCCACCACGGCCTTGATGGATTAATTCTGCAGTCAGCCTCGGCGAATAGCCTCTAATGAACTCCTTCGCCTGTCTCTGCCCCAGTGATGTTGAGCCACTACTCCTGAGACCTACTCTGCACCTATAAGTTAATGGTCGCAGCCTTAACACACTTCGGAACACTTCAGGCGTCGAAGAAAAAGGGAAATAGAAATACTCATATAAAAGACCCCCTGGGGGACTTAAAAATGACCCAGCGGCGCACCCTAGGACCGCCAAGAAAATATATATCACTTCTTCAGACCAGAAGAGACCATGGAGGTGCCCTTAAAAGCGTGCAGCAAAATTTTCCTTCTTTCCCCGCAACTATAATTTTCATTTGAAAAAAAAAAATTCCCCTGATGAAAATTCATTTTAAAACGATTCTTGAGTTGGGGGTAAGCATTCCTCTAAGTTCCATAACAGGATGACTTTTTCTTTTTTTTTTAATTTTCTATCATTTCAAATTGTTAGACCTATTTCCCCACTTAGGTTTCAAAAGGTTTTCTCAAACTTTTAAAAAGGTACGAAGGGTACTGGTGACATCATACTTCCTTCAACCGTATCATTTTAACACAATGAACACGCACAATTTCGAAACCAAATATTACTTTGCGGAGAGGTAGTCGTTTAAGAATCACAAATAAACAAATAATCCTCGAATAAAACAAAAGAACCTATAAATAAAAAACTGTGCATCTATATTTGTTGACTCACACAAGTATGTACATTATTTAGAAGGCATTGGGAATGGTGACCTGCCATGTTTATTATTGTTATAACGTACGATATTTTAATTTGTATATTTATAAAAATCCCCCACCATGTTTCTCATTCGTTCAGAGGACGTATATTATCCCCACCACCTCCTTTTAGCCAGTTTTGGACTGATCCAAGCTATTATAATATACACGTACAGTTTTATATAAACGTTGGCATTGTAATAGTTCAAGTGGCAAATAAGTGTCATTTATTCTCGCTTCCATAAACAAATGCATCCAGATCTAGTAAGATTCTTACAATATCTGCTGAGACGTCACTGTAATCGAAATGCTGGGAAGATTGTTTATCATTTATTACAAGGTAAAATAACAGTATATTATATACAATAATTCTATAAAGTGCTAATTTTCCTTTAAAATCAAAACCAAAAGACAACCTTTACCAATTTTACGAAATTATCTTTTTTTGAAGTAAGTCAAAACAAATGAAAATTTTCGAAGAAAACTTCCAATAAAGGGCTTCCCGGAAACTAACTTCCGTTAATACAGTACACATACCAAAAATGGCACTTTACTGGGCAACTAAAATCCAAGAAGCCGGTTTTTGTTTTCTGTTTTCCGAGAAAATTCTCACACTCTAAACCGGGGGGAACTTCCGGTCAATTTCTTTTCCGATTGGTTTTTCTTTAAATTTGAAAAAAAAAATTAGGTCGTCCTAGAATTGTTTATTAATAATAATAATGGTCGAGACGAAAAGGCCGATATTTTCATCGATTTTCATGAAAATGTAAAAGCATTGAAAAGGTTTTGTTTTTTTAAAAATAAAATCGCGGAAAAATAAATAATTAATTCTACTTTTACAGATTCCATTTACCCCCTCCCCAAAAATCCCCAAATGCCCCCAAGAATCGCGTATAACGATTTGTATGGCAATTTTCCACAAATAGGACCCGGCAAAAAAATCTTCAGGTAAAAAACTATATTATATTTCGCCACTACAAAAATCAACAGTGACATGTTACGTTACGTTATTTTTTTGTTTACCAAACCACCCAATAAAAACGTTTTCAATGTTAAAATGGCACATTAAAGCCACGCCCCTCTTGCTGGAAGAACCTTTAATTGAATTTACCTCGAAAAAATGTTACGAATAAAACTTATATGGATTTACAAGTTTACAAAAAATAAATAAATAAATAAAAAATGAAGATAACCCCCCCAAAAAAAAATGTGAACACTCACACGACTTCAAAAAAAATTAACACGTGATTCAAAAATTTCAGCCAACCCAAAAAAAAAAAAAAAAAGGACTGGATGTAACAGCTGTAAACAGGATGTAAACACTGGAAAAGAATATAATGCTAAGAATAACTACAAAAATAATCGTTTTGTTCAGTTTGCACCGGAAACATGCATTCTGGAGGCGGAAGAGTCTTGGGAAAAATGGTCCTACGGGCGGAAGTATTGTTCCAGAAAGGATATAGCAGGAAGTCCTTAGTACTTCATGCTGATGGAGAATGTAGCCTGCCAACTGAACAGCAGCTCGTTTCTGTGAAGGTTTTCCTACTTTTTCTTCACGATTAACGTGGACGAGTAACCCCCCCGTCTTTATCTTTAAACTTGGGACCCACTCTTATGATCTTACAGTTTAAGTTTTGAAATGTTTGGGGGTGGAGAAAGGTAAAGGATTCTGTGTAAACATTTCTCTCTGAATTAATCTGGTGTCTACTTAGTGCAATGTACGGATCTACAAACGGTATGCGTGCGTAAATTAGAAATATGTTACCCAATTCTGGTTCTTAATTACTATTTCACTAGACAAAGGTTGGAGCCCAAATCTTTCTGGGAAAGCTTCCCGTACAATGCAAAAGAAAAGTTCTAAAGATCAGAGCTAAACGACTGAAATACTACAGTCAGTAGCACTGTAAAAGTAAAGTAATCGTCAAGTTTTTCAGGCGGGGCTTAACGTCCAACTAACAATTAGATGTCGTGGACGGAGGCGAATAGCAAACATACTTTACTATAAATTTCTCATATTAACCATTAAATAAAATCCAAGGCCTAGACCAGGGGAATCGAACCCACTAAACCTACAATACATCTTAGCTTTGCAGGTCTAGCCTATAACCGCCTAACATACTTTACTATAAATTTCACATATTAACCATTAAATAAAATCCAAGGCCTAGACCAGGGGAATCGAACCCACTAAACCTACAATACATCTTAGCTTTGCGGGTCTAGCCTATAACCGCCTAACATACTTTACTATAAATTTCACATATTAACCATTAAATAAAATCCAAGGCCTAGACCAGGGGAATCGAACCCACTAAACCTACAATACATCTTAGCATTGCGGGTCTAGCCTATAACAGCCTACATACTTTACTGTCAATCTCTCATGTTAACCATTAAATAAAATCCAAGGCCTAGACCGGGGGAATCGAACCCACTAAACCAACAATACATCTTAGCTTTGCGGGTCTAGCCTATAACCGCCTAACATACTTTACTATAAATTTCACATATTAACCATTAAATAAAATCCAAGGCCTAGACCAGGGGAATCGAACCCACTAAACCTACAATACATCTTAGCATTGCGGGTCTAGCCTATAACAGCCTACATACTTTACTGTCAATCTCTCATGTTAACCATTAAATAAAATCCAAGGCCTAGACCGGGGGAATCGAACCCACTAAACCAACAATACATCTTAGCATTGCGGGTCTAGCCTATAACAGCCTACATACTTTACTGTCAATCTCTCATGTTAACCATTAAATAAAATCCAAGGCCTCTAGATTAGGGAATCGAACCCACTAAACCAACAATACATCTTAGCTTTGCGGGTCTAGCCTATAACCGCCTAACATACTTTACTATAAAGTTCTCATATTAACCATTAAATAAAATCCAAGGCCCTAGACCGGGGAGAATCGAACCCACTAAACCAACAATACATCTTAGCTTTGCGGGTCTAGTATCTTAACCGCTCGGCTATCGTGGCGCCCAGCTAAGCTGCGTCTTTTTTTGCCAGATTCTTAGTATTTATCTGGAAAATTTAGAGTTTTCATTTTGTAAGTTTAGTGTTTGTTGAGTCTCATTAAATTTTATTAACGGCATAGAGTGTAGTTCACCACCACTTTTGTATATTTATAATAAAAGTTCTACTAATTAAAAGTTTTACCTAAACTTGAATATTCTACAGCTTGTATTAATTATAAAATTAATAAAATTTAAATTTCTAAGTTTCATTGTATAAATTAATTATGAAGAATAAATTTTATGAAGGAAAAGAAACTTTTCTCTTTTCTTAGAATTTTCTGATGAAGGTTAATGAAGATGGTTGTAAGCTGTTCCATTTTATAGAAATAGCACTTTAAAGGAATCTTAAATAGCGAATGATACTTCTGAAGACAGAGCTAAGTTACAGCTTCCCTCACTAAGGCGCCCAGAATACATAAAAAAAAGTTAAATATAACTGAAAAAAAACAACGTTAAAATCAAAGTGTTAGATAAGGGCTTAACATTCTTTACGTCCAAGTTTAAGTCGTGAAACCTAAAAAAGGAAGTCTTAAAAAAAACTGTTCCGAACAGTTGCACTTCCGGTTCACTAATACTGATACAATCCGGAAATTAGATTAGACATTCCATTCTCATGTATCTCCTGAACAAAAAACGACAGTTTAAAAAGTTGAGTATAAGAGTTAATAAAACGTCAAAAAGGTAAACAAATCAGCTAGTATCCAACATTTCATTCATATTTCAGCTCGCAATTTCAGCCATTGATCATTAGTAATATTTATGAAGACGTAACAAACAATTTATCATTATTATAACCAAAAAAATTGTTATGAATGAAATGGCCAGCATAAGGGTTTGTAACATTTAATAGATTCTAAAAAATATTAATGAAAAGTTAATGCAGTAAAATTACTCAGATAATATCAATGAAGTATTAATGAAATGTTGGGTACTTTCTGATTTGTGATCGACCATTATACTTAACTTTTTAAACTGTTAAGTTCTTTTGTTGAACAGTTATTTTTGGAGGGGGCCTTCTATACAGGGGGCTTACTCCTCTCCCATTTGATGTACAGTGTCGAGTCCCCCTACACATCTACATAAAATTCCGAATCGAATGACACCTCATTCATGAAAATCGGTTCACGCGTTTAGGCGCTACGTTGTTTACAAAAAAGGTAACAATAACAACAACAAGAACATTTTCTGAAAATGCCGTTTTGGCCTATTTTCAGAAACGTATTTCTCGAAATCTATTAGATCTGAGTTGTTGCAAAAAAATTACAGTTATAAAGGAAGATTTGCCCTATATTTTAAAGAAAATTTGGGAATTTTATCTTTTATAGAAAAAGAGAAAAAAATTATCAAAGTTGGGTGTTTTTCAACGTTACGCTTTTTCTGGTGCAGTTTTTGACGATCATCCCTTATACAACTGTCCTCGCCGGACATTTTTAATATGATGTTCCCTTTACTTGTACCAACATCTATGGACCAAACCAATTACACTAAATTTAACAATAAATAATTACTTTAAACATAATTTAAGTGAATTTCTAACAACTAATAACTTTATTCAAACTATAAATTGCATTAAAAAAAAACTATTAAAAAAGTCTTGAAATAAGATCACAGAACAAATATGGCCGCCCCTTAATTGGTAGAAAACGATCAGGTGAATGTAAAGCATTTAACTAAGAGTGAAACAGAGTGACCAACTTAAGTTACAAAAATAAATTAAATTCCCTAAAACATCTGTTTTTTGTATTTATATTAATAGTTGGTACCATTGGGTATGTACAAAAACAAAACAAACTTCTTAGAATCTCCATTGTTAATCTTATTTTTAAGTAAATAAAAGTTAGATCTTTATTAAAATCTTATCATTTATTGCATGTTTTCTTTCTGAATGTTTATTTTAAACATTTTATTTTTTTTTTCTTATCTTTAATTCACTTTAAATATTATTATTAATGAAAATAATCTAATTTTGAACACCCACACGACTTTTATTAATTATCGTTATAATTCACAACTAAGAGAAAAATAAAATGAAAATGTCCAAAATAAACATGTTTTGAAAATTATATTTCCGGTTTCATACTTCTAGTGTAATGCGGAATAAAAAAAGTTAACGAAATATTTTCCTGAAGTTGAAGAAAGTAAAATCTAGATCAGTGGTTCTTAACCTTTTCATAGACGCGGAACACAATTATATGTATATATTTTTCTCGCGGAACACTAACATTAAATAATTTGAAATTCGGTTTTTAGCAAGAACTTAAAATTAAATTCAAATTTAAAAAAAAGGGACAATTTTTTGTTTTCGTATCTTTCCTAAATTTCAATACATTTAAAATTGAAATTTCGCAGAACACTTGGACCATATTCGCGGAACACCGGTTAAGAACCACTGCTTTATATCTTCTAAAATTATAGATCTGTGCACAAAATAACTATAGTTTATAATTGAGAAAATAAAAGTGTACAAGAGAACAAAATTCCATACGAATACGTGGTTCACGATGGGAGATATAGAACAGCAATAATTTTACAGAATTTCATGACCCAAAAAATTTTCAACCCTTTATATCTTCTACATTTATAGATCTGTGCACAAAATAACTATAGTTTATAATTGAGAAAATAAAAGTGTATAAGAGAAAAAAATTTCATACGAATACATGCTTCACAGTGGGAGATATAGAACGGCCACAATTTTACAGAATTTCATGACCCAAAAAATTTTCAACCCTTTATTTCTTCTAAAATTATAGATCTGTGCACAAAATAACTATAGTTTTTAATTGAGAAAAACAAAGTGTACAAAAGAACAAAATTTCATACGAATACATGCTTCACAGTGGGAGATATAGAACGGCCACAATTTTACAGAATTTCATGACCCAAAAAATTTTCAACCCTTTATTTCTTCTAAAATTATAGATCTGTGCACAAAATAACTATAGTTTATAATTGAGAAAATAAAAGTGTACAAGAGAACAAAATTTCATACGAATACATGCTTCACAGTGGGAGATATAGAACGGCCACAATTTTACAGAATTTCATGACCCAAAAAATTTTCAACCCTTTATTTCTTCTAAAATTATAGATCTGTGCACAAAATAACTATAGTTTATTACTACACCCACACGACTTTTATTAATTATCGTTATAATTCACAACTAAGAGAAAAATAAAAATTGACGTGCTGTGACGACTTTTTTTTTTGGTCACATTTAAATTTTCCTTGACAAAATGTCGGAAAAATTTCTGAACAATGAAAAACACCTACTTAATAAAGGAGGCATTTTTCTTGACTACCAATTTTATTTTAATTACAGAATTTTCAATGCACGCTCATATAATCTTCTTCTTCTTGATTGGTCTTTACGTTTTCCTTTACTTTGAGGTGTGCAATTACGTGAGGTTCAATTTGTCGTCCAGGAACATTCAAGAAAACTGCTATGACCGGTGGTTTCCCAAATGACGTAACAAAAGTTGAGATGGAGTAATCATAATTCATACTTAAAACATACACACACACACGGGCACGCACAGACCATTTTCTTTTTAATTCAAGAAGATATTTTGACATTAAAAAATAACTGCGTCGAATACTAAATTGTTGTTTTTTACGTTTTTTCCTAGCATAAATTAACTTCCCTATTATTTGCCATTAAAATCAATTAAGTGATTACGTCTTAAACAACATTATTGATTATAGTAATGGATTTATCTGGCCTTCAACCAATCAACCATTCTGCTGTTAGCTTGCATATCCCTCTCTGTTACTTGTTTGTGTAATTACTTATTAAAAAAAATACAAACACGGCTTTTTCGTAGCAAATATGCTGAATTTGACTTTTCCTTGAAACTGATGAATATTTACAAACAAAAAAAAGAAATCTATTTGACTACAGTGTTATAAATGACGTCACTGTAATAAAAGGAAGCATGGACTTTACACAGCTATCACAGAACCTCACTAAAATCTAGGATACCCTAAGAAAAGGTATCAGAACTGTACACTGCTCATTTCCGGCGAATAAACAAGTCTATCCTGGAATTTTACTTAACGAAGAAGATTCCTGGAAAATGAGAACCAAAATATTTTAGGGGAATTATTATTTTGGGAGATACTTCTACAAGAAACTTCTACATGTTTTGAACATTATATTTCCGGTTTCACACTTCTAGTGTAATGCGTAATCAAAAAAGTTAACGAAATATTTTCCTGAAGTGAAAGAAAGTAAAATCTAGATCATTGAATGAAAGTGAAAGACCACCATTTTATGCACTGGGTAACTGTGCTTTTATTGGTGAGGGAGTGGCTTACGGTGTTACTACGTCATCAGCTACAGCCCGCCTACTACACTCATCCCGTTCTCCAATGAGATTAGCGAATCGTTTTTGGTCATTGTTTCTAGGAAAAATACTATTTAAATTTTTTTTA
Source organism: Rhodnius prolixus (assembly GCF_049639745.1). Classification (NCBI taxonomy): domain Eukaryota; kingdom Metazoa; phylum Arthropoda; class Insecta; order Hemiptera; family Reduviidae; genus Rhodnius; species Rhodnius prolixus. The sequence continues at coordinate 37,766,084 of NW_027411582.1, read as the reverse complement.
CTAATTTTTCCCTCATAGGTATTTGATAAATTATCGAACAATGTAATAAAAATTGATATTGCGAAAATGTCCAAAATAAACATGTTTTGAAAATTATATTTCCGGTTTCATACTTCTAGTGTAATGCGGAATAAAAAAAGTTAACGAAATATTTTCCTGAAGTTGAAGAAAGTAAAATCTAGATCATTGAATGAAAGTGAAAGACCACCATTTTATGCACTGGGTAACTGTGCTTTTATTGGTGAGGGAGTGGCTTACGGTGTTACTACGTCATCAGCTACAGCCCGCCTACTACACTCATCCCGTTCTCCAATGAGATTAGCGAATCGTTTTTGGTCATTGTTTCTAGGAAAAATACTATTTAAATTTTTTTTACTAATTTTTCCCCCATAGGTATTTGATAAACTATCGAATAATACAATAAAAATTGATATTGCGAAAATGTCCAAAATAAACATGTTTTGAAAATTATATTTCCGGTTTCACACTTCTAGTGTAATGCGTAATCAAAAAAGTTAACGAAATATTTTCCTGAAGTTGAAGAAAGTAAAATCTAGATCATTGAATGAAAGTGAAAGACCACCATTTTATGCACTGGGTAACTGTGCTTTTATTGGTGAGGGAGTGGCTTACGGTGTTACTACGTCATCAGCTACAGCCCGCCTACTACACTCATCCCGTTCTCCAATGAGATTAGCGAATCGTTTTTGGTCATTGTTTCTAGGAAAAATACTATTTAAATTTTTTTTACTAATTTTTCCCTCATAGGTATTTGATAAATTATCGAATAATGTAATAAAAATTGATATTGCGAAAATGTCCAAAATAAACATGTTTTGAAAATTATATTTCCGGTTTCATACTTCTAGTGTAATGCGGAATAAAAAAAGTTAACGAAATATTTTCCTGAAGTTGAAGAAAGTAAAATCTAGATCAGTGGTTCTTAACCTTTTCATAGACGCGGAACACAATTATATGTATATATTTTTCTCGCGGAACACTAACATTAAATAATTTGAAATTCGGTTTTTAGCAAGAACTTAAAATTAAATTCAAATTTAAAAAAAGGGACAATTTTTTGTTTTCGTATCTTTCCTAAATTTCAATACATTTAAAATTGAAATTTCGCAGAACACTTGGACCATATTCGCGGAACACCGGTTAAGAACCACTGCTTTATATCTTCTAAAATTATAGATCTGTGCACAAAATAACTATAGTTTATAATTGAGAAAATAAAAGTGTACAAGAGAACAAAATTCCATACGAATACGTGGTTCACGATGGGAGATATAGAACAGCAATAATTTTACAGAATTTCATGACCCAAAAAATTTTCAACCCTTTATATCTTCTACATTTATAGATCTGTGCACAAAATAACTATAGTTTATAATTGAGAAAATAAAAGTGTATAAGAGAAAAAAATTTCATACGAATACATGCTTCACAGTGGGAGATATAGAACGGCCACAATTTTACAGAATTTCATGACCCAAAAAATTTTCAACCCTTTATTTCTTCTAAAATTATAGATCTGTGCACAAAATAACTATAGTTTTTAATTGAGAAAAACAAAGTGTACAAAAGAACAAAATTTCATACGAATACATGCTTCACAGTGGGAGATATAGAACGGCCACAATTTTACAGAATTTCATGACCCAAAAAATTTTCAACCCTTTATTTCTTCTAAAATTATAGATCTGTGCACAAAATAACTATAGTTTATAATTGAGAAAATAAAAGTGTACAAGAGAACAAAATTTCATACGAATACATGCTTCACAGTGGGAGATATAGAACGGCCACAATTTTACAGAATTTCATGACCCAAAAAATTTTCAACCCTTTATTTCTTCTAAAATTATAGATCTGTGCACAAAATAACTATAGTTTATTACTACACCCACACGACTTTTATTAATTATCGTTATAATTCACAACTAAGAGAAAAATAAAAATTGACGTGCTGTGACGACTTTTTTTTTTGGTCACATTTAAATTTTCCTTGACAAAATGTCGGAAAAATTTCTGAACAATGAAAAACACCTACTTAATAAAGGAGGCATTTTTCTTGACTACCAATTTTATTTTAATTACAGAATTTTCAATGCACGCTCATATAATCTTCTTCTTCTTGATTGGTCTTTACGTTTTCCTTTACTTTGAGGTGTGCAATTACGTGAGGTTCAATTTGTCGTCCAGGAACATTCAAGAAAACTGCTATGACCGGTGGTTTCCCAAATGACGTAACAAAAGTTGAGATGGAGTAATCATAATTCATACTTAAAACATACACACACACACGGGCACGCACAGACCATTTTCTTTTTAATTCAAGAAGATATTTTGACATTAAAAAATAACTGCGTCGAATACTAAATTGTTGTTTTTTACGTTTTTTCCTAGCATAAATTAACTTCCCTATTATTTGCCATTAAAATCAATTAAGTGATTACGTCTTAAACAACATTATTGATTATAGTAATGGATTTATCTGGCCTTCAACCAATCAACCATTCTGCTGTTAGCTTGCATATCCCTCTCTGTTACTTGTTTGTGTAATTACTTATTAAAAAAAATACAAACACGGCTTTTTCGTAGCAAATATGCTGAATTTGACTTTTCCTTGAAACTGATGAATATTTACAAACAAAAAAAAGAAATCTATTTGACTACAGTGTTATAAATGACGTCACTGTAATAAAAGGAAGCATGGACTTTACACAGCTATCACAGAACCTCACTAAAATCTAGGATACCCTAAGAAAAGGTATCAGAACTGTACACTGCTCATTTCCGGCGAATAAACAAGTCTATCCTGGAATTTTACTTAACGAAGAAGATTCCTGGAAAATGAGAACCAAAATATTTTAGGGGAATTATTATTTTGGGAGATACTTCTACAAGAAACTTCTACATGTTTTGAACATTATATTTCCGGTTTCACACTTCTAGTGTAATGCGTAATCAAAAAAGTTAACGAAATATTTTCCTGAAGTGAAAGAAAGTAAAATCTAGATCATTGAATGAAAGTGAAAGACCACCATTTTATGCACTGGGTAACTGTGCTTTTATTGGTGAGGGAGTGGCTTACGGTGTTACTACGTCATCAGCTACAGCCCGCCTACTACACTCATCCCGTTCTCCAATGAGATTAGCGAATCGTTTTTGGTCATTGTTTCTAGGAAAAATACTATTTAAATTTTTTTTACTAATTTTTCCCTCATAGGTATTTGATAAATTATCGAACAATGTAATAAAAATTGATATTGCGAAAATGTCCAAAATAAACATGTTTTGAAAATTATATTTCCGGTTTCATACTTCTAGTGTAATGCGGAATAAAAAAAGTTAACGAAATATTTTCCTGAAGTTGAAGAAAGTAAAATCTAGATCATTGAATGAAAGTGAAAGACCACCATTTTATGCACTGGGTAACTGTGCTTTTATTGGTGAGGGAGTGGCTTACGGTGTTACTACGTCATCAGCTACAGCCCGCCTACTACACTCATCCCGTTCTCCAATGAGATTAGCGAATCGTTTTTGGTCATTGTTTCTAGGAAAAATACTATTTAAATTTTTTTTACTAATTTTTCCCTCATAGGTATTTGATAAATTATCGAATAATGTAATAAAAATTGATATTGCGAAAATGTCCAAAATAAACATGTTTTGAAAATTATATTTCCGGTTTCATACTTCTAGTGTAATGCGGAATAAAAAAAGTTAACGAAATATTTTCCTGAAGTTGAAGAAAGTAAAATCTAGATCAGTGGTTCTTAACCTTTTCATAGACGCGGAACACAATTATATGTATATATTTTTCTCGCGGAACACTAACATTAAATAATTTGAAATTCGGTTTTTAGCAAGAACTTAAAATTAAATTCAAATTTAAAAAAAAGGGACAATTTTTTGTTTTCGTATCTTTCCTAAATTTCAATACATTTAAAATTGAAATTTCGCAGAACACTTGGACCATATTCGCGGAACACCGGTTAAGAACCACTGCTTTATATCTTCTAAAATTATAGATCTGTGCACAAAATAACTATAGTTTATAATTGAGAAAATAAAAGTGTACAAGAGAACAAAATTCCATACGAATACGTGGTTCACGATGGGAGATATAGAACAGCAATAATTTTACAGAATTTCATGACCCAAAAAATTTTCAACCCTTTATATCTTCTACATTTATAGATCTGTGCACAAAATAACTATAGTTTATAATTGAGAAAATAAAAGTGTATAAGAGAAAAAAATTTCATACGAATACATGCTTCACAGTGGGAGATATAGAACGGCCACAATTTTACAGAATTTCATGACCCAAAAAATTTTCAACCCTTTATTTCTTCTAAAATTATAGATCTGTGCACAAAATAACTATAGTTTTTAATTGAGAAAAACAAAGTGTACAAAAGAACAAAATTTCATACGAATACATGCTTCACAGTGGGAGATATAGAACGGCCACAATTTTACAGAATTTCATGACCCAAAAAATTTTCAACCCTTTATTTCTTCTAAAATTATAGATCTGTGCACAAAATAACTATAGTTTATAATTGAGAAAATAAAAGTGTACAAGAGAACAAAATTTCATACGAATACATGCTTCACAGTGGGAGATATAGAACGGCCACAATTTTACAGAATTTCATGACCCAAAAAATTTTCAACCCTTTATTTCTTCTAAAATTATAGATCTGTGCACAAAATAACTATAGTTTATTACTACACCCACACGACTTTTATTAATTATCGTTATAATTCACAACTAAGAGAAAAATAAAAATTGACGTGCTGTGACGACTTTTTTTTTTGGTCACATTTAAATTTTCCTTGACAAAATGTCGGAAAAATTTCTGAACAATGAAAAACACCTACTTAATAAAGGAGGCATTTTTCTTGACTACCAATTTTATTTTAATTACAGAATTTTCAATGCACGCTCATATAATCTTCTTCTTCTTGATTGGTCTTTACGTTTTCCTTTACTTTGAGGTGTGCAATTACGTGAGGTTCAATTTGTCGTCCAGGAACATTCAAGAAAACTGCTATGACCGGTGGTTTCCCAAATGACGTAACAAAAGTTGAGATGGAGTAATCATAATTCATACTTAAAACATACACACACACACGGGCACGCACAGACCATTTTCTTTTTAATTCAAGAAGATATTTTGACATTAAAAAATAACTGCGTCGAATACTAAATTGTTGTTTTTTACGTTTTTTCCTAGCATAAATTAACTTCCCTATTATTTGCCATTAAAATCAATTAAGTGATTACGTCTTAAACAACATTATTGATTATAGTAATGGATTTATCTGGCCTTCAACCAATCAACCATTCTGCTGTTAGCTTGCATATCCCTCTCTGTTACTTGTTTGTGTAATTACTTATTAAAAAAAATACAAACACGGCTTTTTCGTAGCAAATATGCTGAATTTGACTTTTCCTTGAAACTGATGAATATTTACAAACAAAAAAAAGAAATCTATTTGACTACAGTGTTATAAATGACGTCACTGTAATAAAAGGAAGCATGGACTTTACACAGCTATCACAGAACCTCACTAAAATCTAGGATACCCTAAGAAAAGGTATCAGAACTGTACACTGCTCATTTCCGGCGAATAAACAAGTCTATCCTGGAATTTTACTTAACGAAGAAGATTCCTGGAAAATGAGAACCAAAATATTTTAGGGGAATTATTATTTTGGGAGATACTTCTACAAGAAACTTCTACATGTTTTGAACATTATATTTCCGGTTTCACACTTCTAGTGTAATGCGTAATCAAAAAAGTTAACGAAATATTTTCCTGAAGTGAAAGAAAGTAAAATCTAGATCATTGAATGAAAGTGAAAGACCACCATTTTATGCACTGGGTAACTGTGCTTTTATTGGTGAGGGAGTGGCTTACGGTGTTACTACGTCATCAGCTACAGCCCGCCTACTACACTCATCCCGTTCTCCAATGAGATTAGCGAATCGTTTTTGGTCATTGTTTCTAGGAAAAATACTATTTAAATTTTTTTTACTAATTTTTCCCTCATAGGTATTTGATAAATTATCGAACAATGTAATAAAAATTGATATTGCGAAAATGTCCAAAATAAACATGTTTTGAAAATTATATTTCCGGTTTCATACTTCTAGTGTAATGCGGAATAAAAAAAGTTAACGAAATATTTTCCTGAAGTTGAAGAAAGTAAAATCTAGATCATTGAATGAAAGTGAAAGACCACCATTTTATGCACTGGGTAACTGTGCTTTTATTGGTGAGGGAGTGGCTTACGGTGTTACTACGTCATCAGCTACAGCCCGCCTACTACACTCATCCCGTTCTCCAATGAGATTAGCGAATCGTTTTTGGTCATTGTTTCTAGGAAAAATACTATTTAAATTTTTTTTACTAATTTTTCCCCCATAGGTATTTGATAAACTATCGAATAATACAATAAAAATTGATATTGCGAAAATGTCCAAAATAAACATGTTTTGAAAATTATATTTCCGGTTTCACACTTCTAGTGTAATGCGTAATCAAAAAAGTTAACGAAATATTTTCCTGAAGTTGAAGAAAGTAAAATCTAGATCATTGAATGAAAGTGAAAGACCACCATTTTATGCACTGGGTAACTGTGCTTTTATTGGTGAGGGAGTGGCTTACGGTGTTACTACGTCATCAGCTACAGCCCGCCTACTACACTCATCCCGTTCTCCAATGAGATTAGCGAATCGTTTTTGGTCATTGTTTCTAGGAAAAATACTATTTAAATTTTTTTTACTAATTTTTCCCTCATAGGTATTTGATAAATTATCGAATAATGTAATAAAAATTGATATTGCGAAAATGTCCAAAATAAACATGTTTTGAAAATTATATTTCCGGTTTCATACTTCTAGTGTAATGCGGAATAAAAAAAGTTAACGAAATATTTTCCTGAAGTTGAAGAAAGTAAAATCTAGATCAGTGGTTCTTAACCTTTTCATAGACGCGGAACACAATTATATGTATATATTTTTCTCGCGGAACACTAACATTAAATAATTTGAAATTCGGTTTTTAGCAAGAACTTAAAATTAAATTCAAATTTAAAAAAAGGGACAATTTTTTGTTTTCGTATCTTTCCTAAATTTCAATACATTTAAAATTGAAATTTCGCAGAACACTTGGACCATATTCGCGGAACACCGGTTAAGAACCACTGCTTTATATCTTCTAAAATTATAGATCTGTGCACAAAATAACTATAGTTTATAATTGAGAAAATAAAAGTGTACAAGAGAACAAAATTCCATACGAATACGTGGTTCACGATGGGAGATATAGAACAGCAATAATTTTACAGAATTTCATGACCCAAAAAATTTTCAACCCTTTATATCTTCTACATTTATAGATCTGTGCACAAAATAACTATAGTTTATAATTGAGAAAATAAAAGTGTATAAGAGAAAAAAATTTCATACGAATACATGCTTCACAGTGGGAGATATAGAACGGCCACAATTTTACAGAATTTCATGACCCAAAAAATTTTCAACCCTTTATTTCTTCTAAAATTATAGATCTGTGCACAAAATAACTATAGTTTTTAATTGAGAAAAACAAAGTGTACAAAAGAACAAAATTTCATACGAATACATGCTTCACAGTGGGAGATATAGAACGGCCACAATTTTACAGAATTTCATGACCCAAAAAATTTTCAACCCTTTATTTCTTCTAAAATTATAGATCTGTGCACAAAATAACTATAGTTTATAATTGAGAAAATAAAAGTGTACAAGAGAACAAAATTTCATACGAATACATGCTTCACAGTGGGAGATATAGAACGGCCACAATTTTACAGAATTTCATGACCCAAAAAATTTTCAACCCTTTATTTCTTCTAAAATTATAGATCTGTGCACAAAATAACTATAGTTTATTACTACACCCACACGACTTTTATTAATTATCGTTATAATTCACAACTAAGAGAAAAATAAAAATTGACGTGCTGTGACGACTTTTTTTTTTGGTCACATTTAAATTTTCCTTGACAAAATGTCGGAAAAATTTCTGAACAATGAAAAACACCTACTTAATAAAGGAGGCATTTTTCTTGACTACCAATTTTATTTTAATTACAGAATTTTCAATGCACGCTCATATAATCTTCTTCTTCTTGATTGGTCTTTACGTTTTCCTTTACTTTGAGGTGTGCAATTACGTGAGGTTCAATTTGTCGTCCAGGAACATTCAAGAAAACTGCTATGACCGGTGGTTTCCCAAATGACGTAACAAAAGTTGAGATGGAGTAATCATAATTCATACTTAAAACATACACACACACACGGGCACGCACAGACCATTTTCTTTTTAATTCAAGAAGATATTTTGACATTAAAAAATAACTGCGTCGAATACTAAATTGTTGTTTTTTACGTTTTTTCCTAGCATAAATTAACTTCCCTATTATTTGCCATTAAAATCAATTAAGTGATTACGTCTTAAACAACATTATTGATTATAGTAATGGATTTATCTGGCCTTCAACCAATCAACCATTCTGCTGTTAGCTTGCATATCCCTCTCTGTTACTTGTTTGTGTAATTACTTATTAAAAAAAATACAAACACGGCTTTTTCGTAGCAAATATGCTGAATTTGACTTTTCCTTGAAACTGATGAATATTTACAAACAAAAAAAAGAAATCTATTTGACTACAGTGTTATAAATGACGTCACTGTAATAAAAGGAAGCATGGACTTTACACAGCTATCACAGAACCTCACTAAAATCTAGGATACCCTAAGAAAAGGTATCAGAACTGTACACTGCTCATTTCCGGCGAATAAACAAGTCTATCCTGGAATTTTACTTAACGAAGAAGATTCCTGGAAAATGAGAACCAAAATATTTTAGGGGAATTATTATTTTGGGAGATACTTCTACAAGAAACTTCTACATGTTTTGAACATTATATTTCCGGTTTCACACTTCTAGTGTAATGCGTAATCAAAAAAGTTAACGAAATATTTTCCTGAAGTGAAAGAAAGTAAAATCTAGATCATTGAATGAAAGTGAAAGACCACCATTTTATGCACTGGGTAACTGTGCTTTTATTGGTGAGGGAGTGGCTTACGGTGTTACTACGTCATCAGCTACAGCCCGCCTACTACACTCATCCCGTTCTCCAATGAGATTAGCGAATCGTTTTTGGTCATTGTTTCTAGGAAAAATACTATTTAAATTTTTTTTACTAATTTTTCCCTCATAGGTATTTGATAAATTATCGAATAATGTAATAAAAATTGATATTGCGAAAATGTCCAAAATAAACATGTTTTGAAAATTATATTTCCGGTTTCATACTTCTAGTGTAATGCGGAATAAAAAAAGTTAACGAAATATTTTCCTGAAGTTGAAGAAAGTAAAATCTAGATCATTGAATGAAAGTGAAAGACCACCATTTTATGCACTGGGTAACTGTGCTTTTATTGGTGAGGGAGTGGCTTACGGTGTTACTACGTCATCAGCTACAGCCCGCCTACTACACTCATCCCGTTCTCCAATGAGATTAGCGAATCGTTTTTGGTCATTGTTTCTAGGAAAAATACTATTTAAATTTTTTTTACTAATTTTTCCCCCATAGGTATTTGATAAACTATCGAATAATACAATAAAAATTGATATTGCGAAAATGTCCAAAATAAACATGTTTTGAAAATTATATTTCCGGTTTCACACTTCTAGTGTAATGCGTAATCAAAAAAGTTAACGAAATATTTTCCTGAAGTTGAAGAAAGTAAAATCTAGATCATTGAATGAAAGTGAAAGACCACCATTTTATGCACTGGGTAACTGTGCTTTTATTGGTGAGGGAGTGGCTTACGGTGTTACTACGTCATCAGCTACAGCCCGCCTACTACACTCATCCCGTTCTCCAATGAGATTAGCGAATCGTTTTTGGTCATTGTTTCTAGGAAAAATACTATTTAAATTTTTTTTACTAATTTTTCCCCCATAGGTATTTGATAAACTATCGAATAATACAATAAAAATTGATATTGCGAAAATGTCCAAAATAAACATGTTTCGAAAATTATATTTCCGGTTTCACACTTCTAGTGTAATGCGTAATCAAAAAAGTTAACGAAATATTTTCCTGAAGTTGAAGAAAGTAAAATCTAGATCAGTGGTTCTTAACCTTTTCATAGACGCGGAACAAAATTATATGTATATATTTTTCTCGCGGAACACTAACATTAAATAATTTGAAATTCGGTTTTTAGCAAGAACTTAAAATTAAATTCAAATTTAAAAAAAAGGGACAATTTTTTGTTTTCGTATCTTTCCTAAATTTCAATACATTTAAAATTGAAATTTCGCAGAACACTTGGACCATATTCGCGGAACACCGGTTAAGAACCACTGCTTTATATCTTCTAAAATTATAGATCTGTGCACAAAATAACTATAGTTTATAATTGAGAAAATAAAAGTGTACAAGAGAACAAAATTCCATACGAATACGTGGTTCACGATGGGAGATATAGAACAGCAATAATTTTACAGAATTTCATGACCCAAAAAATTTTCAACCCTTTATATCTTCTACATTTATAGATCTGTGCACAAAATAACTATAGTTTATAATTGAGAAAATAAAAGTGTATAAGAGAAAAAAATTTCATACGAATACATGCTTCACAGTGGGAGATATAGAACGGCCACAATTTTACAGAATTTCATGACCCAAAAAATTTTCAACCCTTTATTTCTTCTAAAATTATAGATCTGTGCACAAAATAACTCTAGTTTTTAATTGAGAAAAACAAAGTGTACAAAAGAACAAAATTTCATACGAATACATGCTTCACAGTGGGAGATATAGAACGGCCACAATTTTACAGAATTTCATGACCCAAAAAATTTTCAACCCTTTATTTCTTCTAAAATTATAGATCTGTGCACAAAATAACTATAGTTTTTAATTGAGAAAAACAAAGTGTACAAGAGAACAAAATTTCATACGAATACATGCTTCACAGTGGGAGATATAGAACGGCCACAATTTTACAGAATTTCATGACCCAAAAAATTTTCAACCCTTTATTTCTTCTAAAATTATAGATCTGTGCACAAAATAACTATAGTTTATAATTGAGAAAATAAAAGTGTACAAGAGAACAAAATTTCATACGAATACATGCTTCACAGTGGGAGATATAGAACGGCCACAATTTTACAGAATTTCATGACCCAAAAAATTTTCAACCCTTTATATCTTCTAAAATTATAGATCTGTGCAGAAAATAACTATAGTTTATAATTGAGAAAAACAAAGTGTGTAAGAGAACAAAATTCCATATCAATACGTGGTTCACAGTGGGAGATATAGAACGGCCATAATTTTACAGAATTTCATGACCCAAAAAATTTACAACCCTTTATTTCTTCTAAAATTATAGATCTGTGCACAAAATAACTATAGTTTAGAATTGAGAAAAACAAAGTGTGTAAGAGAACCAAATTCAATACCAATACGTGGTTCACAGTGGGAGATATAAAACGGCCATAATTTTACAGAATTTCATGACCCAAAAAATATTCAACCCTTTATATCTTCTACATTTATAGATCTATGCACAAAATAACTATAGTTCATAATTCAGAAAAACAAAGTCTACAAGAGAACAAAATTTCATACGAATACGTGGTTCACGGTGGGAAATATAGAACGGCAATAATTTTACAGAATTTCATGACCCAAAAAATTTTCAACCCTTTAAATCTTCTACATTTATAGATCTGTGCACAAAATAACTATAGTTTTTAATTGAGAAAAACAAAGTGTATAAGAGAACAAAATTTCATACGAATACGTGGTTCACAGTGGGAGATATAAAACGGCTATAATTTTACAGAATTTCATGACCCAAAAAATTTTCAACCCTTTATATCTTCTAAAATTATAGATCTGTGCTCAAAATAACTATAGTTCATAATTCAGAAAAACAAAGTCTACAAGAAAACAAAATTTCATATGAATACGTGGTTCACGGTGGGAGATATAGAACGGCAATAATTTTACAGAATTTCATGACCCAAAAAATTTTCAACCCTTTATATCTTCTACATTTATAGATCTGTGCACAAAATAACTATAGTTTTTAATTGAGAAAAACAAAGTGTATAAGAGAACAAAATTTCATACGAATACGTGGTTCACAGTGGGAGATATAGAACGGCCATAATTTTACAGAATTTCATGACCCAAAAAATTTTCAACCCTTTATATCTTCTACCTTTTTCGATTTGTGCACAAAATAACTATAGTTTTTAATTGACAAAAACAAAGTGTATAACTGAACAAAATTCCATATCAATACGTGGTTCATAGTGGGAGATATAGAACGGCCATAATTTTACCGAATTTCATGACCCAAAAAATTTTCAACCCTTTATATCTTCTAAAATTATAGATCTGTGCACAAAATAACTATAGTTTATAATTGAGAAAAACAAAGTGTGTAAGAGAACAAAATTCCATATCAATACGTGGTTCACAGTGGGAGATAAAAAAGGGCCATAATTATACAGAATGTCATGCCCCAAAAAATTTTCAACCCTTTATATCTTCTACTTTTTTCGATCTGTGCTCAATATAACTATAGTTTATAATTGAGAAAAACAAAGGGTATAAGAGAACAAAATTTCATACGAATACGTGGTTCACAGTGGGAGATATAGAACGGGCATAATTTTACAGAATGTCATGCCCCAAAAAATCTTCAACCCTTTATATCATCTACCTTTTTCGATCTGTGCTCAAAATAACTTTAGTTCATAATTGAGAAAAACAAAGTGTATAAGAGAACAAAATTCCATACCAATACGTGGTTCACAGTGAGAGATATAGAACGGCCATAATTTTACAGAATTTCGTGACCCAAAAAATTTTCAACCCTTTATACCTACTACTTTTATAGATCTTTTCACAATATAACTATAGTTTATAATTGAGAAAAACAAAGTGTATAAGGGAACAAAATTCCATATTATTACGTGGTTCACAGTGGGAGATATAAAACGGCCATAATTTTACAGAATTTCATGACCCAAAAAATTTTCAACCCTTTATACCTTCTACATTTATAGATCTGTATACAAAATAACTATAGTTTATAATTGAGAAAAACAAAGTGTGTAAGAGAACAAATTCCATATCAATAAGTGGTTCACAGTGGGAGATAAAAAAAACGGCCATAATCATACAGAATGTCATGACCCAAAAAATTTTCAACCCTTTATATCTTCTACATTTATAGATGTGTGCACAAAATAACTATAGTTTTTATTTGAGAAAAACAAAGTGTATAAGAGAACAAAATTTCATACGAATACGTGGTTCACATTGGGAGATATAGAACGGCCATAATTTTACAGAATTTCATGACCCAAAAAATATTCAACCCTTTATTTCTTCTAAAATTATAGATCTGTGCACAAAATAACTATAGTTTAGAATTGAGAAAAACAAAGTCTACACGAGAACAAAATTTCATACGAATACGTGGTTCACGTTGGGAGATATAGAACGGCAATAATTTTACAGAATTTCATGACCCAAAAAATTTTCAACCCTTTATATCTTCTACATTTATAGATCTGTGCACCAAATAACTATAGGCTATAATTGAGAAAAACAAAGTCTACAAGAGAACAAAATTCCATACGAATACGTGGTTCTCAGTGGAAGATATAGAACGGCCATAATTTTACAGAATTTCATGACCCAAAAAATTTTCAACCCTTTATATCTTCTACCTTTTTCGATTTGTGCACAAAATAACTATAGTTTGTAATTGAGAAAAACAAAGTGTATAACTGAACAAAATTCCATATCAATACGTGGTTCATAGTGGGAGATATAGAACGGCCATAATTTTACAGAATTTCATGACCCAAAAAATTTTCAACCCTTTATATCTTCTAAAATTATAGATCTGTGCACAAAATAACTATAGTTTATAATTGAGAAAAACAAAGTGTGTAAGAGAACAAAATTCCATATCAATACGTGGTTCACAGTGAGAGATAAAAAAGGGCCATAATTATACAGAATGTCATGACCCAAAAAATTTTCAACCCTTTATATCTTCTACTTTTTTCGATCTGTGCTCAATATAACTATAGTTTATAATTGAGAAAAACAAAGGGTATAGGAGAACAAAATTTCATACGAATACGTGGTTCACAGTGGGAGATATAGAACGGCCATAATTTTACAAAATTTCATGACCCAAAAAATCTTCAACCCTTTATATCATCTACCTTTTTCGATCTGTGCTCAAAATAACTTTAGTTCATAATTGAGAAAAACAAAGTGTATAAGAGAACAAAATTCCATACCAATACGTGGTTCACAGTGAGAGATATAGAACGGCCATAATTTTACAGAATTTCGTGACCCAAAAAATTTTCAACCCTTTATACCTACTACTTTTATAGATCTTTTCACAATATAACTATAGTTTATAATTGAGAAAAACAAAGTGTATAAGGGAACAAAATTCCATATTATTACGTGGTTCACAGTGGGAGATATAAAACGGCCATAATTTTACAGAATTTCATGACCCAAAAAATTTTCAACCCTTTATACCTTCTACATTTATAGATCTGTATACAAAATAACTATAGTTTATAATTGAGAAAAACAAAGTGTGTAAGAGAACAAATTCCATATCAATAAGTGGTTCACAGTGGGAGATAAAAAAAACGGCCATAATCATACAGAATGTCATGACCCAAAAAATTTTCAACCCTTTATATCTTCTACATTTATAGATCTGTGCACAAAATAACTATAGTTTTTATTTGAGAAAAACAAAGTGTATAAGAGAACAAAATTTCATACGAATACGTGGTTCACATTGGGAGATATAGAACGGCCATAATTTTACAGAATTTCATGACCCAAAAAATATTCAACCCTTTATTTCTTCTAAAATTATAGATCTGTGCACAAAATAACTATAGTTTAGAATTGAGAAAAACAAAGTCTACACGAGAACAAAATTTCATACGAATACGTGGTTCACGTTGGGAGATATAGAACGGCAATAATTTTACAGAATTTCATGACCCAAAAAATTTTCAACACTTTATATCTTCTACATTTATAGATCTGTGCACCAAATAACTATAGGTTATAATTGAGAAAAACAAAGTCTACAAGAGAACAAAATTCCATACGAATACGTGGTTCTCAGTGGAAGATATAGAACGGCCATAATTTTACAGAATTTCATGACCACAAAATTTTCAACCCTTTATATCTTCTACCTTTTTCGATTTGTGCACAAAATAACTATAGTTTGTAATTGAGAAAAACAAAGTGTATAACTGAACAAAATTCCATATCAATACGTGGTTCATAGTGGGAGATATAGAACGGCCATAATTTTACAGAATTTCATGACCCAAAAAATTTTCAACCCTTTATATCTTCTAAAATTATAGATCTGTGCACAAAATAACTATAGTTTATAATTGAGAAAAACAAAGTGTGTAAGAGAACAAAATTCCATATCAATACGTGGTTCACAGTGGGAGATAAAAAAGGGCCATAGTTATACAGAATGTCATGACCCAAAAAATTTTCAACCCTTTATATCTTCTACTTTTTTCGATCTGTGCTCAATATAACTATAGTTTATAATTGAGAAAAACAAAGGGTATAAGAGAACAAAATTTCATACGAATACGTGGTTCACAGTGGGAGATATAGAACGGCCATAATTTTACAAAATTTCATGACCCAAAAAATTTTCAACCCTTTATATCTTCTACATTTATAGATCTGTGCACAAAATAACTTTAGATCGTAATTGAGAAAAACAAAGTGTATAAGAGAACAAAATTCCATACCAATATGTGGTTCACAGTGGGAGATATAGAACGGCCACAAATTTACAGAATTTCATGACCCAAAAAATTTTCAACCCTTTATTTCTTCTAAAATTATAGATCTGTGCACAAAATAACTATAGTTATTAATTGAGAAAAACAAAGTGTACAAAAGAACAAAATTTCATACGAATACATGCTTCACAGTGGGAGATATAGAACGGCCACAATTTTACAGAATTTCATGACCCAAAAAATTTTCAACCCTTTATTTCTTCTAAAATTATAGATCTGTGCACAAAATAACTATAGTTTTTAATTGAGAAAAACAAAGTGTACAAGAGAACAAAATTTCATACGAATACATGCTTCACAGTGGGAGATATAGAACGGCCACAATTTTACAGAATTTCATGACCCAAAAAATTTTCAACCCTTTATTTCTTCTAAAATTATAGATCTGTGCACAAAATAACTATAGTTTATAATTGAGAAAATAAAAGTGTACAAGAGAACAAAATTTCATACGAATACATGCTTCACAGTGGGAGATATAGAACGGCCACAATTTTACAGAATTTCATGACCCAAAAAATTTTCAACCCTTTATTTCTTCTAAAATTATAGATCTGTGCACAAAATAACTATAGTTTTTAATTGAGAAAAACAAAGTGTACAAGAGAACAAAATTTCATACGAATACATGCTTCACAGTGGGAGATATAGAACGGCCACAATTTTACAGAATTTCATGACCCAAAAAATTTTCAACCCTTTATATCTTCTAAAATTATAGATCTGTGCACAAAATAACTATAGTTTATAATTGAGAAAAACAAAGTGTGTAAGAGAACAAAATTCCATATCAATACGTGGTTCACAGTGGGAGATATAGAACGGCCATAATTTTACAGAATTTCATGACCCAAAAAATTTACAACCCTTTATTTCTTCTAAAATTATAGATCTGTGCACAAAAAAACTATAGTTTAGAATTGAGAAAAACAAAGTGTGTAAGAGAACCAAATTCAATACCAATACGTGGTTCACAGTGGGAGATATAAAACGGCCATAATTTTACAGAATTTCATGACCCAAAAAATATTCAACCCTTTATATCTTCTACATTTATAGATCTATGCACAAAATAACTATAGTCCATAATTCAGAAAAACAAAGTCTACAAGAGAACAAAATTTCATACGAATACGTGGTTCACGGTGGGAAATATAGAACGGCAATAATTTTACAGAATTTCATGACCCAAAAAATTTTCAACCCTTTATATCTTCTACATTTATAGATCTGTGCACAAAATAACTATAGTTTTTAATTGAGAAAAACAAAGTGTATAAGAGAACAAAATTTCATACGAATACGTGGTTCACAGTGGGAGATATAAAACGGCTATAATTTTACAGAATTTCATGACCCAAAAAATTTTCAACCCTTTATATCTTCTAAAATTATAGATCTGTGCTCAAAATAACTATAGTTCATAATTCAGAAAAACAAAGTCTACAAGAAAACAAAATTTCATATGAATACGTGGTTCACGGTGGGAGATATAGAACGGCAATAATTTTACAGAATTTCATGACCCAAAAAATTTTCAACCCTTTATATCTTCTACATTTATAGATCTGTGCACCAAATAACTATAGGCTATAATTGAGAAAAACAAAGTCTACAAGAGAACAAAATTCCATACGAATACGTGGTTCTCAGTGGAAGATATAGAACGGCCATAATTTTACAGAATTTCATGACCCAAAAAATTTTCAACCCTTTATATCTTCTACCTTTTTCGATTTGTGCACAAAATAACTATAGTTTGTAATTGAGAAAAACAAAGTGTATAACTGAACAAAATTCCATATCAATACGTGGTTCATAGTGGGAGATATAGAACGGCCATAATTTTACAGAATTTCATGACCCAAAAAATTTTCAACCCTTTATATCTTCTAAAATTATAGATCTGTGCACAAAATAACTATAGTTTATAATTGAGAAAAACAAAGTGTGTAAGAGAACAAAATTCCATATCAATACGTGGTTCACAGTGAGAGATAAAAAAGGGCCATAATTATACAGAATGTCATGACCCAAAAAATTTTCAACCCTTTATATCTTCTACTTTTTTCGATCTGTGCTCAATATAACTATAGTTTATAATTGAGAAAAACAAAGGGTATAGGAGAACAAAATTTCATACGAATACGTGGTTCACAGTGGGAGATATAGAACGGCCATAATTTTACAAAATTTCATGACCCAAAAAATCTTCAACCCTTTATATCATCTACCTTTTTCGATCTGTGCTCAAAATAACTTTAGTTCATAATTGAGAAAAACAAAGTGTATAAGAGAACAAAATTCCATACCAATACGTGGTTCACAGTGAGAGATATAGAACGGCCATAATTTTACAGAATTTCGTGACCCAAAAAATTTTCAACCCTTTATACCTACTACTTTTATAGATCTTTTCACAATATAACTATAGTTTATAATTGAGAAAAACAAAGTGTATAAGGGAACAAAATTCCATATTATTACGTGGTTCACAGTGGGAGATATAAAACGGCCATAATTTTACAGAATTTCATGACCCAAAAAATTTTCAACCCTTTATACCTTCTACATTTATAGATCTGTATACAAAATAACTATAGTTTATAATTGAGAAAAACAAAGTGTGTAAGAGAACAAATTCCATATCAATAAGTGGTTCACAGTGGGAGATAAAAAAAACGGCCATAATCATACAGAATGTCATGACCCAAAAAATTTTCAACCCTTTATATCTTCTACATTTATAGATCTGTGCACAAAATAACTATAGTTTTTATTTGAGAAAAACAAAGTGTATAAGAGAACAAAATTTCATACGAATACGTGGTTCACATTGGGAGATATAGAACGGCCATAATTTTACAGAATTTCATGACCCAAAAAATATTCAACCCTTTATTTCTTCTAAAATTATAGATCTGTGCACAAAATAACTATAGTTTAGAATTGAGAAAAACAAAGTCTACACGAGAACAAAATTTCATACGAATACGTGGTTCACGTTGGGAGATATAGAACGGCAATAATTTTACAGAATTTCATGACCCAAAAAATTTTCAACACTTTATATCTTCTACATTTATAGATCTGTGCACCAAATAACTATAGGTTATAATTGAGAAAAACAAAGTCTACAAGAGAACAAAATTCCATACGAATACGTGGTTCTCAGTGGAAGATATAGAACGGCCATAATTTTACAGAATTTCATGACCACAAAATTTTCAACACTTTATATCTTCTACCTTTTTCGATTTGTGCACAAAATAACTATAGTTTGTAATTGAGAAAAACAAAGTGTATAACTGAACAAAATTCCATATCAATACGTGGTTCATAGTGGGAGATATAGAACGGCCATAATTTTACAGAATTTCATGACCCAAAAAATTTTCAACCCTTTATATCTTCTAAAATTATAGATCTGTGCACAAAATAACTATAGTTTATAATTGAGAAAAACAAAGTGTGTAAGAGAACAAAATTCCATATCAATACGTGGTTCACAGTGGGAGATAAAAAAGGGCCATAGTTATACAGAATGTCATGACCCAAAAAATTTTCAACCCTTTATATCTTCTACTTTTTTCGATCTGTGCTCAATATAACTATAGTTTATAATTGAGAAAAACAAAGGGTATAAGAGAACAAAATTTCATACGAATACGTGGTTCACAGTGGGAGATATAGAACGGCCATAATTTTACAAAATTTCATGACCCAAAAAATTTTCAACCCTTTATATCTTCTACATTTATAGATCTGTGCACAAAATAACTTTAGTTCGTAATTGAGAAAAACAAAGTGTATAAGAGAACAAAATTCCATACCAATATGTGGTTCACAGTGGGAGATATAGAACGGCCACAAATTTACAGAATTTCATGACCCAAAAAATTTTCAACCCTTTATTTCTTCTAAAATTATAGATCTGTGCACAAAATAACTATAGTTATTAATTGAGAAAAACAAAGTGTACAAAAGAACAAAATTTCATACGAATACATGCTTCACAGTGGGAGATATAGAACGGCCACAATTTTACAGAATTTCATGACCCAAAAAATTTTCAACCCTTTATTTCTTCTAAAATTATAGATCTGTGCACAAAATAACTATAGTTTTTAATTGAGAAAAACAAAGTGTACAAGAGAACAAAATTTCATACGAATACATGCTTCACAGTGGGAGATATAGAACGGCCACAATTTTACAGAATTTCATGACCCAAAAAATTTTCAACCCTTTATTTCTTCTAAAATTATAGATCTGTGCACAAAATAACTATAGTTTATAATTGAGAAAATAAAAGTGTACAAGAGAACAAAATTTCATACGAATACATGCTTCACAGTGGGAGATATAGAACGGCCACAATTTTACAGAATTTCATGACCCAAAAAATTTTCAACCCTTTATTTCTTCTAAAATTATAGATCTGTGCACAAAATAACTATAGTTTTTAATTGAGAAAAACAAAGTGTACAAGAGAACAAAATTTCATACGAATACATGCTTCACAGTGGGAGATATAGAACGGCCACAATTTTACAGAATTTCATGACCCAAAAAATTTTCAACCCTTTATATCTTCTAAAATTATAGATCTGTGCACAAAATAACTATAGTTTATAATTGAGAAAAACAAAGTGTGTAAGAGAACAAAATTCCATATCAATACGTGGTTCAGAGTGGGAGATATAGAACGGCCATAATTTTACAGAATTTCATGACCCAAAAAATTTACAACCCTTTATTTCTTCTAAAATTATAGATCTGTGCACAAAAAAACTATAGTTTAGAATTGAGAAAAACAAAGTGTGTAAGAGAACCAAATTCAATACCAATACGTGGTTCACAGTGGGAGATATAAAACGGCCATAATTTTACAGAATTTCATGACCCAAAAAATATTCAACCCTTTATATCTTCTACATTTATAGATCTATGCACAAAATAACTATAGTTCATAATTCAGAAAAACAAAGTCTACAAGAGAACAAAATTTCATACGAATACGTGGTTCACGGTGGGAAATATAGAACGGCAATAATTTTACAGAATTTCATGACCCAAAAAATTTTCAACCCTTTATATCTTCTACATTTATAGATCTGTGCACAAAATAACTATAGTTTTTAATTGAGAAAAACAAAGTGTATAAGAGAACAAAATTTCATACGAATACGTGGTTCACAGTGGGAGATATAAAACGGCTATAATTTTACAGAATTTCATGACCCAAAAAATTTTCAACCCTTTATATCTTCTAAAATTATAGATCTGTGCTCAAAATAACTATAGTTCATAATTCAGAAAAACAAAGTCTACAAGAAAACAAAATTTCATATGAATACGTGGTTCACGGTGGGAGATATAGAACGGCAATAATTTTACAGAATTTCATGACCCAAAAAATTTTCAACCCTTTATATCTTCTACATTTATAGATCTGTGCACAAAATAACTATAGTTTTTAATTGAGAAAAACAAAGTGTATAAGAGAACAAAATTTCATACGAATACGTGGTTCACAGTGGGAGATATAGAACGGCCATAATTTTACAGAATTTCATGACCCAAAAAATTTTCAACCCTTTATATCTTCTACCTTTTTCGATTTGTGCACAAAATAACTATAGTTTTTAATTGACAAAAACAAAGTGTATAACTGAACAAAATTCCATATCAATACGTCGTTCATAGTGGGAGATATAGAACGGCCATAATTTTACCGAATTTCATGACCCAAAAAATTTTCAACCCTTTATATCTTCTAAAATTATAGATCTGTGCACAAAATAACTATAGTTTATAATTGAGAAAAACAAAGTGTGTAAGAGAACAAAATTCCATATCAATACGTGGTTCACAGTGGGAGATAAAAAAGGGCCATAATTATACAGAATGTCATGACCCAAAAAATTTTCAACCCTTTATATCTTCTACTTTTTTCGATCTGTGCTCAATATAACTATAGTTTATAATTGAGAAAAACAAAGGGTATAAGAGAACAAAATTTCATACGAATACGTGGTTCACAGTGGGAGATATAGAACGGCCATAATTTTACAAAATTTCATGACCCAAAAAATCTTCAACCCTTTATATCATCTACCTTTTTCGATCTGTGCTCAAAATAACTTTAGTTCATAATTGAGAAAAACAAAGTGTATAAGAGAACAAAATTCCATCCCAATACGTGGTTCACAGTGAGAGATATAGAACGGCCATAATTTAACAGAATTTCGTGACCCAAAAAATTTTCAACCCTTTATACCTACTACTTTTATAGATCTTTTCACAATATAACTATAGTTTATAATTGAGAAAAACAAAGTGTATAAGGGAACAAAATTCCATATTATTACGTGGTTCACAGTGGGAGATATAAAACGGCCATAATTTTACAGAATTTCATGACCCAAAAAATTTTCAACCCTTTATACCTTCTACATTTATAGATCTGTATACAAAATAACTATAGTTTATAATTGAGAAAAACAAAGTGTGTAAGAGAACAAATTCCATATCAATAAGTGGTTCACAGTGGGAGATAAAAAAAACGGCCATAATCATACAGAATGTCATGACCCAAAAAATTTTCAACCCTTTATATCTTCTACATTTATAGATCTGTGCACAAAATAACTATAGTTTTTAATTGAGAAAAACAAAGTGTATAAGAGAACAAAATTTCATACGAATACGTGGTTCACATTGGGAGATATAGAACGGCCATAATTTTACAGAATTTCATGACCCAAAAAATATTCAACCCTTTATATCTTCTACTTTTTTCGATCTGTGCTCAATATAACTATAGTTTATAATTGAGAAAAACAAAGGGTATAAGAGAACAAAATTTCATACGAATACGTGGTTCACAGTGGGAGATATAGAACGGCCATAATTTTACAAAATTTCATGACCTAAAAAATCTTCAACCCTTTATATCATGTACCTTTTTCGATCTGTGCTCAAAATAACTTTAGTTCGTAATTGAGAAAAACAAAGTGTATAAGAGAACAAAATTCCATACCAATATGTGGTTCACAGTGGGAGATATAGAACGGCCATAATTTTACAGAATTTCGTGACCAAAAAAATTTTCAACCCTTTATACCTACTACTTTTATAGATCTTTTCACAATATAACTATAGTTTATAATTGAGAAAAACAAAGTGTATAAGAGAACAAATTCCATATCAATAAATGGTTCACATTGGGAGATAAAAAAACGGCCATAATCATACAGAATGTCATGACCCAAAAAATTTTCTACCCTTTATATCCTCTACTTTTTTCGATCTGTGCTCAATAAAACTATAGTTTATAATTGAGAGAAACATAGTGTGTAAGAGAACAAAATTCCATATCAATACGTGGTTCACAGTGGGAGATAAAAAAACGTCCATAATCATAGAGAATTTCATGACCTATAAAATTTTCAACCCTTTATATCTTCTACAATTATAGATCTGTGCACAAAATAAATATAGTTTATAATTGAGAAAAACAAAGTGTATAAGAGAACCAAATTCCATATCAATACGTGGTTCACAGTGGGAGATATAGAACGGCCATAACTTTACAGAATTTCATGACCCAAAAAATATTCAACCCTTTATATCTTCTACATTTATAGATCTGTGCACAAAATAACTATAGTTTAGAATTGAGAAAAACAAAGTGTACAGGAGAACAAAATTTCATACGAATACGTGGTTCACAGTGGGAGATATAGAACGGCCATAATTTTACAGAATTTCATGACCCAAAAAATTTTCATCTCTTTATATCTTCTAAAATTATAGATCTGTGCACAAAATAACTATAGTTTAGAATTGAGAAAAACTAAGTCTACTCGAGAACAAAATTTCATACGAATACGTGGTTCACAGTTGGAAATATAGAACGGCCATAACTTTACAGAATTTCATGACCCAAAAAATTTTCAACCCTTTATATCTTCTAAAATTATAGATCTGTGCACAAAATAACTATAGTTTATAATTGCGAAAAACAATGTGTGTAAGAGAACAAAATTCCATATCAATAGGTGGTTCACAGTAGGAGATACAGAACGGCCATAATCAAACAGAATTTCATGACCCAAAAAAATTTCAACCCTTTGTATCTTCTACATTTTTCGATCTGTGCTCAATATAACTATAGTTTTTAATTGAGAAAAACAAAGTGTATAAGAGAACAAAATTTCATACGAATACGTGGTTCACAGTGGGAGATATAGAACGGCCATAATTTTACAGAATTTCATGACCCAAAAAATTTTCAACCCTTTATATCTTCTACCTTTTTCGATTTGTGCACAAAATAACTATAGTTTTTAATTGACAAAAACAAAGTGTATAACTGAACAAAATTCCATATCAATACGTCGTTCATAGTGGGAGATATAGAACGGCCATAATTTTACCGAATTTCATGACCCAAAAAATTTTCAACCCTTTATATCTTCTAAAATTATAGATCTGTGCACAAAATAACTATAGTTTATAATTGAGAAAAACAAAGTGTGTAAGAGAACAAAATTCCATATCAATACGTGGTTCACAGTGGGAGATAAAAAAGGGCCATAATTATAC
This sequence comes from Rhodnius prolixus, assembly GCF_049639745.1. Taxonomy (NCBI): domain Eukaryota; kingdom Metazoa; phylum Arthropoda; class Insecta; order Hemiptera; family Reduviidae; genus Rhodnius; species Rhodnius prolixus. The sequence continues at coordinate 37,741,463 of NW_027411582.1, read as the reverse complement.
AGAATGTCATGACCCAAAAAATTTTCAACCCTTTATATCTTCTACTTTTTTCGATCTGTGCTCAATATAACTATAGTTTATAATTGAGAAAAACAAAGGGTATAAGAGAACAAAATTTCATACGAATACGTGGTTCACAGTGGGAGATATAGAACGGCCATAATTTTACAAAATTTCATGACCCAAAAAATCTTCAACCCTTTATATCATCTACCTTTTTCGATCTGTGCTCAAAATAACTTTAGTTCATAATTGAGAAAAACAAAGTGTATAAGAGAACAAAATTCCATCCCAATACGTGGTTCACAGTGAGAGATATAGAACGGCCATAATTTAACAGAATTTCGTGACCCAAAAAATTTTCAACCCTTTATACCTACTACTTTTATAGATCTTTTCACAATATAACTATAGTTTATAATTGAGAAAAACAAAGTGTATAAGGGAACAAAATTCCATATTATTACGTGGTTCACAGTGGGAGATATAAAACGGCCATAATTTTACAGAATTTCATGACCCAAAAAATTTTCAACCCTTTATACCTTCTACATTTATAGATCTGTATACAAAATAACTATAGTTTATAATTGAGAAAAACAAAGTGTGTAAGAGAACAAATTCCATATCAATAAGTGGTTCACAGTGGGAGATAAAAAAAACGGCCATAATCATACAGAATGTCATGACCCAAAAAATTTTCAACCCTTTATATCTTCTACATTTATAGATCTGTGCACAAAATAACTATAGTTTTTAATTGAGAAAAACAAAGTGTATAAGAGAACAAAATTTCATACGAATACGTGGTTCACATTGGGAGATATAGAACGGCCATAATTTTACAGAATTTCATGACCCAAAAAATATTCAACCCTTTATATCTTCTACTTTTTTCGATCTGTGCTCAATATAACTATAGTTTATAATTGAGAAAAACAAAGGGTATAAGAGAACAAAATTTCATACGAATACGTGGTTCACAGTGGGAGATATAGAACGGCCATAATTTTACAAAATTTCATGACCTAAAAAATCTTCAACCCTTTATATCATGTACCTTTTTCGATCTGTGCTCAAAATAACTTTAGTTCGTAATTGAGAAAAACAAAGTGTATAAGAGAACAAAATTCCATACCAATATGTGGTTCACAGTGGGAGATATAGAACGGCCATAATTTTACAGAATTTCGTGACCAAAAAAATTTTCAACCCTTTATACCTACTACTTTTATAGATCTTTTCACAATATAACTATAGTTTATAATTGAGAAAAACAAAGTGTATAAGAGAACAAATTCCATATCAATAAATGGTTCACATTGGGAGATAAAAAAACGGCCATAATCATACAGAATGTCATGACCCAAAAAATTTTCTACCCTTTATATCCTCTACTTTTTTCGATCTGTGCTCAATAAAACTATAGTTTATAATTGAGAGAAACATAGTGTGTAAGAGAACAAAATTCCATATCAATACGTGGTTCACAGTGGGAGATAAAAAAACGTCCATAATCATAGAGAATTTCATGACCTATAAAATTTTCAACCCTTTATATCTTCTACAATTATAGATCTGTGCACAAAATAAATATAGTTTATAATTGAGAAAAACAAAGTGTATAAGAGAACCAAATTCCATATCAATACGTGGTTCACAGTGGGAGATATAGAACGGCCATAACTTTACAGAATTTCATGACCCAAAAAATATTCAACCCTTTATATCTTCTACATTTATAGATCTGTGCACAAAATAACTATAGTTTAGAATTGAGAAAAACAAAGTGTACAGGAGAACAAAATTTCATACGAATACGTGGTTCACAGTGGGAGATATAGAACGGCCATAATTTTACAGAATTTCATGACCCAAAAAATTTTCATCTCTTTATATCTTCTAAAATTATAGATCTGTGCACAAAATAACTATAGTTTAGAATTGAGAAAAACTAAGTCTACTCGAGAACAAAATTTCATACGAATACGTGGTTCACAGTTGGAAATATAGAACGGCCATAACTTTACAGAATTTCATGACCCAAAAAATTTTCAACCCTTTATATCTTCTAAAATTATAGATCTGTGCACAAAATAACTATAGTTTATAATTGCGAAAAACAATGTGTGTAAGAGAACAAAATTCCATATCAATAGGTGGTTCACAGTAGGAGATACAGAACGGCCATAATCAAACAGAATTTCATGACCCAAAAAAATTTCAACCCTTTGTATCTTCTACATTTTTCGATCTGTGCTCAATATAACTATATTTTCTAATTGAGAAAAACAAAGGGTATAAGAAAAAAAAAATTTCATATGTATACGTGGTTCACAGTGGGAGATATAGAACGGCCATAATTTTACAGAATTTCATGACCCAAAAAATTTTCAACCCTTTATATCTTCTAAAATTATAGATCTGTGCACAAAATAACTATAGTTTATAATTGAGAAAAACAAAGTGTGTAAGAGAACCAAATTGCATATCAATACGAGGTTCACAGTAGGAGATAAAAAAGGGCCATAATTATCAGAATTTCATGTCCCAAAAAATTTTCAACCCTTTATATCTTCTACATTTATAGATCTGTGCACAAAATAACTATGGTTTATGATTGAGAAAAACAAAGTGTGTAAGAGAACAAAATTGCTTATCAATACGTAGTTCACAGTGGGAGATAAAAAAGGGCCATAATTATACAGAATGTCATGACCCAAAAAATTTTCAATCCTTTATATCTTCTACTTTTTTCGATCTGTGCTCAATATAACTATAGTTTATAATTGAGAAAAACAAAGTTTGTAAGAGAACAAAATTTCATACGAATACGTGGTTCACAGTGGGAGATATAGAACGGCCATAATTTTACAGAATTTCATGACCCAAAAAATTTTCAACCCTTTATATCTTCTAAAATTATAGATCTGTGCACAAAATAACTATAGTTTATAATTGAGAAAAACAAAGTGTGTAAGAGAACCAAATTGCATATCAATACGAGGTTCACAGTAGGAGATAAAAAAGGGCCATAATTATCAGAATTTCATGTCCCAAAAAATTTTCAACCCTTTATATCTTCTACATTTATAGATCTGTGCACAAAATAACTATGGTTTATGATTGAGAAAAACAAAGTGTGTAAGAGAACAAAATTGCTTATCAATACGTAGTTCACAGTGGGAGATAAAAAAGGGCCATAATTATACAGAATGTCATGACCCAAAAAATTTTCAATCCTTTATATCTTCTACTTTTTTCGATCTGTGCTCAATATAACTATAGTTTATAATTGAGAAAAACAAAGGGTGTAAGAGAACAAAATTCCATATCAATACGTGGTTCACAGTGGGAGATATAAAACGGCTATAATTTTACAGAATTTCATGACCCAAAAAATTTTCATCCCTTTATATCTTCTAAAATTATAGATCTGTGCACAAAATAACTATAGTTTATAATTGAGAAAAACAAAGTGTGTAAGAGTACCAAATTGCATATCAATACGTGGTTCACAGTGGGAGATAAAAAAGGGCCATAATTATACAGAATTTCATGACCCAAAAAATTTTCAACCCTTTGTACTTCTACATTTATAGATCTGTATACAAAATAACTATAGTTTATAATTGAGAAAAACAAAGTGTGTAAGAGAACAAAATTCCATATCAATACGTGGTTCACAGTGGGAGATAAGAAAACGGCCATAATCATACAGAATGTCATGACCCAAAACATTTTCAACCCTTTATATCTCCTACTTTTTTCGATCTGTGCTCAATATAACTATAGTTTATAATTGAGAAAAACAAAGGGTATAAGAGAACAGAATTTCATAGGAATACGTGGTTCACAGTGGGAGATATAGAACGGCCATAATTTTACAAAATTTCATGACCCAAAGAATCTTCAACCCTTTATATCATCTACCTTTTTCGATCTGTGCTCAAAATAACTATAGTTCATAATTGAGAAAAACAAAGTGTATAAGAGAACAAAATTTCATACGAATACGTTTTTCACAGTGGGAGATATAGAACGTCCATATTTTTACAGAATTTCATGACCCAAAAAATTTTCAACCCTTTATACCTTCTACATTTATAGATCTGTATACAAAATAACTATAGTTTAGAATTGAGAAAAATAAAGTGTGTAAGAGAACCAAATTCAATACCAATACGTGGTTCACAGTGGGAGATATAAAACGGCCATAATTTTACAGAATTTCATGACCCAAAAAATTTTCAACCCTTTATATCAGTGGTTCTTAACCTTTTCATAGACGCGGAACACTATTTTATGTATATATTTTTCTCGCGGAACACTAACATTAAATAATTTGAAATTCGGTATTTAGCAAGAACTTAAAATTAAATTCAAATTAAAAAAAAAGGAACAATTTTTTGTTTTCGTATCTTTCCTAAGTTTCTAAATTTCAATACATTTAAAATTGAAATTTCGCGGAACACTTGGACCATATTCGCGGAACACCAGTGTTCCGCGGAACACCGGTTATGAACCACTGATCTAGATCATTGAATGAATGTGAAAGAGCAATATTTTATGTACTAAATAACTGTGCTTTTATTGGTGAGGGAGTTGCTTACGGTGTCACTACGTCATCAGCTACAGTCCGCCTATGCACACATCCCGTACGCCAATAAGATTAGCTAATCGTTTTTGGTAATTATTTCTAGGAAAAATACTATTTAAATTTTTTTTACTAATTTTCCCTTATAGGTATTTGATAAACTATCGAATAATACACTAAAAATCGATATTGTAAAAATGTCCAAAATAAACATGTTTTGAACATTATATTTCCGGTTTCATACTTCTAGTGTAATGTGGAATCAAGAAAATTAACGAAATATTTTCCTGAAGTAAAAGAAAGTAAAATCTAAGGGAACACGTATTTTTTAGTTTTTTTTTCTAGCTATCTTAGTTTCCGAGAAAAAGTCGTTATCCATAATAGCTGGGGACTTCCTGTATATTGTTTTCTTTAAAATTCCTGTTAAACAATCGATTCAAATAAATGATGTAGGCTGTATTACTGCAGATGATAATCATTTATCTAACGACATACTGAACGTATAAGATGGATTATATCGTTATTATTATGACCATTTTTACGTGATTAAGTTAATCGATTTGGCAAGTGAGTGAAGCATTCAATTATAATTTTCTTTTACATTGAGGGTATTTATCTTTAAAGGATGTCATTTATCTTAAATGTTTTAGGTACTTATGGTACCTAAACCTAAACAATCCTAGAAACTTTACCAACCAAATTTAATCAAACTTACACAATGTAAAAAAAAAATTACAAACTGTCATTTCATTAATAATACGTATAAGATGACGCACTTCCTTCCTAGATCGAAAGCATGGCATGGCAACCATGATTGAAAATGGTAATATTCTTTCTTCTTTCTTGGAGGGAATCAACATTTAAGGAAGCCATTACATGGATCTTTTAGGTCGAAGTAGATCATAGCCTTTAAAGGTACTCAAAACGGGTCAAAACATGATGGGAACACCGGAAGTAAGAATACAATTTTTAAACTTCCGATGATTTTTCTTTTTTTTCATGCTTTTCACACTGAAAACCCGCGCACACAGACCATTATATAAAGCACGAAACTTACAATGAAAACTTATAATGGAAAATTTGAGAAGATTTCAATTTCGTTTCGTTTAAAATTACCAAATATTTTATTTTTTTTTCATAAAACTTCAAAACTTAACTAAGTACGATCAAAGAACTACTTAAAGGCTCAAGGGAGAGTATATATAAAGAGAGAGCTCAGCTGATAAGGTAAGCTGGTTGCCTAAAAATAGCACAAAGTACACTTTTTACCCCCGCGTGTCTTATCGAATTCACTGAAGCATAATTTTCCTAAAGGTTTTTCATAAAAAGAAAAGCTCTTATCTAGGGAATGGGAAGACTAAGGTTTTTCTTCACCCCCGCCACTTTTCTTTTATGACGGTGGCTCCCCCTACCCCTCTCGTGCATCTACCTTATTACTTACTCCATTACTTGGGGGGGGATCTTTCCTCTTTGATCGGATATCAGGCCGTAAAGAAAAAGCGGAAACGAGAGTGAATTACCAACAGTATCTTTTACATCATGAATATTATTAAGTAAATCAATTCTAAGCACCATAATAACTTCCGTTTTTTTTTGTAGTATGCGTTTTTTTACACTTTATACAACTTATATTTACAACTGCAACAAATGTTGCATCAAGTAAATTTGATGAAACTTGTTAAGTTCACAAGAAGGTCATGTAACAGCAACCACCCATTGACGGAACTCTTTCTCAGTGGATATTACACTCACATCAGTAGGTCCATAGGCCATTTCCGTTTCAAGCGACTGTGGAGGATTGTCTGGAAGGTAAGTTGTTGTACAAGAGGATTAGGATGGAGAGAGCTAGGAAGCTGTGAAAGTTGCTGTAGCGAGACTTTATTAGATCAGAGACAAAATTAGATCAGAGGTCAGTGTGTATGGTGAGGTTAGAAATATGGAGCATTCACGATTTTCCTGTAGGATTTTAGACTGTGTAGTGTCTGCAGGCGTTTTGGAGTTTGCCAGGGTTTGGTGGAGCCCCACACTTCTGCTCCGTATTTCCATATTATTGGTTTTAACAGTGTCTTGTAAAAATTGCCAGTTTGTGATTCAAGTCGAGTTTGGATCTGCGGTCAAGTAGTCTAGTAAGTGGCTTGTAGCGTCTGTTCACGTATTGTCGTTTCAGTCGAGTATGTGGGTTCTCTTGTCAATGTACAGGAGTGCTTAAATACATTATGCTAAATTGCTACGTTAATTTAAGTTTTAATATTTAAATATTGTATTTTTACTTTCTTTACTAAGTAAGAGAAATAGTTGCTGCTGATGTTCGAAGCTGCATTTTCGCCAGAAATATCTGAGCACCAAAAAAAATAGTTTTTACAAAATTGATCTTTGTGATTTTTGAGCGTATCTATGGTAACCAAAAAAAAAAACCACAAAATCGCCCAAAGTACCCAAATTTGGTATCTAGCTTAGGTACCAAAACAGTAATTGTTCCTTATAAGGTTTTGGTTAAAATCGGCCCATCGGAAGTTTGTTTGTTTCGTTTTTTTTTAATGGTTTAACCTGTTTGAGCATGTTTGACGTGTGTATACAGGTCAAACCAAATCTTTATTACGGTGCGTTCGACGTGGTGTATACTCGTTGTGGAAAATATAAAATTGCCATTAACTATAAAAACTCGAAATTTTAATAAAATACAATAAAGAATATTATTTGGTGGGATGTTTCCTTTATCTTACCCAATAGAATTGCCAAGTATTTTATACGGAGGGAGGTGGAGGGAGTCAGCCAAATGATAAGTGGTTGGTACATGTTTGGTCTCCGCATTAGAGATTGGCAATTACCTCACACAAATAAAAGCTCTCAACCCTTGTGCAATGCCCGTTTTTACCTTAGATAGAGATTTAGACCTCTCAGTACGAGCATGATTTCATTTTGCACAGAATTCTTCCTTGTAAAAAGCTCTTGCGTCTCTAGTTATAACTAGAGGCAATGCATACGGTGAAGAAGCGGTGCAAGATTTTGGAATGAGCACAGAATGCTCTGTGGGGTAATCTCAAGCCCCCGAGAGTGAGATTGCAGAAAAAAGTCGCTTGCAGTGACTATATTACGACTATTCTAATCTTTTTAGTTGTATTTGCCCTGCGTTCGACGTATAAACCACGTCCATTGTCGTGATTTTAATTCCACAACATCTGTGGTTAGTTTTCTCTCGCTACAAAGAAGTTTCTAGGAAAAAGAAAAAAAAATTAAGCGCCAGCAGCTTGGATTCGAACCCAGGATCTCAGCGTGGTAATCCAGCTAACCGTTCAGCTAATCCCTTCCCTAACAACCGGAAGTACCACGTCATGAACGGTTGTTTTCTTCTTCTTCTTCTTTTTCAAAGATTTTCCCAAAAATGGCTCCTACAATGACTCAATGGGAAGTGGCTTTTTAAAGCAGTTCCCGGGGGGTGGGGGGTGGTAGGGTAAATTTCCCTTTATAGAACGTCATCAACATCTTGTAACACTACAATCAACAAGTGTAGTAAGTGACGTCAAAATTTCTATACCAAACTGATCAATCAATCAATCAAGTCTCTGATGGACGAAGGACCGTAACCGGAACAATAAATATGCAATAGATCGGATATAATATTTAACACTGCGGACCTTTTTCAAAAGTAACATTCTACGTGGTTTCTACTGAATTAAAAAATGATTCATTCATATCAGAATATAAATAGTAAAAAAACAAAAAGTAGAACTCCATTGATAACAAAAGAAATGAATGAAGCAAAAAAAAAATCTGTTTGATTAGATATGTAACATAATAATAATAGTTATTGAATTAAATCAAACTAAAAAAACTATCGTCAATTCCTGAACTATGTTTTCATGGCGATGACGTCATAATGTCGCCTAGAGAACATAACAACACTCTTGTTTGGACACGTTATCTACTCAACAACAGTTTGTTCTTATCAATATTTACCTTTACCTCAACCCCCACCACTCATCAATACACAAATGTTCGCCCATACGTCCAAAACTGGTCTGTCTGTCTGTCTGAGTTGAGTTTAAGTGAGTTCAAGCAGTACTGTTGACGTAAACGAGTAGTGTAAACGAGTCCGTGAGTTTGAGTTAATAATAATAATAAAAAAGATCTACTTAGTACAAAATATTCAGCCGGCAGTGAACTTATATACTATGTTATTCTCAATATATTGTGTAGTCTGTGAAGTTGCCGCTAAATGCGCCAGTATTATTCCAAAAATTGGTAAATATCCAGTATTATTATCTAAATTTTTGTCTCAAACTCCAAAATTCCATGTAACTGCTGTTTTGGAATGTTCACATCAAAAGTTTTCGAGCCCATCTAAACTAACAATTAACTGGGTAATCCTTGGATCCAGCTCAGTTTCCAAATTTTTCTATAGAGTCTTCAAGTTAGTTGTACCAAGAACAGCTCTAAAACTTATCCTCCAGTATCATTTCCGTGAAGATAAAGGTTACCCAGTCCACTCGGTGATTAGAGTTACGCATTTCCAGTCTTGGTAGCTACAGGTACCCTTGGGTAGTCTTTAGTAGAAAGGGGAATAATTAATTCCCGATTCAACATTTTCTCGGTCAGTCTGGCGACCTTCCTGGTTATGAAGTACGATGAAATCTGCTCTAGGCTGATTGGGGTATAAGTGTTGTTCTTATACTGAGATACTCTGAAAGGAATGTCAAGATACTAGAAGATTTGGGATAGTTCCTCTACTTCTTGTCAAGAGCCTGGATCAAGGTAGAATAGAATAGATAAGATAATAGATGGGACGGAACCTAGCCCCACGGCACCGCAGCCACAAAAGACATAAAGTAAAGTAATCGCCTATTTTTCAGGCGGGGCTTAACGTCCAACTACCAATTAGGTGTCGTGGACGGAGGCGACTAGCAAACTTACTTTACTGTAAATTTCTTTTTATTAACCATTAAATAAAATCCAAGGCCTCTAGACCGGGAATCGAACCCAGTACCACAATTCATATTAGCTTCGCAGGTCTCGCCTCTAACCGCTCGGCTGGCTACCGTGGCGCCTCACAAAACACTTATTTTGCCAGCCCCTTCTTAGTTCTAGTAAGCGAACTCTCCCCTCCAATAGAGGTTGAGGACTTTCCCTAACAGTTCTTTTTGTGCTACTATCTCCTTCGGTCTCCAGCGTTCCAAAGGTTTCATGGCGCAAACGCTCGATTGCAACGTAATCGAACAGCAGGTAAGAGGCCGTTTCCTCCTCTTCCTGGCATAATCTGCACAACGATCTGGCTCCGAGCTAATAAGCCCCCACCTTGCGCAGATGTTTCCTGAACCTACCGTGCCCCGAGAATAGGCCTGTAATCACAGAGTAATCTGATTTCTACCCAAGCACAAGGGTCTCTTTGGTTCTTTGCTTACACAGCCAAGGCAAGCAATAGCCTTGGTTGTGTTTAACCCCAGGTCACTTCACCCATCTCTGAGAGCCGCATGAACCAAACCCCTGGTGACCCCCAGGACAGGCTCCGGGCCAATGAAAGAAGTGTTAGATCCATTCCTGGCCAGATGATCAGCAGTCCCATTCCCTTCAATCCTCACATTACCCGACACCCATTCTAGCCGAACTTTGTTGTATCGAGCCCAGTAGTTTGGATCAAGGTAAATGGGTAACACATCTGCTTGACAGCCTTCAACAGTCCCGTGAAGACTTTGGACCAGGATTGATGCCGACTATAAAATCTGGGCCAACATAAGCTCAGGAAAACATCTGCACTGGATTTCCCCACAGTTGAGCGCATCAACCTTTTGTACCCTCAGACCAGGTATACTGACCTAAAAAAGGAAAGAAAATATGGTCTCAGTATTTCCTGGTCATCTTGCGTTGCAATCGCTACGTTTACGGTACCCCGTCTCCCAGAAAAACTAAGAACTAAACGAAATAGAACATGTGGTAAAGTCCCCAGGATAGATGATATAAAAGAGTAATTTCTCTTATTTGGGAATCCAAAGCCACAATAAGCCTTTTAACTGGGAGGATGCAGCGCCCATGAAACTAAAACTGCCACCTAATTTTAGGCCTCCTAACCCAACAAGCAAGCCAATAGCCGTATTTCTGCCAAACAACAACCTGTTTGGGATCTTATCCCAGGAAATGGCCCAAAATAATCATGGTCTTAAGAAAAAAGAAAAAAGTTCCTCTTCTTCACGTTCAGCGATTGTTCCAGACGAGTCGTTTTGCTGAACGCAGCAAGGGAGACTTGGACAACACATTCACAAGTGACACATCAAGCACATAAATATAGGATGAAAAAATAAATGCTAGTTTCAGTCATTATAAACTTTATTATGCCGGAGCTCTTTCGACCCTAGGGACTAGGTCCATCTTCAGGGCTAATTTACAATATACTGTTTTAGTTCATGTGCAGACAAGACAGAAGACACACCAACTCTCTAATGATGTAAAACAGTATATTGTAAATTAGCCCTGAAGATGAGACCTAGTCCCTCTAGGTAGAAAACTTGGCATAATAAAGTTTATAATGACTGAAACTGGCAATAATTTTCCATCCTATTGAAACTATGATTCAGTCACCAAAAATAATGAACAGTAAATGCATAAATATATATTTTCATTTCGCCAGGAAATTGCAAAAAATAATTTCAAATTCATGACATTCAATTTTAAAAGAATGGAACATATGTTAACATTTGAAATTATATAAAATTTTATACAAACACAAACTTGCTGAGGAAAATTTTGTGGCACTCATTATTTATTACCATTACATATGTATGCAATTATGTGCTTGACCTTGGCCCTCTCTCTCTTCTCGCTTATCTCTCATCACTCTCTCTCTCTTTATTTATTTGTTTAAATTTTTATCTTTTAGGCAGGTGAATTTGAGCTGGATATTTAATTTTGTCAAACTAAAGTATCATCCAACCATATGGTAGCACACGGTTATCATGAGTTAGATTTTCTAGTAAACATTCTGAGTTTAAAGAATAATAATAATTTTTTTTTTTTCAGTTTTATTAACTGAGAAATCCATGTTAGTTTTGATTCGTACGTGTATTTATAAAGTTAAGAGAAACAACTATCAAATTAAGTTTTAGTATAAACCAAACTTTAAACTTTGCGTAGATTGCGATGAGGAGGAGGATTTCAAACTTATAATAATGGATATGTCCACGTTATGTGGTAGAAAGGAAACGAATGTTTGACGATATAATACAGGTATTTAGATGCACCATTTCGCTACGAAGACATTATATTCTCCACCAACATATACGAGGATCGTTTGAAAAGTCCGTGCAAAGTCAGAGAGATAGCACCACTGGCGCGTATCGAGGTTATGTTTAGTTAGTAGCATCTCTTGGAAGAACACACACCAAGTTTCAGCCAGATCGGTCTATTTCTTTGTGTTTGGCATTCGTTTGAATCGAGGAAGTCGAGTGATTTTCAAAAAATGGACGAAAAAGAATTTCGTGTGTTGATTAAACACCACTTTATGAAAGGTAAAACGCCTCAGGAGACTAAAGAGAAGCTTGATAAACATTATGGTGACTCTGCACCTTCGATTAGAACAGTTTATAAGTGGTTTCAAAATTTTCAGAATGGCCATATGGGCACAAGTGACGCTGAACGTTCTGGACGCCCTGTTGAGGTTACTACTCCAGAAATCATTGATAAAATTAGTGCTGTGGGCATCTCGAATGAACGGGTACATAATATTTTGCATCAACATTTGGACATGACAAAGCTATCCGCAAGATGGGTGCCGCGATTGCTCACGCTTGACCAAAAACGAAATCGTGTGAAGTGTTGCAAGGACGGTTTGCAGCTGTTCCAGAAGAATCCGCAGGACTTTAAGCGTCGTTTCGTCACTGTGGATGAAACATGGATACATCACTACACTCCTGAGACCAAAGAACAATCTAAACAATGGGTAACCAAGGGGGAATCTGCGCCAAAAAAGGCGAAGACCGTTCCTTCGGCCGGAAAGATGATGGCGACTGTCTTTTGGGATTCGCAAGGAATAATCCTCATCGACTATCTGGAAAAGGGTAAAACTATTACAGGTGCATATTATTCATCGTTATTGGACCGTTTGAAAACCGAGCTGCAAGAAAAACGCCCACGATTGGCCCACAAAAAAGTCCTTTTCCATCACGACAACGCACCAGCTCACACCTCAGCAGTTGTGGTCGCAAAATTAATGGAAATAGGGTTCCAACTCGTTTCACATCCCCCCTATTCTCCAGACTTGGCTCCCTCGGACTACTATTTGTTCCCCAATATGAAGAAATGGCTGGCGGGAAAAAGATTTTATTCAAACGAGGAGGTGATTGCAGAAACGAATGGCTATTTTTCAGACTTGGACAAATCCTATTATTCGGAAGGGATCAACAAACTAGAGCAGCGTTGGACGAAGTGTATAAGCCTAAAAGGAGACTATGTTGAAAAATAAAATAGGTTTACCCCCAAAAATTAAGTAGTTTTTATTTTTGCACGGACTTTTCAAACGACCCTCGTATATGTGCTTAAGTCTATAGCAGAGCTAGCAAAGAAATATGAATGTATTTAAAAGTTATAGCCGATTAGAATGAATGGAAGAAAATGATTAGAGAAGGATTACGTGATTTTAATTCAGGTTAAGCTATAAGGATGGCAGGAATATAGGAGTACTGATCCATCCATTAGTTGGTAAGTTTGTATGTAAATAGTTGTATATAGTAGAGGGATGAATGTGTGAAGCGAATGTATTTATAAGTAAGAATGGAGAGTGAGTGATATTCCAGTGATAAGCACCTAGACGATGCTGGCTGTATGGCGGAAGCCAATGCCAAAGAAAGGAAACTTTGAACAGGAAAACTTTCAAATAAAGATTTCAGTCAAAATGCCAAAGATAGAATTCAGTTAAGTTAGTTCAGTTAGTAAGAGACAACAAGCTCAAGAGAGTTGTCTTTGTTGTTGTTGTTGATAATATTAAAACACAACTTTGTTAATTTTTTCTTTGTTGTTGTAGTAGTAAGTAACGTCCGTAGTTAGTAAAAGAAAACGTTAGAAAATTAAAGAGTACGTGCGCTGCCCCCATATAAGACGCGATAAATCGTGACAAGATAGTTGTTGAGAAAGAAGAGAACAATGAAGGGACATCCCCAAGTTGTGTGGAACAGTGGAGTGACTTAGCTGCGGAAGGAAGTTAATTGTATTACTTAAAACCGTTGGTAAAAGGAGCAAGAGTACACCCACCCCAGCACTTCCGGTAAAGTGTTTCTTATCACAGACAGAGGAGACGTACAGATACAGTTTACTTCCCAAAGTGTGGACAATGTTTCTCCGGACAACAACATCCGGCGGTACTGGCAATTGTCTTCACTGCGATTACACTGTCCACTCTACTACCACTTGGATACCTCCGCACATTTCTCTTAATGTCCTTTAACGAGCCAGGAAAAGGTCCACCCTTTTCTTTTGTTTGCCCTTTCCTTTAAATTAGATTTCAAACAAAGTTGTGGATAACTTTAATACTCTAGTCCAGGGATGGCGAACCTTTTTGAGACGTGGGTCAAATTTTGTTCATTTTTTTTTTGTATTTTAGTACTAGCTCTTGGGTCACTAATGCCCATTTGGCACAAGAGTTAAGTTTAAAAATTTTTAAACTGAATATTTTCAAAACTAAACATCTTTAAATTTCAGTTGGCTTAACTGGGGTAAAACGGGACGAAACAACAAGTGGCTATGGAAGTCTCTTTTTACAAACATAACTGAACAAAACCTGAACAAAAGTGTGTGTTTTATCTGAAGACAAAAATCTAAATATGGTTATTTGCTTTGGGTTGTCGATTTTTTGTAACAAACAAAATATGAGTAAAATTATACATTTTATTTGATATTTTGTAAACACTTTTGCAACCATGTAGTAAAGTTCTCATTACTCAATTAAAATCAGCTGTGTAATGCCCAACTTTACCTCACTAGTGGGGAAAAATTCACATTAGTGTCACTTTCCTCACTAGTGAGTGGAAAAACTTTATTGTGCTTCCTTGATATAGGAAGTTTTGTTATTAAATATTTTCTGTAAAACTTTAATAAGCTTATTTAACGTAACTAAATAATTAAAAAACGAATATTAAAAAAATTGAAAGGAATATAGAAATAAAAATACTTTAATAAATAATTAGATATTTTTAATTATAACAGTTAAAAAGGTTATAGTGTTACCTTATAGAAATTTAAAATGGATTCTAGTGATTCCTGTTTAGAAAACACTCCTCCATCAATAAAAGAAACAGCAGAAAATGTAATAAGTAATGTAAATACGTAAGTAATGTAAATAATTGTAATATAACAATAAATGTTTATAATAAATAAATTACTTTTTGTAGACTGTAAAAATGAAATTTTTAATTTTTTTAGTTAATAAATCTAATGGTTGCAGAAAAAATATAATATTTAACTCGAGTGTCAAGTATTTTCCTCACACTCGGCAATTTGCAGGGTGCAAACCCTGCCTCGCGTAAGGAAAAGAACTACTTTCCTCACTTGTTAAATAAATAACTATTGTGTCAATGCGTGATTGAAAAAAAATACAGATAGAATATAAATTATCCTCAACAATTAGAAAATCTAAATCAACCCGCGTAAACAAACAAATAGTTGCCTAGCAATTGTGTGGGTCAGTGAAAAAGCTTGCGCGGGTCCAGTGTCTGACCCGCGGGTCACATAGGTTCGCCATCACTGCTCAAGTGAGAGAAAATATTGTATTTTCCTGCTAAAAACTACGAATTAACTATTTTAAAAGGAAAATCTAAGACCAGGTCAGATTTTAGGAAATTGGAAAAAAAAAGAAGAAAAGAATCACCGGAAACATAAGATCTGATTCGTGAAAACTGATTTCGTGTCGAATTTTCTTATTTCAATGTTTCACCCAAAAATATCCGTTTTGATCTGTTTTGGGTTAAAAATAAAAAAAATTGTTTTTACAAATTGGTCCAGTAAATGTGTTCCTGTCGATTTGAGGAAGAATTAAAGCTCGCTTTGAACTCTGGGAACCAATAGTATTTCCGCTACCTCTTAGATGGAGATTCAGACCTCAGTACGAGCATGATTTCATTTTGCACAGAATTCAAAAAGCTCTTTTCTTCCTTTGTAAAAAAACTCTAGCGTCCCTAGTTAACTAGAGGCAATGCATACGTGAAGCGGCGGTGCAAGATTTTGGAATGAGCACAGAGAATGCTCTGGGGTAATCTCAAGCCCCCAGAGATTGCAAATAAATTTGTGTCTCGAGAGTATAAAACAATATTTGAGGGGGGGATGAAGCTTAAGTTGAAAAAAAAAACAAAAACTCGAAAAATTGAACAACTCAATTTAACCAGCCCCCGCCCCCCCCCCACTAACCACATCTTTAGTCACAAACTTTGAACCACCGGATTATGCAATCGCATGGATTATTCAATGAGATCTCCCCGCCACGCCACGCCCTGCCATGCCACCAGAGGTTGTGGCTTGTAAGCTAGCGCAGCCACACACACAGCAATGAATTATTTATTTACAACAAGTTGTGTGTTTGTTTTGACAAAAGTCAATACCATGTTTTAGGATGCACTTTTGAATAGAAAGTTATAAATTACTCTTCCAAGTTATATGGCCTCCTTAAAAGATGGTACAATATTTTTTATATTTCTACCTTCTATGGTTTTATAACCATTAAATAAACTGTTATCGATACTGTTAGTAATCGATACTTTACATACAAGATTGATTTGGTTTTCAATTCCTCTTTCTCCCCGTAAGAAATATGTAACTGGAATCGGGTAGATTTTCTATTTTAAGTTTTCATCGAAACGAGTAAAAAAAAAAATGGAAAATTCCGAATCAAGAAAATGAGCCCCCCCCCCCCCCACAATGAGCGGAATTAAAATCAAACGATGACGTGCGTACACGTCGAACGCAGGAGGCAAAACAACTAAAAGTTTACAATAGTCGTAATAGTCACTGCAAGCGACTTTTTCTACAATCTCTCTCGGGGGCTTGATATTACCAGAGCATTGTGTGCTCTTTCAAAAACTTGCACCGTTTCACGTATGCATTGCCTCTAGTTAACTAGAGACGCAAGAACTTTTTTTACAAAGGAAGAAAAGAGCTTTTCGAATTCTGTGCAAAATGAAATCATGCTCGTACTGAGAGGTCTGAATCTCTATCTAAAAGGTAAAAACGGGCATTGCACAAGGGTTGAGAGCTACTATTTGTGTGCGTAATTCCCGAATCTCTAATGCGGAGACCAAACATGTACCAACCATTTATCATTTGGCTGGGGCTCCCACCACCTCACTCCGTATAAAATACTTGGCAGTTCTATTGGTAACATCCCACCAAATAATATTCTTATTGTATTTTATTAAAATTTCGAGTTTTTATAGTTAATGGCAATTTTATATTTTTTCACGAGTATACCACGTCGAACGGCACCGTAACAGAGATTTAAGATTTTGACAATCAGTATACACGTCAAACACGCTTAACTGGTTAAGGAAAATGGGTGTGCGAAGGTGGAGATTAAAGAGGCTCTTGGATAGAGCTCATTTTGGAGAGCCTTGATTGAGGAGGCCCTGGTCCATTCAGGACTGAAGGCGCCTGTAGGAAGAAGAAAGATAAAAATGAAAAATAATAATTGGAGTAATTTGTAATAAGTAAAGAAACTGAATTTGCCAAACTCTCGTTCTAAATTTACCGCACGACCTTAAGTTTGCTCTAGAAGAGGCATTTAAAAAAAGGCTATCACGAAAGTGCTAGAAAAAGTCTAAGAAGCCACAAATGATGTAGCAGTAGAATTTTGTTCAAGCCATAACGTGCTAGACAGGCACAGAAAAGGTCCACATCTGAAATTTAAACATCCACCGCATACCAAGTCTTAAGTCTTCGACAACCATAGAACTACAAAGTCCAAACCAACAATGATAACGTTCTCCATTCAACTGAAACCTGGACAATCCTGGCACTTGCCAAAGAGAAACTTTTATCTAAAGAAGAAAAACAACATTTGGTACTTTTCCGTTAGCCGGGCGCAAGCGAAAAACAGTTTTGGGTAAAACTGTTTTCTTTTCAATTCATTAATATTTGTTTATAGTTGAACTTGTTTTGCTTACTATTAATTAATATTTGTTTATAGTTGAACGTTTTCGACTTTTTTCCGTTGACTTGGCTCGCGTTTGGTTCACAATTGGCGACATTTGCGCCCGGCTAACGGAAACGTACCCAACATTTTACTAAAAAATATCTCGGAAGTCAAACTATACTAAATTTTTGTTAATAGGAAAAAGATAACTTTCTTTTTTATTAAATATTCAATGACCTTTATCATAGGATAAGCTGTGCGTAATTTATAACTTTCAGAAAACAATATCACGGATCCTGTATTACCACAAGGCACTGCAGAATCGAAAAGGGAACCAATCGATAAACTCCCCTCCCTATTAAATAATGCCTATTGTTCCTAACAATAACCACTACATAAACCTCAAACATTTAAGGTTCATTAACAATCCTGGCAGAGATTTACTACAACAAGAGCCAAATTCGTAGACAATTAATAACAATCAATGCGTCCATTAATTTGAAACAAAAAGTAAATTTAAAAAAAAAAAAGTAAGCAATACGCATGCACAATACATGGAACATTTTCACGGGCAGAATCCTGAAATTCAGAATGAAGAATTGATAGGATGGTGCATTGCAACAGAAAAATGATTAGATAAAATTTTAAGTACATATTTTAAAAAAGTGTTTTCAATACTTACGAATTTTGAATGGTTAATTAATTTCCACAAAATTAATTATTTCAATAAATAACAGTTTAATAACTTTTAAATTAATTACTTGAATAGATTTGATCAAAATATTCAACACATTATATAAAAACAAACAACAAAAAACAGTTATAAAAGCCACAAATCAGCAATAAATGTTTTACCATTAATAAAACTACTCTATGGTACAGCAACACTGCTTTGTACAACAATATGAATAATTTCAAATTCATTTCATCTCTGTACAAACAACAAATTAAACAAGTAATAACTTATTTGAAACCTTCGCAGAAAATAAACCGTATAATGTAAACAAAATGTCTAATTTAAGCACTAAACTGTATAAATTAACCTAATTACAAACAGAAAAAAAGTAAATATGAGCTGAAATGTCTTTAAAATACATCTATAAATTTATACATCTAACTTTTAACAATTGACATCAATGTAAGTTCATTAAAAATAGGTGTACAAGCTTTTACTTTGAACATTAAAGAAGAAAATTACAACTCATTCAACCACAAGAAGGTAGCGAAAAGGTTATAATTTATAAATGATTAACCAAAAACTTAAGAAACAGTAAGAAAAACAGTGATGGTAACAACATAATGGTAGAAATTAACAATATGTCAGGTTACGATTTATGGTTATATTAAAATGTTTTCTACTTTTTTTTTTTACCGTCATTTCTAAAATGTAGGTAAAAATGTTCAACATTTTTAAAACAAACATAAAAGTATTAAATTAAAAAATTGAAAGAACAAAGTTTTCTGTTAAATCTCTAATAATACTATTCACAGAATCAACATATTGTGCTTACATATTTGTATAGAACAACCATAGAGATTTAAGGTTTTTAAGCTGGTTATTTTTTTGTTTTACAAACTTCATTCCCTTTTTTTTTTCGTTTTGTTTCTCCTTTTTCTTCCCTTTTTGTTAGTACAGGGGAAAAAAAAGGGATTTAAGAATAATACTACACACACAAATTTGTAAAAGTTTTGAGATATATCTGTTCAAATACAGCATTAAAAGGGATTTATTATAATGCTAAACCATGATTCTAAATTCAGCTGGCTTAATAATGAAACTGACTTACATTTTCTACCTTTATTGTGAATAACTTGTTCCATAAGTGAAGAACTAATAATTATGAAATTATGAAACTAATTATTAGTAATTATGAAATCATGAAAAATATCGTCAAAAGTAACAATATACCATGGTAGTCGTAGGTTAAATCATTTTCTTTTTTTTTAATCACTAATTATTTAAATCGTAATGATTCTTTTTTTTTACTTTCTTACCTTAAAGCTTACTGCTAGATGATTAACAAGAAATATCATTATAATAACGAAAAATCTTTAAAGCAAAACACTTACGTACTTATTTCATAAAACTGTAAACAAGTAATGGAATTCATATTTAAATCATTAATGGGAGGTAACTGATCACTTCTGAAAACCAATGCACTATCGATATGATCGATCGATCTTAATTTCGAACTTCTTAATGCTCTAATTTCTTTGTTATGTACTTAATTATTTTATTATTATTATTATTCTTTTTTTTTTTACAAATATAATTTTCTTTTTTGTAATTTTAACTTAATTCAATTTTTAAAAAATACATTAAACAACAGAAACATAAATTGTTAAAGATCCTAGATTTTATGTAACCTACGCTTGAACTTTTTTACACTTATTTTTATTTTCAAAACATAAGTTTAAATTATGTTTACATCAAATAAAGTTACTTTTATTGGACAGACCCTCAAATATTTTGAAAAAGTATCTTTATACTGCTGTCATTAAATAACATGTTTATCTATAAAGTAACATAACATAATTAGAACTACTAGGCCTATTAGAAAGCTTAACTTAGTATAAATACAATGGGCTTTATGTAACAAAAAGAGTAAGTTTACATAATTAAATTACATTACCTGTGGAAACTGTAATAAATTTGATCCTGAACAAAAGTTCAATGTTATTTTAACAAGTAGCATGAACAAATTACATAATATCTCTTAAAAACAAACTGTTTGGAGTTAATTCAATTTTCATCATTTCGTTTTAGTTATTTTGTTTAAAAAGTTTTTTTCTGTTTTCTTTTTCTCTTTTCTTTGAAAAGTTATAGGAAAATGTAAAATGGAAAAAGCTTGTGTAATTACATTTTTTAGCATTCAACTTTTAATAAACCTTTTTCGAAACAAAACAGACTTCTTACTAATTTCAAAGCTAAAATATCTGAAATAAATAAAAACATTTATATAATATATTTAAGTATAGACATTCTAAAGAAGTATTATTCAATCCTTGAAAGAGGATAACTAACTTGGTAGAGAAGCATTATTTATAATAAACGATTCTGATTAAGCAGACAACTTCAATATACTGTAAGCCCCGGGTCCTTACCTCCTTATAGAGGATAACTAACTTGGTAGAGAAGCATTATTTATAATAAACGATTCTGATTAAGCAGACAACTTCAATATACTGTAAATGCTGACAATGCTGATCAAATCATCAATGACTCCAATGGTACTTGGTACAAAGTCAGTGGTAATAATATTGATTGTTTAGAGCCCCGCTTATCGTTCTTGCAGACTCCCCAAAAACTGCAGTACAATTTAAAACTACCCTTTCCAATTTGTAGTTTTGATCAAACAAACTGCCTTCAAATCATCAATGACTTCTGATTTCATTCCATAGAGGAGATCCAAAGACATATTTTTTCCTCCTTGTTATTGCCCTCTTGAGCTTAGCAAATCAGCCATTTAAATTATTCTTCTTGAAAGCTTCTTTAGTATTTTTAATATTTACAGAGTTATCTTGATCCAAAGACATTGATATTGATCAATATTCAATGTTGAGGGCCCGCTTATCGTCCCCCGGACGCCCAAATAAAAAATTCTTTTTAGTAATGCGTTGAACTGACATTTTAGCGGTTATGAGTGACTTCATTTCGGGGAATGCCAAGCATAATTTTGGAGTGCAAATTTAAGGAACTAAATATTTATGAATAAGTCCAAATTTTATAAAAGGCGAACGAGGGCTAGTTTTAAAATGAAAATTATCGTAATTCTTATTAACTATTTAAAGCTACATTGTGAGTCATCCCCCCCCCCACTGGGTGCAAGAGAAACCCCTAAACAATGTGTCAATAGGTCAATGAGTTTTGTAAGATTCCCGAACAAAGGCCAAAATCTCTAGAATAAATGACAACTTTTTATCATTTTAATTTCTGTAATGAATTATGAGGAATTTCAAAATATAACTTTAAGATGAATTTTTTTTTTTGCAGGCCTTGCAGGCGTGGCGAGGCCTCAATCCCCTTCACCGGCACAACATCAAGGCAAAAGGACGCTCAGTCCTGATCAATCCAATCCGGCAGAACCGATCACAGAGGTCAGTGTCAACAAAAAAAATATTCATTAATTTGCTTGAATTTTTCATTATTTATAAAAATTATACTTCCTTAAAATTATATTGGAAATATGAGTTGGTTTCGCAGCGCTGGTTAAAATCATTCATCAAGAGTTTGGTGATCAGTGGACGTAGAGAATAATTTAAAAACTTCATCACACTATACCTTTTCCGGTGTTTGTAAAATGGACAAGTGTTATGAAGCTTTTAAATGGAAGTCAAACTTTACTGCTTATAAACCAACCTCTAATGATGGGCGAAAAATCGAAACCTGTCAAGAATAATGAAAACTATATTACGTTTACATACTCAAATATGTATAAGCTATTATGATTATTTGTTTAAGAATATTTAAATAATAACTTCTTTACGTCATTCAAGCAACGTAACAACGTAAACTAAATGTAAACTTACTTTATTATTAGATTGCTTCGGTGAGCATGGTTCAGGCCGGATGGGTATTGAGAACGCTGCTGTTAAATGAGCCGGAACCAATTTTAAGAGAACGCAAGACTGCTGGCGGACGTTTGGTAGTACCATGTTGCGCTTCCGGTAGTGAGATGGTAACCTGGCTTGTAGAATTGGCCCATGGACATGGTATTGACCGGCATCAAGCGACTACTATGTGGCAAGCTCTGCTGGAAGAAGGCATCCTTTATAGCGGTAAATTTTGGAAGAAAAAAGCAATCAACATTTATTCCAATACAAAAAAAAAAAGAATTTTTTTGTACCTTTTTTGTGTTTTGCAGTTACTGGGGACCATCCGTTCAAGGATAAATGTATATTATATCAATTCCGCCAAGATCGTGATAGCGGATGTCCTGCGCAGAGACCACCGCCGCAGGATATTGCCGAAAGTGAGGAACATTTGCGCGAAGCTCTGTCCGAACTTACGGCCAGAGGTCCGGACGCTTGGCTAAGAATGATTTTGCGCAAACCGTAAGTAGTTTTTTTGCTTTCCAATCATAAAATTATAAATGATAGAAAAAGAAATCCAAAACAAGTAAAAAAAATTTCAACAAATCATTAACCTAGGGTAGGTGGGATTGATTTAATCTTATTCCCATGTCAGGAGAATGCGGAAATACATCCTGTTTGCGTAACGAACGCTAGATTTCAGGCATCTTGAACGACTGATTTTTTTTTTTTTTTAACCGGTGAGAAACCGAACTTGGAAAGAGGGATGTCTTTACATAATATCCTTAAAAAAAGGTGGTTCAATAATACTGTGATGGCTGGCAGTGCTTAAGGGATCAGGTCCGTCCCAGTGCTTTAATCTAATCTTCAATTTGAGTGGGAAAAAAGGAGTACTGAAAAGCTTATGCTGCTTTCCTTTTCGGGCCGGGATTAATAGACCTTAATACTGTTTCCACTCCTGCTTTTCTTTGAAGCAGACATTAGGTAATCTAACACAAGAAACCTCCTTCTCCTCCTAACCCTTCCCTCACAAGAAATGATAGTACTAAACCTTTTAAATTTTCATTTAACAGAACCAATGATCGGACTCTAGAAGAATTAGAAACCGTATTCGAAGAACTAAAACACATGAAACCACTTTCACATCTGTCAAATTCCATGAAACGAGAATTAGCAAGTGTAATTATGTTTGAAGCCCATCCCAGGGCTGGGACCGTTGGTAAGTCAGATCTATCATGATTTTGATTGATTTTTTTGGATTAAAATAATAATTTACGGCCTACATATTTAAGAACACTTAATGTTCGCAGTATTTGAACAAGGTGAAGAAGGCAGATCTTGGTATCTAGTACTGTGTGGCTCTGTGGACGTTGTAATACATGGTAAAGGAACTGTAGCCACTTTACATATGGGCGAAGACTTTGGGAAACTTGCACTGATAAATGATGTACCAAGGTTAGTGGGAACAAGTATTTTAGCTCTAAATTGTTTTTTTATTGAAATGAAAATTTAAATTTAAAATTCTTTCTCAGAGCTGCAAGTATTATAGTCCGAGAAGATAATACCCATTTACTAAGGGTGGACAAAGAAGACTTCAATAGAATTTTAAGGGATGTTGAAGCGAATACAGTTCGCCTCAAGGAACATGGTAAAGATGTTCTGGTATTAGAAAAGAGTTCTTCAACTAATTCACCGTACAAGTTAGTAATGTTTTCTGCTTTTAAGAATCACTTTGTTTTAACAACTGGAGAATGAGTATAGTACTTTATGCTAAGTAAGCCATTAACTTTTCTTATATTAAATGAAAACATTGTTTCTGTTCACTTACCAGATACGTTGTAATGGCCTGTACAGCCCCTAGAATGATTGAACATTTACTAGAATCAAGACTTGATACATCAGCCAATGATCCAGCTTTAGATGATTTCTTCTTAACACATGTCATCTTTATTTCAACAAGACATCTTGTCCAAGAATTAAGGAAACAATATCCTTTAATTATAAACACCAAGTTCAAAAATATTACTTTCTGATTTTATATTTTCCTAGTTTCTTTTCTCTTTCTAATAAAAAAAAAAATGCATCTTTAAGAAACTGCTTGTTCACTAGAAATAAAACTTACTAAGAATTCTGCAGGAATGTATTAGATTTAGTGAAGGTTTAATCAGATTCGAAACGAGGAAGGTTACATTTAGATTGGTTCTAAAAATTACGATAAATTTAAAATTATTACTTAATTTAATTTTTACCTTTGAGGTAAAAATAATAAAACAAATATTTAATTTTAATACATAGCATAATTTTTAATTCAAAACTGTAACCTTAACGTTCCTTTCAATAAAAGAAATATCTCAAAAACTAGGAAAAATGTACATAATTAAGTTAATCTAATGTGTTTTTTCCCCACAATAGAAATTGATTCAAATATTATAATCTGTCCAGAAATAGATTTGACTTTTTTTTTTCTTTTTTTCTTCATATTTTTACCATTTTTAAGAAAAAGGCTCCAAAGTTTTAAAAATTTGCTTACTCTTTCACATGAGTACCGCTTTTTTTGGGCGCGATTTCTTGAGAAATAAAATTGATTTCGTTGAAGCGCTGCAGCAGTAGTGTCTTACGATCTGCCTCCACGTAATGTTAAAAATATTTTATTGCTTTAATTAGGAAAATTATTTACACCTGAAGCGTGATTTTTTTCTAAATAATTTTTTCAATGTATTTTAATTCTTTTTTTTTACTGTTTATTGTGTAGTGAAGTGTTTACAGTAAAAATTAAAGACAACAACATTAGGTTAAGTAAATAGTTTTACTTCGATGAAAATGATACAATATGGATAGTATCGATAGTATGAATATCGATGGTCCTAACAATAATTATCTCTCATTTTTACAAAAAATCGTCATTTTTGTTTAAATATTATCCTTAATAAAGCTTACTTATAACTTAGAAACGCCACATCATCGTGATAAGGAATATTCTGAGACACATAAAAGAAGAGTAGCGTCATTTGTATATCGGTGGGTTACTACAATCAGGCATCCTATTTTTAGTGACCCTCATGCTGTGCCTTTTATTGAGGTATGATTATTATTTGAAGTTTTAGTATTTGAAGACATTTATTTTAATTATTTCATTAGTTGAAATCTCCAA
The DNA here is from genome assembly GCF_049639745.1 of Rhodnius prolixus. Taxonomy (NCBI): domain Eukaryota; kingdom Metazoa; phylum Arthropoda; class Insecta; order Hemiptera; family Reduviidae; genus Rhodnius; species Rhodnius prolixus. Next base: position 37,716,083 of record NW_027411582.1, on the reverse strand, counting down.
AGCAAAGGTGACTCTACTAAGAGAATAACATACTTACAACTTATTTATTTATAAACTCCAGGAATTGACGGCGGATGCTGAACAAGGTGGTTGGGAGGAAGCCACTTTGATGCATCGCATTAATGCTCAAATGGCCAGACATCACGAGATTTCCGCTGTGGCAAACAAATGGAAGTTACCTCCAGGCGGCCAGCCTATCTGCTTGTTCTCACCCTCAGAGACAGGATCAAAACTTATCAAGCCAAAGGATGACAGTGAGTATGCTATTTTTTTTCTCTTTACTAGGGATTAATTTGAAAATTTATATTTTCAAAGATGGCTAATATTTGTTGGCTTTAGTTATTTTTAGAGTATACTGTGCGGACCATACGTACTGTACGTTAAGACTGCTGATAAACGCAACTGCTGAACAAGTTAAAGTCTGCGCTGCGGATAAACTAGGTATTAAAAGCCGACCTGAAGATCTTGTACTAGTGGAAGTGAAAAGTAATGGTGAAAGGGTGACCTTAAGGGATGCAGAGGTCAGCGTGCCAACTGGGCTAACATTAAATGGGAAAATTTTTGTTGCACCAAAGGATCACCTGGACGCTTTGGTAAGTTTTTTTAAATTTTCGTTTTCTCAGTGATTCCTGCAAATTATTTTAAATTAACCTTTTTGAATTTGAACATTATTTTTGTAGACAGTAATTCCAGAACAGGAACAACCTACAGAAGGAATGGAATTAGATTTAGAAGATGTCAGCGCAAGGGAAATGGCCTATCATATGACCATGTTAGACTGGGAACTGTTCTGGAATATTCATGAGGTATGTTGGGAGAAAATTTGTGCTTACTTAGAGAAGGTACTCCTGCCAAAATAAAGCGAAAACCATAGTAGATCTTTTAGAACGCAAGGGATTTAGTTGACTGGCGTTCTGTTGACAAATATACACAAGGATCACAACGGATTTAACTTACAAATTAGTTCCAAATTGATATAATTACTCGGCCATGGAAGCATCATCAATATTTTAAAAGAATTTCATTTTTTCCCCTACAGTACGAACTACTCTATCACACCTTCGGCAGACACAGATTTGGACAGAGTGCGGCCAATCTGGACACCTTCCTTCGTCGGTTCAATGAACTACAATATTGGGTGGTCACAGAAATCTGTTTAACAAATAGTCTTAGCAAAAGAGTTCAAGTATTGAGAAAAATGATTAAGCTTGCAGCTTAGTAAGTATTTAGATTTTAAGTGAGCTTTTCATGTACCTGCTTGATTACTAATCTCTTTTTTTTCTCAATTACTTCTTACAGTTGTAAAGAATATCACAACATAAACGGTATGTTTGCACTTGTACTGGGATTATCCAATGTGGCTGTCTCCAGGTTATCATTGACTTGGGATAAACTTCCGAGCAAATCAAGAAAGTTGTATACCCAGTTGGAAGCCACAATAGATCCATCTAGAAATCACAGAGCTTACAGAGCTGTGGTTTCCTCTATGGACAGTCCACTGATACCATTTATGCCTCTGCTATTAAAAGGTAATTTTTCTTAAAATATAAATTTTGGAAGATATTTTAACAATTAGATTTCATTATTGTTAATAATTGAAAAACATTTCAGACATGACATTTATACACGAAGGAAACAAAACCACTGTGGATGGTCTTGTAAATTTTGAAAAAATGCATATGTTAGCGCAGACCTTAAGAACGCTAAGATATTGTAGAAATAGGCAATTAGGTAAGTAATTGAGAATATGTTTCAGATACCTAAATTTTAGGCAAATTCTGTGATTAGAGGATTATTTCTTATTAGAGAAAGATCTCACGGTTCTTAAGACGAAATTTCAAAATTGAGTTTTCTGCGGAGGTAGACTTTTTAAAGGATAAATTTAACGTGTCTTTTTTTTTTAATGATTTAAGGCGCGTCAACATCTAAGGTTATTGGCGCCCGGAGCTTTTTTCAGTGCACTGCCGGCCTCCGGACAGTGTTCTCTCGTTACAGGCAACACTGTCTACCACCGGACAGTGAGCTGTAAGAAGCTCCTAGGAAGAGAAAATCTAAGGGTCACCAGCTGGATTCGAACCCGGGACCTACTCGTGGGAGTCCAGTACGCTAACCGCATAGTCCTTTTAACGTGTCTTGTAACCTTTTTTTTTTTTGTTTTCTTAAAATCCATTAACAGGAAGTGACTACTAATTTTTATTTTCTCTTACATCTCTTACGTCATGTTACCGAAATGGAAATTAGCCCGCAAAAGTCAAAAAAAAAATTGCGGATAGTTCAAATTTAACATTTGATTAAAAGGTTTTTTGGGCAACAGCTGGTTACAGGAAGTGCAACTATTTTACGAGTAAATTTTTTAAGATTTTTTCGATAAATTTGTCCTATTACTTTTACTTGAAATATTTTATTTCTAAAATCTTTCTTAAACAAGTTCTTCGAGGGAGTTTCGGCTTTTTTCTATCGTACCATTTAAGTAACTGAGCAACATTAATAGGTCAAAGGGAAGGGATTAGCTGGACTTCCACGCGGAGGTCCCGGGTTCGAATCCAGCTGCTGAACCTTAGATTTTTCTCTTCCTAGGAGCTTCTTACAGCTCACTGTCCGGTATTGATGGACAGTGTTGTCTGTAACGAGAGAACACTGTCCGGAGGCCGGCAGTGCACTGAAAAAAGCTCCGGGCGCCAACAACCTTAGATGTTGACGCGCCTTAAATCATTTTTTTTAAAAATTAATAGGACATTAATTTATGTTTAATCTACTAACATATTTTTTTGTCTTTCCAATGTCAGTTTTAGATCCACCAACACCTAAAAATGAGGGAGAAGTTAAAGAATATGTTCGCTGTTTACGTACAATTGATAATCAACGTACATTAAACAGTTTATCACAGAAATTAGAGCCAAGAAGATCATAAAATATTTAATAATTTTTTCAAAATGGAAAATGAATTATGGAAAATTGAAGTTTTTCAATTTTAATTCGAGGGGAATAAAAAAAAATATATATATAATTCTGTAAAAAAAAGAAGCAAATATCCAAAGTGTAGGTTGAAATTATTACAATATTTATAAGTAAAATGTGAACAGTTCGCGCAATATAATGTGTTCATAAAGAAGAAACAAGAAATATTTTATTAATAATGAAAAAAATAAATAAATAATAGTTGTAATCGTAAAATAATAATTACAATGATGGAATTGTAATTTACAGTAGACCACTTATGTTGGACTTTGCACCTAAAATGGTTCCTTCATTCAGTTTATTTTTTAAAATAAAACTAATAATTTTTTATTCATTAAAAAAAATATTATGTGCCAATGCTGACTGTATAATAAATTATTATTTATTTTAATTGGCTATAATATTTTATATACAATAATAAAATTAATAGGGGAAAAAAATGGTTTTTTGATAAAAATATAATGAGTGAAATAAGTCTCATTGGTGTAAAAATTATTGTGTAATTATTATTTTTCTTTATATTAAGCTTAGAATAGTTCAGAAAATAAAGCTTTAAAAATATATTACTTTAGGAGCTTGGATCATATGAATAATATTTGTAAAAATTCTCTTTAAAAAACTAAATACTGTTTATTAAAAATGTATAAGTAATTTTTTTTTTTATATATATAAATGTTATTTGTGATATATTTTATATTTACTCTTTTAAGTTAGGGATTTTATTTTTAAAATGCTATCACATATTCAATGGATTAATTTTCTATCTATACAGTGCTGAACCCAAATAATTGCAACATTAACCCATGAGAGTAGATCACCGTGCAATAAAAATGGAGAGAATGTTTGTTTCGGATCCTATCAAAACCCTGGAGAAATAGCTGAACCTATTTGGAATATACGGCCTTTTCCATTAAAAGAAAAAAAAAAAAAAGGTTTCCCAAAGATGCAGGACCATTTCTTATCGAAATGGTCGAACGTCATGAAGCCCTGTTGAATTTGGGAAAGGGACAGTTATTCTCCATAGTACAGATTTTCAGAATGGTTACACAGTACGTGGGGGGGGGGATATTTTGTTGTCTATCTTTGTGGGTAGAGGGGTGAAAAGGGTAGAGCGAAAATCCATGTGGATGTACTAAGCGCGAATTTAGGATTCTACGAAAATCAATTGCCCCGTAGTAAGGGGAGTTTCAAAACTGTGAAAAAGGGGAATTGTACTGCTAGTTAGATTAGTAGGTTTCCAATAATAGGTTCTGGTCCACCAATACGTAGATTTAGTTTTTCGAGATAAGCATTTTCTACATCCAGACCAACAAGTGCACCAGAACCAATAACCATTTATGTGTGCTTCAGGGAAATTGGGCCCACTGAGAGTAAAACAAAAATTTCGTCTTTCTTTCAACTTATTCGCAACCACAGCAATGAATAAACCACCCTTCTTGCGCAGAAGTAAAAATATTACAACGAGAAAACACACATGAACTTTTACTATAGAATGAGATGGTAGGACCCGTCTTTAAAATTAAACCTCTGAATGGTAGTAATACATCTTTTCTATAAATTTTAATGAAATAAGAGAGACCCACAGTTTTTCTAAAAGCTAGTCATGTACAGGCATTGCCGTAAAAGGCCAATCCTATATTTTTCAAATCCACAGAATCACAAATAATTACACTTAAAAATAGATACACACACACAAAATAAAATAAAAAACTTGTAGGTAAATAATTTTTTGTTCAACTTCTTATAATTATCATATTAAAAAGCTGTTAATATATGCATATATATTTTTAATACGAATAATTAATCTTTTTTATTAATATTAACTAATATATAACTTACAAGTAGTAGATTTTTGTATAATATATGCTGAAATAACCAAAGAAAGATATAATTGAAAAAAGAAAATTATTGTAGATTTTAAAACATTTTAATAAGTTTTAAGTTTTTTTTTTTCCTCCTAAAAATCTTAAGAACGTCTGAGAACACCAAAGCATTATTTGTAATATAGATTTAGCATTAATGAAATTTATAAAACTAGATTTTTTTTTAATTCAAGTGAGAATAAAACATTTTAAAATCAACTGAAGAAATATGAAAATAATATTTGTAAATATTAGTATTTTAATAAAATATAATATATAAATATAACAAAATTTTTAACCTTTTATATAAGTATAAAAATAATTTATAAATATAATATTGTATTTTATATCAATTTAAATATATATAAAATCTATTCTAGTCATTTTTTTGTTTGTTATTTATAAAGGAAGTGTGTTATCATATTATTTTTTATATATAATGTTTAGAAAAGAATACTTACATTTTATTTTTAAAATTATAAATTTCTTCTGTTTGATTTCTTTAAAGTTTATTTCTTGATCATTACTTTCTTTTATTAATTTCTTTGTATGGAACAAATGAAAAAACCAAAAAAAAAAAATTACCTACTGAAGCCAATTAAATATTTTTGAAAAATTAAAAATAAATTTATGAAGAAAAAAATAATAAAAAGCATATAATCTTAACATTTAAGAAAATTTGGTCACTTTTCTTCAAATTTCTTGAAAAAAACCTTTCACTTCAAATGGAAATACTTTTCTGTTAATTTATATAGTCAATAAAACATTAAATTTCATTGCTTTTTTTTTTTATTACTTTTTTGTGCAACAATTAAAAATAATAAAAAGAATTTAAAATAACAGAGGGAAATTAAGTTGCAGAGGATTACGATAATTTCTCTTATCTTCTGTTCTTTGGAATTGGGTGATATGTTACAAACAAAAAGGTTATAAAGTGTTTAATTTAAATATTGGCGGTCTATTAAATGAAAAGAAGACCGGTTTCATAATAGAAATTATATATTATCACTAATAATTTAATACTTTAAGGGAAGTCAAATTTACTATCGTTTAAGAAAGCAAATGGCACCTACATATTATCATATACAATGATTATTTAGAAAATTACTCAATAAACATAAAATCTATAACCTCTGTTTCTGTTCACTTTACCTATCAGGTTAAACCAGTTTTACGCGCCCTGAATCTATTGCAGATTTTAGTGGTATGCTAGTTTCTGTTGATAAGTGTTCTTAAACATTTAAAATGTAGTACAATATATGGAAGCTTATTCTGTGTCTGTAAATACGACTATCAAATATTTTTTGGGGGGCTTTATGAAGCCGGTCTTCAATTTATTAATTTTTTTTATTGTAACAATTGTGACTTGAACTCTTCCAGAGCTATTCATTTACGGTGATCTCAGTTTAAAGTTTTCAAAATACGGGAAGATTTTGTGAGTGTTTGAGAAAAATTGGACAAACAAAACGAGAGAGTTAGGTTCAAAACGATAAAGCATTTTCGGATTAGCTAGTAATTGTGAGACTTCCCAGCAATCTATCCCATAATGGATATTTTAGTAGATTTTAAGTTCCCATGGGAGTAACTATAATAATAATTCCACCTAACACATTTTCTAAAGTCTCGTAAATCTTAAAGCTTGTCAGTGTTGGGGATAACCAGGTACCATTAAGTAGCTATGATTCGTTCTTACCGTGATTTCATCAACTAAAATGTGCGAGATCAAGCATCAATAATAACTCAAGTAGCTGGCCAATATTTTTGGTATTTGCTCCCATAAAAACTCTTAGGTTTCCTAACTTAACTTGTATGATGTATATGCAAGGTTCAACAACAATAAGTGTTTTATCAGCCCTGAATCCAGATGCTGCCTAAAAGTAAAGAAATAGAATAATTTACAAAGCAAACTTAAAAGTGACAGTCTTTGAAAAATGCAAAACCGAGAGTGCAAGTCACAAACTAGTGTGTATTATTTAACCATTGTATTGAACATTTATTCAAAAACTTTTCTAGTAAAAAAAACTGAAAATAAAATGTCCACCCTAAAATTTGAATTTAATAAGATTCTCTTCCAATCCATTATAGTTAACAAGACAATCAAAATCTTTCTATTAATTATTTAAAATTTTCTGTAAATTTTGACGCTGAAAATCTTTCATTGTTCATATTTATAAATATTTAAAAATAACTAAATCTTTTACTGCTAATGCATTACTTTTTGTTGGTAGATTACTAACAGAATAAGGGTTATGTAAATAACACGAATTTCTTCCAGGTTTAAAAGTGTTCTTTCTTTCGGATATTCTCCACATATATATTGGAACCGTAGAATTCATAGAAATAGCACTTCAAAAGAAAAAATTAACCCACCTATCACTTCCACAAAACTGGCCTTTTCACATTTCTTGGGAAAATTTTTATGAAACTTCATGTTTGAAAAAAAAGGGGTTAAAAGTTGTGAAGTATAGCGTGAAAAGTAAGTGATTCAATTTTTATTTTTGATGAAATCTTAGTAATAGGAAAAAAGAAAATTATTCAGTGATTTGGTACATTCAAAATTACGGACGTGTATCATTGTGGTAATCAAGATGAAATTTGTTTGGAGCTAACTCCTATTATATAGACGCACACGTTACTTTATAGACTTACGAGCCTCAAAAGACTATTTAAAAAAAAAAAATTGAATTAAGGCACATCAACACATCTGAGGTTATTGGCCGGCCTTTGGACAGTTTTTCTCAGTGGAAAAGGACACCATTTCCTATGAAAATTGTTTTTCAAGGAAATCATATTGAAAGCTGCTAAGTTCTTTATGGAAACTCGAGTATCTAGTGAACTCTGAATTTCAGTTTAAAACAGTTTTTCTACTTAAACAGGAATTGGCAGATTTATCTTAACTGCTCACAAAAACGGCTCTTGGACGCCATTAACTTTAGATTTTGTGGCGCCTTATTTTTTGGCAATAAATCTACCTACAAAATTTAATATATTAGCTAAATCATCAAACCATTTATATAACTTCCATCATAAGTATATAACCACTGATTTTCTCCAAATATTTTTATATCCAAATATTAAATTAATACTATTGAACCATACTTTAGTGCCTTTACTAGGTACATGAACCAAAAATATATATATATTGTACCTTCTTTAAATAATAACTTTATAAATAACAATTTTTAAATTTCCTAAATACTTTTCTTAAAAAGTAGATGAAATTAGAACAACAAATATCTTTAATATTAGAACTCCGGCAATTTAACAAATTCTAATATGTAAGATACTTTGTCCTTATTGCTTTTCCCTGAAAACTGGGATTTCTTCCTGTGTTGTAATTTATGTAATTATAGTGTAATTTTTATGAAATGTTTTCTTATTGCTATTGATTTTTGATTTAATTGTAAACTTTTAATTTCTTCACAATTCTTGATTTATTTGCATTAATTTAAACCAAAAAAAAATTAAGACCTGTAATTCAGCATAGAGTTAACACTATATCTCACCTAATATTTAAACTTCAATTAAATCTTTTGGTTTTGATTAATTTAAATTTGGACTTCACTAAGTTACAACCGGCTAAATGTAATTTAATGGCAATGATTTAGATTTCATGGACAGATTAAATATAGTACATTCTCCTTGAAACAGAGCCTTCACTTAGGAAGCTCAGTCTTCAGTCAACAGGACCTTTTGAACAAAAAAATAACTTTGTGAAATCCAAACTTACTTAAGTATTAATTTAAACTTGCTTTACAAGTTTTCAGACTTTTTTTTTAAGTAAGAGCATAAGAAAATATTTGGTATACAAGTAAAATATAGTATGATTTTTATTTCTAGCGTTTATTATTATAAATATAAATAATACATAAAATATTAATATCAGTTACACAAATCTATTTAATTAGGAGACTAAAAAAGATAAATCAACAGGTTATTTAAAGAAAAGAAAATGTAAGAGAAACTCCAAAGTCATTGTTAAGCCATTTTAGTTGAAATGGACAATGTCAATTTTGCAATTTAAATTAAAAAAAGTAAAAATTACATGTAATAATGATAAATTATTATAAATATATATGTTTAATCTGGAAAATAATATTAGTAGCACATTTACAGAAAATAAATATAAAATGTATTATATGTTTCTACAAGAATTAATTATAAAAATTTTAATGGCATTGTAATATCAAATTTCACATTAAAATTATGGAAAAACCATTTTTAGTTTATTTAAAATAATATTTCGAAACCGTTTTTGTACGATGATAAGTGCGATAACTCTTTATTTATTGATAAGGCCCCCCAGTGATGAACATTTTTTTTTTGTTTACACATTACTAGGAGGTTATCAACAAATGAAGAATCATCATATTTCACCAGGATATGATGAGGTGTAGCTTCATCCAAAGTCGCAAGTCGCAAGTTCCAGGAAAACTCTTTCGAGTTGATAAGCTGTCCCAGTGATGATTGTAAAAGAACATCATACCCTGGGTCTTATCAACGTAAAAGAATTTTCACCTTGTAGATTTAAATTTCCCAGAGTGTTGGAATTTTTGAAGTTGCTAAAATAAAAAGTTGTCATGAAGCTGTATTTGAAGTATATTAACAATCTTTTTTAAATTGATAATGCCACCCATTGGTATTGATTTAAACCCAATCGGGAGACTGTTATCAATAGAAAACTGATCATTTACCATCACTGTATACAAGATACGAGAAATTTGAAGTGAATTTTTGAAATACTTTTTCATTGACGTACCCCCAGTGATGTGAATTCAATCCGCACATCATTACTGAAGGTACTGTCAACTAAAAAAATATCTCAGAAAATAAATGAAAATGGAAAATTCCATAGCATAAAATATTGAAACAATTTTAAGGTAGACTTATTAACATCATCAATAAATTTCACTGCTTCTACCACACTGGAACTACTGCACATCTACAACACTGCCCTTCACTTGCTGAACTTCTAACTTTGACTGCAATGAGTTGTAAACCTAAGGGTCCCTTTTATAGGAAGGTAACGGTACTTTCTAAGGGTAGGGGTTTTCTTAACAATGAAAATTAGCTGAGAATATTTTCCTATATTTTAGTCATAATTTACTTAAATTTAATTGCTTATACTTATTTACCAAATTGAATTAAAAATTCAAAAAAAAAATGGTATTCCAGAGAAAATAATACAAAATTAAGTTGAGATCAGTCCAACTGTATAATTTTAAACGATTCGGCAAGAAACAATTTCACATTTCCCTCATATTATTTCTTATATAGTAGTAGGTGAAGAATTTTCTCGAAACAGCAAACTAAGGCAGCAACTTATACTTTGGTTAATCCGAAGAAAAACCAAAAAAAAAGGCAAATAGGAAATATTCCAAAAATCTCATCAACTGGATTCCACAAAATAATGGACGGCAAGAGCCAAAAGTTACCAATTTAGTAATAATTCAAGTAATTAGTTACAAATTTTTACTTCGATTTTAAGTTATTTTTTAGAATTTGAGCGACCCAATAAGGATATTCTAGCTGTGCTATTGATATCGCTCATGGCAGCCAAAATTAACTATTTTGGTGGTCATTATATCTAATATTCCTACTTTTCTCTTCCTTTTGAAGTCCTCTTTCAAAATTAGAACGACCCAATAAGTATACTCTAGCTCTGTTGTAGATTATGCTGGCGACAGAATATATTTTTCAAATTTGTGTGATCTATGTAAGTTTTAGCTCTTCTAGAGCTGGAAATCATGTGTCCCATTTGCTAGATTTCCATGAAAAACTAAAAAATATTTATTTGAAAATTCCTAAAATTTTTCTTATGCCATTTTTATTTAGGGTCAGGTTTTTGGAAATCAAGCAACCCATGTGAATAACATACAATTATACATTTCTATCGAATAAGCGATGAATTCGCTGGTTGGCGATGAAGAGTGAGGTGGAGTTCAGCCAAGTTATGCTCTTGAACCCAGCATTTTTTAGTTTGAGATGGCTAAGATCTTTATGTTAAGCAGAATAGGTCTAAAGCCAGCCTTAATTTGAGTTAGAATAAATTCAGCAAGCTCATGGGTTTATCTCACAGGGCTAAGTCGATTGATTGGGCTTCTAAAGAATGTTGTACGCAATGGCTACTATAGACCGATTCTCTAAGGAAATCAAGGATACTCTAATACAGCGTTTCCCAAACTGTGGTACGCGTACCACTGGTGGTACACGAGTTGCTGTTTGGTGGAACGCGAAAAATAATCTATAATGGCGGACATAAAAAATTTCAAAAAAAAAATCAAAGCATAAAAATATCCTTTCCTATAATTCATAAAAATGATTTTAATTAATAATATTATACAGTAAAGTTGTTAATATGTAGAGTAATAAGGTTGGTCTGCCTCAAGATATCCTGGAAAATACAATACATTTAACAGGATTAAAATTGTCTTTCATGGAGTATTTTCCAAAACCCGAAATCACAAATGATAATTGGATTTCAACCCCTTCTATAAAGAAAATTTAGGAAAAGCTACAAAATTATCAATAAAAGATAAAGAAAATTTAATAGAATTATCATGTGACAGAACTTAAATGATAACTATGTAAAAATCTGCTTAAAGAGAGACTGATTGTAATGAATAAGCTCTATCCAAGCAACATTAAATTTAATTGGTACTTGCAGAGGTAGTTGAATGCTTAAAAGAAATTAATTTAGAATATTTGGGCACAAATATAATAATCCTAAAGAAGAACTTTTTAAATCAATTAATAATTTTGAAAAGAAAAATATGAAAACAATTTTTAATTATTTAAAAAAAGTGTTAAAACTAAGATCTTACCCTTTACAAAGTTTATAAAGTTAACATGAACTCCTTTATAACAGATACATTGTATCTCTATACAAATAAAGATGATAATAATAAAATAGAACTCTCGGAATAAGAAATTTCACGAAATACAATCATTTTTACGAAGTGGTACAAATTAGCATGATCTCGTACTACCAAGTGGTCTAAGCGAGCCAAAAAAAAGGTTGAGAAACGCTGCTCTAATACACCTCCTAATCTCTGTGATTCATTATCCAAGAAAGATTTTAACTCCTGAAAGATATGTAAGAGGACATACTCTACCTGGAACTCACTTAAATCCAAGGTTTTCAATGATATAGAGATTTGCCAAGTAACAGAAGTTGCAATGCAAGAAAATACAATGTTTCTTATTGGTTGCCGTGAACAGAAAAAAAACAAAAACAAACTGATAAAGCTAAATATTTGTTTTGAAAATTCTCTTCAAATTATCGTTATTTACCTATTTCTGACAAATACGTATTTTTGGGTGCTGAAATGAGGATTTAGGTAAGACTGCATGAAGTTTGTAAGAATTTTAATTTTTATTTATTTATTACATAATGCTTTTGAGGCTTATTCCCTAAGCATGGAGTATGACATTGAATGATTTGACAAATAATCTATATATATAAAAATGAATGTGTGTCTGTCTGTACTCGATAGATTCAAAAACCATACATCCAATCGCCGTGCAAAAATTTGGGAAATTATTAGGTACATCCCCGGGAAGGTTTTTGCAAAGTTTTTTTAAAAATCAGAGTTAGGGCTCTCGGTGCTCCCGAACAAATATCCCAAAAATATCAAAATAACATTTAATTAGTAATATTTGTTAAAAGTGTAACCATGAAAACCATGAAAAACAGTTTTTTGCAATTATTAATACGAGAATAAATTATACCAAAGATGGTGGAAAATCCATTAAACTAAAAGTACTCAACAATACTATTGATGTTGATAATCGTTGGGTAGTACCATATTCTCCATTACTACTAAAAACGTATAACGCACACATAAATGCTGCGTACTGCAATTCAGTGAAAGCTATAAAGTATATTTGCAAATATGTGAACAAAGGAAGCGATATAGCAGTGTTTGGAGAGGAAAATACAACTGCATCTAACGATGAAGCCACCCAATATCAACTGGGACGCTACATATAAGTAGCAATGAGGCCGTATGGCGTATTTTATCATTTTCCATTCATGAGCGATATCCAACGGTTGTTCATCTAGCAGAAAATGGACATCGTGTGTACTTTACATCAGAAAATATACGTGCAAGAGCAATGTCGCAATCCTCCAACAACATTAACTGAATTTTTCACATTATGTAGAAATGCTACCTTTGCAAGGACACTACTGTACTCTGAAGTAGGGATAATTTTATTGTTAATTTTCATTTCGATGTATTGTATACATTTGATCATTAATAAATTATGTTTGAGGTATCAAAACTGCCTTTTTGTTAAACACAGCAACGTGTGAACGGGTACAGATAGTTAATACATAAATGCTAGCTATAAAAATACGCAAAATAATAAATTTAAATTCATGAAAACAAAATTAAATAAACTTCCCAAGAGTTTTTCTTTTCTTTTCTGTCTTACGTCATATCTTAGCTTTCTTAGCCTTTTTAAAAAATTACCACTCATTGAGTAAAAAATTTCTTATTGTAAAGATAATTTAACATAATCATGTATAGCATTGTTTTGATGTACAGAGTTAATAGAAAATAGGTTCACGATAGTTTTCTGAGTCAGGTAAAGCTGTTGCAATATAGTTGTTTAATTTAAGTGATCGGAAAGGCTCGAAGACCTGGCAAGAGAAAAGGAAGTGCAGCAAGGAGTCTGAAAGGTTATTTTTAGATAAAGTGCATATATTGGAGCTAGTGAAGACATAAGTACAAGAGTTGAAATAGATTTTTGTTTTATTCAGGTTTGCTAATCTAAGCTGGGATATTGAGCGAATTTTTTTGATGGAGACAGGCCAAGATAGATGCAGAATTTTAATTTAAATTTATAAATTTTCCAGTTACCCAAATATATGTTTACTTGTTAAACTCCTGTTTTTGTTGGTGAATTCTTAAAACATAATTGCCAGGTTAATTTTAAAGCAAATAAAGGATCTAGCCTGTATTATTATATTTGTTAAAAACAGTAATGTTCATTCTAAAGACAAAATATTGAAGATAATGGAAAAATTCCGAAGTTTAACTCTTTTGAATTCTAAAGAATAAATTCCTGGATTTACCACATCAGTTTTGAATAGGTGTGCTCTATACATAGCTACTGTTAGTGTACAAAACTTGCTTTTAATACCACTTAGAACAATAAGTTAGAACATAAAAGGGTTTTATAGAGTACAATTGGGTAAACTTTCTACCAATAGATCCAGAGGTCAGCTTGGCTTGCAGGTATATTTTCTTACAATGTATTGACAGTAATAACCTTGTCTTAACATATTTTCAAAATTAAACTAAAATAAATATTAATAATTTAATAAATTATAAAATCATTTCTGATTTTTTAAATAATTTCTAAATATTAATTTTGCTTTAAAAAAAAATCATCTCTCAAAAAGTGGAAATAGTTCTCTAATTTCTCTCGAATTCTGCCGATTTTGTGTTTGATAGTTAATAAAAAGGCCAATGCTAGATTGTACAGGTGGCGGTCGTTTTTTTTTTTAGAAATAAAATGTTAAAGCCTTCAGAAATAGCCTTTGGTTTAGCCACGATTGATCACTTTTTCCCGCTTACACAAATCGTTTGGAAGATCGCTCGTTTTTAGATCTAGTAGGGTAGTCCAGTTTTTTAATGTACAGAGAATGGAAAGGAGCATTTATGTATGGAAATTTCTAGCAGTTTAACTAAGAATAATCGCTTTTCTTGCTTCCACAATGTATTTCACGATCGCTGCTTGTTTGTGCAAGTATGATTGGCCAGTTTTGGAAGAACAAGTGTGGAAAATGGCATTTCTGATTGGATATTATCTTTAATTTATCCATGAATTAGGTATTTTCTTGCTTACACATTTTTTCTTGTACTAGCATTTCTAAATGCAGTTCTGCTTAAGATGTGTATTTTAGCTTTGCTATAGATAGATACCTTTGGGATACAGGATTTATGTTAATTTGGTGGTTATTCTATTAAATATTTCCCACTTCTCCCTTTTTTTTATTTATATATTTCACAATTTAAGCGACATAGTATGTGCACTTTAGTTCTACTGATGATTATAATCGTAAAACGCTATGCTACACTACTTTGCTACCTAAAATTGTACCTAAAATTTTTAAAGTTTTTTTTTTTTTAAATTTTATTAGTAAATGTGACCATTTTATTATACATATATTTCATCACAGGTTTATAGAACGGTATTGATGACTAAAATTGATCAATCAGTCATTCTGGGTACTATTTCCCAATCGTTCTATTGTTTGTGAAATAGTTATTCGATATAAGCGATCTACGATACTTGTCTATCTACTGATAATCGAACGGTTATTTAGGCCAGTACTAAAAGTTACAATTTGGACAGAATTTTTTCTTTTCTATAAATGAGAAAAAGTACTATCAACTATTTTCGCTAAAATTAAAAGGTTTTTGAATTAATCACGACTATTTATCCCATTTCTAAATACTACAACTATAGGTGATTTTTACTATTACATAAGAAGGAAAAATAAAAGTAGAAATCATTGTTGTTATGAGTTAGTTTCGTTAGAAAACGTTTGATATGAAATCTGGCTATTTAGGCCAGTTCCAAATGTTGCAGCTTCCGGAAAAGTTCTTCCTTTCACACACAAAAAAAGTGAAAAACGAAAGAAAACTTTGGAACCATCAGTTACTTTTTTTTATATATAGAAAGAAGGTGTTTGAAGTAACTACAACTGATATTTAGAACCAGTACTAAATTTCGTAACTAATGGAGACATTTTTTTTTTCTTTTTTAATTTCTGAGTCCCAAATTATAAGATACAGTGCTGCTTATAGGTACCTTATTGGTAGTGAAAGACAGTACGTACAACTGGGCAAATAGGTGACGAATTGTAACTAGTAATAGCTTTTAAAGTGTACTTTCAAAACGACAATTTCGGCACCTGCCTAATGTCCAGTCATTTTTACTTTACTTATTTATTTGTTTAAATTTTGATAACGCTTTGATTTCTCACAGAACAATTCAAAAATCTAGCGTAACTACAAATCCTTGCGCAACCTTTTTTGAAAACTTTGTTCCTGCCTACCTGTTCGGCGCTACAGTCCTAAAAAGACCAGGGCCTCCTCAATCAAGGCTCTCCTGCTGAGCTCTATCCAAGAGCCTTCAGTCTTCACCTTCGTACACCCATTTTCCACAAATCCCCCCTCGACGTCATCAAGCCATCTCCATTCTTGGCCTACCTCTTATTCTGCGTTGCCTCTGGGCCTTCCATATAAAAGGCATTTAGGGATGCGGTGGATACACCATCCACTCCACCATGTTCTAACCAACTTAATCTTCCTTTTGTTTAATACATTGAACGATGTCTGCTTCTCCATAAAGGGTAAGCAGTTCCAAGTTGGTGCGGATTCTCCATCTTCCTCCCTCCTCGTTCACAGGACCATATATCTTCCTCAATACTTTCCTTCTCTAATACTCTCAAGGCTGTCTTGCTCTCTCTTGGGTGCTGAACCCGGCATTCGCTTCCATAAAGCACTACCGTTCTTATCAGGGTTTATATACAGGGTGAACCAGTAAGTTCATAGGCCTACTACGTGTAGTACATCTAAAGTGGAGTTCAATGACGTATTGGCCAACTTCATATTTTCCTCTGTTCTTGAGTGACGTCACTTTAAAGTTTTTTTCTAAAATCATTACTTTTTTCCAATAAAAAGTTATTACTCAGAAAGTTTTAGTCAGAATTCGATTCTGATGACACGGTTAGAAAGACAGATAAATTTCCTAAAAATTGACACCATTTCGAAGCATAAGTCATTCTCCAAACAGCCTTAATCTCTCTCCGAATCCTGGAAAAATAAAAGTAATCGACATTTTTAAGAAAACTCATTAGGCCCTTACGTGATCATTATGAGACCTAGGTGCTGGCACTTTTAATAAAAGTTTCCTTGTTTAAAGGGCTTTCAAACGGTATATCATTTTCCAGAATTCCTTTTATCTTCGTATGAGAAATTACGTTTGTTTTACAAGAAAACGTGTTCACGAGCACTCACGAGTGTTAGTTATCAAGCTGTTTAATTCATTGAAAACTCTTTTAGATGGACCAATGGTCAATTTACAGGCACTTGCTCCCTGCCTTAAATATGTCCACAAATGTTTTATTCCTTTCTATGACCAGAGGACCCTAAATATTTAAACAACTTGCACGACATAAATTCAAATTCAATTAAAAAGCAAAAATCTAAATATCTGGAATCTTTACCAATATAATAAAATAATTTTAGAACATTTAAATATTTGGGAACTATAGACAACAAACACATCATAATTTATATTTATATATTGATTATTTAATAATATAAATCATGTATAAAACAAATGTGTATTTGTATCTAAAATAATTAACTATTTTAAAAAGGTACATTAAACAAATAATTGCATATATGAACAAAACAAGAAAATCTACAATTGTTTGCTATTTATAACTTTATTTACAATTTTATTTTTAAAATATTTATTAACACAACATACAACTTAACTTATGAATAGGTACATTATGTATACACTAATGCCACACACACTTCGGCAATACAATTTTTGTTTAAATTTATTTAATATGAGCATATGCACACAATTTTATTACTACATAGAAGTTTTATTAAATAGCTAGGCAAAAAAAATGTACAATTTTATTGAATTATTAGTAAAAATAACAAGGTTTTTTCTATTTTTTTTTTATAATACAGTAAAAATATTAACTTAATTGATTTCATGAAAAAATAAGAAAATAATTTTTTGTTTAGAAGCACCTCTAAGAAATCATATAATTCTCTCACTGATAGAATGTTCCTTACGAAGGTTTTATTTTGGTAGATTAGGTATTTAAATTAGAAAGTTTGTCGCTAGATGGCATAAAGGTGTTCATTTACACCTAGTAAGTGGTGAACAAGTTTGGTAAAACAGCTGTATTGAATTTATTTATTAATTTTAGTGTTTTTAATTTTTTTTTTTTTTTTCTTTTTAATACCTGTTTAGCCATCTAATTTATACCCGTATTGATAACTTTGTAAACAATGTGGTTTCAGTTTTGTCTTTTTTCCTAACATATTCAACAATATCTGATTCAATCAAATCTGCTCGTACTTGGTTCTTATCTTGAAAGATACCAACATAATTCTATGTATTCAAAAAAATTATCGTACAAAATTTTAATAACTTAAATCTTGTTGCTTAAAATCTGTATTATCAACAATCAATTTCTTCTTTTTAAAAAATAATAATCTATAACAAGAATTTTATGTCTTTATAAAGAAAACTAAAAAAATTATACCATCAAATAATCTTATAAAGCTATTGAAGAGTTTTATATTTTAAATTCTACGTAGAAAAAGCTGTTTCGAAATGCCGCTTCCCTTTATAGATAAATACATAAATGAAGCTTTCAGAATGAATACAAGTTAATAAATATCTTTTACAAAAAATAAGCTTATTTTAAACAACTACTTACTCTAAAGATTTAAATTCACTTCTGAAATCCTACATTTTAGGTGAATGTTCCCTCAAGTCTTAGAATACTGTAATGTTATTATAAAGCTTATGTTTTTATAATAGATTAAAAGACTTGTTTTCCTTCAATTTAACTTCGAAAAACAACTTGGCACAGCCACTTTTTTCTTAAAAAACAAAATGACATATTTTGCTCTTATCTAAACAATAATTTATCCCTTTTTAAATTTAAGTAATAAAATACTAGCTGCCATATAAATCAATATCCAAATAAGTGTGGATATAAAACCAGCATAAACAAACGGCTGGTCTATGTCCCATCCTCTGGCCAAAATCGATCTTAACGATTCTGTAGATAATGTTAATGGTAGAAAATAGCTAATTGATCTTAATATCCTGTGCATACCTTCAACTGGCCAAATTATTCCTGTAAAAAAAAAACAAATAAGAAGTTATTTAAAAAGACTTTAAAATTAAAACTTTCCGTGTTCTAGTATAATAGATTTTAAAGAATCCAAGTACGCTTTTGAAGGATATGTTAAATCGAAGAATTGTCTCACCCAAGATATTCCAGTATATCTTATCCGAGCATTAAGGTTTATCCGAGCGTATAGGATTCTGATTGTAAAGTCAACATCTAAGGGCTAGTCCATAGGTAAAACCCATGGGTTTTTAGGAAATTCCAATTTTTATCTTTTAACAAATGGTAAAAGTAAAGTAATTGCCTATTTTTTCAGGCGAGGCTTACCGTCCAACTACTAATTAGGTGACGTGGACGGAGGCGACTAGCGAACATACTTTACTGTAAATTTCTTTTATTAACCATTAAATAAAATCCAAGGCCTAAGACCGGGGAATCGAAAATCCAGTACCACAATATATATTAGCTTCGCAGGTCTCGCCTCTAACCGCTCGGCTAGCGTCTTTTAACAAATGGTTTATTTATTTATCTTTTTTAATGCCCTTACTATACCTCATCAGTTTCTCCAGCAATTTTGACGTTCCTTACTGACGCCAGGCGAGTACTTACCTCTCCAGTACAAGTCTGAGAGGATTTTAGGGAAAGTATGTCTTCCCTTCCAGAATTTTGCTAAATTCCCAGTGGAACAAAATCTTCCTTGTATAAATATCTTAGTAATCAGTCAAGAGGAGTGAATATCAGTTTTCTTCTCTATCTTCCCCCACAGAATGTAAACGTGTGCAATCACCGTTCCAAACTTAGCTTCTTTAACGCCCGCGTGGAAACTAATCAATTTACTCAGAACGCGTTTCCAGACCGATCTTTGTTTTTTGTCTTAGAAGGCAGCTCGAAATATAGCTCTGCTGATCTATACTCTATCTCTCTCTCTCTCTCTTCAGCTTCTCCTAGGAAAAAACTGATGTCTATTTCGCAAAAAGGTTTTGGCGATAGGTATCGTGAAAATCACAAAAAAAAAGAAAAGAAAATGCCCTAATTTCTCTGATCTGCATGTAGATTCTTTGTATAATCCGGTCACAAAATTGTATTATTAACCAATTTTATATAATATTTTAGGGAAACATTTCAAAATAAGGCTTATATGAATGTCGAACATGGTTCATTTCAACCTATTATCAGTTTAAATGTGTTAACTATTCTGGGCAGACAAATTGAAAAAAAAAAGATAAAATTATAATAAATTTGTAAACTATAAGTTTATTTTTCAGTTATTTATTAAACTTAATATATTTTCAAAACTTACCACAAAGCATAACGAATGGTAGAAAACTGCCAAGTGCTAAATAGGTTGCATTCCTTTCATCATCGCAGATACAGGATACGACAAAACCTAAATAAAAATAGAAATTTCTCCAATTAATTTTACTGTTATATTTATTTGATTTTGCTAAAATCTTAGAGGGCAGGATCAACAAAAAGGTCCTCTCTCTTCTCTTTGCAGTAGATTGCAATGAGGAGGAGAGGATTTCGAACATATAATAATGGATATGTCCACGTTATGTAGTAGGAAAGGAAACTAATGTTTGACGACTTATACAGGTATTTAGATGCACCATTTCGCTAAGAAGACATAATATTCGCCACCAACATCTATGTGCTTAAATCTGTAGCAGAGTAGCAATGAAATATGAATGCATTTAAAGTTATAGCCCGATTAGAATGAATGGAAGAAAATGATTAGAAAAGGATTACGGTGATTTTAATTTCGGTTAAGCTATAAGGATGGCAGGAATATAGAGTACTGATCCATCCATTAGTGGTAAGTTTGTATGTAAATAGTTGGATATAGCAGAGGGATGAATGTGTGAAGCGAATGTATTTATAAGTAAGAATGGAGAGTGAGTGATATTCTAGTGATAAGCGCCTAGACGATGCTGGCTGTATACATAGACGGTGCTGGCTGTATGGCGAAAGCCATTGCCAAAAAAAAAAAAGACTGAAATGTTTTAGATAAAACTGTGCACACAGAGACTATGCAAGTTACAATAGAAACGTTAAAGCCATTTTTAAGAAAATAATAAATAATAACAATAAATTCATTATGACACTTCTAAGATTGTGTTAACACAATCGATACATCAAATTTGGACTCAGGGGACACCATAAAATATGCATATCCAGCGGAAGGATGCTGGATATTGAAATTTTTTTAAATTATTATTATTATTTTTGTAACTATTTTCAAACAAACTTCAAAAAATCTTACAACTAAAATCTTTACCATAAGTCATTCCACAAGTACCACAAAGTACTACCAAGATGAAAACCCAAATGAAATGTCCTTGGTTGACAACGTTGAAGACGAATAAGGCAAAAATCAATACGGCAAGCGATTGTATCATCATAATGACGAATTGGGTTATAACATGTGAACTGAGAATTTCAAATCCAGTTATACCTAAAAAAAAAAATAATTAAAAGGAGAAAATATATTAGAAGTGTTGAAACAACAATCAAGACGAGAAATAACATTCTAGCCTGCAAATGAAACAAACTTCAAAATTAACTTACCACAAACAAGACATCTTTCTAATATTCCCTCGTTCCTTTCGATTAACATTGTGCCTGAGGTCAGAGCTACCGATAGAAAGAATACAATTCTGAAAGCACAAGAATAAATTTATTTATTTATTACTTTATTAAAATTTCTCTGATCGAAGAAAGGGAGGATTTCAAGTATTCATTAAGATTCTTCTAACTCGCAATATTTGACCTAAATTAATTATATACAATATAGTATAATTATAGCATCATAGTTTGTAAAACTACACTGCTTTAAAATGAAACTTTACAGAGGAGCTTACTAATACGAAGTTTACAGAAAAGCATACATAGGTGCAGAGCTGGATTTTCCTATAGCCTAACTAGGCTCCAGCCTAGGGCCTCAAGATCAAGAGAGGCCTACATTCAAATTGTTAGCAGAATTAAAATTACACTATTCTAAAAACCGGTGAACACTAAAACACTGTTTTAATGGGTGCCGGGTCATGTGGGGATTGAAGGGAATGAAAAAGCTGATCATCTGGCCACTCCTTTCATTGGGCCCGGAGCCTGTCCTGGGGTTCGGTTCGTGCGGTTCTCAGAGATTGGATCTGGAGGGAGCACGAAAAGAACTGGGTGATGTGTCCTGGGGTAAACACAGCAAGACTATTGCTTGCCTTGGCTGTGTAAGCAAAGTACCAAAGAGAACCAAAGAACCAAACCCCGTGCTTGGATAGAAATCAGATTACTCCTGATTACAGGCCTATTTACGGGGCACGGTAGGTTCAGGAAACATCTGCGCAAGGTGGGGCTTATTAGCTCGGGGACCGTTGTGCAGATTATGTTAGGAAGAGGAGGAAACGGCCTCTCACCAGTTGTTTGATTGCGTTGCAATCGAGCGGTTGCGCTATGAAACCTTTGGAACGCTGAGGACCAAAGGAGATAGTACCGCAAAAAGAACTAGTAGGGAAAGTCCTCAACCTCTTTAGGAGGGGAGGGTTCGATTACTAGAACTAAGAAGGGGCTGGCACAATAAGTCTCTTGTGGCTGCGGTGCCGTAGGGCGTAGGTCCTGTCCCATCTAATATCTAAAACACTGTTTTAGTGATGTATCACAGTAGTGATGTATTTTATTATCTCTCCTGTAATTTACAAACTTAAAAATGGGCGGTGAAAGTGCCCTTATAAGTGGAATAGCCTAGGGCCTCTTTTCATCTAAATCCGGCCCTGCGTAGGTGCCATTTTCAAGTATATGACTCATTCAGCAAGTGTAGTGTGTGACGGAAACATTTTAGTGAAGTCGAAATCTCTATACTGATGATAGGAAGTGCAAATTCGGTCAGGGATAAAAATAAACATGCGTGGTACGAGGGATAAAATCAAAGATATTATAGGATACTGTTCGGGATTCTAAACTACCCAAAGATAAAAATAAAAAATATGTGATTTCCCAAAAGTGGAGTTGGAAAATGTGGAGTTTTTGATGCTAAAATTGCCTACAGTTAGACACTAAACTAGGAAACTGTCCCTTCAAATATCTTGGCAGATAAAACCATGCTTAAATCACGTTAATAAATAATGAAAGAAAGTAATTCTTACGTCAGTATAACACCTGGTGCTGCAAAATTTGTGAAATTTGGTATTCTAGGACCAAAAATTGGCGTGTTAAACTAAAACAGAAAATTGAAATCAACATTTTAGTATTAAATAAAAAAAAAGAAATGACACACAAAATGTGGATAAGAAAATTCATTTTCATAAATTAATAAATTATAATTATCAATAATCAAATTTATTTTAAATCAGAAATAGATTATTAACTTAAGGCATAATTTTTTTTTTTTTTTTAAACAAACATATAGAAAAGTCTACCCTTATTGGAAGCGTCACTAGCGATTCTGGAACCTCACAAGCTCTAGCTAGCCCTCTAGCAAACTCTTGTAGATTCAAATAGATATCTCGTTTTAGTAAAATGGCAATTTGTTGATCTGAAAACAACAACGGATTTTCAACTTCTGTAAAAAAATTTCAAACAACTATTGGTACAATTTTTTGGTTTTGTTCTTTTACTTGACATATCCAATCGCACAGAGATTTCACTTCCTTCCAGCACCGTATCGTTTGCATTTCTTTCCAATTCTGTCCTGAGTTCCATCATTTCAGAGAAATAAGGTGGTATTTCTAAAAGTCCCCAGGCCCAACCTTTGGAAACTGCGTAAGATGCTTCTTCTAAACTCTGATAATTTACCTATAGACCAGAATGGTTTGGAACATAAATTAGGTATAATATTTTACAAGAATTAACTTTATGCTGATTACAAATGAAATAGATCTTTCGTGTAATTTAAGCCTTATTTACTTATTTTTTAATTAAATGAAGTACCTCTTAATACGCATTAAAAGAGTGGATCATTTTAAATACCTTGGGTCAATAGTAAGAAAAGGATGGTTCCTCCCAGCAGGAAGTAGAGAGGAGAATCAGGGAGGGGAAAGAAGTAATAGGACTGTTGAACCCAGTGATATGGAGCGGAAATTGGGTACCCAGAACCAAGAGGTTGATCTTTACATCGATTCTCCGAAGTATCTCCTATTGTATGGTGCAGAAACATGGGTATTCAACAGAAGACAGCGCCGCAAGAGACTGCTGGCAGTAGAAATGGAATTTTTTGGAAGAGATCTGCAGAATGTTTCGAGGTGGGACAAAGTGAGGAATGTGGATATCAGGGAAAGGATGGGAGTGGAGAGAAACGTACTGGAGATTAGAGAGAGGCTAAGGCACTCACGATGTATGGACATGTAAAGGAGGATGGGTCCAGAGAGATTGCCTCCTAAGGTGGTGATGGATAGCGAGGTGGATGGCCGGAGGAAGAGTGGAAGACCCCAGAAGTGGGTGGAGGGACTAGGTGAAGAAGATGATGGCCGGGATATGGTTTGACAGAGGAAGAAGGCATTTACTCGTGATTACAGTTCCTTAAAAAAAAAAGCCTCCGGATTTCGACGAGAAGCTAAAATCATGGGCTACGATTGCCCAAGCTTTAATTAACAAAAAAATTAGAAAACATTTATATACTCACCAGTGTATGCTTACTCTTTCCTAGAAGATCTAAATATCTACAGCCCAAATTTTCGTAAACACACGAAGAATTGAAATTACATGGAGTGCCAAACGAATGTTCATTGTTGACAATGGCTAAATGCAGTCCAACTGGATCGCGTCCGATTGATAGACAAAATATAACTATTTCTATAATTGGCATCACGAATATAAACATTATCATTCTGTAAATAATAAAAAATTACCTTTATAATCATCTTAATTGTCTGAAAATGAGCATAAAATGTTATAAAATTTCAGAATAAACAGTACTAACCCAACTGATCTCCACATCCACAGTATGTTCTTCCAAATTAATGCTTTCATATGATTTGATGCATATATTTGGAAGGCATCTTTCCAAGAGCATTCTACTGTTTCTTCTGGAGGTAATGGGTCAACTGGCTGTAAAGGCAATATTTTAAGCAATTATTAGCAGGAAATTTTCTTACTAATTTGGGATAATTAGTTTATAATAGGAGAAATTATTATTCCCTTCCAAAACGCAACAGTAAGAAATGGTAATCTGGATTAAAGTTATCCTTTGGAAACGGCGAACAAGAACCCTACTGATATTTCTCTCAGGCAAGGCAAGGCCTGTAGATTCTATTCTGTAAATACAGTGGAGTCTCGGTTATCCGTCATGACCGGGACCGGACACGTGACGGATAGTCGAATAGACGGATAATGGAACAAAACAGGAAAATTTCCAAATTCTTTTGTTTAACGTATATAAAACTTTGTATACATATTTTATACGTTTATACGCTTAAGCCTTAAAGGTCAGGTATCTTTCGTTATTCAATTCATTCTATTGTGTACATATTAAAATTAATGAATACAATGTCTGCGACATCTAATCGGTTTTGTTTGTGGTTGATCTTTCTAGGAAAAAACCCCTTCAAACTGTCGAATGATGGACACGAGTATGGTACCTAAAAGACAGAGGAAAAAATCTCAAAAGAAAATATTAACACTCAGCGTTGAACAGGTTTTTTATTTTTATTTTTAAATACTGAGGTCAGTGACGGTTAATTGGAATAGACGGATAAAAGGGTGACGGATAACCGAGACTCCACTGTATGAAGCTACATGCAAACTTAAGAGTCGAAAAAGACCTTGTCATTACGCCTAAACATAGCAAAAAATAGAGTTAACTGTAAAGGGCTTAGCAGGAATCAGGGCCGAAATTTCCTATAGGCTAACTAGGCTTCAGCCTAGGGCCTCAAGATCAAGAGGGGCCAAAATTCAAATTTTTAGCAAAATTAAAATTACACTATTCTAAGAACAGTGAACATTAAAATACTGTTTTAGTGATGTATCAATAGTGATGTATTTTATTATCTCTCATGTAATTTACAAACTTAAAAATGGGACTGTGGAAGGGCCTCATAAGTGAAATAGCCTAGGGTCTCTTTTCATCTAAATCCGGCCCTGGCAGGAATAATGGAACAATATATATTATTTTTAATTTCTCCTGTACTAAGAGAATAACCATAAACAAGCAAGATCTTCAAAGGATTTCATTAATTTTGCTTGCAGTTCTACCAAAAATACTCTACAGCCCCTCAAACACATTAAAAAAAAATCTTATTATAAGAAGAACTGACCGCAGGCGGCGGTGGCGGAGATGCAGGTCTTGCGTTGTTCGCAATCATATTGTCACCAAATTCACCACTGATTTCGGACATTGTTTCAAAGGCATCATTTACTATACCATCTTGAAGTTCCTGGGACAAGTAAAAAAAAATAAATTAATAAATTAAATTATTAACAAAATATCTAGAGAGAGGGGAAGGCTAATTCTTTTTCTTATCATTGAACAGGAGCTCTTTGGCAAACATTTGGGAATGTTTGGTTTTGGTACCTCTTTGTCCGTTCTGATTAGTCCTTGAGGCTAATCTTCTCTGAACACCCCGGAGCACTACTTTTTCAGCTAGGGGAAGTGAAATTTTGAAATATCCTCTCAACCTACTTTTTTCTCAAGGAGTTCAAGCGGAAGATTGTTGGGGTTTAAAAGATGAATTTGCAAATAATCATATCCAATCAGCATTCTGGGATTCAGGAAGGTAGTTCTCCTTCAGAAGATCACAAAATATGACAGGAGTTAGTTGATCTACGAGACAATCTCAATATTTTTCAAAATACTGTAAAGTTTTTCCCAAAAAAAAAATAACTTTACTTTCACAACTAATGCCTGCCACTAGTTATTTTATTATGTGGGTTTGATTAACTAATAAAACTCGCTAAAGTTGTAAGTAATAACCTGATTTATTAACACGTTAACATTACTCACATTAACATTTACAAGCAACTAACGCTATTCATTACAGTCACCATTTACAACAGTCACAACAGTTTACTGTTACTTACTCACTTCGTAACGCCACAAAACTGTTCCCCGACTGACCACTGGTCCGCACTGCACCGAATTGCACTAGTCTCAGCTACACTAACACAGCTCTACTCATCAACTGACTAATTGCCCAACTAGCTACCACTGAAGCACTCCGCAACACTGACTCTCCAAGACTAACTCATAAACTTGACTAATAACTATAAACTCTAATAACTCCTTAAAACTTGCTTGAAACTTGATTAACACTGACTCAATTGAAACTGAAAACTAGATTGAAAACTCGATTGAAACTCAATTGAAAAACTGGATTGAAAACTGACTTCTCCAGCTGTGTCTGCCTCCTTTTAACTGCGTGCCTCCCTCCAACTGGGACTGCCCTCCTCCAACTCTCTGAGCATAAGTTTCCACGCCCTCCTGATGTTCATTGGCTGGAGAAAACATACTGCCACCACCTCAGCTGTGAGCCGCCTCCTCCCATTCTCCGTCTCTCTCCAACTCCGTCTGTCTCCCTCTCACCTGTCAATCACAGGCTGGGAAACACATATGCCACCACCCCAACTGAGGCCTTTCTCTTAGCTGGCTTTTACACAGGTCACTAACTCCTTGAACAATCTAGCCCTTTCCTTTCTAGTTCAATAAAGACCGGCCCTTTTGTCTACACAGTGGTGGCCTGTTACCGGCTTTAGTCGCTTAACCCCTAGAACAATCTAGGCCTTTCTTTTCTGCCACAAGTAGATACCGCCCCTTTTGTTTATGCAGTGGCGGCCTGTTACTGACTTTGGTCGTTCAACCTCTAGAACAATCTAGGCCTTTCTTCTCCGCCCAGGTCAACTTCGTTACACTGTTCCCCTCTTAGAACTGTTCGTCCCGAACAGAAGTCTCCTTCGTGATGTAGGGCAGCAATCGGTCCAAGTGTACCACCTTCATCTTGGATCTGGGCGTACGTTGGATCTCGAACACCAGGTCGTTGAGCAGTGAGACAGTGGTGTAGGATCCTACCCAGCAACTTAGGAGGTTTTCCCTTTTTGCGGACACGCTTGTACGACAAAACTTCCTCACCTCTCCGGAACGTTCTTCCAATGACCTGCCTGTCATACGATGTCCTCGTCCGGTCGCTGTCCAGTCTTTTCCTGCCGCGTGCCTTTCCACGTGCAGCTCTCCACTTCCGGCGAAGTTCCGCAACGTAGCCGCTCACGTCCGACTCTTCAGCTTCCAAGCTGCCTTCTAGGGTCCTGTAGATTCGCTCCACCATGCCGTCAGAGTGAGGGTGTAGCGGCGTTGTCCTTTTCCTCCTGACGCCGAGGATCTGGTAGACCGCCGATGCTGCAGCTGCCGGTGACGAGTCCTGACCTGCTAAGTCGTGGGCCTCTGCCCGCTTACTGAAGTGGTCCTTCACAACCGGAATGTTGCGTATCTCTCTTCTGGAATCAGGAAAAGGTCCTGCCATATCGAAGGCTATCCTCTTGAGCGTCAACCCAACCTTGTCCTGCCTCAGGGCGCCATTGGTTTTCCGGCTGGTTCCCTTTCTTGCTACCCACTCGGTGCTACGACTACCCCAGTCTACACCGTCCTCGTGGTAGCCTACCAAAGAGAACCGCTGCCTCCGCTTGGCCCATGCCCTCTTCACTCCAAGGTGCCTCTCGGTGATACCTCCGTGAATTCCCGACAGCTCCTCTTCTTTCCTGTCCACACTTTTCCGGTCTCGCGACAAAATGTCCATTTCAATGGCGAGCGAATTCCGCTGGGCACAGTAGCTCGGTACGTCCCGACTGCTGGGGACCACTTTCCGGACCGCTTCCTCCTGACACTTGAGCACAGACCCCGTGTCCTCACCCAGAAGTTGTTCCTCCCTGGTCGCTTCAGGGCTCCATTCCACTCCTGGTTGAACAATAATGGTACTCTTACCTTGGTCTTGCTCTTCCTGTCCGCTGCAGTTTTCTAGCGCTTTTATGCTTTCTTCTTCCCACGCAGCTTCCTGAAGTTCTACCCGGCTACGTCCTCCCTTAATCTGGTCACATTCACATATACATTGCGACCTGCTATCTCCACTACCTGCATCATCCTTGCCGCCTTCGTCTTCTTCTTGGACTTTACCTATTTCATTCTTCATTTCTTCTTGCATCCTACTTATTTGCCTGGTTATATCCCTTGTTAGTTCTTCTTTCATCTTTTCCTGGCCCTTGTTTCTTTCATCTAAGCGCTTGTTCATCTCATCTTGGCGCTTGTTCATCTCATCTTGGCCCTTTCTCATGTCTTCCATCATCTCCCTCATCAGTGTCATTAACTCTTCCATGTTCTGCTTCCTAGTACTCACTGGCATATAACACTCGTCTATTTTCCAAAACTTTCCGGCAATTCACACTTACTCGTTTAGCGGTTCTACTAGATCCCACTTCTGACACCAATGTAAAGTTTTTCCCAAAAAAAAAATAACTTTACTTTCACAACTAATGCCTGCCACTAGTTATTTTATTATGTGGGTTTGATTAACTAATAAAACTCGCTAAAGTTGTAAGTAATAACCTGATTTATTAACACGTTAACATTACTCACATTAACATTTACAAGCAACTAACGCTATTCATTACAGTCACCATTTACAACAGTCACAACAGTTTACTGTTACTTACTCACTTCGTAACGCCACAAAACTGTTCCCCGACTGACCACTGGTCCGCACTGCACCGAATTGCACTAGTCTCAGCTACACTAACACAGCTCTACTCATCAACTGACTAATTGCCCAACTAGCTACCACTGAAGCACTCCGCAACACTGACTCTCCAAGACTAACTCATAAACTTGACTAATAACTATAAACTCTAATAACTCCTTAAAACTTGCTTGAAACTTGATTAACACTGACTCAATTGAAACTGAAAACTAGATTGAAAACTCGATTGAAACTCAATTGAAAAACTGGATTGAAAACTGACTTCTCCAGCTGTGTCTGCCTCCTTTTAACTGCGTGCCTCCCTCCAACTGGGACTGCCCTCCTCCAACTCTCTGAGCATAAGTTTCCACGCCCTCCTGATGTTCATTGGCTGGAGAAAACATACTGCCACCACCTCAGCTGTGAGCCGCCTCCTCCCATTCTCCGTCTCTCTCCAACTCCGTCTGTCTCCCTCTCACCTGTCAATCACAGGCTGGGAAACACATATGCCACCACCCCAACTGAGGCCTTTCTCTTAGCTGGCTTTTACACAGGTCACTAACTCCTTGAACAATCTAGCCCTTTCCTTTCTAGTTCAATAAAGACCGGCCCTTTTGTCTACACAGTGGTGGCCTGTTACCGGCTTTAGTCGCTTAACCCCTAGAACAATCTAGGCCTTTCTTTTCTGCCACAAGTAGATACCGCCCCTTTTGTTTATGCAGTGGCGGCCTGTTACTGACTTTGGTCGTTCAACCTCTAGAACAATCTAGGCCTTTCTTCTCCGCCCAGGTCAACTTCGTTACAATACTTAGTGCTGACACTTCTAGAAAGTCCTAAAACTCCAGGGAAGTATTTTAATTAACCATTTCTTATTGGCTAATTCTGCCTGATTATATTCAATACTTCATATTGAGGCAATGGCTCAAGTTTTGAAAGTCACATTAGTAACTTAGCTCGTTTTATTTCAATATTTTTTCTTTCAATTTTCAAAATTTCTATTTTTCTGCAACCATATAGGAATGTTCACATTACTCAACTAAAATCAGCTGTGCAATGCCCAACTTTACCTCACTAGTGGGGAAAAATTCCCACTTTCCTCACTAGTGAGTGAAAAAAACTTTATTGTGCTTCCTTGATATAAGAAGTTTTGTTATTAAATATTTTCTGTAAAACTTTAATAAGCTTATTTAACGTAACTAAATAATTAAAAAACGAATATTAAAAAAAATAAAGTAAAAATTGAAAGGAATATAGAAATAAAAATGATATTTTAATAAATAATTAGATATTTTTAATTATAACAGTTAAAAAGGTTATAGTGTTACCTTACATAAAATTTAAAATGGATTCTAGTGATTCCTGTTTAGTTGTTTTTTTTACTTAATAACCCTAATGGTTGCAGAAAAAATATAATATTTAACTCGAGTGTAAAGTATTTTCCTCACACGAGGCAGGGTTTGCACTTGCACTCGCCTCGCTTCGCTCGCTCATGCGTGCAAACCCTGCCTCGTGTGAGGAAAACTACTACTTTCCACACTTGTTAAATAAATAACTATTTCAAACACCACAGCGGCCAAATAAACTACAGAAAACTTTGGATACCAGCAATTCTTACACCCCAAATGGTCGATGTAAGTAAAAATTAGTATTCAAAGAACAAAGCAAAAGCAATTCTATAAATATTCAGTAAGGATGTTTAGTTTTTAAAAAAAAAGTAGTAAGCAAGTTACAGGGGGGGAAAAAACTTTAGATTAATGGAGGTAGGGAATAAAGACCAAAAATAAACAAAAAAATTATCTTTAATTTATGCAAATTTATCTAAATGTATTTGTATTCAAGCGCAGCAATTGGCTGGCATTGGTTGATTGGTGAATGGTTAATGTCAAGGATCTTCCTCGAATACTTTCCTGTATTCATGGACTTTTAAAAAAATGATAAAACCGAAATAAAAAATGAAGTAGTAAAAAATCATACGTGATCAGATTCAACATTCAAAATAGCGCAATACAACTTTCCTACCAGAATTCGGCGAATAAAAACTATTTTTAATAACATCTCAAACACGGTTCTTATAACTTTTTGTAGAATCGTTTATAGTAATCAATGCTTGTATACTTCAATTCGTTTTTCTCTAAAATGCTAATCCAATGCAATTCATAAATTTCAAACAGTGACAAACAACGTGAACTAAAACAATTATTTTAATAATCACTTTATAGCCTTTCAGCATCTTTCATTTTTTTCTGCCTACAGAAAAATGACTCATTTTAATGTAAGGATCATAGCAAAGAAGAGAATAAATGCTGAAGCAGGAAATGTGATGAGTATTAAGTAATCTTGTTTCATTTTCTTCTAGTAAGTGAACAATGTGAACTTCGGTGTTTTGTAGTTTGGAACCGATCACGTGGTTGGAGTAAAGCTCTGTGTGCTTGGAGAAGTGATTGGTTTTCAGGGGAGAAAACTCCTAGCACTTCTCATCTTCTTCTGATGCTGCAGGATCCTTGGGCCTACTCAATCTGAATAGATCACAGAGCTATCTGGAGTAGCTAAAGTGGAGTTGATCTCTCTCTATTCTGCTGATCAGCTCTTCTACTACCCAGCCACCTTGTTTTGGAGACGGATCCTTGTCAGCGTGTTGCTCTAACACAGGGATGGCGAACCTTTTTTAAGACGTGGGTCAAATTTTGTTCATTTTTTTTTAAGTACTAGCTCTTGGGTCACTAATGCCCATTTGCACAAGAGTTAAGTTTAAAATTTTTAAACTGAATATTTTCAAAAATCTAAACATCTTTAAGAATTCAGTTGGCTTAACGGGTAAAACGGGACGAAACAAGTGGCTATGGAAGTCTCTTTTTACAAACATAACCTGAACAAAAGTGTGTTTTATCTGAAGAAAAATCTAAATATGGTTATTTGCTTTGGGTTGTCGATTTTTTTAACAAACAAAATATGAGTAAAATTATACATTTTATTTGATATTTTGTAAACACTTTTGCTTCAATTCCGTTTTTGAACTGTAATGATCAAACTAAAGGTTATACAAGATAGCATTTAAATTGCTTGATGTGTCAATGCGTGAATTGAAAAAAATACAGATAGAATATAATTTAAAAAAAAATAAAAAAGTTTACTTACCGGTAATGTGGAAGCTGTATGTGCTACAACATCCGAAACTATGCTGCTCCGTCTACGTTTGCCTTTGTTCTGTAATATACTTAATTTTAAGAAAGCATCCTCTAAAGAATCACTATTATGCCTTAATAACAACTCTGCTGGTGATTCTTCGGCCAAAAATCTACCTCCTCTCATTAGACCAATCTTTAGGGGGAAAATAAACAAAATCAATTATTGGATCTAATTTAATAAAATGCACTTAGATTCAAAAGAATACAGTAAACAATGTAATAAGAACTGTAGAAACTGGTTCTCTCTAAATGCCCAACCAAAAGTTACAACTTTACTTAAATAGTTGATTCAATTATTTTATTACGATTTTCTCTAAAACTGTGACATGAATTTTCGTGAAGGAAATTACTGAGTACAAAGATCTTACTCTTCCGTCGTTATCAATACTTCTTCCTTTTATAAATTAAGATACATTAAATGGTACTTTTCCGTTAGCCGGGCGCAAATGTCGCCAATTGTGAACCAAACGCGAGTCAAGTCAACGGAAAAAAGTCGAAAACGTTCAACTATAAACAAATATATATTAGTAGTAAGCAAAACAAGTTCAACTATAAACAAATATTAATGAATTGTAAAGAAAACAGTTTTACCCAAAACTGTTTTTCACTTGCGCCCGGCTAACGGAAAAGTACCCATTAAATTTTTAAGATCAAAATAAAACATCGTTTGAAATTATTTAGAGAAAAACTAGCGTAATTTGTAAGAGGTTTTTTTTAGGTTACAAATTGAATTTTTAGAAAAATTGTGAAAGCTTGCGTTTTAGATTTTTTTTTCTGATGAGCAATTGAATTATTTATAACTTCTAGGTAATTACAATGGTGATTTATGATTACAAAAGTAACTTTAGATTTCAAAATTAACAATAAACTTTGATCATTAAAATTATTTTATTTAAAGTAAAATTTTATAATTTTTCTTTGTAATTAATAAGTGTTTAAGTTTGAAATTAGTTTTTTATTATTAATTTAAAAAAAAAAGAAATAAAAATGGTAGTGTAACCTGAAAATTGTATAACCATAACGGATCATAGCATTAAGCTATCAAGTGGCTTTGCATGACGTCATTTATTCAGTCACCAGCTTTAGTACCTGAATTACATGGTCGGTTCGGTAGTGTCGGTTTATCGTTTTTAAATTAATAAATAAAATTATTATTTATAAAGTAGGTATGTGATTTTTACTAGTTTAATTACTTTATTTTATTATTTTAATAGTTTTTTTTTTAATGTTTTGCTTTTAATTGTTCTAGGTTATGGATTGGATTTAATTTCTCCAGGTTCCACAATCCCAGTTTCATGCCCCACGAATGAAAGATGTTCTTTGGTTTCAGTGATAAACAATCAGAAATTAAATTTTTGACTGCAACTTCGTTAAATTATTTTATTGCCATACTTCACCAGTAATTAAGAAAATGATGGCTGATATATAACATTATTATTAACAACCATTATAAAATTATTATTTACGTACGTTCTTCATTATTATCATGACAAAATAATTTACCCAGGGTAATTTTTGCGTATTTTATGATTAATTTTGATTAAATATTTAGATTTATTCCCAAATACCCTATTATAAAGATGATGTTGAAAACTGAAAAGCTGTGTTATCTTCTACAATTCTCTGATAAGTTTACTGTTTAATTAGATGATTTAGAAAATCGGCACACTTACCAAGGTTGCCTGTTTTGTCTCATCAATGTAGTGAGTTGTTATGATAATCGTTGTACCCTTAACTGTTGTCAATTCAACTAGATAGTCCCAAATTCTGAAAAAAGAGAAGAAAGTTCGTTGAATTAAGAGAATGCCTAATGAATACAATGAATGTTCAAAGACAGTGGCATAGAAAGAGTAAAAGAGCGACCAGGGCTTTAGCATTTTGTTCTTGCCTCTTCGTCATATTTGCTTCTTGTATAAATAA
Organism: Rhodnius prolixus; assembly: GCF_049639745.1. Classification (NCBI taxonomy): domain Eukaryota; kingdom Metazoa; phylum Arthropoda; class Insecta; order Hemiptera; family Reduviidae; genus Rhodnius; species Rhodnius prolixus. Next base: position 37,681,603 of record NW_027411582.1, on the reverse strand, counting down.
AAATGAGCATTCTAAAATTTTGTTGGAATAATTATATTTGATTTGGGGAAGTTCCATGATAATAAAGTATCTATTCAAAACTAAATTTCACTTAATATAGTTTCAATTAGCATCAAGTAATCAAATACATTCGACTTTTTCCTAAAATACCACCCAGAACTTTTTCTTCAGACTTACCAACTTATTCTGAGACCACTCTTCAGAACCTATGCCATCAGCTATCTTATTTAACCACCAAGAACCAGTAAAAAGTACTTAAGTCTAAAACCATCATCCCATTTCACCTTTACAGAAAAATAATTTTAAAAAACTTGGCCTTGAATCTTAACGAGATAAAATCTCAATACATAACTTTTTCTCCTGTCTTCTAAAATCAAATCCCTTTATTAGTATTTTAACCAGTTAACTGTTTCGATCTTGTTGTAAAATCTGTCCCCTACGTGCGTCGTACAAAAATTAAGCGATGACGTATATATTCGGTCAAACCCAGAGTATGTTTTTATGAAATTGGGTTGCTGCAATGAAATGACTTTTATATTTTGTTTTTCATTATTTATTTCATGTACATTTATTCATTTATTTATATTAACATAAATAGGAACCAAAAACATCAGAAATAAATTTCGTTGCACTCGAATATACTATTGTTGTTGATCTGGTAACAGCTTGCTACACACTGATTTATTTTCTTCGATCGGACAAAAATATTTTCTAAATTACCTTTATTATCTCAAATACGCATTCAAATGATAAAGTGTAATGAGGAAATCCGACAAAGAATCATTCATAAAACTTGGAAAAACCTGGTGCCACTAAATAAACTAAACAGCTTACTCAATACTCTCCTTGCATAAATACCAAATTACAAAGAATGCACACTGCTGCAATTATCCCGAGGAGGTCGCAACATTACAGACTGGTATTTATGCAAATGAATCCCTGACCAGATGATAAAATACAAACAATTATGCAGGGAAATATCTTGGCAGGTTGGTAGCCCACGATGATCGCTAAATCCCCGCAAATGAGCCCAAAAAAAAAGCTCCGCCTCTTGAATACACAGGTAAATAGGGAACAAAAGGATCCTCATCCCGTTTTGTATTACCAGGCGCGCCACTTACTGCATAGTCTAGCCTAACACAATTGTATGAATTCGTTATTGATTCAGTGACGACTAATAAAAGACAAGGATACATTTACGAAGACTAATTCATACCATATCAATCTATTAGTTCTTTTTATTTCGAGATGGCCTCAGAATATTCCAAACTTCTTGCAGTTTACGAATATATTTTAGTTTTAACTAAAATTGCAAAATTAACTGCCGATGGTCACTACTGAAAACGCATGACGAAAATTTTACTTTTTTCAAGACGAATATCTTCGTCATAAACAGTTAACTGGTTAATTAAAAAAGAAAACGTTTAATTTAACTTAAATCTTATATAAATATGGTAAAAATTGAAGTTTTAAAGAGAGTGTTTACTAGTTTTTGTAAGAATATACAAAATTGAGATTGCATTTTTTGTCCTACGCCAAAGTTAAAGTTTCCAATACCTTTGTCTTAAAACTGGATCAACACCAGACGTTGGCTCATCCAGTATAAGTAATTCTGGATCATGTATGAATGTTGCTGCCATGGATACTCTTCTCTGTTGCCCTCCGCTGTTACAAACATTTCTCATTATTATTTCTTTGTGGAACATAACGTATTATTATGTTTATAACTCGAAGTAATACAAAAAAAAAAGACTCTGACACGCTTCATCATATAGCTTAGTTTTATACATATATTATATTCATTTACTAGCCTGAGCTCCTTGACACGTCTTTCGGGTCCGGGCAATTGTAACAATTTAATAAGAAAGTCACTTCTGTTCTCAATATCGCTAGTCTTCAATCCGGCCACCCATCCAAAGAATTTAAATGTTTCCATAATTGTAAATTCACCATAAAGTGCAATTTCCTGTTAAACAATAGAACCACAAATAATTTCAAAAAAGAATTGCAAGTTTTACGTTTATTAACTACTATAAGAATAACCTAATACTTGATTTTGCACAATTGTGGGGTTAGGTTATACGGTTATTTGCAACCGCGATGTAATTAACATCTACTTTAAAAACAAAATGCACACTACTACTCGAAATTAATGTTATTTATTATTACATTTAAATTAATGAAAAGAATATAAAAAAACTGTTGAAAATTTTCTGTTTTTAATGTTTACAATAAAATAATTGTTATAAAATTATCTATGATTATTTCTTCATTATCAGCTGGGGCATAATTTTTGGAGGGCAACTTTGAACATTATCGAAGATCATACACTATTTACCAACGTCAATAATTACCTACGTAAGTATTTGAAACCTGCTGGGAACCTAAGCTGATTAATATTGAATTTTAGTTCTAAATTCTCGAAATTGTTCTCCTTCATAGATAAGGCTCCTTTTAAACGATAACAGTCGGATATTGCCGAAAATATATTTTAGTTGTATAACAGAAGATAAGGTTTCATTTCATGCAAATCTATGGACGAACAACTTAAGGTGGGTCAGCTTCCAGCATCATCTTTACCGTAAGCTCGATCGTTTACTAGGGTTCAGTTAGATAAAGTACAGTGGAATATATTTTTCTGAGTCAAGAGACACTTCAAAAATAAAAACTATAATTTATCACGCCCATAGCTAAAAGTCCACCAATGTGGAACTTGTAAAAAACTTTAAAACCATAGGCACGAGTTTTAATTTTTCTCAAGGCTGTTACTTCACTAAGCAGTTACAGAGCTTTACGACTTCCATTTGCATCGCATGCTTTTAGCACAATCTGGCACATTTATTGCTTTTTATCATTTTACCACTAAACTACTAGCTTTTCCCAATATTTACTAGAAATTTCTGGTATACATACCTGCGGCATATATCCAACCCTAGGTCCTGGAACACCACTACCTCTATTTCCTGGTTTACCACCTAATACCCAGATTTCGCCACTATTAAGTCTTCTTCGGCCAACGATACAACTTAGAAGTGTAGTCTTACCACAACCGCTAGCTCCCAGTAATCCATATCTGGAAAGAATCATTTTTATAAAAAAGTTTCTCGCAAATTTGGCACTCATGATTTTTCTTAAACAAAAAGCAATTAAGAAAATTTGCACTATTGGGTAACTCTACTTTTATTGTAAAGAAATATCTCAGAAACTAAACTATAGAAAGTTGAACTTTGTATTTCGATTCAATTCCGCAAGGGGCTCATATATAGATTCCATGGGATTGGGATTTCTACAGGGATTGGTAACAAAGGATGCTGCGATACTTTATCTAGTCTAATCAGAGCGGTTTTTTTTTTGGTCCTGTCTGTTTAATTAGACTTAGGAATTTGATGACAGGCTCCTGCGCATGCATTTTTCTAATCTTGAGAATAATACTGAGATAAATGTCTACATCAATTTTCTCACTAGTTTTTTTTTAAAGATAATTTTGCTTTGGATATTGATTTTATAACTTTGCCATAAATCTTAAAAAACTATAAGGAAAACTATGGAATTTCGATTATTTGTTAGCGAGAAAATTTTAGTCACCTTATCTTTTACATCTTAAATATGTATTTCTTGTAGAGTCACCAAACTTATGACAATATTAATGTCAGCTTGAATCAATCAATTAAATTTGTAGTAAATCAGCAAGATGGTTTAGAACTAATTATACGGTGGAATACCTTAGTCATCTTACGTAAAACAAACTATTATAAAGTATTTACGATATATCCGTACCTAAAAAAAAAGTCAATCGAACACTAATGCTGACTTGGTAACTTCCAGCTACCGGAAGTAGGCATTTTACTGAATCGATTTGTTTTTCTTTTTACTTTTTTCCAGTGAAAGCAAAAAATTTTCTTTACAAAACTTTTTTAATGGGTTTTCTCAGTTGCCATATTTCATTATAATGAAGATGCTATTAGTTATATAACTGAGATTAAATTTTCGAATTATTTGTAATTTGCGTAAATTTATTTTATAACTTCACCATAAATCTTAAATCATCTCTTGGAAGAACACACACCAAGTTTCAGCCAGATCGGTCTATTTCTTTGTGTTTGGTATTCGTTTGAATCGAGGAAGTCGAGTGATTTTCAAAAAATGGACGAAAAAGAATTTCGTGTGTTGATTAAACACTACTTTATGAAAGGCAAAACGCCTCAGGAGACTAAAGAGAAGCTTGATAAACATTATGGTGACTCTGCACCTTCGATTAGAACAGTTTATAAGTGGTTTCAAAATTTTCGGAGTGGCCATATGGGCACAAGTGTCGCTGAACGTTCTGGACGCCCTGTTGAGGTTACTACTCCAGAAATCATTGATAAAATCCATGATATGGTGATGGATGACAGAAGAGTGAAGGTGCGTGAGATTGCTAGTGCTGTAGGCATGTCGAATGAACGGGTACATAATATTTGGACACGACAAAGCTATCCGCAAGATGGGTGCCGCGATTGCTCACGCTTGACCAAAAACGAAATCGTGTGAAGTGTTGCAAGGACGGTTTGCAGCTGTTCCAGAAGAATCCGCAGGACTTTAAGCGTCGTTTCGTCACTGTGGATGAAACATGGATACATCACTACACTCCTGAGACCAAAGAACAATCTAAACAATGGGTTACCAAGGGGGAATCTGCGCCAAAAAAGGCGAAGACCGTTCCTTCGTCCGGAAAGATTATGGCGACTGTCTTTTGGGATTCGCAAGGAATAATCCTCATCGACTATCTGGAAAAGGGTAAAACTATTACAGGTGCATATTATTCATCGTTACTGGACCGTTTGAAAACCGAGCTGCAAGAAAAACGCCCACGATTGGCCCACAAAAAAGTCCTTTTCCATCACGACAACGCACCAGCTCACACCTCAGCAGTTGTGGTCGCAAAATTAATGGAAATAGGGTTCCTACTCGTTTCACATCCCACCTATTCTCCAGACTTGGCTCCCTCGGACTACTATTTGTTCCCCAATATGAAGAAATGGCTGGCGGGAAAAAGATTTTATTCAAACGAGGAAGTGATTGCAGAAAAGAATGGCTATTTTTCAGACTTGGACAAATCCTATTATTCGGAAGGGATTAACAAACTAGAGCAGCGTTGGACGAAGTGTATAAGCCTAAAAGGAGACTATGTTGAAAAATAAAAAAGGTTTACCCCAAAATATTAAGTAGTTTTTATTTTTGCACGGACTTTTCAAACGACCCTCGTATAAGGAAAATTAGGGAATTTTGTGTTGACTTTGCATTTCTTTAATCTTTTAGTAAATTAATCCCTCTGTGTTTGTGCTTCGAAAATCTATAATATAATTCTTCGTGTGATTCTAATTTTTTTTTTTTTTAAATAATAATTTAATTGGATTGGATTCCCAGGCGGAGGTCCCGGGTTCGAATCCAGCAGCTGACCCTTAGATTTTCTCTTCTTAGGAGCTTCTTACAGCTCACTGACTTCTCACAGCATTTCTTAATGATTAAATACATAATTGCTAGTAATTAATATAATGTTACATTTACTTACATACACCCTTTCGGTACGGTCATATTCAAATTCTCTAAAATGATGTGTTGATTCTCTTTTTGTCCGTAAGTCTTACAGGCTCTTCTAACGCAGACAGCATGTTGTCTTCTAGTCCACACGGTGCTCTGCTGTGGTACTAGTTTACCCCTGACTGTCGGGGTTGTTCCACCACCGCTCGTGGACATCCTGTCTGGATGAATACAGAAATTAGTCTTACAATGATGGAAACATTTATGGACGGATGTAATCTTAAACATTTTTACTAATCTCTTATTAATTACTTCCTCATGCACAATCTCCTTCACCGGAAATATCTATTTTAAGATTTCCCGAGTCCTAGCAATTAGTTTCCAAAAAAATATTACGTGAGTTTTGTGTGAAAATTTCTCATCTGTGAACCATTACAGGAAGCTGAGACTTTATATATCGAGTTGGTCTCAATTATGGGAATCGATCATGGGACTTGGCGATCAATATCCGTCTACCGGAAATACCACTTTAATGAAAATTTTTGCACATTTTTGAAATTTTCTGAAAACTGGCTTTCGATGTTTCATACTATCTAACGGGCAAACAGATTAACATTTTTAATTAGAATCGAATGAAAGTATCGAATTAATTCGATCGAAAGTACTTCCGGTAGGGGAATTGTGACCGCTTTTGATACATTTTGTTCACCACACACACACACACACACACACACACACACACACACACACACACACACACACACACACACACACACACACACACACACACACACACACATTATGTAATCAGGCTGAGTTGCTTGCGATTCAGAGGGCTTTGATCTGGTTGGAACAAAGATATGAACAACTTGAGCGACGTTCTTCTGTGCTGAATTCGGACAGTCGGGTCTCTCTGCTAGGTATTAATAATGCTAACAGGAGGGAGCCATTGTTGGAGTGTATCAGGGGATCTGTTCATGCTTTATCTGCTGATGGATGGAATTTAGGCTTTCTTTGGGTCAAGGCACATTGTGGAGTTGAAGGGAATGAACGTGCAGATATGTTGGCGAAGGAAGCTGCATTAAGCACACTTCCTGTATCTTACGCCAGAGCTCCTGTATCTTATCTCAGGGAAATTTGCAGGCAAGCAGTGTATTCTGGATGGGAGAAAAGATGGTATGATACAGCGAACGGAAGCGCTACAAAACAATATTTCCCTCATATTGTTGATCGGCAACGTGCAGTCTATTTGCCATTGGGATACATGCTCACTCAAGTTCTGAGCGAGCATGGAAAACATCGAGCCTATCTATATAGATTTGGTTTGGCTGATAGTGGGCTTTGTTCTTGTGCGGAAGAGGTTGAACAGACATGGGACCATTTGATATACCATTGCCAAGAACATGAAAGAGAAAGAAGTCGGTTGATTCGATACGTGCTTTCAACAGGATCAAGATGGCCACTACAAAAGCAGAAACTGATATCGAAACAATATGTATGCCAGTTTGTCCAATTCATTTATAAAATCAAATTAAACAACTTAGATTAATGTAGACAGACAGTTGTGATAAATTGAAGTAATTTTTCAATGTTTATTTATCTATTCATTTATTTTCTTTTTGTTATCTGCTAGTCCTGTAGTTATTCAAATGTAAATTTGTGATTATGTGATCTATAATACTAAGTGATAGTAATATATACATGTAATATGTAAATGGAGCATGTAGAATAAAGTTTATTAAAAAAAAAAAAAAAAAAAAAAAAAAAAAAAAAAAAAACACACACACACACACACACACACACACTTAGACCATTTTCTAGAAATCACTTTTTCCAGACTCAGAGGACCACAAGATTGTTATTTACGGTGAAAACTCCTGGCATGATAGCAATACTTTCCTTACTCACATGAATAGAAAGCGTTTTCTAGCACCGAGTTAGTGATTTCCCAAAGCTAAGACATTTTGGACCCACAGAGGCAATGTTTAGAAAGATCTAGTTTAAAACTTGGGCCTCTTTACAATACGGTGACCATTCGTACTGTTTTTGGCAGGACAGTACTGTTTTTTAAGACGCTGTCCTTTTTTTTTAAGCATAAATGTCCAGTTTTTTATTTATTTGTACTGTTTTTCAATGAAATTTAAATTATACTCAAATTTAATTTTTGAATGTAAAAATATAGTATAAATGTATAATAATAATTAAGTTCGCAAATAATCGTTTAGAAAAAAAATTTCTGTGTACATTAACTTTGGACGAACCTTTAGCGTAAAACACAACCTGTTTTACCGATAGAGTAGACTAATCGACTAGTGTAAACATAGATCGATAAACGTCATGTAAAAACTAATAACTAAACTAACCTATACTATTATATGGCCATTGTTTTGTAATAACCGATCTCGTGTTAATAAACGTATTAATATTTTTTATAGGTTTATTTCTTTTTGCTCCTTGTCCTGTTTTTTTGATACAAAAATAATGGTCACCGTACTTTACGAGGTCCAAGCATGTCGTAGTCTGGGCTAAGACGCGCTAAGACACAACTACTTCTTATAAAAACATGAAATTTTAAAAACTTACAAGAAATAGCTAATAGTAGATAAATTCGAAATTTATCAAAGTCGGTCAAACACCGTTTTAACAACACGCAAAGGTTTTACAAACAGATTTCATTGAATAAAGTAGTGAAATCAGCTATTATTTTTGTATTCATAAACCAAGATATTTTATAATTACAAATTATTAGACCTGAAAGACGAATATATTAATATTTAATTCATTTCTTTTTAAAATACATGCTCGTAAATTTCTATACACACGAAGTTAAATTAGTAAAAAAAAAACAGGTGTGCACCCCCCACATGACTATTTCTTAAAATTCCCTGTGTACCAACTCAACAAATATTCTTCAAACTCTGTACATCTGAGTCATACTTCATGCTTACCAACATTACACAGTTTGTAAAACTGTACATTACACTAAAATATAACCTCACTGGAAAGCCCAAGAATTGTTCTAGAAAAAAAATGATAAAACTAAATGTTATCTCAATATATTCGCCTCTCATAAGTTAAAAAATTATATAATTTTGATAATCGATACTTTTATTAGGAAAAAATTTCATGCGTGAGTTCATACCAGATTTTTTGTTTTTCGTTTTCCGTAAACAGGAAACCATAAAAAACTATATAGTAAATATTTTCAAATTGAAAATTTGATGCGATCTCAAAACTGCTCACATATATTTAAAGATTGTAATATTTATTGGTGATAATCACTTGTTATAGTAAACATTTCGATTTAGTTAAAAATCAAATCGATTTATGCAGATTCTACGATTTTAATACAGTTGTTTTAATTTAATTTACAACTGTTATTTTATTCCAAATCTAATTGAATTATATAATTGATTGTAATTTAATTTAATTACGAATCAAGCTCCACATGATAAATTATTTCAAGGATATAATAATTATATTTCCATTATAGTAGTAGATATAATTCATTATAATAGCATTAGATTCATTAAGATCAATATTAAATAAACATATCAATTTCTGGGCTTATAATTTGCTGTTACACTAAATTTTGAGAGGGAATGAATTTGGGTAAAGGTTAGAACTGTTTCATCTTACTCCCACTATACTGCGCTGCATATACTTTCTTAAAACATATAACCTTTACGTTTACAATACGTTATATCTCGTTATACCTCTTCAAATGAATGCAAAATGATCAAATTTCATCTAATTGTAAAGCTAGTAGTTATCTAGTATTATGTAGAATTTCTTTTAAATATGAACAGTAGAAAGCGAGTTAAAATAGGTTCAAGGTTTTTGAGGATCTAGAAACTCTAGGTCCTGCTATTGATTTGTTTACTAAATCTATTTCACTTATTTCTTCCAAAATAATTTCATTTTATAAACTACCTGCCAAAAGAAAATGCATTTTCTGGATGGATTATTTTTATAGGCCTGAATCTTTTACAGTTTACTATTTATTCGGTGAAAATAATACTCAGTATCGATAATTTCTCATGTTAGCGATACTTTCTCTTATCTTCTATAGTAAGAGAAATGAAAAAAAAAACAAACTACATTTACAAGAAAATAATGTAGACTGGCGGTAGGAAGGGTAGTATTCGTGTGAATCTGTGACGTCGTTTCCTACAATTGTACAAAAGTAATTTCAACAAAAGTAGAAATAATATTCTGGGAACAATAAATATATACATATATGTTATTTAAACTGATATATTTACAATTTGAGGAAGTAAATAATTGTATTTAATGCCCATGATGTTTGGAAAAATGTGAACCCTCAATATGTACGCAGTTATGTACAATAAATATCTTGAAGTTGTCCAACAGAAAATTACAACAAAATTTCTCATAGTTGTCTGTTGATCGGATGCAATTATTTACAAAAAAAAAATGATATTAAATTTTATTGTATTAAAAAAAAAATAGAACAAAAAGATTAAATATCCATATGAAAATATGTATACACATACGAGGGTCGTTTGAAAAGTCCGTGCAAAAATAAAAACTACTTAATTTTTTGGGGTAAACCTTTTTTATTTTTCAACATAGTCTCCTTTTAGGCTTATACACTTCGTCCAACGCTGCTCTAGTTTGTTGATCCCTTCCGAATAATAGGATTTGTCCAAGTCTGAAAAATAGCCTTTCGTTTCTGCAATCACCTCCTCGTTTGAATAAAATCTTTTTCCCGCCAGCCATTTCTTCATATTGGGGAACAAATAGTAGTCCGAGGGAGCCAAGTCTGGAGAATAGGGGGGATGTGAAACGAGTTGGAACCCTATTTCCATTAATTTTGCGACCACAACTGCTGAGGTGTGAGCTGGTGCGTTGTCGTGATGGAAAAGGACTTTTTTGTGGGCCAATCGTGGGCGTTTTTCTTGCAGCTCGGTTTTCAAACGGTCCAGTAACGATGAATAATATGCACATGTAATAGTTTTACCCTTTTCCAGATAGTCGATGAGGATTATTCCTTGCGAATCCCAAAAGACAGTCGCCATAATCTTTCCAGCCGAAGGAACGGTCTTCGCCTTTTTTGGCACAGATTCCCCCTTGGTAACCCATTGTTTAGATTGTTCTTTGGACTCAGGAGTGTAGTGATGTATCCATGTTTCATCCACAGTGACGAAACGACGCTTGAAGTCCTGCGGATTCTTCTGGAACAGCTGCAAACCGTCCTTGCAACACTTCACACGATTTCGTTTTTGGTCAAGCGTGAGCAATCGCGGCACCCATCTTGCGGATAGCTTTGTCATGTCCAAATGTTGATGCAAAATATTGTGTACCCGTTCATTCGAGATGCCCACAGCACTAGCAATCTCACGCACCTTCACTCTTCTCTCATCCATCACCATATCATGGATTTTATCAATGATTTCTGGAGTAGTAACCTCAACAGGGCGTCCAGAACGTTCAGCGTCACTTGTGCCCATATGGCCACTCCGAAAATTTTGAAACCACTTATAAACTGTTCTAATCGAAGGTGCAGAGTCACCATAATGTTTATCAAGCTTCTCTTTAGTCTCTTGAGGCGTTTTGCCTTTCATAAAGTAGTGTTTAATCAACACACGAAATTCTGTTTCGTCCATTTTTTGAAAATCACTCGACTTCCTCGATTCAAACGAATGCCAAACACAAAGAAATAGACCGATCTGGCTGAAACTTGGTGTGCGTTCTTCCAAGAGATGCTACTAACTAAACATAACCTCGATACGCGCCAGTGGTGCTATCTCTGTGAATTTGCATGGACTTTTCAAACGACCGTCGTATAATACGTTAAGTCCTTGCGTAGTTTGTTTAATTAAGAGTATATTTTCAATTGATGAAATGATTTAATGTTTAGCCGTTATTAGATGGCTGTGGCTAAGAAACAAAACTGTTTTGGTTCAGAAAGGAAGATAAATAACCTTCACAAACCTTCCATAACCTCACGTATCGTTTAACTGCGTGTATAACTGTTGTTGAAAAATACCGCGGAACTTTTACAATATCTGACCGAAATTTTAGTTTTTGCGTGAGTTGTTAAAAAAAATAACTTGGACTAGTGTTTATCTTCAACTCCAATTTGTGTGTCAGTGTACAGGCAATGCGTGAATTTTGTTCATGAAGAAAGTAAACATTACATTTATGCTGCTAATTTTACTATGAGGTAACATGTTTAACGAATTAGTGCAAAAGTTATTAGCGTTTTTACATTTATAGATGTGATAATCTCATTGTGACTGATGATGGAGAGATTTTCGTATAATTCAAGGTCAATAGGATCATTGATAAGATTCCAGGTTGGTGTGCTCCAAATCTAAATAGTAAACGTTTCATCCTTTAATTGCGAATGAAATAGGAGCCCCCCAAAATAAAAAAATATGTTTTTCTAGTTTTACCATTTTTTAAAAAATAAATTTCCCTTTCACCCGCTGTTTGTTTCTGCTCTAATTTCCAAGATCTAAGTGAACACTATTTTAATATCAGTGTATAGTAATGAGAAAAAGAATTATGAATATATAATGACGTAATTATTACGCATAGTTACTTCCTCTACGAAAAAAAAATAAGAGAAAATATTGTTCAGATTGGTGTAACTGTAATTTAATATTTCAACAGAAATAGTTCCCTCAGTCAGAAGTAGTTTTTTACAAAATGATGTAGGTGTATAACAAAAAGATTACGTATTATGACGATAAAATTTTTGAATTCTATGAAAAAGCCCAAAATAAGTTGTATTTATAAGTTTTTATTTAAATTATTTTTTTTGTCGTGGGGGGGGGGGGCGGGGGAAATTCGTTTTGAGTATTTTGAGGTGTTGGCTAAACTGATCTCGTAAGTCAACAACTTGACTAGAGTAGTAAGAAAAAAAGTCGTGTGATTGGTCACACCATAATTTGTTTTTAAATTAACTAAATAAAGTTATCTTATTGGATAATCTAATCTGTACTACAGGAGACAAGCTACCTTCTTTTTTTCCCAACTTCTACAGAATAATTTCAAGTATTGCTACCGAATTAAAAAAACATATAAGTCACACCTTATTATTCTATAATTTCCTCCTCTTAATTTAATTAATATGCTTTCAGCGTAAAACTCGCTTAAACATAACATCAAACTACCTCTTATTAGTAGAACATATGTTTTGATAAACGTTTTAATAGTTTGTAAGAAAAATAATTCATATAGCATATTAATTACGTTAATGGAAAAACATTGCACATACATTATTTATGAGTTATTATTCAAATTACTAGCATTTACTTCTTATCATTTGTAATAATTTAAATTATTACTTCTTGCCAGTGAAATATTACGATTATTGGATTGTAGCGGCAGCCCACGCATAAAAATGTTTTCTACAATTTTGGACGTCTTATTTGGGACACTCACATGACTTTGCCTTTACAAAATTAATTATTGACTGTATAAAATATTTTTTTAAGAGAAATTTGATAAAAACCATTATATTTAATTATTTTTTTCTTTAGAGAAGTGTGTATTTTTGGAAATGGATAATATTTGAATACATTGCATTGTTTTTGTAAAAATGCCAAGTTATAAGAAAATATACTTTACATAATAAACGTGTAAGCGTTAATACCAGAATTTTATTTTGTAATTTTTCGCGTGATTTTTGCCCAGCGCCTTTTTTTTCTTTATAAACAACATCGTCTACAATAGAAACACCGCTGGACATAAGATGACCTTGACTTTTACAACTAGCGCCTGTTTTCTTTAAGCACGAAATTCTTGTTTATATCTTCGTCTTCCTCCAATTCCTCACTCTCTCTTTCGCTCAATTCCTCAAAAAAATAAAACTACTGCTTCCTCGTGTTTAAATATTCCGCTTAAAAACCGTGTAAATTATTGTAATCTTTGTCTGTAATTTTTTTAGGCTTTATATACTACTTCCATTCCTTTTTACTTAATATTAAGTATTCAGATATATAATTACTGTAGTTTTTCAATCAATTTTTTAACAGATTTTTACGTCTTTTTACTAAAGACAGCATATCTTTATCTTTAGTTGGACTTATAATTTTATTCTTCAAGGCCACATCTTGATAAATTCCTTTTTGTTTACTTTCTCTTTACCGGAAGTATCAAGGCTTTTCTCTTAGAATTTTCCCAGGAAAATTATTTAATTCACATGTATTAATCTGGATTTTAAAATATAGAGAAAATCCTAGGAGGCATTTTCAAGAAAAGTTAAACCAAAAAAAGAAAAGTGAAAAAATCTGATTTTTAAAGTTGTATTTCCGGTTATCTTGTCTTCTTCTTTTTTTTAAACCATGCGTATTTACTGTATATTTACAGAAATAATTGAATTAAAATCACCTACAGAAGTGAAGAGCTTGTTTAGGCATCTCTCTAAAGTACAGTTACCAGTATAATGTACGGTTTTGGGTCTTATATTTATAAAAGCAGCTTAAAAATGCTTAGTCTGAGTTTAAAATTATAATACAGTCGAACCTCGCTTAACGAGCATAATTCGTTCCAGAACCTTACTCGTTAAGCGAAATACTCGTTAAGCGAAACAATTTTTTTCATTTAAATTAAAATAAAAGGGTTCCATGCAAAAAAAATATTGATAAATTTTTTTTTTATAACATTTATTTCGAAAAAATTATATACATATGTACATATGATGTAATATAATATAAATTACATATATTAATTGAGATAAATATGTACATTCATAATTAATCCTTTTTAATTATAAATTTGTCCAATGTTCCTTGTTTCTGCCGTCGCTTCAAAATGTCTTCAAAATGTGACACAGCATTATCATTAAATAAATTTATAGATCACGTAGCCACAGCCTTATTCGGGTGATAGTTTTCTACGTGTGTTGCAACAGTTTCCCATGCTTTCAACATTTCTCTTATTGCGCTGGAAGATTGTTCCTCTGATATTTTCTCCTCTTTGTCTAATAAATTCTCTTCCACCAATTCTTGTTGTGAAATGTGTTGCAACTCAACAAGTTCCTCTGTGGATAGCTCTTGTCTATGATCGTTCAACCCCTAGAACAATCTAAGCCTTTCTTCTCTGCCCAGGTCAACTTCGTTACAATATTTAAACACAAATGTCACTATATGGACTTTCCCTATACACCACTCATTCGGTGAAGTTCGGTTTCGACTGTATCAGTGCATTAGATACGTGGAGAATATGAAACGCATATGCGTAAACAGGAATGACTAATCGAAGAATGCGCAGTTTTCGATGAGTCAGCGAAAACTGCGCAGTCAGCGAAATGTCATTAGAAAACTATCGTTATGCGAAACATCGCTCGCTATAAGAATCAATTTGTTTTACTCGTTATGCGAATTACTCGTTAAGCGAGGTGCTCGTTATGCGAGGTTCCACTGTAATTCTGAAACCGGAAGTAACAAAGAATACCACATCGGTCAATAAATTTTCTTTTTGCATGATTTGCCCATGAAAATAATTCTTCTTATTAGACCATTTCCTGTAAAAGGTCGTCTGGTTCTTTTCTAGGTTATTGCCAACCTCCGTACAATGTTCTCTCTCTCTCTCGTTACAGAGAAACTTGAACTCAAGATTTCCGCATTTGAATCAAGCGCCCTAGTATATATTCATGACTACATGATTATCTAGCTCATAAAAATTATTCTCTATAATCATATAGAGACGAATAACAGCGATCCAGAGATCGCTAGCTAATTATAATTCTGCTATATAATTATTTAGATCCAATATAATCCTTGATTTAAAATAATTTCGATTATTTTTTTCCGCACTACTACGTAAGTCAGTTTAGCTTTTAAACACATCATAATTTTTTTTTTTAAAAAAAAGAGGAAATATTGAGAAATTCCCTCCATGGATTCTTATTATAATATGATTCTATTTTGAAAATCAAATGACTCACAAAGTTAAGAATCGTATTTATTGCGTGTATCGGCCATTACGAAAATGACTTTTTTTATTATTATTTTTTCCATAAATTTAATTATTACGAAGCAAAAAATGTCAATGTTAATTGCTCGTAAAAATAGAATTATGTAAATAATGAGGGAAGAAGAACATTAAAAGTAATGGATTAGTGGGGAAGATTCCTTTCGGTGTAGTAATCTTTAGTAATGCGGACCTTGGAAGGTTATAACCTATACGTACTTATTCATTTTAGTAACTACGTAGAATTACACTAAATTACTACTGCTGTCATAAAGGGATTTCCACATCAATGTTAAAAATCATTTTGACGTTATTACTATATCCGGTGGAAATAGTTCAAAAGTGTAAAGTAATATTTTTTTTGTTTTACTTTTAGAAATGGTATTAGTTTAGGAAGTGGTGACGTAAGTGAAGTGGAAATATCTACGCTAAACTTATTAATTGACCCCTAACAGTGGAAGAATTTCTGAAACTGGCCTGGGATTCCCAATAAACATGATTGCTACGATGGCTAAAATTAAAGATACATTTTTTACTCCATTTTTACTCTACTAGTAAGAAGAGATACGGCGATAAAGCAGTGTTGCCAACTTTTGTTTTCACAAAAAAAAAAAAAAGTTTTGAGGTCTTCTGTGTCTTACAAAGAGGTTTATTTTTGTACAAATTGAAGCAAAGAACGTACAAAATTTGTTATTTCAAATCGGTGCTTCTGTGTTGTTAGCTGTAGCTGTTGATGTTGATGATTTTACAGCCACCGAAATCAAGATTTAATTAGGTATTAAATTATAGGAACGAGCGGAAAATTAGTTTTGATATGAAGGCTGTGGGCGGTTAAATATTTAAACGTAGTAATTAAATTAATTGCCTATTTTTTCAGGCGTAGTAAAGGCTTACGTCCAACTACTAAATTAGGTGACGTGGACGGAGGCCAGAACATACTTTACTGTAAATTTCTCATATTAACCATTAAATAAAATCGAAGGCCTAAAAGACCGGGAATCGAACCCACTATAAACCAACAATACATATTAGCATTGCGGGTCTAGTATCTTAACCACTCGGCTACCGTGTTAATTTAAACATAGTACGTTTATTGAACTCATAGATCTACAACTTTTTGTTTTCCAGGAGGGTATGTATGGTGGGTAGGAATTTCTCTAAAGTGTTATTTCCATGCATTGTGCAATTTTACTAACCAAATAAAAAAAACAAAATACATTTGATAATACCTTGAGAATAATGACAAGATTAAGTCGTACGAGTATTGAGGCCATTTTTTTTTTTTCGTTAATTATCAAAACAGTTAATCCACTTGTTGATTCCCTAAAATTTCTGTAATTATTTCATTAAAAAAATAATTCAATTGATGTATAAGATCCTGTAATATATTAAGGGCGTCCAAAAAAACCAATGACGTCTTAAAGATACTGGTTTTTTAGAGTGTTCAGGACCTTGGAGGCTGAGTGTTGACCTTTTTTTTAACTCCACTGCCCAGTGGAGTGGGGGGGGGGTCCCCACTCTTGTTCCATCCTTGCCGGAAGTGGCCAGTTTGGTGTGCTACGGAATTTTTTTTTTTTTTTTTAAACATTTCACTACTACCATTTTCTTTTCAGCTTCTTGTTGTTCTTCTTTCTTCAGCTTCTTCTTCACTTTACCGTGAACGAGAATAGAGAAGATCAGTTGTGTTGGTCAAAGTTAAGTGCCGAGGTACATGACGTGTTTAGACCACGGTTGCACGGAAAATTGCCAGCTGGAGAAAGAGTCTACGTTTATTGTAAGAGTAGGGCGTTTGCCTTTTCTTAGTTTAATATTGATTAGTACAGTATTTAGTCTGTTTGTCTGTTGGTAAAGTAAGTCAGTTCTGTCCATGGTGTAGCCACTTCATCAGCGAGGAGAGGCTGTAAGTGATAAACAGGAACAGCCCTAGGGATAGTTCCTCGAGGAATGCTTGTTGCGATTAGGTGTGCCCATGAAGAGGCAGAGTTTAGGTGGATAACAGTAAAGTGCTTCCGCCCTCGACCTCGACACCCTAATTCGTAGTCAGAAGATTATTTTCTTCATAGTACAATGATTCTAAAAAGATATTGCGTTCTTAAAGTTGCCATTTTTTTGTTTTTATGCCCAAAAACTCTGTTAGAACCGGTATCAGATAAAAACAAGTGACAGTTTGTCCTTCTGAATAGCAGGAACTCAATCTATATACTCGTATTTTTGGTCCATAAAAGATTGTACTAAATTTTTTGTTAGTAACCTTTTTTACTGTAAAATTTGACCTTACTGGTTTTTTTAGCTAGTTTATTTGAGTCACCGGCCGAGTGTATTTTACGTAAGTTTTGTTAATTTATTAATAAATAAATTTATCAAAAAGGTTGGCCATCTTAGTTGCAACTATTTACATACAAACTTACCAACTATTGGATGGATCAGTACTCCTATATTCCTGCCATCCTTATAGCTTAACCGAAATTAAGATCATAAACTTTGTCCTCCTAGTTATTGCAGAGACTTCCCAATTTAATGAAAATTCTTTCCGAGGTAATTTATGCCTCACACTTCCGGAAATCCTAGGATTCATTTCTCTTGTATTAGGATTTCTCACCGGAAATAGCTTCTTTCTAGTTTCCTAGGCGTGAAAAATGATTTTTTTTTTTTTTGTTACTTACTCTTACTAGGATCTTGCGGTACTGCGATCATAAGAAAGACATATTTTTTTCAAAATGACGTTTAGACCGGAAATATCCGTGCCCCCTGAGGAGAAAGGAGTAGCTAGGAACTTCCGCTAAAGCACCAGTTCTATAAAATTTACAGCACTTAGTCCTATATTGGGGTTTAATGCACTGCTAAAATTCCTAGTTTAAAGCAATATTTCATAACCGGAAGTGACATTATACTAAATCAGGTTTTCCGGGTTTTTTTTTATTGTTCGTTTAACTTCGTACACCTATCGTGTGTTAAGTTGGTACACAACAACCTGTATTTGGAAAAACATTCTCCTGGGGAAAATTCTATTAATTCTATTCTATTCGGAAATAGTGGAGCTTTTTTCTTTTTTAAGGCCATTTCAGTTTAATTTTGTGGACTTCATTTTGAAGGAAATAGCAAGACCGGAAGTGCCTCTTTTCCGGCATTTTTCCCAAACAGAAAGTCGTGTGCGTTTTCCCAACCGGTTTTTTTTCTATTTCAAGAAATATTTCTCTATAATTCTATTTTTAGAACTAGCTTATTGAATATGTTAATTTAGTCTTACTATTTATACTGCTGTTTCTTAAATAGCAAAAACACTAAGTGATTTATACATGATTGTCAAGTAGTATTTAATACTTTTCTCCGTAATGAGCTACAGGAATTTATGACGCAAAATACAAGACATAAATATTTGTCTTATTTAAATAAATAAATGTAGTCTTAAATACACGGAATAGTTTTTTTTAGAAAAAAAAAAAAGAACACTCAGTATTTCAGATTGGATTGGTCATCGTCGTTGAATGCATAAATTTTGTTTACCCCTTTCCTAGACAAATACATATGTTTTTTTTCCATAATCGTCCTTGTTTAATGGCGACGACCTTGAACAAAAGAAGTTATTTCCTCTTCTGACCATCCGATTATTATTTCTATAATTTAAGTTTAAACCAAAAACAATTTTTATTTTTATTTTTTAAATGTAGTTTGAATTTTGGGGGGTCATAGATTTTATTTTGGGGGATACTCACAATTAATTAAAATATTGCGCGTGTTTGGGGGGGCTGATCGCGTAGAGGGGGGAAATTGCATAAAAATGGTTCTTTTTATAATAATGTAAACAAAGTTTTTTTAATAGTATTCTAGAAATTAGTTAATGAATGCTCTCCACAACCTAAAATTGACTCAATGAAACATTTTTTGGGGCCAAAATTATTTTGGATTATTTTTCTAGGAAAATTTGGGCATTTTGAGGTTAGTTAGCTTTGAGGTTAGTTAGTTTTGAGGTTAGTTAGTCTTGAGGTTAGTTAGTTTTGAGGTTAGTTAGTTTTGAGATTAGTTAAGTTGAGGTTAGTTAGTTTTGAGGTTAGTTAGTTTGAGGTTAGTTAGTTTGAGGTTAGTTAGTTTTGAGGTTAGTTAGTCTTGAGGTTAGTTAGTTTTGAGGTTAGTTAGTTTTGAGATTAGTTAAGTTGAGGTTAGTTAGTTTTGAGGTTAGTTAGTTTGAGGTTAGTTAGTTTGAGGTTAGTTAGTTTGAGGTTAGTTAGTTTGAGGTTAGTTAGTTTGAGGTTAGTTAGTTTGAGGTTAGTTAGTTTGAGGTTAGTTAGTTTGAGGTTAGTTAGTTTGAGGTTAGTTAGTTTGAGGTTAGTTAGTTTGAGGTTAGTTAGTTTGAGGTTAGTTAGTTTGAGGTTAGTTAGTTTTGAGGTTAGTCTTGAGGTTAGTTAGTTTTGAGATTAGTTAAGTTGAGGTTAGTTAGTTTTGAGGTTAGTTAGTTTGAGGTTAGTTTATAAGAGTTTTCACGCTAATTTTTTTTTTGCCTTTTTTTTGGCATTGGCTTTCGCCATACAGCCAGCATCGTCTAGGTGCTTATCACTAGAATATCACTCACTCTCCATTCTTACTTATAAATACACTCGCTTCACACATTCATCCCTCTACTATATACAACTATTTACATAAACTACAACTAATGGATGGATCAGTACCTCCTATATTCCTGCCATCCTTATAGCTTAACCTACATTAAAATCACCGTAATCCTTCTCTAATCATTTTCTTGCACGCTAGATTTGTTAAAACATATGTGACATTGGAAATTTTTTTTTAAATTTTTGATTAAAGGTTTAACTGTTAATTAGGAGTCATGGACGAAGATGAATAGTTAACATACTTTACCACAAATTTTTACTTATTAACGTGCTTTTTTTTTCCTGAAGTTACTGGCGCCCGGGGTTGACCGCAGAATTAATCCGTCAAGGCCGCGTGGGGCTATAAGGATAATAAGGCCTGCAGGCCTATTAACTGGGCCACTGCAGGCTCAGAAAACACATGCATCGCATGGGCCTGGCAGATGGCTAGCCTTTGTAGGTTCTGTCAGGAAGAAGAGGAATCGGCACTGCACTTGTTTTGTCAGTGTGAGGGGCTTGTCTGGGGCTAAGGATGTTACTTCTCGGGGAGGAAAAAAAACCAAGGCCTGTGAGAGCTTTACCCAGGAGCCACTCTTCAGAATTAAGAGTTTGATTAAGCGGACGGGTCTGGAGGGTGAGCTCTAAAGTCGGGGAGCCACAATAGATCCATAGCGGTGGCGGTGGCGTAGGCCTTGAGGCCGCCATAGTCTAATCTAATCTTCTGGTGCCCGGAGCCTTTTTCCAGACTGCACTGTAGAGCCTTCGGACGATGTTCTCTCGTTACAGACAACATTGTCAATATCACCGGGACAGTGAGCAGTGTAAGAAGCTCCTTTTGGAAGAGAAGTTCTAAGAGCATATCCAACTTCTGCGGTACTTATACTTTGTACGTATTTAAATTACCCAGCATTGCCGGCTCAAAGGGAAGTATAAAATTCATTTCCTGCCCAAGGAGCAATAACATGAATAATAATATGTTTGCTGGTGAATTATTTTTTTTATTCCTCAGCATCTCTTACTACCCAATCATTAACCTAAATTCTTCCAAAATCATCAGGAAACCATTTATCGTCTCGTATTCCACTAATTATTACGAGACTATTAAAAAAAACAAACATATACCTAATTTACTTTTTCTTTTTTTTTTAACGTAATGATTTAGTTATTAGTATATCATCCTCATGTTTAAAACTATTAAATATGTCAGCTGGTTAAAAATAGACACGATGAATGATAGAAGATTTAAATTGCTTCTTGTATATTGTGTTGGTAACATTGGTATATTGTTGGTAACATTGACGATTGTGTAAAACTGGGCAGGTGGTGAGCTGTACTACTATAGTAGAGCTCCGTGTTGACACAACCAATGCTACATAGATATTAATAAGATAAATGGACCTTCAAACAAGGAATTTAATTGATAAATTTATGTAAGTCAAGGTATTTAAGAACAAGTTAAGAATTTCTCCTTTTTTTTATGTTAAATTCTGTTTAATTATTGAAAAGATATTTTTTTGGGCGGTTAAATTTTGATGTGACTCTAAAAATCTCCCCCCCTCCAAAAAAGTGAAAAATCCAGTAAAGTGGCACTTCCGTTACAGAAACTTCGATCGCTAAGATATAGTTGGACGTACGGAGGGGGCGGGGTACCAATTGATATTTTGTTTACTTTTTCTTTTTTGGATACAGGGAATTTAAAAACTTATTTAACCAGTTAAACGGTGGAATTTAGTTTTAAACCCCCCCCCTCTCAGTGTGCGGAATTAAAATCAGACAATGACGTGTATACACGTCGAACGCGCAGGGCAAAACCACTAAAAAGTTTACAATAGTCGTAATATAGTCACTGCAAGCGACTTTTTTCTGCAATCTCTCTCTGGGACTTGAGATTACCAGAGCTCATTCTGTGCTCATTCCAAAAATCTTGCACCGCTTCTTCACGTTATGCATTGCTCTAGTTATAACTAGGGACGCAAGAGCTTTTTTTTTTTACAAGGAAGATTTAGACTCATCAAGTAGTCCCTCTCCACGGAAATCTTTAGTAAAAGGCGAAAGATTTATTCGTTTTTAAGAGAGACCAGAGTTACAAGGAAGAAAAGAGCTTTTTTGAATTCTGTGCAAAATGAAATCATGCTCGTACTGAGGTCTGAACCTCTATCTGGGCATTGCACAAGGGTTGAGAGCTTCTATTTGTGTGAAGTAATTCCCCAATCTCTAATGCGGAGACCAAACATGTACAAATCACTTATCATTTGACTGAATCCTTCCACCCCCTCTCCGTACAAAAATACTTGGCAGTTCTATTGGTAAGTTAAAGGAAACATCCCACTAAATAATAATCTTATTGTATTTTATTAAAATTTCGAGTTTTTTTTATAGTTAATGGCAATTTTACGAGGGTCGTTTGAAAAGTCCGTGCAAAGTCAGAGAGATAGCACCACTGACGCGTATCGAGGTTATGTTTAGTTAGTAGCATCTCTTGGAAGAACACACACCAAGTTTCAGCCAGATCGGTCTATTTCTTTGTGTTTGGCATTCGTTTGAATCGAGGAAGTCGAGTGATTTTCAAAAAATGGACGAAAAAGAATTTCGTGTATTGATTAAACACTACTTTATGAAAGGCAAAACGCCTCAGGAGACTAAAGAGAAGCTTGATAAACATTATGGTGACTCTGCACCTTCGATTAGAACAGTTTATAAGTGGTTTCAAAATTTTCGGAGTGGCCATATGGGCACAAGTGACGCTGAACGTTCTGGACGCCCTGTTGAGGTTACTACTCCAGAAATCATTGATAAAATCCATGGTATGGTGATGGATGACAGAAGAGTGAAGGTGCGTGAGATTGCTAGTGCTGTGGGCATCTCGAATGAACGGGTACACAATATTTTGCATCAACATTTGGAGATGACAAAGCTATCCGCAAGATGGGTGCCGCGATTGCTCACGCTTGACCAAAAACGAAATCGTGTGAAGTGTTGCAAGGACGGTTTGCAGTTGTTCCAGAAGAATCCGCAGGACTTTAAGCGTCGTTTCGTCACTGTGGATAAAACATGGATACATCACTACACTCCTGAGACCAAAGAACAATCTAAACAATGGGTTACCAAGGGGGAATCTGCGCCAAAAAAGGCGAAGACCGTTCCTTCGGCCGGAAAGATTATGGCGATTGTCTTTTGGGATTCGCAAGGAATAATCCTCATCGATTATCTGGAAAAGGGTAAAACTATTACAGGTGCATATTATTCATCGTTATTGGACCGTTTGAAAACCGAGCTGCAAGAAAAACGCCCACGATTGGCCTACAAAAAAGTCCTTTTCCATCACGACAACGCACCAGCTCACACCTCAGCAGTTGTGGTCGCAAAATTAATGGAAATAGTGTTCCAAATCGTTTCACATCCCCCCTATTCTCCAGACTTGGCTCCTTCGGACTACTATTTGTTCCCCAATATGAAGAAATGGCTGGTGGGAAAAAGATTTTATTCAAACAAGGAGGTGATTGCAGAAACGAATGGCTATTTTTCAGACTTGGACCAATCCTATTATTCGGAAGGGATCAACAAACTAGAGCAGCGTTGGACGAAGTGTATAAGCCTAAAAGGAGACTATGTTGAAAAATAAAAAAGGTTTACCCCCAAAAATTAAGTAGTTTTTATTTTTGCACGGACTTTTCAAACGACCCTCTTATATTGTTTCACAACGAGTATACACCACGTCGAACGGCACCGTAATAGAGATTTGTGGTTTGACGTGTATACACGTCAAAAACGCTTAACTGGTTAATATTTTTTGTGTAAGGTGGTTAAGGAAATAAAATAGAAAAAATATTGAAATTATACCATGAAACAGAGAAAACAACGTAGATTTGCCAAATTACGTAAACAATTCTAATCATTGTACCATCAAATTTTTAAATTTAAAATAAAAATTCAATTAGAAATGAATCAATTATTGAAATTAATCAATTAATCAATAATACAGGTTATTAATGGCTATTTATGGTTCAACCAAAGTATGGAAACCATCATTTCATGAAAACGGGCCTGGTTAAGCTGAAAAGGCGGGAATGGCCGTCAATCCTTAGTAACGACACCAGAATGCTGCACTTAACTTAAAGGCGGGAACTAGGAGAAGCTTAATTTCAAGCTATTTCATTTAATTTCTCTTATCAACCCCCCCAAAATAAAACAAAATCCTTGAATCAATTTACACGCCATCACTAATTACGAAGTTATGTTTTGATGTCCAAGGTTAGGTTACATACTAAATAAATTTTAGTTAACATTTCAATGACATAGATGTCTCTGCTCTGTTAACAATAACATTAAATGTTTCTTTTTCAACATTAACATTATTAACATATTTATGGTTAAATAAAATGATAGTAAATGGTAATATTTAATTTCTTTATTAAATCTGTTAATTTTTTGGTGGTCGGGGTGTTATAGAGACTTGAAATTCTTTGTGCTATGAACGACTGTCACCGGATGGATGTGCAAATGTAGCATTTCATTTTGCTGTCTTACAGATTTAAGCAGTTTTAAGCATACGAGGGTCGTTTGAAAAGTCCGTGCAAAAATAAAAACTACTTAGTTTTTTGGGGTAAACCTTTTTTATTTTTCAACATAGTCTCCTTTTAGGCTTATACACTTCGTCCAACGCTGCTCTAGTTTGTTGATCCCTTCCGAATAATAGGATTTGTCCAAGTCTGAAAAATAGCCATTCGTTTCTGCAATCACCTCCTCGTTTGAATAAAATCTTTTTCCCGCCAGCCATTTCTTCATATTGGGGAAAAAATAGTAGTCCGAGGGAGCCAAGTCTAGAGAATAGGTGGGATGTGAAACGAGTTGGAACCCTATTTCCATTAATTTTGCGACCACAACTGCTGAGGTGTGAGCTGGTGCGTTGTCGTGATGGAAAAGGACATTTTTGTGGGCCAATCGTGGGCGTTTTTCTTGCAGCTCGGTTTTCAAACGGTCCAATAACGATGAATAATATGCACCTGTAATAGTTTTACTCTTTTCCAGATAGTCGATGAGGATTATTCCTTGCGAATCCCAAAAGACAATCGCCATAATCTTTCCGGCCGAAGGAACGGTCTTTTTTGGCGCAGATTCCCCCTTGGTAACCCATTGTTTAGATTGTTCTTTGGTCTCAGGAGTGTAGTGATGTATCATCCATGTTTCATCCACAGTGACGAAACGACGCTTAAAGTCCTGCGAATTCTTCTGGAACAGCTGCAAACCGTCCTTGCAACACTTCACACGATTTCGTTTTTGGTCAAGCGTGAGCAATCGCGGCACCCATCTTGCGGATAGCTTTGTCATGTCCAAATGTTGATGCAAAATTTTATGTACCCGTTCATTCGAGATGCCCACAGCACTAGCGATTTCACGCACCTTCACTCTTCTGTCATCCATCACCATATCATGGATTTTATCAATGATTTCTGGAGTAGTAACCTCAACAGGGCGTCCAGAACGTTCAGCCTCACTTGTGCCCATATGGCCACTCCGAAAATTTTGAAACCACTTATAAACTGTTCTAATCGAAGGTGCAGAGTCACCATAATGTTTATCAAGCTTCTCTTTAGTCTCCTGAGGCGTTTTGCCTTTCATAAAGTAGTGTTTAATCAACACACGAAATTCTTTTTCGTCCATTTTTTGAAAATCACTCGACTTCCTCGATTCAAACGAATGCCAAACACAAAGAAATAGACCGATCTGGCTGAAACTTGGTGTGTGTTCTTCCAAGAGATGCTACTAACTAAACATAACCTCGATACGCGCCAGTGGTGCTATCTCTCTGACTTTGCACGGAATTTTCAAACGACCCTCGTATGTATGATTCTGTAAAGATTTTTATTGCATTTATTATGTAACCCCCCCCCCCCAAATGAACTTTGAATTTTTTCTATTTTTTTTGAAGTTAATATAGCAAAAATTTAATTAGAATGTCCTTAAAGTTATTTATAGATCCTGTGGGAACGACGGCCCCGTTAACAATAGACATAATTCTACTTCTTGTTTCTCATTCCAAGTAATTAAATTTAAAAATGCTTCATGATTTAGTAAACCGTTCTCTCCCGTTTTTCAAGATTCAAGGATGAATTATCTTTGCAACAGTTTCTGCAGAACGAGGAACGAGGGGGGATTGATTATATTATCTCGAAATGGCAGGACAGTTTAAAGCCTCTATTTTTTTGGCGGTGGTTGCATTTCTCGCTAGAATTGAAAGTATGCCTATAAGTTGCAAAAGTACTTTATATTTTCATGCTAGAAATTAGGGCATGATAAGCTTGGAGCACCTGGTCATTCTTCTGCAATTCATATCTTCCAGGTGGACCAATAATGGGACGTGGGGGTAAACAAAAAAAAAAACAAGTTCTTAAAGGATATGTGAAGCAAAACATCCTTTGATAGATTCCTTTACAGACCTAGCCCCCTACATCATCTTAATCTGCGGTTGGCGTGTCTTTTGACATATGAATGTTAGGATTCTAAGAGTGGGCGACCTCGCAGCATCCATCCTTAAGGTGGCTGTCGACAGTCAAAAATTTTGATCCCGTGACCCGTCCAGGGTTGTAGTAAGTAATGCCTATGCCTATTTTTTTTTCCTTTTTTTTTGGCATTGACTTTCGCCATACAGCCAGCATCGTCTAGGTGCTTATCACTAGAATATCACTCACTCTCCATTCTTACTTATAAATACATTCGCTTCGCACATTCATCCCTCTACTATATACAACTATTTACATAAACTTACTTATTAAGCGGATAGATCAGTACTCTATATTTCTGCCATCCTTATAGCTTAACCGAAATTAAAATCACCGTAATCCTTCTCTAATCATTTTCTTGCATTCATTCTAATCGGCCGTAATATTTCTTTGATAGTTCTGCTATAGATTTAAGTACATCGATGTTGGGTGGAGAATATTATGTCTTCGTAGCGAAATGGTGCATCTAAATACCTGTCGTCAAACATTCGTTTCCTTTCTACTACATAACGTGGACATATCCATTATTATATGTTTGAAATCCTCCTCCTCATTGCAATCTACGCAAAGAGAAGAGAGGACCTTTAGTTGATCCTGTGAAGATACGATCCGCACCCAGCGTGGTCCGCTCTCAGCCTGCTTATTGTCGTAACAACCCATTTATTAGTGACTGTTCCCTTAAACCATGGTTGTCTAGGTAACTGATCTGCCATACTTTTATAGAATCTCCCTTTATTACCATTACTGTAATCTGTCTGCCATTTTTGGTTGCTTCATGCCTATTTTTTCAGGCAGGCTTTACGTCGAACTACCTAATTAGGTGTCGTGGACAGAGGCGACTAGCAAACATACTTTACTGTAAATTTCTCACATTAACCATTAAATAAAATCCAAGGCCTAAGACCAGGAATCGAACCCACTAACAAACAATAAATCTTAGCTTACAGGTCTCAACTAGAGCGTCCTAGTTCACGTTCACCTTTATATTAAAGTCCTAATGGGCAGAAACTCTGGTATTTATTTGTACTTCCAGGGTTGCTAGTTTAGATGTGATGAGGTCGCTCTAGGATCTCCCTCATAGTTGAAAGTTAAGGAGTATACCCCTTCTACACCATTTTTAGATGCATTTCCTTCCTTGTAAAATAAGGAATAAGGTGGCTACAACTCGTTGACTTCAGAATCTCCTCTGAATGCTCGACCGGGTGTCCCATAAAAGCGCCCCATTACCAATAATCCCCATATACAATTTGTTTTGAAATAATTTATTGCTTACATAATGATTTTGAAGTAAAAAAATATTTATTATTATTTTTGGATCGCATTTATTGATAAAAATGATGAAACTGCATCAAATAATCCCGTTTGATATTAAATCATAAACGCTTTCACTTAATGGAATCAGCTATCTGATACAGTTTGCTTAAGAACTGGCTGGGATTGCACATCTCGGTGACCTTGGTACCTTGTCACTTTAATGGTGTTATGTAAACAAAAACAATTTCCATTTTGGGCCATTTATCTTTATTTTTTGCTTAATTTTTTTGTAATTCGCGCGGTAAAAAAAAAAAGGCGAATTGCAATCATATGGAATTACGTTTTCATCTGTTTCTATGGCGTAAACAAACAGCTGGGCGCCAATTACCACAGATGTTAGAGCGCCAAAATTTATTTTAAATAAAGTTAGTAAATTTGTTTTCCTGTACTTTATAAAAATTGTCTTAAGGTTAGATTTTACTTTTGCACTTCAGTTTACTATGGGTGCGTTCCCACTAAGCGTTCACAACGATCAAGCTCATGGCCGCGCGGTTTTGCCCGTTCCACTTGCACTTGCGAACGTTACAATCGAAAACCCAAGTGGAATGGTCTATGGGCGTTTTAACCGTTCATGTAAACATTACAAATGGCGACCTCGAAAATAAGTCAGAAGCTTGAAGAGGTAGTTTTTTTAATTTTAACCCCGTTTATAAGCAGTTATAGTCAAACTTTATTAATTATTGGTAAAGTTGACTTATATTAAAAGTATATATATACAGGGTGACCAGAGTTATATGCTCCACCCACTTCTTTTTTAACGGCGGGAAATTTCGAAAAAATAAAAAACACGTATTTAATCATTTTTAGTCTAGTTTATTTTCAGTGAATGACCCATTTTTTTAAACCTCTGTATCTCGAGATACAGCATCCAACTTTGTTTTTTTCAAATGGAACGTTATATTTTTTGTTGTATATTTTTATAGCATTTGAGCTCCTAAAAAAAAAAAAAAAAAAAAAAAATTTTGAAATAGGTTAGGTTTTTCAAAAGTTATGGTAATTTAAAATATGAAAAACAAATTTCAGTTTATTGTCAAAATTACGTTATTTTTTTTAAAGAATCTGTTCGAACTGGGCACAATCAACGGAGAGGCAAGCCAAAACTCTGGGATTCCCACGCTTTGCTTGTAGCAGCACTTATGGTAGCGAAGTCAAGATCTAGGCCGGCTAGAGTTATTCGGCATTCCAGATCATCGATTGAAGCCACGGGATTAAGGATACTGTACACTTTATTTTTTAGGTATCCCCACAAAATATAGTCCATTTGGGTTAAGTCCGGAGATCGAGGTGGCCATTGGATGGGACAATGAGTCCTTACGCACTTTTAATGGAAATTTCTGTCCAGGTAACCTCGAACCACTCTCGCCGGGCAACCATTTTGTTGAAAATACATATCTAGCCGACGTTGTAGATGAACATCTTCAAGCAGAACTGGCAAAATGTCTCTTCAAAAAAAGTTAGATATCTTGCACCAGTTAATTTCTCTCTGTAGAAGTATGGGCCGATTAGTTGATTTCCTAAAACTCCACACCAAACGTTTGTAGAAAAAACAACCTGAACGTCGAATAACTCTAGCCGGCCTAGATCTTGACTTCGCTACCATAAGTGCTGCTACAAGCAAAGCGTGGGAATCCCAGAGTTTTGTCTTGCCTCTCCGTTGATTGTGCCCAGTTCGAACAGATTCTTTAAAAAAAATAACGTAATTTTGACAATAAACTGAAATTTGTTTTTCATATTTTAAATTACCATAACTTTTGAAAAACCTAACCTATTTCAATTTTTTTTTTTTTTTTTTTAGGAGCTCAAATGCTATAAAAATATGCAACAAAAAATATAACGTTCCATTTGAAAAACAAAAGTTGGATGCTGTATCTCGAGATACAGGGGTATAAAAAAATGGGTCAATCACTGAAAATAAACTAGACTAAAAATGATTAAATACGTGTTTTTTATTTTTTCGAAATTTCCCGCCGTTAAAAAAAAAATGTGGGTGGAGCATATAACTCTGGTCACCCTGTATATGTAATTCAATTTTTATATTACATGTTCGTGAAGTTTATCAACTTTACGTTTAAATAAAATTAAAATGTCTTTTGTGACAACATTAGGATATTTATTAATGCAACGTAATAATGCTTTAGAAAGTTCTTCATCTAGTTCCGACGAAAAGTGGAATGCAATTTTATACAAAATCGCAATAGTGAAAAGCGAAAACTTAGGCCACCGTATTATTAACTATCAAAGTGTAATTAATTGGCCGTTATTCAGTGATTTAGTATGTTAAGGGATAAGTAATTTTTCATTTTATTATTTTTTTTAGACTTTCGAGAAACACATTCGCTTATTTACATGAGATAATACTTTTATTTTACCTGATATAATTTTTGTCGGTCGCCATCTTTGCTTTTAAAAAATTGCGCCAAATTTTTGAACGCCCACTTTGACCCCAGCTATTTAGTGTCACATTTTCGCCACGACCACTATGACCGCGGTCGACATGTGGAAGACGGCTGAAGTTTATATTTTGATCGTTGTGAGCGCTTAGTGGAACGGCACCCTATATAATCTGCTGTCTTTACCTTCCAATGCTCGAGAGGTTATCAGCGGTTTCCCTTTTAGGTATAGAACTTGCATACACGTGTAACCTTAACCTAATTCCTAGTTGAAACCATTTTGGAACCCGTACCAATAAGGTTTTTTGCATATCTAACAGTGTTCAAATTCTTGTCTTAGAGAGTTATATGTATTGATTATCACCAGTGTTTATTTTTCTTGAAACATTAAAACGAAACAATGGACCAAACAATACTTAACAATAAAAGCACTGTTATCCTTGTGTTTGAGTCAAGGCTTTATAAAAACAAATGTATAGGCATATGTATGCAATAGATATTTTTAATGGTATTGTTTATAAATTCTTTTCCTAATGTACTAGGCAATGATAATTCAGATAATTTAAAATGCTAATTATTGATTCCTCTTTTAATGTTTTTTAAATTTTATTCATTGGTTAAACAAACAATTGAATTTTATTTTATTTTTTTAACAATTCTTTAAAATGAATGACCAAGCTGAAAAGGTACTTGGAAAATTTTGCGATAAATATGTAAGGGAAAGTTTTATTGAATGCTGAAATCTGTTTCTCGGGTCCTCGATTTCGAGCAAGGGATGCGGTTACCTGTGGGCATCTTAAGGTAACATATTTAATGGAAGAGGAACCGTTCCGCTCTTGAAGAAGGAAACCTGTTTATGGGACGCCAGACAGCCGAAGCTATCCCGAGAACCGTAGTCTTGGTCCAAATTAAAATATTCTTAAGGGTGTCTCGAGATAGGATCACACTCCGGCGGGAAGGGCAAGGTTCTGTAAAAGGAAACGTAGACGAAGGGAAGCTGAAATTCTTTCTCTTACATTGAGATGAAACTTTAAAAAAAAACAAAACAAGGAAGCGCAATAATCGATCCATTTTCATTTAAGAGTACGTCTTAAAAACATCATTATCGGTAGCCCAAATCGAGAATAGATTCGATAATAAGCATCAGCTGAGATCAGCTAATTAAATCCCCTCAAGCAATAAAGGAACCCCGCCTTCCACCACTCTTAGCTATTTCCTACAATTAATAGCCAAATCATTTGATAAGAATTGAGACAGACTGTGTTGTTCTGGATAAAGACAGAAGTAATAGGTGATGTAAACAAGATATCGCTTCATTAGGTATGACGTAAGCAACTGGGCAACGCTAATTCAGTGAGGAGAATTCCCCCTGGATAGGTTATCCCGTAGGTTGAAAGACCTGGATTATTAAAAAAAAAAACGAACACACTTCATGCAAGGAATTTTTTATTCCCATCAATTCTGTTGCTTCGATCAATTATTTCAAGGTTACGGACAGTTCTTTTTCAACATGTTCGGAATTTTCCATAGACCAATGAGGTGAATGTAGTACATTTATTATTAATTATACACGTAATATATATTAATTTTATTAATTTATAAGTATTGTTTTCTTCAAATAAATTAATGCCAGGGAATCCTCTCCTGTATCTATATTATACATTTTAGATAAATTATATATTTCAAAAAAAATGCTTACACCAACATTCATCAATGATTTCATTCATTTATTTATTTTTTAAATAAAAATCCTCGGTTTAAGTTCATTTTTCGATTAAAGTGATTGTTACTTTATGTAGTAGTCAAACGTTAAGAATAATAGGTTATAATTAATCTGGCTTTATATAAAATAATATAGTTTTCTTCAACTACATTCTTAATCAGGTGTTCTCACAATGTTGTATTTATACTCGTATATGTAATATAATGTAGATAAGGATATGCATATTTATATGATAGCCAATGAATTATTAAAGTATTTTCCTACAAGTACTATCTCTTTATGGAGGCATCTTTGGTCTATAACTGTATCGTAAAAATCTGTCGAGTAGGAAACGAGATATTTGGAGTTAAATTTTGGTATCGTTTAAAACAATGAAATCTTTAACTTCAAATATCTCGTAAACTACTCGATAGATTTTGTTTATATTTTACCTCTATATGGAGGCTTCTTTTGTCTATAATTGTATAAAATTTCGTAAAAATCTGTCAAGTAGGAAACGAGATATTTAGAGTTAAATTTTGGTTTCGTTTAGAACAATGAAATCATTAACTTCAAATATCTCGTAAACTACTCGATAGATTTTGTTTATATTTTACCTCTTTATGGAGGCTTCTTTTGTCTATAATTGTATAAAATTTCGTAAAAATCTGTCGAGTAGGAAACGAGATATTTTGAGTTCAATTTTGGTTTCGTTAAAACATTGAAATCTTTAACTTCAAATATCTCGTAAACTACTCAATAGATTTTGTTTATATTTTACCTCTTTATGGGGGCTTCTTTTGTCTATAATTGTATAAAATTTCGTAAAAATCTGTCGAGTAGGAAACGAGATATTTTGAGTTCAATTTTGGTTTCGTTAAAACATTGAAATCTTTAACTTCAAATATCTCGTAAACTACTCAATAGATTTTGTTTATATTTTACCTCTTTATGGGGGCTTCTTTTGTCTATAATTGTATAAAATTTCGTAAAAATCTGTCGAGTAGGAAACGAGATATTTGGAGTTAAATTTTGGTTTCGTTTAGAACAATGAAATCATTAACTTCAAATATCTCGGTAACTACTCCATAGATTTTGTTTATATTTTACCTCTTTATGGGGGCTTCTTTTGTCTATAATTGTATAAAATTTCGTAAAAATCTGTCGAGTAGGAAACGAGATATTTAGAGTTAAATTTTGGTTTCGTTTAAAACAATGAAATCTTTAACTTCAAATATCTCGTAAACTACTCGATAGATTTTGTTTATATTTTACCTCTT
This sequence comes from Rhodnius prolixus, assembly GCF_049639745.1. NCBI lineage: Eukaryota > Metazoa > Arthropoda > Insecta > Hemiptera > Reduviidae > Rhodnius > Rhodnius prolixus. The sequence goes on along the minus strand of NW_027411582.1, from coordinate 37,648,363 downwards.
TATGGGGGCTTCTTTTGTCTATAATTGTATAAAATTTCGTAAAAATCTGTCGAATAGGAAACGAGATATTTTGAGTTCAATTTTGGTTTCGTTTAAAACAGTAAAATCTCTAACTACAAATATATCGTTAACTACTCCATAGATTTTGTTTATATTTTACCTCTTTATGGAGGCTTCTTTTGTCTATAATTGTATAAAATTTCGTAAAAATTTCTAGAGTAGGAAACGAGATATTTAGAGTAAAATTTTGGTTTCGTTTAGAACAATGAAATCTTTAACTTCAAATATCTCGGTAACTACTCGATAGATTTTGTTTATATTTTACCTCTTTATGGAGGCTTCTTTTGTCTATAATTGTATAAAATTTCGTAAAAATACGTCGAGTAGGAAACGAGATATTTAGAGTTAAATTTTGGTTTCGTTTAAAACAATGAAATCTTTAACTTCAAATATCTCGTAAACTACTCGATAGATTTTGTTTATATTTTACCTCTTTATGGAGGCTTCTTTTGTCTATAATTGTATAAAATTTCGTAAAAATCTGTCGAGTAGGAAACGAGATATTTAGAGTTAAATTTTGGTTTCGTTTAAAACAATGAAATCTTTAACTTCAAATATCTCGTAAACTACTCGATAGATTTTGTTTATATTTTACCTCTTTATGGAAGCTTCGTTTGTCTATAATTGTATAAAATTTCGTAAAAATCTGTCGAGTAGGAAACGAGATATTTAGAGTTAAATTTTGGTTTCGTTTAAAACAATGAAATCTTTAACTTCAAATATCTCGTAAACTACTCGATAGATTTTGTTTATATTTTACCTCTTTATGGGGGCTTCTTTTGTCTATAATTGTATAAAATTTCGTAAAAATCTGTCGAATAGGAAACGAGATATTTTGAGTTCAATTTTGGTTTCGTTTAAAACAGTAAAATCTCTAACTACAAATATATCGTTAACTACTCCATAGATTTTGTTTATATTTTACCTCTTTATGGAGGCTTCTTTTCTCTATAATTGTATAAAATTTCGTAAAAATCTGTCGAGTAGGAAACGAGATATTTAGAGTTAAATTTTGGATTCGTTTAGAACAATGAAATTTTTAACTTCAAATATCTTGTAAACTACTCGATAGATTTTGTTTATATTTTACCTCCTTATGGGGGCTTCTTTTGTCTATAATTGTATAAAATTTCGTAAAAATCTGTCGAATAGGAAACGAGATATTTTGAGTTCAATTTTGGTTTCTTTTAAAAAAGTAAAATCTCTAACTACAAATATATCGTTAACTACTCGATAGATTTTGTTTATATTTTACCTCTTTATGGAGGCTTCTTTTGTCTATAATTGTATAAAATTTCGTAAAAATTTCTCGAGTAGGAAACGAGATATTTAGAGTAAAATTTTGGTTTCGTTTAGAACAATGAAATCTTTAACTTCAAATATCTCGGTAACTACTCGATAGATTTTGTTTATATTTTACCTCTTTATGGAGGCTTCTTTTGTCTATAATTGTATAAAATTTCGTAAAAATCTGTCGAATAGGAAACGAGATATTTTGTGTTCAATTTTGGTTTCGTTTAAAACAATGAAATCTTTAACTTCAAATATCTCGTAAACTACTCGATAGATTTTGTTTATATTTTACCTCTTTATGGGGGCTTCTTTTGTGTATAATTGAATAAAATTTCGTAAAAATCTGTCGAGTAGGAAACGAGATATTTTGAGTTCAATTTTGGTTTCTTTAAAACATTGAAATCTTTAACTTCAAATATCTCGTAAACTACTCAATAGATTTTGTTTATATTTTACTTCTTTATGGGGGCTTCTTTTGTCTATAATTGAATAAAATTTCGTAAAAATCTGTCGAGTAGGAAACGAGATATTTTGAGTTAAATTTTGGTTTCGTTTAAAACAATGAAATCTTTAACTTCAAATATCTCGTAAACTACTCGATAGATTTTGCTTATATTTTACCTCTTTATGGAGGCTTCTTTTGTCTATAATTGTATAAAATTTCGTAAAAATCTGTCGAATAGGAAACGAGATATTTTGAGTTCAATTTTGGTTTCGTTTAAAACAGTAAAATGTCTAACTACAAATATATCGTTAACTACTCGATAGATTTTGTTTATATTTTACCTCTTCATGGAGGCTTCTTTTGTCTATAATTGTATAAAATTTCGTAAAAATCTGTCGAGTAGGAAACGAGATATTTAGAGTTAAATTTTGGTTTCGTTTAAAACAATGAAATCTTTAACTTCAAATATCTCGTAAACTACTCGATAGATTTTGTTTATATTTTACCTCTTTATGGAGGCTTCTTTTATCTATAATTGTATAAAATTTCGTAAAAATCTGTCGAGTAGGAAACGAGATATTTAGAGTTAAATTTTGGTTTCGTTTGAAACAATGAAATCTTTAACTTCAAATATCTCGTAAACTACTCGATAGATTTTGTTTATATTTTACCTATTTTGTCTATAATTGTATATAATTTCGTAAAAATCTGTCGAGTAGGAAACGAGATATTTAGAGTTAAATTTTGGTTTCGTTTAAAACAATGAAATCTTTAACTTCAACTATCTCGTAAACTACTCAATACATTTTGTTTATATTTTACCTCTTTATGGAGGCTTCTTTTGTCTATAATTGTATAAAATTTCGTAAAAATCTGTCGAGTAGGAAACGAGATATTTAGAGTTAAATTTTGGTTTCGTTTAAAACAATGAAATCTTAACTTCAAATATCTCGTAAACTACTCGATAGATTTTGTTTATATTTTACCTCTTTATGGAGGCTTCTTTTGTCTATAATTGTATAAAATTTCGTAAAAATCTGTCGAGTAGGAAACGAGATATTTAGAGTTAAATTTTGGTTTCGTTTAAAACAATGAAATCTTTAACTTCAAATATCTCGTAAACTACTCGATAGATTTTGTTTATATTTTACCCCTTTATGGAGGCTTCTTTTGTCTATAATTGTATAAAATTTCGTAAAAATTTGTCGAGTAGGAAACGAGATATTTAGAGTAAAATTTTGGTTTCGTTTAGAACAATGAAATCATTAACTTCAAATACCTCGTAAACTACTCGATAGATTTTGTTTATATTTTACCTCTTTATGGGGGCTTCTTTTGTCTATAATTGAATAAAATTTCGTAAAAATCTGTCGAGTAGGAAACGAGATATTTGGAGTTAAATTTTGGTTTCGTTTAAAACAATGAAATCTTTAACTTCAAATATCTCGGTAACTACTCGATAGATTTTGTTTATATTTTACCTCTTTATGGAGGCTTCTTTTGTCTATAATTGTATAAAATTTCGTAAAAATCTGTCGAGTAGGAAACGAGATATTTAGAGTTAAATTTTGGTTTCGTTTAGAACAATGAAATCATTAACTTCAAATATCTCGTAAACTACTCGATAGATTTTGTTTATATTTTACCTCTTTATGGGGGCTTCTTTTGTCTATAATTGTATTAAATTTCGTAAAAATCTGTCGTATAGGAAACGAGATATTTTGAGTTCAATTTTGGTTTCGTTTAAAACAGTAAAATCTCTAACTACAAATATATCGTTAACTACTCGATAGATTATGTTTATATTTTACCTCTTTATGAAGGATTCTTTTGTCTATAATTGTATAAAATTTCGTAAAAATCTGTCGAGTAGGAAACGAGATATTTAGAGTTAAATTTTGGTTTCGTTTAGAACAATGAAATAATTTAACTTCAAATATCTCGTAAACTACTCGATAGATTTTGTTTATATTTTACCTCTTTATGGGGGCTTCTTTTGTCTATAATTGTATAAAATTTCGTAAAAATCTGTCGAATAGGAAACGAGATATTTTGAGTTAAATTTTGGATTCGTTTAGAACAATGAAATTTTTAACTTCAAATATCTTGTAAACTACTCGATAGATTTTGTTTATATTTTACCTCTTTATGGGGGCTTCTTTTGTCTATAATTGTATAAAATTTCGTAAAAATCTGTCGAATAGGAAACGAGATATTTTGAGTTCAATTTTGGTTTCTTTTAAAAAAGTAAAATCTCTAACTACAAATATATCGTTAACTACTCGATAGATTTTGTTTATATTTTACCTCTTTATGGAGGCTTCTTTTATCTATAATTGTATAAAATTTCGTAAAAATTTCTCGAGTAGGAAACGAGATATTTAGAGTAAAATTTTGGTTTCGTTTAGAACAATGAAATCTTTAACTTCAAATATCTCGGTAACTACTCGATAGATTTTGTTTATATTTTACCTCTTTATGGAGGCTTCTTTTGTCTATAATTGTATAAAATTTCGTAAAAATCTGTCGAGTAGGAAACGAGATATTTGGAGTTAAATTTTGGTTTCGTTTAGAACAATGAAATCATTAACTTCAAATATCTCGGTAACTACTCGATAGATTTTGTTTATATTTTACCTCTTTATGGGGGCTTCTTTTGTCTATAATTGTATAAAATTTCGTAAAAATCTGTCGAGTAGGAAACGAGATATTTAGAGTTAAATTTTGGTTTCGTTTAAAACAATGAAATCTTTAACTTCAAATATCTCGTAAACTACTCGATAGATTTTGTTTATATTTTACCTCTTTATGGGGGCTTCTTTTGTCTATAATTGTATAAAATTTCGTAAAAATCTGTCGAATAGGAAACGAGATATTTTGAGTTCAATTTTGGTTTCGTTTAAAACAGTAAAATCTCTAACTACAAATATATCGTTAACTACTCCATAGATTTTGTTTATATTTTACCTCTTTATGGAGGCTTCTTTTGTCTATAATTGTATAAAATTTCGTAAAAATTTCTAGAGTAGGAAACGAGATATTTAGAGTAAAATTTTGGTTTCGTTTAGAACAATGAAATCTTTAACTTCAAATATCTCGGTAACTACTCGATAGATTTTGTTTATATTTTACCTCTTTATGGAGGCTTCTTTTGTCTATAATTGTATAAAATTTCGTAAAAATACGTCGAGTAGGAAACGAGATATTTAGAGTTAAATTTTGGTTTCGTTTAAAACAATGAAATCTTTAACTTCAAATATCTCGTAAACTACTCGATAGATTTTGTTTATATTTTACCTCTTTATGGAGGCTTCTTTTGTCTATAATTGTATAAAATTTCGTAAAAATCTGTCGAGTAGGAAACGAGATATTTAGAGTTAAATTTTGTTTTCGTTTAAAACAATGAAATCTTTAACTTCAAATATCTCGTAAACTACTCCATAGATTTTGTTTATATTTTACCTCTTTATGGAGGCTTCTTTTGTCTATAATTGTATAAAATTTCGTAAAAATCTGTCGAGTAGGAAACGAGATATTTAGAGTTAAATTTTGGATTCGTTTAGAACAATGAAATTTTTAACTTCAAATATCTTGTAAACTACTCGATAGATTTTGTTTATATTTTACCTTTTTATGGGGGCTTCTTTTGTCTATAATTGTATAAAATTTCGTAAAAATCTGTCGAATAGGAAACGAGATATTTTGAGTTCAATTTTGGTTTCTTTTAAAAAAGTAAAATCTCTAACTACAAATATATCGTTAACTACTCGATAGATTTTGTTTATATTTTACCTCTTTATGGAGGCTTCTTTTGTCTATAATTGTATAAAATTTCGTAAAAATTTCTCGAGTAGGAAACGAGATATTTAGAGTAAAATTTTGGTTTCGTTTAGAACAATGAAATCTTTAACTTCAAATATCTCGGTAACTACTCGATAGATTTTGTTTATATTTTACCTCTTTATGGAGGCTTCTTTTGTCTATAATTGTATAAAATTTCGTAAAAATCTGTCGAATAGGAAACGAGATATTTTGTGTTCAATTTTGGTTTCGTTTAAAACAATGAAATCTTTAACTTCAAATATCTCGTAAACTACTCAATAGATTTTGTTTATATTTTACCTCTTTATGGGGGCTTCTTTTGTCTATAATTGAATAAAATTTCGTAAAAATCTGTCGAGTAGGAAACGAGATATTTTGAGTTCAATTTTGGTTTCTTTAAAACATTGAAATCTTTAACTTCAAATATCTCGTAAACTACTCGATAGATTTTGTTTATATTTTACCTCTTTATGGGGGCTTCTTTTGTCTATAATTGTATAAAATTTCGTAAAAATCTGTCGAATAGGAAACGAGATATTTTTAGTTCAATTTTGGTTTCGTTTAAAACAGTAAAATCTCTAACTACAAATATATCGTTAACTACTCCATAGATTTTGTTTATATTTTACCTCTTTATGGAGGCTTCTTTTGTCTATAATTGTATAAAATTTCGTAAAAATCTGTCGAGTAGGAAACAAGATATTTAGAGTTAAATTTTGGATTCGTTTAGAACAATGAAATTTTTAACTTCAAATATCTTGTAAACTACTCGATAGATTTTGTTTATATTTTACCTTTTTATGGGGGCTTCTTTTGTCTATAATTGTATAAAATTTCGTAAAAATCTGTCGAATAGGAAACGAGATATTTTGAGTTCAATTTTGGTTTCTTTTAAAAAAGTAAAATCTCTAACTACAAATATATCGTTAACTACTCGATAGATTTTGTTTATATTTTACCTCTTTATGGAGGCTTCTTTTGTCTATAATTGTATAAAATTTCGTAAAAATTTCTCGAGTAGGAAACGAGATATTTAGAGTAAAATTTTGGTTTCGTTTAGAACAATGAAATCTTTAACTTCAAATATCTCGGTAACTACTCGATAGATTTTGTTTATATTTTACCTCTTTATGGAGGCTTCTTTTGTCTATAATTGTATAAAATTTCGTAAAAATCTGTCGAATAGGAAACGAGATATTTTGTGTTCAATTTTGGTTTCGTTTAAAACAATGAAATCTTTAACTTCAAATATCTCGTAAACTACTCGATAGATTTTGTTTATATTTTACCTCTTTATGGGGGCTTCTTTTGTCTATAATTGAATAAAATTTCGTAAAAATCTGTCGAGTAGGAAACGAGATATTTTGAGTTCAATTTTGGTTTCTTTAAAACATTGAAATCTTTAACTTCAAATATCTCGTAAACTACTCAATAGATTTTGTTTATATTTTACTTCTTTATGGGGGCTTCTTTTGTCTATAATTAAATAAAATTTCGTAAAAATCTGTCGAGTAGGAAACGAGATATTTTGAGTTAAATTTTGGTTTCGTTTAAAACAATGAAATCTTTAACTTCAAATATCTCGTAAACTACTCGATAGATTTTGCTTATATTTTACCTCTTTATGGAGGCTTCTTTTGTCTATAATTGTATAAAATTTCGTAAAAATCTGTCGAATAGGAAACGAGATATTTTGAGTTCAATTTTGGTTTCGTTTAAAACAGTAAAATCTCTAACTACAAATATATCGTTAACTACTCGATAGATTTTGTTTATATTTTACCTCTTCATGGAGGCTTCTTTTGTCTATAATTGTATAAAATTTCGTAAAAATCTGTCGAGTAGGAAACGAGATATTTAGAGTTAAATTTTAGTTTCGTTTAGAACAATGAAATCATTAACTTCAAATATCTCGTAAACTACTCGATAGATTTTGTTTATATTTTACCTCTTTATGGGGGCTTCTTTTGTCTATAATTGTATTAAATTTCGTAAAAATCTGTCGTATAGGAAACGAGATATTTTGAGTTCAATTTTGGTTTCGTTTAAAACAGTAAAATCTCTAACTACAAATATATCGTTAACTACTCGATAGATTATGTTTATATTTTACCTCTTTATGAAGGATTCTTTTGTCTATAATTGTATAAAATTTCGTAAAAATCTGTCGAGTAGGAAACGAGATATTTAGAGTTAAATTTTGGTTTCGTTTAGAACAATGAAATAATTTAACTTCAAATATCTCGTAAACTACTCGATAGATTTTGTTTATATTTTACCTCTTTATGGGGGCTTCTTTTGTCTATAATTGTATAAAATTTCGTAAAAATCTGTCGAATAGGAAACGAGATATTTTGAGTTAAATTTTGGATTCGTTTAGAACAATGAAATTTTTAACTTCAAATATCTTGTAAACTACTCGATAGATTTTGTTTATATTTTACCTCTTTATGGGGGCTTCTTTTGTCTATAATTGTATAAAATTTCGTAAAAATCTGACGAATAGGAAACGAGATATTTTGAGTTCAATTTTGGTTTCGTTTAAAACAGTAAAATCTCTAACTACAAATATATCGTTAACTACTCCATAGATTTTGTTTATATTTTACCTCTTTATGGAGGCTTCTTTTGTCTATAATTGTATAAAATTTCGTAAAAATTTCTCGAGTAGGAAACGAGATATTTAGAGTAAAATTTTGGTTTCGTTTAGAACAATGAAATCTTTAACTTCAAATATCTCGGTAACTACTCGATAGATTTTGTTTATATTTTACCTCTTTATGGAGGCTTCTTTTGTCTATAATTGTATAAAATTTCGTAAAAATCTGTCGAATAGGAAACGAGATATTTTGTGTTCAATTTTGGTTTCGTTTAAAACAATGAAATCTTTAACTTCAAATATCTCGTAAACTACTCGATAGATTTTGTTTATATTTTACCTCTTTATGGGGGCTTCTTTTGTGTATAATTGAATAAAATTTCGTAAAAATCTGTCGAGTAGGAAACGAGATATTTTGAGTTCAATTTTGGTTTCTTTAAAACATTGAAATCTTTAACTTCAAATATCTCGTAAACTACTCAATAGATTTTGTTTATATTTTACTTCTTTATGGGGGCTTCTTTTGTCTATAATTGAATAAAATTTCGTAAAAATCTGTCGAGTAGGAAACGAGATATTTTGAGTTAAATTTTGGTTTCGTTTAAAACAATGAAATCTTTAACTTCAAATATCTCGTAAACTACTCGATAGATTTTGCTTATATTTTACCTCTTTATGGAGGCTTCTTTTGTCTATAATTGTATAAAATTTCGTAAAAATCTGTCGAATAGGAAACGAGATATTTTGAGTTCAATTTTGGTTTCGTTTAAAACAGTAAAATGTCTAACTACAAATATATCGTTAACTACTCGATAGATTTTGTTTATATTTTACCTCTTCATGGAGGCTTCTTTTGTCTATAATTGTATAAAATTTCGTAAAAATCTGTCGAGTAGGAAACGAGATATTTTGAGTTCAATTTTGGTTTCTTTAAAACATTGAAATCTTTAACTTCAAATATCTCGTAAACTACTCGATAGATTTTGTTTATATTTTACCTCTTTATGGGGGCTTCTTTTGTCTATAATTGTATAAAATTTCGTAAAAATCTGTCGAATAGGAAACGAGATATTTTTAGTTCAATTTTGGTTTCGTTTAAAACAGTAAAATCTCTAACTACAAATATATCGTTAACTACTCCATAGATTTTGTTTATATTTTACCTCTTTATGGAGGCTTCTTTTGTCTATAATTGTATAAAATTTCGTAAAAATCTGTCGAGTAGGAAACAAGATATTTAGAGTTAAATTTTGGATTCGTTTAGAACAATGAAATTTTTAACTTCAAATATCTTGTAAACTACTCGATAGATTTTGTTTATATTTTACCTTTTTATGGGGGCTTCTTTTGTCTATAATTGTATAAAATTTCGTAAAAATCTGTCGAATAGGAAACGAGATATTTTGAGTTCAATTTTGGTTTCTTTTAAAAAAGTAAAATCTCTAACTACAAATATATCGTTAACTACTCGATAGATTTTGTTTATATTTTACCTCTTTATGGAGGCTTCTTTTGTCTATAATTGTATAAAATTTCGTAAAAATTTCTCGAGTAGGAAACGAGATATTTAGAGTAAAATTTTGGTTTCGTTTAGAACAATGAAATCTTTAACTTCAAATATCTCGGTAACTACTCGATAGATTTTGTTTATATTTTACCTCTTTATGGAGGCTTCTTTTGTCTATAATTGTATAAAATTTCGTAAAAATCTGTCGAATAGGAAACGAGATATTTTGTGTTCAATTTTGGTTTCGTTTAAAACAATGAAATCTTTAACTTCAAATATCTCGTAAACTACTCGATAGATTTTGTTTATATTTTACCTCTTTATGGGGGCTTCTTTTGTCTATAATTGAATAAAATTTCGTAAAAATCTGTCGAGTAGGAAACGAGATATTTTGAGTTCAATTTTGGTTTCTTTAAAACATTGAAATCTTTAACTTCAAATATCTCGTAAACTACTCAATAGATTTTGTTTATATTTTACTTCTTTATGGGGGCTTCTTTTGTCTATAATTAAATAAAATTTCGTAAAAATCTGTCGAGTAGGAAACGAGATATTTTGAGTTAAATTTTGGTTTCGTTTAAAACAATGAAATCTTTAACTTCAAATATCTCGTAAACTACTCGATAGATTTTGCTTATATTTTACCTCTTTATGGAGGCTTCTTTTGTCTATAATTGTATAAAATTTCGTAAAAATCTGTCGAATAGGAAACGAGATATTTTGAGTTCAATTTTGGTTTCGTTTAAAACAGTAAAATCTCTAACTACAAATATATCGTTAACTACTCGATAGATTTTGTTTATATTTTACCTCTTCATGGAGGCTTCTTTTGTCTATAATTGTATAAAATTTCGTAAAAATCTGTCGAGTAGGAAACGAGATATTTAGAGTTAAATTTTAGTTTCGTTTAGAACAATGAAATCATTAACTTCAAATATCTCGTAAACTACTCGATAGATTTTGTTTATATTTTACCTCTTTATGGGGGCTTCTTTTGTCTATAATTGTATTAAATTTCGTAAAAATCTGTCGTATAGGAAACGAGATATTTTGAGTTCAATTTTGGTTTCGTTTAAAACAGTAAAATCTCTAACTACAAATATATCGTTAACTACTCGATAGATTATGTTTATATTTTACCTCTTTATGAAGGATTCTTTTGTCTATAATTGTATAAAATTTCGTAAAAATCTGTCGAGTAGGAAACGAGATATTTAGAGTTAAATTTTGGTTTCGTTTAGAACAATGAAATAATTTAACTTCAAATATCTCGTAAACTACTCGATAGATTTTGTTTATATTTTACCTCTTTATGGGGGCTTCTTTTGTCTATAATTGTATAAAATTTCGTAAAAATCTGTCGAATAGGAAACGAGATATTTTGAGTTAAATTTTGGATTCGTTTAGAACAATGAAATTTTTAACTTCAAATATCTTGTAAACTACTCGATAGATTTTGTTTATATTTTACCTCTTTATGGGGGCTTCTTTTGTCGATAATTGTATAAAATTTCGTAAAAATCTGACGAATAGGAAACGAGATATTTAGAGTTAAATTTTGGTTTCGTTTAAAACAGTAAAATCTCTAACTACAAATATATCGTTAACTACTCCATAGATTTTGTTTATATTTTACCTCTTTATGGAGGCTTCTTTTGTCTATAATTGTATAAAATTTCGTAAAAATCTGTCGAGTAGGAAACGAGATATTTAGAGTTAAATTTTGGTTTCGTTTAAAACAATGAAATCTTTAACTTCAAATATCTCGTAAACTACTCGATAGATTTTGTTTATATTTTACCTCTTTATGGAGGCTTCTTTTGTCTATAATTGTATAAAATTTCGTAAAAATCTGTCGAGTAGGAAACGAGATATTTAGAGTTAAATTTTGGTTTCGTTTAAAACAATGAAATCTTTAACTTCAAATATCTCGTAAACTACTCGATAGATTTTGTTTATATTTTACCCCTTTATGGAGGCTTCTTTTGTCTATAATTGTATAAAATTTCGTAAAAATTTGTCGAGTAGGAAACGAGATATTTAGAGTAAAATTTTGGTTTCGTTTAGAACAATGAAATCATTAACTTCAAATACCTCGTAAACTACTCGATAGATTTTGTTTATATTTTACCTCTTTACGGGGGCTTCTTTAGTCTATAATTGAATAAAATTTCGTAAAAATCTGTCGAGTAGGAAACGAGATATTTAGAGTTAAATTTTGGTTTCGTTTAAAACAATGAAATCTTTAACTTCAAATATCTCGGTAACTACTCGATAGATTTTGTTTATATTTTACCTCTTTATGGAGGCTTCTTTTGTCTATAATTGTATAAAATTTCGTAAAAATCTGTCGAGTAGGAAACGAGATATTTAGAGTTAAATTTTGGTTTCGTTTAGAACAATGAAATCATTAACTTCAAATATCTCGTAAACTACTCGATAGATTTTGTTTATATTTTACCTCTTTATGGGGGCTTCTTTTGTCTATAATTGTATTAAATTTCGTAAAAATCTGTCGTATAGGAAACGAGATATTTTGAGTTCAATTTTGGTTTCGTTTAAAACAGTAAAATCTCTAACTACAAATATATCGTTAACTACTCGATAGATTATGTTTATATTTTACCGCTTTATGAAGGATTCTTTTGTCTATAATTGTATAAAATTTCGTAAAAATCTGTCGAGTAGGAAACGAGATATTTAGAGTTAAATTTTGGTTTCGTTTAGAACAATGAAATAATTTAACTTCAAATATCTCGTAAACTACTCGATAGATTTTGTTTATATTTTACCTCTTTATGGGGGCTTCTTTTGTCTATAATTGTATAAAATTTCGTAAAAATCTGTCGAATAGGAAACGAGATATTTTGAGTTCAATTTTGGTTTCGTTTAAAACAGTAAAATCTCTAACTACAAATATATCGTTAACTACTCGATAGATTTTGTTTATATTTTACCTCTTTATGGAGGCTTCTTTTGTCTATAATTGTATAAAATTTCGTAAAAATTTGTCGAGTGGGAAACGAGATATTTAGAGTAAAATTTTGGTTTCGTTTAGAACAATGAAATCATTAACTTCAAATATCTCGTAAACTACTCGATAGATTTTGTTTATATTTTACCTCTTTATGGGGGCTTTTTTTGTCTATAATTAAATAAAATTTCGTAAAAATCTGTCGAGTAGGAAACGAGATATTTGGAGTTAAATTTTGGTTTCGTTTAAAACAATGAAATCTTTAACTTCAAATATCTCGGTAACTACTCGATAGATTTTGTTTATATTTTACCTCTTTATGGAGGTTTCTTTTGTCTATAATTGTATAAAATTTCGTAAAAATCTGTCGAATAGGAAACGAGATATTTTGAGTTCAATTTTGGTTTCGTTTAAAACAATGAAATCTTTAACTTCAAATATCTCGTAAACTACTCGATAGATTTTGTTTATATTTTACCTCTTTATGGGGGCTACTTTTGTCTATAATTGAATAAAATTTCGTAAAAATCTGTCGAATAGGAAACGAGATATTTTGAGTTCAATTTTGGTTTCGTTTAAAACAGTAAAATCTCTAACTACAAATATATCGTTAACTACTCGATAGATTTTGTTTATATTTTACCTCTTTATGGGGGCTTCTTTTTTCTATAATTGAATAAAATTTCGTAAAAATCTGTCGAGTAGGAAACGAGTTATTTGGAGTTAAATTTTGGTTTCGTTTAAAACAATGAAATTTTTAACTTCAAATATCTCGGTAACTACTCGATAGATTTTGTTTATATTTTACCTCTTTATGGAGGCTTCTTTTGTCTATAATTGTATAAAATTTCGTAAAAATCTGTCGAGTAGGAAACGAGATATTTAGAGTTAAATTTTGGTTTCGTTTAAAACAATGAAATCTTTAACTTCAAATATCTCGTAAACTACTCGATAGATTTTGTTTATATTTTACCTCTTTATGGAGGCTTCTTTTGTCTATAATTGTATAAAATTTCGTAAAAATCTGTCGAGTAGGAAACGAGATATTTAGAGTTAAATTTTGGTTTCGTTTAAAACAATGAAATCTTTAACTTCAAATATCTCGTAAACTACTCGATAGATTTTGTTTATATTTTACCTCTTTATGGAGGCTTCTTTTGTCTATAATTGTATAAAATTTCGTAAAAATCTGTCGAGTAGGAAACGAGATATTTAGAGTTAAATTTTGGTTTCGTTTAGAACAATGAAATCATTAACTTCAAATATCTCGGTAACTACTTGATAGATTTTGTTTATATTTTACCTCTTTATGGGGGCTTCTTTTGTCTATAATTGTATAAAATTTCGTAAAAATCTGTCGAATAGGAAACGAGATATTTTGAGTTCAATTTTGGTTTCGTTTAAAACAGTAAAATCTCTAACTACAAATATATCGTTAACTACTCGATAGATTTTGTTTATATTTTACCTCTTTATGGAGGCTTCTTTTGTCTATAATTGTATAAAATTTCGTAAAAATTTGTCGAGTAGGAAACGAGATATTTAGAGTAAAATTTTGGTTTCGTTTAGAACAATGAAATCATTAACTTCAAATATCTCGTAAACTACTCGATAGATTTTGTTTATATTTTACCTCTTTATGGGGGCTTCTTTTGTCTATAATTGAATAAAATTTCGTAAAAATCTGTCGAGTAGGAAACGAGATATTTGGAGTTAAATTTTGGTTTCGTTTAAAACAATGAAATTTTTAACTTCAAATATCTCGGTAACTACTCGATAGATTTTGTTTATATTTTACCTCTTTATGGAGGCTTCTTTTGTCTATAATTGTATAAAATTTCGTAAAAATCTGTCGAGTAGGAAACGAGATATTTAGAGTTAAATTTTGGTTTCGTTTAAAACAATGAAATCTTTAACTTCAAATATCTCGTAAACTACTCGATAGATTTTGTTTATATTTTACCTCTTTATGGAGGCTTCTTTTGTCTATAATTGTATAAAATTTCGTAAAAATCTGTCGAGTAGGAAACGAGATATTTAGAGTTAAATTTTGGTTTCGTTTAAAACTATGAAATCTTTAACTTCAAATATCTCGTAATCTACTCGATAGATTTTGTTTATATTTTACCTCTTTATGAAGGCTTCTTTTGTCTATAATTGTATAAAATTTCGTAAAAATCTGTCGAATAGGAAACGAGATATTTTAAGTTCAATTTTGGTTTCGTTTAAAACAGTAAAATCTCTAACTACAAATATATCGTTAACTACTCGATAGATTTTGTTTATATTTTACCACTTTATGGAGGCTTCTTTTGTCTATAATTGTATAAAATTTCGTAAAAATCTGTCGAGTAGGAAACGAGATATTTCGAGTTAAATTTTGGTTTCGTTTAGAACAATGAAATCATTAATTACAAATATCTCGTAAACTACTCGATAGATTTTGTTTATATTTTACCTCTTTATGGGGGCTTCTTTTTTCTATAATTGAATAAAATTTCGTAAAAATCTGTCGAGTAGGAAACGAGTTATTTGGAGTTAAATTTTGGTTTCGTTTAAAACAATGAAATTTTTAACTTCAAATATCTCGGTAACTACTCGATAGATTTTGTTTATATTTTACCTCTTTATGGAGGCTTCTTTTGTCTATAATTGTATAAAATTTCGTAAAAATCTGTCGAATAGGAAACGAGATATTTTGAGTTTAATTTTGGTTTCGTTTAAAACAGTAAAATCTCTAACTACAAATATATCGTTAACTACTCGATAGATTTTGTTTATATTTTACCTCTTTATGGAGGCTTCTTTTGTCTATATTTGTATAAAATTTCGTAAAAATCTGTCGAGTAGGAATCGAGATATTTGGAGTTAAATTTTGGTTTCGTTTAAAACAATGAAATCTTTAACTTCAAATATCTCGGTAACTACTCGATAGATTTTGTTTATATTTTACCTCTTTATGGAGGCTTCTTTTGTCTATAATTGTATAAAATTTCGTAAAAATCTGTCGAATAGGAAACGAGATATTTTGAGTTCAATTTTGGTTTCGTTTAAAACAATGAAATCTTTAACTTCAAATATCTCGTAAACTACTCGATAGATTTTGTTTATTTTTTACCTCTTTATGGGGGCTTCTTTTGTCTATAGTTGAATAAAATTTCGTAAAAATCTGTCGAGTAGGAAACGAGATATTTTGAGTTCAATTTTGGTTTCGTTTAAAACAGTAAAATCTCTAACTACAAATATATCGTTAACTACTCGATAGATTTTGTTTATATTTTACCTCTTTATGGAGGCTTCTTTTGTCTATAATTGTATAAAATTTCGTAAAAATCTGTCGAGTAGGAAACGAGATATTTAGAGTTAAATTTTGGTTTCGTTTAGAACAATGAAATCATTAATTACAAATATCTCGTAAACTACTCGATAGATTTTGTTTATAATTTTACCTCTTTATGGGGGCTTCTTTTTTCTATAATTGAATAAAATTTCGTAAAAATCTGTCGAGTAGGAAACGAGTTATTTGGAGTTAAATTTTGGTTTCGTTTAAAACAATGAAATTTTTAACTTCAAATATCTCGGTAACTACTCGATAGATTTTGTTTATATTTTACCTCTTTATGGAGGCTTCTTTTGTCTATAATTGTATAAAATTTCGTAAAAATCTGTCGAATAGGAAACGAGATATTTTGAGTTTAATTTTGGTTTCGTTTAAAACAGTAAAATCTCTAACTACAAATATATCGTTAACTACTCGATAGATTTTGTTTATATTTTACCTCTTTATGGAGGCTTCTTTTGTCTATAATTGTATAAAATTTCGTAAAAATCTGTCGAGTAGGAAACGAGATATTTAGAGTTAAATTTTGGTTTCGTTTAGAACAATGAAATCATTAACTTCAAATATCTCGGTAACTACTCGATAGATTTTGTTTATATTTTACCTCTTTATGGAGGCTTCTTTTGTCTATAATTGTATAAAATTTCGTAAAAATCTGTCGAGTAGGAAACGAGATATTTAGAGTTAAATTTTGGTTTCGTTTAGAACAATGAAATCATTAACTTCAAATATCTCGGTAACTACTCGATAGATTTTGTTTATATTTTACCTCTTTATGGGGGCTTCTTTTGTCTATAATTGTATAAAATTTCGAAAAAATCTGTCGAGTAGGAAACGAGATATTTGGAGTTCAATTTTGGTTTCGTTTAAAACAATGAAATCTTTAACTTCAAATATCTCGGTAACTACTCGATAGATTTTGTTTATATTTTACCTCTTTATGGAGGCTTCTTTTGTCTATAATTGTATAAAATTTTCGAATAGGAAACGAGATATTTGGAGTTAAATTTTGGTTTCGTTTAAAACAGTAAAATCTCTAACTACAAATATATCGTTAACTACTCGATAGATTTTGTTTATATTTTACTTCTTTATGGGGGCTTCTTTTGTCTATAATTGTATAAAATTTCGTAAAAATCTGTCAAGTAGGAAACGAGATATTTTGAGTTCAATTTTGGTTTCGTTAAAACATTTAAATCTTTAACTTGAAATATCTCGTAAACTACTCAATAGATTTTGTTTATATTTTACCTCTTTATGGAGACTTCTTTTGTCTATAATTGTATAAAATTTTGTAAAAATCTGTCGAATAGGAAACGAGATATTTGGAGTTAAATTTTGGTTTCGTTTAAAACAGTAAAATCTCTAACTACAAATATATAGTTAACTACTCGATAGATTTTGTTTATATTTTACCTCTTTATGGAGGCTTCTTTTGTCTATAATTGTATAAAATTTCGTAAAAATCTGTCGAGTAGGAAACGAGATATTTAGAGTTAAATTTTGGTTTCGTTTAGAACAGTGAAATCTTTTCCCTTTAGTATGTGTAAGTGCAGAACGTCGCTTTAATGCTTTCTAGTGTTGCTTTAATTCTTTTATCCTGCTAAATTTAATCAAGATCGGGCTAAGATTTACAGAGATATTAGCATTATTAATTTTGGAGGGGGGCCTCACATACATGGGGGCTTACGAAATTTGATGTACATTTTTGAGACCCACAAAAGCTACATCTACATGAAATTCCGAATCGAATGACACCTCATTCATGAAAATCGGTTTCTCGCGTTTAGGCTGTACGTTGTTTATAAAAAAAAGGTAACAACATAAACAAGAACAATTTCAAAAAAAATTGCACGTTTTTGCTCATTTTCAGAAAACATTTTCTCGAAATCTATTAGATCTGGGTTGTTGCATAAAAATTACACTTTTAAAGGAGGATTTGCCGTATATTACAATATAAAAAAAATTTGGTAATAAGTCTCATATCAAATACTTGGGGAGAAGTTTATTATAGAAATAAAATAAGAATTAATAAGAATAATTAAATAGCATTTACTTTTACCGTCTCTTAATCCACTTAAAGAGAAGAGAAGGTTGCAGATGTTCAATTTTAGCATAAATTCAGGTAAAATCTTTGTTTTAATTTGGTATAAGTGTGCTTGTCACTTTCTTTAGATCTATTCAGGTGAGTTTGTGAGTACAGTATTACACATCAACGGAGACATCACTGTAAGTTGTAATTTGATGTTTTGAATAATCATCACCATGGAAACCGACAGAAAAGCTTTTAGACAAAATAAGCTATCCAAACTTTTTAGATTTTCAAACATCACTCGAAAACGACTTCATAGATTTTCTTTAAACTTTTACAAGCTAATTGCATCACTTGTAAGAACAACAAACTTGAAAATTAAAAGTTTAACCTTATCACAATCTTTTCTTTACTCAATAAAATAAACTAAGAAATCAATTTATAAATTTTCAAAGAATTTAGAATTATATTTCAATTACACCAATAACGAAAAAGGCTGTTCTCACAAGTCCTACGAGTTTACCACTTCTCTAACTTAATTTTCATAACTGGTTTTTCAAGACGCGTGGAAATTGATTCGAAAATAAAAGAAAGAAAATAAATTCCTCTGTTCCACTTAGAACTGCGTAGTACCATTTAAAACACTGGTAGCACTTTGAATCGCCTAATTTATTTTAAACTTTGACGTGATAATTACCTTACACAAACAACTTTAGATTGACAGGCGAACTATTGTGCACACAATTTTATTTAAATTGATTCAATAACAAACAAAACGAAAAAAAATAAATGCTAAAAACAATTACTTAATGTATGCTTGAAGGACTTGTTCACTTAAATTTTTTGTTTCTGTTTGCTAATAGTTTTTAAATTTATTATTTAAATTGTTTATGTTTTTTTACAATCAACACAATTAATGATACAAACAATATTATAGTCGTTCTGGCGCACTTGAAGGTTAGGTTAGGTTTATTTTTGAAATAGATTTTATGGTCGTTTAGAAAGTAAATCGTTCAAATATTTTTACATAATCGATAAACTTATCGATTTACAATAGTATACAAAACTAGTTCCAGCTGAACCGGTCTTTAGCGCAACTTGTCACAACTTTTCATTCATTCATTTAATTTTATTTATACTAAATACTTGTTTTTCTTTTATTTAAGGCGCTTTAACAAAGGAGATCATTGGCGCCCGAAGCTTTATTTTCAGTGCACTCTATTGGCCACAAATATCAATATTTGTTTTACTAAAAGCTGTTGAATATATTATTTCTAGAATGCATTAAATCTATAAATCATTTATCTAATAAATATATTTGCGTTTATGATTATAAAAAATACATGCATCTAATAAATACACTCAAGTCGATAAACACATTCGGTACTAATAGTAACAATCCATTCCACATCCAAGTCCAGATAAAAGGCAAATTATAATTTTTACTTTGTTTAATAGTTTTATTGATGTAAGGAGTTTTTTTGGGGGGGAAATCCCTTAGTCGGCTTCGTTCTTAGTGATTTTTATAGGGATCTTAATTTTAAGTTTGGAGATGTGGCTGACAGCAATGTAGTAGTAGTGGAGTTACCCCTTCCGCTAGGCCTGCTGTTTTCTTCCCTTTTCCATGTTACCAGTTTGACCACATCCTTGAGAGTGCGTACAGCTTCAATTCGCAGATTAGCTAACGGATTAGTCGCAAGAACTGATGCCCCTGGAGAATCACAATCAAAAAGTCTATCCAACGTCATCTGCCATAAATGTCCTTAATAGGATTTCTTTTAACCGTTTTGTGTACTACTTGTACAAAACATTTTAAAGAAAAACTGTTTCAGCAACTTTTTTTTTCCAGAATCTCATTAAAAAAAAAATGGGTTCTCTGATCTGTAAATCGGTTGAGAGATTTTGATCTTTAAGTTTGCAAGGACTTCACGCGCATATAAGTGCACGCAAGCGCACAACCCACACTTTTCCAGTCACAGGAAATCTTAAAACAGATTTTACGGGTGATATCGATTATCAGACACGGTCGCAATACTTTTCTTACTTGGTTAGACAAAATTCAAATGACATATGTATATGCGATTTAAATCGATTATTTTTAAAACAATAATATAGATTTTAACTGTCTTGAATCTCGTAAAAAGGCTTCAAAGCACAAAACGAAGGTTAATAAATAAAATTAATGGCGGACAATTTTGTAAAATATATTTCAAAGATTTGAAGGTGAAACGTAACTTGACAATCAAGTTTCTTGCTTCCAAAATTGTAAATATATGTCACACACCACATACACACGCAAAAAAAGAGGATCATTGACCATTTTGTATTTCAAAATCGATTGATTATATAATCATTGCAAACAATAAATATTCTACAAATATCACAAATACCAAAAAAAAAAAAACAATAATACCTAACGATTCAAAAAATTAAAAATACCACAATATTGTCCAAATTCTGCGATAATCATGGAAGCTATATCGATCAGAACAGCAATCAATTAACAGGATGATATCTTCCAACTAATGGAGGATTAATTTGGGATTTCCAAAGTGTGTTTTTGGTTAGAATCTAATGATCACCGCCTGGCTAACTGTCTGTAGCCAGATGTGCCAGTTATAATTATATTATTCTAGTTAAAGCATAACAGATAACTGATCGACATTTATCGAGTTTGTCAATGTCTTTTAATTTGTACACTTCTTCTTTGGTGATTGTGTCGTGGCTTTTCCTGAATATTGATATCTGATTAAGGACGCTGAGAAAAGGCAGTGGGATAAGGCTTCTTCAAATGCCCTAAAACGACCAATAAAGTTGTTTTATAATGATAACGCTTTTTTCGCAGCCTGGCTAGCCGAGAAAGTGTGCAACTCCTTATCTTTAAGGCCCCCTTCTCAGAAATCTTAGAAATTTAATACTATTAAAAAGGTATTTATAGCATTTATTTCTGTATGGAAATAACCAATACGAGTAACAACTGCCACGAAAAATTTCAATGAACATCTACATCTAGAACTTCACTCTAAAGAACACGGCATTAAAGCATGTTTACAGTTGGTTCCAAGATGGCTTCTTTTGTTCTTTGAATGGTCCAAGTCTGTAACCCATTCAGTCATTACTTTCTAAAATGTCATAACACTAAGTGGTTGTTATAAAAATTGTACTCTAAACGCTATGCTGTTTATATTGTAGTCGAAAGATGCTCTCTCATTACTTGATGTTTCTCTTACTTACGTAATATTTTTTACAATCGTAAACTTGTTCTTCTAACTAGCTCTTCTGACAGAGCATAAACAACAAAACGTTATAAATTGTTATGGAAAAATTCTATTGACTTCTTCTAACAAAGATAGGAATCAATTAATGTCAATTTAATGTTTTGCCATTAACAATCTTCTATAGAGAGCTGTATCTTCTGATCAATAACTACAGGTAAATAGATTCACTTTATTTGGCATGTTTTGTCGATCTATTTGTGCAATGTCGTAACTCTATTTTTAGTTATGGTTATACTTAGGTACTCTTCTTAGGTTACAATGCATTATGAAAAAAAATAAAAAAACCGTAATGTTAACTATTTTAGTGAACACATAATGGTAAAATATTTAACAATAGTGAATGATAAATTATTCATACGTGCGAATGCATATAAATATATATAAAAGTGCAGTGCCTTCTTTTTTTCCATTTTTATTTCTTGGCGCGCTTGTGAATTGGTTGCATATTTAAGAGGAAGGTTAAGTGAGGTTAACGCGTCTTACACGCATTGAAAGTTAAAAGTAATTCTTGTTAAAGTTAAAAGTAATTCTTGTTTTGTAGTGGTTTTATATTGCAGAATTTGATTATAAAAACCTATTTTCTATTTCAGGTAAGTCTTTGGTCCACTTGTTTCTAATAGTTGATGTTAATTGTAATTATTGTATTGTTGTGACAACATAAAATTTTCTATTTTAGGATAAATCAGTCTATAGTTACTGTGTCAAATTCAATCTATTCTCCACATTACAAGTCGTAAAAAGAAGGCACTTCACTTTTACATATATTTATCATAGAACTAAATAGACGTATAAATTATAAGTCATAAAAAGGTAAGGATCAATTTACATTAGCAGCGTAATTTATAGACGGCATTTTTATATACGTGGGCTTCCCCAACCAAATAATGTAAAGTGTGGGGCTCTTTATTATAATATTTGTCCAAGCCTGTCCAGTTTCAGAGAATCTGACCTGGTTTTGAATCTATTTCTCACTGGCCCAGTATCCACTGCCTTCTCGTCGCAAACAACTTGTTAACCTTGTCTAATCATGACGCGGCCAGTTTGTGTAAAGAACAAAAAAAAAAGGCATTTTACTAATACAAGGTTAGAAACGTAAAGAAGGTGACCACAAGTTTGTCGATAATCCGTGACTGTTTAAACGGAAATACTTGCATCTTTATTTCCTCCCTTCAATCCTATTCTTTTCTTTTTTTTCTGGGTTTTCTTTTCACTCAAGAACCTCCTCCATTCCTTAAGCTATCCATCCAGAGACTTACAGGAAACCCTGTATTGTGCTCCTTAAGTTGTCTGTAGAATAAAATATCCTCGTTTCTCTCTCTTTGGATTTTGTTTACTTACGAATACTTCCGGTAAAAAGTGAAAATCCAAAATCTGCCCAATCGTGACTAACATCTCGTACTTATGACAGAAAGAGATAAAGAACTATAAATTTGCATTTAGCTTTATTTCTTAAAAGTTGTAATTAAGTGAACATCTAATCGCGACGTCCATTAGCTGTTGTTAGGCATCAACAGTTTCATTCGTCTTTTAGATGATTTTCCTGTTATAAAATGTTTTCAATCACTCTACTGGTTATTTCTGGTTAAATGAAATTATTCTATATATATGTCAAATCGAATTAAAATTTATTTTTATTAATTCTCATACAACCAATGCAATTATTGTAATTCATTTAATAGCTCGTTTATTTATTTTTTAAAAAATAATTTCGTTTTTATGTGATGACTTGATGAGTAAGCAATAATAGTTTTGCATTTTTATTGTCTTTATTTTTCTGTACTTAGCAAGAGGAAATATTGCAGTTAAATATAATGAATTGCAGTTTGATTTCCATAAAAACTTATCTCATTTCCTTCCCAAATTGACCCTCTTTTTTTTAACTGCAGTTCTGCAGCTGCAACTTTGGCTACTGTGCATCTTGTAGCCAGTTTAACTATCTTGGTAGAGTCCTGTACGTTTTTTAGGGAAATCTGCTTGTTCATTGAGTTCTGTACATTGTGTAGCGAGTTGATTTTGTTGTTGTTGTTAAGTTAACAACGACATCTGAAGGTTATTTGCGCGTACGCTAGCTTCCAGCGACTTACCCGGGGGGAGGCCCCGAGGTTTTTGCTGCTTACGATAGAGAATGTCTAAATATTCTCTCTGGGGTTTTGTATTGTTCCCAGAGAAGCGTACATCTATGTCTAGTTAATTCCAGCGCATGTTTTTTCTCAGAGCACTACCGGCCTCTCTTTAGAGACAACACTGTCCCAGAGAGTGAGCTGTAAGAAGCTCCTCCTAGGAAAGCGAGCAGCTAGAAACAAACCCGGAATCTCAAACGTGGGAATCCAGTACGCTAACCACAATTGTTGAACTGTTCGTGTTGATACTCTCGTAAGAGAAATCCAGAATTGATTGCCAGTGATTCACATTGATAGTGGTAGAACTATTATTAAGAAGTTCCTTATTCCTTAAAAGGGAAGTAGTCCCTACTCTGGAGCCAAATAACTGCTTATTACAAGGATATTAACTAAATTTAATTGGCCAAATATTAAATTTGAAAATCAAAACTTGAGCATTGCACTAAGAATGAAGGATTCGCTCTCGCCTACACAAAATCTATACGTACGCACAAACGTATACGTCGTTCCCATAATTGCGCACCCTTGACTTGTCCCAAAAAAATTCATCTAAGGATATTGCCATAAAGTATAATTTAATAATTAAAGTTTCTTGTTTTTAAATTTCTGTCGGCTAGGTATAATATTAAGGAACGTTAAATGGCAAGGTTGATTTTTGAATAAGGTGAAAACGAATGTAGACCGGAAGTAGACTCATTCTAGTTGTTCTCTTTCGTGTATTATTATTTTTAAATTTATTACAAATTATCCATTCATAAAAGTATGATTAAATAACCTGGATAATATAATGACGTTAGTGTAATTCCGAGTTCGCATAAAATCCGAAAAATAAATTGGTTTTTCCGTGCAAATTGAGAAAGAAAAATGAATAAATAACATAGAATAGGATAGTATAAATTGGGGTACCTTTTAGCGTTTAATCAACCCTTATACTTAACTTTTTAAACTGTAAGTTTTTTTATTAGGGAAAGGCGCCACGGTAGCCGAGTGGTTAAGATACTGGACCCGCAATGCTAATATGTATTGTTGGTTTAGTGGGTTCGATTCCCGGTCTTTAGGCCTTGGATTTTATTTAATGGTTAATAAAATAAATTTACTGTAAAGTATGTTAGGCGGTTATAGGTAGACCCGCAAAGCTAAGATGTATTGTTGGTTTAGTGGGTTCGATGCTCCTGGTCTAGGCCTTGATTTTATTTAATGGTTAATATGAGAAATTTATAGTAAAGTATGTTTGCTAGTCTCCTCCGTCCATGACACCTAATTGGTAGTTGGACGTTAAACCCCATGCCCGTTTTTACCCATTTTTGTTTGGCAACGTTTTTACACGAAATCTATTTGATCCATGTTATTTTATAAATATATATAATCTTATAATCAAGAATATGCCCCATATTTTTAAGGAAATGCAACATCATTTTTGAGCAATTATATCGTGAGTTGTTCAATATGCAAAATATTGCGGGAAACATGTGTTTCCGGTAAAAGATAAATTCACGATTCAAAAAACAAAAAACGGAAATTAAAACGTTTTATTTATACGTTCAATTGAATCCTCATATTATACCTTTATTTTTGTGGGTTCCATTTTAAATGATAATGATCAAAAATAAATAAATAATAATCATTAAAAATTAATTATTACGGCCATTGAAACAAAAAAATAAATACTTAATCGCCGTTAAATGTGATTCAATTAAGCAATACACAAGCTTTATGGGTTTTGATTTTATTTTTTTTTAGCACTTTACCTGGTTAATTAACCAAGGCTGCATGTTTTGAAACAATTAATCACCTAAAACATGCAGTAAACAATATCGTGATCATTATTATATATACGAGTATATACACTATATAAAGCGAGGGAGAGAAGACAGATGATATTTAATTAAATAAATTTAAGGTTACGTAATTACAATCGTTTTTACAGAAGTAATAAAGCCTTTAATTAGATCATATCGTACATATCGTTAATTCTCTTAACGTACACCTTTACCATTAAATTGACTTTAATTGTTAGTTGTTAATTAATTAAGTTGTAATTACAAGACTTATTGTTAGCAAAAATGCGTGTTTTAAACTCTTAGTGCAGTAAAAGGAACTAGGCGCCACGGTAGCCGAGTGGTTAAGGTACTAGACCCGCAATGCTAGCGTGTATTGTGGTACTGGGTTCGATTCCCCGGTCTTTAGGCCTTGAATTTTTATTTAATGGTTAATAAAAAGAGATTTACAGTAAAGTATGTTCGTTATTTGCCTCCGTCCACGACACCTAATTGGTAGTTGGACGTTAAGCCCCGCCTTAAAAAATAGTAATTACTACTACTACTAAGTCTACAGTAAAAGGAACTAATTGAAATCCTCTCGTGAAAAATTAAGGTAACCGAAATTTTCCCTTATTTTAAAGCTTCTGAAAAATAAACGTGCATTTTTTTTCTTTTCCGGAAATTGTAATCAATTACAATTACTCCAAGCAATCAGTGGGAGGTACTGGTAAGCGAAAAGATTTTTCAATTTTTTGTTCTCACCGGAAATGAACCTTAAAAGGCGATTTTCTTGAAGATTGGTCTTTGCGGGGTCTTCTCTATCATCCGTATTTATCGTAACATTTAAGGACGCTGAAATTTGACATTTTTGGTTAAGTGCTAGAGGAAGCCAAAATAAGCTTATAGACTAAATTAGTCAACAGGAAATGACTATTTTATGGAATGAATTTTTCATTTCTGAAGATTTTTTCGTGTGTGCTAGTTTCTAGATCTATATCTTTTATTTAAAAGATGTTCCAGTAGAACTTAATTAAGGGCACTACTAGAAGAGGGGGTAATTAGTTAGTTTAGGCCTTCTAGAGTGCCAATACTGTTATTAGAGTTATAAAATAATCATAATTTTGAGATAATTAATTTAATAGTTAGGGAAATATTATCTTTCAGAGAAAGTTTAAGAATAATTTCAAGAATTTTTCAGTTTTCTTCTTTTTTTTTTGTTGCAATAATGCCTAAAAATAGGTTGCCTTAACTATACAATAACAACGTATTTCCAAACATGTTTAGACCAGAAAATGTGCTACGTCATTGGTTATTCCATTTGGTCACATATTTATGGAATATTTTTATAGTTAATTTTATTTTTCAGTTTTTCTTATTTTTTTCATTTTCTCTTAGTTTGTTTTCAATTTTAAGTCCCCACCGGATGTATCCGTTTTGATATCCCTTGAATCCGGAAAAGTGTTTCTTACAAATTGATCTATGCGTGAGTACGTCATCCACCGCGGGACCCAATAATATGCTTATCCGGAAGTTAACTGATTGATTTTTCTTTTCTTTTCTTTTTTTTTTTTTATAATTTTCCCGATAACTTGGGTAAGCTCGTTTAGATCAATAACTTTGATTTGAAATGATTCTTAAGGCAGTTCTTAAGAGGCACGTTACCTCTGGACCCCGTGCGATATTTGGTGGGATGAGCCTCACAAATTAAACAATAATTTAATTACCTATTAAATAAATCTGATCCATAATTAAATTTAACTATAAAAATGAAGAAATTCCCAACTTTAATTATCTATAAAAAAAAAAAACTATCAAAAACGGAAAAGAATATTTAAATATTCTGGCGGGTTATCCCGGAATTGACAGTCTTCCGATACAAGCTCTCTCTGGTCCAGATGGTCGCGCGGCTGTTGGCGTGTTAGTGGTAATTAGAACGAGGAGCTAATCGGATAAGTATCAATTTATGATTTATACATTTTTCAATATTATTACGATTTTTCAAGCATTTTACTTTTATCTGAGTTGGAAAATCTAGAATAAAAAAAGAAAAAAAAAACGTACATTCAGTTTCATCATTGATGCTGCGAAATGTACTCCTGTTCTGTTGAAGTTTCATTCCGATATTTATCTCAGATAAAAATGCCCAGTATAAGCATTGCAAAACATCTATCTATTCATTTAATAGTCAATCGATAAAGAATACTATGCACGTGTTGTTGGTATGCGGTAGAAGGTCGCAATTTTTTATAGAATAAAGTGCAGTTTACATTTCCTATTTCTTAACAATCTATTAACTTAGAAAAACAAGGCATTTCAACCTCAGTGAACTTGGTAGCAGCTGGTGGCTATGCAATAAAATGCTACTTACAATGTTAATATCGATTCATTGAATGTTGATTGATTCGATAAAGTGGCACTTACAAATTGATTGATGACTAATTTGTACAATAGCTCATCAATCACCAGCTTCCTTCATGATGGCCCTTGATACAAAATTGGTTGTTTTTGGGTTATGTACCCTGAGAATTGGAAATCTACAGGGACATCAATACATTTTTCTTACTGTGACCGTGTGAGTAGAATAGAAAACATGTTTAAAGTTAAAAAGCTTGTTCAAACCTGCAAACTAACAAAGAATCAATAATTTGAAAAGTTGTTAAACAGAAAACTGCCTTGAAGGCTGAAATTTGATTGGGGAAGAAATATTAGAGTTGAAGCAGCAAACAGCAGCGCCGGGAACAAGAAAGAAGGCCGGGAACAAAGTAGAAGAATAGCGAGGGAAAGAGAGTCCGAATCATGATCACCAAAGAGGAGGGAATGTAGGATGATCAAGGAAGGCCTTCAAAGTAAAAATCTTTTTATGAGCAAAACCTCAAAATTAAAGACATAATGAAAAAGAAAAAGTAAGTTTAGATAGATGCGCCTTAAAGTTCAAGTCGTAGTAACGGCTACTTCCAGGCATTCATTGGAAAAATTGGTACAAAAACCCAAACAACTATCCTCCCTTATGGTCTAGTGTTGTGTATTGGAGTAGCCAGCTAACGTCTCAACGGAAGTAGGTAACTACGGCAAGCTTACTGTACTCTAGTCTCGGGGAACATTCAGAATGGATTTTTTTATTCGGTAAAAACTTTAATTACTTCCTGCGGCAGTTTCACTTAGGAAAATTCTCACGTGAAAAGCTCAGAATCTACGATTTTTATACCGGCTTAACATGGTTTTTCTGCTTCACAGTCCACGACACCTAAAGAAGCATGGCCAAAAAAAATCGCCATTACTTTCTCTTTTTTTTTTACATGGCTTTTCCTTCTTTAACCCAATCAAGCTTTAGATTTCCCTCCATTTTCCGGCTAAATTTACGTAGTTATACTTATTTTCGTAGCTCCTTAAGCAATAGAAATATTTTTTTAAAGCACACAACAATTGCTAATTAAAGGTAAAACGTACCTGTTTACAATGAAGGAGGATTTTTTTAGTATCTAAGTAAGCTGTAGCTACTATCTGTGGATAGGTACAAACGATAAGAAATTCACTACCGACCACAAAAACTATGTACAGACTGACGCACAGTAGTCAGAGCCAGGCTATGGAATGACTAGTCCGTCGACCATTCAGCGCAACAGTTCTGCCGACTGTTTGGTCCCTTCTTCTCGGCCAATAGCGCAAGGTTTCCTAATACACACACACGCTCTAACGGAGAGAAGGGGCAACTGTAATGTTCGTGAATGATCAGTCCATGATTTTGTTTGGACATTAATCTTTCTTTTACTCCACGTTAGGAAATATTGTAATCGTGCTAAATAAAAATTCGGTTAAGGAGGCACTTCAGGGTTAGGATGTGCACCTATAAAAGTGCACTTTTTTGTATGCTGTACTTGCCTTGCGACCTTCGCAATATTAATAAGGATAAAATTTGAAATTAGATTTTGAAATCTGAGGAAAATCGACTTGGCTGAACGTAGCACTTTTCACTGTCCAACAGGTGGAAATGGCTGGTAAGAATACGGTCGATTACTACTCCCCCGGGCCAAAAAAAAACCTCTTCCAATTCCCTCTACGAAGATATACCTTCCACCAACATCTGTAATCTGTAATCATCAGATAATCTGGAAAAGTCACGAGAAGAGAATGCAGCCCACTGTTCGCCTTTCTTCACCATAACCCAATATTTACGAAAACTTTCTAGCAAGGTCATCCAGGAAAAGCTTACTCTTAGTCCAAAAGGAGGTTCTTTTTTTTCAACTCATTAAATGCCTTGGATTGGGCTTTCCACTCATTAAATGCCTTGGATTGTGGGCTTTCGACTCATTAAATGCCTTGGATTGTGGGCTTTCGATTCATTAAATGCCTTGGATTGTGGGCTTTCGACTCATTAAATGCCTTGGATTGGGCATTTCGACTCATTAAATGCCTTGGATTGTGGGCTTTCGACTCATTAAATGCCTTGGATTGTGGGCTTTCGACTCATTAAATGCCTTGGATTGTGGGCTTTCGACTCATTAAATGCCTTGGATTGTGGGCTTTCGACTCATTAAATGCCTTGGATTGGTCTTAGGAAATTGCCTGGAAGAAGGAATCATGCACCCTGTCGCCATGTACTCCACCTTCCTCTTTCACCTGATATTCTGCGCATAACTTCCGTATGCCTACCTCTCGAACTACATGTAGAGATGTGAGATGGAGGTTTAAAACTTTTAGCCCGTTCCTAG
This sequence comes from Rhodnius prolixus, assembly GCF_049639745.1. Lineage (NCBI taxonomy): Eukaryota > Metazoa > Arthropoda > Insecta > Hemiptera > Reduviidae > Rhodnius > Rhodnius prolixus. The sequence continues at coordinate 37,618,424 of NW_027411582.1, read as the reverse complement.
GCACCACGAACAAATATTAATTGCATTCCTCCCCCTCCTACCATATATTTCCCGTTAAATTTCGTCAAATTCCCCAAAAAATGTCTGTAACAAAAATAAAAGTTGCTGGAACTTCGAAATGTAATTGCAGTTTTGAATTAGGGCGGATAAATTTTATTTTCTACTTCTCAACTTCTTCTTCTTCTTCTTAACACTCCGTTCAATGGTATCTAACCTCACCATCCGTAATGACCTCAAAATCTCTTTCATTAAATAAAGATCTTACTAAAACTCGTTTCCTCAAATTTCTTCATTCCTCTAGCAGCTCATCCTAACCCTCTAATCGAAAAAATCTATCTTCTTCCGGCAATTATCAGGTGATCCTCCAAGAAGATTGAAGAGAAGATGGCCTCACGATCTACTGTCATACTTAAGAGCATACATATTTCCAAGATAATGGAGTGACACTGCAGGGTGCCTTCTCCAATCGTATATTTTCACGTGATATTTTTTTATAATGTACCACATTTGCTTGTTGCAACCATCTTGTTGCAGGTGTGAATTTCAAAATAAAAAGATTAAAAAAAAAATTGATTTTAATAGTTAACTTTTCCTAGTTTTATTTTCAACGTATTAGTTATTCTTCTCTTTCCTGTTTACATCTCCTTTTGCATTATTTTATTATTAGACATTTAATTACGTTATGTTTGTTATGATTATTCTCGCTTTTAAAGATTTTTCTCCTTTCCCATCTTTGTTTCCTTTTTTCCAAAACGTTTAAAAATATTTTTATTTTTATTACCATTTATGATAAATTATAAATATTTAATATTTCCCACTGGTGCCAGCCTGGAGCGGGATCTCATGTCCTCGCCTTCAATTACAGAGCCTGCTGAGTTTTGTGCAAATAAAAGAGGAGCCAACACAAATATTATCTTCCCTTTTTTTCCCCCTGAAATTGGGACAATATCAGAATTTCAACAATTTCGAACGATTCTGTTTTTAATAGTTCACTTAGACCCACTTCGAACAGATCTGCGGATCGTGGAGTCACTAGAAATTAACCCTCGCCGATGTTATGGGTGGTTTAAAAAAAAAAGAACTTGAAAAGCGCATTATCCGTTGATTGAAACTATCAGCAAAAATTTTTAATTATTGTGGTATTTACAATATTTGATCTACAAAAACCGGAAGGATCCATTTTGTAACCTCACAAGTCCAAATAGTGGTTTTCAACTCCACTTTATTTGGTCCAAAGTAATGGAATGGTTTTGAAAATCTATCGCAGTGTGCAATAGAGGGAACATCTTTGAACTTTTCCCTGTAACATTAGCCATTTCAAACAGGAAACCCAAGAAGTATTTCCTTACACACTAAATTCTATTTCAAAAATCTGGGAGAAAAGCAAACTTACTCTCATCAGCAGTAAAGAAACTAGAAATAATCAAATTATGCAGGGAAGGGATTTTTGGATTCCGACGCGGAGATCCCGGGTTCGAAACAAGCTGCTGCTAGACCTTAGATTTTCTCTTCCTAGAAGCTTCTTACAGCTCACTGTCTGGTGATGGACTGTGTTTGACTGTGACGAGAGAACACTGTCCGGAGGCCGGCCACTGCACTGAAAGAAGCTCCCAATAACCTTAGTTGCGGACGCGCCTTTAGCTGTTAAGTACAAGTTACTGCAGTCAGTAACGAGAGAACACTGTCCGGAGGCCGGCCACTGCACTGAAAGAAGCTCCCAATACTTTAGATGAGGACGCGCCTTTAGCTGTTAAGTACAAGTTACTGCAGTCAGTAACGAGAGAACACCGTCCGGAGGCCGGCCACTGCACTGAAAGAAGCTCCCAATACTTTAGATGAGGACGCGCCTTTAGCTGTTAAGTACAAGTTACTGCAGTCAGTAACGAGAGAACACTGTCCGGAGGCCGGCCACTGCACTGAAAGAAGCTCCCAATACTTTAGATGAGGACGCGCCTTTAGCTGTTAAGTACAAGTTACTGCAGTCAGTAACGAGAGAACACCGTCCGGAGGCCGGCCACTGCACTGAAAGAAGCTCCCAATACTTTAGATGAGGACGCGCCTTTAGCTGTTAAGTACAAGTTACTGCAGTCAGTAACGAGAGAACACTGTCCGGAGGCCGGCCACTGCACTGAAAGAAGCTCCCAATACTTTAGATGAGGACGCGCCTTTAGCTGTTAAGTACAAGTTACTGTTGTTATACAACGAAATGTGGCGAGAAGGGGAATATCCACCTTAAAACATTTAAAATAATAATAATAATAATTAATTCATTAAATAAAATAACACATATTTAAACCTTGAAATATCAATTTCAAGTTCACAATTAATGGCGTATCAATTATTGATATTAACAAACAATGCAATGAAATCAATATAAATAAATTATAGCTTGTTACCTGTTGTTTCCACTATACCAAGTAAAAAAAAAACAAAACATCTTGAAAGTAATTTGAAAAAAAGTTGTTTGGAGATTTGGGAAAGTGGTGTCGAGACCTTACTCGGGTGTCCGTGCAAAGCTCCCTTGGGTCAAATAGTTTGACCTGGCATTGGATACATCATAACCTCTAGCCCTTGGTTCGTCCTCGGAAGCGCAAAAATCTGTATTAAATTAATTTCAGCCTCTGTCCGTACACTTTGGTCAATATCTACTCATCCCAGCATCAAGTTACATCATCTTGAAGTGTTGAATGGTCACCCTGGAGGGGCTGGAAAATACTCAGATGACAGCATGGGATGGAATCAGCTTTGAGAACTTTAGGAATAAGAAAATGGAGAAGGATTGCCGTGGTAGAAGAAGATGGACCAGGTTCTTAGTAAACAGTACTCATTAGCTGAAGAATACACAAAAAACAAAAGAAATAACCTTTCTTATTCACAATATTTATCCGGAAAAAATGTATATATTTCAGAGCACGGCACCTTGGTCTACTGTCTATATTCTTTTCAGAATTATTTTATAGAAACAATAATTTGTTACACCTTGACACTTGACAATGTTATCAGTAAATCTTGGATTCAGATCTTCTCACTGCTTTGTCGATCTTATTCATAGACTACACTCTTAATCTATTTTTATTTCTCAAGCGTCCTTGTCATTCAACAAATGTCCAACTCTTGTATTTTTAATGTCTTCGTGTAGAACATTTATACAGTGTACGTGTGAAGATTCCAAAACTATATGTTACATTAGTTTATGCGAAGATTATTTTATTTTCCTTTCTCAAATTGGTAATAAAATAATTTATCTTCTACAATGATTTAAATCTTACAAATTGTTATAAGATAAATTTAAACTTTCTCTTATTGCTGTGAGAGAATTTTCCTGATTCAGTTTTAACGGAAACACCTCGGAAAAACCGAAGAATAAAGTTACACTTCAGATTAAGCTGAGATTGGCAGCCCTACAGTTTACGTGTTGAGGTCCCGGTTTTCATGTCCTTACGGATGGATTGTCCGCACCAATGTTTGGAAACTTCATACAAATGACACTGAGAAAACTGGGCTGCCCTCTAATATATATTTCTCCATAAATTCCTGATTTTCTGCACTTATATTCATATCACAATTGTCTAGAAATAAAAAAGTACTTAAATTATTCTACCATCCTGAGCCAAATCTCTTCAGTTATATTTATGTAAAATATAGATACTATCTATTAGATAGTTTAGCCACTATAATTTCAAATGCCAAAACGTTTTATACACATTTTAAAAGTGCTATTTTATCTAATGTAACATGTTTAATTCTGTGGCTTGGTGCAAGAAGTGCCAATGTCAAAAAAAGGATTACCAGTGTACGTCCTCTTTGGTTTACCTGGTGAGGAGGGGGGGAAATATTGATGCTAAATTTTGACATTGGCACTGGTAAGTTTTAGTAACTCAGTTACTACTTTGAAATTGACTTCGGCACTCCTTGCAAGAAAAATTTGGATGGTTAATGTATCAAACAGATTTTTTATTCATTTTTACCAAAATCTGACATTGGCACTTCTTGCACCAAGCCACAGAATTAACCTACTAAATTGTTTAATAAAAGTAACTGCTCCAACATGGTCATTTACTGAAAGATGTGTGTGTGAAAATACAATTGATTTGTGTCTAAATAATATGTTTTTACTCCTCAGCACATTTAAATTATTTAATTTAAAATCATCAATTGAGTTGTACGTTAAATGTACTGTTAAAAATTAGTTTGAAAGCAGAAAAATATTTCCCTAATTTTGATTCAAAACTGATCAATGATTTCCTAAACCTACAGTAGAATGCGCTAAGTTCCACACTGTTCAAGGCTAACGTTGCAGTATTTACTTTCTTAATTATTAAAAGCTATCTAAATGTAATATTAGGGGACTAATAGCGCAGAAATCAGAGAAACTAAGTTATCTTTCAGTTGCTCCAGTCTCCATCTTATTCAGAATGAATCTCTCTTCTAGCCTGGATTGAATCATGATCAGAAAGAAACGGGCTTTTCTAAACTTCTCTTTAAGACTACTGGGCAGACTATCTAAAGTAATGATTCAAACAAAATACTGGATGTACAAGATTGTAATACGAAATCTAAGTCTTACAGAATTGAGCTGTAGCAGTTTAAACAAGCGCCCCAATCCCAAAAGAATCCGTTGGTCTTTACACTCCAAAATGCTACGGAAATTCACCCAAGTACATACACGAGTATGTAACAAAATTGAACACACTATGCCAACCCTGAAAATTCCCTACGAAAAAGACTTCATCATGCTTTCTCGTTAAAAAAAAAACATTTCCATAAATTACTTATCTTCACACAAAAATGCTCTTATACAGCTAAACTCCACTCAAATCCTAGGAAATTCTAGATATCAGCTGAAGAAGCGCCAGTGGCTACCAGACCTCCTCAAATGACAGTTGCCAAATTATAAAAGTGATTCCATCAATTGGATAATTACTCTTTCATGTTGAACATGACTTCGATGTAGTATCATCAGATTTGCCGATTGTATGTACGAGGGTCGTTTGAAAAGTCCGTGCAAAAATAAAAACTACTAAATTTTTGGGGGTAAACCTTTTTTATTTTTCAACATAGTCTCCTTTTAGGCTTATACACTTCGTCCAACGCTGCTCTAGTTTGTTGATCCCTTCCGAATAATAGGATTTGTCCAAGTCTGAAAAATAGCCATTCGTTTCTGCAATCACCTCCTCGTTTGAATAAAATCTTTTTCCCGCCAGCCATTTCTTCATATTGGGGAACAAATAATAGTCCGAGGGAGCCAAGTCTGGAGAATAGGGGGGATGTGAAACGAGTTGGAACCCTATTTCCATTAATTTTGCGACCACAACTGCTGAGGTGTGAGCTGGTGCGTTGTCGTGATGGAAAAGAACTTTTTTGTGGGCCAATCGTGGGCGTTTTTCTTGCAGCTCGGTTTTCAAACGGTCCAATAACGATGAATAATATGCACCTGTAATAGTTTTACCCTTTTCCAGATAGTCGATGAGGATTATTCCTTGCGAATCCCAAAAGACAGTCGCCATAATCTTTCCGGCCGAAGGAACGGTCTTCGCCTTTTTTTTTGGCGCAGATTCCCCCTTGGTAACCCATTGTTTAGATTGTTCTTTGGTCTCAGGAGTGTAGTGATGTATCCATGTTTCATCCACAGTGACGAAACGACGCTTAAAGTCCTGCGGATTCTTCTGGAACAGCTGCAAACCGTCCTTGCAACACTTCACACGATTTCGTTTTTGGTCAAGCGTGAGCAATCGCGGCACCCATCTTGCGGATAGCTTTGTCATGTCTAAATGTTGATGCAAAATATTATGTACCCGTTCATTCGAGATGCCCACAGCACTAGCAATCTCACGCACTTTCACTCTTCTGTCATCCATCACCATATCACGGATTTTATCAATGATTTCTGGAGTAGTAACCTCAACAGGGCGTCCAGAACGTTCAGCGTCACTTGTGCCCATATGGCCACTCCGAAAATTTTGAAACCACTTATAAACTGTTCTAATCGAAGGTGCAGAGTCACCATAATGTTTATCAAGCTTCTCTTTAGTCTCCTGAGGCGTTTTGCCTTTCATAAAGTAGTGTTTAATCAACACACGAAATTCATTTTCGTCCATTTTTTGAAAATCACTCGACTTCCTCGATTCAAACGAATGCCAAACACAAAGAAATAGACCGATCTGGCTGAAACTTGGTGTGTGTTCTTCCAAGAGATGCTACTAACTAAACATAACCTCGATACGCGCCAGTGGTGCTATCTCTCTGCCTTTGCACGGACTTTTCAAACGACCCTCGTATTATAAAGAAAGGAAACTTAAAAGAAAAATAATTACAATTTATTTATAATTTCAAAAAGGATAATCTAAGGATCAAACAAATCTAAAAGACTGCTTTAAACCTTTTTATTTAAATTTTTTTAGAAATATCTAAATTCTCATAAGGTAGTTTTTATACATTGTAGCCACAAATTTTATTTTACTTAAACATATTATAAAGATTAATTTACAATCTTAAGAAATATAATTTGTTTTTTAATACCTTACAGTTAAATAAATTTATTTTTAAAAAATAGAAATATTTTTATTAACAGAACAATACAACAAAACATTGAAAACAGTTTTTAACAGGATTAAAAATCAAACAGCTTCAAGAAAAAATATTTAACTATTTTAATAATACATTAAGAAATATCGAATCTGCCAAACAACAAGTGCTAATAATAGCTATTGATATGTTATCTCAAACTTTAGATCTTTACAGTTAATTAAGATTCAAAACAAAAACAAAATTAACATCTTTTAAACCTTTTAACATCTTAATAACATCTTTCTTTCTAAGGAATCAGAAAAAATACTGGAAGAGGAACTGGAACATAATGTAGAAAATAAGGAAGACACAATCAAAAGGCAGGTTTAACAGCTACTTTTTCTTTTCATTTTTTTTACCAATAAAAAATATCCCCAAAAATTGAGCATTTATATTTTTTGTTTTTAAATCTTATTATTAAATAAAAATCATACCTTTAAGGTTTATTATGAAGGTAAATTCTTTAAAAATACGATATTTTCCAAGGGAAGCTTTTGGACGAAATTGTTTTTTTCTTACAAAAATGCAATTTCAATAATAATAACATCTTTAAATTCTGTCTTTTATACAATTTGTTTAATGGAATGAAAATAATTATTAAAAATAAGAATTTAATCACCAGTTACCTGTATACTTTCGGAAGAAGCTAACTGGATTAGAAAATTTTCCATTGCTGGTGAAATGTCATTTTGTTTCAATGTTGTTAATGAGAGTTTTAAATTTCCATCTTCTAATCTAGCAAATGACCTGTTAAATAGAAATAAATTAATAAATAAAATTTCTCTTATACTATTCACGAGATTTTGCTTCAAACTTCAAATATTAGAATCATATTTAATTTTTTGGAAATATTATACACTTTGTAACTGTACATTACATTAAAAATGTAACCTCAAAGGGGGGGCTACAACAACGGCCCCCCCTCCCGAGAACTGCTCTAAAATGAATTTCTCTTGGGGGGAAAAAAGATACAAGAAAAGTGTTATAAATCTATACATATATACAGGTTTACAGAATAGCCTTGGAGCCATTTTCGTGCAAGTTTTCGAGTAAAAAAAGTATTTCCTTCCAGTTTTAGAATTTTCTTTAAACTCAATGCTACTAACCTCCCTTTTCCCTTTAATGCTCCTTTTCCACAAGTTAACCGCGGTAGCCGAATTTTCACTAGAAAAAAGTTTAATAAAAAGAAAATTTATAGATCTAATCAGGTACACCTAGTTTCCAATGTGTACGACATCTTGTGTGATGACATTTCTCTTACATTTATGGAACACTGCTTGCAAAATCAGTAGTTGATATGCGCTACTTTTTTTTTTTTTATTAAATATTAAAATCTGGAAATGCAGAGTCTCCTTTCAGAGAATTGCTAGTAAACGTTTAGTCACTATAAACTGAATAATTGTATATGTGTTTTGTGGTGAGCTAAAGCTTGCCTTGGTTGGGTACCCAATATCCCCAATTAATTGAACACGACAATCAGCTAGTAGGTAAAAGTACCAAGTATAAGGGTCGAATCTTTCCAGGATAAGAGTAGGTCATTTTTTTTAATGATTTAAGGCGCGTCAACATCTAAGGTTATTGGCGCCCGGAGCATTTTTCAGTGCACTGCTCTCTCGTTACAGACAACACTATCCATCACCGGACAGTGTTGTCTGTAAGAAGCTCCCTAGGAAGAGAAAATCTAAGGGTCAGCAGCTGGTTTTCGTACCCGGGACCTCTGCGTGGGAGTCCTGTTCGCTAACCGCATGGCTAATCCCTTCCCTAGAGTAGGTCATTTGTTATTCTTTCAGAAACACCAAAATTCTTACAAAAAAAAAAGTCCTGCTTCCTTCATATTCGAGACCTCTATTTTTCTGAAATTAAGATATCCTTGGTAATTCCGATCCGAAATTGGTACAACGAAAGCAGTTAACGTAATTTCACTACTTCTTGAAAATAAATTCATTCTAATTTATCATTCTTCACTAGATAGATAGATAAATCCTTTATTATTATAATAATTCCAAAACCAGACTATATTTCCAAGCATCTATCAAAAAAACAGAATAACAATTGATAACCACCCTCTCCATTCTGACAGGATATTAACTCCTCCATAGAGATACTATTCTTATTAAAGTCTTTTAATCTGAATTCTTAGAGGCACAGACATCAAGCAATTAAAGTGGATACACTTTTTCAATCTTCGACGTACTTCATTGTTTACTGAAGATAAATACATTCTAATTTCACGTAGTTCACTAATTCTTTAATAATAACTTTATTATTTAGTTAACTTTAATTTGCGCCCATATTTTTCGTACTATCCTGGACAGATCAACAGATCTCATAACAACCATTCTTCATTGTCCAATATTCACTATTCGAATCTATTCTAAACATGAAAGCAGGTAATTACAAAAAATTAATTGTTCTTACTTCAATCGTAAGATTATCTCCTCAGTTTTTTCTGAAATGGCTTTAACAACCTTTTCTTCGTTAGAATCACTTTTTCCTAATTGTTCCATATATAAAGCTATCTCTTTATGAACTTTTGTCATTGGAAGTCTATCTGTGAACGGTTAATAAGAAACTGTAGATTATATTTTGTCCAAAAAGAAAGACAAAACAAAGTAAACTGTTGAGTATTATATTAGTTTACCTTTAGACTGTTGAGGGACTGTAATTTCTTTCGCTGGCAAATTTACGAGTACATCATATAGTTCTGGTCTTGAAAATACTGAATTATCACAACATCCGGCGATGTAATTTGAGCAAGACTAAAATTTGAATACTTAATTATAAAAGTTTGCCTCTGATTTTGCTTTTACTTCAAACATTTCTCACAATAAATGGATTGCTTACAGTTAATTCTTGTATTTCCTCGTCAGTTAGTTCAATCCATGGAAAGAATACGTCATCAAATTTTCGATGTAACATTATATATGGAAATGATTTTAACCACTAAAATTTTTTCATTTTAATAGGTTTTTTTTATGGAAATAAGCAAAATACAATTATAAATTTCTTAAACTTAACACTTACTTCTAATAAAGTTGATAGATTGTGATGATATACTACCAATTTTCTTTTTAATAATAATGCGTTATATATTAAAATAATTTCCAAACCAAACATATTAATCATTTCTGTAAAAAAAAAGAATTAAAAGCAATTAGTATATTAACATAGCACTGTTATTAACATTATTTTATTGTAATGCTTAATGAAAAGATATATAAATACATCTTGCAAATAAATATTCACAAAAAATACACAATTTGTCACAATGTCCACAGAAAAGAGATGAGAGATACTTTTGCTGGAACTCTTCAACATTTAGGATCTGGTTTGATCACATCAACAAATCTAGCGATCTAGCGTTGAGAAGAGAGAGCTTGAGTTACAGGTAAAGAATATTTGGATAGGTGAATTTGGAAATTAAAGAGGCAAGAGCGGATTAGTTTGGAAATATTCCCCCTACCTATTATAGAATCCTCTTAGGAAGGTTTTCTTCAGAAAAATTAGGAAGGATGGATAAGGGTTGTTTCAGGGAGTAGTTATCCCTTACTGTTGGCTACCACTTTTTCCTTTTCGAACTTCCCTACATGGTGCCCTGATGAAAAGGAAAATTAACTTCAACATAATTTCGTTTTTTTGGGAATGATATAATTTGAAAACCTCAGGATGAAAATGAACTGGTAAATGCTTCAATTTTACAAATAGCTTTTTTTTACCAATTGGTAAATTGAGGCGCTAGATATAAACACTAGCTGTTTATACCAATATGTTGTTTTTTTTTTCAGCCCTCGAAATCAGTACATGGCTCTAATGTGCAAACAAGACCATAAATATATTCTTAACTCCACTGTTAAAACTTAAATCTTTAGTTTTTATGTTACCTTTAACATTAGAGTGATTGAAGGCATTATATGAACAATATTCTTTAAATAAAAGTGAGCCATTTTCATTGGAATCGATTTCTTTAGTGAAAACACTCAGATACAGCTGCAAAACTTTAGTTGGATCACCTGAAATTAGAGTAAAAGAAAAAGAATAAAACCTTTTCTTGATAGCGAGAAATTTTCTTAGAAGTAAGAAAAAACAAAAGTAAAGTGAAGGTCGAGCGGATAGAGTTATAGATATTCACTCATTTATTTTGGGGATTGTATAATTTGAGAACCTGAAGATGAAAAAGAACTAGTCAAGGCTTCAATTTTACAAAAGAATGTAGCCATACGTTTTATTAACAAATCGAGATTAAGATGTAACAAAAATTGATTTACCTGACTCGTGATATGTCCTACACAGTAATGATGCTAAAGTTCTATATTTGTCAGGATTAAATTCTTTTGTCCATATTACTACTCCAATGAGAGAATTCTATAATTTGAAAGGTTCGTTAAAAATCAACTATTTCTACACTGTTCTATTTAATATCTAATTTTGTTTGAATATTAAATACTTTTTATTTTTATATTACTTCTTGCATTTTTTCAGAGTCACACTCGATTACGTTAATGTAGAACCATTTTTTCTTCCATCTTCCATAAATATAATTTTTTATTTCTTGTAATATGCATTTTTTTTCAATGAAATCTTTTTGTTCTTGCAAAATATACGGAAATGTCCATGACCATAAGTAATCTCCTCCATTCTTATCTTTTTCTAGAAAGAGAGAAAACTGGTTGAGGATTTAATATTCACAATAGTGACTGTGAAATGACTACGCTTTAATTTTGATAATAATGAGGTCTATATTTAGTCTAAGAAATGAATAATGTAAGAAATGGGTAACTTTTATCTTCATTTGATAACTTAGCAACAGTAGTACAACTTTTTATCAACTTTTCAAAGATTCCAACAGTGTATTGAATACTTTTTATGAAAGCACAGCAATTCAAGAAAGTGTGAAAGCTACTGATAAATTTAAAGTATCACCCGGTAAGTAACGACTAGATTTATTAATGATTTACACAAAATAATTATTAAAACTCACCAATTATGTTGCATGATATCAAATCTGACATTCTCTAAGTATGTTTAATTAAAATTGAAATCTACTAATGGCACAAAAATGCAACTCAATTTACTTCATGCTCAACTAAATTAAAACTTAAATAATTATTTATTGATAAACTTATCGTCATAATAAATAGAAGAAGGTAGAATTTGGTTACAAATCTAAAAGGTTAATAGTTTTATTGTCACTCAGATTACGAAAAAGATACAACCGCAAAATAAATTAAGAATAATTCCTAATTTTACTAGCATGTTATTTCTGTAATTTGCATTTTTATCTAATATAGCTTTCATGTTTTTTTTATTGACAAATTTTGACGATATTGCGTTCAATTTTAATGAGGATATTTTTTAAGCACACTTTGTTTGGATATTAGGCTTGTGCGAACTTTAATATAATTAAAAATATGTAAAAATAATAAGAATATTGTCATTTTTTATAAAAAAAAATCATTAAAAATATTTAAAAATAATTACACAATGAATCAACACTGGTGCAACGGCAGTGAGGTTCGCAGCCATCTTTTAAAGGCTATATTTCCGGACAAGTGGTTTGTTATCGTCACGTTGGAATTTAGTAGTTGTTCAGAAAGTAAACTGTTTTCTAATAAAGTTGTTTTCATGAATGTTTAGGTGTAAATTCGTAAAAGAATTTTAAAAGTAATTCTACAATGGCACGTTACAGTCAGCGTCCGGAAAATGCTCTCAAGCGAGCAAATGGTTGGTTTTATATTTTGAACACTTTTTGTTTGTGTTTGATGAGTTTCTTGATATTTGTATTTGATACATTCTTATATATCTTATAGTAATTTAAATGGTAGTTAATGCCATAGTTATTTGTACTTTCCAGAATTTATTGATGTTGGAAAACCAGCGAGGGCGTTGGAGACCCTTTATGAAGTTTTTCGTAATAAAAAATGGGTATACAATTGGAGTGAAAGTCTCTTAGAACCAATAATGTTCAAATATTTGGATCTATGTGTAGAACTTAAAAAATCATTAATTGCAAAAGAAGGTTTATTTCAATACCGCAATATGTTTCAATCAGTAAGTACAACAGTAACGCATATTTCTTTTTAGAAATTCCATTGTGCTAACGCAAGTAATGTCCACAGGTGAATGTTGGCTCCTTAGAGAATGTCATTCGAGGATATTTGCGTATGGCTGAAGAAAAAACCGAATCAGCCAGAGAACAGTCACAACAGGCTGTAATTGACATAGACGATTTAGATAATCTAGCGACTCCAGAAAGTATACTGTTAAGGTATTTATTTTCTTTATTTTTGGTTAAGTGGTTTAAACTAAGTTTTGGCGAAGCATTTTAAAATTTTTCTATGCTTTTTAGTGCTGTAAGTGGTGAAGATGCACAAGATAGAAGTGATCGTACTATATTAACGCCTTGGGTGAAATTCTTATGGGAATCATATTGCCAGTGTTTAGAATTATTGAGAACAAACGCTCATTGTGAAACATTGTATCATGATATTGCACGCATGGTTCGCTCAACTTACAACTTATTTTGTTTTTATTTACGTAACTGCTTGTTGTATTATTTATTTATTCCATTTTTGTAGGCATTTAATTTTTGCTTGAAATACAATAGAAAAACAGAGTTTAGAAAACTATGCGACAAATTGAGAAAACATTTAGAAGATATTAGCAAATTACCAGTGCAAGTGGCAAATGTTAGTCTAAATAAACAAGAAACACAACAGTACAATCTTGAAACAAGACTTGTCCAATTAGATTCTGCCATTCAGATGGAATTGTGGCAGGTAAACATTTTTAAAAATAAGTATATATTTATCTAGAATCCAAAAATATAAGAATAAACCAATTTTTAGGAAGCTTATAAAGCTATAGAAGACATCCATGGTTTGATGAATATGTCTAAAAAGCCTCCTGTCACAAAGACTATGGCTAATTATTATCAAAAATTGGCTATGGTATTTTGGAAAGCCGGTTATTATCTCTTTCATGCAGCCGCTTTGTTTAAATTATTCTTGCTTAGTAAGGATATGAAGAAAAATATCACACCAGAAGAACTGCAGAGGTAGGATGTTTATTTTTATTTTAATTTTACTCTACAATAAGCAAATCTGAAAAATTCCCAATGCAAAGATTATACAGTTGGAAAATAAACTTTCTCTTACATCGGTGTTTTAATCGAATTTATTTCATTTCATGTTTTCATTTTCGTTTCTTGCTTATTATTGAATCAGAGTTTTCATGATGTTTTCTGAGTGAATAGTGCCTTATAAGTAGGCTAAAGGGATTATAACGGTGTGTAAATTGAACCTTTACCAGCAGAGGCTGTGGGATGCGTTAGTTCCAAAGAGGTCGTAGGAAGATTCAATGAATCAGATAGCTTTCCCAGAAGCTTCCAAGAATCCTCTCCCACATATCAGACTGAACTTAAGTAGCTGGCTTCTCAGATTAACAAGCCTAACTCTAAAAACTAGTTCCTGCTAACTCTTATTGACATCAAAGTCATGAAGTAACTAAGGAGAGCTAATACCTCAAGTCTTTCGATTCATAACTTCATTAAACGACTGTATAACATTACTCCATTTTGCGTTATTTCAATTACTTAAGATTTTCTTCAAATCTTTTTTACTTGAACGTGAATTTAATTTATCGTTGGTTTTATCCAGCTTTGGGAACCTATTCAATATATTTTCAATGATTTACTTTATATGCAAGTTTCTATATTGCCAATTGAGGTAGATGTAACTGGAGTCATTACTGGCTTGTAAAAAGTTCTTTCGTATTAATGTAGAAATATGTTATTAATTGTAATTCGTTTCTGACACAGGATGGCTTGCTGTGTTCTTCTTGCTACATTGTCAATTCCGCTACCTTCAGCTCATCCTGAATTTGACAGATTTATTGAAACAGATAAAAGTCCACTTGAGAAGGCCCAAAGATTAGCAGTACTACTTACTCTTCAACAGCCACCTACTAGAGCATCACTTATCAGAGATTTGGTATTTTTAGTTTCATTTGAAATTTATTAAAATGAAAAAAAAACTTACAAGTTTGTTGTGAATATTAATAATTATTGTTTACTTTCTCTTCCTGTAATATGTAAAAGAAAATACTTTTTTTCGTGTAGATTTCGGTTTAGAGGAATCGAAAGTATCTGTTTTGATGTCCTCAGAGTCAGAAAAAGTGTTTCTTTTTTTTTTTTTAAATTGTATAATTTTGGTAAAATTTATTCCCTCTAATGTTTGGAATTGAAAAAAAAATAATAATAAGTTAGAATCTTTAGAATAGTGCGATAAATTTTTGTGAGCGCTGACACCAGATTTATTTTTATATAGGTACGTATGAATGTGGTACAGTTGGCCTCGCCGCAGTTACAAGAATTGTACCAGTGTCTAGAAGTTGATTTCAATCCGTTGACATTGTGCAAAAGAGTACAAGATGTAACCTCTCAACTACAAGGAGATGAACAATACATACCACCACTACAAGATGTTACCTTAGTCAAACTGATACGCCAGGTGTCACAAGTTTATCAAACAATTGATTTTAGTCGTTTGCTTGAACTAGCCTTGTTCACCACGCCTTTCCATTTGGAGAGACTGTTAGTGGACTGTGTTCGCCATAATGATATGCAGGTAAACAAATATTTTACGAAATTATTGTTTTTTTTTTAACTACAAAACAGATCGCATAGAAAATTTTAATCTTGCCAAAATATTTGTGAATTTTAATCAAAAGGAAGATAATTTTTTATAGTTATTTTATTACATTAGGTTGATGCATCAATTCATGTCGTTTCTTCTATCATATCTCGTTATAATCTCAGAAGTGGGTAGAGAATGAATCTCAATATAATTTCGCCAAAGTTTGGAGGCATTGAATTCAACTTCTCATATTTTTCTGAACGTTCATTTCTGCTTGTAGGCAGAAAAATGCAATTGAAAAGAAATTACGCAGTACATAATCGTGTATAGCTAAAATTCTCAAAACATCATTATCTTTAGTCGGCTCATCAAGAGCAGCAAATATGTTGTTTTTTTTGTAGTCAAGGCTGAACCAGTTTTACCTTTAGCATGCTGTGAACGCAGTACTCAAGTAGTATTGTAAATATTCTTAGGATCGTTACTAATACAGGATACTATTATTATACCCATTATACCGTCAAAACCCATTATGAGACACGACACTCATTAAAGTAAAAATGTGTACCCTTTTTCAAAAGCATTTCAATATTCCTCTTAACCTTTATTTAAACTTTTGTTAGATCTTTGAACAAATAATATTAAAGCTAAATATGTTACATTCTAATTTTTATTGTTTCAAACACGAACAATATTTCAGATTCGCATAGATCACGGCGCAAGTTGCGTACATTTCGGTATGGATCTATCAGAATCACCACGAGAAGATAAACAAGATGGACCACTTTTACAGAGTATGCCCAGCGAACAGTTGCGCACTCAGCTAATTAATATGGCTAACGTGCTCAATGAAGCTTTAAGAATTATTAATCCAAATGCGAATAGAGTTAGTATTAATTGAGTTTTATTTTTATCGTCTTGGAATGTCGTGGATCAATTACATTTTGATAAACAATTTTTTCGCATCGTAGGAAGAAAAAGATAAAGTTCGTCTTCAGTTGGTACATCATTATAAAGAAAACATGACGAAAGAGCATCAGCGAATATTAGCTCGTCACAAGATTATTGAAGACAGAAAGGAATATCTGGAACGATTGAATACAGTTAGAGTAAGTACAATATTTAAGTTTATATTCTAGTAATTTTTATTGTCCTGTTATTTTATTTTTTCCCCCGATATTTCAGGAAGAAGAAGAGGCTCGTAGAGCCGAAGAATTGGCCCGTCAGCAAGCTCTAGTCGAGCAAAGACGTCTAGAACAGGAACGTGAAGAAAGAGAGCGTAAACGACATGAAAATGAAATTCAACAGATCAAAGATCGTCATTTGAAAGAAAAAATGCAACAGATATCTCAAACAGCGCATGGTCAAAAGATGCTGCGTAAATTGGACGAAGAAGACATAAAGAAATTGGATGCAGAACAAATTGCTGCACGTGAAGCGGAAGAATTGCAAAAAGAACGTCGAGAAATGCAACAAAAACTTAAATCACAGGAAAAGAAAATTGATTATTTTGAAAGAGCCAAACGTCTTGAAGAGATTCCATTGTTGCAACAAAGTTTTAGAGATAAACAGGTAATAACTTGCTTTTATATTCTGGTTCAATAAGCTTCAGAATATTCTTCACTCTTCGTATGTTTTGCGTAAAGATTATTGGTACTGTAATTTCTTGATTCTATGAGTCCTAGTTTGGCTGACGAGCGGAACATCAATCTTCTTAGTTGAATTTCTAGGGTATTTTGCTATTGCAAAGAATTGAATAGTTAGTTTCTAGGATTGACTCCTATAACAAATGTTAGTTAATAAAGAATGTTTCTAAGTTAACTGAAGTGCACAATACCACTAAAATAGTATTAAACCAATTATTTTTACAAGTAAATATACAGGGTGATCCATTTAAAACGCACCAATCGCTAATAACTTTTTAGGAAAGAGGAATTTCGAAAAAACCCACGAAATAAACTATATGTTGTTTTTTTTGTGTAGTTTTCAAATTTTTCACCCCCGATGCTGTAACTTCATTTTTCGCGGAGTTACGGCCAAAAACCCGATTGGGGTTTCATAAGGACCACTGGTTTTGACAATGATTATGAAAATTACACCAATAAATACATATAGTTTATTTCGTGGGTTTTTTCGAAATTCCGCTTTCCTAAAAAGTTATTAGCAATTTAAATGGATCACCTTGTATAAAAAAAAAATCAAGGGAAATTGAAGAAAATTATAAACCTAATATAATTGTTGATTAATAATAATCATAATAAATCGAATAGAGTTATGGGGAAATGGGTGATATAACCTTAAAAGATTTTAATCATCCCAAAGACTCAGTTTATGAACAAAATTCATAAGCAAACTAGCAAGAACAATATGTTTACCACGTCTTTTTTCGAAGTGTTTAAACCAATAATAATTAGAATTCTCTTATAATATTTGACTTTTGTTTTAGGTTGAAGAAAAGAAACTATGGGAGGAACAAGAAGCAAGAAGAATTGCTGAGTTAGTGCTGGAAAGAGAACGAGCCGTGGAAACACGCAAGAGATTGGCCAGAATGGCTCAGGATAGGAATGAATTCCTTTCTAAACTGAAATCAGGAAGGGATAGCATCTATCAGGCTAAACTGAAAGAATATGAGAAAAAACTTACAGAAGAAAGAAAGAAACGATTACAACAAAGAAAAGAAGAGCGCAAAGAGGCAAGGCAGAGCGAATGGGATAAAGAAAGGCAGGAG
The DNA here is from genome assembly GCF_049639745.1 of Rhodnius prolixus. NCBI lineage: Eukaryota > Metazoa > Arthropoda > Insecta > Hemiptera > Reduviidae > Rhodnius > Rhodnius prolixus. The sequence goes on along the minus strand of NW_027411582.1, from coordinate 37,600,499 downwards.
GAGATTAAGAAGAAGAAAGAGGAGGAAGAAAAGCAGAAAGCTGAGGAGGAAAGGTTGAAAAAGGAGAAAGAGGAGAAGCTTAAAAAGGCCGAGAAAGAGGAAGAGGAGAAGAAAAGAATGGAAGCTTTCAAAAGACAAGCGGAAATACAAAGGAAAAGAGAGGAAGAGGCAATCAGAAGGCAGGAAGAAAAGGAAAAAGCTTTGTCTGGAGTTTGGAGACCCAAAGGAGAAGAAAAGCCAGCAGTGGTGGATAAAGAATGGAAAAAGACCACGGAACCGACTGAGAAACCTACTCCTTGGAGGTCAAGTAAGTACATTTTTCTTCTGGCGTTGAAATCTATCTGCCTCAAAACACTTCCATGATCTCAGATAAATCTGCCCGGACTTAGTATTAAACTCCTATCCAATTGTTTATGAATATACTGTTGATTCTTGTCTGAGTTTGATCAGAAAATAAGTCTTGTAGTCTAATTAAAGAAAAAGACAGTGGTTGTCGTTCAAATTTTCAACATTGGGCTTCTTTGCGGTAATATCCGTTTTAAGTTTTTCTTAGTGCTCCATCGGTTTCCTTTAAATTTCAATTGTTTGTTGAAACTTCTTCCAGAAAACTGTTTTCAAGGCAGTTCTTGATGATGCAAGGGAGCAGTGAGATTGATCTTCTACCTAGGAGTACCATTAAAGTGTAAATTCACGGCCTTATTACCTACCATAATTTTAATAAGAAGTATGTCAGATTCCAAATTTGAAGAAAATAGATTTGGTAGGCTTCGGGGGAAATGACTTTTTTTACTGAATATGAAGTTTGTAGTGATTTTTCTTTTCCACACAAATTATGAAAAACTTGTTTGTATCAGTTGTAATAAAAGAACGTCGTGGTGGTGTTCTTAATAGATTTGTTACTTTTTCTCAACCCTTGTTAGAAGAAGTAGGGTTGAAGTAAAATGAGAGTTGCTGAAAATTCAGTGTGTTCAGTGAAGAACTTCAAACTTTCTGCTGATCAAAATTTGGCCATTTCTTTTTAACTACTCATAACTTTTTTTTCTTAAGGGCAAAATTATTGCTATAAATTGCTACAAAGTGTTTTAAAAACCAATTTTTTTTTTTAAATTCCAGTGCGGATGCGTGAACGAGATGGTGAAGATAGGCCGCCTGCCGCCCAACCAGCAGCTCCTCCAAGTCGTGATTCATGGAGGAGAGGTCCTGAAAATGATGATAAGGATAGAGAGAGAGATTTTGGCCGGAGAGATGATGATCGTGTGGGTGGTGGAGGTGGTAGCGGCGGTGGTGGTGGCGGTGGCGGTGGAGGAGGAGCAGGAGCAGGAGGAGTAGGAGGAGGTGGTTTCAGCAGGAGAATTGGCGACAACAATAGAGAGGATGGATTTAGAAGAGGAGAACGGGATGATTTCATGAGAAGAGGCGGCGAAAGAGATAGAGATGACAGTTTTAGGAGAGGCGATAGAGAGCGAGATAGAGATAGGGACTTCAATAGAGGATTCGACAAGCGACCGGATGGGGTAGACATTCTTTTTTTTCCTTAATGAAGTTACAAGATTTCTTTAACTGTGTTTACTAAGAATATTTAGGTTGTTGGAAGTTAAAATTTTAACTCGCTATTTTGTATTTTATGTGTAAATTTTATATTTATTAATCAATACTAAGCAGTAATAAAATTTTATATACTGTAGCAGGGAAGCTGGCGAAGAGGTCCGGAATCTGATTTACCAGATCCAGTATCGAAGTAAGTATTGGAAATGAAATATTTTTTAAAAAAAAGCAACAAAAAATTGAAGCATTTGTTTCTGTAAAAAATATACAATAATTAGAGCGTTAGATATAGAGAACTATGGCTCGCCTAAAGTTACTTCTATTGCCATTAGTGCACTTGGTCCATTCTCCTGAGTGTTTATTGCATGTGTAGAATACGATATTCTAAATCTTACACCCCTAAAAATGGAACATTAGTAGCAACAGTCTTTGGTGGGCAAAGATGATTCTCTTAAGAGTAGATCTGTTCCTGGATATAGGTTACAGTAAAGCATAATGAAAATCTTATTGTTTCTTAAGCCTAATCATTCTTATTTTGTTTAATGCTTATTGTAGACCGAACGTCATAAAAGAAGACTTTTCCTAAATTTAACATAATTCAAAATTTCTCATTTTCCAGGCGAGGTGTTGATGATCGACGAGGAATGGACGATAAACGTAGCATCGGCGAGGATAGACGTGGTACAGAAGATAAACGTAACATGGACGATAGACGTCGAGTGGACGACCGACGAGGAATGGATGATAAAAAGGAATGGAGAAGACCTGAAGCAGCACCGCAGAAAGTGGCCGATAAAGGTTATTATATTTGTTAGGCTAATTCATTAATTAAAAATCATGAAAGTTCCTATATAATAAATTTTTTTATTTATATTTTTTTTAATCTACTTTTTACAGGTGAAGACAGTGGAGATGATGGAAACTGGGAACGAGTTCAACGACGTTAAAGTGTTTAAATACCGAACCAGAACCTTCCTTAGCGAGTTTAGGTAAAAAAAAAAAAAAATAATAAAAAAAAAAACTCAAGCGAAGTACTTGTATTGAATAATTTCATTTATTTAATTAATTTCCATTATAAATTGTTGCAAACATTAATATTAACGGTAAAAATTTGTATTTTGTATTGTATCATCGCCGGTTATAAGCGCCTTAATGATTGCCAATTTTTTGAGATTGTACATCTTTGTCTATTATTTAATACATATGTTGATATACGAATTTTCTTTTTAGTAAGGCCCAGTTTTTCTTCTTTTTTTTTCGTGTTTGTATAATAATGTTCTTGCATTTTGATTATTTCCTTCATTGAATGTAAATGGTTATTTCACGTGATTAAATTGGAAGAATGCAACTGTGACATACAATAAAAGAAAACAAGAATTGAACTTTAAGCAACGTAGGTAATCCAAATGTTATAAATGCCATTGATCACCTAGACAGTTTGCACAAGTATAGCTTAAAAATTGAGTAAACCTGAGTAAATAATTGAGTAAAAAAAAAGAAAAGCAATCAAAGTTACAAATTTTAGAGGATATTATTCCTAATAGGGTTTTAATAGTTATGCTAGGCGTCCGCCAGTTTGACATGACAAGTATAACTGATGCATAACAATTAGTCGTGAACAAGTTATCAGACAGTAAAGTTTTGGGATTGGATACATATAACCAAGAAATAGGAAGTACTGATATAAGGGTTCTGGAAGAATTTGTTTTTTTTACTCGTCCTGGTAGATGCCGCACATGTTTTACCAATTCTGTAATAAGTAAATAAAAATTTTCATAAAATTATACATGAATAAAATGAAAAATACACACACTTTTGTTAGGTACACCATTGTTGCCTAGTAGAAATAGAGCATTACTACTCATTTAAATGAAATGAGTAAACGGTGTAAGTTGCGCCTAACGTCAACCACTGTGACTAATCGTATGAGTATCTCAGTCTTAACGTGACTTTCAATTGTCGAACTGTTGTCCGCCCGAATTTTGATTTCATGAACATTGGATCGACTTCTCCAGTACTGGGCTTTTCTTCACAGTGTAAAGAGATTTTTAAATTCTCTAAGCATCATTTGATCACAGTACACTAGTGATTGTTATCCATATTACACTAGAAAACGACACATCTTTATGCAGCAATCGTTTTTTTCTTAAGCTCATTGGCCACATTTCTTCTCGATTAACAACAAACAGTTTAAAGTATTTGGATGTTTTGTTCCAGAAATTATTTAAGGTTCTTAATCCATTGATAAATTATATATACTGGTTGTATTAAACCATCAAATATGGGTATTTAAAATTATTTTCAGTCATCACTCATCTTCATCTTCAATTGCCTCTTCTACGGTTCGTTTACGCTTTTTACTTTTTTCAGCCTTCGCTAATTTCTCTTCTTCATCCAATTTATCAAGTTCTTCGAGCTGTTAAAGAAAAAAAAAACATCAGACTTCTCTATTTGATAATTGCATAAAAAAATGATACATTTAAAAACGTATTTTTACATTTTTAGGAGCATACCAATTTTGGATTCCTTCTGAATAATAGTTTTACATCATCACCATTTATAAGATTCCTTCTTGCATGACTGAAACATTGTTGAGTTTCAAAAGAATTAATTTAAAAAACTAGAGACTTTAAAAAAAAAAATTACGAATACAAACCTAGCAAAAGCTTCTAAATCTTCAGCATATAATTCCATTTTGTTCATGATAAATTCAGTTATTAACTCTTTAGCATCTTTACTGACAGTAAAGGGTCCTAAGAGTGTGTTATCTTTACCTAGTTCATCACAAGTTTTGCTAACTGCATAATAAGTTGTTAATTTTAATTTCTGTAAAATTGAAAAAAAACATATTAAGGAATTTGCCAAGGAAAAACATTTTTTGGAGAAAGCTTTTGGTTACATTGTGAAACTTTGGTAAGTAAAATATGTATAAGAGGTAAGAAAAACAATAATTCGTTGATAGAAAGATTATATCAACTTCAGAAGGATGAATTCTGTGCTATTGCTTATGTTGTTTACACAGTAAGATTCTATAAGTTTACATTTCAATAGGAATTTCGTGCAGGATTGTGAAAAAGCTTCTAGAGATCTTATATTCTGGTTTCTTACCCAAATTAAACATACTTCATAAACATTGCGGATCAGCAAAAGCACTAAATAAAAAACCAAGCGCTTGCTTTCAATGTAATAGAATTTAAGAGCAATATACTTAGTAATCTTCAATTAAGTGATTCAATTGCGCGAAGGCTGAGGGAAATCGGAAAAGGTAAAAAGATTGTAGCAGGGCATCTGAAGAGTTAGCATCGGAAGGTTTACGTTAAAGATGTTGCCCAAAGTGATAACGAGATGGGCAAGAAATACCAACGAAATTAGGAGCCTCCAATAATTAAACATCTTGTGAGAATGAAGGTGGGAGAACATGAGAATGGAGTACGGCAGTAGAAGAGAGTAGAAAGCTATAGGAAAAAATAAAGTAAGCATAACCCGCTGGTGGAAGTGGTTTGCTCCTTCGTCAGCTATTTATCCACGTATTACCTTTCTATCTATCTAGAGGTTCTGTAATCCAATAGATTGATAATGTGCCTATTTGAGCGTTATTCATTGAAAGGGATAATTAATACACTTTACTTGATTTGACTGGCATTTATAAACTTCACAAACCCTCATTTACACATAGCAATTAAGGTAATGGAATCCTAAATGGGTTTACCATTCTTTTAACATTTATAATATAAACAATAGTAAGTAAAACAAATTTACCTGATCAGTATTCATTGCTGCTAATTCCTCTGCCATTTTCGCCAAAAATATTATTGAATTTATTGTGGTATCTAGCAAGTGTTAACACTGATTTCTAACTTAAAAATGCCGCTTTTTGTGCTTTATAATCTTTCAACACTTTTCTAATTTATTAATTAGGAAATATGTAATAAAAAAAAAATGTTTTGATTGGTAGCAACAGGAAAAAAAATATGTTAATATCAATAACAGAAAAAATATCACTGTAGCACTTAGAAATTAACCATCAATGAGAAGGTTATGGTAGGTTCACTAATAACAAGTTCGGTGTAAATTTTGGGTACTGTGATGTACGTGATATACGTAAGATAGCAAAAAGTCCTAAAAAATATTGCAACTTTTGAGCATCAGGTAAGTTGTAATTTATTTGATTTTTTTGAAATGTTCACCCCGAACTGAATTTTTTTGTGCGTAGATTCTAAGTTCGAGAATTACTGCTACTTTTGCTGCTGATTCGTTTATTAATATCTGGATTAAATGTTTTACATTTAAAAAACAATTAGCAAAAAAAAATATTGTGTTAAATAAGGCATTGTGATATGCAGGAGTGGCATATGCTATTCAACAAGTTAGTTTTCCACGTCAATTATTTTGATAAGAACAAAAAAAAATCTTTTTCATGTAGGATTCTTACAAACAAATTTCTCTTAAGTAGATAATAAATTTTGAGCAGAAATTAATTCTGTTTTGAGGTTTCTTCTCATTTAGGACTACCTGTTGTGGCCTTATAGTCGTTCTTTTTGATTATTATTATCAAAAATGCATCAATCTTCAAAATTAGAATTAAATTTTTATAGTTCCATGTAATAAGTAAAAAAATGCGAGCTTAGAACTGAGGAAAATGTAATAGTTATATAAATAATAGTACTTTTTTTTTAGAACTTTTCAATACGTAATAATCTACGAATCAAGTATCATTAATTTACCTATTTCTACATTTAAAAAATCGAATGCTCAATCTGTAATTCTAATTTTTCAATAAATTTAGCATTAAATAGAAAATAACATCTTACGACATTCAAGTGATCATAATTTTCTGTTGCAAGTGATTGCAACAGTTTCATTTCTTTGTTCCGCTTCATTTATCAAACTACTTGTGCAGGTGAAAGCTATTGATTATAGCATTTTTTATATAAATAAAAAAAAATGTTAACAGAAAGTTCATTGCGGGCTGATTTCGCATCAGTTGTCCATTGAATATGAGGTTGAATTCTGTTTTTGTGATCTTCACATTGGGCATCTTCTCGTCATCTGCTTGGGATTCAGAAGATCTTGAAGTATTTGATGTGGTAGAAGAAGTTGGTGAAAATTTTTATTCATTACTCGGTGTACCACAGGTAATTCCTTTAAATTTCGTTAATACTTTATAATTTACTAAATGAAAAATAAACCTCTTATTTTTTTGAAATTTCCTGTTCTGTTAAAAAATAAAAAGGATGCCTCAGCTTCAGAAATTAAGAAGGCCTTCAGGAAACTTTCTTTGACAGTTCATCCAGATAAAAATAGTGCCCCGGATGCGGAAATTAAGTTTAGACAGGTATTGTTTTAAAAGTTTTATTTGCCTTTTTTAATGTCACTCTTAAAAAATAATTGTAATATTTGGTAATGGCTCCTCTTATGTAATGAAAAATTACTCCCGTCATTTGAAATATGTTTTATAAAATCAAAATTTTTGTGTTTTATAAAGTTTAATAATTTTTTTCACAAGTTTCGGTCATTTTCAACAGTACTTATTTTGACAAAAAAGGTTGCTTATTTTGAAAGTCAAATTTTGCACTATCGACCTTTCGTTAGAAAGTTATTAGAAACCATATTGTAACGTCAACTAGGCAATTTAGTGAATAGTTTTAACATTCATTCATAGTGATTTGAATGTTAAAAGGGCTGTCAATTTATCCAAAAAAAAATCCGGAAATGGATGTGTGCCCTGAAGCCGATAGTGCATAATTTCGAATTTGAATGAATGAATTTTTCACTTTTCTGTGATTTTTTTTACTATCTGTACAAAAATCTAGATAGTTTTAGTAATAAATAAATGTTTTACTTTGGAATGGAACTTTAAAAAAATGCGTGTGTCAGAACATCGAGAATTGTCGGAAGAGAGAGTTTAATTTTCTAATAATTCTATTTTGAAAAATATATTTCAGTTAGCCTCTGTGTACGATATACTTAAGGATGGAAATAAAAGGGCGAAATATAATGATGTACTGGAGCATGGTCTGCCCAACTGGAAACAGGCTGTCTATTATTATCGACGAGTGCGAAAAATGGGTCTGGTAGAAATGGCAGCTATATTATTTATTATTATTACAATTGGCCAGTATTTAGTGGCATGGGCAGCATATTTTGAGAAGAAATATACAATTGTAAGTAAATTATGTGCTTTTTAAAAATTGTTTTAGAGTCATAAAAAAAAGATTATTAATTCTTTTTTTTTTTGTTGCTGTTATTTTAGGAAGAATTTGTTAGCATTAAAAGTAAAAAACTACAAAAACTTCAAAAAAAGGGTAAAATTGATAAGGAAACGTTCAATGTACTTCCCGAACTAGTGGCAGGGCTTCCAAAACCAAGGTAATTCTTATTGATATGTGAAAGATTAGTTTCCTTTTAGTCAAGAAGAAAATCTGTTTCTACCATATGATTGACTACCTGGGTGGAAAGTACTTTTTGTGTATCAAGAACTTATTTTCCGCATTTCTATTGACGTAATGTTTAAAATGAAGAGATTATTGTTATATTTACACTAATTTATTTATTTGTAGGGTATTGTTAACCTTTTTTTGGTAGGAAAAGAGATAATTGCCAATTTCAGTCGATATTTTTTTTGTTTTGTTTTGCCAAGCTTTCTACCTAAAAACTAGATCATCTTCAGGGTTTAGGCTTAACAATTATAAATTTTTTTACATTGTTAACATGAAAAGTTAGTGAGTCTTCTGTCCTGGCGGTAAAGTAGTACCTAAATTGGGTACCTAAACAAGAAAGATCTAAAGATGAAACTCGATTTTTTTGAGTATTACTTTCATTTGGCTGGTTCTGTGGAAAAATTTCTTGTAGAATGTTACAGAAAACCAAAAATATCAAAGTGTCTACATTCAAATTTCAATTTTGCGTTTTTGAATTGTGCTGACACATTGAATAATCACACACACACGGCAAAGTTGTACTCAGGGTTCTCAAAATATGTATTTCTCTTGGAAAATTAAAAAACTATGAAATATGTCTTAAGATTAAAAAGTGTTGAATTTACGATTTCTTGAGTCCTTAAAATTTTTTTTTCTGACGAAACAAGCTTTGTATTTTTATTTTAGTGTTTCATGCACCCTACCATGTCAGATTGTCAGATTAACATGGTTCATGATATTCGAAGCACCACCTTTAACATACAGATGGATGAAACATTGCTACGAGGAGAGGCAAAGGCGTAAAAAAGAAGAAGCCCTGAAACTGTTAGTTTTTTTTCTTTTATTTATGTATTTATTTAATTAACATTTCTTTTTTACAAATTACAATTTTAATAACTCTTCAATTGTTTTTAGTGAAGAACCACCTGAAGAGGAGGTAATCACCCACCGTGAACGGGGTCCGCGTAGGAGAAAAGTTTTTACAGTGCCTGAATTACAAGAGGATAACAAAGCTAAAGAAGCGGATACACCTAAAAAGTCAAAAGAAAAAAAGCCGGCCGATGAAGATGAGCCCAATTATACGGTTGGTGGTCTTTGGACTGATGATGACTTTGTAGATCTGTTGAGGCTTACTAAAAAGTTTCCAGCTGGCACTCCTGAAAGGTAATTGGATATTTTCGTTTATTTAAGACGTAAGTAAGGTGGCGATTTTTTTTTTTTTTAATTCGGCATTTTATCAGACTTCCAGAGCGTTTCTTGCTGGAGTCTTAGCTATCGAGTTATGAAATTCTTTTGAATTTAGGAACTATCTAATGAGAGAGAGTTATGAGTTTTGTTTGTAATGAGATAAAGAAAATCTATATGTTATTACATCAGGAATTATAGAAAAAGAAATCGTGTAAATTCGCACTATACTGCTTATTTGTTAATAACTTTACAAATTATAAAATAATGATCCATTAAATTATTGTATTAATTATAAAAATAGTATTATTAGTATAAAACTGATACAAAAATATCGCTGCATACGTAAGGGAGGCACGACAGCTGATTGCGAAAGTGAAGGAAGGTAGCAATTCAGAAAGTTATGTTACTACTGTACTAATGTGCGTACTTATAGCTGACGGAACACTTTCTGTTATGTATGTAGCTACCTAAGTATTCAGTTTGTTTATGTAGTGAGGTTATTAAAAAAAAAAAGTTCTATTTGTTTCCCTAATGCAGGTATTCTTGTTTTAATTTAAGATGGGAACGAATTGGCGCTGCCATGAAGAGACCATCGAATGAAGTGGCACACATGGCCCATCGGATAAAGGATGAAGGTTTTAAACCTATAATACAACAGGTAAACAGTTTTATTTGAATTTTACGGATTTAATTTTTGTTTATCCAATCAGAAAGCCTACAATTGGATGTTCGACTTCAGAATATTTAGTGATTTTGCCATTTTTCGCAAATTTTCAGAAAAATAGCTTCTACGATTTTCTTTAAGCGTCGAATTTTTTAATTCGAAAGAATAATTAAAGGTTTGTACTTGAGATATAGGACATTGTACTCTATAAGTGAACGTTAGTTAAAATTTCAGTGTTAATGATTAATTAAACGGCAGAGCACGGTTAAAAAATTCACAATTTATCATCTTTTAAAATAATTATTTGTTTTTCATATCATTTATTAAACATTTACTGATACAGACGGAAGAAAATGAAGTTAAAGAAGAAGAACCTAAAAAAGTAAAAACTAAAGGCGGTAAAGTTGGCGAAGAAGGTGATGAGAGTACTTGGACACAAGTTCAACAGAAAGCTTTTGAACAAGCTTTAGCCACATATCCAAAAGGATCGGCCTCGGATAGATGGGAAAAAATTGCAAAATGTGTTCCTGGTAAGACAAAGGTAAGAAGAAAACGATAGTTTCTGCTTTTATTTAATCGATTCTCATTTCATTTTCTCTTTTTGAATGATATTTCTTATGTTTCCTTAAAGTTAATAAGTGATTAAATTCCTATATCTTTTTAACAATTCGAGATCTTATTTCTAATCATCTTTTTTATCGTTGAAATCTTTATCATCTTTTTCGTAGGTAACCTCATATCGATTATGCGCTCATTTAAAAAAATTGTTGCTTTTAAATTGTCGAAGTATACATCGTGATTTCTTAGTTACTTATGTCTGACATTGTAGGGTTAAGTTCGGAGATTTAGGGTTACTCAAAGTGCTTAACTTTGCATATTTTCCGAGACTTATACTTTATAATATCCAATGTAATCAAAAATATGAATATATGTACATAGCTGCCAAAATTGCTAAAAACCTAAACATTTATAAACATCTACTAAAGATGAAATGATAAAAACAGATTATGTGAAACCTTCCTCTCTAATGAACCGTCCGACAGAGTTGGGCAAAACTTCAATCACGACTAACGACTAATCTCATGACTAAATTAGTCACAGACCGATTACGACTAACGACTAAAGGTTAGTCTTAGTCGTGGAATATATCACGACTAAAGATTAATTCAGATTAGTCACCATATGATTGACGACTAATTGAGATTAGTCGTCCTAAAATTGGTGACTAATTCAGATTAGTCGTGACGTCAGCCACGACTAAATAACATTAGTCGTCCAAAAATAGGTGACTAATTTCATTAGTCGCGTCATTGAGCGACGACTAATTTAGTCGTTAATTGTTTCTTTTAGTTGTTTAAGTTAATCGTTAGCCTTAGTCGTGAATTATTCATTTATTTATTCTTGTTTACGACTCACAAGACTTATTTAGGACCACCTTACACTCACATTTCACCATGTTTACGACTCACAACTTATTTTGGACCACCTTACACTCACATTTAACCATGTTTACTACTCACAAGACTTATTTAGGACCATCTTACACTCACATTTAACCATGTTTACTACTCACAAGACTTATTTAGGACCACTTTACACTCACATTTAACCATGTTTACGACTCACAAGACTTATTTTGGACCACATTATTCTCACATTTAACCATGTTTACGACTCACAAGACTTATTTAGGACCACATTATTCTCTCATTTAACAATGTTTACGACTCACAAGACTTATACTGGTCCTCCTCACAGACACATTTATCCATTGTTTACGGCCCACATGACATTTAGGACCTCCTGTTTAACTGTTTTTGTGTATCTTTAGACTTTTGTAGAACTGCTTTACATTCACCATCAACTTATTTTTTACTGCCTCCCATGTATTTGTCAATTTTTTTTCGTTTGTCAATCTATCTACACAGATGTAAGAACAGGATAGTGAGCTATAAGAAACTCCTAGGAAAAGGAAATCCAAGGGCCAGCAGCTGCATTCGTACCCGGGACTTCCGCAAGGGAATCTAATACGCTAATCGCAACGCTATTCCTTCCCTCATGCATGTTTATTGTTTACAAAACCGGATTCGGACATTCATCAATTATTATAGAACGTAGTTCAGATTGTTGTAGGTTATAAAGAAATCTAGCATTTCCCAATTATTAATCTGAAGTTGAACTATTTACCAAAATTAGTTTAAAGGGAATAAATAAATGTAAGATTGGAAAACAATTAATGTTTAAGGGTGAAAGTGTCTTATTTCTTTTTTCTTCATCTTTAATGTAAAATAAATGTACACACACAAACAAAAACGTATAACAATACACAAAAACTCACTCACCAATATATCTTGCCAGTGTGTTGCTCTTGTGGTCAAGAGCATGGCTTTGTAAGTGAGAGATCCCCAGTTCGAATCTCGCGTATGCAGTCATTCATAATTCTTAATACGTTTTAATAAAATGTAGTCATACGCGGGATTCGAACTGGGGATCTTCCAATTTACAAAGCCACGCTCATGTCCACCAGACCAACACCCGCCCATCCTTGGCAAGATATTCTTATCGTAATCATAGGTTGTAGAAGTCTTGCATACGGGGTACATTAACATGTTGTAATGGTTGCTTTTATTTAATGATAAAACAAGTTTATCCTAATTCACCCATAACCATTAGATTACACTACATTTTTTTAAATCTTCAATTATTATTATTTTTGTTCTTTGCATCACAAATAACATTTTTTGCAGTCAGAGAACCTCCCAAAACGTGTATTTCTGATGGAAAATTAATATTGAAAACCGATCATGAATTGATAATTTTGTAACTTTGATCTTAAATAACTCGACAAATATTAAGGATATCGATAAGGAATTAACATCATTTTTCATAATTTTTTATGTAGTTTTCATAATCATTGCCAGTGGTCCTCACGTAACCCCAATAAATTTTTTGACCGTAACCCAGCAAAAAATGAAGATACAGCATCAGGGGTGAAAAATTTGAAAACTAGACGAAAAAAAATAGTTTATTTAATGGGTTTTCCGGATTTCCGCTTTCATAAAAAGTTATTAGCGATTGGTGCGTTTTAAATGGATCACCCGGTATATTTTTATGTAAATATACAAATATATATACATAGTTTGTGTGTATATTCTTGGAGTATATTAATAGGGCAAATATAAAAAGTAAGCTATGTGCATAATAAGTAAAGCAATGAGTAGGCGATAGATAGAGACAAAAAGAAAAGAAGGAAAAGATACATGTGACGCGGTGAAAAATAAGATAAACGTAAATGTCAAGTGGTTCTACATATGTCTACTGAGTCACCAACATGGTTGAATGTGAGTGTAAGGAGGACCTATATAAGTATTGTGAGTCGTAAACATGGTTAAATGTGAGTGTAAAGTGGTCCTATACAAGTCTTGTGAGACCCCAACATGGCTAAATGTGAGTATAAGATGGTGCTACATAAGTCTTGTGAGTTGTCAACATGGTTAAATGTGAGTGTAAAGTGGTCCTATAAAAGTCTTGTGAGTTGTCAACATGGTTAAATGTGAGTGTAAAGTGGTCCCAAATAAGTCTTGTGAGTCGTAAACATGGTTAAATGTGAGGATAAGTTGGTCCTATATAAGTCTTGTGAGTTGTCAACATGGTTAAATGTGAGTGTAAAGTGGTACTAAATAAGTCTTGTGAAACCCCAACATGGCTAAATGTGAGTATAAGATGGTGCTATATAAGTCTTGTGAGTTGTCAACATGGTTAAATGTGAGTGTAAAGTGGTCCTATAAAAGTCTTGTGAGTCGTAAACATGGCTAAATGTGAGGATAAGTTGGTCCTATATAAGTATTGTGAGTTGTCAACATGGTTAAATGTGAGTGTAAAGTGGTCCTAAATAAGTCTTGTGAGTCGTAAACATGGTTAAATGTGAGGATAAGTTGGTCCTATATAAGTCTTGTGAGTTGTCAACATGGTTAAATGTGAGTGTAAAGTGGTCCTAAATAAGTCTTGTGAAACCCCAACATGGCTAAATGTGAGTATAAGATGGTGCTATATAAGTATTGTGAGTTGTCAACATGGTTAAATGTGAGTGTAAAGTGGTCCTAAATAAGTCTTGTGAGTCGTAAACATGGTTAAATGTGAGTGTAAAGTGGTCCTAAATAAGTCTTGTGAGTCGTAAACATGGTTAAATGTGAGGATAAGTTGGTCCTATATAAGTCTTGTGAGTTGTCAACATGGTTAAATGTGAGTGTAAAGTGGTCCTAAATAAGTCTTGTGAAACCCCAACATGGCTAAATGTGAGTATAAGATGGTGCTATATAAGTATTGTGAGTTGTCAACATGGTTAAATGTGAGTGTAAAGTGGTCCTATAAAAGTCTTGTGAGTCGTAAACATGGTTATGTGAGTGCAAAGTGGTCCCATATAGGTCTAGTGAGTTGTGATGTGGTGGTTTAACTTTAAAGTGCTTGCATTCTTAAATTCCACAAATTTCAGATTATTGTATGTATAAGTGCATAGATAATATGCATTCAGCAAGAGTAATCATGGCGATGACTAAGACTAATGGTTTGTGATTGAAAAAATTAGTCACGACTAATTCGCGACTAATATTAATCATGATTATTTTATTTAGTCGCGCTTACGACTAATTTTAATCATGATTAAATGTGACCACGATTGAATTAGTCATGACTAATTAGTCGCGACTAAATTTTTAATCACATTTTTAGTCACGACTAAAAATATTAGTCACGACTAAAAATTTTGCCCAACTCTGCCGTCCGAATTATTTGCACGTAAAAATAACTATTTTTCTGCAACCATGTGGGAATGTTCTCATTACTCAATTAAAATCAGCTGTGTAGTGCCCAACTTTACCTCACTAGTGGGGAAAAATTCCCATTAGTGTCACTTTCCTCAGTAGTGAGTGAAAAAACTATTGTGCTTCCTTGATATAAGAAGATTTGTTATTAAATATTTTTAGTAAAACTTTAATAAGCTTATTTAAATTTATTTTATCTAAATAATTAAAAAACAAATAGCCATTTAAGTTAAACAGTAAAAAAAAAACCAGCCTTTTTTTTTACATCTCAGAATAGTCCTGCCAACTTACGGCTATTTTAATATCAATTTGCAATCTTAATTGAGATTTGTACAATTTAGGAGGAATGTATGATACGATACAAAAATATTGCTGCATATGTAAAGAAGAAAAAGGATACCTCAAATACTGTAGACAAATGTAACACAACTGTAACAGCAAATGGTGAGACCACATAACATTTATAAATTTTTATTAATACAATGGTTCTTTTTTTTTCTTCTTCTTTTTTAATTACTTATTTTTCTTTAACAAACAATAGTGTGTTAAAAAAAAATTGATTATTAGCTAAAAGTAAAGAAATGATTTGAAGTAATAATAATAAGCATAAGGTACACATATGTATTGGCTTTGTACATAATAAAAACTATAGGGTACATTAAAGTATTTCGAAATTGTGATGTGCGAATTTATTAAATATTAATTATATATTATAAAAAAGTAATGATGTTAATAATTGTATTTATTTATTTATTTTGTATTCTAAATTGGCATTCTCATCGATAGGTATCGATTGTTTTTTTATACCAAAAAATGAGCGCGTTCTAAAAGTACGTATCTTTAAGATAGCTTTTAGTGAAGGTTATAAAACTTAACGAGCATCTTAAAAGTGAAGAAAAAAAGAGTTTCTATAATAGTTATTATAAAATTATGGAATCTAAATTTGATAAAGTTGGTTTAATATCCATTATTTAAGGAAGAAGGTTAGTGAATAGTGAAATCTCTACAGCTGTTATTGACCTAAAATTTCCTGCCACAGTTTCGATTACGATAATTACTTGTTTTTGGTTGTTTAAAATTACCTTTATAATGCAATGTGCCTATTAAATGAATTTTTTGTCAAATCACGAAATCGTAAGAGCACTGGTTTAAAGTATGAAGTGAAAATAAGTTAGCATTCGTTCTGCAACTAACCTTACTCTCTAGATTTACTTCTATGCCACTTCTTTCTTTCCAAGAGATAATTTGTAGTTGAAAGTGCTAAGTATTTGATCCGTTAAACATACCCAACCAGTAAAGACTCATGGAAGCATTACTTAAGTGGCAACAAAGTGCCGTATACATCTCTTTTTATTCCCAGTATATGGAAATGCATCAATTTTACATTTGATCGTATAAAACTATTAGAATTAAAGCAATCGATTTCTCTAAAAAAAGTACGTTTACTAAAGTGACCTAAACTTAATAAATTTGAAGTAAAATTTACTACGTAGACCCAATGTACTAAATCTAAAGATAGATAATATACTGGTGGACAAAATTAGCGCACCACTCAGTTTTTGTTTAGTTAAAATTAAATAAATTATTTTCCGCTTTTGTTTTGGACGTACATCACTTGTCTAAAGCGATTTAGGGAGACAAGATGTCATTCAAGAAGAGATGTACAGCAGAGAGAGAGACGATAGGTACATCCGGCACCTGGCTTTGCGAAACAGGAGAATAACGGGAAATGAGATAAAAAGTCTCATAAGGCAAGTCCGAAATGTTTCCATCTCCAGCAGGACTGTTAGAAGAAGACTTAATGAAAGTAACCTTAGAGCCAGACATCCTGCTCGTGGCCCTCTCCTTACCACAGTTCACAAAATGACCAGGCTACAGATAGCACGTGAACATGTGAATTGGACTTAAGACAACTGGAAGAGAGTTCTCTTTATAGATTGAGGTAAGAGAAGGCCTAAATTCTTCTGATGGCCATAGTTACAAATGGCTTATTTTTTCAGCCAACAATATTTTGAAAGTCCAAAATTTGCACAAATTGGAAATAATAATAAAAAAAAATAAGAGTGGTGCGTTAATTTTGTCCATCAGTGTATATAAAACAGGATAATTGCTCTTGACATAAATACAATATATATTTAAATTCAAATTTGTTTAATTCTAGATAAATTAACGACAGTGTTTTCAGATCATTACTCTTAGAAGCAAGTCGCTGAAATCATTTTAATCATCCCGAACTTTGAAAAGTCTCTGATAAAAATGGCCTCTTTTGTCTTCCAACTTAGGACTAAATTGAATAAATATAGCTACTGTTCTTAAACAATTTCTTAGGTAAAACAAAAAAAACGAGTTCTAAATTATTATAAATTAAAAGATAATACTGATTCTTCTAGAAGGTAACCAACATTTTCTTTTTGCTATTCACAAAGTTACTAGCCTTCACTAAGTAGTATACGTAAGTAGTCATTTGTTAGTTATTTCACATTGTACTTACCTTCTTCCTCTTGTAATTTAATTGTTTTCACATTCTCTATTTTCATTTTGTTCTTATTTATTTTTAAATATTTTACATCTGTTCGTAAAAAAGCTCTGTTTTGGAAAAAAATGTTTATATTTTTCACATTATTCACGTTACAAATAATCGTGGTTATTTTATTTTGTTTCTATTGCTTAAATGTTTGTAAATAAATAAGATTTATTTACGCTAGCTGTAAGGTTGTTTTCGTTTGTTTTTATTTTCTAGTAATTAAGTTAATTTAAGGTAATTAATTAAATATTGTGTAAATTTCGATTTTCTTATTTGATTGTATCAATAAATAAATGTATATATATATATATTTCTGTTTTATATATTTACCATTATTTCAAACTTTCTATTGATTTCTATAATATATACAGGCAATCAATAATGATTGTCTGGAAAAACAAAATGTACACTGTTTATTGGGCCACATAGCATTTCTTTAATGTTTATTATTACTTTAGTATTTATAGCCATATACGTATGCAATTAATTAAAGCTTGTAAATATTAAGATTCAAATAATATGTACCTTGGATACTTTTCGGTCTATTTTGAGTAGGTAATTAGAAGCTAGAGAGTTTGCGCTTACTGGATTTAGATTTTAAACCGGAAGTTTTAGGAAAATTGTAATATCCCTGGATTTGTATCAGGGGTACATAAATGTTACAGGAACTCTGAGGAATTACCTATTATTATTAATTTTTTTTAAAAAAAATAAACATTTAAATTTCTACCTGCTTTAAAAAAAAAAATCCCAAAATAAGGCTGGTAAAAAGCGTACTACTAAAAATACAATAGTTCTAAAAAATGCCGTCTAAGAGCGGTAAAAACTAAAAAGTAAGATTAGTTTTAGTAATGGCCACCAGGTAGCAGCACTTTCCAGACCTCTACACATTGTCACGAATCGTAGTTCACATATTTGCCACCTGGCAGCACTAAAACTATATTAACTGTCAACAAGATTTCACTTCAGTACGACTTGAGTAGATATAAGGCTGGAAACATAGTGGAGCGGCGATGATAGCGAAGTGCAAAGCGGCGAAAACAAACACTAGAAATAGATAGAGTTGCTCTATCTTCGCTTTGCTCGCCACTATGCGCGGTCCCATATGTTAACTTCTGTTTGATTTCGCCGCTTTGCTCTTCGCTATCATCGCCGCTTTGCTCGCCGCTCCACTATGTTTCCAGCCTAAGGGGTTGTATCGCTCGTCGCTCCAAACAATCTTGTCTAATCTAACACCTCTAACCAACAAAGTACCTTGATAATATGTCATGTACGAGTGTAATGGTTAGGGAGATGTGTTCACCTCAACGGTCGGAAGGCCGTCATTAATGAAATTAAATTTTTATTTTTCGTAATTTGTAAGGAAATATAATTAAATGTTATTTAAAAGTATATTTATTTATTTATTTAATATGGAAAATAAGGGGGTTACATGTAAGTAAAAGTGAAATTAAAATAATTCTAACGTATTTTCAATTACAAATAGCTGAAAACCTAAATAATGTTATAACGAAAAACAATTTACAATGTACTCACTTATAAATGAACAAAGATTAAAGCAATTTAAAATGTGTTAATTAATTATATTTATTTGAACAGTTAGGGAACAAAAAAAGTTGTATAATTTACTGAGTACAATTTCACAAAAAATCTATTTAGATAGCAATTGATTTTACAATAAAAGCTTTTCGACAAGAATATAAAATGTCTGTAACAATAATACTGATAGTTGTTTTATCACTGAGACTCTTCTTTTTTTTTTTCTTTTAGAGAGGGAATTTAAAACAAATAACCAATGGAAAATATAAACTATGCAGTTAAAACACTTAATACTTAAAATACTCGTTCCATTACCTTTTGAAAATGTCTTCGTCCATCTAGCAACATCATAGCCTCTGTGAGGAGGAGGGGGGAAAGATATGTTTTAGAGACTTTAAATATATTTTTTTAAACATATGTACAATTTTCATTCAAATATTATGTAAATGCAATACTATTTAACTGAAAGTTCATCTCTGATTAAAATAATTAATATTCGAGAGAAAAAAAAAAGAAATAGGGAAAATATTATACTTAGTAAAATCGAAAGAAATCGATACATTGATTTTGTTCTATATAGTGTAATCGATACCTTGAAATGGTTCGATAAAGGGTATCTCTCTTATAATCATTAAACAATTTTCGAATTATTTGTTAGAAAAATGGTAAGTTCTTGCACGATTATTTAACATTTATTTGTTCAGACTGTTTTTTTATTGAAAAAGTTACGGAAAAAAAAAGGAATTCATACATCAAAACTATAATTTTAAATGAAGATTATTACTATAGACACAATCAGAAAAACGTCACGCTATCAACATATCCTGCAATACTGAAGAACTCTATATTTTTTCAAATTTCCTGGTTATACTAAACTTTTGTTTAAAATGATTGTGGGTATTTTATTTTTAAAAATAACAATAGAAGACGATTTTGTTTCTGTTTTCACAAGTAAACATGCATAAATGCTAAAAGAAACATTTCTTATAGAGACCACTTTTAGTTACTTTTTCCATCACGGCTTCTCGTTCATTTTTCAAAGTGAATTCAATTCATATTAATAATAATTATAAGTAAATAAAAATTACTCACCTCGATAAGTTTGTGGTACCACGTTTTGCAGTACACCTTTATATTCGTATGTATAATTGAAAACATTTGTTGTAAACATCTTGTTGGTCATAATATCCAATAATTCACAGTGGACTAAAATTTGAGCATAATTCAATTCTGTATAGACGACCTGGAAATAACCAACAAACCAAAAAACAATTTTTTTTAAAAAATATACTTCTTTCACAGCTATGTACATACAAACATTGCAAACATTTGTTCATGGACTTCACATAAATCTTAAAAAACACTTGCCAACATTTATAAACAAAAAATCCCACTGACAACAATAAGTGACTGATGTAATTTTTTGTGTGCCTAACGAATATTTTGGGACAAAAATGTAGTTAAAAAAATTAATAAAAACAATTGAAAGCTGAGCAAGTTTAGGTTAAAAAATCCACTGAAAATCTGCAGAAAGATTGAAAATGATTCTTGGAACTGAATTTAATTAATTTTTGTATTCTATTATTAAACATGAACCTTTGAGAAGATTGTGTTGTAAACATTAATGAAAAATCAAAAGTACCAATACACGTTCCAATACAATAACCTCTTTAAAAGAAAACTGTGTTTCTTGACTTCGCCGACTATTTCAACATCTAGACATTCATCGAAATCAAAATATGTTTATTTAAGGATATGTGTGTAAACATAACTTTTGAAATGTATTTCATACACATTTTTATTGATTTGTAACCTTAATTGCGAGCTAAGTAAGTAGATTTGGACTAGGTCTTTTATGAAGAATTAAAACTTACAATAACGCTATATAAATTTTTTGTCAACAAACCTGTCCTTCAAATTGCACGAATGAATTGATAGATATGGGTGATTTAAAAGTAATATCACTGATATGCCTTAATGTTGGCCTTTGTTTGCTGAAATCGAAAGAAAAATATATCTTATATGTAAATTACAATCAGACCAAAATTTTCTGATATATAAAACATTAATAATGATCATTTCAGTAATAAATAAACTTAAATATGATTATGGACAAAATTGGGGCTGAAATGTTCTGGAAGCTGAAACGAATATCTTACATCAAATCAAACATACTATTTTAGCTTGGGTTTCAAAAATGGATCGAGTCTAGATCAATCTAAATTCATAGATGTAAACAGTTTCTAAATTATGCCAATTTTCCCACTAAATTACTTGCAACCTCAGCATTCAACTCTTGGATGAATACGGCCAGTTTGTCAACAAATAATTCAGTAAAATGATACTTGTGATTATATAGAACATTGATCACTGAAGATGCTCCTACAAAGAGAAAAATCTTGATAGTTTCAAACCCAGCATCTCCGTGTTGATATGAAAAAACGATAACCATTTAGCAAATCACATTCCTCTCTTGTAGATTTTTGTTTTAAATCGTGAATGATGAATTTCGTAAATAAATAAATATGCATCTAAAAATGGCATTTTATAAATTGTTCGTAACACTAAAATAAAACTACAAATTCAGGATATTAACAAATTTTCAGTCACCCATAAGTTGTTGCAATAATCCAAGATAATTCTGACGAAAGCCTCATCAATAAACCACCAAACATGGTGTTATGAGAATTTCTATCCTGAAAATAAATAAATAATAATCATATAAAATATTAACTAATACGTAAGTCTTGATGAAACATCCTTTACAAGGGTCGTTTGAAAAGTCCGTGCAAAGTCAGAGAGATAGCACCACTGGCGCGTATCGAGGTTATGTTTAGTTAGTAGCATCTCTTGGAAGAACACACACCAAGTTTCAGCCAGATCGGTCTATTTCTTTGTGTTTGGCATTCGTTTGAATCGAGGAAGTCGAGTGATTTTCAAAAAATGGACGAAAAAGAAAGGCAAAACGCCTCAGGAGACTAAAGAGAAGCTTGATAAACATTATGGTGACTCTGCACCTTCGATTAGAACAGTTTATAAGTGGTTTCAAAATTTTCGGAGTGGCCATATGGGCACAAGTGACGCTGAACGTTCTGGACGCCCTGTTGAGGTTACTACTCCAGAAATCATTGATAAAATCCATGGTATGGTGATGGATGACAGAAGAGTGAAGGTGCGTGAGATTGCTAGTGCTGTGGGCATCTCGAATGAACGGGTACATAATATTTTGCATCAACATTTGGAGATGACAAAGCTATCCGCAAGATGGGTGCCGCGATTGCTCACGCTTGACCAAAAACGAAATCGTGTGAAGTGTTGCAAGGACGGTTTGCAGCTGTTCCAGAAGAATCCGCAGGACTTTAAGCGTCGTTTCGTCACTGTGGATGAAACATGGATACATCACTACACTCCTGAGACCAAAGAACAATCTAAACAATGGGTTACCAAGGGGGAATCTGCGCCAAAAAAGGCGAAGACCGTTCCTTCGGCCGGAAAGATTATGGCGACTGTCTTTTGGGATTCGCAAGGAATAATCCTTATCGACGATCTGGAAAAGGGTAAAACTATTACAGGTGCATATTATTCATCGTTATTGGACCGTTTGAAAACCGAGCTGCAAGAAAAACGCCCACGATTGGCCCACAAAAAAGTCCTTTTCCATCACAACAACGCACCAGCTCACACCTCAGCAGTTGTGGTCGCAAAATTAATGGAAATAGGGTTCCAACTCGTTTCACATCCCCCCTATTCTCCAGACTTGGCTCCCTCGGACTACTATTTGTTCCCCAATATGAAGAAATGGCTGGCGGGAAAAAGATTTTATTCAAACGAGGAGGTGATTGCAGAAACGAATGGCTATTTTTCAGACTTGGACAAATCCTATTATTTGGAAGGGATCAACAAACTAGAGCAGCGTTGGACGAAGTGTATAAGCCTAAAAGGAGAGTATGTTGAAAAATAAAAAAGGTTTACCCCAAAGAAATTAAGTAGTTTTTATTTTTGCACGGACTTTTCAAACGACCCTCGTAAAAGCATGCCGGGAACGTGAAGCTGCACCAAAGTTCAGATTGCTAACAGATCCACAACGATGGTAGAACACTTTTGCTCAGGCTGTTGGTTGGACAACAACATTTAGATAAACAAATGGCTATAAAGAGAATATAACTTCTAATTTAGCTTAAATAAGAAATTTCTTCTTTTTTTTTGGTGTGTGCTATACAAATTCTTCATTTAAAAATCTAAAGAAAAACATTTGTTCATTGTAAGCAAGATTTTTCTTAGATCTAAGTAATTCTCGTAACAAATTTTTAAATAAATCCTCTTTCACAGCACAGCGGAAAACCAAGAGAAAATAAGTTAAGGGCTATTGAAAATTCAGTTTTGTAAAATTTCATTTAGGTTATTTATAAACTTGTTGCAAAAACCTTCCTAACAAAACAAAATAATAAATAAATAAAAATAATACCGACTTTACAGGAAAAATCTAACAATCAAGTGGCACGCCTTTAAATGTAATGGAATTTTTAAGAAAATGTTGAAAACTTGAAATAACTATAATAATAATAGAGAGGGAAGGGATTAGCTATGAGGTTAGCATACTGGACTCTCACACGGAGGTCCCGGGTTCGAATCCAGCAGCTGACCCTTAGATTTTTCTCTTCCTAGGAGCTTCTTACAGCTCCGGTGATGGACAGTGTTGTCTGTAACGAGAGAACACTGTCCGGAGGCCGGCAGTGCACTGGAAAAAGCTCCGGGCGCTAATAACCTCAGCTGTTGATGCGCCAAAAAAAAAATAAAATAAAAAAATAATAATCGCGTTTACGTTATGTTCAATGTTTTCAGGCTCATTTTTTAACAATAACTAATCCAATAGAAATTTGAAAACTTACCTCAGGATGTGGAAATATCATATTAGCCACTTTAGTAGACTCAATCCATACTGAATTGTCTGGCAATATCCTACGATTTAATGTTGGATCATTCAAATCTATAGTTTTCATGTACATTTCATGAATTATTCTCTGTTCAATTTCAGTTGGATGTGACGTTAATAAAGATTTCTTTTTACCTAAATGTCTTCTTTCCATTCTCTCTAAAAATATAGATAATTGTTATCAACTAGTTTACAATATTAATTGAAAATGTGGGTAGGTCTGCAATACTAGATAATATAGTTGATTTTATCCGTCACGCAGCAGGCATGTTCCATCATCAAAGGTATATTAACTAGTTTGGCGAACAGACTAACGTTTCAGACGTCATTACACCTGCTGACAGAATGAGGGAGGTTACACGGTGTGCATAAGTGTTATTCAAAATGTTAATTTTCGTTAAACGTTTAAAAAAATAAATAAATTGAAATAAAATTAATGAAACTAAATACTTGTTTAAGGGTTAAACTATTAATACTTAAGAGTTACTTTAAAATACATATTTTATTTTAATATAAACACAATTTCGAAAATTCAATACAAGAGAAAATAAATATACCTTTAGCTTTTGCATAAGTTTCTTCTTCATCGGCACCTTCTGGTTTCAATTTATTCACAAATGCACCAGTTGTGTTTGTTGAATTTCTAGCAACCATGATAAAATATGCTTTAGCAAACAATTTCCATTCATTAGAAATGAACGATTCAAGCCAGACACAAATTTCAAGTGAAGTTTTACCCACCCATTGTACCTGACCAGAGATTCTCATGTCGTCGGTTACCTTTAATGTAAACAAAAACAAAATAAAATAAAATACAAAAATATCTTACGAAATACGTAAGTGAAAATCTGCTGATGGGTCCACCAATATGTACGATATGCGAATAACATAGCTGATCAGATTTTGCACACAAATATTCTTCACAGTATTCCGTGCAATTGTCTCAAATGGAACTTTAGATTTACATGATAAATGGTATGTGTAGAAAATTCAATTTCCACTTATAAAGCAACTGTCATATTATATTGAAGGGGCACATTTCAGTTACCTTTACAGGGCCTCAGCCATGGCAAGATAGGGCCGGGTGTGAAGTTAAATGGAGTATTGCCACACTTCGCTGTACTGAAAGACTTCTAAATAATTAAGTTAATAGTAAATCAAAGTGTAAATCGTATCTTGTAAATCGTGGAATTAGTGCAATTTTTGCTAATTTATTTTAATGAATTTAAAGGAATGTTGTGATGCGGTGATAAAATACTCCCAATCACAAAATACATGGGCTTAACATTAAACATCGTTTCCAAAGCATTTAGTAACCACAAATTACCAAAAACTAAAACATAATTTTACAATAATTAGTCACCTTACAAGGCCAGCCTTTGAAAGTAATTTGGTTCACTGCTGCGGTCACTATCGAGTATGGAAAAAATTCGTCCGCTTTCATTTTCGGGTTATTAATATATTTTACACAAGTCCATACTAAAAAGATACACATTAATTTTACAATGTAACAATTATCTAGAATGTTTAAATTAAGAAGTTTATTTGAAGCAAAAATTAATTAATTAAAACGGACCAGCAAATATGTCCATATCTTCAAGTAGTCGTCCTTTACGAACATTCCCCATCAAAGTCATATATTTATCCTGTAATATACGATCAGTGCTCAGAGGAATTAAGGCAGTAACGAAACTGTCCTGGAATGATAAGTAAGTTCATAAACAATACTCAGATTGTAGATGACCCACCTCTAAACGATCCTTACCTCAAAAACTTATTTACCTTCATCGACCTGAAGGGCAATTCATCTTGCGTTTCTGGGAGATACTGAAGTAAATTCGACCTGTTGGGTGGCTCAGAGAATCCTTTCCGGACTCCCATGATTTCACTCAACCTTTGTTTAACTACAATTAAAAATAATTTTTTTATACTAAGCATACAATTAATTATTTATAAGAACAATACTTAAAAAAAAATTTAATTACCGTCTTTAATTGTTAGCTGAGGATCATTGATACTTTTCTGAATATAATTTTGTGAAGAAAAATGCTGTGACCTTAGAATAGTAAAATGTTTTAGTTTTTCGTTTCCAGCAAAATGAAAAGATCTTCGGGTCGTAATAAAACAAGGTGACACTCTGTAATTAATATATATATATATATATATATATTTTTTTTACTTATTGCCACCAAACACACACACAAAAAAAATTATGTTCAATACAATAATTTTGTATATTAACAAACGACAATCAGTTAACATCTTATATTGTGTTATCAGTAGCAAGAATCTCCGAACTACATTTCACAAAAAACACGGGCCAGATGAATCAAGATAACATGGTGTTCGTTTTCATCTCATTCAATATGAAAAAGTGATGACTATGTGAAGTCAATGTGTAATGAAACGGATGAACTATGTAAGAGGTACAAACGAACGGATTAATAAATTCTGATTTTTGCTATGTAAAGCCTAAAGCCGGCATTTTGTTTGAGTAAAAAGTTATTAAATACTAAGTACTTTTCAAATACATTTAGTTAGTTGATTTTGAAAAAATTTCCTTTTTATATGTTTTTTTTTAGATTGTAGATTTTAGATTTTTTAGAAACTCACCTTATTGGGTATATCTTACGCGAATACAATAAAAAGTGGTCAGCAATAAATGCAAAATTTCTTTTCATAGACATTGTAGAAAAATAAGTTAAAAAGTAGTTGTGCTAAAATCACACTAATGACTTCATTGACCTTCAACCATATTCCTACGAAGTAAAATACTGATCCGAAGACAGTTCTTATCTTTCAATAGAGAGGCGACAGATACTTCACCCGCTAACTATACATATGTAGTTGCCTTCCACATACAATATCATTGGACTTTTTTAACCGACCGAGGCTATAAATTGGTAAGGACCATCCCGACTTATTTATAAATTTGTTTTTAAAAAAAAGGCACATGGCTCAGCTGATAATTTCCAATGCCAAGAATATTAGTTAACAAGATATTAAACTTAAAATTAGTAAACAGAACAGCTTTTGTAATTAAAATTTAAAAAGTTGGATGAAACAAAATGTCCTTACCTCAATTTTTTAAAGGTTTTATGTATATTCTTTTAAAAAACAATTACTAAGGTGCCACCGCATGGGCTATAACCTAATATAACCTTCCTACATCTCAGAGTAATTGTGCCAAATGTCAACTTTCACTAGCTAGTTTTAAACTATACTTAATTATGTTAATTCTTGACAGTTTTATTTGGTTATTTTTTATTTGTTTTGCTATATCTCTAGTTGGAACCACAACTTCACCATGGTACGAAGATCTTCCCGCTGTAGCTATGGATTATAAAGTTCATGTTGATCCCGGTAAGGAAGATTGTTATTATCAATATGTTAACCCAGGCGCTACATTTTATGCCAGTTTTCAGGTAAGTCAATCTATAAATATATATGGTTTCTAGATGATCATGTTTTTCAGTTTATAACTGAAGGATCTATGACATAATTTGGGATGGTTTTTAAAAGGTATTAAGAGGCGGTGATGGGATGGCAGGATTTGCTGTACGCCATCCGAGTGGCCAGTTAGTTTTGCCATATCAGTGGAGGCCGAATGCAGAGTATCAAGATCAACAATCAACTGGAGGATACTATCACATTTGCGTTGATAACCAATTTTCCAGATTCGCTGACAAATTAATAAACATTTATATGACTGTAATCAGGTATCTAATTTACCTTTTTATTTTAAAATTTAAGTAAATTTGGCCATTTCGTCTTAAATGTAAGAGCTCAGGCCTTCATTTTACCCAGGGCCACATTCTCCTTTTTTTAAGACAGCTAAACTTTCGGAAGCAATTTATCGTACTAACATTATTGACAAGAATCTACAGTAGGTTCCACTAATAAAAATTATACTGTTTCGATAATACAACCGAAGTGCATAATTACTTACGGTTGTAGAGCCTGCCTTTCCACCGGGACCTAACTAATAAAAATTAAATAAAACGTACAATGCAAATGTTTACCTTCCTTAAAATGCAACTAACATTATATGTTACGATTGAATTACGATACCTTCACTGCTGTACACAGTTCTTAAATTCTTCATGCAGAAGTGGGTCTTTTAATTATCTCCTAATGGATAAGGGAGACATGTACCTAATGAAAAAGGTGCAGAAAAGCTCATACAGAAAGAAAAAATGCACTATCCACAGTTTCCTCAAGAACAGGACAACCAATTTTATATAACCAACAGAATGTGGAAGCTGCACAGAGTCGTCACCCATTCTCACAATCCCTTTACATTCTTCATTTATAATTTTTTCTTAAATTTATTTGAATTCAAACTTTTTTTAAAAAAGTATTAAGAAAAACAAAATTCCAGATATGATCAATGGGAAATTTACTCTAAGGAATTGGAAGAATTGAATCTTAGCGTTGAAAACTTTACTGTAAGTATATTATTTATGAAGAACACGCACAGCTTTGATTTGAATTTGTCTTTCAATTTTATTGGTGCTTTCTGTGACCTAGGTTACATTTTCTTTCTGGCGTGGGCCTCAGTTCTTGATTGCATTCTCAAAGAAAAATAAGTAAAATAAAATAGACCACCAGCACAGTAGAGGAAAATATATTTGATTTCAATAGCAAGCTTATTTTCATTTATTCTGACGAGTTACATATTTTCATACATCTTCAAAGATTAGTTAATAAGGTTAATGTACATAAATTTGATTTTCACTCATTTAGCCTCTGACACCCCACAATCCGACTGTATCTTTTAAACATGAACATTTCCCTGAAGATGGATGAAAATGCTTAACTGATTAGAATTAATGAAATAAACGCGCGTGTTGGATAAAATTATTGATAAAAGTCTGAACTTTTCGAAGTTTTCGGGTTTTTTTTTTTGCATTGTTGATTCAAAGTTAAAACAAAAATTGAATAAGTTACATCCAATCGGTTTAGGCTAGAGGAAAGTTCCTTTAGTAAATAATAAATAAATAAATAATTTGAATTAATTATAAAGAAATGATAAACCTCTTTTTCAGTGAGTTAATTTTGAAGATAGTTAAAATAAATAGGAACTGTATCAGCAAAATGTTTCTCATGATTTTGCAGTATTAGCAGATTTGATCGCATTATTCATATTTCTGCCTTTAACATAATTCTTTATTTTAATTACAGACATCCATTCAAAGTGTTGAAAGAGATATAAATCAAATGTTACAACATCAGAATCATTTTCGTGGCATGGAAACACGACATTATAACTTATTGGTCGACAATAATGCATATGTGTTGCGTTGGTCGTTAATACAAATTGTAGTCATTGTTTCGACTACCATAATGCAAGTATATTTTGTAAGAAAACTATTTGATGTAAAGAATACAAGACCTAGAGCCTGATTGGATCAAATGAATGAAATACTGTTAAGAATGAAATTATATCCTAATTTAGGAAGTGTGAAACAAAAAAAAAGTGTTCTAACCAAAAACTGTTACTGAATAATTTTTGCATTCTCAGCATTCCATTAAATAACCAAGGTAAGATTCTAGATAGTAAGGAGGTCTAAATAATTATTTTTTACCTAATTTGTAAATATTATTATTTATATATTTTTTTAAAAATTACTTTTTCAAATACGACTGATATGGTGTTTTTTTTTTAATTTCTCATTTTTTTTTCTAATTAATTTTCTCACGGTATATTTTCTCCAATTAAGCATATCAGTAAACCTGATGTTTTGTGAATAATGAGATGATAATAATAATTGAATGTAATTCCGTGATATGATCAATAAACATACAATATAATTTTATCCCTTTATTTTATTAGTACAAAATTCCTTATCATTTTTAAGTGCTTAATAAAAGAACTTACCTGATCATTTAAATTCACTGGGCTTCCTAAGTTTTGGTAAATGTTTTCGACTTGAATGTTGTGGACTCACATTTTATATAATTTAAACGAAATATTGTATTGGCTTTCTAGGAAGAGAAAAATATTTAAGAGGGTTCATTAAATAAATAATGTCTACTTTTTTCAGGTAGGCTACTTACAGATCCATCTAGGGCAGTGGTTCTTAACCTTTTCAAAGACGCGGAACACAATTATGTATATATTTTTCTCGCGGAACACTAACATTAAAAAATTCGGCATTTAGCAAGAACTTAAAATTAATGAATAATAAAAAATCTAATGTAATTTTCAAAAAAGATATATGTATTAATTAAAATTAAAAAGGATAAATTATTGCATAGTTTTAAAAAATAAATACTGAAAATGAAATTAGTCAAATAATGAACATAAAAGTACGTTGCTACAAATAACAAATGTTGTAAAAGACTATGACTTAAAAAGATAGGCCAGCTTTGCTAAAATTTAAAGAAAATTCAAATTTAAAAAAAAGGAACGATTTTTTTGTTTTCGTATCTTTCCTAAGTTTTTAATTTTCAATACATTTAAAATTGAAATTTCGCGGAACACTTGGGCCATATTCGCGGAACATCGGTTAAGAACCACTGATCTAGGGCGTTATTATGACCTAAGCAAGGAATGAACACAGAATTTTTTTCATTAGTGTTTTTAAGACGATTACAAGAAAGTAGGGATTTTACGTTGCAAAGCCATATTTTTATAGCTTTTACTCTTTTTTTTTGGAGAAGTCATGTCCAAGTACGCAATAAATAAATCCTAGAGTAAACTGGGGAACCCGATTCAACTTGTATCAGTTATGGCCTATACCATTTTAACTGACACTCGGCTCCATTTTACTCCAAAAAAACAACCTCTTATTTATAAAATATCTGACTATCTGACTTTTTGTTTTTGTCTTTCTTTTCTTTCACCAAATACGAATAGACCATTAATAATAAGAAAAAAGTAGTCTTTCCATTTAACATCACTGATCCCCAAAGTAGTCTTACGAGGTCTGTAAATTAAGTAATGAGACCGATTTTTTTTATTCAAAAAGAATTACCAATTCTATATTGTCACCTTTTAAATAACTTCCTTCTGAAGCCACACAGCGCTGAAGACGTTTCTTCCACTCCTCATAGCAGTGCTCGAGCTCCGATTTGAATGTTTTCGACTGTCCCAAAATGAGTTCCACCTTGAGGTGATTTTTCCATCTTCAGGAAGAGAAAAAAAAGTCACAAAGACTCAAAGTCAGGCGAATAAGGAGGAGGCTGTGGAGCCACAGGAATGTTTTTACTGGGGCCAAAAACACTGGTTTATTGAAATTGCTGTGTGACAAGGAGCATTATCGTGATGAGGCAAACACCCCACTGATGTTTGGTCTCCACACGAATGGACCCTTTTTCAGAAGTTTTTCAAGAACCTCTCGGGTAAAAGTGTTAATTTACTTAATTTACAAGACCTCGTTTCTTACCATTCATCACACACTGGATCTTTGTAGAAAAAGGAGTTAACAGAAAGGAAAAAAAATACAAAATAAATTAAAAATTATGTAAAATATTTTTTGACATTAATAACATGATAAATTTTTCCATTATTCGTTCAAAAAACAAAAACAAAATGTAATTATTTACAAAAATATTTATATTGAAATTTGTATTTTAAAATATATAATAATTTTTTATATCACAATAAAAAAAATGGAATTGTTTTTTGTTTTGTTATTCGAATATTAAATTTTACATTTTAACAATATTTACACAATAAAAAAAGAAGAAGGAAAACATAATCTCACTGTGGATTTATTTTTTATAAATAAATTCTAAATAATTCATTTAAAAAAAATTTCCTTTGGCTAATTAATTTGGCGGAAATATGGTCCCCCAAAAAATTTAAATTTAGCTGAGTTTACGGGGAGCGGGGGAAAAGGAAGTATAAATACGTAATATGTATGTAAGATATTTAATTTTAATTTCCACCCCCGTCTTTCTGCGCATGCTCGTAGCTTCGAGTGGGTAGGAAAAAAAGGGCAGGTTAGGATTGAAAAGAGTGAAGTGAATTATCGGCTTTGAGCGTCGTTTCTCTTTTCTTTTTCAGGTATTGAAGAATAGTTAAATAATTATGTATTGAAAATTAATGTTTTAAGAATGTTGTTAATGCCAAATAAATCTCTTTTCTTTTTTCAGAGAAACTCAGTCTAGTTGTAATTCAACACGCATTATAAAACGACACTCAAAGCCGATAATTCACTTCACTCTTTTCAATCCTAACCTGCCCTTTTTTTCCTACCCACTCGAAGCTACGAGCATGCGCAGAAAGACGGGAGTGGAAATTAAAATTAAATATCTTACATGTATGAAAAAAAAAATTTAACAATTTAAATTTAAGGAAAAACATAAATTTAGGATCCAGCTTTGTTCATCTGTTGCTGTTGAATAAATGTACTGGATAATTCTAAGAATCTATGCCTCTGTTTTAGATTTCTAGCACGTACATGAGCCGAAGCGATTTCTACTGTATGATTACCGGGAAACCATCCTTTAACACCGTCACGAATTCTTTCGCCATAATACCAACCTGGATTGTTATGGAAAAAAAAAGTAAAATAAAAATCAACATAATTGAACGACTTTTTTTCAAACTAATCATATGAAATCAATTCTTATAAAGGAATCAACCCATAATTAAGAAAAATGTCCGTATTCAGATTTTCTGAGTGAAGATATGCCAGAGTGCCGAAGAAACAAATTAAAAATGAAGTTAACTTAAACTGGACACATGATTTAAAAAAAAAATAAACAAAAACAAAATGCACCCAGCAAAATTGGTTTTTGCTATAAATGAAATAAAGACCCAAAATGAACGACTAAAAAATTAGTGAACGCTTAAAGAATAAATAAATTATCTAAAAAAAAAAAAAATTCACCGAAATAATTGAGCTAAAAAACATGAAGGAAATTAGCTTACCATCGCTCAGTTTTCTTAATACATTGACTACATCGCCTTGTTGTAGAGGAAGTTCATCAGGTTGAGTACTGGCATAGCTGTGCATGGCGGATACTTGTGGACAGTCCCATACTTCGTACAATCGTTCATCTGGATTTGACGAGGATATCGGTGTGAAAGGTTGTAACCAACGTTCACGAGAACTTTCACTGCCACATCCTAATACCTAATAAAAATAAATATTATTAATCATATAAATCAAACATGTAATATTTAAGGTTCAACAACCAATTAGATGTCGTGGACGAGGGTGCCAGTACATACTTAACAGATTTTCTTAACTAAATGCAGGATTCGAACCCTTACAGATCCATGCTTCATAACACTAACATGCGTCCTTTATTTTTAATTAAATAATGGAGAAAAAAAATGGATTGTCTATATTAAAGTTATATAAAAAAATCTGTAAAAAAAACTGTGCTTTACCATTTCTTGAGTCTTTAATTCATGGTTTTCTAATAGAGTGAGCAAAATTAGAAATCTATTGGAAATGGCTTCATCCATTTTGGTCATCTGTACCAGATTCCGTGGGCAATATGTTATTACTGAATAATTATCCTCGCTGAAATTGAAATAAATTGTCGATTATAAAGGAAAAAAAAAAAATACCCTGTTCCAATCATAAAAAATACTCTTTTTTTTTGCTGTTTCTATTTTTAATTGTATCAAAAAATAAAAACAATAACTCACCCCTTCTTCTTGGTCACAACTAGATAATCAGTGAAGAGAAATAGCATTAGCTTTGGATTTCTTGGTGCTGTTAATTTCCTACTGAAAGTTAGTTTAGCATCCAAATTGATATGGGTAACTGGGCCAGATCTAACCAACCAACGAGACGCAGAAAGCAACGGAAGTGGACGTAATGTTGACGGAAAACTAATGACTTGACTGAGTAACGCCATTTCTTCCCATCTTTCTGTTTGACGAGCGGCTTCATTACATTCATTTGCAATCTGAAATAATAAAAAAAATTATAAACTGGAAAATATAAAATAATGAAATGCATTAATAATCCATCAGAGATCCACAGTTTATCGAAGCTTAATATCAGAAACAAAACATCTGTGAACACTACAGAACAATTTTGGTACTAACACTCACATGACCTTTAATTATTCCAATTACTATATTATCTAATAATAAACATCAAAGCTGTAACAGCTTAACAGGAGAAATATTTCAAATATATTTGACAAACGATGTTTCTTCCATTCTTCTTAATGTAAATGCATTGTGAAGAAAATAGATACGAAAGAAAATCACAAAACACGATATCATTGGCTCAACAAAGTAGCACTCTCTTCCGGTAGGCTGACTTTTAATAAAACCTTATTGCGAAACCAAACGGAAATATCTAGACATTTGTTTAAAGTTCGATTTCAGTGTATTGCCTATTGCAAAAATAATGCACAAAACTAGAAATTCTGGTTATTATCCGTGAAAGCACGATTGTTTTTTTTTTTTTTACTTCTGGTTGGTTGCAGATTTTCGTTCATCAGAGCTTGATTTATAATTTGCCGCAGAGAAATGGTCTCCAACAAACGTTTCTGTCATACAAATATGCTGACTGAGTCAGGGAGGTTACATTAAGTGTGTAACTTAAAATTTACTTAAACAGTATTATTAAACCTTTTTGAAAATAAAAATTGTAAAATAAAATTAATGAAAACTTTTTTAATGGTTTTGAATCTTTTTTTAAATATATTAGAAACTAAACTATTGGAATAATATATTATACGAGGGGGCGCGCAAATTTAAACACGAAACACTGTATAACCTATTTCGTTTGTTCTGGTATTTACCAACAGGTATTTAGGTTATTATCCAACACTGCAAACCTAACCATTATGTATGTATTTCAAAAACCGAACTACTCAAATAGAAGACGAAAGTTGTGTTTAAAACTAATTCCTGCGAAAATTTATTTGCTCTTTGTGAATTTTCCAGTGAATCAATATTGTTATTACCTTTATTTAGACATCTAGCGTTAATACTGTTTTTTTTTAAACATAATTTTAATGGGACATTCATAAGTTACATTCTAAGAAGTCTCTTTTCTCTCAAATTTCTATTCATTATTATGAATCTATATTAAACTGAAAATGTTATAATAATTATCAGTTTAAGAAAAACTTCAAGTTAAGCCCTGAGAATAATTGCAGTAGGGGAAAGTCAGGTGAATTTTTCATGCGAGACCAAAAAAAAAAAAAAATTAGGAACACTGAATTTTACCATAAAACCTCTTCGTTAGGTTATAATACATATTTATACATATGTTACTTACGCTATTGAGTTTTGTCAAAGCCAGTTTACATGATTCATATTCTGAATCATTGTTACTTAATTTTGTCAATATCGCATCCTGTAATAATGGCATCCTCGTTATCCTTTGCATAGGTAGCAATAGAAAAGAAGATAGTGTTAAATGATGGCACTTCGGTGAAGATTCAAGTACGTTCAGTGCTTCAACAAAAACATTATTCTTCCTGAAAGGTGAAAAAGTAATTTTTTTTATAGATATTTTAGATTTTCGAGAGTAATATTTAACAGTAATAGAAAAATGGAGAAAAATATTTACTTTAGATTTTTCAATGTTTTCTCTTTAGCACTTTGATCTTTACAATATTTAACATAACTATTAAAACGATCCTGAGCTAATTGACAAACAACATCACAGACACCTTCTAAGAGTATACTTTCTTGCCAACATTTCTCCAATGCAGCTAGAACTGCTTCAGAACATTTTCTTACTGTAATGAAAAATTACTATGAAAGAACTTGTTTACAATGAAATTTCATAAAAAACCTGTTTTCCTTTACATAAAACATTTACCTGCAGTCACGTTACCAAATAACGTTGTATAATCAACTTTAGAGATTATAGTTTCGTCTTTAAATGATGAACTGGCTGCAAAATGTTTCTCTAAAATTGTTAACGATTTATAATAAGAGGCTTCGGATGTTATTAATTCGAATTTAGCTTCTTGCAATTTCCGAAGTTCTGGACTTAACGTGTCTGGAAAATAAAAATGATCAAGTTTTATTTCATACTAATAAATACAAATAAAAAACAAAAAAGTATTGTGTGCGTGTAAGTCTTACTGCTGTTTATAATCATTCTAATTCCTAACTTAGAAGGAACTTAGGAATTCTAAGTAGTTTTTCTTATAATCAGGCTGATAGACAAATTATAACCTACGAATTTGAACTCCGTCTTGTTTTTATAAGTAACTTACGAGGGTCGTTTGAAAAGTCCATGCAAAAATAAAAACTACTTAATTTTTTGGGGTAAACCTTTTTTATTTTTCAACATAGTCTCCTTTTAGGCTTATACACTTCGTCCAACGCTGCTCTAGTTTGTTGATCCCTTCCGAATAATAGGATTTGACCAAGTCTGACAAATAGCCATTCGTTTCTGCAATCACCTCCTCGTTTGAATAAAATCTTTTTCCCGCCAGCCATTTCTTCATATTGGGGAACAAATAGTAGTCCGAGGGAGCGAAGTCTGGAGAATAGGGGGGATGTGAAACGAGTTGGAACCCTATTTCCATTAATTTTGCGACCACAACTGCTGAGGTGTGAGCTGGTGCGTTGTCGTGAAGGAAAAGGACTTTTTTGTGGGCCAATCGTGGGCGTTTTTCTTGCAGCTCGGTTTTCAAACGGTCCAATAACGATGAATAATATGCACCTGTAATAGTTTTACCCTTTTCCAGATAGTCGATGAGGATTATTCCTTGCGAATCCCAAAAGACAGTCGCCATAATCTTTCCGGCCGAAGGAACGGTCTTCGCCTTTTTTGGCGCAGATTCCCCCTTGGTAACCCATTGTTTACTCGTAGATTGTTCTTTGGTCTCAGGAGTGTAGTGATGTATCCATGTTTCATCCACAGTGACGAAACGACGCTTAAAGTCCTGCGGATTCTTCTGGAACAGCTGCAAACCGTCCTTGCAACACTTCACACGATTTCGTTTTTGGTCAAGCGTGAGCAATCGCGGCACCCATCTTGCGGATAGCTTTGTCATGTCCAAATATTATGTACCCGTTCATTCGAGATGCCCACAGCACTAGCAATCTCACGCACCTTCACTCTTCTGTCATCCATCACCATATCATGGATTTTATCAATGATTTCTGGAGTAGTAACCTCAACAGGGCGTCCAGAACGTTCAGCCTCACTTGTGCTCATATGGCCACTCCGAAAATTTTGAAACCACTTATAAACTGTTCTAATCGAAAGTGCAGAGTCACCATAATGTTTATCAAGCTTCTCTTTAGTCTTCTGAGGCGTTTTGCCTTTCATAAAGTAGTGTTTAATCAACACACGAAATTCTTTTTCGTCCATTTTTTGAAAATCACTCGACTTCCTCGATTCAAACGAATGCCAAACACAAAGAAATAGACCGATCTGGCTGAAACTTGGTGTGTGTTCTTCCAAGAGATGCTACTAACTAAACATAACCTCGATACGCGCCAGTAGTGCTATCTCTCTGACTTTGCACGGACTTTTCAAACGACCCTCGTATTCTTTTCTTTATCAACTAGACATTTCGAACCCTCAGGGTCCATATCAAGGAATTTGTTTTTGCCCTACTGTACTAAAGCACTTTAAATTCAAATGCCACTTAAATTATTTATAGTTTTATATAAATTTTTTATTTTATTTGTTTTTTAGGAAAGTACTTGATTTATTTCTTCTTTGAATCAAATTATTTTGTTAGCTGGCAATGTTTAAATTTTGTTTATGACCACCAACAATTTTTTTTAGTTCCTCAAAAGCAGTAAATTAGTAAATTAAGCCAATTACCTAAAACACCAGACTGTATGACCTGTGGCACCTGACACCATAAAGTTCGTTGTAATTCTTGTGTGACTAAATCCAAGGCTGGAGGCCTACTCTGCAAAGTTTTTCTTTCATTAGCCAGAAGACCAATTTCTTCGTAACCACATTCAGAATTACCATCCACCAACTCAAGCTGTTGGGAAAAGCAAAGAAAAACAATGTGAGAAAAGTTTTTAATTGAAGAGCTTTCTTTTACATGGAATAAACAAAAATCATGGAGAAACAATTGTTGAGAGCAATTTTCTCTAAAAAATGATTAATAATCTCTCTGAAGCAGAATCAACTTTATAAAATTTTATAATAAATAGTATTAAATGAAACAAAATGTTAATAGTTTCAATAGTCACACCCAGGATGAAGACAATGACCTAGGTCTGAGTGTGGGAGATCCAGTTCTCTACACGAAGTTTTAAAAAAAGAACAAATCTATAACCATGGAAAATCTTAATGCGCATTTTATCATAAACTAGAAATAATTTTTGTTTGTCTTTTTAAAATTTATTTTTCATTCAATCAATTATAAAATACTCATTTTCTGGTTATTTGATTTTAGAGAATTTTTTTTATTTACCTCTGCAACTCTTTCAGCATAAAATTGATATAATGGTTCATCAGCAAATCTTAAATCAAGATCAGATCCTTGGCTTGAATCTTCGGATTAAAAAAAAATAATAATGAAATTTTATTGATTTAAGTTCTTATGTATTTTTTAAAAAAATATAGTTAACAAAGTTTAAATACCATGTTCTGAGGCAGAGTCAGAACATTTTTTATTTTCGTACAGTCCAACATCGGAGTACCAACATCCACTGTTTATGGATCTGGGTCTTTCTGACGGGATACTGGAATGTTCGAATAGACCGCACTCCATGTACAGCGAAGTATCGTTTATTGGTTTCGATTTCATTTCACCTGTATTTAACAGAAATTTATTATTTTAATATTGAATTTAAACGTGTTAATAAATAATATTTAAAAATGATTAATCAGTATTAACATTAAATAATTATTTAAACCGGCTGCTGATTAACCAAAAGCATTTTCAAATTATCGGTTCAGATTAAATCGGGGAATAAAAGCATATTTATTCATCCCATTACATTAAACACAGGACAAGTAATGTTCCCCCTAAGTGCAGCAGCTCCAAATAAGCTTACAAGAGAAATCTCAAAGCCAAATCTTGAATGTCCGTTGCTGGCCTTAAGTAACAAAGTCAAGTTGTATTGTGAAGGTCAATCCCTCTTACGGGGAAGAGAAATAGTAGGCATTGTAGGGACTTTAGTCGTTCCATCCAATCTGTTGGCTCCAACATTCTCTAGATGTTTCTCAGAATGGCTTCCCAGATTAAAAATTAAAACAAGCTCTCTAGAGGAAGTTTTAGGAAAAGAGGAGAGCCCGGGAATCCTAAAAAAAATTATATCCTTCCCTCAAAGCCGCTCTTTCTCTCCAGATACTCCAAAATTGACTCCAAATTTAAATGCTGTGAATATACTACTAAGGAGAGAGTGTACCTCTCTTTTAATCCTGTTAACTTCCCTGGCTCTCGCTGGAAATGCAAGGGAGCCTGGAAATTTGGATAGACTTCTTGGTGCCTCTTCCTTGAAGGGTATCTTGATATTCAAAAAATAATCTTAAGTAAAAAAGAAACTATGGCCCAAAAACTTCTTCGAGACACCAGTTAATATTAAATATTTTCCCCTCTCAATATGAAGGAAAAAAGGTCACTACTATAAACATTGTGATGGCGTTCAAATATTAAATGTTTGAATCCGCATTTTTCAACATAAAAAAAACATAAACATACTAAAAAGATAAGATTACTAAAACTCTACCCCAAGATAAGATGAACAAATGTTTGTAAAGGTTATCTTACAATTGTAACCATAGAATTGGTATCTCAGTAACAGAATATTTAAACGAAAATAGGTTTCAAAAAATTTGCCTTACATTTAAAAATAAAACAAAATGGAATAGTTAATTTATAGAAATTTATTAATTTTTTTTTATCTAATTTTTAAATGAATATCTTTTCGTAAATAGTTACCACAATTTTCTATCATTGCAGAATAAAGTTAGAGCACTTAAACTGGGTGGCAAGTCTAACAGCTCGTGCATTTATTAACAACAGCAAGGTCACAGATAATTGAATTGAACATTCACAGCTCCTTCTTTTTTCGTGGTCACATACTCAACACTCTTTTTTATTTTAAACTTAAGAAATAAAAACTCTTTCAAACAAAATCCACTTACCGTTTAACGACGGCGGCGGCGGTGGAGGTGGTGGAGGTGAGGTAGGCCTTATTGATGTACTCAGTCTTCTAACGTCAACATTCGATACGTTTTTAGATGGTAAGACTATTGGCGGAACTCTAGGTAATTCGGCTGTTAAATCGTTGTTCAAATAAAATGTAGAATTACTACGGGCATTTTTCTTCTTAAACGATGGCCATCTTCCTCTATTTATGTTTTCATTAGAACCTTTAACAGAAAATAATTTATTTTGATGTAACAATAATAATTTTTGTACACCTATATTAGTGCTTCATCTAAGGAAGGAAAAGAAATTGTGGCCACTTTCACTTAACAAGGAAAAAGAAAGTATTGCTATCGTTTCAAAATTTCGATTCCCAGTTTTCACTGAAAAAAATATTTTCCGAGTCCACTGAGCCCCCCCAAAAAATGTATAATTTTCGTTCAGTTTACCTGGAATAATTCTCCGATTTCCATGATGGGTATCACCTGTTCCATATTCATAAGAAAAAAAATAGTAATGTTGCCCAAATTATATAAATCCCTTCTTGGATATTTTCTTTGCATAGCCCTTCAATTTGAAGCCTTACAACTAATGTTATTTTATAGGAAAGGACATGCATTTACCATTTACAATTTCCTGAGCAACAATTGGCACTGGTACAGCCATAGTTATGCCACTAATCCTTCTCAACCTTTTACCAATTGAACTCATTTTTCGCATTTTCTGCCGAGCTTGACGCATAAAGCCATATATGCCTTCATGTTGTGACTCAGTTACATCTTGCCTCATATTCTGTAAGTAAATTTAAAAAAAAAAAATGTAACAAATTGTTATGGAGAATTTTTAATCAATGAAAGTTGGTTGAGTTGCGAGGATTTTGAACGAGAAAGTTACTTGAAACAGATCCAAATATACATATATAACATTAGAATGCTAATTCACTGAGCTTGTTTTGAAATTAAAAGGGTGAACTGCTCAGT
This sequence comes from Rhodnius prolixus, assembly GCF_049639745.1. Taxonomy (NCBI): domain Eukaryota; kingdom Metazoa; phylum Arthropoda; class Insecta; order Hemiptera; family Reduviidae; genus Rhodnius; species Rhodnius prolixus. Next base: position 37,559,870 of record NW_027411582.1, on the reverse strand, counting down.
TTAAAAATACAATAAATTTTGGGTTGTTTTACGATTATTCGCATGTAATTACGTACTTAAGTGCTTAAAATAAGAGTCTAATGAAATCATTAACGAGAACATTAAAAAAAATAAATTTTCTGTTTTCTATTTCATTTTTTCTTTTACCTAATCTAGGTAGATTAGGTACACAGGCACCCAAAAAGCGAACAAGATTGGATCACTTGACACCCTTGCCATGGCTATTTAAAAAAAACATCAGTAAATTAAAAAATATTTCAGGAAAAATCGAGTAGACCTATCTTTTTTAATTTAAAACATTTTTTTAAAAATTTATTTGTTAGTTACACCAGCGCTAGATGTACTAATAGTTACAATGACAATACGGACACTACTTCACACTTACTAACAGTGGAGAAGTTACCCAGTGATAACACCCCCTAAGTGATATCCAGGGTTACCTACTCTCCTCAGAAAAGACAAAAATCGCGAGGTCAATGGCGTTTTAATCGCCTAGGAGGATGATCTGGAGAGTGATGAGATGATAAATGGTGGCGGACAAGAGGATTGGAATGAGAGTGTAAGTTCTGATGAAAACTTTTATAGCAAGTCCGAGCAACCTGGACTTACAGATGGAATTTCTAAGTTGCGTTAAAGATAGGGCGGTGAATTTTGGATTGAATTCGTTGAAGATGAAACGTTTAGTTGAACCCCACAGTTCAATACCATACGTAATTGTAAATCATCGTTTTGTTATATCTTAGTCTAGTAGACTTTTAAGTAGACGATAACGACTGTTAACTTCAGGTCGGTTCATGTTAGTCCTTCGACTAAGTACAGCCCATGATAACGGACAACATTGGCAGGAGCGAATCAGTAATTACATATTAGTTGGTTATTAGTAACTAATGGCGACATGTCCTTCACCATTAAATCTAGAGGATAGGTCCCCATAACAGACACCCTTACGGCAACTTTAATCTTCTTGGCATTTGATGGGTGCCATACCTTAATGAAATTGATTTCACAGAAATTCTTCTAAAACCTGTTTAGTTAATTAAAAAATTGTATTTTGCCCTCTCCTGGGGGGTATAAGCTAGCGGGCACTTATGTATGAGTATATTGAAATGTGCTTCACTCTATTTTACCAATACTGAATTGTTTACGTTCTTTTCATGAGTTTTAAAAAAACAATTAAAAATTTTATTCAAGTTTTGTATAAAAGTGAACCGACCCCTTTAACGGTTTAAAAAAACGACCACGAATGTTATCTGACTATATAATTATGGGTAAATAATTGCATTTAATACTTTAAAGTATTAGTATTTTTATTTTGAAATTAAAAAGGTAAAATACTGTTGGCTTACCCCATTTTCCACGGGCTTATAATTGTGGTCGACCGACAATTCTGATTCTGATGAATCATCAAAATCGTCGCACAAGGCTGAATCATCATCTGGGTTTTCAACGGCTTCATAATGCTTTCCAGAATTATTGTCCGATTCACCTAGAGGAACAAAAACAAAAAAAACAAAAATTATTTATAAAATATTTAAAAAATCTACAACTTATACATTACTAAAATTCAATAAATATACAAACCCTCTTTAGATAAGTACAATGTAACTTCTTGTGCTTCATAATTAGCATCAAAATATAAAATTGCCCTAAGAGAAACCAGTCCTTTTGTTATCTGAGGTACTAGAGCAACATCCTGACTTTTAACACAAATTTCTGGCTTATCGTAAGTGAAATATACAGTGGAAGTTGAAGTTATAGCAACTGTGGAAAATTCAGTCAACTCTCAGAATGAATAAAACAAAACACAACAAACAAAAAAGAATTCAGAAGTAAAATACTTTTCTAGAAATTGAAAGTTTATTACACATTTCATATCATTTTAGGGAAAATACGTATTCCCATTGTCAAAAAATAAAAATAAAAAAGAAATGAAAAGAATATAATTTTTTTTTTTCTGTGGGAATGTATGGAGGGACTCTTGTAATAGCTGTAATTCGCTTAATTATGAAGCTATTGTGACAGGAGAGACAATCAATGCACACCGGAAACCTTGGACTGACTTTCAATCATATACAATCAAACAAATTAAAAAAAAAACAAAAAACAAAAATGAGCTAGCAAATTTTATGACTAGTATTTACCATCAACATTATGGTTCTTATAATGACACCAACTGTTATCAACCTTTATATCTGAGAGGTTATATCAAGTTATATAAGATACGAAAAAGTATATGGATTTTTTTTTCTTTTGCAAACCTTCTAAATTGACATGACGTCTCCTCCTTGGGTAAGTCGAAATACAAGAAGATGATGAGGATGAATGAGAGAGGTTCCCAACTGAATTTCGACCATTAACATTTCGATTCATTTCAAAATATACATATCTGTTGCGTAATGAATAAAATTAATTGAGGAAGTAGGTAACTATTTTCACTGGTAAAATCTAAAAATAATTTCAATTAAATGAAGTAAAACTGAAATACATATCAAAATAAACATGACGTATGATTTAATACACTGAATCACAAACCTAATTTTAAGATACAACAAAGATTTCTTGTAAGATCAATGCAAACTTTCAAGGCCGGCTAGTAAAATAAACACAAATAAAAAAAAAATCTACTGTTACTTTTTCTTCAAATCAATTGTGCAGCTTTTTCCAATTTTAAAATTATTCCACTAATCACTTGATATTAAGAAAAAACACTAATAGACTTTATCCACCATATTATGTAGAAGAATTGGTCCTACTAGAGCACAGATTTCATAACAACTTTCACTTTCTTGTGTTTGAACACTCCGGCCAGACAGACTCAAATGACCATGAAATGTCAACAAAAGAATTGTCCAATCCGAACACTCAGAGGAAGGGATAAATGGAAGAAGGGGTAACACCTACAGATGGCGGGCTATTCAAATCCACCTACCTAGCTACACTGTCTCGAATACGATAAAAACAATCGTGTTATTGTTAAAATAGTTGTTTCATTGTTTCAAATATATGTATATCTTTCTAGAATATATAATATTTTTAAAATTTATGCAAACATTTACCTTGTCTGTATTGATTTACACCTCTGGCTGACCATTGTCTCCTTACTTTCTTAGACCATCCTGGCGTTCTTGCTTTGAATTTCTCCTCCAAGCTATAAAAAAAAAAAAGAAATACATTCTTCAATAAATTATTACTACAGCGTTCTTGAAACTTGTATTTCCAAGTTAGTTAGTTAATCAGACTGTATCTGAAAAGAAATTTGTTTTATTGTCACATCTTTTAAAAGATTATTTGCTTTCGTATGTTTTTCTTTTTTATTTATTTATTTTTTTACATAATCATAGGCACTATAAGATTTGTTGTTTTGGAGGAATTCACCGCAAAAAATTATTTAAGGAGAATAGTTACGCAGTTTGCAGCATCCCTGATGATTTAGTTCCAGGCCTGTCTTGAGTTTGCAGCAAGGCTTTGTAAAAAAGGAGCTCTTAGGGAAGCATGATCATAGTTTCCATTGTCTTTGGCATAATCATGGAATGCTGCTGTCCGTTGGAAGTGATTGGAAGAGGAAAAAGAGAGCCGCGCTCAAGCTCAAATTGAGCTACTTCCAATTGATTGGAAGTAGTGAGTGAAGAGTAGAAGCTCTTCTGGTAACTCAGGCATGCCACAATGGAAGGTAATAAGAGGGCAGGCGAATTTGCTAAGCCACTTCACTCCGTTTCGTGTTTTCAAAGCCAGACCACTTTGTCTGAAATTGTTGCTAATTTGTCACGCACCAAATCAGAATTGCCTCTAAAATATGTCGAATGATTAGAAGTTGAAAAAATGTTCCTACCAACGGAGAAAAGATCTTCTGTTATCTTAAGAATATGTTTGGACTATTTATTTAGAAATTAGGGTTTTATTTAAGGACTTAAAATTAGGTTCCGAAATTAGACTTGCAAAAGCAAGTTCCTTACAAAAAATGATCTCAAGTTTCAAAACGTTAATTAAATGAACTTTTATGCGTCAACAATATCAAATAGTGATTCACCGGAAACCTTATACATAAATTTTTGTTTTTTATTAATTTAATTGGCACTGCATTTCCGCAAAAAAATATATATAATTTTAATTAACACAGCACTCTTGGGGAACCAATTTTCCAAGTAAACCTGGGCGGAAAGTGAATAGGAGTGAGTTTATAAACTATTGTCTTACTCACATAAGAATCTCTTCCTTTTGATCCTCAGTACTGTCTTCAATGTCCACCCAATCATCACTTGTGTCACTTCTTGAAGCTCCGCTGGCCATTGCCCCGGAAGCTGGAAAAAATTATTAATTATAAAGGGATCATATCGGAAAAATATTTGAATTCAGTGAAACATTGCTAGTACTTCAATCTTTTTGGAATAAAATTATATAATCACGGATCATCTGGGAAAGTAGTTTCTCTCTCCATGCCAAGTTAATTTCAAGACGAAGCAAAAATTGAGCCTGTTATGAGGTTTCTATTCTTGGTGTCTGTTAAGTAAATTTAGGCCGATGTGGATGGCTGGGTGATTCTACGACCCAGTGGTGAAGACTATTTAAGCATTATTTCCTTTTGATAGGGTACGGTCAGGAAACATATCGTAGGGTAGCCAATAATGTGCAAATAAAACGGTCTCAAATGTATTTGCAAAGTGATTGTATATCAACCAATGGTCAGGAGGGTAATCAGGTCTCAGGAGTGGTGGCTCGCCACCACTGGGCAGAGACAGATGAAGTAGTTCATCAGAGGCTATTCGCCGAAGGCCGTGGGGCTATAAGAATAATTGTAGGCCTATTAACCGGCCACTGCAGGCTCAGAAAACACATGCATCGCATCGGCCTGGCAGATGATAGCCTTTGTAGGGTCTGTCAGGATAGGAGGGAACGACCAGTGTGATGGGTTTGTTTGCCTAAGGATGTTACTTCTCGAGGAGGAAAAACCAAGGCCTGTGAGCTTTACCCAAGAAGTCGCTCTCCAGAATTAAGAGTCTGATTAAACGGACGGGTCTGGAGGGCGAGCTCTAAAGTTGGGAAGTCACAATAGATCCAAAGGGGTCGCAGTGGCCGCCCTAGTCTAATCTAATCTAACCAATGGTCAGACTTCGAAACTAGAAGACACAAAAAAAGCAAAAACGACTGAAGGAATAACCCTGGGCCTTGTAAAAAAAAAAAAAAAAAAATTTCTCTTTCCAGAACTAATCTACGTGAGTCTCTTTGGGTATTAAAAGCCGAGAACCCATCAAAACTTAGCCGTAGAAAATAGTAAATATTACTGGCAAAATAAAACAGTTTTTGAAGAGACTTTGATTCCAAATTCTTCTTTGAGCATCCTGCACGATGAAACTTTGTATGAAAAATCAGTAAAACGTCCAAGGTCCCGGAAATACCGGAGATTAGTTGAGCATAAGGTCAATCACACTGTTTAAAAAAACAAACCTGAACTGGTAACCTTCATTAATAAAAGGATGTAATAGGTATGTTAGAGCGCAAGGTTAACGGTTGTTTGTCTGTGGTATACTATGGACTTTATTGGAAGTCGGTGTTACAATGATGTTGATCTTATAAAAAGTGATCATGAAAAAAGTAAAGTAAATAGTAAACATTTACCTGAAGAAGCCTGAGACGGTGGCCGCATTTCATACAGACTATTATTGTGTTCAAATGAACTATCAGAATCATTGTGCGATTGGCTGACATTATAGATACTCTCATAAATTCTTTCAGAATTATTAACATTTAATACATCATCATAGATCGCTTCATCTAAATCATAATCGTTGATTACATCATAATTATTTTCAAAATTTTCCACAATTTCATAATTATTCTGCTCGCTTGTAGTATCATCTCTATTAACTATATAATTTGTAATATCTTCATAACTGCATTCAGACGCCGTTACGGATGCTACTCTATGTAAAAATGATTGTGGTGGCTTAGCGTGAATATTTAAATTATTATTATTATTGACTGTTTTTTCTTGATTTACATTCTCTTCTTTTACGTTGTCCACTTGGTTTAATACTTTATTTAATTCATTTTTAGTATTATTAATTATATGTTTGTACAAGGAGGATGTATTTGCTTTTAGATTGGTTCTATTTAGTTCTTCCTCAGCTTCTGTAGTTTTGGAGTTTATTTTACCATAGCCTACTTTGTCTACATTTCTCACTATTGGGCACTCTAATTCATTACTTTTTAGATTCTCTTTGTTAGTATCCACTGTACTGATCCTTGTTTTATCATCTGCTTTAATTTCATCACTTTTTTCATTGATAATTTCTTTCGACTCATAAACTGATTCTCTAGGGCCCCATAAAAATGAATTGTTCGGTTTAATTTGTCGTTTTTCATTTAAATCTGTATTATTTACAACGCTTTCATTTAATACTGATTCAAGAATATGATTTTTAGGGATACTCAGTTTTTTATCTTTAACTGCAACATCTTTACCTTCTAATTTATAAAGATCACGAGTTTTTACTTTTGTTGGGTGTTTAGTAATTGTTGTAAATAATTTTTTATCACGCATTAATGGTTTTGGCTGAACTTTTGGCTTTTTTACATATTCAGCATTTGCTTTGGCATCTTCTTCTGCTTGTTTATTATTTGTTTCTTCATCAGGTATACATTCTTCTTCTGGTACAGTTTGTGTTATCCGTTTTACCTTCAACAAAGGTCTTTCTCTATTTTGTGAATTCTTTCTAACCAAAACTAGTTTAGGTTTATCGGTGAAATTTTCAAATTTCTGTACAACTTCACGTACAGCACCGTTGCTTTTATTTGTACGTAGATTTTTTAAAATTGCACGGCCTTTATTTTCATCTTCAACGATAATGGCGTTGAATTTAGAAGCTAGTACCGCTACGCTACTGGACGAAACGGACACTTTGGTAGTCCTATAATTTCTGGCAGAATTTGTACCACCACCTCTGGTTTTAAAGCTGATTTTTCGGCAACTTTTTTTAGTTTCCGTCGTTTCCGATTGATTCATGGCACTCTTATCGGTGTTGATAAGTCTGGCCATCTTTGGCGTTGGCTTCTGCTCATAATAATTCACAGTTCCAGTAATTTTCTATTCACCACCTGAAACAATCAAAGAAACGTACAAGTTAAAAAACAAGAAGAAAATATTTTATTATAACAAAAGATGTTTACATAATCTTTTACTAAGAACGGCTTATGTAAAGACAGTAAACATAAGGCCTAATTAACATAAAAGTTACATAAATAATTTAATTATAAGATATTTTTCTTTTTAAAATAAAATCTGGAATTTTTGCACACAATTTTCTTTACAGGTGATTGTTACCACTTTTAATGAGCGAATTCACATCTTAATATTGAATTCATTAAACGTTAAGTTATCTTTAATTGTTTAATTAAATAGGAGAAACAACTTAGAATGCAACTTATAACTTTTGGCAATTTAATTGCTTTCATTATTACACTGACTACAAGCAACACTAACGCAAATTATAAAATGATGGATTCAATTTAAGATTAAAGTGTCATCTAAAACCCCACACCTAAACACAGTTTTACAGAAGTATTTCCAGGATTACAGACGTCCTTGGAGCTAGCTTCGAGAGAATTTAACCAAATCCAACCCTTAAGTGTATGGAGAGATGGATTATTACCTCGCACAATTCCTTACTGTCCACGGATATTTCGCAGGTTTCCTTCATAAAATCGGGAAAAGGCCTTCTGAGGCGTGCATTTACGGAGCCTCGGACTCGGATGACGCCCCGGCACACATTTTTTGAATGTACACATTGGGTACACAGGAAAGAAGAAGGAAGATTGCAGGAGGTTACCGGTCCGATAACTCCGGACAGCATCGTCGGACGGATGCTAGAAGATGAGGAAGCTTGGGCGAGGGTCTCTTCCTCAAGGGAAAAAGAAAGGACCTGGAATAATTGCAGCTGTAATTGAAGAGTAGTAAAAAGAAGGGAAGCCAAGTTTATGAGGCGCCATCCGGAAGTAATGCTCTTTGGCGGTTCCGGGATGGACATTTTACGCCTGAAGGGGAGGGGTTTTTTTAGTGGGTCGAGCCCCACACACCCGACAGATCGTCGGAAGGTGCCTTTGGCATTATTCCCTCTCGCAAAAAAAAAACTCTTAAGTGTAGGAAAGAAGTGAACAAAAGTCCAAATAGTACAGCAAGATTTACTCAGTAATTCGACCACTTAATGAGTTATAAAGTACTTTAATGAGCTATGTAAGTTACAGCAGACAGTACTTCGTGATCAGAACATAAAAGTGAAACCCTAAAACAGTTTAGATGGGGGAAAATGAAAACCATACCTGTTTGTTGTATTATTGATTTTTTAAGAACTTAGATCTTTAAGAACAAAGGCTGTTCTTCATTAAAACAGCTGATAGGGAGCAATTTTAATGAAAGTATTGATTCCGTTCTCTCTTGAACGGAAAAAACTTGAACTGATTCTCAAGCTCTCAGAATCTGTGGTACTAGATGCACATTTTTTTGGAAGTCTCTTGTAGAATGATCTAAAACAACAGATCATACATTTTAGATTGGAATATACAATTAGATTGTGTACCCAATTGTACAACATAAACTACAATTACACAGGCATCACCATAGGGATATAAGAATAGTTCGTGCCTTTATTTAGGTTCAGCGTATCCACAAATAAATTCTAGCTCATCGTTCTTCCACTCATGCACGTTATACCTATGTCTATCTTTTATAAACAAACATTGAAACTTAAGGAAACCAGTAGATTTCACTTCCATCATTCTCCATAAAAATAAAAAAAATATAAACTTCAATAAAATGCATTCCATTCCAATATAAATTTCTAGCAACATCCCTGAACACAATAAAAAAGTAAATATTTTGGACATAAAGTCCAACAGCTGTAACCAAGAAAAGAACAATAACAACCACAAATGATATTTTATAATAAAACTGATGACGTCAAATAACCACATAATATCCAATTGTAAACATTTTACCATTCTAAAAATCACAACCGCTGTTGTATATTTTACAGCTAACTGTCTCTAGAATTACCTATTTAAATGTTTTCTTTATAGTTAGGTTCCTCAGCTAAAGGAAATTCTCTCCTATAGTTTTCTTTTATTTACTCTCTTCTCAGCAATATTCCAACAATATATTATTATTTTAACTTCAAATAATAGGCTCACGTGGAACCCACACACTAGACTTAAAAGGACAAGCAATGACGAAACGTGCGAAACTTCTTTACAGACTACTTGGAGGACGCTCCAAATTACCCAATTGGACTCGAAACGCTTAATATACAGCACTATCCACAAAACCTATGTGGACTTACAGGACTAGAGCTGTCTGGGGTTCAGCCAAGTCTACAAACCTACGGACAGTGCAGGACATTTCAATCTGAACTACTGACGACAGATAGCTGACGCTCCTTTCTACGGTGACTAACCTCACTCTTCAGAACGACCTCAACATTCCCTTCGTAGACCAACTCGCTAAGACAAAATACCAAAAATTCCATACTACTCTCTCGACTAGCTCTAATCCTCTTGTACTGTCTCTCGTTTCCTCTGATATCCCTAATACTCCTCGCCGACTGAATCGCCAGTGGTCCCGCGACTTCCTTACAGTCTGAAGAACTAAATCTCTCCTCTCTCCTATAGAGGATAATGCTACCGCTGGGTAGCTTCTCTCCTCCTGCTCTCCTCCCGCACCAGTTCATCTCATTCACCTCCTATTTACTTATTGTATATATTATTTATACAGATTGTAAATAACAAAATAAATAAATACATAAATAAATAAAAATAGAAACATTTTAACACACCTCAAAACGATTCCAATCTTCCCATAATAATTATTCTTTATAAAAACTTATGCTCAAACTCATGAAGAGAAAATTTTTGAGAAAATTTTGAAACTATCACAAAAAAGTGAAAAATCCATTTAGTAATTTTGGTACTTTTAAAATTTGTGTGTATGTGCTCGAAATTTATCGAAAACATTTAACTCATCTTTATAGTTACAAAACACGCTAGTCGTAAATAATATTGAAATAATACTTAAATGGGAATAATACGAGGGTCATTCAATAAGTAACGAGACAAATTACTACTGCTCAAAAACAGCTAAATTGATCCGTATGAAACTTTCAGGACATAAAGTTGGCAACCTTGCGATGACATCTGATCAGCTGTTCAATTATATTTTGTAAACATAACCTCAAATTTACTCAGTTAACGATGGCGAGTCCGCTCGAGAATTGCACCGTGGAAGAACAACGTGCCGTGATCAGATTTTTATTCGCGGAAGGTGAGAAAGGTAGTAAAATCCACAAAAGAATGTTAAAAGTGTACGGAGACAATTGTTTGAATCGTTCGAACGTTTACAAATGGGTAGAACAGTTTCTAAGTGGCCGTACAAAAGTTTCTGACGAGCAACACAGTGGACGACCGATCGGATTGACGCGTTAATTCGGGACAATAGGCGTATCACCGTTGAACTGATAAGTGAAAAAGTAAACGCGAGTGTTGGAACTGTCCATAACATTATTCACAACAAGCTGCAGTACAAGAAAACCTGTGCGAGATGGGTGCCCAGACAACTCACGGACGCTCACAAACAAAACCCGGCTTCAAATCAGTCAACATTTGAAAAATCGATATTCGACTGAAGGAGAAGGTTTTTTTTCAAAAGAATTGTAACGTGTGATGAAACATAGATCCACCACTATGAGCCAGAGTCAAAACGACAGAGCCTTGAGTGGAAGCATACGACTTCTCCCATTCGGAAAAAAATTCAGGACCTAGCCATCTGCCGGTAAAGTCATGCTTACAGTATTCTGGGATTTTCAGGGGCCAATTTATTGTGATTTTCTTGAAGGCCAAAGAACAATCAAAATACTACAGTGACATGCTGGAAAACAAGATAAGACCTGCAACTCGAACGAAACGCCGTGGTCTCTTGACTGAAGGCGTGATTTTGCTTCATGACAACGCCTGTCCACATACGGCACAGCTGACGAAAGAAAAACTTCAGAAACTGGGATGGGAGATCCTTCCACAGTCCCGACCTCGCCCCATCAGACTTCCATCTGTTTGGACCCCTTAAAGATGGTCTACGAGGGATACATTTTCGATCCAATGAAGAGGTAAAAAATCAGGTGCAAAAGTGGCTTCGAGAACAAGCCAAAGAATTTTATGCCAAGGGCATTTACAAATTAGCAGAAAGATGGGCCAAGTGTATAAGTGTTGCTGGGGACTATGTTGAAAAGTAACCAAAGTTTTGTACTGATTCAATAAACCGTTTTTGAGCAATAATAATTTGTCTCGTTACTTATTGAATGACCCTCGTATCATCCCTATCCGCAAGTGTTCGTTCCATTAATAGGCTTGTACTGCAAAAATATTTCAAATAATAGTTGTATACCAAGAGTAATGCAAAGAAGATAAAACGTTTAAAGAAAAATTGGAAACTACCTTGAAGAAAATTTCCCCCAAAAATTGAATAATTGAATTTTCATCAAATTTCCATTTTACCCTCAAAACTGATTATTCCAGTGAAAACTCTGAATTGAAAATGTGACCTCATTGTGATAAGATCAAAAAAGAAGAAAAGAGCCAAGTAATTAAAACAAAATCAAAGTGTTATTAGTTATTTATCAGCAAAAAGTATTTAAAGAAAGTAAATGCAATACCTATGGTGGAATTTAATACCTAAGAACAAATACTTTTATGGACATAAAGAGAAAGTAGTATTTATTTTTTTTTTACAATTACAAAAGAAATTTATTGGTGATTAAACATAAATTAAATCCAAATAAAATTTAATTATTTAAAGTAAAAGGTAAAATAAAAATACCAGTTTATTAAAATTTAATCTGTTAAATTTATAAGTAGTTTTTTTAAAAAATTCTTGTATACATCTCAATAAAGAAGTAATAAAACATTTTAATGCATTCGTTATAAATATTAGGATATGGTAAATAAATATGCGAAACACAAAAATTGTATTTACAAAACAATGCCAGAGTATGGGTGAATATAGGATTTACTAGAGAAGTTAGTTCCAACAATTGTCCGTTAGATAGTGCTGCGATACACTTTCCTAAATCTATTCGTTTCTTAAATCTCACATGTTAGGTTAATGTAATTTCAAGTAAATTTACTTATTGTTTAAAAAACAAATTTGGGAAAAATAGATGCCCATAATTTAAACACATTAAGAAATGGTAAATAAATAAGTGAAATAAAAAAATATTTGCAAAAACAATGCTTTAATAAGGTGTATGTAGGATATGGTACAGGTTAGTTCCAACATTTGTCCGTTAAGATAGTGCTGCGATTCACTTTTCTAAATCTATCGTCTCTTAAATAATGTCACATGGACAAGAATGTAACTTCAAGTTAATTTATTTATTGTTTACAAAAAATCATGAAAAATCAGGAGCGCATAATTTTGTACATATCATCATTAAACGAGAATTATATTAGATGAAAGCTAAAACAATTATGTACTTTATTTCAATAGAAGTCATTTTAGAGTATTTCTGGTAAATAACAAGAAATCTGAATGAACCTCACAAATTCTTTCTTTTACTGCAATTACTTCAATTTATTTTTAGCACTCGTTTAACATTTTGCCAATAAATTCGAGGAGGAAGCAGTAGTTCTAAGCATTTTTACTAATTTAATGGACTAAAGATTCTTAATAAAACAAATTGAACATCATGAAACAATATGTCTGCAACGTTTTTAAGGAAATAAAATACCTTACATAAAATATAAGAAATTCAAAATAGAAATTTACAAATATCCACTTCTTCAGAAATTTCACGAGACCCCTGAGGTCATTTACAGTTTAACAAACACAAACAACATATAACAATCCTGCAACCTCCCTTCCCAAAACACACACAATTGTATACAAAAGGCTAAAGAATTGTTGATTTCTGCAACCATTTGGGGGGTTTAACAAACCTTCGAGGTAAAACCCTAACTTTCACAATCATTCTACCCTTTTAACTTCATACAAACATGCACACACTAACAATAAAACTTAACTTTGATGGAACCAACAATATTTCCTTTAAGTATTCGAAGTTGATTAAGCTTTCTTATTTTAAGTCTAAGTACAGATATTTACGTTTAACAAACAATTAACAATTATTAACCTAGAATGCACCAACAAAACGTAAAAAAATTAGAAATTGGAGTTAGTTACACTGGAAATCAAAACAATAAGATTTTCCGGGATCAATAAAAACCATTAAAATTATTATAATTACTTTCAATTTTAGGAAAAATGAATCAACCAATGCTGGTAATTAAATATTAACTATATTAAATAATTAATGATGCAACTTCATTCAATAATATCGCTTTTCTAGTTTAGTAATTAAAATCTCAACAATTATCTTCAATTTTCTTTAAACTATGTATAGTTTTTCTTTTTCAGCTTTTTTCTCAGGATTTTTTGGGCAGGTTAGGTCCTCAGAAGATAATCGACCAAAAGAGTACTTTAAAACTGCCACAATTGAACAATATGTTATTCTACCAGCTAGTAAATAAAAAAGTGCATTTTAAAGAGATAATATCAAAGGCATTGGTGGATTGCCTGCGTTCCTTCCCCTTTTTGGTGGGAAATCGCCCTTCTAATGCAATCTACAATCTAATCTAAGTTTGAAAAAGATTTGATAACTGTAAATATATTATTGAGTTGGAAAACAAAAACTAATTTCGTCTTATTTATTTGTGTTAATTATTAGTAAAAACCCAAGTTAATGGCGATAACCTTTTTGAAAATACTTTTTTTCAAGAATTTGTTCAATATATCGTGCTCTTACAATGCACAAATGACAAGTGAGGTCGTCGTACAGCTGTTTACAAAATTTCTACTCTTCTCTTTCGTTGTTTACTGCATGCTAACTAACCTAACTAACTCAGTTCAACGCTCCACACAAGAAATGATTAGCATAAGAAGTAAGAAAAGACCGCCCACTGCAAGGTCAACAATCGGTCAACTTTATTTGGGGCGTTTTAAGTTTTGCAAACAAAAAAAAAGTATAAAACCAATTTATGAAAGCTGTAATGATTATAATAGAGGTTAGCCACATTAAGTTATACTGTTCTTTTCGTGGAGATGTGAATTTCAATGATTTTTTTTAAATTTTGAAAGATTGAAAGAAAAAAGTTAATGTTTTCTTTTCTTTTTTATAATGTGAATATTATATATTATTTTCTTAATAAAGACTTTTCTTCTTCTTATAAAACGATAAGAGTATTTTAATCCAAACTAGCATTGTTGCCAACTGCCAACAATTTGCTGGAATAATTTCCCTTTTCTAGCGTACTTTGTAAGGAACATTCCACTAAGTCCTCTTATAATTTCCCACTGTTTCACTCTTACTCCTTGTGACACTCACTAAATCGTCCATCTGATAAAAGAAGAGCAACTCTTGTCGACGATCTTTTGCATGAAAGTTAATTTTTAACAAAGAAACGCCCAAACAATTACGGAAACATAATACATCCTAATTATACGAGGTGTGTTCAAAAAATAAGGTGAATTTTCATTTTTCTCAAAAAAGATTTATTTATTCATCGATTTTTATTTTGTCTCCTTCAAAGTAGTCCCCCTCAGATATAATAGATTTGTGCCAGCGTTTTTTCCAATCCTCGAAACAGTTCTGATATGCACTTTATGGTATGTCCTTGAGCTCTCTCAGCGATTCGGTTTTTATCTCCTCAATCGTCGCAAAACGCCGTCCTTTCATGGGTCTCTTCAATCATGGGAACAGGAAAAAGTCACAGGGCGCCAAATCTGGTGAATACGGTGGCTGAGGCATGATAATGTCATTCAACAATTCCCGAGCGATGCTCATGCGACGGTTTTTTTTTTTTATCAAAATTCAGCAATTTTGGAACGAACTTCGCTGCCACACGCTTCATGCCCAAAATTTCAGAAAAAATTGCATGACATGTGCCAACCGATATGCCGACATCCTCAGCAACTTCTCTAATTGTGATTCGACGAGTCTTCATAACAATTTTCTTTACTTTCTTAACATTTTCATCGGTTGTTGATGTACTGGGGCGTCCAGGGCGAGCGTCGTCATTCGCATCTTCTCGACCTTCTGTGAAAAGCTTGTACCACTTGTAAACATTTTTTGGACTCAGAGTACTCTCACCGTACGCCACTCTCAACATTTCAAGTGTTTTTGAGCACTTAATTCCATTTTTTACACAAAATTTGATTCAAATTCGTTGATCCATTTTTTTCGACAGAAGAAAATCGCCGAACTCGCAAAACACTTGCCTTATTTATGCCTCTAACATACAAACTAAACATGCTATATAGCTACAACTTTGAAAATATGTTCAAGGACAAGTGTACCAACATAAAAAAAAAACAATCGAAATTCGAATGTACGTAGCCCGCGAAATTTGAAAATTCACCTTATTTTTTGAACATACCTCGTAGATGTTAAATAATATTAAATTTCAAATCTATTTCCAAACTTTTCCTCAAAATACATTAGGTAATTATAGCACTTGTTTACCTCGCCAGTTTTTCATGAAAAATTATAATAATTTTATTTTAATTTTTTTAAAAAATAACATTTGCTAAGAACAGTGCAAACACCTTTGTATACTACTTTATTGCCTTTAGAACAACAACTTTTGAATGTACACCAGTCGATCAAGCATGCGTGTATTAACGTGTCCTTGACATTTCCTATTCAAAATCAAGACAATGATCTCATAGGATTCAGTGCTTTTATTTTTATCTATTAATACATTAACTTTTTAATATCTTTTATTTATTTATTTTTTAGTCTTTTTTTTTTAAATAATTTTTAGACACATTAAGTCACGAATCTTTAGATTACTTAACCAACCTGCAACTGATCACATTTCTAAGTTAAAGAAATTCCAACAGAATTCTAAAATATACAAATTGATGACTAAAGTTTTAAGTTTCTTTATCTGAAACTTACAACATCATTTAACTTTTAGTTTTTGATAAATTTTCAGAATGTAGTAGAGGTTCATATGATTGATCAGCGATTAACTACCTTCATTTTTAGAGTTTTTGGAGTTGGATCTAATCTGAGATAATGCTAATTAAGTTAAGGATGTTGTAAAGACGGGCTCTTGATAGCTGTTCATGAGACTTGAACGATGCCCTCGCTGACACTGTTCTGGTCACTGATCAAATCGAATCTCTACTTCTTCGTGGTGCACCCTAGCCCACCTAAGGATTAGGTAAACTAAGAGAAACAATATGAGTACCAGATCCACAGCCGGAATCTATCTGATACAGCTCAATTTGGAGGCTGAGAGTTGGCCAGCCTCAGAATATCAAGTTAAGCCTGATATCTAGATCGAACCATACATTCTGCACTCACCTACTGGTTTCATGTGTGACCACTCAACCAATAAAACCTCTAGGTGATAAAACACCAAAGTTCTAGGAGAAGAAGTGAGTCTTTGGTTAAGTATACCCACTACTAGATATTCCGTAGATGGTAAACTCAAAGTGGGAAGAACCCTAGAGGGACACATCCAGATAAACAGCCAGGAAATCCCAGTGATCAAGCAGCATAGTCTGGAATAATCACTCTCAAGTGCTGGACACTTCTCCCTAGATAATTCCTCTCAGGAAAGGTATCGGTGCCTGCTTCAAATGCTACGTTCTCACACAATTCCTCAGTCATACAACTATCGATATGAGTCGCATGACATCTTAGAGTTAGAGTTGGCCAGTAGGTTTACCAAACCCTGATAGTTGCTCAAAACTAGTTCTTTGCAGGCCCTTTGTGAATTGTGCTGCGTATTGTTTGGCTGGACAAGCTTCCCCCCCCCCCCTTCGAGGCAGAAATATTGGAAAGTAGGGACTTTTTGACGCAAGAGTAGCTATTCCTGGCATCCCGTCGCTCTTCCCGACGAAAACTGGGTAGAGATCCCAACAGAAGCACACGCTATTTAAAGATGGAGAGGTTTTGTGGCGGTCAGTGTAATTAGTCTTAGTCTCACAAACCTGAACTGCAATTTAAGGAGGGCCTACACCCAAGTATTGGGTAAATTGATTTGAATGTTGTTCAGTATGCTCAAAATACACCGTTCATAGTCCATATATTTTCACACTAAATATATTCCATGAGCGTTGTATAAGTCATTGTGACTTAAAGAGTCCATTATAGCATTCACTAAATACAATATCATCTCCAGTTTGTCTCTTTAATTGAAATTACGAGGCCTAAATGAGCGGATTCTGGGCGAAGAATTACGCAATTAATGGGAACTTTAATGTAATTGCGTGACCCCTAGTTATTACAACATAAATTTCTACACTTAAATAATTATTGTATAATATTAGAAACTGGAAATATAAATAGACAGGGAAATTTTGAAGTTATGAATGGTCTCTTCTATTGCCACACCTGGGGATTTCTACAAAGGGGGTTTCTGGCTGCATCTACGTAGATTTTTTGACCGTTTAAATTACTTGATCCTCTTTCTATTGACTTTTTACTCCCAAAACAGGTGGACGTTCCCAAAATATTACTTTTACTAACTTATTTATTATAGTGTGAGAATACACACTAATATTTATATACGTATATTTATTTAATGCCAATCTTAACCTCTCCCAGCTGATCTAATAATTATTACAAAGCAGTGCATTTATTATGTAACTGAATTAAAAACTGTAACAGGATTTACGCCGTAGAAAGTTGTAGTGTAAAACAAAAATAACTACAGACAATTTATTTCACAAAATTGTATTCAAAATAAATTGGGAATTTCAAGAAAACAGATTTTGAAAATCCTACAATAAAAATTTTACGAATGAATAAAAAAACATCATGTTTATTATTTTAACCTTGA
Source organism: Rhodnius prolixus (assembly GCF_049639745.1). NCBI lineage: Eukaryota > Metazoa > Arthropoda > Insecta > Hemiptera > Reduviidae > Rhodnius > Rhodnius prolixus. The sequence continues at coordinate 37,541,984 of NW_027411582.1, read as the reverse complement.
CATTTGAAAATTACAAAAACCATGAGTATAAATGTTTATTTTTAATTTCTCTTACTGAAGTAAGAGTGGTGGAGGGGAGCTAGACATGTTTTAAGCGACCCTGAACAAGAAGATGTGGTTTTTTTTATTATAAATAGTTAACGATTGGTCGATTTAAAAGTGCATTATTTTTTTGGGAGCCCGGCTCCTCGTTATAAGCGAAAATATGTACGAGTGCGAACAAGTAAAATTTTCGATAAGAAATTTTCAAGGAAATTCATGTTTCCTCCAAACGTTTTTAAGAAAAACATTTCATTTCAGTACCTCCATGCCCCTTTTCATTGAAACTGTATTTGAACAACTAGCTGCTACCACATTTTCTGTTGCAAGATTTGTGAATAATGATGTTCTCACAAACATTTTTCCTCATCTGTATATCCTCAGCAAGTTGCAGAAAGGATCTCTTGTGTATACATATTTAGAATTAGTAATCATTTTGAGGCTGATGCAAAAGAGAAGTCCTACAACAAATTCTTCTATTTGAAAGAAAAGTGTTATTATTTAATTGCTAACTAAAGTGGTCCATTTTATAGAGGATTATAACTTTAAGCTTGGTATTGAAGCTTTTCCTAGAGCAGTTGCTAGTTAAAATTATCGTACCATACATTCTCCTTGAGGCAGAAAGTAAGTACAGCTTGATGAAGGATTCTAAAAGCTTTTTAGAATTTAGATCTAGTTACGATTTTGGTTTGTAGCCACAAAATATACCAATCATCGAATAAAATCAAAATCGATTTGGTTAAAAAATAAAAACCATTGTGGTCTGTAAATTAAGTAATGAAACTGATTTTTTTAAAAAAATTTTATTCTATATTGTCACCTTCAAAATAACTTCCTTCTGAAGCCACGCAGCGCTGGAGACGTTTCTTCCACTCCTCATAGCAGTGCTCGAACTCCGATACTGGAATAGCCTTCAGCTGGCTGTTTGAATGTTTTCGACTGTCCTAAAATGAGTCACCCTTGAGGTGATTTTTCCAACTTCGGGAAGAGAAAAAAGTCAAAAGGACTCAAGTCAGGCTGAATAGGGAGGAGCTGCAGGAATGTTTTTACTGGGCAAAAACTCTGGTTTATTGAAATCGCTGTGTGACAAGGAGCATTATCGTGATGCAAAACACCCACTTGTTCTTGACGTTCAAGTCTCACACCTCTCGGTAAAAGTGTTTTGATTGACCGTTTGACCTTGAGGTAGAAATTCTTTGTGGACCATTTCCCGTGGATACCGAAAAAAACAAATCAGCATGCATTTTGATCTTCGACTTCGGCCATCCTTGCAATTTCAATAAACCAGAGTTTTTGGCCCCAGTAAAAACATTCCTGGTGGCAGCTCAGCCTCCTTATTCCAGCCTGACGAGTCCTTGTGACTTTTTTCTCTTCCCGAAGTTGCAAAAATCACCTCAAGGGAACTCATTTTGGGACAGTCGAAAACATTCATACGGCCAGCTGAAGGCTATTCCCAGTATCGGAGTTCGAGCACTGCTATGAGGAGTGGAAGAAACGTCTCCAGCGCCGCTGTGTGGCTTCAGAAGGAAGTTATTTTGAAAGTGACAATATAGAATTGTAATTCTTTTTTAATAATTTTTTTAAAAAAAAATCAGTCTCATTACTTAATTTACAGACCTCGTATATGATCTGGATTTCCCGGATATTCAAATCCAGGCGTATTGCTCTTAGATTTTCTCTTCCTACGAGCTTCCATGGCTCAAAATTCGGTGACGGAACAATGCATTATGAAGGCTTCAGTTGTCAATGATCTCAGATGTAAAGTAATTAAAACTATCTTTGTTTTTCCAGGTGGACCTTAACGTTGCAAGACTAAATTGCCATAGACGAGGAATGGAAGCACATACTTTACTACACAACTACCAATATCTTCACGCTGCACACAAAAACTGGGGATCTCTCACTTGTCCGAACTTGTAACCACTACACCATGTTGTTACGCCTCAAATTGAACCACAAAATAGAACAACAAATGATAAAATAAGTTGCATTATAATTTAAAAATATTTTAATTTTACTTCGAATGTCACCATCACCATATGAACTTTCACGTAAATTAGATTAGATTAGACTAGGGCGGCCTCAAGGCCTACGCCACTGCGACCCCTTTGGATCTATTGTGGCTCCCCTCACTCTAAAAGCTCACCCTCCAGACCTTTCCTTTTAATCAGACTCTCACAGGTAAAGCTCTCACAGGCCTTCGTTTTTTCCTCCCCGAGAAGTAACATCCTTAGCCACACAAGCCCCTCGCACTGACACATTCCTCCTCTTCCTGACAGAACCTGCAAAGGCTATCATATGGCCGGCCCATGCGATGCATGTGTTTCCTGAGCCTGCAGTGGCCAGTTAGTAAGCCTACAATCATCCTTATAGTCCTAAAGTGAGACCAGGCTCAGAGAATGGAGAATTCAGGAGAGCAAGATAGAGACCTGAGTGGCCTAAACTAATGGACGAGGGTCCTTTAGGACTGTTGCATCACGATAATTCTCCTTGTCACACAGCAATTTCAATAAACCAGAGTTTTTGGCCCCAGTAAAAACATTCCTGGTGGCAGCTCAGCCTCCTTATTCCAGCCTGACTTGAGTCCTTGTGACTTTTTTCTCTTCCCGAAGTTGGAAAAATCACCTCAAGGGTGACTCATTTTGGGACAGTCGAAAACATTCAAAAGGCCAGCTGAAGGCTATTCCAGTATCGGAGTTCGAGCACTGCTATGAGGAGTGGAAGAAACGTCTCCAGCGCTGTGTGGCTTCAGAAGGAAGTTATTTTGAAGGTGACAATATAGAATTGTAATTCTTTTTGAATATAATTTTTTTAAATAAATCAGTCTCATTACTTAATTTACAGACCTCGTATGTTATTAAACTGATTTTTTTTTTTTGCAATAGAAAACCAAACTGATAAGAGAACAGAAATTCTATTTTTAATTAAGTGATAATAAAAAGCATAAAACAATAAATCATCTCTTAAATAAAATAAATAAAATGTTTACTTTTTGGTAGAATAATAGTGATTCAATTTAAGAACAAAAATTACACAAACACTTTCTACAATTATTTCGCTTAACCTTAGCTCTATGCTTTCAAGGTTTCAGGCACAAGGTAGACATTTTTTTAAATAATTGTTAATAAATCTGCAAGATTAGAAATGATTCTCCCCCATTATTAATAAGAAAAAAAGAAAAAACTATTATATTCACAAAACTGTATGATTTATTTGATATTTCGAAAGTAGGGTCGATATTTATGAATCGATAAAATAAAATAGGTAATATTGGATTTACAAAAATATATACATGACTGTTGTAATTATGAATTATGATCTTTTACTTTCACTTGCTACTGGTATTAAACCATTGTTATTATTAAACTTTCAATAAATCGAAAAAAATTCAAGAAAGAAGAGACAATTATATTGAAATTTGCTTATTATTAAAATCGATTAAATATTAATTCAGCGGGAATGTTAATCTAATGTGAAGGTCGTCCAAAATCAGTTGTTGTGTCAGAAAACATTGATACTGTGCAAAAACTAAATAATGCAAGATCGTCCATGTGACATACTGTGAGATTGAGACAACCTTCTTAGGCATTAGTTCCACCAGCATATATAAAAAATAATGCATGATCATTTGGCCATGAAAAAGATTTTTTCTCGTTGGATCCCACATAATCTGACAAAATCTCAAAAAAAATGCTCGTGTCGAGTTTGGTGAAAACAAATACTTAAGAAATAACAACGGCTGTACTTCAAAAGACGTGTATAAGATTGTAACAGGTAACGAATCATGGATATATGCGTATGAGCCGGGAAACTAAAAAAGCAGTCGACTGTATGGGTGTTTCAAGATGAACCAAATCCAACAAAAGTTGTTCGCGCTCGAAGCACTTCGAAACAAATGGTCGCCTGTTTTTTTCGGAAAAACTTGTCATGTGGCAACAGTGCCTTTAGAGGAACGTAGAACGGTCAATTCTGAATGGTACACAACCATTTGTTTGCCAGAAGTCTTTGATGAAATAAGGAAATAAACAAGCGCCGTCGGATCATTCTTCATCAAGACAATGCCAGCTGTCACACATCTCGTCTAACAACCGACTATTTGAGCACTCAAAAAAATTGAATTAATGGGTCATCCGCCGCACAGTCCTGATTTGGCACCAAATGACTTCTTTTTGTTTCCGAACGTCAAGAATAAATTACGTGGACAACGATTTTCGTCGGCAGAAGAAGCCGTTGATGCATTCAAAAACCATGTTTTGGAGGTGTCTCAAGCGGAATGGAAAAAATGCTTCGGACAAGTGGTTCAAACGCGTGCAGAAGTGTATAGATCATAAAGGAGAATAATAAAGTCCATTTTCAATGACAAATTACTGTTTTTTTTAATTATTATTATTATTAGGCTCAAAATATAAATAGTGCCCCTCGTATTGAGTTATCTGGACACTTCAGTTGGTGAAGAAATGTTCTCATAATCGAAAATTAAAGGCATAGCAAGAACAGATTTAAAGAAAGAATAAGGGCGAAGAAAATACTTACATCTACAAAAGAAGTAGGCTGAAGTAAATACAAGTCGTATTTTATAAAATATGTAATACTTTCAGTTACAAGTAAGAAATCAAAATATTGTAGGATTTGAACACTTTGAAAATTTAAGTAGAACACAATATATAAAATGAGCACTCGCAAGTTCAAGATCTAAACACTCTCTGACCAATAATATCTAAAGATTGAAACACAAAAGTGAAAACCAATAATAATTTCATGTTCTTTTTTTTGAAGTCAGTCCAATAATTTCAATAAGTGAAATGTTTCAATCAATCAGACAATACAATTATGATTCAACGTGTTGATCGGTCGCTATTTCTTTCGCCCTCTCTCTCTTTTCTTTAAAAAAAAGCGCTCTCACCTAATATAGACCGGAAATTATGTATCACATGAAACATGAAACTAAATCAGTTTCTAGAATGTGGATGAAGAGTACGCGAGGCACCATGCGACACGTTATTAGTGGACGAATTTATAATTAGACACATACCTAAATGTGCATTTTTTTTTAATGCACAGCAATTAGAAAGTTTACGTGAACTGTTTCTAATATTTCATTTAGTGATTACATTTTGTGTTCTAGCGTCTCTGAAAATAAGGTTTTTTTTTTGTATAAAATTGTCTACAATTGGAAGAGATTTTATTTTTAACTAATATTTTATACTGATAAATCAGCTGATATAAAATAAAACTGATGAAGGAACTGTAAATGAAAATAAAGTAACATCTATTTTTTTTCAGACGCGTTTTATGTTCAACAATCAAATTATGTGTCATGGACGAAGCTGGGGCTACTTTATTATTAAATTCTCATTTAACCAGTTAAGCGGTGGAATTTAGTTTTAATAAAACCCCTCCACAGTGTGCGAGGAATTAAAATCAGACAATGGACGTGGTATACACGTCGAATGCAGGGCAAAACAACTAAACAGTTTACAATAGTCGTAATAGCCCACTGCAACAATCTCTCTCGGAGGCTTGAGATTATCCCAGAGCTCATTCTGTGCTCATTCCAAAATCTTGCACCGCTTCTTCACCGTATGCATTGCCTTTAGTTATAACTAAAGATGCAAGAGCTTTTACAAGGAAGAATTCTGTGCAAAATGAAATCATGCTCGAACTGTGAGGTCTCAATCTAAAATCTAAAAGGTAAAAAAACGGGCATTGCACAAGGGTTTGAGAGCTTTTATTTGTGTGAGGTAATTCCCAAATCTCTAATGTGGAGACCAAAACATGTACCAATCACTTATCATTTGGCTAACTCCCACCACCTCCCTCCGTATAAAATACTTGGCAGTTCTATTGGGGTAAGATAAAGGAACCATCACACCAAATAATATTCTTATTGTATTTTATCAAAATTTCGTGTTTTTTTGTAGTTAATGGCAATTTTATATTTTCCACAACGAGGATACACATCGGAACGCACCGTAATTGACTTTCCCTTTTTCTTTCTTAATACGCGAGCGAATGTGATGATTATTCAGAATAAAGATAAATCACAAGAATAATTTTGGAATAGAGGAGTTAAAATGAAGTGCTTTTTTAATACTAACTATGATGATGAGATACATCTTTTATTATTCTAACAGGACCCATATTTATGGGTGATAAAAGGCCAGCACAAGGGTCTGTGACATCTAATACATTCTAAAAAATATGATACTAGAAGTATGAATGAAATGTTGGGTATTTGCTGATTTGGGTACCTTATGGCGTTTAATCAACCCTTATACTTAACTTTTTAAACTGTAAGTTTTTGTTAAGGATAGAGATTTGGTTTAACGTGTATACATATCTTGTTCTACTGGCCTTGCCTCTAACCGCTCATTCTTCATCCCTAGTACCACTTTAGTGAAATGATCTTTTTTACAGCACATTCAATGTTTTTAAAGGAAATATTTTTTTTATTTTCAAAACTTGATATAATTTCTTGGATAAACTTTTCAAGTAGAAGGAAAACTATTCTGTCTGATGGTACGATTAATATTTCATTGTTTAGATTGGGGTGGGAGAGATAGATAGATAGCCGGTGGCAGAAAATGGCCAACTGACTATCCCCGATAAACCTTTCGCATCTTTGTGTTTTAGAGACAATTAACTCCCACAGTACACTGTCAAAGCCACTACTAACGATAAACACCAAATTGCCCATTTTTTCTTCCTAAATTCAACCTTTTGTTCTTCACCTTCTCAAAAACTGAATTGTGTAATTCGCTGGGAAATATCTGTTATGTTTATAAATTAAGCTTTAAAGTATGTTTCATTTTATAAAGTCAGGTCAAGGACTCAGCAAAAAATAAGAAATGTCGTATTTCTAAGAAAAATAATTTTACCTTTATTATTCTTTCAACGCATTAACCTTTTTGTTTTTTGCATAACTGATTAACGATTCTTTGTTGCGTTCAATTCAATGATATCTCTTTCTTTGTTTTAACTTTAATACTTATTAATCGGACTCATGTTTAACAAAAATTATTAGTAATTAACGTTCCTAATAGATAAGAATCTAACTAATCAAAGTAAGGAGTAATAATCTTTTGTGGAAGGTAAATTTAAAGGCAATATTCTGGCAGCTTCAAAAACGTGTAACTCCCAGCCAGCAGATCTGATTAAGATTAAGATTAAGATTAAGATTCTAATAGGGCGGCCTCTGTGACCCCTTTGGATCTATTGTGGCTCTCCTTCTCTAGAGCTCCCCCTCCAGACCCGTCCGTTTAATCAGATTCCCAATTCTGGAAAGTGACTCTTGGGTAAAGCTTACAGGCCTTGGTTTTTCTCCCAGAGAAGTAACATCCTTAGCCAAACAAGCCCATGACACTGACACAACACGTGCAGTGCCGTTTCCTCCTCTTCCTGACAGAACCTATAAAGGATGTCTCATCTGCCAGGCCGATGCGATGCATGTGTTTTCTGAGCCTGCAGTGGCCGGTTAATAAGCCTACAATTATCCTTATAGCCCCAGCCACAATAGATCCAAAGGGGTCGCAGTGGCGTAGGCCTTGAGGCCGCCCTAATCTAATCTAATCCTTATAACCCCACGGCCTTGACGTGGCAGCAGTCAGCAGATCTGATACGATTGGTGTTTTTTTCACAGGGCATCCTGACCAGGTAAAGACTTGCGATCAGTCAACAGATCAGGAAATGTGCCCTTTGCATTGCCCAGCAGATTTGAACTTGTTTGATGCAAGCTGCTCCCCTCAGCAACTCTTTAGCTCAAACGTTTCAAAGAGACGCAGCAAGTGGTAGGGTATGGTCATTTTATTTACCTAATTTTTTACTGCATTTCATTGCACTTCTCAAAGACGGCTTCCTATTAAAAAGAAAATTCTAATTAATTTTAAATTTTAAAATTCGGAAAACAAAGAAAATGTATAAGGTTATGTATGTTATAACCTTTCAACTTTCTGTAAGAGAGAGAAAGAATAAGAGAAAAGAGAAAACAGTACGAGCATTTCTCACCATCGTTTTTTTGAATAACACCTTAGTCGTAGTTATTTGGTAAGTTATTGTTAAACGATTCACAATGAATTACTTTGATGGACACGTTATTTACATAAAGAATAGACTAATTCTTAGGACTATGGTGTATACTATAAAGGAATTCTATTAACCTAAATAAATTCATATTATACTCATTATAGAATAATGAACGCAAAAAAAGTTACAAAGAATGACCTGTTTAAACAATAAAAATACCATCTTATTAAAATGAATAATGTGATACGTATTTCTATTAAACAGAAATAGAGAGTTTATTACACTGGATTACAATTGTTAGGTGAATACAATCGATAAGTTTTCTAATTGTATTCATAATAAATCATTGAGAGATGAAAGTTAAAGGCTGAACACTGAGTCGTAGGTACAATTAAATCATCATTTCATTAACATTTTTATTTATTTCAGCCTTGGCAAAGAAATTTGTGTGATCACATTTCACTGAAAGAGTTTTGTGGCTATTTTTGTCTAAATCGATACCTTTTAAAGGATAATCGACATTTTTTACAGAACCAATTCAAAGTTTAAATAAAGATCAGAATATATTAACTTGCAGCAAAAGAAAGTAGTAAGTATGTATGGATAAACCAGATTTTCTTTTTCTATTTTACGAGGGTCGTTTGAAAAGTCCGTGCAAAGTCAGAGAGATAACACCACTGGCGCGTATCGAGGTTATGTTTAGTTAGTAGCATCTCTTGGAAGAACACACACCAAGTTTCAGCCAGATCGGTCTATTTCTTTGTGTTTGGCATTCGTTTGAATCGAGGAAGTCGAGTGATTTTCATAAAATGGACGAAAAAGAATTTCGTGTGTTGATTAAACACTACTTTATGAAAGGCAAAACGCCTCAAGAGACTAAAGAGAAGCTTGATAAACATTATGGTGACTCTGCACCTTCGATTAGAACAGTTTATAAGTGGTTTCAAAATTTTCGGAGTGGCCATATGGACACAAGTGACGCTGAACGTTCTGGACGCCCTGTTGAGGTTACTACTCCAGAAATCATTGATAAAATCCATGATATGGTGATGGATGACAGAAGAGTGAAGGTGTGTGAGATTGCTAGTGCTGTGGGCATCTCGAATGAACGGGTACATAATATTTTGCATCAACATTTGGACATGACAAAGCTATCCGCAAGATGGGTGCCGCGATTGCTAACGCTTGACCAAAAACGAAATCGTGTAAGGACGGTTTGCAGCTGTTCCAGAAGAATCCGCAGGACTTTAAGCGTCGTTTCGTCACTGTGGATGAAACATGGATACATCACTACACTCCTGAGACCAAAGAACAATCTAAACAATGGGTTACCAAGGGGGAATCTGCGCCAAAAAAAAGGCGAAGACCGTTCCTTCGGCCGGAAAGATTATGGCGACTGTCTTTTGGGATTCGCAAGGAATAATCCTCATCGACTATCTGGAAAAGGGTAAAACTATTACAGGTGCATATTATTCATCGTTATTGGACCGTTTGAAAACCGAGCTGCAAGAAAAACGCCCACGATTGGCCCACAAAAAAGTCCTTTTCCATCACGACAACGCACCAGCTCACACCTCAGCAGTTGTGGTCGCAAAATTAATGGAAATAGGGTTCCAACTCGTTTCACATCCCCCCTATTCTCCCTCGGACTACTATTTGTTCCCCAATATGAAGAAATGGCTGGCGGGAAAAAGATTTTATTCAAACGAGGAGGTGATTGCAGAAACGAATGGCTATTTTTCAGACTTGGACAAATCCTATTATTCGGAAGGGATCAACAAACTAGAGCAGCGTTGGACGAAGTGTATAAGCCTAAAAGAAGACTATGTTGAAAAATAAAAAAGGTTTACCCCAAAAAATTAAGTAGTTTTTATTTTTGCACGGACTTTTCAAACGACCCTCGTATATGTTTTTTTTTGGTCTAGTTTTCAAATTTTCCACCACGATGCTGAATCTTCATTTTTTTGGCGGAGTTACGGCCAAAAACCCGATTGCGGGTTTCAAAAAGACCACTAGTTTTGTCACTTGATTATGAAAACTACATAAAAAAAACTGTGGAAAATGACGTTAACCCCGTTTCGATATCCCTTTGTAAGTGAGAGAACCTCAGTTATTCATAATAACTTAATACATATATCATAATACTTTTTTTTAAAATAAAATGTAGTCATACGAGGGATTCGAACTGGTGATCTCTCACTTACAAAGCCACGCTCTTGACCACAGACCAACTACCGCCCCTCATTGGCAAGATATTCTTACCGTAATCATAGGTCAAGAAGTCTTGCATATTGGATACGTTAAAATGATGTGATGATTGCTTTTATTTGATGATAAAACAAATTTATCCTGATTCACCCACAACCATTACATTACACTACATTCTTTAAAATCTTCTATTATTATTATTTTTTTTTTATGATTTAAGGCCTGTCAACATCTAAGGTTATTGGCAGCCGGAGCTTTTTTTTCGGTGCACGGCCGGCCTCCGGGCAGTGTTCTCTCGTTACAGACAACACTGTCCATCACCGGACAGTGAGCTGTAAGAAGCTCCTAGGAAGAGAAAATCTAAGGGTCAGCAGCTGGATACGAACCTGGGACTTCCGCGTGGGAGTCCAGTATGCTAACCTCATAGCTAATTCCTTCCCTCAATTATTATTATTATTTTTACATTGCGTCACAAATAACATTTTTCGCAGTCAGAGGACCTCCCCAAAACTGGTGTATTTCTGGTGGAAAATTAAGATCGAAAACCGATCACGAATAGATAAAATTGTAACTTTGATCTTAAATATCTCGGACTAATATAAGGGGATATCAAAACGGGGTCAACGTTATTTTTCACAATTTTTCTATGTAGTTTTCACAATCATTGTCAAAACCAGTGATCCTAATGAAACCCCAATCGGGTTTTTGGCCGTAACTCCGCCAAAAATGGAAGATACAGCATCGGGGGGTGGAAAATTTGAAAACTAGACCAAAACAAAAAAAAATATATAGTTTATTTCGTGGGTTTTTTTTGGGAATTCCGCTTTCCTTAAAAAGTTATTTGCGATTGGTGCGTTTTAAATGGATCACCCTGTATAAACATTTACCTGTAAAAATCTGTTTAAAGCTACCAAATTATCTATATCTCTAACTCGTAATCAATTTCGCTATAATTTGTTTTGACTGATTCAGACATATTAAATGATTCTCTGTACCGTGGAGAACGAAAGCTATATCCAAAACTATGACTAGCGATTTCCATATTTAACGTATAAAATAGACAGTTGAAAAAAAAAAAATTAGAAAGATATGGATAGAAATAAAAAAGATAAAAAATAAAGCTCACTCCACGATTAGCGGTACGATCTTTCACAGTGAAATTAGCTAACACAGAACCTTGAATCTACTACTCCACTTTCAATTTCTCCAATTGGAACTAGTAGTTAGTGAGCATGTTTAAACCTGTTCACCGAGTGAATGGAAGAACTCCAGGTTAATACTGTAGTAGGGATAGTCATATATTATTTTTATCCAGGGCGGAGAAGTTATCCAGTGAAAGGTACGACCCCTAAAGGGTGGGTCTCCCAGAAAGTATAATGCTGGAGTATTTTTACTGGTGAAGAAAGTGAAGGTTTACACTTTTAGTAAAAGGAGAGTGCACGGCTCAGGTATATCTCCATCAGGTGTATGCAGTTTTTGGAGTGTGTTAGTATCCTTTCTTGTCCGTGTGTGATTGGAAGAACATGATCATGGGAAAGACTTTCATCTTGTTTCCTGTAATAAGTCGCAAGTTATTTTAAAATACTCGTAATAATAGTAATAATCACCAATAATCTAAAGTAAAGGGGCGTAACTCAGCAGAAAGGAGTGTATGGATCTAAATTTGTTTTAACGCCTCACATCTATAGAGAAAGAGGTTCTAGTTTCTATTTAATCTATGTTTTATCATTATCAGCAGACTTTCTTATCAGAGTTCCATTATTTCTGTTCTCGTACTATTTTAGGTGGAAGTACTGCAATGATACCAAATTGACTTTCTCACGGCGAAGCACATGTTCTGCCAGACTGAGAGGAAGTGCGCAGTGGTTAGATGATTTCCGGGAGGACCTAAAGTGAGACTAGGCTCAGAGAATGGAGAATTCAGGAAAGCAAGATAGAGACCTGAGTGGCCTAAACTAGTGGACGAGGGTCCTTTAGGACTGTTGCTTCACGATAATGCTCCTTGTCACACAGTAATTTCAATAAATCAGAGTTTTTGGCCCCAGTAAAAACATTCCTGGTGGCTCCTCAGCCTCCTTATTCAGCCTGACTTGAGTCCTTGTGACTCTTTTTCTCTTCCCAAAGTTGCAAAAATCACCTCAAGGTGGAACTCATTTTGGAAACAGTCGAAAACATTCAAATGGCTGTAACCGACCAGCAGCTGAAGGCTATTCCCAGTATCGGAGTTCGAGCACTGCTATGAGGAGTGGAAGAAACGTCTCCAGCGCTGTGTGGCTTCAGAAGGAAGTTATTTTGAAGGTGACAATATAGAATTGTAATTCTTTTTGAATAAAATTTTTTTAAAAAAATCACTCTCATTACTTAATTTACAGACCTCGTATATGATCTGGATTTCCCGGATATTCAAATCCAGGCGTATTGCTCTTAGATTTTCTCTTCCTACGAGCTTCCATGGCTCAAAATTCGGTGACGGAACAATGAAATATGAAGGCTTCAGTTGTCAATGATCTCAGATGTAAAGTAATTAAAACTATCTTTGTTTTTCCAGGTGGGCCTTAACGTTGCAAGACTAAATTGCCATAGACGAGGAATGGAAGCACATACTTTACTACACAACTACCAAAACTCCCACTTGGCACTTGTCCGAACTTGTAACCACTACACCATGTTGTTACGCCTCAAATTGAACCACAAAAAAGAACAACAAATAATAAAATAAGTTGCATCATAATTTAAAAATATTTTAATTTTACTTCGAATGTCACCATCACCATATGAACTTTCACGTAGATTAGATTAGATTAGACTAGGGCGGCCTCAAGGCCTACGCCACTGCGACCCCTTTGGATCTATTGTGGCTCCCCTCACTCTAAAGCTCACCCTCCAGACCTTTCCTTTTAATCAGACTCTCTTGATGCTGGAGAGCGGCTCTTGGGTAAAGCTCTCAAAGGCCTTGGTTTTTTCCTCCCCGAGAAGTAACATCCTTAGCCACATAAGCCCCTCGCACTGACACAACACATGCAGTGCCGTTTCCTCCTCTTCCTGACAGAACCTGCAAAGGCTATCATCTGGCAGGCCCATGCGATGCATGTGTTTCCTAAGCCTGCAGTGGCCAGTTAGTAAGCCTACAATCATCCTTATAGCCCCACGGCCTTGACGGATTAAAAACTTTCACGTAAGACCAGAAATGTGATTTTTAAAAACTATTTATTGCCTTTAAATATTTGTTATATTTTAATAACACATTAAGAAAATTAAAAAAAAACAAGGGTTAAAAATCAAATATGAAATTCAAATCAAACCAACTCTATTACAAACAATACAATAGTCACCACAATCAACGACATCTTTTGTCAAACTCTGAAAGACAGACAGTAGCTCTAATGAACTAGAACATCCTTTTGTTTAGTACTAATTAAGTGAAAACACCTGCAACCAGATGGCGTGGGAGAGACAGAGAAGTTTAATGACCTCATCTTAATTGATATACCTGCCAACTGTTTAAAAAAATTAATAAATAAAAATAAATAGATAAATACCTAAATAAAAAAAATAAATAATCTGAAAATGTGGTTAGGCAAGCAGTGACGAATTAATATCTAGGATTTTATCCGTGTTGCGACGAGCCTGACCTCTGTTAGTCGAACTGAGAAATACTGATTGCTTAATACGGATTAAGCTATTTTCTTACAAGAGTTTTTGCAGAATATGAGAATTAAGTTAGTTTGGCTGACGTTCACAATCAAAAGTGGGCGATATTTAGGGGGTATTTCGATAACAGTGAAGTGTCCCGTGTTCCGAAAAAAATCCCTCCTACATTTCGGGGTTCTAATATTTTACCCTCAATTTTAAGAATTCCTGTGAGTGGTTCACATTACTTGAAAAATACTCACATCAATATACAGTGGTCCAAAAAAGTATTCATACATTAAGTTTTTTTACTTTAACTACTGAACTTTTGTTTCTAGGATGACTATTTCTTCAGCACTGAAATCGAAGATAGTAACAATGAATTTAATGCTCTCATTTTCTTTTATAAACATAAAGAATTGAGTAAAAAGCAGAAAAATAATTTATTGTATGCAAAATAAGTATTCATACCCTCAGTCTGAATGTTACAATTAACGCAAAACTAAAGACCTAATATTTTGTAAGCAATCCCTTTGCATTTGTTATTGCCTGAAGCCTCCTTGGCATGGATTCCACCAGGTTTAGTGTCTCTTGAGATGTGATTTCTGTCCATGATTTCTTTAAATTGGTTATGAGCTCTTTTCTGGAAGAATATTTCAATTTTCGAATTTTCCTCTCCAAATAAGACCATAAAGTTTCAATAGGGTTTATACCCGGAGACTGTGGAGGGATGAGAAGTTGTTTCCGGGCATTATAAAGCAGCCATTCCTTGGTATTTTTGGCTGTATGTTTGGGATCGTTATCCTGTTGGAAAGAAGTATGCGCTTCCGATGAGCACGCCAACTCTCAGAAAGTCTCGCGTTAACTTCAGGGACCCTTGCTACGCCACAGACCATCAGGAATCTATGCCAAGGAGGCTTCAGGCAATACAAATGCAAAGGGATTGCTTACAAAATATTAGGTCTTTAGTTTTGCGTTAATTATAACATTCAGACTGAGTGTATGAATACTTATTTTGCATACAATAAATTATTTTTCTGCTTTTTACTCAATTCTTTATGTTTATAAAAGAAAATGAGAGCATTAAATTCATTGTTACTATCTTCTATTTCAGTGCTGAAGAAATAGTCATCTTAGAAACAAAAGTTCAGTAGATAAAGTAAAAAAACTTAGTGTATGAATACTTATTTTTGACCCGCTGTATATCATGTACAATTTCTGCTACGAATCGTAGTGAATTATAAATTTAAATTCTATTAATTTATGTGTCATACTTTAATTTGGCAGGTGTCAGTGAACCTCAAACAAAAGACCGAAGAAAATGGTAAATTGATAACAAAAGAAATACAAAGAATGTCATCGAACACTGACGTCACCTCGGGCATTGCATACTGATTAGACGGGCACAGTAATACGGAAGTGAAATTTTCGTTTTAATACTATCGAATCACCCATCGTCCAGTAATAGTTGTGTATAAAATGAAAACAATTATAAAGTAAAAATAAGAAAAATGTATACTGAGCAAACAATAGGCTAATGATTTTAGTCTTGTATACGGACAGTTTGTTTGTGTTTTTTTTTATATTGTACATAAACAATAATCAAGAAAAAGATATCCAATTACGTTAACTAATTAAACTCTTGGATTTAGTTGATAAATACCTTTTTAGGAGCAATAAGAAAGTTTAAAAAACGAAAAAACAAGGTGTCGACTTTGAAAGTAGTTTTTGAAAAAACTTTGAAGTTGGAAAGCTTTTTTTTTTTTTATAACTCGCTGAGTAATCCCTTTTTTTCTTAAATATGGGAGCAGCATGATCCCTACTGCGGGATAGGCGACCGATTTATCCATTGAGTAGCTAAGGAGATATAAGCAAGTCTGCACTGAGAGCAAGAAGCAACAAAATCAATCAAAAAAATCTTAGAATGCCTCTCTTCTTTTAAGAGAGCTTCTTAAGTGAGCGTCTTTTCAACGGCCCTACAAGAAGAAATGCTAAGGAAAAGGTGGAAAAGGCCAGGGGGATGCCCCTGCAGTTGTGCTACTTATCCGGCCGGCCTGTCGACCTTGACGTTACCTTCAAAGCCGTGCCCTTTTCTTAGAATAGAATAGAATGGAAAATAAAGATTATTGTACAGACCCTGAAGAAGGTAGTAAAAATTACCGAAACGTTGGTATAAAGCAAAAAAAGTTGTTTTTATTCAAGACCGCACCTCGATATTCACCAAAGATCATAGAAAAGAAATTTATTATTCTGGGACAATTGTCCCCTAAGAATAAATACAGGAACAAATAGAGGCCTTAACAGTTTGGCCTGTGATTAAACAGAAAATAAATAAATAAATAAGTATTTACAAAAAGTGAAAATAAAAATTACAGCAGAAATTAAGGAAATAAATTAAAACAATTAGAATTTCGGAGGAAGCTGAATAGAAAGTAGATAACTGAATAGACGGGATTTAAAGATGGATAGGGTAGGAGCATGGCGGACAGATGAAGGCAAGGAGTTCCAGAGAGAGGTAGCACGTATTAGGAAGGATTTGTCAAAAGATGAGATACGGTGTGACGGGAATATAGAGATCAGATGAGCGAGATCTAGTGTTACGGGAATGGATGGAGGATTTAAACTTAAGGAGTTGAAAAATATAGGAAGGCCTTTGAGACTGGATGACTTGAAAAAGGAAAGAAGCCAAAAGACCCCGGCATCCAACTTTCAAGTCTGAAAAGCTACTCTCAGTAAAGTGACCTACTAATTCTTGTAAATGGATGAACACGCTGCTAAAATTTCGAACATCGGAGAGAAACTTGGAGTGAGAGAGAGGGCAGTTTTCTGTGATTTTTGTCATCTGGATTGTATACAATATCCATGACAATAGAAAAATGGATATTATTGTGTACTGTAGCCTGGATATAGAACGTGATATTGATTGTCCTCGAACAATCATTGTAATCATTCAGGCGACAAATATATATAAAGGAGAACTTGATGATGATGATGATGATGATGGAGAAGAAAAAGGAAATAAGAAATACTAAGAAAAACGAATCACCACTGCTGGCCCGATAGTGTGACTGATCTATTGTGAAGCAACAACAACAACAACAACAACAACACAACAAAGAACTGAAAGATGGCGTTCACACTGTGAAATAATCTCAAGGTCGTTAGTCCCCCCCGGAGAGGAAGAACAGTCAATAACATCTTCATTATTAACTTATCAATGGGGGTAGCAATCAAGAGTAACAATAATTACTTTTACTGTTCTTTGCGGGTAGGTGGGTGGGGGGTAATTAATTAAGGCCAACCAATAAAAAAAAGAGAAGAAAACTGGGTTTATTTGTAATCATAGTATCTTTTGGGGGTCCTCTGCTTTGTGATCCAACTGAAATATAAATTTTCATTTTCCTACGGTTTCATTTTTTGAATATTTTTTTCACACACACACAAACTTTTTCTAAGAAAAAAAACTCTTTGACCTTGTTTAACCTTCAGAAAGCTCCAATATATCGGCAAATGTGACATTATTGCAATACTTTCCTAAGGTAATGGAAGTAATTCAACAACAGCCTTCATGATTACTTCTCTTCTTATAATATGAAAACATGTACAGCTGATGAAAAAGTAAATTTTAGATTCTAGCTGGTCAGTTGGACAGCTCTTTCAATCCTAAAAAAGTTTCTGATGAGGGGCACTAATGGTGCCTACCTATTTTTCTCTGACCAGAAAGTACAGAGGATATACATTCAGAGAGACTGGTATCGTTTGCCAAAAAATACACCCTCTAGAAACAGGTGCAAGCCCATTACATATATTTTTTTACCTTCTCAATATTTTTGAGATACATTAAAAAAGATTTTTTGGATTTAGATGATAATCTGGTTTAATTAAACAATTGACACTGGAAATAATTAGAAAAACAAATTTTGTGATCTAAAAATTTGGCCAATCGGCTTCAAAAGTTGGATTTTGAGGTTCAGTTTGGATTTCCAATCTCCTGACAAACTTTGGTGCTGAAATTAACAAGATTATTTATGCTTTGATTCAGTAATATATTAACTTCTAAAGCTCTAAATAATACGTACCATAAGATTTATAGTAAATTGTCTTTTAAAGTAAATTCTACTTAGATTGATTTGGAAGCCTACAGAGGGGGGGGGGTCTAATTATGAAAATTAGAGGGGAGCTACTTGATCTAAACTACATATATAATAAGTACGGTGACCATTCGTACTGTTTTTGGCAGGACAGTACTGTTTTTTAAGACGCTGTCTTTTTTTTTTTAAGCATAAATGTCCTGTTTTTTATTTATTTGTACTGTTTTTCAATGAAATTTTAATTATACTCAATGAAATTAATGAAAATATGAATATTTTTTCGAAGATTTATGTATGATTTTGTTAAGATCTGATCTTCATATTGTGAAAATTAGATATATTTGTATATTATTGTCGCTAGTATAGTTTTAAAGAATGTGACATTAAAACAAAATTTTGTTGTAATTTTAAAAGACTGACTATTTTTTCTATTTACAAGAGTTACTATTTACATTTTGTTACTAATTAATAAGTGTATAGTGCAAGTAGTCGCTCAGTTTCGGTTGAACATGGGCCATATTATATGGCCATTGTTTTGTAATAACCGATCTCGAGTTAATAAACGTATTAATATTTTTTATGGTTTTTTTTTTGCTCCTTGTCCTGTTTTTTGATACAAAAATAATGGTCACCGTATATATAAGCCACATATTCAAGGAAGAAACTACAAATGCAGTATGTGCAATATGGCCGTCAATGAAGATGTATTTCACTTTCTTGGTCATTGTAGAATATTGGGTTTTTATAAGAAAGATATTCTTTGACAAGGTGACCTTAAAAGAGAGTGAAATGATTCTGCTGTTGAATGGCTCTAATTGGTTGGCAATTAATTGCCTATATTAAAGAATCTAAGGCGCCACGGTAGCCGAGCGGTTTGAGGCGACGACTTGTAAAGCTAATATGCATTGTGGTACTGGGTTCGATTCCCGGTCTTTAGGCCTTGGATTTTATTTAATGGTTAATATGAGAAATTTACAGTAAAGTATGTTTGCTAGTCACCTCCGTCCATGACACCTAATTGGTAGTTGGACGTAAAGCTCGCCTGAAAAAATAGGCAATTACTTTACTTTACTTTTACTTAGTGGCAAATTTCAATTATTAAATATTATTACCAACCCATGTCTTGGATGTAGTTTAGGTTAGTATTATTAACTTGTTCTTTCCTTTAGAGCCCGATTCCCACTTCTTAAATTGAAAAGATTTCTATTTATTTTTCTATTTTTTTTTTTTTAATAATTTTCTTAAGCTTAGAAAATGTTTTTCCTTTAAAATGTTAGTCACAATTTCCTGACAGACGATTGTGTTCATACAATTCAAATGTTTCATTTTTAATTTTTTGTGTTAATATGATAATAAAGTATATTTTCTATCTATCTATCTATTTTCTCTGAATATTGACGCACATCCATCTCCTTAATTTTGTAAATATATTTCCTCTTTCATGAAGGCAGTGGAAGAGGAAATTAAAAATGAGAAAACGATCCAAAATACATTTTGAATTATTTCAGTAAAGTAATTAGGGAGAGAATATTTTTTATTTTAATAAAAATGCCTAGTTAAAGGATTTAAAAAAATATAAAAATAAAAACCTACTTTAAAAGAGAAATTTCCACTAGACTAGGTTAAGATTGTTTTACACAAAAATACGTAATTATCAATTCACAACAGCGCGCCCATTTTACAGCGCATGCGCTTTAGAAATTTCAAGAATTTATTTTTTTTTCTCTCAAATTCTCTCTCTCTCTCTCTCTCTACCCCCTCCTCTCAATATCTAAATTTCTTTGTTTTGATTCTTGGAACACAGCTGTCAAGGTTTAAACAGGTGTAGTAACGCTGGAGGTTTTCACACCTGCAGGAATTGGAATTTCAGCTACAGGATTCATTCCTTATTTTCTACATAATTTTTTTTTTTTACAGGAAAAAACCACCACTGATTGCATTGTTCTATTACAAGGTCTTAATGACGATAAGAATGCCATTTTTAAAAAATGTCAACACACAGCCAGACAGGTAACAACAGCCTGTCTGTCTTCAAGTTCTAACTTGTTGAAACAAAATTAAAGCAAAGTCGTTTTTAAAAGCTCAAGGAATTTAATATTTTTCGTTTTGTTTACTCCTAGCCAATTGCAATTGTGTGAATGTTTCGAATTTTAGCAATTTTTACCGGAAACACCCAGTTTGGGCTTTCCTAAGTCCAAAGATGGTTTTCCAGATTTTTGATGCATTTCGTACCCTTTAGTAGAGTTTCGCTAACAGAGCACTAACAGGTCATTTCTTGGAGAAAAAAATTGCACTTTCTTTTCTTTAAGGGTCCGGAAAATTGAAGAAAACTTTGGCATGACTAATTTCTTTTACTTCCAACCGTTGATGGAGAAGGATATATCCTCTCTGAGGCATTCAGGGAATGGTTATCTCCAACCCGCTCTGGAGAGGTTAAACTAGATTTGAATTTAGCATCATTCTACAGTTTCTTTTAATTTTGAGGATGAATTTTCTTTAGAATATCTCAGGAACAGATTAGTGAGGACAGAGTTGACAGAGTCGTGATCACTGACTGCCTATAAAGTTTCATTAGCGAACCCTGCGGCGAAGACCCGGCAAGTACTGCCGCACAAAATGGAACCCAGGGCCGGATTTACCTATAGGCTAACTAGGCTTCAGCCTAGGGCCTCTCAAGATCAAGAGGGTCCTACATTCAAATTGTTAGCAAAATTAAAATTACACTATTCTAAAAAACAGTGAACACCTAAAACACTGAACCGAAAATAAGGAGAAACATATCGATATATATCACAGTAGTGATGTGATTTTATTATCTCTCATGTAATTTACAAACTTAAAAAATCGGAGGTGAAAGGGCCTCTCATAAGTGGAATAGCCTAGGGCCTACTTTTCATCTAAATCCGGCACTGATCGAACCCTAGGTACTTTTTGGTGAAGCTTAACTCCAGTATGTGATTTGTAAGTCCCCACCAAGCTTTCTACCTCTGCTGATCAAGCAAAATGACAAAAATGCACACACCTTCCGTGTTCCTGTTGGCAAATGGCCACGGGGGTCTTTACAAACCCATGTTCCACTTATACTTCGACCTTGTTTCACTTTTTAAAAGGCTATGAAAGGCTCAGAAAATTTCGCTAAAAATGAGCTATCAAATCACAATTGAATTGCCTAAATAGCCAACGACACACACCTGCTGGTATTACCTGTCACTTCTTTTTTTAAAAAAAACTGAAAATTCCCATTCAGATAGCCATCTTTTAATTTAAACGCGGATTGCGTCATAATCATCACGTAATGCACGTGTACCTTGGTTAATAGCGTCACCAAAGTTTTTTTTTCTACTTTGCTATCCTTGATTAAACTATTGTGTAATTGCCATTATAAATTTTCATTGTTCTTATTAATCATTCATCATTTCTTTATATATATTGTTCGAAAAGAGAAAAATTCTCACATTTCGTAGATCAGTAAACGGAAACTAATCAAAACTAAGAATATATTAAGTACATTTCTCTCATTGTTCATTAGGAAGATCTCTCATACTTTCTTAATTAAACTTTTTTCCTCTAATTACAAACTAACACAAAGACACACGTAGATAAGTGTGTGTGTTAGCGCTCCGCTAATTGAGAGATAAAGAATAGAGGAGATTGTCGTTATCAAACGAATGTTAGGCATCTTAATCATATTATACTTAGATGTTTGAATGACGCATATTAAATATATATTATCAAAAGCGCGGTTTTTTCCTTTAATTATTCATTAAATAGTAATTTTTAACTTCTTTTAAGTGGTACGTCATTTCTATCTTTAAGCAAGATGACAGGTCTCTGCTGAAGAGGAGCTAAGGGAGAAGGGCGATGAAACCATACGAGGCTAAGAGCTGAAAATAACGGGCGAGGGTTGAGGCAGGCGAAGATTTATCGTACGAGGTGTGGCTATTAAATAACAAGACTGATACTGCTACAGAAGAATGTGCATGTGCCAAATCCTAGCTGTCCAGCGTAAAGCCTTCTCTTTCGATTGCAGCGTCTCTCTCATGTTTGTAGAGAAATCTGTCTTACCGGAACCGTCGTTTGTGTAAGAGTTGTTAAGTTTCGTTTTGCCGAAAACATGACACTATACAACGTAGTAGAGCAACGAATTGTCGGTGAAACACATCAAAACTTGATAAAACCGCTACTGAAACTTCATCTTTTATTAAAAGAAGTTTATGGCGATTAATGTTGAATCACGTGCGCGAGTATTTTGATTGGTTCAAGCTTTTCCAAGATGGCCGAGAAGACGTCGGAGATGATGACCGCCCGGGGTCGCCCTTCCACGTCCAAAACGAATGAAAATATCGATTATAATTAATCAACACTACTACCGTGAGGTTCTTGCTCAACTCCGTGAAAAGAGTAAGAAAAAAAAACGACCCGGTTTTGGGGAAGAACAAGTCACGAGGTTCTCCATCAAGACAACCGGCGCCGGCTCACACTGCATTGTGTCTGTCAAGACGACGTTTCTAGCCAAGTACAACATCCCAGTTTTAGGCCATCCGGACTTATTCGCCTGACCTGGCGGCCCCATGTGACTTTAGATCTGTTCCCCCAAAGTCAAATCTTGCATTAAAAGGAACACGATTTCAGTCTCCGTTGAAGCTGTGAACAAGAGGAGGGGTGTATATTGAAGGTGATCATAACTAAATATGTATAAATTTAAAATAAAATGTTTTACAGCAATAGTCTCGTCATTTAATAGCCACACCTAGCACTATAACCGTAAAAGATGACGGGAGGTTTTTTACACTGGACAGATCGGGAATCTTACTTCCTCCATCGATCCGGATTTTTTTTGGCTAGGTGTAGTCGCCCAAAATAAAGAAAAGCGAGATTAAGACGATTGAGACACGTGGAGAAGATGCCTGCGCGGAGGTTATTAAATGGGAAACCAGAAGGCGCAAGAAGAACTCGAGGGCGCCTTCGACTTAGTTGATAGTTGGAAGATGTAGAGGAGAACCACGGTCTAGTTGAAGTGAGAAGATGGTGCCCTTTTTAAGGCCACAGTTCAAAATGATTAGGGAAAATTAAGGAGGTCGAGGTTCTACTCTATAGTCCGTGGCACCGAGTAGTGAGTAAGATGTCAAACTATTTTACAGATAAAGAAAAGAGATAGGAAAGCAAAACGATAATAAATCATTTTTTGGATTCCTGGAAAATTACTCCCTTCATTTTATGAATGAATGAAGTGAGATAAGAGAGAGTAAAAAAGAAAACCACATTCATTCATGAGTTGAGTAACCATGTCCGGAATCGGCTTGCTGACGCATCAACCGGCTTGGTTAATTCCACATAAGCGTAAAACAACTTCTACTTATCCAATAGTAAGCAAGATTTTTATCAATCTTAAAAAAATAAATAAGTATAATGGTAAAACATAAAAGCGTCAAACAAATCACGAACAGGATTTCTTTAAATTTATTTATTCTAAATGGGGGGGGGGGGTCAATCAAAAATATTCAAACTTCTCAATAATTCTCAGGCAAGCGCAAGAACATCAACCATTTCACACGTTTTGTTTCACAATTCGGTGAATCACAAAAGATGAATTTCCGGTTAAAACGAGTATCTTTAAAATTTGGCAACACAGAGATTTCGGTTGTTCAAAAAAAAAAATTGAAATTAGTGATTGCCTAATCTACATACATATTGCTTAATTACTACCACAAATTACTGTGTGAATCCAACAGAACTTAGAATAAAGAATAAAGCTCTTCTAATTGCCTAACAAGAAATTCACGCAATAGCAAGATGCCGTTTAGTTTAAACCAAGGACAGGAGCTACAGGGATAAGCGAGACTGTTATCCCCTCCGATAGCTAGGCTGCCATTAATGCGCTCAACTCCTGGGTAATCAGCTCGAGGATGATTGAGAATATCTTGGTAAATTCAAAGTCCTGGACAAAAAATATATATATATAGTTACTCTATTGGAGGCTGCACTGAAGACCTCTTCAGAATGACCTCTTTCCTGGTTTGAAAATCCTGAAAGGCCCTAGAACTACTGGCGCGCACAACAAAGTTCGGCTGGAATGGGTACCGGGTCATGTAGGAATTAAGGAAGCTGATCATCTGGCCAGGAATGGAGCTAACACTCCTTTCATCGGCCCAGAGCCAGTCCTAGGGATCACCAGGAGTTCGGTTCGTTCAGAGACTGGATCTGGAGGGAGCACGAAAAGAACTGGGTGATGTGTCCTGGGGTTAAACACAGCAAGACTATTGCTTGCCTTGGATGTGTAAACAAAGAACCAAAGAGCTGCCCTGTGCTTGGGAAGAAATCAGATTACTCCTGATTACAGGCCTATTCAGACAGGGGCACGGTGGGTTCAGGAAGCATCTGCGCAAGGTGGGGGCTTATTAGCTCGGAACCATTGTGCAGATTATGTCAGGAAGAGGAGGAAACGGCCTCTCACCTGCTGATTGATTGCGTTGAAATCGAGCGGAAAGCGCTATGAAGCCTTTGAAATGCTGAGGCCGAAGGAGATAGTAGCGCAAAAAGAACTAGTAGGGAAAGTCCTCAACCTCTTTAGGAGGAGAGGGTTCGCCTACTAGAAGGGGCTGGTACAATAAGTCTTTTGTGGCTGCGGTGCCGTGGGGCTTAGGTCCCATCCCATCTATTATCTTATCTTACTCTATTGGAGAAACTAAGGCGTTGGCGTGAAGAAGAATGAAATGACCAAATGACCCTGGCGAAGTAAGGCGATGAAATGACCCTTTTTGTGGCATTTGAACCTTTCTATGGAGTAGACGATGGTTTTCTCCGGTAGAAGTTCAAAGAAAAAAGGGCGTCATTGTCGACTCGAGAGGGCACCAGTATAAGCTGGTGTCTGAAACGCGATGGAGAAAACTCGCAACACAACATTGTGAATATTTTCTAAGATAGATTAAAACACTTGGAATATTTCCTCCCTGGAAACCCTCACACAGAACCTGGGACTCCTCAGATGTCTTCGAACTAGAGCCGTTGGGAGTCACCTGACAGTAGGATGTGACGTACAACTGAGCTATTAAACGTTAAAAACTCAGAAAAAAAGTCAATTTTCTGTTGATCTATATTTTGCTAGCAATTTTCACACTTCCAATACTTAAGTATAATTCACGTATTAGAACCGTAAAAATTGAAACAGCAATTTAGGGAGAGCCTAATTTTATCCCTCCAATTAGGTAAAAAAATATTTTAACTGAAAGTAATAGACCAACAGAAATTATGTTTATATAAAAAGTTTAAAGTTAATTATTGATCAGCTTTCGAAAAAATAAAAAATACATTTAAATTCAGGTAGAGTGGCACTTTTGGTCGGCTCAAAATTTGGAAATTTGTTTACACATTACTTCCTGATAACACGATCCCGGCGATAAGATCGTACATAAAGTCTAAAA
This sequence comes from Rhodnius prolixus, assembly GCF_049639745.1. Taxonomy (NCBI): domain Eukaryota; kingdom Metazoa; phylum Arthropoda; class Insecta; order Hemiptera; family Reduviidae; genus Rhodnius; species Rhodnius prolixus. Next base: position 37,516,573 of record NW_027411582.1, on the reverse strand, counting down.
TGACACTTTCAAGGGAAACCTGCACCTGGTAGTGGAAAGTTAGCAGAGAAGCTACAGATTTTTCGTGTACAAAGTACGTAACAAGTTTTCTAGTTTTCAACTATTTCCTCTTTTATTTGTTTGAATTCCCCCTCCCCCACGGAAATAGATTTCAGGGGAGAGTTCCGGGAAAGGTTATTTAGGTTTTCCTGGAAAGTGCCATTTCTATGTGCTGTGTAGTTTGAGCAATAACCTACAAATTTGAACTACATCTATTAACTTACAAAAACTATTTTTATCCTGTTCATTTTTGCCCTTTAGTGTATCCTTGACAATTGTGCATACCTGGAAAAAAGAAGAAAAAACAAATTAGTAAATAAGAATACGATAAAAGATTTCATTAAACAAAAAATCCCTAATCAATGACTTTTGGCAGTCATGTGATCTGGCTAAAAAATTTAGGAAAAATCCTAAATTTGATTTTATAATATTTAATGAACTATTTGTGAAAAAAACCATTAACTACAAAGTTGATTACGTGTGTGTTACACAACCTCCAACTTATAATTATGGCAGTAATTATATACATAAATCAGGTTCAAGAACCTACTTGACTTATGTATATTTTCTTTCCTGCGACTATTTCAGGTATCAATAATTATAAGTTTGACAACTTGAAAAGAAATAATCAACTAATTTCATGAAATCTTATACACAAATTTGTAACAGAATAGTACCGTTAGTTTTATCAAATATTAAGGCTGGGAGTGGTTCAGCTATAATTTTATAGTTTAAAAATGTAGATTACTGTTTAAAGACGTGTTTGGTTTTTATTTAGCCATCTATTTAGTTCCTAGACATAATCTTGCATCAGCAGAACTTCTGAACAGTAATCGAGAATGCAGTTTGCGTAATTAATATAAATGCATACTAAAGTAATATAAACGGAAACTAGTATTGTATTTATTCTTGGACGAATTATGTTACTCAAAGCTGTTTCTTACAGAGGTTAATTCAAAGTCATAAGCGGAAGCAGAGAAGATCATAAATTTGTTACGTAACTGTTGCAACGAAATTGAAAACGGAAGAAGATGTAATGAACATCATCATTCGAGGTTAATAAATTGTTATTTTTAGCAAAAATTCATGGTATGAGTCTTATCACATTCTGTACTGTAACAGCAGGAGCCTGTCCCTCGTAGATATCAATTCTTAGACCTAAATATGTGATCTCCTAGTAGTAATTTCAGTAACCTTACAAAGTGCTAAAGCTTGACTAGCTTTGAAAGCAGATTTACTGCCTACATCTCCTCCAAGGAAGGCTGTGGGCACAATAGTCCAAAAGCTCCTGCGCAAATCGCTTTGGCAGAGATGTAGAATCTGCTTCTTTTCATTTCAACATTAAAGAGGTGCCCTAAACAACCCCTCCACATAAAAAAAACAGCCCAGAAGTGGGATAAATGTTAAAGCACCAAGGAATGCAGTTTTACCTTGAAATAACTGTTGAAGGTTCCTACACTTTTATAAGAATTATTCTTAATATACACCTTTATCGACAAGAATATCCAGGTCATCGAAGGTGGAGCTGCTACTAGTCATCAGGAATGTCGTGTGTGTAGTTTGTGGTTTGTGCATTCATTAAACAAAGAACGTAACACTGGTATAAAATGTCATAAACTAGTATATGAATTTTAAAACTAATTGTAATAAAACGCAATTTTAAAAAGCAAAGCTAAACAAAACAATACATAAAAAAGAGTATAAATAAGTCAACAAAGAAATTAATCCTTCAAACAATATTAACAAATAATAATCGTAAAAATAATAATACAAAACAAATATTAAATTTGAAAAACTTTCCATAATAGGTAATACGTCAAATGTTTTCTATATTAACATAATCCTAAATAAATCATTCAACTAGAAATTGATTGTGTTTCACGATTTAAAACTATCAACTAAATTGTAAAAAAAAATGGTTAGCACACGTACTAAGAATGGATGACGTCAAAGTCGCAGTGAAGAGTGTGTAGTTGATAGTAGGATTGATGGGCCTAATAAGATGTAAAAGCCAGAATGTAATTGACCAGAAAGTTAACGTTCGATATCTAAAATGATTAGATTAATCGAGATTTAACAGAGATCACAAAGTTCCAGTAATAATCAAAATTCGAATAAAATTAACCAGCTTGCAAGACTTCCTATTAGAAAACGGAAGAGAGAGAGAGAGTTGTTCATGAAACAATAAGTAAACCTGTAAACTAACTATAGTCTTATTGAAGCTTAAGCTTAGCAAAGCTTAAGCTAAATAACCTATTTACAAATTATTTACATATCAGATAATTCACGTAGTTTTTACTGTCACAGTAAAATAATATTTTTTATTAGAATCAACATTAGTAATTAAAATTTATAAATAGAGCACAAATAGAACTATATATTAGAGCTATATTGCAGTTATTGTGATACAATAAAATCTCTTTTTACAATAACTGTTTATTTAAAACAAATAGGCTATACAGCCCATTATATTAAAAGCTTTCTCCTTTTTAGTAATAATCATTTTAAGGCCCTTTAATACAGTGAAAGCCCTTGTAGTGAAAATTTCTAATAGAAAATTATTTATTTTATTAGATATCACTTAAAGTGGGCTAGACTAGTGCTCTTATTATGTTTGAAATAGAATTAGTTATAATACTAATAGAATATATTAACATAAATATATATTATTAGGTTATTAAAAATAAAAATACAATATATTAACAAGTTTTGAAATTAGTTATTTAGATTTCAACACCCAAATATTTTTAAAAAGTTCACAAAAGATGGCGACGAAAAATGAATAATGAATAAAACTTCTCTGGGAAAAGAAATACTTTTAACCAGCTGTTTTGAGAGCTATTTTTTAGAGATTAAAAGTGAAATTAAAACAAAAATACATGAAGAAAGTATTACTACAATCTGGGAGGGGAACCAAAACTTAGGAAGCCATGAGAAAGTGATCGAAGTAAATGAAGACTCTTAGTCACCTTGATGAAGATACAAAATGAATGCTTATGCTAAGAAAGATAGAAAAACAGTAGACCATGAAATCCATTGAGTAGATTGAATGAATGGTGGCTGTTGAGAGCAACGGCCTGTAAAGTTGTAAACACAACAAAACATGAATAAAGTTGTATAAGATGTAAAGGAGATAAGATTCGGCAGAAACTCATTTTGTATTTTTGTTTTTTTTTTGTTTTATTAATACTAAAGCTTTTTATAATGGAAATAAATGCAAATGAACTTTTACATATTAACTAAAATATACGAAAATAATCAATTGAGAAAATATAATAAACATATGGGCTTTAAGAAGCTGAATTATCTAAATGTTGAAATTGAGTATTTTTAGAAAAAAGTTTTTTCAGAGTACTGAATTTTAAAAGATAAAGCTGGCTATAAAGACAGAAGCCTGGGAGAGGGTAAAAAGTAGAAGAAGAAAGATGTTGATATGGCCAAGCTCATCCGAGGACCACCAGCAATAGAAGTAGTAGATTTGATTGATTAGTTATTTTGGAAATTCGAAAAGAACAAAAACAGAAACAAATTTGAAAAATTGTAGACACTAATTCATATTTGCCAGCTTTTCATCTCACGTTTATACGAGGGTCGTTTGAAAAGTCCGTGCAAAGTCAGAGAGATAGCACCACTGGCGCGTATCGAGGTTATGTTTAGTTAGTAGCATCTCTTGGAAGAACACACGCCAAGTTTCAGCCAGATCGGTCTATTTCTTTGTGGCTGGCATTCGTTTGAATCGAGGAAGTCGAGTGATTTTCAAAAAATGGACGAAAAAGAATTTCGTGTGTTGATTAAACACTACTTTATGAAAAGCAAAACGCCTCAGGAGACTAAAGAGAAGCTTGATAAACATTATTGTGACTCTGCACCTTCGATTAGAACAGTTTATAAGTGGTTTCAAAATTTTCGGAGTGGCCATATGGGCACACGCTGAACGTTCTGGACGCCCTGTTGAGGTTACTACTCCAGAAATCATTGATAAAATCCAAGATATGGTGATGGATGACAGACGAGTGAAGGTGCGTGAGATTGCTAGTGCTGTGGGCATCTCGAATGAACGGGTACATAATATTTTGCATCAACATTTGGACATGACAAAGCTATCCGCAAGATGGGTGCCGCGATTGCTCACGCTTGACCAAAAACGAAATCGTGTGAAGTGTTGCAAGGACGGTTTGCAGCTGTCACTGTGGATGAAACATGGATACATCACTACACTCCTGAGACCAAAGAACAATCTAAACAATGGGTTACCAAGGAGGAATCTGCGCCAAAAAAGGCGAAGACCGTTCCTTCGGCCGGAAAGATTATGGCGACTGTCTTTTGGGATTCGCAAGGAATAATCCTCATCGACTATCTGGAAAAGGGTAAAACTATTACAGGATGCATATTATTCATCGTTATTGGACCGTTTGAAAACCGAGCTGCAAGAAAAACGCCCACGATTGGCCCACAAAAAAGTCCTTTTCCATCACGACAACGCACCAGCTCACACCTCAGCAGTTGTGGTCGCAAAATTAATGGAAATAGGGTTCCAACTCGTTTCACATCCCCCCCTATTCTCCAGACTTGGCTCCCTCGGACTACTATTTGTTCCCCAATATGAAGAAATGGCTGGCGGGAAAAAGATTTTATTCAAACGAGGAGGTGATTGCAGAAACGAATGGCTATTTTTCAGACTTGGACAAATCCTATTATTCGGAAGAGATCAACAAACTAGAGCAGCGTTGGACGAAGTGTATAAGCCTAAAAGGAGACTATGTTGAAAAATAAAAAAGGTTTACCCCAAAAAATTAAGTAGTTTTTATTTTTGCACGGGCTTTTCAAACGACCCTCGTGTATGAGTTCCCACTCCATTAAGTTTAACGCTTTTTTTTGAGTATGCAATTCTCCAAGCTATTTACTAGAATCTGTACTCATTTTTATTTGATTAATTAAAAAAAAAAAACTCTGAGAACTTTTAAACCAATTACCAAACCAACTGTAATTAAAACTAGATTAATTAGAGAAAAAATACGCAACATTTGCAATTTATTATTTTTAATGCTGAAGGCAAATTCAAGTTCCAATTAATGTTTTTCTTAAATTTAATATCATGTGAACATACCTTTTATTATACTTAGTAATCTTTTATTTTACCTTTTACTGTATTTAAAATAGTTATCAAAATGTTAAGCATTTTGTTTTAATTACTTTTGAGAGGGTAAAAAATCAATTCAATGAAATATTTCCACAAGGAATTAATCACCAACGACATTCGTCATTATGAAATTGCATCGTTACACAAAAAAAGCATCTGTAACAAAGTAAATACTATAACAATAAATTTAAAAAAGAAAAATTACTTATCGTTGAAAAAAATACTCTTATTTAAATTTGCGACTGCAGCGGTTGTTGCAACAAGCAAATGTGATATAAAGTCGTGAATGAAGATAGGAGAAGGCACCCAGTGGCGACACTCCATTAAGAGCACTATACTGCTCTTATGAGGAGAGTAGATCGCGGGGGCCATCATCTCTTCAAGCTCCTTGGAGGATTACCTGGTAATGTGGAAGAAGATAGAGGTGTTCTATGAGAGCGTTAGGATGAGCTGCTGTAAAGGAATGAAATTTTAAGAAACGAGTTTTAGTAAGGTCCGTTAATGAAAGGGATTTTCAGATCATTATGAATGGTGAGGTTAGAAATATATAGAATGGAGCGTTAAGTAGTTTTCAGTAGTATTTTTGGACTGTAAAGTCTGGATGCGTAAAGAATTTGGAACGTTTAGTCGATCCCCGATACTTCGATGCCGTATCACCCCAAATAGGTCGCAGTAACAACAAGTATAAGAGTCTTTTGTTTTGTAGGTTGAGGTAAGATCGTTTGTCTCAAGTAGTCTGGCGAGAAGTTTTGTAGCGTTTGGTTAGTTTCTTGTCTTTTCAGTCTAGTATCGGGGATTCCATGTCAACCGTTTGCTTCTAGGTACAGTCCAGGGTAGCGTACTTTGTCCACAGTTGGTAAAGGAGTTTGGTTCAAGAAATATTTTAATTAAAATTAATGAAGAAATAACAGTTAATAAAATAAAATTTATCAATTAAATTAACAGACCCATAATTGCTTATCCGTTACCCATCCGCATTTAGTCCATTTCCGTGAAGTGTTCCGAGTTGATCCTAAAGTCGATTTTTGTAAGTAAATTTGAAAAAATTATTTATAAATTATATTGTGATTAATTTATTAGTAATAATTTCAAAATTGATATAAGTAAACAATAAATTCATGTATAAGAAAGAATAGAATAGTAATAGCAAATAATTTGAGGACTAAATTATGGTAATAAATATGGCTAGCTTAAGATAAAGAGATTCTGATACATATCTTCTGGAATCATTCGTTTTTTTTATAACTTAAACAATTCAATCGAACATAAAGATAACACAATTTAATGTTCTTGAATTAATTTTAATAGGTGATTTGTTTTAATAAATGACCAACGAACGAAGAAAGTTCATTTCATATTCTAATTCTAAAGTAGAATTAATGTACGTTTCAATGCATTTTGCTAAATATATTTTTGGTATCAGCGAAAATGTTTATAATTTTGGTTCGATTAGTACTGAAAATGCATAGAAAAATGCAATCACAAGGCTTTTTTTGCCCGTCGGCTGCTTAAGCCATCAGAAGGTTTTCTTATAATTTGTTTAAACTTAGTACCTATTATAATCACTGGAGAAAGTTAATTAATTAAGTAAACTAATCAATAATTATTTAACTTACTTAAACATTTGGCAGAGATATGATCAATTTTTTGATTCTTCACAAACTTGGTAATTACCAATTTAGTAACTGGATTTGCTTTCATCATATCGTTTCATCCGTTTCATATCGTTTATTGCTTCTTTAATCATAGTTTCACTTATTACTTAGTTTTTGAAAACTCTACTCAATTTTCTCTTCATGTCTTAGAAAATCCATTTTTATATTAAGTGCTTAAACAAAACAGAAAAAAAACTATATTGGAAAATGTGAATTTTATGATGCAAATTTTTAAATTTAAACCATACCTTGTTCTATTGATAGTAAATCTAAATAATTCTTGAGTTTTTGTCACTAGAAATGCTCCTTTTCTCTTTAAATAACAAAAAAATCACTTCCGTTCTCATTTACATCCACTAAATATTTAAAACAAACACTTTCTAAATTACAGATGTTTCGGTACAGTGTCCTGAAATAAGAAGAAGAAGCTGGAATTTTACAGCAGCTGCATTTAACACCGTAAGAACAACTCATTTCTAATTTTCTAGAATTAGAAGAACTATCATAGCCGAAATCTATTAGATTTTTACTTAAATATAAAACACTATAAAAATATATATGTTTTTGCAATAAGAATCAATTACGTAAACTATTAATTGGAAAAAGAAACACAAGAACTGTAACAACTTTAACCTAAAACCATTCCAAACAATGGTTTTACCTCTAGCCATTTACGGTACACGCAGTTTTAGCAATAAAATTGTCAACTTTTAATCTAGTTAAACTATAAGAAGCACATTTTACATTAATAGAAACCAGAATTACAAACATCATCTAGGATGTAAACAAGATTGTTGACATGATGTGAACATTAAGCTGCTATTAACGTAATCACTACGATTTTAATGAGAAAATACGCAAACGTTCCCTCCATTATTATTCCTTCTTGTAGCACTCTAGGGACCATTTTAATAACTTCTTCTGTAAATATAAGTACGCGTTAAACTTTAAATTGAATTTTTTGTCCCTCGGCTAACAATAAATTTAATTTGAACATTATATTATGTTTATTGTTTGATGTATAGAAGATTTACATAACTTCTTTTATACTTAGAATACTATTTTACTTTAGCTATATTATGAACAGAACATAAAATCACCTGTGGATAAGAGGCACCTTGAAAGGTATTCAACAAATTGATTTGGTATTTTCTTTTTATTATCAGTAAGGGTAGCTTGGATTTTCTTCTATTTTCAATCATTTCAACAATTAAGGATTAAAAATTGGCGAGGAATCGGTCCAAATAAAAACAACAACTCGTCTTTAGACTTTGGTTTTCGTTTTTTCTGAATAATTTCTTTCAAAATGGCCGCTCTTTGGAAAGTAAACAACTTTATTCTTCTTAAACCAGCTGTTTCCCCCCGCCCACTAAGTATTCAAGAATAAATTTTTAAACCGCATAAAGCGAGCGGTTTTAAAACTAGTCGATTATTTCTGGTGGTTAATTTCTTTTCTTGATGCGTTTTAGTTTTTAATAGAACATTTTTGTTTTGATGTGGTTTTCTGTAAGAAAGTATGTAAAAGTAGACAATGTCTGCCTGACATAATGCTTATTTTTTTTTTTTTTAATCTGACCGCAAAATCCAATTAGCTAATCTGAAATTAAATAATTATCTACAATATTAAATTGTGTTTTTCATGCATTTTCGATTGTTAGGTCATTCAAGTCGTTCTAAAATTGGGGCTTATGAAATATTTCTACAATAGAGCGATCAAAAATCTAAAAATTTATAAATTTTTCAGTAGAAATAGTTTTTTTTTTTTTTAAGAACTTCAAATGAATTTTATAGGAAAATTAAAGAAAAATCTATAATTAGGTGAAACTTTCTTTTTACTGTTATAATTTTCTCCATTCTATTTTAATCCCCAAGGTTATCCCTGGGCCATTTGCTTTTCAATTTCCTTTGCAGTGTTGGCTTACCCTTTACTAAGAGAAGGGACAAAGAGAGCTACAAAAATCTTGTATTTTTCGACAAAACGCTGGATGTGTCAGGCGAAGTTAAGTATCTAGGTGTCATTCTGGACTCTAGACTTACTTGGAAGGCACATCTGGATAAAGTTACCCTTAAGGCTAAACAGGCCTTATGTGGTATAACCAGGACCTGTGGGAAGACTTGGGGTCTTCGCCCAAAAATGACCCACTGGTTGTATACAAGAACAGTCATACCTATCATCACCTACGGTGCAGTGGTGTGGTGGAGGAAGACTGAACAACAGACGGCCATAGAAGCTCTTGCTAGGGTACAAAGGATGGCCTGTATTTTGATTACAGGGGCCTTTAGCAGTGCTCCTACTGCTGCGCTGGAGGTACTGCTGGGGTTGCCTCCGCTTCAGTTTGTTATTCAAGCGGAGGCAAGGGCTGGCGCGTACAGACTAGTGAGGAATGGACAATGGAGGCGCATTAGCTCCTCTATTGGGCATATGAATATTATAGACAAGGTCGACCCTTTGCCAGTATTAGACATGGTTGGGGACAGTGTCTGTCCTAGATACAGTTTCGAGACTCCGTTTCAGGTGATCCTCAGATCGAGGAATGAATGGAGGGTAAACTGGACCGAACAGTGCCAGAAGGGAGTCATGTGGTTTACGGATGGCTCCAAGATGGCCTGCGGGACCGGAGCTGGAGTGTATGGGGCTAAACCTAAGGGACTCATTGAGAGTCCTCTTGGGAGATACGCTACTGTATTTCAGGCCGAGGTCTTTGCCATTAGAGCTTGCGCTGGGGAAAATCTGCGAATGGATCTTAGAAATAGGGAGATTTGCATTTTTTCGGACAGTCAAGCGGCACTGAAGGCCCTCTCTTCCTTCAGAATTACCTCTTCCCTGGCCTGGGAATGTAAAAAGGCCCTAGATCAACTGGCTCGGCACAACAAAGTCCGATTGGAATGGGTGCCGGGCCATGTGGGGATCAAGGGGAATGAAATAGCTGATCAGTTGGCCAGGAATGGAGCTAATACTCCCTTCACTGGGCCGGAACCAGTCCTGGGGATCACTAGGGGTGCAGTTCGTGAGGCTCTCAGAGACTGGTTCTGGAGAGAACACGAAAAGTACTGGGTGATGCTTCCAGGGGTCAAACACAGCAAGAGGGTTATGCCCTTGTTGTGCAAACAAAGAACTCTAGGTTTGGGCAGCAATCAGATTACTCTGATTACAGGCCTATTCACGGGGCACGGAAGGTTCAGAAAGCACCTGCACAAGATAGGGCTTATTATTATTAGTTCGGAACCTTTGTGCAGATTGTGCCAGGAAGAGGAGGAAACGGCCTCTCACCTGTTGTTCGATTGCATTGCAATTGAGAGACTGCGCTATGACATCTTTGGAACCTTGAGGCCAAAGGAGATAATAGCGCAGAAGGAACTAGTAGAGAAAGCTCTCGACCTTTTTAGGAGGGGAGGTTTCACCTATTAGGTTTAAGGGGAAGGCACAATAAGCCTCGTGTGGCTGTGGTGCCGTGGGGATAGGGTCCCGCCCCGTCTTTTTTTTAAAATCTAAAAAAAAAAATCTTCGACAGGGCGCCACGGTAGCCGAGCGGTTAGAGGCGAGACCCGCAATGCTAAGATGTATTGTTGGTTTAGTGGGTTCGATTCCCCTGGTCTAGGCCTTGGATTTTATTTAATGGTTAATATGAGAAATTTGTAGTAAAGTATGTTAGGCGGTTATAGGCTAGACCCGCAAAGCTAAGATGAATTGTTGGTTTAGTGGGTTCGATTCCCCTGGTCTAGGCCTTGGATTTTATTTAATGGTTAATATGAGAAATTTGTAGTAAAGCATGTTAGGCGGTTATACATACACACAGATCTATTTTAAGTTTTCTAACTTAGGTACTCCTGTAGAGTTGTAAGAGGAAGTCTTGTAAGTCTACAAGATTCTTTTCTAATACAGACTAAAACTAAAGTGATTCATAATTCTTTACAGTTCTTTCACATGAACAAATACTAGACATAGTAAACATAATAAGCCAAAAGAATGCACAGAATAGCGGAAGTTGTGACCGAACGCGCGGGAAAAAGAATTAAGCCCCCCCGCTTATTTGGATGACTCATGGTAATAGATTACAAAGATTTAATGTCTGCACTGGTGAAGCTGTGGGGAAGGTTCTCTCTTGTATTTCTATCCCCCCACTGCTCTGTTCAAAAATTTTGTGATCTGTAACCTGTAATTTTATAAAGTTAACTAATTTACATGAACCTGTTCTACCAGCTGGGGCTTTTTTATTTTTTTCAAGTCCATAGCTGTGACTCATCTTGATTGGTTACTTAATTACTTGTAAAAAAAATTTTAAAACGAAAACGTTTTTAGGGTAACGATGACGTGTTTAGCGATAATAATTTTTGAATATATATAAAAATTGTTTGCTAGAAAAAAAATAAATCGATAGATAAATGGAAGTATAGACAATTGGTTTTAATATTTGTCAGTTTAAGTTATTATTATTTTTTACTGTTCATAAAAAAAACGGTCTGTTATCGCGTCATACTTAGTTTGGATACAAAAATTTTAAATATGAACAACAATAATTTTATTCTAGTTCCTAATTAGTCCAGGAAATGGCCAATGATGACTAGATATCGAGTACATTCAAAATACCATAATTTCATAACTTTACGGAAAAAGGAAGAACTAACACGTCATAAAAAAAAACACAAGTGACATAAATTTACATAAATAATGAACAAAACAAATTTGGACCAATCAGAGATGATCTAATCCTAAAATTATTTCCCATAAGTCTCAGTAATTATTAAGGAAAATAACCCAGAATAACTAATAAAAGATAATTACTTGGGACATACTTACGTACGTACGAAATTCTGACTACTTCCTACGTTAATTTTGAATAGTTTTTACATAAATTTTTATAAAACAAAAATTTCAGTTATGTCGTTTAGTTAGTAAAAATTGCGTTTTAGCAGTAATTAGCTTTACACTGAGTCATTTCAATTTTTTGAGTTTGTTCTGTTGGCATCACTGAGAATTTCCGGTGCAACTTTGTTAACCTGGTAATTATTTTGATTATTTTTAATATACAGGGTGAACCAGTAAGTAATGTCCATAAGGCCTACGTGTGTAGTACGAGGGTCGTTTGAAAAGTCCGTGCAAAGTCAGAGAGATAGCACTACTGGCGAATATCGAGGTTATGTTTAGTTAGTAGCATCTCTTGGAAGAACACACACCAAGTTTCAGCCAGATCGGTCTATTTCTTTGTGTTTGGCATTCGTTTGAATCGAGGAAGTCGAGTGATTTTCAAAAAATGGACGAAAAACGAAATCGTGTGAAGTGTTGCAAGGACGGTTTGCAGCTGTTCCAGAAGAATCCGCATGACTTTAAGCGTCGTTTCGTCACTGTGGATGAAACATGGATACATCACTACACTCCTGAGACCAAAGAACAATCTAAACAATGGGTTACCAAGGGGGAATCTGCGCCAAAAAAGGCGAAGACCGTTCCTACGGCCGGAAAGATTATGGCGGCTGTCTTTAGGGATTCGACTATCTGGAAAAGGGTAAAACTATTACAGGTGCATATTATTCATCGTTATTGGACCGTTTGAAAACCGAGCTGCAAGAAAAACACCCACGATTCGCCCACAAAAAAGTCCTTTTCCTTCACGACAACGCACTAGCTCACACCTCAGCAGTTGTGGTTGCAAAATTAATGGAAATAGGGTTCCAACTCGTTTCACATCCCCCCTATTCTCCAGACTTGGCTCCCTCGGACTACTATTTGTTCCCCAATATGAAGAAATGGCTGGCGGGAAAAAGATTTTATTCAAACGAGGAGGTGATTGCAGAAACGAATGGCTATTTTTCAGACTTGGACAAATCCTATTATTCGGAAGGGATCAACAAACTAGAACAGCGTTGGACGAAGTGTATAAGCCTAAAAGGAGACTATGTTGAAAAATGAAAAAAGTTTACCCCAAAAAATTAAGTAGTTTTTATTTTTGCACGGACTTTTCAAACGAACCTCGTACATCTAAAGTGGAGTTCAATGACGTATTGCCCAACTTTATATTTTCCACTGTTCATGAGTGACGTCACTTTAAATTTTTATTTTCTGAAGTCATTACTTTTTTCCAATAAAAATGTTATTACTCAGAAAGTTTTAGTCCGAGTTCGGATTCTGGATGACACGGTTAGAAAGACAAATAAATTTTCTAAAAATTGATACCATTTCAAAGTTATAAGTTATTCTCCCAAACAGCCTCAATCTTCCTCCTGGATACTGGAAAAATAAAAGTAATCGAAATATTTGAAGAAAACTCACATTAGGCCCTTATGTGATCATTATCCGACCTAGGTACTGGCCACTTTTCTAGTAAAAGTTTCCTTGTCTAATGTGGGCTTTCTAACGCGGTATATCATTTTCCAGGATTCCTTTTATCTTCGTATGAGAAATTACGTTTGTTTTTTGCAAGAAAAAACGTGTTCACGAGCCCTAAACAGTGTTAGTTTATCAAGTTGTTTAATTCATTGAAAACTCTTTTAGATGGATCAGCAGTCAATTTCTTAAAGTAGGCTGTCTTTAAATAAGGAAATCAAAGGTTACAAATTGCACTTTTAACATTTTACTTCTGATCTCCGTCTGAAATATTTGATATGAATATTTGAAATATATGATAACTCACACGACTTTTTTTTTCTGAGAGAAAAAAAGAGATCAGACGAAGGGGAGTTGGGGTGCCCCTTCTAAAATTTAAGTTAATTTTTAAGAGAAACTAAACGCTAAAACGGAAATCCATCTCCAACGTTGTTAATAATTTTACCGCAATGATTGTTCTACACAAGAACGATCTTTATTGCTGCTACAGACTAACTTCCTATTTCCTTCTTGCGTCACGTAAAATCCCACAAAAATGCGTTGCTAACAATTTGTTGTTTTTGTTATACCTTCAAGCCATGCATGCCTCCTCCAACCCTCCAACCGTATCTCCAAGTTTCATTATCGCGTCCTGAATATAAATCGTCAAACAGTCCGATGAACAAAAGAAAAGAAAGAACTGTATCGTATTGTCTGTCCATATTGAATTAGTTTAGCCAATAGAAAGTTCTGGTTTTACCCGTCTTCATAGTTTTTTTTTTATTATTATTCACCAATAGTAAAAGGAATAATAGGAGTGTCTGTGTGTAAAAATACATTACTATTTTTGTCTTTAACCTCAATACAAAATGTTCAATTATAGTTTACCCTTAACATAATTCATGAATTATGAGATTAACCAAAATAACATGAATTATGCTTATAAATAAATAATATTTTAAACTTAAAACAATTATTAATAAATCCCTAACTGGGAACGGGTTACAGGGATGGCTCAAATTTTGTTCATTTTTTTTTTTTTTGTATATAAGTACTAGCTCTTGGGTCACTAATGCCCCCATTTGCGCAAGAGTTAAGTTTAAAAACTGAATATTTTCAAAACTAAACATCTTTAAAATTCAGTTGGCTTAACGGGTAAAACGGGACGAAACAAGTGGCTATGGAAGTCTCTTTTTTTACAAACATAACTGAACAAAAGTGTGTTTTATCTGAAGAAAAATCTAAATATGGTTATTTGCTTTGGGTTGTTGATTTTTCTTTAACAAACAAAATATGAGTAAAATTATACATTTTATTTGATATTTTGTAAACACTTTTGTTTTATTTTAAATATACTACAAAAGCATTTGTCATCATTTGCGTTTTTAGAACGGTAATGATCAAGCTATAAATAAAGGTTATAGATAGCATTTAAATTGCTTTTGTGTCAATGTGTGATTGAACAAAAAATACAGATAGAATATAAATTATCCACCACAATTAGAAAATCCTAAATCAACCCGCGTAAACAAACAAATGGTTGCCTAGCAATTGTCTGACCCGCGGGTTCGCCATCACTGGATTAGCACAATGGTTTACTGGGATTCAAACGCGGAGATTCTGGATTCGAATCCAGCTGGTGGGCCACTTAGATTCCTCCCCCTTGGAGCTTCTTACAGCTCATAAGACTGAGTTGTCTTTAACTAGAGTATAGTGCCCGAAGGCCCGGCAGAGCACTGAACAAAAATCAATGAAAAGATATTGTAGCGCTTACGAGGTGTGGCTATTAAATAACGAGACTATTGCTGTAAAACATTTTATTCTAAATTTATACATATTTAGTTATTATCACCTTCAATATACACCCCCACCCCTATCCCTACAACGCTCCATGCGAATTTACCATTGTTCAGAAACAGTGCTGGAAGTCTTTTTCTGTCAGCTCCTGCATGGACGCGTGCCTTCAACGGAGGACTGAAATCGTGTTCCTTTTAATGCAGATTTGACTTTGGGGGAACAGATCTAAAGTCACATGTGGCCAGGCGAATAAGGCCTAAAACTGGGATGTTGTAATTGGCTAGAAACATCTTGCAACAGACAATGAAGTGTGAGCCGGCGCCGGTTGTTTTGATGGAGAACCCCGTGACTTGTTCTTCCACCAATCGGGTCGTTTTTTTCCTTACTCTTTCACGCAGTTAAGCAAGCACCTCACGGTAGTAATGTTGATTCAATTATAATCGGATATTTTCATCCGTTTCGGACGTGGAAGGGCCGGTCCCGGGCGGTCATCATCACCGACGTCTTCTCGGCCATCTTGGAAACGCTTGAACCACTCAAAAAACCCTCGCACGTTATAAACATTTATCGCCATTAACTTCTTTTAATAACAGATAAGTTTTAGTAGCGGTTTTGCCAAGTTTTGATGTGAAATTTCACAATTCGTTGCTCTACCACTATGTGTAGTATATCATGTTTTCGGCAAAACCAAACTAACAGCTCTTACACAAACGACGGTTCCGGTCAGTTTAATTTCTCTACAAACACGAGAGAGACGCTGCAATCGAAAGAGAAGGCTTTACGCTGCACAGCTGCCGGTCGTTAGGATTTGGCGCATGCATAGTTCTTCTGTAGCAGCATCAGTCTCGTTATTAAAAATTAAATAATATCCTTTATATACTAACCTTTTTATTTTCGTTGACAAAAAGAATAAATATGCGATAGATTTTCCATCAACGAACCATTTAAAACATTAACACCTGTGCGCGTATAAATATTTTAGCAATTATGACGGCACTAGTGGGATGTTTATTCCCTATTCGTAAAGCGATTCTATAAACAATCACATGACGACCATCAAGTTCCGTTCGATCCCACGAACTGAAGAACCAGGAGAACAAAAAAAACTTATCGACAAGATAAGAAGTGACAAAGCTTAGATAAGGGAGAAAAAGGAAATGGAGAGGAAGCTGATGAAGTGGGGGAGGAGAAACAGAAGCCGCGAAAGGAAATGACGTCTGAATAAGCGGGAACTGATAAAATATTCTCCGATAAGAATAGATGTATGCAATTAATTTGAACATTTTCTTAGGTACTTTTTTTGCAATGGCTTGCTTTATAAAATCTCATAAACAATTTTATTTTGTATTTAGGGAAAAAATCCCTTTTAGTCCTTATTTATTATCAATAAAAGCAAACTAATCTTCAAATTTTAGGTCTAGTACCGTTATGGCGAACCAATGACACGAGGAGAAAGAGGAGACCCGCGAACTCGTTTTGGGTGTTACGCGTCGATTATTATATAATTTCAAAAAATACAGCGACTTTTTTGAGTATTCTGTAGAAATTACGGTATTTATTGAGAATAAACGATCAGGCAAACATTCCTCAGATCAATGATCATAAAGTGGACCATTTGGTAGATATTCTTTCTCCACTATGGTAGCAAATATACCAAAAAAATTAAGAATATTTCTATATCTGACTCAGCACCAAGAGTTAAGTTAGGGGTTTATCACAATTTAGAGACGGCGAGCTCAAAAAGTTCTGCAACACTACAATACTCGTTACTCTGTTATAGGCTATAGTCTTTTTGAGTTCTGATCCACATATTGTGGAGATATTGATGGTTGAAATTTTTTTGGGTCATGATTCCCACTGAAATTGAGCACGCTATATGTACTCACTCTGTAACCAAAATATTTGAATGAAATTTTGTTCTATTAAACACTTCACTTTACTCAGTTCGAGGCTATAGTTTCTTTGTGTTCTGATCCATAAGTTTTGGAGATATTGAGAGTTGAAATATTTTTGGGCCATGATTCCCACTGAAATTGAGCACGCTATATCTACTCCCTTTGTAACCAAAATATTTGAATGAAATTTTGTTCTATTAAACACTTCACTTTACTCAGTTCGAGGCTATAGTTTCTTTGTGTTCTGATCCCTAAGTTTTGGAGATATTGAGAGTTGAAATATTTTTGGGCCATGATTCCCACTGAAATTGAGCACGCTATATCTACTCACTCTGTAACCAAAATATTTGAATGAAATTTTGTTCTATTAAACACTTCACTTTACTCAGTTCGAAGCTATAGTTTCTTTGTGTTCTGATCCACATATTGTGGAGATATTGAGAGCGTAAATTTTTTTGGGTCATAGTTCGCTCTGAAATTGGGCACGCTATATCTCCGTTTGGGAACAACATATTTGAATGAAATTTTGTTTCCTTAAACACTATAATTTACTCAGTTATAAGCTATAGTTTCTTTGTGTTCTGATCCACATATTGTGGAGATATTGAGAGCGTAAATTTTTTTGGGTCATAGTTCGCTCTGAAATTGGGCACGCTATATCTCCGTTTGGGAACAACATATTTGAATGAAATTTTGTTTCCTTAAACACTATAATTTACTCAGTTATAAGCTATAGTTTCTTTGTGTTCTGATCCACATATTGTGGAGATATTGAGAGCGTAAATTTTTTTGGGTCATAGTTCGCTCTGAAATTGGGCACGCTATATCTCCGTTTGGGAACAACATATTTGAATGAAATTTTGTTTCCTTAAACACTATAATTTACTCAGTTATAAGCTATAGTTTCTTTGTGTTCTGATCCACATATTGTGGAGATATTGAGAGCGTAAATTTTTTTGGGTCATAGTTCGCTCTGAAATTGGGCACGCTATATCTCCGTTTGGGAACAACATATTTGAATGAAATTTTGTTTCCTTAAACACTATAATTTACTCAGTTATAAGCTATAGTTTCTTTGTGTTCTGATCCACATATTGTGGAGATATTGAGAGCGTAAATTTTTTTGGGTCATAGTTCGCTCTGAAATTGGGCACGCTATATCTCCGTTTGGGAACAACATATTTGAATGAAATTTTGTTTCCTTAAACACTATAATTTACTCAGTTTTAAGCAATAGTTTCTTTGTGTTCTGATCCACATATTGTGGAGATATTGAGAGCGTAAATTTTTTTGGGTCATAGTTCGCTCTGAAATTGGGCACGCTATATCCCCGTTTGGGAACAACATATTTGAATGAAATTTTGTTTCCTTAAACGCTATAATTTACTCAGTTATAAGCCATAGTTTCTTTGTGTTCTGATCCACATATTGTGGAGATATTGAGAGCGTAAATTTTTTTGGGTCATAGTTCGCTCTGAAATTGGGCACGCTATATCTCCGTTTGGGAACAACATATTTGAATGAAATTTTGTTTCCTTAAACACTATAATTTACTCAGTTATAAGCTATAGTTTCTTTGTATTCTGATCCACATATTGTGGAGATATTGAGAGCGTAAATTTTTTTGGGTCATAGTTCGCTCTGAAATTGGGCACGCTATATCTCCGTTTGGGAACAACATATTTGAATGAAATTTTGTTTCCTTAAACACTATAATTTACTCAGTTTTAAGCAATAGTTTCTTTGTGTTCTGATCCACATATTGTGGAGATATTGAGAGCGTAAATTTTTTTGGGTCATAGTTCGCTCTGAAATTGGGCACGCTATATCCCCGTTTGGGAACAACATATTTGAATGAAATTTTGTTTCCTTAAACGCTATAATTTACTCAGTTATAAGCCATAGTTTCTTTGTGTTCTGATCCACATATTGTGGAGATATTGAGAGCGTAAATTTTTTTGGGTCATAGTTCGCTCTGAAATTGGGCACGCTATATCTCCGTTTGGGAACAACATATTTGAATGAAATTTTGTTTCCTTAAACACTATAATTTACTCAGTTATAAGCTATAGTTTTTTTTGTGTTCTGAACCATAAGTTGTGGAGATATTGATGGCTTTGTGGGTCATGATTCGCTCCGAAATTGAGCACGCTATATCTCACGTTGTTTGGGAACAACATATTTGAATGAAATTTTGTTCTCTTAAACACTGAGCTGTATGTAGCTGTTAGACTCGAATACCAGTATCTTCGCGTACGAAACAGTACACTAACCACGAAGACTAATACCTTCCTTAAACCTTTCTAATTAACATACATCACATAGAAACGTACTTTATACTGAAGTAATACCTTAAAGGAGAAGAGAATTGAGATAAAAAAAAAAATATCTACAATTGACAAAATGCAACTGATGAGTCGGAAATATTTCCCACAAGATAGATGCTGGGAATTATGTATCATTGGAGGATTGATGACACATCTAGTAATGTCTGAATTCCCCCCTCGATGTCATCGGATTTTTTTTTTTCATGTTTTATAGTGCAGACAATGAACTAATTGGAATTAAATAATAATACTACGGATTTGTAAGAATTATTAAAAAAAATGGCCCACCCCTTCTTTAATTATTCTTTTCTATCAGTCGATTTTAAAGATCGATAATAGATCAGATCGATTCTAATTTATTAATTTTTTTTTTTTTTTTTTTTTTTTTTTCTATAGAAGAGTAACAGAATCGTGAAAGATTAAATAGAAAAAACCATTTTGGGAAAATAATTACTTCCACTAAAAATTACGAACAGTGATAATGTTGTTAATCTCACAAAACGGAAAACTATCTTTTTCATAACCTTTAAAATAAATAATGTTGGTAACCTTGATTTAAAAAAACAAAATTCAAAATCAAACCAGTATGTCAAATTTAAAAATAAGTCTAAATGAATATAATACAACTTGAAACCGGATGTTGGCGATAGAGAGAGAGAGAAAAAAATTATTTAAATACTACGCTACGGTTTATCGAGTCTTAAAAGGAAGTTCTCTTGATAGTCAAGTAAAGTGTTTTTTTTTCGACTAGTGAAAGTGACCAATAAGCTGCATAATTTCTTTTCTTTGGAGCGGATATAGAAGGGCGCTTAAATCGCAATAAATGTCGCTCTATATATTTTTTTATTTATTTTTTTATAGACAATGCCTTAAAGATAATTTATTTAATAAATTAATTATTAATAAATTAAAGAATACAAAACTTTCGAAATTTAATAAAAAATTGAACGTAACTAATTGAAGAGTGGCTAAAACAACAAAAATCTTATTAAATGTGGTGGTTCTTATCAATTGATTTCGGTTTTAAAATAGAAATACTTTCTACAATTAAGTGGCTTTTCAGTTCACATGGAAAAAAAAAGAGGCGTGGCCTAAAATGATTGGTTAAAAGTGAGTTTAACGTGAAATTTAAGTTTCCTTTGTTAAGACAGGATCTTTCACTTACAAGTGAAGTTTCTGTAGGAATTTCTGATAATGACTTTCAAATTTAAAAAAAATTATATTTTTTCTGCAACCATATAGGAATGTTCTCATTACTCAATTAAAATCAGCTGTGTAATGCCCAACTTTACCTCACTAGTGGGGGAAAAATTCCCATTAGTGTCACTTTCCGCACTAGTGTGTGGAAAAACTTTATTGTGCTTCCTTGATATAAGAAGTTTTGTTATTAACATAAATATTTTCTGTAAAACTTTAATAAGCTTATTTAACGTAACTAAATAATTAAAAAACGAATATTAAAAAATAAAATAAAAATTGAAAGGAATATAGAAATAAAAATAATACTTTAATAAATAATTAGATATTTTTAATTATAACAGTTAAAAAGGTTATAGTGTTACCTTATAGAAATTTAAAATGGACTCTTGCGATTCCTGTTTAGAAAACACTCCATCAATAAAAGAAACAGCAGAAAATGTAATAAGTAATGTAAATACGTAAGTAATGTAAATAATTGTAATATAACAATAAATGTTTATAATAAATAAATTACTTTTTGTAGACTGTAAAAATGAAATTTTTAATTTTTTTAGTTAATAAATCTAATGGTTGCAGAAAAAATATAATATTTAACTCGAGTGTCAAGTATTTTCCTCACACTCGGCAATTTGCACTTGCACTCGCCTCGCTTCGCTCGCTCGTGCGAGGAAAAGTACTACTTTCCACACTTGTTAAATAAATAACTATTGTTTACTTTCTCCTTTGTGCTTTGATTATTATTAAAATTTATCGAAATTATTATTCTCACAAAGGAACGGGACTCATTGTTGGAGGTTAGGCGACATGGTAGTCAAGATGGTAGAGGCGAGGCCCCTGTATCAACCGACGAAGACGATATCATAGACCAGATCTATCAAAAAAAAAAAAAAAAAAAAAAAAACTGAGGCTGTGTCATGGACCCGGCCGTGTGTTGTACGTGAATACGTTTACATAACGGGTTATATTTTTTATATAAAATATTTTTTTATTTATGTATTTAGGATGAAATCAAGGAAACAAATCGGACGATCGAACACAATCTATGGCTATTATACAGTCCGTTGTCGATGTAGAAGCGATTTCATCATCCACTTGCATAATTTCAATACTGACACCGACGTCGTTGATCCGCTCGGGCCGCATTCATTCTTTTACGTTCCTGGCACACCTTGACTAGGGTCATATGGTGTTTTATTAATAATCATTCGATTGTTCTTGAGAAGCCCTTTCCAACCGTATACGGATCTCTGTATTTGGTTTTGGTTTTTCGACGCGTAGAGGCCGACATTATATATTTTTGATAAGATTTTTTTTTAATTCTAACACCTTATTATATTCACTGTCACTATTTTACACTAATGTTTTATATACAATCGATAGATTGTGACGACAGCTGACGATTAAAACTTAAACGAACATCGTAGCTTCTCCGAGTAAAAAGTTATACTAATTGAAAATCTCGATATGCAGCAAAATTATCTCAAAATGGCGGCGCTTCCCCCTTCACCGCGCGCGCGATGCGTCACAGTCCTCGCTAATCGTAATGAATTCTTTGATCCTTTAGGCTATCCAGTGGTCTAATTTAATTTTGGATGTAGACGATAGATTCGAAACTATAATGCCAAACTGTATCCCCCAATTTTGTTATCATTGACGAATTCACGTCAAAAAGATTGCAAAAACTGTAAACTTCCGGTTCAAAATCAAAATCGGAAAGTGCACGATGGTAATACTGAAATTGTAAGCTGTAAAAGTAAATTAAAAAAAAAAAAAATGAATAAAAAGATTTAGAATGAATTCCATCAACAATCAAATAAAATAAGCATAGTACAACGACATCACGTACAATAATTTCTGACGTCATACAACACAATGTTTATATTTTTTTAGTTTTCAGACACATATACTTTATTTTATTTATTTTTTTTGAAGAGTGTCAATGACCTTTTAAAAGACTTTATTTTTTTTCTTTATTTAATACCATCAGCGATAATAAAATAAATAAAAAAAGATTGATTGCATTTTCTGATGATTATCTAGTCATCATGTTTGATGGCCAATCTCAAACTGGAGGAGGTTACAGTTGAGTAGGTTTGGTTACTGTAAGATTTGTTTGTTTTTTATTTATTTATTTTGGCGCGCGCGGTAGACGACCTTGGTTCATTGGCTTTTTTCATTTTCTTTTTTTTAAACGATGCGCTTGTTTTTCTACGTCGTTGTTTGTTTCCACTGTTGCTAAAATATCATCTGTTGCTAAAATATAATTTTTTTCGCGATCATTTGTAGTTTTTTTGTATTGTTTAATTAGGGTGAAAAAAAAATGAAGTCTTTTTTTAAACGCCATTTATAGTGACGTAAAAAAAAAATGGCGCTTCACGAGTCGTGAATAGAAAATTAAATCAACAATTTAGGATACAATATATTGAAGTAATTAATTGTAAAAGTCAGTCTAATAATTCTTATCCACAGAACTCTTCATTGTATTAATACGAGGGTCGTTTGAAAAGTCCGTGCAAAAATAAAAACTACTTAATTTTTTGGGGTAAACCTTTTTTATTTTTCAACATAAGTCTCCTTTTAGGCTTACACACTTCGTCCAACGCTGCTCTAGTTTGTTGATCCCTTCCGAATAATAGGATTTGTCCAAGCTCTGAAAAATAGCCATTCGTTTCTGCAATCACCTCCTCGTTTGAATAAAATCTATTTCCCGCCAGCCATTTCTTCATATTGGGGAACAAATAGTAGTCCGAGGTAGCCAAGTCTGGAGAATAGGGGGGGATGTGAAACGAGTTGGAACCCTATTTCCATTAATTTTGCGACCACAACTGCTGAGGTGTGAGCTGGTGCGTTGTCGTGATGGAAAAGGACTTTTTTTGAGGGCCAATCGTGGGCGTTTTTCTTGCAGCTCGGTTTTTCAAACGGTCCAATAACGATGAATAATATGCATCCTGTAATAGTTTTACCCTTTTCCAGATAGTCGATGAGGATTATTCCTTGCGAATCCCAAAATACAGTCGCCATAATCTTTCCGGCCGAAGGAACGGTCTTTGCCTTTTTTGGCGCAGATTCCCCCTTGGTAACCCATTGTTTAGATTGTTCTTTGGTCTCAGGAGTGTAGTGATGTATCCATGTTTCATCCACAATGACGAAACGACGCCTAAAGTCCTGCGGATTCTTCTGGAACAGCTGCAAACCGTCCTTGCAACACTTCACACGATTTCGTTTTTGGTCAAGCGTGAGCAATCGCGGCACCCATCTTGCGGATAGCTTTGTCATGTCCAAATGTTGATGCAAAATATTATGTACCCGTTCATTCGAGATGCCCACAGCACTAGGAATCTTACGCACCTTCACTCTTCTGTCATCCATCACCATATCATGGATTTTATCAATGATTTCTGGAGTAGTAACCTCAACAGGGCGTCCAGAACGTTCAGCGACACTTGTGCCCATATGGCCACTCCGAAAATTTTGAAACCACTTATAAACTGTTCTAATCGAAGGTGCAGAGTCACCATAATGTTTATCAAGCTTCTCTTTAGTCTCCTGAGGCGTTTTGCTTTTCATAAAGTAGTGTTTAATCAACACACGAAATTCTTTTTCGTCCATTTTTTGAAAATCACTCGACTTCCTCGATTCAAACGAATGCCAAACACAAAGAAATAGACCGATCTGGCTGAAACTTGGTGTGTGTTCTTCCAAGAGATGCTACTAACTAAACATAACCTCGATACGCGCCAGTGGTGCTATCTCTCTGACTTTGCACGGACTTTTCAAACGACCCTCGTATCAAGGATTATGCTAACCAACATTGCATATATGAGTTGCACATTGTTTGTTGCCTATTCGTGTTAAAAATCATTGTTTGTATTAATACAATCTTAAAGCTAATCGATATTCTGATTGATTGTCATACATTTCTATTATCAAATTGAATATCTGTTTCAGCCTAATTTGCAATTAACGCGTTTAAACAAAAAACGTGGCTCAAGATAGCATAATGGATATTTACTAATGTTATGTGCACATGATAAGCGATGGCGTTCTATTTCTTTCTTATCATTTATTATTATTAATTTTCCTCAAAAAAACAAGTAAGAAAATCAATATACAAGGTAATGCAATGATATGCTAAATTTTCTAATCTCCTGTTCTGTTTACTGCTATTATTCTAGTCTCCTAGACTTGCTCTTTTTAGGGCTAATATTAGATAGCGGATTAAAATTACTTTCTAAATTATTAAATATGGCTGGATAATAAACTCAACTATTTAGATGATTTCCGTTTTATGAAGGAAGTGGTACAACAAAAATTATCAAACAAGGTCGAATTCCATTGTGTTTCTAGTGTGTTTACTTTTCTTTTTTGTTTCATTCTTCTGAAATTTTTTATAATATTTGTTTTAATATTTTAATTGTTCCAAAAAAAATGTCTTTCACTGCATAATTTCAACGTACCATTTTTTTTTTTTTTTTCACAATGACGTCAGATTTGAAAAGGTTACATCACTTTTACTTAAAATAATTCCTTATTGGAATATTATTCTTCATTGCAGTATGGAAAATAGCGGTTCTGATTTTGGATAGATATGAGCCAAAAACTGGCATCTTGGCATATTTATTGACTTATCTTCGAACCATGACAGTTTGGGCAAATTTGGGCTGATTTGAGCTGACATCTTGGACTAATAAATTATGTAACTTTGTGGCCGTTATTGTAGACTGTCTGACATTCCTGCAAAGGCTTGCTTTGTTATCTATCATATGATTTGTTTATTTTTTTGAGGGGGGGAGAGCAAGTTAGTCAATAAAAAGATATTAATCGTGACGTAGATACGTGCTTAAGAAAAATCGTAGGACGAATTTACAAAAAAAAAACTTCTTGAAAAATTGTTAAAATTCAGTTTTAAAACAAGTTTAAAGTAATTGCCTATTTTTTCAGGCAGGCTTTACGTCCAACTACCAATTGGACGGAGGCGACTAGAAAACACACTTTACTGTAATTTTCTCGTATTAACCATTAAATAAAATCCAAGGCCTAGACCAGGGGAATCGAACCCACTAAACCAATAATACATCTTAGCTTTGCGGGTCTAGTATCTTAACCACTCGGCTACCGTGGCGCCTGCTAAAAGAAGTTTTATTACGGTATTAGTGTATTTTAAAACACGGTTAGACAAAGTTGTGTTAGTGATTTCACCAGTTTTTTCGTATTGAAGGGAAATCAGCCTAAGAATTTTCTGTGAAAAACGCAAAATGGAAATTACGAAACGATTGCCTAATAAGAAAAAATAAAATGCATAAGAATGGAATCGAAAAAGAAAACTAAGCTCAGTACATTGACTCATATTGAGAAGAAAAAGCTTGTCTCTAATACAGAATGAGTCATCAACTGGTCCCCCGGGACTTCTTCTTGTACTCCTTTCAACTACTTGCCCGTCTCCACAGTGCTATCTGTTCAGGTGGTGTTTGTTTGAACGCTGCTTTGCTAGGCTATAATGTATTTAGAAAACCGGACACTGGTACGTATGTCACTACTCATTACGAGTTATGAGTCATCCACAAACGGAACAGAAGAAGAAGTAATCTCTAATCTCAAATTCCGCTATCAAATTACTTTCTTTTGTAAAGCGGAAATACCGTTGTCTTTTCAAATGTTTGGAAATTAAGCTTTCACCCGCAATACAGGTGTTGCCTGGAATCCTGGAAAATGAATATGCTATCCGATTGTGATCACAGCTTGATAGTATTTCCGGTCTGAAGGTTATCCGTTCGGCTACCTCCAAAAGTTGTCGAAGAGAAGATACGCGCTTTAGTCTTACTTCATTTATGAATTGAAAAAACTTTCTTAAATAGGCGCCACGGTTATAGGCTAGACCCGCAATGCTAAGATGTATTGTTGGTTTAGTGGGTTCGATTCCCCTGGTCTAGGCCTTGGATTTTATTTAATGGTTAATATGAGAAATTTATAGAAAAGTATGTTAGGAGGTTATAGGGTAGACCCGCAAAGCTAAGATGTATTGTTGGTTAGTGGGTTCAATTCCCCTGGTCTAGGCCTTGGATTTTATTTAATGGTTAATATGAGAAATTTATAGAAAAGTATGTTAGGAGGTTATAGGGTAGACCCGCAAAGCTAAGATGTATTGTTGGTTAGTGGGTTCAATTCCCCTGGTCTAGGCCTTGGATTTTATTTAATGGTTAATATGAGAAATTTATAGAAAAGTATGTTAGGAGGTTATAGGGTAGACCCGCAAAGCTAAGATGTATTGTTGGTTTAGTGGGTTCGATTCCCCTGGTCTAGGCCTTGGATTTTATTTAATGGTTAATATGAGAAATTTATAGAAAAGTATGTTAGGAGGTTATAGGGTAGACCCGCAAAGCTAAGATGTATTGTTGGTTAGTGGGTTCAATTCCCCTGGTCTAGGCCTTGGATTTTATTTAATGGTTAATATGAGAAATTTATAGAAAAGTATGTTAGGAGGTTATAGGGTAGACCCGCAAAGCTAAGATGTATTGTTGGTTAGTGGGTTCAATTCCCCTGGTCTAGGCCTTGGATTTTATTTAATGGTTAATATGAGAAATTTATAGAAAAGTATGTTAGGAGGTTATAGGGTAGACCCGCAAAGCTAAGATGTATTGTTGGTTTAGTGGGTTCGATTCCCCTGGTCTAGGCCTTGGATTTTATTTAATGGTTAATATGAGAAATTTATAGAAAAGTATGTTAGGAGGTTATAGGGTAGACCCGCAAAGCTAAGATGTATTGTTGGTTAGTGGGTTCAATTCCCCTGGTCTAGGCCTTGGATTTTATTTAATGGTTAATATGAGAAATTTATAGAAAAGTATGTTAGGAGGTTATAGGGTAGACCCGCAAAGCTAAGATGTATTGTTGGTTTAGTGGGTTCGATTCTTGGTCTAGGCCTTGGATTTTATTTAATGGTTAATATGAGAAATTTGTAGTTAAGTAAGTTAGGCGGTTATAGACTAGACCCGCAAAGCTAAGATGTATTGTTGGTTTAGTGGGTTCGATTCCCCTGGTCTAGGTCTTGAATTTTATTTAATGGTTAATATGAGAAATTTATAGAAAAGTATGTTAGGAGGTTATAGGGTAGACCCGCAAAGCTAAGATGTATTGTTGGTTAGTGGGTTCAATTCCCCTGGTCTAGGCCTTGGATTTTATTTAATGGTTAATATGAGAAATTTGTAGTAAAGTATGTCAGGCGGTTATAGGCTAGACCCGCAATGCTAAGATGTATTGTTGGTTAGTGGGTTCGATTC
Source organism: Rhodnius prolixus (assembly GCF_049639745.1). Lineage (NCBI taxonomy): Eukaryota > Metazoa > Arthropoda > Insecta > Hemiptera > Reduviidae > Rhodnius > Rhodnius prolixus. The sequence goes on along the minus strand of NW_027411582.1, from coordinate 37,488,945 downwards.
CCCTGGTCTAGGCCTTGGATTTTATTTAATGGTTAATATGAGAAATTTACAGTGAAGTATGTCAGGCGGTTATAGGCTAGACCCGCAATGCTAAGATGTATTGTTGGTTAGTGGGTTCAATTCCCCTGGTCTAGGCCTTGGATTTTATTTAATGGTTAATATGAGAAATTTATAGTAAAGTATGTTAGGCTAGACCCGCAATGCTAAGATGTATTGTTGGTTAGTGGGTTCGATTCCCCTGGTCTAGGTCTTGAATTTTATTTAATGGTTAATATGAGAAATTTATAGTAAAGTATGTTAGGAGGTTATAGGCTAGACCCGCAATGCTAAGATGTATTGTTGGTTAGTGGGTTCAATTCCCCTGGTCTAGGCCTTGGATTTTATTTAATGGTTAATATGAGAAATTTGTAGTAAAGTATGTCAGGCGGTTATAGGCTAGACCCGCAATGCTAAGATGTATTGTTGGTTAGTGGGTTCGATTCCCCTGGTCTAGGCCTTGGATTTTATTTAATGGTTAATATGAGAAATTTACAGTGAAGTATGTCAGGCGGTTATAGGCTAGACCCGCAATGCTAAGATGTATTGTGGGTTAGTGGGTTCGATTCCCCTGGTCTAGGCCTTGGATTTTATTTAATGGTTAATATGAGAAATTTATAGAAAAGTATGTTAGGAGGTTATAGGGTAGACCCGCAAAGCTAAGATGTATTGTTGGTTAGTGGGTTCAATTCCCCTGGTCTAGGCCTTGGATTTTATTTAATGGTTAATATGAGAAATTTATAGAAAAGTATGTTAGGAGGTTATAGGGTAGACCCGCAAAGCTAAGATGTATTGTTGGTTTAGTGGGTTCGATTCCCCTGGTCTAGGTCTTGAATTTTATTTAATGGTTAATATGAGAAATTTATAGAAAAGTATGTTAGGAGGTTATAGGGTAGACCCGCAAAGCTAAGATGTATTGTTGGTTAGTGGGTTCAATTCCCCTGGTCTAGGCCTTGGATTTTATTTAATGGTTAATATGAGAAATTTGTAGTAAAGTATGTCAGGCGGTTATAGGCTAGACCCGCAATGCTAAGATGTATTGTTGGTTAGTGGGTTCGATTCCCCTGGTCTAGGCCTTGGATTTTATTTAATGGTTAATATGAGAAATTTATAGTAAAGTATGTTAGGCTAGACTCGCAATGTTAAGATGTATTGTTGGTTAGTGGGTTCGATTCCCCTGGTCTAGGCCTTGGATTTTATTTAATGGTTAATACGAGAAATTTGTAGTAAAGTATGTCAGGCGGTTATAGGCTAGACCCGCAATGCTAAGATGTATTGTTGGTTAGTGGGTTCGATTCCCCTGGTCTAGGCCTTGGATTTTATTTAATGGTTAATATGAGAAATTTACAGTGAAGTATGTCTGGCGGTTATAGGCTAGACCCGCAATGCTAAGATGTATTGTTGGTTAGTGGGTTCGATTCCCCTGGTCTAGGCCTTGGATTTTATTTAATGGTTAATATGAGAAATTTGTAGTAAAGTATGTTAGGCTAGACCCGCAATGCTAAGATGTATTGTTGGTTAGTGGGTTCGATTCCCCAGGTCTAGGCCTTGGATTTTATTTAATGGTTAATATGAGAAATTTACAGTAAAGTATGTTAGGCGGCAATAGGCTAGACCCGCAAAGCTAAGATGTATTGCGGTACTAGTCTACATTTCCATTGATAATACGAGAAATTTACTGTAAAGTATGTTTGCTAGTCGCCTCCGTCCACGACACCTAATTTGGTAGTTGGACGTAAAGCCAGCCTGAAAAAATAGGTAATTACTTTACTTTGTTTACTTTCTTAAATGCAATTTCTTGCTGTCCAGTATTCTGTTCGTTCATCAGTTTTGAACTTGGTTAAGTGGAAAATGGAAATTCTTACTAATTATTTACATTTATAATTGTAAGTCTGAGTTCTTGGCCATAATTGAAATAGAAAATTTATTGGAGACTTTAATTCCTCAATCATTAAAAAAAAGAGTAAAATCCGCAGCGCTGGATAACATCGTTGACTTCATTTGTCCGTAGTACGCATGTCTATAGTATCCGCTGGCCGGTTCCGGAATTCCATCCAACATCAGAGTTAAATTAATCAGTTTCCTGTAGAGATTTCAACTTTTCTATTTTTCTTAAAAAAAAAAAATCTAGGGAATTGTTCCAAGCTTAGGTGGAAAAATATTATTGGGAATTTCCAGAAAATCGTTTAAAGAAAACGGAATCAGGAATCTTTCCGGAAGACAAATTTCTGCCAAAAAATCGGAAATAGTAGCAAAACAGAATTGTAAAATCGTGTTCTATTGATATCAAAACTTGATCTTCTGGTGAAAGCTTTATTTAAAAAAAACAGTGACGTATTAGTAATATACAGGAGTAAGAGGTGGTGAAGCAGACAGTGTTCCCTCACTGACTTCTTATTTATTTTACGATCACTGGAATCAGCTGTCTACAAGCTGATGTATGACCTAGGTCGTGCAGACATACTAGGAAGGGGTCACTGCTCTTGATAAGTGAAAAGAAAAGTGCAAATTCTGCAAACAGATCTTGAAGACTAGGCAAAATTACTAGGTACTAGAAGAGTAGTGTTCTCTAAGATGTAAAGGTTGGCTTTACAGTCACGAATTGCTTGCGCGTGTATAGGCTTGCTAGGCGAATAGAGGTGTACAGGAACAGACATACTTATATATTAATATCTTGGGATCATGTTGCCTTATATCTTTAAAATTCTTTTTGGGAAGAATATCAGTTCGCAACAGGAAGTTCGAACTTTTTCGAGTTTTAGGGAAATTTTCTTTTGCTAGAGAGTCACCAGGGATTCATTTTCAAATCCTGGTAGTTTTTTTTTTAATCAAAAACATTACAATTGATCAACAACTACTCACGTGGAACCCACACACTAGACTTAAAAGGCAAGCAATGACAAAAAACGTGCGAGACTGCTTTACAAGACTTCTTGGAAGACGCTCCCAAATTACCCATTGAACTCAAACGCTTAATATATAACACTATCCTCAAAACCTATGTGGTCTTACAGGACTAGAACTGTGGGGTTCAGCCATACCTATAAAACATACGGACAGTGCAGGACATTTCAGTGAAAACTACTACTGACAGATAAACCTGCAAAGCTAAGATGTATTGTTGGTTTAGTGGGTTCGATTCCCCTGGTCTAGGTCTTGGATTTTATTTAATAATTAATACAAGAAATTTACAGTAAAGTATGTTAGGCGGTTATAGGCTAGACCCGCAAAGCTAAGATGTATTGTTGGTTTAGTGGGTTCGATTCCCCTGGTCTAGGTCTTGGATTTTATTTAATAATTAATACAAGAAATTTACAGTAAAGTATGTTAGGCGGTTATAGGCTAGACCCGCAAAGCTAAGATGTATTGTTGGTTTAGTGGGTTCGATTCCCCTAGGCTAGGTCTTGGATTTTATTTAATAATTAATACAAGAAATTTACAGTAAAGTATGTTAGGAGGTTATAGGCTAGACCCGCAAAGCTAAGATGTATTGTTGGTTTAGTGGGTTCGATTCCCCTGGTCTAGGTCTTGGATTTTATTTAATTGTTAATAAATGGAATTTATAGTAAAGTATGTTTGCTAGTCGCCTCCGTCCACGACACCTAATTGGTAGTTGGACGTTCAGCCCCAATAGGCGATTACTTTACTATACTTTACTACTACTGCCGACAGATAGCTGACGCTCCTTTCTACGGTGACTAACCTCACTCTTCTCACCGACCTCAACATTCCCTTCATAGACCAACTCGCCAAGACAAAACACCAAAAATTCCATACTACACTCTCGACTAGCTCTAATCCTCTTGTACTGTCTCTCGCTTCCTCTGACATCCCTAATACTCCAAGGCCGACTGAATCGCCAGTGGCCCCATGACTTCCTTGTAGTCTGAAGGTCATTCTCCTATCTCTCCTCTCTCCTCCTCACGTTTCTCCTCTCTCCTATAGAGACTGCTACCGCTGGGTAGTTTCTCTCCTCCTGCTCTCCTCCCGTACCAGTTCATCGCTCTCTCTCCATATTTACCGATTGTATACAATGTATCAGTAAATTACAAAATAAATTTTTAAAAAAACTATTGATCAACTAATTTATTCAGAAATAAGATTGAATGTTAATAATCGCAATTTCATTTATTTTATAGATATAATAAAACAAAGAAAAAAATAAACAGCAATAACTTGACGTTGTTGAATTGTTTTCATAGTTGTTTAACTTTGCAACCAGCGGAATAGAACGACCTTGCAAGGCCATTTCATCGTAATTACGTTTGTTTTTTTTAAAGAAGAAGTAGAAATCATGACAAAAGGAAAACATTATGGAAATTCCATTACTTCAATATTAATTCTCCTCCTTCTTTCCTTCTTTGTTCTCTTCATTGACCACTTCTTAGTATTGGGTACTCAAGAAAAAAAAAAGAAAAGAATAATGGAGCAGAAAAACAATTCTTTTAAAGAGAATAATTCGTAGCAGACGCTAAAGTGGTTGCCCAAAAATTTTTCTGTACACTGTTATTATTTGTTATTACTTTTAATGATTTGTTTGTGTTTTGGGGGGAAATAGTAAAGTAATTGGTACCTGTCGGTACTGGTTTAACAAGAAATTTGAGTGTAGAATTCAAGATGGACGACTTGTGACGTCAATTTAAAAAAAAATTGATTTTTTTTTCATTTATTTATTAATTTTAAAATTACCATATTCGTGAAACAAACAACTGCGAAAAAAAAAACAAGTACAGTTAGTCCTCGGGTTACGACGGTCTCGAGTTACGACGGTCTCGAGTTACGACGGTCTCGAGTTACGACGGTCTCGAGTTACGACGGTCTCGAGTTACGACGTTTCGTGGTTACGACTCCCATTTATAGTACAGTACTGTACAGTATCTACTATGAAAAGCCCGCGAACTAATGTTCGTGTTTTGGTGTGCAGCGGCCACGGGACCGAGGAAGACGGCGTCATCAGCATCCCAGTACGCCATTAAAACATCGTTGTCACGATCACTTTTTGCCCTTCATTATGGCTCCCAAACGTGTAAGGCAGACTCCTTCTGATGGCAGTGCATCAGAAGAAAAGGAAGGCCATTACCGTGGAAGTGAAATTCAGATATCGTAAAGTACACGATATCCTATTCTCCACCAACATCTACATATGTGCTTAAGTATATAGCAGAACTAGCAATGAAATATGAATGTACTTAAAGGTTTGGCCGATTAGAATGAATGCAAGAGAAGGATTACGGTGATTTTAATTTCGGGTAAGCTATAAGGATGGCAGGAATATAGAGTACTGATCCATCCATTAGTTGTAAGTTTGTATGTAAATAGTTGTATATAGTAGAGGGATGAATGTGTGAAGCGAATGTATTTATAAGTAAGAATGGAGAGTGAGAGATATTCTAGAGATAAGCACCTAGACGATGCTGGCTGTATGGCGGAAGTCAATGCCAAAAACAAAGCCCCAAAAAAAGTACACTAGTGTTTTTTATTACTGTTTCATTTCATTATTAAACGTACTGTACAGTATTTTATATGTGTTTTTTGATAATTATGTAGGGTACTGTGTTAGGATAGGCTAAGTGCTTACAGTACAGTACTGTTATTATGGTAATACAGTACTGTACTGTGCTGTATATGGTACAGTTTACGTATGTTCCGACTTACGTCGAAAAAACGGTTTACGACGCCGCGTAGGAACGGATCAACGGTCGTAAGTCGAGGACTACCTGTACCTGGAACATAAAACAAAAGCTGGGGGCTTTACTTCCAACTACCTCCAATTAGGTATCGCGGATGGTGGCAACAAAATTTCTCAATAACATCTTCCTGATTCGAAACTACTCAATCGAAAGCTTTTTTCTCCAACTTGAACCGCTTTCATTAAGCTCAATAACTTTTTCACCCCTCCATCAAATCTGTCAGAAGATTTTGGGATAATTCTTCGAGGCTGGAAACTACCTCCATGATCCTCCTCTATTTTCTCTTCTACTTCTACTTCTTATGCCTAGTTGGTCTTTCACTTTTCCAGCTCCCTTAAAAATGAAATTCTCCATTGAATGGAATAGTTTGTGTTTCCCCTTTTTCTTTCATGGATTGGAACAATATCCATACATTCCGCCTACGGTTCCCATATACTCCAGCCTCTTGGGAGAGCTCGTGTCCAGCTAATTTTCCTAATTCTATTTCTCTATTACATCTCATAGATTTTTTTTTTTATTACTACATTTCACAGCAATGTTGAGAAATCTATGAGAACATGCTAGTAAAATTTCTTATGGTCTATTTTTTACAGAATGAATATGTATTTATATTTTAATTATGTTGAAAGAGTGATTATAAGAGTGTGGGAGACAGGATGTAATCACTCCTCTTAAGAGGTACATATCTACCCACACCTTATATCTACCACATGAACAGATAATCTATATTAAAGGAGATAAGATTACTTTGTCCAACTGTTTTTTCTTATCTACTTCGCTTATTGAGCTGATTATCATAAATTGTTTTATTTAATTTTAAAACAATAACTGAGATATGTTTCAAATTGTTTAATGCAAACAATTTTTAATAATTATTATTCTGCTGAAAGAGACCAATATTGTAGCATTTCTTGAGATGAAATCAGTTTTTAAAAAAAGAATATTGCTGCCGTCTCAAATTTGTGAGGTTTATGATTCAGATGTCAGCGAATGAGTAACTCACCTGACTATCTCTTATTTCCATTCTCGATGTTCTTACTTCAAAATTCCAACCAATAAAATGTTTACTCACATTGTCAATTTTATAAAAACCATACATTACACAGAAATGACACTTATATGAGAGAGGAAATCTCTGAAATAGTGAAAATTCTTAGGCTGATTTCCCTTGAATACGAAAAAACTGATGAAATCACTCACAAAACTTTGTCTAACCGTGTTTAAATACACTAATACCGTAATAAAACTTCTTTAACAAGCGTCACGGTAGCCGAGTGGTTAAGATACTAGACCCGCAATGCTAAGGTGTATTGTTGGTTTAGTGGGTTCGATTAGGCCCTTGCATTTTATTTAATGTTTAATATGAGAAATTTATAGTAAAGTATGTTAGGCGGTTATAGGCTAGACCCGCAAAGCTAAGGTGTATTGTTGGTTTAGTGGGTTCGATTCCCCTGGTCTAGGTCTTGGATTTTATTTAATGGTTAATATGAGAAATTTATAGTAAAGTATGTTAGGGGGTTATAGGCTAGACCCGCAAAGCTAAGATGTATTGTTGGTTTAGTGGGTTCGATTCCCCTGGTCTAGGTCTTGGATTTTATTTAATGGTTAATATGAGAAATTTACAGTAAAGTATATTTTTAGAAGAAAGAAAAAGTAACAAGTATATATATGATTAAGCTGAATTCCAGAGAGCGATTATTAGTATAACAGTTGTGCACAAACTGATCAGAACATTCTATGACGCACTTCTAAGAAGTCAAGTGCTCAGTAATTTTTTCTTTTTGACTTTTATCACCAGAAATATCACTTAGTGATTCAATCAGGTGATTCGAATATCTCTTTTTTGATTCTTTTATTCGTAGACTTTGTAGATAACATAAAACTGATGTGCTTTTATCACCAAAGTAAGTTGATTCATCAAGGTATTTGTTCTAGCTACTGTACAGGAAGTCTTTCTGTGTGTATTTCGTGAAGTTTCTTTTTCTTTTTTGTTTAATTTCCGGAAACCAATAGAAAGTACCATATGACGTAGAAAGGAAAATACGGTGGAAAAATTACACTTCGTTTTTCCAGAAATTCGTCCACTTTTTCTGGGAAAAATGTTTCTCTAACCAGTGATGGATGAAGTTTAAAGAAAATCGTTACGGCTGACCCCGAGAAAAACTTGGAAAATCGTCTTTAGTATAGTTGTATTTCCGGTTGAAAACTCCGATTTCATTACGATCGGATGTAGTGAGAGAAAGTAGTTAGGATATTCCGTTACATACTAGTTTCTCTTTAAAACTATTCAGGAGAAATGGAGAAAAACTAAATTTTCCCAAAAAATTGGGAGAAGCTGCTGCAACTATTACCATAATTAGAGGTCTGTAAATTAAGTAATGAGACTGATTTTTTTAAAAAAATTTTTATTCAAAAATAATTACAATTCAATATTGTCACCTTCAAAATAACTTCCTTCTGAAGCCACACAGCGCTGGAGATGTTTCTTCCACTCCTCATAGCAGTGCTCGAACTCCAATACTGGAATAGCCTTCAGCTGGCCGTTTGAATGTTTTCGACTGTCCCAAAATGGGTCACCCTTGTGGTGATTTTTCCAACTTCGGGAAGAGAAAAAAAGTCACAAGGACTCAAGTCAGGCTGAATAAGGAGGCTGAGGAGCCACAGGAATGTTTTTACAGTGTGACAAGGAGCATTATCGTGATGCAACGACACCCACTTGTTCTTGATGTTCTTGGTCTCACACGAATGCAACCCTTTTTCGAAGTTTTACCAAGAACCTCTTGGGTAAAAGTGTTGATTGACCGTTTGACCTTGAGGTAGAAACTCTCTGTGGACGATTACGTGGATATGGAGTCTAAAGATCGAGATGCTGTACGAGATGCTGAGGATGATAAACTCACGGGAGAAGGTTCTTTTCTCTTCCCTCCAGCCTCCCAATTTTTTTTATTTTTTTATTTTATCACTATTCAGAGAAGTATAAAGACAAGTTTCTCAGAAGTTTGAACCAGTTCGGGAACTACTCTGAACACAACAAACAATTCAATAGTACAATTTATTCGATCATTATGATTGTATTGTAGTATGACGTCATGTGATATGCTAATAGTTTCTGACTAAAAAAATCGACGGTTTCAAACTTACCATAAAGCTTATGATCATTTCTTTCTTCTTGTTGCATCTCTCAACTACAAATGAACTCAAACAAACAAACCAATGAAAAAAACTGATGACGCCATTTTATTTACGTTTACTTTTTTTTCGTAAATCATTCGTGTTTAAATTTACAATTTTAAGAATTATTTTGTTCACGTAAAAATTTTCAATTATCTCGTAATTTTCACCGGAAGTATTCGTTTTCCGGTTTCCTGAGAACCAAAAGAGCAGTTTTTACAAAAATTAATCTCTTTCCTCATTCTCACTCGCTCTAGTAGCATAATTCCGAAACGTACTTTTTTATTTGGCATTGGCTTCCGCCATACAGCCCCAGCATCATCGTCTAGGTGCTCATCACTAGAATAACACTCACTCTCCATTCTTACTTATAGATACATTCACTTCACACATTCATCCCTCTACTATATACAACTATTTACATACAAACTTACAACTAATGGATGGATCAGTACTCTATATTCCTGCCATCCGTATAGCTAAACCGAAATTAAAACCACCGTAATCCTTCTCTAATCATTTTCTTCCATTCATTCTAATCCGGCTATAACTTTTAAATACATTCATATTTCTTTGCTAGGCTCTGCTACAGATTTAAGCACATAGATGTTGGATGGAGAATATTATGTCTTCGTAGCGAAATGGTGCATCTAAAATGCCCTGTATAAGTCGTCAAAACATTCGTTTCCTTTCTAGTACATAACGTGGACATTAGGGTGTTTCAAAGAAATGTTGACTTTTAAATTTTAAAGAGCGCCAGGCGGAAAATCAAAATTCATTTAAAAACAAAATGTTTCGTCCGCATTATAGCAAAAATCGATTAATTTACACTATCGATCAATCAATTTCAAATTATAACAATAAATGCAAAATATTCCCTAATTTAGACGTTTCAGTAACCAAAATTATTTGTTTTTTTAAATTCTGTACGAAACACATAAAAAATGAAGTGATTTTAACGTTAATTAATCGAAATTTTTCAAAAATTTATATTTCTCTAAATTTTTTTTATTTTTTAAATTCAGCTTCTTTAATTGTTCATAACTTTGAAAGTAAAATGGCCATTAAGATGATTCCAACTGCATTGTCTTTATAGCAAATTATATTTAAATAAACTTAGTACAATTACATGTTTTGCTAATTATTTGAAAAAATATAAAACATTTAATAAGGATTTTTTATATATATAAAAAAAGAGGCAAAACAAAAATTTTTTTATCGATGGTAGCGACCACTAAATATTAATCGATTTTGCTCTAATACGGACGAAACTTTTTGTTCTTAAATTAACTTTGATTTTCCGCCTGGCGCTCTTTAAAATTTAAAAGATCATTTTTTGAAACATTCTAGTGGACATATCCATTATTATACGTTTGAAATATACTTCTCCGGAAGTCTATACTTTGCTATCCCGTTTAGGTTTTACAATCAGAATTCAGTACACCTGAATGTTTAGGTTTAGTACAAAAATTATGGTTAATAAGTATCAGCCCTGAAGATAAGCAAGTCCCTAAATCGAAATCTTATCAAAAATAATAATGACTAAAATTGGCAATAAAATTCATTCATAAAACAGTACCTTAAAAGTGAAAATATATAATATTGAAGTCAAATATTTACTAATATAGAATAGTAAGAATTACAAAAAAAAATTTTTAAATACGTAAAATGCAGAAAAAGGAAGTCTTGTGAGTCGTCGTACAAGATTTTTTTAAATTACAATTATTAAAAAAAAATTTACCTCTACTCACTGAATTTTATCATATTTTAAACCCATAAATAAAATTATAAAACATTTACCAATCAGGAGAAGGAATTTTAGTTCCGATAAAAAATAAGATTTAACCAATATTACTTTTTTTTTTGTATTTTGCGTCATATCCGACGTCATAATTCTTGGGATGGAATAATTTAAAAACCACTTCCTCTATGGCAATGAAGTGGCCTATACAGGGTGTCCCAAGCTATATGGATAACGACTTTTTCTCGGAAACTAAGATAGCTAGAAAAAAACTAAAAAATACGTGATCCCTTAGTTTTTTGTTAGGAATCCAAATTTAATTTGTAATTTTTTTTCGGTGCTTCCAGAAGCGAGATACAGGCACCAACTTCATTTTTTCAAATGGGAAGGTGCGGTTTTTATTTCAGAAATAGATTCCTCTATTTTTTTAAAGAAAAATTTACTTGAACGGTTTTTTTCTGTGAGCGATATTTTAGAAGTTATGAATGAAAACATGATTCTTATAAGAAATGTCAAAATGATAATATTATAACGGTTTTTTGATGGAGTAAGAAGAAAAGTACTATTTTATTATATATTTTGCTCCTCATTAATATTACAGATCATGCTCGAACTGGTCTCCACCATTAGAGATGCATAGACATGCTCTTTCCTGCCAATTGCCCTTACTGCCAAAGAAATAGATTCGGCTTTAACCGAGTTAAAGGCATCTATTATTCTTTGCTTTAGTTCATCTACAGATGCAATCCCGGCTTGATTCTGATACACCTAGATTTAGAAATGCTTTTAGGTAAGCAGAAATAAGGAAAGAAAGAAAAAAGTTATGAATAATCACCTTGTTTTTCAGGTATCCCCAAAGGAAATAGTCCATAGGTGTCAAGTCCGATGAGAGAGGTGGCCACTGAATCGCCCCCCGTGTCGATATAACACGCCCATCAATTTGCCTATCGAGATATCTCTTTACATGCCTGATGGTGTTATATCGACTCGGGGGGCGATTCAGTGGCCATTTTTTAGTTTTCTTCTAGCTATCTTAGTTTCCGAGAAAAAGTCGTTATCCATATAGCTTGGGACACCCTGTATTGTTGGAAATATATTATTATTTCCGGATTGTAAATGATAAGGCTGGTGAATTCGTATTAATGGATCGTATTGGTTTTCTAATCAGTGACTGTACAAAGTTTCACAACCAATCGTTAACACTATAATTATCATATATACATTCAAAGGACTACCAATGACAATTTTTGTTTTTGTTTTTTACGTCACCATACATTTTGGCTTGGTAACCAGTAACCACTGATAGTGATGTCGTTATAAAACACGTTTAGCACGATACATTTTAATATTTGGGTAATAATTAAAAGTCGCTTTTAAAGGCAGACCTATTTGTGTCAACTATTTGAAATACGTAAGTAGGTGATAGATATATACCTTATACTGATAAAGCACATTACATAAGCGATTAACTGTACATCTTTTCTCAGAACCAATCACAAACTGCAAACATAATTTAAAAGGGGGAGGGGATTTAAGAATCATTTCAGAATTTAAAACGTTATTTCCGGTATTTTTTTTTAATGCAATCACAATACTTCCTTTTTTTTCCTAAGTAGTTTCCCCATAATTGATGGTTTCCTCGCCAAATATTCTTTGTCTCTAATAAACCCTATACTTAGCATCACTCTCTCCGTCAAACCATAGCCTGTCATATCCATATCTGACTACAGACGTCTCCAAGTAAGTCTCAGTCGGCCTCTCCTCCTTTTACCATCCAGTTTCCAATTCAAAACCTGTTGGTGCAGCAGGAGCCATTCTTTTAACATGACCCCAAAAACCACTGGAGTCGTATCTCTCTCACAGATAACTTCTAGTTACCGACTTCTGGACATTCATAATCTCCCTAATCTTATTCTTTGTCTTCAAGGATTTTCTCGCAGATCTGCGGCCAGAAGTCCATTTCGATAGCTTCCAGTTTCTTCTTGGATCTTGCGACCCAACTGACCATGTCTCGCATCCCCATAGAGTATTATACTCTGCACTACAGCATCATAGATTATTCTCTTTTGGTGCTGTTAAGAATATTTTTGCTCCATAATATAATATTTCCTCTGGCCCCAAAAATAACCAATTGACTAGAGTGGCTCGGTTAGTTAAATGGGATTGAAAAATAATTAGGACCAGAAGTAACGTAGGCATTGGAGACCACAGTTTGCAGAATACACTCAAGTTCTCGAATCCCTAAAACTGTTCATGTTGTTCGAATTTCGAAACGATTCCTTCATAAGTATTTCTGGAAAGTTTTAGACTTGGACGCTGAATAGCCGTTACAAACTTTGCTGGAAACTGAATAGTTGTTTGCGATCTTATTAATTAATATACTGCAGATCAGTAAGGTCTTAAGCTAATCTAAAAAGACCAAATTTGGTCAATTTTTTAGTAAAATAAACTAGTGCATAGTAAATTCTGAGAACTAAAATGCGCTTAAGGATGTTTATCACGTTCCAATCTCGAATTGCTTTGCACAATTCATCCTTGGATGATTGGATGAAGAAGAACCAATCAACTTGTGAAAGGTAGTAATAAATTTCAACCAATTACCTGGTCTGGAATTCCTTCCCCCACCACCACACCCCTTTGCGTAGCAGAAGTTCCTCATCTCAGGTGATCCCCCTTTGGGGAAGTGAAAAATACTAAGGAATTTTTATCTGGAATTTTCATCAACGGAAAACAAGTGAGAAATGAGGGCCGGATGTTTTTTATTACCTTTACCTTGTTGACGTCATTCTAAGTTCGTTGTTTTTCTTTTGGTGACGTTATTATTTTATTTCGTTTTCAATAGAATAGTTAAAGATTTATTACCCAGCAGTTTGCCTCACGCTGTAATTAGTGATTGAATGCAGCATCAAAACAGTTTCACTAGAAATATTACCCTTTACAAAATACGGGTAATTAATAAAATATTTTATATAGCACGTGAATTTCCAACTAACGGAAACGGGACTCATTCGCGCTTCATAGAAATGGTTATTTCCGTTACTACTACCTATGACCAAAATGGGTGCAATAGTGAAGTAATCAATTTGGAATAGTTCCTCTGTAATACTAACGTTCGTAAATCGGAACATTTCCGGTACTTCCTAAACTTTAAGAAAACAAAAGAAAGCACACCAAACAGAAATTTGAATGGTTTTTTTTTTGGAACAACTTTTAAAATTTAAAATTTAAAATTTAAAATTTTCCAAACACTCAAAACATTAATTGATTGCTTAGTAATGATTAATTACGTATTAAAACCCTTGAATGATTCGCCAAAACAGTTGGGTAATCTGAATGATTACCAGTTTGAATTGCCAAGTTCCAATTATTACATGTTCTACTTGATAGTATGAAAACATAACTGCCAGTTTCAATCATGATACTCATTTATTGTGCCGAGCTTTCGATCCCTAGGGAGTAGGTCATCTTCAGGGCTAATTGTGTCAATGTAATATTTTACATCATTAAAGGGTTGGTGTGTCTTCTGTCTTGTCTCTAGTCCCTAGGTCGAAAGCTCGGCACAATAAAAATATATATATCGTATATATTTTTATTGAATTTATTTTGTAATTTACAATCTGTATACAATCAGTAAATATGTGGGAGTGATGAACTGGTGCGGGAGGAGAGCAGGAGGAGAGAAACTACCCAGTGGTAGCACTCTCTATAGGAGAGAGGAGAGATAGGAGAATAATGGCGTTTAGGCCTGCAGACTACAAGGAAGTCGTGGGACCATTGGCGATTCAGTCAGCGAGGAGGATTGTTAGGGATGTCAGAGGAAGCGAGAGACTGTACAAGAGGATTAGAGCTAGTCGAGAGAGCAGTATGGAATTTTTAGTATTTAGTCTTGGCGAGTTGGTCTATAAAGGGAATGTTGAGGTCGTTGTGAAGAGTTGAGGTTAGTCACCGTAGAAAGCAGCGTCCAACTATCTGTCGGCAGGAGTTCAGATTGGAATGTCCTGTACTGTCCGTATGTTTTATAGGTTTGGCTGAACCCCACCGCTCTAGTCCGTAAATTAAAATAAATCAATGACTGAAACTGACAGTTATTATTTTTTCATCCTATTGAAACTATGAATCAATCACCAAAAATAATGGAACAGTTCTACTTGATGTACACATTTAGTTCTACTCTACACGCAACACACCAATGTATTGCGTTACAAGTATCAACAAAAAGTTACCAGGCACAATATGCCATCCTGGTATTTTTGATCTAATTATATTTATTAAATTTTTATTTTTATCCGCCGTCGTAGTGCGCATGCGTTTGTTGTATTCCTGATCGGCTTCGAACTTTCAGGCATCATCAGAGGTTGATTAATCAGTTTGGTGTAGAGTATTCGACTTCATTTTTTTCCCCTCTAGCACTACACTTCTGTTACATCATGCAAAATAAATGTGGCAATAAATAAATAAATAAATAAAACGTTTTTTTGAGTTTTTTAGACTAAGAATTTGCCGCCTGAGGGCAATGAATTTTTATACAATAGATCAGGGAGCGGGGTGTACAGTTGAATAGAGGACATGTCCTTGGGGACAGTCTGGCAAAAACTGATCAGGCAGAGAGGGAAATGACGGAGGGAGTGCAAAAGAAAGACCACACTACCAACTTCTCAGCACAATATGTTAAAAGGAATACTAATTAACAACACTGTACACGTAGATAATTGTTATGGATGCAATATGTTGTTGGCCATTTAGAAATCTTTTTGTTTTTATAGAAAACACTTCTTTTTGTTTGCAGAATTGATAAAAATCTATGTATTTCTCTCTCTCTCTAATAAACGTTATATTCTCTAAGGCAAGCGTTAACGTTTTGTGTCTCTTCTAAATATTGTAAAGTGACTTCTCATTAATGGAAGTAGCCCTGTTCAGTTAGGTTCTAGGGCGTTATGGTCTTGGCAGGATCAAAGGCTCGCCAAACAATTTTTGTCTGCTCTTGTCCACGATCTCCTCACTCCTAACCCCCTTCATAAACACTCAGTTTCTTGGGTCCTCCCAAGATTTCTGGCTGCCAGGACATCAATATAGCACAGAACATTCCTAAACTCCTAAATTCCTTTTAGCCTACCTTTTTTTTTTATCCATCAATAGTACGAGAGAAGAGTAGTACTGCAATCGTGCAGATTTTTTAACTTTTCACCGGAAGTGATCCATACTTTTGATGCCGTATTTATCAAAAATCACCGTAAATTCACAATTGATATTTAAGATTTACCAACAGCGGATGCCATGATAAGATTTTGATCAAAAACGATCAACCGGAAGTGTGACTGTACAAAACAGATGTTTCCCTTTCTGGATTTTCTTGAAAACGGTTCCCACGATTTCCTTCAAACTGCACATATGTAAATCTGTTAATGACCGGGAATTTTATAAACTCCCATATCGTACAACCATCTTGGTCCATACACTGCTTATAACCATTCCTTGATAATCTCGTACAAGTAAAAAGATTTGTTGCACCGGTTCAGCCAGAGAAATTTTGCAAAGCTAAACCCTTCCTTCCGTACCATTAACAGCAGCCTATTCTGCAAATAATTTAACATTAAGATTTCTCTTTCCTAGTAGCTTTGCAGTTATTTTAATTTAAAGTCTTTGCCAATAAAACTTTATCGGCCATCAAATTCACATAGAAATCTTTCTAACGAACCACTTTACTTAAAGAAAAAGAAAAAAACAAAGTAATAAATAATTCCTCCCAATACCTGTTCATATAATGAAAATAAACAGGTATTCCACAGGTGTAACAGTTACTTAAAAACAAGGAGAGCAAAAGTACCAAGAATCACGAATGAAAGTTTATTTTAAATGCATTTAATAAGTAATTTGGTTTCACAGAATTATTATTTGAAAGTAAAAAAAAATATGTTTGACGATGGGTAATATAATATAGTGAAATGTCGTCTTGTGTTGCAGTATATGACGTCTTAAGTAGTAAATTAAGGATCTAACATACGTTGGCAAAACAGCTAGTGAAAGTTTTCTTAAAATAGTTTTGACATTAGGGAAGGAAAATCGTTGGTTATAGTACTCTGTTTATAATCTATTCTTAATTTCATTTATTGATGTAAATATAATGAACATGTTTTGGAGAGCCAAAAATGTTGCTCTCTTTCTGTGATGTTTATTGCTTTTATTGTCATGTCTTCTTTGGGGGTTGTTTTTTTTTTTTTTAATGATTTAAGGCGCGTCAACATCTAAGGTTATTGGCGCCCGGAGCTTTTTTCAGTGCACGGCCGGCCTCCGGACAGTGTTCTCACGTTACAGACAACACTGTCCATCACAGTGTACAGGTGAGCTATAAGAAGCTCCTAGGAAGAGAAAAATCTAAGAGGTCAGCAGCTGGATTCGAACCAGGAGACCAGTACTCGTGGGAGTCCAATACGCTAACCGCATAGCTAATCCCTTCCCTTTGGGGGTTGTTAATAACAGTAAGCAAAAAAAAGAAACCTATTGGGGACACTCACACGACTTTTTTTTCATACTAAACCTAAAGTAGTGCCTACTTTTTTTCAGGCGGGCTTTAAGTTCACAACTATCGATCAAGTCGTAAACGGAGACGACTCGCAACCATACTTTACTATTAAATTCTTCCATTGCGTTCACTTCTTGATCTCTTTCCCTTAAATTACACACCTACGGATATGTATCAGACATTCGTTCAAGGTATTGCTCAATAGAACGCACTATGTAATAATTTAATTTTGCTATAACAATAAACACATACATTACAGCACACTGTAATTCGAGTAATGTCAGTAATTTTGGAATTTCCAATGTCAGAAATACAATACAGGGCGTGCAAAAATATAAAAAAAATATCTTAAAAAAAAAAAGATAAAGAAAAAAAATTAATACGACGACTTCAGGCAAAAAACTTTTAATATTTATAATTCTTCAATTAATTGAAGAAAATTTAGAAAAATCAATTGTTAAATAAAAATTTTGGGTTTGGAAAATGAATAGTTTTCCCACGCCATGGAATACTTCCTTCACTTCCTGTTTGTGGCACGGTTCTTAGATATGGATTCTTATGGTGTCCATATTAGGCATAATGAATGTGGGCATGATTCTACAGAACTGTGGACAGATCTGTGAAAATGATCTACGATTAGGAATTTTTGTATGTTTACGAGGAATGTTAAGTTTATGCTTTTTTTTTTTTAAGGAAGACTAGATTAGATTCCATCAGGATTCGCCAGATGGTATTCCTCTTCATCACCTGAAGGATGAACTGTGGCCTCCACTAGTCACCAGCATCCCCCTTCAATAGTTACAGACAGAAACCGTGGCGATACGGCTCCTGGAGCAAAATATGAAGAACGTTAATTTCCCTCCCCCCCCCCAAAAAAGCTGAGCCATAACCAAAAGTCCTTAAGTGCCTTAAGCTTGTTTCCTGTTCTTGGTACCTACTCAAGCAATCATCCTGCCAGTCCCAGCTGATGCCTGAATTTTCTAGTTTTACAACAGGTCAAATTTAAAACCTACGCTTACCCGAAAAAAATATTTGAGTTAATTTTTCCAATAGTTACTGTACGATCAAAAAGGAAATTTAAAAAAAAAATGACGTAACCAGAAAAGATAATAAAATGTACTATTGTACCAAATTACTAAATATATCTAAGCCACGTTTTTATTATACTATTCATACGTTCTCTCCATTTTGTATTGGATCGATCCTAATAATCGCCATACGTGCACAATTTGACGAATCGTCTATTCTTGTTATAGATCGCTTTCTATTAGGAAGAGACCGAATTCGTGACTTTATATATTCCAAATTTCTCTAATTATATTCATCACCATATACAGACAAATTATATTATTTTCATTAATATCCTTTTGTTGTTTCTCTCATAGAATTCTATGCGACAAACTATATATACCAGAAGAATCTGAATTACTATGTTAGTTAGACTTATTTACTTACTCATAATAATTTGGAAAATAAACTTAAATTTATAAGTTATATATAAACCCTTGTTCAAACTAATGTAACAGTAACAAACAAACATTTTAATGTAACGTAACGTAACGTAACCTAACCTAACCTAACCTAACCTAACCTAACCTAACCTAACCCAACCCAACCCAACCCAACCCAACCTAACCTAACCTAACCTAACCTAACCTAACCTAACCTAACCTAACCTAACCTAACCCAACCCAACCCAACCTAACCTAACCTAACCTAACCTAACCTAACCTAACCTAACCTAACCTAACCTAACCCAACCCAACCCAACCCAACCCAACCTAACCTTGCAA
Organism: Rhodnius prolixus; assembly: GCF_049639745.1. NCBI lineage: Eukaryota > Metazoa > Arthropoda > Insecta > Hemiptera > Reduviidae > Rhodnius > Rhodnius prolixus. The sequence continues at coordinate 37,469,994 of NW_027411582.1, read as the reverse complement.
AGAAACACCAGGCATACCCATCACATTAATTAAGAAACAATACTGTAGTTACTTTACTTATTTATAATTACTTATTATTTAATAAATCTTAAGTTATTTAAATTTCAACATTAAGATATTTTTCATAGAACTATTTGTTACACAATGTAAAATTACTTTAATAAATGTTTAAAAATCATAAAATAAATGTGATAAGCACAAATACCCAATAGATAGTTTTATTTTTTAATAACTGAAAATTACTTTTATGTGGGGGTCGATGGAGATTTCGGAAAATTATATAGGGGGGGTCCATGATCAAAAAAAGGTTTGGCGACCCCCTGAATTATAGAGTAATGTATACGGAAAAAAACCCCTATTTTCATAACTCATTTCCAATAAATGAATCAAACAGTTGGTGCATGAAAAGTGAATGCAATCACAAATAAGATATACAATTACAACAGGCACGATTCACAAAGTACTTTCAAAAATATTCATGCACGATAAAAATAAAAGAGGGATAGATTTCACTTTCATTCCCAGATTAGATCGTACTGGACCCTGGCTCGGTGAGAGGATGACTCGCTATATACTTTCTTATGGTAGAAATAAGTAGATATAAAGATGGGCCGCCAAAAATCTTGGCAATTATTAATTCTCTAATTAAAAATTGAGACAAACTGCCGCTAGTAAAAGTTATAGATTAACCTTTTAATTAATTCAACTTCTTCAATTAACTTCTTCTGTTAATTAACATATGGTTTCATCTTTTCTTTTATTTCTCTTTGTTATTGTCCTCTTGAGCTAGCAAATCAGCCATTTACATTCTTCTTTCGAAACTTCTTTAGTATATTGAATGTTTACAGAGTTATCTTGTTGTTATTTGTTATGAACTCGAAAGAGCTCTGTGTAAATGCTGCCATCATCAGCTGCCAGAATAATATTTAAATTGGTGGCAGGTAACGGATATCCAGTCACTATCTACAAGCCCTCAAACAATCGTTCACTTCCTTTAGTATTTTGTTAGCACATTCCCAGGATTTGGCGTCTGGCTATTATTCCAGAAGTCCAGGAACACTGGTGAGGCGTTTCCACCCCCCAATCCTGGCTAGATGGTGCGGCGAATAATTTGTGATTAAACCTCATTCCAATGACTATGGCTAACAAACTTCCTATTGTTGTTCTTATATCTGTAAAACCAAGGTCTTTTGGTGAGACACTAGATTGGTTTGGCTGTGTAGAATTGGCCTTTACTCGCCTTTGACAATTCGGTATATCCGCTGCCATTTCGGTATAGCAATCCGCTTTTGCATAATTTTTAGTATCGGAGACTAGCATTGAGTATGGAGATGTATGTTGTAGGGAGATCGCATCCTTGGCTTTACGATCCACGATTTCATTTCCTCTCAGACCTGTGTGACCCTTAAAATCCAGATTAAATGTTCCTGATTTGCCTTTTCTTAGAATACTATTTTAATAATTGGGAAGTTTCTAATGATTAAAGCGGGTCGCACTATTTCCGAAATTTTATAGTTTTTTGGAGAACACTCTTTGCTGTCGGTGAGAATTAAAACAAGGGATTGGATCTATTGAATCTACATACTTTAAAACATTGATTATACGAGTACTGCAAATAATTCGGCTGTGAATATGGAAGTGAACTTATTTAATTTGAATTGTAAGATGACTTCAGCGGAAAGATCATTCATTGCACATCCCACCGCGTCTTGATTCTTAGAACCATCTGTGAAAAACTGTTATCCGTTGGGAAAGTGCATCTTGGAAATCCGATAATCTAAAATTAATTTATTTTATTAATAAACCTGTTTTTTTATCTAGGAAAATTGAAAAACAATCTCCCACTTTTCATTGTGCTGAATGGGCTTTTCATTTTTTTAAAAGATTTCCTTCAACACTTATTGTACACGTGCAGGTCTAAATCTGAAATATTTTCCGAGGAAATTTCATTTCAATTTTCCTGTACAGTTTTACTATTTGGAAACTCTTAGTATATTTGGAAAACTGTTTAATGAGAATAGCGGAAATTGGCGGAAAGTCATGAGGATTTTTCTTACCCCCATTACTTCTTCAATTATTTTTTGGGGGGGCCCCAAAATAACGTATTTTACTCCACCATTAAACACGACAGTCACATTACCTCCTACACCGGAAAAGAGAAAAAAGAAAACTCTATTAAAATCCGGTTTTCTTTAATAATGTTACTTAGAATGTTAACATACAATCCTGAACATGAAAATAAAAAAGGATAATGTCATTTTATAAAACGGAAGAAGGTGTGTTAACACCAGCCCACTCTCCAATATAAACTTCCGGTCAATGGCGATGATAATTGTGCTCCGTTGACACGAGTGATTGAAGTCACCATTGAGAGAGAAAGACAGACACAGACAGACAGACAGAATCTAGAAAAGTCAAGTCAGTCCATGAATCAAGACAGTGCTACTTGTGATGGCTATCAAACGGAAGAAGGTTCAGTCCTTTACAGTGTGGACAGACCGGAAATGTGTTCCACTAGACATATATTGTACTTAATAGGTACTATTCCCCTCCGCCTGTCCCTGACCTTCTCGTTATAGGTAATTTATTTCTCAGCTGTTCAGCCAGTGGACAACGGTTATATTGGTCCAGCCAGTTAACTTCAAGAATTTGTTGTCCATTTTGTTTTTGGTGACTGATTCATAGTTTCAGTAGGATGAAAAAAAATAAATGCCAGTTTTCAGTCAGGATAAACTTTATTATGCCGAGCTTTCGACCTAGGGGACTAGGTCATCTTTAGGACTAGTTTACAAAGTAATATTTTACATTACAGGGTTGGTGTGTCTTCTGTCTTGTCTGTTCATGGACTGAGTAACACAGACCACAGACCAATCACACTCAGTCCATGAACAGACAAGACAGAAGACACACTAACCCTGTAATGCAAAAATATTACTTTGTAAACTTGTCCTGAAGATGACCCTAGTCCCTAGGTCGAAAAGCTCGGCAGAATAAATGTATCACGACTGAAATGGCCATTATTTTTTTTCATCCTATTCAAGAATTTAAATTCTTTTCTGGATAATCTTGTAGCAGAGTTTTGCAACCGGGATGCTGTAAGTTTATTGAAGAGGAAAGATCTTTTTCTTTACAATGGTAACGAAATAACAGATTGATAAAACTCTATCTTTCCTTATCGTGTAGACTTTCTGGCCGATTCTAAAACCCTTGGAAGAAGGAGGAATGTATTCTCTCTGTGGGGGGTATTGAGGGGAGGAAATGTGTCGCAAACAGGAAGTGTGGGTGTTGACACCCTCCTAGCTACACGGCTCTCTTTCCTTCTTGGAGAGGAAACTAAGTTTTTACGTTGAACTTCAAGCGCTTTCCAGAAAAATTAATTCGAAAGGGTTTTTGGAGGGTAATGGATAGAGATGAGTTGTAAGTGATCATTGTCGATTCAAGTTCCAGGCTGAGGAAGACCACAACCACACTCCAACAAGTGGCCGGTCATTAACCAGCCAGAAATTGCACCCACAATTAGAAGTTCAGTAAAACTGGTACCTTCAAAGCAAAAATTGGAGAAAAAAAAAAATTTAACAAAGTAGTCTGTCAAGTTTTGAAACTTGTCCAATAATTTATGAGAATATTAAAAGATTCAGGCATTTCCGTTCTTAAAAACAAGATAATTAGCAAGAAAGTTCTTGGACTTTTTTTAGGGTTACCAAATAATTTAATTAAAGCGTCATTTGACGACGCATGCGTAACGGTTTCTCTTTGTAAATCTTGTTGTCTTGTTGTCGCGCAGATGTATTTACGTATTGTGAACTTGTCACATACGTATGTGCTTACAACAAACCGTTAACAGGCCTGATTCTATTTGTTACGCCTTCCACTTATCATTCTCCATTCTACACCCTAAATGCTAAACTAATTCTATTGTTTCAACTACATTGTTGCGTCTGAATTTATTGTCTATCCAGACAAGACCACTCATAGGATGCTGGATGGACGTAAGAACTTGTTTTACATGCAAAGATTTCTTTAATAATTGCTCCACTAAACTAAATATTTTGGTTGAAATCTGATGCATCTTCAAATGGTATTTGCAATTGTGTAAAAATTACTTTTGTTCATCACAGCTGCAATTCACCAATTCCAACTTATTTTTACTGTTGAAAAATCCTGCGTAAGACTTATGAGCCGCTGAAAGTGTACTAAAGAATCGTATGACAGGGTCAGAGAGTTTGTTTGCACTCAATAAAGCTTGCTCGCCTATGATGGATAGGACATCCTAGAGAGAATGCCAAACTCAAAGATCCCCGACTGAGGAGGCTGTTGTACGGGACGCCGGAAGGTAGAAGTAGGTTGGAAAAGTCCGCGTTTGGCTACCTGTCGTAGAAACCGGACAACAAACTGTGGGTATTAGGAGATGGAGACCTCAATGTCCCAAGTCAAGGAATGAGTGAATTCGAGCAAATCCAATAATAATATCTTATCCTTTCCGATCCACGGAAAAGTGGACTAGCCATTTCTTTACAATCATAGCCACCTGGCGGGTACCCAAAGCACAACCCGAGAAAACCTCTACGGCTAACATCCCAGACTAACAAGGGCTCCTGCTAAAAGATAGTAAGATGTGTGGCACTACGCGCCACAGGAAGTTCTTTTACATTGCGATCGATTTAGCTGTGGGGAGCTCTCTATTGAATCTGGCGCCACGGTAGCCGAGCGGTTATTGGCGAGACCTGTAAAGCTAAGAAGTATTGTTGGTTTAGTAGGTTCAATTCCCAGTCTTAGGCATTGGATTTTATTTAATGTTTAATATGAGAAATTTATAGTAAAGTATGTTAGCCTGCTACAGGCTAGACCCGCAAAGCTAAGATGTATTGTTGGTTTAGTAGGTTCGATTCCCCAGGTCTAGGTCTTGGATTTTATTTAATGGTTAATATGAGAACTTTGTAGTAATGTAAGGCGGATATAGACTAGACCCGCAAAGCTAAGATGTATTGTTGGTTTAGTGGGTTCGATTCCCTCGGTCTAGGTCTTGGATTTTCTTTAATGTTTAATATGAAAAATTTATAGTAAAGTATGTTAGCCTGCTATAGGCTAGACCCGCAAAGCTAAGATGTATTGTTGGTTTAGTGGGTTCGATTCCCCTGGTCTAGGTCTTGGATTTTATTTAATGTTTAATATGAGAAATTTATAGTAAAGTATGTTAGGCTAGACCCACAAAGCTAAGATGTATTGCTTGAACTAGGCCAGGCTTTAGATTTTATTTAATGTGTTAATATGAGAACTTTGTAGCTAAGTATGTTAGCTAATCGCCTCCGTTCACGTCCCTAAATTTGGTAGTCGGACGTAAAGCTCAACTGAAAAAATAAGCAATTACTTTACTTACTATTGAATCAAATCCAATGCCAATCTTAGTTATTACCACCCACACCTAGTTTCTACAAAGACCTACAGACCTATAAAAAAAAAACAACTCATAATTTAATATAGAATAAAAGAAATACAGTTACCAAAAATAATAATGGGTGCCAGTCACGTGATGTTACGGTTACTATTTTTCAATTAGGTTTGTTTGTTTGTTCAGTGACCTTAAATGCACAAAAAGAAAAAAAAACTAAAAACATTTACGCCTCTTTGGGGGACATTGAAATAAATTTCTCTACAAAGAATATGATGAAACAAGCATTAATTAAATACTTTATTGAGGGTCATTAAATATATTGTCGGCACTGTTTTTATTATTATTATTATAATTAATTAATGTTGCAACTAATTTAAACCATGAAGAAACCAAACCTAAAAAAAATAAAGTTTTGTTCTTTGTCTCGTTCTGTGATATTTTAGCGTAACTGAACAATAAAACAAAAGACATTTCTTGTATAAATAAAAAGAAGGATATCATATGATCATTTGTTTGACTGATGTCGTCTATGACGTAATTAATTAACAATTATTTGATGTTTAAAATTAAATTAAATCTTTAAAGTATTATACGTTACTTTATAATACATGGCTGTATGCAGTTTTTTAAATTCAGATAATGAGTAGGTTGATTTTTTATTTCTGCCCTCTTTTATCTTATTGTAAAAGATAATTAAACAGGAAACAGAATAGTGTGTCTTCACAGGATGTGAGGCGTCTATAAAGTGTGCACGTATGCACCACGATAAAAAATACAAAAAAAATCTGATGTGACTTTTCTCTACTGGCTTTTTCATGCTATATACACAATAAACTCTCAGAGAACCTGCCTGAGGACATGGTTTTAAATAATAGTTAAAGATGGACATATCGTACGTAGGTGCCACGGTAGCCGAGTGGTGAAGATACTAGACCCTCAATGCTAAGATGTATTGTTGGTTTAGTGGGTTCGATTCCCCTGGTCTAGGCTTTAGATTTTATTTAATGATTAATAAAACAAAATTACAGTATAGTATGTTTGCTAGTCGCCTCCGTCCAAGACACCTAATTTGGTAGTTAGATAGGAATTACCGCCTGAAAAAAGGGTTTTCACGCCAGATTGTTGGGGGAAAACATTCATCAGTAAAATGGAATGAAAAATTCAGTAAAATACTTAAATAAAACAACAACAAGAATCAAAGTTGAAGTTTTGTTCAAAAAATATAAAATAAAAACGTTATCTAGAACTCCAAAAAAAACAGTTTAAACAACAATATTAAGTTGGTATTCTTCCGCGCCCCTTTTTAAAAACCGTTATATGCTCCTTAGAAAAAAATGTAGGCCCCCCACTACTTTTCAAAATGTAATACATTTCGTCATACCAACAAGAGAGTGGAAGGAGAGAGAGAGAGAGAGAGAGAGAGAGAGAGAGAGAGAGAGAGAGACTGCTGGGAAGGGAAGGGAATACGTCAGTATCTCCTCCCATATTTTTTTTTGTTTATAACCTTTTATAAAACTGTTAACAAAACAATTACCTGCCAACCGGTAGCCGTGTGTAATATAGAATTGACGTCAGTAATGTTTAATGACACATATTCTGAATATAATAAGAAGAGACAATTGGTTTGCTCCCTGGTTTTTAAAAAAAATATTATAAATTCATTGGTTCCATCATTTTAGAATCTTGCATGTTTTTAGCCACTTTAAATAATAATAATAATAATAATAACAGCAAAAATAATAATCTTTGCATAGATTGCAATGAGGAGGAGGATATCAAACATATAATAATGATATGCCCACGTTATGTAGTAGAAAGGAAACGAATGTTTGACGACTTATACAGGGCATTTTAGATGCACCATTTCGCTACGAAGACATAATATTCTCCACCCAACATCTACGTGCTTAAAGCCTATAGCAGAACTTGCAAAGAAATATGAACGTATTTAAAAGTTATAGCCGTATTAGAATGAATGGAAGAAAATGATTAGAGAAGGATTACGTGATTTTAATTTCGGTTAAGCTATAAGGATGGCAGGTATATAGGAGTACTGATCCATCCATTAGTTGTAAGTTTGTATGTAAATAGTTGTATATAATAGAGGGATGAATGTGTGAAGCGAATGTATTTATAAGTAAGAATGAAGAGTGAGTGATATTCTAGTGATAAGCACCTAGACGATGCTGGATGTATGGCGGAAGCCAATGCCAAAAAAAAAAAAAAAAAAAAAAAATAATAGAAATAATAATAACGCGGAAGATAATTATTTGTCTCTCAGTCTGTTTGATCTACTACAACTACCTGGGTAGAACTGTTAACTAGATATTTTTTTTCTAGAAATCCACTCCTCCCAAAGGAGGAACAACCTTGGTTACGAAGGAATAAGATCAGTTAAGCTTCAACTTTCTTATAAGGACTTTGAATGAGGCTCAGTTAAAAATATGAGTAATTTAGGATCACTGAATGGCTTAGGGCTACAGTATCTGCAGTTGTGGGTAGTCAATTTCCCCTTGGGAGATCTAGCAATTAGTTAATTGATAAATCAAAACAAGTGAGAGGCTGTAAAATATATAGGAATGAACTTCGGGGGGGGGGGGGAGAAGCACAATGGGTGCACAAGTGAGATAGTTTGAGAGTGGTCTTGTAAAGCAGATACATCAATGTGGTCCATGATTTAGACATACCCGGACTTAAGAATTCCCGAAGATTATAAAGCTTTCCGTGACCTCCAACCCAGTTTGGGAATAACAGTAGTTTTTGGAATGAAGATTCTTTGTGCCTTATTTTCTTTTTATATTAACCTAACTTTTTGACATGAATGTAAAAACTTCAGCTAACAAGAGCAGCCAAAAAAAATTAATAAATAAAATAAATATAAAATTATGTTGAGTCAATTATTTAATTAATAATAATAAAACTAGTGACGTAACAGAAGTTGAAAAAGTAGGTCTTAGTTGAAGGTTATGTTGCAGTAATAGTAAAATAAAACATGTTCTTGGTACAATTTACTAGTTCAATCTAAAGTATAGTTACTTTTTTTCGAAAAAAAAGTACTCGTTTGACTTCCTGTAATTACAATCCTCGAAGTACTAATTTACAAACATTTTTCTAATTCCGAATTGCAAAATAAAATTTATTCAAAATAATAATAATATATTAATTGTCCATTTTGTAAAACTACACATTAAACAAAAATGTAACTTTTAGCAATCCCTAATACATTTTGAGGTTATTTCGTTTTTCAAACGGTTATAGGCTAGACCCGCAATGCTAATATGTATTGTTGGTTCTGTTCCCCTGGTCTAGGGCCTTGGATTTTATTTAATGGTTAATATGAGAAATTCGCAGTAAAGTATGTTTAGGCGGTTATAGGCTAGACCCGCAATGCTAAGATGTATTGTTGGTTTAGTGGGTTCGATTCCCCCGGTCTAAGCCTTGGATTTTATTTAATGGTTAATATAAGAAATTTATAGTAAAGTATGTTAGGCGGTTATAGGCTAGACCCGCAATGCTAAGATGTATTGTTGGTTTAGTGGGTTCGATTCCCCCGGTCTAAGCCTTGGATTTTATTTAATGGTTAATATAAGAAATTTATAGTAAAGTATGTTAGGCGGTTATAGGCTAGACCCGCAATGCTAAGATGTATTGTTGGTTTAGTGGGTTCGATTCCCCCGGTCTAAGCCTTGGATTTTATTTAATGGTTAATATAAGAAATTTATAGTAAAGTATGTTAGGCGGTTATAGGCTAGACCCGCAATCCTAAGATGTATTGTTGGTTTAGTAAGTTCGATTCCCCCAGTATAGGTCTTGGATTGACAGCAAAATTCTTTTCATAATTCCAGTTTAGACTTTTTTTTAATTAAACTACATTTTATCTTAATAAGATTAGTTCTTTCATCTTACAATAACCTTGGGACAAGAAAATTACTGAAACTGAGGGCGTGGGAATTCATCCCGCGCAGATTATTTTTTCTACAACTACAATTCCAATCTCCCGTTTTTTTGATTAGTTAAATTTAAATTATTTGCTGTTCTGCGTAATTGTTGGTGAATTTAAATTTTCTATTATAATATTCTTGTTTGTCCAGACAAGAATAAATATCTCCAGAGATATTTATTTATTTATTTTTCTTGTTCGATAAATCAAGCAGAATTATGGAAAGGGAATACGAATGATTCGGTGAATCACAGAATGGGAGTTATATTTAAAAAAGAAATGTTATGTAAAAGAGAGGGAATCAATTAAAAATGAGCGAATGATTGATTTATCATTATATTATATTATTATACATTTGAGTGTTTGATTAATCAATGAAATACTGATATTTCGGGAATGTGTTTACTAAAATTTATTGATTTACTTGTAATTTTATGTTCGTTTTTTTAAATGAGGGAGAATCAATAAAATTGAGAGTAAATAACGTAATAGACATGCAAGTCAATCAATCAAAATTCACACGTATCTCCCACTTTTAGAGTAAACATATCCGTGATAAGGATGCGCCAAAAAATAAAATATTGTCAAGATTTCCACCTTTTACTGTATTTCCCGATATTAAGAAAAATACTAGTTTTACTGTTCCTGGTCCTTGGCCTTGGATTTTATTTAATGGTTAAATGAGAAATACTAAAGTACGTTAGCTAGTCGCCTCCGTCCACGACACCTAATTGGTTGTTGGACGTTAAGCACCGCCTGTAAAAATAGGCATTACCTTATTTTTTTAAAAGATAAATTGTAATTTTTTTTAAAGATAAATTATTACAATCTTATTACCAAAAGGAAGAAAAAATAGCAAAATTCTTTTCATAATTCCAGTTTAGACTTTTTTTTAATTAAACTACATTTTATCTTAATAAGATTAGTTCTTTCATCTTACAATAACCTTGGGACAAGAAAATTACTGAAACTGAGGGCGTGGGAATTCATCCCGCGCAGATTATTTTTTCTACAACTACAATTCCAATCTCCCGTTTTTTTGATTAGTTAAATTTAAATTATTTGCTGTTCTGCGTAATTGTTGGTGAATTTAAATTTTCTATTATAATATTCTTGTTTGTCCAGACAAGAATAAATATCTCCAGAGATATTTATTTATTTATTTTTCTTGTTCGATAAATCAAGCAGAATTATGGAAAGGGAATACGAATGATTCGGTGAATCACAGAATGGGAGTTATATTTAAAAAAGAAATGTTATGTAAAAGAGAGGGAATCAATTAAAAATGAGCGAATGATTGATTTATCATTATATTATATTATTATACATTTGAGTGTTTGATTAATCAATGAAATACTGATATTTCGGGAATGTGTTTACTAAAATTTATTGATTTACTTGTAATTTTATGTTCGTTTTTTTTAAATGAGGGAGAATCAATAAAATTGAGAGTGAATAACGTAATAGACATGCAAGTCAATCAATCAAAATTCACACGTATCTCCTACTTATAGAGTAAACATATCCGTGATAAGGATACGCCAAAAAATAAAATATTGTCAAGATTTCCACCTTTCGCTGTATTTCCCGATATTAAGAAAAATACTAGTTTTACTGTTCCTGGTCCTTGGCCTTGGATTTTATTTAATGGTTAAATGAGAAATACTAAAGTACGTTAGCTAGTCGCCTCCGTCCACGACACCTAATTGGGTTAGTTGACGTTAAGCCCCGCCTGAAAAAATAGGCGATTACATACTACTACTACTACTACTAATAATAATAATAATAATGTTTATTAATAAAGCAATATATACAAAAATAAAGAAATTCCACACATTCTATGGCATGGTAGAACCGTCTGCCGTATTGATGTCCTAAATGGACGGATTCTTTAAAACGTTGGTATTCATTTGTACTTCGTATGATACTTACTACTAGCTTTACTGTGTTGGCAATATTTTTAGTAGAAATGGGATGAAAAAAAATACATAAAAATGACCTATCGCGTGCTCTTCTAACTCTTTGATAACAAGTTAAAACACAGGGGCGGCTTAACCTATAGTGCAGGGTGTGCAATGCACACGGGCGCCGCCGTCTCAGGGGGCGCCGCGGCGCTCCCTGAGACAGCTAAGAGCATCGTCTTGGACCATCATGGTACAACAATGATATGACAGAAGCGGCCAGCCAGCGCGGTGGCGGCAGTTATCAAACGCGAGCGCCCAATGGGCGGCTTCTTTTTCGAACATTTTGTTTCAACTCAAAGTTAATAGTTATAGCCGCGGGGGGGGGGGGTCAGGCCTAGGGGGCACCAGGGTTTCATTGCACACGGGCGCTACACGAGCTAGAGCTGCCCCTGTTAAAACATTGAAATATGATATTAATAAATATCCAGATTTTTGAACTGGCCTAGCACCTTCAAATTTTGAAGATATCGAATAACGGTTTCCGGTTTCTTTCATAACTTTTTTTTTGTACTCTTTAAAACTGTGTATATATGAAAATGGGGTGGGGGTCTCAACTGCGGAACCCTCACTTTTGGGACGCGCGTCTTCCGAGTATGCGGGCAGGAATCAAAAAATCAAGTCACATATTCTGAAACTAGAGGTGACGGGCAACAAAATTTTTCCTCTACCATTTTTTGCTCAGATCACAACCGTTTAAACATGAAATGCGATTTGAGCCGTCTTGAAATGGGTACAAAAATTAAGATTATTATGCTAATGAAGAAAATAGGTAAAAAAATTTTTTTTAAATAAGAATTGATGATTCACACCCACACATACCGTTGACGTAAACAATAAGAAAGAATTAAGAAAAGAATTAAATTGCAACAAAGACTACAATCACAGATACAAAAAAAAACCTACCTCTTCAGTTACCTCATGATCACAAATAGCATCACCTGTATTATACGAGGGTCGTTTGAAAAGTCCGTGCAAAGTCAGAGAGATAGCACTACTGGCGCGTATCGAGGTTATGTTTAGTTAGTAGCATCTCTTGGAAGAACACACACCAAGTTTCAGCCAGATCGATCTATTTCTTTGTGTTTGGCATTCGTTTGAATCGAGGAAGTCGAGTGATTTTCTCACGCTTGACCATAAACGAAATCGTGTGAAGTGTTGCAAGGACGGTTTGCAGCTGTTCCAGAAGAATCCGCATGACTTTAAGCGTCGTTTCGTCACTGTGGATGAAACATGGATACATCACTACACTCCTGAGATCAAAGAACAATCTAAACAACGGGTTACCAAGGGGGAATCTGCGCCAAAAAAGGCGAAGACCGTTCCTTCGGCCGGAAAAATTATGGCGACTGTCTTTTGGGATTCGCAAGGAATAATCCTCATCGACTATCTGGAAAAGGGTAAAACTATTACAGGATGCATATTATTCATCGTTATTGGACCGTTTGAAAACCGAGCTGCAAGAAAAACGCCCACGATTGGCCCACAAAAAAAGTCCTTTTCCATCACGACAACGCACCAGCTCACACCTCAGCAGTTGTGGTCGCAAAATTAATGGAAATAGGGTTCCAACTCGTTTCACATCCCCCCCTATTCTCCAGACTTGGCTCTCTCGGACTACTATTTGTTCCCCAATATGAAGAAATGGCTGGCGGGAAAAAGATTTTATTCAAACGAGGAGGTGATTGCAGAAACGAATGGCTATTTTTCAGACTTGGACAAATCCTATTATTCGAAAGGGATCAACAAACTAGAGCAGCGTTGGACGAAGTGTATAAGCCTAAAAGGAGACTATGTTGAAAAATAAAAAAGGTTTACCCCAAAAAATTAAGTAGTTTTTATTTTTGCACGGACTTTTCAAACGACCCTCGTATATGTAGCTATTTTTAGGACATCCAATCGACGTAATTAACACTAACATTGTGCCAAATTAATTGTGCATTTAAATATTATCGCTTGCAGAAACAAAAATGGTAATTATGTGTGGCTAATTTTTCTTTAAAACTTGGTATTTTCACTAAAATTGTTTATTTCAAATTCACGGCAGTATCAAGGCCGGAAATTACTAAAACGATACCTGAACATCCTGTCACCTCCCCTTAAACAGGGTTTATTTGCAAAAAAAAAAAGAAAAAAAAAAGAAAAGTTCCATTAAAATGGCGGCCCCATAATCAGGGATTTCTTAGTGTAGTTTCCCCACTGCTTCTGCCCTTTAGGGCGACATGCAAATTAGCCATTATCGTAGTACTTAAGGTATCATTGTTAAAAAATTGTATTTCTCCACGGCTGACGTAATCAAAAAGTTGAGAAATATGTGTGACATTTAATAAGAAAGTCTTTTGTGATTATTTCACACAGAACCTTATCTACTACTTTACCAAACAATAGTCGTTTTTTGGCTGCAAAAGTCTTTCACAATAAAGGAAAAAATTATATTCAATTATAAATACTCCAAACGGTGATGAAAATGAAAAGAATACACGGAAATAGGCCTGTGCGAAAAACAAATAACGGTGTAACAAACATCGTGGGAATTCTGTATTTGAATTACAATATCAGAATGGGTGTTTAATATAAACCAAAAAATTGAAGTTTATTTGTTTTTGTTTTATATATTTCTATGTTCAGGAAGTGATTAACTATGTGATTAGCATACTGGATTCCTTCGCGGAGATCTCGGGTTCGAATCCACAGCTGCTAGACCCCTTAGATTTTTCTCTTCCTAGGAGCTTCTTACAGCTCACTGTCCGGTGATGGACAGCGTGTTGTCTGTAACGAAGAGAATACTGTTCGGCGGCCGGAAATGTACTGGAAAAAGCTCCGTGTGCAAATAACCACAGGCGCTGGCGCGTCTTAACCAGTTAAGCGTGTTTGACGTGGTGTATACACGTAAAAATTGGCAATTTGAAAGGCTTATCGGGGATAGTCAGTTGGCCATTTTCTGCCTCCTGCTATCTATCCTACCTCTCCCACCCCAATCTAAACAATGAAATATTAATCGTACCATCAGACAGAATAGTTTTCCTTCTGCTTGGAAAAGTTTGTCCAAAAAATTATATCACATTTTGAAAAAAAATATTTCCTTTTAAAAACACTGTAAGTGCTGTAAAATAGATCATTTCACTAAAGTGGTACAAGGGAAGAAGAATGAGCGGTTAGAGGCAACGCCAGATATGTATTGACGGTTCTGGGTACCATCCCGTTCCAAGATTGTATTTAGGGGTTTAACCAGTTAAGCGTGTTTGACGTGTATACAAGTCAAATCAAATCTCTATTACGGTGCGTTCGACGTGGTGTATACTCGTTGTGAAAAAATATAAAATTGCCATTAACTACAAAAAAAACTCGAAATTTTAATGAAATAAAATAAGAATATTATTTGGTGGGATGTTTCCTTTATCTTACCAATAGAACTGTCAAGTACTTTATACGGAGTGAGGTGGAGGGAGCCAGCCAAATGATAAGTGGTTGGTACATGTTTGGTCTCCGCATTAGAGATTCGGGAATTACGCACACAATTAGAAGCTCTCAACCTTTGTGCAATGCCCGTATTTTACCTTTTAGAATAGAGATTCAGTCCTCACAGTACGAGCAGGATTTCATTTTGTACAGAATTCAAAAAGCTCTTGCGTCCCTAGTTATAACTAAAGGCAATGCATACATGAAGAAGCGGTGCAAGATTTTGGAATGAGCACAGAATGCTCTGGGGTAATCTCAAGCCCCCAGAGAGAGAGAGATTACAGAAAAAGTCGCTTGCAGTGACTATTACGACTATTGTAAACTTTTGGTTGTTTTGCCCTGCGTTATACACGTCCATTGTCTGATTTTAATTCCGCACACTGTGGGGGGGTTTTTTAAAAACTAAATTCCACCGCTTAACTGGGTTAATTAAAAAAAATTTAAAAAATACTCTGTGACTAAATTAGTCAAAAGTAATTCTTTCTTTTTAATGTAAATCATGCAGAAAATTTTATTCTGAAAAAAAACTACGTACTTCCAAATCACGGAAACGGAAATATTCGTTTTGAAGTTAGGGAAAGTGATTTTTTACTAATTATGAGTGCTTGTATGCAAGTATTTATGGGGGCAGCAAAAGTCAGTATAAATTTTGTTCTTCGAGTCAGTGCTTTTGTCTTTTTAGGCAAAAGCATAAATAGATAGAATTATTTTTAATACGCTAAAATAATGTTTATTTCCTGTTTTGATATCACAGGATGTAGTACAGAAGGAAATATTCTGAGATAAATAAACATGTAAACGTTATCTAGCGGATGTTAATATATTTTTTTTATTTAAACAATTAATTTTAAACGAGATCTGTTGCGAAATAAACGCTTGCAGCTTCCTCTTGTACTTTAAAAACTGTTTCATTAAAATTAAGAATTTTTACAGGAGATGAAATATATTTACACCGATGAGTTATTGAGATGGTACTGCGGGGGGGGGGGTGGATTGATTGTTCATTCGTAAACACTTGAGACATTCAATTGGAGCACTCAATAGAACATAAATAGGGCCTGCTGAAGTATGGTCCATTCAGGATGACCTCACAGCTTCCACGTCCAGCTGTCTTGAGGATGAAGTTTATTAGCTTCAGCCTTCCTAACTAATCTGAAGGCTCACGATTCTCTGGTGTTTTTGTGGGGTCTTAACAACATATTATGTCAAGCTACAATATTCTACACGGTAGCCGAGCGGTTATATGCTAGACCCGCAAAGCTAAGATGTATTGTTGGTTTAGTGGGTTCAATTCCCCTGGTCTAGGCCTTGGATTTTATTTAATGGTTAATATGAGCAATTTATAGTAAAGCATGTTAGGCGGTTATAGGCTAGACCCGCAAAGCTAAGATGTATTGTTGGTTTAGTGGGTTCGATTCCCGGTCTTAGGCCTTGGATTTTATTTAATGGTTAATATGAGCAATTTATAGTAAAGCATGTTAGGCGGTTATAGGCTAGACCCGCAAAGCTAAGATGTATTGTTGGTTTAGTGGGTTCGATTCCTTTGGTCTAGGCCTTGGATTTTATTTAATAGTTAATATGAGAAATTTATAGTAAAGCATGTTAGGCGGTTATAGGCTAGACCCGCAAAGCTAAGATGTATTGTTGGTTTAGTGGGTTCGATTCCCCAGGTCTAGGTCTTGGATTTTATTTAATGGTATACTGTAAAGGAAATTTATAGTGAAGTATGTTAGGTAGTCGCCTCCGTCCACGACTCCTAATTGCTAGTTGGACGTTAAGCCCAGCCTAAAAAAATAGGCGATTACTTTACTTTACTTACTTTTACTTACTCTACACTTGTAAGAAAAGCTTCACTTTACAAGGAAAGGAAAAAAAAGAAGCTATATTCTCTCAGCCTCAAATTTCGGATAGACATTAAAATTGTCCAAATTTTCCTCTACTGAAAAAAATTTCCTAAATGAATAAATCTTATAACTAATTGAAAGATTTTAAAGATTTAGTGCTTTTCTAATACGTACTTTACAATAATCAATAAGAAAAACACTTTATGGGAACATAAATTCTCAGAATTTAAAGCTTTTTATCTTATCAGTGTTCTGTTTACAGTACTGATAACAGTACACACTGAGAAATATATTGCGCTAGGTGTTAATTTTATATTATCTTTATTTTTTATTTTTTTGTTGGTAATCCTGTTCTTTATTCAAGAAATTAATTAACAAGGAACAGTAATTATTGTATTTATTATCTTTAAAAATGTGTGAATTATTAAAGAAAATGAATTTCCTAATAAATTGTTCAATACAAAAAGAAAACCCCGATTTTCTAAAAACTACTCTTCAGACTTCAAGATTCTAACAATGCATATTTTCCGAAGAAAATTTTTAGAATCCTAAACACTTGGTAAGAGTGGGTTACACTTTTTCCTAATTAAAACGGAAAAAGGGAATAACATTAACCGGAATAACGTTAATATAAAGGTATCTGAATGCACAGTGGGAGAAGATTACTTTCTGTGCTGTTTAATACTTAAGATATCTCCCCAGTGGAGCGTGTGCTGCACAGAGTTCTGGAATGTAGCCTGACAACATTTACCTGACATTACGTCAATAGCGACAACTGTTTTCTTATCTTCCAATCCACCCTACTTAGTCCGCAGCATTCAGAGTAACAATTAGAGCGATTGTCTGTATCGTTTTCGTTTTAACCTAAAAGTTACCTTAAACGATATTTAGTATCCAAATCGGGACATTTTTTTTTAAATAAAACATATGACGTAGATTTGGTACAAGTATTTAAGGTATGTTATTTATTTACGAACACTGGAAATGAAGAAGCGGGAGAAATAAACTGGATTATCTTACCTTTTCAAGGATCCAGATATCCGTGAAGTGTCCCAGACTAAAAAATAAAAATAAATAACACGTGAAGAGCATTGGATTCCGACGAGGAAGTACTGGGTTTGAATCCAGCTACTTGCCCTTAAATTTTCTCTTCCTACGGAGCTGCTTACTCCGCGTAGGGGTCTGGAGACTCAGAAAGAACCGTGAGCTTTATACTCTGTATGGGGATGAGAATGTGGGCGGTTTCATCAAGGCACTGACGATTGGAACGGTTCTTGCCAAATTGCAAGAATGCCAGAAGACAGGATGCCAAGCAGACTGCTACGTGGTACTGCGTCATAGGCATCATAGAAGAGTGTTGGCCGACCGCAAAGACGGTGGCTTTTGTCGATGTCGAGGAGGACTTGAGAATCCTTGGAGTAACAGGATGGAAAGCAAAAACAGCCAATAGAGATGTTTGGAGTCGAATTGTTAAGGAAGCCAACCTTAAAATCCGGGCTGTAGAGCTACGTAGTAAGTACGGAGCTTCTTACAGCTCCACTGTCCGGTGATGGACAGTGTTTGGCTGTAACGAGAGAACACTGTCCAGTGACCGGCAGTGCAAAAAAAAAAAAGCTCCGGGCGCCAATAACCTCAGATGTTGACGCGCCTTAAATCATCACCTAACCTAACCTCAGTATCTACGAATATAGTTGTTGTAGATGGATAGCAATCAATATTTCTTGGATATCCCGTCTTGGCATCCCAGAGAACTAATCCTGAGATGGCACACTCTATTGTAAGTAAAGTAAGTAAAGTAATTGCCTATTTTTTCAGGCCGGGCTTAACGTCCAACTACCAAATTAGATGTCGTGGACGGAGGCGACTAGCAAGCATACTTTACTGTAAATTTCGCATATTAAACATTAAACAAAATCCATGGCCTAGAGCAGGGGAATCGAACCCACTAAACCAACAATACATCTTAGCATTGCGGGTCTAGCCAATAACCGCCAAACATACTTTACTGTAAATTTCGCATATTAAACATTAAATAAAATCCATGGCCTAGAGCAGGGGAATCGAACCCACTAAACCAACAATACATCTTAGCATTGCGGTTCTAGCCTATAACCGCCTAACATACTTTACTGTAAATTTCGCATATTAAACATTAAACAAAATCCATTGCCTAGAGCAGGGGAATCGAACCCACTAAACC
Source organism: Rhodnius prolixus (assembly GCF_049639745.1). Lineage (NCBI taxonomy): Eukaryota > Metazoa > Arthropoda > Insecta > Hemiptera > Reduviidae > Rhodnius > Rhodnius prolixus. The sequence goes on along the minus strand of NW_027411582.1, from coordinate 37,451,198 downwards.
AACAATACATCTTAGCATTGCGGGTCTAGCCTATAATCGCCTAACATACTTTACTGTAAATTTCGCATATTAAACATTAAATAAAATCCACGGCCTAGAGCAGGGGAATCGAACCCACTAAACCAACAATACATCTTAGCTTTGCGGGTCTAGCCTATAACCACCTAACATACTTTACTATAAATTTCTCATATTAAACATTAAGTAAAATCCAAGGCCTATGACCGGGGGAATCGAATCCAGTACCACAATGCATATTAGCTTTGCGAAGCTCGCCTCCAACCTCTCGGCCTTACCCACTATTGTCTTGGAGCTTTTAGAGAGGGCAAGTTCTATCCCCTCTCTATCGGTAGCTTCTTTTCTTCAATAACTCCCGACTATTCTAAGATCCGATTTCAAGCTGGCATTCTTCTGAATGTGGGCAGGTCTAACAACATTTTTAGTTTAATCGTGGCTTTCTAGAAAATTTGAACAAATTTTCAACATACTCGTAAACGTTTTTTTTTTTCAGGAAAATTTATTTTCTTTATAAGTTCCCAGGAAGTGTAATAATAATTATTTTTACGAATCATTTTCTCAATTTTTCCATAAATTAACAGGAAATTATTACCTTTTCATGTAAAAGACTTTCAATTTTTCACCAAAAACTAATGTAATTGTCTAGGCTAGAGAGACCAAAGTTAAAGGAAATTTGTGAAACTGTAACTAATTAATAATTTCCCAATAGAAAAACCGCGAGGGTGGGAGCTATTTTCATTTAGTAGTATTTAACTATTGTTACGTCATAGATTTTATAGCTCTTTTCTTTATAAAGACTGAATGTTAAACAGTTATCTCAACAAGGCGTAAAATCTGTCTAATAAAAAGGTTATTTTTTGTATAAATAAATAAATAAATAAATAAAGAAAATTATTTTAAAAATTATTATTTCAAAAATGAAATTAAAAAATTAACTGGTTCAATGTTATTATGTACTATTATTAGCTAAGAAATTTTCTGTATTTCAAGCATATTTTGTAACGATTGTTGCCACTAATTCCGTCTTGTTATGAAATAGTGGTCTACTTTTCTAGTCTTTGATTGCTTATAGTCTTCTTTACTAGAAACCAAGGCGGCCATTAATCAATCTGTTATTAAATTGAGCTGATGAGGCGCCACGGTAGCCGAGCGGGTAAGAGACAAGACCCGCAATGCTAGGATGTATTGTTGGTTTAGTGGGTTCGATTCCCCTGGTCTAGGTCTTGCATTTTATTTAATGGTTAATATGAGAAATTTATAGTAAAGTATGTAAGGCGCTTATAGGCTAGACCCGCAATGCTAAGATGTATTGTTGGTTTAGTGGGTCCGATTCCCCCGGTCCAGGCCTTGGATTTTATTTAATGTTTAATAAGAGAAATTTATAGTAAAGTGCCTCCGACCACGACACTTAATTTGGTAGTTGAAGTAGTAAAACCAGCCTGAAAAAATAGGCATTTCTTTACTTTACTTTACAATGTAACTTTACCTGGAAGCCTACAGCAAACTCTACCGATTTGTTTCCAATATTTAAAATAAAATGTAAAATAAAATAATAATAGCAAGTAACTGTAATCAAGCTAGAACTAGCCCTGTACCATATGGCCCAGCAAATCAGGAAGTAATCAATTGACCCTACTTAAAAAAAAAAAAAAAAAAAAAAAAAAAAAAGACCTACGAAGAGCCACTTACTAGACGGCGGCTTACAGGACTTATTACTAAAGTAATCATTACTTAATGAAAGCCATTAAAATTCCAACGTTAATTCTTTGCTTAAAAGGGTGCGGGTGGAAGTGGAACTGCTTAAATTTGTTTTTAATTTTCAACTAATTTGTTAAAGTGGCTAAACTTATTTTAATAAATAATAAATATTTCGATTAATAAATGTCTTATTAATTAATTTTTAAAAGCTTAATTACTTGAGGACTTTGCCCTTAAAGAATGTTTAGATGCATCGATGTATTTTAAAACCAAAATTACAAAAGCGGAAGTGGCACAGTTGTCTGTCTATAAATATAATTTTTTTATCTGCATTATTCGAATTACTATTAAATAATATCATATACGAAACTAATAATTTAAACAGAGTACCATGAAAGATGTTAAAAATATTAACGTTAATCTTGTTAACTGATGAACATTTAGAAAAGAAATTTAAAATACTGCTAAAACTATTAACACATCTGTGTTTTGAATGATATAGCGCAGATAGTTAATGTCGGATGTTTCTTTTAAAATATTCGAGAAACATAAAAAATTTATAAAAAGAAAAATTTTGACATCTGCTTAAATAGCTGTATTTTCAATAATCTTGACGAATTGCAGATTAAACAGTAAAAACATTTAAAATTGAAACCTTTAAAATTTAAATATTTTGTAACACTTTTCGTATTTATCAGATTTTAATCATTTCTTTACCAAATTGTAGACAAAAGAAAGATGTAAAAAGAGCACAAACCGCAATGTTTTTGACATAATAGTTAACGAGTTATTCAAGGTTAAAGTTTAGAGATTTTCAAATACGTTCAAATTTTAAACCTTTATATCTCTTTTCCTATTTATCACAATTCAATGCTTTCTTTACTAAAATGTAGAGAAAAGATAGTTGTATAAACAGAGTAAGTTGCAGTGTTCTAGTGAAAATACTTTGTGAGACATTAAAGACTGTATTTTTTCACGTTTTCAAATCCGATTCGAATTCGTTCAAATTTCAAACGTTTATATCAATTTTCGTATTTATCAGATTTTAATCATTCCTTTACCAAATTGTAGACAAAAGAAAGATGTAAAAAGAGCACAAACCGCAATGTTTTTGACATAATAGTTAACGAGTTATTCAAGGTTAAAGTTTAGAGATTTTCAAATACGTTCAAACTTTAAACCTTTATATCTCATTTCCTATTTATCACAATTCAATGCTTTCTTTACTAAAATGTAGAGAAAAGATAGTTGTATAAACAGAGCAAGTTGCAGTGTTCTAGTGAAAATACTTTGTGAGATATTCAAGACTGAATTTTTGCACGTTTTCAAATCCGATTCGAATTCGTTCAAATTTCAAACGTTTATATCTATTTTCGTATTTATCAGATTTTAATGATTTATTTACCGAATTGTAGACAAAAGAAAGATGTAAAAAGAGCACAAAGCTCAATGTTTTTGACATAATAGTTAACGAGTTATTCAAGGTTAAAGTTTAGAGATTTTCAAATACGTTCAAATTTTAAACCTTTATATCTCTTTTCCTATTTATCACAATTCAATGCTTTCTTTACTAAAATGTAGAGAAAAGATAGTTGTATAAACAGAGTAAGTTGCAGTGTTCTAGTGAAAATACTTTGTGAGATATTAAAGACTGTATTTTTTCACGTTTTCAAATCCGATTCGAATTCGTTCAAATTTCAAACGTTTATATCTATTTTCGTATTTATCAGATTTTAATCATTTCTTTACCAAATTGTAGACAAAAGAAAGATGTAAAAAGAGCACAAACCGCAATGTTTTTGACATAATAGTTAACGAGTTATTCAAGGTTAAAGTTTAGAGATTTTCAAATACGTTCAAACTTTAAACCTTTATATCTCATTTCCTATTTATCACAATTCAATGCTTTCTTTACTAAAATGTAGGGAAAAGATAGTTGTATAAACAGAGCAAGTTGCAGTGTTCTAGTGAAAATACTTTGTGAGATATTCAAGACTGAATTTTTGCACGTTTTCAAATCCGATTCGAATTCGTTCAAATTTCAAACGTTTATATCTATTTTCGTATTTATCAGATTTTAATCATTTCTTTACCAAATTGTAGACAAAAGAATGATGTAAAAAGAGCACAAACCGCAATGTTTTTGACATAATAGTTAACGAGTTATTCAAGGTTAAAGTTTAGAGATTTTCAAATACGTTCAAATTTTAAACCTTTATATCTCTTTTCCTATTTATCACATTTCAATGCTTTCTTTACTAAAATGAAGAGAAAAGATAGTTGTATAAACAGAGTAAGATGCAGTGTTTAAGTGAAAATACTTTGTGAGATATTCAAGACTGAATTTTTGCACGTTTTCAAATCCGATTCGTATTCGTTCAAATTTCAAACGTTTATATCTCTTTTCGTAATTATCAGATTTTAATGATTTCTTTACCGAATTGTAGTCAAAAGAAAGATGTAAAAAGAGCACAAACCGCAATGTTTTTGACATAATAGTTAACGAGTTATTCAAGGTTAAAGTTTAGAGATTTTCAAATACGTTCAAACTTTAAACCTTTATATCTCATTTCCTATTTATCACAATTCAATGCTTTCTTTACTAAAATGTAGAGAAAAGATAGTTGTATAAACAGAGTAAGTTGCAGTGTTCTAGTGAAAATACTTTGTGAGATATTCAAGACTGAATTTTTGCACGTTTTCAAATCCGATTCGAATTCGTTCAAATTTCAAACGTTTATATCTATTTTCGTATTAATCAGATTTTAATGATTTATTGACCGAATTGTAGACAAAAGAAAGATGTAAAAAGAGCACAAAGCTCAATGTTTTTGACATAATAGTTAACGAGTTATTCAAGGTTAAAGTTTAGAGATTTTCAAATACGTTCAAATTTTAAACCTTTATATCTCTTTTCCTATTTATCACAATTCAATGCTTTCTTTACTAAAATATAGAGAAAAAATAGTTGTATAAACAGAGTAAGTTGCAGTGTTCTAGTGAAAATACTTTGTGAGGTATTCAAGACTGAATTATTGCACGTTTTCAAATCCGATTCGTATTCGTTCAACTTTCAAACGTTTATATCTATTTTCGTATTTATCAGATTTTAATGATTTATTTACCGAATTGTAGACAAAAGAAAGATGTAAAAAGAGCACAAAGCTCAATGTTTTAGACATAATAGTTAATGAGTTATTTAAGGTTAAAGTTTAGAGATTTTCAAATACGTACAAATTTTAAACCTTTATATCTTCTTTCCTATTTATCACATTTCAATGCTTTCTTTACTAAAATGTAGAGAAAAGATAGTTGTATAAACAGAGTAAGTTGCAGTGTTCTAGTGAAAATACTTTGTGAGATATTCAAGACTGAATTTTTGCACGTTTTCAAATCCGATTCGTATTCGTTCAAATTTCAAACGTTTATATCTCTTTTCGTAATTATCAGATTTTAATGATTTCTTTACCGAATTGTAGTCAAAAGAAAGATGTAAAAAGAGCACAAACCGCAATGTTTTTGACATAATAGTTAACGAGTTATTCAAGGTTAAAGTTTAGAGATTTTCAAATACGTTCAAATTTTAAACCTTTATATCTCTTTTCCTATTTATCACAATTCAATGCTTTCTTTACTAAAATGTAGAGAAAAGATAGTTGTATAAACAGAGTAAGTTGCAGTGTTCTAGTGAAAATACTTTGTGAGATATTCAAGACTGAATTTTTGCACGTTTTCAAATCCGATTCGAATTCGTTCCAATTTCAAACGTTTGAATCTATTTTCGTATTTATCAGATTTTAATCATTTCTGCACCAAATTGTAGAGAAAAGGAAGATGTAAAAAGAGCACAAACCGCAATGTTTTTGACATAATAGTTAACGAGTTATTCAAGGTTAAAGTTTAGAGATTTTCAAATACGTTCAAATTTTAAACCATTATATCTCTTTTCCTATTTATCACAATTCAATGCTTTCTTTACTAAAATGTAGAGAAAAGATAGTTGTATAAACAGAGTAAGTTGCAGTGTTCTAGTGAAAATACTTTGTGAGATATTCAAGACTGAATTTTTGCACGTTTTCAAATCCGATTCGAATTCGTTCAAATTTCAAACGTTTATATCTATTTTCGTATTTATCAGATTTTAATGATTTATTTACCGAATTGTAGACAAAAGAAAGATGTAAAAAGAGCACAAAGCTCAATGTTTTTGACATAATAGTTAACGAGTTATTCAAGGTTAAAGTTTAGAGATTTTCAAATACGTACAAATTTTAAACCTTTATATCTCTTTTCCTATTTATCACATTTCAATGCTTTCTTTACTAAAATGTAGAGAAAAGATAGTTGTATAAACAGAGTAAGTTGCAGTGTTCTAGTGAAAATACTTTGTGAGATATTCAAGACTGAATTTTTGCACGTTTTGAAATCCGATTCGTATTCGTTCAAATTTCAAACGTTTATATCTATTTTCGTATTTATCAGATTTTAATGATTTATTTACCGAATTGTAGACAAAAGAAAGATGTAAAAAGAGCACAAAGCTCAATGTTTTTGACATAATAGTTAACGAGTTATTCAAGGTTAAAGTTTAGAGATTTTCAAATACGTTCAAATTTTAAACCTTCATATCTCTTTTCCTATTTATCACATTTCAATGCTTTCTTTACTAAAATGAAGAGAAAAGATAGTTGTATAAACAGAGTAAGATGCAGTGTTTAAGTGAAAATACTTTGTGAGATATTCAAGACTGAATTTTTGCACGTTTTCAAATCCGATTCGTATTCGTTCAAATTTCAAACGTTTATATCTCTTTTCGTAATTATCAGATTTTAATGATTTCTTTACCGAATTGTAGTCAAAAGAAAGATGTAAAAAGAGCACAATCCGCAATGTTTTTGACATAATAGTTAACGAGTTATTCAAGGTTAAAGTTTAGAGATTTTCAAATACGTACAAATTTTAAACCTTTATATCTCTTTTCCTATTTATCACATTTCAATGCTTTCTTTACTAAAATGAAGAGAAAAGATAGTTGTATAAACAGAGTAAGATGCAGTGTTTAAGTGAAAATACTTTGTGAGATATTCAAGACTGAATTTTTGCACGTTTTCAAATCCGATTCGTATTCGTTCAAATTTCAAACGTTTATATCTCTTTTCGTAATTATCAGATTTTAATGATTTCTTTACCGAATTGTAGTCAAAAGAAAGATGTAAAAAGAGCACAAACCGCAATGTTTTTGACATAATAGTTAACGAGTTATTCAAGGTTAAAGTTTAGAGATTTTCAAATACGTTCAAATTTTAAACCTTTATATCTCTTTTCCTATTTATCACAATTCAATGCTTTCTTTACTAAAATGTAGAGAAAAGATAGTTGTATAAACAGAGTAAGTTGCAGTGTTCTAGTGAAAATACTTTGTGAGATATTCAAGACTGAATTTTTGCACGTTTTCAAATCCGATTCGAATTCGTTCAAATTTCAAACGTTTATATCTATTTTCGTAATTATCAGATTTTAATGATTTCTTTACCGAATTGTAGACAAAAGAAAGATGTAAAAAGAGCACAAAGCTCAATGTTTTTGACATAATAGTTAACGAGTTATTCAAGGTTAAAGTTTAGAGATTTTCAAATACGTTCAAATTTTAAACCTTTATATCTCTTTCCCTATTTATCACAATCCAATGCTTTCTTTACTAAAATGTAGAGAAAAGATAGTTGTATAAACAGAGTAAGTTGCAGTGTTCTAGTGAAAATACTTTGTGAGATATTCAAGACTGAATTTTTGCACGTTTTCAAATCCGATTCGTATTCGTTCAAATTTCAAACGTTTATATCTATTTTCGTAATTATCAGATTTTAATGATTTCTTTACCGAATTGTAGACAAAAGAAAGATGTAAAAAGAGCACAAAGCTCAATGTTTTTGACATAATAGTTAACGAGTTATTCAAGGTTAAAGTTTAGAGATTTTCAAATACGTTCAAATTTTAAACCTTTATATCTCTTTCCCTATTTATCACAATCCAATGCTTTCTTTACTAAAATGTAGAGAAAAGATAGTTGTATAAACAGAGTAAGTTGCAGTGTTCTAGTGAAAATACTTTGTGAGATATTCAAGACTGAATTTTTGCACGTTTTCAAATCCGATTCGAATTCGTTCAAATTTCAAACGTTTATATCTATTTTCGTAATTATCAGATTTTAATGATTTCTTTACCGAATTGTAGACAAAAGAAAGATGTAAAAAGAGCACAAAGCTCAATGTTTTTGACATAATAGTTAACGAGTTATTCAAGGTTAAAGTTTAGAGATTTTCAAATACGTTCAAATTTTAAACCTTTATATCTCTTTCCCTATTTATCACAATCCAATGCTTTCTTTACTAAAATGTAGAGAAAAGATAGTTGTATAAACAGAGTAAGTTGCAGTGTTCTAGTGAAAATACTTTGTGAGATATTCAAGACTGAATTTTTGCACGTTTTCAAATCCGATTCGTATTCGTTCAAATTTCAAACGTTTATATCTATTTTCGTATTTATCAGATTTTAATGATTTATTTACCGAATTGTAGACAAAAGAAAGATGTAAAAAGAGCACAAAGCTCAATGTTTTAGACATAATAGTTAACGAGTTATTTAAGGTTAAAGTTTAGAGATTTTCAAATACGTACAAATTTTAAACCTTTATATCTCTCTTCCTATTTATCACATTTCAATGCTTTCTTTACTAAAATGAAGAGAAAAGATAGTTGTATAAACAGAGTAAGATGCAGTGTTCAAGTGAAAATACTTTGTGAGATATTCAAGACTGAATTTTTGCACGTTTTCAAATCCGATTCGTATTCGTTCAAATTTCAAACGTTCATATCTCTTTTCGTAATTATCAGATTTTAATGATTTCTTTACCGAATTGTAGTCAAAAGAAAGATGTAAAAAGAGCACAAACCGCAATGTTTTTGACATAATAGTTAACGAGTTATTCAAGGTTAAAGTTTAGAGATTTTCAAATACGTTCAAATTTTAAACCTTTATATCTCTTTTCCTATTTATCACAATTCAATGCTTTCTTTACTAAAATGTAGAGAAAAGATAGTTGTATAAACAGAGTAAGTTGCAGTGTACTAGTGAAAATACTTTGTGAGATATTCAAGACTGAATTTTTGCACGTTTTCAAATCCGATTCGAATTCGTTCAAATTTCAAACGTTTATATCTATTTTCGTATTTATCAGATTTTAATGATTTATTGACCGAATTGTAGACAAAAGAAAGATGTAAAAAGAGCACAAACCGCAATGTTTTTGACATAATAGTTAACGAGTTATTCAAGGTTAAAGTTTAGAGATTTTCAAATACGTTCAAATTTTAAACCTTTATATCTCTTTTCCTATTTATCACAATTCAATGCTTTCTTTACTAAAATGTAGAGAAAAGATAGTTGTATAAACAGAGTAAGTTGCAGTGTTCTAGTGAAAATACTTTGTGAGATATTCAAGACTGAATTTTTGCACGTTTTCAAATCCGATTCTAATTCGTTCAAATTTCAAACGTTTATATCTATTTTCGTATTAATCAGATTTTAATGATTTATTTACCGAATTGTAGACAAAAGAAAGATGTAAAAAGAGCACAAAGCTCAATGTTTTAGACATAATAGTTAACGAGTTATTTAAGGTTAAAGTTTAGAGATTTTCAAATACGTACAAATTTTAAACCTTTATATCTCTCTTCCTATTTATCACATTTCAATGCTTTCTTTACTAAAATGAAGAGAAAAGATAGTTGTATAAACAGAGTAAGATGCAGTGTTCAAGTGAAAATACTTTGTGAGATATTCAAGACTGAATTTTTGCACGTTTTCAAATCCGATTCGTATTCGTTCAAATTTCAAACGTTCATATCTCTTTTCGTAATTATCAGATTTTAATGATTTCTTTACCGAATTGTAGTCAAAAGAAAGATGTAAAAAGAGCACAAACCGCAATGTTTTTGACATAATAGTTAACGAGTTATTCAAGGTTAAAGTTTAGAGATTTTCAAATACGTTCAAATTTTAAACCTTTATATCTCTTTTCCTATTTATCACAATTCAATGCTTTCTTTACTAAAATGTAGAGAAAAGATAGTTGTATAAACAGAGTAAGTTGCAGTGTACTAGTGAAAATACTTTGTGAGATATTCAAGACTGAATTTTTGCACGTTTTCAAATCCGATTCGAATTCGTTCAAATTTCAAACGTTTATATCTATTTTCGTATTTATCAGATTTTAATGATTTATTGACCGAATTGTAGACAAAAGAAAGATGTAAAAAGAGCACAAACCGCAATGTTTTTGACATAATAGTTAACGAGTTATTCAAGGTTAAAGTTTAGAGATTTTCAAATACGTTCAAATTTTAAACCTTTATATCTCTTTTCCTATTTATCACAATTCAATGCTTTCTTTACTAAAATGTAGAGAAAAGATAGTTGTATAAACAGAGTAAGTTGCAGTGTTCTAGTGAAAATACTTTGTGAGATATTCAAGACTGAATTTTTGCACGTTTTCAAATCCGATTCTAATTCGTTCAAATTTCAAACGTTTATATCTATTTTCGTATTAATCAGATTTTAATGATTTATTTACCGAATTGTAGACAAAAGAAAGATGTAAAAAGAGCACAAAGCTCAATGTTTTTGACATAATAGTTAACGAGTTATTCAAGGTTAAAATTTAGAGATTTTCAAATACGTACAAATTTTAAACCTTTATATCTCTTTCCCTATTTATCACAATCCAATGCTTTCTTTACTAAAATGTAGAGAAAAGATAGTTGTATAAACAGAGTAAGTTGCAGTGTTCTAGTGAAAATACTTTGTGAGATATTCAAGACTGAATTTTTGCACGTTTTCAAATCCGATTCGTATTCGTTCAAATTTCAAACGTTTATATCTATTTTCGTATTTATCAGATTTTAATGATTTATTTACCGAATTGTAGACAAAAGAAAGATGTAAAAAGAGCACAAAGCTCAATGTTTTAGACATAATAGTTAACGAGTTATTTAAGGTTAAAGTTTAGAGATTTTCAAATACGTACAAATTTTAAACCTTTATATCTCTTTTCCTATTTATCACATTTCAATGCTTTCTTTACTAAAATGTAGAGAAAAGATAGTTGTATAAACAGAGTAAGATGCAGTGTTCTAGTGAAAATACTTTGTGAGATATTCAAGACTGAATTTTTGCACGTTTTCAAATCCGATTCGTATTCGTTCAAATTTCAAACGTTTATATCTATTTTCGTATTTATTAGATTTTAATGATTTATTTACCGAATTGTAGACAAATGAAAGATGTAAAAAGAGCACAAAGCTCAACGTTTTTGACATAATAGTTAACGAGTTATTCAAGGATAAAGTTTAGAGATTTTCAAATACGTACAAATTTTAAACCTTCATATCTCTTTTCCTATTTATCACATTTCAATGCTTTCTTTACTAAAATGAAGAGAAAAGATAGTTGTATAAACAGAGTAAGATGCAGTGTTCAAGTGAAAATACTTTGTGAGATATTCAAGACTGAATTTTTGCACGTTTTCAAATCCGATTCGTATTCGTTCAAATTTCAAACGTTTATATCTCTTTTCGTAATTATCAGATTTTAATGATTTCTTTACCGAATTGTAGTCAAAAGAAAGATGTAAAAAGAGCAAAACCCGCAATGTTTGTGACATAATAGTTAACTAGTTATTCCAGGTTAAAGTTTAGAGATGTAGTAAAAATCTATCGAGCAGAAAACGAGATATTTAGTGTTAGTTTGTTTCTGTTCTAAAAAGTGAAAATTTTAACTTCAAATATCTCAAAACTACACGATAGATTTGGTTTATATTTTACCTGTATATGAAGACTACTATTATCTATAATTAAAAAAATTTTAGTAAAAATCTATTGAGCAGAAAACGAGATATTTAGTGTTAAAGTTTGTTTCTGTTTTAAAAAATGAAAACTTTAACTTCTAATATCTCCAAAACTACTCGATGGATTTTGTTTATATTTTACCTGTGTATGGAGACTTCTATTGTCTTTAATTGAGTAAATTTTAGTAAAAATCTATTGAGCAGAAAACGAAATATTTAGTGTTAAAGTTTGTTTCTGTTTTAAAAAATGAAAACTTTAACTTCTAATATCTCCTAAACTATTCGATGGATTTTGTTTATATTTTACCTGTATATGGAGACTACTATTGTCTTTAATTGAGTAAATTTTAGTAAAAATCTTTTGAGCAGAAAACGAGATATTTAGTGTTAAAGTTTGTTTCTGTTTTAAAAAATGAAAACTTTAACTTCTTATATCTCCTAAACTATTCGATGGATTTTGTTTATATTTTACCTGTATATGGAGACTACTATTGTCTTTAATTAAGTAAATTTTAGTAAAAATCTATTGAGCAGAAAACGAGATATTTATTGTTAAAGTTTGTTTCTGTTTTAAAAAATGAAAACTTTAACTTCTTATATCTCCAAAACTATTCGATGGATTTTGTTTATATTTTACCTGTGTATGGAGACTACTATTGTCTTTAATTGAGTAAATTTTAGTAAAAATCTATTGAGCAGAAAACGAGATATTTAGTGTTAAAGTTTGTTTCTGTTTTAAAAAATGAAAACTTTAACTTCTAATATCTCCTAAACTACTCGATGGATTTTGTTTATATTTTACCTGTATATGGAGACTACTATTGTCTTTAATTGAGTAAATTTTAGTAAAAATCTATTGAGCAGAAAACGAGATATTTAGTGTTAAAGTTTGTTTCTGTTTTAAAAAGTGAAAACTTTAACTTCTAATATCTCCTAAACTACTCGATGGATTTTGTTTATATTTTACCTGTGTACGGAGACTACTATTGTCTTTAATTGAGTAAATTTTAGTAAAAATCTATTGAGCAGAAAACGAGATATTTAGTGTTAAAGTTTGTTTCTGTTTTAAAAAGAGAAAACTTTAACTTCTAATATCTCCAAAACTACTCGATGGATTATGTTTATATTTTACCTGTATATGGAGACTACTATTGTCTTTAATTGAGTAAATTTTAGTAAAAATCTATTGAGCAGAAAACGAGATATTTAGTGTTAAAGTTTGTTTCTGTTTTAAAAAATAAAAACTTTAACTTCTAATATCTCCAAAACTACTCGATGGATTATGTTTATATTTTACCTGTATATGGAGACTACTATTGTCTTTAATTGAGTAAATTTTAGTAAAAATCTGTCTAGCAGGAAACGAGATATTTAGTGTTAAAGTTTGTTTCTGTTTTAAAAAGAGAAAACTTTAACTTCTAATATCTCCAAAATTACTCGATGGATTTTGTTTATATTTTACCTGTATATGGAGACTACTATTGTCTTTAATTGAGTAAATTTTAGTATAAATCTATTGAGCAGAAAACGAGATATTTAGTGTTAAAGTTTGTTTCTGTTTTAAAAAATGAAAACTTTAACTTCTAATATCTCCTAAACTACTCGATGGATTTTGTTTATATTTTACCTGTATATGGAGACTACTATTGTCTTTAATTGAGTAAATTTTAGTAAAAATCTATTGAGCAGAAAACGAGATATTTAGTGTTAAAGTTTGTTTCTGTTTTAAAAAGTGAAAACTTTAACTTCTAATATCTCCTAAACTACTCGATGGATTTTGTTTATATTTTACCTGTGTACGGAGACTACTATTGTCTTTAATTGAGTAAATTTTAGTAAAAATCTATTGAGCAGAAAACGAGATATTTAGTGTTAAAGTTTGTTTCTGTTTTAAAAAGAGAAAACTTTAACTTCTAATATCTCCAAAACTACTCGATGGATTATGTTTATATTTTACCTGTATATGGAGACTACTATTGTCTTTAATTGAGTAAATTTTAGTAAAAATCTATTGAGCAGAAAACGAGATATTTAGTGTTAAAGTTTGTTTCTGTTTTAAAAAATGAAAACTTTAACTTCTAATATCTCCAAAACTACTCGATGGATTATGTTTATATTTTACCTGTGTATGGAGACTACTATTGTCTTTAATTGAGTAAATTTTAGTAAAAATTTATTGAGCAGAAAACGAGATATTTAGTGTTAAATTTTGTTTCTGTTTTAAATAGTGAAAACTTTAACTACTTATATCTCCTAAACTATTCGATGGATTTTGTTTATATTTTACCTGTGTATGGAGACTACTATTGTCTTTAATTGAGTAAATTTTAGTAAAAATCTATTGAGCAGAAAACGAGATATTTAGTGTTAAAGTTTGTTTCTGTTTTAAAAAGTGAAAACTTTAACTTCTAATATCTCCTAAACTACTCGATGGATTTTGTTTATATTTTACCTGTGTACGGAGACTACTATTGTCTTTAATTGAGTAAATTTTAGTAAAAATCTATTGAGCAGAAAACGAGATATTTAGTGTTAAAGTTTGTTTCTGTTTTAAAAAGTGAAAACTTTAACTTCTAATATCTCCAAAACTACTCGATGGATTTTGTTTATATTTTACCTGTGTATGGAGACTACTATTGTCTTTAATTGAGTAAATTTTAGTAAAAATCTATTGAGCAGAAAACGAGATATTTAGTGTTAAAGTTTGTTTCTGTTTTAAAAAGTGAAAACTTTAACTTCTAATATCTCCTAAACTACTCGATGGATTTTGTTTATATTTTACCTGTGTACGGAGACTACTATTGTCTTTAATTGAGTAAATTTTAGTAAAAATCTATTGAGCAGAAAACGAGATATTTAGTGTTAAAGTTTGTTTCTGTTTTAAAAAGTGAAAACTTTAACTTCTAATATCTCCAAAACTACTCGATGGATTTTGTTTATATTTTACCTGTGTATGGAGACTACTATTGTCTTTAATTGAGTAAATTTTAGTAAAAATCTATTGAGCAGAAAACGAGATATTTAGTGTTAAAGTTTGTTTCTGTTTTAAAAAGTGAAAACTTTAACTTCTAATATCTCCAAAACTACTCGATGGATTTTGTTTATATTTTACCTGTGTATGGAGACTACTATTGTCTTTAATTGAGTAAATTTTAGTAAAAATCTATTGAGCAGAAAACGAGATATTTAGTGTTAAAGTTTGTTTCTGTTTTAAAAAGTGAAAACTTTAACTTCTAATATCTCCAAAACTACTCGATGGATTTTGTTTATATTTTACCTGTGTATGGAGACTACTATTGTCTTTAATTGAGTAAATTTTAGTAAAAATCTATTGAGCAGAAAACGAGATATTTAGTGTTAAAGTTTGTTTCTGTTTTAAAAAGTGAAAACTTTAACTTCTAATATCTCCTAAACTACTCGATGGATTTTGTTTATATTTTACCTGTGTACGGAGACTACTATTGTCTTTAATTGAGTAAATTTTAGTAAAAATCTATTGAGCAGAAAACGAGATATTTAGTGTTAAAGTTTGTTTCTGTTTTAAAAAGTGAAAACTTTAACTTCTAATATCTCCAAAACTACTCGATGGATTTTGTTTATATTTTACCTGTGTATGGAGACTACTATTGTCTTTAATTGAGTAAATTTTAGTAAAAATCTATTGAGCAGAAAACGAGATATTTAGTGTTAAAGTTTGTTTCTGTTTTAAAAAGTGAAAACTTTAACTTCTAATATCTCCAAAACTACTCGATGGATTTTGTTTATATTTTACCTGTGTATGGAGACTACTATTGTCTTTAATTGAGTAAATTTTAGTAAAAATCTATTGAGCAGAAAACGAGATATTTAGTGTTAAAGTTTGTTTCTGTTTTAAAAAGTGAAAACTTTAACTTCTAATATCTCCAAAACTACTCGATGGATTTTGTTTATATTTTACCTGTGTATGGAGACTACTATTGTCTTTAATTGAGTAAATTTTAGTAAAAATCTATTGAGCAGAAAACGAGATATTTAGTGTTAAAGTTTGTTTCTGTTTTAAAAAGTGAAAACTTTAACTTCTAATATCTCCAAAACTACTCGATGGATTTTGTTTATATTTTACCTGTGTATGGAGACTACTATTGTCTTTAATTGAGTAAATTTTAGTAAAAATCTATTGAGCAGAAAACGAGATATTTAGTGTTAAAGTTTGTTTCTGTTTTAAAAAGTGAAAACTTTAACTTCTAATATCTCCAAAACTACTCGATGGATTTTGTTTATATTTTACCTGTGTATGGAGACTACTATTGTCTTTAATTGAGTAAATTGTAGTAAAAATCTATTGAGCAGAAAACGAGATATTTAGTGTTAAAGTTTGTTTCTGTTTTAAAAAGTGAAAACTTTAACTTCTTATATCTCCTAAACTATTCGATGGATTTTGTTTATATTTTACCTGTATATGGAGACTACTATTGTCTTTAATTGAGTAAATTTTAGTAAAAATCTATTGAGCAGAAAACGAGATATTTAGTGTTAAAGTTTGTTTCTGTTTTAAAAATTGAAAACTTTAACTTCTTATATCTCCTAAACTATTCGATGGATTTTGTTTATATTTTACCTGTGTATGGAGACTACTATTGTCTTTAATTGAGTAAATTTTAGTAAAAATCTATTGAGCAGAAAACGAGATATTTAGTGTTAAAGTTTGTTTCTGTTTTAAAAAGTGAAAACTTTAACTTCTTATATCTCCTAAACTATTCGATGGATTTTGTTTATATTTTACCTGTATATGGAGACTACTATTGTCTTTAATTGAGTAAATTTTAGTAAAAATTTATTGAGCAGAAAACGAGATATTTAGTGTTAAAGTTTGTTTCTGTTTTAAAAAGTGAAAACTTTAACTTCTAATATCTCCTAAACTATTCGATGGATTTTGTTTATATTTTACCTGTGTATGGAGACTACTATTGTCTTTAATTGAGTAAATTTTAGTAAAAATCTATCGAGCAGGAAGCGTGATATTTAGGGTTAAAGTTTGTTTCCACTTCTATAAAGTGAAAACTTTAACTTCAAATATCTCGAAAACTACTCGATAGATTTTGTTTATTATTTTTAGGATTGAATATTTGCACGTTTTCAAATCGTTCAAATTTCAAACTTTTATATCTCATTTCCTATTTATCACTTAAAATGATTTCTTCAGCACATTTAACCTCCGTTTATACTATAGAAAACACGAACCCTTTTTTTTTTTTTTTGCGGGAATAGAAATTTTGGGAGAAACCGCCCTCACTCTCATCATCAAGGTGTGAACAATTCCTGGATCTCATTCAGCGGTTGTTCTAGTTAGATATCTTTGGTTACGTCATAAATATTTCATCTTCTAAGGAAGAAATCTAAGCTGTCTTATTTCTATATTGAAATGACCTGGGCTAGAAAGCAGTAACTGACACTTTTGCATAAATTAAATGAATTCTATGTAATTTGTATTTTTGGGCGAAAGAGAGCAATAAAAAGTCTAAATTCGGAAAGAAATTTTAGATTTACAAACAAAAGACTCATTAAATAATTAGTTACATAAAATTTTAGTAAGGCGGAAGGTTACCACTTTATAATGGGCCACAATAGGAAGTACGCCACCAAATTGAAAAAAACAAAAAACAAAAAGAAAATCCCATGTAATAACAATAACCTATAAATCTGGAAAGATAATACTTTCATTTTCAGCTAAAGAAAGTGAATTCTGATGATTGGGCGGGAGTAAGAAATCAAATTTAGGAGAAGTAAATAAACAATTATTTCCAGACATCTGTTTTAGGGGGGTTAAAAAAAAGCTCTACTGTGGCTGTGTCATGGATACGGCCTTGTCTTGTACGTGAATACGAATATGTAACGGATTATATTTTTTTATATAAAATATTTTTATTTATGTATTTAGGATGAAATCAAGGAAACAAATAATTATTGTGTTACAATATAACTTTATTAATTATAGGTCTGTGATACGAAAAGTACGACACAAATGGCATACAAGATACATCGAGATTTCTGGTAAACGTTAAATCAATATAGGTATTACCTAACGTTGTTGGAGAAGTTTCAATATAAGACAAATTGAACTCGCCGAGCATGAAGTCCGGCAATGAGCGGTTTTGTGAGACATCAACATTAAAGTCTCCAACTATCATAATTGGTATTGTAAGATCAGGCTCGTAATCGGGTATAATTTTAGAGATGATTTTGGAATATTTTAACAACGATCGTAACTTAAATGTGTTTAATTTCTGCTAACGCTGTGCCCGGATGGATATACACACTCCCGAGTGCGAATTTGAAGATGCCATTAGCCTTTTCCGTTTACTAGACAGACATCACCAGCTTATGCGTCTATCATTTCCAAAATTAAATTTCCGAAATGTCAATGTTAACTCTATTACAATCAGTGAAGCTATTGATGTTGCGATATATGGCGACACCACCGGCTTTGCGACTTTTACCATTCGATTGTTCTTGAGAAGCCCTTTCCAACCGTATACGATCTCTGTATTTGGTTTTGGCTTTTCGACGCGTAAAGGCCGGGCATTATACAGTTTTGATAATATTTTTTTATTCTAATACCTTTATTTTATTCACTGTCACTATTTTACACTAATGTTTTATATACAATCGATAGACACGTGACAACAGCTGACGATTAAAACTTAAACGAACATCGTAGCTTCTCAGAGTCAAAAGTTATACTGATTGCAAATCTCGATACGCAGCAAAATTATCTCAAAATGGCGGCGCTTCCCCCTCCACCACTCGCGATGTGTCACAATCCTCGCTTATCGTAATGAATTCTTTGATCCTTTAGCTATCCAGTGGTCTAATTTAATTTTGGATGTAGACGATAGATTCGAAACTATAATGCCAAACTGTATCCCCCGATTTTGTTATCATTAGATTTTCTGGATTGCCACCATATGATTCAAATTTAAAGACGTATTCACGCCAAACTTTTGACGTTAACGAACGCACGTCAGATTCCTTAAGGTTTCCGTAAAATTACGAATTTTCGCTAAATATCAATTAGTTTAATTGTAGTAATAAAACTACTTCAAGGAAAGCAAAGAAAAGCTCTCTAAGCTCCCTCTTAGTAATCCATTTTTATGACAAGAATTTCAATCAAAAGCAAAAATGGGTTAATGCAAGAGATTATCATTTCTGGTTTGCTTTTAACGATATATTGTATTTTCATCAAGATTATTGCAATGGTAATTTGCAGGAAATAGCACTTTAGAGAGAAATCACAGACCTAATTCTCCTTCTCAGAACAGGTTGGTTTTACTAGAGCCCACTCAAAAATTTGCGTCTCAAGTAACTGAATTTGTCATTTAACCACTTATCAGCTGGCAGCGTCATAGTCAGAATTGTTGTCATCAAGTTATATATAGCTGGAGATAGATAGATAGAGAGGGGATGAGAGAGAGGGTGGGAGAGGACAGCTGATTGGAAAAAAATATTTTAAATCCATTCTGTATCATATTCAGAGCACACTAAATCGGTAAATTTTTGGGGTTAAAATTTGGTTTATAACTACATTACTTCCTTTTATGAAGAACATCCTAAGATTACCTGCTTTATTGTGCACTTATGCGCAAAATTAAATTCTTTAAAGTAAATACAAAAGGAGATTATTAGGCGCCACTGTAGCCGAGCGGTTAGAGGCGAGACCTATAAAGCTAACATGTATTGTAGTACTGGGTTCGATTCCCAGGCCTTAGACCTTGGATTTTATTTTATAGTTAATTTATAGTAAAGTATGTTTGGCCTCTGTCCACGACACCTAACTTGGTAGTTGGACGTAAAGCCTGCCGCCTGAAAAAAAATAGGCATTATAGTGAATATAAAGTGCTTAGAATGTACTGAAGAAATCATTTTAAAAGTGATAAAAATAGGAAAAGAGATATAAAGGTTTGAAATTTGAACGAATTTGAAAACCTCTAAAATTTAACCTCGAATAACTCATTAACTATTATGTCTAAAACATTGGCGTTTGTGTCCCTTTTACAGCTAACTTTTGTCTACAATTCGCTAAAGAAATTATTAAAATCTGATAAATAGGAAAAGAGATATAAAGGTTTGAAATTTGAACGAATTTGAAAACCTCTAAAATTTAACCTCGAATAACTCGTTAACTATTATGTCTAAAACATTGGCGTTTGTGTCCCTTTTACAGCTAACTTTTGTCTACAATTCGCTAAAGAAATTATTAAAATCTGATAAATAGGAAAAGAGATATAAAGGTTTGAAATTTGAACGAATTTGAAAATCTCTAAAATTTAACCTCGAATAACTCGTTAACTATTATATCTAAAACATTGGTGTTTGTGTCCATTTTACAGCTATCTTTTGTCTACAATTCGCTAAAGAAATTATTAAAATCTGATAAATAGGAAAAGAGATATAAAGGTTTGAAATTTGAACGAATTTGAAAACCTCGAATAACTCGTTAACTATTATGTCTAAAACATTGCTGTTTGTGTCCCTTTTACAGCTAACTTTTTGTCTACAATGGCAATTAATTTTAAGACGATAATCAGATATGGAATGTGGCCGATCGAATTTAAAATGCAAGCTTCATATCGCCAATCAGTTTCCATCACGGCCTAACAGACAGATGTACAATCTTTAACAACTTTGATACCTTCCTTAACACGCAATTCCTTTCTCATTAGAATATCAATCAACTACCAGATCGATTTACAAACAATGGGTGATTTTTTTTTGCTTCTTATCCATGTTTTATTATTGGGTTCATATTGATGTTTATACCATAAGATGCTGTAAATTGTCTTCAAAGCTAAATGTTGCTCTTAACGTTACACTTACAACATTTGGTTGTACGAAATTGTTCAAACTGTTAACTGGTGGTTAGAATATTAATAAAATCTGCATGATTTCCACTTCCTTTAAAAAGAAATGATGAACACTACAAAAAAGAAAAGTCGATGTATAATAGAATTTTAGACCGGAAAATATGTGTAGGGTTCTTGAAACAGGTTTTAAACACGTTCCACGCAATAGATTCTTGTAAAAATAAAAATAAAGTAGTAAAAAAAAAAGACAGGAACAACAACTAAACTTATAAAGATAATGTAGATTATTACAACCGCTAACTTTTTTAAAAACTCTCATAAACTAGTATTTATGTTCGGAAATTAAAAACAAAAAAGTTTATACCTAATTTTTTACATAGTTTTTAATTTTACTGGTCCACAATCTGGATCTAAGATTCGAAATTTAGATTTCAATTAGATTCCATGCCAAATTGATTACTTGACAAATTATTTTAAGACTCACTTTGGTAATCTAAAATTAAGTGATACGTACAGATAACCTCAACTG
Source organism: Rhodnius prolixus (assembly GCF_049639745.1). NCBI lineage: Eukaryota > Metazoa > Arthropoda > Insecta > Hemiptera > Reduviidae > Rhodnius > Rhodnius prolixus. Next base: position 37,430,212 of record NW_027411582.1, on the reverse strand, counting down.
TTATAATTTTTTAATTAAACTTCAATATTATACAAGAAGAATGGTACCATTGTTAGGAATTGGCCCCTTTTTCGAAAATAATAATTTGGTCCAAAGGGAATCTGGTTTAAACCATAATTTTATTAATATTTTCGTTAAAATTTAATGCCCTGGAGTGATGCAACTATTGAAAATCGAGAGTTAAATGAGCGTTAAACAATCGATTTTTGCACTACTAATTAATTTGTAATCATAATATTGTAATGACAAAAGACGGAAAGCATAAAAATGAGATTAGACACATAGAATTAATATATCATCAGCCTAGAATGTTTTATTGTATTAAACTAAGTATTTTTTTAAAAAAAAAATGCGAGCTTATTTTATTTAATTTTTTGCATTACGAAGTAATCTATAAAGAAAATTTGTTTTTAAGCATAACACAATAAGAAAGAAGACTTGCAAAACGAAAAGACCATTGTAAAAATAATAAAAAGTCTTCCCTGGTTGCTTAGATACTTTATCAACCAACCATCAAGCAATGTCATTCAGTAATGTTATCAAAAAAAGTAACGGCTTACACGAGATAGAACCACAAATAATTCGTTTTTCGCATGAAAGCAAAAGAAATAGAATCGCATCCTCTAAATAATGTAAAAAGATTAGGAAAATTCCAAATTTGGTACTTTTAAAATGACAAGAATTATACGAATTGTCTTTCTCAATGTGCAAACTAACTTTAAAAATAAAACGCTGTTCGCTAAAACAAAAAAAATACCAAAAGACAGTCTAAAAACCTTCATAACCTTAACGTCTCTTAATTCCATCAATTAGTAGGCTTAATTAAGCTATACGTTGTGAACTCGTTGCAAGTAATAAACCAGAAAATAATGTAAAAAATAAAAAAAACCTCATTTTTAAAGTAAAAAAATACCTTAAACACTCATGGTCTTGTGGTTTACAAATCTTGACTGCACTAAATCCTATGAGGAGCACACTGTGGTTCGTCAAAAAAAAATTATATGATCACAAACATGGCCAAAAAATTAGACTAATTCCTTTTTTTAAAACAAAAAGAGCGTTTAAGATCTGCTAAAATTACTTCACGAAACCTGTACTGTGCCGCCAATGAAGCGAAACGGATACTGAATTGAATGAAGAACAGTGAACTGTTCATAAGGCGGGAGACATTCCAATAGATCCACCTTTCTGCTTCTTCGGCTAGTTTCGTTAAGAATCGTTTGAGTTCGTTTTCATTACAATAAGATTGTAACGGTTCAATTTTTCATGATTTACGTTTCTACTATATTACTTTCAAAATATATATTTTTTGATTAATATATATTTTTATAACATTCACTTGAAGATTGAGGTGCGGTCTTAAATAAAAACAACTTTTTTGCTTTATACCAACGTTTCGGTAATTTTTACTACCTTCTTCAGGGTATTATAAAAAAGTTTGTGAAGTTTATTGTAGAGCTAAATTTACTTCAAATTTTGAAATTCCTTAGCTTACTTAATTCTTACTAAATAAATACAATTTGTTAATCTGAACTTTACACTGGTAGTAAAATAAATGGCATTTCAGAAGGACGCCCATTCATTCCCACAGGACTTTCCAAGAAATGGGAGCCAACTCTACCCCTAAATACTTTCAAGAAAGCATCTCCAAGAGATTTCCATGGTAGGGTTCCCATTTCCAATTCAAACACCTGATAACTACCCAGGCTGAAGCGTTCAAGGGCTTTACAATCATCACTTTAAGGCTCCTAACGTTCTCCTAATGTTCTAAGGATGATTCTTTGAAATCAAAAAGGAGAACCAAGCTCTTAAGATTAATTCTAGGTAGAGGGAGAAGTCCATGATGTTCTGGTGTCCAACGCTCCTCTTGTTGTAAAGACCTCCCGGAATAAGCCCCAAATTAAAAAGTTGGAAGTGGCCGAGTATAAATCCATCTTAACCGCCTGGATCAAGGATGGCGAACCTTTTTGAGACGTGGTTCAAATTATGTTCATTTTTTTGTTTTTTAGTACTAGCTCTTGGGTCACTAATACCCATTTGCACAAGAGTTAAGTTTAAAAATTTTAAACTGATTATTTTCAAAACTAAACATCTTTAAAATTCAGTTGGCTTAACGTGGTAAAACGGGACGAAACAAGTGGCTATGGAAGTTTCTTTTTACAAACATAACTGAACAAAACCTTACAAAAGTGAGTATTTTATCTGAAGAAAAATCTAAATATGGTTATTTGCTTTGGGTTGTCGATTTTTTTTTGTAACAAACAAAATATGAGTAAAATTATACATTTTATTTGATATTTTGTAAACACTTTTGCTTTATTTCAAATACTACAAAAGCATTTGTCGTCATTTTACAGTTTTAGAACTGTAATGATCAAACTAAAGGTTATAGATAGCATTTAAATTGCTTTTGTGTCAATGGGTGATTGAAAAAAATACAGATAGAATATAAATTATCCTCAACAATTAGAAAATCTAAATCAATTTGCGTAAACAAACAAATGGTTGTCTAGCAATTGTGGGTCAGTGTCTGACCCGCGGGTCATAGGTTCGCCATCACTGGCCTAGACTCTGTAGGGAAATTCCAGATACCTTAAAGCCTGCAGATGTATTGTTGGTTTAGTGGGTTCAATTCCCGGCCTTTAGGCCTTGGATTTTTATTTAGTTGGTTAATAAAAGAAATTTTTACAGTAAAGTATGTTTGCTAGTCGCCTCCGTCCACGACCACCTAATTGGTAGTTGGACGTTAAGCCCCGCCTAAAAAAGTAGGCGATTACTTTACTACTTTACTTTTTTTTTTTAAGCCAGCAGAAATAGATCTTTATAATTAAGAAATTAAGGAGTAGAAACACTGTAGCCTAGGCTACCGATAGTCTCGTCATTCTGTGAATACTCAATGTTAATTATTCCTTGTAAGAAGATCCTATAAATGCTAACCTAACCTAACCTCAATATAAAAATATTCTCCGATTCTTACTTTAAATCGAACTCAATATTCGAATTTCCTAAATGAACTTGATTAGAACAACTTGAAAAATAAAGTATTTCAACACCTTGGCAACTTTCATGGGTAATAAAACGTTTAATGTCTAAAAAGTGTTCTACATCCCCCCTGTGGTAAAAGCGCAGCGACGATTAAGATGTTCTATGGTATCGTGTGTTTGTTAACTTGGTGTTTGTGCCCTCGATTATAGCGAAAGCAAAGCAGTGGTGAACGATTTTTTTTGGACTAGGCTAAACGCATTTTAATGGGCAATTTGTACGAGTATTAACTGTTTGAAAGTTGAGAGTTCTGCCAAATATATGTTTACTACCTTCTCTGGAATATATACATGAAGCCGGCTGAGAGAGTTGATCGTGTATAGATAGGTAACTTCTATCAGTATGTATTTGTTGCCTAATATTACTTATTTATTTATTTATATATAGATTGATTATATATTTTGTATTTAAAGAAAAATTTCAATAAAATTACAAAAAAAAAAAAAAAAAAGTTAACTAATTAGTTACTTTTGACTTACGACAGAAAATGTAATTTTTACTTCCTCTTACTATATTATTGAGAGGTATTGCAATCGTGCGGATGTACGATTTTGAAATTTCACCGGAAATATTCGTTTTAAGGTCCGTGAGTCAAAGAAATAGTTATTTATTTAACAAGTGTGGAAAGTAGTACTTTTCCTCACACGTGGCAGGGTTTGCAAGCACGAGCGAGCGAAGCGAGGCGAGTGCAAGTGCAAATTGCCGAGTGTGAGGAAAATACTTTACACTCGAGTTAAATATTATATTTTTTCTGCAACCATTAGGGTTATTAACTAAAAAAAAAAAAACTAAACAGGAATCACTAGAATCCATTTTAAATTTCTATAAGGTAACACTATAACCTTTTTAACTGTTATAATTAAAAATATCTAATTATTTATTAAAGTATTATTTTTATTTCTATATTCCTTTCAATTTTTATTCTATTTTTTAATATTCGTTTTTTAATTATTTAGTTACGTTAAATAAGCTTATTAAAGTTTTACAGTAAATATTTAATAACAAAACTTCTTATATCAAGGAAGCACAATAAAATTTTTTCACTCACTAGTGAGGAAAGTGACACTAATGGGAATTTTTCCCCACTAGTGAGGTAAAGTTGGGCATTACACAGCTGATTTTAATTGAATAATGAGAACATTCCTACATGGTTGCAGAAAAAAGTGCTTTTTTTCAAACTTCCTTTGCGTCTACTTTAACACAAAAACAAAAACAAAAAACCACAGGAAGTTCAAATTTCATATTAAGGGGGACCTTAGAACGGATACTTCCGGTGACATCTTGACGAAAATTTGACGTGATCGCATTACTTTTTTTAACTATTAAGAGGAAGTGAAAAAAATCTTTTATCAGGGCATGCAACTACTGACAAAAAGTGCTTCGACTTTGGGAAAACTAAGGTTTTTTTTTTTAAAAAAAAAGAAAAATCAAATTTGACTTCTACCAATTCTTAAATCTAAAGAAATTTTAGTTCTCGAATCGTAATAGTAATCGTTGCATGATAGGTTGCACATATGCACAAAGTGTTACCAGCTCATGGAAAACACCGGATAAATGAGAAATAAAACACATCCTCTCTATCCGCATTGAATAGCCAAGTCGGTTCAAAAAAGATGTAAAAGAAGGTTTCATTAAAGTAGTATCCGCCTACTTTATAAATGGCAAGTCAATCCAAGATAGGTTCAATGTTAATACTTCATTGAATTGAATAAATATATACACAAAATAAATATAGAAGTATAAATGTATAATACATTTCAACCTTCTTAACTAAGTGAAGTAAGAGAAAAGTTAGGTGAGGAAGATTGGAATGCAGGGGGAAAAGGAGAGGAAAAACCTTCACTGATTAACTGAGTAATGTAGCCTTACGTGGGATTTTTCTGGTCCAGGAACGTACTACAATTGGAGATATGCAGTAGATAGATCGACAAAATAAATAGACTAATACATAAATATGTTACATGTAATGTTGTAAAGAATAAGTTAAATATGAGAGTAGGATGGTCCTGTATAAGTCTAGTGGATTGCCAGCATGGTTAAATATGAGTGTAAGATAGTCCTATATAAGTCTAGTGAGTCGTCAACATGATTAAATGTGGGCGTAAGGTGAACTTATTTAGATCTAGTGAGTCGTAAACATGCTGGATTATGAATGAGTGTAAAATAGTCCTATTTAAGTCTTCTGAATCGTCAACATGTTTAAATATTAGTATAAGATGGTCCTGTGTAAGTCTAGTGAGTTACCAGCATGGTTAAATGTGTGTGAGATAGTCCTATATAAGTTTAGTGAGTCGTCAATATGGTTAAATAGAAACTGCATTCATGTTTACAGAAATTGACGCTAGAGTTCTCCACCGGATAGAGTGTAAAGTAAGCTTACCGCCTATTTAATGGCGGCATACAAGGCTACAACATTCCCATTCCTCTTTTATCTATTTCACGATTAAACAATACAAATTCTCAACTTTTTTGTTTCTGTTAACGATAAATGGGTAAAACATGAGGTATTATTCCATAAGAAATATTATTTATCGTATTTTTAAAGGGATTTTTTTTTCTTGTTTAAATCAAAAGTTTATCAAATACCTATGGGAGAAATGTTGGAAAAAAAAATTAAAATTAATTATTTCATTGAAATTATTAAGTTTAAAGTAGTGGCCAATCACAGTGTAGTATGGTGGGCGTGTCATGCCCACCTCTAGTGTAGTCACGCCCACGTCTATGGTTATCACGCCCCTTCCAATGAGAACAAGTCATGGCTGGTCAAAGCTGGTACTTAAGAATGATGCTTTATTATCTTTCACTTAATTTTCTAAATCTTTCATTGTTTTTACTTGTATTTTATTACCTTTTTTTTTTATTTTAGGTATAATATTAATCTAACGTAGATATTGAAAATGAATGCTATAGAAATGTTTCATTAGTTTTCGAATAGTTTTCGCCAATATTGGACAGTTTCACTTTACTTTCCCAAGAAAAGAATCTCGTGTGTACACTCACATGACTTTTTCTTACCGTAATTTACAAATATAATTGAATTTTCTTGTAACTTAGAATTGCGTAATAAAAAACAAAAAGAAGAGATCAAATTAATAAATAATACTGATAGAATGCGACACATTCCATTTGAACTAAACTATTAATTAAGACAAAATTACGAGCCAAACTGACATTTAAGCTTAAGTACACCGCCATTAGATCAGTTTCAAATGAATCTCTTTGTCAAATTCACAGTGAATTACAGAAAAAAGCCTTCCTTTTAAAACTGCAATTCCAGTGTATTGATTCTCTTTCTTCTTAGAAGTTTGAAATTTAATAATTAAATATTTAGGAGGCAGTAAAACCTTAAAATATCTAAATGAAAGTTGAAACGGAAGTCGAACCGTAAGTTGAAAGGTCATACAGCGAGTGATTAAAATTAAAGTTCAATTAAATTCTCAGATTTAATCACAATTTTTTTTTAATTTGATAAACGATTAAATTTGAAATTTAGTTCACTAATTAATTGTCATATGATTAAATTGTATTTTTAATGAGTTAAATTGTAACAAAGTGCTGCTATCTATGAATTTTCCAATTTAGTAAATTTCCAATAAATTACCAAATGTTGATTTTCAAAATTTTATTAATAGTATAAAGTTATCTGGATTTTGTTTTTTGCCTGTATGTTGTAATAATTTACAAAAAATGTAACACAATTTTAATCGTAATTCATTATTAAACGGCCTACATCATAAAAACAGCGGTCATTGGTATATTTAAAAAAAAGAAATATGATTGTAAAATGTTATGTCAATAACCGCAATAAAATATATTATGATAATAAGATATATTGTGAGAAGAAAAGGCACAATATGTTCAACTTAGTGCTAAGCATGTCAGAGTAAGAGATACTGTACTAATGGGTGCGTTGGCTGTAATGTACAAGAAAGGGAAACATATTCAAGGTCGACCACATCACTCTACAGCTGGGCGGCGATTCGTACAAAACTCTTGTTCACCATTCGACTAAAACTATGGTTCGATATTTATTATTTTATATAAAAAAAAAAATTAATAACTTTTACAATCTCTTATTGCTAATAAAAGGGAGATTAAATAAAATAAAAAGTATTGCGACTGAATCAACTTTTCGAAATTAAATTTCAAGCGAAAATTCATCTGCCAACGCCCTCTAAATAAAAAATAAAAAACAGTTTGTAGTGTGCATATATTGTACGTGAGTTTGTGAACAAAATACTTCAGACAAAAAGACGGAGTCTAGAATTAGGGTAAGCCGTAAGAGATGTTTTATATTCGACTGTTTATTCTCTTTTTTTTTTCAATTTTACCAAAAAAAGGGATCAACCATTTTTCAATCTTCCTAAAAAAAACTGTGCTAAAAAACAATTGTCACTTTGAAGTATTTACTAGGGTGACTACATTAAAGTTCCAAAATGTCAGCAAATAAATTAGTGTTCCACCATCTACTAAATCAAGGCTAGAACATTAAAATTGATAATAGGATTCGATATTTAAAAATACGGAAATTCGGTTAATCTGGAAGCGTGACTCACCTTAAGTTGGTTTCTTCAGAACCATCTACTTTGACGAAGTCTACGGTTACCTATCAGAACGTGTTTATCGTTTTTGATTTGCAATTGACTAAGATTCTTTTTTTTGTCGCAAACTAAAAATTTTTACTACGTAAATAGGATAAATGTGACCGATACATATTTGTCTCCTCGCACACTCAGCACAGGGTCTCTCGAGTTATTGGAGTTTTTTGAGTTGAATTTGCCCAATAAAAAATTGAATAGGTTCGGTATAAGTACTAATTTAAGTAGTAAGATAAGATTGGGCTGCAGGCTTTTACGAGTTTTATTAATAATGTTCTAGACCAGTGATTCCCAACCGTTTTTTTTTTTTTTTTTTTTGTCGCGGCGGCACACTTAACAATTTCAAAATTTGACGGTACACTAACAATAAGAAAAGTTTAAAAGTATTTTACTTATCCCACACTGTGTAAAACAGTTTATTCTTCTTCTTCTTTTCGGGGCTTAACGTCCAAACTACCAATTAGATGTCTTGGACGGAGGCGACTAGCAAACATACTTTTACTATAAATTTCTTTTATTAACCATTAAATAAAATCCAAGGCCTCTAGTCCGGGAATCGAACCCAGTACCACAATACATATTAGCTTCGCAGGACTCGCAAATAGATTGTTTATTTTCAATATAAAATAATATTTTACTACAAAAAACAACAGAATATGTTTATTAAGGGATTAATTACAAGTTAGTAATAAGAATACTTTTAATGAGAAATTTGAGCTTGATGTTTTTTGATAATTACAGTTTATATTTGGTCGTATAGATGATAATGGTACTCTCATGTCGTCTTCTACATTTAATACACAATTTTTTATTGAATGCATTTCTAAAATTTAGGCGGCACACTTCAAAACTTTCACGGCACGCAATTCAGTGATTGAGAATTACTGTTCTAGATAGTAGCCAAAAGTATATAAGGCCTAACATATGGATTTGAGTCTTTTGCTTGAAGAATATTGGTTTTAATGTGATTCTAGGGAGGCTGCGACTTCTCTTCTCTTTTATTTCTATTTCTGGGAGATACATTTCTTTCTATTGGGTTTTCGTAGAGGACGCGGCTGTCGAGATGCGATATTTATACTTTCTTCGATAATTAATTTGCAACTGCGGAAAAAAAAGAGTAAGTGTTTCGCTTGCTTTGTGGATTTGAAGAGAGCTTTTGACTCGGTTGTACACGAGAAGTTATGGCACAAATTGTATTCGCTCGGTATTTGCGGTAAAATGTTGCGACTTATTATCAAGATGTATGACTTATCATCAATGGTGGTCTGTCAAGGAAATGAACAGTCCTGTGAAATTCCGATTAGGGAAGGGGTTCTACAAGGGGAGATTCTGAGTCCGTTACTTTTCTCGCTATTTACTTCTGATTTTGTTGATTTTTTTATTTCCCGTGGGGCTAAAGGTATCAACGTTAATCCCACTACAGATCTCCAGTGTATCCTGTATGCTGACGATACCGTTCTTCTGTCTACTACCTGGAGGGAAACCCAACAAAATTTAAATATTCTTAAGGAGTATTGTGAAATTAATTCATTGGTAGTGAACACCAGTAAAACAGTGATTGTTATGTTCCATAAAGGAGGCCGTCTTCCAAAGATGAAAGATTTCCTATTCAACAATAGTAAAGTCGAAGTAAAAGGCAATTACACGTATTTGGGTGTCCCTTTCTCTTCTTCGGGCAAATTTAACACTGCTGCCAAATATCACCTCACTAAATTTAAGGCCGCCAATTCTTCTGTTTTGGATCTCCTGAAGAAAACGCATTCTGAAAGCTGGGAGGCTAAATGCCTTCTTTACGAGTCAATGGCAGAGAGTGTGTTGCTAAATTGTTCGGAAATTTGGGGCTTCCCATACTCCGACGATTTGGAGCGTGCGCAGATGGCTTTTTTTAAAGCAGTTTTGAGACTACCTCCACAAACCCCAAGTGCGTTCATCAGACTGGAAATAGGTCGGAGACATATAAAGCTTAAAGTCGTCAAACGTATGCTAAGTTGGTATGGCACCCTTCTGAATATGGCGGATGATAGGCTACCAGCAAAATGTTTACTGAGATTAATGCAAATTGAAAAAAATTTCGTCCTGCCATTTAATTGGTTCTCAGTCTTGAAGTCCGCCCTTTCCACGATCAGTTTTGACCATTTATTATTAAATAGCGATGTCTCGTACTTTTCTCACCATGTAAACGACATAATTCAAGCATTCGATAACCACTTTTTTAGTAAAGATATTGATTTTGTAAACAATTCTTCCTTCAGTGTATTTTTTAGAAATATTTGTTCGTTTGGCTCTACAGAAAATTACCTCTTATTGAATTCAAATATAGAAAAAATAAGATTAATCGCACAAATGCGTCTAATGGGTAAAAAATTAGGTAGAATTTTATTTAATAAAGAAAGATACGAATTTAACCCTACAAATATTTGCTTGCTCTGTTTGCTAAAAGTTGCTGATGATTTGTTTCATTTTCTTTTTGAATGCCCAAAATTCTCCGCTCAAAGAGACAAATATTTGGTTCAATATGTTTTAAGGTTAAATGCCCCAGTTGAATGTTTCGAAAATCTGTTAAACATTGATAATGTAATTAAACTTGAACATATTTTTTTGTATAGCATCATATGTTTAAAAGAAAGAAAATTATATTTAAACTATTCGGCCTAATTAAAAGATGAATGTTTTTTTTTTCTGTTTCTTAGATTTTGAATTTTTTATAGTAGAAATTTTAATTTAAGGTTATATAATTTCAATTTTTTATTTATTTACATATTTATGTTGTAATTTTAATTTAAACCCTTTTTTGGTTTTTATTTTTTGAGTTAACCTATACATAGATGGATATTGATTTCTGTTTTATTTTTTGTAAATATTGTGACCTCAACTCCATGCCATAAAGATGTATTCTTTTGTGCAAATAAAATGATTGATTGATTGATTGAATTACTGTTCTAGATAGTAGCCAAAAGTATATAAGGCCTAACATATGGATTTGAGTCTTTTGCTTGAAGAATATTGGTTTTAATGTGATTCTAGGGAGGCTGCGACTTCTCTTCTCTTTTATTTCTATTTCTGGGAGATTCATTTCTTTCTATTGAATTGTTACATATTGTAGTCAAATCTTTTTGGTACAAATTTAAAGTTATAAAAAAAAAAATGATACACATTGTGTTAAAAAAAAAATGGAGTTATGTCCAAAGTAAATATCATTACTAAGACTTAAATGAAAATAAAATAAAACCTTTTAAAAAAAAATACTTCTTTTAATTTATGAAAGGATTAAAAGAAACCAAAAGAATGTGTTTTTGTTACTTGATACTAAAAATACATACGATATAGAAAGCTTGCATTACAGAGCGGAACTAGTTCCTACATTATGCGATACAATTTTATATCCTGCCATAGATATTTTCTTTTTCTTAAAGCTCACATTACCATCAGTTAAGAAACTTTAAAGGAATTCGTTTTCTTTACTACTATTTTCACATTTTAAAGAATTATATACAACTCTTTTTTTTGTGTTTTTCGGAAATCGTTGCGAATTTTTCATTTAGAGATTCTCGAAAGAAAATACCCATTGTGTATTATTTTCTGGGAAATATACTTTTCACAAAAATGGTGGGGAAGTATCCAAAAATTTTATGGATCACTTTCGAGATACGAATTGATTAAAGAATCTTTTTGGAGTATATTTTTTTTTTAGAGCTTATTGCTTTGAAAAGAAACACAGAAATCAGAACTAATTTTTTGATTGTGAAAATTTGTACCTAAAACATGCTTGGAAACAGTGTTCCGCGAGTATCTGGTTTTCTGTCCAGTTATTCCTGGCCCCCAGTTCCCTCGGATCTATCCATGCACAAAATGATCACTTAAGGCTGATTTCACTCCTCATTCTCTCTCAAGAACTCATCTTCATAGAGGAATTAGTTGAAATTGTATTTCTTGATAATTCCATATTTGGAGGGGGGGGGATGTTCCAACATGGGAAGCTGGCGTCCACTTTCTGCTGTCCATGGACTATGTCTGTATGGATTTTTTTTTCTCTAAAATCTTTCATCTTTTCTTTTATCTCTCTTACTCTCTTTCAAGAGCACCCTGAGAAAGTCTCTCATCACTTCATCCTCCCACGTTCTAATTAGGGCATTCTCTTCTCTTTTTGCCAAGAGTTCCCCAATCCAATCCCTTGCTCATTACCCAGCAATCTTCCAAAATGATTTGGCATACATTTTTCTGGAAGTTTCATTTTATCTTAGTACTTTATTTATCATGACTTTTTTTAAACAAAAATCCACGCCTCTTGCCGATGAGTAAAATTCTTTCAAATGACAGTATAATATTCTATACTCCTACGTCTTGAATACTCCTAGAGTTATTCTAAATCCATCACCTCTATAGTCTCCTCACATCTTCTCGATATTATTCATATAACTCCATTTTCTTGCAATAATCAATACATTACAATAATAAGCTAACGTCACACATCACGTAATTCCAATATTTATGTATTTATGGTCGTAATCTAATAACGCACAGTACAAAAGTCAAGCTTTACAATGAAAAAGTTTTTTAGTGTATAGCAGATACTACACTTTGATCTTAGCCAAAAGGCCGAGAAATAAAAGCTCAATCGCGGTTTCTTCCGTACTCTCTTTGTTATCGAAGATAAAATCGGATTCTTGGGATGTAAAGAATTATCTGTTTAATTCTCTTGTCTCTAGCGTTCTCCTGTATTCATCAGAGTTATGGGGGCTCCGCTATGCGGAGATTGCAGAAAGAATACCTCTAAGATTTTACAAAAATTTGTTGAGGCTATCTAGAAACACGCCCGACTGTTTTGTGAGACTTGAAATTGGGATTATACATATAATATCGAAAGTTTTTAAACGTACTGTCTCTTGGTGGTTGAAGATCCTGACTATGCCACGCGAAAGAATTCCTCGTATCTGCTATGAAGCGCTTTTAGCAAATATTGACAATGGGAGCATTCCATTCAACTGGGTCACAAACACGCGTAAAAGTTTTATTATTATTGGTGCCGAAAATATATTTGACCAACAAGATATAGATTTCATTTCTAGCAGAGTACCTGGCATTATAACAAGTTTCAATAATCACCTCATCTGTAAGGACGTTGACATTGCGATAAATTCGAAATTTAATTCCATTTTTAGAAACATCAGCAGTTTTGGTTCAAGTGAACAATATATTCATTTTAAATGTAAAATAAATGTGACCCGGGTTGCCTGCCAACTTAGACTGTTTTCCCAGAAAAAGCCCCAACTATTTGTGGATGGGAAAGTATATAAGTTTAACTCAGAGGCGCCTTGCCCCCTATGCAAGGAGGACAAGGACAATATTATGCACTTTTTAATAACTTGTCCAATTTTCGATGTTTTAAGGTATAAGTTCATAATAGAATATATTAATGTGCCTCCATCTAAAACAGTTATGGAAAATCTGTTACCTTTTGATAGTCAGCACCAAGTGAAATATGTTTACATTTATGTATCTAAAGCGTTAAAAATAAGAAGTTTTATTTTGAGTAATTAAGAATCTGATATTTAGGTATTTCTATTACACTCTCATATTTTTATTTAATTTTTTTTTTTTATTTTTCTTTAATTCTATTTTTATGATTCCAGTATTTTTCTTTTAACTCAGTTTGTGTGCATTTATCCTTTTTAATATATATATATAAAATACCAGCAAATTTGTTATTGGGAAGAATTCATGTATGGAAAAAACATGTTAATCTACTTTTGTTTATTTACTTCATTTTGTGATCTCAGTTTATTTGTTTACAGAATAGGTATTTTATTTTGTGATTAAAGTTCTATTGTAAATATATGTTTAGGTCAAACCCCTTGCTACAAATTGTATTTATAAGCAAGTAATAAATAAATAAATAATAGTGTATAGCAGGGGTGGGCCTTTTTCAGGGCCACATAAGGGTATTGGTTTATTACCGAGGGCCGCAAAAGGTTATTGTTTTATTACCGAGGGCCGCAGTATATACATTATGTTACATATATTTCTTTTTATATTTATTTCGGGTTCTTATTTATTAATTGTTTTTATCTATTTATAATACAGATTATTAATTAATTATTATTTATTACCGAATCAACAAAAAAACGGCCTTAGTTACTTCTATGAAATTGCTTCATATCTTCCTTCATCATTTTTTCTATTAAAAGTCAGACGATATAAAAATAATGCAATTACATTCACATTTATATATCCCCATAAAATAAATAACTAGAGAAGAAGCGAAAATCCGTAGCTTCGACGGCGACAACACGCTTTGTGTCGGTGTAAAAATGGCGTACAAAAAGTCGAGTGATCATACAAAGATCATACACTTCGATATCAGTTTATTATAATTCGGAACCTAATAAATCAATGAATTCTAAAAACAAAACAAAATCATTTGCACAAAAGAAAATGTAACAGATTTTACAAAATGTAGAAGAAAACAATAATGGATACCAGTAACTGTTCTTTAAACTTTTATTTTGTAATAAAGCAGCGAAGAATCACGAAAATATTGAACTTAATTGAGAAGGTTGATTCTGAAAATTAGATTTTAAAAGTAAATTTTTTGTTTTCTTTCCTGAGTATTTTTTTTTTAACAGAAAATTTGAGATTCGATGAAAACAAAAAAAAAATCTCATGAAATTGCAGCAATCCATTTTTTAAGTGGATTCAAATTATGCTGTGCCTTATCACCTTCTGAATCTAAAGCATATCCTTCGGCAAATTCAACGATAACTGGTAGGCAATGCGAAAATTCAAATTCTTGTCCAGGTATACCTAAATATGATGAGCCTAGATCACCTTCGGTGCTAGCTAATGAATGGCTTTTCGTGTCACGAACAGTATTTCTGTGAAAACAAAAAAGAAAAAAGAGTGAATATTAAATCAATTTAGAAGAATGATACGAATTGTTTACTAATTCATGGCTGAAAGGCAAATGAAATGAAGTCTTACCAAAAAATCTTCGAAAGTTTGCACAAAAAAAAAAAAGGATAGTCCTGACGTAGGTTATTTGAAAGTTCAAATGAAACCCTTTAGCGTCTGCGCAGTAAATAAGAGAAAAACATTTAAAAAATTCTAGTAAATATTACCAAACATAGCAGCTGGGGTTCGAATTCCAGTTATTTTGTAGGGAAGTCCTTTTGAAAGACAACTACGAGTTCACAAAACTACGTGCTTATTTGCGCGTTTAATTCTAACTTAAGAAAAATTAATGAATTCTTGAATTAATCACTTGCTAGCGATTAGGCTTATTATAAAATGGGCTTTTCCTTAAATGTGGACAATTACGGACGTGTAATTTGTAATATTAATACATCTCTCCCATCAATGCCGCTCAGGAAAAAAATCCCACTTCATCCCTTGGCTCTCTTGGGAATCCTTAGGAAGAAAGGAGAGAGAGAGAGAGATGCCAAATTTGGATAACCACTCCTTGTGCCTGAAATCTCTAGAAAGGGTATATATCCTCCACCTACTAAGCACCTCAACTACACAGGTTTCCTCAGGAAGAAGTGCACACCATCCAAGGCAGCGTTAGTCAGGAAAGATTACTTGCTCTACAGGGATCACTTTTCCTACACCGTTACTCCTGACATCCATTCTTAAGACACGAATCGAATGCAATTAGGTTTGGACTGGGCTAGGTAACAGTGTTCTGGCTACCTTTTCCATCCAATGAAACCTCTCACCCTATAGCAGCACCTGAAAGTGATGTAACCACTCAACAGGTTCTCCAGGGAAGTCCTAGGAAAAGTGAAGGTAAGAGATCACTACTTGCTGTGACAACTTGTGCTTCCCTTCTAAAGCTCTCCAAGATAATCTGCTAACTTTTTTCTGTTGTCTACTCACCCCTTCTTCTCCAAAGTTCTCAGAGAGGATTTATTCTCCTCCGGTTTAAAAAGTCGGTTGTACAGTCAAATCAAAAATAAGAATTGAAAGTCTTGTCGAAATCTTGACTAATTCCATATTTTGGAAATGAAATGAAATATTCTTCCTGTTTAATAAATTATCTATTTATTGCGGTTGCTAAACCCAAATAGTGGCACACTATCTCTGCAGGACATATATTAAATGATTTCAGTATTTTATGCTGTTTGTATTGTTGGGCTGGAATGTCCTTAGGGCCCTACGGGATTTCGATGGCCTTTGGGTCTTCAGCAACGGTTGTCATTAAAGGATATTTCCTAACCAAAATACCAAAAAATTCAACATTATTAATTATTGTGAAATCTGAGAAGCAAAAAGCAAAATGAACAATGAAAGATCTAATTTCAATCTTTAATTCTTATTAGGCATTGGACCTATGCCTTGATTTTGTAGGTCTATATTGTTTTATATCCTAGAGAGATAACAATTGAGTAGTCAAAACCAAAGAGATCATTAAGTTACTTCTGAACATTGATTATCCTAAAAGGCAAGATCTTGCACGTCATATGCTTCTTTCCTTAACACATCTATAACTAAATCTGCCTCCACTAATAAAACCATATCATCCACGTACAGTTATGTTTAATCAAAGGATCCTGCTTATAACTTTCTGCTATTAACGTAAACATAAATCTAACAGTTACTTACAATTCCTTTTCAAGCATTGTTTTCAAGACTTGAGCACCTTTTGCTGTAGAATTATCCTGCTTATTACAGAAAATCAAAACATTCTTGCAATTCTTCATGATGTCCTCATCGATTAGTAGAGTATAAAGATATCTAAAACATAAAAATAGTGAGAATTGTTATTCTGTCAACAACAAAAAACAATAAATTTGAAAAAACTTAATTTTGTGATCATTCTCCAGGGAATGAATCCAAAGTATATAACACTATTTCTAAAAACATATCAACTTTACTTTGTAACATAAATGTGGTAAAACTTACTCGGCAACATCTCTAATTTCTTTATTAAGAGTGAGAGAATCAACAACATAAATAAGTCCTCGAGCAGTTTTCTTATATTCATCCAAATATCGATGTCTTAGTCTTTCATGTCCCGGAATGTCAACTACTTGCATTGTTTTCCCCTGTAAACACACTTTAACGTTAAAATTAAATAAGCTATACTGGGTGTGTGGGACAATCTTTTGATTTATATATTCTCTTTTATTAAAGGAAGAGTTTAATGAAATGTGAGAAGAAATTTGGGTTATTTGCGAACCCACTGGCGAACTCTAGCTCACCTTCAAAGCCCCACACTTACGTTATACAGTTCTTAACTTACACAGAAACAACCCTGCGAAGCTACAAGGGTTTAGAACAGTTTACTAGATTAGGGCTTCGTCTCCCACCATGCAAAATAAAAATTTCATCAAACATGTTAAAAAGCTCAGCATGAATTACTAATACTGCAACACAACCAAATGAACTGTAAATAAAATAGCATTGTAGGGATAACAGAGGACAATTAGTAAAAATTCTTAGTTTTTCGTGCATTTCAGTCACAACCTTGTAATTTGGAATAAGATCGTGTGATACGAGACTTTTCATTTCGTTAATCATGATTATTGTACAAATATAAACCTTTGATTTACTTGTATCATCCAATTCTACATTCTCTTTATTATTATGATTTTTTTTGCATTAATTTTGTGTATACCTTTGACCCTTCTGTTCATCCATCTTCAGCTTAATTTTATTTACTGAGAAATTTTAAACCCCATTTTTCATTTATTACTTAAATATTTTACTTTTATTCGATGTGCGCTGTTAAAGTGTAAGTTAACTTATGTGATACTGCACGTTACCCATACAGAATCGACTATTCTAGACATACAACAAACTACAGCAATTTATTTATATACAGTATACATTTAAATTCTTGATAACAATTACACAAAACGAACCTTTTCTGTTAAATAGTTAGATGAATTGTCCCTGATTGATGTGTGAGTATTAGCAAACATATTGTGAATTAATCTGGTAAATATAAGTGTTTTGCCTGAATCGCAGACACCTGTAATCAATACTGTGCGCCGAGAAGATTTTCCCCATGAGTAAATGAGGTAAAACACTGAAAAATAAAGAGATAAATTATACTTCAAATTGAGATAATTACATACAGATAAAATAATAGAGCATTCTAAGACGAATTATATCAGTTATTTTTTTATTTTTGTTTTTTAAGTAAGGGAATAGATAGATTATTACTTTGAGGGGGAAAAGAAAGAAGATCTAGGCCTCAAACAGACCGGGCCTCTACCCTACCTGATAGAAAACTACTAATTCTCATATTCAGTCTACACTAATAGCGTTCAAACCTGCCATACATGACCATTTCAAATCCTCCTCTTCAATCTTACTCTGTTGACATCAGGTCTGCCGAATAACCTTCATGTTTAATATTTTACGAGCTACACAGCACAGACGGGATCGCCACTACTGGCGGTAGGGTAGTAATTTCTTAAAATCGGCTTTCTACTCTAATAATCTCGGGGGAATCTTATAGCTTAACAAATATCTTTTAGAAAGAGCGTAATTAATTCCATACCTGGCTCCTGGGAGCCGGAATCATATAAATATGGATTTATTATTGAAAATAATTTATCTAATTTGATTTTTTTTTAAAAAAAAAACTTAAATAGGTAGTCCAGAACTTTTTCTCTTTCTTGAGACTGAATTAGTTAAAGAAAATAAAAACATGACAAGAATTAAAAAAAGGTAATTTAAAAAAAAGCTAAAATCAACTTACCTATCGTCAAAAGCACTATACAAACAGCTACTATGAACTGTAATAATCTTTCTTCCATTTTTATAATTAGTTCGTATACTTTAATTAAATTTTCCAAGATTCAACAGTCAACTGAATGAAAATTCAAGATTATAATAAAAATTGACGAATCTTCCAACACATGTCACGTATGGAGTTAACCGTTGACGTTTACCCATGGACACAGTCTACTAAGCTGAAAACATTGAAAGAATAACCTTCCGCAGTGTGAGCTAATTTAAAAAATTAAATTGTTTTTTTTATATTATCAATTTTTTAAATTCTAAAACTCAATTATTTTTTTATTAAAACATGTTATTGAATAATTAATTCAAATTGAAGCATATTTCAAACAAGTTGTTTAAGTATAATTTTAACAGAAATGATTTTGTTAGTGTTTCATTATTATAACGCTTACTCAGTGAGATCGTTTATCTATAATTTTACCATTCAAGAGAAATTTGTTTACAATAACAATTTTTTTTTGAGAATATGTACGAGTATATTGTATTCCTTGATAGGGAAGGTTCGTCCTGAAACGCGCCTTATCGAATCTTATAGTTTCGTTACCGCTATTTTAGGTTACCTCTCTTTGGGAAGTGAGTTTGCAAATGGTATTTAATTTTATACTTTTCTTTTTTTATTTAATAAATAGTTGATATCTCCAATGTTATATTTTAGCTATTTCTTAATGGTGAATCTAAAATTGGAATATAGCAACGGTTTTTGAGAAGTGTTGGTTAATTTTAATTATGTGTTCATTGTAGGGTTAAGTGTGTATATAATAATGGAGTTAAAACTTCACAGTCCAGTTGGGGCAGAACCTATTGTGTATCAGTGGCCACTTGTAATTCCTGGATGTAATGGGCGTAATGGAGCAGCCGAAATCGTTGAAACTATACGATGGGTTTGTGAAGATTTTCCTGAACTTAAGCTTCCAATGCAAAAGAACATTCTTAGTAATTTCGATGTAAATAGCTTTGATAGTATGAGAAATTTGTGTGAAAAATTCAACAGAGCAGTGGATAGCTTAGTACTTTTGAGCAAAGGTACATCTTTGCGTCAAGAGTATACGAGTAAGTACCCATCTCGGGGCCTTTTGAGACATATCTTGCAACAAGTTTATACTCGAGCAGTTTTTGATCCTGAAAAACTTAACCAGTATGAGCCATTTTCGCCTGAAGTATATGGAGAAACCTCCTTTGACCTCATTTCAAATATGATTGATCAGATAAATGTAACCAAAGATGACATTTTTGTGGATTTAGGCTCTGGCGTGGGCCAAGTTGTACTTCAAATGGCTGCAGCAACTCCTTGTAAAATGTCCGTTGGTGTTGAAAAAGCAGAAGTGCCTTCCACATATGCTGAATATATGAATGAAAATTTTCGAAAGTGGATGGACTGGTATGGAAAGAGTTACGGAGATTACCTTTTGATTAAAGGTGATTTTTTAACGGACGAACACAGAGAAACAATTACTTCTGCTTCGATTGTATTTGTTAATAATTTTGCGTTTGGCCCAACAGTAGATCACAAGCTAAAGGAAAGATTTGCCGATCTTAGAGATGGTACTAAAATTGTTTCTTCTAAATCGTTTTGCCCATTAAACTTTAGGATCACCGATCGAAACCTGTCTGACATTGGGACGATTATGCACGTTTCAGAAATGCAACCAATAAGAGGATCAGTATCATGGACAGATAAACCAGTATCGTTTTATTTGCATGTTATTGATAGAACTAAATTAGAAAGATATTTTCAACGACAGAAATGTCCTAGAAATAGGATAATTGATAGTGGGTCTGACGAATCTAATTTCTCTGCATCGGTAGAAAGTTCACCTCCTAGAGAGATAACAATTGAAGTAGTCAAGAATAAGAAACGCAATAAGGAGAAGGAGAGTAACAAGGCAATTGCAAGAAGAAGAAAACAAGAGTTTAATCAACCAAAGAGTAGTAGTAATAATAATTCTGAATACGATGAAGAACCTAGAGTTACTACAAGAAGGGCTTGGTCAGAATATATTGCAAAAGCATTTCCAACTTGTCAAAACTCCTCAGGTAACAGTAATAAGTTAAACAGCAGCAATGATCAAAACAAGAATCTATCTAACAACAATAATAAGAAGAACAACGTTAAAAGTAATAGCCCTATTAGGAAAAAAGAAAGTTCTGACGAAAGACGTGGACGTCCTCCATTGAAAGCAAAACCATTTAAAAAGGAGAAGCCTAAAAAACATATTAAAATAAAAGGTTTAGATCTTTTGCACAATGAAACAATATTGAGCACTGCAACACAAAGCAAAGGACCACCACCTCCAGGTTGTATAGAGGAACAGCTTGTATCTGATGTCCAGCCGACAGAACGAACAGATTCATTGGAAAGATTACTGGACATTTATAGGAATCAATTTAAGGCAGTTGTAGATTTATTTAGTAATAAAAGTTATTGTGATTATTTAAATGAAGAGTTGGCTAAAGAAAGGGAAAGAAACAATAGGCTTTTACAACAGGAAGCTCTTTTGCAAAGCGAGGTGAGCGTATTAGAAAATGTTAAAGATACGTTAACTAAGAGAAGGATGAGAGATTTGGATTTAGAAGAAACGAGCACCAAGGCAGATGTATTAGTTAAAGTTCAAGAAGAATTAGACAAACGAAATGGTCTTACAAATCTATTTTCTACTTTGGCACAATCCATTGAACATGCAAAAGAAGATAATCAAAAACTAGTGACTAAACAAGGTGTCATTCTTGCTGGCAAAAGGTACAATCCTAACAGTCCACGTACTCATAAAAGAATTTTTCAAGAAATATTAATTGCAAATCAGAGAAGGAACAAATTACGAACTGTTTCAACATCACTTCAGAAAGAAATTAGCGGACTAGAGCAAGATATATTAGACAAAGTAGTACATTTATGCGGAACATCTACAAGATTTACTTCGGATTTAAAGAGAGGTGAGGACAATTTATTTACAGAAGTGAAACTGCCTCGTTTGTGACCAAAGACTGAAAAACGAAAATCTTCAAGAAAGGAACAGAAGAGATTGACGAAGATTGTAAACTCTCATTCTTTACTTTCTTAAGAGCCTTTAACTTCATTGAGACGATTAAAGCAATTAGTGTTTTTATTATTGAAAACGTTTTTCCCATTATGAGAGAGGTGCCACCAAAGTTTCCATCGAGGAGTTTTCCAGTGCAATGCACCCAATAAAAGTGAATGTAGAGGAGTCTACTTTGATAATGTTACCATTGAGGCCTTCGGATGGTCCTCCAAAACAGCTTCTTCTTGCATTCTCATTATTTTGAAATGTACATGTGTAGAAACGAATTTATGTACATATATGTATATATAAATGTGAACTTGATGACCTTCTTATTTTATATTTTATTAACTAAGTATAAGGCGATTCTTTTAAAATAGACCAAATTATTAAAATAAAAATACAAAAAATTACTAAAGAAAATTATTAAATAAATAGAGATCTCATGAAGTTTTTAATTTAGTGGAGTTCAAAAAAAGAAGAAGAGATTGTTTGTAATACCCTGGAGTGACAGTTTCTTCCTTAGACTGGAATGAGATGCAAAAATAATAATAACTAACAGCAACTACAAAGACGTAAACATTTTGAGATAAATTTTACTAAAGGAATGTTTGTACGGAGCAAAATTGAAACTGTTTTATGATCTAAATGCAAATAAAAAGGTATGGCAGTTTTATAAGATTTTTTTTTTTTTAAAAAAATATTTGACAAAATAATACTTTTTAAACCAACTATTAATAATTTTGGTAAATTTCAGATTAGTACTCAGAATTAAGGTCCATGTTTTCTAATAGAATTTGTTGTAAATTATTATTTGTCAGTGATTTTAATTCTGAATCTAGAACCAATTTGTTGTGAAAATACTTTACACTTAAATTATAATATAAGAAATGACTGCCATACCTTAACGATATTTGCTTTATCTGCCACAAAAATCAATTAGAAGAAGCTGCCCCACTATTAATCTGTGATAAAGATTATAATCTAGAGCAGTGGTATTTTTGGGGAAAAAAATAAAAATAATTTCCTTCAGAAAGGTTTGATTATAAACTTATTTGAAAAAATTATTTTTATAACTTTTTTTAAATCAGTTTTTTATATTATTTATTTTACTTTTGCTTTACCTTAGAAAGATGTTAAACTTACGCTTAAAATGTAAAAAATTAAAATGCTTAATATCTGAGAGAAATGATACTTTTTGTTTTGTAATTATCTTTTATACAAATATTGGACACTTAAGATCTTGAAGACAACTTAATGTTGGAAACATGACAGTTTAAAGCATAACCTTCCCAATTCAATTTTTTCTGAAAAAAAAAGTTTGCAATAAAAATCGAACGGAGGGAAAGATTTTGTAACAGTTTGTAGAGGTAAATCCAAAATACTCACTATCCTATTCAAGAGAGAAGCATTACTGTGTAACCTATTTTCTTTGTCATGTTGCTTATCATTGTTAAATTAAGCTACAAAATAGTTAATAATTTTAAACTTTGGCCACAACTTAGTCATCTTATGAGGATTATTGATAATTTCAATAAAAAAAAAAATATTTTTTTGTCAATCTTTCTTCCTAGACAGGTTGTCATCAAAACAAAACGAACAAAAAAATTATTGAATTTAGCAATCTTCTAGTTGGATTAAAGAATCAGTCACCAAAAAAGATAAAAACGGTAATCAACCTAGGTAAAAGCTATTGTGTTATATTTTAACTCCCAATTGTTATATTTTAATTGTGAAAGAGCTTCTAAAGATTCTGGGAAATTTGAGTCCGGACTTTGGCCCAAATATTTCAATTCCCAACCTCTCAGAGGTTCTCGATCCATTCAGGCACCAAACAATCGCATGTTTCTCCAGTACCAGAAGGGGGAGCGAATTCTCTCAGGCTTCACCTTCCGAATTTCTTTACATCTGTATCTCCTTTTGAATCACTCCTCACTTGGAAGTTTCAAAGTGGGGACCTAGCGTCCTAGAGAAGGACTAATGACAGGTGATGGTACCCATTCTTACAAGTTCTCTTAAGTTAGCCTTGACTAATAACTCTTATCAGACAACTTATAACTGGACAAGGTTGTGACCAAGGAACGAAAAGCGAAACTCCTCTTCAAGGAAGGAACAATAGAGATTGGCGAAGACTTGTAACTATAACTGGACAAGGTTGTGACTAAGGAACGAAAAGCGAAACTCCTCTTCAAGGAAGGAACAATAGAGATTGGCGAAGACTTGTAACTATAACTGGACAAGGTTGTGACCAAGGAACGAAAAGCGAAACTCCTCTTCAAGGAAGGAACAATAGAGATTGGCGAAGACTTGTAACTATAACTGGACAAGGTTGTGACCAAGGAACGAAAAGCGAAACTCCTCTTCAAGGAAGGAACAATAGAGATTGGCGAAGACTTGTAACTATAACTGGACAAGGTTGTGTGACCAAGGAACGAAAAGCGAAACTCCTCTTCAAGGAAGAAACAGTAGAGATTGGCGAAAACTTGTAACTTCCCAACATACTCGGAGCCCAGTGGTATTTGCACAAGATGTGTGTTTCCAGAGGTACTTTGCGACCATATTGCACGCACTATCTGAAGCAATCAACAACAAGGCCAGACAGTTTACATTTCGATGTCATTGGTAGTCTTCAACCGTATTGCACTTTTTCCAACTAACAAGTTTATTTTTTTGACACGTTGAACTTACTTCGTTTAACTACTACTGCCAATTTTAAGCTTATTTAATTTTTTTTGTGGTTGCTGTTTTAAGGGTATGGATAAAGTTTTTTTAAAAATAAACAGATAATATATGTAGACCAATTAGATTTATATTTACCACTGCCCTAGAATTTTTTACAAATAAAAATTAATAACTAAGACAAAAAAAAAAAATACTGTTTTCAATTTTTTGAGTTTATCTAGTCTTAAATAAAAACTTTGTTAAATTAATTGATAAAAATTATAAAGAAAAAAAAAGAGAAATTATAAACTGCCATTGTTTAAATAAATTATTGTTAAAATAAATTAATTAAACTATGTCATTAGTTTTGTATTAATTTAATTATTTATTTTTGTTGTAAATTTGTGGTAAATAATTGTAATAATAAAAAAAGTCAGTGGACATGAACATTCTGTAAATAAATAGAAATTTATGTAATAAAAATAAAAATGAATAAGTTTTCTTTTTTTTTAACAGAAAAATTGTAAAAATGCTTCCATAGAATCGGAATTGTTTTTTCTGTTTATTGTTAAAAAAAAATGGATTAAAAATAAATTATTTTATTAAAGTATTTGATGTAATCGGTTTTTTATATAATTTTACATTCATTGATTTTTGTTTATTGTTCAAAATTTAAGTATAAAATTAAATTGATTATCTCACACTCACTCACACACGAAAAATGTATTATATTGAAGTGAAATTTAATAAAAATTTAATACTTTGTATTTTTTGTTTTAATTTTTTGGACCTTAGAAAAGAGGACAACGAAAGAAACTCAAAATGAGGACCACTAAAGCAAATAAAAATATTTTTTTGTCCAACTTCATCTAGAAGGAATTATAACTTGTGTATTTTACATAACGCAATACATTGTAGATTGTTTAGTAGATTAAAAATTGATACCGTAAACTACTACATCAAAGCCTATGTTCGCTTCCATGTATTTATTGCATAGGATATAATTTAATGAAATAGGCGCCACAGTAGCCGAGGGGTTAGAGAGCGAGACCTGTGAAGCTAATATGAATTGTGGTACTGGGTTCGATTCCCGGTCTTAGGCCTTGGTTTTTTTATTTAATGGTTAATAAAAGAAAATTACAGTAAAGTTATGTTTGCTAGTCGCCTCCGTCCACGACACCTAATTGATAGTTGGACGTAAAGTCTGCCTGATAAAAATAGGCAATTACTTTACTTTAATTTAATGAAACAATACGCTGTAGTAAAATAGAATATAATTATAGAAGGATAGAAGTTAGAAGATAGATATCTTCTAGGGCAGGGGTCGGTAACACGCGGCTCTTTTATCCAAATTGTGTGGCTCTTCAGCCTGTCCAAAATTATTGTATAGTTTAAAATTGAAACAAATGAAAATTCCGTTTATTAAAGGTATTTTTTCAAAAATAATTTTAAAGTGTTTGAATCAAAATTGAATAGAATTATACAATATCAAAATAAAGTACTTGATTTATATTGTAAGACTGCCGCCTTTTCATTCGTTATTATTTATTTGTTTATTTACTTTGCAATATGTGAAAATAAATGTATAAAACATTTATATGTTATTGAATATCATAAAATAATAATTTGTGATTACAAATTATCTACAGAGTTGGTTACTCTATTATCCTTGCGGCTCTTGGTAAGATTTACTAAAATTATTTAAGGGGAAATGGCTCTCTACTTAAAATAGGTTGCCGACCCCTGATCTAGGGGCAATAGCAGCGGTAATCGGTTCTCGTTACTCAAACAGGTTTATTGTAGCGTCCCTAAGATAGACTAAACCAAGAGCTTACATCCTATACGTTATGTCAATCCTTGCAAGAAGCCCTAAAGTAACTTCTTACAGTTCATAGCCGTGGAGGAATCTTGCTCATGCCCGGCAACGTGGTAGACGAGTTGGAGCGGCGGAGTCTTTCATGGATTATCTTCTGAGTTTGCCGGTATCACGGTTCTGGTTAAGCATATCACTTTGGCGTGTGTAAATGATAGAGTGGTCAATAATTATTAGAGCTCTTTTTAGAGATGCTTAACATAGTAATTTACCGAATATACCCAAATTGGGTACCTAGTTTAAAAGAAAATCTTTAGAATTATTTTCGAGGAAACAGCGAATAACTGTGAGAATCCTATCCAGTAAAATTGCTTTTTCAGATGACTGAAATTTTCATATCGGAAGCTTCAACGATAAAAAAAAAAATGAAAAATCCAAGTGTGCATTTTTATTAATTAACATTTGCAATTTGATTGGCCATCCGGCCCTCTTGAACGCGTATACCTCATTAATCGTTAAGATAAAAAAAAAGTTGCCAGTTTCAGTCATGATATATCGTATTTATTATGTATTTATTTGTATTATCATTGGTACAAACGTTAGAAAAACCAGCAGGTGGTTTCCTAGTCCCAAATGAGAGCTACATATTACATAGCTTACTTAGTTTGAATTAATGCCAGTAGATATCGTGGTATGTTTGATTGTGATTTGCCATGTAGTAGTGTAGGGGGTAGCCATTAATGAGAATGACTAATGCTGAAAGCAACTCGTACGAGACTGGTGCCGTAGTAGAGTGAATGTGAATAGTTTAGCATAAATTTTGGATTTAGTTGAGGTGATGTAGGTGGATTGGTGGGTGTGCAGCATAGTGTTTGGTTATGTTGTTGGTTTTGTCGTTTTAAAATTGTTTTTTAATCAGTAAAAAAAATTAAAAATGGATCTCGGATTTTATTTTAGTTTATTAGTTCTAACATTTTGTTCGACAAGTTTTAGTTTTAATTTTGAAACAAGACTGCCTGTGATAAAGAAAGGTGGCGAAGGGACTTATTTTGGATTTTCTGTAGCTGAACATCAGTTTTCAGAGCAGAATCAAAATCTTTTAAACAATTTGTAAGCATAAACTTCTTAATATATCAACTTGAAAAAAAAGATAATGTAAAATATAATTTATCTGCCTTGACAACTCAACAAGTCTTGTTTTAAAAAAACGTAACTTTTGAAAATCATCTATTTGTCCTTTTTTTGGTACGTTCTCGTATTACAATTGAAAGTTGTTAAAAAAAAAAACTAAATTCCATTTTAAAGTAAAACTACATGAAGTTAATATGTAGGCCATTACGAAGCAACAAAAATAGAAGCCTGCAAGTTTGTTAAATGCTTACTGCTTGCTTGGTAATCAACACGAATAGATAACTTGTTGCCAGCCCTTTTTTCTGTATTTATCTAGGCCGATATTTTGAATGCTTATGTAATGTAGAGAAATGTTTTTATGTGACATCTATATTTAGATGCGTAACAGATGTTTTCTTATTAATATCATTAATTGGACAACTGTATTTCAAGTAGACATTCCTGTTTACTGTTAAATATTATATTTATTCTCATCAGTTATTTGTTCAACTCTCTCTACAATTATTTTCGCTGTATATTTTCCTAATTAATGCTGCTTCTATTGGTACACAAATAGTAATGAAGTCAACAAGGATGTTAATAAACATAACTCTTGGTAGTTAACTGTCTTTGTTAAAATAGAAGTATGTTGCTATCCTTGTAAATTGCTTTGGCATATAAATCTTTTAAATACGCCCTTCAGATTTTTCAAGTTAGTAATACCAAATTTGGAATACATATAAAACACATTTATTACTCTTAACTATTGTCAGTTAGCAATACGTAACTACTCTGATTAGTAGTAAAATTTGAGAAAATATTTTGTTTTTAATGTGGAAGAGAAAAAGGATTTTCTTTTTTTTTTTAATCAATCCGCCGAATATTTTTCCTCCACAAATAATCCACCCATGGATAATGCAGTGATTATTAAGTTAAAAGTTGTATCATTTGCATAGCCCGGTCCTCAATTCTAGAATATCTCTCTCTGTCATTGTTGGATTGCAAAACGTTTAGGAACCAAGCCTTCTAATGTCACACTTGATGTGGCTAGGAGCTGTAGAACCATTTATAAACATTTGGGTATCTTTTCATTCTTCAACTGGGCCTCCCTAAGACTCATATTTTCTCGGCTAGTCTCTAAAATTCATGGGAGCACTGGTGTCCAAATAGAACTCATTTTTATTATGTTCTTCAGGGCTTTTATTTTTCTGAGATATTTATAAGCACTGGAGTTATCTTAGTTTTATATAGACAAGCTTTGCCATTCAAAATTATTGTACTGCAATTCAAAGCAGCATCTTCTTTGATGGTTTTTATTATTTGACCAGTTTCAGCACTAATTCTGATTAAAGGGAAGTTGTTAGATCCTAGAAAGGTAAATGGTTCCAATTGCTTAGAATGAAACAGGACTTCTGTCTTAATTTTTCCTCTTAATTCCTTACTTACAGTTTCTCGTAGATTTAGTTTTTACTGATCAATTGTGTAACTAGGTCCAACTAAGGCTAAAAATTATCCCTGAATCACAGTTCAACTTTATCAAGAGGAATTCTCTGTCCTTCAGGTATCCCCACTAATCCTAACTGTTCCAACAGCATTTCCTACCTAAATAATAACCCGATATTTGTCTAGAGATACGGCAAGAGCAAGTTAGGATATAAAGGCCGCCTCCAAAAATGGATTTTACTTTACCCTTGAAAATTAATGGTACTAGAGAAGTTGAGGGTATCGTTGGCTCTAATATTTTCTCATAATCGATTAATAAATAGTCAGCTTAGAATAATTTTAGAGGGATCCGAATATTGAAGTGCATGATACAGTTTTGGCCTCTTAATATTGTTGTATTTGTACCATAAAGTTTATAAAGTATAATTTGTGTATTATTTTGAACCATATTGCTCCAAAATGATTTCTAATAAGAAGGATAGCGCCGTAATAAATTAGTCCCCTATAAATCCTGACTGATATTACTCTCGCAGCAAATAGTTTAATTTGAATTTAACACTAGTCACTCTAATAGGTCTCGAAATTTACTGTTACTTTACATTTCCTTTAAAAAGACTTTTTAGACCATCCTGTGTGCATTATCATTACAGATTTTATTTCTTTTATTATTTATTCTCCTCACTCCAAAACGGTTTTATCTATATTTCAGAGTTACAAAATGATCAAATTAAGATTTCTTGAAACAGTCATAAAGTAATCGTGACTGTTCTCAAACTGATGATAAACCGTGGCTGATCCGAAACGTCTTAAAAAAATAAAATAATTGAGATAGTTTAGGCTGAATTTGCGGACTGGTTACCCACTATACAAGTTCAGATCACTCTATTATAAAACAGCAGTAAAAAAAAAAAAAAAACTTAACGTAATCATCCTTTCAAAGTTGTAATCTTTATTTTTAGATTATTGGTTGGTGCTCCACTAGATCAGAATCGCCAACCAAAGACGAACAAATCAGGGGCTCTATGGTCGTGCCCTATCACAACACTCTATTATGACTGTGAGCAGGTGGTCACAGATGGAAAAACGGGTGAGTCAATCATAAATATACCATTTTTTATTATAGCAGAACAAAATTGGGAGAAGTTGCTTTCTCAATTGAATTCAATTTTTTCCTCCCAAGTTTTGATTTTGTAACACATATTTCCCAGTTTTTTCCATTCACCAAAAATCATCATGAAAAATTAAATTTTCCTTTAAAATTGGTGACGGTTTATAATTACTTTTTTTTTTAACGACAACTTTAGGCACTTTTATAAAGCTTTGGAAGGGGGGTGGGTTTATTTGATTTTTGTATTTATTTTTTTCCAACTTTGTACTTTTTAATTTATTTTTATAATTAAGTAATAGATTGCCTTTGTTATGTGTTTATTTTAATTTAATTATTTGATTTTGTAGAAATCAGTGGTACATTTTGTTTTTTGGAAATGATTTTTTTGTTTTAATGTTTATAGTAGAGCTAGTAGCTACGAAACCGGAAGTACGCTTTGTTGTGATTTATTACAAAAATACCTAAATAGAAATTCAATTAGACGATTTGAATATTGACAAAGGCATTTTATTCAAATTTAGTTCGCCTAAATCAATTAACTTTATTATATATTTTTTCCTTTAATTTCTCTCATTTCATGTAAGTAATCCACAATTAATTTTAGTTTAAATAAAATAAAAAAAAAATTAAAAATTATTTAAAAAATAAGAATTGCAAGCTCTTGTTCTACTGTCAATTTCCAGAATAATTTATGAGACTATTCCTGTTGAATGATGCACGTTATTCTATGTGTAATTAGTCATTATTATTTTTAAGAAACATTTTATTTTATTTTAAGCCCCTTTTAAATTTTGGAATCAAGTGATAAAACTGCATAAATTTCAGTTTCTTCTTCTTTTTTTTTTTTGTAATAATAGAAACTAATTTAAGTTATTTATAATATTTTACTTATTAATTAAAAAAATGTTATAAATTTTATTTTATTTCAACATGCTTTCGTAGGGTGCCATGAAAAAAAAATTCGTAATTAACTAAAAATGAGCAAACGGAAATAGTTTTAAAATAATTTAGCCCCCCTTATTTTAATTGCTGTATGACGTTAGCAACTATGCAATAAACAGTGTGGCTCTACGAATGTATAGCAGCTGATTACTTCTCTATTTAATTCGAAGTTTTTAGTTAGAGTAACCACAATTCATTATACATATATAACCTTCAACCCGTCTAACCTCCTATTCCTTTTCAACTCAATTTTGGAGCCAAAATCACTAATTAAATAAATTTATTTGCCAAAAAGAGGTTACAACTATTTCACTTCTAAAAAAAATCTAAGTTAATATAGAATTGTTGTTAGTGCGACAGAAACGAAATCGTTTTGCGAAAGCTTGGTTTTCAT
Source organism: Rhodnius prolixus (assembly GCF_049639745.1). Lineage (NCBI taxonomy): Eukaryota > Metazoa > Arthropoda > Insecta > Hemiptera > Reduviidae > Rhodnius > Rhodnius prolixus. Next base: position 37,399,335 of record NW_027411582.1, on the reverse strand, counting down.
TTATCGTATTTATCGCGGCTAGTCACTAGATTTCTCCTAAAGTTGGATTATTCATTAATGACTAAGGAATTGTCCTATTCAATATGAGTTACTAAACACGAACATATTCAGCTTTTTTTGGCATTATATTTTTTGCTTTCTGTAGCAAGATCTTCATCTTTTCAGATGTTTTCAAAGTGAGTATTAAAAATAATCTTCCTGATCTATCATCATCTTCTAATGATACATTTTTTATTTAGCAACTTTTGGTTATCTTATCTTTTCTAGTGGTCTACATTATTATTATTATGGAGTAGTTTTTATGTCATTCCTCTTAATAAATGGGCTCTATTTCTATTTTAAGAAAATACAATTTTCTCCACGCTATATTAGATTAGACTAGGGCGGCCTCAAGGCCTACGCCACTGCGACCCCTTTGGTGTGTATTGTGGCTCCCCTCATTCTAAAGCTCACCCTCCAGACATGTCCGTTTAATCAGACTCTTAATGTTGGAGAGCGACTCCTGGGTAAAGCTCTCACAGGCCTTGGTTTTTCCTCTCCGAAAAGTAACATCCTTAGCCACACGAGCCCCTCACACTGACACAACACGTGCAGTGCCGTTTCCTCCTCTTCCTGACAGAACCTGCTAGGCCCATGCGATGCATATGCTTTCTGAGCCTGCAATGGCCGGGTTAATAGGCCTACAATCATCCTTATAGCCCCACGCGGCCTTGACGGATTAATTCTGCAGTCAGCCTCGGCGAATAGCCTTTAATGAACTCCTTCGCCTGTCTCTGCCCAGTGGTGGCAAGCCACCACTTCTGAGACCTACTGTGCACCCATAAGTTAATTGTCGCAGACTTGAACACACTTCGAAACCCCAAAACAGGGCTCCGGGCCAACGAAGTGTCCCACAGAGCCTTCCCAGGCCAATAAATCTGTTGTTTCGTTTCCCGAATGACCAGGTACCCCAAACCAGAAAGACCTTATTTTGGTCACTAATTTCCTTCAGGGCACCCAGACAGTCCCAAACCAGCCTTGAATTGACCTAGTAGGAACTAATAGCTCATAGAGCAGCCTGGCTATTCGAGAAAATTACAACCTTAGAATTAATAATTCCTCGCCCTTTAATCTCGGCAGCACAGAACCTAAATTGCAGCTAGCTCAGCCTGAAAAAACTGTAGCTAGTTTTCCTAGGCTAACCGAAAAGCTACATTTCGGCTTCACCCTCGTACACTCCCGCTCCTACACCCTCCTCCGTCTTGGAGCCATCCGTGTACCTCCACGCTATGTCTACTCTGGGGTTTGAATGTAAGTCTACCAGCTCAGCTGGTTTCAAGAACCCTAACACTGGGAAAAGCAGAATAATCCTTGTTACGTGTAATACAAGGACGTTGTTTTGTTGCAGCGTTGTTTTTTTTTGACGTTATCACCTATTTTAAGAAAGAAACGACATTGATCTGCGATGTTTTCTGAAAAGAAACGTTTCTAATTACGAAAGCATTGAATAATTTAATAAATTAAAGTGTGTTGTAAATTGTAGTGTTTGAATTTTTAGCTTGAAATGGCACTCTACGTTTTTTTTGCATAATTTAGTTCTATTGTTTATTAAAAATGAATCAACTTTTTAAAAATATAAATAACAATATTTTTTTTATTATACTTTATTTTTTAAAATAATTAATTTTATAAACTTCTCCATTATAGTTTCAGTTGAACATGGGCTTTTCAAATTAAACAAAACAAACAAATAATTAAAAAAAGAGTATTTTTTTTTTTAATAATACACACTAATACTATTTTACCGTCTACTTTCTTTCCAACAGACGCTGAAGGCTATTACGATCCGAGTAAGTTTGAAGAGGTTTCTTTTTTTTTTTGTTTTTATATCCATCGAGGCCTAGTTTGAGCATCAATATTTTTATTTTTACGCATGTCAACTTGCATGACAAAAATTTTTTGTTTCTGCACTTGGAGCATACATATTCTCTTCAGCATGATTTCTCTGACCACGCAACGAGGATTTTTTCTTTCCTTTTCTTCACTGCATAAAATCTGCATTCTTTTTTGTTTTTCTTTTAATTATCTGTACATAATACTTAAAAGTTCAAGCACTCGGGAGGATTTGAATGCATTTATTTTTTTATATTTGTAACAACTAATGCACATACGAGGTGTGTTCAAAAAGTAACGGGAATTTTTAAATTTCGCGGGTTTGGAGAGTCTGATTGTAAAATTTTTTTTTTATTATGTTGGTACACATGCCCCTGAAGTACGATAAAATTTTCAGTAATATTCATTGTTTACTTCTTAAGTGGCAGCCGTTAAGGTTAGACGTGTTTTTCGAGCTTGGCGATTTTTGTTTGTTAAAAAAAATGGATCAAAGAATTTGTATTAAATTTTGCGTAAAAAATGAAATAAAGTGTGTGAAATGTTAATAAAGGCATATGGTGAGTCTGCTATGAGTAAAACAAGGATTTACGAGTGGTATAAGCGTTTCCAAGATGGCCGCGAAAACGTTGAAGATGACGAACGACCTGGACGTCCAAGCACATCAACAACCGATGAAAACGTGAAAAAAGTGAAAGAAATGGTTATGAACGATCGCCGAATCACAATCAGAGAAGTCGCTGATGATGTTGCCATATCAATTGGCTCATGCCATGAAATTTTTTCGGATGTTTTGGGTATGAAACGTGTGGCAGCAAAATTTGTTCCAAAATTGTTGAATTTCGAACAAAAACAGCGGAGAATGGAAGTTGCTCAAGAGTCACTCAATGAAGTCGACAACGATGCGGATCTACTGAAACGTGTTATAACAGGTGACGAAACATGGGTTTACGGATATGATGTCGAAACTAAGGCTCAATCGTCCCCAGTGGAGGCATTCTGGATCGCCAAGACCGAAAAAGGCTCGACAAGTGCGGTCGAATGTGAAGGTTATGCTCACTGTGTTCTTCGATTTTAATGGCATAGTGCATCATGAATTCTTGCCACAAGGTCAAACAATCAATAAGGAGTACTACCTACAAGTTCAACGCCGTTTGCGTGAAGCAATCCGAAAAAAACGCCCGGATTTGTGGCAAAACAATTCATGGATTTTGCACCACGATAATGCACCTGCTCACACTTCATTGCTTGTTCGTGAATTTTTGGCCAAAAACAAAACTTTAACGATGCCCCAGCCTCCATATTCGCCAGACACGGCTCCATGTGACTTTTTTCTATTTCCAAACATAAAGAGAACATTAAAAGGCCGTCGTTTTACAAGTATAGATGACATTAAAAGCGAATCGCTGAAAGAGCTGAAAGCTATCACAAAGATCGAGTTTCAGAAGTGTTTCGAGGATTGGAAAAAGCGCTGGCACAAGTGTATTGTATGCGAGGGGACTACTTTGAAGGCGACAATATTAATGTAGATGAATAAATAAATATTTTTTCAAAAAACGAAAATTCCCGTTACTTTTTGAACACACCTCGTACATATTTATTTATTTATTTTCATCCAAGCACCAGGACGAAAACGAAAAATGCCATGAAGATCTTTTTTTTACTGCACATTGGCAAAAATTGTGTGTTGCATTTCTAAAAACAGAGAAACCTTGGGATGCAACATCTTTATATATAAATATATACATACTTTTAAATTTTAAAACAAATTTTTGGGTTTATTCCTTTAAAAAAAAAAAAAGGGAGTAATTTTCATAACAGTTAATTTGATTTTTTATATATTTACAGTGTGTGCATTGACAATTTTATACTTATGCCTAATAAAATAAAAATTTGTGTTTTACGAGGGATTTTCTAACAGAATTTTTTAGCCTTGCTATGTTAATAAAAATGATTTTAGACCAAGCATCGTTCATTATATGACTGGATTTTTTTTTTTAAATCTAATTTTGGCTTTCTTTTTTTTTGTTTAACAAGAGGGTTGCTTAAATTTTTTTCTTGAAACTATATTTGCCGATTTCTTCATCAAATCATTATCAAGGAATTTTGTAAAAGATGCTAAAAATAAGATTAGATCATTATGATTCTCACTTTTTCCTCGGGAGATTACGTAATCTATGAAAAGATTATATTTTTCATTAGAAATAAGGATTCAGTTCTATTCTGATAAAACAGAAAGTGAATTTTTAGTTCACCAATTTAAATTTTTTAATAATTCTTGAAAGATCGAAAATTATTTTTGTCATTACTGAATGTTTGAAATAAGTTTAAATATTTCAGGAATCTTTTAAGGAGGGCTCTCTTTTTTCCTAAACATTTTTTATTTTTTAATAGATCGCCTGAACTCAGAGGCAAAATTTAGACTTAACATGTATTAGGGAAAACTAAGCACTACGCTGTACAAAGCTCTAAAGTAGCTTTATTGGCTCCTAAAATGTGACAATATTTGGGGGATGTGAGAATTTAATAAGTTTTTTAAGGGGTTGCACATAAGTAAGGGTGAGTTGGTAAAGCTAGAGTTCTAACTGTGGATTCTCTTAAACCCAAATAATAGCTTACATCAAACTATCTCACAAATTACTGAGAACTATCTCTTCTACGTGTATATTGTGTAAGTGTTCGGGGCTTTTAGTGTAACTATTGTTTAAGCTGTTTAATTCCCTCGGGAGCGTCCAAGACTCCTGGAAGATTCCTGCTGCTATTCAGCATATTCTCTTTTGAATCATGGAGACAGCTGCCTTGAATAAGCGTTTTTTTGCAATAACCTCTTAATAATATAGTTGAGAGGAGGATATCTTCTTATATATTTCTAAATCTTTTTTTTTTTTAGAGGAAGGAAGAATTGATAGTTTAGTTGGGAGAGGTTTTCCACCCACATTTGCATTAGTTTTAGTTCCCTGTTACTAGTTGCTATTACTGTTTTTTGTTCCAAATAATTTTATCGCGTGTTCATTCTACTAAGTATTCTACTATTACATATATCGTGAATTTTATTCTATCAGCACAGAAGTATTTTCACGGGGCCTGAAAATAAGTAAAACTTAAGATAATCTGTCCAGTTATTACTTTGCATGCATTTTCCAAATGAAAATGAATTGTGCTTTAGAATATTTATGCACTGTCTGCCCTTGAGAAAACAAATATATATATATATATATATTTTTTATTTTTTTTAAAACTTTATATATATTTAGATGTTGACGATAAAGAATTAGTGGCGCCTATGGATGATGAAATAAAAAATGGACAATGGTTAGGTGTGACTGTACGAAGCGAGGGTACGGATGGTAAAGTTTTGGTGAGTGGTTTGCAATTAGTAATTGTTAAATTATGTAAATTCGATTTTATAAAAATAAATTATGATTAATTATGAATGACTTTGTGATCACAAAAAAAAGATGCTGTTTGTTATCTTTTTATTATTTTGTTATTTGTTCATGACGGAATTATTGCGCAGCTGTGGCTCCTTAATGCTGTGTAAGCCAATAATAACCTACTCGCCTTTACTACTTAGGAAATTTCCTGAAGCTCTTCTGACCAAAGAACAGTTTTATATTTAACATGTTATGTAGGTGCTATCGATTATTATCAATCTTTGGGAGCTAAAACCAAGTATTTTTTTTTTTTTGTAAATTGGATAAAACACTTGGATTCAAGTTACTTAGCTAAACGAAGCCTTAAAAAATTCAACAAATCCTGAAGCTTGCACCAAGAATATTGGATGTCTATAAAAAAAAAAAAAAAAAATCCTCTACACTAATCAAACACTACTTCCAATTGGGTAACTTTTACCGCTGAGGTAAGATTGATCCCATGATAGTATCGAATATTTAGAGCTACCAATAAATTGTCGTCTACTAGCTGGTGAATTCAAACGTTCTCGTATTGACAAAGACCATTCTATTAAAAACCATTTTTTCAGACTCATCGGTACTTAAAACAACAAACTCAGTGAAAATTTGATACAGAAAGTTTGATGTGATCGCAATACTTCCATTTACTAAGCTCAAAGGAAAAGCTAAAACTTAATATATGTAACACAAGAATTAAATATTCCAGGTTTGCGCCCACCGATATATAAAAAAAGGTCCGGAGTTTGTACATGGACGAGGCCTGTGCTATACGCTTACAAATAGACTGGAACATTCTGATAGTATTGATCCTTGTAAAGGTAGACCAACCAACAGGTAAGCTAGCGAACCTCTAAATTCAAGGAAAAACTCTTAGTTTTAAAAATACAATGAAATACTTATTTAATTTCTTTTCTTTTTTTAGAGCCCATGAACAATTTGGGTACTGTCAGGCTGGAACCAGTGGACTGATCACTAACGATACCCTATTGGTAGGCTCTCCAGGACCTTATACATGGAGAGGAACCATATTTGTTCTCAGTATCTTAGATGATTTCCTTAGTCGTGATAAAACTATGTATTATAGTCCTTTGACTGAAGAAACTGCTCCCATCGACAAATACAGTTATCTTGGTCCGTTTTATTATTATTATGATTTTTTTAATTTTGAGTGTTTCTTTACATTTCCAGATATTTTTAAATCAGTTTGATTAATGTTTTAAATAAAACAGGTATGTCTGTAGCTGCTGGTGATTTTTTTGGTAATGGATTAGCTTACGCGGCCGGTGCTCCTAGATCTAATGGAAATGGGGAAGTTGTGATATTCACAAAAGTCAAGCCAGCTGTCACCATAATGAAACCTGTGATGACCCTTACGGGAGACATGTATACATCCAATTTTGGATATGAAATGACCACGGCAGATGTAAATGGTGATAAGTAAGTTAGATTATAATTCATGACTATCTGCAGTTGTAGCAAGTATTGTACAACATAACATTGAGACCTATGATATCTTCCATGTTGTGAATAAACAAATTCTGGGCTGATGCAATGAATTCTCATTCATCGCAGCAGCAATCTACAGCTTCTTAGCTTAAAATTATTGTTCTCCTCAGCAGTATAAAACGGGCATCTTAGGCATCATGATAATATGTGCACTTGTCATTTAATTCGCTTCGCAGAACTTACAATCGCAGCAGCAATCTGTATAGCTTCTTAGCATAAAAATATTGTCCTCCTCAGCAGTATAAAACGGGCAACACTTTACATTCTGAACAGATAACTCGATTAAGATGCATATAGTAAAGAGGATGGATCTCGAACCTCCTTCTTTTCTTTTTGGGGCAGAACTGAAGTAGAAAGAAATAGACGAGATGTCGAGGCCGTACTTCATAGATTGAGCCTGGAGGCTGTACCGATGTTGAAGTATTTAAGTGATATAACGATGAAGTGAATTATAAGAAGCTGTTTTCCAGTGTCTTGCTTTTGGTTATCGCGAAATAATGAAATGAAAGAAAAGAAATATAGAACGGCGGAGTGAATAAGAGCCATGCTTAAGACACATCTGAAAAGTTCAAATATTTGGCCTAATTATGAATATTATAATTATTTTTAATGATAAAACTTAAAATTAATTATTTTATTCATTACAGGAGAGTGGATTTAATTGTTGGTGCGCCCAATTATTTTGATAAAAATGAGGGTGGTGCGATTTATATTTACTTAAATCTTAATAATGACTGCAGTCTCAAATGTCTACCACCTATAAAACTTACTGGTCAGCCTGAATCTAGGTACTTTTTTTATATCGTTTTGATTTTCTTATCAATGTGCTCTCCAAACTTTTCATTTTTTTTGTTTTTTAACTTATTTTTGTAAGGTATGGAATAGCAATAACAAATTTAGGCGATATAAACAAAGATGGTTACGAAGATATAGCTGTTGGTGCTCCTTACGAAGATCTTGGTAAAGTGTATATCTATCTAGGTTCAAGAAATGGAACTATTACTGAACCTTCGCAGGTAATAGCATTTGGTTTTTTAAGAGTTACATTACTTTACATTATATTATTGCAATTAATTTTAATGTTATATATATATTTTGTCAGATAATCCTTGGATCAGATTATAATTTAGAAACTTTCGGATATAGTCTGAGTGGTGGTTTAGACATGGATAATAATGGATATCCAGATCTACTAATTGGTGCTTTTGAATCAAGTTCTGTAGTACTGTTAAGGACTAGACCTATAATTGAATTAACAACTACAGTTGGTCCAGAAACAGCCTTAAGTAGAATTGATCCAAATAAAAATGGTTGTCCGGAAGATCCGCATTCAAATCTTACTTGGTCAGTTGTATAATTTTTTTTTTAAGTAATTACAATTTTTTAATAATTATTCTTCAATATTAAGAAGATAAAACAAGTATTTCGATATTTTTGGATGTAGCTTTACATTTGAAACGTGCGTATCTGTACAAGCTGTGATGAAACAAAGACTATTGGCTGCTGGAACTGGACTTCGTATGAATTATACCCTAAGAGCTGACGTAAATCGTAGAATACCCCGAGTATTCATCGGTCCACAATTCAATGTTAAACCACATATTATGCATAAAGTTATCTATTTACGACAGGATAGAGGTGAACTCAAGCATTGCCATTCAGATACAGTCTACATAAAGGTTTGAATACAATTTTAAATATTATTATATATTATTATAGTTAAAATAATTCATTATTTATTAAAAAAAAATTAACGCGAATTTTGACGTTCTACTCTAAATAAGTTTAAAGTTATTAGCTGTATCCATTGATCAAACATAGTTTCTGGACATTTCATTCACATAATAGCTCATTTTGATTTCCCTTATGATTTGCTTAAGATTTTGTCTTTAGAAATATTTGTAGCTAGTTAAGATGCTTCCGGTAAAAGTTTTTTTTACTAAGATTATTTTTCATGGTAATCAAGTACTCAGTAATTTGAATTCTAATACTTGTATATATTCCAAAAAAAGGACGACACTAGAGATATACAAACTGCGGTCGCCATGCGCCTTAGTTACACCATGTTACAAGATGTGCCTGTACCACCTAAACCCGGTGATCCATTGCCTAGAATGGACAATTTTCCAATCTTGAATCAACAACAGGCTGATAGAGTTGTCCGAGCAACGTTCTTAAAAGATTGTGGTGAGAATGATATTTGCGAAAGTCAGCTAACTGTAGATGCATCATTGGATCTACCTCTTTCAAGTTAGTATGATGTTGATAATTATTTCTGTTTTAATTGGTATAAATAATGATAAATGTGTAAATCGTTAACGTTTTTTAGAACCTGGAGGTAATAAATGGGATTTGATACTTGGTGAATTGAAGGAGTTTTTATTAAACGTGACTGTACACAATTTGCAAGAAAGTGCTTATGAATCATATCTAGTGATTAAACATTCTCCTAGTGTCAGTTACATTGCGCAATTGAAGGTATACATTTTGGCAGACTACATAAGTTATGAATTTAACAGGAATAATTCTCTATTTCTAAATATTTAATCGATTCAGAAAGTCAAGCATTCTTGTAGATTCATGTCAGTGGAATTTCAGGTTTTTGGTCAGCTTCGAGCTTTGTTCGAGTGGCTATTTCTGTTCTAAAGTACACATCTACCGAATCCAGGCCGATTTATGTACATATTCCCGTAAATTTTACTTCCGCGCTCGCATTGCAAATGCACATATCACACTGAAATATTCTCATAAAACGGAATCGGAGTTTTTAGGGCTTGGTCTAACCATTGGTATTAAGGATTTCTTTAATCATCAGGTCCCTTAAGTTCTCCTGTTTAAAAGCGCAAATAGTAATCCAAAATGATAAGAATAAATGTATATTTTTTTTAAAAAAAGTTTCCCTAGTGGTCAGTGTAACAAACCCTCTTTGAAAAGAGTAGATACTGCAATGGTATTAGATTTTCGTCGTGTGTCTAATCGGAAGTACGTGTTCTGTTGTTTTGAAGTTATTAAGTAAGCACAACTTGCTCATGGAGCATTTGGGCATCCTTATGTGGATGTTTCTCGTCATGTAGGTCATGACGCCCAAAATTTGATGAAGAAAGTACCATTGTTTTTCATTTTTCACAGGGAAAAAGCCACAGCTGTGAAAGAAGCAGTGAAATGGATGTGGTATGTTCATTGGGTAATCCATTCGAAAGAAATGCTGAAGTAAATATTGTACTGAGGTAAGTGGAATAGAATGAGTTCTGCTTTTAATAATCTTTAATCTTCGTCTTTGTTAATTCTTTTCTCTTTTTAGATTTGAACCTTTAAATTCAATTGATGAGGTCAATGAAGTACAATTTGATTTATCAGCAAACACCACGAGCCAGCTTGTGGAGTCTGAACCATCAAAAACACTGATTGCTAAAGTAGTAAGAAAAGCAAAGCTATCAATTCGTGGGTAAGTACCAAATATTCATCTTATAAATCTTATTAAATATGGGTAAGCCCTTTAAAAAAAAAAGGAAGTCGAACGTTGCTTGGATTAAATCACATTTTGTCATTTTGTTTGTTAATAGATCGGCAAGACCGGAAGAGGTAACTTACGGCGGTAAAGTTCGTGGTGAATCTGAGATGAAATACAAAGATCAACCAGGTTCCAGGATTAAACATGTTTATGAAGTTTATAATAATGGACCATGGCATGTGAGCGGTTTGGAAGTACATGTTGATTGGCCATTCCAAGTTGCGAACAATAAGCCACTAGGAAAGTGGTTATTGTATTTAGATGAGGAGCCAACAGCTGATGGTAAGCGCACTTCCTCCAATTTTTACTTTGTCCCTTTTTCTTTTTGTTTTCTCGTCATTCTCGTTTCTGTATGAAACAGAGTATTCTAGAAAAATTGCTTAATTCTTTAAACAAATACTGTTAAGGTGTTAATTCTTTGTTTTATGAATTTTTTGGTTCATACTAAGTTTTATATTCTTCCATTTTAAAGAAGTTCATCAAGGAAGTATGTATGCTTGCAAAACTGGGCTACTTAAGCAATTTAAAAGAATTTGCCACATATATTATATAATCCATATTTTTTCCAGCGGAAGAAGGTGGTGCATGTTACACACATACAAATCAAGTGAATCCATTAAAATTACTTGAGAGAGCACAATTCCTTGGTGGTACAGATAACAATGGTAATACTTCCGCCAGTCCACAGTACGCACGATTGCGTAGAAAAAGAGAAGTAGAGATGATTGTTAGAAAAGATTCAGATAATATTGTTCGTATGAATTGTAAAGCTGGTACAGCGAAATGTATCAAGTTTCATTGTGTATTCTACAAATTAAGTGCTTCACAGTCGGCGACGCTAACTATTAAAGCAAGGTAATGTGTAATTTATCATTTTCTGTACATGGACAGTCATTTCTTTTCATAATAAATAAATTTTTAATTTTAATTATGTTTAATCCATCTTTCAGATTATGGAATAGTACTTTAGTAGAGGATTATCCAAGAGTTAAAGCGGCTGAAATTGCATCTAATGCAAAAATTTATGTTCATGCACCTGGCTTAGTTATTACTTCAAAACCTAACGAAATTGAAGCGAGGGTAAGAATGGAATTTACCAAATTAAGTTCCTTTTTTAAACTAAAACTTCATTTGTTTTAAGAATCGGTGGCTAGAAAAATTTTCTAACAATTTTAGAACCCAATCCGGCATTCTTTGATAAAAACTCTGCAGTCTAATCAATATAGTTTGGGGAACGAATACACATTTTGCTGACAATCACTATATTTTAGTAAATCACAAAGTATAAAACTGTAAAATCCTGAACCTCATAAAAAGGAAAGCTTTCTCCGACTGTAGCCTAACGAATCTACAGAACAGATCTAAAGCAACAAGGATTCATTAATTATTACATTATACCCAAATTATCCAAACTGCCTAGGTTCAAAAACTATGAGTAAAAAATCAGTTTTCTGGATCTTTTCTGTACAGAATCAATAAGAGATCTTCACCGCAAACTGCAGAGTGCAATTAAGAAGAAGAAAACCTCGAAACATATAATAATAATATGTTCATGATATTTAAGAGAATGAAATGCTCAATATCTATTCAAGTATTTAGAACAGTACTTGACTTTTCGGTACGTCTATTTCACGTTCTGCAGTGCCACATTTATGTAATTCAATCCGTATATCTCAGGATCACAGTACTGCCACCGGGACTGTAAAGATGGAGGTTACTTCCTAGGTTATAGAATAGGTTCAGGATGGAAAGATGTAAAAAAGATATTTGGATGCAAGTTGGGAATGTCTTAGATTTTAGATTGTAATATTAATGATATTCATTGTTAGAAGTAAATGTCTTTAGCTTGTTGGTCAAAAAAAGAGCTTATATCTGCGGAAAAGAATACTAAACTTTTTTTTTTTAATTTTAGGCTGTGACCGTTGCAAAAGTAGGTGGATTCCCCGAACAGCAAGTCACGGATGGTGTTGAATTATGGATGATCCTGGTTGGTGTTGTGGCCGGGCTGATACTTCTTTTACTTATGGCCTTACTTTTATGGAAATGTGGGTTTTTCAAAAGAACCAGACCAGACCCTACACTTAGCGGAAATCTGGAAAAACATAATGACGATTATGATTACTGATTGATTTCATTTTTAAAGTAAGGTTTTTTTTTTTAATTTTATGTTCCTCATATCAGTTTTAATTTTTACTGATAAAAGTGAATAATCTCTAAAACATGTCTAAGTAAGAATTTTTTTAAAATTTATATTTTATATTATATTAAAAAATATGAATAGTTTATGATATAAAAAATAAGAAAAATCAGGGTTCGTGTTTGTATTAAATTAGTGCCTATTCTAAGTGAGTCAAAAGCAGAACAGTCAAAATACTAAAGTTGCTCTTATTCACTGTTAAAGTCGTTTTAAGAATTTTTTCTTTTACAATTTAACTTCAAGAAAGGTTTTCTCGATTATAGTAATTAAGATACTACACTTAAATAACTTCGCCTTATCCATTCGTAGATAAGTTATTAAGAACTTTACGAATAGGATGAGATTTTGTCAACACGTAGGGTCTAATCTTTTTATATAAGTCCATGATAAAGGGCTATTTTATGTTAGCTGGGAGTTTTTAATCAATAATTTTTCATACTATCAGTGCACGAAATATTTGAGAGGTATTTTTTTATTAGTTTTATGAAACATAAAGTTTAACTATAATCTTCTTTTTAGTAAGACAACTGAATTAAAATAGTTACTGCCATCAAAATAAGTTATGAGAATCTAATCAAAGCGGTATTACGTGTCTAAAACCTCGAAATAGGATGTATGAATGGACAATTGTTCTATACATTTGACTTTTCCAAATATTTCTCTTGTTAAACGCGAATAATGAAAACCCCTAACGAAGAGAATCGAAATCAAATGCCTCAATCCATTTTAGCTTTACAATTCTTGAAGCTAAACCCTTCAGCGGCTCTGCCTCTCCATTTATCCTATAATCCTCCATACTCTAATCCCTGACATCTTTAGAAAGCAGCTGAGTCTGCAGAAATAATAATATTTTTTTAAAAAAATCCCCAAACTGTGTGTTTTTATTTACAATAATTTTAGAAAATAATCTAGTTTTCCCAGGTTTAATTACGAAGTACATTATTAAATGACTTCTTGCGTTTATTTTTATTTCTTTTAATATTTAGGAAAAGTACAAAAAAAAGCATCAGTTGTACTTATTTGGAGCTTAACAATGGTTTAATGTTTTTCATTCACTCAGTTAATAATTTGGTACATCGTTAATATTTAGAAAGTATAAAAAAATTAATTAATAATTAAAATTTTAAATTAATCACTAAAAATTTTAATATTTGAAGACTTGTTTTTAATTTTAAAAAAGAAAATCTAAAAAAGAAAAAGAAACTGGTATGAGTAGTTGTAAATATTTGTAAATTTATCCAGGTGGAAATAGAAGACGAAGTTTTTATTAGAAAACAAATTTTCAACAGAACAAATTAGAGAACAAAATTTTATGTCTAATTTTTCTGTGGCGCAATTTTGGGGAAATTAGTTTTAAGAATCACAATGGGGATGGACTAAATATTTTAGTTTTTTTTGGTTACTTAATAGCAGTAAATTGTTAAATTAACAATTTATTTAAAAGTTATTCTTAGAGTTGTTTTTATTAAATGTTTTGTTGTATGATTATAAAACTTCTGGAAAAAGAAAAATTGAAGTACAGATCCATTTTCTCGACTAAATTAACAAAAAAAAAAAAAAAGTTTGTTTTAAGTTAGACAGATCAATGTTTATGAAAGAAAATTAGAAATATATTATTATCATTCGAAGAACAATTTTCAGCCCGAATTTACGATTTGTAGCGATGTTTTTTAAAGTGCGAAGCTCTGCTGGAACTATCTTACTTCTCTTGGCAATCAATCCTTCTAGAACTTGAACTCCTTCAATATCTTGTTTTGCAACTATTCCTTTTGCCTTCTTCTTCTTAATCTTCAGTCTTCAAATTGTCGTATCTGACGATCAAAAGGCAATAATCGCTGACAATGAAATAATTTTTACCAATAGAAGACGATTCATTTCCTTCATTAACTCTAACCAGCCTTCCACATAACTTGAAAAAAACCTACTGTTAGAAGTGTAGTTAGAAAGTAAAATACTAATTCCAGTAGTAAGTTTTGGTTGTCGACGATCCGATTTACGGTTTTGTGACGAAAAAAAGTAGGAATATATAGGCTTCGTGACCGTAAATTATTAAACTAAGGATTAAAGATTGGCGAGGAATCGGTCATGTAAAAACAACTCGTCTTTTTGCCAACGTTTCGACAAATATATTGTCTTCTTCAAGGCTTGGATATTACAAATATAAAAATACAATTTTTTTTTTTTATGATTTAAGGCGCGATAACATCTCAGGTTATTAGCGCCCGGAGCTTTTTTTTCAGTGCACTGCCGGCCTCCGGACAGTGTTCTCTCGTTACAGACAACCCAGTGAGCTGTAAGTAGCTCCTAGGAAGAGAAATCTAAGGGTCAGCAGCTGGATTCGAACCCGTGACCTCCGCGTGGGACTCCAGTACGCTAACCGCATAGTTAATCCCTTCCCTACAAACAATTTAGAGAATCAGTAACATAGAAAATCAGTGAAAAAATGCAGTAATATAAAAAATAAAATACAATAAATTCTTTATAATTATTGGAAACTTACGTGGGCTATGCGGGTTGGTTGAGTTACAGAAACCGATTCCTCGTCAATCTTCAATCCTTAGAAAAATAAGTAGCTTTATTAAAACTTATTAAATTGATTTCAACTTGAATCTTGCTCTACACAAAATAATTTTTTCAATTACAGATTTTGAGAAAGATTGTTATTGCCTACTTTAATGAAATTGTGATAACAAATACCTTCTTGACTAGTCGCAAGTGTTGGTAACTTCCTTCAATTATAATTCTACGCGACCATTGAAAAAGGCAATTTACTGCTTAATTTTTTCGAGGTGCCAAGTTTTGACTGAATATTTTGTAAACCTATATAGGATTGTACATCATTTTCTTAAAAACAAGACTAATTTTCGTGAAAAACAAAAAAAAAACTTGCTTAAAAAATCCCAGTCCCTTTTAATGTGATTTTTATAAAAATGTTCGTATTTTTTTTAAGCTTTAATGTTTTTTGTTTATTAGTCGCTTTTTATTATAGATAAGTTATGATTATAATAAGAATGCCTTATAATTATTATTCTATGATTATACTGCCTTATTGTAGTTTTTAGAATTAATTATTAACTAAAGAAGAAATCTAATTGAAAAAGAATCAAAAACTTTCAATACCTAAACTAGTTGTTTGGGACCTTCACAACTTCATGTTTTTTAAGTATTTTGAATTTAAATTTAAGTTTTTTGGTAATGTCAAATTTATATTTGAGTGTAGGTACTTATTTTCTTATTTAATGTACTTACTTGTATATACATTGTGCCTTGTTATAATTGTTATAGTATATATTATAGATATTTAAGTTTTAATTTTTAAGAATATCAAATGTGCCTAGTATATTATGTGCTAACTTTCCATTACATTTAATATTTATAAAGTAAAATATAGTTGTAACAAGTACAATCTGATAGTGCCAGAATGTTCTTTAATCTTTAAGAAAATGTAAATGATTTCTTACAGATTAGTTTATCTATTTTTTTTTTGTTTTTTTTTTTAAAGAAATAAAATTACAAAAAAAAAAAATTAAATTTTTCTATGTGATACAAATAAATTGTTGATAAAAATCTGTTTTTCATTCTCTAAAAGTAAACCTGAGATCAAGTGCTGCTTACTCTTGTATTCCCTTATCAAAAACTTACAGCTTTAAAAGTTTTAAGTATAAGGGTTGAGTAAACGACATAAGGTACATTAATCAGCAAATAAACCCAACATTTCGTAAGTGATTAATTGATCTTTTTTAACAATTGATATCATTTAAACGCATTTTCCGGTTCTAAACACTGACTAGAGAGCACTTAGGAGGGAAACGACAAAAACATTTTCTCGTATTCATTTTGGCACTCAAACTTAAACTGAATTGAGATAATTTCTGTACTCATTTTAGATGAATAAGAGTAGTAATAACAATGTTAGAAAGTGGTTTCCTAGTCCCAAATGAGAGCTACATGTTAGATAGCTCACTTGGTTTTAATTAATGCCAGTAGATATCGGTGTATGTTTGATTGTGATTTGCCATGTAGTAGTGTAGGGGGTAGCCATTAGCAATAAATGACTAATGCTGAAAGCAACTCGTACGAGACTGGTGCCGTAGTAGAGTGAATGTGAATAGTTTAGCATAAATTTTGGATTTAGTAGAGGTGATGTAGGTGGATTGGTGGGTGTGCAGCATAGTGTTTGGTTATGTTGTTGGTTTTGTCGTTTTAAAATTGTTTTCTAATCAGTAAAAAAAATTAAAAATGGATCTCGGATTTTATTTTAGTTTATTAGTTCTAACATTTTGTTCGACAAGTTTTAGTTTTAATTTTGAAACAAGACTGCCTGTGATAAAGAAAGGTGGCGAAGGGACTTATTTTGGATTTTCTGTAGCTGAACATCAGTTTTCAGAGCAGAATCAAAATCTTTTAAACAATTTGTAAGCATAAACTTCCTAATATATGAACTTAAAAAAAATTGTAATATTTAAAAACATAATTTATATGCCTGACAAATCAACAAGTCTTGTTTTAATAAAACGTAACTTTTGAAAATCATTTGTCTTCTTTTTTTTTGGCTACGTTTTCGTATTACAATTGAAAATTGTTTTAAAAAATACTAAATTCCGTTTTAAAGTAAAACTACTTGAAGTTAATATTGTTGTCACCTCCCTTTTGGGAACAAAAGGAAAACACAAGAAAATTCGAACGACAACCTTTATTAATTACACTCAGTAAAATCAAAACACAAAAATACACAATATATCTTTTCTCGTTCTACGCCATATTACACACAGTAAGTCACACGTACACCCTCTCTCAAACAGTGTTGCCACATATTCGGCCATCCTATGTTCTAAATTGGCCTCAATTTAGGTCGTAGTCCTGGAGGCCCTTCTCCATCGTTTGTGCACCTTCAAGGGTGATGTTCTGGAGCCTTCTTCCTGTGCATCGACCCCTACCTCTCCTTGTTCCTCTTCTATGTTTATTCCCCTATCCTCATCATCTCTCTCATTTACACGAATTAGGTCCTCATCATCTTGTCCGTCTATCACGGGCTTCCAAATTTTCATGTCACTGGCGTGAACTGAGGTAGCAAACCGTCGTCCCTCTTTATCTTCCAGGTCAGTTACTGTGTATGAATCTCCTCCACGTGCAGCAGTAACAACCATCGGTCCTCTATATCGTGGTTGGGTCTTCGTGGATACTCCAGTGTGCTCCATTGCTCTCCTAACAAACCCTAGGTCGCCTCTCCCAATGAAGTCGTTTCGCATGCCATCATGTCAAATTATTTTCATGTATTGCTGGCCATCAACCACTTTACTTCTAATATCATCCTGTAATCTTTCGGGTCGGTTGTACTCGGTCTTCAGGAACTCTCCCAAACCTGAATCTATACTGGGTAATCGTGGATGGTAACCGTGCAAGGCCTCAAAAGGTGATTTTCCGGTAGCTCTGTTGATATTAACGTTGAGGGCTATCCTCACATTCTTCCTTTCTATTGTCCCAATCTGTACCATCTTTCTTTAAGGTTAATGATCTAATCACGGGTAAAACGGTTTTATTCACTCTCTCCACCATCTTGTTGGCCCTTCACTCCACCATAACCTTGGTAGTAGTCCTCGAATTGTTGCCTGGTGAAATCTATTCCTCTGTCGGATACGATCATGTCCGGTATTCCTCTTTCCATCACTAGCTTCTTCAGGCATTTCAACGTAGTCATGGTTTTCACGTCCTTTACGGGGTACAGTCTCACGAAACGAGTGAGATTATCAGTGACGACCAGAAGGTGTTGGTTGCTTTTCCCACTCTTCACGAAGGGTCCTAGGTGGTCCGCATGTAAGATAGCGAACGGCCTCTACCCGGGTGCGATAGGGTGAAGTTTTCCTCTTTTCTTTCCTTTCTCAAGCTTCACTTCTTCATTCGACTCATTTCTTATCATTGTGTAGAAAGTTTCTTCTCCAACAACGGTTTCTACAAGATTGATGCTAGCTGGTGGTAGATTAACATTCTCATGTACCATAATAACTTACTTTGTTGATGCTGGTAAATCAATCTGATACTGGTTTTTGAAAGGATCCTCTTCTCGGTAACCAATTTTTAAAATACCATCAACACTGCAATAAGCCACTTGAGGTTGGTCTAGCCAACTGCGACTAATTATCGGAGTTCGAGCACGGCTATGAGGAGTCAGACCTCGTAAATCCTGACTGATATTACTCTCGCAGCAAATAGTTTAATTTGAATTTAACACCAGACACTTTAATAGGTCTCGAAATTTACTTTTATTTTACATTTCCTTTAAAAAGACAATCCAGTGTGCATTATCAAGTTTACAGATTTTCCCTCTTTTATTATAAATTCTACCCACTCCAAAACGGTTTATCTATATTTCACCGAGTTACAAAATGATCAAATTAAGATTTATTGAAACAGTCACAAAGTAATCGTGATTGTATTGCAATTGTTGAAAAGTAATTGATGATAAACCGTGGCTGATCCGAAACGTCTTAAAAAAATAAAATAATTGAGATAGTTTAGGCTGAATTTGCGGACTGATTACCCACTCTACAAGTTCAGATCAGTCTATTATAAAACAGGAGTAAAAATCATCCTTTCAAAATTGTAATCTTTATTTTTAGATTATTAGTTGGTGCCCCACTAGATCAGAATCGCCAACCAAAGACGAACAAATCAGGGGCTCTATGGTCGTGCCCTATCACAACACTCTATTATGACTGTGAACAGGTGGTCACAGATGGAAAAACGGGTGAGTCAATCATAAATATACCATTTTTTATTATAGCAGAACAAAATTGGGAGAAGTTGCTTTCTCAGTTGAATTCAATTTTTTTCCTCCCAAGTTTTGATTTTGTAACACATATTTTCCTGTTTTTCCATTCACCAAAATCAACATGAAAAATTAAATTTTCCTTTAAAATTGGTTATACTTTATTTTTTTAAATAATTAATTTTATAAAATTCTCTATTATAGTTTCAGTTGAACATGGGCTTTTCAAATTAAACAAAACAAACAAATAATTAAAAATTAGTATTTGTTTTTAATAACACCATTTTACCATCTACTTTCTTTCCAACAGACGCTGATGGCCATTACAATGCGAGTAAGTTTGAAGAGGTTTCTTTTTTTTTATATATCCATGGAGGCCTAGTTTGAGCATCAATTTCTATTTTACGCATGTCAACTTGCATGACAAATTTTGTTGTTTTTTTTCTGCATTTGGAGCATACATATTCTCTTCAGCATGATTTCTCTGGCCTTGGGCAGTGATAGTGCACGGTTGTCTCTTTAACGCTCTGTATGTTTGTCGATTTTCTAAGGGTGTATTGCCTTTGTTTTAACCAAAAATAATCCCAGTGAATCTGTGAATTACTTTGCTTATGCTGATGCAAGTAAATTTGTCGTTTATTTTGTGTTAGATTCTTTATTACAGAATCTAATTGAATTCTAGTTTTACTGTGCTTAGTTATCAAGTTACTGTTTTTTCGTATCGTGAGTTCATAGTTCAGTTTTCGGTGCTAGTAGTTTCGTCAGTGAAGAAGAATTAGTTGGCAAGATATCCACATGGCAGCGTCTGTGGTAGAACTACCAGCGAGCAGTGGGGTGAGTGCTTCCCTTCAGATAATTCTTGCTCGGCTGGACAAGGTAAGTACCGATATGAATTCCATTCAAAAAGACTTATCTGCGTTTAAACTCGAACACCAGAGCTCGTCAAAAGATATTATTGATATCAAAAAAGATGTCAATATACTATCTCTTAAATTCTCCAAAGACATTAAAAAAGCAGGCAAACATATATTGGAAATAAAAAACGTCAATATTAAATTGAATAATAGAATTATTGAACTACAAAGATCTATTATTGAATTCTTCCAACAGTCGTACCAAAGTATACTTAAAATTGACAATACACCTGAATTGCCAAATGAAGATTTATTTTCTATTTTTGAAACTCTTTCGAAAGATATTGATTTTGATAGAGAAGTTATTGATAGTATTTACCGCGGTCGGATTGGAAGGAACTCCAGTCATCCGCCAATATTTGTTAAATTTATGAAAACTTCTATAAAGATCAAGTTTTCTAATTATAAGCAAACTAAATAAGAAGAAATTGTCTCTGAAGATTTTTGGCCTTAATGCATCTTCATTAATTTATCTGAATGAATATTTATCGCCGCCCAGCTTTAAAGTTTTTAAAGAGGCTAAAGTTTTATTGAAGGAAGGTAAATTGTATCGATTATGGACTCGAAATGGGAAAGTAATGGTTAAATTAGCTGAAAATGCAACCCCAATACATGTTCGTTCATCCAGAAGACCTCCAAAGATCTGACCACATCGCAGATGGGAAAACACAAACTTGCGTATTTTGAATTGTTTGGAACTGATACAGATTGTGAAGGATACGGATACATCGGCACAGTCGGGAGCTTCAAAGACTACGAAGAAGAGGAAAAACCGTGAAGACTGCCCATCTCGTACTTCATCAGGTCCTTGTAACACTTTTTTTTTTTACTAAAGCGCCGAAAAACCCAATAAATTAAGTTCTGAAGGAAATATTGTAAGTAGAGGTAATGTTTTGAATTTTGGTTTTTGGAATATTCACGGTGTTTCCACATTAATTTTCTTAAATAATGATTTGGCTAATCCGCGCGCGGTCAGAAGGCCAAAAATAAAATAAATAAAAAAAATGATCAAATTAGTGAGAGGCTGTAAAAGTTTGATATTCTGGGCTTAAGTGAAACATGGTCAACCAAGGATTGTAAGTATATATTTGCCTTTTTTAGATAATAATTGCGTACATTTTGTTTGTAAAGCCAAGAAAGATTTTCAGAGAGGTAGAACCAGTATTGCTGTTTATGTTAAAAAAAGTGTGTTCAATAATATTGTCTTAATTGAGTCTAATGAAAACTGAATTTTCCTGAAGATGTCATTTTTATCTGGCTTATATTTTCCGCCTAATCTGAATTTTAATGTGATAGTAAAATTTATTAATGATTAAATCAGTCCGGTAGGACAGTTGTATAAGGGTTGATCGTCAAAAAAACTGCACGAAAAAGCGTAACGTTGAAAAACATCCAACTTTGACAATTTGTTTTCTCTTTTTCTATAAAAGATAAAATTTCCAAATTTTCTTTAAAATAAAGGGCATATCCTTATTTATTTCGTAATAGCATAGATTAATTAGTTTTCCTCGGAAAACGATTCCAAAAATGGGCAAAAACAGCATTTTCACAACTTGGTCTTCTTCTTGCTGTTACCTTTTTTGTAAACAACGAAGCGCCCAAACGCGCTAACCGATTTTCATGAATGAGGTGTCATTCGATTTGGAATTTTATGTAGATATGCCTTTTGGGGGTCTCGACTCTGTACTTAGTAAGGGGGAAGAGTTAGCTCCATGTATGTGAGGCCCTCTCCATAATTATTATTACTAATAACTTTGTAAATCTTTGCCCGATTTTGATAAATTTTGGCAGGATCAAAGGGTTAGAGCTCCCCCTACGTAACATTAAAGCGACGTTTCGCTCTTGCATCTATCAAGTGGAAGTTTGGCAATCGTTTCAAATTATCAAATGAATTTTCTGTGTGCGTATGTTTGTATGAAGGTGATTTCTTCTTCAAAGACTTCTTCAAAATGGACAATTTAATGCACGATAGGTTAAGCTTCCCTCAAAATGACATTCAAGGGTAACGAGCGGCCTGAAAAAATTCTGTTGCTTTTTATGATTAATATTGGCTTACTCAGTTTACTTAATAAGAGAATCATTGTAATCATGCTGTTTTTTGGAATTTGAGTTTAAGTGAAAATATCCGTTTGAGTCCCTTCCGACGGAAATAGTAGTTTTCACAAATTGGTTTCTCTGTCTTCTCTTTCTCTCTCTCTCTCTCTCTCTTACCGTTTGAGTGTGTGTGTGTGTGTGTATGTGTTACTCAAATATCAGAAATCGCAGAACGTTAAATTTTTTTAGCTTAGATGACTTAATAAGGTTTTAGTCAAAATCGGTCAGCCGGATGTATCACTTTAATGAGTAGATTTTCCAGTTAGTTAGGAATTTCTTGGAAACTTGTACAGCAAATTCGATTAAGCGTACAGAAGTAATTCTAAACTTATTAGAGTTAAATATAACAAACGTGCCAAGTTTGTAGAATATTTGTGAGTTTAATTTAAAGAATAAGATTAAGAGGAAGACGTGAGAGTGTTGCTATAAGATTTTTTTTAATAGAAATTATTATTTCTGAGAAAGTCTTATTCCAAAAGTTGCGATAAGAGAACTTCAGTTTAAAGTGTTTGTATTATTTATTTGTATTTGTTGCTGATAAGAATGAGTCAATATTAATAAAAATTGAAATATTTCCAACTTAAAAAAATTACCCTTTAAAGTTTTATCTTTTATTGGAAAAAAACAAAATTTTTTCTTTGTTTTTCGAACCTAAAAAATATTTTTTTTTTTCAGAGTCGAAGAAAACATTACGTTAAGTATTTATATTTAGTATTCGTTATTTATTTCTAAATACTAAATATTTTATATTACATTTATAGATATGCCTTCTAAACACCGGAAAAAAAGCAAACAATTAAACAATTTAGTAACGGGTATTAGACAGACAATTGACAGCCCTGCGCTGAGCTCGAAAATTATGCTGTTGTGATTCCAGCCGCCACTAAGCAAGAACGGCATTACGTTAAAAATCGCTATGCAATAATAGAAAAACAGAGACAATAATAATTTAGGACGAAAAGAAATTATAAAAAAGAAACAGAAAGAGTACAATTTGTAACATAAAGAAAAAATTAAAGAGAAACAGAAAGAGTATGGTTTAACTCATAGAGAAGAAATACTGAAGAAAAAGAAAGAGTATGGTTTAACTCATAGAGAAGAAATACTGAAGAAACAGAAAGAGTATGATTTAACTCATTGAGAAGATAAAAAAAAGAAACAGAAAGAGTATGATTTAACTCATTGAGAAGATAAAAAAAAGAAACAGAAAGAGTATGATTTAACTCATTGAGAAGATAAAAAAAAGAAACAGAAAGAGTATGATCTAACTCATAGAGAAGAAATACTGAAGAAACAGAAAGAGTATGATTTAACTCATAGAGAAGATAAAAAAAAAGAAACAGAAAGAGTATGATCTAACTCATAGAGAAGAAATACTGAAGAAACAGAAAGAGTATGATTTAACTCATAGAGAAGATAAAAAAAAAGAAACAGAAAGAGTATGATCTAACTCATAGAGAAGATAAAAAAAAAGAAACAGAAAGAGTATGATCTAACTCATAGAGAAGATAAAAAAAAAGAAACAGAAAGAGTATGATCTAACTCATAGAGAAGATAAAAAAAAAGAAACAGAAAGAGTATGATCTAACTCATAGAGAAGATAAAAAAAAAAGAAACAGAAAGAGTATGATTTAACTCATTGAGAAGATAAAAAAAAGAAACAGAAAGAGTATGATCTAACTCATAGAGAAGATAAAAAAAAAAGAAACAGAAAGAGTATGATTTAACTCATTGAGAAGATAAAAAAAAGAAACAGAAAGAGTATGATCTAACTCATAGAGAAGAAATACTGAAGAAACAGAAAGAGTATGATTTAACTCATAGAGAAGATAAAAAAAAGAAACAGAAAGAGTATGATCTAACTCATAGAGAAGAAATACTGAAGAAACAGAAAGAGTATGATTTAACTCATTGAGAAGATAAAAAAAAGAAACAGAAAGAGTATGATCTAACTCATAGAGAAGATAAAAAAAAAAGAAACAGAAAGAGTATGATCTAACTCATAGAGAAGATAAAAAAAAGAAACAGAAAGAGTATGATCTAACTCATAGAGAAGATAAAAAAAAGAAACAGAAAGAGTATGATCTAACTCATAGAGAAGAAATACTGAAGAAACAGAAAGAGTATGATTTAACTCATTGAGAAGATAAAAAAAAAAGAAACAGAAAGAGTATGATCTAACTCATAGAGAAGATAAAAAAAAGAAACAGAAAGAGTATGATCTAACTCATAGAGAAGATAAAAAAAAAAGAAACAGAAAGAGTATGATCTAACTCATAGAGAAGATAAAAAAAAGAAACAGAAAGAGTATGATCTAACTCATAGAGAAGATAAAAAAAAGAAACAGAAAGAGTATGATCTAACTCATAGAGAAGAAATACTGAAGAAACAGAAAGAGTATGATCTAACTCATAGAGAAGATAAAAAAAAAAGAAACAGAAAGAGTATGATCTAACTCATAGAGAAGATAAAAAAAAGAAACAGAAAGAGTATGATCTAACTCATAGAGAAGAAATACTGAAGAAACAGAAAGAGTATGATTTAACTCATTGAGAAGATAAAAAAAAGAAACAGAAAGAGTATGATTTAACTCATTGAGAAGATAAAAAAAAGAAACAGAAAGAGTATGATCTAACTCATAGAGAAGAAATACTGAAGAAACAGAAAGAGTATGATTTAACTCATTGAGAAGATAAAAAAAAGAAACAGAAAGAGTATGATCTAACTCATAGAGAAGAAATACTGAAGAAACAGAAAGAGTATGATTTAACTCATTGAGAAGATAAAAAAAAGAAACAGAAAGAGTATGATCTAACTCATAGAGAAGATAAAAAAAAAAGAAACAGAAAGAGTATGATTTAACTCATTGAGAAGATAAAAAAAAGAAACAGAAAGAGTATGATCTAACTCATAGAGAAGAAATACTGAAGAAACAGAAAGAGTATGATTTAACTCATTGAGAAGATAAAAAAAAGAAACAGAAAGAGTATGATTTAACTCATTGAGAAGATAAAAAAAAGAAACAGAAAGAGTATGATCTAACTCATAGAGAAGAAATACTGAAGAAACAGAAAGAGTATGATTTAACTCATTGAGAAGATAAAAAAAAGAAACAGAAAGAGTATGATCTAACTCATAGAGAAGAAATACTGAAGAAACAGAAAGAGTATGATTTAACTCATTGAGAAGATAAAAAAAAGAAACAGAAAGAGTATGATCTAACTCATAGAGAAGATAAAAAAAAAAGAAACAGAAAGAGTATGATTTAACTCATTGAGAAGATAAAAAAAAGAAACAGAAAGAGTATGATCTAACTCATAGAGAAGAAATACTGAAGAAACAGAAAGAGTATGATTTAACTCATAGAGAAGATAAAAAAAAAGAAACAGAAAGAGTATGATCTAACTCATAGAGAAGATAAAAAAAAAGAAACAGAAAGAGTATGATCTAACTCATAGAGAAGATAAAAAAAAAGAAACAGAAAGAGTATGATCTAACTCATAGAGAAGATAAAAAAAAAAGAAACAGAAAGAGTATGATTTAACTCATTGAGAAGATAAAAAAAAAAGAAACAGAAAGACTAGAATTTAACTCATAGAGAAGATAAAAAAAAGAAACAGAAAGAGTATGATCTAACTCATAGAGAAGATAAAAAAAAAAGAAACAGAAAGAGTATGATCTAACTCATAGAGAAGATAAAAAAAAGAAACAGAAAGAGTATGATCTAACTCATAGAGAAGAAATACTGAAGAAACAGAAAGAGTATGATTTAACTCATTGAGAAGATAAAAAAAAGAAACAGAAAGAGTATGATTTAACTCATTGAGAAGATAAAAAAAAGAAACAGAAAGAGTATGATCTAACTCATAGAGAAGAAATACTGAAGAAACAGAAAGAGTATGATTTAACTCATTGAGAAGATAAAAAAAAGAAACAGAAAGAGTATGATCTAACTCATAGAGAAGAAATACTGAAGAAACAGAAAGAGTATGATTTAACTCATTGAGAAGATAAAAAAAAGAAACAGAAAGAGTATGATCTAACTCATAGAGAAGATAAAAAAAAAAGAAACAGAAAGAGTATGATTTAACTCATTGAGAAGATAAAAAAAAGAAACAGAAAGAGTATGATCTAACTCATAGAGAAGAAATACTGAAGAAACAGAAAGAGTATGATTTAACTCATTGAGAAGATAAAAAAAAGAAACAGAAAGAGTATGATTTAACTCATTGAGAAGATAAAAAAAAGAAACAGAAAGAGTATGATCTAACTCATAGAGAAGAAATACTGAAGAAACAGAAAGAGTATGATTTAACTCATTGAGAAGATAAAAAAAAGAAACAGAAAGAGTATGATCTAACTCATAGAGAAGAAATACTGAAGAAACAGAAAGAGTATGATTTAACTCATTGAGAAGATAAAAAAAAGAAACAGAAAGAGTATGATCTAACTCATAGAGAAGATAAAAAAAAAAGAAACAGAAAGAGTATGATTTAACTCATTGAGAAGATAAAAAAAAGAAACAGAAAGAGTATGATCTAACTCATAGAGAAGAAATACTGAAGAAACAGAAAGAGTATGATTTAACTCATAGAGAAGATAAAAAAAAAGAAACAGAAAGAGTATGATCTAACTCATAGAGAAGATAAAAAAAAAGAAACAGAAAGAGTATGATCTAACTCATAGAGAAGATAAAAAAAAAGAAACAGAAAGAGTATGATCTAACTCATAGAGAAGATAAAAAAAAAAGAAACAGAAAGAGTATGATTTAACTCATTGAGAAGATAAAAAAAAAAGAAACAGAAAGACTAGAATTTAACTCATAGAGAAGATAAAAAAAAGAAACAGAAAGAGTATGATCTAACTCATAGAGAAGATAAAAAAAGAAACAGAAAGAGTATGATCTAACTCATAGAGAAGATAAAAAAAAAGAAACAGAAAGACTAGAATTTAACTCATAGAGAAGATAAAAAAAAGAAACAGAAAGAGTATGATCTAACTCATAGAGAAGATAAAAAAAAGAAACACAAAGAGTATGATTTAACTCATTGAGAAGATAAAAAAAAAAGAAACAGAAAGAGAATGATCTAACTCATAGAGAAGAAATACTGAAGAAACAGAGAGAGTATTGGGGTTTAAAAAATGGTTTAACCACTGAAAATAAACTAGACTAAAAATGATTAAATACGTGTTTTTTATTTTTTCGAAATTTCCCGCCGCTAAAAAAAAAGAAGTGGGTGGAGCATATAACTCTGGTCACTCTGTAAAGTATATATTTTTTTTAATAAAATGTTTTTATGTTTTTAAAACTTTATATATTTAGGTGTTGGCGATAAAGAATTAGTGGCGCCTATAGATGATGAAATAAAAAATGGACAATGGTTAGGTGTGACTGTACGAAGCGAGGGCACGGATGGTAAAGTTTTGGTGAGTGGTTTGCAATTAGTAATTGTTAAATTATGTAAATTCGATTTTATAAAAATAAATGATGATTAATTATGAATGACTTTGTGATCACAATAAAAAAGATGCTGTTTGTTTTCTTTTTATTATTTTGTTATTTGTTCATGACGGAATTATTGCGCAGCTGTGGCTCCTTAAGGCTGTGTAAAGCCAATAATAACCTACTCGCCTTTACTTCTAAGGAAATTTCCTGAAGCACTTCTGACCGAAGAACAGTTTTATATTTAACATGTTATGTAGGTGCTATCGATTATTATCAATCTTTGGTAGCTAAAGCCAAGTACTCTTTTTTTGTAAATTGGATAAGACACTTAGATTCAAGTTACTTAGCTAAACGAAGCCTTATAAAATTCAACAAATCCTGAATCTTGCACCAAGAATTTTGGATGTCTATAAAAAAACACAAAAAATCCTCTACACTAATCAAACACTACTTCCAATTGGGTAATTTTTACACCGCTGAGGTAAGATTGATCCTATGATAATATCGAATATTTAGAGCTACCAATAAATTTTCATCTACCAGCTGGTGAATTCACACCAGCAAAGACCATTCTATTAAAACCATTTTTTCGGATTCATCGGTACTTAAAACAACAAACCCAGTGAAAATTTGAAGCAGAAAGTTTGTTGTGATCACAATACTTCCATTTACTAAGCTCGAAGGAAAAGTTAAAACTTAATAATAATAATGATAATATTTGTTTATTTTGTTTTTACGAGTTCCTCATACAAATGGAGTTGAATGACAAAACAGAATACATTTCTAGAAATATAAATACAAAATAAAATATACAGGGTGTTCATTTTAAGACGGCTCAAATGCATTTCATGCTTAAACGGTTAATCTGAGAGAAAAATGGTAGGGGAAAAATTTGTTGCCCGTCACCTCTAGTTTCAGAATATGTGACTTGATTTTAGATTTCTGCCCGCATACGCGGCTGATGTGCGTCCAAAAAGTGAGGGTTTGCAGTGGACCCCCCTTATCATATACACAGTTTTAAAGAGTTATGAAAGATACCGGAAACCGCAATTCGATATCTTCAAAATTAATGGTGCTAGGCCATTTCAAAATCTGGATATTTATTAATCATATTTCAATGTTTTAACTTGTTATCAAAGAGAAAGAAGAGCACGCGATAGGTCATTTTTATGTATTTTTTCATCCCTTTTTGTACTAAAAATATTGCCAAGGCAGTAAAGCTAGTATTTTTCTTAATATCGGGAAATAAGTCGTTTTCCGAGTGATTTTCTAAGCAATAATCAAATGTTAAGAGCTTTAGATGATTGAAGAAGTAGGTGTGCGATTAGAACTTAATATATCATCGTACTATAATATTTTCCCATTTAGAACAATATAATTGTAGCCCATTTTGATGTTCTTTCCCTCTTCTCTTCCCTGTCCATAAAACTTATAAAGAACGCTTCTCTCTCCCCTAATTATTTTCGGATAACCTTCAGAAAGAAACAAATGTTCTCCTTTTAAATTCAATCTCTTATGAAAGATTTCATTTCTCTTTTTCTCTGATTTGAACCGAATCAAAAAAGGTGGTTTGATAGGCTTGTTACCTACCAAGCGTACGAATAAATGTTATATCATTTTCTGAACAAGTAACTTCCAATTTAGTTTTAAATATTTTTAAAATTTCCTGCAAGTCAATATTATTGTCATTAGTGTCTACATCTAAGTCAAAAAGTACTAAATTCCTCCGTCTGACCTCTCTCTCCAGCATTCTTATTTCACCAATCAGCCGTTTATTAGTTTTTCTTAATTCAGAATTATCCTCCTTTAGTGATTTCATTTCATTTTGCATTACCTCAATTTTATTATTTGTATCGGTAACCAAACTTTTTATGTCATCAGATTTCTTTGAATTTTCTTCAATTTTCATCTTTAATGAGTTTAGAGCCTCCATAATTTTGTCCATGACTGATATTATTTCAGAATAAAACCAATTACTGAATAGTAAAACGGGTATATTTAAAAAAAAAATATTTTGTTTTACGACTTTAAATTGTTTTTTAAACAGAAATAGTTGAATGAGAAAGATTAGTAAGATATTACCTGAGTAAATGATAATATTATGATTACAGTTCAAAGGGTGAATATTCCAACCAATACGTCTGAAAATACATAAAAATATATCCCCGCTTGGCCACGCCCACAAACCATATTTTATCAAACAGCGCTAAACTTATATTAATTCAATAGTTTTTCTCACTCAAATTAAACAAAAACTGTTCGATAAAATTGTATAAAATCACACCAGATTACTCAACAACACGAGTACTATCTTCACATCAAAATTTATCACACAAGACACATTAGTACTAACTTTATTTAAATAAGAAAGCTAAAAATCAACAAGTAGATATGTTCACTTTATCAAAATTCCCCTTAAACACCTAAAAACTTAATGTATGTGACACAGGAATTAAATATTCCAGGTTTGCGCCCACCGATATATAAACAAAAAAACAGATCAGGAATCTGAACATGTCCATGGACGAGGCCTGTGCTATACGCTTACAAATAGACTGCAACATTCTGGTTGTATAGATCCCTGTAAAAATAGACCAACAAACAGGTAAGATAGCGAACCTCTAAATTCAAGGAAAAACTCTTAGTTTTAAAAATACAATGAAATACTTATTTAATTTCTTTTCTTATTTTTTTAGAGCCCATGAACAATTTGGGTACTGTCAGGCTGGAACCAGTGGACTGATCACTAACGATACCCTATTGGTAGGCTCTCCAGGACCTTATACATGGAGAGGAACCATATTTGTTCTCAGTATCTTAGATGATTTCCTTAGTCGTGATAAAACTATGTATTATAGTCCTTTGACTGAAAAAACTGCTCCCATCGACAAATACAGTTATCTTGGTCCGTTTTATTATTATTATAATTATTGTTTAGTGTTTCTTTACATTTCCAGATATTTTTAAATAGTTTGATTAACGTTTTAAATAAAACAGGTATGTCTGTAGCTGCTGGTGATTTTTTTGGAAATGGATTAGCTTACGCGGCCGGTGCTCCTAGATCTAATGGAAATGGGGAAGTTGTGATATTCACAAAAGTCAAGGCTGTCACCATAATGAAACCTGTGATGACCCTTACGGGAGACATGTATACATCCAATTTTGGATATGACATGACCACGGCAGATGTAAATGGTGATAAGTAAGTTAGATTATAATTCATGACTATCTGCAGTTGTAGCAAGTATTGTACAACATAACATTGAGACTTATGATATCTTCCATGTTGTGAATAAACAAATTCTGGGCCGATGCAATGAATTCTTGAGCAGAATTACTCCCAGGTTCGAATTGTTCTTAAATTTTCTCTTCCTAGACGTCACTACTATACACTATCCGCTAGCCTGCAGTGTATTGGGAACGCTCCAGGCATCCCCAGAAGTTTATATATTTACACATCAACGTGGAGTTTCAGCTGTTTGTTACTCATTAAATAAACTCAATATGCTTAGGCATCTTGATAATGTGTGCACTTGTCATTTAATTCGCTTCACAGAACTTTCAATCACGTAATCGCAGCAGCAATTTGTACAGCTTCTTAGCTTAAAAATAATGCAGCATAAAAGAGGCAACACTGTATATTCTGAACAGATAACTAGGTTAAGATGCATATAGTAAAGAGGATGGATCTCGAACCTTTTTTGGGGCAGAACTGAAGTAGAAAGAAATAGACGAGATGTCGAGGCCGTACTACCTAGATTGAGCCTGGAGGCTGTACCGATGTTGAAGTAGTGAGATAACGATGAAGTGTATTACAAGAAGCTGTTTCCAGTGTCTTGCTTTTGATTATCGTGAAATAATGAAATGAAAGAAAAGAAATATAGTGCGGCGGAGTGAATAAGAACCATGCTTAAGACATATCTGAAATACTTCAAATATTTGACCTAATTATGAATATTATAATTATTTTTAATGATAACTTAAAATTAATTATTTTAGAAGATTATTTTACTCATTACAGGAGAGTCGATTTAATTGTTGGTGCGCCCAATTATTTTGATAAAAATGAGGGTGGTGCGATTTATATTTACTTAAATCTTAATAATGACTGCAGTCTCAAATGTCTACCACCTATAAAACTTACTGGTCAGCCTGAATCTAGGTACTTTTTTTATAACGTTTTGATTTTCTTATCAATGTGCTCTCCAAACTTTTCGTTTATATAAAAAAAACATATTTTTGTAAGGTATGGAATAGCAATAACAAATTTAGGCGATATAAACAAAGATGGTTACGAAGATATAGCAGTTGGTGCTCCTTACGAAGATCTTGGTAAAGTGTATATCTATCTAGGTTCAAGAAATGGAACTATTACTGAACCTTCCCAGGTAATAGCATTTCGTTATTGAAGAGTCACATTACTTTACTTTATATTATTACAATTAATTTTAATGTTATATATATCTATATTTGTCAGATAATCCTTGGATCAGATTATAATTTAGAAACTTTCGGATATAGTCTGAGTGGTGGTTTAGACATGGATAATAATGGATATCCAGATCTACTAATTGGTGCTTTTGAATCAAGTTCTGTGGTACTGTTAAGGACTAGACCTATAATTGAATTAACAACTACAGTTGGTCCAGAAACAGCCTTAACTGGAATTGATCCAAATAAAAATGGTTGTCCGGTAGATCCGCATTCAAATCTTACTTGGTCAGTTGTATAATTTTTTTGTTTTTTAAGCGATAACAGTTTTTTAATAATTATTTTTCAATATTAAGAAGATAAAACAAGAATTCCGATATTTTTTGTTGTAGCTTTACATTTGAAACGTGCGTATCTGTACAAGCTGTGATGAAACTAGTGGCTGCTGGAACTGGACTTCGTATGAATTATACACTAAGAGCTGACGTATACCGTAGAATACCCCGAGTATTTATCGGTCCACAATTCAACGTTAAACCACATATTATGCATAAAGTTATCTATTTACGACAGGATAGAGGTGAACTCAAGCATTGCCATTCAGATACAGTCTACATAAAGGTTTGAATACAATTTTAAATATTATTATTTATTATTGTTGTTCAAATAATTTATTATTTATTAAAAAAAAATTAACGCGAATTTTGACGTTCTACACTAAATAAGTTTAAAGTTATTAGCTGTATCCATTGATCAAACAGAGTTTCTGGACATTTCATTCACATAATAGCTCATTTTGATTCTCCTTATGATTTGTATTAGATTTTGTCTTAAGAAGATACCAATTATTTCAAATCCTGTCCAAATATCTTGCTAGTTAAGAAGCTTCCATTAAAAATTTTTTCTATTAAGATTATTTTTCATTCTTTAATGACCCTGACACATATTACTTAATTTTTCCGACTGGGTTAAAAAAGGCAGTAAAAGAAGAAAGCCTCGGTGCAAGCAATCTCCAATAATCAAGTACTCAGTAATTTGAATTCTAATACTTGTTTATATTCCAAAAAAAAGGACGACACTAGAGATATACAAACTGCGGTCGCCATGCGCCTTAGTTACACCATGTTACAAGATGTGCCTGTACCACCTAAACCCGGTGATCCATTGCCTAGAATGGACAATTTTCCAATCTTGGATCAACAACAGGCTGATAGAGTTGTCCGAGCAACGTTCTTGAAAGATTGTGGTGAGAATGATATTTGCGAAAGTCAGCTAACTGTAGATGCATCATTGGATCTACCTCTTTCAAGTTAGTATGATGTTGATAATTATTTCTGTTTTAATTGGTATAAATAATGATAAATGTGTAAATCGTTAACGTTTTTTAGAACCTGGAGGTAATAAATGGGATTTGATACTTGGTGAATTGAAGGAGTTTTTATTAAACGTGACTGTACACAATTTGCAAGAAAGTGCTTATGAATCATATCTAGTGATTAAACATTCTCCTAGTGTCAGTTACATTGCGCAATTGAAGGTATACATTTTGGCAGACTACATAAGTTATGAATTTAACAGGAATAATTCTCTATTTCTAAATATTTAATCGATTCAGAAAGTCAAGCATTCTTGTAGATTCATGTCAGTGGAATTTCAGGTTTTTGGTCAGCTTCGAGCTTTGTTCGAGTGGCTATTTCCGTTCTAAAATATACATCTACCGATTCCAGGCCGATTTATGTACATATTCCCGTAAATTTTACTTTCGCGCTCGCATTGCAAATGCACATATCACACTGAAATATTCTCATAAAACGGAATCGGAGTTTTTAGGGCTTGATCTAACCATTGGTATTAAGAATTTCTTTAATCATCAGGTCCCTTAAGTTCTCCTGTTTAAAAGCGCAAATAGTAATCTAAAATGATAAGAATAAATGTATATTTTTTAAAAAAAAACTTTCCCTAGTGGTCAGTGTAACAAACCCTCTTTGAAAAGAGTAGATACTGCAATGGTATTAGATTTTCGTCGTGTGTCTAATCGAAAGTACGTGTTCTGATGTTTTGAAGTTATTAAGTAAGCACAACTTGCTCATGGAGCATTTGGGCATCCTTATGTAGATGTTTCTTGTCATGTAGGTCATGACTCCCCAAATTTGATAAAGAAAGTACCATTGTTTATCATTTTTCACAGGGAAAAAGCCACAGCTGTGAAAAAGGCAGTGAAGTGGATGTGGTATGTTCATTGGGTAATCCATTCGAAAGAAATGCTGAAGTAAATATCGTACTCAGGTTAGTAGAAGAGAATGAGTTCTGCTTTTAATATTAAACTTCGTCTTTGTTAATTCTTTTCATCTTTTAGATTTGAACCTTTAATTTCAATTGATGAGGTCAATGAAGTACAATTTGATTTATCAGCAAACACCACGAGCCAGCTTGTTGAGTCAGATCCGTCGAAAACACTGATTGCTAAAGTAGTAAGAAAAGCTAAGCTAACAATTCGCGGGTAAGTACCAAATATTCATTTTATAAATCTTATTAAATATGGGTAAGCCCTTAAAAAAAAAATAGGAAGTCGAACATTGCTTGGATTAAACCACATTTTGTCATTTTTGTTTGTCAATAGATCGGCAAGGCCGGAAGAGGTAATTTACGGCGGTGAAGTTCGTGGTGAATCTATGATGAAATACAAAGATCAACCAGGTTCCAGGATTAAACATGTTTATGAAGTTTATAATAATGGACCATGGCATGTGAGCGGTTTGGGAGTACATGTTGATTGGCCATTCCAAGTTGCCAACAATAAGCCAATAGGAAAGTGGTTATTGTATTTAGATGAGGAGCCAACAGCTGATGGTAAGCGCACTTCCTCCAATTTTACTTTGTCCTTTTTTCTGCTTGTTTTCTCGTCATTCTCGTTTCTGTATGAAACAGAGTATTCTAGAAAAATTGTTTAATTCTTCATACAATTACTGTTCAGGTGATAATTCTTTGTTTTATGAATTTTTTGGTCCATGCTAAGTTTTATACTCTTCCATTTTACATAAACAATTATCCCGTTAAAAAGAAGTTCACCAAGGAAGTATCTATGCTTGCAAAACTGGGCTACTTAAGTAATTTAAAAGAAGTTGCCTCATATATTATATCTCCTTAACAAAAACTTACAGTTTAAAATGTTTAGTATAAGGGTTGATTAAACGCCAAAAGGTATAACAAGAAGAAGAACAACAACAACAACAAGAACAAGAACATTTTTTGAAAAATCGGTTTTTGTTCATTTTCGGCAACTTTTTTCTCGAAACCTATTAGATCTGGGTTGTTGCAAAAAAAAATACAGTTATAAAGGAGGGTTTGCCCTTTATTTTAAAGAAAGTTTGGGAATTTCATCTTTTACAGAAAAAGAGAAAAAAATTGTCAAAGTTGGGTGTTTTTCAACAATACGCTTTTTCGTGCATTTGTTGACGATAAACCCTTATACAACTGTCCTACCGGATAGTTTTAATAATCCATATGTTTTCCAGCGGAAGAAGGTGGTGCATGTTACACACATACAGATCAAGTGAATCCATTAAAATTACTTGAGAGAGGACAATTCCTTGGTGGTACAGATAACAATGGTAATACTTCCGCCGGTTCACAGTACGCACGATTGCGTAGAAAAAGAGAAGTAGAGATGATTGTTAGAAAAGATTCAGATAATATTGTTCGTATGAATTGTAAAGCTGGTACAGCAAAATGTATCAAGTTTCATTGTGTATTCTACAAATTAAGTGCTTCTCAGTCGGCGACGCTAACTATTAAGGCTAGGTAATGTATAATTTATCATTTTCTGTACATGGACAGTCATTTCTTTTAATAATAAATCAATTTTTAATTTTAATTATGTTTAATCCATCTTTCAGGTTATGGAATAGTACTTTAGTAGAGGATTATTCAAGAGTTAAAGCGGCTGAAATTGCATCTAATGCAAAAATTTATGTTCATGCACCTGGCTTAGTTATTACTTCAGAACCTAACGAAATTGAAGCTAGGGTAAGAATGGAATTTACCAAATTTTTAAGCTTCTTTTAAACTACATTTTTTAAGAATCGGTGGCTAGAAAAATTTCCTAACAATTTTAGAACCCAATCCGGCATTCTTTGATAAAATCTCTGCAGTCTAATCAGTTTGGGAAACGAATGCACATTTTGCTGACAATCACTATATTTTTGTAAATCACAAAGTATAAAACTGTAAAATCCTGAAACTCATAAAAAGGAAAGCTTTCTCCGACTATAGCCCTACGAATCTACAGAACAGATCTGAAGCAACAAGGATTCATAAATTATTACATTATACCCAAATTATTCAAACTGCCTAGGTTCGAAAACTATGAGTAAAAGATCAGTTTTCTGGATCTTTTCCGTAAAGAATAAGAGATCTTCACCGCAAACTGCAGAGTGCAATTAAGAAGAAGAAAACCTCGAAACATATAATAATAATATGTTCATGAT
Source organism: Rhodnius prolixus (assembly GCF_049639745.1). Taxonomy (NCBI): domain Eukaryota; kingdom Metazoa; phylum Arthropoda; class Insecta; order Hemiptera; family Reduviidae; genus Rhodnius; species Rhodnius prolixus. The sequence goes on along the minus strand of NW_027411582.1, from coordinate 37,362,701 downwards.
ATTTAAGAGAAAGAAATGCTCAATATCTATTTAAGTATTTAGTATAGTACTTGACTTTTCGGTACGTCTATTTTACGTTCTGCAGTGCCACATTTATGTAATTCAATCCGTAGATCTCAGGATCGCAATAATATTGAGTACTGCCACCGTGACTGTAAAGATGGAGATTACTTCCTAGGTTATGGAATAGGTTCAGGATGGTAAGATGTAAAAAAGATATTTGGATGCAAGTTGGGAATGTCTTAGATTTTAGATTGTAAAATTAATGATACTCATTGATAGAAGTAAGTGTCTTTAAGTTGTTGGTCAAAATAAAGAGCGTTTATCTGCGGAAAAGAATATTAAACTTTTTTTTTTAATTTTAGGCTGTGACCGTAGCAAAAGTAGGTGGATTCCCCGAACAGCAAGTCACGGATGGTGTTGAATTATGGATAATCCTGGTTGGTGTTGTGGCCGGGCTGATACTTCTTTTACTTATAGTTTTACTGTTATGGAAATGTGGGTTTTTCAAAAGAACCAGACCATACCCTACACTTAGCGGAAATCTGGAAAAACGTAATGACGATTGATTTCATTTTTAAAGTAAGGTTTTTTTTTAATTTTATGTTCCTCATATCAGTTTTATTTTTGCTTATAAAACTGAAAAATCCCTAAAACATGTCTAAGTAAAACCCTAAGAATTTTTTTTTAATTTACATTTTAATTATATTAAATAATATGATTAGTTTGGATATAAAAAATAAAAAAAATCAGGGTTAGTGTTTGTATTAAATTAGTGCCTATTCTAAGTGAGTCAAAAGCAGAACAGTCAAAATACTAAAGTTGCTCTTATTCACTGTTAAAGTCGTTTTAAGAATTTTTTCTTTTACAATTTAACTTCAAGAAAGGTTTTCTCGATTATTGTAATTAAGATACTACACTTAAGTAACTCTGCCTTAACCTTTCGTAGATAAGTTATTTAGAACTTTACGAATGACTGAGATTTTGTCAACACGTAGGGTCTAATCTTTTTATACAAGTCCATGATAAAGGGCTTTTTTAAGTTAGCTGGGAGTTTTTAATCAATAATTTTTCATACTATCAGTGTACGAAATATTTGAGAAGTATCTTTTATTAGTTTTATGAAACATAAAGTTTAACTATAATCTTCTTTTTAATAAGACAATTGAATTAAAATAGTTACTGCCATAAAAATACTAAAAGGTCAACTTCCTATGCAGACTGTTGCACTAATAAACAAAAATAAAACAAAAAATCATGTGTATAATCAGATGAGGAAAGATGTAAAGGAAGCTGTATAAATTAACTGTATAATTATAAATATGTATAATTAATTAACTCTTATTGGTAAATTATTGTGCCCATCTGTTTAATCAAAGAATGAAGTTTAACCGACAATGTAAAGAAGTTCCTAAATTGTACTTGAATCTAATGTAAAAGTAATAACAATTATTTTGTCAATGTATGTTGGTGATGGTGAATTTTCCTAAAAACGTGATGATTTTTTCAATTGTTTAATAGAATAGCGTCTCATAAAAAACCTATGCTTTAAGCGTTCATTAACTCCTACTACAATCTATTTAAATTAAATGGGTGCTTCTCTTCACTGAGCAAAAATATTTTATTGATAAAATTTGGCCAGCATAAGGGTCTGAGACGTGAAATAAAATGTAAAAAATATTAATGAAAATTTAATGCAGTAAAATTACTTAAATGATATCAATTGTTAAAAAAGTTCAATTAATCACTTATGATATGTTGGGTTTACTTGCTGATTAATGTACCTTATGTCGTTTACTCAACCCTTGTTTTAAGAATAAGGCTTATAAGCTATAAGTTTCTGTTAAGGGATTAGAGAATGAAAAACAGATTTTTATCAACAATTTATTTGTATCACATAGAAAAATTTAATTTTTTTTTTTTTTGTAATTTTATTTCTTTAAAAAAAACAAAAAAAAAATAGATAAACTAATATAAGTCTGTAAGAAATCATTTACATTTTCTTAAAGATTAAAGAACATTCTGGCACTATCAGATTGTACTTGTTACAACTATATTTTACTTTATAAATATTAAATGTAATGGAAAGTTAGCACATAATATACTAGGCACATTTGATATTCTTAAAAATTAAAACTTAAATATCTATCTCCTTAACAAAAACTTACAGTTTAAAATGTTAAGTATAAGGGTTGATTAAACGACAAAAGGTACACAAATCAGCAAGTCTCCATAATTTCATTTCCTATTACAGCTCGTAATAATTTGAGCAATTTAGAAAAGTTTTGAAAAAATTTATGTTTTATTTAAATTTCTTTCTAATTTTTCCCCATTTTTATAAAAGATTTCTCTTACTATTAGGTTTTCTGATAACATCCCCCTGTGAACAGTGTCTTCATACATCCTTGCACACGATATTAAAAAAAGAATCCATTGTACTTTTGCAACAATTGATCTCATTTAAGTAAAATTTTACTGCATTAAGTTTTCATTAATATTTTTTACATTTTATTTCACGTCTCAGACCCTTATGCTGGCCAAATTTTATCAATAAAATATTTTCTGCTAATATAGAAATGTATTTTATTAAGGCTTAATAAATGTCAATAAATAGGCACCTTAACTCTGTTCCAAATTATTCTTTTTTTATCTTTACTATGCTCTTTATTTTGAATAATCATTAAATCTCCTTAACAAAAACTTACAGTTTAAAATGTTAAGTATAAGGGTTGATTAAACGCCAAAAGGTACACAAATCAGCAAGTACCCAACATTTCATTCAAGCTTAGTTGATATAATTTAAGTAATTTTGCTGCATTAACTTTTCCTTCACATTTTTTAGAATTTATTAGATGTCACAGACCCTTATGCTGGCCAGTTCGTTCATAATATTATTTTGTTATAATTATGATAAAATGTATATTATATCCGTTTTTAAATAGGTACTTTATTTTAACTCTATTCCGAATTATTCTTCGGATTTAGCTTTAATTTGCTTTTTATTCTGAGATGTCACATATATATGCAAAAGTAGAAAAAGACAAAGTTAGAGTCGGCTACTATTTAAATTTAAATCACGGATTTAAAAGAATATTTCAGTGTTGAATTCGTTTTACCGAAATATTCGTGAGCACAAATAACACACAGTTAATAACAAGTAGATTATTCAACAATAATGATTCATTTCTCAATTGTAATTTAATTTAGACCCCCTAATTTTACTTATAGTAAAATACTGGAATAATTAGATGTCCTAAACGTATGCATATCTCATTTATTTTATATTACATAACATATATTTAACATTGTGAGAAGAACAGCTACATTGAGAGTGTGATTGAAGAAAACTATATTATTTGCGATAAAGCCAGATAATTATTACCTATTATTATAAACGTTTGACTACTACATAAAATAACAATTACTTTAATCGAAGAATGAACTTAAACAGACGATTTTTATTAAAAATAAAATAATCGAAATCATTGATGTATGTTGGTGTAAGCATTTTTTTAAAAAAGTTTTTGAATTTTGTAGCCTCGTAATTTTTTTAATTTTTTATAACGTTTTCTTTTTAACCTGTAATTAATAGTTTGATTATTATAGATTAATAGATATTAAAGTCAATCTACAGTGCTACTTGAACAAATATTTTGTAGATGAAAATGGCCAGCATAAGGGTCTGTGACATCTAATAAATTCTAAAAAATGTGAAGGAAAAGTTAATGCAGCAAAATTACTTAAATTATATCAACTAAGCTTGAATGAAATGTTGGGTACTTGCTGATTTGTGTACCTTTTGGCGTTTAATCAACCCTTATACTTAACATTTTAAACTGTAAGTTTTTGTTAAGGAGATTTTTGTACCTTTTGGATAGATTTTCATTTTTGTCTATTTTGCTAAGTTACATATCTGCTTTACTGTTTTTTTTTAAATTTGGAATAAGCAATTCTATCATTATAACCTGATAAGGTGTTAAGTAGGAACCGTAACTACCACTGGAGAGATCTTTTTAAAGAATGATTATAGTTGCGGTCCCCAAACCATCCTCAATAACAATTTTTTTGAGAAAGCCTTTTTATATAAAATAGGAAGGTATTTGTACGTAAAAAGCAAATTTAAACTGCGATTTCAGACCTTCCTTTTAAGAGGAGCAAGAAAAATAAACTGCGATTACAGTACTTCTCCCTAAAAGGCAAAGAGGCAAAGATTTTGAATCGAACGATAATTCATTACTTAATGTAAATAGGTTCACCCATTGATAATTTTAACGATTGCAGTACTTCCTCTTAGTAGGTGTAAGAGCATGATGGCACTTCACAGCCATATAGAGTAGCTTTAATCACTTCTTCGTGCTAAATTTTATCAAAATCGGACAAAGCGTTATAGAAATATTGGTAATAATAGTTTTAGAAACGGCCTTACTTGGGTGGGGCAAACTCCCCTCCATATGAGGCATAGCGTCGAGACTTTTAAAGTGCAAATCTGTACAAAATTTCGATTCGAATGACACTTCATTCATGAAAATCGGTTCACTTGTCGATAATTTGAAACGATTGCTATACTTCCCCTTAACTAGTGTAAGAGCAGATCGTCGCTTTAATGTTACGTAGGGAAGCCCTAACCCCATCATCCTACCAAATTTTATCAAAATCGGGCTAAGATTTACAGAGTAATTAGTAATAATAATTTTGAAGGGGGCCTTACATAAAGGGGGCTAACACCTCTCCCATTCGGTGTACAGCGTCGAGACCCCCAAAAGGCACATCTACATAACATTCCGAATCGAATGACACCTCATTCATGAAAATCGGTTCACGCGTTTAGGCGCTACGTAGTTTACAAAAAAGGTAACAACAACAAGAAGAACAAGAACAACAACAATTTCTGAAAATGCCGTTTTTGCTCATTTTCGGCAACTTTTTTCTCGAAATCTATTAGGTCTGGGTGGTTGCAAAAAAATTACAGTCATAAAGGTGGGTTTGCCCTATAATTTAAAGAAAATTTGGGAATTTTATCTTTTATAGAAAAAGAGAAAAAAATTGTCAAAGTTGGGTGTTTTTCAACGTTACACTTTTTCGTGCAGTTTTTGATGGTCAACCCTTATACAACTGTCCTACCGGACAGTTTTAATTATACTCACATAACACTCAAATTGAGATAAAAAAAGATAAACTTTGTTGGTCTATCACAGTTATAATCTGAATCACGGAGTTAAAAGAAATTTTAGTCTTGAATAGGTATTGTTTATTACCTATTTTTAATAAAAATTGATTTCTAAATTATAAATATATGAAGTCCCTTTAATTGATTACTTGTATAAAGTTTTGATAAAGAAATAATAGTAAAAGAAATAGCAATGGCCTCATCTAAAAATATACGTTATCTTCCATTTTACTGATGAGTTAAAAAGCTATGGAAGGACTGACTGGTGAGTAGACGGAAAATAGGCAGGCCTAGAAGGAGCTAGACTGAATAGAATAGAATAAACTTTATTTAATAATTGAAGCAATATATGTTACTTATGTACATAAGGAGTGCCAGTATAAATACTATAACCTCCAGCTAATTACTTACTTTTATACTATAGTAACAAATTATGTTCACTTCAGGGAGTCCTTAACTCTTCTGTGCCTGTGCACCGTGTCCAAACTATAGTATATGTTGGTGTTAGAGTGTAAGTCTATAATACCGGGGGGAAGTTGTCACAAGCCTGCGGAGGTAGACTGAGGTATTGGAGTACCTCAGAAAGCTGGAAATCAGGTAATGGAGAAAAAAAGCTCTGGCCAGAAATGCTTAGAGAACCAATACTCTGAAGGTCAACTTCCTATGCAGACTGTTGCACTAATAAACAAAAACAAAACAAAAAATCATGTGTATAATCAGATGAGGAAAGATGTAAAGGAAGCTGTATAAATTGACTGTATAATTATAAATATGTATAATTAATTAACTCTTATTGGTAAAGTATTGTGCCCATCTGTTTAATCAAAGGATGAAGTTTAAACGACAATGTAAAGAAGTTCCTAAATTGTACTTGAATCTAATGTAAAAGTAATAACAATTATTTTGTCAATGTATGTTGGTGATGGTGAATTTTCCTAAAAACGTGATGAATTTTTCAATTGTTTAATAGAATAGCGTCTCATGAAAAACCTATGCTTTAAGCGTTCAATAACTCCTACTACAATCTATTTAAATTAAATGGGTGCTACTCTTCACTGAGCAAAAATATTTTATTGATAAAATTTGGCCAGCATAAGGGTCTGAGACGTGAAATAAAATGTAAAAAATATTAATGAAAACTTAATGCAGTAAAATTTTACTTAAATGAGATCAATTGTTGCAAAAGTACAATGGATTCTTTTTTTAATATCGTGTGCAAGGATGTATGAAGACACTGTTCACAGGGGGATGTTATCAGAAAACCTAATAGTAAGAGAAATCTTTTATAAAAATGGGGAAAAATTAGAAAGAAATTTAAATAAAACATAAATTTTTTCAAAACTTTTCTAAATTGCTCAAATTATTACGAGCTGTAATAGGAAATGAAATTATGGAGACTTGCTGTTTTGTGTACCTTTTGTCTTTTAATCAACCCTTATACTTAACATTTTAAACTGTAAGTTTTTGTTAAGGAGATAGATATTTAAGTTTTAATTTTTAAGAATATCAAATGTGCCTAGTATATTATGTGCTAACTTTCCATTACATTTAATATTTACAAAGTAAAACATAGTTGTAACAAGTACAATCTGATAGTGCCAGAATGTTCTTTAATCTTTAAGAAAATGTAAATGATTTCTTACAGACTTATATTAGTTTATCTATATTTTTTTGTTTTTTTTAAAGAAATAAAATTACAAAAAAAATAAATTTTTCTATGTGATACAAATAAATTGTTGATAAAAATCTGTTTTTCATTCTTTAATCCCTTAACAGAAACTTATAGCTTATAAGCCTTATTCTTAAAACAAGGGTTGAGTAAACGACATACAATAGGCAAAAAAAGTATTTGCACACCCTGTTATTTTAAGTTTTCATATAAAAAAAAATTCGCTTTTTTACCCAAATTACGTTTATTTAACTTCTTAAATCAAGCACTATAAGATGATAAATATAAATATGCAAAAGAGTCAAATAAATTAAGTATAAAGAACATGATGTTATTTTATACTGCAAAAAAAGTATTTGCACACCTAGTTAAACATTGCAAAAACTAATTTGGTTGACCCATAACCAATCATAACTTTGTCCTTAATATTTAGTGTGCATCCCTTTAGCTTCAATTACGGCTTGTAACGCCTTGGCATTGATTCAACTAAATTTCTTGTCACCTCATCTGATAATTTGTTCCAGGAATCAACTAACACCTGTCTTAAGTGCTCCTTACTTGTAATAGAGGTCTGGCGGACTTTCCTGTCCAGAATATGCCACAGATTTTCAATTGGGTTCAGGTCTGGTGATTGAGGTGGGTTCAGTAATCTTCTTGGGGCATTATAAAGGAGCCATTCTTTTGTAATGTTGGCCGTATGTTCTGGATGGTTATCCTGCTGGAAATGAAAATCGTTCTCCAAACCTAATTTTACAGCACTTGCCTTCAAGTTGCCTCGCAACACCTCCACCTAAGACCGAGCTGTCATTATGCCCTCAATAACTTCTAAATTACCCACCCCAGAGTAAGCCATACTGCCCCAAACCAAGATATTTCCTCCTCCATGCTTAACAGTTTTTAATATAATTTTTGTATTCAAACCAGTATTATTTCTTCTCCAGATTGTTATTATATTTTGTGGTTTAAAAACCTCAATCTTGCTTCCATCAGAAAAAAATAATTTTTTCCCGAGATTCTATAGGTTTTTTAACAAATTCTTTGGCGAACTCAAGATGTTTTTTCCTATTAACCTCACTAATATATGGCTTTTTTAAGGGTCGCCTGCCTCGTATACCTTTATTGTGAACGAAGTTTCTTATTGTTTGAGGTGTAACCGTCTTTCCTGAACAAGACGCCAGGTCATGCGCAAGTTTTTGAGCGCTGTGAGTTGGTTTCCTCAGCGCGTCTTTGACGACCTTCCTCCTCTCCCGTTCATTTAAGACTCTTGGTCGACCTGTTCGCTGCTTATTTTCTGTTGTTCCTCTTTCAATGATATACCTCACTGTTGAAAACGATAAATTTACTTTATTTCCGATTTCTCTATTACTGTTTCCAGCACGATGTAATATAAGCACTTCCTGTCTCACACTCACAGGAATTTTTCTAGATTTTGGAGCCATCTCAATGCACTAGTTGAAAACACAATAAAAACTAATGAATCTAGTAAAGAGAGTATAGACAGTACCAAAGGTGACGTTAATCCTCTTTTGTTAGGGCATTTGTTTTATTTACATGTCAAGAGATCCCAAATTACAGCTGTGCAAATACTTTTTTTGCAGTATAAAATAACATACGTAATTTGGGTAAAAAAGTGAATTTTTTTTATATGAAACCTTAAAATAACAGGGTGTGCAAATACTTTTTTTGCCTATTGCAAGGTACATTAATCAGCAAGTAAACCCAACATATAAGTGATTAATTGAACTTTTTTAACAATTGATATCATTTAAGTAATTTTACTGCATTAAATTTTCATTAATATCGTTTAGAATTTATAAGAATACACAGTGAAACGTTACAGGGTAACCTGCCTCACTCACAGTTTTTAGTTACAAACATACATACATATGTACCTAGTATATATGTAATGTTTATACAAAGTTTGCGGAAAATCCTAGGAGCGTTACCTAGGAAACCACTAAACAAGTGAGCGATCCATTGAGTAAACACGTACATCAGATTAGAGTATTTTCATAAAATTTTAATATTAAAAATATAATCCTTATCAGTACAAAATGAATGAAATTACGTAATAAATGACGTCCTTTATTTCCGGTGAAAATTCAAAATAGAGAAGCTGCACAATTAGGTACTTCATCCACTAGTTTCATTAATACTTCATTCGTTATTTCATTACTTCTTAGTTGAATAAGAAAACGTAAAGTTTAAAAGTTAAATAATAAGTATACCCGGTTGACATATTCTTCAAATATAGAATGTTTGTTACATATTAATCGTAATTAAAATTTAACGGAGGTAACTGCTTGTATTACAGTAAAATGGGACTTCATAAGAATGACCATCAGTACCTTCTTCCCACAAAAGTGTCGTACTCGGCATTATTAGTTATTCAGAAAAAAATTGTATACTGAAAGATAAATTCAACAAATGTCTTTGTTTTTTCATATTATCAAATGACGGCTCAAATTATTTGTTACTCCTGAACTGAGTATTAATGATAAAGTGCATTTATGGATGCAAAAGACTTAATTAAGATTTATCTAAAATTTATGACGAAAAGCAATAAAAACCATTATAAATAATGGGTTCTTAGAAATAAAACGCATATTTAATTTAATTCAATGTTTCCTCAGGCACGAAACAAATATTTACTTGAGGCTTTTTTAATTATTATTATTATTATATTCTTACATAAAATTTGGCGAGTTTCCATAAAATTAATACTTGAGGCTTTTTTAATTATTATTATTATATTATTACATAAAATTTGGCGTGTTTCCATAAAATTAATACTTGAGGCTTTTTTAATTATTATTATTATATTATTACATAAAATTTGGCGTGTTTCCATAAAATTAATACTTGAGGCTTTTTTAATTATTATTATTGTATTATTACATAAAATTCGGCGCATTTCCATAAAATTAATCCATAACTGTCTTGAAATTTTTAAGAAGTACAATTTTAAAATTGAAAAACGCGCCTGTGACTTGCAGTAGTGAAAATGGGAAAAAGATAATTTTTAATTAAAAAAATAAATGAAATACTCTTTCTTTTTTTAAAATAACTCACTTGTTTAAAGATTTTAGTGAACTTTATTACACAATTTTGTTTTATTTTATTTTTTGTTTTTATTGAGGTTGTTACTTTTTTTTTTGTGAAACCAGAAGCCCTTCATATTTTTTTTGCACAATGGCCGAAAAACGACATTAGTGAAATACTAAGGTTGATTTCGGGATTGTGTAAACTTTGTCTGTGATAAAATGTTCAATTATTTTTATTGTTTGTGATGTGAAAAAGATAAAAACAATTTGGAAAGAACTGGTAAGTATTAATCGAAAATTTATTTCTATTCGAAAAAAAGAGTGTAATAAGTTATTAACTTTTAATGGAAAATTTTCGTGTTAGTAACATGAGAGTGTTACACACATTGTTTCCTAAATAGAAATGTTTTAACAAGTGATTTTGGATTTATAAAAAAAAGTAAGAGAGAAAGACATTCCAGTAACCAAGGTACTATCTTTAGCTGGAATGCAGAGATCTGAAAATGGGCGATTTAGACGGAAGATTGGATTGGCCAAATCCATCAGGAGCAAATGTGCAGCAAAGCAACAATCGGTCTCGTGACGGTAAACCCCCTTATAGGTGAGTTGTCATCTTTTTTATCTTAAATTTCTCCAGTATAGATCTTTATTCTTAAATTGGAACATAACCTAATTTGAGTTGGTAGAAGTCTTTGCTAATGTACATCTTGTATTACAGTTATGCAAGTTTGATTCGTTTAGCAATTAGTAACGCACCCGAAGGCAAATTGACTCTTTCTGAAATATATCAGTTTATAATTCAAACCTTTCCATATTATAGAGACGCCACCACTGGTTGGAAGGTAGGTTCAAATATTCATTATCAGATCAGAATTCAGGTTAGTAATAATAATTGATTAAGTTTTGTTAAAAAAAAAAATACATTTTATTATATTATTTTCAGAATTCGATTCGACATAATTTATCACTGAACAAATGTTTTACTAAAGTAGCCAGGCCAAAGGATGATCCTGGAAAAGGTTCTTATTGGGCTATAGATTACAGTCATTCTCAAGATGATCACGTTACTAAGAAAAAGTCTAAAATTAATAAGGTATTTATCTATATTTGTTATTTTTTAAAAATGTTTTCTTGGTGTTATCTTTAATTAATTAATGCGTTGTATTTCTGAACAATAGGTGACTCCTTATAGTCCAGAATGTAACAGCAATACCAGTAACGATAGTTTTAATCATTTCACCGAAAATAACCAAACGCCGTATCAAAATAGCCAGTACAGCAACGACATAAGCAATGGTAAGGCATTAAATACATTTAATGAATCACGAAAAATGCAACTTTTTATGTTTAAGTGATATTTCTTTAAATATTTTGTCTCTTTCCTATCTTACCTTATGGTTACTTTGAAAAGTTGTTTTTTCATTTAGAAGGAATTAATGTGGCGTGGCGGATATAGTAAAAGGAGTGGTTGTTATGCCATATCCGTTTAAGATCTCTCTTCCTCTCTTATACTGACAGTGTTTTTGCAAAGATTGTAGAAATTTTACTTCCGTATAGTCTGACATAGTGTAAATTAAATTAAATGTGTGTTTTACTGTGGTAGAGTTTGTTCTTATGTGTGCAAATCCACATACATATAGTTGCCACATATAATCTGTCTCTGTAGGCCCTATAAGTATTTTATAGCGATGGCGGTGTCGGTATTGAGTATTTTTTGGCTGAGAAATTTGCTGGGACTCCAAAATCCCTAAAGAAGTGGTTATCTTTCCACTTCATCTTACGGGATCAAAACTAAAACCATGAATACCTATCGAAATGGAAATGAAGTACCATTTCCATCAGGAGTCGCGAGTATGCAGAGGTAATTGATGGCAATTTGTGCAACCATTGGTCGAATTGGATGACTTATTAGCTGATGTAGAATTATGTAGTTGTCAGAGGGCCAATAATGTGTCTTTTCTTTTAAATTAGTGAAACCTCTTACAGATATGCGCTATTGTAAATTAAGAAAAAACTTTTTTTGTCCTCGAAAGATCATCTCTCGAACAACTTGAACCACGAGCCAAACTCCTTAAAATCATTCACACCAAACTGTTCTCTACATTTTTCGGAGAGATAATTAATATATGTAGAGTAAGATCTCCATTTCTCTGAGGCTGATTTCCTCTCTGTATTTTATATTCTTAGTAACAGCTCTCCAAGATTATGTACGCTTTATTAAGCCAACTTTATTCGCTTATCTGTATAAACTTCTCGCATACTACAGCAGCAAAGAGGCTTCTTATTTTGTCCATTTTCCACAAAAGCCATTGGATCGAAAATGAATCAAATATTTTGTTCGCAAACGAGAGAAAACATCATTTTGATAAAAAATGAACAAGGTTTTCTGCAAATAATCAACACAATAGACACGTTTTGTTTTTGTCGAAGCTATACTTTTTTCCGTTGAACAAAAAATTTTGAAATGGCCTGATCTTGCCGATGGATGTTTCTATGACGAAGTTAAACGGGTTTTAAACAAAATGCAAATACCCCGTTTGGTGTGATTTGACATTAAAAGTTGGAATATTTATTTTTTTCAGAGGAAGAACTGTCGCTGGGTGATTATGGCGAAGTTTGTGCGGTCATATCTCAACTTGTATCTCATTATGGAATTGAAGATGAATGGTCTTGTTCACCGCCTCCAGCCGCACAAATCCAACAGCTGTCCTGTCAGAGTCAAAACAACGTTCTGATACCAACCACGCCCCAGTCTTGTGTAGTGGGCGGAGCCAGCCAAGGTGGAGGCCCCGGAGGCGAAGCGCAGTGTTTTCCACCACCGCCTTCAGCGTATCATCAACCATGTCAGCAGTTAGATATATCGCCCAATCTAGATTGGGATTCGTATTTATAGCCTTCATTGTTATCTATATTTACTTATTAATTTTTGATAGTTTTAATATTTTTTTTTAATTATTATTACTTGATATTTGGTAAATGATATTTTAGTGAATCATCCTGTTATTCATTCTTTTTTAATCTTTTTCTTGAAAACGAAAATTATTTTCCACAATTCGTAACACATGTCAATTTCAAGGTTAAGACGTTGTAGAAGCCAGGTGTTTAATGCAATTTTGGTCTTCATATATTTTTTTCAGAAGAGGATATCTTGCTTTTATTACATCTTGTAAAAGGTAGAATGTAATAAGTCCTTTGGTATTTTGTTATTCCGCTTAAGGAAAGTTCGTTCTTACATCTGCGAGCCAATATTTGTGTACTTTAATAGCGTGCATTTAACAGCAGGCTTGTTTAACTTTCTTTCTTTTTAAACAAGACTTAATATATAATTTTTGTTTTAATACTAGTGAAGGATTCATTAGAAAAAATCAACAATTTAGAGCCATATTATTTTAGTTATCTTACAGCTGTGCTTGAATCCTAATGTTCCAATGTTACAAATGTGTTGATAAAAAATTCAGAAGTTAGCGTCCTATCCTACCAAGATGTCGTCCTCTTACATGCTACTTTCCTTCCTTATCACTCTACCCTTAAAGGGGTTTTCCAATCTTCATTACATTAAGGATTTTCCTTGATCAGAATTTCCGATTGCCGCAGATTTGTATTACAAAGTTCTTCGCTGATTTTGCTTCCATCATCTATCTTGTTTGAAACAGTCACTACTTATCTGAGAACCTAATTCAATTTCCTCGTATTATCTGTGACCAAATTCACATTCTTTGGGTCTTCTAGTCGTCTACAATACTTGTCAGCATTGATATTCCTGCAACCAACAGCGTTTAACAGAATCTCTTCATTATGTGAAGGGGGGCTCTTTAACTTGTTGAATTTCAGTAGCGTAGCACTCCAGTTGTCCCTCATCAAAGCAACGAATCGTCAGTTTCTAATGCAAAAGGTTCTGGGATGTTCTACCATTTTCTACTCTGATTTTGAAAAACCAATACCCATACCATTGCATTTGCAATTAGTTTTGAATATATTTACTTAGTGAATCCGTCTCTTTAAAGCGCATCTCGGTCCTCCTCCATTTTTTATATTCTAAAGCCTTCTTGTAAATAACGTCATTCGAATTAAAGATTTGATGGATACTATTGTGTTTAGTTAGATTTGTGACCAATAGGTTTTTCTTTTTTTCTTAGTATTGTTCTAGAGCAACAAGGAAATCGATAATCGTGATGTTTAGTAACATTTTTCGTTATTATTACTATTTTTTGGATCATATTCGCAAAACTGCTTCATATTTTAAAAGTACTCAACAAAGTGTATGGAATCTACCTTCTAAACTTCAACCAAACTTTTGTTTTTTTTACGAATTCAAACTATTATTACTATTATTGTTTCGTGGAGTTCGTAGTTTTGTAACCATGAAAAAACAAGTCTTGCTTTCTACAGATTAATTAAAAAATCAACTACTAAACAAGTTCACCTGATGTATGATCTCAGGTGAAATTGTGAAAACAAAAGAACTTCAAGTTCTGAAGTTGGTTTTGGTAACAAACGTTTTTACGAAATTCAATAATCATTTGCCAAATATTGCGTTGTTTTACTTTTTTATTTTATTTTCTAAAAAAAAAAAAAAAAAAAGGCACGTCATTAACCTAAAAAGGGACTACTCTGAAGAGTTTCTGTGCATTAATTATATTTGTTCAAATGATATTTTATGTTTTTAGTTAAAAGAAAGTTGTATATATTCAACGAAGTAATAAGGGAAATAATGCTTTTAGTGAAATACTACTTTTTGGCTACTAATTACTTTTAAATTGAATTATTATTATTTTTTCTTAATTCGGAAATTGATTAACAGTGTTTAATAGATAATGCTCTTTTTATTCTTCTAATTAAATCCTTAATAGGAAATATTGCATTTTTTTAATACATGCAAGTTATTAATATTAAACATTCGTTTAGTTATTCTTTTTTATAAATTGAAAATAATTGCTTATCGTAATATATTTGTGGCAAGACGTGATATTTTTGTCTCAAGGGATGCAGCGAAGCTGTGATGCAACCGTTGATTTCCAATTTCTAGAAAGTATTGGCGTTTTTCTTCAGATGGTCGCCCTCTTATCAATCGATGGAGAAAGATTTCTATGCTACTAAAACATTTAGGGGGAATCAGTTTATCCTTTTCTTGTTTATTTTTAATCTAAAGTTAGCTCACTAACTGTAAAAGTCTCCATTATTACTCCACAAAATACATATTCAATCCAAGCTCTTTGCATTAAAATCATTGTTAATTTCTGCCCGATGATTTCCGATTATGGCAAGTGTAAAGCAGAATTCTAACTACTCGTACTTCCAAAGGCTGCATCTCTTGTCACCCCAATGCCTCTGTGATTTGCTCACAGAACTAATTACTTAACATTCACTTAAATAAAAAAAAAAAAACTTTAATCATGGAAAAAGATGAAAAAATAAACATTTAAAAAATAAATTTAGTTTAAATTGTTTATTTTATATCTATCGAACAAGTATGAAAAGTTTTTTGATAATGTATTACTGTTTTTGTTTCCACATTAATTCAGGTTATGAATGCATATGGTTATATCTTGTAACCTGTGTTGTGTTTAATTGTTTCAATACATTTTTTTTAAATATTTTTGTTAATACTTGCGTTAGGCTAGCGCACATAAAACTTGTTCCTAATAAGCTATTAAGTATGAAAAAAAAAGATTATAATTATAAAGTGACAAAAAAAATATATATATTATATATTTAAATAATTCTTAAATTGGGAAGAATTTTTTTTTCGCCAGATATATATTTTTCCCAGTGTTGTTATATTATTGCCTTGTACAAAACATTAATATTTAAATAATAGTTATAATCACAATTTTATTTATAAAAATTATTATTAAGAGTTATTTTTCTTTTAATTCCGTCTCATACTTGTATTTTTTTTGTTTTGTTTGATGTGTATAGATTGTTTTTTTGTTTTATATTAAGAAATATGGGGTATGGATTTTTTTAAAAATTAATTAATTCATTAATTCGTCAAATTAATTCGTATTTTATAGAAAGAATGTAAAAAAAAAGTTTGTTTTTTTTTCAAACTGCAAAACAAACATCTTGAGTGAGGAATGATACAATTTATTAAGTTGCTACAGTTAATTTTATGGATTTATGTATGTAAAGTATTCATAGGTTGTCTTTTCCATTTACATAGAAATTCTTATTTCTTTTTTTCTTTTATGTTACAGTAATTAGAGGAGCAAGAGTATTAATTACAGTAAGGCGTCTAAAGAAAATGCGCTTTTTGTTCTCAAGCTAATTGAATTTTAAAATGGGGTGAGTTTTTTTATTAAATTCAGTGACTTATTAAAATTCTTTAACAATTTAAATATTTTGAGAATAAGTTTTTAAAAAAAACATCCATTATAAATATTAATATAATTTTTGTGATGAAGCGTCAATTTTAATGTGATGCGCACTAAGTTACATGAGAAAAGAGAGAAAACATTCAACAATACATTTTTGCTGTGTTATTTCCACTTCTTCTTGGACAGAAACTTGTCGTATCTCACGGTGTAGAGATTCCTCCATCGATAGATTTTCTACAACTTCTCTCCTCTTCACTAAATATTTTTTTCTAACGTTTTCCCTATTATTGTTTGCAAATTTTCGAAGAATTAATATAAGATGTATGTGAAAAAACTGTTTGTAGTTTAAGACGACAGTATTCATGCGTACATGTTTGCTAACACTTGGGTAATGTAATGTATCCACTGTGGAAAGTGGATAGGTTGGTCTTAGGAGGGATTATGTACAAAAGAAAAATTGTATAGAAAGGAGGGGGAGATTGGAAAAAATCTTTGTTTTATATTAATGAAAATTAGTATAATTACATTGTTAAAAAATATTTTATTGGAGAAGTTTAGGTAGTGCAGTTTATTATTATTTAATGACATCAGTTTATGTGTTCTTTTAGTTTTTCTTTTTAGATATTGGATACTTTAAAACGTAACTTAAGGAAGACATAGTACTTCCAATACTTGGCCCCTCCCTCCACCTCCAAAAAATCTGTAGGTGACATCATATTCCAGGCCAAGCTTCTATAAGTGCTCTCAGAGCCGATTATGTCCCCCTAAGGAGAGCTTTTTTTCTTCTTTTACCTAGAACGAGTCGCTTCTCAAAGCTTTTCGCTTGGACAGACTTCCTCCCTAAGCAGCTTCTATAGAGATCTTACTCTGTCTTACGAAAGGTTCAGAGCTTGCAAGAGAAGAATTGGATGTCTTGCTATGCAACGACGTCGGCCGGGTTCATTTCTTTACTACGCCAATGTACCATTCATTTTCCTTACTGTTTATTTACTGAAACGTGCTTGACAACAATTATTTTAACCTCTCTCGCTGTGGGTAGAATTATATTTTGATCAACTTTGTTTCGATTGCTCCTTTTTTTTTATTTGGCCGGTACAGCGCAGCAAATGGACAGAATTACAGTTCAGCATTACCACAGAACCAATTCCTATATAAATACGAATAATATAATATAAAATCCCCTTACCTTTCGAGGTTAGGCAACTTAAAGCCCTAGTACGAGTGAGCTTTTTATTACAACTGAACTTATACTATGTCCACTGCACTTTACAATAAACAACATAATAGTTCGCAGTCCTCAACACTGACGCTGTTAATGGCTTGTAAATAAACTATTTCCTGTCTAATTATGCGAACAAGTTCCTCACTCACATTTTCTAAGAAACTAAATTTAAAAAAATAATAAAATTCAGATTTTTGTTTTGTATGAGAATCCATATTTTATCTGTGATTTTCCCTTCAATTTATTTATTTATTTTTTTACTTGTAAAAAGAAAATTAATCTACCTCATTTTTACTTTTTAATATTTTTATATTTGTTTATAAGATTATTATTTTAAAATAACCATAGGGTTAATAAAACAATTGTGTATTTCTTTTAACTTCTTTTTTTTTTTAAGACTTTCAAAAGAAAAAATCTGTTCATTTTATTGGTGCCATTTCTTTTATTATCTTGGTGTAAAGAGCAATTGGGTTCATTTTCTCAGTAACATTTCCCCGCTTTTTTTTCAATAAAAGGTAATTTAAGAAAATATTTTTTTTGGAAAGTCTCTCTCTTGACACAACTTTTTCTTAAGATTTTTTTTTTTTGTATCGCCTCTATGCTTAAAAAGAAAAAATTATTAATCTAATTATATATATTGTACAATTTTTTACATATTATAAAAATTTAAAATTTTTGCATCGTATTAAAAAAAGAAAAATCGAATTTACCTCGCAGTTTTTTCATTTTCTATTTTCCACTAAAAATTAATAAATAAATCGATAAATTTACCATTTAGTAATGAATTCAAATTTTGTAAATAACAAATAAAATTGGGAGAAACAGAAAACAAAATAATAATAAATTTTAATTGTCCATTTTTATGTAATTTTAAGAATTAGGTGTCCGCTAAAACTGGACTAGGGGATGGTTTTACCCCCGTATATTCATTCATTATCAGAATTTGAATTAAATTTATGTTAGATGACGGGGGCGGGTCCTGTACATAAAGAACAAAGAGGCTTATCCGTGCCTTTGTAGTTCCTGGGAAGAGCATCCTTACACTTTTATTCAATGGTCCAGGATTTTTCCCATCAGTCATTCTTTTGTGTATCGTCTCCTCTAGACTTCACCTAGCCAGAGGAGATCTCTTATCGCAAAGTAGCCTTCAGAACCTATTATTCCCATTTCTCACAGTATCACACTAAATTCAGCCAAGGTGTGACAATCTGAGATTGTTGTTTCTCAGCCCTAAATAAAGTTATAGTACCAGATGATAAGTGTACCTACTTCGACTCTGCACAATTACCGGTGGGCTTAAAAAGGGTACTGCTATTACAGTCGACTCTCGATAAATCGAAATCCAAGGGACTACAAGAAAAATTCGAATTATCGCGATTTCGAATTATCAAGAAGGGGGAAAAAAATCGAATTATTAAGAGTTTTTATTATGTACATATGTATGTACATACGTATATTGAAAATACGTATGAGCTTACCTAAGTTTTAGACATATAGCCTCAAGTAAAAAAGTAAAAATAATGAAAACGACAAAAAAGAACAAAAAAATTAACATTTCAATAAATAATAACATATAAGTACCTAATTTAAAAAACGAAGAACAGTTTTTTGTTTCAATGTGGCTTGACTAAGTCAAGTGACTTAGAATTGTAAAAAGCGTTGATGGTGGAATATTGAAAGTTTTGGCGATATCTTTTTGTTTCGAACCACTTTTCACGGCTGCGATAATTTTTTTTTTTTTGTCGGACACAGTAAGGGAGACGTACTTTCCATCGCGACAAACTAGGAAAGAGAATTGTGAAGTTAAACTGGGCTGAAAGGAAGGAAACATTACGCAGGAAATGAACAATAAGCGGAAAATGAGAAGTAAACATTACTAGGGAAAATTCGAATTATAAAGAGGGGAAGGTGGCCTCGTTCGAATTATAGAGCCTTCTCACCCGCTGTTGTTAAGAAATGAATTTCGAATTATCGAGCGTATCTAAGTACACTGCATTTTTTCGATTTACCGAAGTTAACAGCTGTAGAGTTCGAATTATCGAGAGTCGACTGTATCCCTTGACCAGGCCGAAAAGAAGGACTTCTAGGTCGCATGGCTGGGCACCTATTCCCTTAGCCCCAGGTAGAGTGGTGTCCCTGGGTTCATATAGTCGAAGTCTTCCGTCCTGGGTTCTCTGTGCTAGATGCTAAGCGACCAACAAAAGGGGTTCTCCTTAAAATGGATCCCAATTTTGCTAGCATGTATTCCAGACAATAAAAAAACAAAAAACCTAACACCAAAAACTATTCCGTGCTCGTCTCTTCATGACACTTTCGTAGTCGTGAAAATATAAACAAAAACTTGTGCTTGGAAAGGTTAGCGATCTTCTTCCATCATCAGTGCGAAAATGGTAAAATTTATCAAACAATTTTCTGAGAATGTTTTGTCTATGAAAAGATTTATTATTCTGGCTGCAATATGAGATTAAGACATGCATTATTTTTGTTTCATCAATTAAAGAAGAAAAGGAAAATCCATATTCACGTCATATGGATTAACTGAAATACTTAAAGGAAAACAAAAAAACAAAAAATTTAACTATATAGGTAGTTTATAGTAAACATTTTTCCTCTAAATGTTCGCTTTTTATTGTATTTAAAATAATGTCTAAAAATAAAATATTTAGATTAAATTCTATTTTAAAATTTTTGAAAAAGAAAAGACCACTGCATCCATGATAGTGCTTTTTTTATATATATAAATATATAAAAATAAGTAAACTTGTCCCTCATCATTTGAGGTTTCTTCCTTGATATCATTTTTAATTTATTTTTAATTAATTTAACTTTATTTTTTCATTAAAAAATAATGGCTGTATGTGGTGAGAATTGTTATTTCAGTACAAATATTAATGTGTTCGTACCTAAAAATAAATAAATAATTAAACTTTAATATTTCAGCAACTCTGTGATTAATATTTTTTTTCTTTTTAATATATGTTATATATTATATATATTTATTTTAATTATATTTACAAAAAGTTTCTTTTTTTGTATCTTTCATCTTTTGTGTATTATTTTCCATTTCATATTTTTTGTGTACATTAAGTTGGGTATATATAATTTTTAGTTTATTTTTTGTGTTTATACAAAAAAAAAAAATTAATAGTTTTTAAACTCTATAATTTTAGGGAATTTATATATATATATGTATATATTATTAGAGGTAATTTCTAATAATTATAATTATTATTATATATTTTTTTGTAATTTATTTTGTGAAAAAGAGTAAGAATAAAATAAAAAATATTTGTATGTTTTCAATATGGACCAGTTAATAAATTTTAAGTGATAAAATATGTAGTTTATTTTGTTGGGTTTAGAAATATCAATATTACAAACACAATCTTAAGGCGCCACGGTAGACGAGCGGGTTAGAGGCAAGACCTGCAAAGCTAATACAGTATTGTGATACTGGGTTCGATTCCCCTGGTCTAGGTCTTGGATTTTATTTAATGGTTAATAAAAGAAATTTATTGTAAAGTATGTTAGGCGGTTATAGGGTAGACCCGCAAAGCTAAGATGTATTGTTGGTTTAGTGGGTTCGATTCCCCTGGTCTAGGTCTTGGATTTTATTTAATGGTTAATATGAGAAATTTATAGTAAAGTATGTTAGGCGGTTATAGGCTAGACCCTCAAAGCTAAGATGTATTGTTGGTTTAGTGGGTTCTATTCCCCTGGTCTAGGCCTTGGATTTTATTTAATGGTTAATATGAGAAATTTATAGTAAAGTATGTTAGGCGGTTATAGGCTAGACCCTCAAAGCTAAGATGTATTGTTGGTTTAGTGGGTTCTATTCCCCTGGTCTAGGCCTTGGATTTTATTTAATGGTTAATATGAGAAATTTATAGTAAAGTATGTTAGTCGGTTATAGGCTAGACCCGCAAAGCTACAATGTATTGTTGGTTTAGTGGGTTCGATTCCCCTGGTCTAGGTCTTGGATTTTATTTAATGGTTAATATGAGAAATTTATTGTAAAGTATGTTTGGCGGTTATAGGGTAGACCCGCAAAGCTAAGATGTATTGTTGGTTTAGTGGGTTCGATTCCCCTGGTCTAGGTCTTGGATTTTATTTAATGGTTAATATGAGAAATTTATTGTAAAGTATGTTAGGCGGTTATAGGCTAGACCCGCAAAGCTAAGATGTATTGTTGGTTTAGGCTGGAAACATAGTGGAGCGGCGGGCAAAGCGGCGATGATAGCGAAGAGCAAAGCGGCGAAATCAAACACAAGTAAACATATGGGACCGCGCATAGTGGCGAGCAAGGCGAAGATAGAGCAACGCTATCTATAGAGAGTAGAGCGAAGCGTTATGACATGTTTGATTTCTTCGCTCTCATCGCGCTCAATTTGTAAAGGTTATTTTTCAAAGGTTATGGATATTGATACATTTATTGGTTTAGTTTGTTTAAAGAAACCTCTGTGGGGCCATAGTATTTGTGAAGCTACAATAGTTTTTAATAATTAATAGTTTAAATTAATTAACAATTAGTAGTTAATGGAGAATTCAGGTAATTTTTGCTACATTTAATTTGGTTCTCAATCCCTTAATGCTAACTTTCATCTAAATACTAGGCAAAATTAAATTACATTTTCACGTCCTACTACTTCTGATCAGGACGAATTCTCCAATCCTTCTTCTGTAGCGTCCTTCTACTCCAGTTTTTCAGATGAACAACATTAATTTACGACAAATCATGGTGTAGTGATTTAATAAAATTATTGTTTTTTTAATTGACTAATTTCTTTTTATCTGCATATATTTCTATTTTATTTTCATTTATTTTGATTTTCTTATCTTAAAGTAACTGCTAGGATTAATGGGGTTACACAGATTTGTATTTAGTAAATAACCTACATAGTTAATTTTTCTATATTGTGCCTAACTCATGTTATGAGCTGTATTACTCAAAAACAATAAAATTTGATTTTGATTAATGGGGTTACACTGGGCTAGTATGTAATCAAATGTTGATATAGACATTCAAAAATACGCATGAAACTTGCCAGGATGCTCCCGAAGTTGTTGGTACAAGTGATGAAATTCACCAAGTTCATTTCTAGACTTATTTATGTCATGTACACTGCAGCTCCTACTACTAAGCTGCTGCAAATACCAAAGTTTCAACGAAGAATTTTCATATAAAAATAGTTCCTCCATCTTGTTTTGTCGAAAGGAGAACGCGACTAAACTCGTCACTATGTGCATGCGAATCTTTGCTCGCTGCTCGTCGCTCTCTTTGATTTGAAGCAGCTATCATCGCCGCTTTGCTCGCCGCTCCACTATGTTTCCAGCCTTAGTGGGTTCGATTCCCCTGGTCTAGGCCTTGGATTTTATTTAATGGTTAATATGAGAAATTTATTGTAAAGTATGTTAGGCGGTTATAGGCTAGACCCGCAAAGCTAAGATGTATTGTTGGTTTAGTGGGTTCGATTCCCCTGGTCTAGGTCTTGGATTTTATTTAATGGTTAATATGAGAAATTTATTGTAAAGTATGTTAGGCGGTTATAGGCTAGACCCGCAAAGCTAAGATGTATTGTAGGTTTAGTGGGTTCGATTCCCCTGGTCTAGGCCTTGGATTTTATTTAATGGTTAATATGAGAAATTTATAGTAAAGTATGTTAGGCGGTTATAGGCTAGACCCGCAAAGCTAAGATGTATTGTTGGTTTAGTGAGTTAGATTCCCCCTGGTCTAGATCTTGGATTTTATTTAATGGTTAATATGAGAAATTTATAGTAAAGTATGTTAGGCGGTTATAGGCTAGTTCCGCAAAGCTAAGATGTATTGTTGGTTTAGTGAGTTAGATTCCCCCTGGTCTAGGTCTTGGATTTTATTTAATGGTTAATATGAGAAATTTATAGTAAAGTATGTTAGGCGGTTATAGGCTAGACCCTCAAAGCTAAGATGTATTGTTGGTTTAGTGGGTTCAATTCCCCTGGTTTAGGTCTTGGATTTTATTTAATGGTTAACATGAGAAATTTATAGTAAAGTATGTTAGGCGGTTATAGGCTAGACCCGCAAAGCTAAGATGTATTGTTGGTTTAGTGAGTTAGATTCCCCCTGGTCTAGGTCTTGGATTTTATTTAATGGTTAATATGAGAAATTTATAGTAAAGTATGTTAGGCGGTTATAGGCTAGACCCGCAAAGCTAAGATGTATTGTTGGTTTAGTGAGTTAGATTCCCCCTGGTCTAGGTCTTGGATTTTATTTAATGGTTAATATGAGAAATTTATAGTAAAGTATGTTAGGCGGTTATAGGCTAGACCCTCAAAGCTAAGATGTATTGTTGGTTTAGTGGGTTCGATTCCCCTGCTCTAGGTCTTGGATTTTATTTAATGGTTAATATGAGAAATTTATAGTAAAGTATGTTAGGCGGTTATAGGCTAGACCCGCAAAGCTAAGATGTATTGTTGGTTTAGTGAGTTAGATTCCCCCTGGTCTAGGTCTTGGATTTTATTTAATGGTTAATATGAGAAATTTATAGTAAAGTATGTTAGGCGGTTATAGGCTAGACCCTCAAAGCTAAGATGTATTGTTGGTTTAGTGGGTTCGATTCCCCTGCTCTAGGTCTTGGATTTTATTTAATGGTTAATATGAGAAATTTATTGTAAAGTATGTTTGGCTAGTCGCCTTCGTCCGCGACACCTAATTTGGTAGTTGGAAGTAAAGTCGGCGTGAAAAACTAACTGAACTTTTACTTACGATTTTTTTTTAGGATATTTCCAAATTTTTATTAAATTTTAGGTAAGTATTTTTAATTATGAATAAATCTATAAATGTGTCAGGTTTTCCTAGACGAGATGTTATTAGAATTTCTTAAAAAACAATATTGGATTGCATTTAGTATTTTTCTATTCTTGCTTTGAGAACACCATTAAAATGTTTCAACAAAAAACGTTGTCAAAATTAAAAATGTCCGGTAGGGCAGTTGTAATGTAAGAGTTGGTCCGTCAAATATCTACAGTACAAAATATAAGCGTAGTGCTAAAAATCACCCAACTCTAGACCATTTATTTCTCTTTCTCCAGAAGTATAAACGCGTGTTCCAATTTTCATAAATGAGGGGTCATTCGATTTGGTATTTCTAAAGAAAGATTATTTAGGTTCGGAGAATTGTGTTACACACTCCAAATTTGTTTTTAAATTTTTTTTTTTTTTTTTAAGTCGCACTGTTTCAGCCATTCGATTTCTCACATCCAATGAAATTACCTAAATTAAAGCTGTGGTTTGCTCTGTGTTGAACGTCGTCAAAAGCGGAACAAACTAATAATATGATCGGCATCCATTGTCCCCTTTTGAGCAAAGTGAGCGTAAGAAGACCATCCCTAATCTGTGCCTGGAGTTAATAATGCCTGTGGTTGATCTAAAAGTCTGCTTGGGCTATTGTCTTTGGAAAACTGCCTGGTAAGGAGGGATGGTAGCATCATATTATTTACATTTATTTAATCAAAAATAAAGTAAAGTAGGATTTCTTTAGTTATAAGGATTAAAGGATTTAAGAAAATGAATTAATTGTTGCATAAATTTCTTAGCAACTCTTTGAAATAAAAGAAATTGATTTTATTTGAAAATTAAAAATAAAAAAGGCAAATGGGAGTTTACTACTTTTAAAGAAACATTTTTATCAATTGTACATTTAAAAAATTTATTGAAAATAATTTTAATAAATAAATGTAAAAAAGAAAATTATACTCCCAAAATCCAAGGATCACAATAAATTAAGAGCTTCAAATCAATTTTGATCTTCATTAGTTCGAAGTTCTACTCATTTAAAAATTGAAGCGTATTTATTTTTCAATCGATATCTATACTTTTTATGTACAATTGTTCGTATTCCCATTACGATTCCTTAATTCCTGATTGATTGTACTCAATAAGGGATATTTACCACAGCCGCATATGTTACGAAAATCATCAGAGTCCAATGCCCATATCATAGCACCTCCAATACCTAAGTCTTTAATAAATTTACTCTAAAACAAATAAAAAAAAAAATGTTAATACAGAGACAACCGTAAAAATGGATATATGATCATGAAACTGATTATTGAATCTCAGTTTAAAATTGTTACTTAATGTGGTAATTAGAGCAAACATTATTTTTATGTTGGCAGTACTGGGTATGGCCTTCATTTTAGTATAGAGTTCAAAATTAAATTGGGTTTCATTCGTAATGTTATTTTTGTGAAATATTACATGAAAATGTTTAAATGAAAATAGTTGTTTAACTGTATTGCTGCTAGAATGAACAATTAAAAACTTTGGTGCGGAAAATTTTAACTATAATTTTGGCAGGAGCAATTAAAAGTGAAAAGAAATTACTCCAATTATTGTGAATTCAGCCTCTGACCTGACAGAAGCAAAGATCAATGCTGAAGATTAAATTTAAATTTTCGATATTAAGATTAAAAGAAGTTTGAAGATGACTTTCAAAGAATTTCAAATGAAAGAATCTCGTAAGTAAATTTTAATAACATAACATCTATGGCAAATTTTCCTTTAATGAACATTACTTTTCATT
Source organism: Rhodnius prolixus (assembly GCF_049639745.1). Taxonomy (NCBI): domain Eukaryota; kingdom Metazoa; phylum Arthropoda; class Insecta; order Hemiptera; family Reduviidae; genus Rhodnius; species Rhodnius prolixus. The sequence goes on along the minus strand of NW_027411582.1, from coordinate 37,336,721 downwards.
GGTTGGGTTGCATGCAAAATTCATCTAAAACCAAAGATTAGAAGAAAACTTCTTTTTAAGTATTCAGCGAATAAATTATCATTTAATATGTGCATTATAGGAATCAACGAAGAGGTATTTTATTTTCTGGGATGGTATATACGAAGGTTTGAATAGACAAAAAAAAACCTACCTAGAGATTCTAATAGAAAATTAAATTGTACTATTACTGTAAGAATGAATTGGCTGAGATTGACTGGATATTATTAAGGAATATATTATCTTATAAAATTTGCCAGACAATAAATTTCAATTTCGTTGACGTAGCAAGCAAGCATGCTTTTCTTGTTTATGACTGGTTTCGTATATTTATCTATCAGCACAAGTGGATTCATCAGTTTGGTCTAGTGAATTTTACTTCCACCGATGGATCAGGCCTTCCGTCAAACAATACACTTAATAATTGTTATTCAAAATTAGTATCCAGAACTGCCATTGAACTTTTCAAAAGTCTCCTTTTTTTTCTAGAGATTCAAGAATTAGTTTTGAACTATCTTAAAGTTTGTTTGTTTTTCATATACCTTTCTCCTGATGTCATCAGCATCATCATAACTAATCCACTGATTACCTTTGTAAGCTGTTGGACCCATTGCACCTGTCGGATGCCTTATCACTTTCCAATTAGCTCCAGAAATTGTATCACATATCTTTTTTATTACCAAATAAAAATATAAATAAATAAAGATGCAAGAAAGTCTTAATTCATTTATTAATTTTTTTAAATGAAAGCATGCTACCTCATAATATGCTAAAAAGCCACCCGCACGGGTGAATTGGCCAGCCATTCCAGGACCACTTGATGGGGCGTTCAAACCATTATCAGATTCATTAACTAGAGTAAAACTTTGACCATACATTGGCATTCCTAGAATAAGTTTCTCTTTTGGAGTTCCTTCGTCCAGCCAATAATGAATGGAGAAATTCTGTAAAAAAAATCATGAAAGCGGTCTCTCAGCAATCAAGAGTATTCCGCGGATGAGCAGATTCTGTTAGCATTACTTTGGAAGAGCTTAAAGCCTATCCATACGGCTTGCTTTTTCCTTCTATATAACCCGAATGGGTGTAGGGAGTAGTGGACTAGCCACTTCTTTAGGGATCTTGGCGTTACACTGACACTCCTTCACAAATAATACTATTACAAATCTGCAGAAGTATTGTATAGGGTATGGCGAACAATCAAACTTCAGTCTACCTTATCACTTATTCTGTTCACACGATTTGTATTCTACCAACAATATTTCCTCGAATGTCACTGTAGATCTCTTTAAGGATAATCCTAGTAGCTACTGACTATCCTCCTTGAGCTTGTGCTGCCTTTCGGAATACGAATATTTTCAATATATCCTGACATCTTCAGTTGGTTCCAGGGATTTTTGTTTATTTAAAGCCGACAATTTCCTTACATAAATACAAAAAATAAAAATACTTACAGAATTAAAGTAGGAAAAGGTGTCTCCTTGATTAAAATAAAGCGGAGCTACATGTCCAGTCCTGCCGTCCCAATGTCCATGGTAATCGTAAGCCATTAATGATATCCAATCCAAATATTGGCCAAGAACAGGCACATCATATCCTGCGCAAAATATTTTTTGAGATCAATATCATTTTTGTAGAATTTTGTGTTGCATGGCAAGATCCTCTGCTGATGCTAAGATATCTGAAATTTGGACTATAAAATACCTTGGTCAACTACAACTTTACTGGGTGATACAGCTGCGGATAGTAACCATCCTTTAGGCTTAAACATAGCGCTTAGTTCTTTAACAAGAGATGAAAAACCTTCTTTGTCTGAATCAGGTCCTTTATTGCAGTCGACCTACAAAATTAATAACTATTGATGAAAAGATAAGTGGGTCCACAATGCTGGATTATATTTTATCCATAGTAACAAGCATGTTTGCTTGCTGACCGTGTTCAGCGTTTGAACAAAAACATAGTGGAAATCAAATTCTCTGTAAGCTCAACATCGAATGATTAATATATATTCTATTTATTTTATAAGATTTTTTATTTACCTGCCAGCATTTTGGATACTCCCAATCTAAATCCAGCCCTTGAAATTTATATTTTTCAATGAAATTCACGGCTTGTCTTACAAATCTTTTCCTCGCTTCTTTACTGTTTACAAGTCTGCTATATTTATCTCCAAGAGAATCATTCCAACCTCCCAAACCTAATAAAACTTTAAGTCCTTTCTTGGCCAATGAGGATACCTTAGTGTAAAATTCTAAAAAAAAACAAGAAATCAGTTTTTTTTTAAGTACATAACTACCATTATTAATTGCTAAGTTTAATTTAATTACCATTATCAATATCAGCCCAAGAATCGTGTGGTTTTATTTCCAATTTTTCTGAATCCAATACGGCAAATGCGTAGATAATATGTGTACAAAGTGTTGTGTCAATATCCTCGGGAAGAAATTTACCAGTGCCTTGCCTATACCAAGCCCAATTTGTGAAATAGCAAACGACTTTATATCTAGAATCAATTATTTCTAAAAACAAAAAAAACAAAAATTAAAATAAAAACTTAAATAATTCGAATAAACATAATTTTACAATTATTGAAAAATTAAGTTAAAATAATAATGTACCATTCGCAGATGTTGTTGATTCAATTTCGGACATCTCAGTTGAAGTTGATTCTTCCATAGAAGATGGCGTAGATTCATCATTATCATCTGGTATTTCATTTTGATCAGTTTTACAACCCGCGTTTTCCGGCCAATCACACATTAATGCTTTCTGTTTAAGAGAAAATATAGGTTAGTTTTGATAAAATAACCTTCACACATTACCTTCACTCTTCTTCGTGTTTGTTTAGAATACTTAATTGGAATCCATAAATACTACTTAAGAAAGATTATTGTGTGACTTGTACGGACATCATAGATAGGGCTTGGTTCTTCAAGGAAATACTATTAATGGTCTGAAGTTATATTTCAGTATACAAAAATTTGGGTTTAAATTTAATAACAAGGAATGGACAAGGGATGAAGAGCCCTTTGAGAGGCACGTCTCGCACTATTAATAACAGTAACCTTTTGCAATTATTTTACAAACCTAATTAATATTATTTAAAGAAGGAAATAATGGTGTTTTACTATTTTCATTATTTCTGCCATGGAAGATTAACTGTGCATAAAATCAATTGAGACATTTCAGTCTACTTCCTAGTTATGTTATTGTATACGAACCTGGTTGAAATAAAGCCCTAAAGGACAGGCTTGCTGTATGAGGACGCCAAATTGGCATGTATAAAATTTGGTACAATCACTCTTATCTCCTGGAAATTAGGAATATATTAAAATTGTATTTAATTTAATAAAATAACTCCATTCAATCAAATTTAACAGACCAGTTATCTGCGGACATGGTGTAATTTCTTCCGATCTTAAATCACTTTCAGAACTTTCCGTAGTAATCGCATGTTTCAATTCTTTTGATAGACTACATAACGGTCCAGATGGATAACTTCTTAGCACTCGATTTATGGTTCTCAGCAGAGGATATTCCTCGCATCCGCAAACATTTCTAAAATCATCCAAATCTAATGCCCATATCATCGCACCTCCAAAACCATGTTTCTTTACAAATTCTGATTTATGTTTAATCATGGCCGCATCATCAAAGCCAACCCATTGATCTTTATTTATTGCGTGTGGACCCATTGCCCCACTTTCATCAGTGACTAAGGTCCAGCCTTTTTTAAGAACTCTGTCGCAAATCTGTAAAGAAAATTAGGTTATATATGCTTTTGATATAAAATAATATATATTTGATAAAATGATAATGATATGATATAAAACTTTTTACTTTCTCTTACTAGATGAGTATAGTGACCAATTACAATTTCCTATTTCTAGTTTTCACCGAAAGTATTCTCTGAGTTCGAAAGAATGGTTTCTAGAAAATGGTCTGGGAATATGAGAGAACAAATATCTCATAAGTGAAAAATTGCAGTAAGCTGAAAGTTTATATTTCGATTAAGTCTCTCCAAGGAACCTCATTGTACTTCAGTCATTGAAATCCCTCAAATGTAAGTACCACTTTACAGAAAGGATGTTTCACCTTTTTTCTTGAGATTTTCTCATAAGTCTTACGAAAGATTTTCTCTAAACGACGTATCACAAAGTAGGCACAGTTTTCTAAAACATTTAGTCGAAAATGTTTTAGAGAAAAATTCGATTAAGAGCATCCATAGAATTTAAGGAAAATCCCAACCGGAATTACTAATTTAGTGAACGGATTTTTCACTTTTCTAGGACTTTTACGAAAATGCCTCCAACGATTTTTCCCGGAACTTCATAAGTACTTTATTGTACGTAGATCTACAACTTAATTGAATAATTTTTCTTTGATAATACTTTTTAGAGCAATTTGAGGAGTGATGAAGTAGGTTAAAAGTGTTATTTCGGCATGATGGGCAATTTTACAATAAAGCTAACTTTGGTGAAAGAATAACGTATATTTTTATCATCTAGATTTTTTTAAACATACCTCATGGTATGCAAGAAATCCTCTAGCTCTTGTACCTTCGCCAGCTTCTCCACCACCGTAAGTAGGAGCATTCAAACCATCGTTACTATTATCAGCTAAAGAGAAACTCTGTCCATACATTGGCATGCCCATTACGATCTTCTTTGGATCAGCGCCTTGATTTTGCCAATAAAACAACGAGAAGTTCTGAGAAAAAAATAATTAGCATTTACGATTTCTCATCAATTTTATATTCTCAATTTAATTTTCTTAAAAAAAGGGGGGGAAGTGTTACCGCGTTAAATGTAGCGTCAAGATCCTCTTCATGTTCGTACATTGGGGCAACATGTCCAGTGCGTTTATCCCATTGTCCATGATAATCGTAGGTCATGACGGCAATCCAGTCAAGTTTTTCTGACAATACTTTAACATCATAACCTGTAAATTAAAAATGCATTTTTTGTTTTGTTTTGTTTGAATTCAGCCCTTTTTTTAAATATATAAATATCAATTTTACTTTATTATATTCTTTAGTAGTTACCATGATCTATAACAGTTTTGGAAGGGGATACTGCAGCGCTTAATAATAAACCGTGCGGAGTAAAAGCTTCTTTTAATTCGCTGACCCAATCAGCGAATGCTCTTTTATCAGAATCTGGTCCTTTGTTACAGTCAACCTGTGAAAGGGATCAATAGATAAGTATTTAAATTTGTTACGTCATTAAAGTACAAGGTTTTGGAAATATCCGATTTCTTTCTTTCGTGGTATTCAAAATTAGAGCTGCTAAAAAACGAAGTAAAATCCATATCAAATTTAAATGAAAATGCTATAATGCTACAGTTGTTACTCTCACTTTTAGGTTCCTTGAAATTATTGATTTTTATTAAGGAAGGAAATGAAGTTGCGTTTAACGGATAGTGAATCGTGGAAGTACTTCCCAGGATTAGTTTTAAAAAAACATGCTTATCCACAATGATGGCGTGGAAAGAGAAAGATCAGTAAGCTACCAGAAGAGGTTATATCAGATACTTTTGGACCAAGAATTAAATCTGTGCTAATAAACCATAAATTAAACTTAGTATCAACAAACCTGCCAACATTTTGGATATTCCCAATCTAAATCTAATCCATCGAAATTATATTTTAAGATGAATTCCACAACATGAGTCGTAAATCGAGCTCTGGCACCTGGATCGTTGACTAATCTGCTGTATTTACCACCTGCAGAATCATTCCATCCACCAATAGCTACAGTAACTTTTACCCCTTTTTCTTTAAATGAAGTAACCTTTTCATAGAATTCTGGTTAAACAGAAAATTTTAAATTTTTGTTTAAATATTGCAAAGTTTTAAATAAATCAATCATTATTGTAGATAAATTAATTTAGTTCACAATCTTACTATTGTCAATGTCAGCCCAACTGTCATGTGGTTTAATTACTAATTTATCACCGTCTAACACAGCAAATCCATATACAATATGGGTGCATAGTTCAGGATCAATATCACTGGGAAGGTATTTAGCTGTTCCCTGTCTGTGAACAAAAATCAAGTCATAGAAAAAAAATATTCCACGGAAGAACAGAACAAGAAGAATCAGAACTGTGACATATCACATCTAAGCATATACTAAGTATAGAGTAAACAAGAGTGGACTGATTACCTGGAAATTATTAAGTCTACTTTACCAACAAATGCTGGGCATTCTTGAGGGACGTAGAAAGAAGGAAGGTAAGGATAGTCACTGGAAAGGTGCTGCAAAACTGCCACGATTTCAAGCAAACAAAGGAAAATCTCTTAAAAGCTAGGATAAAGCAAAGAATGAAGGCAGTTGGTGCAATTCCTTAGAATGTTTTGGGAAAACATTTCATCATTATTAAAAGTAGAGTTTTTACAACAAATCATTCCTCTTTCACGCAGTCTTTTTTAAATAGTAAGTTATACATTTATATTCCCAATACCCTATAGCAGTGATTTTCAATCTTTCATTTGTCGCGGCACACATGTAACAATTTCAAAATTTGACGGTACACTAACAATAAGATAAGTTTAAAAGTATTTTACTTATCCATAATACACTGTGTAAAATAGTTTCAAGTTTATTTTCAATAAAAAATAAGATAATATGTACTACAAATCATTTTTCTTTAATTTAAACTTTACTCGTAATAAAAAAAAAGCGTTATAATTTTTATTGTATGCATTTCTAAAATTTGGCAGCACTGCACAGTGGTTGAGAATCACAGCCCTATAGGTTATCCAACAGAGATTAAATATGTGGAATAATCATTTCTTTTTTGTGTATGTTGTTGTTTTGTTACTCTTCTGCCTTCTCAGTTCCGTTTCTTTTTGTTATGTTTCCTCGGGTTACCAAAATAAAAGTTTTAAAACCAATTTTAAAGAAAAAAAAAAAACATTTTTACCTGTACCAAGCCCAGTTTGTAAAATAGCAAACTACTTTAAACTCTCCATCTGGTCCTGGCATTGGTTTCATAGATGATTCAGTAGTTGTACTAGGTTTATCTGGAGCCATTGTTTGACTAGTGGTTTCAGGTTTACTTGGCTTCGTAGGATGTGGTGGTCGTTTTGTAGGTTTACTTCCAGCCGGTTTGGTTGTACTTGGTTTCGTGGGTTTCGATACTGGTTTGGTTGGTCTAGATGGTGTTGGTTTTGTGGAAGGTGGCTTTGGTGGTCGTGGTTTCATAGTGGTTACAGAATCATCTCCGCTTCCACCACCAGCTGTTAGAAATTAGCAAGAAATTCTATATTGTAATGAGGAAGAGCTAAATAGAAGAGCCTGGAAGAGAGAAGTTTTTAAGTATAGTCTACTAACGTGGATCAGCAAGAGTTCTAGCTATTGTTGACAACAAAGGATGTTTTCCTTGACCGCAAGTGTTGCGGAAATCATCTAGATCTAATGCCCAGATCATGCCACCACCTAGGTCCATATCTCTAATGTATTGAGACTGAAAAAATAAAGAGAAGCACTTAGAAATGGAAATTACACTCACAGACCAACTATGATTTTTAATAAATTGATTACCTTGCGTTTAATCGTTTCTTGGTCATCAAAACCTACCCATTGATCATCGTGATATGCGTATGGACCCATCCTGCCTTCTTCATCTTTAACTACTGTCCATCCTCGGTTTTGTATTTTATCACATATCTGTTGGGAAAGCGAAGCAGATTCGAAATTTACATCTTTTCTCACACTTTTATAGTTTGCTTAGTTTTGAAATTTACCCTGGGAATTCCGTAGGACATTACACTATTGTCTTAATATTATGATGAATATTAATGAAAACTAGATTGGAAATCTTAACAAATTTGCATACCTCTTCAAGGACAAAAGTAAAACTTACTTCATAATAAGCTAAAAATCCAGCGGCTCTTGTAAATTCTCCAGCTTGAGCTGGTCTCGGTGCTGGAGCATTTAGTCCATGATTCTTAGGATCAGCCAGAGTAAAACCTTGGCCGTACATAGGCATTCCCAAAACTACTTTCCTTCTAGGGACACCTCCATCAATCCAATAGTTGATGGAATAATTCTGTAAAAATAGAAAAAAATTGCTTGAAAGAAAGAAAAAGAAAAACAAATTAATAAGTTTAATATTAATCAATTTAAAAAACAAATACCATGTTGAAATAATAGTAGTCATCATCTGGATGCTCGAACATAGGAGCCACATGTCCTGTCTTCTTATCCCATTGACCGTGATAGTCATAAGTCATTACGGATATCCAATCCAAGTTATCAGTTAATGCTTTTATATCATATCCTTAATACAAAAAAACAACATAGTTAGAGTCCTTATTAAAAGTGAACGTAAAATAACTGAGGTAAGTGAAAAATGATCAAGAATAAAGAACCTGCATCAATGATGGTCTTGCTGGGAGTTACAGCTGCTGATAATAGCAGATTGTGTTTTCTGAACTCTTGTTTGATTTCAGTCACCCACTGGCCAAATGCTTCTTTATCTGAGTCTTTGCCTTGGTTACAATTTGTCTAAAAATTTTGGGTTAAAATGTTTTTCGTTTTAAGTAAGTCGAAAATATAGTATGATAAATAAGGGAAAATTATGAAATGCAAATAGATGATAAGCTAAAGAACATGACCAAATATCACTCTTTGCTGTGACACGAAGTATGGACTAAATAGCACGAGAGATAGGAATCCCTCGAGTTCGGTTTGTAGCTCCAAAATATTTGCAGATGCTTCATTAAGTAACCATTAAGTACGTTTGAGAAACTTCTCGTGAAAACAACCACTTAGGTAATGTTAATAGATTTTGACCGCCAACTAATGGCCGAATTAGGTAGTTAAAGAATTTTTATTATCTGTTTTGGTATTAACTCAAAAAAACTGCACTGATTGTCGAAACGTTGGCATTTATACTTAAATTATGTTTTTAAAAAACCACAAAGCTTTTTGTTTTTAGCCCAAACTCTAATATTTTGAAAGAGTATCATTACGCTACGACGTTAAAATATTTATCTATTGATCTGGAACGTTTTCCCAAGGAAAATTCATTTCCCAAGTAAAGTTCTGAAGATGAAAGAGTGAATTATGAGAATAAAATTATTAGTTAAAAGTTTTTCGAAAATCGCTTTACAGGGCGATCGAATTTTTGTCAATTTTTTTTGGTCAAGTTTTCTGCAATTTTCTCAAAGACCACAACAGCGGCTGTTTTGAGAATTTATTAAAACAACTATTCATACAACGGGTCTAGCCTCTGTTGCTTAAAATGTACTTCTAAAGTGTCCTTTTCATGTAATATTCGATTTTTTCATCTTACAATGTTAGTGGGAATTAAATGTTATAGTTTCGAGTTTGACAGAATCCCGAAGAAAATTGTCTTACAAAACATAACTGTCACTTATCAACATCAATTTCTTTCTTTTTAATTTGTTTAAATTATTGACTTAGTTAAATATTACCTGCCAACATTTGGGATATTCCCAATCAAGATCCAAACCATCAAATTTATATTTGAGCAAGAATGGAACAGCATGCTCAATGAATTTCCTCCTTGCGCTTGGATTGTTTACTAATCTACTGTATTTATCTCCAGCTGAGTCATTCCATCCTCCAAGGGCCAATAAAACTTTCACACCCTTCCTTCTAAATTTAACTACTCTCTCGTAGAAGTCTAAAATAATATTAAGTAATATTAATAAAATAATAATAATAAGATTAAGACTGGCTGTGTGGGACTCTACCCACTAAAAAAAACTCCCTCCTCTTCAGGCATAACGTCCGGGTGGGTACCGCCATAAGCATCACTTCAGGGTAGTGCCTCATATTGAATGCAACTAGTAGTAAATTTGCAAATTGTCTGGGCCGAAGATCTTATCGACGGTCTAGCTCCTTTTTCTTATCTTAGTTCTTAGCACAGACCTAACAAAATAGAAAACTTCCTTCCATAGGTCTAGGCTAACCAGCATAGTACTCGTATCTACAATATTGTGCGGTGAAACCGGACCAGTTTAATAATAATAATAATAATAATAATAATAATAATAAAAATAAAACTAATAATAATAAATAATAATAATAATAATAATAATAATAAAACTAATAATAATAAAAAATAGGGAAGGGATTAGCTATGAGGTTAGCATACTGGACTCCCACGCGGAGGTCCCGGGTTCGAATCCAGCAGCTGACCCTTAGATTTTCTCTTCCTAGGAGCTTCTTACAGCTCACTGTCCGGTGATGGACAGTGTTGTCTGTAACGAGAGAACACTGTCCGGAGGCCGGCAGTGCACTGGAAAAAGCTCCGGGCGCTAATGACCTCAGCTGTTGATGCGCCAAAAAAAAAAAAAAAAAAAAAAAATAATAATAAAAAATAAATAAAATAATAATAATTGGAATAACAAGAAAAAAGATCCACTTTAGCATGGAATAGAAATCTCCTAATAAAAACTAAAAAATATAGTTATATAGCGGATATAATTAGCTTTAGTACGATGCTGTTTGTAGCCCCTAGGTTATGTGCTCTGAAGTTGTCACAAGAAAATGGATAGTATTGATGGGTACTACAGAATGGCGCCTGAATCTTAGTCTCCTGGTTTATTTTTTAGACGATATCTTCGTCCTTGCGAGAAATGCAGCTAATTTGCAATTCAATATGAACATACTGCATGAAAAGTTAAAGAAAATTGGCGTGTTGATTAACGGTTTCGAAATCAAAAACTATGTAGATTTGGTTCAACAGGGGTGAGGAGTAAGTGTCAAAGGGTGCAAGTAGCCAATAATAAATATTTGGGGTGAACGTTAAAAAAAAAAAATCCAGTCGATTCAAAAAATTAACGATTTGATAGCTTCGGCCGGAAGAATGTTTAGTGCGTTGAAGGGAGACTTCAAAAATGTCAAGGAAAGACCATGAAAACTACAGTTTAAAAAAACAATCACTAATCTATAAATTTTAGCAGCGAATCATGAGCTCAAATATCTCGAAACATAACAGTCAATTGCAAGCAGCGGAGATGCGTTTTCTCAGAAGGATTGAGGGATAGACATAATTAGATATGTGGCATTCACCTTGAAGTCAAATATGAGGAGGAAAGCGAAAGCTGGGATGGTTTGGGCACGTGATGAGGAGACACTCACAGACCGTACAGTAAGAATTTGTTATGAGGCGAAAATGCCTCGCCAAATAGGTAGGGGAACAAAACGAACTAAGGTAAGATGTAGTGAAGGAAGACCTCCGAAAAAAATTATTAGAACGGGCGTTTTGGACGTAATCAAAACAGGAATGGGTGCAAAGCATCCAGACACCAATAGTGGTATTATTTAATAGTACAATTTAATGGAATAAAATTGAATAAGTTACTAACGATTATCAAAATCTGCCCAAGAATCATGTGCTTTAATAATTAAATTGGAAAAATCCAGTACAGCAAATCCATAAATAATATGAGTACATAAATCTGAATCAATATCCTCCGGTAGATATTTGCCTTTTCCTTGTCTGTACCAAGCCCAGTTTGTAAAATAACAGACAACTTTGAAATAACCTGAAAAAAAAAGAAGAAAAAATAAGAGTTTCGTACAAAATATCATTACAAGATTTCATTGATAAGGATTTTTTTTAATACTGACCAGATAAAGGATGTTTGTAAGGTGTTTCCGGCCATGGTTCTTCCGTTGTTGTGGTTGAGGTCCAAGACCATTCATTTTCTGGTTTCCAAGTCCATTGAGTAGTTGACGTTGGTGGTTTTATTGTACCGATTGTGACATCAGTGTCTACTGGCACAATTGTTACATCTGTTTCACCGTCTCCTTTGCTACATCCAGCAGATTTTGGCCAATCGCATATTTTTTGTTGCTAAATTAAGAATTTATTAAGTTCAATATTATTTTGTTTACATTGTATATAAATGTATAATAAATGTTATGCCTCGTCGGACTGAGACCTGAAGGCCTCTTAATTTACTTGGCTGCGGAAGATCAATAAAATTGATCAATTGGAGAGCCACCAATTAATTGGTTTAACCCCACACAAGTTATTAAATCAATATTAATAAAAATTTTTTTTTTTAAATGTAATGATTTTCTGTCTAAATATTTTTAAAGGTTATTCGCTAGACTGAAAATCAATGGAATTAAAGTATTAATAACCCGGCAACTAATATCATTACAAAAAAGAAAACTTTTATTGATTTCGCACCTACAATTTCATTCCCCAATTTGCACAATTTCCTGGATGCTTATTCGCTTATTACTATTTGCCTTCAATAGGGACCTCTACATATTTTAATACCTCAAGAAAAGCAAAAAAGGCCAAGCCGTGGAGAAAATTCTGGTCTCTCACTTGAAGGAACCAAAATCCACAGCTGAGCAAATCAGATAACAACCTTAGCGGGAAACAGCCTAAACTCTTTTACCATTTCACAGAACAGTTCACAGATCTTCGATAAACTGTTCAGTAATTTTATCACATTCTAGAATTGACTTTAGGTATACTCTCTCCACATAATTTGGCATCACGCCTGACGATCATATTAGTACTACTGGGAATTTGATGAGAAAAAATAAGCCTGTTTTCTTATACTCTGAAACAAATTATCTTGTGTTAAAGCAAAGTAACTCATCCATAGCTAATTTAAAAATACTAACTTGATTCCAGTGCAAACCAGGGGCGCAAGTATGGACTTCATATTTGTCCCATAAACATTGAAGATATTTACTACAACTGTTTGGATGTGCTGCAAACGCTCCTTTATTACATGAATCTTGGGTTCTAGTACCAACATCTAGAAAGATAAAAGGTTTTTAATAATAAATAAATCATTAAATTGAGAAGAATCATCAAGACCCACATTGTCTTATTTCAGTTCTCAAGTTCAAGTTATATTCTCAAGGAGTATTCTCAATTTAAGAATCTTCTTCAAAGCTTGACTTTTCAATAAATACTAGTTTGCTTCAAAGTCACATAATAAAACTGTTCTTTTGAGAGAAGCGAGATATCGTAGCTATCCAGAACAACACTTAAACTAATTTTCTTCTTTTAAGTAGTCGAGAAGAACTTGAGAACATGCCTTACCAGTGAAAACTTCAAATAGAAAATTTCCACGATTGCTAAGAGGGATAAGATAAAGAAGAAAAAAAAAAAAAACTCAGGAATCTTCAAAGAAAAACTTACATCGATCACCACTTTTACATTTAACAGAAAACGCCCAATCACAGAAACCACTCTCAACATTCCAATTTAATCCAGGTGCACATTGCTGTTCAACTAACATTCCATTTGCACAAATATAGAAGGAAGAACATTTTCCAGGAACAGGATAGTATGTTCCTTCCGTACAGCTCTGTGGTTCCTGAAAAATTGAAAAAAGAAAAAAAAATGAAATAAAAGAAAACGTAACCATTCAAAAACAAAAGAAAGAAAGACTAATTTAAGTATTCTAACCATTTGTGGTGTGGTGCTCTTTTCAGTGTTGCTGTTCATTTCGGTAGTACTACTTGGTGTCCATGATGTTGTTGGACGTACAGTTGTGGTAGTAGTCGAAGATGGAGTCCACCAAGGATCTGAAGTTGTTGTACTGGTCGTGGGCTTTTCCGCAATACCTGTATACAAAATTCCAATTATTTTTGTCATTAATGTTTTCCTTTTTCAGTTATAAAAAGCCAAAACTTAAGTAAAACTTCAAATTACCTGAAGAGCATTTAGCCTCATTTGGCCAGTCACAGATTTTATTCTCATTATTCCAGTGTAGACCTCCGGCACAATTTTGTTTGTGGTATTCACCAAGGATACATCTGGATAATTTAATTAAATTCATATTATCCGAAAAATTGTCTTAAAATTTAAGGTAACCAGGTAAGTTTTTGAAGAACAGATACTCTACCTGTAATAAGCATTACAATTGCCTTTGACCGGTCTATATTCACCAGTTTGACAGGTTGAAGGTAAATCTGTAGTTTCTCCTACATTGGACTGTTCTGTTTTAAAAGACTGATTGTTTATAAATTTTATTAAAAACTCATCACTGTTAAATTAATAAAGAATTCAAGACTTACCTGTAGTAGTTGTAGTTGGTTTCCTGGTTGTAGTTGGTCTTCTGGTGGTGGTGGTAGTAGTGGTTGTAGTTGGTCGACGAGTAGTGGTCGTAGTTGTAGTTGTAGTTGTCGTTGGACGTCTGGTAGTCGTTGTTTTAAGCGTGGTTGGCTCTGTCCAGTGTACATGTTCATGTTCCGTAGTGGTGGGACCTCCGATAATACCTGTAAAATCGTCATCCTTTACCATCGGAAATTCAAGAGAGGATTCTGCATGGTTCTGAAGGATTCAAATTGTACTTAAATAGATTAAGAGACTTCGATTAACAGCAGGTGTTGTTTCGCCGAACAGAAACTTTAAAAGAATGGACTCTCAATTATTGTTTTTTAAACGAAGAAGGGAAATGGGGAAATCGTGGTGCTGTCAAAAAGCTTTCATTTTTAAAGGTTAATTAGGATTGCTTCCAACAAAAACGTCCAACTTGAAGGATTAAGCGAGAGACCATCATAATTTAAAGCATCATAAGATCAGATCTAATGTGTTTCTCCTTGGAGTCACAAATGCCATTTTCTTCAGTTTTGAAGTTTTAGCAATTCATTTAATCCCCTTTAAAAGACTATAAGTGACTGACCATAAATTCAAGTACAATAGTATTTCAAAGGAAAGCCTAATCACTCCTTATTTTCGATTTTTTTCCTGGACATATGTTCCAAATGAACGTAATGAAGTGCTAAAACGAAAAATGTACAAGCCATTTTTTCCCCCAAAACATTTCCAATATATTCATCATGACTAAACAATTTTATGATAATTAATTGAGAATGGCTTTCCGAGATATTTAATTTACTTTGTTCAAAGCTATTTAACTAAAAGAAAATTCAGCGTTGCACTCGGTACCACAGTTTCAGGTGTGAGGTTAATTAAAGCTGGTGTTCCCCAAGGCTCCTGGGGCCTACACTTTTCAACATTTTTATTAATGACGTCACCAAGCTGAAACTCAAATCCAGTTGCTCCCTGTTTGCTAATGATACTGCCTTCTTTATTTCTTCCTTCAGAGTTGACACAATAGCCAGACAATTATCGATAGCCCTTGAAAAATGTTTCAAATACTTTGCAAAATGGAAAATAAGGCCAAACCATGCCAAGACACAAATTATTTTGTTTACACGCCGCAGACCGGCTGTGAATAGATTTGTCCAAATTAACGGCGACTCCCTTCCGTGGAGCAAGGAAGTTAAATACCTCGGGTTGGTGTTAGACTCCAAATTAACTTTCACCAAACACATAAACTCAGTGTGCGATAAAGCGGTAGGAATTATGTGCAGTCTCTTTCCTCTTTTGAACCGCAACTCTAACTTAGATTTTCTTAATAAAAAACTTATCTACTATCTCTATATCCGCTCCGTACTACTATATGCAGCCCCTGTGTGGTCCAATACTTGTTGCACCAATTACGGGAAGTTACAAAGAGTCCAAAACAAATGCTTAAGGTTAGTTGGGTCATATCCCCGGTGGACACCCATAGGTTACATGCATGCAGCACTTGATGTTGCCAGCGTGTCCACATTTATCTACAACGCTACGGAAAACTTTGTAACTTCCTGTACACATAGTCCCTACCCGCATATAAAAAGTATTATGGACTATAACTTAAGTTCTCTTAATTATAGAAAATACAAACACAAAAGGCTAAAGCATATCTTGCTTTAATTAATCTTATGTAGTAAGGTTTTTTTTAAATTTTTTGCCTTAGCATTAAGTTGGACTTGTACCCAATGTAAATGTTGATATGTTGTGGAGAGGATATAGGCATGCAGCCTGAAACCTCCTTTTATATATATTTGTATAAAAAATTTTAAATTGTAAATAAACATTTTCAAATTCAAATTTTCAAAAATGATAATTAGAGTATTACAATTTTAGGAGCGCTATTGTAAGTACCACATACGCAATATGACATAAAAGTAAAACTGCCTTCTATAATCAGCAAAGATAAAATAAATTAACTAACCAGAATCCGGAGCTAATGTAGTTATGACAGGTGGAGGAGTAACAGGTGTAGGAGGTTTGTTGCAACCAGTAACAGTTTGTTTCACATCCCGGCCAAGAGCGCTGTTGATGGCGAATAGTAAAGGAAATTGTCCTTCGCAGCACATATTTTGAAAATCATCTAGATCTGTAGTCCATGCCATAATGCCGCCAAGTTCATTTGTTTTTACATAATCGGCCTATTGAAAAAAACAAAACAAAATTTCCCTTCAAATTGTTTTTTTTTTTATAATTATATTCATTTTTATAGGGAAATTTTGAGCTCCAGGTTTAAACAAAAATAGTCACACAACTTATCTCTTAATACCCAGAGTCTAAGTGTCGTTCCAGCTTCCCTGAACTTCTATTAAATAAAAGTTATTGTGAAAAATTTCAAACGAAACTAAACATCTTTAGAATAGAAAAAAGAAACATTAGAGATTAAGGCTAAATACAAATCGTTCAAGAGATTCACACTTCTGTCAAATAAATTTTTCAAATTTCGAATTCAAATTTATAAACCAATTTATCGAACACGGATGACCACAAAAAGTGTATTTCCGTTTAATACTAAAAATGGCAAATTACGAGTCTTGAAAGAAGATAAAAATGGAGGACATACCTTCTCTTTAATAGATTTTTGATCGTCAAAGCTAACCCACTGGTCTCCATAATAGGCGTAAGGCCCATATGGGCTGTTTTCCTTCCGCCATAGATGTTTTTTAACTAAAGGCACAAAAAACAATCAAATATTTGTCATTATAATTTTTTTTTTTAGGCCAAGTAAAAATGATCACTTACTCCTGTAACAAATCTCATAGTAAGCAGCCATTCCTGGTTGTTTAGTGTATGGCCCAGGATTTCCAGGACCGGTCACGTCACTTCCTATAGTATTCTCCTTGGGAGACTTCAAAGTAAATGTCTGTCCATAAAATGGTATACCCAGAATTATTTTCTTTTTGTCTGCTCCTTTGGATATAAGGTATTCTGTCGCAGCAGACTGAAAACATAATGAATACATTCTTAATTTTTTTTTTCACTTCAGCCATTATAACAGTAACTCATTCTTAGATACTCACGGTAGTATATAAAGGAAATTTATCGCTAGATTTACCACGAAGTGGGCTAACATGTCCAGTAACACCTTCCCAGGCTCCATGGTAATCATAACTCATGAATGTCATGAAATCAACGGCTTTGCTAATCGCTGGTAGGTCGTAACTGGCATCGATGATTTCTGAATATCCACTTATGCTGACTGATAACATTAATGTTGGTGTTTCTTTATCGAATGCATCTCGCAGTTCCTTTTCAAAAAAAAAAAAAGAAAACGATCGTAGTTAATAAAGAACAGGGAATAAAGAGAGTAAAGTTGGGGTGATAACATTATCATGAACAGAATTATTTTGTTAAATTGTACATAGAAATGACTTTAGGGAATCTCACTACATGTCTGTGGGTACTTGGGTTTCTCATGGAAGTCTATATATTTATCTGTTATCTGTAGCTTCCAAAGTTTAAGCAAATGTTGGGTCAACTCTTGTAATAATAGTACATTCTAAGCTACGCTTTCTTATTAGTATTTTCATTTAAGACGCGTCACACCCAATGAAATCATTGGTGCGCGAAGCCTTCTCAGAGAACTGCCGGCACCTGGAGAGAGTTCTCTTGCTACAGACAACCTGATTACAGTCGGCTTCCAGGAAGAGAAAATCTAAGAGTAGCACACCTGGATTTTAATCCAGTATCTCCACTCACTAGTCCCACCTAGCTATTTACTTTACGAAAAGGATATTTATCTATCCTGAGAACTAAAAATTACTTCAATTTATCTAAGAAGGAATAAGTCATTCTAAGATATTGCATGTTTTACTTAAACGGTTCTATTGTTGATTAAAAAAAACAGAATTACCTCGACAAGTTTGGCAAAGTTAGCCTTATCAGAGGAAGGTCCTTTTTTACAGTCGGATTGCCAACAAACTGGATAATTCCATTCAAGACTTAAACCAGAAAATTTATATTTTCTTAGAAAAGCGACAACAGATCCAACAAATACTCTTCTATTGCTTCCAGAGCTCACTAATTTGGAATATTTATCCCCCGTTGAGTCTGTCCAACCACCGATGGCTAAAAGTACTGCCACTCCTTTTAATCGAAGATTTGTAACTCTTGTGTACATGCCTAGTTGCAAGGAATTTTTCAACAATCAATAAATAAGTAAATAATTTAAAGTAATTTTCAGTAAAAGCTTCATGAAAGAAACATAGAAAAATTATGATGATTTATACTTAACTATTTTCCAAGTCCGCCCAAGGATCAAAAGCGTTTATGGTCAGTGAATTTGGTTCCAAAGAAGCAAACGCATAGATCACATGGGTGCAAAGATCCGGATTTATATGTTCTGGAAAGAATTTTGCTTCTCCTTTTCTGTACCATGCCCAATTAGTATAGTAGCAAACGACTTTTTTCCCATCTTTATCTGCCAAATTAATAAATGATTTTTAAGGAAACATGAATACCCAATGTTTTGATCCCTAAATTAAAGGAAGAAAGAAAAAAAAATTGGTGCGATCATCCACCCGACTCTGAATATAAAATCTGCACGATTGTGATATTTCTTGCGTGCTGTAAAAGAAAAAAGAAAAATTTGTATACTCACTTCTTGTATTAACATAAGTAGTTACTTGATCGGTTGGTAACTGCTGGGGCACTTCGCTAGCTGAAAATTCAGTACCAAACATTTATAAAAATGAAATACACACATTTAAAATAGAATTCCCAAACATACATCATCTTACTTTGAACTGGACACGTAACCAAAGTTGGCCAATTACATAGATTCAGTACTGGATCGTAAAACAATCCATGAGGGCAAATGTAGGTGTGTTTCATAGACCATTGACACCTGTAGTAAACAGAACAGTCTAGGGTATCACCAACATATCCTTCTCCAGTACAATTACTCGAGGATGCAAGCACTGTCACACCAACACCAGGTGAAATAACGGCTGAAAAATGGATTTAATGCAGTATTTTTTTTCCAATAAATTTAGGCCTGGTTCAGAATTTTTATAATTATTATTCTACCTGGAATTTCAGGTGCTAATGAATTTTTAATGGTTGTTAGAAGTGGATATTTAGTTCCACAAGTTCCTTGGAAATCGTCTAAATCCAACGACCAAACCATAACGCCACCAAGTTGTTCTTGTTTTAAATATTGCATCTTGAAAGTAAAAATTATTTTAGTCCCAAAATAGACGAATCTAAACTATTTATTCTCAAATAAAATATACCTTCAATTGTATGCTGTAAACATCTTCAAATCCAACCCATTGATCCTTATAAACCATATAAGCTGAACCTGAAGCGTCTCTATGTTTCAGCCATTCTTTGCGCTTCATTCTAGTGCAAACCTCGTAGTATGCCATGAAGCCAGGTTGTTGGGTAAATCTGAGAAATGTATTAAGTGTCTTAAATGAAACTGAGATAAAAGTAAACGGTGATTTATGAAAATGAAACACTGAATCTATCGATTAAATGCCTCAAAATTTTAAGATTGATTATTTTTGTATGTAGAACTTGAAGTTTCATTAAAATCACTTAGTGCTTTCTTAAGACGTGTGACGTTGATTTTTTTTGAAATTGCGAACAAATATTGCTGCGTTTCATCCATTTTTTTTTTTTTTTTTTGGAGATTAGGTAATATTTCAAATTCACATATTAAACAAAAAATTGTTTTTACCTTGCTTCTTCACCAACAGATTTAATTGGTGAACCTGGTGTCCATTTCTTTTCATCTCTTAAAGTGTAGGATCGTCCAAAAAATGGTATACCAAGTATTAATTGACTCCTGTGTACGCCACGTTTTAGCCAGAATTTAACAGCATAATCCTGAAAAATTTTAAATTAGATTATACAAATAGGAGAGTATTGCTTTTTTACAGAGCTTAAAATGCAGTCAATTTGTGGACTTAGATACCATCCTTACGAATTTAAAGCTTTAGGGTAATGCCCGACAGTGTTCTTAAAATTTTGAAGATCGAAAAATGAAGTTTATAGTTTCTGTTTTTTGTTAAATAATTTATCTGAACAATATTTTAATTTCTTACAACATTGTAGTATAAAGATAGTGGATCTTCTTGGGCTGACATAATCAGTGGAGACGGATGATTTGCTGCATTATCTCTCTCCAATTGGAAATCAAAACTTTTCAACAGGATGAAATGAAGATATGGAGCAATACGTGGTACATCATATCCATCCTCTAAACGGAATCTTGATGGTGAAACAGAAGCTGTCAACAACCATCCTCTAGAATCTAATACACCTGACATTTCTTCGATTAATTTCGATAAATTTTCCTTATCATTCTCTTTGCCACCAAGTTCTTCGGCTCCTTAAATAATAAAACAATTGTTTTGGTCTTCATATCTTTATACCAGACAAAATTAACTTAAATATATCCTTACCTGGATACTCCCAGTGGATATCGATTCCGTCAAAACCATTTTCAGACAGAAATTTCACTGTTGATAAGATAAATTTTCTTCTATTCGAAGCAGTCGAAGTCATCTTTGAGAGACGACCAGACAAAGATACAAGCACTTTAAGATTTGAATTCACTCTTTTTAGGCCGACAACAGACCGGTAACCTCCTTTAACTACGTCATATTCTTCATCTAATGGCATTATCTTCGACGAGGCTTGGTCTATAGTTACGAATGCGTAAATTAAATGCGTACACACGAATGGGTCTATGTTGTCGGCAGTGTAAGCCGCTGGTGATCTTCTGTAAGAGGCCCATGATTCAACAAAACAAAATAATCTTTTTCCGGTATGATCTGTTGGAAGAAATAATATTATTAATTGAAACTGAGAATCAACTAAATAAATGAAATAAATGAATAAAAATGCCAACCAGATTGTTTTGTTCCTGGCACCAACCGCCACCAAGGGCCTCGAAAATATGGTGTAGGTCTTCTTTCAACTGCTGCTCTCAATGGTGACTTTTCTTGCGATCTGTTAACATTTTGTCAGAAGTTATACATCTTTTACATATAAACATCTTTTTATTTATAGATTTCTGAAAGAGCTTAATCGGAAAAGTAGCTTGAAACAAAATGGTTTTCCAATCACATCAGCTGGCTGTTGGGTTTGTTATCCGGAGGTGGTTAGGAGGATTATCCGCTCCCAAAAATGTAAGAACAAATTAACTATTCTTAAGATCTGAAGCCGACACAAGCTCTTGAGATGACGTCTATTTCTTATCATTGAGTTAATAATTAAAAGGGCTTTTATCGTACATTTTCTTTCATTCAAACTTCTTTGAACGTTCTTATTGTCAGTTTTCTTTTTCGATTTTTTTTTTTTTACTAAAATATTAGCTCAGTTAAAAAGACGGGGCTAAAATTCCAAATCGGCTCATGTCTGGAATTGTGAGTCTTACAGTACATCAAAAGTACTAGGGTGTAAAAAGTGTTAAAAGAGTTTGTCGGTAGGTAGCTGAAGTACGCGAAAAAACATGATTGCAACAGTGGACATACTCGTATGTAGGTCCTTGTAGACCAGCAAAACCAGTCTCTAAAGATGGTAGGGTTCTGAAACCGGTCAGAAATAAGGTAAAAAAAAGTTTGCCAAGTCGAAGAAACCTTAAATAAAATAGATTTGGTTTATTATAAGTCTAGAAAAAGTTGAAAAGTTTTTTAGAATAAAGACGAAATATCAAATTTTTATTTCGTCCATAAAAAAATTAATTAATTATTTAATTTGATCCAAGACAAATGCACAAACAAATCTCAGGTTTACTTAAAAATGAAAATAAATCTGGTGTGTGACAGTATTAATATAATTCAATTTAATTTCATAACCGTAAATGGAATTTTAGGGAACCATGACGTTTCAGAATCTTCCCTCAAAATGAATTTCAAGAATAAGAAATAGCTTTTTTTCTTCTGAGTAGAGGGTGTTAAAATGCAAAATTGCTTTACCTTTCTCGAAAAGTTGGCACTTTTTCTACAGCTGTACGGAGCGGAAGAGATTTCCATCCAAATGGTAAATTATAAGCTGAAGATCTAGTTAATAGTGTTGGAGGACTTTCCACTGAATCTCTCCGGAAACCATGTGCTAATGTAAGTAGAATTACGAATAAAGCTAATAACCACATTTCACTGGAAAATCAAACAAATTTATGAAAATTAAAACTTATCCAATAAGTATTTTAAGTCATTTATGATAGAGAAGTTTTTTTTTTTACTCGAGTATGATGAGTATGAGTCTAAGTTTGGCCACTAAATATCTGAGCAATGAATAGAATATCATCTTTTATTTCTAGCCATTAAAAAAAAGAAAAAGAAATTATCCTTGTCAGACTAGAGCACGAACGTATCAGTAACAAGGTTCGAAGAAGGCTGTATAAAAAAAACTAAACTATTGCCAAGAAGTCATGCACATTGAACTCCTGACGAATATTAATTTGGGATAGTTTTGATAGACTATATATGGGAATGGCACAAAGTGAAATTATATTCGTTCCTGCATTGCTTTACTGAGTTGACAAATATATTATTGTGACAGATTCAGAACAAACACTGAATTGCGCACACTTAAACTTCTTCATAGCTTCAGTACGTGTTCACTTTAATAAATTAGAACTTTTAAGGATAATTTTGGAAACTTAACGTTCCAGCTTCCCAGAACTCTTTTAGAAAGCATCATTCATGGATAGAACTATTGAAGCTAAGCGATAGAACTTGAAAAACTATAAATCTGGTAAAAATCTATACGCCTTCTTCTTCATACAATTCACATTTATCCAACTTAGAAAATTTCTTGGAACTCAAGACCGAGGAAGAATAGGCTAGACGATCTTGGTGAAGGTTCTCAGTAAAATTGGACTTGGAGGAGAAGTGCATTGTTGCAAGTAGAATGAGTAAGACTAACTGAGGAAGGTTATAAAGCCGAAGAATAGAGCCTAAGAAGAAAAAGAAATAATAAAAGTTAAATAACACTTTACAGGGATACAGATACCTTGTTTCAAAAAACGTATCAGTCACCAATAAGTAAATAAATTGTTAAAAAAAATTGTTGGTACATATTTCTAGAATTCTCAAAAAACTGGGGAAAAAAAATTTGGTAAAGGGCCACTCCTGATAGATCAAAGTTTTTCACAAAAATCTGATTAGCACTTAAACTTAATTATAAATTTGAACTATCTGAATTTTTTGTTTTTTTAAATTGAGTTACGATGACCACACACAGACTAATTTGTGAAAGAAAACTTTATCTTAAACAGAGAACACTATTTTCTGTGTAAACTCAAAATTCAAAAAACTGCGCAATTTAAGGAAGTAAAGGAATAGAAAGAAGAAAGTAAAAATACGAATAAATTTCTTTCACCATCGATGTTACAAATATTACTCATTTCAATTTGATAGTTTACTTAATAACTTTTGGTATTAAATAGATCTTAGATTAGTAATTATTACGGCCGGAACAGGTGTATAGCGTAGTTTAATTTTTAGTTGAAAATATTAGACATTAGTGTTACCATTCACTTTGTGTGATTGTTACATGTGATATTGTTACTCTGTAATTTAGTTAATTACTGTATGTGATATGGGGAAATTTGTATTTAATGATTCTAAAATTATCAATTTAATATTTATGTTATTTTCAACGCCTATTTACGCTTCAAAGTTTTGGAAATCATTTGTCGAATTTCGCTATTTTTTTCTTTTTGCGCATCAACAGCTGAGGTTATTAGCGCCCGGAGCTTTTTTCAGTGCACTGCCGGCCTCTGGAGAGTGTTCTCTCGTTACAGACAACACTGTCCATCACCGGACAGTGAGCTGTAAGAAGCTCCTAGGAAGAGAAAATCTAAGGGTCAGCTGCTGGATTCGAACCCGGGACCTCCGCGTGGGAGTCCAGTATGCTAACCTCATAGCTAATCCCTTCCCTGAATTTCGCTATTATTATGAACTTTGTTATTATATAATGTTTTTTTTTTGTCTGTTCTTTTAATTCAATGTTTTGAGCATTATGATATACCATTTCACTCTTATCTCCAACATTTAGTTTCTTTTTTTTTTTAGATATTCTGCTAAAACACATACAAAATCAAAGAACATGCACTAAAAACAGGTTTATCGTTTTCTGAGTTCCTCAAAATATGAAAAATCCAATTTAATACTTTTTTGGACTGTCTTAATTCTCTCTTAATTACAATTAATAGTAGTTTTATGATGAAAGTGTAGGTATTTTTCACATTAAATTAAATTTAAATCGACCCATTATTTTTTATTCCTTATTTCGTGTATTCAACTTGGTAAATTGCGGTAATAATTTGGAGGCCCACAGCAGATAATTTTTGTGTATTACTTTAATGTTATATTTTTTAACAGTAATCAGAAATATAAATTTCTTAGGCCAAGAATTTACCACCATACTTAGAAAATACATTTAGAGAAATAACCCATTCAAACAGGAATCTCCTCAAATGTCCCAAAGTGTTATTAGTATTCATTCGTTTCACGTTGAAAAAATATTTGCATTCCCTTAAGAAAAAAAAATTCACAGTCATCGAGAGAAGAATCTATTAGCATATTAAATATGCTTATATTTTTACAAACTGCTTTAAAATATTTCTGGCTATTAATTTCTTACTTTATTTATTTTGTAGACTTGTCAGGTTTGTGTTAATCTGTAATCCTCGAGTTTATTGTCGTTCTTAACAAAATAATCTCATTGAATTTAGAAATAAAGTTCTCCCGATAAACTTTCTCACCTGACTAACTCTTCGAGGTAGTAGTCCTCGAAATCGACTGGTACCTGTAGCCTCGACCTCGCGTGGTTAATGTTTGCAGAATTTGTGGATGTGAAAGTGTCTCTGGTATCTCTTGTACACTTTTTTTAGAAACTAGGAGGATAGGAGAGTGAAAAGTAAAAGAATATTAATAACAATCTAATAGTTAGCAAGATTAACTTAGTGATTAGAGCCGGATTTTCCGCAGAAAGACACCCTCCGGGCAGTATTCTCTCATTAAGAACACATTGTCCATCTTGCCTACTATTTCAGAATACTGTACGACTCTGTGTGTTTTATATATGTATTATTTTAATACGAATTTGAGTTTTTAGAAAATCCAAAAGTAACACAGAAAGTACCACATTCTCTTAAAATTTTGTTCGAAAATTCCTCAAATTTTTTTTGTAAACTTCGTGTTTAGATACAAAGGTTTTTTTCAAAATGATTTTTTGGGAAAATTCGTTTTGGGCACTTTGAGCTGTTTTGATCTGTGAGTCAGCTCTTGAGAATTGCTTAATAGAAAAATCTTCAGGCTTTTTGCCTTCACAAGTTTTCAAAATGAAATTTCTCTATGAAAAGTCAAAATCGAAATTTTCCAGTATTGTAATATTTCCTCCTTGTGAAGAATAAGTGTAAGTCATAAACTTAATGGACTACGTTGACGAATGTGACAATGAAACCTACAACCTTTTCTAACCTTGTACAATATACTCGTATGTAGTTTGTGAGAGTAGAATTGTGAAAACATGTGTAGTCCACTTTGGCAGAGTTCCTAATTTCTATCAAGAAGAACAAATAGCAAAGTTTTAGCAAGAAGGAAACTGGGCAAGTTGAGTATCTTGTTTTTTCTTTTGTACTTTTTCCAGAATCTGTCAAAAAAATGCGGCTCTTTAACTTTGTTTACTTTCTAAACTAGATCGTTGCCAAGACGTATTATAGTTTCATGTGAAAAAAGGAGACTGTCTTCTTAGATTTTATGCACCGATAATCTTTGATTTTTTTTTTTTATAATCTTCATTAGTTTCCCAAAAATGTTGAGAGAAAACTCCCACGATTTTCTAATTCTTATGCAAAAGAGCCTAACATCAATTTTGTACATGTTCACTGTAATAAACTTGACTCATGACTTCTGAGTTACTTAAGAACCTCTCTAAAATCAGACTTCTAATACAAATACTGGCCTAAAATACGTTACTTGCTAAGTCAAAATATACTTAGTAGATTGCCTCAAAAAATGTTTTGAACTCACGATGTACAGAGATTATTCTTTCGACTCAGAATTTTGGCAACAAATTTAACACTCAGAAATATTGTGCAGGTGTTAGATCAGTCTGTACAAAGCACATTAGAGTAGAACTCAGAAGATTTCTCATTACTAAAAATTCTGCTAAAATGTTTGTTGTTTTTTTTTACGGCAATTTACTTCTTAAAAGACCCTCTTTTTAACATTTTCGGTACCATGTCATGTTTAAAAAACAGAAACTACCTCTTTGAACAAATGTAATACCTATTATCTTGAGCAATATTGGTGAAATCTTCACTCGTGATGGAATTACTCCACTAGGAAAAAAAACTTGGAAACTATTTAAGCATTAATAATAATAACCTCATTTCATGTACGAATAATATGTAGGATTGTTCGCACTTTTGTATTACAGTTTTATTCGATATCAAAAGTTTAGTACAGTAACGGGAAGACGCAAATTTAAAACGACGTTTTTTTTAGAGCCCGGAGATTTGAGGCTCCTTCGACTTAAGATACTGCAGCATTTTAAAGAATAAACCTTAAGTTCAACTAAACATTTTGTAATAACTTCATTTTAAAGGAAATAGATAAATAAAAAGTCTAATATCAGCTATAATATGTTACTATTCTGTTAATTAGAAAACTATGGACTAGTACAATATAAAAAAGATTATTTAGGGCAATCGCAAATACAGAATTAGTTTTTTTAAAAAAATAAATGAAACTAATAAGGAAGTATATAAATAAATTTAAAGTTGAAATAAACGAATGGGTCGCAAATAATATAAATTTCTTCCTTGTAGAAGAACAGGACAAAAAAAAAAGAAGGCGCTAAGCCAAAAAGAGCTCGCTCTAGTTTATGGTAAATACAGGCCAGTTCAATGGACTCTTGGTCGATTTATTAGTCAAACTGACACATCCAGATATAAGTTTGTTCAGAAAAAAAAAATTTAAAATAAAGTTATGGTAGCAAAAATTCTGAACTTGTTTTCTACCACAACACTTAAGTTTATTGACTTTGCTAAGCTCTGTCAAGGTCACAAAGTGCCACCAGCCCTAACATTCGATTTGTTCCCTCTGCTCATAGTTGTTGCCCGACTGTCTTCTCGCCTAAACGGGAGGTATTTCCTCCCTACTCGTTTACTAATACTAAAAAAAGACAACTTGCCCACGGATATGAATGTTGTCTTAGGTATGGGTGGGGTTATCACTAGTTAGACATCTAAATCTGGAACAATACTATCGCCATTTGTCCCACACTTCCTATTATTTTATTGTTTTCTAATTAAAAATAAAAAATAAAACAATTTTTACTGAATATTTAAGATTCCTTAGCTTCCATTAGGTTTTGAGTCATAGATACGAACTAGATTCATGTAAGGGATTGATATTGAGTGGTTCGTACAGTTATAAATACACTACAACTTAAAACATCTGCTGCGGCTTCATTAAATGTCAATAAAATGTGGGAGACTGTGAAATGAACGAAGTGTAAATGTGAGTGTATCTTTGTTGAGCTGGAGTTAGCCTGTGGGGTTCGATGAAAAATCGGAAGATCCATTTCTAATGTTTGAAATTCTTCTCAATATGATATTTTAAATGTTTTTAGGGTTCATGGTGGAAGTACAGTGGATTGTCAATATGAAAGAGAGTTAAAGAAAAAATAAACACCTTGAACATTGGCTCTTCCATTCAAAAGAAAAGACTGACTTTAAATTTGGGCAAATCAATAAGGTTAAGTTAACTCCAGATTATCATTACTGGCAATAGATCGAGATGCGATCATGGTGTAGTATCTTGTTGATGGATCCGAAGAAGATTTTTATATGATCTGAGGAGGGAGAGAGATGCTGATGCTCTTGATATAACAATGAGAAAAATACTGACGAATCGTTTTAGTTGGCTGACCATACCTAAAAAAAACAACAGAAAACTGAAGAATTTTCTTTGGAAAACCTAACTTTCATTTACCTCAATAATATTAATTAGATCAAACCTTTCTTGGGCTGCAGCTATATCAGCATTCTCGGGGGGGGGGGGATACTGCAATTAATAGTAAGCTATTCTCAAGAAATTTTGGAAAATAAATACGAAAAATCATCAACAAATAGACGAATGGCCGATTTGTACACGATCCAATGGTTGAAACCAGTTTGCAATAGACTATAATTTTCCTATTACTAGAAACGTTTAGACATTTTTTGTTTTCAGTGTAGGTCTTAAAAGTAAAGCTTTATCAATGAAAAGTCAATATTGAAACGATTGAAACGTTCTCAACACTGCAGATATTACAAAAAAGTAAGTACGCAAGACGTATTCATATTCGGGTTATTAATTTCATTTAAACAGGTATTCGTATGAAATATAAAAATAGATAAAAGTAATGATTCATACATACATTATAATTAGAATTTAGAGGTAAGACAGGAAATCAAATAACAATTTAACTAAACGTAATAAACAAGTGATTCAATGAACTTGTTCTTGATTATTGTCGAATTGTTAGGCTGATAATTTGATCGCACAAATTATAGGGTATCTCAGTAAGGAGTTCAGTAATCTTTCAGTAAAATTAATATAATTTAAGGAAATTGGATCTTTTCTAATAAAACTCCATCCAGGTACAAATGATCAAGTTTCGAAATTCAGATTTCAAAAAAAAAATTTTGATGGTTTTGGGTTTAAAAAAAAACAATTGTTTGTGGAACCTTTCTTCGTGTCCTAGAGGTGTACTTTTGTACATATATCACTATATCGAAAAAAACACAGAAAGCTCTAACATTATTTATCCAAGCTAGAACGCTTTTTTGTCAGCCCTTTGTCTTCCGAAAATGTAGCTTTTCTTTAATTATTTAAATATCTTCTTTTATTTTTAAGTATTAATCTCCTCTTACGAACTCGAATGCGTGGAAAAGAAATGTCTTTAGATTGCATTAAAAAAAAAAAAAAAAAAGAGATTGGCACAAAAAAAGGACAGAAGAAGTCAGAGGGTAGAAGTAAGGTTGGCCTTTTGCTATGTCGCGATATGACATTTACACTTTCAATGCGTGGGTGTCATTCCCAGCATTTAAACTTAGGAGGTCTTAAGGGATAGTTGATGTGTACCCTGGGTTTAGGGTACCCGACTGGCTAACTTTATTGCCCGAACGGACACCCACGCATTCGAACTCTTACGAATAAAACAGTAGATACCCTAATACTTTAAATAATTTCGGAAAAACTAAACTTCCGAAAGAAAATTACTGTCTAAAAAGAGTTCTGAGAGTGGTCAAATCATGTTGAAGCTTTCTGAATTTTTCGTGTTGAGATATGTGGTTTTTCTACAATAGTACCCAATAAGACACATTCCCTGAGGATGTTTAGGGCGCAAATAATTGCAAGAGTGTTAATTTAAAATGAAAAAGATTTTTTTTAACTATTATTTTTAGTTGAAGGCTCTAAACAACTAGAAAAACTCGCAGAAACTGTCGCCTGTTCTGGAGACCCTCAAAGGAAGAAAAGTCTGCTATGAACGTTCACACTACTTTTTCTTGACGCCATTTTTTTTTTTTAGTTGGTATTTCTAGTTTAAAGATATCAGCTAAAGGATTTTCCAATCAAGAAATTCGCAGAATTCCTTCCCTGAAAAACCCTTGAGAAAATTCGCTCTTCTGGTCCACGCCATTTACTTCAAAGTCAGTATTTCAGCTATGCATTTAATAGCTAACAATATTGTGTAAATGGTAGAACTGTACATTCCACTAAATCGGCACATTAGAGGTAAGCGAAAACACTACCCTCCCTCAGAAGTTTTCTAAAATAAAGTTTGTTAGAAAAATGTAACAAAATTTATAGTTTTTGCACTGTACAAAAAGAATGTACCATGTTTAAAGCAAATTGTAAGAACTGAAATTGGGCAGAAACTGAGAAATATACTCAATGAAGAAGCCCTTCCGGGAGATTGATTTTGACCAAAGCCTTGTTATAAGGCCACCTTGATAACACCTGTACGAAATATAAAACATGAAATATTATCCGTGATTTTACTTATGTTGATTACGGACAGCAGAAGCTTCCAACAGACAGTTTTTCGTACTTGAGGGACCTCGAAATTTTCACTGTTATAGTGAAAACAAAAAAAAAAATCTTTAAAGATTAAAGTACTGTCTTCTTTATGTAGTGTAAAAGAGAGCAAAATTAAAGCTAGACTGTTCTTAACTTTGAACTGGATCTCTTTCAATTTCTCTTAAAAAGAAATGTCTTTAGATTGCATTAAAAAAAAAAAAAAAAAGAGATTGGCACAAAAAAAGGACAGAAGAAGTCAGAGGGTAGAAGTAAGGTTGGCCTTTTGCTATGTCGCGATATGACATTTACACTTTCAATGCGTGGGTGTCATTCCCAGCATTTAAACTTAAGAGGTCTTAAGGGATAGTTGATGTGTACCCTGGGCTTAGGGTACCCGACTGGCTAACTTTATTGCCCGAACGGACACCCACGCATTCAGCCTTACACATTGTACTCCTTAAAGGCGATTATTATTTCTTTTTGTCACAGAATTAATTTAAATTTTGTTAGTACAAAAATAAATGAAATTCAGATATCTGAATGGGCTACCTACAACTGTCTTGTTGGTAGAATAATTGTTGCCAGAATAATCAATAAATATCTTTTAAATGATTAATTCATATGGTTTTATCATCCGAAGATTCAGAAATGTAAAAATAATGATTATTATTTATACAGTTGAAATACTTGCCTGCGCCTATGATGATGCCATGAAGGAAGGAAGCTGATGATGGTCTGAACTGAATACAACCCCGGTTGGAGGTACTAGAAGACAAGAGGGTTATACACAGAGACCAGATTATCCCCACCACTTTTGGCAAACAGACTGTAGTACATGTGCGGCGATAGGAGATGTCCTTATCCACTTTTGGTTTGACCATCACTATTGCAACCACTTCAGCGGTTTGGATTTTGTAAAAATTTTAAATTAAATTTAAAACCAATACCTTTACAAAAAAAAAAGGTGGTGATCTGTTGCTGTTGTGGATAATACGATTAAGAGGGATAATCCCCATTATAGCCAGCAAAATATCCTACCACTATTATCAACATGAAGAAAAAAAAGAGAAGAATAACACATTTAATGTAGTTATTATTATACTGCTTAGATAATAAATAGCAAACGCTAAGAACGGGCCTAGGTAATGTTTACTAAGCGAGGACATTAACAGCAGTGAATATACGCTGTGTTGGTGATGTACACATTACAGATACCTAACAATGTATATAACGGGATACATCCTGGACAATAGAAGAAGTTTTTTTTTTTTTTTAAGAAATTTAACACAACCAACTTCTAGGAGCTTTTAATTTTGTTAGTATGTTTGTTTAAATTAATTTTGTTAGTATGTTTGTTTAAAGACCTACGCTAATCATGCCTACGCATTCATGAAATTAATTAATTTGAATTGTATTTTAAAAATACTTTCTTTCTTTTTTCTTAAATTAAAAATAATTGAAGAATCACTACTCAATTTAAAGATTTTAATTAGAGGATGGAAAAAGGAAATTCTTAAATGTTGAATCATTGAATCGTAGAATAAATAGTTCTAATTTGGGCCACCATTTACCAAATTTCGTATCTCTAATTTGAAATAACAAGAACATGCACCCTTACGAACATGCTCACATTCAGGGCCGGATTTTCCTATAGGCTAACTAGGCTTCAGCCTAGGGCCTCAAGATCAAGAGGGGGCCTACATTCAAAATTGTTAGCAAAATTAAAAAATTACACTATTCTAAAAAAAAAACAGTGAACACTAAAACACTGAACCGAAAATAAGGAGAAATTCTACGCATATGACTAATAAAATAAACATATAAATTGTATTGATTAAGATGAACGCGTTCGGCTCATTGGGTCTGTTCGTTTGTATTTACTAAATTGCACCAAAGTATAGTTCATACTTCCACTGATTGCTATGGCAAATATTGATGTGCCTTATGCTACTAAGCTCTGGTTTGTTCTTGCATAAATTAAAAGTGCAGAGTTGTGTAGATTTGAACATACAAATGGGTGGTGAAAGGACCTCATAAGTGGAATAGCGTAGGGGCCTCTTTTCATCAAAATCTGGCCCTGTTCACATTCCTGTAATGATTCTACACTCTACCCTAAGTAGTGAATAACAGTTTTTCTAAATTCCTCATCATAGTCGTGGACTTAGACTCAATCCTACCAAAGCGTCCGCAGATGAACTGATGGGAATTGCAAATGTAAGGGACACAATAAATGACTGGATTGAATAGCATTTTAAACTAATATTAAAATAAATAATACAAAAATGGAACACTTTGCCATTCTGAAATCAGATATACACCTTTATCAAAAAATTGATACCATTTATCTTCACCAATCTACATCATCGCTAGGAAAATTTATCGAGAAGAAGTTATCAGAAGAAAAGATGAGCATTTTTTTTTCTCTCTCTAAAAGATGAGCATCTCTAAAAATCGATTCTTCGAATAATATCAACATATCACCTTAATTTTTCTTATATTAAATGTTATTCTAAAACAACATGGTTTACACTACAATTATCTTTGATTGAAATTAATTTATTTTTAACAACTTATTTAAAGACTCCATCAAAAAATTGGCAATGTGAAATTAAATTATAGTCCATAGTAATTTTTAAATAAATAAAGCAAGACAAAAATATTGCTTAAAAAGACTATAATTAATAATTTAGTTTTAAATTTATGCACATATATTTGCAAATGTATTTGCAGAACTTGTAAACTGGCTGAGACGGTGCCTGGTAAATCTTCTTAAATTCTCTCTTGTTGTGTCCATCTAAAGTATATCTTAGGGTGTAGTGGACATTCCGGTTTCTTAGTCTTCATAATTTTTTTTTTTTATTTCGTTTTAGGGATACAACTGACAAAAGCTGAGGTGCCTGTACTCTGTTCAGAAACGTTGACCTACATGTAAATGTAATGTATTTTTTTTATTTATGAATATTTTTTTTCTTTAATATTAAATAATTTCTTGGGGGGGAAAATAATGCAAATTATATATGAATGCTACATTATTGAAACTGTTAAGGGTTTTGGAATTAGAATAGATAGTTAGCTTAAACTATTATGTTTCCGATTCTGCGGGATCTCCTGATAAAACAGGTAAAAAAATATTCTTCATCCGAAGAAGAATGATGAAGTTAGATTTTGATGGGAGCGAGCAGACTATGTTATGGTTTGCAGAATATTGCTTTTAATATGTTGGCCAATCAGGATTAAAAGGATGTTGCATCAAAGTTCTTTGATTGCACTAATTAAAATTATACACTCATAAATAATGTTACACCAATTTTATTTGATTAATTTTGACATTATCTCACTGTACTAGGTAAGAAAAAAAATAATTAAATATTAAAATCCAAAATCGGCACCAATACTTGGTCAGTTTAAGAGGAAATTAATAGAAAGAAATCCAGTGATGATTGCTATTCGTTCTCTAAGAGGTCTTGGATCCGGTTCGCTTTTGGCTTCGTTGGAAGATTCCTGTGAGGAGTTCGATGCAAAAGCTTGGGCTGAAGAATTTGAGTGTGATTACGGTTTGGTGTAGAATCTATGGTAATTGCGTTTTTAGACGAAAGGATTGAGATCTGCATATTCTGTTTGGTTGAACACATAGAATAAGGTGTTATTAATGTGACGAAGAATTTCGGATTGGATCATTTGGATAAGGATTAAAATTGGCGCTTAATAGCTCCATACAGTTCCAGTCAGTAAGCCCTAAGTGATCTAAGTCTCAAAAAATTTAAAGCAGCCTTTTTGTTGGGTATTTATAACTTGGAGCGGTTTTTGAGCGGTTCAAACCACTTTAAGATCTTTATTTTCTCAGAATAGAACTAAACGGAACTCATTATATCCTCAACCCGTCTTTCAATACTGTTGCATTTTGTTTTCATTAAATTTTACTAAAAACTAACCATAAATTCTATATAACTTGCTTTATTCGTTTGCCACAATACTTTTCATAATTATGTTAGTAGTTTATTTTATTGACTCTTTATCCTTAGCATCAAGCAGGTGAATCTATGCAGGATTTCTTATAGCATTCGTAAAGTACGTTTTGTTAATTAGTAGAGCAAAGTTAAAAGTAGAATAATAAAACTTATCCCTCAACAAAGTACTTTTCACGAAAAAGTTTAAAAAACAATAGTGAACTCAACGAAAGACGAACAGAATTTACAATTATACTCTTACTCATAAAGTAAGTCACCAGACAGATTGTAACACCAAAAAAAAAAATTATAAATACGCAATACGCAGAATAAACAGTTGAATAAGAGACACGTGAAAATAAGCAGGAAATTTGACTCATTCTTTTGAAGTGGGCGCTTTTCGTAAACGGAAGTAATCAGGTGAAATATATTCCAGTGACACAGTAGCAAACATTATCAAAATTAGACACGTAACCGAAAACACATTCAGATGATGACCAATCAAAATTTTATTAGAAAAACAAAAAAAAAACACGAGAAAGAATAAATATGTATGCTTTCAACTACCCGACAATGGCCTTGATTTTGCATTGTTTGTAAAAAAACGTTTTTAAGGGTCCAAGCTATTAATCGTGATTTTGTTTTAAACATTATTTTGTTTTTTTAAATTTCCAAATTTATGCAAACTCTATTACTGGTATGTATATCATGTATGGTATATGTATGCCCGAAGTTTTCAACTTTATAAGTCGAAATAAAAGAATTAACACGGCCATATTAACCGTAATAAATTAAGCGTTTATTGGTTCCAAAAAACATCAAAGTTATTGAAGTTATGATTAGTCCCCAGTTGTGGCTGAGATTTTTGAACGTATCGAAATTTGACAAGTACTGAGCGCACCTCTCTCAAACCTTAAACTAAAACGACCAAAGTAACAGAACTGTTGGATTCGTCAGATTTGGGACTATTGTACGCTCAACTTTACACCTCTAAATTAACATTTGTTTTTCTTGTAAAGGTCTTTTGTTAAAGGTTTGCTCAATTTTCGCTCCAATAAAGTCATCTTTGTTCTGTATTGTGCTGTCCAATTTACTTTTGTATATTGCTCAATTATGTAGGCAGTATTTTGAACTATCCTTTTCCGCATACATTAGTAGTAAAACAAATAAAAATATTAAGTAGGAAAAATATTTATATTTGCGGTAGAACGATTCCATTCACGATTATAATACTCTAAAGCACGACTCTAAACGACAGTAAATTACTCGCATTCTAATTAAATGCATAAACACTGTAAATATACATCTAAATGTAATAATTAAACATTCTATCCAATAATTGGTTGGGGCTGAATAGTTTATATTATTCAGTCCCTAAATTTTAAAACTAATGTTTGAATACATAAATAGATAAATAAATACCATTTACTTGGCACTATCTATTTTATTAACTAATAAAATAGAAACTAACTAATTTTATTGAAGACTTCGATCTCCTTTAAAAATTGTATTACTTGTTCTAGGATAGAGGAGTTATTTTTCTGGGCATCCTCTAAGAGTTCGGGAATACTAATCTGATGCCTGTTACATTAGTAGAAAGAACGTTCCATGACAATATATTGTACTGTTAATGTAGATTCTGCATGTTTTGTAAAAGAGAATAGGATCGCAGTATAAGATAACCGTGGGTCATCAGGAGTGGCGAATTGTTAAGCGGTCTAGGTACCTTCTCTCTCCATATTGAACTAGAAGATGAGTCCCTGGATACTTCAAGCCTTTGATAGCTCTTGAGCTTATATACGGCCGTCCATTCCAGTTGCAACCTTTCATTTATATTACTCTTAACTGTGCAAGTAATATCGTTACATTACTTATCGCATTACGTACATCGCAACTGTCATCTTGGTCGCTTTTTTTACTGCAGCACCATTTTCTTGAATTCCAGAGTAACCGTATCCCAAAGAAATGTGACATTAGTCCTATCCAACATCTAACTAATTTGCATTAAACTATGACTAACTCCTGCCAACCTTTACGTGATCGTACGCACAGTCATTCTTCAAGCATTTTTCGGCTATAATGGTCAACGCTGAAGCCTCAGGTTCAATTTCTGAACGATACCCTTAAGTTATAATCACGTTTAAAGGATCACGAGACCGTTCTCTATTGTGACTATATTCATATCCTTAAAAGTTACTTTTGTCCCTCACTCTGCTGCCACTTCAAAAGATAAACGATAGTATTAAATAAATTTGAAAAATTAATATTTCCAGCATTGTTGAAACTTTTTTTAAAAATTCTTTGCAGTTCTTCTACTATAATTGTGACTATCCTAACATCGACAAAAGGAAGGACTTTCCGAAGATACCATAAAACAATAAGTTACAGAGCTAGTTATTATGTGCCAATTGTTAATTGACTTACGTATATTGGTCAAGTAACTTTCTAGCTGTGTGTTAAGAAAGAATATTTCAAGTGACTTATTTATTGTGCGTTTTTATTTACAAATCTTTGTTCAAATTTCTTCCTTCTTTTCCATGACTAAGAGGGCACTAGTGTAGAAAACTAGAGTTCATGTTCATTGTATCCCATAAATTTCAAAGAGAAGAGAAATTCTTCTCGAAATCCATCGAAGAGTCAATACTTTTATTGGATGTGCTGTTTAGAAGAAGATGCAGCTCTATAAACATTTATTAGTACTGAATGGATCTAGAAAAAAAAAATGTTTATATCTGTTTAAATGTTCTATTAACGAAGATTAGATTAAATCGCTACATTAAATTAGCAACAAATTAATAGAGGAATAATGGAGATCAGGGTTTTATTATACACAATTAATAATTATTATAGAAATGTATTTTTCCTATGGCAAAATATAATTTCGATCATCCACGCTTTTTTTTTTGTGTTTTTATACATTTATATAAAAAATTGTTTCTTATACAAACAAGCAAGCAATGTATAACATTGCCGTATTAAATTAATGTTATTGTTTAGAAAACTTTATAGTTTCAATCCATAAGATGCAATCAGTGATTTAACCTTTTCAACATAACTTTCTTTGGCTTCACTTTGGCTAACACCTTTTTTACCATTCCAAGCTTCCCATTTAGCCTTGCCTTTAAAATCAAACATGCCTGGTTTGCCTGAAAAAAAAAAAAAATAATAAAGAAATAGAAAAATGATAATCTTGCACATTTTATCAATGTATTTATTTAAACATTGTTGAGTAATGGAGTGTAAAATAAAAAACAAATCATTGATGAACTACATCTTACGTCAAGGCTATTTATTTTTGTCAATATATTTTAAAGAAGTCCCCCAAAGTCATGTATTTATAGGATTGATTTAAAACTGTATCATAAAACAAATGAGTCCAGATTTAGTGATTAGCATTTTTTTTTGCAAGCTAATTTTACAAAAAAATAATTCAATTTTTAGGATGGCTAATTTTAAATAATTAAACGCGCCATGAAATTGGCGATATCGTAAGAGTATTTGATACATTTTTTCGTTATTTAACCTCTCCGAAGAGGAGTAATAATAACATGAATTTCGATGGCAAGAAGGTTCGTTAGATCAAAAAAATGTTTTGTTTTTTTTAAATAAGATCTTTCGTAGCCGGAATTCTGCATTTAATAAATTACTTCTCACGAACAAATAGGATTCCTTGAAATTGCAAATCATCAGTTTGCTCGCTGAGAAAGTCTAGCGAGCAGTCAATCTAAAATTCGCAAAGTGAATCACATGAAGTGACAGGTTGCCGAAACAGTCATTTCCAACAAAATGGTCAGTTTTTCCATGATAGCGCACTATGGTAGTGCAATTTACTGAGAGGTTCTTTTAAATCTACATATCAGGGAACACTATTTCTGTACGTTCAAGTCCAAAACGCTGCTCTATATGGCAATCTCTTTTTACCAACTGATCTTGCTTTTCAATTCCTTCTGTGGGCCCTATAAGCCTACTTGTGGTTTTCTCAAGTGCCCATTATTGACTAGAGCCAAAATAGTAAATTAGGATTCAATCAGATAATTGCACATCTACAATTTTTTTTAGATTTTCAATTGTTCTTAGTAAAAAAAACAGCATTTAAGCGTCATAATTTGATGCATTTGGTACCCAATAAAAATCCCAGGCATTGTTTGGAGTAAACACCAGATGCTGCCAACCATTACGTGATCGTACGCACAGCCATTCTTCAAGCATTTTTCGGCTATAGCGGTCAACGCTGAAGCCTCAGGTTCAATTTCTAAACGCTTCCCTTAAGTTATAATCCCGTTAAAGGATCATAAGGCTATTGTGACTGTATTCATATCCTTAAAAGTTACTTTTGTCCCTCACTCTGCTGCCACTTCATGATGTCCTTAATATTTGCTTTGATTTTAATGCTTCTTTAGCACTAATATTTGCGTGGAAAACCTGGAGGCTCTTGTTTCATTGAAAGTTTGTTGGCATGTAAGGAATTGTTCCAGTCAAAATGATTTTTGTAAGTTTTAAACTAACATTCTTGATCAT
Organism: Rhodnius prolixus; assembly: GCF_049639745.1. Classification (NCBI taxonomy): domain Eukaryota; kingdom Metazoa; phylum Arthropoda; class Insecta; order Hemiptera; family Reduviidae; genus Rhodnius; species Rhodnius prolixus. The sequence continues at coordinate 37,298,107 of NW_027411582.1, read as the reverse complement.
AATAATTATGAGCTCTCTTTTAGCACCTCTTTACACTTAGATGCATTAAGAGTTTTAGCGTGACTATTTTTTTAAAAAAAGTCAGGATAAATCTGTATTGACAGCAAATGGATGACAATGAAAACTATACCCGTTAAAATAAAAACAAGACAATAAATATTTATTTGTAGTTAACAACTTGAGAGAAACGTTTGGGAAATAAATATTATAATAATAACTTACTCGTATTACAGTCCCCAGTTGTTGCTTGTTTGTACAAGGCATAAATTTCCAATAGCTCTTCATCAGTTGGAGTTTTCTCTAGGTTTTTCACATCTTCTACTGCTTTAAGAAAACCCTATAACAATAATATAAACAGATTTGGTTTATGATTTTTTTTTTTCGTGATAGTCAAATATCGTAGTTTGCCCAGAACTGTCGTTGATAAGAGTATTGATCAGCATAATGCAATGTAGGCTGATGCTTTACAATGAAAGAGGTTGATTCGAAAAATATATAATGTAATTTGGATTCGTAGTCGTAATTTAGTCAACAAATACTCGATTATGGATGATAGCTCAAAAGTTCAAGGGCATCCTAATCAAATGCAAGTCATAACAAAAAAAAAAAAAGGAGGTTGTGTTTAATATTAATTAAATTACTAAGAAGTAATGCTTACCTCTTCTGTCATGATTGAGAACAATTTTTGTACTCGAAAAAAGTTCCTAAGAACACAAAAAGATCACAGCGTTACCTTGAGTGTATCAAACTTCTCTTATTCTCTTACTTGGACTGTAAAAAAAAAAAAAATCAAATAAAAATAATGTTGAAATAAGAATAGAGAATGTAAGTGTTATTGAATTACAGGCAAAACTAGAAAATTTAATAAATTACTAAACTTTAAATGAATTAGTTCAATTTAAAAAAAAAGAGGTTAGTAGATGCAATGTTAATAATGCACGAAGTAAATTTCTTTAATACTTCTATTAATGCTTTTTTTATTGATAAAAATGACACCATCTATCAGTAATAGATAAGATAATAATACTTAATTAAAAAAAAGCGATAGCACAAATATCTCACTTACAGTACCTACTCCCTAGTCAGCTGAATGTTAACTGAAAACTGTACTTATGATACCGTTCTAGATAGAGTTACGTGTTTTATTCAAGTATGTTAAGAGTGCAGCACCTACTTCATATTGAAAAGCAACATTGTTTCAATTATTTATCATTTTAAATATATTATTTATTGCAGAATTAATAATGGTTGCTTCTCTCTGCCAATGTTGTACCACTTAATACAAGAAATCCAAGTTTTCCTAATGATAATAATTTGCTTTTGGATATGCAGGTAAATATAAAAAAATAAAACAATCCATTTGCATCTATTTATTATTCAACAAATGTTACTCATCGTTTATAGATTATTAGAATTAACCAAATCAATCAGTTGACAAATAACTTAACAATTTTTATTTATGAACAATGCATTTTTTTTATAATTTCTAGAAAAAAGAAATGAGTCTTTAGGAATATTTATCCATTAATTTTTTTACAATAGAAACATATTTTTCCATCGCTGATTCTTTGCTTGTACCCTTTAGTTTTTCCCAAGCTTCCCATTTATGACGTCCTTTAATGTCTAGTACTCCAGGTTTTGCTGAAATGGAATAAAAAATTTATTAGGTTATTACATATTTATTAGGTATTATTTACATCGAAATTGAAAAATTCCCAGGAAACTGGAAACGGTTTTTACAACTTCACAAAGGGGACATGTTTTGAATTCATTGAGCTCCCTAATTACGAAAAAGTGGTTTCCCCAAGGAATGTTCTAAGAATTAATGTGTGAATACTGCAGCTGTAAAAGGAAAACTTTATATTTGTATTAAGAATCATCATGGGAACTGAGAGAAATTCGTCAACCATCATTTTATTACATAGACTTTCACTTTTGTATTTGTTTCTTACAGTTTGTACTTGTTTTGGTTGCTTGCTAGAAAGTTTTCTGTGAAAAAATAATTTCGAAAATCTGATACGATAACATACACTGAACTCGCAACAAAATATTTATATTTAAAGTGAATAATGTCTTTTAATTCCAGATGATTTTGTAGGAAAGAGTAAAAATAAAGAAATAATAAACAGATTTTATTTTGTATCTAAATCATAAAATATATTATTTGAGTACGACGTAAAACTTTTAAAGTAGTTCATAAATAAATTGCTTTGTTCGAATTATGAAATGAAGTTATGTAAAAAGTTTAAAAATAGAAACCATTTCCTAAGGAAGAGAAGATGAGATAATTATATTTGATTGCAATAGTCTAAAAAGAAAATATAATGTTTAAAAAAAAGTGTTAATTATACTAATGTCATTATACTGATAGACAAATGTTGGGAAATTTACTGAAGGTCACAAACTGCTTATTTGTTCCCGAAAATAACAGTTATTTGCTTCTATTTCAATAATAACTTTTGTGGATAAATAATAATAATAATAACAAGATAGTGTACAAAAACGTATCTGTAGTTTTGAATCTTTCAAATAACCGAGCGTTTGATGATGTAAACAATCCTCTACTAAAATATGGTTCGTTTAGCTTCAAAGTAACCTTAATATTAAATTTTATATCTTAGAAAATAATGGAAAATCAATAGTTTCTCTTTAAAACTGAAACAAAGTGCTTTACAAAAGCATATTCTGACAATTTCGAGCGTTTTCCCGAGTCTTTTATTTGGTCATTTAAACCAACATTCTCCATGTGATTTGTAGTCGTTCTGCTTTTACTGATCCCCTGCGGACTCTTAATCTCTTTATTTCCTTTCCTTTAAGTTAAACCGGAATCAACTCATTTTTTTTTTTAAATGTTTTTAAATAAATTGCCCCTCTTTCTGTAACTAATAAGTTTAAAACATCATTACAGAATGATTAATACTGTTCGATTTTTTCGATTGTTGAGTTGTTCGATTGTTAAGTATTTACCTAGACACATCTATCTATACGTATACTTTTTTTTTAACTATTTTTTCGGACTTATATTTCCAATAAAGTCCTGATATACACCCAATAAACCGTGATGCTATGTATGTATAAGTACGTTTTGAAGAAAATTTATATGAGTTATTTACGTATATGTTAGAAATGTTTCTTGAATTAAAACTAAAATTAAATAATGTGTAATTCAACAATTAAACATACTATATGTTCTTTGTTGCAAACTAGATGCCAACGATTTGGAAGAGGATTCACCCATACACAGAAAAAATTCAACTGTTCATTGGAAAATGTTCAAGAAAAATGCAGTTACGAAGTGGAAAGAGAAAAATAATATTGTTTTAAAGGTACCTAACAAGCATAATATCAAAAAGAAATAGTTTAAGATGGTTCATCTACTTTTGATGAAATCGCAATTTTCTTGATTAGATAATATCGCCATACTTCCTCTTTTCGTAAAAAAAAAAGTTAAAGTAACAAAATGAAGTGAAACAAAGATATAGTTTTTTAAAGGCCTTAAACATTATTTATGCTATTATCGTCAGTGACCTGCCATCGTGGACAACCACTATCACCTTATTCCTCATTACCTCGTAGCCAATCCCCTACTCTAAATATAACAGAAAACAACCGTTTAGTTTGGCACAAAGAAAGAATGTTACATTTACAAATTAACGGATAAAAAAGTTCAGACTTCTTGTTTAATAAATAACATCTTTATATATAATTTTGGAGTATTTAAAGTGCAAGGGCAACACTTATGTCATTTTCATTAATAGAAGGAAATAATATTACAAGGCTTAATTTAAAAAAAGTTTTGCTTTTTCCTTCTAATTCTTATGTAATTTATTTTTAATACCCACCTGTGTTGTTATCACCAAAATTTCCCTGTTTGTATAATGCGTATAATTCTAGTAATTCTTGATCTTCTGGTCGTTTAGTTAAATTTTTTACATTATCCGCAGCTTCATGGAATCTCTGGAAAAAAAAGAAGAAGAAAATTCTTAGAATTGAATAATGATATTCAATGTACTTTCTAATAATATTAAAATTAAATAGTGTTATCTGATGAAATGTTCGTAAACAAAAATTAGCTCGAGGTAAATAGAACACCTCTTAGGGTCTTGCCGGTAATTGGTCGTGAGTATTGGACCAAGCCGAATGGCCATGTTGATTTAATCTGGGTTTATTCCTTTATAGAGCATGATGGGCTTTGGGTGCAGCTCAGACGGATTGGTCCAGCGTTTGCAAACAGTATTAGTAAAAGAGGAATCGTTCGACGTAAAGAAAGATACGAAACCCTGGACGTTGTTTAAAAAGGAGGATGTTTCTCTTACAAGAACTACAATGGCTTGAACTGCAATAAACCTCTTTTGAAACAAGTAATTGAGAATTATGAGACACTCGCTTTACGTCCTCTTTCTAATATACTTTAGCTTGAGTGTAATCGTAATTCACTACATAAGTGTGTAGAAAAAAAAAGGAAAAGAAAATAGGTCATATTGAACATTAACATGTCCAAACATTATAACGAAACAAATATACAAAATTGTATAATTTGTCATACTCTCTACCTTAAGTAACAAGATAATGTACAAAGTTAGTACATGAATGCCAAAAGAAAAAAGAAACTAACAGTAATAAGAGCCTTAAAATGACATGTTTCGCTTGTAAGAAATTGAAATAACAGTAGGTAATCAATTTTGTACATTATGTACAAAAAACCAAAATATTTGGTACTGTATGCACGAATAGTTAATTTATTTGATGAGCTTGACCTAAAAAAATCTTCCAGCATCAAAATTCCCAGTTATTATCATCTAAAGTTAGGGATAACTTATCGAAAATGGGAACAATGAATTAGTTCTCCAACTGTTGGAAGAAATTAAATCTATTAAATTTTACTCACTGTAAGTTTAAATACGTATTTGCAAATAATTTTTGTATGTTCATTATTATTATTATTTACTTATTGCAACAAAATAATTAATTAAAAAAAAAAAAAACTCTTGAATCAATAATTGTATTAATGAATAATTGTTGAAAGAGTGAATGATCGCATGTCAGATTCAGTGCATAATTGATTGAGTATTTATCCAATTATTGTTCAATTATATGAGGAAAGTATAGCCATGAATTAATACTATAAAATGTTAAAGCAAAATGGTGCAGGCTTTATTGGACAAATTGAAATTTTAAGAAAGAAAAACTAATTTCCTAAAGGAATAGTGATTGCTGTTAGCTTTAAAACAATTTTTTTTTTTCAGATTATTTTCCAGCTGTTCTCAAATGAAACTTAACAGAGAGACAGGCAGTTTCCTCTTCAATTTAAGAGTCAACAATGAGTCCATGCTAAATGTGTAAATGGTACTTCAGTCATTCTCGCATAAACTAAAACTTCATTATTAACTTCAAACATATGAGAGAAGTGCACAATGTAAGTAGTAAAATTTTATTTATATAAAATTTAATAAATAAATCATTTAATTGTACTTTATAATTATTGTCTTTTTTGCTCTTTATAATAAGAACAAGTTCTTTCGGTGGTTGGCTTGCCGTTTGATAATCCCTAAAGAAACCCTTATCTATTCCGATCTACAGCTCATTCTCAATATTCCTCCACTTGCCACCAGAAGAATTTATTATGATCTCTCTTTGCTCTGCAAACTTCTCCATTCTCAAATAGACTGTCCTTACCCTCTTTCTATAATTTCTTTTAATATCTCATCCCTTACTATACGACATTCTTCTCCGTTCAATGTACCGTACTGCTAACATAATTACGTTTTTTAACCTAATCATTTTAACTTTAGATTTCTTTGGCACTGATGTACAAAATTTTCTGAATAAAGCCAGATGTCAAACTATTTCTTTGAGCTATTTGTATTGTATAAATTTGTGTATAAACCTCTAAAAAGTAAAATAAAATGCTAAAGCCTAATTTATAAAAATTTTAGACTGAGAACTATTTGTATTATTTATGTATTATTATAATTATTGTTGTCTCAGTTGGACTCATTGATCCGTTTTTTATTTAAAAATAAAATAAAATTTATGTAATCTGTTAACGTCTCGATTAACTAACCATGTAACGATAGGGGGAATTCTTCAGGGATTTTGGAGATGTTACGGATATCTTAGCCTCCTCAACACCTCTGAATTCATCTGGTCTGCAGAGATAGTTTCTCCTCAAGAGATGTACCAAATACAGACTTCTAGCTCCTAATCATTCACATACATCCACTAGCATTGCATATGTAACAAAAGCTGGCAGCCTTTAAGTACATATTTTGACAAATCACAGCAGATCTATACGATAGCAGTGGATTTACGCTTTTATTGAATCTACTCCCCCTCGACAGTATACATCTCGACAAACCATGTTTGCTGTTTTTTTGTATATATGTACTGTTATCTTTAACCCATGGATTTATGTGTTTATTTTATGACTTGGTTTCTGTCTGATGTAGCTTTGTTTGTTTGTTTTCAAGAAGTTTTGTGCATCGAATAGTACTTCAGAAGATTATCTGATCAGGAAATGTTTGATTTTCTTAATGTAATTGATAGCGAACAGTTTCTGCCGCATTAAACAAACTGTAAGATTATCATATTTGTTTGAGTATTGATTAGATCAACATTTAAAGTCCCGGTAATGGATTTAATCGAATGGATTCGTTGTTAATAAAAATAAACACTTATAAATTATATTTTATATCAATTTCGTAATCTTTATTTTTATTAAAAGAACAAAAACAAAAGGTAGGTGTGAACATTCCCTCGCCTTTTCTCTTTCAGCAATTTTGGTACTTAAATTTTATAGAAACTAAGTAGACAGTTGAATTTAATGTTATACACGATCAGTGTGATAAAATAAGAATTTTAAAGGAAACCTGTAGTCACGGCTTCTCCAGAAACAAAGTAAAAGTAAAGATTTTCTCTGAAAAAATGTTCAAACTAAAGTTTTAGGTATAATTTCAAATGAAACCCTTTAGTACCTTGCCAATAAATTAGCTAAATTCTCGATACAAGCGATTATGAAGAGTTGTACTTCAGCTTAATGTATAGGTGTTAGAACCGTAAATATATTTATAAGGCACTTAATTTCACATTTTTAAGAGCCCACTTAATTCACTTTTCAGGGAGAAAATGTTACAAATAGGTAATAGTTATAAATCTTCTATAGAGTGTACAGTTACGTTTAAAGATATTCTTTGCACCTAGTTTAGGAAAAAAACGTTAACAAAAAAAAATAATGAAAAGTAAAGGTTTCTGTTGACACGATTTTTATCAAATTTATAATTTTAGTTATTCATATATTCAATTAAATACAGATGGTCAGAGCGTACATTACTCTGAAATGGTAATTTAGAGATAAGCCTGCTCCTCACTTTTCCTTCAGTCCCAAATTAAAGGAAAACCGTTTTGAGTTGATTCCGTGAAATATTCAGACTGAAAAATCCATTCTATAAGGAAGCACTTCGTGTTAAGTGATTTTATCTAAAAGCTTATTGTCAGATCTGACGCTGACAATTGTAACCGAATATCGGATTTGAACTTTGATAACCGAATAAACACAAATTCAGTCTCAGTCTCATGGCAATTTAAAATTGAAAATAAAATAGAAACGTCTAAAGCTTGAAAGTTTAAGAGATAGACAGTAATGGTGGCGTAAGGTGATGTTATGTTTTTAAGACATATTTATAGAAAAGTTTTGGTGATATTATAAATTAAACAGCATTTTGTGGTTGAATCTCCGGGCTCTGTGGGGAGCAATAATTTACGTTCCGTTGTAAGCGCAGTAATAGTTTTCTTTTTTGTTATAACAGAGCAATTATTTGACCACCAAAAATACCACAGAATGTGTTTACGTAAGCATGAAAGTTTGTGGGTTGTGGGTCCAGAGATAGGCTATTTCTAGGTAGGGGAAGAGGAGATTGAACTGAATGAAGAGCGCGAAGAATTGATAATAATTGATCCTCAACTTTTACTCAGATAAATGCAATCTTCAATTAAAAATGATTTACATATTTTCCAAATTGTATAGAATATTTTAATGTACTTATTCATATCTACTCAGATCTAATTTATGCTCAGAGACTAATTCAACACCCCCGGGCATGTTAAATTTTCTGGCTCATAGGACCCAAGCATTAAGACAAAACAAAAATTATGTTGTAAGATTTTTTGGGTCAGTATTTTTTTTAATGATTCATACTTAAGCCAGCAAAACGTTGCTAATAATAACATGCAAAAATTTCGAGAAAAGTTAGAATTTTAACGAAAAAATTGAACATCCAGCTAAGAAAGCTGATGGTATTCCGTTTTAATGCTTTTGTCACTTATGGTTGAAATCTATCAACGAAAAATGCTTAATTTTTTTTTCTGTTTTTCTAGATTTCCACATTTTCCCCTTAAACTTTGTTCTTTGAACAGGTATTAACGCTGAGAAGAATCTGAAACGAGGCCTTAGAGGTGATTCTCATTTTCTCGGACAGCCAGGCGCTAGTGAAAAGATCCTCATCTCTTGTTTAGAAGTATAGCAAAATCCCTGAGGCAGTTTTCCTTGGTAGAATAAGATATTATGAGTGGATGTCAAGTTTTCCTGGCGTCAGAGGTAATGAAGTTGCTGAACATCAGACCAGAAATGAAGTATCCACTCGGTTTACTTGCCCTAGTACTTGCTGTTCGTGTATCGCAAAGTTGGCTTTATGAGATATTTGTTTGGCGCTTTGCGTGCCAGAGGTGATCATATCACAACAAAATCTTGTAAGATCTACTGGATCTAGTTAGGGAGGATTTACCTATGTACTAGATTATTTAGCGGATGGTACAATAAGAGCCTCTTGGTTGCGATGAAGACAGACTCCACCCCTTGTCCCATTAATAAACGATAATAGTAATAATAATAATAAGAAGAAGGGAAGGGATTAGCTATGAGGTTAGCATACTGGACTCCCACGCGGAGGTCCCGGGTTCGAATCCAGCAGCTGACCCTTAGATTTTCTCTTCCTAGGAGCTTCTTACAGCTCACTGTCCGGTCATGGACAGTGTTGTCTGTAACGAGAGAACACTGTCCGGAAGCTGGCAGTGCACTGAAAAAAAAGCTCCGGGCACCAATAACCTTAGATGTTGACGCGCCTTAAATCATTAAAATAATAATAATAATAAATTGTTTTTTGAAGCATATTTCTCTTGTAATTTTTCTCACCCATTACTAGCAGCTTAAGAAGCATGTTTATCAAACATACGAGATTACAGTAAGAGAAAGTTTATGCAAGAGGGTGTCAAATTAGTTTTCATTCAATTTCAAGTGAGCATGCTTTTAGGACAAGGATGATCTGAAGGAATTTTCATTTTTAATTAGTGTAAATGTGATAGTAATAATTAAAATAGTAACTTACTTAAAAAAAGTAGTTATTAGTTTAATTGCTAGTTTTATAAAATAAAAGAAATAAATATATATCCTTGGATAAATGGTGAGAAAAACAAAACAATTCTATCAGTACTGACCAAGAATTGACTTGATGACGATTTATAGTAATATTGTTTAATTTTATTTGTGTATACAAGAAGGAGAGATAGTTTAATTAAACTTTTTTTTTAAGAAGATAGTTATCACTTCAGAGTCAATTTCTTTCTATAGTCTAAGAAAGAAATAAATTTTACTCTCGTAATATACATTGAGCAATAAATTTTATGTTTTCGTGTGAATTTCTTTTCATGAATTTGAATTTTTTTTTTTAAATTTTATTTCAGAGAAACACTACCAAAAAGATGTGTTCATCTTGGACACAATTGACAAAGCAGTAAGCTGATACCATACATCAACTTGTAAAGCAGTCCCAAGTCAAGTAGGAGCAGTTTTTTTTAGAGAAGGTGGGCTCAACAAAACCCATTACGTTTGCATTTTAAACTTAAAGATTATTTATCTTGGGATTTCATTCTGCGTAAGTATCCCATGTTTTCTGCGCATATCATTAATTCATTTCAGTGAAGGAAGGATTTAATTAAGGACTTTCCTTTAAAGTATCATTTCAACAGAATGAACGGATTAGTTACTTATTAAATATTAATTAGGATTAAATATATATACAAAAATTTTTAATTTGATAAAATTTTGCCACTTTTCAGAGTAAATTTCTGTGGGGTTTTTCCCGACTTTTTTCTTCTGCCAGATTTGTCCATATCTATGGGAATTTCCATTTGCGTAAGTTAATTTCATTTATTAAAAAAAAGTGGGCAACATTTCCCGTTGTAGGGGAAAACAGCTTTGTGATTTTTTTCCCCACTAAATAAGAGAAGATTCTTGACAATATTATTGGAAATGGTATGCCTTATCTTACAGAACTCCTTACAAAGATTCTTAGCGAGTGTTGATGTCAAGCTCGTTTCCGGTATATTGCACTCCTGTATAATAGTTATGAGTAAGAAATGTCTAAGCAAAGTTCCAAGCTGAAATAATATTCAAGTATTACTCATGTAAAGAATCCAGCTTTTTTGAGTCAAACGGTTTCATTTGATCTTCTTATTCTCAAAAAAAAATTATTAAGAAAATTTGACGTTTATAACCTTAAACGTTTTGCAAGTATATTTTTTAAAAAAACGTTATAAAAAAATTAGGTTAAAAAAAACGGCATTGAAAGAAACGAAATTGACATTTACAAATTTTTTAGTTCAAAACTCCCGTTTTATTTATTTATTGTATTTAAATCAATAAAGTCATTAGTTTCTTTGTTTATAAATAAAGTTTATAGTTTAAAGAATTTCTTTAGTTACCGTTATATTACTTTTATTTTTAGCTACTATATGTGTGTTTGACCTTAAAACCTGTTTCAATTACTTTTACTATCTTCGATTGTAATCAGAGTAAGTAGGCATCGATTCTTTCCCTCTCTTTCCTACCCTGCACTAGGTATGTAAAAGAGGAATCGTTTCACTTCGACAATCAACCCTTATACAACTGTCCTACCTGACAGCAAGACACGAGAATTTAATATTATATTGAAAAAGAAATGCTTAACCAACCCTTTTTTTTGCCCAAATGAACCTTAAATTGAATTTTCCTGAATAAAAATTGTTATAGACAGATTTTCGTGAGTTCAACATGTAGCCAAAACTTAAAAGGAAATCGTGTCAACTATTTCCGGGAAAATCGTGGTGCTCTCAGTTAAGAGATTCTGATCGATACGTTGCAATAATCGGATTAGTATTAGTATTACATCAATGGATGTCCAAATGCGAGTTAAAAGCTTTGATTTCCTTGGTGGGTATGTACTATTATAAATAAACCCATTTTCTAATACCTCCTTTCAGAAATGGATATTTCTAACCGTAATAGAGAATTTGATACTTTCTTATCTAGTAAGGGTAAGTAAACATGGAATTTGTTAATAAAGTTGTATTAATACTTTTTATAATTTTGAAAATGCACTTTGGAATTACAAACATTTTGAAAAGACCCTGGATAATATCACTGTTTTTGCAGCTCGCAAAATAATCATTTTCGTGTGAATTCGTCTTCAACTGCATTTCCGTCTCACCAAACAATGATTGAAAAAAAAAAAAATTGCCAAACCCCTTGGCTTGACTTTTGTTTAGAAATCACTAAGGAGATTGAGGTCAACAGAAATATAATTGAAATACTAATTACAATTTTTCGAAATACTTTCGAAATGATATACTCGATAAAGTGTAACAGTCTAAAGAGTATGTTATAGAAATTGAATGTGTTAAAAAAAAAAAAAAAAAAAAAAATGCATTTGGAGCCAATATGTTGGAAATGAAGATGCATTTTACTAAACAGTTATTTCTGTGGTTTCAGATTGTTTTCAAAAATAGTTTAATGATATTAAACTTGGTTATGACATACCGGCAGATTTATTACTTTTATTAGAAATATATTTCAAAGCATAGTAATTTTAGTGCCAATTTCGAAATACTTTGACTTCACCATTTTATTATAATTAAGGTTTATAATAAGTCTTATTTTAAGTAAAAAGTAAGAGAGAGCCTTATGAGAGTGCACACCATATTTTTATGTTAACAGGTGAATACGCCAAACTAGTCCCCCAAAAAAATAAGACCCATATATATATATATATATATATATATATATCTCTAGTCTGAAAAGAATCAACAAAATATCTGATGAAAGTGAATTCTGCGAGCTGCAAGAAAAACTAATGTATTTCAAATCATTTTCCATGAACAGAACAAGTAAGTTGTAGAAAATATTACAGATTATTTTAGCCGCTAAAAGAAAGAATTCTTTAATTTTTATTTAATACTTAAAACTAGACAACTGCAAAATAAATTACCTCTACTAGCGCCATTATGGGTTCAAAAGATCGGAACACTATGAATCCCTAATATAGTATATATAGGTGATTCTCCTCGTGGGACAAAGTCAACTTGAACAATAATTTAATGACATTCTGTGACTGGCCTTTTTAAAAAGGAAAAGTATCAAAAGGACCCCCCACCTGAACGCATGCGTACTTAAGGTGGGGGACCATGAGAAGAAGTTCTGTGCCGGTAAAAACATCTTTGAAATAATTTTTTAAGAAATAAGATAAACATCCTTTTTCTCTGTGTTGTTTATATTACAGTATATTGGAAAAATTTGAAATCTTTTTTTTTTTTTTTGTTTTTTGCTACATTAGAGAGCTCTTTAAAAATTGTCTCGAGATAAGAAACAAATAGTAAGGTAAACAAATTATTTTAAGTTCAACTATTTTTAGGTAATGTACGTATAATAATCATCAATGAATTATATAACGTGATCTGACTGGCTAAATTACTGTTAATAAAAGGGAATTTGACGTCACTATAGTAACAAGTAAACAATGCACCTTGCACAAGTTAGAATAACAAAATTAAATTTTAACAACTCTACTGTTCCATTTATTTATTAAAGACAGAGAAAATCTTAATCGTTACCAAGTTTCAAAACTCACTTTACATAAAAAAATAAATAAATGTTTTTAGGTTCCCTAAAAATGATGGGGCTAGAACATTTCTAGACGTTTTCACAAAGAACTTCAGTTTAAGTGAGTTTCCATGAAAAGCGGTACAATTAAAAATTTTTTTACAGTTTTCGATGTAATCATTATTTTAAACAATGAAAATATGATCGATCCTGTTGGACGTGATTGATTTTGTTATCAGCATATCAGCTTATTCTGAGAAATCAGTAGATACTTTGTTTTCCTTACAGTTGGAATTAATTTTAAAGGAAAGAACAATCATTAGCATACGTAACAAATAAAATGGATTATTACCATAATCATGTTAATCAAATTAATTTGAATTATATTTATTATTAACGTACATATATAAATTGTGAACATACAATGCAAGATATTTAATAGCTTTATTGGTTTTATAATTATTATAAATTAATTAACCAATTCTGCTTTAAATAAAGCTAATCTCATTGTTAAACTAACATAATGATTTAAATACCCTTTTTTCTTTGTTGTTCATTCTTTTTGGTGACTGATTCATAGTTTCAATAGGATGAAAAAATAATTGCCATTTCAGTTGTGATACATTTATTCTGCCGAGCTTTCAACCTAGGGGCTAGGTCATGGACACACTCAGTTCATGGACTGACAAGACAGAAGACACACCAACCCTGTAAAAATATTACTTTGTAAACTAGCCCTGAAGATGTCCTCAGTCCCTTGGTTTTTTTTCATCCTATTGAAACTTTTTTCTTTGTTTTGTACCTGTCTTTGATGAAAATCCACCCTCAGTCATGAAAATTATTGCAAATGGAAATTAAAATTTTATAGGTTTTTCAAAACAGGGCTGTAATCAAAATTCTTCTAGTTTTCTTTAAACGTTATTTTCGAACTTTTAACAGCTGATTTTTATTTTTGTTTATTTACAATTCATATTGCATCTCTGTCATCAATTTTTTTTTTTTTTTTGCCTAACTTCTTTGACGTCTTCGTGACCCATTAAAATTTATCTACCTAAAAGGTTGAAAGTGGCTGCTATAAATCATAATAATTTCGTGATTATGTTATCTGTCATGACCATTTTATCTTATTATTCATAAACTCAATTTGGAACTACATTCAATATTTAATATTAGCAATAAGGGGTCAATATTATTACGTTCAGTTTGGATGATCAGTCAGTTTGGTTATTTTGATTAGTTTTTCTGTTGGCCTCATTCATTAAACAAATTCGCGTTTCCATTTTTGTTTTCGGAATGTTAAAACATGTAAAAGTTGTGTTTACCCTCTGCGTACTTTCTTTAAACTGTTCGCTAGCCGCCAACATTCTTGGTTTTTTCCCATTTAAATCCAAATCACATAATGCTGTTTTTTTACCATTGATGGAACATCTGGCAAGACGTGGACATCAAGTAACAGTGGTCTCACATTCACCTAGAGTTATTGCATTGCCCAATTATACTGATATCAATATAAAACTTTCTTATGAAGAAAAGAATTCTTATTTGAATATTGATTACTTAGAAAGAAATAGTGGTTTTGGTTTGAGAAATTTTCTACCACTTTGGCATACATCAAATCAATATGAAGAGATTTTACAACTGGCCGAAGTGAAAGGTTTACTTGGCCAAACATTCGATGTGATCATAACGGAAATGTTTAATTCGGATGTATTCTTTGGATTGTTTTATCGATTAAATTCACCAATAATTGGGTTTAGTTCTTGTGATCTTTTACCCTGGCACATGTACGATATGAGAATACCATTGGAATCATCTTATCTGATATATACAACATCCCAACTAGAGAAACCAATGAATTTATATGATAGAATTGTAAACACTTTAGAAACATGGATCAATATTTTTGTATATAAATTTGTATTTAGTTGGAGGTCACAAATGATTGCTGAAAGAAATTTAGGCCCACTGCCTAATTTAGGCGATGTAGTTGGTAATACAAGTTTATTGTTAGTTAATTCACATTTTAGTATACTAGGCGTGAAACCAATAGGCCCAAATATTATAGAAGTTGGTGGGATCCATATTACTCAAACTGGTCGACTTCCGCAGGTAAGATCTGTCGCTCTCTTTTACAACAATAAAATATATATTATTAATCTCTTAATTGACCTAATGGCGTAATATACGAATACAATTTTAGAGTAAAAAATTCCAAAAGAATTTTTGTTTGTGGGAAAATGTTTCATTACGTATGCGATTTCTTCAAAGTTCAAAGAAAATCGTTGATGCAGGTAAAATTACAACAAAAAATCGTATCAATTGCAGTGGCATTTCTGTGTGAATGATTTGGTCCAAAAGCAAAACTGCATGGTTCCATCATGGTACGAAAAAACGAATTTAGAATTTTTTTTGCGATTAAGAAGTGCAGAAAATGTATTTTTTGGTGAAACCTGAAAATCAAAAAATCTGCGCAACTTCCCTCATTCTTTAAATATTTTTTTTCTCTGTACATAATTTTATAAAATAATTGTAATTTATACATAAATTATTTTTGGCTTTTGGTTTAGACATTACAAGAAAGATTAGACAATTCCAAATATGGAGCGATTTATTTTTCATTGGGTTCAACAATAAATGCCGACAGTATTAGTAAATCGAAGAAAGAAGCCTTTTTAAAAGTATTTTCAAATTTAAAGCAAACAGTCTTCTGGAAAACTACAAATATTGATAACAAAGTTAAAACAAACAATTCAACGAATATTGTTACATCTTCATGGTTTCCACAAAAAGAAGTACTTGGTAATTAAAATCTTACTTAGTAAATCGTAGACTAAATACTATTATTTCAAATTAAACAAAAAAGGAAGGAAGCAAGAATATTGCCACTGTCGGAAATATGTATATATTTTTTAGCCAAGCTTTCGACTTAGGGACAGGTCATCCTTTTCAGGGCTTGAGCCCTTTCAGGGAAACGAAGCGGCAGATTTATTGGCTCGGGAAGGCTCTGCGGGACGCTTCGTTGGCCCGGAGCCCAGTTTTGGGGTTCCGAAGTGTGTGAAGACTGCGGCCATTACCTTATGGGTGCAGAATAGGTCTCAAGAGTGGTGGCTTGCCATCACAGGGGCAAAGACAGGCGAAGGAGCTCATTAAAGGCTAATCGCCGAGGCTGACTGCAGAATTAATCCGTCAAGGCCGCGTGGGGTTATAAGGATGATTGTAGGCCTATTAACTGGGCCACTGCAGGCTCAGGAAACACATGCATCGCGCATGGGCCTGGCAGATGATAAGGCAAGCCTTTGCAGGTTCTGTCAGGAAGAGGAGGAAACGGCATTGCAAGTGTTGTGTCAGTATGAGGGATTCGTGTGGCTAAGGATGTTACTTCTCGGGGAGGAAAACCCAAGGCCTGGTGAGCTTTACCCAGGAGTCACTCTCCAGAAATAAGAGTCTGATTAAACGGACGGGTCTGGAAGGTGAGCTCTAGAGTGAGGGGAGCCACAATAGATCCAAAGGGGTCGCAGTGGCGTAGGCCTCGAGGCCGCCCTAGTCTAATCTAATCTAACAGTTAAAATATTTTCTGCATGGTTACATGTAAGGTTGGACTGATTATCTGTTTGAGTACAAAAAAACACACCTGATATATGTTAAAAATATTATAATTGTTAATAGCCTAGAAGATGACCTAGTTCTAGGCCGCAAGCTAGCCAAAAAATGAAGTCGGCAATTTTCAATATTCTTGATTTTTTATTAATGAATCAATCTCAAAAAAAAAAAACCATGAACTCAAAAATGTATTAATACCTTTTTCTCTTTTTTTTTTTTAAATAAAATTTCAGCTCATCCAAATATTGTTCTATTCATTTCTCAGTGTGGTATACTAAGCGTTATAGAATCAATGTATGCCGGCATTCCAACGATTTGTATACCAATTTTGGGCGATCAACATTTTAATGGAAAGTCTGTAGAATATAACAAAGCCGGTCTGGTATTGGAATTTAATGATATTTCTGTTATAACTGTTAATGAAACACTAAACAGAGTTCTCTCAAATAATATGTAAGTATATAGTTCTTTCTTTACAGATTTAAAATAAAGTAAATAATTTAATAAATGTTACGAACAAAAAACTGGTTTGAATACTCGAAACGATTTGTTTTTCTTCCAGTCTCGAATTTTAGATTGAAACAATTTAGTGTAAAGAATTCGACTTCTACTATATTTCCACCACACATTATGGTTGCAAATTGAGTGAGGGAGGTTACATGGTGGTTATCAACAAAAAAAACTTAAATGTATCATCTTATTTTTATTTGTTTGAAAGCTCTGAAGATCACCTACTCCGTAGATCAAAAGCTTGCAAAAATTTAGAAAACAAAGGAACTGAATTTTTGCAATAATAAAATAATAGTTTTACCATACTACACCCATGTTATGAAACAAAATATACGACAACAAAATTCAACTTTTATTCGAGCAGTTTTTTGTTTTCTGCTCCCACAATTTGATTTTTGTTTTTTTTGAAAAATAGTTCAATTTTGTTAGCAGTTTATTTTGTTTAACCTGACCAATATTTTCTTCAGATACAAGAAGAATGCTGAAAAGATTTCAAAAATATTACAAGATCGTCCTATGTCTCCAATTGATACAGCCGTCTATTGGGTTGAATACGTAATTCGCCATAAGGGGGCGCCACATATCAAGAGTTTAGCTAAAGATTTAGCCTGGTATCAATACCTTAATTTGGATGTTATTTTATTATTTAGTTTTACGATATATCACTTTTTCAAATTAATAAAGAGTAAATAATTTTAAAATTCGTAAAAGATTTTTTTTTCTTGGTTGAACAATGTAAAGGTAAGCATTGATTGCGTAAGATTGATTTCTAAAGTTATTAATGTATTTAAAGTGAATGGAAATCCTTCCGCATTAAAACATTTTATAAGAATAAGGATCAATAAAAAATAATTAATGATTGTTGTCGTTTGTATTCCACTTTTTTCTTCAATGGAATTCTACCGATGATCGATCTGAAATTGATACAATAAGGAGAGAAGTAGTGGAAAATAGTAGAGAAGAAAGCAATCGATAATTTAATTATGATTTAAAGAAAAAGTCATTAACTATTGTGCTTAGCAGGTTTTTCAAAAATTTTCAAAAAACTCAAAAGTCAAAGATTTTCACGAAAATATTACTTTATCATAAATAAAAGAAAATAAAAAGAAAGATTACTGATATATTTGCTACATTCCTGTATTTTTTTAAAAAAAAAACAATACTTTGTCTCAAGTGAGTTTTCTATGCAGTGATGCAGATTTATTTTTGTTTTCGTTATCTTTTTACAAGAACTATTGTTTTTATGTATCACATTTTCTGCCATCCATTGTACAATTTTTCTCTTTCGTACTGGCATTTTGTGTATTTAAACCAAAATTTCGGAGAAACCTAAAAATAAAAATTGATTACCAAATTCTTAAATACAGTCGATAAATCTACTAATGAATAGTCGATATTTACTCGTCTAAATCTTCGATATGTTTTATTTCTTGTTGAATGTGCCTCAAATGGTCTGTCCTTAGTTGCTTCAAGATGTTCAGATGAACTGATCTGTTAACTGAAGTTTACATAGTTAATTCAGTTAATATAAAATTTAGGATAGAGAGGAATTAATTATAACCCTTTTGATTCTGGTAATACGATCAAGTAGACACTTCCTTATGATTAAAAGTTTTCTTAAGGAACACAGCTCATGCGATAGGCAGCGGCGAAATTTACGTTAGTAATTATATAAGGTGGGCGATCCAATATAAGGAACTATTTTCTGTCGAACAGGGTCAGTATTCTTACGATTTTTGAAATAATGTACACTATTTACTGGGTAATTAGTAGTTAACAATGAACAATTTCTTCACTTTTAAAAGAAAAGACGAAGCTGATTAAACGTACCTATTTGTGTAGAGCAAGTTTTGGAGGAATGCCATCCATCTGTGATAAACTAGAATCTCATGAAGAGTGGTTTTCAAGTGTTTTCGTACGTCGCGTGCTTGTTTCGAAGAATAGAATGAAGCGCGTGAAGAAGATCGCTTATAAGTGGTCTGATTGGCGATTTTGGTTTCACCAATGTTAAACGTACATTTTTCTGCAATTCAAGACCGTAATCGTTAACATGAATCTTCAACCGTAATTGAGCAGTCATAATAACGTGTTATCGTGTATCCTACTTACACCATATGTAATTCTAACCGAGAAATAACTTCATAATACACAATATTTAATGAAGATTCGTCAAGAGTCAACAAATTAAGATAAGAAGTAAGGCGTTGGAGAAGAGGTTTACACACACTTGAACCTGGATTATTTTCGCAAAGAAACTTCCAGCACAATGCACAGAATTAATCAGTGCTAATAATTCTGTGTAAGTCATGTGTCTACGTCTTAATTTCAAACATATTTTATAAGGAATATAGGGCCCACTTCTACTTCATGTTAAATCTATTTTTTGATTACCACTGTTAGATGATAAAGAATTTGGTTGATGATTAATTAATGTTTCAGTCAATCTGCGCATTATCTCAACGCATAATGATGAATCTAACTGGGCCATTTTCTCACTTAATAAATCCTGAAATACGAAAAATGAGTTATTATCCGAAAATATTTCATCCAAGAATAGCAAGACTAAAAAAAATCAACCAAAAGGAAGTGAGATGTGGATTCCAGATTTGAATTATTTCATGGGTGAATGAATGTTTAGGCTGGTTGCAGCCTAAAAACGTTTACAATGTCCTCAACACTAGCCCCACATATCTACTTTGAGCAGTGAATAAGCCGTTGCTACTATTTAGCACAGAGTTGGGCAAAATTTTTAGTCGCGACTAATATTTTTAGTCGTGACTAAAAATGTGATTAAAAATTTAGTCGCGACTAATTAGTCATGACTAATTCAATCGTGGTCACATTTAATCATGATTAAAATTAGTCGTAAGCGCGACTAAATAAAATAATCATGATGAATATTAGTCGCGAATTAGTCGTGACTAATTTTTTCAATCACAAACCATTAGTCTTAGTCATCGCCATGATTACTCTTGCTGAATGCATATTATCTATGCACTTATACATACAATAATCTGAAATTTGTGGAATTTAAGAATGCAAGCACTTTAAAGTTAAACCACCACATCACAACTCACTAGACCTATATGGGACCACTTTGCACTCACATAACCATGTTTACGACTCACAAGACTTTTATAGGACCACTTTACACTCACATTTAACCATGTTGACAACTCACAATACTTATATAGCACCATCTTATACTCACATTTAGCCATGTTGGGGTTTCACAAGACTTATTTAGGACCACTTTACACTTACATTTAACCATGTTGACAACTCACAAGACTTATATAGGACCAACTTATCCTCACATTTAACCATGTTTACGACTCACAAGACTTATTTAGGACCACTTTACACTCACATTTAACCATGTTGACAACTCACAATACTTATATAGGACTATCTTACATTCACATTTAGCCATGTTTACGACTCACAAGACTTTTATAGGACCACTTTACACTCACATTTAACCATGTTGACAACTCACAAGACTTATATAGCACCATCTTATACTCACATTTAGCCATGTTGGGGTTTCACAAGACTTATTTAGTACCACTTTACACTCACATTTAACCATGTTGACAACTCACAAGACTTATATAGGACCAACTTATCCTCACATTTAACCATGTTTACGACTCACAAGACTTATTTGGGACCACTTTACACTCACATTTAACCATGTTGACAACTCACAAGACTTATATAGGACCATCTTATTCTCACATTTAACCATGTTTATGACTCACAAGACTTTTATAGGACCACTTTACACTCACATTTAACCATGTTGACAACTCACAAGACTTATGTAGCACCATCTTATACTCACATTTAGCCATGTTGGGGTCTCACAAGACTTGTATAGGACCACTTTACACTCACATTTAACCATGTTTACGACTCACAATACTTATATAGGTCCTCCTTACACTCACATTCAACCATGTTGGTGACTCAGTAGACATATGTAGAACCACTTGACATTTACGTTTATCTTATTTTTCACCGCGTCACATGTATCTTTTCCTTCTTTTCTTTTTGTCTCTATCTATCGCCTACTCATTGCTTTACTTATTATGCACATAGCTTACTTTTTATATTTGCCCTATTAATATACTCCAAGAATATACACACAAACTATGTATATATATTTGTATATTTACATAAAAATATACCGGGTGATCCATTTAAAACGCACCAATCGCTAATAACTTTTTATGAAAGCGGAAATCCGGAAAACCCATTAAATAAACTATTTTTTTTCGTCTAGTTTTCAAATTTTTCACCCCTGATGCTGTATCTTCATTTTTTGCTGGGTTACGGTCAAAAAATTTATTGGGGTTACGTGAGGACCACTGGCAATGATTATGAAAACTACATAAAAAATTATGAAAAATGATGTTAATTCCTTATCGATATCCTTAATATTTGTCGAGTTATTTAAGATCAAAGTTACAAAATTATCAATTCATGATCGGTTTTCAATATTAATTTTCCATCAGAAATACACGTTTTGGGAGGTTCTCTGACTGCAAAAAATGTTATTTGTGATGCAAAGAACAAAAATAATAATAATTGAAGATTTAAAAAAATGTAGTGTAATCTAATGGTTATGGGTGAATTAGGATAAACTTGTTTTATCATTAAATAAAAGCAACCATTACAACATGTTAATGTACCCCGTATGCAAGACTTCTACAACCTATGATTACGATAAGAATATCTTGCCAAGGATGGGCGGGTGTTGGTCTGGTGGACATGAGCGTGGCTTTGTAAATTGGAAGATCCCCAGTTCGAATCCCGCGTATGACTACATTTTATTAAAACGTATTAAGAATTATGAATGACTGCATACGCGAGATTCGAACTGGGGATCTCTCACTTACAAAGCCATGCTCTTGACCACAAGAGCAACACACTGGCAAGATATATTGGTGAGTGAGTTTTTGTGTATTGTTATACGTTTTTGTTTGTGTGTGTACATTTATTTTACATTAAAGATGAAGAAAAAAGAAATAAGACACTTTCACCCTTAAACATTAATTGTTTTCCAATCTTACATTTATTTATTCCCTTTAAACTAATTTTGGTAAATAGTTCAACTTCAGATTAATAATTGGGAAATGCTAGATTTCTTTATAACCTACAACAATCTGAACTACGTTCTATAATAATTGATGAATGTCCGAATCCGGTTTTGTAAACAATAAACATGCATGGGGGAAGGAATAGCGTTGCGATTAGCGTATTAGATTCCCTTGCGGAAGTCCCGGGTACGAATGCAGCTGCTGGCCCTTGGATTTCCTTTTCCTAGGAGTTTCTTATAGCTCACTATCCTGTTCTTACATCTTGTTGACTTGTGTAGATAGATTGACAAACGAAAAAAAATTGACAAATACATGGGAGGCAGTAAAAAATAAGTTGATGGTGAATGTAAAGCAGTTCTACAAAAGTCTAAAGATACACAAAAACAGTTAAACAGGAGGTCCTAAATGTCATGTGGGCCGTAAACAATGGATAAATGTGTCTGTGAGGAGGACCAGTATAAGTCTTGTGAGTCGTAAACATTGTTAAATGAGAGAATAATGTGGTCCTAAATAAGTCTTGTGAGTCGTAAACATGGTTAAATGTGAGAATAATGTGGTCCAAAATAAGTCTTGTGAGTCGTAAACATGGTTAAATGTGAGTGTAAAGTGGTCCTAAATAAGTCTTGTGAGTAGTAAACATGGTTAAATGTGAGTGTAAGGTGGTCCTAAATAAGTCTTGTGAGTAGTAAACATGGTTAAATGTGAGTGTAAGGTGGTCCAAAATAAGTTGTGAGTCGTAAACATGGTGAAATGTGAGTGTAAGGTGGTCCTAAATAAGTCTTGTGAGTCGTAAACAAGAATAAATAAATGAATAATTCACGACTAAGGCTAACGATTAACTTAAACAACTAAAAGAAACAATTAACGACTAAATTAGTCGTCGCTCAATGACGCGACTAATGAAATTAGTCACCTATTTTTGGACGACTAATGTTATTTAGTCGTGGCTGACGTCACGACTAATCTGAATTAGTCACCAATTTTAGGACGACTAATCTCAATTAGTCGTCAATCATATGGTGACTAATCTGAATTAATCTTTAGTCGTGATATATTCCACGACTAAGACTAACCTTTAGTCGTTAGTCGTAATCGGTCTGTGACTAATTTAGTCATGAGATTAGTCGTTAGTCGTGATTGAAGTTTTGCCCAACTCTGCTATTTAGCAGTCATTTCGCACTTCGAAAATAACTGAATTTCTGACAACTGTCAGAATCGCCCTTAAGTAAAATTTAATTCTAAAAATTGTTGAACTATAATTATTTAAAATTAAGGAAAAATTACCATTGATTTAATGTTGTCATCATCTATCCTCTTCTCTGTAAAAAAACCATCTAATAAACTCAATATTTTCTTTTGATTGTCAATACTGTCTCCTCCAGCTATTGGTTGGCAAGTTGTAACAGTGTTGCTGTAAGGTTATACACTTATTTATTTAAAACTAATTCAATAAATTAGTAAACAATGATTATTATTTTCATTAACTTACACAGTAATCTCTCTACTGCTTGCAGGTATGTTTGGTCTAAGTTTGGTATTTACTGATGGTAAGCCGAATACATTCTTTGTATGAGGCAAATTTTCAGTTTCTTTAGTACTTAAGTTTGAAGTTTGACACCCTAAATGTTCTTTGCTGTCGATAACTATAGTATCATGTCCACTTTTTACAGAAAATGGTTGAGTTTCATTGCTTTCCGTACTTGAAATTTGATAATTTTCTTTAGACGGATAAAGTATTTTATCATCGTTAAAAAGAATATTATTATACTGCCATTTATTATAATTTTTATACTTATTACTTTTATTATTATAATCCAATTTATCTTGCTTTCTTGAATGTGTTAAATCACTTAAACATTCTCTCAATGAAGTAATCTGAGGATCTATTTCCTGTTTTTTATTATTTTCTAAAGTGTGTTTACTATTCATTAGAAGATCATGATCTATTTTTTCACCTATTTTTAATTCTTTATTTAATGAGTTTTCATTAGAAAACTGATGGTCTTTTTCATTAAATGTATCTCCAGATCCATTTTTCCTTAACGAATTTGGTTCTACATTACAGTTTGGACAGGTATGGATATCGTTAGTTTTATCATTATTTTGAAATCCATTACTGCTTATGCTTAGGTCAAATTTTATAGATTTATCCAGAAATTCTTCCAGGTTCGACAAATCCGGATATGCTGGATGATTTGATTGATTGTTTTCTTGTTTATTATTTTGTATCAATGGTGATTTAGTTGAATATTTGTCTTTTTTCTCTTCTATGTTAGATTGAGTTTTATTCAATTTGATGTTGCAACCACCATCATTATTCATTGTTTGTGTTCCAACATCAGGGTTACTAGAGCAGATTAATTTCTCATTGCTTGTTAAATTAATCTCGTCTACTCTTTTGATTATCGGCTCTCTACCGAGCCCAGTCAAACCTTTTAAAGCCATATCATGGAAAAGACCTTTTAATAAATCTTCGGTATTGACTTCAATTTTTTCAGGTTCATTAGGTTTTTTTTCCTAAAAGAAGTTGAAATTTTTAAATCAAAATAAAGGAAAACTGTTACTCTTAAAGCATAGTTCAACTTTCCTATGAAAAACGTATTAGAGTTTACGAAAAAACTAAGAAAGTCAAACTTAAATATTCTTTAGGTACCATCTCATCAATTTGAAACTTTGTCAACTTTTTCAGGGATCAGATAACAAGAAGCAAGAGTTAATGTAGTTAAGTTTTGTGATTATTTTAATATTCTGAAAGATAGCTATTTTTATCATTACTTGAAGTACTTATAGGAAATATCATTTTTAGGAAGTTCTAAGGAAAATGAGAAACCAGTTTAAGCAGACCCAGGGAAAGAAAAAGGGAGATGTCGTACGTTTATTGACATTGTAGATCTAAGTGATGAATCATTGCTGGGAATTTTTAAATTCAGCTGTATTTGTGAGGTAAATACTTAATGCTTAGTTTATAAATTGCAGTACTTAGGTATTAAAACCATAATTAACGATTTTAGAATACAAAAAAGGCGAGAAATGGATACAATAATAATTTTTGTAATGTTAAAAAGAAAATTTTGGTATTTAAAAATGTAAATGGAATTAGTATTTAAGAGTTGTAAAACTTTTTTGTAATTGCAGTGAGAGTAAGGCATTTCAGATCAGATCTCTATTTTAGTTATACTAACCTCAGATGGTTGAGTTTTTCTCTGTTCTTTTAAATAAGGCGGTAAACGTGGTTTTAAGTATTGTACAGGTATCTCTTTAAGTTTATCCAATGGTGGTTTATCCATTGATAAAATCCTTAATTGTTCTGAAGTTAATTTCTCTGGTTTAATTATACGTCTATTGTTTACTCCACTCAAATTTCTTTGTGAATTACTATTAGTTATACGTTTTTCATATTCTGAGATCAATGTGTCATCAAATACTCTTTCATATTGTTGTAGTAATGCTTCAACATCTCTATTGATTGCAGACACATCACATGATACATCTAATGATAAACTATATCATCATTGATTTATTTTTTTTATAAACAATTCGAAATTAGAATACTTTTATTGTTAATTATTTTATTAAATTATTAATAATTGAAAATATATATCGACATACTTGGAATATTGAGATATACTATTTTCATCGATACTTGTACTATCTTCAATGTATGTAGCACTATGTTTTAAATATGGACGTCTTATTACTTCTACTGGTTTAAGATGTCTAAAAAAAAGGAAAAATAATAATAGACAGACTGACAATAGATCTTTGTTCTCATTACATACGACATATACTTCATAAATTTCCCAACTTAAGCCTTAACCTCCTCCATCTCATTACAATTTGTTTCTTCTTAGCTTTCTATAAAGGTCGCCGTAAGTCAGTCTGCACATGTTGAAAAAACTCATTTCTCTTAGTAACATAGTACGGTGAGCAAGAAGTCTGTTTGAGTAACAATGTGAAGAACTTGAAGGAACAATGCGTGAAAGAAGCCTGACCAGTCTTAAGAATCTGGATAACTTGAGGTGAGGCCACGAAGGGACGATAAGCCAAGCTCCAGAAGCACAAGGTATATACATAGTAACTTGGTCTAACTACTGCAGTATTCAGTAAGTTTTTATTTTCTCGGCCTCTTATGCCATTCTAAAGTCGTTAGGGCGTGTTATTGGGTTGAAATAACTTATGCAAAAGCACTAGTCCTAAATACTGTTGTTTTTTTGTTTGTCTTGGGAAGGGGTGTTTATTAAAATACAGTCTCAATACAACCAAATATCCATGCGTCAACCTCTAATCAACTACGTTATATTACTGAAACTCAAAGTTCATCGTTTGACCAGAAATGTGAATCTTTCGAAAGATATCTTTTTAGCTTTCATATAATGACTACTCAGTTTAAGAGCTATCGTTTTCGATCTAAATTTTTGTAGTGAAAATTAATTTTACGGGAGAAAATTGTAGAGAGGCTATGCTTCCATTAAAAGTCCAATTATTACACCGTGAATGAATACTTGCCCAATAATTACTTATCGAAAATTCGAAATTTGAAAAACCTCTAATTAAAATTATGGTTTTTTTTCAAATAGATACTTACTTTGAAGTTGGTTTATATTCATGTATGATTGGATACAAAGAATTCGATGTACTGCGAATAATTTTCATTGGTTCTTTCCTTACATATCTAAAACAATTTCATTTTGTAATTAATAGTTAAAGCACCAATTTTTGTTCTTAATCCATATCTTTATAGATGATTCCATTATTTGTGTATTAAAAATATTAATTGTTATGTGTATGTATTATAAGGTGTCAGTTTCAGTTGATTTTTTAATTTTTTTATTTTACTAGAAAATTTGTGTAGAATGTATTTGTTTGTACATAGAAGGTCGGTGTCAGTAAAGCTTACTTCTAAGGTACGAGTAATGTAGAGCTAGAGTTCGCTAGTGGGAACGTTAAACAGCACGCTTCAGATCCAGGTTTCTGTGAGTAAAATTTCAGCTTTTAGTGTTCATTTCAAATGTTTTGTCTGTCTGGATTATTCGCAGATCCAGTTTTAGCTAAATCATATTTCCGCTTGAGAATCGTTTTTTTTTGTCTAACAACGTTGTTTTTACACAACAGAACAGCCGGTAGACCCTCCGATTGAGGTGGGCAAATAGTGATGTGAATTTTTGAAAGTATCCTGCTAGGGTGTAGGAAGTGGAAAGCTCAGAGGGTCAGCGGCTCTCTGAGGAGGGTAGACCTACCGCTTTCTTTTCTGAGATTTGTTTCTATTTTCGGAGTTCGGATAACGAATTTAAGCTTTAGTGTTATTTCAGTGCACGTGCTGTTGTAAAATCTGAGTAATATTAGTAATAATGAAATCTATTACCAAATTGGTTTCAAGAAACTCAGAAAAGAATTAGAACTTTGAGATTAGCTGTAAGACAAAGTTGTTGGATCTTTCAATCACTTTTTTCTTTAAAGAAACAATTTTATCTTTATTTTATTACATACAAATAAATAATTACCTTGGAGAAGTATATCTTAGATACGCTGGCTTTTTCTTACGGGGTATATATATAGTTTTCGGTTGTAATTTCTCTATATAAGGTTCAGAATCAGTTGTTATGATATCTCCTGCGCCTGCGTTTGGTGAATACCATTCTCTTGAATAATATACAGGTTCACTAATATAATAATCGCCATGTTTTGGTTTCATTGCTTCCTTTTGTTAAATTACACAGCAATAAAAACATAGCAACGTGTTTTTATTTTTTTAAAAAATGAAATAACAATTATTTATTTCACATCAGCCTTATATCAAATATTTAAATAGTCAAACTTATTTAGTTAAATATTAGAAGAAAAAAATAAATTTTAATTACGTACATATCTATGCATTCCCCACTATATTAGGTCTTGTGTAATTTCATCTATTATTATTTAATAAGAAAAAAGAATAATCCGGTTTTTATAAGGGATTAAGATAAGTACTTCTTTTTATGTCCCCAATTTGAGTTTTTTTTAATATCTTTTATACATAATTCCGATTGCTCAGTACTCATTGCTGGATTTCATATGATTAAAAATGACCATAAAACATATGTTTTTTTCTTTCTAGAAATGAATGTACGTATTACAACCTAAGTATAACCTACCTTTCTTTTATTTATTCATTTTACATGTACAGACTACAATTTATATCATATATACATAAATACCTAATATTTATACTCAATCTAAAATACTGCGAACCATATTAAACGCACGTTTTTACGTCTCTAAACGCGAACTTTTTTCTTTTTATTTTTTACCTTATCCCGCGACAAAGGCGTTAAGCCATTTTCTGTCTGGCAGCCCTATTGGGGACCAAGATATTTCTTGGTCATGCCCTGTAGTGCCGGGCACTCGTTCAAATGCTTAAAAATCATTACGCCGTCATTGCACAATGGGGGCAAATCGGCGAGTCCCTAATCCTGTGGAGGTGTGCTTGTAGATAGTCGTGGCCCTATAATTCCACGGAAGAGCACGACAGACTCTTTTCTTGGAAGGCCGGCAGGTATCCCTGTTTTCTAGCAGTGTTGCCCACTGCTTTTCAGTGGCCGTGCTCCTGTATTCCCCATTATGTGGTTACCTATAACTCTTTTAGCCGATGCGTAACACACTGCGTTCCCTGTTTCGCAAGGTTATCGGCCTGCTCGTTCCCTGGTAAGCCACAATGTGCCGGAATCCACTGGAAAGCCAGGTGCTTCCTCTTCTATAAGTATCTTTTCAATCATTTCCTGGCACGCACTTACATCAGCGGAAACTCCACTCTGAGCTCCCGTTACGGCTTAAACGCATACTATACATAGGCCTTAACATCCCTTTTATCACCCCAAGTAGTCAAAATCAATACAGGTAACTTCTAGAACTTTCTTCTAGAACTCTTCCAGACAACCTAACAAGACGTGTTAAATGACAGTGGCCTTGTGATCTCTTCTATAGTAGAGAATAAATAATAGTTGTTAGCGTATTGGATTCCCACGCGGTGGTCCCGGGTTCGAATCCAGCTGCTGACCCTTAGATTTTCTCTTCCTAGGAGCTTCTTACAGTGTTATCCGTAACGAGAGAACATTGTCCGGAGGCAGGCAGTGCACTGAAAAAAAAAGCCCTGGGCGCCAATAACCATAGATGTTGACGCGCCTTAAATCATTAAAAATAATAATAATAACAGTAGTATACTGGACTCCCACGCCGAGGTCCCGGGTTCGAATCCAGCAGCTGACCCTTAGATTTTCTCTTCCTAGGAGCTTCTTACAGCTCACTGTCCGGTGATGGACAGTGTTGTCTGTAACGAGAGAACACTGTCCGGAGGCCGGCAGTGCACTGGAAAAAGCTCCGGGCGCTAATAACCTCAGCTGTTGATGCGCCAAAAAAAAATAAAAATAAAATAACAGTAGTAGGGGAGGCATTAGCTATGTGGTTAGCGTACTCGATTCCCACGCGGAGGTCCCGGGTTCGAATCCAGCTGCTGACCCTTAGATTTTCTCTTCCTAGGAGCTTCTTACAGCTCCGGAGGCCGGCAGTGCACTGAAAAAAGCTCCAAGCGCTAATAACCTCAGCTGTTAATGCGCTAAAAAAAAAAAATAAAAAAAAATAACAGTAGTTCCGTATTTTAGAGTGTTACCATTGGGTAACTTATTCACTCGTTTGTATCTACATTTCACTGTTATCATGGTTACCTTTTAGCGTCAGTGCTTTGATTGTAGCACAAATTAATGAGAAAAAAAGTATGTTTGTAAGAATTATTTGAAAATTGTAACATCATTTTAACTAATAATAAGTAGAAACAGAATCTTTTGCCAAAATTGTTTTTTTCCAAAAACATTTCTGCATTAATTCTTATTTGTATATGTACTTACTGCTCTGCAACAATTGTCAAATTTAATTGCTGTAACAGTTGGCTAATAAACTATAGAACCATAGTAAAACAACGTTTATTTAAAAAAATGAAACTAATCTTCAATGTATTGACAATAATTTATTTAGGTCTTTAGTCTGCTTTTTTGTGATACTTATTGAAGTCTATTTTTATTTATTTTTTCTTAGTTTTTAAAGCTTAAGAAAATATCTTATTTTTCTATAAGTTTAGTTAAATAAAAAAAACCAAAGAAAATTGGGAAATTAGTTCCCTAGGGCTTCCTCTTTTTCGCAAGATTTATGTGCTACCCATTTTTCTTGCAACTTCTCTGGATCGCATACATAGATACGTTGGTAATTATCCACCAATTTGATGTCGTTTTCAAGATCTGCTAGATCTTTTTCTAACTTCGCTTTCCTCTTAATTTTGGGCGGTGTATCGTTGAGCATCGGCAATAACTGGAATTCCTTTTGCATTTCAGTCCACGTATTCTTCAACTCCTATAAAAAAAAAAAAAAAAAAAACCAGATTCTACATTCAACTATTATCTCATAATATAACTTCTACTAATTTAATATACTATAACCCTTAGTGGGAGGGAACTAGCCACTTCTGCAGGAATCTTGGCAAGAGCATCGCCAGCTTACAAGCTATCACTTTTTCATAAATTGAGCCGTTTATTTTGAAAGTGGCATAAGTCACTTTGTTTTTAAGTCGAGATATTTAAGGGTTTGCGTTTTAACACGTTTAAAAATATGGATGCTAACTTTCGAGAAGATTTACTTGTATTTGTTATCTCATAATACTGATATTTCAAATTGCAAATTTTTTAAAAATGAAAATATACCGTTCAACTGTATTTAGTGTTGCCATTAACTCGATTTTTTTGAAAAAGTGACTTATGCCACTTTCAAAATAAACGGCTCAATTGATATTCATTATTTATTTCTGTTAATGTAAGTTTCTTGTGCATAAATTTACATCTTCTCGCTAGTGCAATATTATTGTTCTTTGCAGGACCGATTTAAGATAAATTTCGGCACCCCGGCGTTTTTTTTTCTTCTTTAATTCCTTACTTCATTCTTTCTACAATACTAAGCAATAACAGATTTGTATTTTCGCGCTAGTTATATACTTTTTTGTTTCTTAAGTTCTTCATTTTCCTTTTGTTTTTGTTAAAACTATTTTTAATTGGTCTATAGTTCTAAAGTGGGTATCAGCCAAACTCGTCTTCTCTGATGACAGCCCATCCTATCAATAGTAACACGCTGATCTCCAACTTTTTGCACACTGTTCTGCAGATTCTGTTTGTACGTCTCTAAACGCGAACTTTTTTATTTTTTACCTTATCCCGCGACAAAGGCGTTAAGCCATTTTCTGTCTGGCAGCCCAATATCTTTCATATGGCGTATTCATGCCCTGTAGTGCCGGGCACTCGTTCAAATGCTTAAAAATCATTACGCCGTCATTGCACAATGGGGGCAAATCGGCACAATTTAAGTTTAGCGTACCACAAGGCATTCTGTACCCGCCCGTGCAAAAGCATTATAACTTTGTTGAGCTTTAACGGCTTCAATGACCATTTTATGATTCAAAAGCTAGATTATAAATTACAAGTAGTTGGCTTTATTGTGCAAAACAATAATAAGTACTTACATCAAGAAGTTGTTGTCGTTCTTCTTGACTTATCAAACGGCACGCTGGTTCATCCTCATCTTTATTCTTTTCTTCCTCCAATTGCTTCAGTACTGATTCCACTGTCTCCTTTCTTTTTGCAATGTATTCCGGGACTTTCCCATAGTCCTGTTACACAAAATTCGTATAACAAGTGTATTTAATTAAACCAGTAGTGCATCCTGAATTTTGACCCACGGCATACAATGGAATACTTTACAAAAGAGTTTCAGAATTAGTATCCCGTCTTATATAGTTTTTAAGTTCAATATATACTATTTTGAGTGGATTGACATCATTTTAAAGCTTGTACTGTACGTCATATTAAAAAAAAACTATTAGTGCCGGCTTACTAACCTATGCATAATTACCAAAAGAAGCCAAGGTTCAGAATTATATAATCACATGTTACAGCCTATTCATCCGTATTGAACTTCCACACAAAATGCACATTTTAAGTTCCGGGGATCAAAAAAAAGGACGTCTATTTTTAATCAAGTCAAATTTTTCATTCATTCAGGTTAAAGTTTCCACAGTACTTCAAAATAAGCCGTAATAAATAGATTCTGATTAAAGTTTCAAATTAATAAGGTATATAAATGCTTGCCTTACGTACATGGAGTATACCCCAGTGAATTAAAGCTCTCTTTTATTCACCGTTTACATCATTTCTTATAAGTACTTTTTTTTTTTATCCAGGTACTGTCCAGTTTGTTACCTTTTTCTTAACAAAACAAGGCGTACAGTAGACCCGATGTTTTACACGCCGACAGAATGCTGTATCATAATCTCTGTATGGGCCTGTTTTTGGTGTAGAATGTACAGCGTCTCGAACATTTTTTAAAATAAAATTAATTGGCGGCTGTTGTTTTGGTTGGTACCAATCCTCACGTCTTGGAACTTTCGTTAGCCCAACAGCTGATGGCTTTTCTACAGCTGGAATTAATTTATCAATAAAATAAATTAGCTTCCTCTTGGGTTGATGATTATAATGGCGTAAGTAAAAAAAAAAGAAAAAAAAAGAATTTGTAGTGACCTTTTACAACTTAAATAAATTACTAATATTATAATGTTCCAATTATTATAAGGAAAAGGTGAAAAGTTCTCGGTCTGGCCAAGAGATGTCGTTGGTTAATGCAAAGCAATAAATAACTTAGGTTATTTTAACTGTCGAATATTTTTTTTGAATTTTTGCTTTTTAAACTATATGTTCTGTGCGTATTTAGTTAAAATTGCTAAATTTGAATATCATGTTGCAATACAATTCTTAGTTTTGGACGATCTATTGCCAATGGAACTTTTGTCGAAAGCTTATAAAGGATCAACTCCTTCATTTTCCCTGGGATTTCCTTGTATAACAGATGATTTTTAGGGAATATCGAAGTGCGGTCTTAAATAATAAAAACAACTTTTTTGCTTTATACCAACGTTTCGGTAATTTTTACTACCTTCTTCAGGATCTGTACAAAAGGAATATTACAATAATATAGATAAAATTGAAAACTAAAAAATACTACATAAAATTAAAAAGATAGATGAATATAATTTGGAAAGACTTACATTATAAAAAAAAAAGATTGTGAAGTTCAATGTAGAGCTACGAGTATATCATCATAACTGTTAAGGATTCATGGAAAAGCGGGTTTATACAGTGGCAAGGGAGGGGTGAAAAACAATAGGGCTGGAAAAACCCAAGGTATGTGGTGAGTAATTTGTTAAGTTACTGTTTGAAGAACGTTCTTGTAGAAATTTGAAAGATTGTTCGTGTCTGTCCTAAAGTTGATAGATTTTTGTTGTTTTTTAATTTGTATCATTTCTAATATGTTTCGTTTGTTTCCGGTTGGTGTTAGTTACAAGTATGGAAGCAGATAACTATCAGGCCGAGAACTTTTCATTATGGTAATAAATATTTAATACACACAATACAAAACAAAAAAAGTGCAACACTTCTTACTTTCAAATATTCCTCTGAACTGTTTACAAATATTTATTTGAGAAAAATTAATTGTGAATTGATTAAGTTTTTTAACTTTTAACTTTGTTAAAATATTGTTTAAAAATTATTTCAAATTCTAATTGTTCAGTCTTGTTTTTTCTATAGTTCATTCAAAATGACTAGACTACGAAATTGTAATGGTTCTAAGATTTTTTTCTTGGAAAAAAAGTACATTTTCGCACTAAGCAAAAGTACCTGTCGACCAACGTCAACTGGGGTTCTCCCAGTCTTCTGTAAACCGACAGCTTCGCAATATCGGTTTTGAAAAACGAGCATTTCCAGTGAAATGTAGTCCTTGATGACTAGTTAACTCTAAAGAAAGCTCAGAGGGTTTGCATGCATATTTAAACAGTTTGATACTACAATTAATCACGTTAAAAAAAAAAAAAAACTCGTAACGACAGGAACTGACATGAAATAGACTGCAATGATTTACATTGCTAGACAACCAACAATAAATAAATAGATTTAAAGAGTTTATTTACCAACAACCGGTCTTCTAACCATTCTTGTCCTTTTTTTCAGAAAATCTTCTGGCGGAGTTCTTGGATAATCAGAGGGAAATCCCATAGTTTGGTGGCACAGTTTTCTTCTCTTCTCCTCTTCCCTTACCTTGCTGCTAAATTTACTTCTATACATTGGAAATTTGATTTCTTTAGGCTCTTCCCTGAAGAGCAAATGCTGAATGGACTCATGCGACGGCTCCATATTATCTGCAAAAAATAAATTAATGCAATTTATGTGAAGCAATGGTGGAAGTAGCTACCCTGGAGTTCCTTGCTACTGAAGTGCTATCACAAAGGACCGATAGGATATTGTTTTTATAGTTATACAGCAGGAATGACTGCTGCTTTGGTTTGGTTCAATATGGGATAGCCTTTTGAATGGTCGTTGGGCAACAAGTCCTAGTCGATAACCTTTTCTCTAAAGGTTTTCTCAAACCCAAATTTTGGAAAATCCTAAAAGCAGTATTGATGGCTCGTTCCCTTTTTTGAAGAATAGAAAAAGGATTTACTCTTAAATGTGATTTTGAAAACAATGGTGAGTACGTGCACTAATACTCTAATACTATAATTATCACTAATGTTTAAAACAAATACCTGAATTATTTCTTTTAAAAAAATCTCTTCTTCTCTACACAAAACGAAAAACAGCGAATTCAGTACTTAATTTATTGAAGTAACTGTTGTTGCTTAGCGACAGTTTATTTCGATCGACTTTTCACTTTTTGTTTTGTAGTTATTCTATCCCTTTTATTTATTTTTAAAGTTAAGTTATTTAAGCGTAATTAGAGAAATGTTTGAATGTAATAAATATAAGAATAACCTTCCTCTCTATAATTCTGTTCAGTATTGAACTTTACTTTTCTTTCTAAACTAAACCTGAGGAGAAAGATCTAAAATGCTTTATGTCGTGAGTCCCAACGTAAAGTAAAGTAATTGCCTATTTCTTCAGGCGGGGCTTAATGTCCAACTACCATTTACTAGGTATCGTGGACGAAGGCGACTAACAAACATACTTTACTATAAATTTCTTTTATTAACCATTAAATAAAATCTAAGGCCTAAGACCGGGAATCGAACCCAGTACCAAATGCATGTTAGCTTTGCAGGTCTCGCCTCTTAACCCGCTCGGCTACCGTGGCGCCTCAACCCAACTTATGTCTTTAAACATAGATAAAATTTGGTAGGAAAAAAAAAATCTAGATTAAAACATTCACATAACAAAATGATTAATTCATTTTGTTTAATCCAATTCTCAAAGTTGTAAGTGATAAATATGTAGCACACCAACAACATATTTAATCCAAATTAGCTAAAAATAAATTTCTATAAAAAAGTTTTTAGGAAAACTGTTCAAGTTTTTAGCTAGTATTAAAACTGTCCGGGGGTTGATCGTCAAAAACGAAAAAGCGTAACGTTGAAAAACACCCAACTTTGACAATTCTTTTTTCTTTTACTATAAAAGATAAAATTCCCAAATTTTCTTTATAATGTTTGGCAGATCCTCCTTTATAACTGTAATTTTTTGCAACAACCCAGATTAAGTAGATTTTGAGAAAAAAGTTGCTGAAAATTATTTAGTTCTAACTGTTTAAGCATGAAGTTTAATAAAGATTACATTTTTCCGGAAAATTGTGGAAAAGTGATATCACAAAATTTTCAAGAAATTTCCATTTCCAAAATTGCAGTTTTGCTTCAAATACGTTTTTTCTAATGTTCATTAAATTCTTTTTATTATTATGACCGATAGGAAAGAAATTTCTAATCAATCATTTTAATTGATTCTAATTTAGCAATATTGAGTGGAATATAATTTACACTTATTGGAAAAAGATTTTTCTAAGTTGTCAGCAAAATAGCTGTAACAATCCTAACTTTACTTGCCATGCTGATTTGGGAAATGATGTTTTTAGTCTCTCAATAAAACATATTTATTTAAAACAAAATACAAAAAAGTATTTCATAAAAGTAAATAAATATATATGATTTAGTTTAATAAAGTTCACATCATATCAAAAGTAAATAATATGAGATAACGGGACAGACATGTATCAGTTTAATTAAGTCCCCCTTTCCAAATGGAAATTGTATTAATACTTACGACGAAATCTGGTGGGTGTACAACTAAAAAAGACCCATTACCAGGACCAGGTAGTGACACCAGAATGAAATATGGGCACAAGGATATTAGGAGAACCACAGCGAATGCACGCGAAAGACATCGGATGCATAATTTAAATGCAGCTTTAGATAATCTGAGAAGGTGTTTATTAAAAATTATTTATCCAATTATTTTTGCATTTTAGCTGCTGCTTTTAGTAATTTATTTCTGCAGTGTGTGTATTGCTTATGCATTTATTTTCAAGTAGATTTTATTTTGTAAAAACTTGGAACAAAAAGTCTTTTTAAGCATATTTTTTTGCTTTCCAAAAATGATTGTTTCCTTTATTTTGATAAAATTCTGTATGGCCAAAATTATATATTCAAGATTCATCTTTCTTTCTCTTCATTTTTGCTCATCCCATTTTTCCGGAATGTAGTGAGTTGAATGAAATTCATCTTCTTCCATTGATATCTTTGAAACACCCCGGGCCTCCTCTTGGTCGCCTCTCATTCGCCATCTCTTGTTTCTTCTCCTCACTCTCATCCTTCTCAGATCTGATTGCTAGACAACACTCGCCCAAACGTTATACAAATCACCGTCTAGAAATTTGAAAGAGTTTAAGATCGAAGTTCTGCCACAACCACGACACTTCTTAGACCTCTCGCTAATAGATTTGTAACTTTTTTTTAAAGCAATTTTCTTACTGGTTGAACTTTGTTAAAGTCGAAGAAAAAACGGAATTCACAAAATTTCTTTAATTGTTCGAAACCAATTTTTCCTATAATACATACGTTCAATCAACTTGTTTTTTTGTTTACCAATGTGTGAGATAGATGGTGCTAATAGTGCTTATTTTGGTTAAATTTAAGTACTATAGTTTTATGTATTTCTTGGAACAGGTAAATAATACACATGTAAATCCTGGAAGATGATATGTATTTCTTAAAAAGGTAAAAATAAACTTAACAAAACACACACGTTTTCATTTTTCTTCTCTCCACATAACCATACTGTCCACTCCCCTCCTCCTCAATCGATCTCTATATCATATCGATATCAAATATACCACATATAGATAACTTACACCATTTTAAAACATAACCCCAAAAAATTTCTTTCCATCCTAATTTTATTTTAGACAATTCTATATTCCTTAAGAGAATATATGTAAATTTTATTTTGTACAGTTAAAAAAACATGCTTAGGAAGAAAATGTACATAAATAAATTCATTATATTTATTTTCTTTATTTTTTCAGTCGATTACCAGTTGATACAGCAAATGGAGGCCATCATCATAAACTGTCAAAGATTGAAACATTGAGAGCAGCTTGTAATTATATAACCATTTTAACGGAAACACTTCAAACTGGCCAACCATTATCGCTTACAATTTTACAAAGAAGATTGTGTGAAGGATTAAGTCATAGTACGGCCAATCTGATTGCAAAGACTTTAAAAGTTGAAACTGAGGGACTGGTAAATTGATTATATTTTTTTTCTTATTTAGTTTCGTTAAGAAAAGTACAGAGAACATATTAAACTTACAGCTTCAAGTTTTTCTTTTCTTTTCTTTTTTTATTAACTGGAAAAATACGTAATTTAAAAAGTATTGAAAAAGAAGAAAATAGTCACTGGTAGATCTAACTTAATATTTCAGTCTTGTTCTAGCTGGGCACCTGACATTAACTTAGCGAATAAATTGCTCTACAGGAAGTAATACTTTACTAAAATGAATTTTCTTATTTCTGTAAATTTTCTCAACAATTTTACTTTAATCATTGTATACATATAGCTCAAAAAGTTAAGTACACGGGTTGATTAAACGCCAAAAGGTACACAAATCAGCTAGTACCCAACATTTCTTTAATACTACATTAAATTCATTTGAGTAATTTTACTATATTAACTTTTCATTATTTTTTAGAATTTATTAGATGTCCCTGACCCTAATGCTGGCATAATTTGAACGCTTTGCAAAACCTCCAAACTTTACCCTTCAACATCTCCATAACTATTATCACTAAAACATTCCTATTTATATCAGTTATAGAGCTAATATTTCTCTACAATTTGGTGAAAGATTCATTAAAATCGGAACAATAGGAAGAGAGATATAGTGGTTTGAAATTTGAACCCTTTTTCAAAACCGCCAAATTTTAACCTTCAGTATTCAATAGATAGATTTTGTTTATATTTCACCTGTACATAAAGACAACTTTTGTCTATAATTGTACAAAATTTCGTAGAAATCTGTCGAGCAGGAAACGAGATATTTAGAGTTAAATTTTCTTTCTCTTGGCAACAGTGAAATCTTTAACTTCAATTATCTCGAAAACTACTCGATAGATTTTGTTTATATTTCACCTGTATATGGAAACAACTATTGTCTATAATTGTATAAAATTTAGTAAAAATCTGTCTAGCTGGAAACGAGATATTTAGAGTTAAATTTAAGTTTCGTTTGAAACAGGGAAATCTTTAACTTCAATTATCTCGAAAACTACTCGATAGATTTTGTTTATATTTCACCTGTATATGGAAACAACTATTGTCTATAATTGTATAAAATTTAGTAAAAATCTGTCCAGCTGGAAACGAGATATTTAGAGTTAAATTTTAGTTTCGTTTGAAACAAGGAAATCTTTAACTTCAATTATCTCGAAAACTACTCGATAGATTTTGTTTATATTTCACCTGTATATGTAGACAACTATTGTCTATAATTGTATAAAATTTCGTAGAAATCTGTCTAGCAGGAAACGAGATATTTAGAGTTAAATTTTGGTATCGTTTGAAACAGTGAAATCTTTAACTTCAATTATCTCGAAAACTTCTCGAAAGATTTTGTTTTTATTCCACCTGTATATGGAGACAACTATTGTCTATAATTGTACAAAATTTAGTAAAAATCTGTCGAGCTGGAAACGAGATATTTAGAGTTAAATTTTGGTATCGTTTCAAACAGTGAAATCTTTAACTTCAATTATCTCGAAAACTTCTCGATAGATTTTGTTTATATTTCACCTGTATATGGAGACAACTATTGTCTATAATTGTATAAAATTTAGTAAAAATCGGTCGAGCAGGAAACGAGATATTTAGAGTTAAATTTTGTTTCTGTTTGAAACAGTAAAATCTTTAACTTTAATTATCTCGAAAACTACTCGATAGATTTTGTTTATATTTCACCTGTATGGAGACAACTATTGTCTGTAATTGTATAAAATTTAGTAAAAATCTGTCGAGCTGGAAACCAGATATTTAGAGTTAAATTTTGGTATCGTTTGAAACAGTGAAATCTTTAACTTCAATTATCTCGAAAACTTCTCGATAGATTTTGTTTATATTTCACCTGTATATGGAGACAACTATTGTCTATAATTGTATAAAATTTAGTAAAAATCGGTTGAGCAGGAAACGAGATATTTAGAGTTAAATATTGGTTTTGTTTGAAACAGGGAAATCTTTAACTTCAATTATCTCGAAAACTACTCGATAGATTTTGTTTATATTTCACCTGTATATGGAAACAACTATTGTCTATAATTATATAAAATTTAGTAAAAATCGGTCGAGCAGGAAACGAGATATTTAGAGTTAAATTTTGGTTTCGTTTGAAACAGGGAAATCTTTAACTTTAATTATCTCGAAAACTACTCAATAGATTTTGTTTATATTTCACCTGTATATGGAAACAACTATTGTCTATAATTATATAAAATTTAGTAAAAATCGGTCGAGCAGGAAACGAGATATTTAGAGTTAAATTTTGGTTTCGTTTGAAACAGGGAAATCTTTAACTTCAATTATCTCGAAAACTACTCGATAGATTTTGTTTATATTTCACCTGTATATGGAGACAACTATTGTCTATAATTATATAAAATTTAGTAAAAATCGGTCGAGCAGGAAACGAGATATTTAGAGTTAAATTTTGGTTTCGTTTGAAACAGGGAAATCTTTAACTTTAATTATCTCGAAAACTACTCGATAGATTTTGTTTATATTTCACCTGTATATGGAAACAACTATTGTCTATAATTATATAAAATTTAGTAAAAATCGGTCGAGCAGGAAACGAGATATTTAGAGTTAAATTTTGGTTTCGTTTGAAACAGGGAAATCTTTAACTTCAATTATCTCGAAAACTACTCGATAGATTTTGTTTATATTTCACCTGTATATGGAGACAACTATTGTCTATAATTATATAAAATTTAGTAAAAATCGGTCGAGCAGGAAACGAGATATTTAGAGTTAAATTTTGGTTTCGTTTGAAACAGGGAAATCTTTAACTTTAATTATCTCGAAAACTACTCGATAGATTTTGTTTATATTTCACCTGTATATGGAAACAACTATTGTCTATAATTATATAAAATTTAGTAAAAATCGGTCGAGCAGGAAACGAGATATTTAGAGTTAAATTTTGGTTTTGTTTGAAACAGGGAAATCTTTAACTTCAATTATCTCGAAAACTACTCGATAGATTTTGTTTATATTTCACCTGTATATGGAGACAACTATTGTCTATAATTATATAAAATTTAGTAAAAATCGGTCGAGCAGGAAACGAGATATTTAGAGTTAAATTTTGGTTTCGTTTGAAACAGGGAAATCTTTAACTTTAATTATCTCGAAAACTACTCGATAGATTTTGTTTATATTTCACCTGTATATGGAGACAACTATTGTCTATAATTATATAAAATTTAGTAAAAATCGGTCGAGCAGGAAACGAGATATTTAGAGTTAAATTTTGGTTTTGTTTGAAACAGGGAAATCTTTAACTTCAATTATCTCGAAAACTACTCGATAGATTTTGTTTATATTTCACCTGTATATGGAGACAACTATTGTCTATAATTGTATAAAATTTAGTAAAAATCGGTCGAGCAGGAAACGAGATATTTAGAGTTAAATTTTAGTTTCGTTTGAAACAAGGAAATCTTTAACTTCAATTATCTCGAAAACTACTCGATAGATTTTGTTTATATTTCACCTGTATATGTAGACAACTATTGTCTATAATTGTATAAAATTTCGTAGAAATCTGTCTAGCAGGAAACGAGATATTTAGAGTTAAATTTTGGTATCGTTTGAAACAGTGAAATCTTTAACTTCAATTATCTCGAAAACTTCTCGAAAGATTTTGTTTTTATTCCACCTGTATATGGAGACAACTATTGTCTATAATTGTACAAAATTTAGTAAAAATCTGTCCAGCTGGAAACGAGATATTTAGAGTTAAATTTTGGTATCGTTT
Source organism: Rhodnius prolixus (assembly GCF_049639745.1). Lineage (NCBI taxonomy): Eukaryota > Metazoa > Arthropoda > Insecta > Hemiptera > Reduviidae > Rhodnius > Rhodnius prolixus. The sequence continues at coordinate 37,256,564 of NW_027411582.1, read as the reverse complement.
CAAACAGTGAAATCTTTAACTTCAATTATCTCGAAAACTTCTCGATAGATTTTGTTTATATTTCACCTGTATATGGAGACAACTATTGTCTATAATTGTATAAAATTTAGTAAAAATCGGTCGAGCAGGAAACGAGATATTTAGAGTTAAATTTTGTTTCTGTTTGAAACAGTAAAATCTTTAACTTTAATTATCTCGAAAACTACTCGATAGATTTTGTTTATATTTCACCTGTATATGGAGACAACTATTGTCTATAATTATATAAAATTTAGTAAAAATCGGTCGAGCAGGAAACGAGATATTTAGAGTTAAATTTTGGTTTCGTTTGAAACAGGGAAATCTTTAACTTTAATTATCTCGAAAACTACTCGATAGATTTTGTTTATATTTCACCTGTATATGGAAACAACTATTGTCTATAATTATATAAAATTTAGTAAAAATCGGTCGAGCAGGAAACGAGATATTTAGAGTTAAATTTTGGTTTCGTTTGAAACAGGGAAATCTTTAACTTCAATTATCTCGAAAACTACTCGATAGATTTTGTTTATATTTCACCTGTATATGGAGACAACTATTGTCTATAATTATATAAAATTTAGTAAAAATCGGTCGAGCAGGAAACGAGATATTTAGAGTTAAATTTTGGTTTCGTTTGAAACAGGGAAATCTTTAACTTTAATTATCTCGAAAACTACTCGATAGATTTTGTTTATATTTCACCTGTATATGGAAACAACTATTGTCTATAATTATATAAAATTTAGTAAAAATCGGTCGAGCAGGAAACGAGATATTTAGAGTTAAATTTTGGTTTTGTTTGAAACAGGGAAATCTTTAACTTTAATTATCTCGAAAACTACTCGATAGATTTTGTTTATATTTCACCTGTATATGGAAACAACTATTGTCTATAATTATATAAAATTTAGTAAAAATCGGTCGAGCAGGAAACGAGATATTTAGAGTTAAATTTTGGTTTCGTTTGAAACAGGGAAATCTTTAACTTTAATTATCTCGAAAACTACTCGATAGATTTTGTTTATATTTCACCTGTATATGTAGACAACTATTGTCTATAATTGTATAAAATTTCGTAGAAATCTGTCTAGCAGGAAACGAGATATTTAGAGTTAAATTTTGGTATCGTTTGAAACAGTGAAATCTTTAACTTCAATTATCTCGAAAACTTCTCGAAAGATTTTGTTTTTATTCCACCTGTATATGGAGACAACTATTGTCTATAATTGTACAAAATTTAGTAAAAATCTGTCGAGCTGGAAACGAGATATTTAGAGTTAAATTTTGGTATCGTTTCAAACAGTGAAATCTTTAACTTCAATTATCTCGAAAACTTCTCGATAGATTTTGTTTCTATTTCACCTGTATATGGAGACAACTATTGTCTATAATTGTATAAAATTTAGTAAAAATCGGTCGAGCAGGAAACGAGATATTTAGAGTTAAATTTTGTTTCTGTTTGAAACAGTAAAATCTTTAACTTTAATTATCTCGAAAACTACTCGATAGATTTTGTTTATATTTCACCTGTATGGAGACAACTATTGTCTGTAATTGTATAAAATTTAGTAAAAATCTGTCGAGCTGGAAACCAGATATTTAGAGTTAAATTTTGGTATCGTTTGAAACAGTGAAATCTTTAACTTCAATTATCTCGAAAACTTCTCGATAGATTTTGTTTATATTTCACCTGTATATGGAGACAACTATTGTCTATAATTGTATAAAATTTAGTAAAAATCGGTCGAGCAGGAAACGAGATATTTAGAGTTAAATATTGGTTTTGTTTGAAACAGGGAAATCTTTAACTTCAATTATCTCGAAAACTACTCGATAGATTTTGTTTATATTTCACCTGTATATGGAGACAACTATTGTCTATAATTATATAAAATTTAGTAAAAATCGGTCGAGCAGGAAACGAGATATTTAGAGTTAAATTTTGGTTTCGTTTGAAACAGGGAAATCTTTAACTTTAATTATCTCGAAAACTACTCGATAGATTTTGTTTATATTTCACCTGTATATGGAGACTACTATTGTCTATAATTGTATAAAATTTAGTAAAAATTTGTCGAGCTGGAAACGAGATATTTAGAGTTAAATTTTGGTATCGTTTGAAACAGTGAAATCTTTAACTTCAATTATCTCGAAAACTTCTCGATAGATTTTGTTTATATTTCACCTGTATATGGAGACAACTATTGTCTATAATTGTATAAAATTTAGTAAAAATCGGTCGAGCAGGAAACGAGATATTTAGAGTTAAATTTTGGTTTTGTTTGAAACAGGGAAATCTTTAACTTCAATTATCTCGAAAACTACTCGATAGATTTTGTTTATATTTCACCTGTATATGGAGACTACTATTGTCTATAATTGTGTAAAATTTAGTAAAAATCTGACCAGCTGGAAACGAGATATTTAGAGTTAAATTTTGGTTTTGTTTGAAACAGGGAAATCTTTAACTTCAATTATCTCGAAAACTACTGGATAGATTTTGTTTATATTTCACCTGTATATGGAGACTACTATTGTCTATAATTGTATAAAATTTAGTAAAAATTTGTCGAGCTGGAAACGAGATATTTAGAGTTAAATTTTGGTATCGTTTGAAACAGTGAAATCTTTAACTTCAATTATCTCGAAAACTTCTCGATAGATTTTGTTTATATTTCACCTGTATATGGAGACTACTATTGTCTATAATTGTATAAAATTTAGTAAAAATCTGTCCAGCTGGAAACGAGATATTTAGAGTTAAATTTTGGTTTCGTTTCAAACAGTGAAATCTTTAACTTCAATTATCTCGAAAACTTCTCGATAGATTTTGTTTATATTTCACCTGTATATGGAGACAACTATTGTCTATAATTGTATAAAATTTAGTAAAAATCGGTCGAGCTGGAAACGAGATATTTAGAGTTAAATTTTGTTTCTGTTTGAAACAGTAAAATCTTTAACTTTAATTATCTCGAAAACTACTCGATAGATTTTGTTTATATTTCACCTGTATATGGAGACAACTATTGTCTATAATTATATAAAATTTAGTAAAAATCGGTCGAGCAGGAAACGAGATATTTAGAGTTAAATTTTGGTTTCGTTTGAAACAGGGAAATCTTTAACTTTAATTATCTCGAAAACTACTCGATAGATTTTGTTTATATTTCACCTGTATATGGAAACAACTATTGTCTATAATTATATAAAATTTAGTAAAAATCGGTCGAGCAGGAAACGAGATATTTAGAGTTAAATTTTGGTTTCGTTTGAAACAGGGAAATCTTTAACTTCAATTATCTCGAAAACTACTCGATAGATTTTGTTTATATTTCACCTGTATATGGAGACAACTATTGTCTATAATTATATAAAATTTAGTAAAAATCGGTCGAGCAGGAAACGAGATATTTAGAGTTAAATTTTGGTTTCGTTTGAAACAGGGAAATCTTTAACTTTAATTATCTCGAAAACTACTCGATAGATTTTGTTTATATTTCACCTGTATATGGAAACAACTATTGTCTATAATTATATAAAATTTAGTAAAAATCGGTCGAGCAGGAAACGAGATATTTAGAGTTAAATTTTGGTTTTGTTTGAAACAGGGAAATCTTTAACTTTAATTATCTCGAAAACTACTCGATAGATTTTGTTTATATTTCACCTGTATATGGAAACAACTATTGTCTATAATTATATAAAATTTAGTAAAAATCGGTCGAGCAGGAAACGAGATATTTAGAGTTAAATTTTGGTTTCGTTTGAAACAGGGAAATCTTTAACTTTAATTATCTCGAAAACTACTCGATAGATTTTGTTTATATTTCACCTGTATATGTAGACAACTATTGTCTATAATTGTATAAAATTTCGTAGAAATCTGTCTAGCAGGAAACGAGATATTTAGAGTTAAATTTTGGTATCGTTTGAAACAGTGAAATCTTTAACTTCAATTATCTCGAAAACTTCTCGAAAGATTTTGTTTTTATTCCACCTGTATATGGAGACAACTATTGTCTATAATTGTACAAAATTTAGTAAAAATCTGTCGAGCTGGAAACGAGATATTTAGAGTTAAATTTTGGTATCGTTTCAAACAGTGAAATCTTTAACTTCAATTATCTCGAAAACTTCTCGATAGATTTTGTTTCTATTTCACCTGTATATGGAGACAACTATTGTCTATAATTGTATAAAATTTAGTAAAAATCGGTCGAGCAGGAAACGAGATATTTAGAGTTAAATTTTGTTTCTGTTTGAAACAGTAAAATCTTTAACTTTAATTATCTCGAAAACTACTCGATAGATTTTGTTTATATTTCACCTGTATGGAGACAACTATTGTCTGTAATTGTATAAAATTTAGTAAAAATCTGTCGAGCTGGAAACCAGATATTTAGAGTTAAATTTTGGTATCGTTTGAAACAGTGAAATCTTTAACTTCAATTATCTCGAAAACTTCTCGATAGATTTTGTTTATATTTCACCTGTATATGGAGACAACTATTGTCTATAATTGTATAAAATTTAGTAAAAATCGGTCGAGCAGGAAACGAGATATTTAGAGTTAAATATTGGTTTTGTTTGAAACAGGGAAATCTTTAACTTCAATTATCTCGAAAACTACTCGATAGATTTTGTTTATATTTCACCTGTATATGGAGACAACTATTGTCTATAATTATATAAAATTTAGTAAAAATCGGTCGAGCAGGAAACGAGATATTTAGAGTTAAATTTTGGTTTCGTTTGAAACAGGGAAATCTTTAACTTTAATTATCTCGAAAACTACTCGATAGATTTTGTTTATATTTCACCTGTATATGGAGACTACTATTGTCTATAATTGTATAAAATTTAGTAAAAATTTGTCGAGCTGGAAACGAGATATTTAGAGTTAAATTTTGGTATCGTTTGAAACAGTGAAATCTTTAACTTCAATTATCTCGAAAACTTCTCGATAGATTTTGTTTATATTTCACCTGTATATGGAGACAACTATTGTCTATAATTGTATAAAATTTAGTAAAAATCGGTCGAGCAGGAAACGAGATATTTAGAGTTAAATTTTGGTTTTGTTTGAAACAGGGAAATCTTTAACTTCAATTATCTCGAAAACTACTCGATAGATTTTGTTTATATTTCACCTGTATATGGAGACTACTATTGTCTATAATTGTGTAAAATTTAGTAAAAATCTGACCAGCTGGAAACGAGATATTTAGAGTTAAATTTTGGTTTTGTTTGAAACAGGGAAATCTTTAACTTCAATTATCTCGAAAACTACTGGATAGATTTTGTTTATATTTCACCTGTATATGGAGACTACTATTGTCTATAATTGTATAAAATTTAGTAAAAATTTGTCGAGCTGGAAACGAGATATTTAGAGTTAAATTTTGGTATCGTTTGAAACAGTGAAATCTTTAACTTCAATTATCTCGAAAACTTCTCGATAGATTTTGTTTATATTTCACCTGTATATGGAGACTACTATTGTCTATAATTGTATAAAATTTAGTAAAAATCTGTCCAGCTGGAAACGAGATATTTAGAGTTAAATTTTGGTTTCGTTTGAAACAGGGAAATCTTTAACTTCAATTATCTCGAAAACTACTCGATAGATTTTGTTTATATTTCACCTGTTTATGGAGACAACTATTGTCTATAATTGTATAAAATTTAGTAAAAATCGGTCGAGCAGGAAACGAGATATTTAGAGTTAAATTTTGGTTTCGTTTGAAACAGGGAAATCTTTAACTTTAATTATCTCGAAAACTACTGGATAGATTTTGTTTATATTTCACCTGTTTATGGAGACAACTATTGTCTATAATTGTATAAAATTTCGTAGAAATCTGTCTAGCAGGAAACGAGATATTTAGAGTTAAATTTTGGTATCGTTTGAAACAGTGAAATCTTTAACTTCAATTATCTCGAAAACTTCTCGATAGATTTTGTTTTTATTTCACCTGTATATGGAGACAACTATTGTCTATAATTGTATAAAATTTAGTAAAAATCGGTCGAGCAGGAAACGAGATATTTAGAGTTAAATTTTGTTTCTGTTTGAAACAGGGAAATCTTTAACTTCAATTATCTCGAAAACTTCTCGATAGATTTTGTTTTTATTTCACCTGTATATGGAGACAACTATTGTCTATAATTGTATAAAATTTCGTAAAAATCTGTCGAGTAGAAAAAGAGATATTTAGAGTTAAATTTTGGTTTCGTTTGAAACAGGGAAATCTTTAACTTTAATTATCTCGAAAACTACTGGATAGATTTTGTTTATATTTCACCTGTATATGGAGACTACTATTGTCTATAATTGTATAAAATTTAGTAAAAATCTGTCCAGCTGGAAACGAGATATTTAGAGTTAAATTTTGGTTTCGTTTGAAACAGGGAAATCTTTAACTTCAATTATCTCGAAAACTACTCGATAGATTTTGTTTATATTTTATCTGTATATGGAGGAAAAATTGCGTGTTTTCACTTTGTTTATTTTTTTTTTGTTTATATTGATTTTTAACAAAAAAATCAGTAGTTTTCTTCTCAATTAGGTATGTTTTTACTTTTTTTTTCTAATTACAGGAATTAATGAACTCTTCAATGAACGATGGATATTTAGAGAAATATAATTGCCAGAGATGTGTAAACAATGAAGAAAGGTTGCCAAACGCTAGTATCTTATCAAATGTAAAGCATCAGCATAATCAATATCTCGGATTTCATGTGGAACAAGATATCTATGATTTAAATTTCAATTTGTTTTATAATTAGGTTACAAATTTGTTATCTACTCTTTAAAACTTAAATAATAATTATTCCGAATTGAAATATTTATTTCATCATTTAAATTAGACGGGTTGTTATATCATCCTATTTAGGAAACTTAAAAAACTTACCTCATTTATTTTATTTTATTTATTTATTTATTATTTTTTTAAGTAAGTTTTTGAAACTACTTGCGTACAATCTTAGTTCTCCTGTAAAAAAAATACTATGTTCATAAAACATTTTCTGAAAAAATTGTGTAAATTAAATTACATTTTTAGGCTATTTAGTTGAGAGTAATTATTGGGGTTTTATCGATACTAAGCAGTGATTTTAAAATATATTGGTGTGTATTTTCCAGTGATCGGAAAAAATCGATTCTTTTCTTGTCAATTTGGCATTTGTCTTAGATAGGTTATGAGACTTTTAATTAAAAAAAACAAAAAAAAAAAACTTTTTTCTACCTTCCTTAAGACAGCTTCAATTTTGTTTAATGATTTTAAAACTTATTAAAAATAATTATAATAATAAGCATGAGTAGTACAAAATCATGATTACAAATATTTTTAAGCTCAATTTTACAATCTTATTTCGCGGAACATTTAACTGGTCGGATATTGTAGGTTTTCCGACTTTCAAACCAAAAATTGTCTATGACTCACCTATTAAGATTAATACTTAAAATATTGACCATATTTTTTTTATTATTTTTTAAACTCTTATGGTGAGACCAACAATTTGATGATCTAGAAAACAAGGAGATATTTACAGACAAATCTACTGTCCACATTCACAGCCTTTCTAGTTTCTACTTACTATACTATTTACCTCAATAAAGAAGGCCATGGAGCGGAATATTTGGTAAACTGATGATTACAGAAGAGGTTATGGTGTAAGTCGAGCGAGTGGAATATCAAATCTTCATATACTTTCAACATTTGTAGTGTCCTATTATGTTCTTGCGTTGTCTTTTTTATAAAAGTATTTTTTCTTTCGATTATTTACCAAGAGAGAGTTTTTTTTTTTTAACCAAAATAAAAGTGTACACTTTTTGGCTATTACAATGTTTATGCAATCATTGAGGACGTCAATATTATTAAAAAAATAAATATCCTTTTAGGCAAACTTCAATGTTTGATGTAAAATTGTAGTGGTAGAACTACTAAAAAATATAGAAATAATTATTTATATTTTTAAATTAAAAACTTAAAAGACAAAACAATTTTTTTTTTCTTACGATTTTATTTTTTACAAGTTTTGCGTTAAAAAAAAAAATAGGGGAGAGGGTAAAAGTTCTGACTGACTCATATTCTTGAACGGTTTTCATACACTAAGAGATAATGATTCTTTTTTTTGCATTATTCTAAGATGATTAACAAGTCAAATGTATTGCCATCTTTTTCCTATATCTTCTCTGTAATAGGGAACAAAATACGAAATTTTATTAAATAGTTTAGTATAAAATTAAATATAGCAAATAAACTGTTATTATTATTGTTATCACTATAACTTAGAATGTGGCTGCTATTTGGATTGGAGCATCTCTGCGGAAGATCATCATATATCATCTTAAAATGATATAGGAATGATAACTCAAAGGTGACTTTTATCTTTTAATGTTTTTTTTTATGGTTTAGTCCCTAAATAAGATTAGTTTATTGGAAAAATAAAACGACAAGAAATACGATAAGAAATGGTACTTGGAACAAGAAGTAAGTGGCAATTGATTTCTAGTTTTAGATAAGCAAACGTACCAATTGAATTTTTTTTCGCTTTTAAAATAGTTGATAAGGTTTAAAATAACTCGTAATTATTAGATTCAGTTATTTTTATTTTCACACAAAAAAATTGAGGAAGAAATATTCTTAAACTTAAGTCTTGCTTTTTAGCTTAGAATAGATCTTCAAGAAGTGATTTGGTACAAATTACCTATTGTATAATAGGTAATCTCAGGTATTGAGCACTGAAGATCATATTTCATATGAATTGCCTTAACCATTGACATATATCGATGATACGTTTCAATTCTACCAAGATACAAATAGTATCAGTACTGCCTTTTAATTTAGCTGGTATTATAGATAGGATGTGCCTTAAAGGTTGTCTAGTGAACATTCAGATCAAAAAAGATGGCAAATTAGACGTAGAGATGTGAAGTCCAAGAATTGGTTTTATCACATACTGGGTTGTAGGTGCTAACATTGATAGTGGCCAGTATTGTAGTAAGAATAGTGAAATCCATTTGATGTGCGTAGTTGCGAAAAAGCAAAAGAACATGGAATCTTTGACCTTTATTTTAATGAAAATTTGGCATTTTTTTAATGAAAAATAGGGAAATATTTTCAAAATTAGTCGTTTTTCAACTTGACTCTTTTTTTCTCTACCGGCTGTAAAATAAATCTGTTGTTTGTGTGGTGTTAAGGTTTTAATCGATTTGTTCGCAGCTGATTCCTAAGAGTGATAGACCTTTGGATTCTGAAATTCAGCGAAGGATTGGTTTAAAAAAGGTAAGGTATGTTGCTGAAAGAAATATCAAAATGCTAGTATGTTTTTGTTAGATGCGATATTGATGCAGAAACCAAATAAATTATTTTTACTTGCAATAATTAAACAGCAGCATATTAAGCTAAGTTTAATTCTTTGAACTTTTGGTTGTGTGTGGGATCCCAAACTGTTTTATTTTCATAAATTGAACTTATTTGTTATGATAAGATCTGGTGTAGGGAGCTCACACGATTTGCTCGTACCAAAACTCTCAAGGTCTTCTACACACTACGCATTTTTTGCTGATCGTTAATTCCCTTTAAAGAATTTTGGTAAGCATATAAACACGGCAATCTTCCAGAAAATTAATTTCCATCAAGAGAATTTTTAACAAAAAACCGTAGATAGCGTTCTCAGTAGAAATTCAAACAAAAGGAAGAGTAAGAAAAAATAGTGTAGGAAATTATAAGAAGAATTAAATTTATAATCACAATTTGATGATATTTATTAACATCTTTTTAAGTATTTACAAAATAATAAAATATATGGTAATCTTCAAAAAAAATCAGATAATTATAAGGAAATGACAAAAACAGACGACACTACAATTTTGTTTCTTTTTTTTACAAATCTTTTATGTGAATGTTTAGAAAGAGTATAATCATAAATTTTAAACCTTTTATCTTTTGGAATCTTTGCTTACGCAAATTCACATTATTTAAAAAATGATCCTTAGATGGTGGTCTTAGTCTTATTAAAAATCTTTATTAAGAAAAATGTACTTATTAGTCACGATTAATGATTTACAATATCTTTAAAATGAAATGTTGTATGCCTAAAAATTGTAGCAAACTTATATTTTTTTTCACGCGACATTCAATTAACTGAATTAAAATGAAGCACACTAGTAGGTAAATTAAGTGAATGAACAAGACTATCGCATCAGTGTTCACGCTTTTTGACCGAATATTACCAAAAAAACGCCAGAAATGATTTCAAGAATTCTTACTGTTAAAAATCCACCTCATGCCCTGGAATACCTCAACTCCACCCCTTTTCCGGCTTGAAGTGACCAATTCTAAAGCCGAACTAAAGACTTTTTACTTTTAACTACAAAAAAAGAAGAGAAAACTTCTAAATATTGGGTAAATTAATGATTTTTTTCCCACTCTAAGATTTTGGATAGTGTAAAATAAATTAATTATAAACAATTATTTGAATCATAAAGAATCTGAATCATATTTACAAAATTTCTTTCAAAAATTTAATTAAGTTACATAATTATAGTTACTGCTTCGCTTGAAGGCAAAGAAGAAATTTTTAAATATTAAGGTATCAATCTTTTTAAATTATAGATCACCATTTGCTATTAAAAAAATAATAAAAGAATAGAATTTTGTAGTTATTAATACAAAAAATAAAAATGCTTTTACTATTCAGGCTCTTTGCTTTTCAATTAAGGTTAGAAATAGCAGGTTTTCTAAGAAATTAAGTTTGCAAAGCAAGAGCATTTAACATTTAAATTTACGATATATATTTAACAGAAAATATTTATTAATGGAGAAAAATCTGAACGAAAATTTTTCTCCCGCATAGACAAAATGTTTTTTTTTGCAAATCATTTTAAAAATCTCTTACACAACGTTTTGCATCTTGCAACAATACCAATCGTCCGTTCTGGCCATCCATGCCGCTTTTTTGTTCCAAATCTTTACTTCTTCTATAATCTCTAAGCAGTGTTGTCGTAGACTTTGGCGGACAATCCTCCTTCTCTTCCTCCTCCTCCTCGGAATCTGTGGATTCTGTATCTGTATTCGTGGAACTTTTCTCCATACTGGAATCACGACGACTTTTCTTTTTACGACAACGGGAATGTTTTTCACTGTTAGCTGCTGTTGCAGCATCACCTCCTGTTATTCCTGAGGAAGTACTACCACCACCACCACCTCCTTCATCTAATTCTTCACGTTTCTTCTTTCTCTTCTTTTTCTTCTTCTTCGACGCTGATTTTTCACCATCTGATTCGCTACTCTTCTTCTTCATATTCTTTTTATGTTTATCACCTCCATCTCCATCTTCTTTCTCATTATCATCAGCATGCTTCTTTTTTTTCTTCTTTTTCTTCTTCTTCGGTTCTTCTTCGGATTCACTGGTACATTTACGTTTCCGGTGTTTTTTCTCTGGCTCAGAATCACTATCGTCTTTCTTTGACTTCTTCTTTGATCTAAAAAATAAAATATAAATTGTAAATAAAACTAATAATTTAACATTAAAAAAAAAAATCACAGGGTCCTTCCTACGAGCACCTTTCAGATTATCTGAAGGATTTTTACAGAAAAACTTTCGATGTTCCTCTTTCGATATTGCACTTAAAAGAAAAATAAATAAAATAATCCTACCTCTTTTTCTTCTTCTTTTTCTTGACTTCTACATCGTCGTCTTCTTCATCGCTTGAAGAATCAGTGCTCTTACTCCTTGCTTCCTTTTTCTTCTTCTTCTCTTTTGAAGATTTGTCCTTACTTTTCTGTTTTTTCTTTTTCTTCTTCTTTTTCTTTATGTCAACAGATGAATCGGAAGATGTTTCATCAGAAGAAGATAATTCACCAGCTGTAATTACACCATTTGCATTGTTCTTCTCAAGTTTTTCAAGTTTTCTAGAATTAGATCAAAAGAAAACAAAATATAAACAATAAAAATTTTAATTATATTTTATTTTATGTAGAAATATGACGATACATTGCCCTAATTTAGAACATATACTTGACGATTTATATGTACGTCAGTATATACCCACCTGTCAAGTTTTTAGGCATTACTATGGATTCAAATCTTTCCTGGAAAGGTCACATTCAGATGCTGAGTGGTAAGCTGGCACGACTGATTTACTTATTTAAAAAGCTAAGAGATGTGGTGTCTCTGGATGTTCTGAAAACAGCATATTTCGGCTTGTTCCAGTCCAAGCTGAGTTATGCACTGCTACTATGGGGAGCAGCCTCAGATGCAAAAATCATTTTTAAAATGCAGAAAAAGGCCTTACGGATGATGTTTTATAGTAGAAAAATGGACAGCTGCAAACCACTATTTAAGGAGAATAGAATATTAACATTACCGTCGTTATTTATTTATGCCAATATAATGCATATAAAGAACAACGAGAAAAATGTTTTAAGAAGTGATGAACATTCCTACAATTTAAGAAGCAAAAATGACCTACATTTGCCTAGACGGAGATTGTGTAGGTCTGACAAGGCGCCGGGCATGATGGCAGCCAGGATGTTCAACAAAATTCCACAATCAATAAGAAATACAGAGAAAAAGGAATTTCAGAAAATTATTAAAGACTTCTTATTGAATAATATGTTTTATAAAATAGAGGACTTCTTGTCAAGTAGATGGACTGTTACTCACTTCAAAGTTGAGTGAACTGAAGTAAATTGTACAAAGACATTGTTTGACGGATCATTTCAAAGTTCATTATAACTAGTTTATTGTGATTATTATGACGAGTCTATTGTATGTAAAACATATGTACAGGCAAAATAAAATATATTCTATTCTATTCTATGATGTACAGGCGGAGCTAAGAGATTAAACACAGATTTTGGGTCAGGGCACCAACGGTTTTTTGAAGATAAAATCATCATAGTAAAGTAAAGCGCTTTAAGAGACTGAAGACACGGTCAAGAAGGTAGGCTTATGTGCTTTGCAAAATGACTACTTTTATTTATTTATTTTAAATATAATGCGCATCACCATCTGAAGTTATTGGCTCCTAAAGCCATTTTCAGTGCACTGCAAGCCTCTGGAGAGTGTTTCCTCCATCAAAAATCACTGTTCATTATTGAACAGAAGATTCTATGAAGAGAAAAATCTAAGGGTAAAACAGTTGGGATTCGAACGTGGGCTCTTCTAGTGAGAATCTAGTACAATAATCATTGAGAATTACTAAGAATCACTAGTTCTTAGTGTCAAAGTGATAGATATTCTATGGTAGACTCTTTTTTTGCCCACCTATAACCCAAAGAGATGTAAGATTTAATGATTATCTCAATCTTAATTGTGAACCAGTTAATTAGTTCTAGAGGAGCATGCCTCCAATAGTTCTAGGAATCCCCATGAATAGGTAAGTTAAGAGATCATATTTTGCTCTCTCTGGTCATCATTTGTGTACCATTAAATGGCACTTAGGTCCGTAGCCCTATCATGTCAACATGTGTTCCCCTGCCTTGACAAAATTTAAAGTGATAGCCTATCCTAGCCAAAGGCTCTATTGCGGCTGCCAGATTTGGAGCACCAACTCTCTTTCTCTTAAAAGGACCAAGGCCTCCTCCCACCACTATCCTCTGCCATTCCTCTCTTTCTTCCTTAATTACTAAGCTAATGGTTACAAAGAGGATAACAATGTTTGACCTAAATAATAAATTATGTGATAAATTTTAAGTATTTTTAGGGGATCCAATTACAAAAAAGTTTGTATTTTATAACTTTTAGCTAAGATCGGTGAAAACAAATATTATATAAAATCAGAATAATATAAAAAGAATATGCATTCAATTGTCTCTCGCAAAAAATTTTAAAAAAAATTAATTGATCTATGCGGACCATTATTTGTTTTTTCTTAAACGATTTTATTTCTCTCATGAATAAAATACCTTAGTATGATTTTCAGCTAAGACACAAAAACAATCAGTTCAACATATATAGTGATAAATAAAAATAATAATACAAAAACTGAACCTCTTACTTTTCAACACTGTTTAGTAGGACGATGAACGCATGAAACCACTCTGCGCAATGATTGCGCTGAGTACACGCTGTTTCAGGCCAGTTTACCAGATACTCTCCTTTGTCGTTGTTGGGAACGCCAAAATTATCAAATTTTTACCATCCACAACATCTCATCCCAAACATTTTATCTTTAATTTAATTTCTATCAGAGTGAATGGCACCCTACTAGCCTTTACTAGTTTAGAACACACATTACGAAGCAGGCCACGTTGTGCAGATTGAAGAGTGTTGATCCCTTTTTTTAAAATTAAAAACATAAAAATCCAAATTTATAAAGAAACCTGCACTAAATAAAATATTAATAATCTATTAAGTCTTCATTTCTGATTACAAACCGTCTTTGGCTAAATTAATTTCATTGAAATATTAAATCATATAAATAGCTAACAGTAGGATAAAAAAATAAATGCCAATTTCAGTCATATTTTGTATTTTTTTATTGTGCAGAGCTTTCGACCTAGGATCTAGATCATCTTCAGGACTAATTGACAATGTAATATTTTATATCATCAAAGGTTGGCGTGCCTTCTGTATTGTCTGTTCATGAAATGAGGAACTGGAAACAGACTTATTCCTAGGTCTTCATTTCAACAGAGTAGCTTCTAATTCAAAAGTATTCAAATTCTTGAAAAGAGGCAAAGAAGCCAGAAGGCTGTCATGTCAAATGATTTTTATGAGAGGCACGGCGTCTCCAGTGCCAGGAGGATGTTCAAGCCGAAGTATTAGGGCTAATCTGAAGTATTTCTAAGTAAGCCTAAGCGAGCCAGATGGTCTTTTACTCAAGATACTGTTTGCCATAATCACTAATGAATGCTGCTGCAATCATTAGTCAGGAAAAATCCCGAGTGGATTTTTTTCTCTTCCCAAGAGCCTCTTTACGGAAAAGTTGTTTATTAAGAGAACACTGTCCGTGGGCTGGAGGGTCCTATAAAAAGGCTTCGCGCACTAATGACTTCAGATGTTAACGCGTCTTAAATAAATAATAAATCTGTGCCCCTCAGGATCATCATTCCTGAGCAATTCTTTTTTTTATCGAGTTAACTCATTAATATTCCCCTTGAAAATTAATAAATAAAATAAGTTTTGTGCCTAATCAGAACAAGATATTTGTGCTCAGCAAACTTCTCTGTAATCTAATCTATATTACTAATGTTACATGAAAATATGAAAAAATACTGACTTACTTTAAAAGTTTCAATTTTTCTTTTGTAGACAAACTTTTTAAAAACTCAATGTCTTGTTCGTCTACTTTTTCTCCATCCAAACCGTTAGGTATTATTCCCTATGAAAAATAAATAAATAAAACATTTTAATATGTGTATTACTGAGTTTCACATTTTATGTACCATGTAAAGAAATACTAGAACGAAACAATACTCTCTTAACATAAATTTCAAATATATTTGAATTTTCTTCTCATTTCCAATTGCGCAATAGGAAATTATGTGGGATATCCTCATAAATCTATAACTTATTCGATAAACAATTTATTCAAACTTGTTACTCTGTTTTTTAAAAATATGATATGTATTGTGTTAACTCAACCGTTTAAATGGGTGTCCAAATCAAAACACGGGCTATTTGGTGCTACAAGTTTTGGCAAGATTCACAATGGGCCACAACACATTTATAAATTTGATCTGATAAGTATGATTCACAGCAGCACAACCCCAAAGTGTTCTTTTCAACTTTTTTCGCTATTGAGAACTGTTTACATTAAGTGACACTGAGTGTGAGATTGGGCACCAGGAAAGACAATGGGCCACATGTATCGACTTCCGTAGCACACTTCGAAACGGGTCATATAAGGTATATATATTTCAGGAACATCAACAGCAAGAGCTTTGATTGAGACTGCTGGAAAAGAAAACTCTAAAGAAAGACTGTTAAAGCATTGAACTACTTTATATGAATTTACCAACACACTTAGAAAAGTGTAAGGCAGTGGCCTTTCTACTAAAAAAAAAAAAAAACTATTACCTTAAATCTGGGTACGTCA
Source organism: Rhodnius prolixus (assembly GCF_049639745.1). NCBI lineage: Eukaryota > Metazoa > Arthropoda > Insecta > Hemiptera > Reduviidae > Rhodnius > Rhodnius prolixus. The sequence goes on along the minus strand of NW_027411582.1, from coordinate 37,240,483 downwards.
ACATGTTGCTGGGCATCTAAAGCAGTTTTTTTCATTCTAAGTCCATCTTCTCGCATGCCTCGCAAAAGTTGGAGAGCATCAGAACCTTCGGTTGCTATTTCACTCACAGTTGCCTGATTGTACATAGGACACTCCTTATCTGAAAATAGAGTTTAATTACTTATGTTGAAATTATCCTATTATTATTTTAATGCAACTGGAACTACGGTGATTTTACTTTCTCTTACTGCTTTTTTAATATATTTTTTTATAAATTACGTGAAACTGTTTTCAGAACAAAGTAATGCATACCCGAAGTTTAGCAATTGCTGGAAAATACATTTTATTTTTCGTTGCTAAGAAATTTATTTTAAAGAAGTTTCATCAATGAATGACATTACACTACGAATATTTAAAACAATAAAATTATTTACAAATTATTTAAATTTACAAATTTATACTTCGGATACAACAATATTTTCAAAAATTATTATCTCTAAAGAGTTTACTAAGAAAAGAAAACAAACCTGTATTAATATGTCCCCATTTGCGGCACTTGATACATCGCACATTCCTTACTAGTATTCCAAAAGGTTGATCCTGAATTTCCGAATTCCCTTTACAGTAACTGCAGGATAAAACACACAATCAGTTGTAATACTGATGTTTTCACACTTTTTTAAAAAAAGCTTAGCTTAGCAGTACTTACTCTTCTCGAGGAGCATTATATTTTCTTTGCCATTCAAATTTATATTCTGGTTCGTTGTCTTCTTTTTCTCTTTCTTTTTTTGCACCAGGAGGAGGTTCATACATAAAATTTACACTCAGTTTATCTTTGCTTTCCTTACTCAACATTGCCCTATGCAAATGAAATTTAAAAAATGTAATTTATTACTAATATATTTACACTAATGTTTTAAAAATCTAAAAATTTTACTTGTTATTGTAAAGATCTTGTTCTTTCTCGTACTGTACGCGTAATTCTTCTTGCTTTTTACGATACGCTTCATCTTTCTGTTGGGCCATCCATACCTTAAAAAAGAAAGAAAATTAACTTTACATAAATAGCATCAACACTGTTTGCAAAATGAGAAATTGTGAAAAGTGTAATTATTGATTTTACTATGAAATTTCTTTAACTGACATACCCTTTTTAAATTATCTCTAGAAGCTGGATGAAAAAACTTTTTGCACATGTAATTATTAAATCCTTTCCCCATGATATTTGTTTTCCTATTTTTTCAAATAAAAGTAAAGAACAATCAGGTTCACCTTAACTCAACTCAAACTTAAAAGAACGATGAATCAATTTGATGAAATCTTCGCGCAATAAAAAGCAAACATAACCTGATGTCAAAAGGAAAAAATTTTCACTCAATCACTCAAAGAAAGGAATCTTAATTAAAAATCTCTCCGTTAGCGCTGTAAGCAATTCGGTTGCAATCTATGTATTATCGAAATATCGTTTAGCATAAAATAAGCCATCATTTCTAGTATATAATAGGAATTCAAATTTGTTATAAGTTTTGATTAGGAAGTTTTAAAATTTCTTTTTTTTTCAACTAATTCATAATTTATAAAATTCATTCGAAGGTAAAATTTAGGTTATCCAAATAGAGAATTCTGTTGGTTATTATGATTATTGACATCGAATTGAATGTGGTGTGGACATTGAGCAAAAGCAAGAGGTATTAAGATGGGTTTGTGAAGTCATTCATCGAAATGCAAATATAATTCAATAGTATGTCTATTTCATTATCTAGTTGTTAACTGTGAATAACTTTATTTATATTATAAGTCTTTTTTGAATATTAGCAATGTCTGTAGAAAAAGTTGATAGTGAACCAAATTCTATCGGTGATAATTTACCAATACCTCCTAGGGAGAATCTTGTAAGTAATTTGCATTTTTCTAAGTTCAGACAATCTTTGAATCGAATAAATTCCAAATATTCTGTTGTATTTTTTTTTTAAAGGTAAAAACTGCAGCCAAATTTTTATCATCGCCAAACGTTGTGAAAGCTCCATTAGAAACAAAAGTAGCATTTCTGAAGAAAAAAGGATTGTCCGATGCCGAAATTGATCTAGCTATTAAACAATCAGAAGTTATAATTCAGAGTAGGGTGCGTACTCAGTCCTGTTTTAATATACTTGGTCTTTTAATTGGTAATTTGGGGCTCTGGTCTTGATATAGTAGGGTCTTGGAGATAAGTCAGTTTAAAAAAAAATTGGTTCTGAGGGCTTATTATCTGAAGCAGATTTTTGTAGGATCACTTGCCGATAAAATAGCTGGAGAGAATAAATGAATTAATGTTTAAATAAAAATGATTATAACTGATAACGTAGATATTAAGTGATTATCATCCTGAAAGTCCAAAGTCATCTAAGGAATGAATTGAATGATAATTTTTGTACAAAACGACTCCAAAATGTCTGGAAGTGTTTCAGTTCCACGAGATATTAGCCAACAATTTGATCAGTACGAGAAACTTTTTCATAAAATACTTTTTCTATTCTGTTTAAATTGATAAAATAATGATTCTTATTTTCAGCGAAAATAACATAAAATTGATTTTTTTTTTGTCATTATTAGCATTTGAATTAGACATTCCTAATAATTAGCAGCTACTTTCATATTATCTAACTAATATATTTTGGGTAGATTGTATTTTCGGTGTTATGTACGGCTACTCAAATTTCATTTTTTTTTTCGATATTCAAGGCTCTAATTTTACTTATCAATATAAGTGCTTGTATTTCGACAGATAATCTGTAGAAATACAAGCACTTAGGACATAAAAGGTTTTTTTTTATAAATTGGCCTATCTTCACGGGTGTTCAATATCAATTGTAGTAATCATTAAATCAATAATCAAATGCAATTTGTCATAAAATATTAAACTTTTTTTTAAATTTAAACTATTACAGTCTTTTGAAAACAGTAGGATTCCCAATTCAACATTACAACCCTACATTCCACCTTGGCCACCGCAATCAAGATGGGCAAAATACAGAGATATCACTAATACTGTGGCGTTACTAGCTGGTTTAGCATACGCAGTGTACTGGTTTTACAAGGTTAAACCTCAAAATTTTTATATATTTTTTCATTAAATTATAAATAAGCATAAAAAAAACAAAAACAGCTTTTATTTTACAGAAATACATAGCTCCTTTCCTGTTCGGAAGTAAAGATAGAAAGAGTCTTGATGCTAGACTTGCTGAACGTGACAGCACAATGCTGGAATCGTTGTCTGAACTGAAGAATTGTGTTTCCGAACTAAGGGAAGAGTTAGGACCATTGTCAACTAGAAAAGGACCTAGTATTTCAAAACAAATTGAAGAACTTAAAGGAGAAGTGTCGTCCCTTAAAAAACTTCTACTTAACAGGTGAGTGGTTTTTCTATTTTTGTAATTTTTTTTTTTTCAGAGGTAATTTTGTTTTATAAATACACAAATGGAAAAAAAATCGTGTCGCACCACAAATTCTATATTTTGAAACAAATGTTTTCCAAAGGTATATCTCCATGGAATAGTTTAAACCTCTCTGGAATTTTCATGTATACTGTTTCTATTTTCTAAGTTTAAAAATGTTCAAAAACAAAGTACGTAAACTTAATAAAACGTGCCCAGAATATGACAGATTAGAAGGAAATGGAAAAAAACAAAGACAGTGTAATTATAATTGTTTAATTCCAAAAGTTTTCTCGAAATACTATTTCTTTGAACTATTTTCTGATTTTATTTTATTTGTGAGTTCTTTAATGCTGACTTATCTTGCATATTTTGATCTCCTGTTGGAGATCTTGTTAGGTGGAAGGTCTTGTAAAAATCGTGTTTATATGTTATGATAGTCAAACTTTTCCTCAAAATACCTTTTCATCGTTCATTCATGCTTTCTTCATTAAAAAAAAAAGTAGTAATGTTTATTTTGTCAGGCTGACATTGCATACTTCTGCCAGTCAGAATATCGTGTGCGCAGCCGGTTAGCAAATATACTTAACTTATTTCTCATGTCACACATTAAATTGCAAATTTTCTATTTGTTTGTTTACGGTTTTGTTCTAATTTATGTGGAAAACCCACGACATATTGACATTGTGGAAGCTCATTTTTTCCCCCCCAAGTTGAATTTATTTATCCCTCAATAGTGGCCATTCTAATGTTGCTAAAAACTATTTTTAAGTAAATTACTTGACCGACAATTAATTTTAAGCTTTCCTTAGTAATCATAAATTGATTTAAAGAATTTTAATTGTTGCAATTATCTTGTAGTTTAGAAAAATTATTTTATTTATGTAAACAAAATTCTCTTATTTAAATAAATTGAATTTAAAAGTTCTTATGGCAAGTGAAAAGCAATAATTCACTTTATAACACGTTACATTAACAAGTGTTTGGAATACAGCATTGACCTATATAAACGTTGAAATGTTTTTTTACATTTCTCCATACTGTATTCGTTTAAAATGTCAACCTTAAAACAACCTCTATTAGTTAAACTTTATTTGATAAAATCAATTTATATTAAACTACTTATATTTTATAGTGAATAGTATAAATTACACTACAAAAAATTAAAAAATGACAAATTAGAAAATTTAAATATTTAGGTCAGCTGAAAAGTACAGAAGACCGAAGAAAACGGAAGTTATAAATATTAAGAAGAAATTAGGAAAAACATTTTCTTCATAACGAAAAACAAGCGCTGAGGAACTGTGCAAGCTATAAAGAAGAAATTGTGTTTTAATTAGAGATAATATTTAACATTTATTTTATTTTATCACTTCTTTTTGACGATTCCATTTACGTATGTTTAAAGACTTGGTTAAAACTTTTTTACCTTTGGACTGTTAAGCAATCAAAAATTTAGAAATAATATTCATTTTTTTTTAATCATTTTGCTGTTAAAAAACCCCATTGACAATAACTTTGCTATTCTGCAGGTTGGTTTTTGTAACACCTTAAAGCCCTCCATTTCTTATGATAGCGTAAACCCTAAGTATAAACGTGCCTTAAATCTTAAAGAGCCTCTTCTACGAATATATATTTTTTTTCTTATAGAGTTACTAAGGAGAGTATCAAGTATAATTTAAAAATTGACTTATTTAAAAGTAATCTATTGTTTTATTTAATAATATTTTAAAGTGTTTTTTAATTAATTAAAAAAAGCTTTATCTATAAAAAAAAAAAAAGTCGTTATTTTCAGTATTTAGTTACCAATTTTTGAATTATTTTGTAAATGCAGAAAATTTTATTTTTTCAAAAAAGATAACATTACTGCCAAATAATGTTTTTATACAATAAAAAATAATATCAATCTATTATTATTTTTTTCATCATTTTACTTGTAAAACCTTTATTTTAATAGTTGTTCATTCTTTTTGGTGACTGATTCATAGTTTCAATAGGATGAAAAAATAATTGCCATTTCAGTCGTGATACATTTATTCTGCTTGTTGTTCTGGTTATTTTGTCTTCTGTCTTGTCTGTTCATGGACTCCTGTCTGTTCAGTCCATGAACAGACAAGACAGAAGACACACCAACCGTATAATGTAAAAATATTACTTTGTAAACTAGCTCTGAAGATGACCATAGTCCCTAGGTCAAAAGCTCGGCCGAATAAATGTATCACGGCTGAAATGGCAATTATTTTTTCATCCTATTTATTTTAATAGTTGAAAAAAAATGTTGATATGAAATAAATTGCTCTTTCCTCTGAACTTCTGAATTGCTGTTTCCATTTCCGCTTTAAAAGTAACTTGAAAGACGACGTAGATATTTCTCTATCATTGCAATAATTCTTTTAAGGAAAGTTTATTTTTATGGGTGTCTTAGAAGACCCTTAAAAGATGGTCGGGTCTGCAAGAAAAGAAAAAAAAGAAATTAAAATAAGAAACACAACTTATTGCTGTTGCTGATCGGCCTTAGAAAAAGACTAATGGAAAAAATGCTGAGACATATTTCTGGTCTTATTCTTAGGCTTGGTAAAAGGGTATCAGAAATTTAGCTGAAAATAAACAAAAACTTATTTGTACTGATCGAAAATGCATACTAAAGTATTCAACGGTGTTGACCGAGAATTCAGAGCTTCTTCAGGATTCTCTGGGTACAAGTTTCGTTCCATTTTCTTCTTTCACGCTTCTCCTATAACTACACGAACTTTACGAAAGAAGATGAGATGATCATTGCAATTTAAAAAGTATCTTGAACTTCGTCCAGGTTTTTCTCTAGTTTTCCTGACTTGGGCAAAGGGATCTCACAACAGATATTCTATGTAAAATCTCAAAATAAATATCTACTCAATTGCAATACCTTTTTTTTTACTTGGAGAATAAGTAAGTAAACAATACTTCTCTTAAATATAGTGTGAAAAAAATTAAAAGGGTATTGTAATGAGTAGGTTGTTATTATTTATGAATAACGTTATAATAATTTTTTTGCGCTTGTTATAATAATCTCAAGGCCAGCTTATTAAAAACTAGGTCCTTGTATTATTTTTATTTTTATTTTGTTCAGTCATGCTTTAAAACTATTTTAGATTTTAAATAAATAAACTAACACAATAATTTTAAAAATACAAAAATTTTATGTCGTGTTATGAATAGTGTGTCCCTTTCGAGTATAATGTACAAATTTCTGGGTGTTACGAGATATTTCTTCCTTTTTTCCCTAACAAGGTATTATTTGCGAACGAAGCAGATCTATTGGCCTCTCTATTTATAACAGATGAGACCATTGATAGTCCTGCATCATCTACTCTAGGTACTTGAGAAATTTTAGAATCTGGTATAGTTTTAGGAAGCAAGGTCCCTCGGACGGTGGCATCAGAAGCAAAAGGTGCACTTAAGTCCCTTTTATTAATGCAGTTTTGATTTGTGTAAGTATTGTGGCAAAATGCTTACAATCATTGCCGTCATTCTTTAATTAAATAGCCAAGACTCCTGAAAGTGCCTTTTTATTCTATTAAGCTAATTTATTACAATTTCTTGTTACATTATTTTATATTTTCAGTTGATAGATTTTATTCATTTATTTTATTTTTTTTTGCAGAAAACAATTCCCACCATCCACTGTCACAGCTCCACTGTCCATTCCAGTCTGGCAGATAGCTGCTACTTCAGAAGAGAAAGAAGTTGAGGAAGAAGGTGTCGGTTCAGGTACAAATGGAAGTGATAGCAGTTTAGAAATGATTAAAGAATAGATTTAAAACTAAAAAGTCTTATATCACTGTTAATAGTTACTATATTAAAAGCAAAATGGAAATATTTTAATATTTTCATTATATTATATTACATGGTTAAATGGGTAATCAAATTTTCCATATTCAAAGAAAATTCTATTAACTAACGAAGAAATTTGTTTTTTTTTAAAAAAATAAAAAAAAAATGTTACTTTAAAGTAGAAAAGAAAATATTTTTATTAATTTTTTGAACTATTATTTATTTTTAATAGTCTTTCATTTCTAGCGAATTAGTGTAAATGCATGATGGCATGGCTTAAATCAGAGGCTTCTTCTGTTTCAAGTGCACTTTGACCAGTGGCAAGCCGTTTATAGGCAATTTTTTTTGGGAATTTATTGCTTTTAGACCAAATTCAAGTTTACTTTAGGGTTGAGATAACCTCCATTACTGGTCTTTAATTTTTAATAAAGACGAGACAGCACTTTTCTGGTGCATGCTTGTGAATTAGGCTTGCAAAGTACTCTGGGCTATTTGTTAACAGTATATCTAATATCAATTTTAACCGAGTCAACTTTAGAACAAGTATACGCTCATTTTCTTTTAACCAACCAACTTTTGCCCTTTTACCAATTAATATGTTACCAATTAGTTATACTCATATTAGCATTGTCCTCTTTAGAATTTCTCCATCTATTTGTGGTTCCTCGAGATAAACACGAAACAAACTGGCCGACATGATCAAGAGCTACTCCATTACGTTCAATGCGGATTTCCTCTTCACCAATATTACTTTTATTTGCATTCATAACCACATATTCTTTACCCACAGTTCTTTTCTCAATTCAATTTTTGGATGTTCTGAGAGTAGTTTGGGTATTATTCAGCAGTATGAATCTAAGGGTATTTAAGATGCCTGTACTATACGAGTTAACTTTTTGTACTTAATTTCCTTATGGACTATTGAAGAACTTATTTTTTTTTATGAATCCAAGTAATGCGCTTCAGAGAAATATAAATCTATTCATTGATTCTTTCTATACACATCTTTTTCTAAATTGCCTTAACGACCTATCAGGAGACCTCTGATGTAAGTTAAATGAAAAGTAATAGGTAACAAAAATACAATCTGTGAGAGTAATAATGGAAAAAGTATCAGTGAATTCTAACGCTGTAGTTTTAATTTTTTGTTGCCGTCTATTGTATAAGCTGAATAGAACTTTTATTAATTATATTTATTGATCATTATAAGGAGTCACAGACTGAATGAATGAGCACTTTTATCTTGAACTTGTAGATGAAAAAAAAGGTAGTGATTAGGTTTCTTTTTATTTCTTTATAAATTCTGGTTTATTGAATTACTCCCTAGATAAAAAGTTTTTAGCTAATTGCCAAAAGTTTCAACACAGGTGTGTGTGTGTGTATCTTTCTCAGCGTTGAGATAAGCTGATTGAATAACAGGTATGCCTATGTTATGACAGTAAATAACCTCTTTACAGAGAGGCTTATTAGACAGTTTTTGTGACATATTTGTGATAATCAGATTTTGTTTACTAGTGTTTTTTATGAGAACCAATTTGTCAGGACTACAGTTTTATGTTATACATATTGTTGAACATGTGTTAATTCAGAGATCTTTATACTTGTATATATATAATTAAGTTGTCTTAAATTATCAATTTGCTTCTTCCAAAAATAATAATAATAGAATCTTATCATCCCTAGCCCTAAAATCCATTATTAGATTCTGACTGCTTCAAGAATCTCATTCCATTGTGTCGATCAGTGAACTACTAGTTTCGAATGTTTAGATTGTTTCACTGTTCACGCATTCCATTAATCTCAAATTTCAGATCTTCTACTTTCTTTCTTTCGGATGGACAACATTGAATAGTTTCTTATGGTCTGAATATTAGTTCATTCTTATAAACGTGTTCTGCTCCTTAACCGTGACAATCGAAAATACTGAATAACAAACCAAGCTTCTCATGCAAGTTAGCAAAATTCCAGGTCTTGTCTGATGCTCCATTTTCTTTGATCGGGTCAAATAAATATTTCTTTCTTTTCTCGAACACCAATTGTTATAGATGTCTCTATAGAGCCTTCATCATTCCATGTTTGTAAGCTATAAGTCCAGGACGTATGTGCACTTTGTACAGGGAAACTTTTATAGATCTAGGTAAAGAGAGCGGCTTTTCTTGTATTCCATGAATCCGTGATAGCATTAGTTTTTAGCGATGTGGTTATGATTTATGGATTTCTGTAAAAGTAAACATTGATTTATATGTTTAAAAGCTTTGTTTCCGCTAAGTTTGATACTTGATTAATATTTTTGAGTTGTACCCTACCAATTTCGTCATGTTTTGCGAAGCATTATTCTCAGTTTCATGGTGTCCAAAAACCTTACAAGAACGAGTTTATACTACGTTGCTTTTTCGAACAAAGAATCCAAATCCTGAATAATCACATTTTAGATTTTGTAAGTTATTTCCCTTGTCCTTCATTAATTATAGAAAAGGTTTCAATTTTTATAAATTGTAGGGAATATATATATCAGGATTTTGCACTATTTTTATTGTTGATTGTTATTAATTGTATGAATAGGTGACGTAATAAAGAAAAGTGCTAATTCATTGTAGTGATGACATGATCTTTAATATAATTCAAGTTTATCTTTATCAGTGAATTCTACAAAAAAATAAAATAAAATAAATAAATAAATTGTTAAAAGTTATATACCTACTTTACTTTAAAGTAAATGTTAGTAAATATTTTTGTGCTTCCTACAGAATTATTAACATATGTTTCATGTAAACAAATTAGTGGCTCTAAACAATATTAAATACAGAATTTATTGCGCGGTTTATTGGTTATCCTGTGCATTGAGTCTAGTCTTTATTACATTTTTAATATGCTCAGTTTATAGTTTTCTTCTTTTTTTGTTCACATAATTATTTTAGAGAAATTTTTTGATTATTATTTGTGGATAAAATTTATATGCTCAAGGTGGCAATAATAATTATTTACCATTCCTGTTAATTCTTTATTTTCATACATAATTATTATTTTTTTCAAAAAATAAAAACATTTTATTATAGATATATTTTATTTCTCATTATCATCCCATATTTATTTTGTTATTGTCCTTAATGTTTATTTTTGTTTCAGAGTTTAGTGAAAAAAAATATCGTTGAATAACTGTGAATTATTAATTTTAATGGAATATTTCAATAGAAATACAGGTTGCACTAATCTTTTTACAAAAGAATTTACAAACTTCATATGTATGAAACCCATATTTCAGCTTTATCTTCTCTTTTAAAAGTATCACTGGATGTAACAAGTAATTATACGAGAAAGTTGTTAGAGTAAGTAAAATTGTTACTATTTACAAAAATTATTACTTGCTCCCTTATTCTCCTTACTCTTCTATCTTGTAGTGTTGAAAATGAGTTTGGCTTGGATGATGGTAATACGTATCTGTTTCTTTTAAAACATTCCGCAGCATTCTTCCTAGACCTTCTTCTCCTGGACATCCAGTCTTGCACGTTCGGGTGTCTTTGTCCCAATCTTGTTTAGTGTCAAGACTGTCGTATATGTGTTCGCATAATTCGGTCCGCTTCTGATTCTCCTTCTGCCAGTTGCTATTCATGGTTAGTTAGTGTTTGATATGGTCCCTCTTTGCTTACCTTCTACTTATTGGAGGTATCTCATTTCCACGCCTTTGAATATGGTGATTCATATTTTGTTTCAAATACTTTCAGCTGTATTTCATTTGAAGAATTTTTCATTAATGGCTTAGAATAACTTTCCTTTGCATTTAGATACTTACTTAATTCGACATTCGAACTGATCAATACCTTAAAATAAATATTTTCTGCAACCATGTAGGGAAGTTCTCATTACTCAATTAAAATCAGCTGTGTATAATGCCCGACTTCCCACACTAGTGGGGAAAAATTCCCATTAGTGTCACTTTCCGCACTGGTGAGTGGAAAAACTTTATTGTGCTCCCTTGATATAAGAAGTTTTGTTATTAACATAAATATTTTTTGTAAAACTTTAATAAGCTTATTTAACGTAACTAAATAATTAAAAAACGAATATTAAAAAATAAAATAAAAATTGAAGGAATATAGAAATAAAAATAATACTTTAATAAATAATTAGATATTTTTAATTATAACAGTTAAATAGGTTACCTTAAGGAAATTTAAAAAGGATTCTTGTGATTCCTGTTTAGAAAACACTCCTCCCAAGAAACAGCAGAAAATGTAATAAGTAATGTAAATAATTGTAATATAACAATAAATGTTTATAATAAATAAATTACTTTTTGTAGACTGTAAATATGAAATTTTTAATTTTTTTAGTTAATAAATCTAATGGTTGCAGGAAAAATATAATATTTAACTTAATATTTTTATACTCGCTTCGCTCGCTCGTGCGTGCAAACCCTGCCTCGCGTGAGGAAAAGTACTACTTTCCACACTTGTTAAATAAATAACTATTTATGGACTTCGCAGAAAAAAAAAATGATATTTACTAAAAAAAAATTCATAGATCGCTTGAAATCTCTCCATACATCTTTTTAATATTTTACAATGTTTACGATGAGAAGATTTCTGCGAAAAATCCGTCAAGTTGAAATGTGATTTAGGTAGAAGCAATTTTTCTGTTCTTTCCCCCCCCCCCCCATTTTATAGAAAAAGTGTTTTTCTATTACATTTTCTTTTCTTTTTTTTTTTTAAATTTGGAACACTTCCCAGGAAAAATGGTTTTTTATAGATTATTCTTCTGACAGAAACGAAAAATTTAATTCTCATTATATCCAGTTTATCTCCTAAACATCAATATGAACAATTTCACTATTAATAATTACTTTTTGGTGGAAAAAGAAAAAAGATAGGTAAATATCAAAAATTAACCACAAAATTTAATAACATTTTTAAATCCTTATATTTTAGTTTTAATAAACCTAAATTATACACCAATTCACTTTCATACACCTCATGTTATGAATTTCATTTGCAACACATACAACTTTTTATATACTTTGTGTTTTGTATTATTTATCCATTTTTTTGTTTAAATATACTTTTCTATTTTTTATTTGTCGGAATAAATTACATAACATTTAAACTTATCAAACCTACACAAGCATACTTTTGTTTGTTTTTTAATTATGTTTTTTAAATAATTATTTTTTTAAGTCATTATTTAATTAAATTTAAATTAATTATATTTTTTTTTAATTAATGAAATATAATTTTCTTCAATTAAACTAAACAAATTTGGCTTTAAAAAAGGAATGATGTAACTAACATATATTAAAGGTAAATTTGTCTTTAGACCCCTTTTATTTTATTAAATTTATATATAAATTTCAATTTAAATTATAAACATATAAAAATTTTAATAATTTTTTTTTTTTTGAAGCTTTAATTTTATTTATAAACTTTGATTACATTTTTTTTCCCCCTTTTTACTTTTTAAACTTATTTTAAAGCTTCAGATAAATAAGAAAAAAAATTATAATAGATATTTGAACGTTCATAAATACTATTCGGAATACAGAATAATTAAATATATCTTTCGAAGAAAAATGTTTATTTTAGGAAGATCACGTTATTTTTGTTTCTGTCTGGTTGAACACTATTATCCTGGACTTTCAGATATTATCTAGGGAGATTAATTAATAGGCAAATGATAGCATTTAGTTGATTTGAAATGTTTTATGTAATGCTTTTAAGAAGATTGGTATTCGCGTAGTTTTTTTTTTTTACATCTTAAGGGAAATGTGAATTAGTTTCAGAATCTTAAGCGCCTTATAACTAGAGAGGTGCTTTCTTTTCGGCCATGTCCCAGATAAATTCTTATATTTTAACTTCTTAATTGTTATTCTACCGTATTTGGTCTGATTATTTAGGAAACCATTATTAATATTTAATATTGATTTAAGCTTCAGAATAAAAAATAATTACTCTCTCATAATTTATTATTATTATACATCTAATTTATTAGTGTCAGATTTCTAATATTATTCCATTTACGCATGAAGCATTATTTATGTCATGTTTTGCAAAAAAGCATTTTAATACCTAGCGACAAAAATTTACGGGACGATGTATCACAGGACGAATACCGGAATGGTGTTGCACATTTTTCGGGCACTGAACTGTCTTTAAAAAAAAAGCAAAACAAATTTAAAGTACACTTTAAAGAACTTACATAAAGTAGAAGGTGATGATACCAAAGTGTTTTCATGAACAACGGCATACATTTGGTGGTGAATTAAAAACAATAGTGTCGATAGGATGTGATACAGAAGAGGAAATAAATTGAAGAAAATTTTTAAATGAAAAATGAAAAGAAAAAAGAAAATGGTAAAACCATCTCGACCATCTTAAATAAGGGAAGAGTATATATTGTGACTGTCACCAATTATCTGCCGCTTGGTGTGTTCTAAGATTTAGGTGGACAATTAAGCTACTTGCCTAAATTAATTGTATAAAATAGAAGCATTTTATATTGTAACAAATTTTCTTCTGAAGAGATGATATTTATCGTTAACTGTATCAAAGTAAAAAAAAAAAAAAAACCTTATTTTCCTAAAATAAACATTTACCTTTGAGAGCATGTATAAATTTTAAATATTAACGCAATTAAATATTTTTTTTAAAAAAAATATGTCTCATTAACAAAAAAATCATATAAACAATATGAGATTTTTCTCTTTTTAAAAATAAGTTTTTAAACAAAAAAAAAAAGACTGCACCTCCATAGAAGGCAGTTAAGCGGAAATAGTTAACTGAAAATTTCTACAGGAAATATTCTATTGAAAAAATAAATATATGTGTGCTTAGTAAATTTTATTATTTTTCTTTTCTTATTTAAATTTTTGAACACTTCAAAAATTAATAATTATAAAGGTAAATATATTATAATTTTATATTTTTTTAAATTATATTGTCTCTTTTTAAAGAATTCCCAATATTTATTATAATATTATTATATCACCTGTCTTATTTATAAATTTCGTTTATACATAATACATTTACTATTTATTATATTTTTTTAATATCCATTTCATATTTATGTTTTTTTCAATACTCCAAAAGTTCTAGCACATTGTTTTTTTTTAAAAAAAAACGTTTATTAATTTTTTTTTTCAATAATTGTTCATTAACACATAATAATAAATAAATAAAACGAAGCTGGGATATGGGAGAAAAAGAAAAAATAATATTTAGTTGATTCTTTTACATTCGCTGTGGTCAGATCTTCATCTTTTTTTTTCTTTTTTGTAGTGTGCTCCAATTTTTTGATCAATCCACTTCTTCCTCTTCAACATCTTGTCTCATATAGTCCACTTCTTCCAATATATCTTACCCATTTTATAACATCATGATCGGAATAATTAAGTTTGGGTTCGAATACTTTTAAATAACGTACTTTAAAACCGGATGGTGCAAATGGTACCTGAAAATAAGATCCAAGAAAAGTAAATATATGTTCAATATAATACACATATACAGGGTGATCCATTTAAAACGCACCAATCGCTAATAACTTTTTAGGAAAGCGGAATTCCGGAAAAAAACCACGAAGTAAACTATATGTTTTTTTTGTTCTAGTTTCCAAATTTTCCACCCCCGATGCTGTATCTTCAGTTTTGGCGGAGTTACGGCCAAAAACCCGATTGGGGTTTTATAAGGACCACTGGTTTTTAAAACGATTATGAAAACACATAAAAAAAACTGTGAAAAGTGACGTTAATCCCGTTTCGATATCCCTAATATTAGTTGAGATATTTAAGATCAAAGTTACAATTTTATCTATTCGTGAACGGTTTTCGATATTAATTTTCCACCAGAAATACACGTTTTGGGAGGTCCTCTGACTGCAAAAAGTGTTATTGGTGACGCAAAGAACATTAAATAATAATAATTGAAGATTTTAAAACATGTAGTGTAATGTAATGGTTATGGGTGAATCAGGATAAATTGGATTTATCATCAAATAAAAGCAATCATCACATCATTTTAATGCACCCCTATGATTACGGTAAGAATATCTTGCCAGGAGGGAAGGGATTAGCTATGAGGTTAGCATACTGGACTCCCACGCCGGAGGTCCCGGGTTCGAATCCAGCAGCTGACCCTTAGATTTTCTCTTCCTAGGAGCTTCTTACAGCTCACTGTCCGGTGATGGACAGTGTTGTCTGTAACGAGAGAACACTGTCCGGAGGCCGGCAGTGCACTGGAAAAAGCTCCGGGCGCTAATAACCTTAGATGTTGACGCGCCTTAAATCATTAAAAAAAAAAAAAAATATCTTGCCAGGGATGGGCGGGTGTTGGTCTAGTGGTCAAGAGCGTGACTTTGTAAGTGGGTGATCCCCAGTTCGAATCCCGAGTATGCAGTCATTCTTATTACTTAAAAAAACCATAATACTTTTTTTTAATAAAGTGTAGTCACCCACAACCATTACATTACACTACATGTTTTAAAATCTTAAATTATTTTTTTTTTTTCACTTTGCGTCACCAACATTTTTTGCAGTCAGAGGACCTCCCAAAACGTGTATTTCTCGTGGAAAATAAATATTGAAAACCGAACACGAATAGATAAAATTGTAAATTTGATCTTAAATATCTCGACCAATATTAGGGATATCGAAACGGGGTTAACATCATTTTTCACAGTTTTTTTTATGTAGTTTTCATAATTATGGTCAAAACCAGTGGTCCTTATGAAACTCCAATCGGGTTTTTGACCGTAACTCCGCAAAAAATGAAGATACAGCATCGGGGGTGGTGGAAAATTTGAAAACTAAACCAAAAAAACAAAACATATAGTTTATTTCGTGGGTTTTTTCGAAATTCCGCTTTCCTAAAAAGTTATTAGCGATTGGTGCGTTTTAAATGGATCACCCTGTATATTAACCAACAAAACCCGACACCAACAAACACCCAATCACTAACTTGATTACTAAAATTATTCACATCCAATTGGTTTGTCCGATACAAATAATGGTTTGATTTCGATTTGAATTCTGGCTTGTGTGTATAATACTTTAATTCGCGCATGCCCGAAGAAGTTTAAAAGAAATATTTTGAAACCTTTCTCTAGTAGCTTATCTATCTCTGACTGTTCTGGTTCACTGTCTGTCTGCTTTAATCGATCATTAATCAATGTCTGCTTTAATCGATCATTAATTAATCAGTTTGAAGCTGGTTTAAACTGTAATAAAAAACACAAAAAAATTTCCACTGTGATGCTCCCTACAATTTCAAACCAGACAGAAATGCTGATGAAACAGACCTAAATTGGGCCATTAAACCAAAATTTAAATCGAATCCAAACCCAGTTTATGGATCGTGCACACATACCCACCCACACACTACAAAATAATCTAATTTTGGGAACTCATCACTAATAACCTGATGGAACAATAACTATATTCTATATAGTTATTTAAAGATAAGGGATTAACACATGATTCATATGCTTATGTTAAACATATGAACTTACGGAGAAAAAAATGTAAAATATAAATTATATAATACGGTTCTAAAAACTACGACACTATACATACCGGTACACACATACATATACAATCACACATCGTACAAAAATCCCCCTAAAAAAAAACAAAAATGGATATGGACATATTGAAAGATGATAATTTAATTGATACGTTGAACGCAGCACAGATGTACAGCATGGAACTCTGGATAGAGAATATTGATGACAGTGGTAAAAGTAGGCATGTAAACGTTCATGAGGAAACAGGTAGTAAATTAGGAGATAGTGACAGTAAGACAACAGTCGAAGGAAAACTTGGCAATAGTACTTCGAAATCAATGGAATCTATGCCCACACTAGCCAGTTCAAAACCTAATAAAAATTCATCTGGAGATGGGGAAGGGAAAAAACCGGATCCTAAGCAAAAGAAAAAGGAGTCCAAAAAGGAGAAAGAGGAAACCGAGAAAAAGTCAATTTACACTCTCGAGGAAAGCACTGGTGATTATATATTACCAAGTGGATTAAAACCATTCAGAGTTCGTTTTACATTGTTCAATAGAAATGTAACATTAACACAATTGGATTATGAAAAAATAACCCAAATTAGAAAAATGCTTGAAGGTAACACAACTACATCTACATCATCCCTTTCGACTAAAAATGCTTCAATGGGGTCCGAACAAGAGGATATAAAAAAACCAGAATCTTCTAAAGAAAATGTAGAAGAAACAGCATCTAGCGTGTCAAAGGTAACAAGTCGTGAAAAGAGACAAAGTATTGAAAGGGGATCAGCTTCAGAAAAATCTAAATCAAATAATAGCCGACAAGCAAGCTCACGTCAATATCATACAGAACAACCATCAGATCAACTTTCTGCAGCTACGACGGTGAAAGGAACATCCAGAAATGGTTCACCAGGCGCTTCGGAAACGACAACTAAATTGAGTACTGTTCAGTTTACTAAACTTCTTGAAGTTATTGGAAAAACACAAGATTACGATTATAAAGTCAGAGTTGGAGAACTGGATGATCTGTAAGAAAATTAATGAATAATTTTTTTTTTTATAAGTAATGATATCGTTTCAAAACTTCAGATATACAGTTTTCCACCTGCAAACTTGTTTACGACATTGTCTAGGGGAAGGAAAACAGGTTATTAGATAGATAATCTGCGTGATAATAACAAAATGTCTAAAAAAAAAAAAGAAAAACTAAAAAGCCCAGGAAGTCGCTATAACATATTTGGTTTCAGCTTTATCAGGACAGCCGACAATAACTAGGCAATCAAAATCGCTGATACGATTTTAGCACTACTTCCTTCTACAAGTAAGAAAGCTTTTAGAGCTTAGTAGCTCGCAAATCTAGGTCTTGTTCCGATCCACTTCCGATCCAAACAAATATGAAAACTCATTAAAAACCTTACAACTTACAGAGGAATTGTTTTTCCAAGAATCCTGCTTTGACCGGAAATCCTAGAAGAATCCTTTATAACACCTAAAGTGGGTCTACATTAAGAAGTTTCCCCTTGAGAGCATTGCTAACAGCAATCATTTCAAGGATACCATTTAATCATCACGAGAACATTACTTTATAACTAACTAGCCCAGCACTCACACAATAACATTTTACGTGAAAACATTTACAACACATAATGGAGCATATTAGAACTCTTAGATCGCAGTGAACACAAGCTTTTTATAGCCAATGCACGCATTGTTCTTTGCAAAATGTATTTCTTTCTCTCGTGAAACAGCCCACTGCATAAACTTGCCCTCTTGACAGGAAAGATAAACCAGGAATCTAAGAATAAAGGTACTTTTAAAGAATAACGCATCAACTCGCTATCAGCTCTGTCCAGATCTTCAATCAGCATTTTAGGTAGCAGTTTAACGAAATCCGTGCTTAGGGAATACATACTATGCATCTGTCTATATCTGGGTGGTTAGTTGGTATCCTTGGTAATCGTGTTACTCCAAGAGAAGTTTCAGGACCGATATAAGGGAGTAATGTTTCTCAAATTGGACAAATTTATCGATCACCTTAATTTCCTGATTAGATTAGTACCCGGATTTAGATTCACCATCAGACCCAAAAAGAAATAAATCTAAAAAATCTTTCCCGTTTACCCCTAAAAATTACAATTAATATATATATTGTAATATATATATATATTATTACATATATATATATTAATATATATATATGTAAAACAAAACATTCTTGCAGACTTGAAGAAGATGCATTCGTTCCACAAAGTGAGAATGTTATGAATAAAGGTGGCTGTGTTACAGTGGCCATGGCGCCAATGTTAGCAATACAAACTTTACAATCTGGATCAATACAGATTACGGTTGATAGATTTGGTGGAAGAAAAGAAGACGAAGGTGATCCTATTGGGACTGCATGTGTAAAAATACCATCTGATTGGCAAGAAACTGTTTTACATGCGGCTACCAATCCAAGGATAGCTCCAGTCACACTCAAGGTAGGTTACACATGTAAAGTTTACTCGTAAGTATGTGTTGGGAAATATAGGCAGGCCCAAAGTTACGTTGGCTGGACGGAGTGAAGGAGAGGATACCCTAGGCGTTGCTGGGCGTAATTGATCTGGAAAGTGGCTGCCTAAAATCGGAAAATTTGACGGAGGCCAAGGTTCGCTAGACGGACTGTCGCGCCAAATAAGAAGAAGAAGATGTGTTGGAAAAAAGAAGTGAAACATGACTTTTCATCACACTTTTTCCCTAATGAATTGTAATCGAGAATTGCAATAGCTTTCCCTTGCCTACTTCAAAATACCCACTAAGTAAGACATAATATTTTACAACACAAAATCTTTAAATATCTTTAAATCTAAAAGAACTCAGAAAAGGCCAATTTCCTTCCGTAAAGCGACCAAAAAAAATTAATTTTAATTAAAGATAAAATTAAAGCTCTACAAATAAAAATAAAATAGTCTCCAAAATAATAAACGATTTGGAATAAAATAAAAATAGTAAAAAGAACACCAAGACATGCCGAAATTAGATTGAATGATCAAATTATAATAAAACTGTCTTAAAGTAATTCAGGAAGTCCTTTAGCCGTGATCAATTTTGTCAACAACCGGATATACGGGTACTCCCTTAGTACTAGAAAAATAAATTTAATAAACAAAGATAGAAATACTTGTGAAGTATGAAACAGTGTTTATTTTTATTTTTTTTAAGATTTTTTCGAACAGGCTGTTCGAGAATAAAAAGATTTAAACTTTTCTTTTATTTTAATGAAATTAATACTTTTTTTTACGTTTGTTTAAATAGATTCTGATACTATTTAATAATGAAATGAAACAATGAAATTATTTATCAACATGTTTACCATTAAATTGCATTCTTTCGTAGTTACCCAATTAGTTGGGGGTAATTTGGGATTGAGCGTTGTTGGAGTAACTCTCATTTCTGATAGTTAGTTCAATTTTTGTTGATGAACATGTAATGTTAGTGTTTGTTTGTTTGTGAAAGTTGAACTAGCTTTGATGTATGAATTATTATTCTAATTGAAATCCACTAATCAGTTGGTAAGGTCTCGTTTTTGCAAGATAATGCACCACCCAAAACATTAAAAAATTGATCAAGGAAATGTTTCCAAGAAACTAGCGCCTTGAAAACAAATGCTGGTAAAAAATCTTCAAGGTATATGAAGAAAATACCTGGACAATAACATTTGACGTCCGGGCATACATACGTACATTTTGTATGGTTAACTCTACCTTGCTTTCAATTCTTCCATCGAAAAAAAAAGTGAATCTAAGAAAATGGAAGGTCCCTGATAAGATTTGGTGGAAAATTTTACAGTTGGCGAGTAATAAACCATTTCTTTCTTTGAGACATCACCTTTTTTTGGGGGTTTTTTATTTACAAATTTCAGGAACACTATCGATCTTATAATTGCCTTAATGTATCCATCGATCCATCGATTTATTTAATTAATTAATTGACATATAAATGGCGACTGAATGAGTTCGATAAAATTCTCAGCCAAAAGAAAATGCATGCCCACTGATTGCGACTTTATCACCAGGGTTCTTTCAATTATTCGTGATTTTTGTCGAAAATCACTTCAGCATGATGTTCTTAAACACCAGTACATTAGTCATTCATATAAAAGCCTACAACTTTTTACTAGATACTTCAAGTTTAGGGTAGAGCCGATAGGAAGCGCAGTTAGTGTAAGCTCTGAAAAACATTTCATCACTGTATAGTCTGGTTTTAGTGTCACCCCCCCCCCCACGTAATAAATATTAGGGATAATAAAAACGTGTTACTAAAATTCAGGGTTTGTTGAAGTTTGCTTGACCTAAAGTGTGAATCTCTTAAACGATTTTTATTTATTTTTTTTATTTTGTTATTTACAATAATGTATACAGTATACAGTAAGTAAATATGAAGAGTATGATGAACTGGTGCGAGAGGAGAGAAGCTACCCAGCGGTAGCACTCTCTATAGGAGAGAGGAGAATGTGAGAAGAATAGGAGGAGGAGAGAGTAGAGTAATAATTTAGGTCTACAGCCTACAAGGAAGTCGCGGGGCCACTGGCGATTCAGTCGGCGAGTAGTACTGTTAGAAATGTCAGAGGTGGCGAGAGTCTGTACAAGAGGATTAGAGTTAGTCGAGAGAGTAGTGTGGAATTTTTGGTATTTAGTCTTGGCGAGTTGGAGGGAATGTTGAGGTCGTTGTGAAGAGTGATTTTTTTTATTTTAAAAATTGGATTTTTTGAAATTCTTTGAATTAATTTTAATTGAAAACTCATTTAATTTAATATAATTTAAAGTAAAAAGTAGAAGTTTGAAGCAAACTTCAATAATTGTAATTAATGAAAGCCATAAGGTTGTTTTCACCAAATGTATTTATTTTCTTAATGAATATTAATTCTGCCTTTATTTAGTTTAATTATTAAATACTTTTATCCATTTTATAGGTAAACAACAAAGTATCAATTGAAGAAAGGCAGGAAAATAAAACTGTAGGAACTCTGGATTATACATTAATTCTAACATGCTATTCTGGTTGTGTTACATCCGAAGGTATGCCAACTTTTCTTGGATTATGGGTCTCTTTAGCAGAAAGTAAACAGACTCCCTGCCATAAGCCGATGGTTCGTGACAACATAACTCTACATCCACTTAAAAGAAAAGCATTGAATGAAGATTATGAAAAAATATTTAAAGGACATCCAATTAAAATGAGAAAAATTTGTTAGAAACCATCAAATTATGGAGAAAATTTGTAAAGGTTGTACTTTTTTCCGGATTTCATTTAAAAAAAATATATATTTTCTTGCTAATCAAGACAAGTATTGAGTTAAGGTCAAATTTTCGTAATAGATTTTTTTTTTTTTTAGGTCCTCGGAGTTCAAAAAAGTGATTTCAGAAAATAGTATTAGAATTTGTTGTATGAGTGTACAAAATAAAAATTAAGTTTTTCAAAAAACTAAGGAAGTTACAATACCGCAGGAAGCTGTTCATATTAAATTGGGTCCCGACCAGAGACTTGATTCGCAACTTAGCGAATCTAAAATCTATCTACCAGAAGACCCACTTTAGTGAATGGAGCAAGAGTCTACCCATTCATTATACGCGAAACTGGGACTCCTAACAAAGAGGCTCCAAGACCTCACTGCCTGACTACAGCTTTTGCTTCTGCAACATTGGAGTCATCCCTTATTTAGGGACAAGTCCACAATGAGATGATGGACTAAAAAAAAAAAACTTCAATTGTTTACTTATTATTTTCAAAACTCGCGTTATACCAGCTTATTGCTGTAAAGTTAAAAAAAAATTAAATTGGATTCTTCCCAGAAAATAAATGTTTTAAGGTTCCTCGAACATGGGAAAAAAAAATTATTATTAGCATTCAGACGGTGTTAGTATGTGAACAAAATCACAGAATCCTAACCTAATATAACTTAATTTTTTTTAAAATTTGCGCCCATAATCTTCAAAGTGCTAATCTTCGGAGTTATAAACTTTTTAAAAGTATGAATTAATGATAACAATAATACCTCAAAGTTCATGGAGATCGGTGGTCGGGTCCATTTTTTCTTTGTATCAGTTTCAAGAAGTTCTATTTCTGCAGATAGTTGTGTTTCTTTCATGCCAGCCATTCGTTTTATTCTAAAAATAATAATAAAAATGAATTTTCTCTTTTAGAAGATTTCTGAAAAAAAAAAAAAAAAAAAGTCAAGAACTGTAACCGAGCTTTTTGTTGGCATTATTTTTCGCCATGATTTCCTTATCTGGTTAATGCTGCGACAAATTTCAGAACTTAATGTTGGATAATACTAGATTATCGTACTGGAAGGGAAGCATATTCAATGATTGTACAAAACTTTAAACTATATAGTGAACAATCCTCACTTTATTCATTAAAATTTACCTCTTCATCAGTCTGTACAAAAAGATTCTACCAATTCTCTTAATAGACAAGGTCTACAAACTGCGCGTGTAATGTCAATGCTTTTGTTAGTAGAGGTGCCATTTAAATAATGCTTAGCATTTAAGTTCTGCATTAATGTTTTATAAATCGCTTTAAATCAGCTTAGGAGGGAAACGGAAATCTTCCATCCCTCGGTGACCATCTTGTATTTCAACTTACAAACTGTACCTGTTTCGCGTTCGCCAAAAATTTTATAATTTGTACCGGTAATGTGCCTTTGGTTATCAAAGGATGAACATCAACTACGCGCTGGTTGTCGATTTCTTCCCTGAAACTACGAATGATTTTAATGCCCACTTATCACGAGAAGTTCAGTACAACAGAAGGCATTATTAATAAAAGTTAGCTTTTATGAAATATAAGCAAATCGGATTATGTATTGTAATTTCAACAATTTTTTTTTAATTCGCGTACACCCACAGGCAGGCAATAGGGGGAAATTCAATCGTCAAAAAGAGAATTTCTCGTACCTTCAGTTTGAAATCCGTATTACCCCTGATTTAATTTAATTTTAATTTTTTTAAAGTAGATTACTATAGTACAGATCAAAACATTAAGTATAATAACAACAAAGTAAAAAAAAGACACTCACTTCCAAACAATAGCATTCTCAGAAGCTTTATATTTTGCTTTGCCTTTGAGACAGATCAATTGAACACCCGATGTATTTAGTGGAGTTGGAATTTTTACTTCCATTTTTTGACCAAGCAATGAAGGTTTAAAATTCGATTTTAATACAACTTTCACTTCCATCCTCGTTCGTCCAACTTCACGAACAAGTGGAATCACTCTGAATGGTAAAGAAATATCCTTTGTTGTACGATACCTTTAAAAATGCACAAAGTTGTTTAAGAAATTAAATAAATAACTGCGAATATTTCATAATGCAAATTAAAGAAAAAAGAGCAGATTAAAGCCGACTTACCTCATTAATTCAAACTCCCCATCGGGCGGAATGAAACTTATTGAATGTTCAGTTTCAAATTTCGATAGTTTAACACATTGATGGAATTGGCAATCATCAATAACTACTACTGGTTTCCCGGAAGCTCTTGCTGCATCATCACCACCTCCGGCCACCGAAAGCCCACCACTCCCGGTGCCACCACCTTTCCCTTTACTGTCCATCACGATTTTATCATTAATACCAAATTTACATTCTGGCATTCCTGATAAATAAGACTTCATCACCACTTTTCCAGCCACGTGTGCAGACAATACTTGTCCTGTAAAGAAAACAGTAAAATGATGATTACGTTTTTTACATTCTGCAGCATTTTAGATGGCTGCAACAGGTTGCGGGCATAGGAATAAAAGTTGGTTGTTAAAACAGCCTACTCAAAATGGAATAAATTGTAGGTTCGTCAAACCTACAAGTCGTTGGCCATCAACTATATCTCTTTGGACAATGTTATGAGAGCAAGTTTAGGTGTGGTTCGATTTTTGGACTGAGATGCCCGTATAAAATTAGTTTTTTTTTAAATATAAAAGCTTCCGATCCTACATTATCTCCAACCATCTTCTTACACTATCTCTTCTATGTTTCTGGGAATCCACTTCTTACTATCAGCCAAGAAGAGACATTTATCCTCCTAAAATTTCCATGCTATCAAAATTCCTACCTTTTTTTTTCTCATCAAGTTTCCATTACTTCCACTTCTTGCCTGACAACACTATTCCACATCCTATCCCTTCGCCCTTCTCTTGTATATCTCCTCTAGAGGTATACATTTCAAAAATTCTTAATCGTTGAAAGACACTTCTAGATTGTGGTCCAGGTCTAGGCATCATTAGCGAGAACACTCTCGAACATATAGGAGTAGTAACTTCTCTTTCATCCCCTTGGAAATTTCGATATTTCATAGAACTTGGTGTACCGGTCGTACAATCTTCCTTTTCATGAAAATTTCTCTATAAGGACAAATTTTCGAAGATAGTTATGACGCCCTTAAGTTCTGTTCTGACTCACCACTTTATCAGATAATTGTCATTGAGTACTGTTAACTCTCTATTGTATGAGTATACTGATACTCATACAATAGAGTAAGTTCGAGTTTGAGGCGGCTAAGTACTAACAACTAATGTAATGACCCTTAATATGAAGGTTCATTTAGTTCCCCTTTGGAATTCGTCCACAAAATTTCACTTTTGTGGTTTTTAATAGTATAAGGTCCTTTCTACAGGAATGGTTTGCAAAAATAATGAAGGACATCTAAAATGAATGATTTGTTTAGTATTTGCAACTATGAACGACTTTTATGAGGTTGCTCCAGAATTCAAACAATTGTTGGCTAAAGCTCTGCAGATCTTGCATGTGATTGTACACTGGAATGTTATATATCACAAACCAAATGCGAGAGATGCAGTCTTCTTCCTCAAAAGAGCTGTTCAGAAGAGGACCATCTGTATTCTTGACAGAAAAGTAATACCTCTTAGGAATTCAAAGGTAGGGACATTCTTCTACTTACAATAAAACCAATTTGAACCTTACCCTGAGGTGACATAAGCAGATTAACGAATTCCAGCACATCCAAAAATAGTTCATTTCTTCTATATTTAATGCCTTCTCTTCTCCAGCCAATTTGTCCAGTTACTTGCGATGTTATCTGCGCTTGTTCTTCCTTACTCTGAGATTTTACTCCTTGTTGCGTTATAAATGTTTTCAGCACTCCAGTGTCTGAATTTTGTGGATAACCAAAGTCTAATATTTCTGTAAAATAAGTATGGTTAATTTCAATTATATACCCATTTTATATTAATTAAAATAGAAAGAAATTTTAATTAAATAAGTTACTAACCATCAAGAAGTTCATAGATGAGTACAAAGTTATTTTTAATATTCTCTTCAGAAATTTTACCAAAATATGATTGCATAACATCTATAACTTTTAGTAGAAATTCAAATACCATTGCAGCATTTACATTTTGTTTCGTGACTGCTGCCAGCCATATGTTTGCTCTCTGCAAATAAAATAAAAAAAAATACAAACAAAGTAAAAATAAAGAAAAAAAAAACATTTGTCCCTGGTTCAAATCCTGGCGTTTAGCCCTTAGATCTTTCCTTTCTAGGAACTTCTGCATTCCTTGCTATGAATGTGTGAAGCGAATGTATTTATAAGTAAGAATGGAGAGTGAGTGATATTCTAGTGATAAGCACCGAGACGATGCCGGCTGTATGGCGAAAGCCAATGCCAAAAACAAAAGAGCAGCTCATTGTCCTTAATGTTCTTGTAACATTAGAACATCGTCCAGAGGCCGGCAGTATCAAAATTGATAGAAATAAAGATAACCTGTAAAAAGTTTATTTTCAAATACGTAACTTTTCTATTATTATGAATTTTCCAGGTAAGTCTTAATGAAAATGTCAAAAGTAAAATTATAAACTACTAATGACACTAAATAAATATGAGGGGAAATAATGAAATAAAATTCTAAATAAGCAATATTTCCCAAACAAAATTCATATTTGCTGCGTTTAACTAAAGATTTCCGTAGGAGGAAGTTTACTAGCTGCTTTATTCAGGGAACTTAGCATTCCTGTGGGAATCCCAGCCAAACATATTCATTACTAACAACATTAATTCAATACAGAGTCTAGAGAGGTAATGGTGGGCAAGTTTCGGGGTTAAGCGCATCTGCGGGTAAACTCTTCCTCATGATCATGTACAAAACACTTATTGACCTTACTCAGTATTGCACTGATGCTTAAGCCGTATTTCATATTGTATTTTGGTCGCAATAGATTTTGAAAAAAAAAAACTAAATTAATTTCATTTTTTCATGAATTAATTGGGTTCACAAATGGTTTAAGCAAAAAAGCCTTTTTTGAATTGAGCGGTGAGCTCAAAAAACATCGAAATAATAATTCATAAAGTTAACTCATAAGATAAGACAAATTTCAAGTTTACATTAAAAAGAAATTGGTCAAAGCGAACTCGATGAATTTATCTGACATCCATATTCACACACGCCCATAAATACTTTATAATTTTGAATTTGATGAAAACCATCAGTGCTAGATAATTAGAAAATATACTTTGTCGAGGTAAAACTTATAAAACATGAAGTTTAAAATGTAGTTAAAAAAATCATTTCTACTTTTCTTTACGGTACAATTAACCCAAATTTGGTACACCGTAAAGATCAAAATTCCTTTCGGTTTAGATACTCTAGAATGTTTAACACTCAAGCTAACCCAAATGACATGTGAATTCACTAAACAAAAGTAAATTAGGGTGTTTACAAATAATAATAATAATAAAACTAAAATGAAAAACTGAGCTCAAATTGAGATTTAACAGATTTATAAAAGAGTACAGTATCTACAAACATAAGTAATTAAAACAAATTAAAGTTGGACATCAATTAAAAATCAATCTTACCTTAATATGAAAAAATGAAGTTCTTGCAATATTTGTAACCGGGGACCTGACTTGTTGCCTGGCATGTATGACATTGACTCGAAATGCGTCAACGGCATTCCTTCCAATATCATCTCTATAAACTCTTGAAATGAGGACTTCTCCTTTATGATTGTACACAAAGAGTCCACCAATCATCTTAATTTAACTATTATCCTGTAAAGAGTAGCTGGTTCACATTTGATTGTTAATAATACAAAAGAAGTAGATGTAAAAATATTATGCATTTGAAGTTAATTGACACAATCTATTTACTTTATAAACGAAATAGAATTAATATGAATAAATATACGCTATACGAACAGTTTTATCAAAAAAAAGGGCAGTAGCAGTAAGAAGTCATATCGAAAAAATTATCACATTAATACGGTTATTTTTCACTACTTCAATAATCTGAACTCAATAAAACTACTAAAATACTACCTTCTGCTAACTGATTGGATCCATTCAAGATTTAAAAACCACTTCCATGCCCTAAGAATTAGTAAAAAGTAGTTTTTACTCTGATCAATACCAACTCCTCCTTCATATAAAACGTGATTGTGAAGGCAGATACGACTCACGGAGTGGGGAGATTGTAACAATCACTTAAAATTATATTAATGACGTTTGTATAAGCCGACAACCTATAAAAATTTTTAGAAGTAATTATTAATATTAAATTTTATCTTTAATTACTGTTGATAAATTATTTTTTCTCCTTAAAATAAAAAGTATTTTATACTTTCGATGTACCTTTCAAATTCGAGATACGATTTCTAAGCCCTAATTTTCGAAAGTTGTGTTCAGTGTGGGTCGATCATGGCGAAGGACCGTTGAGAACCTGTGATGAATTCATGTAAACAGTACATGTTTTTATTAATATTTTACTAGCCGGATGCTTAAAATTTTTCCAAATGCTTAAACAAGTGCTAATGGGATTGCGCGCTTGTTATTTGCTAGCATCGCGTGTTTGGACGTGCATTTGCTTTTTGTTTAAGAAGCAGGTTAGAAATGTAAGTACAAAACTTTTCATTTGTAAATCACAGTTTTTACTTGAAATTTCTCATTTAACAGTATATGATTACATAAGATTGGAAGGTGCTGCTTTGGCATAATATTTTATTCATATAATCGAATATAACCTATACCAATCCTGTAGGTTCAACCATAATTTTCAGTGATTATATTTGCTTCAAACAGATAATAATTTACTTTCTATTTCAATCATTTAATTTTTATTTTTGTTTTACTCTTTTAGCATTATTTATAATTCATTGTATTTTGTTATATGATACAAAATAAGTAATTGTGTTTAGTTGGTTATAGCATTTATTATCATGTTAGCATATGCAATTCAGCCAATAACCAAAATTTTTGTAAACATGTAGTGAGCTTTCTTTCCAAACCGTTGGTTAATTAAAACGTAAACACATTGACCATGTCTGTAAAGTGTGATGGGGAACTTGGATTATCAAATCATGTCATATATAATCTATTTCCAAAAGCTTATTTTTGAATTTGTTTGGTGTTGTATTAGGGAACCAGATATTTGGTTACTTCTTATAGTCATGATGTTTTATTTAATTATTACACTTTTTTATTTAACTTGTGTGTGCCGTTTTATTAATGTCATAACCGTTATATTGTCGTATACTTTTATATTCTTGATCTCGTTGAAACTACCTTACGTTAGTAATTTCTGTAATAACTATTTGAAGGTAAGTTTTTATTTTTGTATTATCAGTTTGTTTTTTTTAATTATATGAATCTATCATTCAATTTAGTTTCACTCATTTAATTTTTTTCTGTGCATCTAATAAAGTAAATCATTGCTTTGATGCGAAGACATAAATTGTCTTATTTATTAAGTTGTAAGCGGTGTAACGTCGTAACAAATTTAATTACTGTAAGATTTTGTAAGAAAACATAACTGTAGCATCTTAAATCAGTGGCTTAAATAGCATTGAAAAGAAAAAAACCGAATTTAATTGGCTTATAATCTGGGGAATCAATTTGTTTGTTATATTGATTAAAAATAATTCGAGTATTTTTCATTTTATAGTGTAGTTTTTAGGCTCTCTTTTGAAGAGTTTTTGTATCTTTCTTAAAAGCTTTATTTCATTTTCAAAAAAGTCGTATCAGTTTTTAAGAATGGTCTCATACAATGTTGTGTTTCATTTCCAACTTAATTATTGCTTTGTTGGATATGCGCTTTATGCTGTGTTCTTTTCGCTTTTTCTGTGAAGGTCCTGAACAACTACTGCATCGTTTTCATTATTTGTGAAGTTTTGAGAAAAAGAATGATTGGTTTAATTATGTGTGGTCTGAAAAAAACATGCGATATTTATACAAAGGCATGAAAAAGTGCTTCAAAAATTCTCTCAAATCCATATCTTTTTATAATCGTCTCTAGGTTGGTTCATTCTTGCTGAAGCTTTCCTGATAACCGAATTGCCACGAGCCTTCTTCGTAGATAGCCTTCTTCGAATTCTCACAAGTAGAGTGAATGAGTAACAAAACGTGTAGCCTAGATTGTCCGTATAAGTATTATTTATTTTATCTCTTTAATTTTGGTTGCTAAGAGAAAATTCTTAACTACAATTCGAGATATCTCTTGATATTAACCAATGTATTGAGGCCCCCTTGAATTAACAAAATGAGTGCCCTTAAAATAAATATGAGCAATCAGAATTCGTCTGTACCTATTTCTGATTTCGTTTTATTATATCTATTTAATTTTTATACTTCGTAAGATTTAATTGAAATAAACTTTAATCAACAAAAATGATTGAAGATAATAATTTAGGTATGTGTGAGTTTGAAGTTGATTTTTTTTTTTATTTAGTGTTTCATTCTAACAATACTTTAAAGTTAGATGCCAAATAGAAACTCTGCCAAATGTAACATATGCAATATGACCTTCGCTAATACTTTTAAAACATTTCATATAATTGTTTAATTATAGCCCCAATTTTATTTTTGGGGGGGGGGCGAGCATTTTCAATTTTTAATAGTATCAATTAGTATTTTGAATCCAGTTAATTTTTTTTTTTGTTTAAGTTTATTTATTTAGAGTACTGTTATTTATTATTTTTCACTATTTAAATGTGATTGCGTGTTTTAAAGTTGTTGGCCCTCTCTCTTGGTGACAGTCTTAGATCAAAACAGCCCACTTTACTTAAAGTCTCTCTTAACATTGTACAATCTCATCTTAATTTACTCTCTTACATGAGTGAGACAGAGTAAAAAAAATGCTTTCAAGGACGGTTATTTTTTTATTTTTACCGTCTACTGAAAAAAAAAAAAAAATCAGATTTATTATTTGAAAGGCAATATTAAATTCTCACTAAAATAAAATATTTCAGTCCCCACCGCTCAAATTTTTTTCTAGCAGTACGTGAATAAAATTTCATTGAACTTTAGTACGGGACCCTGGTCTAGTGTGGTAAGGCTGAGCAGGTAATTTTCGGATATACACAGAACTAATGATCCCAGTGTGAATCTGTTTAATGAAAGAGGGTTTAGATAGTTTTTTTAAGAAAAAAAAGAAACTGAGAAAAATTATATAAGCAGGGTCCTATACTGAAATTTCGATCCAAAATTTGCGCTGCGCCTAATGAAAATGAAACCAAAAATAGCCGTTTTTTAATTAATGATTTTTTTTTTTTCAAAAATTGCTATCGATTTGTTTATTAATGTTAGATTAATTAATATCCCATTGTTATTGAAAGTTGTAAGTCAACTTCTTCTAATATTCTTAGAGAATCCTTTAGAGAGCCTGTATTAAGATGGAATAAAAGCTTCTGTAGATATTAAAACGGTCCGGTAGGACAGTTGTATTGGGGTTGATCGTCAACAACTGCACGAAAAAGCGTAACGTTGAAAAAACACCCAACTTTGACAATTTTTTTTTTCTCTTTTTCTATAAAAGATAAAATTCCCAAATTTTCTTTATAATGTAGGGCAAATCCTCCTTTATAACTGTAATTTTTTTTTTGCAACAATTCTATTTGTAAGATATTGAATTATTGTCTGGTACTTTATAGTTTTTCCATAGGCTCTTTAAACTTGTCAATATTTGATAGTATGAATATCATGATAAGTGAGAATTGCGTGCACATCACTTATTTACTAGTGCAATGGTTTGTACGATACATTGATTTGAGTCCATGACGTGTTCATAGCAGAGTAATTTTGATTCATGTTAGTTTTTTAACTTCATTCTACTAATTAATTGTGTTCTGCCATCATACATGGCTGAACTCGGTTGTTGACCGTTATTATGTGTTTAAAAATCTTCGTTATACATGCACCAAACAGGTTGTTTTAATAATAAGTGTTGGATCTCTTACCAGTGTTGTTTTTTTTTTAATTTAAAGCGCGTCAACATCGTAAGGTCATTGGCGCTCAACAGTTGCAATTTATTTATATAATCTGTGTTCCTTTAAAGAAATTTTTGTAGTTGTGAGTGGAACAATCCTTTTCAAAAGAGTTCTGCGTCTTTTGTCTTAAGTTCCATATCCTCGAAGAAGATCTTAAAAAAAAAAATCATAAAAAGGAAAATTGATTGAGTAGGTGTTTTTCTTCCATACATCTGAATGAACACTCATGTCGCGCTACTTCGTTAAGAATTGAAATAATCCTACATATACAGGAAACTTAATATTCCACAAACAATATTTCATATATTTGAAGATTAATTTTTAAATAATAATGAACAGATTAATCGTTAAAACAGTAAACATAAAAGAATGTATGTATTTTTATTGTCCAAAAAGATGATTACCACTTTAAATTTCTGTGCAAACTTTTTTAGTCCAAGTGAATACGAGTAAATGTTTGTTGTATTCAAATTACAATACAGCTAAAAAGTTATAAAAATTTATTATGTCAAGGCTTGCAAGGGTAATCATAATTTTTGATTTTGTTTTTTTTTAAAGAATATAACGTACGATCAGTACACAAGTTGCTATAGATTCTGAAGTTATTGGTTGCTGCATATTCCAAGGCTAGGTGGAATTACTTAAGATCATCTCACATGTTTTATTTTATCTTTTTTTTTACTTTCTTTGACTATAATAGGTGAGAGGGAGGAAGTTATTGTGGCTGCCTCAAATTTTTTTAAGTTCAAGTTTTGAAAAGGGAAACATTCGTTTTGAGGTCACCAAAAAGGATCGGGATTTTTGGTAGTTAAATACGAGAAAATTATTAAATATTTTTAGTAAGATAAGCTCAGTTCCAAAAAGAGTTCTTCAACTTAAGATAAGTTCTTGAAAATCTTATTTAGAGCCTAGTAGAGAAAAAAATTTTACTACCATAAAATCTAAATCTTGAAAGTCGAGGCTTTCTGATTTATTCACTTAGGAAATGTTTGGTTCAAACAACTTTCACTTAAATTAAACTTGAAGCAGGTTAGTAAACTTTACCATGAGAGATTCTTACATCATCGTAATTTGCAAAATATTAGTGAGTGGGATCAGTTTTATCTTTTTTTTTTTAGCAATATTGTTTGTGGAAGTAGTCATCTAGATTGTTGCTTTCATTTGTTAGGCTCCTCTCGAATGTGGAAATAATTATCTTAGCGCTGCACCTCGTACACCTGTTTTCTGTGGGTGTGTTTTACGAACGAAAAATTGCTGGAGATTGAAAACTGTTACTCCGTTTAGCTGGAGGTTCGTATCGAGACTTCTCTCCTGAATATTTTGAATTAAAAAAAAAATCCACAATAAAGACACCTACTTGGATCTATTTTTTCTTGTTCAGTTCTCATTATCTATTTAAAACTTAAACTAATATTGGAAATAAATTGGGCACTTGAGAGCCAAACGAATTCATAGGTACAACCAAAAACTGGTGAATAAGATCCTGGAGTAATAAGAAGGAGAGGATATACATACGTATTATATCATCAAGAAGGGTTATGCAATAAGAGAAGAGGTTAAGAATAGAGCTCGTTGAGGGCATCTTCGAAGATTCTTTAAGGTTTTTTTAGGCCTCAGTTTTGGGTGTAGTGTGGAACATTTAAGGGCAATAAATAGTTTTGAAAATTTAACATTTACATTAAATGTTTCTGTAGAATTATGTTTTTTTTTTCAGAATTTCTTCTTGATAATTTTTAACATTTAAATACACATCTTCAATCTACTGTATTAAGGATAAGGAGCTTTTAATGTGGTGGTATATTGATCGATTGAGCGAATTGCAAGGGGTGAGACAGAGAGAGAATATCATGAAAGGCTCAAAATGGTTTTTCAGAAATACTTTATTTCTCTATTTTTAGTGTTTTTTTTTTTTTGTAAGACCTCTAAGTAGTAAATAGCATCAAATAAAAGTGATTATCAAATATGCAGGCTATTTCGAAATTACGTGAGGGTCGAAGTTCCTCTCATGTCTGAGAGCTTTATTAATAATTCAGCTCAAAGTTGTATTTACGAATTTAGTGCAGTATTTTTTGCTACTTTTTTATTTTTTTTGGTTGATTAGAGATCAATATTCAGTGTGCTGTAACTGAGCTAACATTCTAGGTGTATAAAAAAAGGTCATAATTCTCACTTTGCCGTTTAAAATGACTTATTTATTAATATTACTGTTAATTTATGGATCATTTTCTGTATCTTGTTATCTGTGAGCAAAAAATGCGATGCCAACACCAAAATGGGAGTTATGAAGTATGTCAGCGTTGGTACAGGGAGCACAATAGATCGTAATGGTCAAAATGTACTATACTCTCGAAGAGGAACAGCATCTTCCCAAACCCAGTAAATAGTTGCGTTTTATAGCTTAACTCTTTTATGTACAATTATTTAATTGAAAGTTCTCGCGATCTTCTGGAAGTGCAAATTAAGGTTTTGAAATTGAAATTACTGTAACCGCTATTAAATAATTGCAATAATTATACCAATATTCGATACTGGGATATAGTGTAATGTTTTGGAAGGTGGATGGTTATTGAAGTTTCAGCAGTAGTAATATTTTGGAAGGTGGAAGGTTATTGAAGTTTCAGCAGTTGTAATATTTTGGAAGGTGGAAGGTTATTGAAGTTTCAGCAGTTGTAATATTTTGGAAGGTTATTCAAGTTTCAGCAGTTCCTAAAGTAGCGCTACTGTTGTCCGAAACGGTGAACTAGTAAAGTTTTAGTTACAAAACAAAATTTTCGTTTTTTCAGCAATCAAACAGCTAAGGTAGTAGACCTTTTATAGGATAACTATTTTTGCTAGAGAGATTAAACATGTCTGATGTTTTACCCGTAGATAGTTAGTCCAGGTGTATTTGTTGAGATGCCAAGCTTCTTCGAAAAAAAAAATAACGCTATCGCTGATCTGCTCCAATAAAGACCTAGCAGTAATTTTGTGGTTCCAACTGGGTTGTGTTTTGTAACAATTTTTTTTTTTCCAAAGATCAACAACAGTCTCTCTCTTAAAGACGCCTTAATTTTTTTGTTGTTACCTTAAAAATCATTACTAATATTGTTGTTATTAATTTCAGGTAGTTCAACATCAACCGGTTAAATATGAACTCTATCCTTTATCACCACTTTCAAGGCATAGGTTAAGTAAGTTTATCCTTTAATTACTTAGATATTTTTATAATTATCTAAATGTATTCTTATTTAATCTTATTTTAACACTAAACCTACCACGACCGGTCAATTGACTGTTTTTTAAATTTGATTTAAATTTTCTAATTACAGCGTCATCATACCGCCATTAAACTTCACGACTTTTCCTAAAATATGTGTACAATTGTTTTTTTAATAATCACTTCTTTTTCTAATAATTGATTTTTGAGAAAAATTTGTAGTCCGTCTTAACTACCGCGACCGGTCATTTGACCGGCTGAATATTTTCATTTTATTTACTTATTATTTAATTATTTAATATTTTATTTATTTATTTATTTAAACAGAATTCTCTCGAAAACCCAATTTGATAATGGATTTATCGGATTATTGTTTGCATGTGGTGCATATGAGGCGAAAAATGTACGATATTGCCCTTTTCTATGGAACAAAAATAGGGACGAGCATTCTTCTCAAACATTGTGAGCAGAAATTTATAGACGGAAGTTTTCGAGGTTTATTCGAGTGGATCAAAGAAATAATCGTTTACAAACCGATAAATTGGCTTTGATTTCTAAATTTTGGAACAAATTCGTAGAGAACAGTCAAAACTGTTCTAACCAAGAGCATATATCTCTTCCAAGGACATTTGTTCCCAACAAAGTCAAGATGCAGATTTACTCACTACATGCCAAATAAACCCGGACAAATTTGGTATCAAATCTTGGCTAGCGTTCGATGAAATAAAAGGCTTTCCATTTTTGGGAAAACGTGAAAGCAGAGAACCTATAGTTCCGCTTGGGGAGTTTGTCGCTCTGAAATTATCAGAAATGTATACAGCTCGTGGAAGAAATATAACCGTGGAAAATCTCGGAGATGGTCTCAACAAATAGTTTTCAATATCCTAGACTTAGCCCCGGAATAAATGCATGGATTTTGTATCAAAAACTACCGGAAGTGAAATTTCAAAGCAAAACTTTATGTTACCATTGCAAAAGCACGACAAATATTAGTACACGAACAAGTGGTCGGAAAATAGCCAAATAAGATACTGCAAAGGCAATAAGACTAAAAAATGCTGTCTAAAATGTAAAAAGGAAGTAAGCGGGAAATTTGCAATTGAGAATCCTATAATTATAAAAAATGAAGCAAAAAAGATTAAAACCTACGAGATTTATTTTTAAACAAAAGAAACTACGCTTTTTCATTGTTAAATAATTATTATCTTCATTCTAAAATAAGAAATTTAAGTAATTTTAAAGTCCGGTCATTTGACCGGTCACGGTAGGAATAGTTAGGCTTAAATGTCGGTAGGTTTAGTGTTAAAGAAGAAATGTTGTAATTTTGTTAAATTATCAAATTTTATAATTTGGTACGTCCTCAGAAAAAATTCTGTGCTCCTATCTGATTGCCTGATCCAGTTTTACTCAAAAATTAAAAAAAAATCGTGCAGGTTACAAATGTGTTATCTTGTTCAGGTTATATTTGGCTTACTGCAGCCATTAGTTCCGACATCAAGCTTTTGGGCACACTCATACCAGCAGGAAGTGCTACTTAACTGTATAGTTTTCCGTTTTTTTGGGTGGTCTCAATTTAACCCATGACTTGGCAGAATTTTTTTTTTTAATATCAAAATAATATTCATATATAAAGTGATGTTTGACAGCTCATCAGTCGTACCAACAGAAAAAAAGAAAATTAAACGTGCGTTCGAAAACTAAGAAATTACCTAAACATTCACATAAAAATATTAGGTTTGCGCTAAAAAATAATGGCACTAGATATTTTTTTAAAATTCTGATGTATCTCCACAGATACATTACCAAGAAAAGGGTTAAGATACAAATATTATGCTAAAATTTAATGTAGTTACGCGTGTGTGTGCTTAGACCAGATTTTCAGTTAAAAGATGTATGAATAATTTTTAAAAAAGATCATTGGAAGAGTCTAGAGAGTTTGGAGGATGTGGGGTGCATGACACTGACTGGACCAGCTTCCTGTGATAATCGTATCGCAAGGAAGATCAGTTTCCTGTTTCAAGGCAATGTTTTCTAAGATCTTGGTGAACATTGTGTGCTCATCTATTTCTTGTGTTGGGAA
Organism: Rhodnius prolixus; assembly: GCF_049639745.1. Taxonomy (NCBI): domain Eukaryota; kingdom Metazoa; phylum Arthropoda; class Insecta; order Hemiptera; family Reduviidae; genus Rhodnius; species Rhodnius prolixus. The sequence continues at coordinate 37,203,261 of NW_027411582.1, read as the reverse complement.
GAAAATTAAAATACCTCTCAAAACTGTCTTAAATATAATTTTCTTCTTTAAAAGCTTATTCAAATAAATGTTATTTATACAGTAAGTGTATAAAGAATAAGAAATTAAAAAGAAATCCTTTCAGCAGTAACGTACGATCGATAAGTTTCAGTTATTATTAAGATAGATCTTGACTTATGGAGCCGGATCTATGAATTTACGGGAAACCATCAAACATCTAGAGAATTTAATGCTTCAAATCTGAAGTCTAAAGCTATCTATTATTTCTCCAATTCAACTCTCCACAAATACCTCAGTAACCCCCGTTAGTTACCATTAATATAATTCTCACCACAATAACCTTGCAACATCCAAATCAAGGTTGCACCAAGTCCTTTCTTTGACCCACCCATCCAGACAGTTCTCCATGTCGCTCAAACCGAATTTAGCCTCACGACCTTCTAAACTGCTAGCTCTCCGGATACTTCTCTGTGCAGAGAGTGTTACTCTGACTTCTCTCAGCATCCATCGTTGATTGTTGCGCTGAGTCCTAGAGGAATTGTTGCATAATTATCACAATTTTATGATGTATATATTTTATTCTTACTTGCTGTAAGTACAATAATTAAAGTTTTATGTGTATATAAGAAGTTACAGTTAGGTTCAAGCGGAAGCAATCGAAATATAAAGATTAAGTTTTAAAGTTAAGAAATTTTCTTCACATACTCAAATTTTGTAAAAATACTTAATTTTTCGAACTCTGGGAATTTCAAAGCGGATATTTTCGGTAAAAACTAGTTCTTAAGATCGTATTAATACTTCACTTATCTCTCTTTATTACAGTTGTCCGGTAGGACAGTTGTATAAGAGTTGATCGCAAAAAAATGCATACTAAAATTAAATCAAGATAAGATTCTAATAGGGCAGCCCTTAAGGCCTACGCCACTGCGACCCCTTTGGATCTATTTTGGCTCCCCTCAATCTTAAGCTCACTCTCCAGACCCGTCCGCTTAATCAGATTCTTAATTCTGGAGAGCGACTCCTGGGTAAAGCTCTCAGGCCTTGGGTTTTCCTCCCCGAGAAGTAACATGCTTAGCCATATAAGCCCCTCACACTGACACTACACGAGCAGTGCCGTTTCCTCCTCCTTTTCCTGACAGAACCTACAAAGGCTATCATCTGCCAGGTGCCCATGCGATGCATGTGTTCTCTGTGCCTGTAGTGGCCCAGTTAATAGACCTACAATTATACTTATAGCCCCACGCAGCCTTGATGGATTAATTCTGCAGTCAGCCTTTGGCGAATAGCCCCCGTTATGAACTCCTTCGCCTGTCTCTGCTCTGTGGTGGCCAGCCACCACTCCTGAGACACCTAGTCTGCACCCTATAAGTTAATGGCCGCAGACTTAACACATTTCGAAACCCCAAAATATGGCTCCCGGGCCAACGAAGTGTCCCGCAGAGCCTTCCCTGGCCAATAAATCTGCCGCTTCGTTTCCCTTATGTCCCTGAATGACCAGGCACCCACACTAGAAATTTCCTTCATGGCACCCAGACAGCCCCATATACCACCCTTGAATTGACCTGGTAAGAACCGATAGCTCTCGCAGAGCCGCCTGCTGTCCGAGAAAATCCACGACCTTAGAATTAGTTATTCCTCGTCCGACAATCTCGGTAGCAAAAATTAAATCAAACGTTCAGCGTTATTATTACAACGAAAGAATGTCAAAAAGAAAAATTGTTTGTGAAACGTGTTTAAGCATAAAATAGTCTAGTCAAAAAGAATAATTTATTTAACATTCTACTAAATCAGTATATGCATTTCTTTTGACAAATAAAAAAGTCGATCTCACTAAAATGAAAATATAATTTTTGTCTCAACAGTTGTTATATTCAATTATCTTATCGTCAGTCTATGTGGTGGTGATAATGGTTGGTGATTTTTTAAAAATATTTTTTTCATGTTCGATAATATCGAAATTTATATTTGTGTTACTCCCACTAATGATAAATTCTTTTTAATTAATAATTCATATAGCAGTTAAGTAAATTATATAAATGATTTGAATTAATTTAGTATTGATAGCGCGTATAGTTTCGAATCGCAATTAAATGCACGCATCTTAAGCAGTTTTACATACAGCTTAGAGAGTGTATCAAATAATTCTGTGAACGTTACTCCTGCTGTTTAATAAAGACTTAAAATGAACTATTGTTCTACAAACTATAATAATGGGTGTATCATCGGTCATATAAGTAGATGCGTAAGTAAACTTTTATTGAAAGATGATAAAGCCTGTCCTGGAATCGCCTGTCCAAGCTGACGGCGATAATAAATTCGAAGAACATTCTTTCACGCCAACAATTGAATCTGTAATTAAAACTGTCCGGTAGGGCAGTGTTAAAATGAAAAAGGTTGAGCGTCAAAAACTGCATGCTAAAAGCCATATTGTTTTAAACATCTAACCTCGACAATTATGTTTCTTTCTCTGTAAAAGATAAACTTTTTTTTAAAAAAATGTAAGGCTAATTCCTTCGTTTATTAATATTCCGGAACATTAGAGATAACATAGATTTCGAGGAAACATTATCTCTTGTTGTGAACATTCATGTTTGTTTTTTTTTTTTTTCTACAAATATAATCATAGTTCTGTGAGTATATGTGGATTTTGCTCTTTTGGGCAAACATATCCACTCTTACAGCGGAGGCAAAATCATCGCTGCAAAATATCTATCAAAACCCTCAAGCCTATTCTAGATAATCTTAGCATAATTCCAGCTGTTCTGCTGAAGAGTTTCGAGCCCATAAAATTGTATACAGAGAGCGGTTTGTCTAACTAAAATCTAAAAATTTCTTCTTTGTTTTTTAATTTTCATTTCCTAATTTCTTCATTGTTGAAGTAATTAGATACTAAGGATTCCAAAATTGGCGAGGAATCGGTCAAATTAAAACAAAAAAACTCGTCTTTTTTGCCAAAATCAGAAGAAGACAATAAATTAGTCGAAACGTTGGCAAAAAGACGAGTTTTTTTTGTTTTAATTTGACCGATTCCTCGCCAATTTTGGAATCCTTAATTGAATAATTTACGGTCACGAAACCTATATGTTCGCAATTAGATTCCTCTCCTTTGTCTCACCTTAACTCCCATAGTCCGTTCTCTGCTTCAGCTCCATTAGTTTCTTTTCAATCAGTAGCCCTTCTCTAGATTTTCATAATATTAGATACTGCACCAGGCAGTTGCATATATTACCCTCTGGCGGATAGAGATCTGACGGAAAAGTGGTTCCATATTCAAATTTAAGAACTGCAACGAAAGCAGATTTCCTTGTCATGAATTATGCGCTCTCCGGGGGACACCTTGCAAAGCGAGCCGTTACAGTTAAAATTGAAGACAATCTAGTATGAAGGTCAATCAAGCTTCTTAATCTTGTAGCTTTGTTTTTTAATAACTAAAGATATTTCTAAAAACTCAATTCATTGTATAACACATCATTTTAATTCATTTTCTATTTTAGTTCTGCTTCTAAACACCGAGACCCAACCTTCTTCGATTATAAGATAGAAATAACTGAAACTTGCTGGACTATTTTCGTTAGAGAACAAAGAATTTATCAAAGAAATGTCGTACACTCCCATCCTCTACTTCTGCCTACTAAAGAAAACTTTTTAAGTTTTTGATAGATGCTAATGATGGCAAAATTGATTCGAGTCCTTCAGAGGGATTGCATTATCGATTTCTGCTTATGTTCTGGAAATTAAGGTCAAAGAGTGGGCTAATTATTGTAAATACATATCATTAATTAATATATTCACTTTATTTCAGGTATGGTGAAAAGGAAAGTATTGGTATTAGATTTAGATGAAACGTTGATACACTCACATCATGAACCCAACGCTAGACAGCTGAATAAAACAGCAACACCACCTGATTTTGTACTCAAGGTTGTGATAGAAAGAAATCCAGTTAGATTTTTCGTACATAAGAGGCCACATGTTGATTTCTTTCTTGATATTGTAAGTTGGACATTTTTCTTCTAAAAAAAATATAGTGTAGCGCAAAATTTAAACTATAAATACTAAACAAGACAATTTTATTTTCACCTTCAGGTATCCCAGTGGTATGAACTAGTTGTGTTCACGGCATCCATGGAGATCTATGGTGCAGGTGTTGCTGACAAGCTAGATAACAATAGAGGTATTCTGAAAAGAAGATATTACAGACAGCATTGTACTCCTGACTTAGGCACTTACACCAAAGACTTATCAGCAGTAACCGCCGATCTATCCAGTGTATTCATATTGGACAACTCACCTGGGGCATACAGGTCTTATCCTGGTTAGTGAGATTAACGTTTGACTTCCTTTTTTTTTTTTTCTTATTATTCCATATCTAGATCATTCATTTACATTTTATTTTCAATTTTCACAGATAACGCAATTCCAATAAAATCGTGGTTTGCGGATCCCATGGATACCGCATTGTTAAATCTTTTACCAGTACTGGATGCGCTAAGATTTACTCAAGATGTCAGGTCTGTGTTGAGCCGAAATTTGCATCTACATAAAATTTGGTAGCTACTTTATTATTTTGAGGTAAATCAAATATATGTTTTTTAAAATTCTAAATTAATATAGTTGAATATGTAATTTCTATTTATTAATAGGTATACATAAATAATTAAAATATCTTTTTCTACTTAAAATGTTCTTTGTTGGTGTATCTGTTTGCACTTTTTATTGCCAGCAAGACCTTACGAAGGCTTTTCTCTGACAGTTTACTCCTTCATTTTTTTGGCCTTCTTAGGACTATATCTTCAACTACCTGCTCTCTTTTTTTTTATCCTAGAGGAGACCATCACCTTGCTCTACTTCAGATCGTCCCTTTTAGCTGTGTGACACGCTGCCTAGTCCTTTTTTATACCTTAATAAAGCTTGCCCTTCACCGAAACCGGGTTTATTACCGCAATTATAACTTAAAAGCTTAGTGTACTATGATAATGTTCTTGAAGATAACTTTTATTTGAAGAACTTTCACCGAAAACTTCATTTTAACGTACTTAGGGGGAAAGCAGGCTGGTTACGCCTTCTTTTAAAGTAATCTCTGGGGGAGTTTTGGAAAGGCCTTCCCCAAACCAGACATTCTGGATGTGTGCAGGAATGAGGTGCCAAACCATCTGACCAATACATGCGTAATAAGATCTTGAGCTATAAAGCCATATAAGGAGTGTTCCATGATCAGATAAAAGTGCAAATTATGGAGTATCATAAGTTGTTTGGTTTTATATTATCAATTAAGAGTTTTGATGGATCCCTTTCAGTGTAGTAAAGAGTTTTTGGCTTTGGGGAAAATAAAATGTGAGTTGTTTTTAATAATTTGGAGAGTCCGTTGAAATTTTGAATCACAAATTCAAGACTCTCTCCTTAAATAATATTTTTGAGTAAATAATGAGTTTCTGAAATTACTGCTTCTTTGAAAGAAAATGTGAGTCCGGACTGAGATTCCCATTTGTATGTTTTTTTTCAGTTTACACGTTAGCATTGTCTAAAAAACTATTTAAATTTAAACCTGTCAAATGAAATTCCTGAAACACCACCTGGAAGTTATTTTTTTACTTTGCCTTAACCAGGTGGAAAGCTTAGTATTAATAAGAAAAACCTGAAATCAACAATAATCTTTTTTCCTCTTAGTTTGATTTTATAACTTCTGTTTACCGAATACTCAGGTTTTAAGAGGAATTCTTTTGATGCAAATTAATTTTTGTTTTTCTCTTCTATTAAGTGCTTCTATTTTCACGAATCTGTAAAAAAAAAAAAAAGAAAGAGATTTTTATGTATACATTCTATTTTTCAGAATGCCTCTCATAAATTACAACCATAATGCAGTTAGTTGATCTGTTAAAAGGATTGGACAGCGCTCAATCTATGGACTGATGTAAAAGTGAATAAAATATCTGGAAATTGAGACCCAAAAATATCACATTCACTATCATATATATTTTTTGTTTTTTAAAAAAAGTAACCTTTTCTCAGCTCTTTTGTGCACTAGTAAAAAAAAAAAACATTTTGTGTTACAAAATTGCGAAGTCATTTTTATTTATATTCTTTTACTAATATATTTGCAATGTCAAAAAATTAAGAAAAGGGAGAATCAAAAAATCGAAGTAATTAAAAAAAAATCAAAGCATATTCGTTTTGCTATTTTGGAGTCGGGTTTTCGTTGAATGAATGCAGATGTAAGAGGAAAAAGCTCTGATCGTGAGTAATTTTACTTTAAGCAATTGTGAATGTAAATGTAAATATTTGTTTGGAGTTTGACCAGTATATGCGATAGTTAAAAAAAGATTTTTCCTCGAGAATTCTCCAAAAAAAATCTGTGGAAAGTAATTTTATATAATTGTAAGTTCGTTAAAAAATGAAAGAATTATAAATTATAATTTTTTGGTACCCTCTATTTAAATTATCAGGTTTGTCCACAAAGTAATATGCAAAGTGAAGTGTGAATTTCAACTATTATAACTAGGTTCGAAACTTATAGTTTTTACTAATAAAGTTAAGAACCAAATTATACTAATTATTATACATATTTCTTTGTTTTTATGTTTTCTAGAAATACTCAAAGTGGATTAATTCACACAAAGTTTTGTGGGATTTAGTGTAGAGTTGCAAAGAATTTTCTGCATGCGCAATAATTTTCAGTGTTTGAACATTTTTGAAATGCTTAAAGAAAAATCAATTTCCGTGAGATCGGGGCGGCGGGGGGAATATGGTAGAAAAATTTAAAAAACTTTGTAGACAGAGTCTTGCATCTTTAAAGCGTTTTTTTTTTTAAAAAAAAATGCTTTTTTTAAGTTCTGTTAGGCTTGGAACAACAACCCGACTTGATGAACAGGCGCTGAAATGAAATTTTTTGGTGCAGCTCATTTCGATCATATTTCTCAGATTTTGACGGGTTTCAGAAAGCGGCTGATCCGCCCTTCCTTTGGAAGTATCAACTTACTTCTTTAACTCCAAATTCTGAGCAGTTCCTTACAAATTAGAGAATTCAAATTCTCTTTCCTTATTCTTCCTCCTCTTCTCTAAGTGCTCTTATTTTAATTAGAAGAAAAGATGCAAATTTCCTCTTGTTACAGATGGGTGATATCGTATCACCTGCGTTGTGACCAATTTGATGATGCGTATCATCACAACGTTACAAGATTCAAAGATGATACGGATGAAATATATGGGGCGATTTGTAGACTTGTATTGACACAGTTTCATTTAACAGTAAACAGAAATAGCCTCCGTGGGTGGATGTCGAAATCATATGCGAGCAGTGAATAGATTAGAAAAACCAGCTTATTAGTGTGGCAATGAATATGTAAAAAATTATCAAAAATGCACCAACCAATGTGATTTTGTGGTTTTATTTTTTATTTCAGAGAGTTTTGTATTCCATACCATATTTCATAGCTCTAAAAGCAAATACAAAATACAACCAAAAATGCAGTATAATACAAACTCGAAAAAAGAAAGTATATAGTGTGACGGGGTTACGCTAGAATGAGATCGATATGTGTAAGATGTTGTGATATTGATATGTAAAGGACAAAGAAGTACCCCGGACAAATCCTGTAACGTGGAACAACTGCATAACGGTTCTGAAGTGTAGCTTTCTAAGCAGCGTTTACTATAATCTTAAACTCTGATGAGCAACGGGTAATTCGATAAACCTATTTTGAAACAAATGATTTCATGGTTGAAAACCTTGCGACAACTTCTTATTGTAATCTTGAGAGCGGTACACCTTCGTTTTTTCTAAAAGAAGTTATTGTCATTCTCCAAAAAAATATGTCCCAATTATCCGCTCAACTGCAGGATTCTTGTCATCTCTGCGAAACTTGTTTTTACTGCAATTGCAGCACTATATATATTCATTAGCATTTCGGTGGCCACTACGATTATTATTCCTATGATTTTCGTATAGATCGAAAATGATGTGATGGCCCCCTATTTTTGAACTTGACTGAGAAAATTCACTCGTAACTTGCCATTTTTAGACTAGTTTCAACTTCTCTATAAATAAATACAATCTCTATTTGCACTTTGTGGACAACCAAAAATACAATTGATATTATTGTGTTTATATATACATATTTTTTTTATATTGGACACTTTTAAAAGAATCTAGTCCAAATCCATATTTGATTTCTGTGTTATTTCTAACATATGGGAGAAATCTAAAAATATAAACTTGTTTGGGGCATTTTTGAGCGCAGATTTAAAACGAAAAACAAAAAATTGATGTACAGCATCTTTTAATTTAAAAATAATGTGTACATAAAATTGTAAATTATTACTGAACATTATTTATTTTTTAAGCGAGCATGCGAAATGCCGTACTATGTTTTTCTTTGCTCTTTTTTTTTAAAATGCCAACGTTTTATTTATTGTTACTTTATTTTTGAATTTTGTTGTTTAATTGATGGTTTATAACTGGACCATTTTTAAGAGTTAGTGATTTTTTTTTTTTTTAAGCTGATTCATAATTAAAACCATATAAACAATTATTATTTGTTTAAATAAGGTATTCTTTTATATAACTCCCAAAAATGATTTAAAAAATAAAAATTGATAAAATGACAAAAATAAAAAGGAATTGTAACCTTTAAAACATTATTACGTCTGCAAAACATATCACAAGCAAATAGATCAATTCTTTGATTTAAATAATTATAATAAAAAAAGTTAGGAAAAAATTATTTAGTTGCGAATTGATTTTTTTTTTTTTTTTTTAATTTGTATAAAGTAGAATATAGTTGTCAAGCATGTAACCAATTTTTTTAAAATAAAACAGTTTAGGGTAAGAGTAAAAATTACAATTTAGTGTATAGGTTATGTACATAGGAAGGTTATATACGTCAAATGTCCTGCTAGGCAAATTGTAGCTTTTGGGCCTCAGTGTAAAATAAGGAAAATACAACATCTCAGCTTCGTTTTTGAAAGCTGGTAAGTGTAAAACATCGTTTTTTTTATTTTATTTTATTAATATACGTTTTTTTTTTTTTAAAAAAAATCTAATCTTTAAGATTTCGAAACAGTTATTTGTACTCATTACGATGAGTAACGTAAAATGGAAATTAGTTATTGATGCGTATTTGTTCGTTCACTTTTATAATAGCTGTATATAGACGAATTTTTTTAGAAGTTTTTACTAAAAAGAAAAAGTGTTTATTAGTTGGCTTATTATTTTTTTTGTATCAAAAATAGACAAAATAATCTTATTGAATAAAAAAAAGTCCTTGTAAGAAAGGAATATACGAATTTGAGACCTAGTGGGAGCCCCAATTATTGAAATTTTACACTGAAATTATTAAAAACTCAATAAAATGACCAATGTACTGGATTTATTTATTTATTTTTATTCCTCTTGCAATCGAAGATTGTTTCTTAATTTATTGTTAATAAATATTGAATCTTGATTACAGATTTAGTTTTGCTTTCTTTTGATTCCTTCTTAATTTTTTAGTAAAAGAATTAAAAATATTAGAAAGCTAGAAGTTTGATTAAGTTTAAAATAATTGTCCCTTTTACTTGTGGTGACATATGGTCTTTTAGATTGATCAAAGCACATAGGCCCATAGAATTCTAAACTAAAGATACAAAATTTGACCTTCATCAAAATCTTGGAAGTATCTTTAGCCATCTAGTAAAGAAATGAAAATTTCGTTATTGCATATTTTAATGCCTTCACTTATGGGTCATTTTCAATACTAAAAGGGTTCGGATACCAGTAGTATTAAATATTTCCTGTAGTATTAGTAGTATGAATGTACCACAGGATTCATCCCGGTTCTAGCGATCAGTCCTGTCACCCATGTTGACTCCGGAACCCAAATAAGGTCTGGACAGGGCAGCATTGTAGGCTAACAGTTCACGTCTTACCTTTACATGCTCTGCAGTTTCACGAATATTAAAATCCTCTCACTAGTCAAATCTTGTAACAAGAATCATTAATTTCTTGATGCTGAATGCAATTCTTTCGAGTAGTGGGATTGTTAAATAGCCAAATTAAGGGTTTATAATTTAATGTAGAAAACTTTTCAAAATTAACATTTAAAACTTGCATTTAAGTGTCAGTCTTAGAGTTTTAACAAATTTAAAGTTAGTGAATTTTTTTAATTATTTGATTTCTATAAATGGTCAACAACGTAATTCTTAATTATTTAAATACAAATTAAATCTTTAATAAACGATTCAATATACATATATTTTTTAATAATGTGCTTCTCGAAGGAAAATATCGTTTAAAACATTTGAAATTTCAAGAAAATGCTCCCCAATTTGGTTTATAATAAACCAAATATTTCAGTTAAATTTCTGCAGTATCTCAGGTGTTAAAAATAAAAGCGGGTCATTTTTTGGGCATGACCCCTTTCTTGTTGTTAGGGGAAAGGAGTTTTAAGTAAGAGTCGTGGTTCTGTTTCATCTTATTAGTTGGAAAAAGTAACCTCTTGGAACATTTTACATTATTTTTTGCTGTAAATTTAATAAACTAGCACTTTATTACTTCACTTTGAGTTTCAGTAGGCTAAAGACAGACAGACGGTTGTTTCAGTTGTAATGCATTACGATGCTGGAGATAATGTAAGGAAAACTCTTCTTTAGCGACAGTCCATCAGTCTGCCCTATCCAGCGACCTCCAGTAAGTAATGCCCTGATTAATACGGATACTCTGCTATTTAAAGCCTTCAAAAAGCCTACTAAAAACCCTATTGATCCACCGCAACTTGGAGCGTCCGACCATTTTGGAGTGCTCCCCTAATTTTCTTTCTTTACGGATTCCTCGCCACACAATTTCGCATTATACCGGAAAAGCAACCATTTGCATGGACTTCTCTCTTTTTGATCTCTCTCTCTCTCTCACCTACGGTGCCGAAGTAGGAATGTACCTTTTTAATATAAATAGCTCCTAAATCGTCCCGACAAGTGTGTACTTACTGTCGGACCTCACTGAAACAACTACTTCTAGCCAATATTTTGCATAATTTTTCAGCATTGTTTCCCCCATTCGTACAATCGTTTATATCCATCAATTTTTCGTACTTTCTGTTTGGAGATATATATATTTATAGACTGTTCAAATTTAACTGAAAACGCTGTTAAGCTCCTAGGCTCTCTGTGGTAATAGACACGAGAAAAGAATACGACATTGGTTTCTGATTTATCCACTTTTTAAATAAAATATTTTAAGAAGAAGAATTGAATAATAGCAATTACAATCTATTGTAAGTGTTAATATAATGTTAGACTATCTTTTCATACTGTAATAATTTATTGTAAAATATATGGTTATTTAGAATTTAAAAAAATAAGGATTGTTAAGAAGATAAAGGCAAAAAAGTAGATTATAAATTATTTGTTATAAAATGCCTAATTAAGATTTGGAAAAAAAATAAATAGTTTTTTTGAAGTGTGTTCATCAAAAGTTTTTTTAAATTGCTTTTTTATTTTAGTTTATTTATTGTTAATTTTCAATCAATTAATGGCTTCGTATTTTTTTAGATTAAATTTTAGACTAAATACAAAAGGAATAGGAAAAAAATTTTTTCCTTCTTCTAAATAAATCATTAAAAAAAGTTCAAGTTTACACTGAGTATTATAAATTGGAATTTATAGCCTTTCTTTTATGTGTATAACATTTTGATAAAAGTAATAATTGTGGGGACAAAAAAGAGAAAAGTATTCTTTCTTACTTACTTCACATTTTCTTGCATTTTTTTTTTCTCCTTTGTTTAAATTTAAAAGTATAAGATTTATAAGTAAAATATAAATTTAAAATTAAATAAAAAAAAAAAGATCTCTGTTCTTTATTAAAAACAAAAATACACTTTTGTCAACAACTGTATAGTACAAAGAGAAAAAAATATATAAATGATAAAAATAATAAATTTGTAAAAATCTAAAAAATATATATATTTGTGTTTTTAATATATATTTTTTTGTTTGAATGTAAAAAATAGTTACGAATATACTCGATAACTTGTTCGATTAATTTAAAACATTTTTTTTTTCTCTTTCAAAAAACGAGTAATAAATATTCCATGTAAGGAGTTGAAAAAAACTAAATCATAAACAATTATGATTAAAACCAAAAAAATAATTAATTGTTTTAACAGTTAATTTTGAATAAAATTAAAATTTAAAGCGGGGATGCCACTCAAAGAGCACATATCGATTTTATCGTAGTCTTTTTTTTCCCCTCCCCCTTCCTCTAGATCCTTAATTAGAAGTATTGCAAATTTTCCAAATCAAGTTAAGTTTTCATCGCGATATCATATTTTCGTGTATGAAGAAAAAAAAAAGAAAATATTTTTAGCGTATATCCGTCCGATACAATCATATGGTATCGTATATATAACCTATATTGGTGCTATAAACTAATGTAAACAAAATAGTCTTTTTAATTAAAAAAAAAACCAAAGATCTTCTCAACAATATACTGCTAGTAAATTTCGTTGTTTACACAATTTTGAAAGGAATAAAATAAAATTAACTATTGTTTGCATATAAATTAGTGATAAAAGTAATCAAGATCGATTGATGTCATTTCGACAGCTGGGAGTCGTAAGAAATTTATTAGGTTAGTCTCAATATTAGTAGAATGTTATTATAAAAAGTAATGGAAGGCATTCAACTAGAGATTAACTAAGAAATATTTTCGAATTCGACGCATTATTCCATAAGGTATTAGATCTACATTGCTGAGGAATCGAAGAGACTGGAAAAAACTGCTGAATACAACGAATACCTACAAATAATAGTAAATGTACAAAAGAGTCTCCCCTAGAAGCATTATGAGGTCATACTTTAAAATAAGATTTTTATCTACATAATTCGTGAAACGACTTGTTGTAAGTAACAGAGGATAGAATAAAGACAATTTCTTTTCAGTGTACTTAATATTCTAAAGTTTACAATGAAAATTATACTCTTGGTTTTTGCTTGAATGTTGAATTCTTCGAGGACAAAGAAAAAAAAACTAGTTGAAATTCATTGTTAAAAAGTTTTTGTACTATTTGCTAATCCTAACCGGTACTCATGCATGTATGACAATGCACATGGTAAAGAAGAAAATCAAGTTAATAGATTTAGTTAGTAGAATCCTCATTAAATTTTACTAATAAAATAATAAAAACTGGAAGATATCCGTATATTAGTGTGTACAAACTTTTAAAACTTGAAAGAAATCCATAGTGGTAGCTGCAGTTGTGGCAATCGTCATTCAAAACCCAACCAGGTATGATCGTGTAGGGTAATAATGATTTTTAAGCAGACCAAGAAACTGTTCGAGAAAAGAAGGTATAGGGAATAGAAAAAACTGAAATAGTTTAATCGGTAATTCCTTATATGTATTCTCTTTCTAACTAGTGATGGGCTATTTGAGCGGACTCGTTCCATTGGAACGAGTCCGATGGTGGAACGAGTTGATTCAAATCCCTATTTTTAAAAAAAGTGATTCCGCCCCGCCCCAAAAAATTTAGGCAAATAAAAATGAAAATGAGGCAGCAGAAGGTTTGGAACGATTAAACATAAGAACAAATGTCACGCAATTTATTATATTATTATATCATTAAATGTTAGCTTTCCCAGTTAATAACAAAACTATATTTCTTTAACACACATTGAGTACTATCCCTAATTTCCAATTGCTCTGATAAATATAAAATTAACAACGTAATACAAATATTAACACAAAAATAGGCTAGTCAAATATAAATTAAAGCAATGCAGTTTTGTCATTATCTAGCTTGACCACTAGAAGACTGGAGTTAACTTACTTCAAGAGTATTCAAGGTAGAGAAACGGAAATGGGTAGGAAATTATTCCATAAAAATTCTAACCCTTCAAAATTATAATTACTCATAATATTTATTAACTAAGAATTGAATATCAAGCTTTTAAAATATTATCTTATTGTTTTACAAAAAGAAAAAGGTGTGTGCTTAATCTTAAACTTAGCGCTGGACACTCTTACTCTCATCTTCATTGGCGTAAGCTTGAACGTGTACATGTCAGCTAGACGGTCAAAGTAAAACTGGGCCAAAATTTAGTATTACCTAACTGGTTTACTTAGTGTAGTATCCCTCCCACTCTATCACCTATTTCACAAACATTCATCGATTGAAAATATTTTTTAGTTAAATATTCGTTTCATTGGAATACAAAAAACATTATAACGCTTTCTTAAGATGATTTGAATTTTTAAAATTTGTTTTTGTCCATTACTCTTATAAAATACGAAGAATTTCAAATAAAATATAATATACAAACACAGAATGATCTAGTGTGCAGGTGGAGTCAGTCGTAGTTACCATGACAACGGAACCGTTAAACGACTCCGGCCCAGCTCTAGCATTTTCATTGGTTAAATCCACTGGAGTTGGTGGAGTCGAATCCGGAGTGATTTAAATCCTTTTGAAACCGGACTCGTTCCATTTTTTCGTTCACTGAATCTAGCCAATAGAAATTGCTGGAGCTGGAACCGGAGTTGTTTAACGGTTCCATTGCTATGGTAACGAGGACTGACTCCACCTGCATACTAGATCATTGTGTTTGTATATTATATTTTATTTGAAATTCTTCGTATTATATAAGAGTAATGGACAAAAACAAATTTTAAAAATTAAAATCATCTTAAGAAAGCGTTATAATGTTTTTTGTATTCAAATAAAACGAATATTTAACTAAAAATTATTTCCAATCGATGAATGTTTGTGAAATTGGTGATAGAGTGGGAGGGATACTGCAGTAAGTAAACCAATTAGGTAATACTAAATTTTGGCTCAGTGTTACTTTGACTGTCTCACGGTCATGTACACGGTTAAACTTACCCAATGAAGATAAGAATAAGAGTGTCCAGCGCTATGTTAAAGATTAAGCACACAGCTTTTTCTTTTCGTAAGATAATAAGATAATATTTTTAAAGCTTGATATACAAGTCCTAGTAAATAAATATTTCTTTATTTATGAGTAATTATCATTTTGCTTGAAGGGTTAGAATTTTTTTTATGGGAATAATTTCCTACCCATTTCCGTTTCTCTACCTTGGATCCTCTTGAAGCACGTTAACTCCAGTCTTCCAGTGGTCAAGCTAGATAATGACTAAACAGCATTGCTTTAATTTTTATAATTGACTAGTCTATTTTTATGTTAATTTTTGTGTTACGTTGTTAATTTTATATTTATCAGTGCAATTGGAAATTAGGGATAGTACTCAATGTGTGTTAAAGAAATATAGTTTTGTTATTAACTGGGAAAGCTAACATTTAATGATATTTTTTAATAAATTGCGTGACATTTTTACTAATGCATAGGGTAAGTACAGAGACCGGAATCGGTGAACGAGTTGTTGGAATCGATTCCAACCCTGGAACTGATTC
Organism: Rhodnius prolixus; assembly: GCF_049639745.1. Taxonomy (NCBI): domain Eukaryota; kingdom Metazoa; phylum Arthropoda; class Insecta; order Hemiptera; family Reduviidae; genus Rhodnius; species Rhodnius prolixus. The sequence continues at coordinate 37,187,860 of NW_027411582.1, read as the reverse complement.
AAATCCAACGAGTCCAAAGACGGACTCGTTCTGCCCATCACTATTTCTAACACACTGTGTGTTTATTGTAGGTTAAACATCTCTAAAAAGGGTTACTTAAGGTTATCTATCTACAAGTCGTCTCTTGAGGGTGGGGTCCCTACAATCTTTTTACGTACTTTTTCCATCTAATTAGGCGATTTATTTAAACTGGTTTCAGCACTTTTGAGATATTCTTTCGAAGTGTTTTTTTTTTTTTTATAAGAAGTTGAACACAGATATTTTTGCAGTATGAAACATCTGGCGCTTAGAATCTCTGAGGAGCTACGCTGAATGCTCATACCAACTTGAATGCTGTATTGTGCATTATACAAACCTTTTTTGTTTGTTCTTTTATCTCATTACCCAAAATGGTAAGTTAGTTCAAATATTCGCCACGAGGTAGCACTAAACATCCATATATCTATACACCTGTAAAAACAGTTTTTCTTCAGTACGATTTCAGCAATGCCGGAGGGTAGGTCGTTTTGTCGCTCGTCTCTCCAAACAAACCTAATCTAGTGCGACATCTCTATCATCATACTTGAATGTATCACACAAAATGTATGCGCCTGTCTAGTCTAACATCTTTTTCAATCATTTTATCGAAGTAACCCCACCGTTGGTTAAATTTTTAAAAAGCGTTGGAAAAAATCCCCATTTTTGAGCTTCTATTGATCCAAGAAAAGATGTTTGCCAAAAATGGTCTGTAAACTTCACTTAGTTATATAGCCTGGATATACTTTCGCACACTCGACAAGGAAGATTCTTTTTTTGTCATTATTCTCTAAAAGAAAACAATTTATTTCAGCTCACTTCCGGTATCATTAATTAACACTTACCTAATACCATCTAATTGCCATAATGACTTTTTTATAAAACACACACAGAAAGTGTAATTAAAATAAACAAAGAAAATTATTAACTAATCAACTTTAGTTCATGCTGCCTCTCCCAGGAAGCGCTACAAACACAGTTTTTACTTGCATTTTTCAAAAACCATCTCTTTTTATCTCAATACCCAAAATAGTTAGTTCAAATATTCGCCACGAGATAGCACTAAACATCCATATATTTATATACCTGTAAAAACTGTTTCCCTTCAGTACGATTTCAGTAATGTACGAGGGTAGTTCGCTTTGTCGCTCGTCTCTCCAAACTAATCTAGTGCGACATCTTTAACATCAAACTTGAAGGTATCACACACAATGTATGCGTCTAACATCGTTTTCATATATTGTATCGAAGTAACCATTAAATATATATATACCACAATTTCAATTTGTGGTAACTTTTGCTCAAAAATTTAAATACTAGATATCGTTCGACAATTATCAACAGTAAACTATCGATTTATTCAGCCAGATTACATTGTTCAAGTTATTTAATAAAGGTAATAATTACTGCATTAATTTATTTTTTACCTTAACACATACACAATTAGGACGAAGTCTCCAAAAAAAAAAAAAGGACATTTATTTATATTTAAGAGTTTTAGATAGAAATTCTTTTAATGAAAATTGATTGATTAGTCGATGCAGAAGCTCAGAAGATGAAATTACCGATTATAGTGAACCCTACCATATATTGAAGTTATTTAGAATTTATTAATAACTCAGATGCACGAAGGAAATTTATTAACTAGTTTATTTGTAGTAGAATATTAATACAAATTCGTATAAAATTAATAATAAAAGCCAAGAAGCTTTGTTTCAGTGTTTCATAATATGTTTTATATCTTCATTTTACATGAATTTTTTCGTAAACCTTAAGTAATACTGCAAGATTTTATCCGTCACAGCAAGTAAGATTATTGATTCTATGATCGGTTTCAGATTTTAATCATGTTTACTGTACCCTACTGTATCCCTGAGTAGCAAGACTCAAGTGTAGTGTCAAACTGAAACATAGTTGTATGTTGAATTCTAAACAAGAAACTAAGCATCCTAGGAATGATAAATGAAAGTCAGTGATATTATCCAGCACTGCAGACCAAACCACATGTTTCTCAAGACGTATCGTAAAGTTTTAGTTAAATTGAAGAAATAGAGATAGCAACATGCTTTGATTATTACTGTACACAATATAAGAAAATATTTAAAAAAAAAATTAGAATTACATACCTTGACAACAGGACTGAATTAAGTAAGTAATAGGAATAACCTGGAATCCTCTTCTAAAAAATGTATAAATCGTCTTTTTTGATTAGATCCTGCGGAAGGATGGGAATACCCAGGAAGATGTAAGAAAAGACAAGAAATTGATGAGGTCAAATGGTAAATGGACAATTACTTTATAAGCTTATTTATCAATATTTTCTTTTATCTTACAAATTTTTATTAAATTTTATTTCCATTTTTCCTCAATTCTGTTTGTATTTATATATATTTAAAAAATATAAATTTTCTAAATTTAAAAAAAATAGTTTTTTTTGTTTTTTAAATCGTTTTCCCTTTTTCTTTTATGTTTTTAAAATTCACACTCTTAACGCTTCCTCTTCATCTTGTAATTTTTTTATGTCAGTTTTGTTCATAAAATAATAACTGGGTTGTCGTCCTTTCTGTAAATTAACCAAAATAATTTTTTGATACTTTACTCGAGAAGAAATGTATTTCTTTGTTTTAAAAAAAATCACTTACCAAATCTTTTAAAACTCTTTGCGCACCAGCAGCTATTAAAATTCTGCTAAGAGGTTCTACTTTTTCTACACCCATTGCGTAATGTAATGGAGTACGCATTAACTGTTAATCAATCAAAATAGAAAGAATTATTAAAGGTATATTTTTCTTTTAATTTGCATGAAAATTGAAAGCTTTGATCCAAATCACTGTAATGTCTTTTTTTTTCCCAGCATCTTTAAAAGACCACAAGTTATAATAGTGAACTAATAATACATTGCTTGAGAATACTGATGCATTAAAAAGATATGAAATGCAATTAATTTAACTTATTATCCTAATAGTTTTCTAAAAATCGATCCAGCTGAATCAAGTAAAAACCATGTTACGATAAAAAAATTTCCATGAAAAGTATATAGTTTTAGTTGAAGGAGTAACAATTATGTTTTCACGTTTTCTTGTTATAATTTATGATGACTATTGGCGTGTTCAGAAAGTATCTTTGATTAGTTGTAATCAGGGCCGGATTTAGATGAAAAGAGGCCCTAGGCTATTCCACTTATGGAGGCCCTTTCACCTCCCATTTTTGAGTTTGTAAATTGCATGAGAGATAATAAAATACATCACTAAAACAAGTGTTTTAGTGTCCACTGTTTTTAGAATAGTGTAATTTTAATTTTGCTAACAATTTGAATGTAGGCCCCTCTTGATCTTGAGGCCCTAGGCTGAAGCCTAGTTAGCCTATAGGAAAATCCGGCCCTGGTTGTAATAATAGCTATTTTTACGCTTAAATGTGAGTAATTTCGAAGAATAATAAAATCTGGATAACAAAACTCCGATACCAAGATTCCGATGCATTTAGTTGAAAAATTTATTAACTACAGAAGAAAAGCACTTCACAAATTAAAAATTTCATTAATTTCTTGTACGCATCTGGCATGATTAGTCAACTAATATAATGAAATCTCTTTTCTGCTTTATTAATAATACGAGTATTTTTTTAAAATTTAATCTATCTTTTAAAAGAGAAACCAAAATATCGTAACTATGAAGGGTTGAAAGGTTAGGTTTCTAATGGCTTCAACCATGTAAGGCCCATCTTCCTGTTTTAAAAATATCCTGAAAAGTGATAGGGGAATCTTTCGAAATGGCCGAGAAAAAAATTAATTAGAACTATGTGCATGACGTTCAGATAATTTGAGTACACATGTTTTTCGATACAACATTCTGTGAATGTTAACAAAATATTGGAAAAACAAAATTACATTATCTCCAACACGTAGCGTGGCAGGATATTTTTTCGCAATGTGCTCAACAATGTTTTCATTTTGAGTCAATACAGCCACATGCAAGGCACATCTACCCTGTTGATTTTTAGCCGTGGCCAATCGTCTGGGACACTCGCTTCCTCTTAACGCTTCTACAGATTCCTGCCAGCTACCAAATCTAATAGCTCGATGAAGTTTTTCTCTTCTTTCCTGTAACAAATGAAAAATAATTAATATGCGATATTTACGCTAAAATATTGGAACATTTTGAGTTATTATTTTGGTTAGCTCAAAATAAGTTGACGATTGTCTTCAATTGTTGGAATTAAACGGCAGAATTTATGGAAAGACCATTAAGATTGTATGAGTTCCAGAAACCGCAGAACAAAAACCTCAAATTTCCTTCTTAAACTGCCCAGAATGCCTTTCCAATGGTTGGCTATCCAATCATTGGCTACCTATCACAAGAATTCATCATTTATCATCATAAGTCACTATCCTCTTCAGGTAAAGTCGTGATAGTTTGAGAGAAACTGCCAAGAACTCCAAGCTTCTATCTGCAATTTTCACTCCACTATCCAATTCTCTTATGGGATGACTTCAGTCTTTCTAATTCTTCAGGATCGTATTCCTGTATTCCTTTCATAAAATTATTAAATTTTTAGAAAATTTACCAGAGAGCATAAAAAGTATAGTCGAATGGGAGCTAAGTCGATTTTATAATAGCTTTGAAGCTAAGTACATTCAATTTCAAATAAAGCATGCTAAGCAATATACAATGCGTTTTTATCTTGATCAAAATGTATACATCGTAATAGTTTTCTAAAAATGCTCAGAATTAAGCTGCGTAACTGTTTAAAAGTAATATAATAAGTAGAAACATTCTATTAAGTCTATAATATTGATATAATATATAATTTTCGTAAACATCAGTCGGTGGAGATCTTTAGTTAGGAAAACGATCAATTCATTTACACACATTTTTTCTGTTTTATTAATAAAACAAATTAAACATTGCTTAATCACCCCATTCAAATTAGACATTTAATTCGTCCATTAAGGGATAAGTGAAAAAATAAGATACCTCGAATGCCGAGATTCCTTGTAAAACTTTAAGCGTAGATTCATTATCTCTTTCGCTGACGATATCGAAAATGTTTTTATCATCATCTTCAGCATCAAGAATATGATCATAGCCTTCAACCATCAAATCTTTCAATTTCTCATCTTCACCTGTTAAATAAAAATAAAATCTATTTAAATCTAAATGCTTTTAAAGAATTGAAAAACTTGAAAAATTTATTACGGGTACTTCTGGCACATGAATAGCCTTTCTTCAAGAGGACTGTTTCAGTAGAATGTATGGTATTATTTATTTATTTTTAAGGGGCAGTTTCAACATCTGAGATCATTTGCTACCGGAACTTTTTCCGGTACACTGTCGGTCTCCAGACCGAAATGAATATGATTTTAAATTTCGACTTTGAATAAAACGTAAAGGTTAGAAATATGAAAGTTGCGTAATATTATATGAGCGTTCATTTTTCCATTTCTAGGGCAACTTTTGAGTATAACTCTAACTTATGTATGACTATTCAACGACAATATTCTTATCAGTGTAAAAATAAACTAGCACAACAAATTTCTTCATATAAATCCTTACACGGCTAGACAGATTTAGCCTGATGAATAAGTGCATACATTTTGAGGGAGTAAACTTTGATCTGTGCAGAATCTAGGCTAATTTTTTATAATTTCCATCTATAGAAGTGATCAGACACTTGATTTCTTTTAGTGCCGGCCCAAAGTTTTCTTCGGATTAGCCTCAAGGATCCAGAAGAACTGGGAATACCCCACAGCAGGGTTTTGAATTTAATTTAAATTGAAATTTCGAATTAATTTAAATATGTTTACCTCTTGCAGCTAATGACACCACATACTTGTCAATACTCTTCACATTATCTTGTATGTCCAATTGATTAGCTACATCCCTAGGCGTTCTATATAGCGCATCCCTAAGGCCAACATTTCCATCCATTTCTTGTAGCAACTGGAACATGGCATTACGACCATGAGCTCTAGCAGCTGCAAAATGTAACATACTCTGGCCATGTTCATCCTGAAAACAACCATGATCATACTAAAACAAAAGTAGCCTGCGACAACCCGATCGTTAAAAAGACAAGTGCTTTAAAATTGCATATATTTTTTTTTTTTTTGTTTTATCTCACTGAAGCTTCGCTGTGCATTATTTGAGCCAAGCACTGAACTTAAAAATGATGATTACTACTCGACAAATAATCCAAATAGATTCTATTTGAGAAAAAGAAACTCTACGCAGCCCTTCTAGCATTAATCTGGACATAAGGAATTAAAACTTACGATATTGCTAAGCGCTCCAATCTCGACCGCATAATACAATCCTTCCAATCGAAAATCCTACGCACTACCAACAATGCACCTTAACGTTAGCAATCACAAACTATTCAAACTGACCTGAACATCTCTTTTGTTCTTGATCTAGTTAAATCTCGTTCCAAATTTCATTCCAAACTCGCCCAAGACTTCATCAACCCTCATAAGCAGCAATCTTTAGCAAACTACTTTCCACTTGAATTCTTCTCGAAATCTTAAACACCCGATGTCTTGCGTAGAGAAAAGGGAATCCTTCGTAGTCCCTTCGCCACCAGTATCCTGAATGATCACACTCATGATGGCCATCGTTGGATAAGCTCATTTAATTTATTTTGTTAATGTATTATATATTTACTTGTTACGAGATGTAAATTGAAAAAGGAAAGTAAACAAAATGATGATGCGGATGATGTGTTTCCACTAAGTAATTCACTACGAAACACAATACGAAATTTTGTGGATCTGCCCTTCTTAGGGCTAAATATGCTTACGAAAATAGATTAAAGAACAAAGTTGGGACTAAAATTCATTTCTGATCGGCTTTTGTGTAAATAGCTAGTCTTCATTTATAATTTTTTTGTTCGCTAGTTCATCCCGCTTGATTTTTAGCACAGAATAACTTGTTCCGGCCATTTTGTATGTGCCAATAATTTCAAAGAGGACATTCTTTGCTAGCTTTATGTCCTGATGCATACATGTGGTAGCTCTGAGGTAATCATAACAGACTTTAACATGTAGCACAGAATTTAAAACGTGAAATGTTTAAGAGTGTGTAGTATGTTCTAGGAACATAGCAACCCACGTTTTTCTTATCATTAGGTATTAGCTAAAGATTCACTGACTTCTTCATACTTGGGAGCTTACGTTGTTCACGATCCTGTAGGCTATTTCACGTTTTTATTTTTATCCTTTTGTTTTCTTTTGTAAAAAGTTTTTTACCTTCTACGAATCAATTTTTTAAGTCAAAGTTGCGAAAAAATTATTTTAGTTACTACGTAGTACTACTCGCCTATTCCTAGACAAATATAACTTCTTTATGAAAATCTCCCAAATGTTTTTATCTAAAACACAAAATACTGATTCGACAAGCTGATTTAAACTAAACTATTTTAATCTTGAATTGTTACTTTCATTTTAATTAACGTATTTCAAGAAATTACTTCTACTTCTATACTGTAGCCTTTCTTCTATTATATTGTTTTTCTTTAATTTACTCATGTTAGAACTAGACCCTACATCACCATCCGACTTATTTGTGACATATCCTAGTATTGCGAAGACAAGGTGATAGAAGGATAAATACTAGAAGATGATAAAAAGATGAGAAAAAAAAGAAGTGCATTCACAATTTGAAGAATGTTGCAAATCGACAACGGTACAAACATTCAGACAAGGATGAGACATGGACAAAAGCGTACATTGATAAAAATAAATAAATGAAAGAAAGAACAAGAAGTTATACTCACCCGATTCACTGTTTTAAAAACAGGTTCATCAACGGTAATATCTGATCCGGTATCGTCTTCTTCATTGATATTCTCCTGCTCTTCATCGCCTTCTTGCAGGGACTCTTCATTTTCATTCACGTCCAAAGGTGGCGTTTGTGGTGGCACATCCTGACTGTCTTGCAGCTCTCCCGTTCCTTCGGTCTTCACTCTCAATTCTTCAGCACAGCTTATACTCCGTCTCTGCTAAATAGATTATTGATAATGAAGAAATAACTTTTACTAAAATTTACTAAAGAAACTCCAAGAGAAGAATGAACAAGAAAAAAAATTTCTTCGGAAATGTTTTCGAAAGATAACTCCTAAAAAAGAAAAGTGCAGATAATGCGATTTCTTGGGACAGTAAACATGTCCACATTAAAAATCAAAAAGTCTTAGCCTGGGATTCATACCTAGACGGCATAATGATGGTGGTACAGTCACAATCAAGAACTAACTCTTTAATGAAATCTATTGTTTCAAGTGGTTATAAAAAAATATTTAAAAACTTTGCAGAAACCAATTTAGTGGTTACTGTAATGTGTCTGGATAAAGATGAACACCAAAGCAAGAACAAGCTGCTGACCATATAGTAAATACGTACAGCTCGAAACATAAACACACAAATGTTCGAACAAAAGACAAGTTGTTAATGAATCTGACATTTTCTCTTGTCTAAAATTCTACATTATTGTATCGATTAAAACTGAAGCAGACATCACAAGATAAAAAAACAAATTTTCGTGAAGATCTTACAACTTAAAGAAGAGCCAAAATCTCCAGCCCCTCGGAAAAGCTTTGTTAAATGCAATTCAAAATATGTTGTGAAAATTCACATAACTACCTCTAACAGCTGTTTACGTATACATTATATGTTATACACGTTAAAGCAGTTATTTTCTAAAAACAAAAAACTCACAAAGTCCTATTCAGTAAAGTGAAATTATCGGTCAGTACTTTTTGAAAATTAGTAATTCTAGGTATACATGTAATTATTATTAATACTTAGTTGGTATCAAGTTTATTCATAACAATGAAATGACACTTTAGAGAGAACGTGTAGAATATAGGTTGAAATCAGACGACAGGAGCCTGCCTATTATCTGACCCAAAAAAAAAAAGCTACCTAGGCATCTTTGCAGCTAGTAATAGAACACAAATTCAAGACCTCTTATTTCTTGCTTTCAAAATTCAATTGGTACCATTTCTTTTAAACTTTCGATACTATAAATTAGGATTTAGACGATGGAACCATAAAGTACTACGCAAAAACATTAGAAATTACTGTATATGAAACAATTTTTTCAGCGAAAGATTTAAAGGTAGTATATGTTATTTTTACAGAATTCTACGTTGACAGCACTGAATTCTGGTATATCCATAACTAGAGATAGTTGACGAAAATGACTTCCTTCAACGAATTTGTCTGTTCGACGTGCGGTTTAAAAATTATCAAACTTTACAACACAAGCTTGTGATCATTGAATTTGACTGAGGTAAGAAATGTTTTCCTAGTTTGGCCAAATCGTACATTAATTGAGGAAAACAAAATCCCAAAATACGGACATTTCTCTTATAAATAACACTTAAATTCAACTATGTTTCGTCACAATGGTGAAACGAATTACTTTACGAACCTTTCCAACATCTTCTTGACCATCGTAAGATAGCAGGTAATTAGCTAAATGTACCACTGGATTTTTCGGCCTCAACTGTGCAACTTCTGTCAATCCTTTAATTAATGGCTCGCCCAATGCTAGAATTGTATTTAAAAATGTGTGAATAACAAACCGAACAAAGGTCACAGAAAGCTTAAAATTGACCGTCATTTACTTACAATCGGCTAAATATTGTCCCTCTTCAGGGTTGAAAATTGGATAACCTTCACGAACAAGTTCTGCACCTAAATGTAGAATAGCTTTGAGTCAAGATTACTGTTTTTAAAAAAATAATACTGGTAAATGTTTATATTTTAGATTAATTACAGTAGATTAGTTAATTTATAAGTTGAAATTCCTCGTCTGAAATTTCAACGTTGTAGTATCACATCGATCGCCAATGAAATATTTAATAACTACTCAAAGATGTAAGCTTTACCAATAAAGTAGTCCAAACTACTAAATTATTCATGCTTTTGTTTTGTCCTTGACACATTATTTTACATTTTCTTTCTTAAAAAAATTCAATTATTCTTCACACAAGCTCTAATACCGCCATTTTGCTGGCACTGAACACTTGATCGATGTAAACATTAGGATTTCTGATTTTAATTATAATTACTTCTATGTGAAATAATTTGTAATCAACTGTACAATATCTTTTAAAATGCATTTTTTTAAGCAAATAGTAAAGAAAGCTAAATTAATTATTTTAAATAAATTTTAAATCATTGAATCTGAAATGGTGAAATTGGTTTCAATGTTTAACTGGACTTGGTTTAAACAAATAATAATTTAATGTTTCAATCAGAAATATGTTTCTTAACGAGATTTTTATTTGGGGGGGGGGAATTATGGCAGTTCCTTTTGGTTTCTTGACTTCGATCTTTACAAGTTCCAAACTCATTCAAAAAAAAAAAAACTCTCGAAATGCGGATTGATGCACATAAGAATTTGAAGTTTCTTAAGCATACTTTACTGGTCTTATTAAAAAAATAGTGTATTTCAATACAAACAGACTGTATTCAATTGAATGAAGATACACCCAAGTTCTAGAATTAATGATTGCTTTGCTTGTAAGAGAAACGCAGGCCAATCCTGGTGATTACCTTAGCGATTGCCTTAGCTAACTGCTAAATCTAAAATGTCCAGGATCACACCTAAATGTAGTTGTTTGTAAGCCAAATGAAGGTGTCTATAAAGTGTATAGTACCTAAAAAATTTATAAGGAAGTGATGATGATGATGAGCTAGAATTTTTCTGTTACAAGCATCAATAATCTCTGCAACATCCTTTGTGTGTTTTACGCATAGCCTAAAAGATGACCACGTATAAATCTCGTCTTCATTGCTAGGCTGGGTTACTCATAACGCCAATGATCCAGAAGCTACACGGAATACGAAGACTTTTTTCAAAGTAAAAAAAAAAAAAGTAATCGCCTATTTTTTTCAGGCGGGGCTTAACGTCCAACTACCATTCACTAGGTGTCGTGGACGGAGGCGAATAGCAAACGTACTTGACTATTTCTCATTTAACCATTAAATAAAATCCAAGCCCAAGACCGGGAATCGAACCCAGTACCACAATGCATATGCAGGTCTCGACTTTTTTCAAAGAGAACTGTCATATTTTCTCTGGTATGAGAAAGAGCTACATATCCTAGCAACTTTCGAGGATTTTTCCATCATCCATGGGTTTCAACTTTGTTGGCATCATCCTTGTACAAGAGGAAGCCTCTTCTGCCCAGTTCAAGGAGATTAAGATTTAAGTTTTGGACAGAAGAAACCATACTTGTTAATAAGTTCCTCTTGGAACTCTTCTAAGTCCTAAAATAAACCCAGCTCTCCAGTTCTTTTACTAAACTTTAATATCTAACAAATAAATACAATTATTACACAAAATAAATTTATAAATCAGCATTTTTTTTTAATTGTAAAGCTTGCTTTTTTGTGGCATTTAAAAGAAGGGAATCAAAATAAAAGCAAATTCCAAAGCAAATCACATTAAGTAAAAACATACAGAATTTTTGTGCTCACACGATTCAAATAAGTTTTTCTTTTTCTATATTTTTCTTCAAAGTGCTCCATAAACAACGACACTCACAAAAGAAAATTACTTACAGATTTCCAGTTAATCTATATTTTGCAGTTTTATTTTTTTTTTTTGGGAGTGTCAAATGAAAAACTAAAATTTCCTTTATATTGTTTTCACGTTAAATGAAAACTATTTAAAATTTACTTTATTCTAAAATCAATATTGCTACATAATTATCACAAGCTGATTTTATGTTGATATAAATAGTTGAAGTGCAATTATAAGTTCTTTTATAAACAATATTTGATAGGATAAAAATCTTAATAGTTGTAAATAAATTTTTTGACGATCAAACCCTAATATAAAATTACAATGTTTAAGAGAAAAAATTAAAAATAATTTGCCGTCTAAACTATTTAACAGAGTGCTTCAAATTTAAGATATAATAAAAATACTTGTCTATAAAAAAAATCAATTAGTAAGTAAAATTTGTACAAAAGTTACTTTTTTTTGATTAATTAGTGTTTTGATTCGAATTAAATTTATAAGAAAAGTCTGTGCGCTTTCCGGTGACTAGAACCAATTGGAATTTGAAGGAAAATGGTAATGTTACTAGAATGGCTGCTACTGTCCACTGTCCAGGTCTACAATATGAAATTTTACATACATGTGGGTGGGAAAAGTAACAGAATTTTGTAAAGTTTAATGTGACTGACATAAACTAATAAAAACTAGTTTGTTTTTTGAGGGCCAATTCTGGTATTAATTTTCAAAATCTATTCATAATGAATGAAATGTCAAAAGGAAAACAATGCAAAACAAATCAAATCTAATCTAGGATTTTTGGGCTTACAAAAGTTTTTCGAATATCCTTTTTTTTTTCTTTTTGGCGTTTATTTTTGCTACAATCAGCGCGTTGGCGCTATAAGTAACAGTGATAACAGAACTATGAATTACAGAGGTATACGAGTGGAGAAGTTACCGCAGTGGTAACCACTCCAAAAACATTAGGCTATTAGTCCACTCTCTTCACTTGAGAGGAGATCACGAGGCAACACTGTCTTTTAAGACGTCTTGACCCCGGGTTGTCAGGAAGAGTTCTAGAAGCAGAGATTTTGTGAGCTAGAGGATTTATATGAGATTGCAAGGTTGAAGTGGAGCGCATCTTTTGACCAAACCATCAAATATTTTCAATGATTCAAATAATAAGCTATTTCCAAAGTAAGAGCAACTTTCTTTTTTTTCAAATCGATCTTTATCAAATCGATAAATTGATAAGCACACAAATTTGAAAATATTTGATTTTAGTTACTGAGGGGAATTCGAAGTTCCTTGTTCTTCCCAGTTGCAAATTTTTGATAATTATAATCCTTATTATCTACTATTCTTCTGGACAAGAATTTTTATACCTGATGCTAGGACCATTATATAGCTGCTCTTATAATAAAAATATTTAAAACGAACAGACTTTTTTTTTATTAATCTAAGACTTTCCACTTTTCTTTGGTTGTACCTGAACAAAATTTATCTTCTTGAAGCATTCTTGCACTTTTATAGCCAAAAATAAATAGCAATTTTGATTATTACTCATTGAGCATACAGATATACACGATAAATTGTGATTTTAAGTAATTTAAGTAAATTCTTCTAACCACCAATAAAATATTAGTAAAATATTAAAAGTGCTGCAATTGGTGTAACATATAAAAATATTAATTGTTGATTTAATAATTATAAAAGCTACAGTTAAATCTTTATTGCATCTAAGATGGAGTTCATTAGAACTCAAAGACTCTTCCAGTCAGTTGGCCAATCTCAGTTTACTGCTTCGCTTTCTCAGAAAGTTTTTAATAATGTTTGGTATATGAGTGACTGAAGATTTCATGGACTTTTTCTCAGCCTCGATAATACTATTAACAGCCTTAATGAACTGTTTAAAGCTATCGATTTCTGTAATACCTAGGCATACTTTATTAGTAATCTTAAACAAGGATGGTGTGTTCGTTGTAATTAAAACTATATTACTATCTACACACAATTGTCTTAAAGATGGTAAATCTTGTGCCAAATGTGGCAGGCTGAGTATTAAATAAAATTTCAGAGTATTGCCCACAGTTTTTGGATCAGTAGTGAGTAGACCTAGTTTTTGATCACGTACCGGTTGGATACGTTCTTCTAGTAAGGTAATAATATCGGCGGCTGATTTATAAGCTACGCCGATACAACCGCGTTTATCGTTTGGCGTTGTGCACATCAATTTCAAATGTTCTCTAATGTTTATCCATCCAGTGACGTCTCCCATTGAACTTATAAATACACCACGTCCGTATGGCCAGTTCGCTGAATCGCCATCTCTAACTTCATCAGGTAGGAGCTGTGCTTCTTCCAGATCTGTATAAACTTCCTTATTGTCAACAAGTTCACCAAGACTATAATATATGCCTGTATTCTCACCCATATAATCAATCACTACATTCTCTTTGTTTAGTTTATAATAACCGGTCAGTATTGTTGTCAATACTACTTCAACTTTTTCTAAATCAGAAAGTTTCAAATTCTTAGCAAATGAGACAGGTGTCAAGTTCCTGGATATTTCAATTATACAACTCTTTATTATAAAACCAGTTGGATCTAAATTCATTGTTAGAAAATACTCAGGAGTTTCATTTCCATAGAAATCCACATTAGGCTGTTCGACAATCACATCGAGCCCGTTAATACTATTAATGATTGGTATTATAAGATCTTCAAATACCCGAATACTTTCATAGTCTGGTATTGTGATGCCGATAAATTGTGGATCATGTTTAAGTAATCCTTTTACAAGTGATAAATCTTTGATGCCTGGCCTTAAAACATCAAGCAGTGTATTGTCTAATCTTGTTGCACGTAATCTTAATTTTTGATAAATTTCATTAGTTAAAAATTTTTCTAATGATGTGCCTTTCCCTTTATGATGGATAATTTTAAAACATAAATCCATTTGAGCAAGTAGATACTCTTCATCCACATCCTGTCTAGATGATACTGTATCGTCCAAAACTGAAAAATATAACAATCAACAGCTTGTGACCGACACGGCTGAATACGACAAAAGACGGACATATTTCTTTTCTTTTTATTACTAAGTAAACAAAAGAAGTAATAAAGTTAAACTACACGAAAAGTGATTCTGACATACCTTTATCTGAATATCGAGTAAAATTAAGTCCTGACATATCAATCGGTATATCCCTATTTTGATAATCTGCTAGAAGACTTTCTCGTGTCAGTTCGCCTTTATTCTTCAAATACTCTTCAGGTATTCGTCCAGCCTGCAGGCATGCAACAGCAGAATAAATGTTATCACTATTTACCACTTTTTACTTTCTCCATAAGAGGTGTACTACGATTATAGTAATTCCTAATTTTGAGATTGAACTGGAAAATTCCAATTTTGGAGACCGGAACTGCCACTAACAGAAATCACATTGAGACCAGAGGAAAAGAATTCTGCATTACCAAAGAAGCATCTGACTTAACCATCTGACTGAACTTACAGTCTAAAAAGTTAAGTATAGGGTCCATTAAACGCTAATGGGTACACAAATTTGAAAAAGCGAAAAAATTAAATCTTCAATATCACACAAACAACTAACACTGAAAAATTGCAACTTGATCTACTTATAAACCTAAATTTTCTCTACATTTTATCAAAGAAATCATTGAAATCTGATTAATACGAAAAGAGATATAAACGTTTAAAATTTTAACCAATTCGAAACTCTCTAAAATTCAACCTTCAATAACACATTAACTATTGCGTCTAGAACAGTGCTATTTGTGGCAGATATACAGCTAACTTTTCTCTACAATTCGGTAAAGAAATAATTAAAATCAGATAAATACGTAAAGAGATATCAAAGTTCGAAATTTGAACGAATTCAAATCGAATTTAAAAAAGAACCAAAATTCCATCTCGAATATCTCGCAAATTAGCATCACTAGAACATTGCTACTTGTTGTCCCTATAGAACTAACTATTCTCTATATTTTACTAAAGAAATCACGGAAATGTGATAAATAGGAAAAGAGATATAAAGGTTTAAAATTTGAACGTATTTGAAAAGAGTTAAAATTCAACCTTGTATAACTTGTTAACTATTATGTCTAAAACATTGCTGTTTGTGCCCCTTTTACAGATTTCTTTTCTCTACAATTCGGTGAAGAATTCATTAAAATCTGATAAGTACGAAAATAGATATACACGTTTGAAATTTGAACATAATCGAATCGGATTTGAAAACGGCGAAAAATTCAATCACTAATATCTCGCCAACTAGCATCACTAGAACATTGCAACCTGATCTACTTATACAACTATCTTTTCTCTACGTTTTAGTAAAGAAATCATTGAAATGTGATAAATAGAAAAAAGAGATATAAAGATTTGAAATTTGAACGTATTTGAAAAGCGTTAAAATTTACCCTTGTATAACTCGTTAACTATTATGTTTAAAACAAAGCTGTTTGTGCCCCTTTTACAGCTTTCCTTTCTCTACGATTCGGTAAAGAATTCATTAAAATCTGATAAATACGAAAATAGATATAAACGTTTGAAATTTGAACATAATCGAATCGGATTTGAAAACGGCGAAAAATTCAATCACTAATATCTCGCCAACTAGCATCACTAGAACATTGCAACCTGATCTACTTATACAACTGTCCTTTCTCTACATTTTAGTAAAGAAATCATTGAAATGTGATAAATACGAAAAGAGATATAAAGGTTTGAAATTTGAACGTATTTGAAAAGCGTTAAAATTTACCCTTGTATAACTCGTTAACTATTATGTCTAAAAAATTGCTGTTTGTGCCCCTTTTACAGATTTCTTTTCTCTACAATTCGGTGAAGAATTCATTAAAATCTGATAAGTACGAAAATAGATATACACGTTTGAAATTTAAACATAATCGAATCGGATTTGAAAACGGCGAAAAATTCAATCTCTAATATCTCAAAAACTAGCATCACTAGAACACTGCAACTTATTGTCCCTAAAGAACTAACTATTCTCTATATTTTAGTAAAGTAATCATTGAAATGTGATAAATAGGAAAAGAGATATAAAGGTTTAAAATTTGAACGTATTTGAAAAGCGTTAAAATTTACCCTTGTATAACTCCTTAACTATTATATATAAAAAATTGCTGTTTTTTGCCCCTTTTACAGATTTCTTTTCTCTACAATTCGGTGAAGAATTCATTAAAATCTGATAAGTACGAAAATAGATATACACGTTTGAAATTTAAACATAATCGAATCAGATTTGAAAACGGCGAAAAATTCAATCTCTAATATCTCAAAAACTAGCATCACTAGAACACTGCAACTTATTGTCCCTAAAGAACTAACTATTCTCTATATTTTAGTAAAGTAATCATTGAAATGTGATAAATAGGAAAAGAGATATAAAGGTTTAAAATTTGAACGTATTTGAAAAGCGTTAAAATTTACCCTTGTATAACTCGTTAACTATTATGTTTAAAACAAAGCTGTTTGTGCCCCTTTTACAGCTTTCCTTTCTCTACGATTCGGTAATGAATTCATTAAAATCTGATTAATACGAAAATAGATATAAACGTTTGAAATTTGAACATAATCGAATCGGATTTGAAAACGGCGAAAAATTCAATCACTAATATCTCGCCAACTAGCATCACTAGAACATTGCAACCTGATCTACTTATACAACTGTCCTTTCTCTACATTTTAGTAAAGAAATCATTGAAATGTGATAAATACGAAAAGAAATATAAAGGTTTGAAATTTGAACGTATTTGAAAAGCGTTAAAATTTACCCTTGTATAACTCCTTAACTATTATATATAAAAAATTGCTGTTTTTTGCCCCTTTTACAGATTTCTTTTCTCTACAATTCGGTGAAGAATTCATTAAAATCTGATAAGTACGAAAATAGATATACACGTTTGAAATTTAAACATAATCGAATCAGATTTGAAAACGGCGAAAAATTCAATCTCTAATATCTCAAAAACTAGCATCACTAGAACACTGCAACTTATTGTCCCTATAGAACTAACTATTCTCTATATTTTAGTAAAGTAATCATTGAAATGTGATAAATAGGAAAAGAGATATAAAGGTTTAAAATTTGAACGTATTTGAAAAGCGCTAAAATTTAACTTTGTATAACTCGTTAACTATTATGTCTAAAACATTGCTGTTTGTGCCGCTATTACAGCTTACTTTTCTCTACAATTCGGTAAAAAATTCATTAAAATCTGATAAGTACGAAAACAGATATAAACGTTTGAAATTTGAACGTAATCGAATCGGATTTGAAAACAGGGAAAAATACAATCTCTAATATCTCGCAAACTAGCATCAATAGAACATTGCAACTTATTGTCCCTATAGAACTAACTATTCTCTATATTTTAGTAAAGAAATCATTGAAATGTGATAAATGGGAAAAGAGATATAAAGGTTTGAAATTTGAACGTATATGAAAAGTGTTAATATTTACCGTTGTATAACTCGTTAACTATTATGTCTAAAACATTGCTGTTTGTGCCCCATTTACAGTTTTCTTTTCTCTACCATTCGGTGAAGAATTCATTAAAATCTGATAAGTACGAAAATAGATATACACGTTTGAAATTTGAACATAATCGAATCGGATTTAAAAACGGCGAAAAATTCAATCACTAATATCTCGCAAACTAGCATCACTAGAACATTGCAACATGATCTACTTATACAACTGTCCTTTCTCTACATTTTAGTAAAGAAATCATTGAAATGTGATAAATACGAAAATAGATATAAACGTTTGAAATTTGAACATAATCGAATCGGATTTGAAAACGGCGAAAAATTCAAACACTAATATCTCGCCAACTAGCATCACTAGAACATTGCAACCTGATCTACTTATACAACTGTCCTTTCTCAACATTTTAGTAAAGAAATCATTGAAATGTGATAAATACGAAAATAGATATAAACGTTTGAAATTTGAACATAATCGAATCGGATTTGAAAACGGCGAAAAATTCAATCACTAATATCTCGCCAACTAGCATCACTAGAACATTGCAACCTGATCTACTTATACAACTGTCCTTTCTCTACATTTTAGTAAAGAAATCATTGAAATGTGATAAATACGAAAATAGATATAAACGTTTGAAATTTGAACATAATCGAATCGGATTTGAAAACGGCGAAAAATTCAATCACTAATATCTCGCCAACTAGCATCACTAGAACATTGCAACCTGATCTACTTATACAACTGTCCTTTCTCTACATTTTAGTAAAGAAATCATTGAAATGTGATAAATACGAAAAGAGATATAAAGGTTTGAAATTTGAACGTATTTGAAAAGCGTTAAAATTTACCCTTGTATAACTCGTTAACTATTATGTCTAAAAAATTGCTGTTTGTGCCCCTTTTACAGATTTCTTTTCTCTACAATTCGGTGAAGAATTCATTAAAATCTGATAAGTACGAAAATAGATATACACGTTTGAAATTTAAACATAATCGAATCGGATTTGAAAACGGCGAAAAATTCAATCTCTAATATCTCAAAAACTAGCATCACTAGAACACTGCAACTTATTGTCCCTAAAGAACTAACTATTCTCTATATTTTAGTAAAGTAATCATTGAAATGTGATAAATAGGAAAAGAGATATAAAGGTTTAAAATTTGAACGTATTTGAAAAGCGTTAAAATTTACCCTTGTATAACTCGTTAACTATTATGTCTAAAAAATTGCTGTTTGTGCCCCTTTTACAGATTTCTTTTCTCTACAATTCGGTGAAGAATTCATTAAAATCTGATAAGTACGAAAATAGATATACACGTTTGAAATTTAAACATAATCGAATCGGATTTGAAAACGGCGAAAAATTCAATCTCTAATATCTCAAAAACTAGCATCACTAGAACACTGCAACTTATTGTCCCTAAAGAACTAACTATTCTCTATATTTTAGTAAAGTAATCATTGAAATGTGATAAATACGAAAAGAAATATAAAGGTTTGAAATTTGAACGTATTTGAAAAGCGTTAAAATTTACCCTTGTATAACTCCTTAACTATTATATATAAAAAATTGCTGTTTTTTGCCCCTTTTACAGATTTCTTTTCTCTACAATTCGGTGAAGAATTCATTAAAATCTGATAAGTACGAAAATAGATATACACGTTTGAAATTTAAACATAATCGAATCAGATTTGAAAACGGCGAAAAATTCAATCTCTAATATCTCAAAAACTAGCATCACTAGAACACTGCAACTTATTGTCCCTAAAGAACTAACTATTCTCTATATTTTAGTAAAGTAATCATTGAAATGTGATAAATAGGAAAAGAGATATAAAGGTTTAAAATTTGAACGTATTTGAAAAGCGTTAAAATTTACCCTTGTATAACTCGTTAACTATTATGTTTAAAACAAAGCTGTTTGTGCCCCTTTTACAGCTTTCCTTTCTCTACGATTCGGTAATGAATTCATTAAAATCTGATTAATACGAAAATAGATATAAACGTTTGAAATTTGAACATAATCGAATCGGATTTGAAAACGGCGAAAAATTCAATCACTAATATCTCGCCAACTAGCATCACTAGAACATTGCAACCTGATCTACTTATACAACTGTCCTTTCTCTACATTTTAGTAAAGAAATCATTGAAATGTGATAAATACGAAAAGAAATATAAAGGTTTGAAATTTGAACGTATTTGAAAAGCGTTAAAATTTACCCTTGTATAACTCCTTAACTATTATATATAAAAAATTGCTGTTTTTTGCCCCTTTTACAGATTTCTTTTCTCTACAATTCGGTGAAGAATTCATTAAAATCTGATAAGTACGAAAATAGATATACACGTTTGAAATTTAAACATAATCGAATCAGATTTGAAAACGGCGAAAAATTCAATCTCTAATATCTCAAAAACTAGCATCACTAGAACACTGCAACTTATTGTCCCTATAGAACTAACTATTCTCTATATTTTAGTAAAGTAATCATTGAAATGTGATAAATAGGAAAAGAGATATAAAGGTTTAAAATTTGAACGTATTTGAAAAGCGCTAAAATTTAACTTTGTATAACTCGTTAACTATTATGTCTAAAACATTGCTGTTTGTGCCGCTATTACAGCTTACTTTTCTCTACAATTCGGTAAAAAATTCATTAAAATCTGATAAGTACGAAAACAGATATAAACGTTTGAAATTTGAACGTAATCGAATCGGATTTGAAAACAGGGAAAAATACAATCTCTAATATCTCGCAAACTAGCATCAATAGAACATTGCAACTTATTGTCCCTATAGAACTAACTATTCTCTATATTTTAGTAAAGAAATCATTGAAATGTGATAAATGGGAAAAGAGATATAAAGGTTTGAAATTTGAACGTATATGAAAAGTGTTAATATTTACCGTTGTATAACTCGTTAACTATTATGTCTAAAACATTGCTGTTTGTGCCCCATTTACAGTTTTCTTTTCTCTACCATTCGGTGAAGAATTCATTAAAATCTGATAAGTACGAAAATAGATATACACGTTTGAAATTTGAACATAATCGAATCGGATTTAAAAACGGCGAAAAATTCAATCACTAATATCTCGCAAACTAGCATCACTAGAACATTGCAACATGATCTACTTATACAACTGTCTTTTCTCTACATTTTAGTAAAGAAATCATTGAAATGTGATAAATAGGAAAAGAGATATTAAGGTTTGAAATTTGAACGTATTTGAAAAGCGTTAAAATTTACCCTTGTATAACTTGTTAACTATTATGTCTAAAACAATGCTGTTTGTGCCCCTTTTACAGCTTTCTTTTCTCTACAATTCGGTAAAGAATTCATTAAAATCTGATAAGTACGAAAACAGATATAAACGTTTGAAATTTGAACGTAATCGAATCGGATTTGAAAACGGCGAAAAATTCAATCTTTAATATCTCGTCAACTAGCATCACTAGAACATTGCAACTTGATCTCCTTATACAACTATCTTTTCTCTACATTTTAGTAAAGAAATCATTGAAATGTGATAAATAGGAAAAGAGATATAAAGGTTTGAAATTTGAACGTATTTGAAAAGTATTAAAATTTACCCTTGTATAACTCGTTAACTATTATGTCTAAAACATTGCTGTTTGTGCCCCTTTTACAGCTTTTTTTTCTCTATAATTCGGTGAAGAATTCATTAAAATCTGACAAGTACGAAAATAGATATAAACGTTTGAAATTTGAACGTAATCGAATCGGATTTCAAAACAGGGAAAAATTCAATCTCTAATATCTCGCCAACTAGCATCATTAGAACATTGCAACTTGATCTACTTATACAACTATCTTTTCTCTACATTTTAGTAAAGAAATCATTGAAATGTGATAAATAGGAAAAGAGATATAAGGTTTGAAATTTGAACGTATTTGAAAAGCGTTAAAATTTACCCTTGTATAACTCGTTAACTATTATGTCTAAAACATTGCTGTTTGTGCCCCATTTACAGCTTTCTTTTCTCTACAATTCGGTAAAGAATTCATTAAAATCTGATAAGTACGAAAACAGATATACACGTTTGAAATTTGAACGTAATCGAATCGGATTTGAAAACGGAGAAAAATTCAATCTCTAATAGCTCGCCAACTAGCATCATTAGAACACTGCAACCTATTGTCTCAGTAGAACTGACTATTCTCTATATTTTAGTAAAGAAATCATTGAAATGTGATAAATAGGAAAAGAGATATAAAGGTTTGAAATTTGAACGTATTTGAAAAGCGTTAAAATTTACCCTTGTATAACTCGCTAACTATTATGTCTAAAACAATGCTGTTTGTGCCCCTTTTACAGCATTCTTTTCTCTACCATTCGGTAAAGAATTCATTAAAATCTGATAAGTACGAAAACAGATATACACGTTTGAAATTTGAATATAATCGAATCGGATTTGAAAACGGCGAAAAATTCAATCACTAATATCTCGCCAACTAGCATCACTAGAACATTGCAACCTGATCTACTTATACAACTATCTTTTCTCTACGTTTTAGTAAAGAAATCATTGAAATGTGATAAATAGAAAAAAGAGATATAAAGGTTTGAAATTTGAACGTATTTGAAAAGCGTTAAAATTTACCCTTGTATAACTCGTTAACTAGTATGTCTAAAACAATGCTGTTTGTGCCCCTTTTACAGCTTTCTTTTCTCTACAATTCGGTAAAGAATTCATTAATATCTGATAAGTACGAAAACAGATATAAACGTTTGAAATTTGAACGTGATCGAATCGGATTTGAAAACGGGGAAAAATTCAATCTCTAATATCTCGCAAACTAGCATCACTAGAACATTGCAACTTGATCTACTTATACAACTATCTTTTCTCTACATTTTAGTAAAGAAATCATTGAAATGTGATAAATAGGAAAAGAGATATAAAGGTTTGAAATTTGAACGTATTTGAAAAGCGTTAAAATTTACCCTTGAATAACTCGTCAACTATTATGTCTAAAAACATTGCTGTTTGTGCCCCATTTACAGCTTTCTTTTCTCTACAATTCGGTGAAGAATTCATTAAAATCTGATAAGTACGAAAATAGATATACACGTTTGAAATTTGAACATAATCGAATCGGATTTGAAAACGGCGAAAAATTCATTCACTAATATCTCGCAAACTAGCATCACTAGAACATTGCAACCTGATCTACTTATACAACTGTCTTTTCTCTACATTTTAGTAAAGAAATCATTGAAATGTGATAAAAAGGAAAAGAGATATAAAGGTTTGAAATTTGAACGTATTTGAAAAGCGTTAAAATTTACCCTTGTATAACTTGTTAACTATTATGTCTAAAACAATACTGTTTGTGCCCTTCTTACAGCTTTCTTTTCTCTACAATTCGGTAAAGAATTCATTAAAATCTGATAAGTACGAAAACAGATATACACGTTTGAAATTTGAACGTAATCGAATCGGATTTGAAAACGGAGAAAAATTCAATCTCTAATATCTCGCAAACTAGCATCACTAGAACATTGCAACCTGATCTACTTATACAACTGTCTTTTCTCTACATTTTAGTAAAGAAATCATTGAAATGTGATAAATAGGAAAAGAGATATAAAGGTTTGAAATTTGAACGTATTTGAAAAGCGTTAAAATTTACCCTTGTATAACTCGTTAACTATTATGTCTAAAACATTGATGTTTGTGCCCCTTTTGCAGCTTTCTTTTCTCTACAATTCGGTGAAGAATGCATTAAAATCTGATAAGTAAGAAAATATATATACACGTTTGAAATTTGAATATAATCGAATCGGATTTGAAAACGGCGAAAAATTCAATCACTAATATCTCGCCAACTAGCATCACTAGAACATTGCAACCTGATCTACTTATACAACTATCTTTTCTCTACATTTTAGTTAAGAAATCATTGAAATGTGATAAATAGGAAAAGAGATATAAAGGTTTGAAATTTGAACGTATTTGAAAAGCGTTAAAATTTACCCTTGAATAACTCGTTAACTATTATGTCTAAAACATTGCTGTTTGTGCCCCATTTACAGCTTTCTTTTCTCTACAATTCGGTGAAGAATTCATTAAAATCTGATAAGTACGAAAATAGATATACACGTTTGAAATTTGAACATAATCGAATCGGATTTGAAAACGGCGAAAAATTCATTCACTAATATCTCGCAAACTAGCATCACTAGAACATTGCAACCTGATCTACTTATACAACTGTCTTTTCTCTACATTTTAGTAAAGAAATCATTGAAATGTGATAAAAAGGAAAAGAGATATAAAGGTTTGAAATTTGAACGTATTTGAAAAGCGTTAAAATTTACCCTTGTATAACTCGTTAACTATTATGTCTAAAACAATGCTGTTTGTGCCCTTCTTACAGCTTTCTTTTCTCTACAATTCGGTAAAGAATTCATTAAAATCTGATAAGTACGAAAACAGATATACACGTTTGAAATTTGAACGTAATCGAATCGGATTTGAAAACGGAGAAAAATTCAATCTCTAATATCTCGCAAACTAGCATCACTAGAACATTGCAACCTGATCTACTTATACAACTGTCTTTTCTCTACATTTTAGTAAAGAAATCATTGAAATGTGATAAATAGGAAAAGAGATATAATGTTTGAAATTTGAACGTATTTGAAAAGCGTTAAAATTTACCCTTGTATAACTCGTTAACTATTATGTCTAAAACATTGTTGTTTGTGCCCCTTTTGCAGCTTTCTTTTCTCTAGAATTCGGTGAAGAATGCATTAAAATCTGATAAGTAAGAAAATATATATACACGTTTGAAATTTGAATATAATCGAATCGGATTTGAAAACGGCGAAAAATTCAATCACTAATATCTCGCCAACTAGCATCACTAGAACATTGCAACCTGATCTACTTATACAACTATCTTTTCTCTACATTTTAGTTAAGAAATCATTGAAATGTGATAAATAGGAAAAGAGATATAAGGTTTGAAATTTGAACGTATTTGAAAAGCGTTAAAATTTACCCTTGTATAACTCGTTAACTATTATGTCTAAAACATTGTTGTTTGTGCCCCTTTTGCAGCTTTCTTTTCTCTACAATTCGGTAAAGAATTCAATAAAATCTGATAAGTACGAAAACAGATATAAACGTTTGAAATTTGAACGTAATCGAATCGGATTTGAAAACGGCGAAAAATTCAATCTTTAATATCTCGCCAACTAGCATCACTAGAACATTGCAACTTGATCTACTTATACAATTATCTTTTCTCTACATTTTAGTAAAGAAATCATTGAAATGTGATAAATAGGAAAAGAGATATAAGGTTTGAAATTTGAACGTATTTGAAAAGCGTTAAAATTTACCCTTGTATAACTCGTTAACTATTATGTCTAAAACATTGCTGTTTGTGCCCCATTTACAGCTTTCTTTTCTCTACAATTCGGTAAAGAATTCATTAAAATCTGATAAGTACGAAAACAGATATACACGTTTGAAATTTGAACGTAATCGAATCGGATTTGAAAACGGAGAAAAATTCAATCTCTAATAGCTCGCCAACTAGCATCATTAGAACACTGCAACCTATTGTCTCAGTAGAACTGACTATTCTCTATATTTTAGTAAAGAAATCATTGAAATGTGATAAATAGGAAAAGAGATATAAAGGTTTGAAATTTGAACGTATTTGAAAAGCGTTAAAATTTACCCTTGTATAACTCGCTAACTATTATGTCTAAAACAATGCTGTTTGTGCCCCTTTTACAGCATTCTTTTCTCTACAATTCGGTAAAGAATTCATTAAAATCTGATAAGTACGAAAACAGATATAAACGTTTGAAATTTGAACGTAATCGAATCGGATTTGAAAACGGCGAAAAATTCAATCTTTAATATCTCGCCAACTAGCATCACTAGAACATTGCAACTTGATCTACTTATACAACTGTCTTTTCTCTACATTTTAGTAAAGAAATCATTGAAATGTGATAAATAGGAAAAGAGATATAAAGGTTTGAAATTTGAACGTATTTGAAAAGCGTTAAAATTTACCCTTGTATAACTCGTTAACTAGTATGTCTAAAACAATGCTGTTTGTGCCCCTTTTACAGCTTTCTTTTCTCTACAATTCGGTAAAGAATTCATTAATATCTGATAAGTACGAAAATAGATATACACGTTTGAAATTTGAACATAATCGAATCGGATTTGAAAACGGCGAAAAATTCATTCACTAATATCTCGCAAACTAGCATCACTAGAACATTGCAACCTGATCTACTTATACAACTGTCTTTTCTCTACATTTTAGTAAAGAAATCATTGAAATGTGATAAAAAGGAAAAGAGATATAAAGGTTTGAAATTTGAACGTATTTGAAAAGCGTTAAAATTTACCCTTGTATAACTCGTTAACTATTATGTCTAAAACAATGCTGTTTGTGCCCTTCTTACAGCTTTCTTTTCTCTACAATTCGGTAAAGAATTCATTAAAATCTGATAAGTACGAAAACAGATATACACGTTTGAAATTTGAACGTAATCGAATCGGATTTGAAAACGGAGAAAAATTCAATCTCTAATATCTCGCAAACTAGCATCACTAGAACATTGCAACCTGATCTACTTATACAACTGTCTTTTCTCTACATTTTAGTAAAGAAATCATTGAAATGTGATAAATAGGAAAAGAGATATAATGTTTGAAATTTGAACGTATTTGAAAAGCGTTAAAATTTACCCTTGTATAACTCGTTAACTATTATGTCTAAAACATTGTTGTTTGTGCCCCTTTTGCAGCTTTCTTTTCTCTAGAATTCGGTGAAGAATGCATTAAAATCTGATAAGTAAGAAAATATATATACACGTTTGAAATTTGAATATAATCGAATCGGATTTGAAAACGGCGAAAAATTCAATCACTAATATCTCGCCAACTAGCATCACTAGAACATTGCAACCTGATCTACTTATACAACTATCTTTTCTCTACATTTTAGTTAAGAAATCATTGAAATGTGATAAATAGGAAAAGAGATATAAGGTTTGAAATTTGAACGTATTTGAAAAGCGTTAAAATTTACCCTTGTATAACTCGTTAACTATTATGTCTAAAACATTGTTGTTTGTGCCCCTTTTGCAGCTTTCTTTTCTCTACAATTCGGTAAAGAATTCAATAAAATCTGATAAGTACGAAAACAGATATAAACGTTTGAAATTTGAACGTAATCGAATCGGATTTGAAAACGGCGAAAAATTCAATCTTTAATATCTCGCCAACTAGCATCACTAGAACATTGCAACTTGATCTACTTATACAATTATCTTTTCTCTACATTTTAGTAAAGAAATCATTGAAATGTGATAAATAGGAAAAGAGATATAAGGTTTGAAATTTGAACGTATTTGAAAAGCGTTAAAATTTACCCTAGTATAACTCGTTAACTATTATGTCTAAAACATTGCTGTTTGTGCCCCATTTACAGCTTTCTTTTCTCTACAATTCGGTAAAGAATTCATTAAAATCTGATAAGTACGAAAACAGATATACACGTTTGAAATTTGAACGTAATCGAATCGGATTGGAAAACGGAGAAAAATTCAATCTCTAATAGCTCGCCAACTAGCATCATTAGAACAGTGCAACCTATTGTCTCAGTAGAACTGACTATTCTCTATATTTTAGTAAAGAAATCATTGAAATGTGATAAATAGGAAAAGAGATATAAAGGTTTGAAATTTGAACGTATTTGAAAAGCGTTAAAATTTACCCTTGTATAACTCGCTAACTATTATGTCTAAAACAATGCTGTTTGTGCCCCTTTTACAGCATTCTTTTCTCTACAATTCGGTAAAGAATTCATTAAAATCTGATAAGTACGAAAACAGATATACACGTTTGAAATTTGAATATAATCGAATCGGATTTGAAAACGGCGAAAAATTCAATCACTAATATCTCGCCAACTAGCATCACTAGAACATTGCAACCTGATCTACTTATACAACTATCTTTTCTCTACGTTTTAGTAAAGAAATCATTGAAATGTGATAAATAGAAAAAAGAGATATAAAGGTTTGAAATTTGAACGTATTTGAAAAGCGTTAAAATTTACCCTTGTATAACTCGTTAACTAGTATGTCTAAAACAATGCTGTTTGTGCCCCTTTTACAGCTTTCTTTTCTCTACAATTCGGTAAAGAATTCATTAATATCTGATAAGTACGAAAACAGATATAAACGTTTGAAATTTGAACGTGATCGAATCGGATTTGAAAACGGGGAAAAATTCAATCTTTAATATCTCGCAAACTAGCATCACTAGAACATTGCAACTTGATCTACTTATACAACTATCTTTTCTCTACATTTTAGTAAAGAAATCATTGAAATGTGATAAATAGGAAAAGAGATATAAAGGTTTGAAATTTGAACGTATTTGAAAAGCGTTAAAATTTACCCTTGAATAACTCGTTAACTATTATGTCTAAAACATTGCTGTTTGTGCCCCATTTACAGCTTTCTTTTCTCTACAATTCGGTGAAGAATTCATTAAAATCTGATAAGTACGAAAATAGATATACACGTTTGAAATTTGAACATAATCGAATCGGATTTGAAAACGGCGAAAAATTCATTCACTAATATCTCGCAAACTAGCATCACTAGAACATTGCAACCTGATCTACTTATACAACTGTCTTTTCTCTACATTTTAGTAAAGAAATCATTGAAATGTGATAAAAAGGAAAAGAGATATAAAGGTTTGAAATTTGAACGTATTTGAAAAGCGTTAAAATTTACCCTTGTATAACTTGTTAACTATTTTGTCTAAAACAATGCTGTTTGTGCCCTTCTTACAGCTTTCTTTTCTCTACAATTCGGTAAAGAATTCATTAAAATCTGATAAGTACGAAAACAGATATACACGTTTGAAATTTGAACGTAATCGAATCGGATTTGAAGACGGAGAAAAATTCAATCTCTAATATCTCGCCAACTAGCATCACTAGAACATTGCAACCTGATCTACTTATACAACTATCTTTTCTCTACATTTTAGTTAAGAAATCATTGAAATGTGATAAATAGGAAAAGAGATATAAGGGTTTGAAATTTGAACGTATTTGAAAAGCGTTAAAATTTACCCTTGTATAACTCGTTAACTATTATGTCTAAAACATTGTTGTTTGTGCCCCTTTTGCAGCTTTCTTTTCTCTACAATTCGGTAAAGAATTCATTAAAATCTGATAAGTACGAAAACAGATATAAACGTTTGAAATTTGAACGTAATCGAATCGGATTTGAAAACGGCGAAAAATTCAATCTTTAATATCTCGCCAACTAGCATCACTAGAACATTGCAACTTGATCTACTTATACAACTGTCTTTTCTCTACATTTTAGTAAAGAAATCATTGAAATGTGATAAATAGGAAAAGAGATATAAAGGTTTGAAATTTGAACGTATTTGAAAAGCGTTAAAATTTACCCTTGTAAAACTCGTTAACTAGTATGTCTAAAACAATGCTGTTTGTGCCCCTTTTACAGCTTTCTTTTCTCTACAATTCGGTAAAGAATTCATTAATATCTGATAAGTACGAAAACAGATATAAACGTTTGAAATTTGAACGTGATCGAATCGGATTTGAAAACGGGGAAAAATTCAATCTCTAATATCTCGCAAACTAGCATCACTAGAACATTGCAACTTGATCTACTTATACAACTATCTTTTCTCTACATTTTAGTAAAGAAATCATTGAAATGTGATAAATAGGAAAAGAGATATAAAGGTTTGAAATTTGAACGTATTTGAAAAGCGTTAAAATTTACCCTTGAATAACTCGTTAACTATTATGTCTAAAACATTGCTGTTTGTGCCCCATTTACAGCTTTCTTTTCTCTACAATTCGGTGAAGAATTCATTAAAATCTGATAAGTACGAATATAGATATACACGTTTGAAATTTGAACATAATCGAATCGGATTTGAAAACGGCGAAAAATTCATTCACTAATATCTCGCCAACTAGCATCACTAGAACATTGGAACCTGATCTACTTATACAACTGTCTTTTCTCTACATTTTAGTAAAGAAATCATTGAAATGTGATAAATAGGAAAAGAGATATAAAGGTTTGAAATTTGAACGTATTTGAAAAGCGTTAAAATTTACCCTTGTATAACTCGTTAACTAGTATGTCTAAAACAATGCTGTTTGTGCCCCTTTTACAGCTTTCTTTTCTCTACAATTCGGTAAAGAATTCATTAATATCTGATAAGTACGAAAATAGATATACACGTTTGAAATTTGAACATAATCGAATCGGATTTGAAAACGGCGAAAAATTCATTCACTAATATCTCGCAAACTAGCATCACTAGAACATTGCAACCTGATCTACTTATACAACTGTCTTTTCTCTACATTTTAGTAAAGAAATCATTGAAATGTGATAAAAAGGAAAAGAGATATAAAGGTTTGAAATTTGAACGTATTTGAAAAGCGTTAAAATTTACCCTTGTATAACTCGTTAACTATTATGTCTAAAACAATGCTGTTTGTGCCCTTCTTACAGCTTTCTTTTCTCTACAATTCGGTAAAGAATTCATTAAAATCTGATAAGTACGAAAACAGATATACACGTTTGAAATTTGAACGTAATCGAATCGGATTTGAAAACGGAGAAAAATTCAATCTCTAATATCTCGCAAACTAGCATCACTAGAACATTGCAACCTGATCTACTTATACAACTGTCTTTTCTCTACATTTTAGTAAAGAAATCATTGAAATGTGATAAATAGGAAAAGAGATATAATGTTTGAAATTTGAACGTATTTGAAAAGCGTTAAAATTTACCCTTGTATAACTCGTTAACTATTATGTCTAAAACATTGTTGTTTGTGCCCCTTTTGCAGCTTTCTTTTCTCTAGAATTCGGTGAAGAATGCATTAAAATCTGATAAGTAAGAAAATATATATACACGTTTGAAATTTGAATATAATCGAATCGGATTTGAAAACGGCGAAAAATTCAATCACTAATATCTCGCCAACTAGCATCACTAGAACATTGCAACCTGATCTACTTATACAACTATCTTTTCTCTACATTTTAGTTAAGAAATCATTGAAATGTGATAAATAGGAAAAGAGATATAAGGTTTGAAATTTGAACGTATTTGAAAAGCGTTAAAATTTACCCTTGTATAACTCGTTAACTATTATGTCTAAAACATTGTTGTTTGTGCCCCTTTTGCAGCTTTCTTTTCTCTACAATTCGGTAAAGAATTCAATAAAATCTGATAAGTACGAAAACAGATATAAACGTTTGAAATTTGAACGTAATCGAATCGGATTTGAAAACGGCGAAAAATTCAATCTTTAATATCTCGCCAACTAGCATCACTAGAACATTGCAACTTGATCTACTTATACAATTATCTTTTCTCTACATTTTAGTAAAGAAATCATTGAAATGTGATAAATAGGAAAAGAGATATAAGGTTTGAAATTTGAACGTATTTGAAAAGCGTTAAAATTTACCCTAGTATAACTCGTTAACTATTATGTCTAAAACATTGCTGTTTGTGCCCCATTTACAGCTTTCTTTTCTCTACAATTCGGTAAAGAATTCATTAAAATCTGATAAGTACGAAAACAGATATACACGTTTGAAATTTGAACGTAATCGAATCGGATTGGAAAACGGAGAAAAATTCAATCTCTAATAGCTCGCCAACTAGCATCATTAGAACAGTGCAACCTATTGTCTCAGTAGAACTGACTATTCTCTATATTTTAGTAAAGAAATCATTGAAATGTGATAAATAGGAAAAGAGATATAAAGGTTTGAAATTTGAACGTATTTGAAAAGCGTTAAAATTTACCCTTGTATAACTCGCTAACTATTATGTCTAAAACAATGCTGTTTGTGCCCCTTTTACAGCATTCTTTTCTCTACAATTCGGTAAAGAATTCATTAAAATCTGATAAGTACGAAAACAGATATACACGTTTGAAATTTGAATATAATCGAATCGGATTTGAAAACGGCGAAAAATTCAATCACTAATATCTCGCCAACTAGCATCACTAGAACATTGCAACCTGATCTACTTATACAACTATCTTTTCTCTACGTTTTAGTAAAGAAATCATTGAAATGTGATAAATAGAAAAAAGAGATATAAAGGTTTGAAATTTGAACGTATTTGAAAAGCGTTAAAATTTACCCTTGTATAACTCGTTAACTAGTATGTCTAAAACAATGCTGTTTGTGCCCCTTTTACAGCTTTCTTTTCTCTACAATTCGGTAAAGAATTCATTAATATCTGATAAGTACGAAAACAGATATAAACGTTTGAAATTTGAACGTGATCGAATCGGATTTGAAAACGGGGAAAAATTCAATCTTTAATATCTCGCAAACTAGCATCACTAGAACATTGCAACTTGATCTACTTATACAACTATCTTTTCTCTACATTTTAGTAAAGAAATCATTGAAATGTGATAAATAGGAAAAGAGATATAAAGGTTTGAAATTTGAACGTATTTGAAAAGCGTTAAAATTTACCCTTGAATAACTCGTTAACTATTATGTCTAAAACATTGCTGTTTGTGCCCCATTTACAGCTTTCTTTTCTCTACAATTCGGTGAAGAATTCATTAAAATCTGATAAGTACGAAAATAGATATACACGTTTGAAATTTGAACATAATCGAATCGGATTTGAAAACGGCGAAAAATTCATTCACTAATATCTCGCAAACTAGCATCACTAGAACATTGCAACCTGATCTACTTATACAACTGTCTTTTCTCTACATTTTAGTAAAGAAATCATTGAAATGTGATAAAAAGGAAAAGAGATATAAAGGTTTGAAATTTGAACGTATTTGAAAAGCGTTAAAATTTACCCTTGTATAACTTGTTAACTATTTTGTCTAAAACAATGCTGTTTGTGCCCTTCTTACAGCTTTCTTTTCTCTACAATTCGGTAAAGAATTCATTAAAATCTGATAAGTACGAAAACAGATATACACGTTTGAAATTTGAACGTAATCGAATCGGATTTGAAGACGGAGAAAAATTCAATCTCTAATATCTCGCAAACTAGCATCACTAGAACATTGCAACCTGATCTACTTATACAACTGTCTTTTCTCTACATTTTAGTAAAGAAATCATTGAAATGTGATAAATAGGAAAAGAGATATAAAGGTTTGAAATTTGAACGTATTTGAAAAGCGTTAAAATTTACCCTTGTATAACTCGTTAACTATTATGTCTAAAACATTGATGTTTGTGCCCCTTTTGCAGCTTTCTTTTCTCTACAATTCGGTGAAGAATGCATTAAAATCTGATAAGTAAGAAAATATATATACACGTTTGAAATTTGAATATAATCGAATCGGATTTGAAAACGGCGAAAAATTCAATCACTAATATCTCGCCAACTAGCATCACTAGAACATTGCAACCTGATCTACTTATACAACTATCTTTTCTCTACATTTTAGTTAAGAAATCATTGAAATGTGATAAATAGGAAAAGAGATATAAGGGTTTGAAATTTGAACGTATTTGAAAAGCGTTAAAATTTACCCTTGTATAACTCGTTAACTATTATGTCTAAAACATTGTTGTTTGTGCCCCTTTTGCAGCTTTCTTTTCTCTACAATTCGGTAAAGAATTCATTAAAATCTGATAAGTACGAAAACAGATATAAACGTTTGAAATTTGAACGTAATCGAATCGGATTTGAAAACGGCGAAAAATTCAATCTTTAATATCTCGCCAACTAGCATCACTAGAACATTGCAACTTGATCTACTTATACAACTGTCTTTTCTCTACATTTTAGTAAAGAAATCATTGAAATGTGATAAATAGGAAAAGAGATATAAAGGTTTGAAATTTGAACGTATTTGAAAAGCGTTAAAATTTACCCTTGTAAAACTCGTTAACTAGTATGTCTAAAACAATGCTGTTTGTGCCCCTTTTACAGCTTTCTTTTCTCTACAATTCGGTAAAGAATTCATTAATATCTGATAAGTACGAAAACAGATATAAACGTTTGAAATTTGAACGTGATCGAATCGGATTTGAAAACGGCGAAAAATTCATTCACTAATATCTCGCAAACTAGCATCACTAGAACATTGCAACCTGATCTACTTATACAACTGTCTTTTCTCTACATTTTAGTAAAGAAATCATTGAAATGTGATAAAAAGGAAAAGAGATATAAAGGTTTGAAATTTGAACGTATTTGAAAAGCGTTAAAATTTACCCTTGTATAACTCGTTAACTATTATGTCTAAAACAATGCTGTTTGTGCCCTTCTTACAGCTTTCTTTTCTCTACAATTCGGTAAAGAATTCATTAAAATCTGATAAGTACGAAAACAGATATACACGTTTGAAATTTGAACGTAATCGAATCGGATTTGAAAACGGAGAAAAATTTAATCTCTAATATCTCGCAAACTAGCATCACTAGAACATTGCAACCTGATCTACTTATACAACTGTCTTTTCTCTACATTTTAGTAAAGAAATCATTGAAATGTGATAAATAGGAAAAGAGATATAAAGGTTTGAAATTTGAACGTATTTAAAAAGCGTTAAAATTTACCCTTGTATAACTCGTTAACTATTATGTCTAAAACATTGTTGTTTGTGCCCCTTTTGCAGCTTTCTTTTCTCTACAATTCGGTGAAGAATGCATTAAAATCTGATAAGTAAGAAAATATATATACACGTTTGAAATTTGAATATAATCGAATCGGATTTGAAAACGGCGAAAAATTCAATCACTAATATCTCGCCAACTAGCATCACTAGAACATTGCAACCTGATCTACTTATACAACTATCTTTTCTCTACATTTTAGTTAAGAAATCATTGAAATGTGATAAATAGGAAAAGAGATATAAGGTTTGAAATTTGAACGTATTTGAAAAGCGTTAAAATTTACCCTTGTATAACTCGTTAACTATTATGTCTAAAACATTGTTGTTTGTGCCCCTTTTGCAGCTTTCTTTTCTCTACAATTCGGTAAAGAATTCAATAAAATCTGATAAGTACGAAAACAGATATAAACGTTTGAAATTTGAACGTAATCGAATCGGATTTGAAAACGGCGAAAAATTCAATCTCTAATATCTCGCAAACTAGCATCACTAGAACATTGCAACCTGATCTACTTATACAACTGTCTTTTCTCTACATTTTAGTAAAGAAATCATTGAAATGTGATAAATAGGAAAAGAGATATAAAGGTTTGAAATTTGAACGTATTTGAAAAGCGTTAAAATTTACCCTTGTATAACTCGTTAACCATTATGTCTAAAACATTGCTGTTTGTGCCCCTTTTACAGCTTTCTTTTCTCTACAATTCGGTAAAGAATTCATTAAAATCTGATAAGTACGAAAACAGATATACACGTTTGAAATTTGAATATAATCGAATCGGATTTGAAAACGGCGAAAAATTCAATCACTAATATCTCGCCAACTAGCATCACTAGAACATTGCAACCTGATCTACTTATACAACTGTCTTTTCTCTACATTTTAGTAAAGAAATGAAATGTGATAAATAGGAAAAGAGATATAAGGTTTGAAATTTGAACGTATTTGAAAAGCGTTAAAATTTACCCTTGTATAACTCGTTAACTATTATGTCTAAAACATTGTTGTTTGTGCCCCTTTTGCAGCTTTCTTTTCTCTACAATTCGGTGAAGAATGCATTAAAATCTGATAAGTAAGAAAATATATATACACGTTTGAAATTTGAATATAATCGAATCGGATTTGAAAACGGCGAAAAATTCAATCACTAATATCTCGCCAACTAGCATCACTAGAACATTGCAACCTGATCTACTTATACAACTATCTTTTCTCTACATTTTAGTTAAGAAATCATTGAAATGTGATAAATAGGAAAAGAGATATAAGGTTTGAAATTTGAACGTATTTGAAAAGCGTTAAAATTTACCCTTGTATAACTCGTTAACTATTATGTCTAAAACATTGTTGTTTGTGCCCCTTTTGCAGCTTTCTTTTCTCTACAATTCGGTAAAGAATTCAATAAAATCTGATAAGTACGAAAACAGATATAAACGTTTGAAATTTGAACGTAATCGAATCGGATTTGAAAACGGCGAAAAATTCAATCTTTAATATCTCGCCAACTAGCATCACTAGAACATTGCAACTTGATCTACTTATACAATTATCTTTTCTCTACATTTTAGTAAAGAAATCATTGAAATGTGATAAATAGGAAAAGAGATATAAGGTTTGAAATTTGAACGTATTTGAAAAGCGTTAAAATTTACCCTTGTATAACTCGTTAACTATTATGTCTAAAACATTGTTGTTTGTGCCCCTTTTGCAGCTTTCTTTTCTCTACAATTCGGTAAAGAATTCATTAAAATCTGATAAGTACGAAAACAGATATAAACGTTTGAAATTTGAACGTAATCGAATCGGATTTGAAAACGGCGAAAAATTCAATCTTTAATATCTCGCCAACTAGCATCACTAGAACATTGCAACCTGATCTACTTATACAACTATCTTTTCTCTACATTTTAGTTAAGAAATCATTGAAATGTGATAAATAGGAAAAGAGATATAAGGTTTGAAATTTGAACGTATTTGAAAAGCGTTAAAATTTACCCTTGTATAACTCGTTAACTATTATGTCTAAAACATTGTTGTTTGTGCCCCTTTTGCAGCTTTCTTTTCTCTACAATTCGGTAAAGAATTCAATAAAATCTGATAAGTACGAAAACAGATATAAACGTTTGAAATTTGAACGTAATCGAATCGGATTTGAAAACGGCGAAAAATTCAATCTTTAATATCTCGCCAACTAGCATCACTAGAACATTGCAACTTGATCTACTTATACAATTATCTTTTCTCTACATTTTAGTAAAGAAATCATTGAAATGTGATAAATAGGAAAAGAGATATAAGGTTTGAAATTTGAACGTATTTGAAAAGCGTTAAAATTTACCCTTGTATAACTCGTTAACTATTATGTCTAAAACATTGTTGTTTGTGCCCCTTTTGCAGCTTTCTTTTCTCTACAATTCGGTAAAGAATTCATTAAAATCTGATAAGTACGAAAACAGATATAAACGTTTGAAATTTGAACGTAATCGAATCGGATTTGAAAACGGCGAAAAATTCAATCTTTAATATCTCGCCAACTAGCATCACTAGAACATTGCAACTTGATCTACTTATACAATTATCTTTTCTCTACATTTTAGTAAAGAAATCATTGAAATGTGATAAATAGGAAAAGAGATATAAAGGTTTGAAATTTGAACGTATTTGAAAAGCGTTAAAATTTACCCTTGTATAACTCGTTAACCATTATGTCTAAAACATTGCTGTTTGTGCCCCTTTTACAGCTTTCTTTTCTCTACAATTCGGTAAAGAATTCATTAAAATCTGATAAGTACGAAAACAGATATACACGTTTGAAATTTGAATATAATCGAATCGGATTTGAAAACGGCGAAAAATTCAATCACTAATATCTCGCCAACTAGCATCACTAGAACATTGCAACCTGATCTACTTATACAACTGTCTTTTCTCTACATTTTAGTAAAGAAATGAAATGTGATAAATGGGAAAAGAGATATAAGGTTTGAAATTTGAACGTATTTGAAAAGCGTTAAAATTTACCCTTGAATAACTCGTTAACTATTATGTCTAAAACATTGCTGTTTGTGCCCCATTTACAGCTTTCTTTTCTCTACAATTCGGTGAAGAATTCATTAAAATCTGATAAGTACGAAAATAGATATACACGTTTGAAATTTGAACATAATCGAATCGGATTTGAAAACGGCGAAAAATTCATTCACTAATATCTCGCAAACTAGCATCACTAGAACATTGCAACCTGATCTACTTATACAACTGTCTTTTCTCTACATTTTAGTAAAGAAATCATTGAAATGTGATAAAAAGGAAAAGAGATATAAAGGTTTGAAATTTGAACGTATTTGAAAAGCGTTAAAATTTACCCTTGTATAACTTGTTAACTATTTTGTCTAAAACAATGCTGTTTGTGCCCTTCTTACAGCTTTCTTTTCTCTACAATTCGGTAAAGAATTCATTAAAATCTGATAAGTACGAAAACAGATATACACGTTTGAAATTTGAACGTAATCGAATCGGATTTGAAGACGGAGAAAAATTCAATCTCTAATATCTCGCAAACTAGCATCACTAGAACATTGCAACCTGATCTACTTATACAACTGTCTTTTCTCTACATTTTAGTAAAGAAATCATTGAAATGTGATAAATAGGAAAAGAGATATAAAGGTTTGAAATTTGAACGTATTTGAAAAGCGTTAAAATTTACCCTTGTATAACTCGTTAACTATTATGTCTAAAACATTGTTGTTTGTGCCCCTTTTGCAGCTTTCTTTTCTCTACAATTCGGTAAAGAATTCATTAAAATCTGATAAGTACGAAAACAGATATAAACGTTTGAAATTTGAACGTAATCGAATCGGATTTGAAAACGGCGAAAAATTCAATCTTTAATATCTCGCCAACTAGCATCACTAGAACATTGCAACTTGATCTACTTATACAACTGTCTTTTCTCTACATTTTAGTAAAGAAATCATTGAAATGTGATAAATAGGAAAAGAGATATAAAGGTTTGAAATTTGAACGTATTTGAAAAGCGTTAAAATTTACCCTTGTAAAACTCGTTAACTAGTATGTCTAAAACAATGCTGTTTGTGCCCCTTTTACAGCTTTCTTTTCTCTACAATTCGGTAAAGAATTCATTAATATCTGATAAGTACGAAAACAGATATAAACGTTTGAAATTTGAACGTGATCGAATCGGATTTGAAAACGGGGAAAAATTCAATCTCTAATATCTCGCAAACTAGCATCACTAGAACATTGCAACTTGATCTACTTATACAACTATCTTTTCTCTACATTTTAGTAAAGAAATCATTGAAATGTGATAAATAGGAAAAGAGATATAAAGGTTTGAAATTTGAACGTATTTGAAAAGCGTTAAAATTTACCCTTGAATAACTCGTTAACTATTATGTCTAAAACATTGCTGTTTGTGCCCCATTTACAGCTTTCTTTTCTCTACAATTCGGTGAAGAATTCATTAAAATCTGATAAGTACGAAAATAGATATACACGTTTGAAATTTGAACATAATCGAATCGGATTTGAAAACGGCGAAAAATTCATTCACTAATATCTCGCAAACTAGCATCACTAGAACATTGCAACCTGATCTACTTATACAACTGTCTTTTCTCTACATTTTAGTAAAGAAATCATTGAAATGTGATAAAAAGGAAAAGAGATATAAAGGTTTGAAATTTGAACGTATTTGAAAAGCGTTAAAATTTACCCTTGTATAACTCGTTAACTATTATGTCTAAAACAATGCTGTTTGTGCCCTTCTTACAGCTTTCTTTTCTCTACAATTCGGTAAAGAATTCATTAAAATCTGATAAGTACGAAAACAGATATACACGTTTGAAATTTGAACGTAATCGAATCGGATTTGAAAACGGAGAAAAATTCAATCTCTAATATCTCGCAAACTAGCATCACTAGAACATTGCAACCTGATCTACTTATACAACTGTCTTTTCTCTACATTTTAGTAAAGAAATCATTGAAATGTGATAAATAGGAAAAGAGATATAATGTTTGAAATTTGAACGTATTTGAAAAGCGTTAAAATTTACCCTTGTATAACTCGTTAACTATTATGTCTAAAACATTGTTGTTTGTGCCCCTTTTGCAGCTTTCTTTTCTCTACAATTCGGTGAAGAATGCATTAAAATCTGATAAGTAAGAAAATATATATACACGTTTGAAATTTGAATATAATCGAATCGGATTTGAAAACGGCGAAAAATTCAATCACTAATATCTCGCCAACTAGCATCACTAGAACATTACAACCTGATCTACTTATACAACTATCTTTTCTCTACATTTTAGTTAAGAAATCATTGAAATGTGATAAATAGGAAAAGAGATATAAGGTTTGAAATTTGAACGTATTTGAAAAGCGTTAAAATTTACCCTTGTATAACTCGTTACCTATTATGTCTAAAACATTGTTGTTTGTGCCCCTTTTGCAGCTTTCTTTTCTCTACAATTCGGTAAAGAATTCAATAAAATCTGATAAGTACGAAAACAGATATAAACGTTTGAAATTTGAACGTAATCGAATCGGATTTGAAAACGGCGAAAAATTCAATCTTTAATATCTCGCCAACTAGCATCACTAGAACATTGCAACTTGATCTACTTATACAATTATCTTTTCTCTACATTTTAGTAAAGAAATCATTGAAATGTGATAAATAGGAAAAGAGATATAAGGTTTGAAATTTGAACGTATTTGAAAAGCGTTAAAATTTACCCTAGTATAACTCGTTAACTATTATGTCTAAAACATTGCTGTTTGTGCCCCATTTACAGCTTTCTTTTCTCTACAATTCGGTAAAGAATTCATTAAAATCTGATAAGTACGAAAACAGATATACACGTTTGAAATTTGAACGTAATCGAATCGGATTGGAAAACGGAGAAAAATTCAATCTCTAATAGCTCGCCAACTAGCATCATTAGAACAGTGCAACCTATTGTCTCAGTAGAACTGACTATTCTCTATATTTTAGTAAAGAAATCATTGAAATGTGATAAATAGGAAAAGAGATATAAAGGTTTGAAATTTGAACGTATTTGAAAAGCGTTAAAATTTACCCTTGTATAACTCGCTAACTATTATGTCTAAAACAATGCTGTTTGTGCCCCTTTTACAGCATTCTTTTCTCTACAATTCGGTAAAGAATTCATTAAAATCTGATAAGTACGAAAACAGATATACACGTTTGAAATTTGAATATAATCGAATCGGATTTGAAAACGGCGAAAAATTCAATCACTAATATCTCGCCAACTAGCATCACTAGAACATTGCAACCTGATCTACTTATACAACTATCTTTTCTCTACGTTTTAGTAAAGAAATCATTGAAATGTGATAAATAGAAAAAAGAGATATAAAGGTTTGAAATTTGAACGTATTTGAAAAGCGTTAAAATTTACCCTTGTATAACTCGTTAACTAGTATGTCTAAAACAATGCTGTTTGTGCCCCTTTTACAGCTTTCTTTTCTCTACAATTCGGTAAAGAATTCATTAATATCTGATAAGTACGAAAACAGATATAAACGTTTGAAATTTGAACGTGATCGAATCGGATTTGAAAACGGGGAAAAATTCAATCTTTAATATCTCGCAAACTAGCATCACTAGAACATTGCAACTTGATCTACTTATACAACTATCTTTTCTCTACATTTTAGTAAAGAAATCATTGAAATGTGATAAATAGGAAAAGAGATATAAAGGTTTGAAATTTGAACGTATTTGAAAAGCGTTAAAATTTACCCTTGAATAACTCGTTAACTATTATGTCTAAAACATTGCTGTTTGTGCCCCATTTACAGCTTTCTTTTCTCTACAATTCGGTGTAGAATTCATTAAAATCTGATAAGTACGAAAATAGATATACACGTTTGAAATTTGAACATAATCGAATCGGATTTGAAAACGGCGAAAAATTCATTCACTAATATCTCGCAAACTAGCATCACTAGAACATTGCAACCTGATCTACTTATACAACTGTCTTTTCTCTACATTTTAGTAAAGAAATCATTGAAATGTGATAAATAGGAAAAGAGATATAAAGGTTTGAAATTTGAACGTATTTGAAAAGCGTTAAAATTTACCCTTGTAAAACTCGTTAACTAGTATGTCTAAAACAATGCTGTTTGTGCCCCTTTTACAGCTTTCTTTTCTCTACAATTCGGTAAAGAATTCATTAATATCTGATAAGTACGAAAACAGATATAAACGTTTGAAATTTGAACGTGATCGAATCGGATTTGAAAACGGGGAAAAATTCAATCTCTAATATCTCGCAAACTAGCATCACTAGAACATTGCAACTTGATCTACTTATACAACTATCTTTTCTCTACATTTTAGTAAAGAAATCATTGAAATGTGATAAATAGGAAAAGAGATATAAAGGTTTGAAATTTGAACGTATTTGAAAAGCGTTAAAATTTACCCTTGAATAACTCGTTAACTATTATGTCTAAAACATTGCTGTTTGTGCCCCATTTACAGCTTTCTTTTCTCTACAATTCGGTGAAGAATTCATTAAAATCTGATAAGTACGAAAATAGATATACACGTTTGAAATTTGAACATAATCGAATCGGATTTGAAAACGGCGAAAAATTCATTCACTAATATCTCGCAAACTAGCATCACTAGAACATTGCAACCTGATCTACTTATACAACTGTCTTTTCTCTACATTTTAGTAAAGAAATCATTGAAATGTGATAAAAAGGAAAAGAGATATAAAGGTTTGAAATTTGAACGTATTTGAAAAGCGTTAAAATTTACCCTTGTATAACTCGTTAACTATTATGTCTAAAACAATGCTGTTTGTGCCCTTCTTACAGCTTTCTTTTCTCTACAATTCGGTGAAGAATGCATTAAAATCTGATAAGTAAGAAAATATATATACACGTTTGAAATTTGAATATAATCGAATCGGATTTGAAAACGGCGAAAAATTCAATCACTAATATCTCGCCAACTAGCATCACTAGAACATTACAACCTGATCTACTTATACAACTATCTTTTCTCTACATTTTAGTTAAGAAATCATTGAAATGTGATAAATAGGAAAAGAGATATAAGGTTTGAAATTTGAACGTATTTGAAAAGCGTTAAAATTTACCCTTGTATAACTCGTTACCTATTATGTCTAAAACATTGTTGTTTGTGCCCCTTTTGCAGCATTCTTTTCTCTACAATTCGGTAAAGAATTCATTAAAATCTGATAAGTACGAAAACAGATATACACGTTTGAAATTTGAATATAATCGAATCGGATTTGAAAACGGCGAAAAATTCAATCACTAATATCTCGCCAACTAGCATCACTAGAACATTGCAACCTGATCTACTTATACAACTATCTTTTCTCTACATTTTAGTTAAGAAATCATTGAAATGTGATAAATAGGAAAAGAGATATAAGGGTTTGAAATTTGAACGTATTTGAAAAGCGTTAAAATTTACCCTTGTATAACTCGTTAACTATTATGTCTAAAACATTGTTGTTTGTGCCCCTTTTGCAGCTTTCTTTTCTCTACAATTCGGTAAAGAATTCATTAAAATCTGATAAGTACGAAAACAGATATAAACGTTTGAAATTTGAACGTAATCGAATCGGATTTGAAAACGGCGAAAAATTCAATCTTTAATATCTCGCCAACTAGCATCACTAGAACATTGCAACTTGATCTACTTATACAACTGTCTTTTCTCTACATTTTAGTAAAGAAATCATTGAAATGTGATAAATAGGAAAAGAGATATAAAGGTTTGAAATTTGAACGTATTTGAAAAGCGTTAAAATTTACCCTTGTAAAACTCGTTAACTAGTATGTCTAAAACAATGCTGTTTGTGCCCCTTTTACAGCTTTCTTTTCTCTACAATTCGGTAAAGAATTCATTAATATCTGATAAGTACGAAAACAGATATAAACGTTTGAAATTTGAACGTGATCGAATCGGATTTGAAAACGGGGAAAAATTCAATCTCTAATATCTCGCAAACTAGCATCACTAGAACATTGCAACTTGATCTACTTATACAACTATCTTTTCTCTACATTTTAGTAAAGAAATCATTGAAATGTGATAAATAGGAAAAGAGATATAAAGGTTTGAAATTTGAACGTATTTGAAAAGCGTTAAAATTTACCCTTGAATAACTCGTTAACTATTATGTCTAAAACATTGCTGTTTGTGCCCCATTTACAGCTTTCTTTTCTCTACAATTCGGTGAAGAATTCATTAAAATCTGATAAGTACGAAAATAGATATACACGTTTGAAATTTGAACATAATCGAATCGGATTTGAAAACGGCGAAAAATTCATTCACTAATATCTCGCAAACTAGCATCACTAGAACATTGCAACCTGATCTACTTATACAACTGTCTTTTCTCTACATTTTAGTAAAGAAATCATTGAAATGTGATAAAAAGGAAAAGAGATATAAAGGTTTGAAATTTGAACGTATTTGAAAAGCGTTAAAATTTACCCTTGTATAACTCGTTAACTATTATGTCTAAAACAATGCTGTTTGTGCCCTTCTTACAGCTTTCTTTTCTCTACAATTCGGTGAAGAATGCATTAAAATCTGATAA
The DNA here is from genome assembly GCF_049639745.1 of Rhodnius prolixus. NCBI lineage: Eukaryota > Metazoa > Arthropoda > Insecta > Hemiptera > Reduviidae > Rhodnius > Rhodnius prolixus. The sequence goes on along the minus strand of NW_027411582.1, from coordinate 37,143,414 downwards.
GTAAGAAAATATATATACACGTTTGAAATTTGAATATAATCGAATCGGATTTGAAAACGGCGAAAAATTCAATCACTAATATCTCGCCAACTAGCATCACTAGAACATTACAACCTGATCTACTTATACAACTATCTTTTCTCTACATTTTAGTTAAGAAATCATTGAAATGTGATAAATAGGAAAAGAGATATAAGGTTTGAAATTTGAACGTATTTGAAAAGCGTTAAAATTTACCCTTGTATAACTCGTTACCTATTATGTCTAAAACATTGTTGTTTGTGCCCCTTTTGCAGCATTCTTTTCTCTACAATTCGGTAAAGAATTCATTAAAATCTGATAAGTACGAAAACAGATATACACGTTTGAAATTTGAACGTAATCGAATCGGATTTGAAGACGGAGAAAAATTCAATCTCTAATATCTCGCAAACTAGCATCACTAGAACATTGCAACCTGATCTACTTATACAACTGTCTTTTCTCTACATTTTAGTAAAGAAATCATTGAAATGTGATAAATAGGAAAAGAGATATAAAGGTTTGAAATTTGAACGTATTTGAAAAGCGTTAAAATTTACCCTTGTATAACTCGTTAACTATTATGTCTAAAACATTGATGTTTGTGCCCATTTTGCAGCTTTCTTTTCTCTACAATTCGGTGAAGAATGCATTAAAATCTGATAAGTAAGAAAATATATATACACGTTTGAAATTTGAATATAATCGAATCGGATTTGAAAACGGCGAAAAATTCAATCACTAATATCTCGCCAACTAGCATCACTAGAACATTGCAACCTGATATACTTATACAACTATCTTTTCTCTACATTTTAGTTAAGAAATCATTGAAATGTGATAAATAGGAAAAGAGATATAAGGGTTTGAAATTTGAACGTATTTGAAAAGCGTTAAAATTTACCCTTGTATAACTCGTTAACTATTATGTCTAAAACATTGTTGTTTGTGCCCCTTTTGCAGCTTTCTTTTCTCTACAATTCGGTAAAGAATTCATTAAAATCTGATAAGTACGAAAACAGATATAAACGTTTGAAATTTGAACGTAATCGAATCGGATTTGAAAACGGCGAAAAATTCAATCTTTAATATCTCGCCAACTAGCATCACTAGAACATTGCAACTTGATCTACTTATACAACTGTCTTTTCTCTACATTTTAGTAAAGAAATCATTGAAATGTGATAAATAGGAAAAGAGATATAAAGGTTTGAAATTTGAACGTATTTGAAAAGCGTTAAAATTTACCCTTGTAAAACTCGTTAACTAGTATGTCTAAAACAATGCTGTTTGTGCCCCTTTTACAGCTTTCTTTTCTCTACAATTCGGTAAAGAATTCATTAATATCTGATAAGTACGAAAACAGATATAAACGTTTGAAATTTGAACGTGATCGAATCGGATTTGAAAACGGGGAAAAATTCAATCTCTAATATCTCGCAAACTAGCATCACTAGAACATTGCAACTTGATCTACTTATACAACTATCTTTTCTCTACATTTTAGTAAAGAAATCATTGAAATGTGATAAATAGGAAAAGAGATATAAAGGTTTGAAATTTGAACGTATTTGAAAAGCGTTAAAATTTACCCTTGAATAACTCGTTAACTATTATGTCTAAAACATTGCTGTTTGTGCCCCATTTACAGCTTTCTTTTCTCTACAATTCGGTGAAGAATTCATTAAAATCTGATAAGTACGAAAATAGATATACACGTTTGAAATTTGAACATAATCGAATCGGATTTGAAAACGGCGAAAAATTCATTCACTAATATCTCGCAAACTAGCATCACTAGAACATTGCAACCTGATCTACTTATACAACTGTCTTTTCTCTACATTTTAGTAAAGAAATCATTGAAATGTGATAAAAAGGAAAAGAGATATAAAGGTTTGAAATTTGAACGTATTTGAAAAGCGTTAAAATTTACCCTTGTATAACTCGTTAACTATTATGTCTAAAACAATGCTGTTTGTGCCCTTCTTACAGCTTTCTTTTCTCTACAATTCGGTAAAGAATTCATTAAAATCTGATAAGTACGAAAACAGATATACACGTTTGAAATTTGAACGTAATCGAATCGGATTTGAAAACGGAGAAAAATTCAATCTCTAATATCTCGCAAACTAGCATCACTAGAACATTGCAACCTGATCTACTTATACAACTGTCTTTTCTCTACATTTTAGTAAAGAAATCATTGAAATGTGATAAATAGGAAAAGAGATATAAAGGTTTGAAATTTGAACGTATTTAAAAAGCGTTAAAATTTACCCTTGTATAACTCGTTAACTATTATGTCTAAAACATTGTTGTTTGTGCCCCTTTTGCAGCTTTCTTTTCTCTACAATTCGGTGAAGAATGCATTAAAATCTGATAAGTAAGAAAATATATATACACGTTTGAAATTTGAATATAATCGAATCGGATTTGAAAACGGCGAAAAATTCAATCACTAATATCTCGCCAACTAGCATCACTAGAACATTGCAACCTGATCTACTTATACAACTATCTTTTCTCTACATTTTAGTTAAGAAATCATTGAAATGTGATAAATAGGAAAAGAGATATAAGGTTTGAAATTTGAACGTATTTGAAAAGCGTTAAAATTTACCCTTGTATAACTCGTTAACTATTATGTCTAAAACATTGTTGTTTGTGCCCCTTTTGCAGCTTTCTTTTCTCTACAATTCGGTAAAGAATTCAATAAAATCTGATAAGTACGAAAACAGATATAAACGTTTGAAATTTGAACGTAATCGAATCGGATTTGAAAACGGCGAAAAATTCAATCTCTAATATCTCGCAAACTAGCATCACTAGAACATTGCAACCTGATCTACTTATACAACTGTCTTTTCTCTACATTTTAGTAAAGAAATCATTGAAATGTGATAAATAGGAAAAGAGATATAAAGGTTTGAAATTTGAACGTATTTGAAAAGCGTTAAAATTTACCCTTGTATAACTCGTTAACCATTATGTCTAAAACATTGCTGTTTGTGCCCCTTTTACAGCTTTCTTTTCTCTACAATTCGGTAAAGAATTCATTAAAATCTGATAAGTACGAAAACAGATATACACGTTTGAAATTTGAATATAATCGAATTGGATTTGAAAACGGCGAAAAATTCAATCACTAATATCTCGCCAACTAGCATCACTAGAACATTGCAACCTGATCTACTTATACAACTGTCTTTTCTCTACATTTTAGTAAAGAAATGAAATGTGATAAATAGGAAAAGAGATATAAGGTTTGAAATTTGAACGTATTTGAAAAGCGTTAAAATTTACCCTTGTATAACTCGTTAACTATTATGTCTAAAACATTGTTGTTTGTGCCCCTTTTGCAGCTTTCTTTTCTCTACAATTCGGTGAAGAATGCATTAAAATCTGATAAGTAAGAAAATATATATACACGTTTGAAATTTGAATATAATCGAATCGGATTTGAAAACGGCGAAAAATTCAATCACTAATATCTCGCCAACTAGCATCACTAGAACATTGCAACCTGATCTACTTATACAACTATCTTTTCTCTACATTTTAGTTAAGAAATCATTGAAATGTGATAAATAGGAAAAGAGATATAAGGTTTGAAATTTGAACGTATTTGAAAAGCGTTAAAATTTACCCTTGTATAACTCGTTAACTATTATGTCTAAAACATTGTTGTTTGTGCCCCTTTTGCAGCTTTCTTTTCTCTACAATTCGGTAAAGAATTCAATAAAATCTGATAAGTACGAAAACAGATATAAACGTTTGAAATTTGAACGTAATCGAATCGGATTTGAAAACGGCGAAAAATTCAATCTTTAATATCTCGCCAACTAGCATCACTAGAACATTGCAACTTGATCTACTTATACAATTATCTTTTCTCTACATTTTAGTAAAGAAATCATTGAAATGTGATAAATAGGAAAAGAGATATAAGGTTTGAAATTTGAACGTATTTGAAAAGCGTTAAAATTTACCCTTGTATAACTCGTTAACTATTATGTCTAAAACATTGTTGTTTGTGCCCCTTTTGCAGCTTTCTTTTCTCTACAATTCGGTAAAGAATTCATTAAAATCTGATAAGTACGAAAACAGATATAAACGTTTGAAATTTGAACGTAATCGAATCGGATTTGAAAACGGCGAAAAATTCAATCTTTAATATCTCGCCAACTAGCATCACTAGAACATTGCAACTTGATCTACTTATACAATTATCTTTTCTCTACATTTTAGTAAAGAAATCATTGAAATGTGATAAATAGGAAAAGAGATATAAAGGTTTGAAATTTGAACGTATTTGAAAAGCGTTAAAATTTACCCTTGTATAACTCGTTAACCATTATGTCTAAAACATTGCTGTTTGTGCCCCTTTTACAGCTTTCTTTTCTCTACAATTCGGTAAAGAATTCATTAAAATCTGATAAGTACGAAAACAGATATAAACGTTTGAAATTTGAACGTAATCGAATCGGATTTGAAAACGGCGAAAAATTCAATCTTTAATATCTCGCCAACTAGCATCACTAGAACATTGCAACTTGATCTACTTATACAATTATCTTTTCTCTACATTTTAGTAAAGAAATCATTGAAATGTGATAAATAGGAAAAGAGATATAAAGGTTTGAAATTTGAACGTATTTGAAAAGCGTTAAAATTTACCCTTGTATAACTCGTTAACCATTATGTCTAAAACATTGCTGTTTGTGCCCCTTTTACAGCTTTCTTTTCTCTACAATTCGGTAAAGAATTCATTAAAATCTGATAAGTACGAAAACAGATATACACGTTTGAAATTTGAATATAATCGAATCGGATTTGAAAACGGCGAAAAATTCAATCACTAATATCTCGCCAACTAGCATCACTAGAACATTGCAACCTGATCTACTTATACAACTGTCTTTTCTCTACATTTTAGTAAAGAAATGAAATGTGATAAATGGGAAAAGAGATATAAGGTTTGAAATTTGAACGTATTTGAAAAGCGTTAAAATTTACCCTTGTATAACTCGTTAACTATTATGTCTAAAACAATGCTGTTTGTGCCCCTTTTACAGCTTTCTTTTTTCTACAATTCGGTAAAGAATTCATTAAAATCTGATAAGTACGAAAACAGATATACACGTTTGAAATTTGAACGTAATCGAATCGGATTTGAAAACGGAGAAAAATTCAATCACTAATATCTCGCCAACTAGCATCACTAGAACATTGCAACCTGATCTACTTATACAACTGTCTTTTCTCTACATTTTAGTAAAGAAATCATTGAAATGTGATAAACAGGAAAAGAGATATAAAGGTTTGAAATTTGAACGTATTTGAAAAGCGTTAAAATTTACCCTTGTATAACTCGTTAACTATTATGTTCAAAACAAAGCTGTTTGTGCCCCTTTTACAGCTTTCTTTTCTCTACAATTCGGTGAAGAATGCATTAATATCTGATAAGTACGAAAACAGATATAAACGTTTGAAATTTGAACGTAATCGAATCGGATTTGAAAACGGCGAAAAATTCAATCTCTAATATCTCGCAAACTAGCATCACTAGAACATTGCAACCTGATCTACTTATACAACTGTCTTTTCTCTACATTTTAGTAAAGAAATCATTGAAATGTGATAAATAGGAAAAGAGATATAAAGGTTTGAAATTTGAACGTATTTGAAAAGCGTTAAAATTTACCCTTGTATAACTCGTTAACTATTATGTCTAAAACATTGTTGTTTGTGCCCCTATTGCAGCTTTCTTTTCTCTACAATTCGGTAAAGAATTCATTAAAATCTGATAAGTACGAAAACAGATATAAACGTTTGAAATTTGAACGTAATCGAATCGGATTTGAAAACGGCGAAAAATTCAATCTTTAATATCTCGCCAACTAGCATCACTAGAACATTGCAACTTGATCTACTTATACAACTGTCTTTTCTCTACATTTTAGTAAAGAAATCATTGAAATGTGATAAATAGGAAAAGAGATATAAAGGTTTGAAATTTGAACGTATTTGAAAAGCGTTAAAATTTACCCTTGTATAACTCGTTAACTAGTATGTCTAAAACAATGCTGTTTGTGCCCCTTTTACAGCTTTCTTTTCTCTACAATTCGGTAAAGAATTCATTAATATCTGATAAGTACGAAAACAGATATAAACGTTTGGAATTTGAACGTGATCGAATCGGATTTGAAAACGGCGAAAAATTCAATCACTAATATCTCGCCAACTAGCATCACTAGAACATTGCAACCTGATCTACTTATACAACTATCTTTTCTCTACATTTTAGTTAAGAAATCATTGAAATGTGATAAATAGGAAAAGAGATATAAGGTTTGAAATTTGAACGTATTTGAAAAGCGTTAAAATTTACCCTTGTATAACTCGTTAACTATTATGTCTAAAACATTGTTGTTTGTGCCCCTTTTGCAGCTTTCTTTTCTCTACAATTCGGTAAAGAATTCAATAAAATCTGATAAGTACGAAAACAGATATAAACGTTTGAAATTTGAACGTAATCGAATCGGATTTGAAAACGGCGAAAAATTCAATCTTTAATATCTCGCCAACTAGCATCACTAGAACATTGCAACTTGATCTACTTATACAATTATCTTTTCTCTACATTTTAGTAAAGAAATCATTGAAATGTGATAAATAGGAAAAGAGATATAATGTTTGAAATTTGAACGTATTTGAAAAGCGTTAAAATTTACCCTTGTATAACTCGTTAACTATTATGTCTAAAACATTGTTGTTTGTGCCCCTTTTGCAGCTTTCTTTTCTCTACAATTCGGTAAAGAATTCATTAAAATCTGATAAGTACGAAAACAGATATAAACGTTTGAAATTTGAACGTAATCGAATCGGATTTGAAAACGGCGAAAAATTCAATCTTTAATATCTCGCCAACTAGCATCACTAGAACATTGCAACTTGATCTACTTATACAATTATCTTTTCTCTACATTTTAGTAAAGAAATCATTGAAATGTGATAAATAGGAAAAGAGATAAAAAGGTTTGAAATTTGAACGTATTTGAAAAGCGTTAAAATTTACCCTTGTATAACTCGTTAACCATTATGTCTAAAACATTGCTGTTTGTGCCCCTTTTACAGCTTTCTTTTCTCTACAATTCGGTAAAGAATTCATTAAAATCTGATAAGTACGAAAACAGATATACACGTTTGAAATTTGAATATAATCGAATCGGATTTGAAAACGGCGAAAAATTCAATCACTAATATCTCGCCAACTAGCATCACTAGAACATTGCAACCTGATCTACTTATACAACTGTCTTTTCTCTACATTTTAGTAAAGAAATGAAATGTGATAAATGGGAAAAGAGATATAAGGTTTGAAATTTGAACGTATTTGTAAAGCGTTAAAATTTACCCTTGTATAACTCGTTAACTATTATGTCTAAAACAATGCTGTTTGTGCCCCTTTTACAGCTTTCTTTTTTCTACAATTCGGTAAAGAATTCATTAAAATCTGATAAGTACGAAAACAGATATACACGTTTGAAATTTGAACGTAATCGAATCGGATTTGAAAACGGAGAAAAATTCAATCACTAATATCTCGCCAACTAGCATCACTAGAACATTGCAACCTGATCTACTTATACAACTGTCTTTTCTCTACATTTTAGTAAAGAAATCATTGAAATGTGATAAATAGGAAAAGAGATATAAAGGTTTGAAATTTGAACGTATTTGAAAAGCGTTAAAATTTACCCTTGTATAACTCGTTAACTATTATGTTTAAAACAAAGCTGTTTGTGCCCCTTTTACAGCTTTCTTTTCTCTACAATTCGGTGAAGAATGCATTAATATCTGATAAGTACGAAAACAGATATAAACGTTTGAAATTTGAACGTAATCGAATCGGATTTGAAAACGGCGAAAAATTCAATCTCTAATATCTCGCAAACTAGCATCACTAGAACATTGCAACCTGATCTACTTATACAACTGTCTTTTCTCTACATTTTAGTAAAGAAATCATTGAAATGTGATAAATAGGAAAAGAGATATAAAGGTTTGAAATTTGAACGTATTTGAAAAGCGTTAAAATTTACCCTTGTATAACTCGTTAACTATTATGTCTAAAACATTGTTGTTTGTGCCCCTTTTGCAGCTTTCTTTTCTCTACAATTCGGTGAAGAATGCATTAAAATCTGATAAGTAAGAAAATATATATACACGTTTGAAATTTGAATATAATCGAATCGGATTTGAAAACGGCGAAAAATTCAATCACTAATATCTCGCCAACTAGCATCACTAGAACATTGCAACCTGATCTACTTATACAACTATCTTTTCTCTACATTTTAGTTAAGAAATCATTGAAATGTGATAAATAGGAAAAGAGATATAAGGGTTTGAAATTTGAACGTATTTGAAAAGCGTTAAAATTTACCCTTGTATAACTCGTTAACTATTATGTCTAAAACATTGTTGTTTGTGCTCCTTTTGCAGCTTTCTTTTCTCTACAATTCGGTAAAGAATTCATTAAAATCTGATAAGTACGAAAACAGATATAAACGTTTGAAATTTGAACGTAATCGAATCGGATTTGAAAACGGCGAAAAATTCAATCTTTAATATCTCGCCAACTAGCATCACTAGAACATTGCAACTTGATCTACTTATACAATTCTCTTTTCTCTACATTTTAGTAAAGAAATCATTGAAATGTGATAAATAGGAAAAGAGATATAAAGGTTTGAAATTTGAACGTATTTGAAAAGCGTTAAAATTTACCCTTGTATAACTCGTTAACCATTATGTCTAAAACATTGCTGTTTGTGCCCCTTTTACAGCTTTCTTTTCTCTACAATTCGGTGAAGAATGCATTAAAATCTGATAAGTAAGAAAATATATATACACGTTTGAAATTTGAATATAATCGAATCGGATTTGAAAACGGTGAAAAATTCAATCACTAATATCTCGCCAACTAGCATCACTAGAACATTGCAACCTGATCTACTTATACAACTGTCTTTTCTCTACATTTTAGTAAAGAAATCATTGAAATGTAATAAATAGGAAAAGAGATATAAAGGTTTGAAATTTGAACGTATTTGAAAAGCGTTAAAATTTACCCTTGTATAACTCGCTAACTGTTATGTCTAAAACAATGCTGTTTGTGCCCCTTTTACAGCTTTCTCTTCTCTACAATGCGTAAAGAATTCATTAAAATCTGATAAGTACGAAAACAGATATAAACGTTTGAAATTTGAACGTGATCGAATCGGATTTGAAAACGGGGAAAAATTCAATCTCTAATATCTCGCAAACTAGCATCACTAGAACATTGCAACTTGATCTACTTATACAACTATCTTTTCTCTACATTTTAGTAAAGAAATCATTGAAATGTGATAAATAGGAAAAGAGATATAAAGGTTTGAAATTTGAACGTATTTGAAAAGCGTTAAAATTTACCCTTGTATAACTCGTTAACTATTATGTCTAAAACATTGCTGTTTGTGCCCCTTTTACAGCTTTCTTTTCTCTACAATTCGTTAAAGAATTCATTAAAATCTGATAAGTACGAAAACAGATATAAACGTTTGAAATTTGAACGTGATCGAATCGGATTTGAAAACGGGGAAAAATTCAATCTCTAATATCTCGCAAACTAGTATCACTAGAACATTGCAACTTGATCTACTTATACAACTATCTTTTCTCTACATTTTAGTAAAGAAATCATTGAAATGTGATAAATAGGAAAAGAGATATAAAGGTTTGAAATTTGAACGTATTTGAAAAGCGTTAAAATTTACCCTTGTATAACTCGTTAACTAGTATGTCTAAAACAATGCTGTTTGTGCCCCTTTTACAGCTTTCTTTTCTCTACAATTCGGTAAAGAATTCATTAATATCTGATAAGTACGAAAACAGATATAAACGTTTGAAATTTGAACGTGATCGAATCGGATTTGAAAACGGGGAAAAATTCAATCTCTAATATCTCGCAAACTAGCATCACTAGAACATTGCAACTTGATCTACTTATACAACTATCTTTTCTCTACATTTTAGTAAAGAAATCATTGAAATGTGATAAATAGGAAAAGAGATATAAAGGTTTGAAATTTGAACGTATTTGAAAAGCGTTAAAATTTACCCTTGAATAACTCGTTAACTATTATGTCTAAAACATTGCTGTTTGTGCCCCATTTACAGCTTTCTTTTCTCTACAATTCGGTGAAGAATTCATTAAAATCTGATAAGTACGAAAATAGATATACACGTTTGAAATTTGAACATAATCGAATCGGATTTGAAAACGGCGAAAAATTCATTCACTAATATCTCGCAAACTAGCATCACTAGAACATTGCAACCTGATCTACTTATACAACTGTCTTTTCTCTACATTTTAGTAAAGAAATCATTGAAATGTGATAAAAAGGAAAAGAGATATAAAGGTTTGAAATTTGAACGTATTTGAAAAGCGTTAAAATTTACCCTTGTATAACTCGTTAACTATTATGTCTAAAACAATGCTGTTTGTGCCCTTCTTACAGCTTTCTTTTCTCTACAATTCGGTAAAGAATTCATTAAAATCTGATAAGTACGAAAACAGATATACACGTTTGAAATTTGAACGTAATCGAATCGGATTTGAAAACGAAGAAAAATTCAATCTCTAATATCTCGCAAACTAGCATCACTAGAACATTGCAACCTGATCTACTTATACAACTGTCTTTTCTCTACATTTTAGTAAAGAAATCATTGAAATGTGATAAATAGGAAAAGAGATATAAAGGTTTGAAATTTGAACGTATTTGAAAAGCGTTAAAATTTACCCTTGTATAACTCGTTAACTATTATGTCTAAAACATTGTTGTTTGTGCCCCTTTTGCAGCTTTCTTTTCTCTACAATTCGGTGAAGAATGCATTAAAATCTGATAAGTAAGAAAATATATATACACGTTTGAAATTTGAATATAATCGAATCGGATTTGAAAACGGCGAAAAATTCAATCACTAATATCTCGCCAACTAGCATCACTAGAACATTGCAACCTGATCTACTTATACAACTGTCTTTTCTCTACATTTTAGTAAAGAAATCATTGAAATGTGATAAATAGGAAAAGAGATATAAAGGTTTGAAATTTGAACGTATTTGAAAAGCGTTAAAATTTACCCTTGTATAACTCGTTAACTATTATGTCTAAAACATTGTTGTTTGTGCCCCTTTTGCAGCTTTCTTTTCTCTACAATTCGGTAAAGAATTCATTAAAATCTGATAAGTACGAAAACAGATATAAACGTTTGAAATTTGAACGTAATCGAATCGGATTTGAAAACGGCGAAAAATTCAATCTTTAATATCCCGCCAACTAGCATCACTAGAACATTGCAACTTGATCTACTTATACAATTATCTTTTCTCTACATTTTAGTTAAGAAATCATTGAAATGTGATAAATAGGAAAAGAGATATAAGGTTTGAAATTTGAACGTATTTGAAAAGCGTTAAAATTTACCCTTGTATAACTCGTTAACTATTATGTCTAAAACATTGTTGTTTGTGCCCCTTTTGCAGCTTTCTTTTCTCTACAATTCGGTAAAGAATTCATTAAAATCTGATAAGTACGAAAACAGATATAAACGTTTGAAATTTAAACGTAATCGAATCGGATTTGAAAACGGCGAAAAATTCAATCTTTAATATCTCGCCAACTAGCATCACTAGAACATTGCAACTTGATCTACTTATACAACTGTCTTTTCTCTACATTTTAGTAAAGAAATCATTGAAATGTGATAAATAGGAAAAGAGATATAAAGGTTTGAAATTTGAACGTATTTGAAAAGCGTTAAAATTTACCCTTGAATAACTCGTTAACTATTATGTCTAAAACATTGCTGTTTGTGCCCCATTTACAGCTTTCTTTTCTCTACAATTCGGTGAAGAATTCATTAAAATCTGATAAGTACGAAAATAGATATACACGTTTGAAATTTGAACATAATCGAATCGGATTTGAAAACGGCGAAAAATTCATTCACTAATATCTCGCAAACTAGCATCACTAGAACATTGCAACCTGATCTACTTATACAACTGTCTTTTCTCTACATTTTAGTAAAGAAATCATTGAAATGTGATAAAAAGGAAAAGAGATATAAAGGTTTGAAATTTGAACGTATTTGAAAAGCGTTAAAATTTACCCTTGTATAACTCGTTAACTATTATGTCTAAAACAATGCTGTTTGTGCCCTTCTTACAGCTTTCTTTTCTCTACAATTCGGTAAAGAATTCATTAAAATCTGATAAGTACGAAAACAGATATACACGTTTGAAATTTGAACGTAATCGAATCGGATTTGAAAACGAAGAAAAATTCAATCTCTAATATCTCGCAAACTAGCATCACTAGAACATTGCAACCTGATCTACTTATACAACTGTCTTTTCTCTACATTTTAGTAAAGAAATCATTGAAATGTGATAAATAGGAAAAGAGATATAAAGGTTTGAAATTTGAACGTATTTGAAAAGCGTTAAAATTTACCCTTGTATAACTCGTTAACTATTATGTCTAAAACATTGTTCTTTGTGCCCCTTTTGCAGCTTTCTTTTCTCTACAATTCGGTGAAGAATGCATTAAAATCTGATAAGTAAGAAAATATATATACACGTTTGAAATTTGAATATAATCGAATCGGATTTGAAAACGGCGAAAAATTCAATCACTAATATCTCGCCAACTAGCATCACTAGAACATTGCAACCTGATCTACTTATACAACTGTCTTTTCTCTACATTTTAGTAAAGAAATCATTGAAATGTGATAAATAGGAAAAGAGATATAAAGGTTTGAAATTTGAACGTATTTGAAAAGCGTTAAAATTTACCCTTGTATAACTCGTTAACTATTATGTCTAAAACATTGTTGTTTGTGCCCCTTTTGCAGCTTTCTTTTCTCTACAATTCGGTAAAGAATTCATTAAAATCTGATAAGTACGAAAACAGATATAAACGTTTGAAATTTGAACGTAATCGAATCGGATTTGAAAACGGCGAAAAATTCAATCTTTAATATCTCGCCAACTAGCATCACTAGAACATTGCAACTTGATCTACTTATACAATTATCTTTTCTCTACATTTTAGTTAAGAAATCATTGAAATGTGATAAATAGGAAAAGAGATATAAGGTTTGAAATTTGAACGTATTTGAAAAGCGTTAAAATTTACCCTTGTATAACTCGTTAACTATTATGTCTAAAACATTGTTGTTTGTGCCCCTTTTGCAGCTTTCTTTTCTCTACAATTCGGTAAAGAATTCATTAAAATCTGATAAGTACGAAAACAGATATAAACGTTTGAAATTTAAACGTAATCGAATCGGATTTGAAAACGGCGAAAAATTCAATCTTTAATATCTCGCCAACTAGCATCACTAGAACATTGCAACTTGATCTACTTATACAACTGTCTTTTCTCTACATTTTAGTAAAGAAATCATTGAAATGTGATAAATAGGAAAAGAGATATAAAGGTTTGAAATTTGAACGTATTTGAAAAGCGTTAAAATTTACCCTTGTATAACTCGTTAACTAGTATGTCTAAAACAATGCTGTTTGTGCCCCTTTTACAGCTTTCTTTTCTCTACAATTCGGTAAAGAATTCATTAATATCTGATAAGTACGAAAACAGATATAAACGTTTGAAATTTGAACGTGATCGAATCGGATTTGAAAACGGGGAAAAATTCAATCTCTAATATCTCGCAAACTAGCATCACTAGAACATTGCAACTTGATCTACTTATACAACTATCTTTTCTCTACATTTTAGTAAAGAAATCATTGAGATGTGATAAATAGGAAAAGAGATATAAAGGTTTGAAATTTGAACGTATTTGAAAAGCGTTAAAATTTACCCTTGAATAACTCGTTAACTATTATGTCTAAAACATTGCTGTTTGTGCCCTTCTTACAGCTTTCTTTTCTCTACAATTCGGTAAAGAATTCATTAAAATCTGATAAGTACGAAAACAGATATACACGTTTGAAATTTGAACGTAATCGAATCGGATTTGAAAACGGAGAAAAATTCAATCTCTAATATCTCGCAAACTAGCATCACTAGAACATTGCAACCTAATCTACTTATACAACTGTCTTTTCTCTACATTTTAGTAAAGAAATCATTGAAATGTGATAAATAGGAAAAGAGATATAAAGGTTTGAAATTTGAACGTATTTGAAAAGCGTTAAAATTTACCCTTGTATAACTCGTTAACTATTATGTCTAAAACATTGTTGTTTGTGCCCCTTTTGCAGCTTTCTTTTCTCTACAATTCGGTGAAGAATGCATTAAAATCTGATAAGTAAGAAAATATATATACACGTTTGAAATTTGAATATAATCGAATCGGATTTGAAAACGGCGAAAAATTCAATCACTAATATCTCGCCAACTAGCATCACTAGAACATTGCAACCTGATCTACTTATACAACTATCTTTTCTCTACATTTTAGTTAAGAAATCATTGAAATGTGATAAATAGGAAAAGAGATATAAGGATTGAAATTTGAACGTATTTGAAAAGCGTTAAAATTTACCCTTGTATAACTCGTTAACTATTATGTCTAAAACATTGTTGTTTGTGCCCCTTTTGCAGCTTTCTTTTCTCTACAATTCGGTAAAGAATTCAATAAAATCTGATAAGTACGAAAACAGATATAAACGTTTGAAATTTGAACGTAATCGAATCGGATTTGAAAACGGCGAAAAATTCAATCTTTAATATCTCGCCAACTAGCATCACTAGAACATTGCAACTTGATCTACTTATACAATTATCTTTTCTCTACATTTTAGTAAAGAAATCATTGAAATGTGATAAATAGGAAAAGAGATATAATGTTTGAAATTTGAACGTATTTGAAAAGCGTTAAAATTTACCCTTGTATAACTCGTTAACTATTATGTCTAAAACATTGTTGTTTGTGCCCCTTTTGCAGCTTTCTTTTCTCTACAATTCGGTAAAGAATTCATTAAAATCTGATAAGTACGAAAACAGATATAAACGTTTGAAATTTGAACGTAATCGAATCGGATTTGAAAACGGCGAAAAATTCAATCTTTAATATCTCGCCAACTAGCATCACTAGAACATTGCAACTTGATCTACTTATACAATTATCTTTTCTCTACATTTTAGTAAAGAAATCATTGAAATGTGATAAATAGGAAAAGAGATATAAAGGTTTGAAATTTGAACGTATTTGAAAAGCGTTAAAATTTACCCTTGTATAACTCGTTAACCATTATGTCTAAAACATTGCTGTTTGTGCCCCTTTTACAGCTTTCTTTTCTCTACAATTCGGTAAAGAATTCATTAAAATCTGATAAGTACGAAAACAGATATACACGTTTGAAATTTGAATATAATCGAATCGGATTTGAAAACGGCGAAAAATTCAATCACTAATATCTCGCCAACTAGCATCACTAGAACATTGCAACCTGATCTACTTATACAACTGTCTTTTCTCTACATTTTAGTAAAGAAATCATTGAAATGTGATAAATGGGAAAAGAGATATAAGGTTTGAAATTTGAACGTATTTGAAAAGCGTTAAAATTTACCCTTGTATAACTCGTTAACTATTATGTCTAAAACAATGCTGTTTGTGCCCCTTTTACAG
The DNA here is from genome assembly GCF_049639745.1 of Rhodnius prolixus. NCBI lineage: Eukaryota > Metazoa > Arthropoda > Insecta > Hemiptera > Reduviidae > Rhodnius > Rhodnius prolixus. Next base: position 37,127,664 of record NW_027411582.1, on the reverse strand, counting down.
CTTTCTTTTTTCTACAATTCGGTAAAGAATTCATTAAAATCTGATAAGTACGAAAACAGATATACACGTTTGATATTTGAACGTAATCGAATCGGATTTGAAAACGGAGAAAAATTCAATCACTAATATCTCGCCAACTAGCATCACTAGAACATTGCAACCTGATCTACTTATACAACTGTCTTTTCTCTACATTTTAGTAAAGAAATCATTGAAATGTGATAAATAGGAAAAGAGATATAAAGGTTTGAAATTTGAACGTATTTGAAAAGCGTTAAAATTTACCCTTGTATAACTCGTTAACTAGTATGTCTAAAACAATGCTGTTTGTGCCCCTTTTACAGCTTTCTTTTCTCTACAATTCGGTAAAGAATTCATTAATATCTGATAAGTACGAAAACAGATATAAACGTTTGAAATTTGAACGTGATCGAATCGGATTTGAAAACGGGGAAAAATTCAATCTCTAATATCTCGCAAACTAGCATCACTAGAACATTGCAACTTGATCTACTTATACAACTATCTTTTCTCTACATTTTAGTAAAGAAATCATTGAAATGTGATAAATAGGAAAAGAGATATAAAGGTTTGAAATTTGAACGTATTTGAAAAGCGTTAAAATTTACCCTTGAATAACTCGTTAACTATTATGTCTAAAACATTGCTGTTTGTGCCCCATTTACAGCTTTCTTTTCTCTACAATTCGGTGAAGAATTCATTAAAATCTGATAAGTACGAAAATAGATATACACGTTTGAAATTTGAACATAATCGAATCGGATTTGAAAACGGCGAAAAATTCATTCACTAATATCTCGCAAACTAGCATCACTAGAACATTGCAACCTGATCTACTTATACAACTGTCTTTTCTCTACATTTTAGTAAAGAAATCATTGAAATGTGATAAAAAGGAAAAGAGATATAAAGGTTTGAAATTTGAACGTATTTGAAAAGCGTTAAAATTTACCCTTGTATAACTCGTTAACTATTATGTCTAAAACAATGCTGTTTGTGCCCTTCTTACAGCATTCTTTTCTCTACAATTCGGTAAAGAATTCATTAAAATCTGATAAGTACGAAAACAGATATACACGTTTGAAATTTGAACGTAATCGAATCGGATTTGAAAACGAAGAAAAATTCAATCTCTAATATCTCGCAAACTAGCATCACTAGAACATTGCAACCTGATCTACTTATACAACTGTCTTTTCTCTACATTTTAGTAAAGAAATCATTGAAATGTGATAAATAGGAAAAGAGATATAAAGGTTTGAAATTTGAACGTATTTGAAAAGCGTTAAAATTTACCCTTGTATAACTCGTTAACTATTATGTCTAAAACATTGTTGTTTGTGCCCCTTTTGCAGCCTTCTTTTCTCTACAATTCGGTGAAGAATGCATTAAAATCTGATAAGTAAGAAAATATATATACACGTTTGAAATTTGAATATAATCGAATCGGATTTGAAAACGGCGAAAAATTCAATCACTAATATCTCGCCAACTAGCATCACTAGAACATTGCAACCTGATCTACTTATACAACTGTCTTTTCTCTACATTTTAGTAAAGAAATCATTGAAATGTGATAAATAGGAAAAGAGATATAAAGGTTTGAAATTTGAACGTATTTGAAAAGCGTTAAAATTTACCCTTGTATAACTCGTTAACTATTATGTCTAAAACATTGTTGTTTGTGCCCCTTTTGCAGCTTTCTTTTCTCTACAATTCGGTGAAGAATGCATTAAAATCTGATAAGTAAGAAAATATATATACACGTTTGAAATTTGAATATAATCGAATCGGATTTGAAAACGGCGAAAAATTCAATCACTAATATCTCGCCAACTAGCATCACTAGAACATTGCAACCTGATCTACTTATACAACTGTCTTTTCTCTACATTTTAGTAAAGAAATCATTGAAATGTGATAAATAGGAAAAGAGATATAAAGGTTTGAAATTTGAACGTATTTGAAAAGCGTTAAAATTTACCCTTGTATAACTCGTTAACTATTATGTCTAAAACATTGCTGTTTGTGCCCCTTTTACAGCTTTCTTTTCTCTACAATTCGTTAAAGAATTCATTAAAATCTGATAAGTACGAAAACAGATATAAACGTTTGAAATTTGAACGTGATCGAATCGGATTTGAAAACGGGGAAAAATTCAATCTCTAATATCTCGCAAACTAGTATCACTAGAACATTGCAACTTGATCTACTTATACAACTATCTTTTCTCTACATTTTAGTAAAGAAATCATTGAAATGTGATAAATAGGAAAAGAGATATAAAGGTTTGAAATTTGAACGTATTTGAAAAGCGTTAAAATTTACCCTTGTATAACTCGTTAACTAGTATGTCTAAAACAATGCTGTTTGTGCCCCTTTTACAGCTTTCTTTTCTCTACAATTCGGTAAAGAATTCATTAATATCTGATAAGTACGAAAACAGATATAAACGTTTGAAATTTGAACGTGATCGAATCGGATTTGAAAACGGGGAAAAATTCAATCTCTAATATCTCGCAAACTAGCATCACTAGAACATTGCAACCTGATCTACTTATACAACTGTCTTTTCTCTACATTTTAGTAAAGAAATCATTGAAATGTGATAAAAAGGAAAAGAGATATAAAGGTTTGAAATTTGAACGTATTTGAAAAGCGTTAAAATTTACCCTTGTATAACTCGTTAACTATTATGTCTAAAACAATGCTGTTTGTGCCCTTCTTACAGCTTTATTTTCTCTACAATTCGGTAAAGAATTCATTAAAATCTGATAAGTACGAAAACAGATATACACGTTTGAAATTTGAACGTAATCGAATCGGATTTGAAAACGAAGAAAAATTCAATCTCTAATATCTCGCAAACTAGCATCACTAGAACATTGCAACCTGATCTACTTATACAACTGTCTTTTCTCTACATTTTAGTAAAGAAATCATTGAAATGTGATAAATAGGAAAAGAGATTAAAAGGTTTGAAATTTGAACGTATTTGAAAAGCGTTAAAATTTACCCTTGTATAACTCGTTAACTATTATGTCTAAAACATTGTTGTTTGTGCCCCTTTTGCAGCTTTCTTTTCTCTACAATTCGGTGAAGAATGCATTAAAATCTGATAAGTAAGAAAATATATATACACGTTTGAAATTTGAATATAATCGAATCGGATTTGAAAACGGCGAAAAATTCAATCACTAATATCTCGCCAACTAGCATCACTAGAACATTGCAACCTGATCTACTTATACAACTGTCTTTTCTCTACATTTTAGTAAAGAAATCATTGAAATGTGATAAATAGGAAAAGAGATATAAAGGTTTGAAATTTGAACGTATTTGAAAAGCGTTAAAATTTACCCTTGTATAACTCGTTAACTATTATGTCTAAAACATTGTTGTTTGTGCCCCTTTTGCAGCTTTCTTTTCTCTACAATTCGGTAAAGAATTCATTAAAATCTGATAAGTACGAAAACAGATATAAACGTTTGAAATTTGAACGTAATCGAATCGGATTTGAAAACGGCGAAAAATTCAATCTTTAATATCTCGCCAACTAGCATCACTAGAACATTGCAACTTGATCTACTTATACAATTATCTTTTCTCTACATTTTAGTTAAGAAATCATTGAAATGTGATAAATAGGAAAAGAGATATAAGGTTTGAAATTTGAACGTATTTGAAAAGCGTTAAAATTTACCCTTGTATAACTCGTTAACTATTATGTCTAAAACATTGTTGTTTGTGCCCCTTTTGCAGCTTTCTTTTCTCTACAATTCGGTAAAGAATTCATTAAAATCTGATAAGTACGAAAACAGATATAAACGTTTGAAATTTGAACGTAATCGAATCGGATTTGAAAACGGCGAAAAATTCAATCTTTAATATCTCGCCAACTAGCATCACTAGAACATTGCAACTTGATCTACTTATACAATTATCTTTTCTCTACATTTTAGTAAAGAAATCATTGAAATGTGATAAATAGGAAAAGAGATATAAAGGTTTGAAATTTGAACGTATTTGAAAAGCGTTAAAATTTACCCTTGTATAACTCGTTAACCATTATGTCTAAAACATTGCTGTTTGTGCCCCTTTTACAGCTTTCTTTTCTCTACAATTCGGTGAAGAATGCATTAAAATCTGATAAGTAAGAAAATATATATACACGTTTGAAATTTGAATATAATCGAATCGGATTTGAAAACGGTGAAAAATTCAATCACTAATATCTCGCCAACTAGCATCACTAGAACATTGCAACCTGATCTACTTATACAACTGTCTTTTCTCTACATTTTAGTAAAGAAATCATTGAAATGTAATAAATAGGAAAAGAGATATAAAGGTTTGAAATTTGAACGTATTTGAAAAGCGTTAAAATTTACCCTTGTATAACTCGCTAACTATTATGTCTAAAACAATGCTGTTTGTGCCCCTTTTACAGCTTTCTTTTCTCTACAATTCGGTAAAGAATTCATTAAAATCTGATAAGTACGAAAACAGATATAAACGTTTGAAATTTGAACGTGATCGAATCGGATTTGAAAACGGGGAAAAATTCAATCTCTAATATCTCGCAAACTAGCATCACTAGAACATTGCAACTTGATCTACTTATACAACTATCTTTTCTCTACATTTTAGTAAAGAAATCATTGAAATGTGATAAATAGGAAAAGGGATATAAAGGTTTGAAATTTGAACGTATTTGAAAAGCGTTAAAATTTACCCTTGTATAACTCGTTAACTATTATGTCTAAAACATTGCTGTTTGTGCCCCTTTTACAGCTTTCTTTTCTCTACAATTCGTTAAAGAATTCATTAAAATCTGATAAGTACGAAAACAGATATAAACGTTTGAAATTTGAACGTGATCGAATCGGATTTGAAAACGGGGAAAAATTCAATCTCTAATATCTCGCAAACTAGTATCACTAGAACATTGCAACTTGATCTACTTATACAACTATCTTTTCTCTACATTTTAGTAAAGAAATCATTGAAATGTGATAAATAGGAAAAGAGATATAAAGGTTTGAAATTTGAACGTATTTGAAAAGCGTTAAAATTTACCCTTGTATAACTCGTTAACTAGTATGTCTAAAACAATGCTGTTTGTGCCCCTTTTACAGCTTTCTTTTCTCTACAATTCGGTAAAGAATTCATTAATATCTGATAAGTACGAAAACAGATATAAACGTTTGAAATTTGAACGTGATCGAATCGGATTTGAAAACGGGGAAAAATTCAATCTCTAATATCTCGCAAACTAGCATCACTAGAACATTGCAACCTGATCTACTTATACAACTGTCTTTTCTCTACATTTTAGTAAAGAAATCATTGAAATGTGATAAAAAGGAAAAGAGATATAAAGGTTTGAAATTTGAACGTATTTGAAAAGCGTTAAAATTTACCCTTGTATAACTCGTTAACTATTATGTCTAAAACAATGCTGTTTGTGCCCTTCTTACAGCTTTATTTTCTCTACAATTCGGTAAAGAATTCATTAAAATCTGATAAGTACGAAAACAGATATACACGTTTGAAATTTGAACGTAATCGAATCGGATTTGAAAACGAAGAAAAATTCAATCTCTAATATCTCGCAAACTAGCATCACTAGAACATTGCAACCTGATCTACTTATACAACTGTCTTTTCTCTACATTTTAGTAAAGAAATCATTGAAATGTGATAAATAGGAAAAGAGATTTAAAGGTTTGAAATTTGAACGTATTTGAAAAGCGTTAAAATTTACCCTTGTATAACTCGTTAACTATTATGTCTAAAACATTGTTGTTTGTGCCCCTTTTGCAGCTTTCTTTTCTCTACAATTCGGTAAAGAATTCATTAAAATCTGATAAGTACGAAAACAGATATAAACGTTTGAAATTTGAACGTAATCGAATCGGATTTGAAAACGGCGAAAAATTCAATCTTTAATATCTCGCCAACTAGCATCACTAGAACATTGCAACTTGATCTACTTATACAATTATCTTTTCTCTACATTTTAGTTAAGAAATCATTGAAATGTGATAAATAGGAAAAGAGATATAAGGTTTGAAATTTGAACGTATTTGAAAAGCGTTAAAATTTACCCTTGTATAACTCGTTAACTATTATGTCTAAAACATTGTTGTTTGTGCCCCTTTTGCAGCTTTCTTTTCTCTACAATTCGGTAAAGAATTCATTAAAATCTGATAAGTACGAAAACAGATATAAACGTTTGAAATTTGAACGTAATCGAATCGGATTTGAAAACGGCGAAAAATTCAATCTTTAATATCTCGCCAACTAGCATCACTAGAACATTGCAACTTGATCTACTTATACAATTATCTTTTCTCTACATTTTAGTAAAGAAATCATTGAAATGTGATAAATAGGAAAAGAGATATAAAGGTTTGAAATTTGAACGTATTTGAAAAGCGTTAAAATTTACCCTTGTATAACTCGTTAACCATTATGTCTAAAACATTGCTGTTTGTGCCCCTTTTACAGCTTTCTTTTCTCTACAATTCGGTGAAGAATGCATTAAAATCTGATAAGTAAGAAAATATATATACACGTTTGAAATTTGAATATAATCGAATCGGATTTGAAAACGGTGAAAAATTCAATCACTAATATCTCGCCAACTAGCATCACTAGAACATTGCAACCTGATCTACTTATACAACTGTCTTTTCTCTACATTTTAGTAAAGAAATCATTGAAATGTAATAAATAGGAAAAGAGATATAAAGGTTTGAAATTTGAACGTATTTGAAAAGCGTTAAAATTTACCCTTGTATAACTCGCTAACTATTATGTCTAAAACAATGCTGTTTGTGCCCCTTTTACAGCTTTCTTTTCTCTACAATTCGGTAAAGAATTCATTAAAATCTGATAAGTACGAAAACAGATATAAACGTTTGAAATTTGAACGTGATCGAATCGGATTTGAAAACGGGGAAAAATTCAATCTCTAATATCTCGCAAACTAGCATCACTAGAACATTGCAACTTGATCTACTTATACAACTATCTTTTCTCTACATTTTAGTAAAGAAATCATTGAAATGTGATAAATAGGAAAAGAGATATAAAGGTTTGAAATTTGAACGTATTTGAAAAGCGTTAAAATTTACCCTTGTATAACTCGTTAACTATTATGTCTAAAACATTGCTGTTTGTGCCCCTTTTACAGCTTTCTTTTCTCTACAATTCGTTAAAGAATTCATTAAAATCTGATAAGTACGAAAACAGATATAAACGTTTGAAATTTGAACGTGATCGAATCGGATTTGAAAACGGGGAAAAATTCAATCTCTAATATCTCGCAAACTAGTATCACTAGAACATTGCAACTTGATCTACTTATACAACTATCTTTTCTCTACATTTTAGTAAAGAAATCATTGAAATGTGATAAATAGGAAAAGAGATATAAAGGTTTGAAATTTGAACGTATTTGAAAAGCGTTAAAATTTACCCTTGTATAACTCGTTAACTATTGTCTAAAACAATGCTGTTTGTGCCCCTTTTACAGCTTTCTTTTCTCTACAATTCTGTGAAGAATTCATTAAAATCTGATAAGTACGAAAATAGATATAAACGTTTAAAATTTAAACCAATTCGAAATTCAATAAAATTTGTACTGTCAATAACTCGTTAATTATTATGTCTAGAACTGTGCTATATGTGGCAGATATACACCTAACTTTTGTCTACAATTCGGTAAAGAAATCGTTAGAATCTGATAAATATCATAGGAGATATAAACGTTCGAAATTTCCATGAATTCGAATTGAATTTGAAAAGTGCAAAAATTAAATCTTGAATATCTCACAAAGTACTAACACTGGAATAATGAAACTTGATCTACTTATACAGCTAAGTTTTCACTACATTTTATGAAAGAAATCATTGAAATCTGATTAATACGAAAAGAGATATTAACGTTTAAAATTTTAACCAATTCGAAAATCTCTAAAATTCAACCTTCAATAACTCATTAACTATTATGTCTAGTACAGTCGAACCTCGCTTAACGAGCATAATTCGTTCCAGAACCTTACTCGTTATGCGAAATACTCGTTATGCGAAATACTCGTTAAGCGAAACAATTTTTTTATATAAATTAAAATAAAAGGGGATAATTGCTAGATCAGCCACACTTACACCATTTTCTCGTTTCTCAATGATTTTACGTTTCAATTCTAACGTTATTTTAATTCTTTTCGAAGCCATTTTGTTAGAGGGATAACAAAATAAACACAATAATATTTAAACACAAATATCACTATATGGACTTCCCCTATACACCACTCATTCGGTGAAGTTCGTTTTCGACTGTATCAATGCATTAGATACGTGGAGAATATGAAACGCATATGCGTAAACAGGAATGACTAATCGAAGAATGCGCAGTTTTCGATGAGTCAGCGAAATGTCATTAGAAAACTATCGTTATGCGAAACATCGCTCGCTATAAGAATCAATTTGTTTTACTCGTTATGCGAATTACTCGTTAAGAGAGGTGCTCGTTATGCGAGGTTTCACTGTATAGTGTTATTTGTGGCGGTTATACAGCTAACTTTTGTCTACAATTCGGTAAAGAAATCATTAAAATCTGACAAATACCTAAAGAGATATAAACGTTCGAAATTTGAATGAATTCGAATCGAATTTGAAAAAATGCAAAAATTAAATCTTGAATATCTCACAGACTATTATCACTAGAACACTGCAACTTGATCTACTTATACAGCTATTTTTTCTCTTTGATATCTGATTAATACGAAAAGAGCTATAAACAAATGGTGTGAAAACACAAACGCTACTCTTGTCGTAGTTTACATTTTTAATTTCTTTTAAATTTAGGGTTTTCATGGAAGGTTGATAAATTTATTTAAGTGATATTTCCGGATGACAAATTTCTTGAAATGTGGAAGGAATATTACTTGCACATTGAATCTTTATATGAGGAAGGTAAATGGGGAAGTACAATCAGCTGAAATGGATCTTTAATGGGAATCAGAACATCTCTTGTTCAGAACTGCATTGAGGAATTTCCTTGGATAATTGAAGGCTTGCAGAGGAAACTAATAGCTTTAGTTGGGAGATATGAAGTTTTTAGTTTTTGGTTATCTGAATTGAGTAAGCAAATGAATGATGCTTTTTCAATGGTTAACTTAGCCAAAGCAAAGAAAAGAGGCGGATAAACAGCTACGAGCCAGTACCAGAGATTCTTCCTCCTTTGAAATTTCATATAGAAAGAAAATGGAAACTGAATATTGGGGAAAGTACAGGAAGAAACTGTTTAAGGGATAGCCTCTAAAAGTGACTTTCCAATCCTTTATGGGGATTTCTAGATTCTAAATACAGCAAAAACATTATATAACTCACATTGTCAGGAAATGCCTTATCAGCGCCTAAAGTGACCAGCAATGAATAGAAATGTCCATTATCGGGCAGAGTAGCTGCATAATGTAATGGTGTACGACCAGCCGAATCCTGGGCGTGCATAGTTTCTGGAAATCTTCCCGCTAAATATCTTAATATCTGAAATAATTTTTATTTATAAAAACATTTATTAAATCATTATTTATTTTATTCATTAAAAAAAAAGTAATTATTTAAAAGTAGATAGATACACTAGTTCTGCCGAAGAGTGCGGCCACGTGAAGTGGTGTAGGCTTTAGTGGAGTAGAATTATCTCTGGCTACGGCGAATTTACGTCTATCTAAGGCAGTCTGAACAGCTCGGAGGTCACCTTCCCTTGCGGCTTTATGTACACGTTCAATTTTCGCCTGCAATAGTTTATTTAATAAGGTTTAAAAAACATCAATGTAGGAATTTTTATAACCCAGTAAACATACAGGCCTATAATAAAGCCTAAGTCAAGCTATGTATTGGTTGAGTCAACGTAACATGCAATTGAAATTATTGCGTGACATGGATTATTGTTTTAAATTGTTGGGTACTAACGTTAATAACTATTGATTTATTTGCAAAGATGAAAATCTATTAACTAAAATAAAATAAATAGCTGTGTTAAAGTATACATTGCAAAAGAAAAAAAAACGCTGAGAAAAATCTATTAAAAAAAAAACCGCTTTTATAATTGTGACTGAAATCTTCACTGAAATATACAACCAAAAGATTCATCTTTAAAGGGTCCATTAACCTGGCGGCACTTTGGTTGAATTTTGAGACAAAACTTTTGCACCGAGCTCGAAACACATTGCACTCTTATGCACCACCAAAAAAAAATCTAAATTCGCCAAGGAAAAGCCACAATAAGCAATTAAAGTTTTTTTCCCGCCAAAAAAAATTTGGCCGGATTTGATTGAAACTTACTTCATTATGTTAAGTACACTTTGCACTCCATTGCACCACTTAAAAAAATTCATTAACTTTAATAATTACGGAGATATGGCCATTCAAAAGATCAAAGGAATTTGCCGCAAACACTGAATTTCGAACCGCGACTTAGTATACAGGTAGAGGAGAGCTAGCACCAGCTAGAACCACAAAAAAAATCTAATAAAATATGCACACATTCAGAAATATAAGGAATTAAAGTGCTAAAAAAAGCATTAACTTGGCGGCACTTTGGTGGAATTTTGGGTAAAAAATTATTGCACCCTGCTCAGAACACTTTGCACTCCTATGCACCACCAATAAAAAAGCTAGCACCACCAAGGAAAAGCCTCAATTTTCCATTTAAAGTTCCGCGCGAAATTTAAATTCAAAAAAAATGAGTCTTATTTGCGGGAAAATTGGAGCGCTTTTTTCCAAAATAGCAAGTACTAGTATTAGAACAACTAGCCCCACACAGGAAATGCCAAAAATTAGCATATTTTCAAAGTAATTTACAAATTATTCAACCGATTTTCCCGCCAACTTACCTTTAACCGGAAGTGCTCTAAATTGAATTGAAACTCATCCTATTTTGTTCATGGTAGCTAGCACCAATATGCACCACAAAAAGAAATTTTGAATTTACACTAAAAGCTGATATATTGATAATAAAAGATGCACTGACAGACGTGACCATTAACTTTGCGGCACTTTGGTGGAATTTTGAGAAAAAAATTATTGCACCCAGCTCGGAACACTTTGCAATGCCAATAATAAGCCAGCAACACAACGGAAACTGTAAAAATTCACCAATTGTACGCCAAATATAACTTTAACCGGAAGTGCCCTAAATTGAATTGAAACTCATTCCATTTTGTTCGTGATAGCTAGCACCAATGTGCACCACAAAAAGAAATTTTGAATTTACACTAAAAGCTGAGATATTGATAATAAAAGATGCACTGACAGACGTGACCATTAACTTGGCGGCACTTTGGAGGAATTTTGGGTAAAAAATTATTGCACCCTGCTCAGAACACTTTGCACTCCTATGCACCACCAATAAAAAAGCTAGCACCACCAAGGAAAAGCCTCAATTTTCCATTTAAAGTTACGCGCGAAATTTAAATTCAAAAAAAAATGAGTTTAATTTGTGGGAAAATTGGAGCGCTTTTTTCCAAAATAGCAAGTACTAGTATTAGAACAACTAGCCCCACACAGGAAATGCCAAAAATTAGCATATTTTCAAAGTAATTTACAAATTATTCAACCGATTTTCCCGCCAACTTACCTTTAACCGGAAGTGCTCTAAATTGAATTGAAACTCATCCTATTTTGTTCATGGTAGCTGGCACCAATATGCACCACAAAAAGAAATTTTGAATTTACACTAAAAGCTGATATATTGATAATAAAAGATGCACTGACAGACGTGACCATTGACTTTGCGGCACTTTGGTGGAATTTTGAGAAAAAAATTATTGCACCCAGCTCGGAACACTTTGCAATGCCAATAATAAGCCAGCAACACAACGGAAACTGTAAAAATTCACCAATTGTACGCCAAATATAACTTTAACCGGAAGTGCCCTAAATTGAATTGAAACTCATTCCATTTTGTTCGTGATAGCTAGCACCAATGTGCACCACAAAAAGAAATTTTGAATTTACACTAAAAGCTGAGATATTGATAATAAAAGATGCACTGACAGACGTGACCATTAACTTTGCAGCACTTTGGTGGAGTTTTGAGAAAAAAATTATTGCACCCAGCTCGGAACACTTTGCAATGCCAATAATAAGCCAGCAACGCTACGGAAATGGTAAAAATTCACCAATTGTACGCCAAATATAACTTTAACCGGAAGTGCCCTAAATTGAATTGAAACTCATTCCATTTTGTTCGTGGTAGCTAGCACCAATGTGCACCACAAAAAGAAATTTTGAATTTACACTAAAAGCTGAGATATTGATAATAAAAGATGCACTGACAGACGTGACCATTAACTTGGCGGCACTTTGGTGGAATTTTGGGTAAAAAATTATTGCACCCTGCTCAGAACACTTTGCACTCCTATGCACCATCAATAAAAAAGCTAGCACCACCAAGGAAAAGCCTCAATTTTCCATTTAAAGTTACGCGCGAAATTTAAATTAAAAAAAAATGGAGTTTTATTTGCGGGAAAATTGGAGCGCCTTTTTCCAAAATAGCAAGTACTAGTATTAGAACCACTAGCCCCACACAGGAAATACCAAAAATTAGCATATTTTCAAAGTAATTTACAAATTACTCAACCGATTTTCCCGCCAACTTACCATTAACTTGGCGGCACTTTGGTGGAATTTTGAGAAAAAAATTATTGCACCCTGCTCAGAACACTTTGCACTCCTATGCACCACCAATAAAAAAGCTAGCACCACCAAGGAAAAGCCTCAATTTTCCATTTAAAGTTCCGCGCGAAATTTAAATTCAAAAAAAATGAGTCTTATTTGCGGGAAAATTGGAGCGCTTTTTTCCAAAATAGCAAGTACTAGTATTAGAACAACTAGCCCCACACAGGAAATGCCAAAAATTAGCATATTTTCAAAGTAATTTACAAATTATTCGACCGATTTTCCCGCCAACTTACCTTTAACCGGAAGTGCTCTAAATTGAATTGAAACTCATCCTATTTTGTTCATGGTAGCTAGCACCAATATGCACCACAAAAAGAAATTTTGAATTTACACTAAAAGCTGATATATTGATAATAAAAGATGCACTGACAGACGTGACCATTAACTTTGCGGCACTTTGGTGGAATTTTGAGAAAAAAATTATTGCACCCAGCTCGGAACACTTTGCAATGCCAATAATAAGCCAGCAACACAACGGAAACTGTAAAAATTCACCAATTGTACGCCAAATATAACTTTAACCGGAAGTGCCCTAAATTGAATTGAAACTCATTCCATTTTGTTCGTGATAGCTAGCACCAATGTGCACCACAAAAAGAAATTTTGAATTTACACTAAAAGCTGAGATATTGATAATAAAAGATGCACTGACAGACGTGACCATTAACTTGGCGGCACTTTGGAGGAATTTTGGGTAAAAAATTATTGCACCCTGCTCAGAACACTTTGCACTCCTATGCACCACCAATAAAAAAGCTAGCACCACCAAGGAAAAGCCTCAATTTTCCATTTAAAGTTACGCGCGAAATTTAAATTCAAAAAAAAATGAGTTTAATTTGTGGGAAAATTGGAGCGCTTTTTTCCAAAATAGCAAGTACTAGTATTAGAACAACTAGCCCCACACAGGAAATGCCAAAAATTAGCATATTTTCAAAGTAATTTACAAATTATTCAACCGATTTTCCCGCCAACTTACCTTTAACCGGAAGTGCTCTAAATTGAATTGAAACTCATCCTATTTTGTTCATGGTAGCTAGCACCAATATGCACCACAAAAAGAAATTTTGAATTTACACTAAAAGCTGATATATTGATAATAAAAGATGCACTGACAGACGTGACCATTGACTTTGCGGCACTTTGGTGGAATTTTGAGAAAAAAATTATTGCACCCAGCTCGGAACACTTTGCAATGCCAATAATAAGCCAGCAACACAACGGAAACTGTAAAAATTCACCAATTGTACGCCAAATATAACTTTAACCGGAAGTGCCCTAAATTGAATTGAAACTCATTCCATTTTGTTCGTGATAGCTAGCACCAATGTGCACCACAAAAAGAAATTTTGAATTTACACTAAAAGCTGAGATATTGATAATAAAAGATGCACTGACAGACGTGACCATTAACTTTGCAGCACTTTGGTGGAGTTTTGAGAAAAAAATTATTGCACCCAGCTCGGAACACTTTGCAATGCCAATAATAAGCCAGCAACGCTACGGAAATGGTAAAAATTCACCAATTGTACGCCAAATATAACTTTAACCGGAAGTGCCCTAAATTGAATTGAAACTCATTCCATTTTGTTCGTGGTAGCTAGCACCAATGTGCACCACAAAAAGAAATTTTGAATTTACACTAAAAGCTGAGATATTGATAATAAAAGATGCACTGACAGACGTGACCATTAACTTGGCGGCACTTTGGTGGAATTTTGGGTAAAAAATTATTGCACCCTGCTCAGAACACTTTGCACTCCTATGCACCATCAATAAAAAAGCTAGCACCACCAAGGAAAAGCCTCAATTTTCCATTTAAAGTTACGCGCGAAATTTAAATTCAAAAAAAATGGAGTTTTATTTGCGGGAAAATTGGAGCGCCTTTTTCCAAAATAGCAAGTACTAGTATTAGAACCACTAGCCCCACACAGGAAATACCAAAAATTAGCATATTTTCAAAGTAATTTACAAATTACTCAACCGATTTTCCCGCCAACTTACCATTAACTTGGCGGCACTTTGGTGGAATTTTGAGAAAAAAATTATTGCACCCTGCTCAGAACACTTTGCACTCCTATGCACCACCAATAAAAAAGCTAGCACCACCAAGGAAAAGCCTCAATTTTCCATTTAAAGTTCCGCGCGAAATTTAAATTCAAAAAAAATGAGTCTTATTTGCGGGAAAATTGGAGCGCTTTTTTCCAAAATAGCAAGTACTAGTATTAGAACAACTAGCCCCACACAGGAAATGCCAAAAATTAGCATATTTTCAAAGTAATTTACAAATTATTCGACCGATTTTCCCGCCAACTTACCTTTAACCGGAAGTGCTCTAAATTGAATTGAAACTCATCCTATTTTGTTCATGGTAGCTAGCACCAATATGCACCACAAAAAGAAATTTTGAATTTACACTAAAAGCTGATATATTGATAATAAAAGATGCACTGACAGACGTGACCATTAACTTTGCGGCACTTTGGTGGAATTTTGAGAAAAAAATTATTGCACCCAGCTCGGAACACTTTGCAATGCCAATAATAAGCCAGCAACACAACGGAAACTGTAAAAATTCACCAATTGTACGCCAAATATAACTTTAACCGGAAGTGCCCTAAATTGAATTGAAACTCATTCCATTTTGTTCGTGATAGCTAGCACCAATGTGCACCACAAAAAGAAATTTTGAATTTACACTAAAAGCTGAGATATTGATAATAAAAGATGCACTGACAGACGTGACCATTAACTTGGCGGCACTTTGGAGGAATTTTGGGTAAAAAATTATTGCACCCTGCTCAGAACACTTTGCACTCCTATGCACCACCAATAAAAAAGCTAGCACCACCAAGGAAAAGCCTCAATTTTCCATTTAAAGTTACGCGCGAAATTTAAATTCAAAAAAAAATGAGTTTAATTTGTGGGAAAATTGGAGCGCTTTTTTCCAAAATAGCAAGTACTAGTATTAGAACAACTAGCCCCACACAGGAAATGCCAAAAATTAGCATATTTTCAAAGTAATTTACAAATTATTCAACCGATTTTCCCGCCAACTTACCTTTAACCGGAAGTGCTCTAAATTGAATTGAAACTCATCCTATTTTGTTCATGGTAGCTAGCACCAATATGCACCACAAAAAGAAATTTTGAATTTACACTAAAAGCTGATATATTGATAATAAAAGATGCACTGACAGACGTGACCATTGACTTTGCGGCACTTTGGTGGAATTTTGAGAAAAAAATTATTGCACCCAGCTCGGAACACTTTGCAATGCCAATAATAAGCCAGCAACACAACGGAAACTGTAAAAATTCACCAATTGTACGCCAAATATAACTTTAACCGGAAGTGCCCTAAATTGAATTGAAACTCATTCCATTTTGTTCGTGATAGCTAGCACCAATGTGCACCACAAAAAGAAATTTTGAATTTACACTAAAAGCTGAGATATTGATAATAAAAGATGCACTGACAGACGTGACCATTAACTTTGCAGCACTTTGGTGGAATTTTGAGAAAAAAATTATTGCACCCAGCTCGGAACACTTTGCAATGCCAATAATAAGCCAGCAACACAACGGAAATGGTAAAAATTCACCAATTGTACGCCAAATATAACTTTAACCGGAAGTGCCCTAAATTGAATTGAAACTCATCCTATTTTGTTCATGGTAGCTAGCACCAATATGCACCACAAAAAGAAATTTTGAATTTACACTAAAAGCTGATATATTGATAATAAAAGATGCACTGACAGAAGTGACCATTAACTTGGCGGCACTTTGGTGGAATTTTGGGTAAAAAATTATTGCACCCAGCTCGGAACACTTTGCACTCCTATGCACCACCAATAAAAAAGCTAGCACCACCAAGGAAAAGCCTCAATTTTCCATTTAAAGTTACGCGCGAAATTTAAATTTAAAAAAAAATGAGTTTTATTTGTGGGAAAATTGGAGCGCTTTTTTCCAAAATAGCAAGTACTAGTATTAGAACCACTAGCCCCACACAGGAAATGCCAAAAATTAGCATATTTTCAAAGTAATTTACAAATTATTCAACCGATTTTCCCGCCAACTTACGATTAACTTGGCGACACTTTGGTGGAATTTTGAGAAAAAAAATTATTGCACCCAGCTCGGAACACTTTGCACTCCTATGCACCACCAATAAAAAAGCTAGCACCACCAAGGAAAAGCCTCAATTTTCCATTTAAAGTTACGCGCGAAATTTAAATTAAAAAAAAAATGAGTTTTATTTGTGGAAAAATTGGAGCGCTTTTTTCCAAATTAGCAAGTACTAGTATTAGAACCACTAGCCCCACACAGGAAATGCCAAAAATTAGCATATTTTCAAAGTAATTTACAAATTATTCAACCGATTTTCCCGCCAACTTACCATTAACTTGGCGGCACTTTGGTGGAATTTCGCGCGTAACTTTAAATGGAAAATTGAGGCTTTTCCTTGGTGGTGCTAGCTTTTTTATTGGTGGTGCATAGGAGTGCAAAGTGTTCCGAGCTGGGTGCAATAATTTTTTTTCTCAAAATTCCACCAAAGTGTCGCCAAGTTAATGGTAAGTTGGCGGGAAAATCGGTTGAATAATTTGTAAATTACTTTGAAAATATGCTAATTTTTGGCATTTCCTGTGTGGGGCTAGAGGTTCTAATACTAGTACTTGCTATTTTGGAAAAAAGCGCTCCAATTTTCCCACAAATAAAACTCATTTTCTTTTAAATTTAAATTTCGCGCGTAGCTTTAAATGGAAAATTGAGGCTTTTCCTTGGTGGTGCTAGCTTTTTTATTGGAGGTGCATAGGAGTGCAAAGTGTTCCGAGCTGGGTGCAATAATTTTTTTTCTCAAAATTCCACCAAAGTGCCGCCAAGTTAATGGTAAGTTGGCGGGAAAATCGGTTGAATAATTTGTAAATTACTTTGAAAATATGCTAATTTTTGGCATTTCCTGTGTGGGGCTAGTTGTTCTAATACTAGTACTTGCTATTTTGAAAAAAAGCGCTCCAATTTTCCCACAAATTAAACTCATTTTTTTTTTAATTTAAATTTCGCGCGTAACTTTAAATGGAAAATTGAGGCTTTTCCTTGGTGGTGCTAGCTTTTTTATTGGTGGTGCATAGGAGTGCAAAGTGTTCTGAGCAGGGTGCAATAATTTTTTACCCAAAATTCCTCCAAAGTGCCGCCAAGTTAATGGTCACGTCTGTCAGTGCATCTTTTATTATCAATATCTCAGCTTTTAGTGTAAATTCAAAATTTCTTTTTGTGGTGCACATTGGTGCTAGCTATCACGAACAAAATGGAATGAGTTTCAATTCAATTTAGGGCACTTCCGGTTAAAGTTATATTTGGCGTACAATTGGTGAATTTTTACAGTTTCCGTTGTGTTGCTGGCTTATTATTGGCATTGCAAAGTGTTTCGAGCTGGGTGCAATAATTTTTTTCTCAAAATTCCACCAAAGTGCCGCAAAGTTAATGGTCACGTCTGTCAGTGCATCTTTTATTATCAATATATCAGCTTTTAGTGTAAATTCAAAATTTCTTTTTGTGGTGCATATTGGTGCTAGCTACCATGAACAAAATAGGATGAGTTTCAATTCAATTTAGAGCACTTCCGGTTAAAGGTAAGTTGGCGGGAAAATCGGTCGAATAATTTGTAAATTACTTTGAAAATATGCTAATTTTTGGCATTTCCTGTGTGGGGCTAGTTGTTCTAATACTAGTACTTGCTATTTTGGAAAAAAGCGCTCCAATTTTCCCGCAAATAAGACTCATTTTTTTTGAATTTAAATTTCGCGCGGAACTTTAAATGGAAAATTGAGGCTTTTCCTTGGTGGTGCTAGCTTTTTTATTGGTGGTGCATAGGAGTGCAAAGTGTTCTGAGCAGGGTGCAATAATTTTTTACCCAAAATTCCACCAAAGTGCCGCCAAGTTAATGCTTTTTTTAGCACTTTAATTCCTTATATTTCTGAATGTGTGCATATTTTATTAGATTTTTTTTGTGGTTCTAGCTGGTGCTAGCTCTCCTCTACCTGTATACTAAGTCGCGGTTCGAAATTCAGTGTTTGCGGCAAATTCCTTTGATCTTTTGAATGGCCATATCTCCGTAATTATTAAAGTTAATGAATTTTTTTAAGTGGTGCAATGGAGTGCAAAGTGTACTTAACATAATGAAGTAAGTTTCAATCAAATCCGGCCAAATTTTTTTTGGCGGGAAAAAAACTTTAATTGCTTATTGTGGCTTTTCCTTGGCGAATTTAGATTTTTTTTTGGTGGTGCATAAGAGTGCAATGTGTTTCGAGCTCGGTGCAAAAGTTTTGTCTCAAAATTCAACCAAAGTGCCGCCAGGTTAATGGACCCTCTTTAAACACTCGCAGAACATTTTATTATTTTCTTTAATCCTTCTAAATGAAACAGCTGTTATTGGTTGTAGTTACAATACATATAAATATAGATAAATTGGGGGGATGGAGGAAGAGTAGAGCATAGAAATGACCGCAGTCAAATCTAGCTACTCAAGGACTGGATTAAGAACGGTACGTCACTTCCTGTAAAGAACTTGTTCCGGCAATGTAAGTTTAAAGCTCATCATATATTCACCAAAATAAAGGTGATTTCTAAAGGTTCATTTCATCATCACCGAAGTTTTAGATTAAAAAAAAAAATATCTAAAGATAGAATTCATATTTGTAAAGTTAACTTTAACGGGAACTGGGAATTTTTTTGTGGTGGTTTACCTTTAAATTGTTCAAAATTTCTAGGATGGAAAAAAAAAAGCAATGAAGACTCCTTCAAATCAAATTTCTAAAATGCTGATTAGAAATACGTTATACGCTAATTTAGTACGTTAACATGTTGGAAGAAAATTTTATGAATAAAATTTCAGAAAAAAATGCAGAAAATCTCGCGAATGTATCTCATAATGATTCTTTTTTTTAAAAAAAAATCTAATTTATAACAAACATTTACAAAAATACAATTAAAAAAACCTTTAAAATTAAGAAATTAATAAATAAAAAATGTATGGTACTATACGACGTTAAGTCCTTGATTATTATTAATGCTCTCTATTCAGGTTACTAGGTGATTCTATCAATGTGCCCTAAACATTACATCATTTCTTATTATGAACATGAATAATAATTAATTTTTATGCTGTCGTATTTTTTAAGAAAAAAAAATTGTTTTAATTGCATCCATATTAGAAAAAATTTTCTTAGTTTTCATAACAAAAAAAAAAATTCTCTGAAACAGAAACTTGGAACTATTTCGACGCAGATTTTTAAGGTGTTCCCACGGGAATGAAGTTTAAGCAAAATAGAACAAAAACCAAAGTACCATTTTTTAGAAAATCCAAAGGTTTTTTGTAAGTTTTCCTCGGCAATAGCTCCAATAATTTTCTTTGATACACCAAACTTTTCCACGTATAGATCTATATCTTAATTTTATATATTCCCCTCCCCCCCAAGGAAAATTCAAAATGGCAGTTCTGGGTAGAAAGGATAGCTTTTCTTTCCATCTGAAGAGCCTTGGGGGATACAGTACTTGGAAATAGGAATGGATTATATTTGAGTAAGATTCTCATGTTTGTTGAGCCATTCTTTTAATTAATCATTAATGAATTAATTGTTAAAATTTAAAATTAATAATTGAAATAATAGAATAAATTATTGAAAGCTCACCTAGGAGAAGAAGAAGAAATCGTTATTAATAATATACACAAAATAAAATAAATTTATTACGCCTAAAGCGTTATTCAAGATATTATTTTATCGTAAACTAAGGATAACAGAGAGAAAAACTTCCCAATAAAATACCTTTGAAATGTTTTAGCATATTTATTCCACACAACTAAGCTCGATGTAAAACAATAAATGAGAAAGGAAACAAAACAACAAAACAAAAAATGAACGGAACTATCGTGACTTATGACACACTACTCTATTACTTTGTGATATATAAAAATAAAACTTTTCTGTTTTTACTTTAATATCACAGTTGGACGTTCAGTTGACGACTGGCACACGACACTTTTATGAAAATCGATCAGTGTGGGGGGCAACTCTTTACGCAATATTCACTCACCGGCTACAGTAACATTTAATGTTTCTTTGTAATACAAGAAATATATAAAAGGAAGATCGAATGTTTTGTTCGTTCATATTTAATTAACAACGAAAAAACTTCACTTCAACTCTAATTGGATTTTTTTTTTTAAGAAAAACAAAAAAATTAGGAAAAGAAGATTCTTAGCATGAGAAAAATTGTAGCAGTAAACTAATTACATGCTGTTATCCGTCCTCTAATAAATAAATACCTAATCTAGAAGTTAGTTTTAATGCTTTTCTTGTCCGAAACTTCTGTTTTCTACTTCCTCATATTATACAAATAGTTTTCTTAGAAAATTTGGTCAAGTTCTCAGTGCTGGAGAATAGCATGACTTTTATCAGACGTAGCCAAAGCCTGTCTTCTGTATTCCTGATCGATTTTTGACTTTCAACCATCAACAAAGATTGAGTAATCGATTTGGTGTAGAGAATTTGACTTGTAACTATTTTTTTTAGGCTCACACTATATGTGATAATGGATGAAAGAATAATACTGGTTAGGGATACAACAAAGTAGTTTCTTCTTTGTTTTCATTTTCTTTTTAAATTGTCCAAATAATGTCACAAATGATTTTCAATAAAAACAGAATGAAAGTTTGTACTCCGTAGATGGAACATTAGACTCAGGAATTCGGGCACCCATACGGATATCCCAGCTTAGTCAACAAACGTTTTTGCACCAGTTCCACTAGAAGAGACTATGTACTCTTTATATTTATATAATTTAAAGACATATCATACTCACTATATAATGTGGTACGTTGTTTATAAACAGTTGAACATCTGGATTATCGCTGACCAGTCCCAATAGTGAAGCTCCTTGTCCAGACAATACTAATTCGGCCATTGCTTCCATATCACCACTTTTGACTAATTCGTAGGCCTTCTGCCTACTACTTTCTGTCAACAGTAATTGCCTTTTTTTCTCTTTTTAAAGATAATCTTAGTCCTAATAATATTTAGAAATAATTATACCTAAAATATACGAAATATACAATGATTATAGAAATACAAAACTCATAGCATTGACGTGAATTATATAGAAGTGAAATTGTTCAAAAAGACTTGTACAAGCAAAAAAACCAAGTAATACGTCCATGAATATACAAAAGTGAAGTAATAAATTTTGTATTAAGAGTAGGCATAACCGTGCTAAAACGAAATATTTTATTGTAAGTACTTCGATTTAAAATTGTCGTTTTTTTTTTTTTTACTGGGCGATTTTCGATTATGAGAGGTTTGCGTGGCTGTTTGTTTTTTTAGATTTATTGTTCATATCATTCTGTCTACATCGGTAAAAGTTAGTCAGTGAATGTTTTGCACCGCAACTATTAGATAATATCTATTCCATTTACTTCTGACAAAGAATCTAGTCAATATTACCCCAGAGATAAAGGGTCATTTAAGTAAATGTGATAAGTACATTTTAAAGCCTACAATTAGCCACAAAATAAATCACATTTACCTATTTTTCCCCAAATTTGGGGGGAAAAATGTCATAATCTAAGGGGTACCGAAGCCCTTCAATGCTAGTACAGAATGAGATCTATTTAATTAAAATACTCAGTAGTCCAACACAATCCATTGCGAGAACTTGGAGAAACCTGAACAGGGCTGTGTGAAGAACCCATCTAAGGGTTCTTTTAACATTAAAAAAAATTATTTACGTTCTATACCAGGATTGAATTTTTATTTTTAGATACTATAAACTCTAATTAAAAGAGAAAAATTTAAACATTAACATTTATAAATTAATTTTTCACTGAAAGAAAAATAATACATACCCACAATAAAGTAACTTCTTGCTACAATTTGAGCCTACACGCCAGTCTGTATTCCTAAAAGTTACACCGGTGTATAAATGACGAACTCCCATGAATACTGGATGTTTTCATTACCTTTAAATGACATTGTTTACAGAGAAATCGAATCTTATTTGTACTTCAGGTAATAACATCATTAGAAAACACATTTTTATCATTTTTTTTTCCGGAGATTACTGGAAAATTAAACAAGAGTACTTTTTTTGTAATATTTGTTGTGAAAGGTGAAAGAAAATATTTTATTTATAATTCATGGCTTGGTCTTTTATTACGTATTTTGGTTCAAAATGAAATGAAATGAAAAACTACTGTTCATAAAATTTCATGAATTTCTTATAAATAGTTTATACGACTATTTCTTACAGAAGTTGAATAAAAAATCCGTGAGAGAGCATAAGAATAGCTTTACACGAGCAGACAGTTCATATCATAACGAAATATAAGTTGCTTACCGAGTTACAATGTTACTTGAAGTGTAGCACCAGTGCATGTAATTGATTAGTTTTGACTCCATCTCCACTTTTCAAACGTGATTTGTTATAAAAATAAATACGACTAAACACACGTTTTATTCCGTTCTCTTCAACGCAATATGGGCAACTACTAAAATAATTTAATTGCCCATATAAGTTTTCTTCTTAGTTTTAGTTTCAATAAAGAGTTTCAGTAATAATGCAGGAAATTTAAAAGTTTTTTGTTACCATAATCGTCACACTTCGTTTTCTTGCACTTCTTAAATGTGAACATCTATTCCTTTCTTGACGATCACTTTATCAAGTTTGTTTTCAGCATTCTCATTTTACATTCTGTTCAAATTTAATCAATTTTGATTACGAAACATAAGTGATAGACGACAAGAATGACGTAATTTGACTCGAATGGTGGAATGTCAACTGTTCTTAAAGTATATCTAGGATACCTGAATAATCTAACCTTATTTACTTATTCTTTTTTTTTTTTTAATAATAAATATACTTTTGATAATTAATATTCATTTTTATTTCTTTATTTTAGCAGGTATATCATAATTTTTTTTTTTTTATTTAAATAATAATCTTTAATTGAAGATATAACCTTTGGTATAACAGTCGTCGAAAAATTTGATAAAAGTAATCTTGGGAAAGAAAAACACGAATAGTTAAATAAACCCAACACAGTCAAAACATTATTTAAAAAACAAACTTATTTATTTACAAATATATTATCTTTTTCAAAATGTTTTCTAAATATATAATTTCTTAATATAAAATTCATACAGATGTAGAAATAAATTTGTCTTATTTACTTATCCTTTTTATCACAAACAATTCCATTTTTTTATGTTTAACTCTGTGTTAATTCTTGCTTTTCAAATATTATTCAGTGTTAACGTTTACATTGATTATACTTTATTCTAGAATGATTTATTTATCGAAAAAAGTGTGAGATAGCTAATTTTATTTTCACATTTTTTTTACTTTGATTAATTTCTAATTCAGTTTATAAATGTACTTGTTCTTCAGAATAATGTGAGTAATCCAAGATGATAAGTATGTATTCTCTAATCAACATAATTTTTTATTGTTTCTGGTGCCTGCTCTGTAAGCCAATGTTATGCTCTCTATTTCAGTTAAAGTTTTTTAGAAGTTGTTAATTATCTTTAATGTTATGTTACATTAGAATGAAAATATATTAGTTTAAGTTGCAAACTCTTTATGATTACCTAATTTTAAAAACTAGGTAGGCCTAGAAATGGATTCCGAAATTTGAAATCATTAATTTGATAATTTCTAATTTTTCCAAAAGATTGTATTCCTAAAATGCTTTCAAATTACTTTATCGTTTCCCAATCAGACTATTTTCATGAGATTTTTATAGGTATTTTTTATATCACGACTATAAACCATAGTATTTTGTCTTCGTATAATTAATACCGTTTGATACATTATTTAAAACATATCAAATTGCAAAAACGTCTAATTTAGATCCAAACAATTTTCATTTAGATCAAACATATTTTGCATTTTTAAGGCATTTTTTTTCATAAGCTATCTATCTATATACTGGTCTTAGGGCTAATCATGTTTATTTAGTCTTTAAAAGTAAAAAAAAAATTGTATAGTATAGGGGAAAATTACTACGGTTATTCGCACTATTACTACTACGGTTTAGGTAAAACTCATTTTTGAGAAAATAAAGTTACGTTTACTTGACTAAAGACAAACATAATGGCGAAGAATGCCTTGATCGACTCACAAATCCAAAGATCATGATTTTCAGAATTTCTTGGAAACGTATATTCATGGTGAGTTTAATCCAGATCAGGGGTACTCATCCATTTTTTTTTTTACCTAATGCCCACTTTTGTATGTTTGTTGATAGTAAAATTTTCTTAATACCCACCGATGTAATTTAACGCCACTGCAAAATATGGGAACAACTGTATTTGGATGTAGGTATTTACTAGTCACATCAGCTCAATGCACCAGTCCATGCACTAATGCATGTTCTTCTTACGGAAGCCTACAGAAATGAACTGTCCAAAACCCCATTCAGAAAAAAAGAAAGAAAGAGTTACACTATCTTTTAATATGCTGTGAATTTATGTACGATTTAGTAAAGGCCGCCTTCTATAAGCAAGAACCAATTACCACTTCAGTAAACGCCAGTCCAATTGTTGGATTAAGCGAAAATTGTTTCAAGTCCTTCCTCATCGAAGATTCCCAACTAATTGGAAACCCAACGTAACACTCACTCAAAGTGAAATACCGAAATAGAAATACAATGAAATAATATGACTTGAACCGACCACTTCAGTACAAAAAACATTTTGTAGAAACTTTGTTTTACTTTGCTGATATGTTTTTTACTGTATTCCCGCCGATCCTACTGAAATCAGTTTTAGGTAAATGCAATTGATATGTTGGTAAATGTCATCCAATTTATTTGTCACTCTGTAATCTATGCAGTAAATAAGAGACTTATATACAAGTACCGCTAGCTAAAAGGAAGTATTTTTAAATAAAGAGAAATTGATTAAAAAAAGAAAAGTAGACAGTTTATAATAATAATTTTGTGCCGAATAAATAAAAATATGTCTAAAAAGAAAGCCAAACCCACCTGGTGTTCGTCCAGCCACGGCCTCCTGTAATTGTGGGTCGTCCATCTCCTCTGGATCTGCCGGTGTTATAGCTAGAACTTCTGCACTACGGCTGTATATTCTCAATGGGACCAATTCTCCAGAACTAGTGGACAATCGGCTGTTTGGCGATGACGGTTCAAGTTGTGTTTGTTCCAGTTTGTTATTATCATCATCTCCTTCTACTACTGGACTAACATTATCCACATCATTACCGGGTGTAGGTGTAGTAGCTTCTTCTTCTTCTTCTTCTTCTTGTTTGCTATCTTCTTCTACGTCTTCTTTTTCTTGATTTGAATCTAAATTCTCTTCTTCAATTTCTCTTTCTACATCTTCATTTACCTCTTCAGATTCATTATTAACTTCATTGTCTTCTAAGACTTTTTCAAAAAATACATTATCACTTCCGCTAGATTGTGTAATCTCTCTTTCATAATCTACTATCTCTTCAGTCTTAATCTCATTAATTTGTTCCACTTCGACACTGTTTATCCTGTCTTCTGTTGATCCAGTTTCGTCTTTATTGGATTCTTCTTCACTGTTTGCAGATTCATTAGTAAGTTCCTCAGCAGAATTTAATCGATCTATCCCATAAGAATTCTGAATGGTATGTGCTAAAGATACTTCGTCTAAAGAGTTTTGAAGATGATCATTATTTAAAGATATTTCACAAACAGACTGTTGAGGATCATCCATATTTTCTTGTGGGCTACTTTGGCTTTGCTCTATGTTGTTGTCGTCGTCTGGAGTTTTACTATTTTCTTCTACAGGTTCCTTTGATTCATCTCTTTCTAAATCTTTATTTACATCGTCTACATCATCTAAAATGAAGCCTTCCGCCAACTCTTTTTCTTCTTCTTCATTACCGCTGTCATTTCCTAATTCAACATTTGCATTGTTCGCGAGCGGCTGGTCAGAAACATTTACAGAGTCCGCTAGCTCGGCTTCTTGAGGTATCTCGTACTCTTCTGAAAAGAAGAAATTGCCGCTATCAAACACTCAACGCTCTCGCTCCTATTTCCCTTTCAATCCCCCTTTCGCTCTCTCATTTGTTTATTTTATTATTATTTATTTATTTATTTATTTTTTTTAGACACAGGACGTACAAATAAATACAGTAGGCCGTGGTTGGAAAAATAAAGTGCTCTAGAACACACACCGGTGTGGCAACACCCAAAGTGTTGTGCGTAAAAAAAATATATATATATATATATAAAAAATCAAAAAACAAATCACGGCAAAAAATGGATGAGTGATACTTTTTTTTTTTTTTTTTTTTTTCTTTAGTGAAAGTTCTAAGGAGGTGAAGGAAAGTTTGTGCATGTTGTGACCTGTCTGTTATGATGTAGGCGCTCATATGTTGCTATTTATTTTCTGTTTTTGTCACACTAGTTACCGTTGATAGTGTCACTTTGTGGTGATAATACATCCTCGCCAGACACTGGTACCTCGCTACCAACTCCTTCATCTTCGGACATATCTGGCCTTGGTGATATTTCTTCCTCTTGTTCTTGTTCTTCTTCTTCTTGTGACGCTGGAGCTGAGACTGTTTGTTCTTCTCCCGGTTCGTCTTCTCGATCTACTAAATCCTGGTTATCAGGAACTGTTGGTGGATCTTCAGTTTCCTGGACGAAACATAAACATAATTCTTAAAATTAACAATACACTAAAAATTGAAGTGAAATAAAGTTTGTAATCAAAAGAGCTTATAATTGTAAACGAGGCAGAATGATTGTTGAACACTGCATTTTATAAAGACCAACATGTATTGTTATGTTTTTTTTGCAAAAGTTTTGTTATTATACTTAATATAGCTCATGCATGATGCACCTCAAACAGGTGAGGTATTTAAACTTGCTGACTTAATTGTGATAATTCATTTTTGAAACAAACGAAGTTAAACACACTTGAAGTGATAAACGTAGTATCTACAATCTAAACCAGCTTCTTTTTTTGCTTCACAAAATTACTTTTTATCGATTGAGGCATTACTTAGAATGGTGAAGTGACAGCGAAACGTCTTCCTCTCTTTCTCTTTCTTTCTCTCTCACTCACACACACACACCTTCCTTCTCTGTCTCATATACACACTAAGAGTTAAAGAAGTGAAGTGGCATGTTATTTTGAATTGAAATCCACTTAGAGACAAGATGGCTTACAACCAATTCACTACAAACTAGAGAATGTTATTTACTTTCTAAAAAAGGAAAAACAGTATCTATTACACTAGATTTTCCGAACAATAATACAGATGTGTCAATCACTCACTAGAACTGTCACTTATTTCTCAATTGTAATTCAGCCTAACAACAGTAATTCTATATGCAGATTGAAATAACTAACAAAACAATTCATTTTTATTTGGTATTTTGTGTAAGTAACAATCAAGAATTCAAGACTTAATTATTTCATCATTAAGTCTTAACATTCATATATATATATAATCTTTAATGTCACAAGCAAATTTGATTAGAATAAAATGACAATTTAAGGCTTGCGTTTTCCAAAATTTGACAGAACCTCTCTTCATTTCTCATTGTTGTCATAGGCATTACCAGGGATAACTAATTGGTTAATCCTAACAGCTTCCAGTCTATAAATGTTTTTCATTTCAACCTCCAATTACGTGTTAAAGCAGAAAAAAACCCTAATCGCATAAATACGTTATAGTAAAAGATAGCAGCATCTTTTATTGGCGTAAACAGAACCTTTCTCTCAACGAATCTCACAAAAATTTCACTTTTGACAGTTCTGCCAGCTTTTAATGTCGATTTATTCCTGGCAAAAGCTTTGCACAGCCAAGTAAATCTTTCACTCACCGGCTCAAGGAACCATGTACGGTTAAATATTAAAGGAAACTATTGAAGATGTCGATTAAACGTTTCAGTAATAAATGGGTAAGATCAGGTCATAGCGTACCTCACGTGGTCCTCCTAAAAGCCCTCTATTTTGTCTTCACTACTGCAAAGGTTTATAAAGCCACTTTCTTTACACGGAAAATTATGATGTTGTCATATCACATCACACAGTACGAAAAACTGTCTTCCGTGAGTGCGTGTTGGAGACAAGAGAGAGAGAGGGAGAACATATGCTCAAAAATCGTTCTA
The DNA here is from genome assembly GCF_049639745.1 of Rhodnius prolixus. Classification (NCBI taxonomy): domain Eukaryota; kingdom Metazoa; phylum Arthropoda; class Insecta; order Hemiptera; family Reduviidae; genus Rhodnius; species Rhodnius prolixus. Next base: position 37,098,722 of record NW_027411582.1, on the reverse strand, counting down.
AACAATCAAAACGTGAGTTATTTAAAGTCAGTCAACAATAGGAATCAATTATAAAACCTTGACGCAATCATAATATTCATTTAAGAATTCATTTTGACGAAGATTATGTGATAAGTTCAGTCTAATCACAAAAATTTACAAAAAATGAAAATAGTTTACCAAAATAATATCAATAAGAGTTTATTTTGACATGTCTACGATTTTGTTTGCAAAATTTAGTCGTCAAAAGCAAATTATTAAGAAAGAAATTTACTATTTTTATATAATAATATTTTCTTAAAGTTGGTTATATAGACTGATACAAATGCTCTACTTAAAACTTGAACAGTGACTCATCAAAGAACTAGTTTTTCTTTTTTCTTTTTCTTTATATTAATATCACTTGTCTAAATAGAAACCAGGGGGCAGTAAAACGCAAAGAAAGCCTCAAATGACGTAAACTAGATAGATAACACGGAGAGATGTTCGTGCTTTTTTCCAGACCGCACACTGTCAGATTGTTATTGATCTTCTTGCATTATTTATATATCACATTTCACGAAAATGCTTAAAAAAACAAAAAAAAAACAAAAATCTAAAAATTAACTAAATATACTAGGTTAAGAGGAAATCTTAGGAGCAATTTTCGAAAAAAATGTTAAAAAAGAGGAAAATCCTTAGAGTGGATTTTTCGTGGTAAAGTTTTAGGTAACAGTGGTTCAAGAATTTACTTTTAAAATCAGAATTTTAACACATTTAGCCATTCTTAGCAGTTCGATGTACTTAACAGAAGTGGACAGTACGTTGCATTGTAATGACACTTTGTAAAGAACTCTACCACCCCTTCTCCAATGCAATTTTGCTTATTTTAGCAGGCGTAGCACGTACGTTTATTATATTTGAGGTTAATTGATCTGTTTTGTATAAAGAATTTGATTTTCAAGTGAATACTTGGAAAAAAAATCTTCACTTCAGCGTGAAACGGAACATAGTTAAAGTCGACATCTCTACATCAAACTTGATCAATGAACCATGACGACAGATTAAAGTCCGTAACCGGACATGGATACAATATACATTCGTTCTTTCGACGATTCAAATCAGCGATATTATCCAGAGTATTGCGGACCTAACCACATTGTCAATTTGACAATATTCCTTGAAATGTTTCCAAGTAGCACGAGAAAGTAAGAAGTTACGAGAATTATTTGCACTCGATTTTATGGTTTATTTCTATTTCCTAATATTGCTGCATGTATTGTGTTTAAAGTAAAACTCATTTCAACCGAGTGGATGCTTAAAAATACGTTGTTTTAATGCATATCCTAAGTATTACCTTAATGGATCATTTATCTACAGAAGAGAAGCGCTTATCAGGGAAAAAGTAGTATCATTAAAAGTTGAGAAGTTCATGAAGAAGGACAGAAAGAAGAATTGAAGAATAACCTTTTTGAACGCGAATTATGCATTTTAATCCTTGTGAGGACAACTTAAAAAATGTCTCAAAAAAATAAAGGATGAAGCTGGCTTATAATTAGTAAGGCTTTCAATTAAAAGAAACATCATGTTCGGCAATGGCCAGACAAAGCCTTCATTTTATTTTATTATTTTTGTAAACATTATAACGTACACAAAACTTCAACTCTCTAAAAGCTCCTGATGAACGTCACCAATGGTACCCACAACTTTGTGCAACAATAATAACAAGCTTTTTTATAGCGAAGACCGGCCATTCTTGCTCTCATAAACATTGTATATTATCTCAGCCTACTTCTTTTTTTTTTTTTTTTTTTTTTAAATAATAATTCTTACCTGCGGCGAAGCAGTTGAAATGGAATCTTGATTTACAGGATCTTTGCCGCCCAACAGTTTCCAATCCCAAGATGGTGGAAATATATGTGCAGTTCTAGGAGCTTCAGGAATAACAGTGAGTAGTTTTGGTCCATCCAATTCTGCCGGTTTGCCGTGATAATAAGATGGGGTGTTACCTTTCTGCAATAGTTGAAAAAGGAATTAAACAAAAATCTAGATCACGAATAACACATTTTTTTTTATTCACTTCAGAATATTAACGTTAGGCTTAAATAAAAACAGGATAACAATTACCTTATCTTCTATATGATCTATGCTTCCACTGTCCACCAAGAATTGGAACATTTCACCTTGATCTCTAAGTGCAGCCGCATAATGTAACGGTGTCCTATCTAAAATATCTTTCATATTCGCCGCCTCCGGTGCCTTACGCAATATTTCCTTAGCAATTTCCATATGGCCAAGTCCGGCAGCCTATGAACATTTGTTTTTGAAATTGAAACAAATCTACAAATAGAATTATTTATTCAAAATTACTGTTATTTATAATTAAAGTTTTCATCAGTATTTAAACTATTTCAATCCTGTAAAATGGGGTTCAGTAAGGTTTGAAATTTAAAACATTACAATATAGTAAAAAATCAGAAGTCAAGAGTTTAAAATTTCACGTTTTATTATTGGAAAGCGAACGTAGCGTATTTAAACAATATGCTCTACCTACAGATTAACAGATCTCAATTCTTCTTTCTTTGCATTACAGCCAATGAAGGAGGCCCAGCCTCCTTAATTTTCCAATCGGGTATTCGAGACATATTACAGATCTCAATATTATTTTCTTTAAGTACTGTTTTTACTTCACAGAAAAACTAACCTTACTTAATTAAAAACTCTCTGCTTGCTTTGTAAATTTAGTCCTGAAATTCAGAAAATCTTAGAAAACTGAAATAAAATTTCAGTAATATTAATAATTATTTATTTATTTTCAAAACTTTACATAGTATGTACAAAAAAATGAAAATGAAAAAATACAGAAATTTAGGAAAATTTCAGTAGAGCTGTACTTTCGGCTTTCAATTTTGACCAAAACCTTACTGTGGCATTCTCTGATGATAACTCAAAGCAATTTAAAATTTTCCTTAAAAAGGAATCTCAAACTGGTTTTCAATAATTGCTCACACGTATCACCTCACTTGAATTGTATTTTATTAAAAATATAATTTATTTACGTATATTAAAAGGATTATTTAAATCTAAAGAGACTATTTGAAAGAAAAAGCATCGAGTTTAGAGGACTCAAGACCATACGAAGGAGGTTATAATTTTTCAATTTAATAATTTTCAATAAATCGAGTAAAATATTCGCTATTAATTTACCTTATGAAGAGGTGTGAGTCCGTTGACATCTTTACTCAATAGAATATCCTTAGGCACCGGATCAGCTGATCTTAAAACGAGTAATTCTAGATCATTATTTACAGCAGCTGAATGAATTTCTTTAATAGAGCCCTGGGAGAGTATAAAAAAAAAAAAAAAATTACATTAATAATATTAATAAAAGATCCACAGTATCTGTGTTTAATAATCTTTTTTTCAACAATTCACTAGAAGCATGTTGTAACGATTAAAATTAAATATGTACAAAGATGGACATAAATATTAACGAAGAAGATTAAATAAAAAAGCAGCTATGCTAAAAACTATCAAAGGAAACTGGAGACTTTTAAGATGACGATTATGGAACGACGATTCACCAGAGAGTGAATTATTATTATTATAATTATTATTTTTTTTTTTTAATGATTTAAGACGCGTCAACATCTAAGGTTATTGGCGCCCGGACTTTTTTCAGTGCACTGCCGGCCTCCGGACAGTATTCTCTCGTTACAGACAACACTGTCCATCATCGGACAGTGAGCTGTAAGAAGTATTATTACTATTATTATTATTATTATCCAATATTGATGATAAGTGACATCATAAGTTGTATGTGGAACATTCACGCTTCTCAATTATTTTTGAACTACAAAAGTTCTTTTATACAATGGATGCTTATTAACTGTTTTATCGTTTTTTAATACGCGTACTCTTTAAAGAAAAACACTGTAATTTTATAGCGACCTTGTCACTCTATAAATGTCACCCAAAAGAAGTATATTTTATACTTCCTAACATAATCTTAAATCTATTTCTGACCTGAAGTAATAAAATCTTACCATTATATACGGAACAGCATTTAAAAATCTTCTAACTAACGGGTTGGCACTGGTTTCCGTTCTTAATCTGTCACCCAATCCTTCCCATAAAACTTTTTGCAACCTGCCCAAGTCTTTATCATGTATCCATATTCTAATTGTTGATGGTTTTACTATCATATCTAAAATAAAATAAAAAAAAAATAGGATGATTAAGAGCTTTTTAAATATTTAACTTGGAAAAAAAAACATTGAAAATGAATTAAAAAACAAGTATTACTACCTATTTCATTCAATGAGACAAATCGATACGTCCGACAAATTGAATCATTCGATCAATGTAATGAATTAGAAAACTACGCTGTTAGAAATCAATTCAATAAGAGTTAAACACAATTTTTAATCAATAGAGCCCGCACTGATAATATGATTATGAATTATTATATTATTATTACAATTTTGTAACTTGTGTGTGTTGGTCCCCACTGTATAAAACAAAATATCTCGTACAGTTTTCTAATTTAAAGAAATTCATGTTTATATTTAGAGAAGTTAAACGCTGATGATGTATGATTTTTTAAATAAACAAAAAATTTCTATAAAATTAAGCTTAATATATAATTTACAAGGCTATAGTTAAAGGCAATTTTATTTTTTTCATAAGTAAACACCTCGAACGCACCGTAATAGAGATTTGTCAAACACACTTAATAGGTTAAAGATTTCAACATAGCCGTTCAAGTCGATATTTCCTGGATTCTGATGTAAATCTCAGATTTTATTTTGCATTGATTATTCGTATTTGGGATATTTTGTTCCCATTCACACAGTAACAACCCCAAATTTCTTTCTACTACCCATTTTAAAGGAAAACTATATTCAACCACAAGACTTACAATAGGCAAAAAAAGTATTTGCACACCCTGTTATTTTAAGGTTTCATATAAAAAAAAATTCTCTTTTTTACCCAAATTACGTTTATTTAACTTCTTAAATCAAACACTATGAGATGATAAATATAAATATGCAAAAGAGTCAAATTAATTAAGTATAAAGAACATAATGTTATTTTATACTGCAAAAAAAGTATTTGCACAGCTGTAATTTGGGATCTCTTGACATGTAAATAAAACAAATGCCCTAACAAAAGAGGATTAACGTCACCTTTGGTACTGTCTATACTCCCTTTACTAGATTCAGTAGTTTTTATTGTGTTTTCAACTAGTGCATTGAGATGGCTCCAAAATCTAGAAAAATTCCTGTGAGTGTGAGACAGGAAGTGCTTATATTACATCGTGCTGGAAACAGTAATAGAGAAATCGGAAACAAAGTAAATTTATCGTTTTCAACAGTGAGGTATATCATTGAAAGAGGAACAACAGAAAATAAGCAGCGAACAGGTCGACCAAGAGCCTTAAATGAACGGGAGAGGAGGAAGGTCGTCAAAGACGCGCTGAGGAAACCAACTCACAGCGCTCAAAAACTTGCGCATGACCTGGCGTCTTGTTCAGGAAAGACGATTACACCTCAAACAATAAGAAACGTCCTTCACAATAAAGGCATACGAGGCAGGCTACCCTTAAAAAAGCCATTTTTTAGTGAGATTAACTGGAAGAAACGTCTTGAGTTCTCCAAAGAATTTGTTAAAAAACCTATAGAATTTCGAGAAAAAATTATTTTTTTCTGATGGAAGCAAGATTGAGGTTTTTAAACCACAAAATATAATAACAATCTGGATAAGAAATAAAACTGCTTTGAATACAAAAAATATATTAAAAACTGTTAAGCATGGAGGAGGAAATATCTTGGTTTGGGGCAGTATGGCTTATTCTGGGGTGGGTAATTTAGAAGTTATTGAGGGCATAATGACAGCTCGGTCTTAGGTGGAGGTGTTGCGAGGCAACTTGAAGGCAAGTGCTGTAAAATTATGTTTGGAGAACGATTTTCATTTCCAGCAGGATAACCATCCAGAACATACGGCCAACATTACAAAAGAATGGCTCCTTTATAATGCCCCAAGAAGATTACTGAACCCACCTCAATCACCAGACCTCAACCCAATTGAAAATCTGTGGCATATTGTGGACAGGAAAGTCCGCTAGACCTCTATTACAAGTAAGGAGCACTTAAGACAAGTGTCAGTTAATTCCTGGAACAATTTATCAGATGAGGTGACAAGAAATTTAGTTGAATCAATGCCAAGGCGTTACAAGCCGTAATTGAAGCTAAAGGGATGCACACTAAATATTAAGGACAATGTTATGATTGGTTATGGGTCAACCAAATTATTTTTTGAAATATTTCACTAGGTGTGCAAATACTTTTTTTGCAGTATAAAATAACATTATGTTCTTTATACTTAATTAATTTGACTCTTTTGCATATTTATATTTATCATCTTATAGTGCTTGATTTAAGAAGTTAAATAAACGTAATTTGGGTAAAAAAGCTAATTTTTTTTTATATGAAACCTTAAAATAACAGGGTGTGCAAATACTTTTTTTGCCTATTGTAGTTTTGATTGCAGTAATTTCCACTCTTGCCAAGGTACAGTTGCAATTCAGTCCAATAATCTATCTCCTCAAAATAAATAATCGCAAACATACTTTAAACTAAATAATTAATCTATGAAGTAAAACAGAATTTCTATTAATAAAATTAAAAATAAATGAGTCATCAAACAAGCATGTCAATAATAATGATTGAACCATTTATTGGAAAAACATTATTGTATGATCAGATAACCAGCTTGACCTAGATTATATTTTTTTAGGAAAGTTTTTTTTTTTTTTTTTTTTTAACCAACTTTGAATCAAATTTTAAACTTACTTTATAAATTTGTTAAATACGTTATTAATAGTAAAGAGAATGTAAAAGCTTGTTTACTTTTTGCAATGTAAGAGAAGGTTACACATTGCTTTGTGCGTGCCCAGTAACTTAAGCAGAAATATTTTTTCCGTAAAAATTGATTTAATTACAATTCTAGGAATCTAAGACTCCCATCAAATCAAGATAGTTGAAATAGCAGGCAAAAGGGAATTTAACTGTTTGATGAAGAATAAGATGAACCACAATAAATCAAACGGGAAAGCTCGAGACTTAATTTCCACTCCTACATTTTAATGTTTTTCTAAGTAGAATGTCTTTCTAAAACATTAATATATAAATTTGTAAGTTATAAGTGAAATAATTGAAACAAGATTAAGTTATGTGATTTTCACGATCAAAAGAAGCCTATTATATAAACGTGTACGATTTCATCAATTTGGAGATCCCTAAAAACGAATAAGTGGCCCCTATTATTTTTTTGAGAGAGAACATATTTGGTGGTTTTCTCCAGTTACGCTGCTTATAGGTAAAGTTTTCTTATAGTCACACTTTACAACACCTAATTAAAATTGAATAAAAAATACAAATTTTAAAGATAATTTTTGTAAGTTAGAATTTCGAGAATTGGTATAAGAATATGTCTTGCCCAAAAGTTTTAAAAATAATAAACAATAGCTTACTTATAACTATGTAGTTTTGTTTGAGTCTTATTACTGCCCAAATTCTCCTTAATACAAGAATTTAAAAACTCCGTTGGGATTTCTTATTCCAACGAGAGGTCACTACTTTTAAGGCAATTCAGAAGTTTACTATCCTGCCAGTTTCAACAATGGAAAACTAGTGAAGCAGGTAAGAATTTTCTACTGACATTTGATGTTCTACTACATTATTAGCTAAATCGCAAAAGTTTTAATAATATGTCGTTAGTTAAATGTCTTTATCGGTTATCCATTATTGATATTATTGCTTACAAAAAAATCATTAACTAAGTTAAAACTTAGTCCGGTGAGCCGACTTTTTTTAAATTTGATGCTCATTAACATTTAGGTGGCAGGACAGTACAATTAATAGTAATGGAACTTTAGAGAGGTAGGTGACCTCCCTCCTTTCCAAAAAGTGCTCTTAACTAAATTTATCTAGAACTGAAAAATTGATTCAATACATTGGATGATCTAAGAAAAACTGAATTTAACTTCAGCAAGTTTAAGCTTTCTACGATTTTTAGTTCCTTGTACGAGGTGTGGCTATTAAATAACGAGACTATTGCAGTAAAACATTTTATTTTAAATACTTACGTATTATCACCTTCAATATACACCCCTCCCCCATCCCTACAATGCTCGAAACAGTGCTAGAAGTCTTTTTCTGTGAGCTCCTACATGACGCGTGCCGCTTTTTCTTTTTCACAGCTTCAATAGACTGAAATCGTGTTCCTTTTAATGCAGATTTGACTTTGGGGGAACAGATAAAAGTCACATGGGGCCAAGGTCAGGCGGATGTGGCCTAAAACTGGGATGTTGTACTTTGGCTAGAAACGTCGTCTTGACAGACAATGCAGTGTGAGCCGGCTCCGGTTGTCTTGATGGAGAACCCCGTGACTTGTTCTTCCACAAATCGGGTCGTTTTTTTTCCTTACTCTTTCACGGAGTTGAGCAAGCACCTCACGGTAGTAATGTTGATTAATTATAATCGATATTTTCATCCGTTTTGAACGTGGAAGGGCGACCCAGGAGGTTATCATCTCCGACGTCTTCTCGGCCATCTTGGAAACGCTTGAACCATTCAAAAACTTACGCTCGTGATAAACAATCATCGCCATAAACTTCTTTTAATAAAAAAGATAAGTTTCAGTAGCGGTTTTACCCAGTTTCTTGTGAAATTTCACGACAATTCGTTGCTCTACTACATGTGTAGTATCATGTTTTCGGCAAAACGAAACTAACACCTCTTACATTATGGTTCAAAACGATGGTTCCGGTCAGACAGATTTATCTACAAAAACACGTGAGACGCTGCAATCGAAAGAGAAGGCTTTACGCTGCACAGCTGGCGGTCGTTAGGATTTGGCGCGTGCATAGTTCTGTAGCAGCATCAGTCTCGTTATTTAATAGCCACACCTCGTATCTTTTTTACATCTACGATCGTTCGCTGAAGATATTTTTAAGAATTCAACGGTGTTAAAACTCACAATTTGACCCCATCGCAATATTCCATGTGGGAAAACAGGAGAATAAAACGAAAATTAAATGAAAAAAAACTTTGTAAAAGAATGGCCATCTCTGAAAACAAAACAAACATTTTAGACCAACATATAGTTGGGTGTTCTAGATTTTCAGCTAGACTGAAAAAGAAAAGAAAAAATTGACAGTGACAGAAGTTCTTTTTTTCCCAACTCAGTTGAAATAAAGTAACTATTTCACAAAGTTATGCAATCTACAGTGACATGCATCTTGCGTGCAACACAAAACCAACAACTAGAAAAACCCCAATATCATTTGGTTTACAGAGAGGAGAAAATAAAGATAAAAAGCTTCAGGCCAGAAGTAAAGAATGAGCAAAAAACGAGAGCACAAAATAAAGAAACGAAAATGAAGTAACAAGAACTACACTCTTGACTACTGTTAATTAATTAAAGCAACTAAACTAAATAACATAGGAAGGTATTTGTACGTAAATAGCAAAATTAAACTGCGATTTCAGTACTTCCTTTTAAGAGGAGTAAGAAAAATAAACTACGATTCCAGTACTTCTCCCTAAAAGGCAAAGAGGCAAAGATTTTTTAATCGAACGTCAATTCATTGATTTAAATCGGTTCACTCATTGATAATTTAAACGATTGCAGTACTTCATCTTAGTAGGTGCAAGAGCATCAGCAACGTAGAGGAGCCTTAACCACTTATTCGAGCTGAATTTTATCAAAATCGGACTAAGCGTTATAGAAATATTGGTAATAATAGTTTTAGAAAGGGCCTTATTTGGGTGGGGCAAACTCCCCTCCTTATGAGGCACGGCATCGAGACTTTTAAAGTGCAAATCTGTACAAAATTTCGATTCGAATGACACTTCATTCATGAAAATCGGTTCACGTGTCGATAATTTGCAACGATCGCTATACTTCCCCTTAACAAGTGTAAGAGCTGATCGCCGCTTTAATGTTACGTAGGGGAGCCCTAACCCTATCATCCTACCAAATTTTATCAAAATCGGGCCAAGATTTACAGAGTAATTAGTAATAATAATTTTGGAGGAGGCCTTACATAAAGGGGGCTATCTCCTCTCCCATTCGATGTACAGGGTCGAGACCCCCAAAAGGCACATCTACATAAAATTCCGAATCGGACCATACCTCATTCATGAAAATCGGTTCGCGCGTTTAGGCGCTACGTTGTTTACAAAAAAGGTAACAAGAACAAGAAGAACAAGAACAAGAACAAGAACATTTTTTGAAAAAGTCGTTTTTGCTCATTTTTAGCAACTTTTTTCTCGAAATCTATTAGATCTGGGTTGTTGCAAAAAAATTACAGTTATAAAGGAGGGTTTGCCCTTTATTTTAAAGAAAATTTGGGAATTTTATCTTTTATAGAAAAAGAGAAAAAAATTGTCAAAGTTGGGTGTTTTTCAACGTTACGCTTTTTCGTGCAGTTTTTGACGATCAACCCTTATACAACTGTCCTACCGGACAGTTTTAATTTATTATTTATTTGCTGAACTTTTTTTTCAAATAATGTTTAGAATGTGACAATCTTAATTGATTTTACTTTACTTACACAATGGTAATAAGACTTTAATTAGGAAACTTAATTCTTTGACAGTTTCGTTTTTCTTTTATATATTTTGTTTTTTAAAGTTATTTAGGTAATATTTACTTTGCATTCTTAAAAATACTTATTTCTTCTGTCTTCTTTTCTTTTTTGTAAAATCTTTTACTTTTGTTTATCACAATTATCCTGTACTAAATCATGAAAGTTTTATTTTAGCAAAACTAAGCAATGAAATTTACTTTTATATTTTCTTCTCATCATAACTCTAAAAGAACTCTCTTTATTTTTCCGACTATTGTATTATCCCGTTCAGGTGTATCATTTGTTGGGTGCCACACACGAATAAACTGGATAACCTGAGTTGGCTGGTTAAATGGATTGAAGGAGGTGTGAACTAGACTGTGTAATTTAAATTCAAGAGGAATAAAGCTAAGATCTATTCTAACAGCCTTGCGTACTTCTTGTGTTTGCAGAACTCTTTTATGGAGAATTCAACGGTGTTAAAACTCACAATTTGACCCCATCGCAATATTCCATGTGGGAAAACAGGAGAATAAAACGAAAATTAAATGAAAAAAAACTTTGTAAAAGAATGGCCATCTCTGAAAACAAAACAAACATTTTAGACCAACATATATAGTTTATAGAAAATATAGTTTAATTGTAGGCACAGAGGACGCCGAGAAGATTGCAACAACATGTAGAAGCCGTGATTCTGCAAGAAGATGAAAAGAGCATCCTTTAGATATTTGAGTATTTTAAGAGGATCCTACGACAAGTAGGTCTGAAAAGAAGTGCTTTCGATTAAGAGTATCCGTCGTCCTGACACCAATAAAAAGAAAAAACCACAACTCTTTCAATATTGCAATGCTTTGTATTTTTTGCTAAGATTGATAATCTAAAATTCCCTGTTATCATCAAGAAAGGTGAAAGTATCTTCTGGCAAGAGTATGAGAGAAATCATGAAAAAAATAACGAAAGAAACAAAACTAAACAAAACTTGTTTACAAATAAATGATGCTGTTTAAATGTGATCGCCATTAAGGAATAAAAACCAAATTCTTAAGGAAGTGGAAAACGGAAAAATCGTAATTCTGATGGTTTTTTTGCACAAAAATATTGACTAAATGATACAAAATATTGCCTGATATGTTTGAGTTTATGCATGTATGTTCTGGTTAAGTCAATAAATATGTGAACATATTGATTTATTTTGCTTTTTACCCTTTGAAAGTCAACAGCCTCGGTGAATCATTTAAACATGACCTGATCAAACTTGATAATCGATTATTTACATATAAGCCTATACAAATTCATTATCAAAATTATATGAAAGAAAAGATAAAACGAGATAAATGAAAATATTTCGTTGTGTATTAGACATTATTAATACGATGCCACGGAATTTATTTATATTTACTTTTTATAATGATTAAAATAAATACGTAGATTATGATAGGTTATTAAAAAATTATACTTTGTTAGTAGGTTAGTAGTCATTAAGATTTCTTAAGAATAATAAAAATTCATAAGAATTAAATTTGAAATCTCTGAAAGAGTTATTTTTATCTTCTATACGAATGTCAATGTAGAGCCAAATTACGCTAAGTTTTTAGCAACATTTAATCACAATGATGTCCGTGTGATGTTGGACAGAAACTTTACGAATTTTCAGCACGAAAAATAAAAAAAGCAACCAAAAAAGACAATCTTGGGTGACCAACAAAAAGCCTAGAACTTGAGTACAAATTAGGATTAGAAGATTCTAAGAAAAAATGTCTAACATCTCCTCCCACACTGGCGAATATCTAAGAACTAGCTAAGTCTCTCTCAGAAGGATACACGATTAACAAAAACGAAAACATATTTGCTGTAAGCTAACAATACACTGTTTTGAAAACGGGAAACTTCACTGAAATGACCTTTAAAGGAAAGCGAACTTCTATCCCCTAGGAATAACTAACATGAATTTTTCCTTGAAGCAAAAGTTACGTATGCATATGTAGATGATCCCAAAACTAGATTAGAGAAAACCGTCAAAGCTTGTTTCAAAAAATTCTCTAAAAAGTGTAAATTTTTTTCCCCCAGAAAGTAGTATTTCCCTTTCGAGAGATTTTGATCGGTAAGGCACGTCGGGTCCCTAAATATTAAGTTTTAGCTCCATGCAATTTTTCGTTTTTGAAACATTTTGTTCAGAGACAATGTTCTAAAAAAAATAATTCTTCTGAACTTAAGGTACTACAAAATAGAAATGGTGAAAAAACTAGAAATCTAGAAAATTTCGTATGTTCGCAATACTTTTTTAACCTAGAAAGAAAATATAAAATAGGCGAATCTAAGGTAGAAGAAAATATACATACTTGAAATCCATGGCTTCCCTAATGAAAATATTGCATAATGTATTTTAACGAAATGATCATGGAATCTAAAGAATGTACAAAAATAATCAAATAATAAAGGATTTTTTTCTTTTTTTTCACTAACTTTGAAAAGAATTCTGTCTTCTAGCCGCACCCCTGGAGTCCGGAGCGGGCGGCCTTAATCGGCGAGGATGGTGCATATAGAAAGCTGGAGTGTAACCCTCGTTGTCCACACAGTTGATGTCAGCACCTCCAGCAACTAGTCGTTTCCAAGTTACTTCTGCACTTACACTACCACCTGCGTAATGCAAGGGATTACGTTTTACCTGTAAGAAATAAAAAAACAAAAATTATTGGACAAAATTAATGTAGTAGATTCATAAGAGTATTGATTTTATTATAAGTAGTACGTATAAAAGGAATTATAAATGAAAAATAAGCTATATTTGTGTGTGTTGGTTGGATTCAATAAGCAGACAATTCTAATTGATTGTTACAGAAGATATGATGAATTGACTTTTTTTTAAAGTAAATATGTTTAATTTGGTCATGCAAAGAGATGTTTGCTTTTAATAATGAGGACTTGTATCTGTTTTACATGGTGAGTTTAAATAATTGTTTATCTCCCATTAATAGAATTGGAGAATTTCGATTTTGAGATTTCACAACGATAACTCCCCCTCTCCTTCAAGCCAGTGGTACACAATTTTCATGATCTTTACTTCCAATACCAACCCAACTACACACTCTTTCTTTACCAACTTGTAAAAAAAAAAGAAAAGTTGTTTTGTTTATAGAAAACACCATAACTGAAACATTCCGTCTTGAACTTTAATATGTTGCTCAATATATACTTAATTTGAATTCTTAGCAACTTTTCGTAAGTAACCATTGAGCTTACAATTCAAGTGGTATATAAAAGACTTAAATGAGAAAAAAAAAAAAGTATTTGAAAAACTACGCTTAATATTCTACCTAAATATTAAACATTACACGATGATAAAGCTTTCAAAATAACGCCATTAAGAAAAATAAACTATTTATCACTTTAAAAAAACATTAAAGCTTACAAACAAAATAAGAAAGTTTCAAAGTTCATCGACTAGCTGGATTTTAATGATCAAGTGTCAAATAGGAATATAATGAGGCGAAGAAAAATGAATGAATTCAATATCCCTTTTGAATATGATCATTATAATAATTATATTATTAACTAGCAATGTCAGTCTAGGAGCGGTGAGGCTATGCTCCCCTTCTTGTGTAGTATTCATTTCTTCATTCTCTCACTCCTAGTAAACGGGGTTATTGCAATCGTGCAGATATTTTCTACCTCGTGAGTATCCACAAGCTGACCAATGCATTGAGTAATGTGGTGTTCTCTTGGTAATTTTTTGAACGGAACACTTTTCTGTCATGCCCCATGGGGGTACCTAAACTAAATATTAACTAGTTTTAGTTTTTGAATTACGTTTACCATAATAGTTTAAAGCACGATAGAGAAGCCAACCCACTTAAACCGTACCATTTCTTTAAAAAAACAACAACAAAAAACTGTTATCTCATTCCGGCGACATTAAAATGGATATTCTTAGAGGAAAAACTTGAAAATGAAAACTCTACAAATATTTCCACCTAGGAGCAGTAACAGAAAGAATAAACTAATAATAACTAGACAAACATCTGATATATTTGAAACAAAAATGGGTAATCCATAGTAAAAAATTAATTGACTACGTTCAGGAATAATCAGTGAAAATAATGATACTTGGATGATTTTGAAATGAAAATTTGAAATAACTAGGTTTATTCGCGATTTTCCGCACTTAACATATTTCTTTTTTTTAAAAAAAAACAATCGTCAACTCTTACTAAAAGGAAGTTAAAACATGTATCTCCTGCACTTAAAAACTCAAATTCCGAAATCCATCAGTACTTCTACTAATTTCCGGCAAGAATAATTATTTAATATGCGTTAGTTTCGTTGAAAGAAACTTATTTCGAGAAATATCTCGTTCAAGACTTCAGAATCTCCAACTAAATACAACTTATTTTTTGTTATTTTCGTTAAGAGCAATAAATAAAATTTTATATTATGTCACGTATTGGAAATTAATTGTTATAATAATTAAAAAAAAAAAAATTAAAATAGTCCTTTATTTTTGCGACTTCTAGTACTTTTTGTATGTTTGTTTTTGTATGATTATTTCTATTACCTTGCAAAATAATTAGCGGACGTTTATTCAGAGTGACGTTGGCCGACTGAAGGAAAAACTGGAGGGGCGGACTGGTGAACTACTGCCTCCCCCAAGAGTAAAGCTTAACGGCGGCGTTTGTGGAAAAAAAAAAAAATATTGGAAGGTGGCAGCACATAGTCACGTTACACGGCCACGGGAAAGCTCCACCTGTCGTATTTCTGATTACCTAGACTCAACCCGTCCCCGCCAACCACGGTATACCATCGTCAACCTATTCCTTGAACATAAACCAGGAGAAAACATTAACATGTTCCGTACCATCTAGAAATCTCTCGCTCAATCTATACATTGTTTTTTTCTTTTGAGTTTAAAAAAGAAAAGATAAATTTTTAAATACTCGATATACTTGCCCAAAAATTTAACAGTTTAATGATAAAAACGAAAGAAATATAGGAGATAGTTAATTTTTTGTTCGTGTTTTCCCAATATCTATTTATTATTTACATCGCTCAGCTGGTATTTCTCAAGGCATTTATTTTAATAGCGAATACCTTTTTAAAAGCTCTCCCACCAATCAAATACCTTCTTTTTTTTATTTATATTTTACTTACTCTTTATTTTACTTAATAGAAAGTGTTTTAATCGTGCACATTATCGATTTTGAGTTTTAAATGGAAATATCCGTTTAAAGATCCCTAGAGTTCGAAAAAGAAGCTTCGGCGACTCTCACTTTGTGAATTTTTAAGTGTACCTGTGATGTGAATCTGTCGTAATTCAAAAACAAAACAATAAAAGTAGCATTAAGTTCACATTTGACAATTCGGTCAGGTGTAAACTTAGGACGCCACAATAAGATAATGGGTAAACCGGAAATACCCACTCCACGGAATCAATTTTTGAGTTCTTAAAGATTTTTTCAAAAAAGGGTTTCCACGATTTTCTATAATCTTAATGTATTAGTTGTAGATCTAAAACTTTTATTTGATTCAAGTAAGTACGTAAAGTAATTGTAAACTCGTAGTAAGTAAAGTAATTGCCTATTTTATCAGGCGGGGCTTTACGTCCAACTACCATTAAATAAAATCCAAGGCCTAAGACCAGGAATCAAACCCAGTACCACAATGCATATTAGCTTTGCAGGTCTCGCCTCTTAACCGCTCGGCTACCGTGGCTACCTTTTATTTGATACAAATGTACACATGTTATTGGAAACATTTTTCCTAGAAGAACCAATTAAAGGCCCCTCTGGAGGAGAGGAGATCGATAGATTTCCATTAATGTGACATTTTTATGTAATGAACGGTTCTTATCCCTTGTATAGGAGGGTTAAATGTATTTCAGGCGCCACGGTAGCCGAGCGGTTATAGGCTAGACCCGCAATGCTAAGATGTATTGTTGGTTAGTGGGTTCGATTCCCTTGGTCTAGGCCTTGGATTTTATTTAATGGTTGATAAAAGAAATTTACAGTAAAGTGTGTTTGCTAGTCGCCTCCGTCCACGACACCCAATTGGTAGTTGGACGTTACTTTACTTTACTACTACTACTACTAGGCGATTACTTTACTTAACAACTACTTTACTAAATGTATTTCTAAAATTTGGAATTTTGATGAAAATTCCAAAATTACGTCTGAATTTAATGGGATTTTTCACTTTTTGGGAGATTTTCTTGAAACTTCTTGTAAAAGCATACAATTATTTATTATTTGTTTAGAAAAATTAGTTTTTGGCAATTTTAAGATTGGGAATAGGCTTTCTTTTAATGCAATTTTCAGTGTAAGGTACGATAATGAAGTGTTTATTGTTGGTAAAATATGATACAAATGAATAATGTTAAAAACAATAAATAAGAACTTTGAGAATAATAGAAGGAGAAAATGGTGCGTGGGATCACGTTAGATTTGTTTCTTTCTTTTTTTGTATTGAAGAAATTGAAAAGAGAACATAAAAAGTCATCCCACTAATAGAAAATCCATCTGGAATAGATTCTTTCCTAAATCGTTACAAAAAATTTATAATTTGCATCCATATTTTAACTTTAATTAATTTCAAACGTTAACCACTTAAGATTAAGTTTTGTGTGATAAATATCAGTTTCTAAATTGAATAAAGTTCGTTTAAGAATAACAATAAAACTTCTTACCTTATCTAAAACATTGACAGTGGCTGGATAATTTTCAATCAGCCAATCTTGTAACTGTACATGATTATGTATCACAGCTTTATGTAACAACCCAAGTCCAGAACAATCTCTACTTAATTCTAAATTCAATTTTGGTTCTTTAGATAATATAGTTTCTATTCGCTTAATGTCACCATTTCTTCCAGCATCATGGAGTTCTTCTATTCTTTTCTGTAAAACATAATGAAAGATATATATTATTTAAAATCGAAGTCATTACTCGCAATAATATAACTGCGATGACAATTCAAATAACATCAGCATTATCTAAGAAAGTAGAAAGATTATTCCAAATTTTACTCATTTTGATCATATTTTCTTTTTGATTAATGAGTCTGTTGCAAAAATAAAATAAGATAAATAAATAAATATTACTCTACAATTATCATTATCATTCACGAAAAAAAAGAATCAATAATAGTTTCATTAAATACCACCAGATAGAAGAAGCATTACTTTCTGTTAGTGATTCTTACCGGCGAACAAAATCTTCATTTTTGTTACTCATTTAAACAACTCCTTTTCATCAATTTCCCAAAAACTAAGAGGAAATTGCAGTTTGTGAAAACTTTTGCATCGTTACAATTTACTATAACTGATAACTTTTCAAAACCAACAAGTAGAATCACCGGGAAGAATGAATGGTTTCAGCTGTGAAGTTAAATCTGTAACTTTCAGAATTCTTTAAAAAATTCGTAAAATTGTCTCTTAAAAATAATGTTCAAGATTCTAATTCTTATATTTTCTTTCAACTCGGAATTTTTGCAACTTCATTTTTATTTACTAACGTACTGAAATAGTCCTTTTTTTTTATGGGAATCGTAATCCCAATCCTTGTCCAGAACTCTTTTGAAAACTACTTTTTTTTTTTTTTTGTTTTCTTTTTTTGGCATTGGCTTCCGCCATACAGCCAGCATCGTCTAGGTGCTTATCACTAGAATATCACTCACTCTCCATTCTTACCTACAAATACATTCGCTTCACACATTCATCATTCTACTATATACCGCTATTTACATAAACTACTGCTAATGGATGGAGCAGCACTCTGTGCTCCTGCCATCCTTCTCGCTTAACCAAAATTAAAATCACGTAATCCTTCTCTAAGCATTTTGTTCCATTCATTCTAATTCGGCTATAGCTTCTAAATACATTCATATTTCATTGCTAGCTCTGCTATCGACTTAAGCACATAACTGTTGGTGGAGAATATAATGTCTTCGTAGCGAAATGGTGCATCTAAATACCTGTATATATCGTCAAACATTCGTTTCCTTTCTACCACATAACGTGGACATATCATTATTACATGTTTGAAATCTTCCTCCTCATTGCAATCTACGCAAAGAGGAGAGGACCTTTTGTTGATCCTGTGTAGATACGATCCGCACACCGCGTGGTTCGCTCTCAGCCTGCTTATTGTCGTAACAACCCATTTATTAGTGACAGTTCCCTTAAACCATGGTTGTCTAGGTAACTGATCTGCCATAGTTTTATAGAATCTACCTTTATCACCATTATGTCTGCCATTTTTGTAGTGCTGCTTTTGCAATTATACCCTTGATATCGGTGTGTGGTAATTTATAATTAGCCATTTCCCCACTATTGGTGGCTTCCTTTGCAACAATAATTAGCCCTACTTAATATTAAAATGGCTTTAGAACCGTATATTCCACTAAAATGACAGTAGTTGAACCGTAAACCCAAAAATTCACGTATTCAAAGTTACTAAAAATAAAAGTATTTAAAAAATAGTTGATCTCAATGTAGGCAATGAGCATTACCAAATTTAAATAAAATCGCAGGGAGTAGTTGTCGAAAAAAACTAAAAAGAAACTACTTTGCTACTTTTGGTTGAGCAAAGTAACTCATTTAGACGAAACATAAAGAATCAAATTCCTGTGATATTTAGCAAATTTGGGCATGAGTTGACGCAGAAATTTTCTAAAAATCACTCTTTGGTCAGAGGGGATTTCAAAACAGGTATTTATTTTAAAAAAAATTTGCGAGTGAAAGTAAAACTAAATATTCAATACTGTTAATATTTTTTACGCGAAACTTATATAATTCTTCAAATATTATATTTGTTCAATTAATTTAGTAATAAACAATTTTTCAATCTGAACGCATTATAGATTTATTAGAAACATCTATTATGTTAAATACGGTTTATCTAGAAAATAAAAACAATAATAAACATTACCTACTGGATGTAAATAATCTATATGTGACACAATTTTCATCAAGGTCTATCGATATTTTTTTGTTGTAATCATGGTAGAGAAAGGGTGTAATGAAATGTGTTTGTGAAATAAACTGACTGGGAAAAACCCCAGCCGATCGACGTAATTCACTCGACCTCACCGTTTTTCTTTATTAGCACTTCAAAAAGAAAACTTCAACCTTACTAAAAAAATAAATAAATAATATATTGTTCGATTGGGAAGAAAGACTTTTTTTTTTAAGGCAGAGAAACCACTAAAAGCAATATTTTGGCCATTTTATACGCATACAATGGTTATGACTTACGATACTTTGAAACTAACATTGAATTCATGAATTTTTTATTCTTTTCGAAGGCCATAATCATCTGGGACAATACCGAATTATAATGGACTAACTGTATTCCTCCTTTACACAAGATATTATGTCATCAGGTTATGGACTGCAAACAAAAAATTAAACATACATTAAAGTATGGCGTGTATAAAAGGAATATGATTTAGTCATTACGGTTTAGTAGTCATTGATTTCTTTTTTTCTATTTTCACTTTTAAATAAGGAAAGTATTGTGATAGCGGCAAATTTCCGGTAGAAAATTTTGAGTCAGTCCATGAGTCCAAAAAAGTTGTTTTTATAAAATGGTGCATGAGAAACTAAAAACAAAAAAACTGAAAGAAAGAGTGAGGTACCACTAACTTGATTGTAACGTCACGATCAAACATTCTCGACCGGAACTGATTTTTATTTATTTTTTTTAATACCACCGTCCATTTTCATTATACTTAACAAACAGAACAAAAGTTTTTTTATAATTTTGCTACGACAATTCGTTTTGGGCATTTTGGGATGTTTCATACTTTGAGATTTGTATAAGAAAATGAATATCGTGAAAATCGGTTTACACCTGATTTTTCTAATCCCGTATTTTCTTTTAATTTCCTGAAACATTAAATTTTGGAACCCTGGAAAAAACCTCAAACTAAAGCATCTCTCAAATGTTACATTTCAGTGTAGAGAAAGATTATTCAACCTGCACATCACTAAAAGATCATTGAACGTTAAGGCAAAAATTCCAAATTATTTGCTAGAGCTAATTGAACATTTTTCATTTCTTGAGTTTTTTCTTCTTTTTTTTTTTGTGAATAATCAAATTTAACAGAACATCGATTTTTTTAATAGATTTTTGGAGGACAAATGTCTCTAATACTTACCAATACTTTAGGCAGGATGTGTATAAATTTTCTAGCTTTAGAGTCTGGCGAGTACTCTCCTACCAGTGTCTGTCCCAGGCCCTTTAGTACGAGATCGGTAAGCCTTGTTATTTCACCACCGCGTAACCACTGACGAACTACAGAAGGAGGTACTGGTAAAACTGTTAACAAACAAAATATTTTATAAAAATCTGCACAATTTTTTTTGTATATTTCAGTTTCAGCAGTTTTGAGATGTAGTTATGTTTTTAAATTGCGTGCATTGAATTCAGGAACCAAGTAAGTTACACACTTTCAAAGAAAACCGGTAGAAATAAGAAGAAAGAGAATTTTATAGCCGTAATAAAATTACAGTATCAGTATAAGTAAAGTCTATTTTTCAGGCGGGCTTTACGTCCGACTACCAATTAGGTGTCATGGACACAACGCGATTAGCAAACATACTTTACTACAAAGTTCTCATATTAAACATTAAATAAAATCCAAGGCCTAGACCGAAAATAGAACCCAGGACTACAAATACTTAGCTTTGTATTCTCGTCTCTAACCGCTCGGCAACCGTGGCGCCTACAATATCTGTTTTTCATAATGAATTAAGAAAGCCTATATAAATACCAACAGCTCAAGAACTCAGAACAATACTCAGAAACCGCAAGCAACGGCTTACGTAAACAGAACAATTCTAAGAAAACTAACAGAATTAAGCAGGTAAGTTGGACTGAGATGGATAATGAGCTGGATGATAAGCTTGCTAAATATGCTGAAATGAATGTTGAACTCTCAGTGAGCTTTAGCAAGCTAACGACAAGTTTGTCGTTAGAATTGCCAACGAACAGAGCTCCAAAGGTAGTACGAAGAATGGGGAGAAACAGAGAGAAGCCAAGATACTTGAAAGAACTACTTCCTGAGTGTCCAGTACAGCTTACTGAGTATCCACTTCGAGATTAAAGTCTCACAATATAATAACTCTTATTAGACAAAGCACAAATAGATTGCAGTTGCAACGGTTTAAATTCTTGCAACCAGCGAACTGCTCAAACCTTGCAGCATGTAATTTATTAACCTCCTCTCTTCAAGACAAGAACTTGAAAGCTAATTAACATTGTCTGGTGGGATAGATGTATAAGGATTGATCGTAAAAACTGCTTGAAAAAACGAAATAGTGAAATATACTCTTTAATAATTTTTTTTCTCTTCTTCTACAAAAGATTCTCAAATCTTTTCCATAAAGTAATAGCTTCCAAGAAAAACTGTTGCGGTTAAACAGTTGCCTTAGATAACACTGAGGTTTTTTATAAATTCAACTGACATTAGTTAATTAAAATATTTGTTTTCCGTTATTTTATTTTTCTACTTCGAAACCACTTCACACTTAGTTCAAAAATAAACTTTTTAAAATAAAATGTATAAATCAGATTTGGATTCGTCTTCAAAGTTGAAACTTCAAACGGAGGTGAGTTTTAATAAGCTGAGGGCTTGCCTATGGGTTCCCTAAGCTCAAGCATCCGCTTACTACTTCAATATTAATTATAGTAAAACAGAATTACCTGTGGGAGGACTTGAATGCACGTATAGTCCTGTAGGATGCCTCGCAGGAATTCTACTGCGTCTTATCCTCACCTGCCCCACACTCATCCCGGTTCATTTTCCTATAAAACAGTGAACGATTTACTAAAAATACCAGTTAAAACAAATCTGCTGCTCAGAAAAAAATTGAATCATTGATAATGAACTAGCTACATATAAGAATTAAACTGGTCAAACCCAAAAGCCTTATTGGTTTAATTTTAACTCAAAGCTACTGTTAAGTTTTAACTCAGACAAGTTAAACGGTTCTATAACCGTTTGAACTACAGGCTAGTTAAATGTAAGTCATTATCTATTCGCTATTTTCAAGAAAAAGTAAAGTATGCCTGCTTTTTCAGGCGGGCTTTACGTCCAACTACCAATGTATCACTATTTTCAAGAATAAATTCATCGTAACTAATTAATTTTTACTAAATAATAATGTAAAGTTTTTTTTCGCTAACGAAGTCGCAACCAACATTGTAACGAATCTTCTTTGGTGTCTTCAAAATCGCATAATGCTGCAAAGTGTGCTTAAACTTAACAATTTACAACTATCAACTATGAAAACATCATTCCTATTTACATTAATTTATCAAATTCAAGGAATTTAATGAACAAATTATTCGCTCCTAAATAGAAGTATTCATGAGTGTCAGCTATGATAAAATAACCTATTCGAATATTTATCAGCTGTCTTTGAAATGTATCAAACAGATTCATTAAATATGCTATTTATCATATTGATTATCTGTCATTTTACTAATTTGCACCTTTAGAATAAATTTTTAACTAAAATAACATATTAATGGAAGTAATAAAGAAAATTAAGTATTGTTTCTTCTTGTTGGGCTTGATTTATATTTATTTAGATCGTAGTGTTGTTTAATGAATTTGATTTTTCCGTCGTTTTTTGGATTGAATTTTATTTAAACAACCTTACCTTTCAAGAAAATTAGTTCCAAATAATCGTCAATCATCAAAGTTATGAATAGAATAGAATTAGGGCGAACGCTCAAACGGCTTTCTTTGACTACACAATTTCTTTGCGTTGAAAATTAGAATTTGTGTGATAGAGATAGTTGTCTTACTATGGACATTAGAATAGTAGGACATTGTTGAACGAAGCTCTGGCACAGGCTCCTCTAGAACCTACTAAAATTAAGACACAATGTACCCTGAATTAAAGATTGAAGTGATTCAATCCTAACTGAGACGCCTAACATAAGAGAGCACACCCAAGCTTAAATCAAACCCTTTGGGGGCCACCTATCACTAAATAGGCGAAAAGACGTTCTTTTCAATCTAAAAAGGACTAATAAAAATCTACTGAATCTAATAATATACTGTTAATGAGAGCGTGTATTTTACTGAAAATTTAGGATGCCACCCCAACCCTACCTCAAAAATACCCTCATTTGAATTTTCCTGCGAAAAATTAACAAATAAAAGCAATAGATTGTTAGAGCCATATTCTAGAGGAAAATCCAAAAAAACTGATTCCGATTCAGTAACGTGGCTCTTGTGGATATGATTTTTGTACAAGAGCTAGGGGTACACCTGTTCGGTGGTTTCTAAACCAATAATATCTTTTTTCGTTTTCCGAATGACCACACAGATTGAAAAATTGACATACTCTTTACAGACAAATTTGTAAAAAACTTATTTTTTATTCTTAAGAGAACAAAACTTCATTTCCAGTGAAAGTCCCAGATCTAACATCTACATGAACACAATACTTCCTCTTATGAGAGGTTGTTATTAAAATACTGTCAGCTCTCATTTAATGCAAAATCACGTATATTGCACATATATCAGTGCTGTGTTAACAAAATATTAGTTTCCTTTCCGTATTAAAAATAACATTGATCAGAAGGTGTAAAATATAATTTATTTTTGGTCAGAGAATAGTTTTCATTTAAGCAACAAATTACCGAGTTTTTACCAGATTATAGAAGGCACCATCTCCTTACTCTTTTCGTGATTTTTTTTGTGATTTAATATCACAAAATCAAAGAAATCCCTGAATGTTTAATCGTTACTTCCATCAGCTGTTTCTAATCAGAAGATTTCGTCCAAAAATTGACTTAGAAATCCTTCTTTTTTTTTCTTGAACCCATCAATATTCTTTAATACATATCTTTAAGGTAGGACATATTTATTTGACACATTTGATTATGTAAAAAATATGTTTCTTTCTTTCAAGAATTCCCGGGTAACATTAGGTACTCTTCTAGAGTGTCCCATTCCTTCAAATTCTACATTGTTACAGAATACTTCAGTGATGTAAAACCCGTGAAAAATCTACATGTAATGAAAATTATACTTAAAGAGTGGCAAAACGGCCAGTATTTCATCTATAGTGTTAATTATAATGTTCACTTTAAATTTAAGCCGCGTCAACATCTGAGATCATCGGCGGCCTACAGACAGTGTTCTCTCGTTACGCTAACCACTAAGAAAATTCCTCCCCTTAAATTATTATACATTCTGACAAAATAAAAATATCTATACATGTTCTATTTTAGAATTAAAATATATTTTATGAAATCCAATCCTTTGACTAATTAGCTAGTATACCGGCTGTCTTAAAAAACATTTTTTTGTAACCCGTGACAATACAGTAGTGAGTTGCATGCTTTTGATGGAGAGAACTTCTCCCTAGCTTTAAATAGTAGCTACTAAAGTATATCCGGAAATCAAAATTCCATAAGCACTTCACGTATGCATTGATGTTTTTCATCTGCTTGTATTAATGCTTAATATCTATCTTTTCAGGCTTGGCTAATTGACGAAATGTCGTCATAAAACAATAAATAAATAACTGAAGTAGAATATACATATTTATTGTACTTACTATTATCTCCATTTTAATTATCACTTTTCATCAATAGGTGGTTTACGTTGTACAAATTTTACACTCCATTTTCAGAGTGATTACAATTAGATTAAAAAGTAAAATGAGAGAAATAAAAAAAATAAATAAAAACAAAGAAAGGATTGGACAAAATATTGTCCAAAGAGTGTGATGTTAACACTATCAGCACATGTTAGTGGGGCACTGGTAAAAACATGATAAATAATATGATTGATCGAAAATACCTCTACCACCCTTCTTTCATTGGTCCGTTATTGGCAAAGATCTGCGTAGGTTGCTAACAACATTCCATTTTCTACACTCGCGAGTTAATAAGTAATAAATTGTGGTAATAGCACTAAAAGATTCGATTTTGATTGTTGGCTTAGGCCAAAAATTGTAATTTTTGCTTGTTCTTTGTAGCTTGATTTTTTTTTTTGCTATCTCTTACATCATTACTGGAGTAAAAGGAAGTATTACAACCAAAGTCAAATTTTTGGATACCGGAAATGTCCACTCTATGAGGTCCCTTGAATCAAAAAACCTATTGGTCTGTTTGTAGGCCTGTTTGTACGGAGGTTTGAATCCAAACATCGAAGCCAGTTTAAATTTTTGTATCTGGTTTAAGTGCCACAATCAGATTTGATCTCAAAGAAAAAAACTCGGGTATTTCAAGTGATAAACGTGTTATGAAATTTACGCCAAACAAGTGTTACCCCCCAATTATTGCTCTAGTTGGAGAAGATAGAAAAAAAATCGTTTAAGAAGGCAGTTTTTTCGTCGAGCTACCCGAGCCAATCATCCTTCACTCTTGTTAGATACAGATTTCTCTTATTCTAATTTTATTAATTACTTTATTTATTATTCGTTATTTAATCTTTAGTTAATAATTAGTTTTCATTCGTAGTTTAATTTTAGAATCCTAGATTACTAAAACCTGTTTTCTTATGTTTAACAGATAAATGTGGGCATAATAAATTATTTTTATAATTCTTATTGTACAAGTCTTGTAACCTAGATACCTATTACCTCTTAATTCCATAGAGATTTTGATTTTCTTATAAGACGTCGCAATCTATAAACATTTATTTGAAACATTTTCTAGAAAAAATTGACAAAGGGCAATTCTGAAAGAGAGGATAGTTTGGAGTCTCTGTAACGTCCTATTTTTGTAAATTGTACTACTAGCCAATGCTATAATAGTACTACTACTACTACTAATAATAATAAGAAGAAGAAGAAGAAGAAGAAGAATTAAATTTGGAATTGAATTTCCAAATTCAAAGGAATTCATCGGAACGACTCCCACTATTTCCTTTAAATTGGTGTAATAATAGTACATACATTTATAATATATACAAAAAACAAATTCTGTGCGATTGCCAGAAAGGTTAAGAACTCTACTAAAATTTGAAGTTCAACCATCTTTTGTATTAGTTTAAAAAAAAAAAACAGAGAACAAATCTATTATTATTTGAAAAAATTTATTTTGATAAGAATCTTTTATTGAACCAAAACCAATAAACACCTAATTGGGAGGAAATATTTAATGTCCGGGCGTCAATGACCCCACAATAGTTGGACATTCACCCAAGTAGGGTTAATTGAACAGAATGATGGCATTTTGTATAATTAATAGCTGACAAATAAAATCTTTACTACAAGTTTCACGGTTATATTTTTAACATTAAAAAAAACAAAAATATTTAGTGGCAAGGTTTGAAAACAATAACATTATTCATTATGAAAATTGAATTTATGATTAATGTTATTTGAAACTTACATTGATTTAGTTGTAAAAATTATTCTACAGCGAAATATTTGTATTATTCCCTCTTACTGCAAATGGGACAATCTTATTTCATGAATTTTCAACCACTTTGAAATGTTTATTCCCTATAATAAGTATATTATAATTTAAAGTATCAAATAGTGTTAGTGGTTACTAGTTGATTTATGGTGATACACTTTTTTTTTTATTCATTGACGCTCAAAGCTTTTTTCAATACTCTGACTCCGGATAGGAGTTTCTCATTTCAGCCAACACAGTTCATCATCACAACCGCAGCTGGATACAAACTGAAGATCTACCGAGAGGGAATTCAGATCACTAACCACAGTGCTGATCCCTATCCTTAGATTTTGTTGAGAGTAGTTACAATGAGTTGGTCATTAATAATATATAAGCTCTAGAAACATGTCCCTAGAAATCCCCAAAATCGTTTAAGTAACACCAAAAAAAATCAATACAATAAAATAACGGTATCTCGTTTATACGAATGAGAACACAGAGATTACTTTTATTGGTAAAGGATCCCATTAATTGTTTTAGATATTTAAACAAATTTGCTAATAGTCACGAAGAATTGGCTAGCAGAGTTCCGGCCCAAGCAGAGCCAGAATAGTAAGAGCTGCCATCTTCCAGAGGCCAGGATTGCATTTTAATTGCTCATGCCCACAAACCACAGATTATGTGGAAGAAGAGTTAAGAAAAATTTAGTCATGAACGACTAAGGATTAGTTCTAGTCATACAATTGTTAATCATTGAAGATTGTTAACTCAGTTTTGTCACAGAATGATTGATTTTAATTAAACCAAGCAACTGTTAGTGATTATTAGGATTTTTTATTGATTCAGGCTCAATTATTACTCTTAGTCCTGGATTTTAAAGCAGCACTCACATATAGGCAAGGCTTACCTGTTACTGATCTTCAGTATAAAGGATAATCACATATAACCGTAACATCTACGATCGTAATCTCTATCCCGTATTATAATAATCATTACAATTCAGACTAATGATTTTATAATAAGTTGTTACGACTAATGATTGATAATTAGTTGCAACTAACAACTAATGTTTAGGCAAGATTAATGCAATGCGTTGGGTTATGACAACTGATTTTTTAGTCGTGATTAAATGTGAACGATTGAATTAGTCATGACTAAATTTTTAATTCTGGTGTTAGTCAAGATTAAAGAATTTTGCTGTACTCAGGGCTGAATTTTTTTAAAAATTTATTTACTTAATAGCTTTACCTTTGTGATTGAAGTTTTTTATTTTTTTAAATTAAAATACTTTTCTTCAATTTATAAGTAGCGTTCAATACAAAATTATTTTTAGCTTGCATAATTAGACATGATTCCTATAAATAAACTCAACTTCTGCTTGTATAGAACTCAAATCCTATAAATAATAAATATAGAATCAGATTTTAATATTGCATATTTTATCTTCAGTATTAATAACTTATTTCATTTTTAAAATAATCTTCAAAGTTTCTTCCCCTGAGGAAGCTTAAAGCAGCTTATATATATCTTTACATTTTTATAAACTGCACTTGGTATTGACTCACGAATCTGTGTTGTATACTGTCTAGTCACTTAATAATTGAGAATTACATGAGTCTCAAAAATTACGAGCTAGAAGAGAAGGCGTAAACGGAAGTGCAAATTTTCTAAAGGGTTTTTCCATTTCGAAAAATAAATAGAGCATTTATGTATTAATTAACTCCCCAGAAAAATTAATTTGATTTTTTATACACTTTTATAAAAGTGAAGCTATTCAAAATTCTTAAACAAAAAATAAAAACGATAAGGAGAGAAGTGTGGCGCTAAAGACCGTAGCAGTAGGAGCGAAAAAAAGTTGAGAAATAATGCATTGGACTTCCCCACACGGTGTTTTCATGTTCGTGTCGCAGCATCCTCTTTTCTAAAGAGCTTCTTTTATCTCACTTCCATCATAGGTCAATGTTGTCTGTAACGAGAAACTCAAACCAGAGCCGGCAGGGCACTGAAGAATGCTCCAAACGCATTGTCGTGCCTTAAATATGTTTAAAATAAAATAAAACAATCAAATTTATAGAACTGCATAGTGCATAGTGATCTTGCATAATGACTAGGACAAGAATGTAATTAGTTCCGCAATAAAGGATAAGGTTTTTAAGAGAAAGTGACACTGTTTACACCTCAGTACCAATGTAAATTTCGAAACTGGTCTGGATAATTTAACAAGCTGTGATGATCAAGCCCCAAAGATTTCAATTTATAAGATTAAAAAGAGTAAAACAGAAGTTGTTATACTCATAATATGTGAAATAAAATATTTACCAATGCGCTTGTGAACTGCAAAGCTTTTTAGAAACAATTAATTTAATAAATGTTCAATTTATAGAAAAACCTGAACTGCGACATATGCAAACCTTCTTGAGCATTGTATTTCTAAAGAATGTAAATAAAGTATTTCGTGAGTTTAAAAAAAATATATATATATAATTCAAACATACCTCCACATATCTCTTGTTATTTCAACAGTAGAAAACTAGAAAGAGTAATGACAGAAAAATACATAAATCTGTATAAAATACAGTAGATGACTGTTCAGACATCAATAGTTTTTTTTTTTTTTTTACTGTTGAACTTGAGTGACCCCTCCCTTTTGTAAGAGAATAATTGTTAAATAATTCATAGGTCACTCGCCCTTACGGGGTTTACTAACCACAGGAAAGGTTAAGGGTTAACCTCGAATTTACTGGTAATGCTGGATACACTTCTTTGGTTTTTACAAATATAATTTTTAAAAAATACAGCATATAAATCACTCAAAAGAACTTTTTAAGATCTTTATCTTATTTCAGTAGTTCCATATATATACATTCTCAATAAAAATGTGCTCAAAAACGAACTAAATAAATTCTAAAAATAAGACAATATAACGTTACAAAATACATTTAAAATCAACTTTTTGAAACAAAAAAAACTAATAAGATAATGGAATAAATAAATCAGTCGTTATAAATATGTTTCATTATGAAACAAAAATAACAATCATTAGAATAATATACCTACATTTCTTAAAAACCCACTATTATAATCTGAACACAATCTTTTAATTGAATTTAAGATCACATGGTCTTTCCTTACTTTCTTTTTAGTACGGCCAAACTGCGTTGGCTAATCGTGGTGTTAATAGACCAATTATAATTGTAGACAAAAGGTTCACACTATGGTTATCTAATATACGACGGCCACAGATGTATATTACATTCGGACCAGGATGTTCTACAACTATCCCACTTTTTTTGTCTATACCTGTAATTATGGATTTCATGTTAACATAATAAACAGTAAAATTTTTAGTACGTCAGGAATAAAATAAGTAATCAATTTCAAGTGCGAAGTGCATAAGCGAAGCTTTCCAATCGGAAGTGAATAGAGGCAAGAAATCCTATTGTCGCATGTAATTTTTAATCATGCCTAGAGAAATCCATCAGAGTGGCAAAGATTAAAGTCAACTTTGAATTTTGAATTAAACGTTCTTCTCACGCGACAAGAAGTTTACATCCGTAGGTAGGAAAACTGCGTTGACACAAAGGCTGTAATAAATAGCAAGAAATCGATGCCTCTTAACGGAAGATCCTCCACTTCAAGAATTTGTCGCGAGTAGTTTTGCCGGGGGTCATGTATTCTATCAAAACTTATGCGACGATCAGAATGAATGAAAATAAAACGATTGAGAGTCAGGAGAGAAAAGTTTTAAAGGAAAATCTAGGTTCCATATTTACGAATGGAGAAAGGAAAATTGGCAATAATCAAGAATTAAAGAGATCATACGGAGAACTCGACAAAGTTATGAAGAAAGGAAGACTGGGATGGCTTAGCCATGGTGGAGTGAATGCTACACGAAAGACTGCCCAGAAAGGAGATGATGTATGGGAGCCAGTGAAGAGCTAAACTTAGGGGGTCAACATGTTTAGGATGCTGAACTACGTGGAGGATGCTTTCCACCGGGTCTAAGGCAGACAATAAAGGGGAATGGCAAAAAGTCAGCGATGTAGTTCTGAATCTGCGAAGAAGAAGAAGAAAAAACATGCGATACTTAAAATCACCTTAAACTTACCTGAATATTGGAGGGTTGCACCGAAAATCGAATCAATTAAACTTCCAAAGAATCCTGCCACAGCACTAATTGGTATAACTGGCCATTGCGGTGGTGCTTCCAATAAAGATTTTGCTTCGGCCGTATAAATTACACAAATATAAAATCCACATCCAATTAATAATCCACCAATAATGCTCACCAACAAGCCGACTAATGATACTCCGCCGTTAACACCTGTTACAATAATTTTATTAAACTATAAGGTTATGGTAATATAAAATTCAATAAGAAGCAGTTGAACATTAAATTAAAGTGAAAAATTCGTCAAACAGGCATATCTTTGCAACGTACCATTACCTTAACTTATCATAAATTTATGTATCGCTGTCCTAATATTTTGAAATACCAGAAATTGAAAATTCGATTTGTTATTGCAGAGGTTTCATTGGCAAATGAGCAACTTACGCTTTCGCTTGAAATGGAGACTTTAACCAAAGCAAAAGTATTGCGCTAATTCCCGAAAATTTATTTTTTCAAATTTTTAATATCTTTATCTGTTGGTAAAGAGAAGATTGTAAGTGGGCAACCTTTTCACGTCGTATAAAAGTATACCTGAAAATCAACTCTTCAATCGAATTGCTACGTGTTAAATCAATAGTTATTAATTCTTGGTAAATCAGCTTTCAATTCGAAACCATGAGTTTAAAGTGCTGAAAAATACTTCTTGAGAGGGATTACTATGGAGAACAACAACTGACAATTATAAGAACAGTTGAAATATAGTTTGAACAAAAAAAAAGGAGTAAGAAATACCTTTAGGTACCCTTTTTCCAGAAGTGATAAGCCAAGGATCTTTGGAAGTGAGAACCGTACCAAATTCAGAAGCCCAGGTATCTGCATTGGCACAAGCGAAAGAACCTAAAATAACGTGTTCGTTAGAACAATGTAATAACACTCTCAAATCATGAAAATATGTTACAAAGCAAATTTTAACTTAAAAGAAAAACTATTTAAAAGTAAAATTAATACCAACGACACCCATTGCCAACCAAGAGGCCCGATAATCTGATGTGAAGTTTACAGGTCGTTCTCCAGTACCAGAATCTAATACATAAAGCAGCGCAAGTTGAGCAGCCATTCCCCCATTACAGAGCACTTGAATCCAATTTCTTTGACCTCCTAGTTTGTTTTGAAAAAAATTGCATTACAATATTACAGCAACAAAACAAAAGTTTTGAAGATACCATTATACATAACAACTATACTATTTGTAAAAAATTATGAAATTAACCTTCTTTAAAATCCTCTTCAAATTTCCTTTTTACTCTTGCTCTAAATTTTGTCGCCTTAGAGGATGTTACGAAGAACACAATAAGACACATTAGAAAACAATAACTAGCCAGAGTGATTATGAATCCAATCACAAAACCTAAATCAGTTTTGAAAAGTTACGGGTACCAAGATTTATTTTAATTTAAATTCAATGTATTATATAACCATCATACCTAGCACAGCTCCACTTTTGCTTAAAGAATTCTTCTTAAGACCCCAAGCTGCAAATGCTAATGGTATTAAGGTTGCGGTTAACCATCTAGTGGGCGCTATCACTTCTAAAATAGATTCAAAGCAAAATACAGAACAATGACAATTCTAACTACACTGACAAAAAAAAAAAAAATATTAGAAACATACCGTCAGGTCCTGGTTTTAGAATTGTAAAAGCAATATTTCCAATCCACATGAGCGTAGAAAGAGGTATTGCAACTAATAAAAGAAATACAGGTGTTAATGTATTTATATTTGTTCCTGGTTTTCTTACCGGTGCAGGCATTTTGTTTTAAATCCGAAAGTGCTCCAAACAAGTAGATTCTAACAATGACCTCAAACACACATAACCAAGCAGAAATATAAGTGTTTACTAGTTTCTTATTAAATTCATGTTCAACATGAAATGTGTGGTGAATAAAGAAAGGAATCCTAAAATAAGCTACAATCAAGATTGAATTACAATAATTAGGGTACTACAAAGTACAAACTACTGATTCCCCTCTGATTACTGATAACAGTCTTATAAACTTCCTACTTAACCTTCATTAAAGTTCTCGGGTCTTTTCGCCAATATTCGGCTCATTTTTTGTACAATGATGTTGATTTTTAAGATAGTGATAGATGAATATTAATTTCCTAGGTGCCTCTGCTACAAAAAAGATACTTTTTAAGATTCATTTTGTAAATGGAGCACCCCTCCATTACGTTTGCTTGGACTTAAGAGTCTAGAGAGGGATTCCTAAGTAAACCGATTTCTCTACTCCAAATTGAGATAACTTCCAATCTTTAACAGGAAGTTCTCAGTGTGTGACGAACTTTTCCGCTACATAGGCTCTACTAGACACATGCGATTCTTATGCTTACTCAGACAGCTCTGATCCATTAAGACGGCATGATTGACAGAATGACCTTCCACCCTTGGCATAATAAACTTCCGCAAGTGCTTCATCATTTCACTTTTCGCTTCCTCTGGTTTCACATTTTACCTCCATTCCTATGACTACTTGTGCTTCCACACTTGTTTGGCTGCACAACTGCAGCATTTACTGCCTAAGTTGTTTTGATGGAACTTGAAAACTCTACAGGTCATGCAGACTACTGTCCAAATATTTTTTGTCACTAAAGTCCAGACACCCTGAAAATATGTATCAGAATGTACAACCAGAAAGTCTCACACTTCCCTCAATCAACTCGTATGATTATGACAGTAGACATGTTAGTCAGTAGGGCCGCCTGGATGTCAAAGATATAGAAAATTCTTATTGTACTTCTCTTACGATCTCACAGCAGCTGCAACTACTCTATGTGACCATATCTCGGAACAGTGCCGTATACCACATACGTATGTGTAATGTAAAATGTAATGTTACACATAATGTTCCACTTACGTGTTCGTAATATAGATCAGTGCGGTATACGTAATATCAATTATTTATCTCCATTATGTAGCTTTAAAAAATAGCAGATTACCTAAATTATTTGGAAAACATTCTCAAAAATAATCTAGAAATTGGGTTTTTTGTATTCTAAATGAAAAGATTGCCTAGAATTGAAAAATTTATGAATTTATCTCTCAAATGAAACCCTGGTTTCTAGTAAAAATTCAAATCGACAAATTGACAAGACAGCTATTCTTAGTAGTAAGAGGAATGTAAAAATTAAGTTCATTCCAATAAACAATAATTTTTTAAATGAAAATATGCACCTCCAGTTGTACATAGTTATTAAGTTAACGAAATTTTAAATTTTTGACAATTTGTAGGAAGATAATATTTTTTGTTCACTTATTATTTAGTTGTTTAAGCGGGTTGAATAAACTTTTAGTAGAACTTTCTAACCTTTAATGCGTAATTATAATTGATTAAATCGCTTGGTAATAATAATATAATTGCTTGTGTATGATGAATTTAATTAAAATGTAAAACCTTCGAATAAGATACAATGATTCAGAGAAATATTAAAAGTCTATCCTTAAATTCAGATGTATTGTGACTTCTTAATTTTATTGGTGGATTTTTGCAATTAAGTTATGGTGGGGGGTAAAAAACTATTATATATAAATTTGCTTCTCTTAGGTTCGCTGCATATTGTTTGTAAACGATCTTTTTCAGTCAACTGATAAAAGTTTTATTTAAAATTATCAATTTTTTTTCCAGCACTTGACTATACGATTTAGTTAAAAAGAAAAGTTATTGTTTGTTTTATCGATAATGTTAACCTCCCGTTTGATTCAAGGCCATTGGCAGTTCTTATCTGCTACGGTATTGTACAGCTTGGTAACGTTAAATTCGTTTAATTATTGTTTAACCTTTAATCGTCATAAATCACCCATGGAGAAACACGGAGTGGTGCCAGATGTAATAAGCAAAGCTCCTGCTCAACACCTGAAGGTAAATCTCACGTTAAGTTTGCACAACACTTCATTCAAGTCGAACGGCCCACAAATAACCCATCGAAGCTTTCGTAAATTTCTAACTCAATAGTTTTGCTTTAAAAAGCATTAATTTTCAAGCTAAAATAATAGTTTCTATATCTATGATATTTAGTACTAGTTCCGTTAAAAGAAATAATTTTGGTGTCACACATTATTAACTACTTCAGTTTTTCATCAAACGTTTGATAGAAAGATATTTTGTATTAATTTATTGTTTTTTTTTTTAAAAAAATGACAGGTGACCTTTGAAAATAATGCTGTTAATGATGGAAATGTTTTGACACCGACTCAGGTTAAAAACCAACCATCTGTAGAATGGGATGCTGATCCAAGTGCATTATATACACTTTGCATGACCGGTATGTATTCAAGAAATATTTACAGATTCTTGTTTTAAATTAATTTATATAGGGGTCTTTTTATAAATCTTGCTTAATTATACTGAAATTAGTGAATGTACATAGTAGAGTTGTAAGTAACGAACTAAACTTGAGTATTGGGAAATATACCTCATTGTGGCCCGCCAGCAAAGCCGATAGCAATAGAACTTCAAAGTTTAGATAAAAAATGTATAAATTTATACTCTTTACACACTTCAATTATTAGTCAAAGTCTAACAAAACAGTTTAGAGAGTCGAGACGCTAAGTATTTTTTCTTAAAAAACGAAAAATCATTCAGCTAATTTGAATTTGGGGAGGCTAGTGGAGTTTCTTAGATATAAAATGTGCAGCAGCAAGAAAGTCAGATAATCCTTGGATCTCAAAAGTTTAAAAAAAAGTACAGCAGAGTGCTTGGTACTGAAAACTATACAGATAATCAATATTAGAAACACAAAGCATCTTGCGAAAGATGATAAATACTTAAATGTGTACCACACGGAGTGGTGGCCAGATGTAATAAGCAAAGCTCCTGCTCAACACCTGAAGGAAAATCTCACGTTAAGTTTGCATAACACTTCATTCAAGTCGAACAGCCCACAAATAACCCATCGAAGCTTTTGTAGAGTTCTTTCCTATCGGAAAGAAAAAAAGTCAAATTTAAATAGCCACAATATTCTTCGAACTTTAAATAAACATGGAATAAAGGCTGTATTTTTAATCCACTTCTACGAAAAGTTCAAATAACTTCCTGTTCTTCTTACTGATAAGCCAGTTTCTTCATTCATAAAATGTTTATATTTTTCATTCTCTTTTATTCATTTGAATTATTTTTCTGCTAAAAATTTTTACTTGTATTATTTGTCTGGTAAATGCTGTGGAAGCAGAGTAATTACTTGAAATGATCGTTAACTGTAATGAGTCATATAAACAACCTAAGTGTCTATTGTCCTGCTAAATTACTGTTGTTTGTATTTTATTATTGCGTCAAAAAAAGTATGCTATTTTTTTTGTATGTATTTTATGTTTTTAAATGAACGTATTCAGAGCTAGGATCGCGGAAGGAAGTAATTTACATTACAATTTGGAATTCAAAACAATATAAAGAGGTTTATCACTCTCTACTACATTTAAAAATATATCCGTATTCACATTTTCAACCAATTTTCTGTCCGCATCGACTGTATTAAAAACAGATTAACAATAATTTCGTTATTAAGCTCTGAAGTGTGGTTACGGACGTTATAAAGAAAAGAATAAAAAATCTGTAGTGAATACTACTTTATATAAAAAACTTATAAAAATACGGTTAAAGTTTACAAGATATTACTCTACCAACTAGATGTTTTATTTACAAACAGCAATAACACACACAGATTCTTCGTACAACTCAGTAAATTAAAACTGTCCGGTAGGACGGTTGTATAAGGGTTGATCGTCAAAAAGTGTACGAAAAAGCGTAACGTTAAATAACACCCGACTTTGACAATTTTTTTCTCTTTTTCTAGAAAAGATGGGATAAATTTTGGAGGTTTTCAAATTTGTTCAAATTTTAAACCTCTTTATCTACCTTTTTATTGATCAGATTTTAAGGAATTCTTTACCGAATTGTAGAGAAAAGTTTGCTCTGTATCTGGTATAATTTGCAATGCTCTAGTTATAATGAGATGAAGATATAGGTAATCAGATAATGAGATTTAGATGGTTAAATTTTAATAAAAGATATGGCTGTTGTCAGTCTCTGTACTTACCACAGTTAAATAGAGACGTTTGACATTTCAATTAGGCATCACTTCATTAGTCTAAATCAGTGGTTCTTAACCTTTTCCAAGACGCAGAACACAATTATGTATATATTTTTCTCGCGGAACACAATTATGTATATATTTTTTTTGCGGAACACTAACATTAAAAAATTTGAAATTCGGCATTTAGCAAGAACTTAAAATTAACGAATAATAAAAAATCGAATATAAGTTTCAAAAAAGCTAAATGTATTAATTCAAATTAAAAAGGATAAATTATTACAGTTTTAAAAAATAAATTCTGAAAATTAAATTAATCAAATAATGAACATAAAAGTACGTTGCTACAAATAAGAAAATTTTCTAATCTTCAATACATTTAAAATTGAAATTTCGCGGAACACTCGGACCATATTCGCGGAACACCAGTGTTCCGCGGAACACCGGTTAAGAACCACTGGTCTAAATGTTTAAAAATATCTCCCTAAATTCTAAAAAATATTAATGAAAAGTTAATACAGTAAAATTTCTCAAATGACATCAATGAAGTATTAATGAAATGTTGGGAAGTTGCTGATCTGGGTACCTTTTGGGGTTTAATCAACCCTTATACTTAACTTTTTAAACGGTAAGTTTTTGTTAAAGACATTAAACAATTATCTTAGGTGTTATTAAGTAATAATCATTCTTTAGGTAAAAGAAAATATTGGGATTATTTAAAAGATGAATAAAATGAATTACCTGCATATATATTATATTTCAGATCCTGATGCACCAAGCAGAAAAGATCCAAAATTTAGAGAATGGCATCATTGGTTGGTAGTTAATATACCTGGAAGTGACGTATCCAAGGGAGAAGTGTTGAGCGAATTTATTAGTTCCGCACCTCCAAAGGGAACTGGTATGCACTTTCCTTTGAAAATGATACATTTAAAAAAAATTAAATTATAGTGGCTTGATAGTTAAATTATTGACCATTACATACAATTTACAACCTATTTAAAAAGTAATTTGTATGTTTAATTTTTCTAAGGGCTTCATCGTTATGTTCTACTCGTATATAAACAAAAGGAAAAATTAACTCCTGATGAACCACGTTTAAAGAACAAGTGAGTAAATTATGTATTCAAATAACTGTATTAAAATTTACAATAAATAAATTTCACGTTTTTATATTTACGTGTAAATTATTGTTTTTTTCAGTTCTGGAAGTAACAGAGCTAAATTTTCTGTATCAAAATTCGCTAAGAAGTATAATCTTGGTGAACCAGTGTTCGGAAATTTCTATCAAGCAGAATGGGATGATTATGTCCCCAAAGTTTATGAGATGCTTAAAGATTAATTTTGTGCAGGATTCTGATTTTAAAGAATTTTTTAACCACAAAAAAAAAGTTGAAAGAACAAAACTTGTTGGATAAAGCATTAAGAACAAAGTTTAATTTCAAAAATTCAATATAAATGCACTTGTATTACATTGTTATAAAATTATTAAAAAGATAATTGAGCGTTTATGTTAATAATTATTGAACAAAACTTCCTTTTCATTTTGAATGTGCTTTGTGATGTAAGTTGTGCTATCAAAATAACTACAAAATTGATAGATGCGTCAAAATTTGAAAACTAAGTTGCACAGAGAACTGTATTTTTGTTTTCTCATACCTAAATCCTTGAAAGCGAAAATACAATTACGAAAGTTCCCTGTTTACGAAAAATGTGTGAATCAATAGGTGTTAGTAGGTGAATAGCTGTTAGTATCTACTGTAAATAAAAGATGTTACATTATAGAATTTTTAATTTGGTGTACGGTTAAAGATGACCATATAGGACGTGACAATTTTTCTGTCCCCGATTTTCTCATGGAAAGTACTTCAGGAATGGATTTCAATATATCAGCTTTGTACTAATATGAAGTAGCGATTAAAAAGATATGAGAAGCTCAAGAAACAATTTGTCTTTTCGAAACTGTCGTCACACAAGTAACTCTCCAGATTAGAAAACCATGGATATTTGTGTAAATAGTAGTTTACACTTGCAGAAATACATAAATGATAAGTAGTTTAAATAAAATTATAAAAAGGCTATTAAACTTACTTGGGTGATAACGTGGTGACAATCTTTCACACGTAAATGTACAGATCAGATTAACCAGTTTCTGTAGTTAAATGAAAACTCAAAACTAGACTGCGTAAAAGCCTTTTCACTTTTCTAGACAACAACAGGGAAGAGATGTGTAGAATTAGCAGTCTGAAACAACACGCTTGTGAGAACTCATAATCTTTGTTGTACAAGCTGTAAACTTAAATTGTAATAGATTATAAGAGTATCAATTTTATCACAAAGAATAATTAGCTCTTTGAAGAGCTTTTTGTTAATTACCTCTAATTTCTGTTTTAACAATAAAATAATCATCAGTAACTGAAAACCTTTGCATTTTCTATTGTATTCTTCATTTTGAAATTTACATCATGTTCCGAACTACAATATTCCTATATTCTTTCTGCGCATATGTACGGCGATAAGATTTAAGTCTAGACAAAAGAATCTTTAATTTTTTTAAGAAATATAATTAGAAAAAAAAAAGTATATTTGAAAGTAAAATACCTTTGGAAGTAAAATTTGAATTTTAAAAACCAGGATTTTTATTTAAATTTATAATTCTCGTCCGATTAGAAAACAGAAGAATCTTTTATGTACATATATTTATTTATTTAAGCCACGTTATTGCGTATGTGGAATTAAGTTTATCGTATTCTCATTTTCTTTATTTTAGTATCTGTAGATACATTGATTTCCTATCGTTATTAAAGTTGAGAGTTTATTCAAATATTTATTTTTTATAATATTCAAATGAAAGGCGTTTTCACTTGCTATAAGCGTATATTTTTGAACAAATAAAAGTAACTAACATTAGCTTCGAAACTAATTTTACTGTAATTTAAGTGCTTTCAAAAATATTAATTATTTTCAATATTTCAGTAGATCACATACCTATGTTCTCTTTAGAATTTCTTGAGAATAATGCGTTTCGATTATAGAACGATAGCAACATTTCTACTTGTTGGTTAAACACAAAATGATCGATGGTAGGTTAATGAGGTTATAGACAGGGTTTTAAGGATGTCACAAATGCTTTGTGTATCGAAAAATGCTTCGGATTTGTGGATTTAATGGTTTTCAACAAATTGATAATTTAGTAGAAAGTAGTGGCAATTTAGAGAATGGAAGTAGAATACATAAATTTTTGAAATGTAAGGAAGAAGATTGTAGAGATGTGGATATGACTTGGAGTAATATCTTAATTTCAAAAGGTAAAGTTATATTGTGTGTTTGTGAACTACTTGTTAAAACTTTTCCAGAAACTTGAATAACATTCAGAATAAACCTAGGTCAGAATTATGGACCAGAAGAAGATTAAATATGTGTTTTAACGCGTTTGTTGATAGGCAAATGTGCTGTATTAAGTGGCTTTTTAAATGGGAAACCA
The DNA here is from genome assembly GCF_049639745.1 of Rhodnius prolixus. Lineage (NCBI taxonomy): Eukaryota > Metazoa > Arthropoda > Insecta > Hemiptera > Reduviidae > Rhodnius > Rhodnius prolixus. Next base: position 37,058,085 of record NW_027411582.1, on the reverse strand, counting down.
AATCAATCTATTATTTTAGAAACTCCTGATAAACAAGAAATTATCCAGGTTAGTGATTACAAAAATAAGTGAAGCTCCCAATAAACTTACTTTGATTAAAAGTTTAGGTTACATTTCAAATTATAGGGAAGATGTATCAGAAATAAGAATTGTTTATTGTTAACCAGTCAAGGCAAATATTGGCAGTATAATTTGGAAAATTTAGAATGGAAAGAGCTGAATAATTTATATTTACCTATTGATAAAAATCTCAGTGAAAAGTTGGTTAAAATTGCCATAGGCGAAGTAATCAACGCCGTGTTATCAGATGCAGGTAAACTGCTTGTTTATTGCTGCGGCAACTCATTACAATTTTAAAATTCAATATTTCTAACGTAAATTACTTGATTTATAGGTTCTGTATGGTACATGGGTAATAAGTTGAGTCCTTCAGAAATCAAAGTATTAGATATTGACTGTGGCAAGGAACATGGTATTTTGCTCAGTGATACTGGCAATATCTATACGTGGGGTGGTGGTAGGTGAGGTTTAGTTTGTTTTGGTGGAGAAAATTGCTATTTAGATTCTTATGTAATTTTTTTTTTTAATTTAAGTCGAGGACAGTTGGGAAATGGAATTTTAGAAAGTACTGAAGAACCATGCGAAGTTAATTTATTATCAGGCATGAATGTTGTGAGGATTGCTGCAGGTGGATGGCACAATGCTGTAATAACTAGAGATGGTGATCTGTATACGTGGGGATGGAACAAACAAGGACAATTAGGGCATCCAACACTTGATGGTAAAATAACGAACTGGAAAACATTCCAACAATTTGCATGATTTTGTAGGAAAATTCACTAATCTTATTTTGAAAATTAGGAATTAATAAAGATGGTGTAGCAGTTTTAACCGAACCAAGAGTTGTTGATTGGCCAAATTCGCTTAATGTTCATATTCTGCAAGTTTCATGTGGAACTAGTCATACTGTAGTATTATTAGGTAAGTGTCACTGTGGAAAAATTATTATGCCTTGTGTCTGCTTGATTTCCTCAACAATTTCGTAAATTTGTAGGCTTAAAATTTTATTCTTAGATTTTAAGGAAGATACATCAAGTTTTGGTAACCATTTTTTAAAAAATACATCAGCTCTGAGATTTTTTTCCAAGTGCGTTGCATACTCTGGCCAGGCCTCTAGTTATGGACATCACTTCCACTACCTAATAGTCAAATTTGTATTGTTACTATACTGTGTTGTTTTAAAAAGTATTTAAATAAAGTCTGAAGTACTCCCATTTAAATAAATAAATACAAAGCCGAGGAAAAGTTTTAATAAATCTTTACATATTAAAAATCAAACACACGTATTGGTTTACATGATGCAAATAGGCGTTATTGTTCCTGACACCTTTCCTTGATGTCAGCCTTGTCTCGTACCTTGTAGTCCCTTAACAAAAATTTTTGATACAATTCAAGTGGTCGTGCATCCTCTACACTAAACTAGATCGATTGGTCAGAAAGAACTGACAACACCTCAGCCCGCCCTAATTCATATCGTATCATTTCTTTGGTGAGATGAAAGAAATTGCCCAATAGCTATTGTGAGTTCGGTACATTAAATCATTTTTTTTTTGTTGCACTGATGCCACAATGACATCCTTTGCCACAAGTTGATATATGGCTCAACTTGTTGAGAATCGCCAATTCGTGGGTTACGTGTTGTTTCATCAAATTGTTAACATGAATAATCTTATACGTTTAAAATATGCACAAACACACACTTATATAAAGTGAATTTTCTTTAAATTACATAGGTTGCTATCATTTCGGTCTTTTGTAGTTGAAGTCATAAGAAGAAATTTCTACCCGAGCTTCACCTGAAGTGAATCCGAATAATATATTTACCAATCCGTAATTTACTTCAAAACCTTCTCTTTCATGGAATCTCGATCAAATTAAAGTCGACCAATGTTCAGGAATTTTAATTTCTTAGCAGAAAATCAAAATAAGAGATCTCTAGATGCAAGATAATGATTTTGATTGATGGTTTTTAAACTTATGATTTTCTACAGATCATGAAACGTTAATCCACCAAGTTTTTATGCAATCTACTTATTTTCTAGAGAATGGTGAAATCTGGGGCTGTGGCTGGAACAAATGGGGTCAGCTTGGTAACCTTAAGACTACACATTTAATGACTAAGTTTGAGATCTCTTCAAGCATTTCAATTAAGCGTATAATATGTGGGGCATGGAACACAGCATTTATCGCTTAAATACCTGATGTTTTTTTTTATTAATAGCTAAAGAAAGTAAATGATTGTAAATCTTAATAAAATAATATCTTCAACCAGCCAGTTTTTTTTATTTTTTATTAGTACCTTTATAATTAAAAAAAAGAAAGAAAAACTTCTTTAAATTCCACCATAAGTATAAACAAACATTCGTACGACACAACAAACATGGCAAGATTTAAATGCAATTATGTATTTTAAGGACACATTTCTGTATTTTCAAATTCACCCTGAGTTAATAAAGTAACTTTTTTTTTTAGTTTTAATTATTATTGTTGTAAAAATTATTTATCCACTTATTAATCCTTGCACAAACAAATTAGAGAAGATATCTGTTTGCAAGAGCCAATACTGGAGCTCCGGTAGCATTTTCTGGTACATGACCACTGGAAGCTGCGATGTCTAAATGGGTGTAACGGACTGGTTTATTGGAATCCAATCCATGCTGTTTGAACAAAGAATACATTTTATTATTGACCAAAAAAGTACTAAAAAAATTATACCTAAAGAAATTTCAAATTTACTTTTACGACTTAAGATGCTAAATATCTGCCCATTTAAATTCTCTCTTTTACACCTCAAGAAAAGCACACTTCTGTAGGGACAGATTTTCCGAGAGAATTTTCTGCTTTTATAAACAGCTGTTGAAGGAAAAAGTTATCTATTCCTTAAGAGGCTCTACAGATGGCCGTTAAAAAAGAGGTCTACTGTTACTTTCCATACATAATGTCGATGACTAAAGCAGAAATAGTTCAGAGCTCTTCTAAAGAGTAGTGATTAGTTAACTATATCTACAGGTTAATTATCTCTACGGCATTATAGCCACGTAGTTTAAACATGTACTTAGACTACGTAGAAAATTACAAGTTTTTTCGAAAACAGGCATCAAACGAAAGTCGAGTTAGGATCCGCAATTGTACTAATTTCAGGTTATCAACTCTTATTTATAACAGATTAATTCTAAAACATTAAAGAATTCCCAGAAAACAAAAAATTAATGAACAAATAATCTAATTAATCAATAAAAAAAAAAATCTACAAAATATATAAAATGGAATTCACTACCTCATCCAAACCGGAAGCCAGTACAAGGAAAGCACCTGCTGCTTGATGTCCACGAGAAGCTTGGGAAATTGATCTGTTAGTGCACTGTACAATGTCTTCTCCTTCAACTTTTCCTTTATTTTTTCCAAAAGAAATAATAAGAATATCAAATAATGACTTCAGGCATGAGCACATATTAACAACAAATCCAAATACACAATCCAACCTTTATGTTCAGCGTAGTCTTCACGCCTTATAACGCTAATTTCCAGCATGTCTCCAATTTCGTCACCAGCTTTCTGTAGTTTTTGTACATTGTCCACTTTTCTTGCTGGCCCGTTATCAAGTCCAATCTAGAAAAGAGAAAAATACACTCGAATTTTTTTTAAGTATAACATATATACACACCTATATTCCTACGCACAGGCGCACCCAGAAAAGAAGAGATTCAAAGGTTTACAACCCCGAAAAAATATACATGTTCTTCATATTAACCTTAACGTCCACATTTCATTGTTTAGGGAATTCTTTCTCTAAGAAAAGATCTTTATATAAACTACAATCCATCTGTTTGCATTCCGCCCTAATTTTCAAACGACGTAAGTTTAGATTAGGTTGCGTGGGGATTAGCCTCTAAGTTTGAGGCACCGCAACAGGGGATCCATCGCAGCACGCTCTGCTAGAACGTTAGGTATGACTTGTCTAGAATGGGACTTCTGAGTAAACCTTAAAGGCTAGGATTTTTCTTCTCCAAGGTTCTGTAACTACCAGCTTTTCACTGAGAACAGAAAATATCAGTACTGTCTTTTCTTTAAGTTTTCATTAGACAGGCCAAAGAGCCGACACATGTGATCCATCTAACTAACGCAAGATGCTCACTATTCCACTTTTCGCCTGCATCTGGCCTAAAGTTCTATTTCTATCACTATTTGTGCATCCACTCTTCTTTGGCAGCACTCCTGCGGCATTCTACTATGAGCCAAAAAAAGCTCTGATCTTTTGATTGAATGCCCAAGCACCCAGAAAATCAGTAATAACACTAATCACAGAATGTCCATCCAGAGAATGTCGTCATGCTTTCCTGAATTAACTTCGCATGACATGACAACCAATAAGGCCGCCTAGACGCCCGGTAAAAATATCAACTCTCGAATTGATTCTGCTTCTTTTATAATCCCATCAGCATTTATTTATTGGCAATAAGCTCTAACTGAAAGATTGTGGCTAAAATTCTTAGATTTGCCGATCTTTCATATCTCAGATAAGTGCTGCACAAGCCGGTTTCCCTTCTGTTTTATATCCGGGGGACCTCACACAGTCATAGCTTAAATAATTACTTCTCAATCCAAACCCCCTTTCCTTAACCAAATATTCTATTCCATGTGCGCCTCTTTACCTGCGTAGGTTATAGCTTTAAAAATTACCCACAGTATATCCATCTCCAACGGTCCGATGAGCATGTCCCGTAAGTGTGGCGATTGTCATCAGATGAGGGTTAACACTATTCAATGCCAGTTCTTTTGCCTACGATAAAAGTTCAATAAATTTGTAACAATTTTTGTTTTAAATAAAAATGTCAAGATTAGATAGAATGTATAAATGTATTATTATACAATAATAAAACTACAACGTTTAACTTACATGACACAACACATCCGCCATAATCATTCTTCCTTCGGCATCTGTATTGCCCACTCGTACTCGTCTACCTGATCTTGACATAATCATTTCATCCGATACATAAGCGTTTTCGCCAACACTGTTACGAACCATACTCATTGCTCCTACCACTTTCAAGTGGGCTGGTTTAAGAATGCTTAAGACCTGTGAAAATAAAAATAAAAAACATTTTCAGTCAGCATACATAATCTTTGTTTGTTTACAAAAGTTTCTATTCCTGCAGTTTTTCACGCTGAAATTTCCTTTAAAACGTCCAAATCTTTCACTCTCTATACCGAACAAAAGTTAGGACAAATTTATGACTTACATTTTACAAAGTATGAGAGAACAGATTACTAAGCAGAACTGGAAATCACAAAAATTATTGTCCCATTCTCAAAAATAATTGTATACTTTTTAATAATTCGACTTTTCAACCTTAAAATGGGATTAACTCTTAGTTAATAATGCAGGATAACACCTCCATCCAATTTAATTAAACCAATCGAAAGAACAATAAATTGTTATACTGATATCGATGTATCGATGTTGTTTAGATGATATTATGTGAGAGCCTAAAATGAAACAAATATAATTCGTCAAAATGTGAAATAACTTTCCACACTCCATTCTATTTTGATGAATTAGTTGTCGAAGTTTTTAAAATATTTGAAAAATTATTTGTTGTTTAATTCAACCTACTGTTTTAAGAGGTGCTATACCAGTGCACCTTTATTTCAAACATGAAAACGAAAGAAAGAGATGTAAATTTACAAAGAAATTGTCTGTTCCCAAAACATTTTAGGGCAATTGTATTTAATAAATGAACTACTAAAACTTTTTAGAACGCTGAATATAATAAAAAAAAAAAAATCGATCTCTATCTTTTAATACTTCAGATGTCACAGAGTATGCACAATTAATAAAAATATCTCTACAAGGTTTTATTGTTAAGTTCTTAATGCTTATCATTTAGTAAGCAGTTACATTTTATCCAGCCAGTTATTGATTAAAGCTAACTTTTGCCTTTGAGATGAATTTGTTGTGATTGGCACAAAAGGTTTCTCCAAAAAATTATATAAGTGTAGTATAGCATAGTATTTGTAAAGTAAATTTGGGTGTTTTGTTTGCAGGTAACGCAAATGAGTTTCAAAGTTTGAAATAGAATTTTTTTGTAGTTCATCTTCAGGTACATTAATCTTTACGAGTTGTGACAAGGTGACAATGAACTTTTTCCTATGTTGGTTTTACTTTCAATCTATAACCAAAACGTTCATGCTAAGATTTACATGGCCGAAGCCAAATTTTGTAGGCAGTCTATAAAACTATAAAGTTCGTCTTTGAAATACGTAAATTTGCTTTACGTACTTTCATAAACCCAGCCACAGCAGCAGCTCCACATTTATCTCTGGACATTCCAGCCATAATGCCTCCAGCTTTAATATCAGCACCACCAGTGTCATAAGTTACACCCTTGCCCACAATGAACAGAGTCTCCTTTACACTTGATCCTTCGTAAGTAAGATAGATCACTCGTCCCTTATGTCGATCAATTACTTAAAAAAAAGAAAGAAAACCATAATTAATTCATCAGCTTTCCCAATGACCTCCAACGCATTAAGAACTTACCACTAGCTGCACGGTTTACAGCACAAAATAATGGATATCCTTTCTTCAAAGCTTCTTCATCTTTAATGACTTCCAATTTTACACCACAACCAGCCGGGAATGCACTGCGTACATATTCTTCTACTTTCGGCGCACACATCCTTTCAGGATCTGCACCACCAACATCGCGAGCCACGTATCTGTAAGGATAAATAAGACATGTTAATTAGAATTACAGTATTAGCCAGGAATTGTTATTAACATTCGTTTATTCACTATATTTATAAAATGAATACACTAATCAAAAAACTTAAGTGGTGCTCAATCTTAATCGCACTTAATAATTAATCATTAGATCGTTGTAAATGATTGATTAGCTAAATCGTTAAATTAAAAAAATTTGAAACATGATGAAAGCATTTGAGGTTAAAAATAATCTTTATTTTCTTTGTCTTTAAGATAAGATAAATTTCTAGCATAGTTTCATATCTTTGTAACAATTGTAAAGTACTATCTTCTTTTTTTCGAGATCTTATGAGACTAACAAATATTTATCTTGGAACTTGAAACTATTTTTTTTTTGTTTACCTTCCACATTCCAGAGCTTTAGCCAAATCAATCAATTTGTTTAAATCTTGACTTTGGCCATTCCAGACACCAATTTTTTTCACTTTAGGACTTTTCTCTGGTCTATCTTCTCTGTATTGGATATTCTAAATTGAGGAGGGTAAAAAAATGATGATTTATAAATTTTGAAATATCAATATAACATACGTATCATTCAAAAATGGATTGGCTTGGATTTGAAGAAAAGCTAACAAATTTTACACGTGCTAGAAAGATTTCAAAAACTGTTTAACATCCACACAAATTAAACACTGAACTTGGCTACGGCTAAAATGTAGTTTCAAATCTGTTGTGGTTTTTGGTTGTTGCCAAACGATGGAGTCGTGAATTAGAAAAATTGCTGACAACAGAAACAATCTATTATATCAGTGGTGGCTATGGCTGGCTACGTTTTAGAGAAATTGTTTCACGATTTGATTTCACGAAATAAGTTCATCTTGCCTTCTAGCCACCATTAATAATAGTCACTACTGCAAGGAGTTTGGTCTTTCCCTTTGAGAAACCGCTGCCAGGTGAACATCACATGCATTCTTCCCCTAAATTAAATTTAGAAATGTAAACTTTTAAAAGTGAATTTACCACATAAAGAGCTTCCAAAGCTCCTAATAAAGTCACTAATTGACATTTTGGAAATTTCTCATTAGAAACTAGCACTAACAGAGGCGTTTTAACTCCAGATTTTAGTGCCCTAAAAAAAACAATTCAATAATTATTAAAATTGCGATATAATAAATAATATTTTTTAAATGAAATAATTTTTTATTTTACTAACCTCAATACACCTTTCTTAGCAGCTTCACTAAAATGCCTAACATCGTGAATATCTGAATTTAGTGCACCCGTTGGTGAGTAAATTAATCTTTTAGCTGGCAAATTAATTTTCAATACAGCACCATCTTCATGAATGTTGTTATCGATCTGAAAAAGAGGTCAAATTTACAATAGAAATGCGTAATTAAATTTTAAATTTCAAAAAGAAATATCTGGTGTGAACAAAAACGTCACTATTTCTATTGCAATAAGTTTGTTTACTAAAATTTTGGTTGACGTTATTATAAGCTGATGATAATTAGAAGAGTTTTCGAGAACACAAAATCCTTTCTTCAAATTAAGTACTGATTTCTACTAAAGAGGTCGATTAAGGAAAACTTACGATAAATCGTTCTAGAACATACACACTCACGAGATAATCGATTAGGTCCTAAATTCGATATTTTAGCAAAATGTTCTTTCGAAGTGTACAACTGAGAGAAATGACTCTAGAGGAATAGCCCACCATGACTTTTCCTGGAGAATGGTACAAATTAAAAAATAAATAAATACAGTAAAATGAGGCGATCAATACAAATCAAGATGATAAATTTAATGGGTATGAAAATATTCCTTTGATTAATAGTACTTTAATGTAAATAGAAATAATAAACAAATAGACAAACATAAATCTGTTTACATAAACATTTTTTTAAATTATTATTGATTTATGACCCAATAAAAGTGAAATCAGATAAAAATAAAACAATCAATAAATAAATGAGAAAATAAATTTAACAGAATAACTAGCAAGACGGAGAAAAAAATGTTTTTCAATACTTATTTAAAAGCAAAATATCTATAACTCAATATTTAAATTTATTCTTTAATGAAGTAATAAAATAGTTTACGATTAAAGTGAAAGTTAATGTTAAGAATATTTTAATTTATTAAATAATGTAAAAATGCATTAAAAGACAATTATTTTTTTTTTCCTTAAATTTTTCTAACTTATCTCTAATCAAGAGGATGTATTGTAATCGCTTCAAATGTTCGATATTGAGTTGTCCTCTGTTTTTAAGTTTTTAAAAATTGATCTTTGTATCTGCAGTGTGTGGGATCAGTATATAACTTAAAAACGGAAAAAGGCACAAAAAATTCAGTTTTGTTATCTAGTTTAGATGAGTCTATCTCAGCTGATAAGCTTTTTGGAAGAAATCAGTCAATTGTAAGTGATATTTTACTGAATCAATTTTTATACAGTTTAAATATGCTTTTCTCAAAAATAGCTTTTATGATTTTCTTTAAGCTTGCAATTATTATTGCGCATGGTAGTAAGTTCTACAACTGACATTTAAAAACTATTTCCTGGGAAAATATGATAAAGGGATTTTCTGAGAAGAGGGGTGTTGGGCTTTTCTCCTGAGTACAATTTAAGTGTAATGTACTGGGCCATATTAAATATTAATATGGATTAAATATGTAACAAAAACTTGAAAAAAATTGACTGATCAAATACGAATATGGAATCTGCAGTGAAAGAAAGTAGAGTAACTGTTAACAGCAAATTCTATTTTTAATCTCGTATTTTTTTTTTTTTTTTTTTGCCCAAAACCAACGACATTATCACTATTTTTTGAAAACGCTATCTAGCCTATAACAAATTGAAGTCATTTACATGAATTATATAATGGGTTGCCTAAATTTATGGCAAAGATCACGGAAGTAGATATAGAAATAGTTGTTTATTTTAAACTGATAAATAGATAATTGTACTCGTTTGTACTATAATTGCTTTTAAACAGTATTTATGTTTTTTTTTATGTAAGTTATTAAATGTTTATTACGGTCGTTTCATCGACAATGTATGTTTTAAGTCAAAACAGGTCGAAGTAATCTTTGTATTCTTTTTTTTTAAAGTTGCTTTCTATAGTTTTGGCCAAAATCCGTCAACACTAAAAGAGTTTTCGAAAAACTACAACTTTAAGCACCTCTAAATGAGCCCTTTTACAATATGAACGATTTGACCATGAACTTCGAAGAACATTCTTTTAAAAAACTAGGTAAAATGCCAATATATTTTTGACCTTTTATCGTCGGTAATGCCTTCAACAATTTTTTTTTTTACTATTGTTAAACTCGACATGTTTGCTGCTGATGGTATCGGACTTCTGAATTTGTCGGAGGTGTTGTAATGAGAAGAGTAGTGTAACTACGCCTCTATCTTAAGTGCAATTTAGTTTCACAATCCTAAATCAGTTGCCTGCCACTTTTAGTAAAATTAGGTTTTAGCAGAAAATTTGAACTGTAAGAAAAAGTCGAGTGAGTATAGACCTTAATTCCGGCGGAAGATTTAATTTGATCAAGTATATGGGGGGAGGTAATCAGATGTTCAGGTAGAAAAGTACAAAAGTGGTTTTCTCACTTAGTATAGGAAGGCATCTCTCACTTAATTAAAAAAAAATTCTTAGGAATCTATCGAAAGGAAGATGTGGGTTATATTTTGAAATCTATGTCAATAAAAAAAAGTATTTGGCATTTATTTTTTTAGGATAAGGTTGCTGAACTCTTTCTAGTCTGATCGCAGTCCTGAGTTATCCAACTATAAATGTTTGTACACCAATCTTTGTAGATTACTACTCTTAGATCTGCAGCCCAATTATTCAGCAATCAGTGTTTATCAACATTCTCCGTTATCGAGATTTTGGGAAGAAAAAAAAAGTTGCTCTATCATAGAGCAAAAAAACTGGCATTACTTGTTTACAACCACCATGCAGACAATACATACATGCAAATAATTTGGAGTGCAAGAGTTTCCCTTACTACTATTACTATTATTGGTTTACTTTAATTGTACATTTTTCAAACTCAATTTGTAAAATATATCTATTTAAGAGGGAAAAATCCGTACAATAAAAGATACATACTGTTGTGGAACTTTCTTCAAAGTCGGAATTAAAGCAACTCAATTAATGCTCCTTTTAAAACATGTTAGAACAGTGCTGTAAAGTATGCCGAAAAGGTATACTTTAACGTAAGTATTCTTCCCTCAGATGAAGCACGATCGTACAATCACTTACTAAATCCATAAAGTTCTTAGATTTTAATCTTTTCTAACAATAAAACAACAGAGAAATTTACCAACTTAATATTCAAGCTTTTGGACCAAAAAAACTAGACGAGGAAACGGTATATAAAAAACAAATGTTACTTTATAAGTAGAGTAATTAAACAAAACCTCAATCAAAGTAACACATTTTATGTTTCCACTTTCAAATACACATTTAAAAATATTCAGCTAAAATTTTATTGTTACTTAAAACAATATTTGAATGGCTGAGCACAACTACTAGATAACCAAACACATAAATAAAGTCCAAATTTTATCGATAACTTACACTTAAATAGGTCGCTCAATATTAGCGTGATAACTTTAAAAAATAAAAATAATTTCAAAAGAAATTATCAAAAATAGAATAAAGGCTATAACTATGGTTTATTCCATTATTTGAATAAATTTCAATTTCTACATTCTTCATTTTAAAAAATGTCTTACGGGAAAAAAAAGGCCACATATGCAATGATTACAAACATAATGAGAAACCAGCTGTTACAAATAAATCTAATCAAATTAATAAAATTGAACAAGAATGTTAAAAACTCACTGATTCAGCTTCTTTTATTAAATTTTTAATTTCTTGTGGAATTCCATTTTCTTTAGTACCATGCGAAATAAATACTAGTCCATCGTAACCATCTTCATTGATGTTCACCACTGGCGAAATAGTATAAGGCAATCTGTGAAAAAGAAAACCAAATATTCGTTTTATTCATTTAGTACGCCCACGTATACGATTTCAAAAATTACTCTAAAAATGAAAAAATAAAGAAAAAGAAAAACTATTCTATTATATTTTAAATTTCTCTACTCACTCCATTTCACTTTTTCCTCAACAAACTTTAGAACTTCACTTGTTTGTGATACGAACACGATGGATAACTAACAACTTTTGTATGAGAGTAGCTAGTCGGGAAACCTTCTTTTAATATAACAACCTGCTCAATCAATCCCCACTCTGTATGTACGCCCCATCTTTATTGTTAAATAATACAACTATTATGTAAATAATTATAATTTATTAGGAAATGTCTTTCTTTTAAGCTCTAAACAAATATTTTCATTTAGTTCTGCCGCACTTTAGATAAAAACAAAATGGAAGTAAAAAAAAAAAAAGTCTCAATTAATTTACGCTAGTAACCTTTTTTGAAGTGTGTTATCTTTGTCACTAAGTACTTGAAAAAAAAATATATAAAATTCACTTCCTAAAAAAAATAAAAATTTGTGTGAAACCTCATATGACTTTCACTTGCTCAAACATTCATTTTATTCATTTATTAGGCCCCCGGATACGATTTCAACAATTATTCTTTAAAAAAACAAATTGTACTATTAAATTTCCTTACTCACTCCATTTTACTTCCTCAATTCTTATTGTTTTTATTTTTGTACTTCAAGCGCGTCCACTTCTCACATGTGCCCGAAGCTTTTTATATTGTACAGCCGGCCTACAGATAGGGTTCCCTCACGACTGAATTCGAACCTGAGATCATTGTAGTTAATGGCATCTCTTAGGATTTTCTGAAAACTCGAAATATTAACGAGTAATTGCGATTTTCCTTATTTGATTGTTCACATACATACATACCAACATCTTTTTTTTACTGTGATTTTTTCACGCTCAAAAGGCACAGGATCTCAAAACTTGTATTTCCAATGAAAACAAAATCTAAAATAACCATGATTACTGCACTTCCTCTTGCAAGGGATGAGAGAAAGTGAAAACTCTGACGTCAAGGAACATATAGTCTATATAGAGTGGATAGAAATAAATATAGCTTTCGCTTTATATCGACCGGTTCTAGAGTGTTTTCTGGTTTTTGGAGTAGCTGATTCAGCGAAAGTAAAACATAACATTTACTGCATGATTGTCAATATTAACTGAATTGCAACCTTGATTTGTGTTAATATTGCATCTAAAAACGGAATAAAATAAAAACGTAACTGAACTTATGAGTTTTCTACATTTATTCATGTTATAGACGAATTAATATTTTAAAACAGCAATCTCAAATAATACCTTGTGAAATAAGCAAACAAATAGGATTATCACTGGAGAGCATGATATATTATCTCTTACTCTTTTCACCTTTTATTTTCACTACCTGTAATATGAAGTACTTAATCGTGTCAAATTTTTGTTATCATGTTTTCATAAATCGCCTAAAGATCATCCAAAAAAATTAGAGCTATGAGGCTATCACAACGTGTAAAAGCTTAATATACACGAATTTAAAAAAAAATTACCAACCGCAAGCTTATGAAAGAGTGCCTGATTAGGCCAACAAGTCTACCTCCCGTAACATGAGATATCCATGAGGCTTTATTTAAAAAAAACATCATTAACAGAAGTTAATCTTGTTTCAGTCTCTTGGAACATCCCAGCATCAATCAGATGTGGCTTTAATGCAGCATGTCTATTCGAAACAAATGTAAAAAAACATTTTTCCTTGAAGTTGTGATTCAAGCAATGAAAACAGGCAGCATAAACTTTCGATTCTCCAAACCAGCATCACCAAGTAATCTCAAGTTCTGATATATCAAGTACGCAATTATCTTTGCAAGCATCCTTTAAAAATATTTTTATTCAGAATTAGGACGGTAGAATTTGTAACCATCAAGCCTCGGATTCTCTGCGAACCCAGATTTGGAGACTGAATCTTCAAAGCGTTAAGACTACTGGATAATCACCAATACTCTTTTCTCTAAATACAATTAAGAGGATATATTCTCTACCTACAATAATTAATGTCTTACTGATTTTATTTGATCAAGAAATCAACTGGGAAAAAAACAACATCTGCAAACAACAACAACAAAATCTGCTGGATTACCGAACTTACAAATGAAAATATTTTTTCCGTTTAATAAATTATGTACTTAAAATCACGTCAGACCTCCCACCAAAACATGGTACACCGATCGTAAAACAGCCGTTGACGTCAATCATCTACTTGCATGTAGTTGTTAAAGCACCTAGCAATTTTGTTCACATAGACTACTCATATATTAAGTCATACACAGAGCAAGTACAAACTACTGGTTATATAAACATTTGTTGAAACCTTTGAAGTTATAATCCATTTAAAATATATATTTTTAATGTTTGAACCGTATTTTATTTCGTTTGTTCATTTTAATATTGTCAGTTCTCGCATAATATAATGAAGATTTTATTAAAATTAGGTGATATTTGTTGTAAAAAAATCCACTAAAAATAGATATAAATTTTTGTATTAGCATACAGTAAAAATTTTCTCATTAATTTTATTTAGAGCTATCTGTCCTTGATTAGCTGCAGGTTACAATTAAATTCTAAATTGCATTTTGTATATTTTTCTAGCAATTTTTGGATTATTATCTTTCAAGAATGTGCAATGTTTGAGAAAATGTTATGATTCAGTTTTGCAAAAACCTATAATAACAGCATTATTAGATGTGCATTCGGGTGAAAAATGTCAATTAGTAAACTATCATGGTTTACAACAACAAGCCACATTGGAATCAACTATAGAACAGATAAATCTGGAACTAAAACCAATTGGAATTGAATTAGGTAAGTGAATTAAAAACATGTATGTTATTTTTTTTGCGTTCTCTTAATGCTAATAAGAAGTTTAAAATTTAGATAAACACAACCATGATTTGTAAAAAAATTTCTCTCAATCAGAAATTATACTTTACAAAATAATTTTTTTTAGTTTTCAGAGAGTTCCTCTGAATTTCACATTACACTTTATTACATTTCAAATTACACATTTACATACATGAAAAGCGTATTTCATTGAGGGCTTACGTCTAACTGATCAAGTGTCTGTCAAAGGCGGAACGCTATCATACTTTACAATAAATTTCTCTTGTTGTTCCATAAAATCTAAAATTACATTCCGGACTACAATAAATTGTGGCTTTGCGGTCAAACCATAAAAGTATTGTGACGCTTTGTTAAACATTTACAACTTTTACTTGAAAATCTTCCTAAAATGGAAAAGCGGGCGAAAGTTCTGATAATACTATGAGCTAATTTTCCTGTAAGATTTCAGTTTTTCATGAATTTTCTCAGTAAGCCATACTTGCTGGTTTCTTTAATTAATTAACTTAATCAACAGTTTTGGTTTCGGAAGGTTACTCTATTGCAGGACAGTTGGCACGACTAGTTGATCACATTACTGAAAACTTAAATGAACGAAAGCTTACTGGCTTGTTACTAGTGGATATAGAGCAAGCTTTTTACCTAAAGTTTTCACAGTAACCCTTTGAGGTCCCAAAAATTCGATTACTGGCACATTATGTGGGTGTGAGAGAGAGAGAACGAGAAGGCCGGGACAGATTCCTACTAATGAATTAAATATTACTTAAAACGTTCAGAACTAGTAGAAAATTTGTGGTTTAGAACTATAAGAAAGACAAAGAGTGTTGACCCATTTGCATCACATGGAAAAGTGAAAAATTCGTTCTTATCACTAAATTTTTTTTTGTATTCTATTTACTTGAAAATGTTTCAAAACATGAAAAATAAGAACCAATATTGCAAAAATGGAGAATTTTTACTTCCTTATAGATTAAAAATAATAATAAAAGACGCGACATCTAATTATTTTGCACAACATGATAAGACTTGAAATTGTCAATACAATGCCACATGGCAATTATCACATTGGTAAAAATGTATGTTTTCTTTTTTTCCTGATGAACAAACTACACAACGTTTGCGAATTTTCTTCGATTAAGTTGTTTGGATAAGAGTTGGAAAATATTGGCCGGTAAATCTTCGAGGCAATGATAGACATGGTCTAAAAAATGTTACTTTTCTTTTGTGGTATCTTTATTTTTGATATATATATATATATATTTTTAAGTATTTCTTCCGCTAATTTCTGCTTGAAAACGTGAAATGATCTTGTCTGTACTCAAAAAAAAAAAAATAGTCAGCGTTTTGTAGGTGTAATTGCCTCTTCACTGCAGTTGGATGAACAGCCCGTTCATTTTTTCTAAACTTTCGTATTATTTTACCCTGAAACCATATCTGATCAACCAATTTTCATTGACTGCATCCCCAAAATGCACAGGTATAATATGCGCGCTAGTGATCCGTGCCTAAATAGGCAAAATGAGCGCACATATACGCTCTAGTGATGCAAATGGGTTAAAATTAGATTTTTATTTCTAATAATTAGCCAGAAGGAAATAATGCATCCTAAAACTTCCTTTTTTTAAAAAAAGTTTTACAGATATTTGATACATGTTCCACACGAGAAGGCGCTCAAATTGCTGCACTGAAAGCTCTGGTAGCTTCAAAACAAACTTGTATGAAGCAACCATTATTTCTTGGTATATTTTTTCGTTACTATTATGATTTATTATTATTTTTACTGTTACATTAATTAGATTCTAAATAATTTATGCATTTTTTTTTTTTTTTTTTACTGTTCTAAGGATTTTTAGGGCCAGAAAATCCTCGTGCATTACGTGCTGTACAAGATATTTCAACTCTATTCAAAATTCCACATATCCTTCCATATTCTTCTGAAAGGATATCAAAAAATTATAATATTTATAATGTAGCAAAATATCCAATAGATATTCATACAAAGGTAATTATGGTTGAATTGTTTTTTTGCAAAAAAAAATCTGGTACGACCACTCACTCGACTTACTATCAAGTTGATGACTAACAGGAAACAAGTTTAACACTCCTCAAAATGCCCTAAAGAAATTTTCCCCAGAAAGAATTATCAATATAAAAAATCTTGATAAAAATAAGAAATTTACAAGAAAATTTAGTGAAATGAAAATCCCCATTAGAAATCTGGTTCTTCTGGTAGTTTTAGAATTGGAAATCAAGAAAAACAAAACGCCCTTTTTAATATGAAACAAAGGGAGTCATGCGTTTATACTGAAATGGTAATTTAGACGAAAATAAAGTAATTGCCTATTTTTTCAGGCGGGGCTTAACGTCCAACTACCAATTAGGTGTTGTGGAGGAGGCGTCTAGCAAACATACTTTACTGTAAAATTTCTTTTATTAACCATTAAATAAAATCCAAGGCCTAGACTGGGTATCAAACTCAGTACCAAAATCAGGGCCGGATATAGATAAAAAGAGGCCCTAGGCTATTCCACTCATGAGGCCTTCATACAAACGAACAGGCCCAATGAGCCGAACGCGGTGATCTTAACCAATACATTTTTATGTTTGTCATATTAGTCATATGCGTAGAATTTCTCCTTATTTTCGGTTCAGTATTTTAGTGTTCACTGTTTTTAGAATAGTATAATTTCAATTTTGCTAACAATTTGAATGTAGGCCCCTCTTGATCTTGAGGTCCTAGGCTGAGGCCTAGTTAGCCTATAGGAAAATCCGGCCCTAACCACAATACATATTAGCTACGCAGGTCGTTTAGGCGAAAATATAGCCACAGGCTTTTCCCTTACACTAGTCCCTTTAAACGAATTGTTCTGGAAAAATGCAGCAAAAAAAAAAAATTAAAAACTAACAATGGTGCGACGATAATAGAAAGTTTAAAAAAAATAATTATATTTTTAAGAAAATTTAAAAAATAAAAATAAATAATTCAGTCAGCTGTACTTCAAAAATAGTTGGAAACTGTTCGGGTAATCTATTAGGCATTAAAGCATTCATGGGGGTTTATCCAATTGGGACAATGTTGGTTGTGAAAAACCAATGGGCTGAATATCAAATGGCTACTTTGAATTCGATAATCTATAAAATGATTTTCAATCAGGTAAGGGAATATAAAAATGATGAAAAATTATGGAGAAGAGAATGAAGAAACATTGAATCTCTCTTCAACGTGTGTACAATTTAAAATTCGCCCTACCATGTCAACGATAACTACAAAATATCACAATAAAACTGAAAACTTTCCCCATCTTATGTTACACAGATTCAGGCTTCATTGCTGTTATTATTTTTTTTTTTTTCATCAAACAGAGAAATCTTCTGATATTTTTTTTAAAAAAAGGGGAGACCTTCGTAATTTCTTTGCGAAAATAGATCCAGATATCAAATATTTAGTATCATAAAATGAACCACGAGAATCTCATTAATAATTAATGAAACTTTACAATACAATACAATACTAACTTTACAAACTATACAATACTTTTTCTTACTTAATTTTCTTTTTTCCTCAATTTAACCAGCTTCTGCAAAAGTAGGCACAATAAATGGAAATTGAGAAATGCAGCATGGAAATGCAATTTTCTTCATACTGTAAACATAAACAGTAGGAAAATTTAATGTTGTTCAAATAATGAATTAAATTAACAATTATCCTCTTCTTTTGTGTTTAGGTTATTGAATTAGTAATAACAAAATTAGGACTCCAAAGAATACTATTGCTTATGGACGATAACCATTTATCGAAGTGGAAAGCACAAAAGTTAATAACTTCATCTGGCAATAAATACTGTCTTTCACAGCCAAATATTATTAATGAAGGAAATATACTTCATACTATAGAAAACTTGGGAGAAGGTAATTTTTTTTTTTAAACATTTCTACTTGAAAAATTATTGATTTGATTTAATCAACCACTTTGATTATCTTGTTTATATAATTGATAAATCTATGTGCATTGTTATTTCCGACAAATATTATAGAGTAATTTATTAAGGCTTTATCTAACGTTGGCAAAAGAGACTTTTCGTTTTTTTTTTTAAATTAATTAATAAATAATAAATAAAATTGCTTAATTTGGGCATAGCAGCAAGTGGGAAATTGAAATACGCTGAATATGATTTTCGAGAAAATCAAAGAAAACTCGGGGAAAAACTCATTTCTTTCAAATTCAGGATTTTTTATTTTTATTTTACACTCATTAAATCCTTGTTAATATTATTAAGTGATAAAGAACATAAATTACACTAAAGTAGTAAACAAACGAATGCTACTTTCGTTCATTTAAAAAAACAAAAAAATCTCTAAATATTCAAAATATCTCACCCAAATTATTTCTAAATTTTATCTTAAATTTTTTTCACAGATTTCTCATCAATTCTGGCCATAATCGAATCTCCATATTTGGTAGAAAATGTTTTAGAAAATCTGAAACAGGTGAATAAAACTATATTAATATCTCTCGGTAGAGCAGGATTCATAACATGGCCTGAAAATATAAACAATGTTTACCTTATACAATTGCTAAGGTTATAATAATGGTTTAACACATAATTGTAATATATCGTATTAATTACCTTTTTAATTATTTCAATTTTTAATTAAATTAATTAGTTCATTACCGATTGAAGACCTGAATGAAGCTTATGATTCACTTCTTGTGAAAGAAATTTCAGACTATATGGATAGTAATTGTGGCAAGAATACTTCAAGCGATCGAATGATCTGTGACCCGGTAAGTATTCACTAAGATTTGATTCTGTCATATATGTCGTCATTTTAGGAAGAAGAAACTGGTGTCATACTCACACGACATCCTCTTATTACATTCCCAAGGTCATAACATATAATTTTCTTTCAAACTCTCAACACTTGAGTCATATTCAATTCTAATTTGCAGATTTTCTTTTTAACTACGCCGTGCGATAGACAATAACGCCACATGTCCACTCTTTCTGTACAATTTCTCTCCGTCCATGTCTAAAGGCTACCTTAAAGACTGGAAATCTACCTTAGTGGTCCGTTACTATAGTATCGACGCCATTATCATTACTCAGCTGAAGGCGATTTCACTATCCCTATCGTGTACAGATGTGCGTTCATACACGATCTTAAGCCGAAAAAAGGCACCCACAATGGTTCGCAATTTGGGAAGCTCAGCAAAATAAGATCCTCTATTAGTACCAAGTTTTATCACGAGTGCAAAGTTTTCTTTTGTGCTTAAACTCCCGGCAGTTATCATCCTTTTTGCCATATTAAGAGAGCGTGGTACCTGAAAGTGGAGGCGGCTAAAGCGGTCAGAAAATCTGACATTGCAATTTCTTCCTGAAATTAATAAAAAAAACTTATGATTAACTAAGATTTATTATTGATTAAATACAGAGGCAAGGATTCCATCAAGACTGGACAATCAATTTATTGCAATACGGATTACTATTGTATTCATCTAATATTCGAACAGCGTACTATATGAAATGTCATCAAGAAAATGTAAAAGGATTATGTCAGAAACTGAAATATATTTCACGTCTAGAATGGAATCTATTGCTTAGTAAAGCATCTTCTCAAATTCAGTCACCACAAAGCGTAAACAGAAATAAAATTATAACATTTAATATGGACATCAATGTGACATTTGTAATCTTCAGTTTGGAGGATGGACTGATTAAGGTAAGAAGAAAATTATGTAGATCGCAAAAATATTAGAAAACCTTATACGGATTTTTGGTTTTGAATAATTAACAATATACTTTTTTGGTGTGATATATGTTTAAGATTATAAAGTAAGGACTGTTCGCTTCGATTGCAGACTCCAACCTCCCTTTACGCTTTTGAATTATTTATTATTACCTACCCTCATTCGAACTAGATTGCATGATGCCTGAAGGATTCATTCAAAATAGTCCTGCATACTACATTCTTCCATTCCTCTTGGCTTTAAGTTCAAAGCCCTTATGGTGATGTTTCTAACTCTCCCTCCTATGGATTTTTTTCCCTCTTCGTACTTCGTAAGAATGCAGGATTACGATGAGTAAGTTTAGGCCGAATTTATGGAAAATGCCAATTTTACAGACGAAAAGTCTTCAGTTTCAACAGTTTCCTGTAATTTAGAAAACCATTTTTGACAGAATAGTAAATTGTTGTAGCCTCAATTCTCATTCCGTTCTCTGATTTGTTGAGCACAGAAGCCGTACACTCTGCAATGAAATCCAACGTATTTAAAGCTTGAGACCCGCTGTAACCTTCTGCTATTTCCAATCACCAGCAAATCAGCAGCCTGATTCCTGGCCTATCTTATCTTAATGTATGCGCTAAAAACTTGTTTTTTTTTTTTCTTGTTCAAGGAACTTCTAAACTGTATTTCCAGGGACATTACAATGACAAAATTGCTTAGTTTTTTTGTTTTCTTTTTTGACATTGGCTTTCGCCATACAGCCAGCATCGTCTAGGTGCTTATCACTAGAATATCACTCAATCTCCATTCTTACTTATAAATACATTCGCTTCACACATTCATCCCTCTACTATATACAAACTATTTACATACAAACTTACAACTAATGGATGGATCAGTACTCCATATTCCTGCCATCCTTATAGCTTAACCGAAATTACTTAGTTACCAGTTTACTAACTATTTTAGCACTAACTTACCCCTATCCATCACTATGCTTGCTAACTATTCTGGAGAACGGTCCTCCGAATTAGAGGTAGATTATTTTAAAGGTATATTATTCCAGATAACAACTCAGACTTTTCAGAGAAGGCACAGGAAAGCAAGAGTCTTTCAGCTATCAAGACTAACCATTCATCTGGTACAACGACAACCAACGTTCGCTAAATTCAAGTGGTCCAGGCGCTCTCATTACATATTTTCAAAAAATATTAACTGTCCTCCTAATATTTTAAAGTCTTCTGTTCAACAATCAATTGGGAATTTAAAAAAAAATACAATTTTCAGGTAGGGGAATACAAAAATAATGAACTAACATGGGATAAAAATTATGGAGAAGAGAATGAAGAAACATTGAATCTCTCTTCTACGTGTGTACAATTTAAAATTCGCCCTACCAAGTCAACTATAACCACAAACTATCATAATATAATCATACCATATTATGCTGGCAAATCCTCATTTGAAAATATCATCAACTTCAGGAATCTAGGTCACATTCAAATGATTGGAATTGTTTGTGGAATCGGTTTTGGTATAACAATAATTTTAACTTTTGTATTTTATAATGTATATAGAGGTTTTAACATTGTTACTAATCGTACTTCGAGTTTTTCTTCTAGAACAACTTAAACGAGGCTAGCTGAAAAAAAAAAAATCAATTGTAAGTTCATTATTCTTGTTCAAATAAACGAAATTTTAAATATGTAATTGTAAACTAATAAAATTTATTCTAATAAATAGAAAGAACTGTAAATATATGTAAAGTTAATTCAATAATCAAACTAGAGGCTTGTAATTATTATTTGAAATAAACTCTGAGAAAGTGCTCCAAATATTTAATAAACAAACTGTAGAAGTCTTTTGTAAATCACTTTAAAGGCCTATAGGTCAGAAAAACTATTAACGAATCACATAGTTCAGTATTGGGCTTTCAGATGGCTACGAAGACCAATGCTAAATACCAAATTTTAACTTACGGCGATTATCGATTTTGCGTTGCAGTGGAAACATACACTGAGAGGAGAGGATGAGAGTCCAATCACATTGAAAGAGATCTTCCGGATTCAGTGGACCTCAGAGCGCGCATTTCCATGTCGAAAATCTTCATGATTACTATATCTTTTTTAGCTTTTCAAAGAGAACGTAAAAATTATGAAATGGAAGTGAAAATATTTCATTGAGCTTTTTTATGGTAACTAGTCATCAGTTATGTTCGTAACTTTTTTCTGAAATTGATTTCAAGAGGATTGCCAGAGATGTTTAGCGATTTCCCTGACGAAATCATTATTTCCTATTCGTAAATTACGCTAGTTAAGTAGTTTATTATTTTTCACACGTAACTGCCCTAAGTTTAAGTAAACATTTACTTAAATATGTATTGAGAATTGAACTCAATAAAAAAACACTACTAGGTCCAATAATTTATTTTGAAAAAAAAATATATATATATCCTCGTACTACCACAATAAAACAAGGCCCTTATTTGTAAATCTGCTACCTGCTAACTAAATCCCAGCAATAATTTTGGACACAGTTACAACTTTGTGTATTCATGGTAATAAAAAAGAGTCAGGTAGTTTGGCAAAAAAAGTTCACCACTTGAGACAGGAAACGTAAAATTACAAAGCGGATGTGGCATGAACACTCGCACGACTTTATCTTGGCATTTTTTTTTTTTTTTTTTCAAAACTTTTGTTAAAGACAAGCCTTCACATTTCTTGTTCGTATTCATTCAAATTTTTCTTCAACACAAATATCAGAATATTTTTAATTTACTTTTAATTAAAAAAAAATAATAAAAACATAAGAAATGCAAAAAAACGTGTAGCTTATCGAATTACATATTTAAAAAAATGGTCTCTCTAATCTGTAATGTGAATAGTTTCTCGTCATGTCTGATGTGGGTATAGTTCCCACAAAATGCACTAGATGGCAAGAAGCTTCAATATTTCAATATGTAACATTTTTTTCATGAATTTGTTGCCTTTTATGTACTGAATAAATAAGATAAATTAAATAATATTAATTTTAATAAAAAAATAAATAAAAGAAAATAAAGTAAATACATCATTAAAATTATAAAATTATTTAATTACGATTAAAAAAAAAAATTTCAAGAGAAAGCCAAGGATTAGAGAACATATATTTGTACATAGGGCATTTATTTTGGATTTATTCCTATCTCTTACGAAAGAGAAGTATTGTAATCACATCAAATTGTCTACATAGACTTTTCTCAAAGGAAAGGCACATTTTTAAGGTCTTGAAAGTAAGGAAAAATGGTTTTTTAGAAAATGATTCTAAGTGAATATTAGCAGAAAAACGATTTACGAAAGAGTATCCGGAAATAAATTTTACAATCAAAATTCTAGAACAGGAAATAGCACTTTATTGGAGGTTTTTTACTTTTTTTTTTTGGTCAAAAATAATATCTACAATTTACTTTAATTTTACACATGTACATGGAAGAAGGGTCAATTTCAGTATTATGTACTAATACTAAAATTTATCACTAGCGTACAATAAAAAGGGTTAAAGGCTCCTGGAATTGCGAAATTTGAAGACCGAAAGTACTGGAAGGATTTTAAAATATTTTAAGGTATATAAAGGGCATGAGGGCAGAACAGCCACCCTCTAACGTATCATTTAAGTTTAAAATTATATGAGATTTCTGTTTTATTAATTAAGATTCTAAGGACACATTCAAATTTGAAGTAACTTTCGTTCGTTTTGTAGCAAATCAAAAGTTATTTCCGGATTTTAAACTTATAAGCTAAGAAACACCACTCTTTATTATAATTATAAATTTAAGAATGTTACACAATGATTCCTTAAATAAATCAAGTTCGAATAAAATAATTAAATAAAATCACACATTTTTGGCCATATTTTCGTTAATGCAAAATGATTTCTTAAAGAATTTTCAAGTAAACCATGTTGGAGTAAAATTTATCCTACACCATTTCAAATATATTACTTTAAAAAATGGAAGTTTTTAGTACCCAAAACCCCCTAAGTGGTGGGCAACCCTCTTAAAACCGTTAGGTTAATGCTATTCTTTAGGTCTAGGTATAAAAAGAAGATTTCTAAAAAAAATTTTCAGTCAGTTGTTGTAACAAATTCAAACGTGTTTAGAATAGCTGTGCGATCTAGGAATGGGTAAGTGTACTTACATTTGATTTTATTCATTTCCCATTAATTTCATTGTTCTACGTTCAAATTTATATTAAGTGAAATCTGAAGCGTCTATGTAAACGTTCTAAGTGGTAGTCCTGTTGGAGCTTTGTTTTTCTTTAGCGTGAGAGTTCGTCTAATTGTTCCCTAAAAAAATAAATTTCAATTAGTTTCTTAACTAGGAATTTTATTCGGGAATAGGGAAAATAAAATCAATTTTTGTAGCTAAGCGTCTATTAAATGCTCAAAACGAAAAGGTTAAAAAAAAACTTTTGATTTAAAAAATCGTAAAAAGGAATATTTGAAAAAATTAATCTACGGTAGTCCCTGTTTGGAAGACAATTTTTTTAAAAGTCATAAAACACCCTTTATTAATACAAAAAAATACTGAATCGCTTATTTATACTGGATTGGTTTTAGACGGAAGTATATCCTCTCCATTTTTCAAAAGCTTCCTAAGTCCTGGTAAAATTTCTCAAATAAAGTTGTAGACAACCAATAGTACAATGAGTAAAACGTTTTCAAGAAAATCGATGAAGCCATCTTTACGAAAATCGGAAAAAATAAATTATCCATTCATTAACTTGAAACTTTTATAATTTGCTTTTATAACTGCGAATACTATAATTTGGTTTAATCTTTTTTTTAATCAGAATTATTAATTCTAGAGCAATGATGAAGGCAGGCTTTCAACTAAAATTAATTAAAACGCGTTGAATCGTTCTTCCTATTTGATTAAATAATCGATAGAATAGTTGATTAAAATTCCGATTTTGAAGAACATCGCTTGAACCCCCTTTTTTTAAGTATTTTACTCATACAGAATAAAACTTTTAAGCATTCACTTACACAACTATATGAAGTAAGAGAGATTGAGAAGGTACTGAAATCGAGCAAAGTTTCGAATCTACGTTTTTACCGGAAATATTTTTGTTTGAAGGTTTCGGGGAGTTCGTAAAAAATGGATTTTACAAAAATGATAACCTAGTGTTTATGTACACTATAATTCAAAATCGAAAACTCACCAAATGATGAAATTAGTGTTTTTGCAACAAGTAAAAATCGATTAAGAGCACTCCTAAGTGAATGAACCTACAGTTAGGTTCCCCTTGAAGTGTTATTTATGTATTTTTTTTACTTACCTTCTAACCTGAAATAATAAAAATAATAATCAGAATCAAATCTAGTACTAAATTTTCAGATTTGGAGAAAAAAACAATTTAATGAACAGATTTTTCAATCTAGATTTTCTCGACAACCACTTCTACGGTTTTTTAAAAATTAAATTTAGCATTAATTTTACACATAGATCTATAATCTTACTTTTTAGCAGTTTTACAGGAAAATTTGTTGAAGTAATACTCCTGCCAAAAAAGAAGGTGAGTTGTTGATTTACTTTTTAACCTTTTTTCCTGAAATATACGGTGATCCAATCTCTTGTGTAGACTATTAATCTGGTGGACAAATTTGTTACTAAAATCAAAGGTGAAGAAAATTCGAATTACGAGAATGTAGAATGTAATGACGTGTGAATATTAACAATAGAAATTTTTTACTTTCATTTAGTTTTTTAAAATATTATATAATATTATATTTTATTGATTTATTAGTTTTCTAAATAATATTAGAACTTAAAGAGTATTTCATCAAATTTTGTTTATATTTTTTGGTTTTGGTCAATTGTATGTAATTTTACTGATGTAAGAAATTATACTTTTGTCCATAAATAAATAAACTATCTTAAGATTATGTTTATAAGTTTATATATACAAATTTGCACCGAAATATTTTACTTAGTGTAACGTAAAAGCAAGTAATTGGAGACAAAATGATATTGTGACGGCTCCGAACGTCTTTACTCTTATGTAAACAGTTTTATTTCTATAAATAAATAAACTATCTTAAGATTATGTTTATAATTATATATTATATGTATAAATTTGCACCGAAATATTTTACTTAGTGTAACGTAAAAGCAAGTAACTGGAGACGAAATGATATTGTGACGGCTCCTAACGTCTTTACTCTTATGTAGTTTTATTTCTATGTGGTTTACGAAGATGATGTGTTAATTCTACCAGGAAGTCCCGAAAATGATGTGTCAAACATCGATTTGTATTATCTATTTTTCCCATTATTTCTGTGCCACTTTTAAAGAGATAAGCTGTACGGGATGATTGGGAAAAATAGTCTTACAGAACTAGCAACAGATGTTAAGGCATTAAAACTTTCTTTTTTTGCAAAGAGAAACTTGAGCAAAGGATTTCCAGTACAGACAAGGATCTATTACCTTACACTCTTTGATACTTCTGCAATCATTCAGAAGTACGGGACGTGTAGGGCAATAGTGTCTTGCAAGGAAGTGGACTTAATACTTAAAGAAAGGGATACATACGCCATTTACTTCAAGCAAGATATTAAAATGAAGAGCGACTTATCTTATAGCCAGCCGCCACATGTACTCGACTTTTGCTATTTCAAGACTAGTAGATACATATGGTGGTCAGTATAAGGTGTGACACAAACTAATCTCAAGTTTTTCGCAAAAAAATGGCTGCCTAACTAGAAAATGGAATATTATTAAACGATCTATTACAGTAGATCAGACAGATATACACACAAGATAATTTGTAATAACTCTTTTGATGAGTGATGATTTCCGGTGAAAAATCAAATCTCGGAAAATCTAGTCAGTAAAGGAAAGTAAAAGAAGTTCTCGTAGTGAAAAATGAAAATGTGGTTCGGGTCTGCTAGATAATAACGCTGATTTTATCCGGTGTAGCACGCATGTTTCCGGCCGGTTTCGTATTTCTTCCTTTAGAGGTCCATACTCCATTAAAATACTCTACATCAAACTGATGAAACCTCAGACAAAGGATGAAAATCCATCGTTGAAACATGCGTTCGAATAAACTCAAACGTTATAATTCTACATTTCGAATCAAACCCCATTTTAAAAAATTAACTAGCTTTGCTTTATTGATTATTTAAAACATCAAACAGTTAAAAAAAAATTGTTACTTTTGTCATCACTAATCTCATTTTACTTCCTTTTAAAATGTTTTATTTCCAGCCTCAACACAAACGATAAACATGGCATTACATTTCCCTTAACATACAAGTTCATCTTGTATTTTACTCTCAATAGAACGGTGTATGTTAAGGCGAATGTATTGTAGAATTGCCATCATTAGCATCAATTATAATTAACCAGAATTCTAATTACTTACAGATTCCTTATTTGCTACATTACTGCAGCAACAATTGGAAAAGTGTCTTCGAGAAATCATTGTCTACAACTCGCTCGTAATTATCGTAACATAATTAATACACCAATGAAATTGGCACTGAAAAACAAACAAAATTATATTATTGATTAGTAAATATCCAATATTATTTATTAATAATAACAATAATTATGAAAATCAATGTTCTAGCAAAGAACAGTTCTGCAAACCCTCGAAGTATAAACAGTCCTATGCTACTTCCACTAACTTGCGGAGGAGTCAGGTACACTGTAGATCATGGCACTGTTGCCTAAAAGCTTTTTGCTCCAACCCATGGATGATGGAACTAATAATTCCCTTTCTTCAAGGTCCAGGATCTCTTCTCCTTTAGTTTACGTTGATCTTTTTTAGCCACAGAATGAATGGCAAAATGTCTGTTCGATCTGTTGGATGAGAAAAGCCGTTTATTCCTCTGACAAAGACAAACATACGAGATTCTGGGAGCATCCTGCTGAGTCGTTCTAGAATCTATCGTGTTCTATAAGAAGGCTGAATCCTACCTGATCTCAGGGTTTCCCGATTTCTAATTCAAGCTGACCTGCATGACAATGTATCCGTTAACTTCCTTTTATTACTAGAACGAACGATCTAAAACTTTCGATATGTTGAAAAAACCTAGTGGATCTTTTTTCTTTTGTATTTAATAGTATAATTTCTATATATACATTCCCATCACTTTGTAGTTCATTTATTTAATCTTGCTTATCCTTGGAAATGTAAAGAAAATAGCCAAAGTTCATTGCTTAATACAAAATTTATTGGTTAATAGGTTCTTATAGACTAGGCTTTTTCAAATCGCATACATCAGATATACAGAGATTACAGTATTAAAATTGTATGAAATAGTAATAGTAGTACAATTAAAATGTAATCTTTGAACTTACTTTAGAAGTTATTATTAGCACTACACTACCCTTAGAATTGTTTCCTATTCTTCTGAAGTGAGATCAAATCCTGAGCTGAAATATAAGCTTATTGCTGTTGGTTACTGCTTAACTTAAAGTAGTTGAATAACCACATCGGGATGTAATTTTATGGTCTTGCCGATACCTATCAATTCAGAAAATGTAAGCGAGTGATGAATCTAAATTATAAGTTAAAAATAAAAAAAAATCTTAATATAAAACTAACTGACGAACTGATCTTTCGTAATTTATAAAGATGTCCCGTCCCAATGCAATCATCAGCCTAACGTAACCCTCCATAAATCGTAACGAACGCCATTGCGGTTTTAATGAAGCCATGATTGTAGCAAGTGCCTACACATGTAATTTGATTTGAAAAAAAAAAAATACAAAAAACAAAAAATTGTTTTAGGTAAAAAATATTACTAAAGAAGTCATGTAACATCCCCAAAAATCCATTTTATATAACAATTTTGTTTTAATAGTTTTTAATTTTGTTATTTTTAGGTACCCTCTCACGAGTTTTACTCATTACAATCCTCAATTTCGAATTCTTTGTTTATCTTGTATGCTTATTTTTAGTAAAAACAATGGAACAATGTTTTTTTTTGACGTGAGCTGGCACTTCGGAAAAAAAATATGTAGAAAATAATTTAACATATAGATTTATATACTGAAATAAGAAGGTAACTTGAATTTCGGAGCTTATCTGTAAGAGCAACGTTTTAATACTTTTGCCTCCCACATCTTCCATACTGATAGTAAAGATTGGAATAAATGCAAAGCGTCTTAAGAAATTGGATTCCTTCAGTGAATAACTATTTGCTCTTGTACAGTTCACCACCTAGTATCTACTGCAGGTTATTTGTAAGCTTATTTTTCCCTCCGTATCCAGTAGAAATTAAATAAAACGTAGTTAACACTGAATGTGAGAGAGTATCTCAATGTAACCTGATTGCAAATTGTTTATTTCAGTACTGGAGATGTACTGAGAGGCAATCTATGAGTTTTCTTTTATCTAAGGGAGACACAAAGAGTGGGCATGGAAAGAGTAGATATTCTGCATCACAAAACCTTAATTAGCACTCTGGAATCCATTCTCAGATGCAAGAGGAATTCAAAAACCTAACATTCTGTACGTACTACTGATAGATAAAATAAAGGGTGATAGGAAATAGTGTTGCAAATTAGAAGCGAACATCTAAATTGTATTGCTATAATAAATTTAGAAGAAAATGTCTATAACGTACGTGATAGTATAGTCTTAAATGTAAGTTTAACCCAAGCGAAATCTCAATGAAAGAAATTTAACTTTAAAAACTGTAGATTGTAAAAACTTTAATAGGCAAACAAAACTGTTAACTATACATTTGCAAACTTACCGATTCTAACCGCTAATAGGGCGTAGTTACTCCATTTATACCCTCTGAGGAAAGTTATTACAGTTGTCAGGATTTCATGAATGAATTGAATAATGGATATGATCTGAAATGTTTTTTAATATTTATTAAATAATTAAAATTTTTTTCTATGAAATTATTATTTTTACAAATAATTTTTGTGTTTCAGATATCGAGGAGAATAAATGTAGAAAGATGCTGGGATAGCTGATGATTAAATCAAAAGAAATAAAAGTATCCTCATTTTTGAATTAATTAATCCAGATTATTCTGGATTGGATTGAAATATTCATTATTTAAAATAAATAACCAATTTTCACTTATTTGTATTTTATGGAAAAAGCAAATAAAATATCTTGAAATATATTCCTTCTTTTTATTCAATTCATCTTTCTGAACAAAAAAAAGTTGCATAAAATGTATTATAGAAATGAAAAGTATTGGGATTATGCTAGATGTTCAAAATGGACTTTTCATCGGCAAAATCTGTTTTGAGATCACTCTTAGAGTATGGAAAAATTATTTGTATTTATAGAAATTTTTAAAAAAACTAAAAATCGAATGAAGCTGAAACTTGATATTTCGATTTGGTTTCCCCCAAGAGAACCTGACTAATTTAAGGGATCAAAAACTTTCAACTGAAAGTTGCCATATGACTGATTAGATTTTTCACTTATTTGAAATTTAAAAAAGTAAAATGACTCCGACGCTTTTCTTTAAACTAAGTACATCTATTCTACAGTGCACATCTGCAGCTTCTATTTGCTGCACTTTTCCGGGAAAATTTTATTAATGGAACTTCTAAAATGTACTTAATGAATTCTTATATCATTTTCTGTATCAATAAAAATCTATCAAATGGAAGTACGATTTTACTAAATAGGGGGTGGGGAGTGCTCTTTTAACGTGTTCACTTCGTGTCCGTCAAAATTCAACAGTTTACTAAGTTTTAGGAGTTTTTATGTGTTGAAAATTTGCAGTATTTAAATTTATTGTGCTATTGTAGTTTGTGTGAAATTTGGAAAAAATCTATCGAACCGTTCCAGAAATATAAGCAAATAAAAAGAATTAACTAATAAAAATCTGCTCAGTTTGGAATAATCTTGTCCAGGTAGGTTTTGTGACGTACTATTAGTAGGAGACAAACGTCGTTTCAAGTAACAGAACTGTTTTGTCAACAAACGGAGGCTCGACCACAACGTCACCGTGTTTGTTGGTAGTTTACCTGAACTCTTTATTATATTATATAATAATAGTAACTTACGAGTACGGACGTGTGTACCTTTTTTAAAAACTAGTTTTTTACGGTAGTATTTTGTTAAAATTTTCCACAAATTTGCAGATTTGGAGTTTTACTAACTTTCTTTTGCTTGGTGAACTTTCAGTTAAAAACCGAACTAGAATACAGATTTGTTTTTTTTTTCTTCTTCTTCTTTCTTTCTTTTTTTTGTGAAGAAATACAACAGTTTTGTTAACGATAATGTCAGATAAAGCAAAGGCGAACATAAACATGCCTAAAACTAGCGGGGAGAGTGCTAATACACTTAGTGGATCTGTTCACACTACTAATCTTATCCTCTCTAAACTTGAGAGCATGTCAACAGACATCAAGAGCATCAAAGAAGATATTATCAGTATTAAACAAGAAAATAAGAATATTATTAAAAAAGTGGATTCATTTGAAAACAACATGAAGCAAGCCCTTATTCATATGCAGAATAAAATTACATCCACTAATGAAGAAATACGTAAAATTAAAAAAGAAAACGTTCTCCTTCATGATGAAAATAAACAGTTAAGAAATCAAATTAACAGTCTAAAACAAATATCTGAATTCGATGGTTTAAGAATTACAAATATTCCATTGACAGAAAACGAGGATTTGAAATTCATTTTAGGTAAGCTTTGTGAATTTATTAGCTTTGATTGTAATGTGGACTTCGTAGAAATCTATAGGCTGAGGCCTAGAAATTCATCTGTTATCCCACCTATTATATTGAAATTTATGAAGGGACATGACAAGACAGAATTCCTGAACCACCTGAAAAATAAAAGATCCAAACTAACTACTAGAATCTTTTCAGAAGCTTTAACAGAATCGCCAGTTTATATCTCCGAAAATATGACTCCCTCGTTCGCCAATCTCTATCGGGCGGCAAGAAGAATGAAGAATGAAAATCTTGTTAAATTTGTTTGGTTTAGAAATAATAAATTGTATATTAGAGTCAGTGAAGACGCTAATCCAGTAGTTATTGACGACGAAGGTGATTTGGAGAAACTCTTTAAGCCCAAAGACTCCCTTAGGGGCTCTGGGAATGTGTTGAAAGACGAAACTGAGCCTTCTGAGTTGGAAGAAGTTGGGTCTGATACATCTGATGCTTCGAAATCATCTATAAATAAAAGGAAAAGAAGATCTCCCAAGGCGAACTCAATTGACCGCTTTTTTCGTAAGCAAATTAAGAAACCGTAAAGTTGAAGGATGCCGGTTCATATCTTCGAGTGCTGATAAGAAATATATTGGAAATAAGAAACGCGTAAGGGCATTTCCTGGACCTGTCCTGAAGGAAGATCGAAGATGTGAAATTGTAGATTATTCATGTTCCTATTCAGTTGTTTATTGGAATATAAATGGCATGTCAAATTTTTCTCTTTTGGATAGTAATCAAATTTCTTTATTATTAAAGGTAGATTTTCTTTTTCTTTGCGAAACATGGTTATTAAGTGAACCTAAGTTAAACCAATTATTTCTTGATAAATACTCTATTATTCATATAAATGCATTAAAGAATGAGATAAAAGGTCGTCCCAGTTCTGGTATTTTGGCGCTGATTAATAATAATTATAAATTTGAAATATTAGATAAATCCCCTTTCTGGTTATTCTTATTAATTAATACTTTTAATTCAAAATTTGTTCTTGGCTTCACCTACTTCAGATATAGTGAGAATATAAACATCACGTTAAAGTCGTTTGAGTCTACGTTGTTAAATATTGTGGAAGACTATCCTGATCTTGAAATATATTTAGGTGGTGACCAGAACTGCCGAATTGGTACCTTGAACAGTAGTGATTCTGATATATTCTTAAATACTCTATTAGAATCTGACCGCAACTCTCTTGACACCCAAGTTAATGAAAGAGGTAGGCGATTAATTGAAGTTTTAGAAAGTTTAGGATTATTCGTGTTGAATGGCCGAACTATTAGCGATAAGGAGGGTAATTACACGTATGTCGGTCCGAATGGGAATAGTGTAATAGACTTGGTGTTAACTAATGGGCTGGGTTTATACTCGGTTAGGGATTTTAAAATTTTAGATTTCTGCCTTTTGTCTGATCATTTGGCCGGTCAACTTACATTTGGGTACAAAGAGCAGAATTCCTCGCAAGTGGTTGACTCTTTCAAGTATTCAAAACAACAGATATTGAAATTTGTTTGGGATAATAATATTACTGATCTGTATAAGGATTATTTTGCTGCTAATCTATCTTTTGAAGCTAACGCTGACCCAGAGAAAATGTACAATGTTTTTCTTAACCATATTAATGACGTCTCTGTTCAATTAGGCCTTATGAAGATCATTTCCTTTAACAAAAGTAAAAGGGCAGGAAATGTGCAACCATGGTTCAATGAAATTTGCAGAAATGCTAAGGCTAATATGAAAACTGCTTATAAAAACTTTAGGAAGTCTAAATCTGACCTTATTTTATCCAATGAGTTTGCTGCATCGAGAAAATTATTTAAAAAAATAGCTAGGAAGGAAAAGACTAATTTTTATAAGTCAATAGGTGACTCCCTAAACAACATTAAAAATTCTAAATCTTTCTGGGAAACAGTTAATACATGTAGAAAATCTTATTCACAACTTGATAACAACATTGAGCTTATTGTTTGGAACAAATATTTAAATTCCTGTTACCCAGCAATCCAGAGGAATTCTTTTTCAGTCTCGGATGTTTGTCACCCACTGTTTGATTCTCCATTTAGTTTAAATGAAATTAAATCTGCTATTAGAAGAAGCAAAATAGGAAAAGCTCCCGGGCCGGACGCCATTCCGTACGAATTTTTTCAGAATTTACCCCCAGTAGGAGTAGAATTTTTGCAAACGCTTTTCAATAATATACTTAGCACTGAGTTAGTTCCCTCAACTTGGGGCAAGGTGAATATGTTCATGTTGTTCAAGAAGGGTAATCCGGATATGCCTGAGAATTATCGTGGGATCTCTCTCATGAACAGTGTTACCAAATTGTTTACTCAAATGCTCACTTCGCGCCTTTCGGATTGGGTCGAACATGGAAACCCCTTAAATGAAAATCAAAATGGGTTTAGGGTGTCAAGGGGTTGCAGAGATAGTGTCTTTGTGCTTTCATCAGTTGTTAATTGCCAAATTGTTAGAGAAAAAAGAAAGGTCTATGCCACCTTCATTGACCTTAGAAAAGCATTTGACTCTATTAATCATGAGCTTCTTTGGAATAAATTATACCAGTATGGAGTTAGTAGAAAGATGATAAGAGTACTGGAGAGTTTGTATAGCCAGGCCTCTATTAAAATTAAACTAAATTATTCGCAATTTTCTGACGAAGTGCCGGTCAGCAAAGGAGTGCTGCAAGGCGATACAATATCTCCAGTACTTTTTTCAATCTTTCTCAATGATTTGGATAATTTTTTACTAGCTAACAACTGTGATACAGTTAGTATAGACTGTGAAAATGGGTTAACATCCCTACTTTATGCGGACGACACTGTCCTCCTGTCCAACACATTGGTGGATGCCCAAAGGAAATTAAATGTATTTAAAAAATATTGTACTGTTAATAGCTTAGAAGTTAACATTAATAAAACAAAAGCTGTAATATTTAAAAAAAGCCATGGTCGATCGCCCAAGCAACATATTTTTTATAATAATTGCCCGTTAGAGGTTGTTACCTCATTCAGGTTCTTGGGTGTATTATTTTCAAACTCAGGTCTCTTTAGTCTAGCTTCAAAAGATAGGATTAATAAGGCGACAGTGGCATTTGGAGCCGTTGGCAATATTTTCAAAGAAGCCCATTACACGTCTTGGAAGGCCCAACATAAGCTTTTTGATTCAATAATTAGGTCCATCTTATTATATTGTTGCGAATCCTGGGCTTTGAGGTACGCGGACGACATTGAAGTAGTTCAGTCTAAGTTTTTTAAATCGGCCCTCGGCTGGCCCAGGAGGACTCCCAATTATATCTTGCGCTTGGAGATAGCAAGAATCCAACTAAAATTCAATGTTTTTAAGTCTGCTCTTAATTGGTGGATTAAACTCCTAAAAATGAGCAACAACAGGCTGCCTAGAATCTGTTTCAATAGAATGCTGTTTCTAGGGAATCAAGGTTGTGACACTAAATACAATTGGGCATGTCAATTGAAACAGTTGATTACAGAGTTGGGCTATGACTCTCTCTGGCAATCCCAAGATCTGGACCAAATTGTAAATTTAAAAAAAGAAATTTTAAACAAATATGAAAATAATTTGATTGAGCTGGATGTGGTCAGATTACAAAATACATCTTACACTAACCTTTACCAACCTAATTTTCATAACAATAGTTCATATCTCCAATTAGAAATGCCCTTCCAAATAATTAAAATTATTAGCCAGCTTCGGGTTGCTTCAGTAGATCAATGTGTTATTTATTTTAAAAAAACTAAATACACTTTGAATTTCAATGAGAAATGCACACACTGCAATTTAGACGAGGCAGAAACGTTAGCACATATATTTTTTATTTGTCCAGCTTATCATCTTTACAGAATACATTATCAGATTGGTTGTTACAATGATTTAAATTCACTTTTAAATGATTTAAATAAAAAACAGATATGGAATGTTTACCATTTTATAATTTTTGTGCTTAAATTTAGGGCGCTACTTTCCTAGTTAGTTGGTAATTATAACTTTAGTAAATATGTTTTACTTTATTTTAAGAGTTACGTTTCTGTTCAGTAATCAGTTTAAGCATTTGTTAAAATTTATTTTAAGTTCATTTTTTGTTTGTTTGTTTTTTTTCTCCTCATTGATATTATAAGACTACATGTATATTTTCTTTTCTTTCTTTTTTGTTATTTTCATTGAATAGTGTCTTTTTTAGTTGTGTTTTTCTTTGTATTTTTATATAATGTATTTAGTTTGTATATTGCAATTCCCTCACTCCCTTGCTGTATGTACATTCATGTATTAAACAGTCAATAAATAAATAATAAATAATAACGATTTTACTAAATACTATTACACTTTAAAGATTTTCTTGGAGATTAATCTGTGATTTAGTTTACAAATACATTTTTCAAAGACGTAGAGATCTAAAACTTTATTTTTTAATAATATTTCTAAGAGAATTCGTTTTGTAGGACTAGTAAGAGGAATAATGGGGCCTAGACTCTTCTCTGGTAACACTTCATTGTAATCAGCGGGTTTTTTTTTTTTGAGGTCAAATTTAATATTTATTGAAATATTGAGTTTTGAATAGAATATGTTGGCAAGAAGTTTGGGTTTCAGTTAGCAATAATCGAACCATATGATATTGTCTTTGCGCCAGGACCAAAGTTAGCAATATTTTACAGCTGAATTTAAAGTAGTCTGTGGGCTATACTGCCAATTGTGCAGCTGAAAGAGGATACTCAATGTGGGTATCCACCTCGTTAAAGAAATCGGAAAGAGATGAGTTTTGCCAAGGATACTGAAATATATTAAAACTATCTGATGGCAATCAATCCTACAAAAAAAAAAAGATTGATTGGAGACGAATAAATAAGAAAGTTCTAGTTTGAAATTACTCAATTTATATATATTTTTTTTTCTACCATTTCAAAAATTTCAACAAAATCGAAATTTAGTCAACCCAAAAATATGAACATTACTTAATTAATAATACTAGAAATGTTTTAAAATATGTTTAAATATTTGTTTTTTCAAACAAATATTAAAAAGGTCTTGTTAAAATCTAAGAATAATAGTCACAAAAGTACTAACAACACGTAATAGTTTTCTATTGCTTGACCCGTTTTAATTCATTTTTAGTTCATTCATTCATTCATTATGGAAAACAATAACTTAAATGGGAAAGTACTGTTATGCACAGGTATAAAACAACTTTATTTTACTTACTATTCGATCCCTAGGGATTTCCAATATTACCAACATCTAGGGAAAATAAATTATGTCTTGAAAATGAAAAATTTTCAAGAAATATTTATTTCAGAGATTTAAAAGAAAAAAAAATTGATGTAGAGAAACGAAAAATTGGTGCTAACATTTCTACAACTTCCTCTTATTTCAACTTTGAATTCTATCCTACACATCTTCTTCAAACACTGCATTTTTATATATATTTTCTCACACTATACTGTTCAAGCTGTACATTACATGGAAATAACAATTTAGAAGGAAACTAGACTACTAAAAGAATTATTAGAATAAATTTAAGGATTCAATTAGCTAGGAATCGGTCCAGAACAAAATACGAGAAAACAACCCCATCTTTTTGCCGACGTTTCGGCAAATTTATTGCTTTCTTCAGCAATTTAGAATATTGATCCACAGGAAATTCATATTCGAATAAAATTTATAGATCCTACTAGTATGAAATATAATCTAAATTATAGAGAAAATGTGTCTTTCTTTTTAAAGGATAAAAATCTCCTGAATAAAGAGATGTTTTAAGTTTTTCTTTTAACCTAAAGTTTTAGCAACTTACTTAATCTTGCTGAATAGAAATATACAGGGTGATCCATTTAAAACGCACCAAACGCTAATAACTTTTTAGGAAAGCGGAATTTCGAAAAAACCCACAAAGTAAACTATATGTTTTTTTTGGTCTAGTTTGGTCGAATTTTCCACCCCCGATGCTGTATCTTTATTTTTGGCGGAGTTACGGCTAAAAACCCAATTAGGGTCTCATAAGGACCACTGGTTTTGACAATGATTGTGAAAACTACTAAAAAATTGTGAAAAATGACGTTGACCTCGTTTCGATACCCCTAATATTTGTCGAGATATTTAAGATCAAAGTTACTATTTTATCTTATTCGTGATCGGTTTTCAATATTAATTTTCCACCAGAAATACACGTTTTGGGAGGTCCAATGACTACAAAAATGTTATTGGTGACACAAAAAACAAAAACAAAAAATAATTAAAGGTTTTAAAAATGTAGTGCAATGTAATGTTATGGGTGAGTTAGAATAAATTTGTTTTATCATCAAATAAAAGTAACCATCACATCAGTTTAATGTACCCTGTATGCAAGACTTCATGACCTATGATTATGGTAAGAATATCTTGCCAGGGTGTTGGTCTAATGGTCAAGAGCGTGGTTTTATAATATCCCCAGTTCGAATCCCTCGTGTGACTACACTTTATTAAAAAAACGTATTATGATGTATTAAGTGCGAGTATTATGAATAACTGCATACGAGAGATTCGAACTGGTGATCTCTCACTTAAAAAGCCATGCTCTTGATCATTAGACCAGCATCCTGGCAAGATATTCTTACCGTAATCACAGTTCAAGATGTCTTGCATACTGAGTACATTAAAATGATGTGATGATTGCTTTTATTTGATGATAAAACAAATTTATCCTGATTCACTCACAACCATTACATTGCAATACATTTTTTAAAATCTTCAATTATTATTATTATTGTTGTTTGCGTCACCAATAACATTTTTTCCAATCAGAGGACCTCCCAAAACGTGTATTTCTGGTGGAAAATTAATATTGAAAACCGATCATGAATAGATAAAAATGTAACTTTGATCTTAAATATCTCTACTAATATTAGGGATATCGAAACGGTGTTAACGTCATTTTTCACAGTTTTCTATATAATTTTCATAATCATTGTCAAAACCAGTGGTCTTTATGTAACTCCGATCGGGTTTTTGGCCGTAACTCCGCGAAAAATGAAGATACAGCATCGGGGGTGGAAAATTTGAAAACTAGACAAAAAAAAAAAAACATATAGTTTACTTCGTGGGTTTTTCGAAATTCCGCTTACTTAAAAAGTTATTAGCGATTGGTGCGTTTTAAATGGATCACCCTGTATATGAAGTAAAACATGACATTCTACTGAAATGTCAGCGAAAAGAAATGCATAACCGTCACCATTTCCCTCAATAGAGTTCTAATTAGAATTTTCTTAGGAAAATCTTTCAAATAAGAGTTTTAGAAACTGGGCAATAAATAAGAAGAGAGAAAATAGTTTTCATTATTTTCTGGGGGGAAAAAAAATCACACTAAAGTTAAGAGTCCACTCAGTCAAAGTAAAATTTACAGTAAATTAACTTCCG
Source organism: Rhodnius prolixus (assembly GCF_049639745.1). Taxonomy (NCBI): domain Eukaryota; kingdom Metazoa; phylum Arthropoda; class Insecta; order Hemiptera; family Reduviidae; genus Rhodnius; species Rhodnius prolixus. The sequence goes on along the minus strand of NW_027411582.1, from coordinate 37,018,602 downwards.
TTAATGTGAAGAATTACCTAAACGGTAAAAATTGTCAGCTCGCATGCAGAGAATATCTATTTCCGAGAAAACATACATCATTTGATCAGAAATAACGTTCTGTCGTACTTCGAGTATGGAAATCCTGATCTGAAGACATGGGTAATGTGCATTATATCTAAGGCAATGTTTTAAGTCTTTAAAATGTTTTATAGTTCAGACTTACAAGAAAATTTGGGAGTGTGAATTTTCGAAATTAATTAGATTTTTTGTTTCACCCATTTAACTAAACGATGTTTTTAAAACTCATAAATTAAATACTTTTTTATTTAAAAAAAAATTGAAACATTTTTAAAGGTTACTCTAGTCACAAAAATGGAATTTCTAGAGACAAAGCAATAACTGTTCTTAGTTCTCAGCTTACCAATAGACTTCATTCTTTTAATTGTAATTTTGAAAACAATAATCAAATAATAGATGAAGGCCACTATGCAGGTATAAAACCCCAAATACTTTTAATAGCTTATTACCCACAGTAGAAGAAAAAATACAAAATTTATCAAAAAATGGGAAAATTACAGAATTTTCTAGAAAATTATAATTTTAAATTAAACATGAGAAGGATATAAGATCTACTATGATAATCAGTAGATTTTCTCTTCCTTAAGAATTTTCCTACTAATAAATGATTATTCTTATTTGTTGTACAGTTCATCTTTTCTTTGGTGGCTGACTCATTAATCCTAAGGAGAAAAATTCGTATTTCTACTTTAATGTACATTAAAATCTGTTTCTACAAAAAAAAATTTATTCCAAAGCCCTGAAATAGGCCTAGCCCCTTAACGTGGAAAGTTTGACTAGAAAATATACAAGAAAATTATTAATGAAATTGGCAATAATCTTTTTTCCCCTAGTCAACTTTTCCGGACAGGAAATCACAAATTTTCTTTAATACATATTCATTTGTTTAATGAAAAATCTTTAAACTGTCTTTTATTTCATGTTTTTAAAATAATTTTTAATGTATTTTCGATTTTATGCTAATCATTCTCAAAAAATATAAAAATTATAATTCTATATAAAAGATACGTTGTTTACAAAAAAAAAAAAGGTAACAACAACAACAACAAGAAGAAGACAATTTTCTGAAAATGTCGTTTTTGTTTATTTTCAACAACTTTTTTCTCAAAAATCTATCAGATCTTGGTTGTTGGAAAAAAATTACAGTTATAAAGGAGGATTTGCCCTATATTTTAAAGAAAATTTAGGAATATTATCTTTTATAGAAAAAGAGAAAAAAATGGCCAAAATTGGGTGACGATCAACCCTTATACAACTGTCCTACCGGACAGTTTTAATTATATTTTATTTTATTTTTAATTTTGTTCCATCTTCAGATCATTTAATTCATTTATTGTTTGTGCACCTACTTATATTTTTTGGTAATTGTAAACATGTGTTTTTTTGCCTGTAAATAAATTAAAATGCTGACTTAATCTTATTTAAAAATCACTAAATGATCGAAAAATAAATGGTTTTAAATTTGAGAAACCAAGAATCAAATTTCTGGAATAAATTAAGATCTTCAAGAGCCACTTGGCACTCAGTGATTTCTTACCATTTGCAATAAGGGTTTGGTATTATTGCTCTTTTTTCTTATAAAATTTGTATCTACTATTGGCTGAAGTTATTTAGGCCTTTGGAAAATTGCATTTGCAGCAGATTATCGCTTAATAAAGATTAACTAAATGCACTTCTCAAACTTTTCAAAAAACCAAACATTGGTGTACTGAAAATGAATTTTTTTTTTTTTTACAAAATTTCCCAAACGTGCATCTTCCAAGCGGAGGGAAGTGACCGAGAAAGTTTTCTTTTTATTATTGGGTTTTCTCATTTGTTAGGGAAAACATGGCAATCATGCTGTTATTTTTTATGTTTTCACTAGAAATGTCTGTTCTAAAATCTGAGAGGTTTTTTTTAAAAATAAAATGTTTTACGTGTAAAAACGCCGGAAGCTGCAGAAACTGTATATTTCTATTGGGTCTCACCAAAAGAGCTGTAACTTAGCGATTAAAATCCAACTATCAGAAGCAGAAAATTACTGAATAGATTTTTTAAAGTTTTTCTCGAAAATTTCAGATTTTTGATTAAACTTAGTAGGCTCATTGTACACAGGAAGAACCTCAACAATTTCCAGAAAAAATCGATAAAGGGCAACTAAAAAAAAGACGTAAGTGTCTCAAAAAGTACAATTTTAGGAAATGTCTTACATATTATAAAAGATAGAGATTAATGTAGAGGAAAAATCTATATATTTTTACATTAATTTATCCCTAGATCTCCCGCAAAATCTTATATTTATGCAAAGAAAAGAAAGATTTTAGCCAATTTCAGTCATAATTTTTTTGCCATGCTTTCGACCAGTGGACTTGGTCATCTTCAGGGTTTAAGCTTGCAGATAATTGTAGTATTTTTTACCTTTACTTTATTTATTTGTATTTATTATTTATTCATTTTTCCATTTTTTAACTGTAAAGATTGGTGTCTCTTCACAGTTCTGTCAGTTCAGGCCCTGGAGTTATATGTACGTAAAAAACAAAATAGATAAAGATATGCATATTTTTTTTTGGATGAGCAATTATTATTAAAGTACTTTAGCAATTATTTGATCATAAAACTACTGTCCAAGTGCTCAATTATTGGGACTATATTAAATGTTTAGATATATTGGGTATACAACAATAACTTGCCCGTTGAATGATGGTAGGGGTAGGTCCAACACTGTCCGCGAGTATAAAAGGAAGGCTTTCGCGCCCTAGACGTCAGTCTTGTGGTAACTACAGTAAGGTACGGTCAGGTGACGTGAATGCGTATCTAGTTAGTGGCCATGTTATTCTGTTTCATGAATTTTGGTAACAGTCTGTGTTCTTACGTTTAGAATTTCTGATAAAATTGCGAACAATTTCTATCACTTTTCAAAATTTTAGGTAATTTAATTTTATTTATTCCATCAACTTATAGATGATTTTGTAATGCTGTTAACCTATACATTCCTCAATAACTGTCAAATTTCAGTAATCGCGATTGTATGGGTGTAACAGAATTACTTAGGGTACAGTTCTTCCAGGATTCAATAGTAGCGTCTGGAGTGACTGAAATGTCCACCGACAAGTAGTCAGTGTTTCAACAAAATGTCTATTTGGTAAAGCAGAAATGTCTATTATTATGTAGTGTACTCTCAAATTTTAATTTATTTTATCAAAATTTTTGATTGGTAATGCTGTACATCCTATACATCCCGCAAGTACTGTGTAATTTCAGTAATGCGCGGCTGTATGGGTGCAACAGAATTACAAGAATTTATTCTGACAAGATTATCTTGTAGCGTAAATTTGAAATCTAACTAGATTAGCCATATCAGGCAGGTTAACATCAACTATTTAAGCCAGTCAACTCTTCGTGTTCAAGATTTTTTCATGCATGTAATGCTGTAACTTCATTCATTCTGGAATTGCTCAATAATCTGCTGCTATTCCGGCATGGATGGATGTCTTCAGCGTTACTCCACTTCGTATTCAGACTTGGAATATTTTCTTGCAGGTGAAGTTTTGGATGAAGAAGTTATTACCGCATTCATTCTGTAACTGACATCTTTGTATCCAGGCAGTACGGATGAGGTAACAACGTCTAGTCCAAATTCATCGATTTTTTTTAGAAGTTAAGGTACGATCTGACACTTCTCCCTTATATATTCTGTCTGTACTGTCTATTTCTATAGATAGCATATATGAGGCGAGTGGTGTCCAGATGAAGAGGCAACGTAATTACCTTCTACGATGCATTGAAAGATGTCCTTCAACTCATTTTTCGCTCTCAGTTTATTTAAATTTAATTTTTTTATTTTAATTATTAGAGTACGTACACTGATCAGCATAATCTATTGTCATAATGTCTAAATTCGATTGTAGATTTTCTATAATAGTGTACAACTGCATGATGCTTTCATGATCAACTCAATTTTACTTCTATTTCTGAATAATTTTTCAGCGTTCAACTTTAGTACGGCATGGCAATATCATTCTCCTAGAACATGCACGTCTAGTTGTACATTCAATCCACTAGAAGTGTATGCCAGGGCGATTATATTGCCAATTAGTCCGTTTTGCTTCATTATGGGTTACTCGATTTGCGATTAGGGCTTAATAATAATACTAGTAAACTCAAGCATTCCGGCATATATTAGCAGTTACGAAGGCACTCGTCTTCACGATGTAGTATTCTATTAACTAGCAGCCATCGGCAATTTGAACTACTGTTTCTTGTACTAGTAGCAAAATCCTGATGGCTGTCAGTATGAGAGTACCGATCCACCCGGTCATCCGCTAAGTGTATATTTCTGGAATCTAAGTGGAAGACGTCTTTACCTCATTCTGTCTGTTTCCGCTTCTATCTAGCCAAGCAGCTCGAATGGGGTAACTTCGTCTTGTCCAAATTCATCGTTTAACATTCAACCAGCAAGGAAGTAGCTAACAAAATTACCAGCGGCCATCTGATACATCTTCCTTATATATTCTATCTGTACAGTTGTATGATCCTGTAGATAGCGTATATGAGGCGAGTGGTGTCAAGAGAAGGAACAACAAAATCAACTTCAGGTAACCAGAAAGACATCACGGGACCAATTTGATGACCAGGTAACTCTCATAGTTTTTTTTTTATGTTTAATTTGTTTAAAGAAATGAAAAACCCGTCTGTTGGGTTTAGTTTATTTGCATGTACAATGTCCTGTTCATCACATTTTCCTGTAGGAAAGACAAGTGCAATCCACCCTAACAGGAAAGATTATTGCAAGAACCCTATTACCTTTTACATTCAGTGCCAGCTGTATTTCTTGACCAGTTGCACTGGATGTAGGGGCAGGTAGTGTCTTGTAGATTTTCCACAAATAGCACAAGAGAAGAATGAATCTGTCAACTGAGCTGCAACTTGACCTGCGCATACAGTAATGAGCGATATTCTATCATAGTGCTTCGGTAAGTACTTCTGTATTATGGATGGCTAAGCAGAACGACCAAGTCGCCAAGATCGCCTGTAATGTTCCCATTTCATGACTCAATTATTTCTTTTTCAGTATTATTTTGAGGGAATACACTCATATTGATGGATTTGTACTCCCAAGAGTGCCGGCAGCGTTTCGTCAAGATGCGTCAACCTTCAGAAGATGTCAGTCATGATGATCTTATTAATTATTTAAATTTTAAACAAATTTTTAAATTTTAAGAGATACCAATTCATCTGTACATTTTGTTCTGACACAGATTTCGTTTGTAGTATATTTATATGTAACCACAAAGAAGTGTGATAAGTTCCTAAAACTGCTTGCTGCACAGATCTGCTCTTGCATGATTAACTAGAAGTAATGGCAGATAAGTGAGGCAAAAGTTTAAGAACAATCTCAACCCTAGATTCTCTGGAACACTCACCAGCGAGTCAATCGACGCAACGATACAGCGATACCATTCGTTCTGGACATACATTTCCTCTTGTATTCAGAACCAATAGGAGTGGATGCCCGGGCGGATGTATTGTTAGCCAGACAGTTTATTTAAAGTTACTTCGTCCTCGATTGCATGTTCAAGTAAATGATGTCACCTCATTCATTCTGGGATATCTAAGTACTGTGCTATTCCAGCGTGGATGGGCGATACATCGTTACTTCACATCAACAATTGTGTTTATTCTCATCAACGGATCCAGTGCATGGTGCGCCACAAGGTTTTGGGATTTAGCGTTAATTATTGCTCACGACTAGTTTGTAACTGGATACTGTGATTAACCAACTTGGTTTCCTGTACGAAACTATTGTGGCACTGTTAACAGTTAATGTACCTGAAATAGTTTAACGCTATTAATATGTTGTCACATTGCTTTCTTGTAGTGTTTTTGTATCTAGCTTCACAGTTTACTGCCGAAGTATTCTATTTACTAGTAGCCTTCTGAATTTTGAACTGCTGTTTCTTGCACCAGCAGCAAAATCCTGATGGCTGTGAGTATAAGAGTACCAATCTACATCATTGTTCCCGATCAACAGCAAAGTGCCTTGCAGGATTATTTGTAGCTAATAAGACGAGACGTCTTTACCTCATTCTCTCTGTTTCCGCTTTTATCTAGCCAAGCAGTAGAAATGGGTAACAATGTCTCGTTCAATGTCATCGTTTATGTACAAGAGCAGCAAGGAAGGAGCATTAAGATACTATCTGATACTTCTCCCTTGTATATTCTATCTGTAGAGTTGCATGATCCTGTAGATAGTGTATACGAGGCGAGTAGTGTCCAGATGAAGATACAATCTCAGCTTCAGGAAATTAGAAGTTCCGGTCATCAGTTTCCGAGATTCTTCAGCTGAAACATCGCAGAACCAAAAAAAGGAAAATCAAGGTACTAATTTCCTTCATATGTATTAAATATGGGCTCAAATTATTTATAGCCGCCATTTTATGTTCATGTACTGTGCCGGTTTAAGGTATTTCTTCGTTTCGATTTATAATTCATTTACCTGCAAGATATTTGATGTCCGCCTTCTGTCTGTAACTTCTTTGACTTCCATATTAACTGTAATTGGACTCGAATGTCGTTACTGTTGTGAGAACCTATTACCTTTTACATTCAGTGCCAACTGTATTTCTTCGCCCAGTTGCACTGGAGGTAGGGGCCAGGTAGTGTCTTGCAAGATCAGCACAAGATAGGGACAAGCTTTTTGTTTCGGCTGTGTGCATGCTGCAAGTTAGGCTGCTTAAACTGAGCGAATACAGTAAAGCGTAATAAGTGAGCGTAATTGTATCATCATATTATTTCCCATAAACAATAGGTTTTTCCCATAAAACTTCTTGTATTTAGAACCAATAGGTTACAAGTAATGTTGTAAACTTATGCATATCGTAATACCTCATAACTTTGCTATTACAGAGTGAATGCGCAATCAACCATTGCTTAGCATCTGTTACCTAGAGAGCATCTCAACATCAAGATGACCCAGAGCAGAAGAATACATTCTCCTCATCAGCGAATCCGGGCAGCAACAATATCTGCAACTTTATGGGACACCAATCCTTCAATACATTGCGCGTGATACTATACATTTTACCAGTACCCCACAATGTATTGAAGTTTGGGGTTATCCATAACCCATAGTTTATACAGGATCCATCGAAGACTAAAACAATGATTCCAAGATGAACCTATCCCCTTTCACATTCTGTTGCAAGTGTATTATTCTTACCTATTCATTTGTACTGAGTGTGGGAGGAGATAGATTCTTGCTAAAATTGCTCAGACGTACAAACAGGAAGTCAACTCCAAATTTCTAGCTATTTATATGTAAATCTGTTAATCCAGCTTCACATATCTTTCGGTGGCTGTATGTGTTAGGGCCATGCCTTATTTTGCTACTATCCAATATCGTTAGTTGTTGACAAATCAAAGAGTTAATCTTACCCATCTTGTAAATATCAATTCGATGTTTAACTAAATAAAATATTTTAAAATAATGATTCTAAGATCTAGGAAAACAGCTAGCTAAAACAATGTAGTGATATTATTTGCTAATGAATCTCTCTTCCTGCTGTTCATATTAGAAGCTTTATATGATGTAACCTCATTTATTCAGGGACAGCTGAGTTCAGCGGTGTGACAGTTCGTCTCAATGGATGCACTATTCTATTTACTAGCAGCCATCTGCAATTTGAACTACTGTTTCTTGTACTAGTAGCAAAATCCTGATGGCTGTCAGTATGAGAGTACCGATCCACCCGGTCAACCGCTAAGTGTATTATTTCTGGAGTCAAAGTGGAAGACGACTTTACCTCATTCTGTCTGTTTCCGCTTCTATCTAGCCAAGCAGCTCGAATGGGGTAACAGCGTCTCGTCCAAATTCATCGTTCATACACAACAGAATAACCAGCAAGGAAGCTTCCGAAATTACCAGCGGCCATCTGATACATCTTCCTTATATATTCTATCTGTACAGTTGTATGATCCTGTAGATAGCGTATATGAGGCGAGTGGTGTCATGATGAAGGAACAACAAACTCATCTCTTCAGGTAACCAGAAAGACATCGCATGAACAATTTGATGACCAGGGTAACTCACATAGTTTTTTTTTAAATTTTTAACTAGTTTAAAGAAATGGAAATTGTCTATGAAAAACCCGTCAGTAGGGTTCTGTAGCTTAATACGGTTCCAAATACCATTAATGTTCCCATTTATGACTTAAGTTCTTTTTTTTCAGTATTATGTTACGTATAAGATTTGGGATATGCACTCCCAGGAGTCTTAAGGAGTCCCGAAATTATCGTGTTGCTGTATGTTAAGTTAGGGCATACCAAATTCCAATGAATTTGTAAGAATATGGAAAAATGAGTGCTGGCAGCTTTTCGACAAGATGCGTCAACCTTCAGAAGATGTCAGTAAAATGAGGCAGTTACTTCTCTTAATAATCAAGTAAAATATTAAAATAAGTTTTATTTTTCTTATTCTACTTACTTATATAAGTATAATATAAGTAAAATTTTCAATTTTATGAGACACCAATACATCTGTACATTTTGTTCTGACACTGATTTCGTTTGTAGTATAGTATGTTACCACAAAGAGGTCTCTAAAGCTGCTTGATGCACAGATCTGCTCTTGCATGATTAGAAGTAATGGCAGATAAGTGAGGCAAAAGTTTAGGAACAATCTAAACTCCAAATTCTCTGGAATCTTCGTGGACTGGGAGGTGAAAGCCAGTCACCAGTGGGTCAATCGTCGCAACGATATAGCGATATCATTCGAACTGGACATACATTTCCTCTTGTATTCAGAACCAATAGGAGTGGATGTCCGGGCGGATGTATTGTTAGTCAGTCAGTCAGTCAGTTTATTTAAAGTTCAAGTAATGATGTTACCTCAACCATTCTGGGATATCTAAGAAATCTGCTATTCCAGCGTGGGTGGGCGATACATCGTTACTTCTTATCCACAATTTGTTTATCCTCATCAACGGCTCCAGTGCATGATTACGCCACAAGGTTTTGGGATTTAGCGTTAATTATTGCTCACGACTAGTTTATAATTGGATACTGTGATTAACCAACTTGGTTTCCTGAACGAAACTATTGTGGCACTGTTAACTGTAAATGTACCAGAAGTGTAGATTGCCAATGTATTTCATTTAATAAGTTCAATCGTCGAAGTCTAAAACAATGTGACTCCAACAAGGACCTATCACCTTACGCATTCTGTTGCAAGTGTATTATCGTTATCCTATTCATTAGCTATGAATATGTGGGAAATAGATTCTTGCTAAAAGCGCACAGACTTGGTAACTGTAAGTTAGGTTCGAATTTCTGGTTTAACGCTATTAATATGTTGTCACATTGCTTTCTTGTAGTGTTTTTTGTATCTAGCTTCACAGTTTACTGCCGAAGTATTCTATTTACTAGTAGCCTTCTGAATTTTGAACTGCTGTTTCTTGCACCAGCAGCAAAATCCTGATGGCTGTGAGTATAAGAGTACCAATCTACATCATTGTTCCCGATCAACAGCAAAGTGCCTTGCAGGATTATTTGTAGCTAATAGGACGAGACGTCTTTACCTCATTCTCTCTGTTTCCGCTTTTATCTAGCCAAGCAGTAAGAAATGGGTAACAATGTCTCGTTCAATGTCATAGTTTATGTTCAAGAGGATGACCAGCTAGGAAGTAGCTTTCAAAATTACCTGTGGCCATCCATTAAGTTACGATCTAATACTTCTCCCTTGTATATTCTATCTGTACAAGTTGTATTATCTTGTAGGTAGTGTATATGAGGCGAGTGGTGCCTAGATATCTTACAACATGTCCATCTTCATGGATCAAAGTTCCTGGTTATTAATCAGATCAAATTCGCCCGATTTCTCAGGATTGACCAGTTTACTTAGATAGTTATTATAATAGTAATTCAATTCATTTAATACCCTTATTTTTGGTTTGTATTGTCCTTTAATATTTTATCTGTTTAGCTGCGGTAATTAGTGTAAGGGTAGCAACAATAGTACGTATAAACAATTCGACTTCCACATGAACTGTAATCGGAATCCAAACTGGGATGTCCTTACTGTTTACTCTAAGATACTATTGCCTTTCACATTCAGTGCCAGCTGTATTTCTTCGTCCAGTTGCCCTGGATGTGGGGATGGTAGTTTCTCGTAAATATTCCACGAACAGTACAAGAAAGCGATAAGTTTTTTGTTTCACCTGTGTACATGCTGCAAGCTTAATCTGTTTGATTATAGTGATAAGCGTAATAAGTGAGCGTAATTGTATTACCTTATTATTTCCATAGGACGAATATATGTAGTTAATTTGTCTATTTGTAAATTGCTGCAGGTTACTTTGTCGGAGATTTCATGTTCATGCGCTTCATGTCAATGATGATTACCTTGTGCATTCTAGGATAGCTCAGTATTCAGCTATTCCGGCATGGTTGGACGTTACATCGTTACATATTCTGACGAACCGAACAAACTCATCTCATCAACGTATACTTTATGGAATTCCAGACCCTTAATGCATTATGCTAGCATACAGTGCATGATTATTACCAGTATGCCGTAATGTATTGGGGTTTGGTGTTATCATAATTTACAGCTTTGTAAATCGGATATTATTTGTTACATATTCATAATTTTACAGGAAGTATACATTTTATATTTAATTTTTCTTACAACTCCAATTGCTTTGTTAAAAGATCAGACATTGTTTTGAAAAAATATTTTTTTTTATCCAGATCAATTTGTGCGGGATACTTCATATAATCTTGTAATTATTGTCAATTTTGTAATAAGACATGTTGTTCTACAAGTTCAACTGGTTTTCACTTACAAATATGTATTGCATGTAATTTCTTTTGAATTTTTTTGCTTGATAGAAAATCTAGTTGCCCGGAAAATCAGAAAGAGGCAAAGTCCGTTGGCTTACGAGTAAACTGTGACAAAACCAAGTACATGTTAGCTTCTAGGTTTGACAGCAGAATATGTCGGTTAAGTTATGTGAACATCAACGGAAATAAGTTTGAAAATGTTAAAACATTTAAATATTTGGGAGCCATATTCACAAAGCAGCGGGATGTGAAAAGTGAAATTCAAGAGAGGTTGGCTGCAGGTAGCAGATGCTTCTTTGCATTGAGCCGGATAATGAAGTCAAAGTCCATTTCACGTAAGAACAAACTCCATATCTATAAAGTTATTATCCGGCCGGTTGTAATTTATGGATCAGAGACATGGCTGCTGAACCGGAGCGATAGTAACATGCTAAGGGTTTGGGAGAGGAAGATTTTAAGGAAAATATTTGGCCCTAACCTGAAGGACGGAGTTTGGAGCATTAGGAAAAACAGGGAGCTCAGTGAGCTTTACGCGTCGCCAGACATAGTAGCTGAAATTAAAGGGAAAAGACTTGACTGGCTGGGGCATGTAGAGCGCATGGATAGGGATAGTATTACAAGTAAGTTGTACAGAAATAAACCTGAAGGAAGAAGAAAGGTCGGCAGACCGAGGAGAAAGTGGATTGAGGAAGTGGAAGAAGATATTGCCAAGCTGGGCATAGCACGATGGAGGTATAAGGCAAAAGAGAGAGAAGACTGGAGGAAAATTACTAAGGAAGCCAGGGCCCTACAAGGGCTGTAGAGCTAAAAAGTAAAGAAAGTAGGTATTGTAATTATACAGATATTCTAAATTTTTCGTAAATAATAATAGTTTTGAAATATTTTCAGTCAGAAAAAAGTAGTTTTTACAAAATTAATCTATCGGTTCAGGTAGTTCAGTGTTCATTCCATGTTACGTTTCGAGTAATGTAGTTTTACAATTTTTTTTATTTTTAAATGTAATTTAATGTAATATTTTGTAATATTTTCTTTTTCTTTAAGCGCATTCTAAACAGAAATTCGACGATTTCCACAGTATCTGAAGACGTCGAGATTCCAAGCAGAACTATCACCTTTCACATTCAATGACAAATGTTTTGTGAAGCATATTCATTTGTACTGAGTGTGGGGGGAAATAGATTCTTGCTAAGACAGGAAGTTGTATTATATAAGCTCAATTCGTTATCTAGGGTAGTGATTCACAACCACTTGCGCCGCGGCACTTTTGCGAGCCGCGAAAGTTTTGAAGTGTGCCTCCAAATTTTAGAAATGCATAAATAAAAATTATATATTAAATGTAGAAGACAATATGAGAGCAGCATTATACGACCAAATATAAACGAAATTATCCAAAAAAAAAGGCAAATCCCACTTGAAAATTTATTCCAAACTATCCTTATCCACTTGCCCAAGCCCTCTTTACTCCAAATCCGGCAGTATAAAGCGTCGGCGCCCTTTCTCGAAATAAAGCGGATTTACGCTGGCCTTGGTAGTTTACTACTACTTCACTTAGTAACGACGCACTTTGTCTACTATTTCTTACTGGAAATAGTAATCGCCTATTTTTTCTGAAGGCGGGGTTTAACGTCTAACTACCAATTAGGCGTCGTGGACGGGAGCGGAAGCTCAATAGACCAACACCCGCCCCTTTTCTTCCTGGACAAAAATTTGTAAAAAAAAAAAGGTAGGAATAACACGCTCCAGCGCAGCCCGCATTGGTAAGCTGTATTGCGGTACTTGCCTGTTCATCTCTCATCTCTTATTCCAATCAGCTCTCGTAGTATTTGGTTTTAAGATATCCTGGTTACTGGATAGATAATGTAGAGTATGTGTAACTTAAAGGAAACAAAAAAAAATACTTCTGGACTCGATAGGATTGTAAATGAGGGCTGTAACTATGGTTATGGCAACTAAACATGGAGTTATATAAAAGGAGACTGAGCCTTGCCGACCAATCAAAAGAACACCATGAGTAACTGCGTCCATTGCAACTGACTTTATGTTCGCCCCAGCTGCTTCAACTCAACCAATAATATCCGAGCCAGACGAAGCCTAATCTTAACTTTAATGGGGGACTAAGAACGATTGAAACCATTTTATCAAATGGTGCGAAATGTTTATTTTGTATAAAATTTATAATATATTTTTTATTATAACAAATAAATTCTATTTTAAAATGTAAATGAAATTAGATTTTAAAAATGATTGTAATCACAATTTTTTTAAAATTTATTTCGTTATTCACAATCTGTATATATTTTAAATATATACAATAAGTAAATAAGATAATGTAGGATAAATGAGTGCGTGAAAGGTAGGAGGAGAGAAACTACCCAGCGGTAGCACTCTCTACAGGATATTAATGTGTCTAGCTCTTTAGACTGCAATGAAGTCGCGGGTCCCTTGGTGATTAGTCGGCGAGGAGTATTGTTAGGGATGTCAGAGGAGGCAGAAGTAGGGAAAGCAGTATGGTATTTATGAAAGTTTTGGTATTTAGTCTTGGCGAGTTGGGGGCAGTGTTCCCTCTAAGCTGTGCGCGTGCACATAAATTTAAACATAGCGCACATGAAAAATATTTGCGCGCACAAACATTTTTTGATTAAAACGAAACAAAGAAATCGATTGCAGGAACATATGGATATGCTGATGAGAGTAAAATCATATATGAATGACGGAAACAATGTAAATTTAAGTAAAGTTTATGCAAAATTGTTAAAACCAAAAGATTGGAGAAAGAAGTTATAAAATAAATGCCATTCAAAAAAATTGTAATCCTTAATTCTAAAATTGTTCAATAATAAGTAATTGTGAATTGTGGTTCTTGTTTGTTTGTTTTGACGAATGTGTTAATTTAAAAAATTAGAAGCAGACAACGTTATTACATTGTAAGTATTTAAATTTTCTTATTTTCCATTTGAATGGAAAAGGGAAGCCACAGTAATCAGCTAAATTCTGTCTTCACGAACTAATGATTTGATTTGATTTTAGGGTAGATTTTTCATTGTGTTCCGTTGTAATGTGTGGTATGCTGGCAAGATCGAGTCAATGCGTATAAATAGGTACAAAATTAATACTATTCTTGTATTGTCTTTTTTTTTATTATATGCACTTTCTTAAATTGCCGCACAAAATTTGTTTATTTTGGAAAAAACTGCACACACTTAAAAAAGTGCGCACACAGGTCACAAAAAATTAGAGGGAACACTGGTTGGGGGTACGAAGGGGATGTTAAGGTCGGTGTGAAGATTGAGGTTAGTCACCGTAGAAAGGAGCGTCAACTATCTGTCGTAGGAGTCTTGAGTGAAATGCCTGTATGTTTGTAGGTTTGACTGAACCCCACAGCCATTAGTCCGTAAGTCTACACAGGTTTGAGGATTGTTTGAGTTCTAGTGTGTAGTCCAAGTAGTCTGTAAAGCAGATTCGCACTTTCATTTTGAGCCTAATATGTGGGTTCCACGTAGTTCGTTTATCTATAAAGTCCAAGGTAGCGCACCAGATCTGTACAAGGAAGAAAATTGCTGAGGACAGGTGGACAGGAGCCCCGCCGGAGAGTAAATGTGGCATGCTGGCATTTCTGTGAGTTCATTTTAATCCGCCACTTCTTAGCCCAGGATTCTATTTTTATACCTGTAACTTGTATGAAGCTGATGAAGGATGTGTACTTGTGGCTAGTATGGCTGTGTCGTCTGCATATGCACAGAGTAGTGTAGAGATTGCTGAGCCAGTACTGACTTGAAAGAACCTATCTGAAAGATAGGAGCGCAGAATGAGCTGGTATGTTGAGGGTAGATGCTTTTTTAGTTTGAACAGTAATCCAGGATGCCAAACACGATCGAAAGCCTGGCTTACGTCTAAGTTCGCCTCTGAGCAATACTGTCTCCTCTGCAATCACAATTGAAGTATTTGAGCAGGTATTGTGATCTGGTTGATTGCAATTAAGTAGACAAAAGTATGTTCTATGATAAAAGAGAATTTATGTTAGAACGTAATCGAAAAAAGGTAACCAAACAATGATACGAACATTGACTTCATTTTATCGAGAATCTGTATAAATGGTGTTTATTTATTATATTGAAATGATGTAACTCCTGCAATTTCACGATTCTCTTGCGTCACGAACATTATTCTATATTCTCATGTACTTCTTGTCGTCGATGTATTTTAGCAAGATGTTATTGCCAATAACAACAGCCACTGCTTAAATATATTAACTGCAGCAGCTGAGGTAATGGGCTAATAAATTCTTACTTGATCTAGATAGAACTTCCAAAATAGACGAGCCACTGTTGATGCTGACTATACAATCGCCCTGGACAAATGCATATATTGCTCCTATCAACAACAAAATGTATTTGTCTAGGGCGACTGATTAAGCCATGTATTGGTTATATATTCTGTGAATATTTGAAATTATGTATCCATGAGCAGATCTGAACATAACAAATACAAATAGCTTTTTTATATCATAAGTACACTATAAAAAAATTTCATTTTGATAATTTAATTGGTAAATATCAAATATGACGTCGGACATCTCGAGAACTCTAATGTTCTTCCACTTGGATCGATATGCTGCTCTCCTCATAAATACTGTAGTTCCCATCTTCCTGAGTCTGAACATTTCAGCGAATGCATTCTATTACTCTCAGCCTTCTGGATTTTGCTACTAATTTTTAGTAAACAGCAAGACAAAATTCAGCAGGCCATTAGTAATGAGAATATTATTCAAAATGGATGTTGAACCAGAGGTCCAACACGGTTGCACTGGCGGACATATTAGATTACTTAGCGCTCCCAGGCCACACAAGAACTGATCGATGAAGGAGACTCCTGTAATAAAAAAAAAAAATATATATTGTGACAACACATTCGCTTCTAATGAATCCAAAACAAGTGTACGACCTGAAGAACATGATGGCCATATTGTTACATATGGCTGTTTCCCAGAAGCCAGTCCTGCGAACTGGGAAATCACTTTAGCGACATGTTGCAACTCAACACGACAACCGCTTTGGACGAGTATGGATCTAGTCATGAGTTAATTTAATGACATGGACTAAACTCATACCCATCGAAAGCAGAGAGCATCTTCGGACGAACTGAAATATCTTCTTTTTCATTTCTTTTTTGGTGGGAGAACCAATCGCCCAGACACACACACTTCTATTGATTTTCAATACAATTAGCAATGTATGTGTAAGGAAGATTGATTCCCGATTTCTGTACGACAGGAAATGCAATCCTAGTATACGATTAATGCAATGTTAATGCGCCCCTAGATTGAGCCTTACTGAAATATAAGGGCACAGTTAAGGCCAAATTTAGGAGGGCAACAGCATTTCATAAAAGTTCAACCAATTCTTGTTTGTACGTCTACACGATATTATCCAAGATTATTATTAACCACAAGCACTCAGTACAAATTAAAAAAAAACAATTAAAATACAGTTGGCACTGAATAATTTTAAGTTCTCACTGAGACTTCCCAGTAATACTGTTGCTTTCCATACTTCCGGTACACTAACTGTTCACAGTGCTACAGGAACTATGAGAAGAACAGATATCACGAATTCTAAAATGAGTTTGATTAGTATGATGATAAAAATACTTACTGTCTAATACTTGTGAATACTTCTTTTATAAATCGACGTGATTGCTTTTAAAATTTTGGGAAACAATAAAATTAATTATTAAACCAAGATATATATCAATGTTTGATTTGGTATTAAATAACAGCCATGCAAAACTCAAAAATCACAAAAATATATTATATATACATTAAAAACGTAATGTAGCCAGTCGAACATCATGATAACACCAGAACTAAACACATTCTGTACGTACTTTTAACCAGTATCATAACAGAATGTATTAGGTTTGGGGTTTCATAGATAAATTTTAAGCGAAAGCGATTCATAATAACGTAATTATGAGTTAAGCAATAATATCACAAACCTCTGAGACAAGCAGACTCTTCTAGAATTTTAGTAATACAAGAACAGCGATTGATTATCTGAAAACTGGTACTAACAGAGAAACTACCTGGTACCACAGAACCACACCACTGTTTAACTACACCGAAGTGTTCACAATTGAAGTAACTTGAAGACTGATTAACTTGACCAGCAAGACGCTCTTTTATACTCGCAGACCAGGTTAACCTGACCGTAGTTGGGGTTGCAAGGTAACTAGGGGGTTATAAGAGACAACTTATTTCCATTATTTGGTGTTCTCTCTTCTAAATATTAGTTCAAAAGATTTTTTTTTTTTTTTAATTAAATGGGCAAATGAATAATAAAAATTTGTAAATTTAAATATTAAATTTTCACCCAAATTTCACAATCTTCTAGACAAAAATGGTCGGTTAAAGAAGATTACTTTAAAAAAAATATCTCAACGAAAGAAGAAAGATTTTATTTAATTTTCGGCAAATAAGCGCACATTGAAAAATTATGAATTCAGATAACTTTTTCAAGTCTGAAACGTCTAAAGTTCAAAGTGGAAAATTTTACTTTTTAATTAAGAATTTAATGAATTACTAAGATGATTCTAATTGTAAAACCAAATTTTATCTCCAAATGGCACTTAAGTACAGGAAAGACGATCCCCCAACCTCCAAGGAATGCCAAAAAAAATGAATTAACCCCCCAAAAAATTATTCAAATGTTTAAAATTATTGATATTAAAAAATGAGACTGTGACGTATTTACTATCTGTGACGTAATTTTGAAAATAACCAGAGCATTTTATTTTTATTTTTAATACGCACAGGATAAAAGTAATCACTCCAAGTTAATATAGGGTAATCAATCACTCCCGAAGTAAGCACTCCCGGGGATTTTAACACTCTCGCACTTTCGGAGATTTTAACACTCCCGGGGATTTTAACACTTCCGCATTCCCGGGGATTTTTACAATCCCGCAATTCCTGTAACGATAGAAACAGAATATTATTACGTTTAAGTTAGATAAGTAGAATAATTTATAGGCAAACTTCTTTGGACAGAAAATATCTCAACCTTTATTAATGAAAAACAAATTATAATTTTTAATAAGGTAAATGATTTTTGTTCAAACTATTGATCAATGTACATTGCAATCCCCTTCGGTAAAGAAAATATGTTCTTCACAACCTGTTAATTCCAAAAGTTTATTGAGTAGTTCAAGAAAATCTATGTTTTATTCACATATTTAGCATATTTTTGTAAATTAACTAAAGAATAGCACACAGATCTAAACTCGTTAAACGAAAATCCTTTCTTTCGAAATTGGTACCTAACACTCATTTAACATCATATTCATTTTTCTTCTTTTTATTTTATTTTATTATTTATAATGTAAATTTTATATTTTTGAATATAGTTCTTAAATTAATTAATTATTAAATTACACGTTTACAAAAAATCGTACTGGATTTGATGATTCTGATCAGTTATATTCTTATGGCAGGTGAATTCCTTGCCTAATGCGGATGCTGTTTTGAGGCCCACTTTTTTGCAATTAATCACAGATTTCTGCACAAATTTTTAAAATAACCACTACTCATGATCTACCTTTCCTAAAGGTGATCGTACGTAGATGTTTTTCATGAGGAGTGTACGTTTTAAACTTATATAATATTTTTGAGAAAAATGAAGTCAAAGTTTTTGGAAAAAATTAGAAACTTGCTATTTCTTATGTTTGGGCCACAAAGTGAAATACTTAATATTATTATTTTGGAATATAAATTAGCTTATTTAAAAGATAATTTAACCGTCTTTCTAATGAGCTGATTGAAATTGCTGTAGCTATAATAGTTTGAGAAATATAGACAACTGTTTGCTAAAAAGTAGTAAATACCTTGAAAAAACATAAAAATAAAAATATCTATAAATCGGAGCCGAATTGAGCCATAGTTTATATGGAATTTTTTGTTGCAAATGATGCCCAGAATCACCTCCCGAAGTTTCGACCACTCCTCCTCCGTGAACATCCTATATATACACATACTAATTAATTAATTTCGCTTTTCCGACGCCCAACTACGGAAAAATCAACGTTTTCTTAATAAGAAAATGTATAGTGATAATGTTAAGTAAACAATTTGGAGATTTCACTGTAAAATTCCTTTTTGTGGTCCCCTGAGATCAAAAAAATAAATAGTTTTTAGAAAATAATCTGAGTGTGTGTGTGTGAAAAAATTACTTCTCAAAAACTAAAACTCAAGAATGCAATGAGCCAAAATTTATGTATATAGTTTGGGTCCCACCAAGAGACCTGACTGTGAAATAGCTATCAAAGTACTTCAGCAGAAAGTACCACCCTTTTTACTAAGTAGATTATCTATATTCTAGCAGTCTTCTTTGATCTTATTTTCAGTGAACATTATTTCATCATCTCCATCATTTTTACAAAAAGAAAATTTTATTTTTTGGGGATACTTTGATAAGTGTTTTCTTCTTGAAGTATCATTTCATCATGATGTACGGTTCTTATTAATATTATTTTTTTGTCAGCAAATTTTTTCAGATAAAGTTAACATGAGTTTTAGGATAAGTGAGATATTTGTTTGCCCCATCTCAAAAGTAACAATTGTGCAATAATATTATTGATCTTTTGTAAATTATTTCTGTAGATTGTTTAAACTATATTTTTTTTTAATTTTGTTGCCAATTTAGTGTTACTTTTATAAAATTATAAATGAAAGGAATATATTTGAAAATTTAGAACAAAAGTACAAAGACAAAGGTCCCTAACTACCTGAACTAACTCCCAGTCGGGGAATTTTCTATTATTTCATAGTTATTGTGGTAAAAATCATACAATTTCTGACTAAACAAGATACCGTTACTCTTGTTTTTATTCAAGCCTTTTTACTAAATTAGTAACTTTTAAAATATTTGTTTACTTATTTTTTACTTTTCTGTAAGATACAGAAGAAAGAGAAAAGTATTATGGCCGGGATAATATTTGAGTATTTATATTTTTGAGTATTACATTTTGAGTTTCCACAAGAAATGAGATACAGAGAATTTGAAAAAGTGATGCTGCGCTTTAATTATTTCAAAATAATCCATATCAGATTCTCTCCTAATCTCAAATAAACGTAGATCAAAAAGGGTCGAATAATTATTGGCCATTTCAGATTATTATTAATTTTTTTGGCCAAGCTTTCGCGCTAATGACTAGGACATCTTTGGGGCTATGAAACATAATCGAAGAGCACTTATCAAATCAATGTACAGCAGGGGTGAAAAACTCAAATTACACAACGGGCCACTTGGTGGTGCATCAGGCAAGATTCACGAAGGGGCCACAACATATTTTTACAAAAATTTTCCCTAGTTTTCCAAAATATCTGGATTCAGAGACTGAGAACAGACAATCTTAATTAAGGCAGATAGATGTTTATCCAGTCAATCTTGATCTGTATGTCGTTTTTATTTAATTTCATGGACGGAAATCGTTGCTCACACGAGGACGTACTCTAAAAAAATAACACAAAAATTTGTTCAGCAAACATTTTTGGATATTTCTCACCTAAATAGGAATATCTTTTGGGAATTCCTACTTCGTCCTTTTAAAACCTAATAATTCTAGAATTCAACTGAGAGTGGCAGAACATTTCGCTTCCAAACGTCGCTGGGAACTAAGTCAGCGCGTTCGTTCAAGCCCATAGGAAACGCCTTGGGCCACGTGTATACTGGTCTTCAGTAGTTAAACGGAAACTGGTGAATTGTGTGTACCGACATTTAGCCTCGATCTTCCCCCTAAGCGCCATTTCCTTCATAAAAACCTTTTTCTATTTTCATTTTATTTCAGTATATCGTGGGCCATAAGGAATTACTTCGGGGGTCGCCAGTTTGACACCCCTGATGTACATTGTAATCTGTTAGAGTAAAA
Organism: Rhodnius prolixus; assembly: GCF_049639745.1. NCBI lineage: Eukaryota > Metazoa > Arthropoda > Insecta > Hemiptera > Reduviidae > Rhodnius > Rhodnius prolixus. The sequence continues at coordinate 36,997,803 of NW_027411582.1, read as the reverse complement.
TATGTTCCACATCCCTGAAGATGATCTAGTCACTAGATCGAAAGGTTGCCATAAATACAAATTAAAAATTAGACTAACATTGGCAACAATCGCTCTCTCTCTCTCTCTCGATTAATGAATCAAGCCATGAAAAAAAAGATGAACAATGCTGCTCAATTTATATCAATAACTTCGATTTCACTAATTTTTTTTGGCACATTTAGTTTAATCTTGAAGATTAAAATGGCCATTTAAAGTGTAAGGTTCAATTTCCCAATCTGAACCATGTTTGTAAAAAATGAATACATAAATATTTTAAACTAAAATTAGAGCTTTGAAAAAAGTATTAAATAGCACCTCTAAGAATTACAATAGAGAAGAAAGTCGTGAGAGGGTTCATGCGAGAATTTTTTAAATATTTACTTAAATAATGCGGTTAGCGTTTTGGATTCCCACGCGGAGGACCCGGGTTCGAATTCAGCTGCTGGCCCTTACATTTTCTCTTTCAAAGAGCTTCTTACAGCTCACTGTCCGGAGATGGACAGTGTTGTCCTTAACGAGAGAACACTGTCCAGAGGCCGGCAGTGCACTGAGAAAAAAAGCTCCGAGCGTCAATAACCTCAGCTGTTGACGCGCCTTAAATCATAAAATAAAATAATAATGCTTTGTGTAACTTAATAACTTCTACTTTTGCACGTAAAAGAAATAAGCTATTAGAATAGAAGAAATAGTTTTTTGAAAATCCATTAAAGAATGGTTATATTATTCAGATAACAGTACTTGTGGCTTTTATAGCTGCAATATTACAATAAAATGTAATATTGCTTAAATACAAGAAACAAGGGAACAATTATTGGAACCCCTATTTGAAGAACCGTATTTATAAAGCCAGGTATACAGCTAACATTGACCCTATTTCTCAAGGATTGTTTAAAGGAATTTAAAATCAATATTTAACTAATATCCTGCCACCTGGTATACAAAATAAATTAAACTTTGTAAGCTGTGTAAGTTATCGAAATGCCATAATCCGAAAGTACCACTTCAATTAATCGATTGCAATTTTATTGAAAATAGATACAAAATAAAATTCCACGAACTTCATTTCTCATTTGTTTTCATGCTACTTTAAATTTTTTACCTTATAATTTAATGATTTTTCCAGAAACGATGAGTTTCTAAAGTACCAATACCAGTATCTTGTAAGGTCCTAGGTCTTACTTGTTACAAAGATGGAAGAAAAGACATTGAATTTACGAATAGAAAGAAAAAGAACTGATAGAATTAAAGCAGCTGATTTAAAGTTGAAATTATCAATCTTCCAAATAGTTGATCTCCTTGTCTTGCGATTTAACAATAAAAGTAGTCAAAGCTAATTAAATTCCTTTTTTGAGGCCAAAATTTAAGAATTGGAAAGAATTTCTGATGAGCATCAAGTAAAAGAAAGATGAGTTTGAAGTGGAGAATTGTTCATCTTATTTGGTTGATTCATTAAACCAACGGGCATTTTGGATTGCCTGCGTTCCTTCCCCTTTTTGGTGGAATCGCCCTTTAATACCATCAATGAATCAAGGGGAAGAAAGATTATCACCGATTTCAGATATAATTTTGTTTATATGCTTTATTGCCAAGCTTTCGACGTAATAAGTCATCTTCAGGGTTGTAGAAAATTAATTTTAAAGAAACGTAGTAATATTGTTATAAAAATATAAGTTACATTTTACAAATTATACAATTACAATTGTACATTGCAATCTGTTTCTATTAAAATATGTTCAACAAGCTCTGAAGATAAGCTAGTCCCTAGGTCGAAAGCTTGGCCAAAAAAAATCTTTCTTCACCTTAAGTCGTAGAATGCTCATCTGTTCACAACGACTTGCAGGAGGTCTTATTAAAATTGACCGGGTAGATCAGCTGTAAAATAGTAATGTTTAAAATTTGATACATGATTTACATTGCAGGAGGATTTAGCAGTGATTTAGAAATTAAAAATTGTTTTTTCAGCCAACTATGCATGATATTTAGTTGTCATTTTTTGTAGCTAAAGCATAAGCAGATCAGATGAAGTAGAGAAACTTTAAATTCTTTATCGACTATAATAAAATTTACTAAGTTGTCCATGAATATATGTACATTCTATAAATTATTGTTACGTTATTATTAATTGTTACTTCAAATTATATTTCATTGTAACTGGGTGATTGCCCGTATTGTAAATAAATAAAACAAATATAAGTGTATGAACACGAAATTTTAAATTTGCAAACGTTGGAAGATATAGATAAAACATTTTAATTTCTTCTAATACCCAAAAGAAATTAACTAAATATTATGTAGACGTGGTTTTAATGAGATGAATATGTAAAGTATTTCCCAATCATTGTACTATTTACCATAACATCACATTTTTCAAAAAAAGGAAGGTAAAAAAATGAAGAAATTTATTTTGATTGAATGTCTAACAGGGATGGCCAAAATATCTTTTGGAAAAATTATTTATCGCTACACTTTTCGGTCACCATTGTTTTTATTCATCAAGACTTTCATTAGAATAGAATTATTGATTACCTTCTGATATATTATTATACAATTGGTAAGTATTCTGATCTAAAATATAATATAAAAATAAAGTCTGATGAAGAAAAAATAATTACGAAACTAAAATCTGTTAGAGACACTAACAATAACACCTCTTACCATTATTGTCGAAATTATAACTTAAACATTTTTGTTTTAAACTTCTAATTTTGAAACATAATACAGTTTACTGTTCATTATTTTTGGTGACTGAATCATAGTTTCAATAGGATGAAAAATTAATGCCAGTTTCAGTCATTATAAACTTTACTATACCGAGCTTTCGACCTAGGGACTAGGGTCATCTTCAGGGCTAATTTTCAATATACGGTTTTACATCATTAGACAGAAGACACACCAACCCTCTAGTGATGTAAAATAGTACATTGTAAATTAGCCCTGAAGATGACCCTAGTCCCTAGGTCGAAAAGCTCGGCAGAATAAAGTTTATAATGACTGAAACTGGCAATAATTTTTCATCCTATAACACAGTTTATAAAACAGTGCATTACATTGAAATGTCACTTCGGTGGAAAGCTCAGAAATGCCCTAAAATTAATTTTCCTGACAAAATTATTCGATAAAAGTTTAGTTTGTGGAAAATCTCAAAAACTTGGAAAAAAAAACAAAAAATCCATTCAATGGTACTTTTGGTATTTTCTACAAAATTTGGGAATTTTATCAAGACATTTTTATTCTAAAATAGCATTTTCAAGGAAAGAACTATCTTTCCAGAGTCCCTTTAATCGATTTTTCTTTGAATAATTATCCAATTATGGAATTTTCATCGAAATTCAGAATTTTAGCAACATATTGAACAGCCCTTCACAATATGTAGGATACAAATAGTACATAATCTTCGTCTGGTTTCTCAGAGGAATGCCTATCTACCTACCTAACCGCCAAGAAGGGTCCCTTATACTGAATTTTCCTCGGAAAATCTTTCTATAAAAGTTGTGGACCATGAGTACCAAAGGGGGTACATAACTTAAAGATAAACGTTAGAGCCCTTTTTCAGAAAATCTCAAAAATAAATTGGAAAGAAGTGAAAAATCCAAATCACTTTTTCGGACCCTTGACGGTGAAAATTTGACAAGATCACAAGACTTTTCTTGCCTAGAAAGATAAAGGAAAAATAAATACTACATTATATTAAAAGAAAAAGGAAATTCTATTACTCCACACGTTTTACAATACGAACCGTTTCATGCTTTCAGAACTTACACGCGTTTCTTGTGAAAAATCTTAACATCTAGCAAATATTACCTTTAAATAAGATCATTTTATTAATAAATCTTAGAAAAGATTAGAATTTTATCAATAAACCAAAAAATACAATTTAACTCAATCTATATGTTTCTCCCCAAAGTGGAAACCCGAAGTACCGTTAATAACCCAGGTAAGTGGGTATAAAAGGGTAACTTACAGCGTCTTAAGACTCAGTCTTCAAGTAATGTAAGAAATGGAGGAATCACCAATCTGTGAGTAAATCTATTTTTTATTTATAGTTACTTAGTAGTGTATTTTATGTCCTAAAATTGTGTATTATATAAATATTTCTTTCCTATCTGTAATTTTACGATTAAAGAATTAATGTTATCTATTTTAACTGATCTCATATTGGCGTTTGATACATATGATGTGATGTATGTTAAGAAGTACGGAATTATTCTTATGTTATTGTACTTAATAATGAGCAATTTTATTTAATTTTCATGATTACTTTGTATTATTCCAGTCACATTAGCTCTTAGATTGAAGCAAAATTTTTACAACAATTTTGCTTCACTCTTTAAAGGGAATTCTCCAAGTTTGTGTAACATGTTCACCCAGATTATCTGCGATACTACTTATGAGTATAAATATTAGTAAATCGCGGAGAATCTGAGTGTAATGAAGTTACACAATTTCATCATAGGTGAAGATATTTTGATAGCTGATATGTGTTCTTCTTACTGACCGCTACATGTATTCAATTCTACTGTCTATATATCTAGTAGATAGATACATGAGGTGAATAGTATAAGAGTACTTTTCCTACTGGGAAGATGCATGACTACAGGATGATGTTGACTAAGCAATATGTTATTTCGCACAGAGTTACTTATTTTGTAGATGCTCTTTGGAAGTTTGGAAAGTAAAAGTAACATAGAATTTCAGGTGAAGCAAATGCGAATACAGTGGGGTCTCGGTTATCCGTCTTGACCGGACACGTGACGGATAGTCGAATAGACGGATAATGGAACAAAACAGGAAAATTTCCAAATTCTTTTGTTTAACGTATATAAAACTTTGTATACATATTTTATACGTTTATACGCTTAAGCCTTAAAGGTCAGGTATCTTTCGTTATTCAATTCATTCTATTGTGTACATATTAAAATTAATGAATACAATGTCTGCGACATCTAATGGTCTTGTTTGTGGTTGATCTTTCTAGGAAAAAACCCGACAAACTGTTGAATGATGGACACGAGTATGTACCTAAAAGACAGAGGAAAAAATCTCAAAAGAAAATATTAACACTCAGCGTTGAACGGTTTTCTTTTTTAATTTTTAAATACTGAGGACAGTGACGGTTAATTGGAATAGACGGATAAAAGGGTGACGGATAACCGAGACTCCACTGTATATCAAAGCCACTGTAATATTATTCAGATATTTTATGATACTTTAAGCAGTACCTGTTGGTTGAGCAACAGCCGAAATGAAACATACTCAAGAACAGCTATTTGGAGAACTACAGAAGATATTGACAAAATGATATATGTATTGTACTACAATCACCTAAGACATTATGTGATTACAGTCCCATTTCAGAAATTCGGTTCATATGGACGGCGTATTATGATAAAAATGGTTAACATCTCAAAAAGAATAAAATTACAGCAGATGATTTTAATGGTCTATGGTACTATTTAAAGCATAATCACAATACTTGTGATAATGGCCCGAGGTGTTGTGGTTGTGATTTAAATAGTTAATGCATCAAAACACATGTGATTTACTTTCAAAATATTAAAACATGTAAACGGAATGAAGAAACATACTAATACGGTTTCATTTTTGCGCTAATATATTAAAAAAAATTTTAAACAAATTAGATTTGTCCGTTGTAGATCAACCAAATAATTGTAATTAATCATGCTATGCAATACTTGTCTAATTTGACAAGTATTTGATCTGTATAAACAATACTTTCATGCACTTACCTTTTCACATTTTTCTTCTTTACTGAAGTTATACATCCAGTGAAGTATAATCCAACATAAAGCACAAAACATTCGCAAGATTTTCTTTTAAAACACTTGCCCTAACATTTGTAATTTTCTTCTACTGGCTTCATTTAAATTTTTTGTAATCTAGTAACAGGCTCACGTTTAATTAAAGTTTTTTTTCTGACAAGTCTCTTTTACAATATACTCCACGCCACCTTTAACGGAGAACTAAAAAACATTTTTTACTTTTCAAAAGTATTATTATTAACTGTCCAGTTGCAATCAATTGCAATTACTTTTCGTTTTTGAGTTATAGCTGCCCTAAATAATACCTATTTCGTTTAATGACTACTTTTTGCTTAATAATGGTTTCCGGATGATTTATTTATAATAAAATTGAATTTATTAAAATCAATAAGGGAATTCAATAAAAACAATAAGAGAATAAAGTACTCGGCCAAGATGAAATAATAATTAAATTTAAAAAACTTCTGCGATACCACCAAGTTTACTTTAAGAACCATTATTCACATCTCACCTGATCATAATGTTCAGAAATCAAAATGTTTAGCTCAGTTGTCCGTCTCAGCTCTCTTTATACTTGTACAATTTAAATGAAAAATTCCTTAATAGAAACCAATATAATTATTTTAAAAAAGTTTATTTTTTTCTTAATTTTAAACATAAAATATTAAATTTAACAGTAACAAAATTTTTGGAAAAAATTAATTTTTAATTTTCAAAATTAGAGATCACAAATTATTTTAAAATCCTGTCATAAATAAATATATACCTGTTTTAAATTGCGCTGAATGATTTTGAATAGTTCAATAAACAATATATGTATAACATTTTGCTTAATGATTTTCTCCAATAAAATTTAATATCTTAACAGTTTACTAGTAAGTGGGTAACACTAACATAACCTATTATAATTTTACAATTCTAAAAATTATGATTTTTTAAGGCTAGTGGTTTCGTTAATTGTTCTTGAGTTGTCTACGATAAACTTATAACTATACTAATTTTGCAAGTTGTAAAATAATTATAAAAGCAATATATTTGCTGGTATCTCTGTGCATTTGTTTTCTTTCTTTAATATTACTACCTCTATAATAGTTTTGAAAAGTTACAAGTAATTTTTTATAAAATATTTTGATTAAATTCTATTTCGAGTAAATAACAATAGCAATTATAAAATCATACCTGATCAAATTGACAGGTGAGTTAAATGAGTAAACATATGTGGGCAAGATTATTATTTTTATCACAAGTCACTTAAGTCTAAAAAGAAAAGACCTGAATGTTATAAGGTTCACTGAGGGAACTTTATAAAAATAAAAATGCGACTACAAAGTTAAATGCTAGCTCTTATTAGCGTCTACTATCTTAAGATAAAATCTTAAAGACAAAAAATAAAAGCTTTATATTTTAAATTATACATTTGTTCATCTTTTTTAATATCTCATTCGAAGGCTCAGGTAATCCAAAAACGGCGACTATTTATTACATATTATTACATAAAGCTTTCTATACAACTACTGATTTTACGGTTTATTACAAATACATCATCTAATTAATATTATATTCGAATGCAAAATGCAAATTTAAAAGTTACTAAGCTATTTATAGTTACAACGTAGCTTCAGAACAACAAAAGGAAGATCTATTTTTTGAGGATCACCATATGATCTGGCCTAATCAAGATAAAGATTGTTCCTTGTCTACTGAATGTATTTTCAAGTTCTTGAAATCAAACTCCTACTGTTTGCCTGAACCATCGTTTACAACTACGTCGATCTGGAAACTTAAATAAGAAATATATTTTCGAAAAAATATAGATTAAACTGGGCTTATCATCTATGGGGAGTTTAGTGTCACCTGGAGCAGTGGTAAAACTGTTAGGTTTTCGGATTAATAAGAATAACCAAAAAAGTTTTATGAAGACATGAAGCTGTATGCACTAGCATGAGGCTGAGGGAGTCTGCGAGTTCCTTTCACGCCGCCAACGCTTCAAATGCTTGGGAGCAGTAATGTGATAGCCCAGAATGGACCAAACACTGACTGTTCGCAGTAACAAAAACGTTTACAGCTTCAGGGTATTGTCCAGGTAGGCAAAACTCATTTTACAAACTGGTCACACATGCTAGCGAAATTTGGAAAATTTTCAGGATTGTAAATTTTAAACTTTTGTTTTCTTTCTCTTTCTCGTATCAAAAAGAGTTTTATAAGAAAACACTGTTATTGCTATAATAAATTTATAAAACTAAAAACATTTGATATAAAAAATCATTAAAGACTTTTTTTACACCATTTTTTAATTAAAAATCATTATTCTCAGTTTTTGTTCCTTTATATTGGTTCATTATTATATAAAAATATTTTAAAAAAATAAAATAATAATAACATTTATATAAAAGAAAACCTTTATTTTTTCAGTCAGTGAAATCGTTTAAATTCTTTGGAATTTATTTACCAAGTAGCTAGTAGATTTGCATCGTAATATTTTTTTTCAAAAATTACGTGATCTCATTGATTTTTTCTGTATATGTTAGTTTCCTTTACTGTTGTAATAAAACTATTTACATAGTTTTAAAGATAAATCAATAAATTGAAAATAAATAAAAAAAAACAAATTATCCATGCCAAAGAGGATATTTAAGGCCACATATATTCTACAAAGAGAGGCAAGAAAAATATTTATATCACAAATTTATAAAAATATTAAAAATAACAAAATATATATTTAAAAAGGAAAACTTATAATAGGGCAAGATAAAATATGAAATAATGGTGGCGATAAAAGGGATAAAAAAAAGGCTGTTTAATTCATCGTGTGTTGTCTACATAAAAGTATCCCCATAGAAACACAACCTATGTGAGAGGAGGTATTGTAATCGATGTAGATAATCGGAAATATCCGATTTGGACGTTTCCTGAAGATGAAAAAGAAATTATTCTTCAAGTATTCGCCGAAAATGAAAAACAAAAGTAATAGATGGTAAGACAGAAATATACAAATACGGCACCACTTTAGAGAACGGCCTAACCAATCTTCTACGTATCTCAGAAGTGGCCTTAATTCTTGTGACAATTATCACAAGCTTAATCAAAATAATTGGAATATAGGATGAAAAAAAAAGTAACTGCCAGTTTTCAGTCATGATATCATTGAAACTATGAATCAGTCACCAAAAATAATGAACAGTAATAATTGGAATAGTTTTTATAGAAAATCGATAAAAACAAAAATTGATTTAGTAAAGTGGCTGATCGATTTTTATGTAGCATCCTCCGGGAAATATAAAACAAAATATCAAATTTGAACTTAATGCGATTTTCGTTTCTGAGTTGTGATTGATAAATACTCACAGAAACATTAACCAGGTTTTCCAATGAATTTTTCTGAATTGAAAATCTGCACGATTACTATAAGGTTTCTTACTCATTAGAGTAAACGATGGTAAAAATGAATTAGTGCCTCAACCTCCAGCGAAATGGGTACATTGAACTGGCGAAAAAGATCGCATAAAGTTGAATCACACTCAAACGGCAATTCCTTCCCTACTTCTTTCCTGATGACAAGATTTTCAAAGAAATTGTGACCTTTACTGTTCCTTTATCTACATAAAACTGTTTCCTATTTTGGTCAATGATCTTGATTCCAGCAAGAAAACGCTCGACTAAAGAGATAAATGTAGAAGAACTTTTAAATCCATTCTAATTACGCAGGACCTAGTTTCATCCCATTCCTATTCTGATTCTTCCCGTGGAATACTGTCTTTCACTTAATGGTAACTGATAATATCCAAATGGATTATGTTTTGGATAAAACGGAACATTCATAAATATAATAAAAATGGAATTTTCATTGAAAAACAGCCTTTTTTTTTTTTGTACACCCCATTATACAAATAAAATAAAAGGAATCTTTGATTATTTAAATATTTGTATAAACTTTTTTTCTGCAACCGAGTCATGAAATAAAAAAATAATGCGTTTATATATATAAGTAAATATATAAATATATAGTAAAAATAAAGAGTTATAAATATTTATCGACATCTGAGTTTCTGGTAGAAACAAAAAAAGAAATTGAATGACAATGCTCTCCACTACCCTTCATTGTTTCTAAAAAAAAATCTTGAAGCAGCTTACAATTTAATGAAGATTTGACGAAACTAAGGCCAAACAAATAAAGGAAGGCCTAACCGATTTAGTTTGCTCTCTTGGAAGTATGAAAATAAAGAATCGAACTCTGGCAAAGGTAGGCTAGCAATTCTCTTGAATTCCTGGAACATTGTGGGCCATGAAAAAGCTGATGAACTAGCAAGGGAAAGCATTCCATGGACTTGAAGTTTCTCTGGCGAATTCGGAAATCATATAGTGTTAGGGTTGGCAGGTAGTGGATGCTATGAAATTTGGAAAGTTGCTGGACGAAGAAAAGAGGCTGACAACAGGACAAGGTTTTTATAGAGGGAATTCAGCTGGATGCAACAAAGGTATTTTCGTTGAATCTGGGAAAGAAGCATTTTTAAGAGTTTTAAAATGTTGATGAGGGGGGCATGCCTTCAATGGCTGAGCATTCAACCATTGGAAAAGAAAACAATGATATTTATACATAATGTGAGAATGTAGGGTCCAAGAGAAACTGCGTCATTATTTGGCACAGTGTCATCGCTCCCCGAAGGCCAGGTATTGGATATTAGGTACTGACCAGATTTTAAGGGGAGATTTCGAACAAGTACAATGGGTCATTGATTATCATAGATATTGCATGGAATCTTGCTGACGCCTTTATGACCCTAGAAATAATAATACAAATAACCTCTTTGAAGGAGGGAATTTTTTGCTACCTTTGAAGTGAAATTTCAGTCTTAAATGTAAGAACAAAACAAAAAAAAAAAAAAAGTTAAATAAAAAATTTGAAAGGTAGAAATCAGAGGTTTAAAAAGATTGGAAAGACTTTTTCCTGGTCTTTTAGCAGAAACTCTCCAAATGTGGCACATTTTAGCTCGAAGATTCACCGTCAGAGAAATTGATTTTAGGATCTTATGAGAAACCACATCTTCATTTAAACTAAACCAACCGTGGAATAGAAGTAAATATCCATTTTCTATTTCTTAAAATTCATATAATTTAAAAACTTAAATTGTATACGGTTGCAGAAAAAAAGAATTAACCAGTGAGTAAAATATTTGTACACTGGAACAAGATAAACTTCTTTTAGTCACACTATCAAATAAATAACTAACAGTTATGAGTACTTTTATGTTTGTTAAAAAAATAATAAAATAAAAAGATCTGGCAAGAAGTAATTAAAAATTAAATGAGATTCGTTTTACCATATTTTTCATTTAAAAAAATATGTATACATAATTTTAAAATTGACAAAAATTATTTTAAAAAAAATGGAAGTGCTTTGGTAATAATAAAAAAAATTAGAAATCTTACAACTAAAATCATTTCAATATTTACGTTACTTCTGTAAAACTTTGGCACTTACAAAGTTTACTTAAATGCGATTTAATCACATCCTAAAATAAAATTAAGAGAACATAATTTTAAATGTTTTTTTTTTTTCATGTTCTGGCGTTCAGATCAAATCACCGTAAGTACCCAAAAAAATATCTCTATTAAAACATCTTATGAAAGCAAACATCCGGCTGGCAGATTATGATTACGAGATTGCAGGGACATTGCTGTCTGCTAACTACTGTCCTTGGATATTGTACTATCTGATGATGAGGAATTAGGTATTGGCCTAATAACCTTACCATTTGGATCGTATACCAATTGTGAGAAGTCTCTGACTACGTCGTTGAAAGTATCATCTCCGGTACCAGCTTCGGATTCTTTCATTTCTTCATTCAGTCGGCCCAATCTTAACCTTTAAGAAAAAGAAGAAAGAAAAAATTAACACCATAAAATAAAGAATAATAGTTATTATTTTACTTTAAAGCTCGCATGCATCGGAGGTCATTAGCGTTCGCAGCATTTTTCAAAACACAACTGGAATCCAAACAGTACTCAGTAATTTAGTAACAATGCTTGATTGCAACTATTCCTTGGAAAGACTAGTTTTAAACAGAAGTTGGAAGACTATCTAACTGCCTAAAATCTTCCCACCCATTTGTTTGTTTGTTTGGATTTTTTGTGAGTTTCCACAGTATTTTGGAAGAGCATTGCTTTTGGAAGAGTGTGTTATCACGGTGAATATTTACTCCTAATTGCTTAACCGTTCTTACAAAAACCTAGGTAAATTGTTTTACCACCTTGGCATAACTGAAGAATCAGATGCCTCACCTAATTTGGGAGCAACGAAGATCTGTTCTGATCAACAAACAAATGACCCAAAAAGATTACTTCACGCCAAATCAATGGAACATTCATTTATGAATATATTCAACTCCAGCAATTTGAGAAAAAAAAAACAGAGAAAACAAAAAATTTATTGGAGATGATACTGATTTTCAAAGTTCCTGTTTTTACTTTAATCAGCATTGTCTTCGTAAATAGTTGTCCAACCTTTACGCTTCTAAAGGTACACATAATTTCAGAGACAAAGTTAATGTTTCGTATCACATTCGAAAAATGTATCAATTAAGTTATAAAAACTTTCAAAGAAGTGTGTTTGTGAGAGAGAGAGAGAAAGAGTGAATGACGTTTATGATGCAAACCCCAGAAATAAAATTCAAACCAAATATTTACATAATGGGTAAACTGTTTTATAACTTACAAGGTAACAATATCAGCGTTGGCAATTCTCACAGCAATATCTAATGGTTCTACACCTTCTTTATCTTTTAAATGTTGATCAGCTCGATGTTTTAATAGCAGACACACTTGAGCAGTATGACCTAAAAAAAAAGTAGAGAAATAAAAGTTAAATATATTAATCGATTATAAATCAATTCTGTCAGAAACTGCGCCCCAAAATATGTTGTGAACATAGTATGACTTTCTTTTACTAAAAGTCTTGAGGTTCGAACTTATACATAATTTTAAACTTATTTAAGTATAAATAACATTATTTGTTACAATACTACACTTTTAAATCGCTAAAAAGAAAATTATTCAAATAAATGTCACTAAACTACACGTGTGTAATATTAAATGAAGTTTGGAGAAAATAGAGAAATTCAATTTCGAAAAAAAACACAATATAGAACAATAATATAGGGTTAATGTGCAAATAAGATCGAAAGTACAATAAATAAACAAACTATATCAGTAGCTTTAGATGTAGAAGTTTCAATCGATTGTAGAATTTTATCAACACTATTATCCCAACTTTATAATGTAAGAATACCTAAATTATACTGCAATAGTACTTTAGAGGGAAGCCTACCAAATTTCCTTAATCAAAGAAGTGCCCTTAATCGAAATGTTCCAAATAAAGTTTTTAGATCAATAAGAATACAAATACAAGCTTAAAGAAAATCGATAAAGAGCTTTATTTTGTAAAAAACCTCGAAAAAGGTGAATAATCGATTCTTTAAAGTTGTTATCCAGTTTGAGAGGTTTTATTCGCTTAGTTCCAGTCAGATTCACTAGTGAGAGTTAATCAAAGTATAAAGTTTCATCGTTCGCACTTTTTTTGTTATTAAGATGGTTTTTGTACAGACACTCAGTCCCATTTTCTTAAAACCTCTTTTTCGAACTTAAGGACGTCAAAAAAAAAGCTAGTGATAAATTCAATTTATAAAATTTGCAGTGATCGCAACCCTTTCTTTACATAATAAAAAGTAAGTTCCTACCTAATTCTGTAGCATGATGAAGTGGAGTCTTCCCATTAGAGTCTTGCGCATTAATAGGTACTCCATTGAGTAGTAAATATTCACAGGCCATGATTGAACCCTATTTTTCAAAAATTTTTTGTTTTATACACATCATTTATACAACCAATGTAATCAATTATCAGTTTTTACTTACGCTCATAATTGCTTGATGCAGATGTCCAGTATTGTGGTTTTCTGGATTTACCCACAATTTATCAGCGCCTAATGCAAGTGCTTGACACATGACAGGGATATTGTGGGCCGCTGAAGCTTTATAAAGAAGTAATGTAGGGGATAATTTACTAATATCTTCTTCACTAACTGGAAAAATTAAATAAACTTTAACGTAAAAGATTATTAAGTACTTAAAATGTTTGTGTGAACGCAGAACTTTTATTAATAAAAAAAGTATTCGAAAAACTTTTATCGAGATAACCTTTTCTTGACAACTTCATTAATAAATTTGTTTATTTTATGGGGATTGTGAAGTTTTAGAATCTAAGGTGAGAAGTCCTTTATCTCTGAACATGGCAGATTCAATGAAGTTGAACTGTTATGGGTTAAATTGTTTAATTCATTTGTCATAATCTAAGTTAAATTCCTGCTAGCCAGAAGCTCAATTAGAAATAAATAAAAGATATTCAATTGTGATCAAATGAATGACGAATAATGGACAAACATAATTTTCAACAGCTGAAAACAGCCCCTCTTCTTACCTGTACTAACATTATCTTCTCCTTCGGTTGAATCATCTGATTCCAGATCTATAACTCCCGGCAGAGGTTCTTTCGTATCCAGTTCTTCACCAACAATTGCCACTTCATTCTCCACACCATCATCCTTAACTTCATTAGACAAAAGCGTTGGAACTTTATCTCGGCTAACAGCTCGCCTTCGTAACTTTCTTACTGACCATTTCCGTTTACATCTTAGAGGCGATAGATTAATATCACCTACAAACGCACGTTCTACCCATTTCTTTTTTATATAACTTTCCCTAATCAATCTAAAGAAGAAAACAAATAAAAATATTATTGAAGTTTTGAAAAACTATTGAAAATAGCAAAATCTAAAAAAAAATAATAAGAATAATTTACCCATTACAAGTAGGTGTAGCTCTTTCAGTATTAGAATCTAGATTCGCTTCATAAACACTATTAATAATATTGTTTCCAAGTTCGGCCATAACTTTTAAAATTTCTGGTTCCCAAGCATCAAGTGTTAACGATCTAACTTTACTGTAGTGAACGCCTAAACTGCGATGTACCCCTGAGCAATCTGTAAAGAAAAATATTATTCAACCATTTTGAAAATTCTGCAGAACCAAAGAAGGGAACAAATTTAGCATAATAACGTTAGGTTTCTATAGTTCACCTAATAAATAATTTTTAAATTTCTTCTTTACTAAATTTGTAAATTTACAAATCTTACATGTAAATTGACTATTTTAAGAAATGAACTAACTTAAAAAGACGGTATCTCTGGGGGACGTCCAGAGATAGCTAACTTCACAAAATTTATTAATTTTACAAAAATGTGATAAACATTATATTATTGTTTACCTATGCAAAGAGTGATACCAAGGTTTATACTAGCCCATCTTGGTTCTGGACTTCTACAATCACAACAAATGTCATTACCAGGTATTCTAGCCAATTGGTCCCAAATCCTGAAGGAGAATGCAAAACAAAATATATATATAAATTCACCACTAGAATTTCACTATCTAAAAACTAAGTGATCTTCAAAAATAATCAAATTACTTCGTCCGACGATTATTATTACAAGTGTCATCAGATTTTAGGCCAAGTTCTTGATCTTGTTGATGTAAGACAAGTTGTAGTGCAGCGCCGATACCTCGTTGTAAAGCAGTAATCCATTTAGTAAACATTTCTTCTGAATCAGCTTGTAACATATGGCTCCTGAATTGATGCATTTTTTTTTTTGTTTATGCGAATTTAAATTCAAACATTAAGAAAATATTTGCTAACATTTATAAAGATTCAACAATAATAACTTTTCCATACATACCTAGTAGGTGAAAGAACTTCAAAGCAAAACCTTCTTTCAGAATCTACTGCTGGCTTCACGGAACAAAGTTTTAAGTCATCTTCCATTATTGTATATTGATCTTCACCTAAATAAGAAAAATATCATTACAGCATGAACTTCAGAGTTAGGAAGGAAAATGTATTAAAAAAATAGAAATAAATGAAGTCACATTTATGAAAGGAAAGAAATAGCAATTGCTTTGATACAAAATAAAATCAATTTAATCAAAACAACCTAAATCTGACTATTACGATTGTAAAAATGTAAGCAAAAACAAAGGATTGAACAAAGCAAATTTATAAAAAATATGTTGACAAAGGAGAGAGGATAACTCCGATTGGTGTTTATGAACAGAATGCATCAAAATATTGCAAGAACTTCTTTGTCTCAGTTCTTGACGTTTCTGAAGAGTAATTCAAGTCGGAAGGCAGTTTGGCTCTTCTTTCCTAGATTATATCTAGTACTCCAATTTTAGAATAGATTTGATGAAATTATCTTACGAGTAAATACAAAGGAAAACGTTACTTACAAGAATTTTAAATGTGGCCGATAATTCGATATTTTTTTAAGTATCCATTTCGAACAGTAATACAATCAAAATACATACCCTAAATTGTAGCCCTATAAATTGAGGGAGTTTAACTTCACTTGATTTAATTTAAAAAAAAACAAAAACTGAAGTCATAATCAACTGAGCACTTAGATTCTGTTTATTTTATTATTATTTTTCAGAAAACATAAAATCTCGCACTCCCACGAATAGACGACCTAACACAGGTTCTTGTCAAAATTAAAAATAATAAATTAACACATTATTTACAATTTTCTTACCAGTTCTTTTTCTATAAACTAACTGATTGTTCTTCAGACAAAACCATCGTCGATGCCAAGTCTTAAATGCATTTGTTGTCCTTTTGAATAGATATCCTTGCATTGGTAGTGATGGATCATCTTCTTCAAAATTTGATGCTAATGTATGCCTATTGCCCAAGGTTTTCTCTAATTTGGCCGATTCTGTGCGCATCTGTACTATCTGTAAGAAATAATAGGAAGTTAATAAAAAAAGTGGAAGTTACAATATTTCTTAAAATGATGAAGCTTAAACTTACTCTACGCATAAGTGATCGTAATAATCTTAAAATTCTAGCCATTCTTAATTTATATTGTAAAACATCAAAATATTATTTAACAAAATAACATAACAAAAACCAAGTAAGAGTATAAACTGACTAAATAAAAAAAAAACTTTATCTAACTATGTATGTCAATTTTCAACTACTGATAAAAAAAAAAGTGAAAAAAAATAAGTACACCTATCCCCTCCACTAGAACACCTGAGCAAATGTCATTTAAGTATTAGCAAGGACAAAACTTTAGACAAACCATGTTTTACAATTATCGTAAAACGTTTATTTTTGTTTTGATGACTAAACTGTTAACACTTTTTTTTAAAAAAAAAAAAGAATAAGTAGGAAATAATTCGTGCAGATGAAAATTTATAATTTTTAACTCGAAGCTATGTGAGTATTATTTTAAAGCTTTAATGACTTTTAAAGATTCATATTATTATTGTATGTCACTATTGCCCTGTTGTTTAATCTTTGGAACATTAAACAACTTAAATGATTGAATAAATATAAAAACAATCAGTTCAATTAGTAACGTATAACTGTACTTTAATGACCTTCATGCTAAAGACGACCAAATGGAAAAATAAAAAATAAAATAAATAATTATTATAATAAAGTTATTTAACATTAAACGGCACTGACCGACAATCGAACTTTGATTTGTTTTTTAAAAATAAAAAGTCGCACCAAATACATTAAATTTTTAATTTACTACGAAAATCTCCAAAAGAAAACCAAACTAATTGCATGTTTTGATTTTTTGTTTATCATCCCTACTTCCTCTTATTCCTTCTAAATGAAAAGTATTAACGTTCAGCTTTTAGATTTAGGAGCTTTGGCAGGAATAAAAATCTTTTAAAACGGAAAAATTTTGAAAGTCTGATGAGATAAAAGAATCAGATTTTTTTTTGTTTTTTTACCTCAAATTATAAATAACAATAAGTTTTGCTGAAACTATTTTACACAAATACTTTGCATAAAACCTATACGATTTATTCAGTGAATTGGTATTTAGGCTAAATCGATTTTGTTAGGTTAAATCGATTTCGTTAGGTTAAATCGATTTTGTTCTAGGTTAAGAATTTTTTCACCTACATGTTTCTATTTTATTAATCTTAATAATTTTCCTCAATTAGAGGAGGTAATTAGGCTTGAATGACATTTTAAACGGTAGCTTAACTCTTCACACTACATGAATCAATCTGTAAGTACCAATTCTAAGCTTTCAAGAGGCCTTAAATCAGATTTTTCAAATCAAAACTTTGTTTGACTTCAAAATCTTATCTTACTTGTAAGGAAGAAGTAAAAAAAGTTTGTTTTTTACAAACTGGTCTCTGAATGGCTACCAGTATAACTTAATTACGGAATATCGCAGCTAGCTGAAATTTGATATTTTTGTTTATGTACCCTTGAACTTCACTATTTTGACAGAATTTGATCAAAACCGATCAGCGGGGAGTGCCCCTTTTGTTTATTATTATTATTTTTTCTCGTTACGATTTTTTTTCTTTGTCTTGGTATACCTTTTAGCAAGCCTGCAAACAAATAACTTCTAATTGTAACACTTTTTTCTATAAAACTTCTGTTTTGGACATGTCTAGGTAAAGTGGACCCGCTTTCATCTAAAATGCAGTTGTACGGATCTATCATTTACTTAATATTAATGAGATACTGAAATTACGGTTTTAAAGAAACTGTCTTGACCAGATATGCGATTTTTTGGTGTTCAGGTTATAAAATTTTTGGTGTAAGTTTTCATAAAAATGTTTTCTACAAATATGATTTTAGGGACATTATAAATGGCTTATAAATGGAACAACCAATGACTTTTTGTTTTTCTTCTTCTGTGTTGTAGTGAATGTCTTTGGGCTTAATCAAATTAAAACTTGAGAACAGAATTTAAATGATGAATTTTAAATTTATGCTACGTAAGTAAGAAAAAAAAATAATGGAACAGTCAAGAGTTGATCAGAATTCCCTGATCACCCACTATACAGAAAGAAAAAATTATACTATCTCGGTTATTTAAGCGCCTTTCTAAGGAAGACGTGATCAAGATCAAATGCGGTAGAGAATATGCAGCTTGAGTCCTAGATTGTAATTTAGTGCATTGTAAATGTAGAAATAGTGTACAATTTGGTCTGCAGAGCCCAACCTTCAGTGACAAAACAATGTACTAAGTACCTTTATAAAGAAAATAAATCCGTACAACATTATTTGACAAAAAATGATTAATATTTGAATTCTTCATTAATTCTATTACGTTTATTTATTCTTAAATATGCTCTTTTTAATTGTTTCACATTTCTCCAATGAAGTGTAACATAGACCTCAAGAAATACCCTTTAAAGAAGGGAATTCAATAATTACAATATATTCTACGATTTCACAAACTTCATAATGTTAAAAATATTTTTTGCAGAAATCAGTCAGTTTGCGTATCAATTTGTGTATTACTTCGTAAAAATAAAAAATTGAAATATCTGTTAAAAATAAAGACATAAATTTTGTACATTAGAGATCTATTTATAGATTTCTAGTGGAAAAGAAAAAGAAGACGAACTTAAAGATGATATTGTAAAGGGGATCTGCTTCAAAAAAAACAATGGTGTTCATTCATCACTAGGAATAATTTATGTGCATAGATATACGTTGACATTTATGAATTAAGTGTAAAATCTACACTATAATCTTTACTTTTTTATTCTTTTAATTAATTTTTATTTTATTTTATGAATTGATGACTAAGAAAGACAAAAAAATCTCCTGAAGATCTTCAATAATACTTTTTTTGCTATTAACCCAACAATACACACGTAATAATAACTATCAGTTTACAATATTAGTGACGTAATGAACAACAATAATAACCACTTACCTCTTCGTCTAAAGTTCTTAAAAATAATTGTAATCCTTCACATAGATCTGATCCTTGATGAAAGTATGTACAACAAGCTTGCATATATGATAGTAACTGGAAATGTCAAATAAAATATTTACTATGTAGAAAAATAAATATATATATATATATACAGACATATACATAGTATTGTTTTTAAGCAGTGGTGCATAAAATTTGCAATGAAGCAGAAAAACAAGGCGAGCATGGAATTCTGAATGCAAATCTCTCAAGAGACTGGCGCCTTATTACCACCTTCAATAACATCTCCAAAAGATTGGTTTTTGACAAAAACTCTTAATGAACACACTAAAATCTTGAAAATTATTTAAAAAAAAATGTATTTCTCTACTTACTGTGCCTAAGATTTCATGCTTTTTCCTAGCCTGCAGCATACTTAAGCAGTATACATGGTCTAACACTGTATGCCTGTTTTGAAGAATTGAAACATTAAAAATAAAATAAGAAAATATGAAAAAAAATAAAAGAACCCCAGACTTTTTGATTATTTCCATTGTTAAATATATATATCTAGTGAAAAAACTGATTACTAATAGATTTAGTTATAGTTGACAAATATCGTGCAAAACATTACAAACGTTTATCGCTACAGAGAAAAGATCAATTGGTTGCTAAGTCGGAGATGCCAAGTTAAAATCCAAAAGCATAGCCCTTAATGTTTTTTGACGTGAATACGTCTTTAAATTTGAATCATATGGTGGCAATCCAAAAAACCTAATGATAACAAAATCGGGGGATACAGTTTGGCATTATAGTTTCGAATCTATCGTCGACATCCAAAATTAAATTAGACCGCTGGATAGCTAAAGGATCAAAAAAATCATTACGATAAGCGAGGACTGTGACGCATCGCGCGCGCGGTGGAGGGGGAAGCGCCGCCATTTTGAGATCATTTTGCTGCGAATCGAGATTTACAATTAGTATAACTTTTGACTCGGAGAAGCTTGTTCGTTTAAGTTTTAATCATCAGCTGTCGTCACAATTTATCGATTGTATTCAAAACATTAGCGTAAAATAGTGAAAGTGAATATAATAAGGTGTTAGAATAAAAAAATATTATCAAAAATATATAATGTCGGCCTATACGCGTCGAAAAGCCAAAACCAAATACAGAGATCGTATACCTGTTGGAAAGGGCTTCTCAAGAACAATCGAATGGTAATAATAAAACACCATATGACCGAGTCAAGCTGTGCCTAGGAACGTAAAAGAATGAATGCGGCCGAGCCGATCAACGACGACGGTGTCAGTACATCTGTGCAGCTGGAGCGGTTGAAATTATGCAAGTGGATGATGAAATCGCTTCTACATCGACAACGGACTGTATAGGCATAGATTGTGTTCGATCGTCGATTATGAAGACACATTGTTTCATCCTAAATACATAAATAAAAATATTTTATATAAAAAATATAACCCTTTAAGTAAACGTATTCACGTACAACATACGGCCGTGTCCATGACACAGCCACACTTTAATTTTTTTTTTACCCCTTTCTTGGAGCCTTTACAGTTTTCTATTAGGTGATAAACAATGATCGCTAAAGGCAGATAGAGAGCATTGAGAAGGCTTTGTACGCCAATGACTTTCAAGATGATGACGCGCATCTTAAATTAAAAAAAGTAAATAAATATATATACATTTTTCTACCATTCATGTTTTTAATATCTTCTTATAACACCTGATAGGGGTAGAATTTAAGAATTCCGAGTCTTTAGCAGAAATCTATGTTTTCTGAAGACACCTAGAAAATCCATAAAAAGTGGTTTTTCACTAATTGATTAGTTATGGTGTCTTTGATTGTGCCAGCAATACTCAAATAAGGGAAATATGAGGATAGTTCATACGTATTTAATAAGGTTTCGTTTGAGTCGGCTTGCCAATAATATTTTTAGTCTAAATTTATCTGCGGTGATCAGTGACGCAACTAGAATTTACCCACGCACTTATCAATGGTAAAAAAATCGCCTCTTTCCATACTCAACACTCCTCAAAATGAGAACTTAAAATTAAAATAAAATTTTATACTTCTAAATGGTAATTAAAATAAGGTATTAATCATTTCTGAAAAATAGGCGAGCTTCAATTTAATTGCTTCATTGATGAAAATTATATTGAATTTATCTTTAAAAGCACATTAAATGAATTACTTGTAAAGAGCTGAACAGCTGGTTAATTATGAGTTTAAAAAAAAAAAGAAGGAAATAATCAAGATGGCAATTGACAGAAATAGAAGTTACGTGATGTACGAATCGATTTATTGATCCAACTTTCAAATAAACCGGAACATAACAGTTAAAACAAAACTAAGGAGAAGACAAGCACTCGCTGGTAATCTTTATCGAACTGTAGAAGTTATTGTACTAAATTCAGAACTCTCTTAGCATATAAAGCAATTTAAATCTGCAGGCGTAACATTCTCACAAGGGCGTTCGGTTTTGTCTCTCCTACTCTTTTTTCTTTCTTGTTTTATTATTATTGAAATCTATATCGTGCATATTCTTCTCTCTTTTCTTCATCTTCATCTTTCTTGTATTGTTATTTATTTGAATTGTAGACAGTCATGCATAGCGTGACAAATTCTACTTTAAAAAAAAAAAAGGGAACTCTATCTATTTTAGTCGCTTATGTAATTAATTATTGTGATTTCTTCTATCTTTTGCAGAACCAAAAACTCTCTACATGACAAGCTCTACCGCTGCTCCCCTTCCATATATCTATCCCACACCCCCCCAAAAAAGCAAACAATAACCAATTTCTAAGGAAAGTATTAGCTCAATAGTTGGCATACTGGATGATTTCAACACAAGAGATCCCGGGGTCCGAATGCAGCAGTTGGTTTCTTCCTAGGAGCTACTTACAGATCCACTGTTCAGTGATGGTTCAGTATTCTCTGAAATTGTACGTAGGCCGGCAATGCACTGAAAAAAAAACTCCGAGGGCCAATGTCCTTAGACGTTAAAGTGCCTTAAAGATAAAAAAAAAAATTATAAAATAACAAAAATTCACGGGTGTCTGATCTTAAAATCAGTAATACTTAAATTCCGGAGACCCGCAATGCTAAGATATATTGTTGGTTTAGTGGGTTCCATTCCCCTTGTCTAGGTCTTGGATTTTATTTAATGGTTAATATGAGAAATTTATAGTAAAGTATGTTAGGCGGTTATAGGCTAGACCCGCAAAGCTAAGAAGTATTATTGGTTTAGTGGGTTCAATTCCCGGTGTCTAGGTCTTGGATTTTATTTAATGGTTAATATGAGAAATTTACAGTAAAGTATGTTAGGCGGTTATAGGCTAGACCCGCAATGCTAAGATGTATTGTTGGTTTAGTGGGTTCGATTCCCCCAGTCTAGGCCTTGGATTTTATTTAATGGTTAATATGAGAAATTTATAGTAAAGTATGTTAGGCGGTTATAGGCTAGACCCGCAAAGCTAAGAAGTATTATTGGTTTAGTGGGTTCAATTCCCGGTGTCTAGGTCTTGGATTTTATTTAATGGTTAATATGAGAAATTTACAGTAAAGTATGTTAGGCGGTTATAGGCTAGACCCGCAATGCTAAGATGTATTGTTGGTTTAGTGGGTTCGATTCCCCCAGTCTAGGCCTTGGATTTTATTTAATGGTTAATATGAGAAATTTATAGTAAAGTATGTTAGGCGGTTATAGGCTAGACCCGCAAAGCTAAGAAGTATTATTGGTTTAGTGGGTTCAATTCCCGGTGTCTAGGTCTTGGATTTTATTTAATGGTTAATATGAGAAATTTACAGTAAAGTATGTTAGGCGGTTATAGGCTAGACCCGCAATGCTAAGATGTATTGTTGGTTTAGTGGGTTCGATTCCCCCAGTCTAGGCCTTGGATTTTATTTAATGGTTAATATGAGAAATTTATAGTAAAGTATGTTAGGCGGTTATAGGCTAGACCCGCAAAGCTAAGAAGTATTATTGGTTTAGTGGGTTCGATTCCCCTGGTTTAGGTCTTGGATTTTATTTAATGGTTAATATAAGAAATTTACAGTAAAAGTATGTTTGCCAGTCGCCTCCGTCCACGACACCTAATTGGTGTAGTTGGACGTTAAGCCCCGCCTGAAAAAATAGGCGATTACTTTACCTTTACTACTTAAATTGCCATCTTGAAAGTGATATACTAGGATGATCCCCGCCATGTAAAAATACGTCTTTAACCAGCGATCTATCAAACTGGGGTTTTGGGTTTCACAAAGTTTTGAATTGTTTTTAAGTAAAACGCTAAATATTTAAATGTTACAAAATATTTTAGAATCTAAATGCTTATTTTCCTTTCATATTCAATAATTGAATAGATAAAAGCTAATTCATTGTATGATACACAATTTATACAATAGAAATTACTGAATGCAAGGAAGAAATTAAAATATCTAGTGATACTTATGGTTTAAATTAAATCTTTAAAAAATAAATCAAATAAATAAAAATTTGGATGACACAAGTGAACATAAATTAAAAATAAAATAAGTAATTTAATGTAATGGCTACTTTTTCAGGTGGACTTTACGTCCTAAGTACCAATTTAGGTGTCGTGGACGGAGATGTTTCTTAAAGTTGCCGAAGGAACAAACAATACTATATATTTGCAATAGTTCATTTATAGTCATTTAACATCCTTGGAAGAAAAAAATAAACCACTAATTTTTTTTGACATTTTTTAATTTGTACGGCTGGATTCTGGAAAATCTATTTTTTGGGGATAACATCGAATTTATGTGGAGGTTAAGTCCAACAACTCATGAAGTTCATAAGTAGAGAAGAATGCTGGGCAATTGTAAATTTTTGGAAGCCAGTCAGAAATGTGATCAAAAAAATACACCAAAAGCATGGATTGGACCAATAAAAAAGTACAGGGCGTCTAATTATGTTAACAAATTCATCTGCTCATTTCTTAAAATAACTGTCCAATATCTCCTCGCATCCAGATTAGAAGAAAATCCCCTAGGAAGATCCTGCATTTTTTATTCAAGAAAAATAATTCTGCTAAAGAAATTACAGGAAGAAAGGAATTGTTTGGCTTTCTTCTTTAGTACCAAAACTTTATAAGTAATTATAAAAGTTAAAGTGGTTTAACTTTGTTAAATGGATTTTTAATTAATTTATTTTTTGATCTTTTCAAAAATAACACACTATTCTCTCTGAACTTCTAAATAAACTTGACTCTATAAATATCATTTGAATCATTTTTCCAAAAAAGTTCGATTTAGAGCAGTTCTAAAAGAAAAACTACCTTAAATCTAATATATATGTTGGCAGTAATTCATTTTCTAAAAATAGTATTTATTTTCTTAAGATTTAAACAGTAAATTAGTACCATCTTTTTTTGCTGAATTTAAAAAGGGGATCCTGTTTTATAAATACCTAATATAACCAGAATAGATTATCAACGAAACATTTAAACTTTCTCTTTGGTAAAAATGGGACGAGCGTTCAAATTAAAAAAATAACTACAGTAATTTGTTAATTTAAAAATAAAAATATGAATATATCTTTTGCAATTTACTTCGCTATCGCAGTAAATCTTGAATGCAACCGTCACATAAGTGGCTCATACTATTTTGATCGATTTATATTTCTAAAATTATAATTTTTTTTAAAACAGTTCTGAATAGTGAATTTGATATTATTTATTAATTACACCAGTTCTTATTAACTATATTAAGATAACTAACGAATTGTCTATTATTATAGTCATATAATTGGTGAAATTCTTAACGCACCCATTTCCGGAACGGAACACTATGTTAAAATAATTATAAACATATGATAATTGATTAGTCATAACTTTTAAAAAAGTTTAATAATTTTTGACAGAACTATCTAATAACATGCTAAATTTATCGTTCGATTCCAAGGAAACTGATATAATGACAAGGAAAATTTTAGATTCAAGGTTATCTAGAATGAGATAGATATTTACTTTTTTTTTGGGCGATGTCTGAGGTTTTTTTTTTTTTTTTTAATTTACAATGCCATAAAATGTCTAGTCCCACTTCTGTTTCCTTTAAAGATGTGTACACATGAATCCAATTCTAATGCGTATATTAAAACCCAATTCTAAAGATGATCGACATTAAACCTATGAAGTAAAAAATTAAGTACTAAAGAAGCACCTAGAATAAAAATGAAATTACCTGAAGCAAGTACTGGTAGCTTGTAAGATACTATGTGCTTGTTCTATTTCCATTGGTTTTGATTTAGGAACTTGAGAATGTCTTGTAAGAGCAATGTCCAAATCACTAGATATCTTGTCAAAATGTTGCCTAGATTCCCATAATCCTTTAATGTCCCTAGAAATAAAGAAAGTAAACCTCCACAAAAAATACATTCCAGTTAAAATAACTATCAACAAAAAAAAATCCATGTCTATCACTTACTCTTTAATAAAATTTGACACATTTTTTAAAATAGTCCTTGAAGCTTGATCCAATAATATGGATTGATATTTATTCATTTCCTGTAAGCCGTGCGTGATACGGCTTAACTGTGAGGTAACTTCTGGATCATTAGTAAAACATGAACTTAATTCCCACAGGCTATTAGTAAATTGAGTTTGCTGGCATATATACGTCTTGCCACAATCCACCATCGAACCACATGCTCGTAATACCTGGCAAAAGAGTTAACTATTTGTAACATATATAAACGATTTCAATTTCCTTTTAATATTATTTACCTAGACCTGTCAGAAATACTTTTGCAGTAATTCTATTAAGAACAACAAAGTATGTAAAGCTTTCGACCTAGACCATATTCAGGGCTGTGGAATATATTTACAGAAACAAGTAACAATTATTCTTAAAATTATAAAATCGAGATATTTTTACAGAAGAACTGAGTTGGATAACTTAAACCTGTCACCACGCTCGATAAGCACAAAAGAATCGATTCATATGACATGCAATTTCTCGAAAAGAATACATACCTCAATTATAATAACGAGTTTTCTCCTCTGAAAGCAATTTATGGCGAAGAGGAATCTTGATTTGATGTAAAGACATCTAATTTTTCTTTTTGAACCATAGATTATTAATTAGCACGTAAAGATAATAACTATAAAGTTTTTAAGCATCTCATGAATTGAACACAAAATTGTCTAAATTGACTACGGTGCACAAAATTAATTATTTCATCGGTCACTTGTTTTATTTCATTCTGATCGGTTTTATAGAGAAATTTTGGATCAACTGATTAAGCTTTAATCACGTAATTAGCACTATCCTTCAAAAGATGTTCTTTAAAAACCATTCAAATTGCGATTGTCCTTGAATCACATTTTGTTTGTTGGATTTCAGTGATTCTGAGCCATAATTTGAAAAAAGACACCATAGCCAAAGCAACCAATTACAGGACAACATTACAATGTCTTCTACATTCTTTTTATTATCCTTTACTAGTTTAAGTTGTAATTTTGACAAAATAATGGTTTTTATTTTGGCATGAATATTTCCCGGATAAGTTAAGACCAAACGTAAACGTATTATTTCAAAACTAACACAACCTCTTCCGATTCGAATAAAATCACGACAGTTCTTTGTTCCTCCAACCAAGTGCGTCACCAAAACACATGATTACCTTTACAATGTAGCTCAGAGAACTAAAGTGCTTCGACACCACTGGTTCATTAGGATATTATGGTCATTACTAAAGAAGTTTCAATTAAATTAGATTCTATCTTAAATAAGCTAAATCAGAATTTCTGACAAGACTTAATGAACAGTAACAGATTCGAAACAAGATTTCATTTTGTTATCTCTTCATAAATTACCTTTTCTAATTTGGTCTCCAAAAATACGATCTCAGCTTCTTCTTCGGCCAAAAGGGATCTATATGACAAAAATGGATCACTTGTAGATGTATTTTACGAAAATCTTAATTTTGATCAAAAAGTAATAATGTACTTGATGGATTTCTTTAAAAGGCATTTAAGGGGTAACGAAAATTTTTAGCCGAAACTGAAACCAGTAAAAGAAATATTAAAATTCTACTAAAAAGTATAATAACGAATAAATTCTCTTACAAAATACTAATA
Source organism: Rhodnius prolixus (assembly GCF_049639745.1). Lineage (NCBI taxonomy): Eukaryota > Metazoa > Arthropoda > Insecta > Hemiptera > Reduviidae > Rhodnius > Rhodnius prolixus. The sequence goes on along the minus strand of NW_027411582.1, from coordinate 36,970,090 downwards.
CTTGGTCGAGAAAAGAAATACTACTGAATATTAATTTTATTTTAAAATAAAAGCAAACATGAATGGTTAACCTAAATATAATTTTTAAATAACATATTTGATTATAAATTGTGAAATGCCTGTTTTCTGATAATGAACGTAATATCCTGTCAATGTTGCGTTTTTTAAAGATAAATGGAGTCATCTCGGAAAGAACTATAGATTATAATAAGAAATATTTATTCCGTTTTTCCTATTAAAAACGTTTCTATTAAATAACCGGATAAGGAATTGGGAAAAGTCTGAAATATTGCAGAAATAAAAAAATTACCTGAACTTAGGAGAATCCTTAAGACATTCGGGTAACAAATCTGCAGCTACCATAGTTACTAAAGTGTAAAATATATAATTAAAAAAACAATTACGATACCCTAAAATGTTTCTAAAACATGTTAAAAAATTATTTGTATGAGTCACACTGAACACTTAAAGCATATTCTTCCAAGATGCAAACATAACACAGAAGATGAATCAACCCGCTAACAGACAAAAACTTCATGTGATTAGCTCAGCCAACTGAACCAAGAGTAGGGTTACAAAATAGGAAATAAAACAAGATGTCTGGCACTCAATGTAAAACAGCAAGCGCATTCTATGATCATTCCTAGTAACTAGTAAAATAATTCAATAGATAGCGCTGCAATACACTTTAGAACATTTATTGTACGTCACGCATACTGTAATTAAACAAAAAGCAAATATTTTTTTAGAGTGATTTTAATCTCTCCAAAAATGAAAAAGGATGTTACAAACAGACACGTCCTCATTTATATAAATGCTTAAAACACTAGAAATAATCCGAATGTTATTTGAAAAAGGTATTATTAATTTCAAATAACATTTTACTAAAGCAGGGCTATATTTTTAATACTAAGTTACCCTACCTTCAAAATATATGCATAACAATAAAAATGAAAAATGTAAATGGGTATCAGAACTGAAAAAAAAATTCATTCCGTGCAATCCAGGCATGAATTAAGATTAAGACTTTTTCCACTGTTTTTTAACTGGTACTCAAAAAAAAGGACGACCCAGTCTATTACATACAGCCCTGCTCTTGTTAGTGGACATCATAGTTAAAAAATCATTCATTCCGTGCAATCCAGGCATGAATTAAGACTTTTTCCACTGTTTTTTTAACTGGTACACAGAAAAAAGGACGACCCAGTCTGTTACATACAACCCTGCTCTTATTAGTGGACATCATAGTTAAAAAATCATTCATTTCCTGCAATCCAGGCATGAATTAAGACCTTTTCCACCGTTTTTTTAACTGGTACTTAAAAAATAAGTGGCTAGATCGTACTGAATGAATGAATTTGGAATTTTGATGTCCACTAACAAGAGCAGAACTGTATGTATCATTCTGGGTCGTCCTTTTTTTTTAATATTACTTAAAAAATTAGTGGAAAAAGTATTAATTCACGCATAGAATGTACAAAATAAATGAATTTTGGATTCTAATATCCACATACACGAGCAGGGCTGTATGTAACCCACTGGGTCGTCCTTTTTCTATGTACCAGTTAAAAAAACAGTGGAAAAAGTCTTAATTCATGCCTGAATTACACGAAAGGAATGATTTTTTAACTATGATGTCCAATAACATGGGCAGGGCTGTATGTAACAGACTGGGTCGTCCTTTTTTCTGTGTACCAGTTAAAAAAACAGTGGAAAAAGTCTTAATTCATGCCTAGATTGCACGAAATGAATGATTTTTTAACTATGATGTCCACTAACATGGGCAGGGCTGTATGTAACAGACTGGGTCGTCCTTTTTTCTGTGTACCAGTTAAAAAAACAGTGGAAAAAGTCTTAATTCATGCCTAGATTGCACGAAATGAATGAAATTTAACTATGATGTCCACTAACAAGAGCAGGGCTGTATGTAACAGACTGGGTCGTCCTTTTTTCTGAGTACCAGTTAAAAAAACAGTGGAAAAAGACCTAATTCATGCTGGATTGCACGAAAGGAATGATTTTTGAATTCTAATGTCCACTTGCAAGAACAGAGCTGTATGTTACATACTGGGTCAAAAAACAGTTCTAAAAACATTGGAAATGCCACAACTCTGGCATTTGATCCCATAAAAAGGTATGGATATTACAGACTTAGTCCTTACTTCATGTGCTCATGAAACTCTGGAAATTCTAGACTAGATCATCCGAATAAGATTTATTTCAATCGCAAACAACTATTTATTTAAGAATTTTTTGAATCCGAAATTATGTTTTTTTTTTAATTTTGCTACTTAACAAATGTAAAAAAAGGAAAAAAAAAAGCATATAAAGAATGTCTATTTCCTATCTGAAATGTCTTATAGTGGGCCTCCCCTTAATATTGTTTTTTTTTTGTAAATAATCATATTTATTATCAAGTATTTAAATAAAAGTATACATTTTAACTGCTTTTTTTCAATAGCTTTTAGATTATGACAAAATTTAATGTTATTTTTTGTTCCTAAATCTTTTTATTTTTAATTTATGAAATAGAAGGTAACACTGTGATGTCGGCCAGTTGATGGTTGGTGTTTTGTAGTAGTAGTTGTAGTGGGTAGTGTTGTTTCCATCTTTTTGAAGTTTCTACTATTGTTCAAATATTTATCTTTAAAACATTGTTTTCTTTATTGATTGTGACAGCCTCTTTGTGAATCTTTTTCTCCATACTACACTTTTCATCTAATCGAATGTAGTACAACTTAAAAATAGTAGATCATAAATACGTGCATAATTGGATTGTAATTACTTTTTTAATCAGGTAAAAAGAGCTTGATAATGTTTATAACTTTAAAATATCCAAAGATTTTGATTGTTATTAGTGAGTCTAGTAAGCTTCTTTTTAGTGAAACGTAGTTATAGTGATTGTTTATTTGACAGTAAAGCAGTAATACAAAGTTGCGGAATGAATAATATTTTTTTCTATTCGTTTTTCTAGTTTATTTACATAGAACTGTAATTAGTTTTATTGGTCATACTGACATTTTGGTAATTCGGAAGTTGTATTTAGTCAGTTCTTTGTTAACTTGTAATTATTAAGGTTAACCTACTTAAGTGATTCCTACTGTAAATTTACAGTTTGTTTTATTTTTTTTAGCAGTTAAGTTTTAATCATTTAAATTAAAGAATTTTAGGAGTAAACTGTAAGATTTTATTATCTGTTCATAGAAATGATTATGAAATTACTCTTTTTTCAGCTTGAAATTGTGTTTTTTTCAATTTTGTTCCTTTGCATTAGCGATGATTTTAATGGGATATCAGCTGTGAGATTTGTATTAGAAGTAGCTGTATAGACAGATGCTCAACGAACTAAAAGATCTACATTGGCACCCTTAGTTTCAGTGTTTGTTTTTTAGTAAGCATGAGCGAACTTTTATATATTTGGAATTGGAACTTAGAGTGTGCCTGTAGGTTCAGTGAGACCCTAATAGTTGCATTCTCATTTACTTATGACGGCACTATGGTTATGAAAGAGTATTAGTAAGAAAGTGGTTTCACGTTTGGTGGGAATACTTGAAGAAGTACTATTCCACTTCTCTTTTAGAGGTTCAGTGGGTTATACCAGTATTAGATTAAACCTCTTTTGGTTGCTGAGAATGGGAAATAGTTCCCGTTTATGTTCTATTCCAAACCAGTTTTAATTCACGATCCATAATGATATTTCTTATATTGTAGTTTCTACTTTTAATTAACTGATTTTATTACAAGAAGTTTTCTTATTTTCCAGACATTAAATTAAGACATCGTGGACGAAGATATTGAAGATGAAGGTGGGTCGAATTGTCCGTGTGTCGTTGAAACAAATGATCAAATTGTAGAAACAAATACTGTATCTAATTGCAACGATGAGGCGACGGCGCAGGAGAAAGAGGTTGATCTCAGTGAACTTGGAGCTTCGGGCGTATCACCTCTTATCGAAGATAGACTTTACGTGAACCAAGCCTGTTTAAATAGTAGTCCACATAAAAGTTGTACAACTGATCGTTTAAGACGCGCACAAGGATGGTCATGGTTGCATGCGGAAGTGCATTCAGTGCAACGAGATCCACCTTCAGTTTGGGCTCAACTTTCTTGGAGTGTGGAAGCGCCATCGCAACAGGATTGGATAGGCCTCTATTTTTTACGTAAGTTTGATTAAGTTATCGCTGTAAGTTATAGTAAAATATATTTAGTGATTTGGTTTCTTGTAATAATTGAAGGCTTGATGCCCTTTAGGACACGATTTTGGTTTTAGTGAATGAATTATATGCAATTAAGGGCTCGAGTAACTGCATTAATCTCTTGGAAGGAATCCTACGGAAACATTAGGGCCTCTTACCGTTATCCTAATTTAACAACACGAACTGCAACTCCTCAGTTGTAATAGACCTTAATAGGGGTAGTTACTATTTATACATTAAATGAGGCAATTGCAAACAATCCGTTGGAAGTTGACTATGACTGCTTACTAAAATTTTTATAATGATCTGCTTTAGTTTGTTTAAAAAGTGTGTGAGGCCTTTTAAATGAAGCCAGTGATGTTTTTTTGGTGTTGTTAATAAATTTATAATTCATTTCCTTAGATTAGATCCCAATTTTTGCCTTCCTCTGGGATGGAGTTTCCATTACTGCAATTTCTAAGAAGTGCAGGGCTACAATTGGTTTGATTTCTGAGACAGCCTTTGATCACTGTTGAGTATACTATCTTTGTTCTCAAGAATTGCTGCACTGTAGTACACCATGGACCCAGTAACTTCGTCTTCTCTTTAACCCTGGTTAATCTCGGAGGGGCGTTCATTATCTCTAATGTTGCCCTCTTGAAAAACAGCAACCAGCTTTAGAAGAGCATACGGTTACTTAAATTTTGTAAAAACCAACTCAAATTTAAATATAACTACAAGTCTAGTTTGGTCGGCCCCTCTGCGTAGTGCACAGTGTGAACTACCATAGAAACGCTAAATATTGACTCAACAATTTATGTATTAGCTTACATGGGGAGGGGATTGACGAATAGAATGGTCTACTCCATTTCGAATCAGCGGCAAGTGTAACTTGTAAATTAGAAATTATTTTAAACTCTACTCAACTTTTTAGAGGAACTTGCGTCCCACAATGAAGTAAGAAAGATAAAGGAAACTATTGTTGAAAACTCCAAGAGCCCAGGAAAATCTTATCAATGCAATAGATGGTACAAATTTCTTAAATAAACATCATTTATGGCAGTAATCATGGTCATGGCCGACCTTCGTTTCACCGTTCATGAACATAATATGTAAATATGTATTGTTCGAAATAAACATGCCCTAAATAGAAGAAATTTCGGATTTGAGTTAATTTGTGTAATAAACTACATACTTTGAAAATATAACGGAACATTTCAGAGCGTAGAACATAGTTAATGAAAAATATTTCAACATCCATTTCTAAATAAAAACCTAGCATTGTTGAAATGAGAATTTCACATTGAGATAAAATTTGAAATTAGACAAATTAGCTTTATTTATTAGAGTATTTTATTACATGCTTCATTTTTTTTAAGTTCATATTTAAATTATCCTCCAAATAGTAATAATGGGTTAAAATATCAGAAGGTTATAAACATGAACAGCTACAACGATTTTATGAAATTCCAACAAGAAATTTATGAAAATTGTAATAAATTAAAAATAAAATTTCTTATATTAATATTTGTTTTATGTTCACAATATAAAAATCAAAGATATATAAAGTAAAATATATATTCTATTTAAATTGGCCAGATAACATGATTATTGGCAGTCTCTGTTCCCTGGTGGCAGTTTAGCGAACTATGTCTCTTTTTTCCTATCCGCCTTCGTTTTTACAATTCAATTTTACTATGTTTTGGGTAGTTTTAATTGTGTAATAAGTGTTTTTTTAGTGCAACAAAGAACTAAATAGGTGTTTAATAATTATTAAATTACAATCAACTTGACATAGAATAAGTAACTGCTTTAATAGAATGGTAAGTTTAATTTAATGAATTCTAGCAACTGAATGCCATTTTTAAGTTCTATTTCAAACACTTCTTTAAATTTCACTCTGGAAGATTAGCGTAATTTTTATTTTTATATTCCATGTAAAAGCGTAGAAAACTTTCTTTGGAAAATAAATTCAATGTAAGTTATTTATTAGTTGCAATAAGTAGTAAATTCAATACTTTGCTTTTAAAGAACAATGTAAATGTAAAGTGATTGTTAATATTTTAAATAATTCAAGATGGCTTCTTATTCTTAACTTTGCTTCCCTCTACGATTATTTTAATGTTTAAATTATTTTTTATTTGTTTTTTAAACACCATTTCTAGACTTATTCAGTGTTTTACAGTATAAAAAAAAAAGAGTCATTTAAAATTAAAGATTTAATAAAACATTTTCAAAACATTAAACTTAAAGAATAAATTAGTTGTGTCTAATTATGTCAGGCGGCCATACTTGTTAATGGCTTGAACGTATAATTATGAAAGGTTCTCTTGTATTTCTTATCATCTTGGGTTGGATTATTTTTTTTTCCTGGATCGATGATTCCAGCATTTCCAGTGAATCTTTGAATCCCTTGCTTTGTTCCAGTGAGCACCATATGTACGTTGTGGGTTATTTTTTTAACTTGGTCGTATCTTATTTTAATTTGATATATTAAATCTGTTTTATCTTATTTTTTTTAACGTTTTGCTTTAAAAAAAAGAAGATTACTTATCTCACCCTTAATTTTGATATTTCAGTCTTGTTACCGCAAAAAGGGATGGTATGGTGAGTTTTGTAATTTTTTTTTTTTTTTTTTTTTTTAAATGTAATTGAAAAATCTCAGCTTGAAAACCACTCACACGAACTTCCTATGACATCATCGTCTTTCATATCAACAGAACATTACCTTGATTCGTGAATCAGACTCCTTTCCAAAATACTCTACGTAAATCTAGTTTGCCCCAAAAAAGAGAATATTTATGCAATAAGTTGTAGTGGTCGCCCCCATCTTTACAGCGAATAGTTTAGTAAAACGGACAGAAAATTGTTTGTTATGAGTGGTTTCTATGGTAACCAAAAAAAGCTCATCATCACCAATTCCTCTCAAGCAACTTCCGAATTATTTATTTTTTGTTTTTTACGGGACAATCAAGAGGGACATTAACGAGAAGGGGTTTTCAGTTTCGGGGGGGTTAGGATATATTTTTTTTTCATCTAATGTCACACTCACACGACATTTCCTTAAGCAAATTTTGAACTTCATATTAAATTATTCTTAATATTAAAACTGTCCGGTAGGACAGTTGTCTAAAGGGGTTGATCGTCTTATACAGGGTGATCCATTTAAAACGCACCAATCGCTAATAACTTTTTAGGAAAGCGGAATTTCGAAAAACACATGAAGTAAACTATATGTTTTTTTTTTTGGTCTAGTTTCCAAATTTTCCACCACCCCCGATGCTGTATCTTCATTTTTGGCGGAGTTACGGCCAAAAACCCGATTAGGGTTTCAAAAAGACCACTGGTTTTGTCACTTGATTATGAAAACTACATAAAAAAACTGTGGAAAATGACTTTAACTCCGTTTCGATATCCCTAATATTAGTTGAGATATTTAAGATCAAAGTTACAATTTGATCTATTAGTGAACGGTTTTCGATATTAATTTTCCACCAGAAATACACCAGTTTTGGGAGGTCCTCTGACTGCAAAAAATGTTATTTTTGACGCAAAGAACAAAAATAATAATAATTGAAGATTTTAAAAATGTAGTGTAGTGTAATGGTTGTGAGTGAATCAGGATAAATTTGTTTTATCATCAAATAAAGGTAACCATCACATCATTTTAATGCACCCAATATGCAAGACTTCTTGACCTATGATTACGGTAAGAATATCTTGCCAATGACGGCAAGAAGTCTTGCATACTGGGTGCATTAAAATGATGTGATGGTTGCTTTTATTTGATGATAAAACAAATTTATCCTGATTCACCCACAACCATTACATTGCAATACATTTTTTAAAATCTTCTATTATTATTATATTTGTTCTTTGTGCTGCCAATAATTTTTTTTTTTGCAGTCAGAGGACCCAAAAACGTGGGTATAATGTGGCACTCGCACGACTTTAATTTATTCTTAGCTCTTTTTTAAATATATTTTATAAATATTATCTGGTATAACTCGCAGAACGTTTCTCTAAAGGACGAGGGTCGTTTGAAAAGTCCGTGCAAAAATAAAAACTACTTAATTTTTTGGGGTAAACCTTTTTTATTTTTCAACATAGTCTCCTTTTAGGCTTAATACACTTCGTCCAACGCTGCTCTAGTTTGTTGATCCCTTCCGAATAATAGGATTTTTCCAAGTCTGAAAAATAGCCATTCGTTTCTGCAATCACCTCCTCGTTTGAATAAAATCTTTTTCCCGCCTGCCATTTCTTCATATTGGGGAACAAATAGTAGTCCGAGGGAGCCAAGTCTGGAGAATAGGGGGGGATGTGAAACGAGTTGGAACCCTATTTCCAATAATTTTGCGATCACAACTGCTGAGGTGTGAGCTGGTGCGTTGTCGTGATGGAAAAGGACTTTTTTTGGGGCCAATCGTGGGCGTTTTTCTTGCAGCTCGGTTTTCAAACGGTCCAATAACGATGAAAAATATGCATCTGTAATAGTTTTACCCTTTTCCAGATAGTCGATGAGGATTATTCCTTGCGAATCCCAAAAGACAGTCGCCATAATCTTTCCGGCCGAAGGAACGGTCTTCGCCTTTTTTGGCGCAGATTCCCCCTTGGTAACCCATTGTTTAGATTGTTCTTTGGTCTCAGGAGTGTAGTGATGTATCCATGTTTCATCCACAGTGACGAAACGACGCTTAAAGTCCTGCGGATTCTTCTGAAACAGCTGCAAACCGTCCTTGCAACACTTCACACGATTTCGTTTTTGGTCAAGCGTGAGCAATCGCGGCACCCATCTTGCGGATAGCTTTGCCATGTCCAAATGTTGATGCAAAATATTATGTACCCGTTCATTCGAGATGCCCACAGCACTAGCAATCTCACGCACCTTCACTCTTCTGTCATCCATCACCATATCATGGATTTTATCAATGATTTCTGGAGTAGTAACCTCAACAGGGCGTCCAGAACGTTCAGCGTCACTTGTGCCCATATGGCCACTCCGAAAATTTTGAAACCACTTATAAACTGTTCTAATCGAAGGTGCAGAGTCACCATAATGTTTATCAAGCTTCTCTTTAGTCTCCTGAGGCGTTTTGCCTTTCATAAAGTAGTGTTTAATCAACACACGAAATTCTTTTTCGTCCATTTTTTGAAAATCACTCGACTTCCTCGATTCAAACGAATGCCAAACACAAAGAAATAGACCGATCTGGCTGAAACTTGGTGTGTGTTCTTCCAAGAGATGCTACTAACTAAACATAACCTCGATACGCGCCAGTGGTGCTATCTCTCTGACTTTGCACGTACGTTTCAAACGACCCTCGTAGCTACCTGTTTCGTCTCCTCCTCCACACATCTCCCTCCTTCACAGGACCGAAAATCCTTCGAAGGATTTTTGCTTTCCAAGATCAGGAGCCTGCCCTCATCGACTCTGGGACTAGTCCATGTCTGAGAGGCGTACGTCAAAAAACGTGTACATACATTTTACTAAATATTAACTTTGCAAAATAATAATAATCTGTTACAACACTTACTTTTTTAAAAGAAAAATAAATAAAAAACTGATGTTAAGGCTTTGGAAGTACCATGAATTTTTCTTTTTTTGTTGACAAATTAAAATTTACTTTTCTCGTCAGCTGATCTAATTACCATCCAGGAATTAACATATGTTATTTTGCAAAAAAAATTGTTAGACAATGTTTCATAAGATAATAAGACAATAATAAGAATGAATGTAATTATGTAAGAAGCATTTGTTTGCAGAAAAAAATTATGTATGCGTAGATCTTAATTTTTGATTTTTCTTTGTCTGCTTGTACTCGTATGTAGGTCATTGCCGTATATGATAAAGGATTGTGCAATTTATTGAGTGCAGCAGTTTTCCCTATTAAACTTTACTTTTAAATGCATTATCCCTCCCCTTTTCTTTTTGTTTTGAGAGCTTTCCTTCTCTTGAAGGTTTTTCCATTCATTGTTTACCGCAAGTCAAAAGTTTTAAGGTTGCTTAAAAAAATTCAGATAGGAAGTAGTAGATTTACCATTCAAGTTTGCTTAACTTTGGATGATTTAAGATGTCAGCTGACCCAGTCTCATTCTGCGTACTTTTCCAGCAACTTCTTTGTTTTCTTATATCAACAGCCATCTTTTCTCAACTCTTCTTGATAAGAAAACTTTTATCACCTCATTGATACCCGTCTTGAGTAGCATGTCCGCTGGCTCCACTACAAAACGGTTATATACGAGGCCTGTAAATTAAGTAATGAGACTGATTTTTTTTATTCAAAAAGAATTACAATTCCATATTGTCACCTTCAAAATAACTTCCTTCTGAAGCCACACAGCGCTGGAGACGTTTCTTCCACTCCTCAAAGCAGTGCTCGAACTCCGATACTGGAATAGCCTTCAGCTGGTAGGTTGGTTGAATTCAGCTGTGGTCGGTTACAGCCGTTTGAATGTTTTCGACTGTCCCAAAATGAGGTGATTCAATCGAAAATGAATTTTACTGGAACGTGTCCATTACTGGTGACGAGTCTTGGGTGTACGAACCAGAAACCAAGCGCCAGAGCATGGAGTGGCACACCTTCAACCTCTCGAAGGCCCAAAAAAGCAAGGATGGCGAAGAATGCATGCTGATTTGTTTTTTCGATATCCACGGAATCGTCCACAAAGAGTTTCTACCTCAAGGTCAAAACGGTCAATCAACACTTTTTTCCGAGAGGTTCTTGAAAAACTTCGAAAAAGGGTCATTCGTGTGAGACCAAACACCGTGATGCAACAAGTTGGTGTTGCATCACGATAATGCTCCTTGTCACACAGCAATTTCAATAAACCAGAGTTTTTGGCCCCAGTAAAAACATTCCTGTGGCTCCTCAGCCTCCTTATTCGCCTGACTTGAGTCCTTGTGACTTTTTTTCTCTTCCCGAAGTTGGAAAAATCACCACAAGGGAACTCATTTTGGGACAGTCGAAAACATTCAAACGGCTGTAACCGACCAGATGAAGGCTATTCCAGTAACGGAGTTCCAGCACTGCTATGAGTAGTGGAAAGAAACGTCTCCAGCGCTGTTTGGCTTCAGAAGGAAGTTATTTTGAAGGTGACAATATAGAATTGTAATTCTTTTTGAATAATTTTTTTTTAAAAAAATCAGTCTCATTACTTAATTTACAGACCTCGTATTGTTCGAAAAGCTGTGTAATACTTGTTTCCTCTTTAATCAGATTAGAGCAAAAAAAATAAAGGATAAGTACTTCTGTAACCTTACCTCAAAGCTTTTACGGAGAGGGGGCGACCAACAAGAAAAAAAAAATCAATGCCGACTAAATCCTGTTTTAGGTTTTAAATCGCAATCAACTCCAGTAGTGTGTATTTCCTTATTCAGAAATAATAATCTTCTTTGTACACGGCCTTAAACTGGGAAGAAGGAAGTATTATAAGAGATTTTCCCTTAGCTACGGCATTGTGATTGTTACGATAAAATAACGTCCGTACAGGCTTAACCATCGTTAGGATCCTCTGGAGGCAGCTGTTTGGGGAGTTTCTCTATTTTTATTTATTTCCGTCCTGTTACGCCCTGAATGGGATATTTTCTCACTGTAGACAGGAAATTAGATTTTTCCCCTTACTATAATTCTTAGCATCCATTTTTAGATCCTCTTGATCATTTTTGCGATCAACATCTTGCACCTTTGCTACATATACGAGGGGGTACCCAAAAATAACCGGAATTGCGTTGCCGCGCATGGAGCTTATGTAGTACGCATTTCTGCCGCTAGACGTGTATAGCGCAATTCCTTGCCAGTTCAGTCCTGCCTGTGTTGTCTGCCTGGCTTGTTCTGTTCATCTGCAGTAATTGTTTTTACCAGCGCTGTTTTGTTCTTTTTTCGTTTTTTATGATGGCAAGTTTAAGTGAACAACGTGCAGCTCTGAAATTTTGTTTTCTACTCGGCAAAAATGCTGCTGAAAGTGTTTTAATGTTGAAAACAGCTTACAAAGATGACGCTATGGGAAAAACTCGAAGTATACGAGTGGTTTACTCGGTTTAAAAATGGCGACATGTCGATTGATGACAAACCTCGTTCTGGACGTCCATCAACAGCCCGAATCGACGAAAATGTTGAAAAAATTCGAGAGCTGGTGTTCACAGACCGTCGACAGACAATTGATCAACTGTCAGAGAGTAGTGGGTTATCTTGGAGCTCGGTTCAGCGAATTTTAACGGAAGATTTGGGGATGAAAAGGGTTGCTGCCAAGTTTGTTCCTCGAGTTCTGACTGACAATCAAAAAGAACATCGAGTTGAAACATGTCGTGCTTTGAAACAACAGCTTGAAACTGATCCAGACTTTCTGTCAAAGGTCATTACTGGTGATGAGTCATGGTGCTATGGTTATGACCCAGAAACAAAGCAACAGTCGAGCCAATGGAAGATGTCATCTTCACCCCGACCAAAAAAATGTCGTCAAGTCAAGTCAAACATCAAAACAATGCTGATTTGCTTTTTTGATGCCAAAGGCGTAGTCCATTCAGAGTTTGTCCCCCCAGGTCAGACCGTCAATCAAACCTTGTATTTGGAAGTTTTGAAAAGATTGCGCAATAGTGTTCGCCAAAAAAGACCCGATTTGTGGCAAACAGGAGACTGGTTCTTCCACCACGACAATGCACCTGCACACACAGCCATCTCTGTTACACAGTTTTTGGCTAAAAATGGCATGTTTCCGCTGCCCCACGCACCTTACTCGCCTGACCTGGCTCCGTGCGACTTTTTCTTATTTCCACGCATGAAAAAGGGCATGAAAGGTCACCGATTTGACAACATTGAAGAGGTCAAGAAAAAAACGAAGAAGGAGCTGTCAGCCATTTTTAAAGATGACTACAAAAAATGTTTCGAACAGTGGAAGCACCGGTGGGACAAATGTATTAGTTGTAATGGAGAGTATTTTGAAGGGGCTAAGGTTGTTCTGTAAAAAATTTGTAAATAAATAGCTTTTAAAAAATAATTCCGGTTTTTTTTGGGTACCCCCTCGTTGTAAGAATTTTTAATAAGTTTTCTGTCTTTTAATACGAAAAATTGGCAGAAAAGTCGATTCAGTCTCAAAAAGAACTGCGGTAATCAAACTAAACTTAAAACACAGACAGACAAATTTCTAAAAAGCCACTTTTTCTTTTTCACACTATCTCAAAATGGTCACTTCCGGTGAACAGCTTCCCCCCCTAAAAAAAATAGAAACTTCGACACCAATTTTTAATACTTCCAAGTATTCAGCAAAAATAAAAAATAAAACAAATTCATGTCTTTAAAGGTGACGTCAATGAGAAGGAAGTTTGACAATGAGACGGACAGTGCTGCTATCTGTGGCTCTTTCAAACTGATCAAAACAGTTTCCACTTATCCCCTTTTTTGGGGGGAAATGACACGTAATAATCCTCTTTCCATTGCGTGCACCTGGACACCATTTCTTCCAGTGAGTTGTTTCTCTTCTAGTACAATGAAGATCTCTTCCGGATCTTTGGGAGGAAAAGAAGCTTTTTCAAAGATGAGCCTTAAAAAGAAGCACTTAGGCAGTTTAACGGGTGAAAGGAGCGGGAAATATAAGGAACGTAAAAGTGGATATATTCAAAGTTATCTTAGTGGAAATCCTTGCCTTTTTTACTCGTATTTTTCAAAATTACTATTACCTACTTTTTGTAAAATTTTCCACTTCATTTTAAGACGTATTTTTTGTTTTCTCAACGTATAACTCTCATTTATAGTGTCACAAAACCGTACATTGTAATCAAATTGTACTTTAGAGATAAACCTAACCATTTATCTCTACTAAAAATGTATGTAAGACGGTTTTCGAAACAGATTATTGTTATTCTGTAAATAAAGAATCTGTTTTTGAAAACCGTCTTACAAATTAAATTACTAGTGATAATATTTCACCGTCACTAAACACTATGAAAACACTCTATGTAACGTAAACACTCTAAAGTGACGCTAAACCTTTCCAGACTATAACCTAACATTCAGGTTTGGGTCGCGTTGTCGTCAGCCCTCCTCTGATGGCAATTTTACATGAACTCAACAAATTTTTATACTTCCGGTTTCGAAATTTGGATCGCTAGGTTACATACAGCTCGTTTGGTAGTGCACAATCTATAGCAGTGATGGCCGACCTATGACTCGCGCAAGCTTTTTTACTGACCTACACAATTGCTAGGCAACCATTTACGCGGGTTGATTTAGATTTTCTAATTGTGGTGGATAATTTATATTCTATCTGTATTTTTTTTTCAATCACGCATTGACACAAAAGCAATTTAAATGCCTATCTATAACCTTTAGTTTGATCATTACAGTTCTAAAACGCAAATGACGACAAATGTTTTTGTAGTATTTGAAATAAAGCAAAAGTGTTTATAAAATATCAAATAAAATGTATAATTTTACTCATATTTTGTTTGTTACAAAAAAAATCGACAACCCAAAGCACAAGTAACCATATTTAGAGTTTTCTTCAGATAAAACACACTTTTGTTCAGGTTATGTTTGTAAAAAGAGCACTTCCATAGCCACTTGTTTCGTCCCCGTTTTACCCCGTTAAGCCAACTGAATTTTAAAGATGTTTAGATTTTTGAAAATATTCAATTAAAAAATTTTTAAACTTAACTCTTGTGCAAATGGGCATTAGTGACCCACGTCTCAAAAAAGGTTCGCCATCCCTGATCTATAGCTTTCCTGTGATTTTATAGCTTTGAAGTTTTTTTTTTTTTTTTTGCTTACTCAAACACACTTCCGGACTCAGTTGACCTCAAAAACGGAAGATCTCCTAGTGAAAACTAGAAATCAAGAATTCCACATGATCGTAATAATTTCCGGTCATTGTAAGAGAAAGTAAACAAAACAAAAATTGTGAATTATTCATTAACAATAAACTAGCTTCATTAATAAAGTTTTTATTTTATGTTGACTAAGCCCATTCATAACAGTAAAAGGAGTCACTCCTTAATGAAATAATTATTTTTTTTTAATTCAATAATTTAAAATTGACCTAATTATCAATGGGGAGAAAATATCATTGATATTCTTGAGGCATATTGGATGAATGGGAGTGCTTGATTGATGATTCATTTCAGACAGGTTTTTGTTTTTTGGTTTTTAATAAAGTGACTCAAGTAGTTTAAATACATATTTATATTTTTTTATAATAAATTTTTCGTATTCATTTTGTATTCACCCTTTTTATGGTATGACTCAAATGAATAAATATGATTTTCAATCAGGTTTTTTCTTTATTTAATCATTTATGTATTATGTATTCACACGTGATGCGTTCATTATTTGGAATGGTTTGTCATTTATTTGTATTGTTTGCATTGTTTTTGTTTTAAAAGAATGCGGAAGGTAGAAGAATCGTGTATTTCTTTGAATAAATTGTTTAATTAGTATTATTATAAAGCTTCCTTAAGGATAAGTTATGATTTAACTATTATTATTATTATTATTATTATTATTTGTGAACCCATAGGCAAACTCGCGTTAATCACCTAAAAAATGCACACCAAATAAAGAGTGACTCAATGTAGTGCGAGATACGAACGTTCTAAGTGAAGTCGATCTCTCTTACACCAAATCGATTAATTGCACCTCTGATGGTGGTGAATGAATGTCTGAATCCGGGGCCAGGATACAGTAAAAATGTGTTTTAAGATGGATAAAATCAAAGAGATGGTATCCATGTTGGTTTATTTTACTTTTATTTGAAGAATATTGTCCCAGTAAATTCGGAGGTAAATTTTTTTTATTTAGGGTTCCCTCTAACGTGCCATTTCAGTATTAATGTACGGTTATAACCACTTACGTATACAGGGTGAACCAGTAAGTATTGTCCCATAGGCCTACAGTGTCATACGAATAGTACATCTAAAGTGGAGTTCAATGACGTATTGGCCAACTTCATAATTTTCACTGTTCTTGAGTGACGTCACTTTCAATTTTTTTTCTAAAATCATCACTTTTTTTTTTTTGCAATAAATAGTTATTTATTTAACAAGTGTGGAAAGTAGTACTTTTCCTCACGCGAGGCAGGGTTTGCACGCACGAGCGAGCAAAGCGAGGCGAGTGCAAGTGCAAATTGCCGAGTGTGTGGAAAATACTTAACACTCGAGTTAAATATTATATTTTTTCTGCAACCATTAGATTTATTAACTAAAAAAATTAAAAATTTCATTTTTACAGTCTACAAAAAGTAATTTATTTATTATAAACATTTATTGTTATATTACAATTATTTACATTACTTATTACATTTTCTGCTGTTTCTTTTATTGATGGAGGAGTGTTTTCTAAACAGGCATCACTAGAATCCATTTTAAATTTCTATAAGGTAACACTATAACCTTTTTAACTGTTATAATTAAAAATATCTAATTATTTATTAAAGTATTATTTTTATTTCTATATTCCTTTCAATTTTTATTTTATCGTTTAATATTCGTTTTTTAATTATTTAGTTACGTTAAATAAGCTTATTAAAGTTTTACAGAAAATATTTATGTTAATAACAAAACTTCTTATATCAAGGAAGCACAATAAAGTTTTTCCACACACTAGTGCGGAAAGTGACACTAATGGGAATTTCCCCCCACTAGTGTGGGAAGTTGGGCATTACACAGCTGATTTTAATTGAGTAATGAGAACTTCCCTACATGGTTGCAGAAAAAATGTTATTACTCAGAAAGTTTTATTCCGAATTCGATTCCGATGACACGGTTAGATAGACAGATAAATATTCTAAAAATTGATATTATTTCGAAGCATAAGTTATTCTCCAAACAGCCTCAATCTTCCTCCGAATGCTGGAAAAATAAAAGTAATCGAAATTTTTGAAGAAAACTCACATTAGGCCCTTACGTGTGATCATTATCAGAACTAGGTGCTGGCCACTTTTCTAGTAAAAGTTTCCTTGTTCAATGGGCTTTCAAAACGGTATATAATTTTCCAGGATTCCTTTTATCTTCGTATGAGAAATTACGTTTGTTTTGCAAGAAAACATATTCACGAGCACACAACAGTGTTAGTTTATCAAGTTGTTTAATTCATTGAAAACTCTTTTAGATGGACCGGTAGTCAATTTTTACTTAAGGGCCTAATGAGTTTTCTTAAAAATTTCGATTACTTTTATTTTTCCAGCATTCGGAGGAAGATTGAGGCTGTTTGGAGAATAACTTATGCTTCGAAATGGTATCAGTTTTTAGAAAATTTATCTGTCTTTCTAACCGTGTCATCAGAATCCGAATTCTTGAGTAATAACATTTTTATTGGGAAAAAGTAATGATTTTAGAAAAAAAAAATTTAAAGTGACGTCACTCAAGAACAGTGGAAAATAAGAAGTTGGCCAATACGTCATTGAACTCCACTTTAGATGTACTACACACAGTAGGCCTATGGACAATACTTACTGGTTCACCCTGTATACATACAATAAAGAACGGGGTAAATATTTCGATTTTAAAAAATATTCTTTGACCGGAAGTACCATTTTACTAAAAAGGTTTTGGTCACTTTTCGAATCTTGGCCGGAAGTACCGCTTTTCGAAATATCATTTTGGAGTTATTATGGTGTCTTAAAAGAATTTAACGTGTTCATACCTAAAATTTTTCATTTGTGTTCCAAAAAAAGAAAAAATCGATTTAAAAGTTAAGAAATGCAGTTTTAGAAGTGACGGATCTACGTGAATGTTTCCCATCAAACGTCACGATATAAATATCTCCTGCTATGTTTGTGATGTCCCAAAATGTAACCACTGCCAGTTTACTGAGTGTGCAACATACATAAGGTGTGTGGTATGTCTCTCATCAGTTTGTACAGCCTCTGGGGAGGTAAAGTCTCCTCATATCTTTGGCCTGGGGGGGCCTTCCGGAAACCAGTTTTAATCTTGTTGAAACAGTTTTTCTTTTCTTAATCACAACCCTAAAACAACATCCATCTCTTGGTTGGAGATAACTCTCCCTTGTTAGTAATTGTTGGGAGTGGGGCGCGGTGAAAGAATGTTTCTAGAAATAGGAATATCTTATTTTGGGGGACACAGGGTGGGGAAGGGGGTTCATTTTAAAGCTGAACGATAAGCCAATGAGATTCCTACAAAGTGTTGCGCAATTATTGTAATTTTGGGAGGATTTATTAAATTCTCTCCCTCATTTTAAATTTTAGAAAATCTTTCATTACACTTATTACATTGGAATCTCCAGTACGCTAACCACTGCGCTAATCCCTTTCCTTCCGCTAGATATTTAATCTTTAAGCAATTTTCCACCCAATTATCTCTACTTGGATTTATTGCCTTTCCTTCTGCCCTTAGAAAGGGTGAAACATTTCTGTCACAACCATACTGGTCTTATATTACGTGTTTAACTTGTCCCCCACCCTTCGCTCGCAGTGGGATGAAGATAAAAGACAAACATTTTTTTTTTTTAAAAAAGGGGGATTAACTATAATAAATCAGGATGCCTCTTAAGATTTATCTTCCCAAAGAGCAGAATATGGGGGGGAGAGAATTAAAGAGAAAAGGAGGGGAAGGAAGTTAAGTCATGATGGTTATCTTCATACGTCACCAGAAAAGTAATTTTTACCCTAAAACCTCACCGTGATTCTGTTGTGGATATCCTCAGTTTCAGTGCAGCGTAGTTCTGAGGAGGGAGAGGAACTGAAAAATGTATTATTATGGAGAAATAATGTTAAACATATGGTGGAGAGAGAGATCTGTATTTCTGGATACTACAGAAGGCATTCGGAAGTGTTGTTAAGAAGTGTACGTGAAAAATGTTATGGTTGAGATGGGGGCACATTTGAATAGGGGGGGGGGCCACCTTTGAACAGTTTCAATTTTTCGCCAAATATTTAAAACATTTATGATTGGTAATTTTCTCCAATATGTTGTGGTAGACCTGTTGTATAATTGACCCAGAGTTTTCCTTCGTTTTCCATTGTTTGGTAAAGTCCAGAATTGAGGAATGCTATATTTTGTAAGGTGGAAGTAAAAATTTTTGTTGCAGCTTTGTAAATGTATTACAAAGATTTGTAGTGGACAAGATGTAAGTATTGTTAGTCCCCATATTAACATTTGGAATTCGTATTTTTAAATCTAGTCTATTTTTGTTGTTTTTCATCGCATAGTAATTTCAAATTAGGACTTAATGATGTTAATTTTATTCTCAAATTAGGTTCGACATCCAATCTGTTTCGATACTTATTTTTTAAGTACACCAAGGCTGAGAACGCAGTTTCACACGTATAAGTGGAGACAAAAGGCATTAAAAATTGTATCGCTTTTTCGCTTACGCTTGGATATTCCTTTTTGACAGCGCAACCAAAAATCAATTAGTGGTACAGTTTCAAACACTTTATTAAGATCGGTGTCGCATGAAATTTCAATTAAATTATCAACTTCTTGTTCACTAAGATTAAGCATTTCTACCTTTTCAATATCGACAGAAATCGACTGAATGACGAATCGAAATCAGCCAATCAGAGCATCCGAATTTAAAAGGTCCGGTAGGAAACGGTGTTAAAGGGTTGCCATCTGCAGTACTTGTAAATGTTTCGAAAAATATTAAATTTAGAGCAAAATGTTATAGATATTTTGTGTTTTTACAATTTTTGCCATGACCCAGCTGAATTTTTCTGCGACCCACACTTTGGGAAATGCTGGGCTAAGGTATTTCCGGTTTTTAGGTTCGTAAATGGCGTTTTTACGTGGAAAGTTTTTTTTTATGGGTTTACACTAAACTTTGTTATGCTCTACGTAGTAGTTGTGGTGATTGATGATTGGTAAACCCACCTGCTCTGTATTGATTAATGACTTTATTAGAATTTAATTTATATATTTGTGTGTGCATGGGATTGGTGGGGGGGGGGTGAAAGGAAGTGATGAAAAGGGAAGGAAGTTCACCTAACTCAGTGGTGCCTTTATGATCGTTCCGTAAAAACTGGCTGGGGTGTGATCTTTTGATAATTAAATAAAAACATTTTGTCAGTCACACACCCCCACCAGCAGGGGGGTGGCCGCTAGGCCATTTCTCTTTATTGTTGGCTCGTATTTAAGAGCACATATCGTGCTTTTCAACTGTGGGTGTTACTTTTCTTTCAATGCTACGGTCTGTCGGTCTGTTAACGTGTCCGCTATGGGTATGAGCATTGACGTAGGTCTCAATTGCTTTCTTGTACCCATTGTTGGAAGCGGGTAGATATTGTTTCCGGCGTACTGTGGCCCCCCCCGCTACATCCTCCCTCGGTAATCCCTTGGGTACGTCATCTAGTCACATATTGACGCGCACACAATGACAATATTTTGGCCCGGCCATCCCCCTCTACTATAAAAACTGCCGTGCCGTACTCCTTTCTTAACGTGTCCAGCCGTGAAACGTCACAAAGTTTCCTGTTGTTAGTGCGCCAAAAAAAATATATTCGTGTACTATTATAGCCCTAGCAGTGGGTCACATCCGGCCGGAAGTATACTTACTACCACCACCTTCCCCCCTATTCAGTTGGCCGTTTCTTACTCCACCCATTCTGAACACATACAGAACTATATGTTAATTGTACGCTTCACCATCCCAGAAAAACCGTTCCAGGTGTCATGGGGACCACTGGTGCTTTCTGCCTATTTCCCTTCTTCTTTCTCCTTTGCTTTCTTCTTCTACTTCTTGTTGTTGGACCATCCTGCCCTGAAGGTAGAAAGAAAACCACCAATAGTTCACCAAAACTTAATTACAGTCGAACCTCTCAATAACGGGGGAAAAGCAAAGTGGCTGCTGTTTGGAGGTGGTCGTTAGAAGGAGTGTAGGCAAGTTTCATAATGAAAAAATATGGGTTTTTTTAAAAATGGTTTATTATTAATAGATTTAAAAACGTACATAATTACATAATTATTGCAGCAGCTATATGATATGCATCAAATTTTTCTTAATTATCCAATAAAATTTATCAAAAAACTACATATTATTCACTTAAATAATAATTTTTATAACAATTTTTATAATAATCATCACATTTATTCATAACAATAATAATTTATAGTAAAATTATCATCATACTATCATCTATTATTAGAAAAATAGAACATACCTTTCGGCAAGTTGACTTTTGGCTCGATTTAGTTTTTGCAAAATCTTTCCAACACATTTATTTTTCTCTTTCTAGAGTTAACCACTTTCGTTTCAAAGATATATCGGAAAAAATAATATTGTTCGTCCAGATTAGATTAGAATAGTTTTTGGGAGGGGACCTACGCCCCATGGCAACGCAGTTCAAGAGATTATTGTGCCAACCCCTTCTTAGTTCTAGTAAGCGAACCCTCCTCTCCTAAAGAGGTTGAGGACTTTCCCTACTAGTTCTTTTTGCGCTACTTATCTCCTTCGGCCTCCAGCGTTCCAAAGGTTTCTTAGCGCAAACGTTCGATTGCAACACAATCGAACAGCAGGTGAGAGGCCGTTTCCTCCTCTTCCTGACTCTGGCCTCTCTTCAAAACGCATAAATCTTTCGTCTTTTCTTCGTCCAAAGTAATGTTGAAAAATGATTAAAATGGTAAGACAAGATGTATGGAGCTTATATAGGAAACTTTAGGAAAAACCAGAAAAAAAAGAAAAACTTGAGAGGGGATAATTATTTTTTTATCGCCGCGTCGAAGGAACTTTTTTAATAATAAGGTGGTCGTTGGTGGGAGGTGAAACATATAATCCGTTCCCCAAAATCAATGTCCGCGCGGTAGCTACGTAGAGTGACCGTTAGACGGTGGAGGTTCTTTTATATAGAATGAGTATAGGGGTAAAACGGGGAAATCCTACAAAACTGGTACGTAAATGGAGGTGGCCGCTAGTGAGGAGGTGCCCCTTTACGGGAGGCTCCACTGTAATTGTATTGTTGCCATGACATTGAATCTGTACTTTTTTGAATGTGTGTGCCTAATTGTTTTTTTTTATAATTCTGTTTCTTATTTGAATGAATTAAGAATACAATTTACTCTATTCATGATTTTTCTTTTTAGTTGAACAAACCTGGCATGAATAGGATATTTAATAAACTGCGAAATAAATAATGTATTTCCGGTTGCTGGGAAATGTGTATTTACCTTCCTGTAACATCTAACTTTTTCTCCTTTTGTTCCAAAACACGTCCAGAATTGACGCACACACTAATGTCATCTTACTGTATTTATTACAATTTCTCTCCCACCCTCTTGTCAAAATTTTAAATTCCCCCGAAGTTCTTAAAATTACCCCTGCATTGTACACTGCACCAAATACGTAATGTTCTGTCTGAAAAGGGGCATCCTGTAAATATGTTATTCTTGAGATAATTTTAGCCACGCGCTTCTAATTCAAGTTATTTAGTAAAAGAGGGAAGTGAAAAGAATTCACCCCAGTTATACCAACCAACATCTGTTCGTATAATTTTCTCCTCTCCCCCCCCCCCTATAATATAGATATTGCCTTTGTGTTTGTTTGGTAATATGTTGCTGGAAGCATGTGGCATACGTCATCACCAATAGAATCGTATACCTCACTTTTAGTTCAACTAATATTTTATTTTTATAGAGTCACAGTTACCTCTTTGAACAACTTTTGTTGACGTTTTTTTTTTGTTTGAAAGCTTTATTAATTTAATATTTAGGAAATGAAATAGAACTCATTAGTGTAGTACGTAATAAAAGTAACTCCCTGGTGCTTTCTGGGAAATTTATTGCGGGGTGGAGCGTGAAACATGAATGGAGGGGTGGTCTAATGTCCGGTATCGCCATTTTATTCACTTCCGGCCATCATCTTATTCACTTGCTCATTAAAACTTGTTAACAGTAATTAAAAGTTAAGATCATGAGTTTACACAAATCAGTTACCTCTCCCATATCAATAACCAGTTAAGCGTGTTTGACGTGTATAATACACGTCAAACCAAATCTCTGTTACGGTGCGTTCGACGTGGTGTATACTCGTTGTGAAAAATATAAAATTGCCATTAACTACAAAAAAAACTGGAAATTTTAATAAAATACAATAAGAATATTATTTGGTGGGATGTTTCCTTTATCTTACCAATAGAACTGCGGTGGGAGTCAGCCAAATTGATAAGTGGTTGGTACATGTTTGGTCTCCGCATTAGGGATTGGGAATTACCTCGCACAAATAGAAGCTCTCAACCCTTGTTCAGACCTTACAGTACGAGCATGATTTCATTTTGCACAGAATTCAAAAAAGCTCTTTTCTTCCTTGTAAAAAACTCTTGCGTCTCTAGTTAACTAGAGGCAATGCATACGTGAAGAAGCGGTGCAAGATTTTGGAATGAGCACAGAATGAGCTCTGGTAATCTCAAGCCCCCGAGAGAGAGATTGCAGAAAAAGTTGCTTGCAGTGACTATTAAAGACGTTTGTAAACTTTTTAATTGTTTTGCCCTGCGTTCGACATGTGTATACCACGTCATTGTCGTGATTTTAATTCGAGCACACTGTGGGTGGGTTTTTAAAACTAAATTCCGTAATGTATACGCTTAAGCGCAATTTGACAGTATTTCTTGTTGGTCTACAGTGCAGGATATTATCATTTGGTCCTTCTTCCATCATCAGGGGGCAGATTGTAACTTCATTCACGTCATCGTCTCACACTAAACTTGGACGGATAAAATAAAAAAGATGTTTAAACAACGCGATAAGAGAAACTCCGTATTTAGATATTTTTAGATAAACTTTATCCATTATTCTTGTGCTCATGGTTTATTTCTTTGTTCTTAAAATGGAACAAAAACAAGTTTGCAAGGGAAACTAAAATAATAAACATGGCAGCATCATTAATGACGTACCTTACTCATGACGCTCACAATTAAATTCAAAATACACGTAAGGGGTTACCATAGAATAGGGTTTAAGCCCTAACTAAAGTTACAAGCGTGCAAAAAAGAAAAGGCAAACCCACCTGACATTTTAAACACAACTTCCGTTTCAAATATGTACATAACGAATGCGTGTTGGTGAATACTTTCAGCTATACACATTCCAACTACCTCTTTGGGTTCTAAAGACCAAAGTAACGGAAAAGAGAGAGAGAAAAAAAATGTGTAGTCAGGAAGTACTTATAAGTGTAGACGAAATCTCTGCACCAAACTCATTAATATATATATCTCTGAAGATGGATGAAAATCCGAATTTGTTTGTTTTTTATTGAATGACATTATTTCTTATATTGCCAATATTTTTTGTAATTATTTTACTGAACACCATAATTTTAATGTTATTTTTAAACTTATTATTTTTGTCTGTTCGCAGGTGAGTACATTTACTAATTTCCTGTTTTCAATTTCCGGCCCTTCCGCTTCCTCTAGTGAGTAACAATTCTCCTTTCAGTTCTCTTATATTATGTATTATGTATTTATCTGCAGTTCTACTCTACTTGTGCTGAATTTTATTCTAAATAAAAGTAGTCTTCAAGATGGCGGACATAATTAAAATTTTGCACTCGTCCATTTAGGTAGGTGGCGCTATGTTCTTCAACTTTATTTAGTATTCAATCCTGGTCGATTAACAGCTAGAAAGCAAGGGACGTGCAGGGGATGTCTTAATTAAAATAAATTTATGGAGGCCCTGAATTAAGAAAAGAGTAATTTTGGTTTTAGAGTACTTCTATAGTAAAGCCAAATGTATTCCCTAGCCTGCTTTATCTAGGGCCGCTGGCTACTTTACTTAGAGGGCGTACCAGACAGGCGAAGGAGTTCATAACGGGGCTATTCGCCAAGGGCTGACTGCAGAATTAATCCATCAAGGCCGCATGGGGCTATCAAGGATAATTGTAGGGCCTATTAACTGGGCCAAACTGCAGGCTCAGAAAGCATCTGTGCATCGCATGGGCACCTGGCGGATGATAGCTTTCTGTAGGTTCTGTCAGGAGGAGGAGGAGGAGGGAACAGGCACTCTGCACATGTTGTGCCAGTGTGAGGGGCTTGTCAGGGGCTAAGGATGTTACTTCTCCGGGGGGAGTGAAAGTCCAAGGCCTGTGAGCTTTACCCAAGAATTAAGAGTCTGATTAATAGGATGGGGTCTGGAGGGTGAGCTCTAGAGAAGGAGAGCCACAATAGATACAAAGAGGTCGCAGTGGCGTAGGCCTTAAGTGTCGCCCTATTAGAATGTTATCTTAGAGTGCGCACCAGAAACCTCCTAGGCTCTCCGTATTCCAAAACTGTTGTCACCCCTGTGTCATCCATTCTTTGGCCATGGATTGTGCTAGGAGAGAGCGGGCGGTCAACAGCGCAGTTCAGGGATATCCAGAACTGTTTACTCTTCATCCTCCTATCCAATCACGCTTTAAGAAGTACGGCGGAGAATGACTCCCTTATATATATCAGTTACAATGGAATGTGTCAGATTGTTGAATATACCTCCTCCAATTCCAGCCATGAGATCGTTCGTCCCTATTGGTCGTCGCAATTATCCAGTGAAGCTAGAGATCAGATTTCATTATGGTGGGGGACTTCTCTTGTACATATAATGAGAAATAAACCAGGTTTTGTAATTAAAGTAATATTTCTTAGTAAACCCCCAACTCAGTTGTACATGCATGAACATGCATATCTTGATGTTACCTCCTCCCACCTTAAACACGTGAGTCCCTCCTATTAACATAATTACGAATTCAGAGTTGTTTATTATCATTATTTTTTACTTGCCTCCATGTTATCTAGGCTAGAAAATTAGACATCCCAAAAAAACATAACCATTTTGATTTCTTAGTTTTTGGTTTATTTGTTTTCTTTTAAAAAGCGTTTTTTATTTTTTTTAAAAAACGTGTAGGACAAAAAACAGGAAGTGCGTGCTACGTAATTATTATACTTCTCTAGATCCTAGAACAGCTACAAAATATTGTAATTATAATAAATGGATTGATTGAGTTAATATAGTTGTTATTATTATTGTTCAAAATTCCATGTTAATTTTATCTTATTTTAGAATAGACGATTACCTACGAGGGTCGTTTGAAAAGTCCGTGCAAAGTCAGAGAGATAGCACCACTGACGCGTATCGAGGTTATGTTTAGTTAGTAGCATCTCTTGGAAGAACACACACCAGGTTTCAGCCAGATAGGTCTATTTCTTTGTGTTTGGCATTCGTTTGAATCGAGGAAGTCGAGTGATTTTCAAAAAATGG
This sequence comes from Rhodnius prolixus, assembly GCF_049639745.1. Lineage (NCBI taxonomy): Eukaryota > Metazoa > Arthropoda > Insecta > Hemiptera > Reduviidae > Rhodnius > Rhodnius prolixus. The sequence goes on along the minus strand of NW_027411582.1, from coordinate 36,943,750 downwards.
ACGAAATAGAATTTCGTGTGTTGATTAAACACTACTTTATGAAAGGCAAAACGCCTGAGGAGACTAAAGAGAAGCTTGATAAACATTATGGTGACTCAGTACCTTCGATTAGAACAGTTTATAAGTGGTTTCAAAATTTTCGGAGTGGCCATATGGGCACAAGTGACGCTGAACGTTCTGGACGCCCTGTTGAGGTTACTACTCCAGAAATCATTGATAAAATCCATGATATGGTGATGGATGACAGAAGAGTGAAGGTGCGCGAGATTGCTAGTGCTGTGGGCATCTCAAATGAACGGGTACATAATATTTTGCATCAACATTTGGACATGACAAAGCTATCGGTCGTTTCGTCACTGTGGCTGAAACATGGATACATCACTACACTCCTGAGACCAAAGAACAATCTAAACAATGGGTTACCAAGGGGGAATCTGCGCCAAAAAAAAGGCGAAGACCGTTCCTTCGGCCGGAAAGATTATGGCGACTGTCTTTTGGGATTCGCAAGGAATAATCCTCATCGACTATCTGGAAAATGGTAAAACTATTACAGGATGCATATTATTCATCGTTATTGGACCGTTTGAAAACCGAGCTGCAAGAAAAACGCCCACGATTGGCCCACAAAAATGTCGCTTTTCCATCACGACAACGCACCAGCTCACACCTCAGCAGTTGTGGTCGCAAAATTAATGGAAATAGGGTTCCAACTCGTTTCACATCCCCCCTATTCTCCAGACTTGGCTCCCTCGGACTACTATTTGTTGCCCAATATGAAGAAATGGCTGGCGGGAAAAAGATTTTATTCAAACGAGGAGGTGATTGCAGAAACGAATGGCTATTTTTCAGAGCTTGGACAAATCCTATTATTCGGAAGGGATCAACAAACTAGAGCAGCGGTGGACGAAGTGTATAAGCCTAAAAGGAGACTATGTTGAAAAATAAAAAAGGTTTACCCCAAAAAATTAAGTAGTTTTTATTTTTGCACGGACTTTTCAAACGACCCTCGTACAATACTAATAAGAATTTTAAAAAAAATAATAATAATTATAAAATTCTTAATTTTGATTTTGATTTAGTCGAGCGGAAGTTGATCGTTTTATATTAATTCAATAAATTTTCTAGTTTTTAACGATTTTTTCCCCCCCTCTCGCATAAATTCTCCAAATTTCTATAAAAATTTAAATTGCATTAAGAAAATCTGTAAATATTATTGCTAAAATTTTTTTTTGTATTAATATTATTAATTAATTAGATTATCCAATATTTATTTAATATATGATATAGTTGTATTTATTTTTGAGTAATTGAATTAATATAATTAAGTGATTAGTCGTTAGGTGTATTTTATAATTAATATAGATGAGTCACGCACATCTATATGGGGGTTAGTTTAAAAATATATTTCTGTCGTTTTATAGGTCACGTATTGTTTAATATGACGTCATTTCTGGTTCCTCTAACAGAGGGATGAGTTTTTTGTTGTTTTTGCCGGAAATATTAAAATAACGACGACTTACAAAAGTTGACTGACAGACATTTTTTTTTCAAACTAAGAATTTCTGGGCATAACGTTTAATGTAGATTATAAAAAAAATGACTATTACGTCATAATGGCACTTTAAACCGACTTTAGTCAGAAATGATGGGTTGCACTGGCGAAGTTGCATTGCTATGATACGAGTACTGTTGGTTCTTCCTTACTAAGGCAGTTTTGATGCCTTCTTATTAGGAAAATATTTATTTATTTTATTTTTACGAAATATCCTGCGTGTGCACTTCCGTATTACCCAAAACGGAAACCAAAGTTAAAACTTAGTACTTCAGTTAAAGTCTCTCCAGACAAGCTTACTCGTACTTTAACTTAGCTGTCACAAGTTTCTCCACCGGAAAAAACGTATTTCAAGCTTGATTTTTTTCGTTTATTTTTAGTCAAATTACAATAAAAAATTATGCACAACGTTTAATCGAAAAATTTGTCGTAATTATTTTCGATTTAGGATCGATTCTTCTTTTAGAAGGGAAGGTCGATTAGAAGAGTAACTTTCTAAAGTAATATTTTCTGTTTTAAGTTACGTGTGTTCGAGTCTCTTTTAATGAGTTGGCTTAAATTCAGAATTTTAAGGAAATTCTAGAAACCGGATGTACCAATTTGGATTTTTTTAAAAGATTTTATTGATTTTTTCTGAAAAATAGCTGCCGGAAATTATTTAAAGTGGGAATCATCTTTTAAAGTGACATTTTGGTTGAATGTACAGTATTACCAACTGTGCAATGTTAAAAAAAGTGGGTGTATTTTTTTAAAGTTCGTCGATGTTGTAAGAGGGAAGTCGTGTCAGTTTTTTTTGATGATGCAGTTCGAAGCTATTTCCGGTATTTTTTTTTTTTTTTTTAACGAAGTACTACAAAACTGTTGTGTTAATTAAAACCAGATTTTTTATAATACTTAATAAAAATATTGTTTAAAACTGGACAGTAGAACATACTAAAACAATTCCCATAATTAGGTAAACTTTAAACAAGAGAACAATTGACAATTTTCACGATAACAAATACCTATTATTATACAAAATAAGCAGAAAACAAGTCCTCGTGGGAAAGCCATTCCAAGCGTGAAAGCGCAACAATGAAAAGAAAAAAAGGAAACTGTAAAAAGATTTGATGCTCCCAGCTAGCTGTGGGTGGAGAGGTCCCCGTTCAGGAAGGAAGAAGATCTTGACTGTCTCCACGGACCGGCTAACTTAGAGGATGTCCGGCTTCCTTATATTCCTCTCTCTCTCTCTCTCTGTGAAGAGTGTGGGAAGAAGACTAACGAGAGGAAGTGCTAAGACCTCCCCCCCCACTTGGATCGGGGAGGGGCGATTTATTATTTAAGGGCAGATGAGCGTAAAGTTTTGTGTTCCACTTTGTGTTTACATTTCCGTCTTCTGTTGAAATCTAGCTTCTAAGATCGGCACGCATCGCAGAATTTTTTAAGTTAGGTTCAAGTTTGTTTTTAAATTACCGAAGTTAACCTACTTTAACAAGTCCATCTAATTGAACCACTTTTCTTCATATTCAGGAGAGACCGTTTATTTTGAAAGTTGTGTATGTCCATTTTCTCTCAATTCGAGAAAATTAAAGGTTAACATATCTGTTAATTATAAAATTTAGACAAATTATATGAAGTCTGGCAATGTTTCTACTGTTTTAACAAAATGTAATTTGGTTATATAAATTTGTTTTAGGCGTATTTTACTAAACTGATGTATACTTACGGGCTGCAAATGGACTTACACCACTTTCATAATCATTGATTCTGCAATTTCATTTACCGACCAATTTTATATTCTACAAAACATGGGATTTTTTAAAGAAATTAAACACAGACTAGTTATACATAAAAAATTAACATAAAATTAAGCATGAATTACGTGATATCTCATTTTTTTTTTTTTTTAAATGGACTTAACACCACTTTCAAAATAAACGGTCCATATATCACTAGTTAATAATATTAAGTAACAAATAACCGACCTAGGGAAGAAGTTAATAGTTTGTCATTTCCGGTCCTAGGAAATTGAACGACAGTAATACCGGAACTTGTAAACTTAAATCTTTTATTTAGTTTTTTTTTGTATTTTTTATGACATCATAAAAATAAAACATTCCCAGATATTGGAGTTTGACTGGTGTCATTCATTGTGCGTCCACACAAACACAGGGACAACATTTCCGGTCATTCAGCCAGAGGTGTAAAATATTTCCTATGGTCGTAAAACCAGGTATGGCAGAAAGGAAAGAAAAAGGATAGTGAATATGTTTAAAGTTTTATTGGTTGGGTTGGATCGTCACGTCGTCACGTGTGTAAATCATTTCAGTTCTTGCTTTGGTAGGGCCTAAGTGCGAGAAAATGAGTGATTTCCAACAAATCGGTGTTACAAAAGAAAATATTTAATTGTCTTCCGGTTTCTTTTCTTTTGTAATAAACACTTGAACTTCCTGTAATTCCAATATTCATTGCATTATTACAAAAATTCCAGTAACATCAATGCTCTAGCAGGCAATCCCGATTAAAATGGAAATCAGACTGAACACTGTCACTACTTTACTGCAATCGATCAATGCTGACTTAACAGGTTTTTTTTAAAAAAAAATTTAAACTCGCAAATTCGAAAAGTTTGTTGTTGCGAATGGGATGTATGAGGTCGCTGTGAAGAACGTCGAAAGGAGTGTTCAAACTATTTGCCGGCAGTAGTTCAGTTTGGAATGTCTTGTTACTGTCCGTAAGTTTTGTAGGTTTAGCTGAACCCCATAGTTCTAGTCCTGTAAGTCCACATAGGTTTTGAGGATAGTGTTCTTATGGGCATTTTGGAGGGTCGTACTTATGTAAAGTAGTTTCGCACGTTTTGTCATAGATTGACGCTTAAGTATAGTTAGTTTGTTCCAAGTAAAGTAATCGCCTATTTTTTCAGGCGGGGCTTAACGTCCAACTACCAATTAGGTGTCGTGGATGGAGGCGACTAGCAAACATACTTTACTGTAAATTTCTTTTATTAACTATTAAATAAAATCCAAGGCCTAGACCAGGGGAATAGAACCCACTAAACCAACAATACATCTTATCTTTGCGGGTCTAGCCTATAACCGCCTGACATACTTTACTATAAATTTCTCATATTAACCATTAAATAAAATCCAAGGCCTAAGACAGGGGGAATCGAACCCACTAAACCAACAATACATCTTAGCTTTGCGGGTCTAGCCTATAACCGCCAAACATACTTTACTATAAATTTCTCATATTAAACATTAAATAAAATCCAAGGCCTAAGACCGGGGGAATCGAACCCACTAAACCAACAATACATCTTAGCTTTGCGGGTCTAGTCTATAACCACCTAACATACTTTACTATAAATTTCTCATGAAGATTTGTTTTTTCAGGATAGTTTTGGTGTGAAGTTAGGTTAGGCTTCCCTGATTCACTGCATTGTATGATACTACACTACTGCTGTATAATACGTGAATTAGACCAGAGTTAGAATCATGAACGATTGTTTAAAACCTTTTTGATGGAAATTCATTTACCCCCTCTCACTCTCTTTGCTAAAGTTCTTCTATTTGTGTTTAATTTACTAAAGACAGTATTTAGTAAAAACTCCAAGTTTTTAAAACCTGAAAACTGCCGTAATTAGTAGCCATCTGATTGTATTATTATTATTATTTTTTTTTCTAAAGAAATTAGAAGTTTTCAAAATGTCTGACGGGAATTTATGAAGCAAAGCATTTAAAATTAATGATTCGTACCTTTTTCTTTTTTTTTTAAAGTTTCCAAAGTTCAGCTTTAATTAACTTAACAGTTTAGTAGGGTGGGTCTAGGGGAGGAGACCCTTCGGTTATGTGGGTGGCTGGGTGTTGCTGTTAAAAGTATGAATAATAATTCATGTGTTATGGAAGTGTTCCGGCATTTATCTCTAGATTATACTCAGTGAGAATTAGTTGAACTGGTTTTTTTCATTTCAATTTCCAGTACCCAGGGTTTTTCACTTGGAGAAGATTAATTATCTACTTCCTGTGCTCGTCTTCTATTCGTTTATTTATGTTTTTTACTTTTGGTAGGTGATAATGATCTCTTGTTCTAAATTAATGGTCAGAGAAGTTTTTTTTGTTCCCTACATAAGTATTCAATTAATAATACATCGTAGGCAATCCGAAGGGTTGAAAAAATTGTTAGGTTGGTAGTACTGGATTTTATTTTTTTTCCTGTCTAAGCACGCATGTTTACTGAATTCCTTACACCCTGTTTCGGGCTTACATCTTATCAATCAGAGGTTGGTGGTGGTGTTCGTATGAATGGTTTGTAGAAAATTGTTGAATGACTATTGTATTGTATCATTTCCTGTATGTTTATTTCGTATAAGCTCAATATTCTATTTCTATTGAACTATAACCTAACCGCAGCCATTATTAGTTTCTGATGATGATCGAAAATTCTGGTAGCAAGGAAATTGAGGCTGTTACAGAGTGATTCAGACAAAAAAAAACGGGGTAATTTTCTTAATAGATGAACCATTAAAATGAAGAAGTTGTTTTTACCAGGTTGCAGGAAGTAGTGGTAATAATAAGATGTACGTAGTATATAATAAGTCAATAAGTAGGTATGTCAGTAGTTTTACAGAACGTCCCAGCTTCTCTGCTACCGCTTTTAGGTGGGCCTTAAAAAGGGTTTGTCTCTTCTACTTAGTACGTGTTTAGGAGTTGCGACCTTGTCTTGTGTTGCAGTTAAAAGGTAACAGCAGCAGGTGTAGCCCCCTCAACTCTTTACCTCCTCTCTCTTGCATCAAACTACGTGATCGGGTCGTCCAACTCCTGTAATATTACGTCATAGTGTGGATAGACGGCGGGGGCAGCAGGGATGCCAGTCGAGCGTGTCCTTGTTTCAATTCTTGTTCTTATTTTTTTTTCTACTTCTTCTTCTTTTAGCCGCCTCCCCTTTACTCCTCTCCTTTGTTCTTCTTTGTTCACCACTGTCTCTCTCTTTCCTCTTATTCTGTTCCAACATCTTGGTCAAACATTGAGCTGGGTCAGTGTGTTTTGGAACTTTTTCTTTCGTTGGTTTGATTAGTTTTTTTCTTTTTACCACATCTGCTTTCCGTCTTCTCTATAGATATATATTTCCTTAATCAAACAAGTGTGACGTTCTATGAAACTTGTTTTTTTTTTTATTGGAGGGGAGGTTAAGGAGTATATACGGGAGAGGGGGGCACATTTGAACAGAATTTAGTAAAGTAAAGTAATCGCCTATTTTTTCAGGCGGGGCTTAACGTCCAACTACCAAATTAGGTGTCGTGGACGGAGGCGACTAGCAAACATACTTCATTATAAATACCTCATATTAACCATTAAATAAAATGCACAAGGCCTAGGCCAGGCCACCAATCGAACCCACTAAACCAACAATACATCTTAGCTTTGCGGGTCTAGCCTGTAACCGCCTAACATACTTTACTATAAATTTCTCATATTAATCATTAAATAAAATCCAAGGCCTAGACCAAGGGAATCGAACCCACTAAACCAACAATACATCTTAGCATTGCGGGTCTAGCCTATAACCGCCTAACATACTTTACTATAAATTTCTCATATTAACCATTAAATAAAATCTAAAGCCTAGAACAGGGGAATCGAACCCACTAAACCAACAATACATCTCAGCATTGCGGGTCTAGCCTATAACCGCCTAACATACTTTACTATAAATTTCTCATATTAACCATTAAATAAAATGCACAAGGCCTAGACCGGGGGAATCGAACCCACTAAACCAACAATACATCTCAGCATTGCGGGTCTAGCCTATAACCGCCTAACATACTTTACTATAAATTTCTCATATTAACCATTAAATAAAATCGAAGGCCTAGACCGGGGGAATCGAATCCACTAAACCAACAATACATCTTAGCATTGCGGGTCTAGCCTATAACCGCTCGGCTTCCGTGGCGCCTATTTGAACAGAATTTACATTTTCTGTTCACAGAGTGCGCACAGAATCTGTATTATTGATCCTTTTTATTTTGTTTTCTTCAACTTTCAAGTCTTCTGTAACAGATCTGTATCAATAAACAGTTAGTACTTTACGTACATATCTATATTTTTTTAATATAAAATTTTGTGTCAAATGTTAATATCTGCCCCTGGTGTGGGGGTACCTTTGAACACAATATAAAATAGAAAGAAATGATATTTACTTTACTCTGAATTTACCTTCTATCAGTTATTTCTCTCTCGCTACTACATTACTTTCTCTTTTGAAACCACTCTGAAATCTAGTTCAAAAAATCAAGAATGACTCACTCAGTTCGGGATGTTGTACCCGAAGTGATGATGGGTTTAGGAAGTTTGAACCCTGATATTCGGTTTACAAAATCTTAATGTAGTAGGTTCGGACCACTTTCCCCTTCTCTGCGATTAAACCAAAAAAAGGGTCACAAACTTGCAGGGGTCGGTAGGGCGGCACATTTTAATTGGTATAATAATAATAATAATAATAATATGCTGGACTCCCACGCGGAAGTCCCGGGTTCAATCCAGCTACTGACCCTTAGATTTTCTCTTCCTAGGAGCTTCTTACAGCTCACTGTCCGGTGATGGGCATTGTTGTCTGTAACGAGAGAACACAGTCTAGTTACTGCCGGCAGTACACTGAAAAAAGCTCCGGGCGCCAATAACCTTAGATGTTGACGCGCCTCCAATAAATAAATTAATAATAAAAAATAAAAATAAAATATTAATATTAATAATGATGTACTCAGCGAACCATCAGAGTTTTTATGGCTTTTTTTACAAATAATTGTAGACCGTAGAATATTGTAGAATTAGAATTCATTGTAATATTGTAGCTGTAACCATTCAAACCGGAATGCTTGTTGTCGCGGCCAATTACATAGACCTAAAATATTTGACTTCCTGAATATATAAATATTTTTTTGAATGGCAATCGAGAAAAAAAGGTCAGACGTTCACATTAGCATTTGTAGGCCGTAAATTCCACATAAAAATCCAAGAGAGAAATTTTCCTAGGCCTAAATATAAACGGACCATACGCCCACTCGGTTAAGTTGTAGGCCAATTCTGCATTTATAACGTATTGAATTGTTGGAATTTATTTTTAGTATTATGTGAGTGGGCTTTTATTTAATGTAATGTACGATTGTACCCCTATCTGACAAGGTAATCATGGAATTGACATGTTTATTTATAGAACGATATGTGTGGTGTACATACTGAATGGGTTAATCGATTGGTCAGGTTTCCGAATGTTAAAGTAGTAATCAAATATAACGTACTTAGCGCTTAAAATATTATCCTGAGAAGTTTTAAGCGCTACAATGGCGTAAAAAAAAAATTGATCAGTTTAAGCTATTAAGCGCAAATAATATTTCTAAAAACTATAAATCTTATGAGGCTAAATTTGACGTAATAATCGATTTTGATACTGTATAGTTTCCACAACAAAATAGGGATAACGGGATGTGCGCCTTTTTTTAATTTTTCGCATCGATACTTAAAATCGATACATCGATACTTATTACACTCTCTCTCTCTCTCTCCCTCTGCAGTCAATGTTTATGACGAAAAGTATCCCGAAGCCTTACACGATCTTCGAAGATCTATTATGAATTTTTACCTTTTACTGGTACCCGAAGGTGCCATACAACATTCGGTCCAGTCTATGGTATCCCAAGTAAGCTTAGAATCTTGAGACGGCTCTAGAAATTTACTTCTCAGTTATTTAAATATACTATCGATAGTGGATAATCGATGTCAGTCCAGTAGGTATATTTTTAGGGGGGTTTCCCATATTATCTACTATAAAGTCTGCAAAAGTTTCAAGTCCTTTCTCAGTCGATATTACTGCTTGAAGGTAGTGTGAGACCGGAAACTTAATTGAAGTCAAATTTTTCTACTTTAAAACTAATTTCAATCAACAAATGAACGAAAAATCCAGAACCGATCAGGAGTACAACAACAACAAAAGTGGGAATGAAAATAACATCAGTGTTCATAACCACCACTCTGGACTTATTCTCGCTAACTTCATTTTAAGTTGTTGGTTAATAAGCATTTAAGTATGACTCGCGGAAGTGTTTGGTGGAAATTTGTTAGAATATTCATAGTGGTCGTAAGAAACAGTCGTGTTAGTGTTCATTCTAAATTTTCATTAACAGATTGCGGAGAGATAATTGTAGAAGTCTACGTCAGTTGTTTTAAAATTATTATTTCCGGCGGAGATAGTGGCTATACTGCTTTCCATTCTTACGTACTGTGGTATCCTATAATGTCGACGATGAATCTCCCTACAAGTGGGGCACGTGCAAGTGTGTATATACGCGTGTTATTGGTATTCATTTAAGAATTATCTGTATCTGTAAGTTTGCTAGCTCAACTTGTACACTATCTTAGAAAAAAAAAAGCTCATTAGTTTACTCTGAATAACGAGACGTAATTTTTTTGTATTTATTAATGAATCCTTCCTCTAACGTAGCCATTAAATACCCCCCAAAGTTCATTCACTTTTCTCTTTCCATTCATACACACTCAGCAATAGTGAAATAGTTGTAGTATAAATGGCTGTCTCATTACTTTACAACAGTTTAATGATCTCTCTCTCCCTCTCTCTTACTCTTTCTCTTTTTATTTCATTCAATAACAAGTACGATATTATTTAATTGAAGTCTTGACAACATATGAATTCTTTGACGCCTGATTTTTTCTCAGCGCACTTCCGGGCCTCCAGACAGTGTTCTCTCGCTGTGTTTAAAGTACAGTGAGCAGAGAATACAGCTGCTTCTAGGAAGTGAAATTTAAGAGAAGCTAAACACCAGACCGGAACTTCCGTTTTACAGTCCAATTAAATTAACTACTAAGCTAAAATTATAACTTCCTTATTTTATTTATTGTTGCTTTCAGTTACAATTTTTCATTTTTTTCAATTTTCCTTTCCTAAATTAAAGGAAATTATTGATATCGTCACAGAATTTTCGGGAGGTTTTAAAGAAAATTGTCTGGATTGTGTTTATATGAACAAAATTATCACAAAAACAAAATAAAACACGAATAATTACACAGGAAGTTGCAATGATTTGGTTCCATCCGGAAAACTAGCAATCCAGAAAGTACCATTTTTTTTTTTTTTTTTTTACTGAATGGATTTCATTTTCCCAAAGTAAAATTCGATTAAGGGCGCATCTGCGGAAAAGTGCTCCATCCATGGGGGTTATAGTTGTTCATTCTTTTTGGTGACTGATTCATAGTTTCAATAGGATGAAAAAATAATTGCCATTTCAGCCGTGATACATTTATTCTGCCGAGCTTTCGACCTAGGGACTAGGTCATCTTCAGGGCTAGTTTAAGATGACCTAGTCTCTAGTCTATAATGAAGTTTATCATGACTGAAAATGGCATTAATTTTTCATCAAGGTGGAGAGGATAGTATTTGGATGTTGAGGTATGTCTGCTGTATATAAGGAGTAAAGAAGAGGACCTAGGACACTGCCCTGAGGAACAACTTTTACTTGAAATTTCTTTTGCTGAAAATTCTATTGACGGCATTTTTGGGGGTAAATTTAAAGATATTAGGTAAATTTCCTTGTTAGTGTAGTCAAAGAAAATTCAGGGATTTTTGTTTTCTTTTATTTCATTTTGCGTGAACATATCATTTTACATTTAATTATTACAAGTATATTTTATAAGGCAAAAAAATAAACGTAGGTTCCGCTACGTACGTAATCAATATCTAATTCTTTACAACCTCGTTAAATTTATGAACTGTGATTTCCGTTTTATATCTTCTTCTACTTTTACGATTCCTATTTCCAGTATATCTAAGAGCTGTTTTTGTTTCTTTCCTCACTCTCTCGACTCGTGCGTTTTATTACCTTGCCAGCCAGCTGTAAAATGTATTTCTAAAGGAAGTTTATTGCAATAAAACTTGCGTCTCTTTTAGGAGCTCTTAACAGCGGAAGTGAAGATTTGGGTATAAGAGGGGTCTCCGCTTCATCTGTATGTTTGTCGGTCGATGTGTCCACCATAACCACGAAAGACGTAAAAATTGGCGGAAGTTAGATTTTTATTTTTGGTTACGTGACACGCCCAAGTGTTACAATCGAAATGTAATCGAAATTACAATCGATCAGCTGGAAGTACAATTTTACTGTATCGATTTTTTTTTTTTTAAATATTTGTATTTAAACATTCCCGCACATGCTTACTACGCGAGGGAAGGAAGAAGAACCAATCCCAAGCCCAATTGCTGAGCTAATTGCGCTAGTCGCGCATCGACGAAGAAATCGTGAAGCCATTCGCCAATGGCTTCGTTTTTAACCAAGGTACAGGGATTTGTAGCTTTTTTTTTTTCTAATAGGATCGAGCTATTAGATTGATAAAAGGAATTTTTGAGGTTTCTGAGGATGGTTAAATTGGAAACGTGGAAGGGAGCGTAAGGATTTTGGATTGAAGGGATTGTCTGGAGGTTTATTAGAACACGTTCGGTTGAAACCCCCAAAAATTTTCTGTGGTTATTTACATAATTAAAAGTTTCTTTTATGATAAGTTATTTACGATTTAGTTTCCATATTAAAAAGGAAGTAAATGTACTGTTAATATATTTCTATATTTTTATTATATTTTCTTACTCCTCTCGAGTTGTCAACACTCTCCGAGAATAGTCTCGGATACAGTTGCGGAAATAATGCCGGAAGTAGTTTTAACAATCCAGTTTTCCTCCGTAGCAATAAAAATTTTTTCTTATAAAAAGCTTATCCTTATCACTGAATGCATATACAGTAATTCTGATATACAGATCATTGAAAAAAAAAAAAAATATATATATATATATACTATACAATATATATGTATAAAGCCATTAAAAATGATAATAAAACAATATCTATATGACATCCGGTCAGGTGTTGCTGATAAATTTAGCCATACGGGTGTTTTAGATAAGGCAAATGTGTCACATATATATCACAGCTGTTTTAATAATTGGCTAATTTTTTAGTGCAGACGTGGCCAAATGTTGCGAGGTGGGTGGGGGGTGGGGTGACATTTTGGTTTTTTGGGTAGGAGCTGTAAAACTAATAAATCGATTAAATAAAGAGATATTTCCAGTTGATCGATTTTAAGTAGAAACAAATTTTGGGCATACTCAGTGTGGGGCACCGTCCAGAGGTTAAATATTGAATTTTATTTATTTTTTTTTGCGTTATTTTTAAATTTTATGGTATGACGATGGACCTAGACCCTACATTGTGTGTGTGAGAGAGAGAGAGAGTGAGTGAGAGGGAGACTGATTTTTGGAACCCCCTTTCTTTTTTTGGGGGTCACGGAAGTACCTCGAAACGGAAATCCAAATATCAAATCTGTACGATTACAATACTTACAGTGGATAATAAAATGAATATCCAGCACTGCGAACCCCCCGTACCTTCTTCTACTTCTTTCCCGATCCCATTTGGGCCGTGAGGCATGGAGGAGCAGCCCCAATCCATAACCCTTCCATCTATCCCTATCTCTCTATGCCATCCTTCTCATCCCTGCAAGCCCTCTAGCTCGGCCGAGTCTGCCTCTTGCTCTCTCTCTTGCCAATATAGATCTGGCATCCAGCATTTGCTAGGCCCTTTTGTCCATCCTCCATTCTCAAAACATGTCCAAACCATCCCACAACTGTCGGGCCACCAAAATTTGCCACTCTGGCTGTACATTCAAATCTTCCCTAATCTCCGCGCTTTCCTGATGCAGTCTCTCCATAGTTTCACGCAGGATGTTCCTCAGCAATCGCATTTCAGCAGCATGCCTATCCAGCACCGTCAAAACCATAGAGGAGCACAGACAGAAATATCGTTACCTCAAGTAATGAAGTTACCCCAAGTAATGAAGTTACCCCAAGTAATGAAGTTACCACAAGTAATGAAGTTACCCCAAGTAATGAAGTTACCCCAAGTAATGAAGTTACCTCAAAGTAATGAAGTTACGAGTAAATAAATGTTGAGGCCACTTTCTTCACGTTTCGTCTTGCTATAGACGAAATGATTTTGCCTAATACGTGCTCTAGTTTTTGGATACGTGTCCTTATTAGTTTAGATCCGCTATATATTGTCCAGAATTTTTTTTTTTAACTGTGCAATTCAGGACGGATCAACAAAGATTTTTTTTTGTTGGTTAAATCTCTTTTTTTTGCAGCCTCTCCATTACTTTGTCATCACTTGTGGAGTGTAGTGCACGCGTTACACTTTCTAGAACACAAGTGTGCCTAGAGGCTCTATCTAGGACGTCTTTATAATCATCCTAGTTTCTCCTCCTTCTCCTCCTCCTTTATTATGTGGCACTTAAACAAGAAATTGGGGGAACGACGTCTCCAATCCTTCTCACTTACATGGTTTAGTTGTTGCCAAATATGGGTACTGTTTTTTACTATTATTAATAATAATTGATTTTCCCCATAGTGTAGCCAGGCCACATGTAAATTTCACACGCCATTACGTTCACTTTCCATTCATAGAGAAAGTATACCAGTATCCCCTCCTCCACCACCCTCACACATCTCTTTCATTACGCGCCTTTTGATAACGGTCAACCGCTTTTTTTTGAATGAATGACTGCCATAAATACAGTAGTGCCACCACAATACATGACACGAATTTTTTTTGTATTATAGTTTGCTAAAAAAATTATTTTTAAACTGAACTGAACAGTTCATCTGTTGTTATTATGGTTTTCTTTTTTTATAATACTTTCATATTTTGCCGGAAATTCCATGGATTTAGAAGAAGAATTCCATAACCGGAAATTACTGAATGGATTTAATTCAGGGAGTCGCCAAACTTTTTTTGATCATGGACCCCCTATATAATTTTTCGAAATCTCCATCGACCCCCATAAAAGTAATTTTCAGTTTATTAAAAATCAAAACTATCTATTAGGTACTTGTGTTTGTACATTTATTTTATGATTTTAAAAAAGTAATTTTACATTGTGTAACAAATAGTTTTAAGAAAATATCTCGAATATTGAAATTTAAATACCTTAATATTTATTAAATAATAAGTAATTATAAATAAGTAAAGTAATTACAGTATTGCTTCTTAATTAATGAGATGGGTATGCCTGGTGTTTCTTTGCAAGGTTCCGCTATAAAAGTAGTAGTAAGTAGTAAAGTAATTGCCTATTTTTTCAGGCGGGGCTTAACGTCCAACTACCAAATTAGGTGTCGTGGACGGAGGCGACTAGCAAACATACTTTACTAAAAAATGTCTTGTATTAACCATTAAATAAAATGCACAAGGCCTAGACCAGGGAAATCGAACCCACTAAACCAACAATACTTCCTAGCATTGCGGGTCTAGCCTATATCCGCCTAATACACTTTACTATAAATTTCTCATATTAACCATTAAATAAAATCCAAAGCCTAAGACCAGGGGAATCGAACCCACTAAACCCACAATACATCTTAGCTTTGCGGGTCTAGCCTATAACCGCCTAACATACTTTACTATAAATTTCTCATATTAACTATTTACACTAAACCCTCCTACGACCGGTCAATTGACTGTTTTTTAAATTTGATTTAAATTTTCTAATTACAGCGTCATCATACCGCCATTAAACTTCACGACTTTTCCTAAAATGTGTATACAATTGTTTTTATAATATTCACTTCTTTTCCTAATATTTGATTTTTGAGAAAAATTTGTAGTCCCTCTTAACTACCGCGACCGGTCATTTGACCGGCTGAATATTTTCATTTTATTTACTTATTATTTAATATTTTATTTTATTTATTTATTTATTTTTGTAACAGAATTCTCTCAAAAACTCAATTTGATAATGCATTTATCGGATTATTGTTTGCATGTGGTGCATATGAGGCGAAAAATGTACGATATTGCCCTTTTCACTGGAACAAAAATAGGGACGAGCATTCTTCTCAAACATTGTGAGCAGAAATTTATAGACGGAAATTTTCGAGGTTTATTCGAGTGGATCAAAGAAATCATCGTTTACAAACCGATAAATTGGCTTTGATTTCTAAATTTTGGAACAAATTCGTAGAGAACAGTCAAAACTGTTCTAACCAAGAGCAAATATCTCTTCCAAGGACGTTTGTTCCCAACAAAGTCAAGATGCAGATTTACTCACTACATGCCAAATAAACTGGATAAATTTGGTATCAAATCTTGGCTAGCGTTCGATGCAATAAAAGGCTTTCCATTTTTGGAAAAACGTGAAAGCAGAGAAACCTTCAGTTCCGCTTGGGGAGTTTGTCGCTCTGAAATTAGCAGAAATGAATACAGCTCGTGGAAGAAATATAACCGTGGAAAATTTGGGAGATGGCCTCAGCAAATAGTTTTCAATATCCCCGGGATAAATGCATGGATTTTGTATCAAAAACTACCGGAAGTGAAATTTCAAGGCAAAATTTGTGTTACCATTTCAAAAGCATGACAAATATTAGTACACAAACAAATTGTCGGAAAATAGCCAAATAAGATACTGCAAAGGCAATAAGACTAAAAAATGCTGTCTAAAATGTAAAAAGTAAGTATGCGGGAAATTTGCAATTGAGAAGCCTGTAATTATAAAAAATGATGCAAAAAAGAGTAAAATCTACGAGATTTATTTTTAAACAAAAGAAACTATGCTTTTTCGTAGTTAAATAATTATTATCTTCATTCTAAAATAAGAAATTTAAGTAATTTTAAAGTGCGGTCATTTGACCGGTCATGGTAGGAATAGTTATGCATAAATGTCGGTAGGTTTAGTGTTAAATAAAAATCCAAGACCTAGACCAAGGGAATCGAACCCACTAAACTAACAATACATCTTAGCTTTGCGGGTCTAGCCTATAACCGCTCGGCTACCGTGGCGCCCACAAGGTTCCACTACATTGGGGTTCGAAATTGTTTTTCCTTCGACCCTCCCCACAATGGCTCAGATCGACCCCCCTACTTTTTTTTGTTAAATAGACCCCTTGGGGGTCTATATATGTAGATCACTTTGGCTTTCCTCTGATTTTGATTGTCACATTCGCAATATATATTTCTTTCTCTTTACGACGCAATCAATTGATTACAGCTCCCCCCCCCATACCGCCCGCGAAAAGTCAGTTTAAATGGGGTGACTAAATGTTGTTTACAGTTGAGCACAAGTTCTCTTCCAAAGAAGTTATAAATTTTTAATGAAGAAAAGAAAAAGAAGCGACATAGAAGTCAATAAAAGAAAAAAAAATAAATAAAAAATATGGAGGGTATCTTATTTATTTTACCTTGACCTCTCTAGTCTCTTTTAGTAGGATACAAAAAACTTGTAAACATTTTGCTTTAAAAAAAAGAAAGCAAAAAACACTTGTTGATTCGTAGGAACAATATACATACGTATCTTGTATTTTTATTTATTTATTTATTATTTCCTGTTTGATAAAGCACGCATTGTTTGGAATTAAAAACAAATTATACTCTTTGGTGAAACAAACAAAATATAAATTAATAAATATTTCAAGTATTATTTTGTTCTTAGAAAAATTATTCATTTAATTTATTGTATTTTTCCTTTTGTTGGGAAAATTTGTTGGAAAATATTTTTTGCCTATTTTATAAATAATGATAATGGATTTTTCTTTCTATATGCTTCGTATTTTTGCTTCAATTCTGTCCCCTCAACCTATACGAGTTTTTCTTTTTTCAATCTGATTACTTTTCTCTTATACGTTTAAAGAATGGATCGTGTTAAATTTTCTATTACGAGTTCACACCAGAAATAACCCTTTAAAGAGCTGACTGTGACGTAGCGATCAAAAAATGCTTCAACCGGAAGTATTACTTCAATGAGTGGATTATTCGTTTTATTTATTTTTTTAATTTTCTCAGGGATGGCTATATAGTTTTATTTACTTTTTGTGATAGTGTTAGCTTTGATTAAGGGGATTCTTGAGAGAGAGAGAGAGGGGGTGAGAGAGAGGGAGCGAGGGAGATTGGGAGGGAGGGTGAGTGAGAGAGAAGGGGTGAGAGTGAGTATGAGAAAGAGGGTGGGTGAGTGAGTGAGATAGAGTGAGAGAGGGTGTGATAGGATGGGAGAGAGCGAGTGAGGGATAGAGAGAGGAGGATATTACTTCCTCTAAAGTGTCAGCCTAGTAAAAGAGAATTTCCATTCACTTGGCTCCAGGTGTTTATTTTTATTTTATTATTTTAATTTTTAAAATACAAAGAAAAAGGTGAATGAATTTATTGTTGTTGTTGTTGTTGTTGTTGTTAGTGAGAGATCAGGTCAGTGAAGTGTGTTCGTACCTGTAGAGTCAACGGACCTGTTGATTTGGGCACCTACACGTAGTTTCTAGAAGGGTTTTGTGTGGCAATGTTGTACTAGGACCACCCTATTATTTCGGCCTACACTCTTTTTAAAATGTAATTCATCAAAAATACAAAAAAAAAAAACTGTTGCCCATATGTCGATAGTTCCAAATAAATCGATTACTCTCGATATTACAATCGATTGTCAGATGTTAATGTTATTATCTCGCTTTGTCTATTCAATATTTGTAAGTAATTTCTCCCGGTGGCTATTCTACAATCTTTATGTATCCTTCAGTAAGTAGTTAATCCCATAATAAGCAAAGCTAAGATGTATTGTTGGTTTAGTGGGTTCGATTCCCCCGGTCTTAGGCCTTGGATTTTATTTAATGGTTAATACGAGAAATTTGTAGTAAAGTATGTTAGGCGGTTAAAGGCTAGACCCGCAAAGCTAAGTTGGTTTAGTGGGTTTCCCTGGTCTAGGCCTTGGATTTTATTTAATGGTTAATATGAGAAAATAGTAAAGTATGCTAGGCGGTTATAGGCTAGACCCGCATAGCTAAGATGTATTGTTGATTTAGTGGGTTCGATGCCCCTGGTCTAGGCCTTGGATTTTATTTAATGATTAATATGAGAGAATTTATAGTAAAGTATATTAGGCGGTTATAGGCTAAACCCGCAATGCTAAGATGTATTGTTGGTTTAGTGGGCTCGATTCCCCCGGTCTAGGCCTTGGATTTTATTTAATGGTTAATACGAGAAATTTATAGTAAAGTATGTTAGGAGGTTATAGGTTAGACCCGCAATGCTAAGATGTATTGTTGGTTTAGTGGGCTCGATTCCCCTGGTCTAGGCCTTGGATTTTATTTAATGATTAATATGAGAGAATTTATAGCAAAGTATGTTAGGAGGTTATAGGCTAGACCCGCAATGCTAAGATGTATTGTTGGGTTAGTGGGCTCGATTCCCCTGGTTTAGGCCTTGGATTTTATTTAATGATTAATATGAGAGAATTTATAGTAAAGTATGTTAGGAGGTTATAGGCTAGACCCGCAATGCTAAGATGTATTGTTGGTTTAGTGGGTTCGATTCCCTGGTCTAGACCTTGGATTTTATTTAAAGATTAATATGAGAGAATTTATAGTAAAGTATGTTAGGAGGTTATAGGCTAGACCCGCAATGCTAAGATGTATTGTTGGGTTAGTGGGCTCGATTCCCCTGGTCTAGGCCTTGGATTTTATTAAATGATTAATATGAGAGAATTTATAGTAAAGTATGTTAGGAGGTTATAGGCTAGACCCGCAATGCTAAGATGTATTGTTGGTTTAGTGGGTTCGATTCCCTGGTCTAGGCCTTGGATTTTATTTAAAGATTAATATGAGAGAATTTATAGTAAAGTATGTTAGGAGGTTATAGGCTAGACCCGCAATGCTAAGATGTATTGTTGGTTTAGTGGGTTCGATGCCCCTGGTCTAGGCCTTGGATTTTATTTAATGGTTAATACGAGAAATTTATAGTAAAGTATGTTAGGAGGTTATAGGTTAGACCCGCAATGCTAAGATGTATTGTTGGTTTAGTGGGCTCGATTCCCCTGGTCTAGGCCTTGGATTTTATTTAATGATTAATATGAGAGAATTTATAGTAAAGTATATTAGGCGGTTATAGGCTAGACCCGCAATGCTAAGATGTATTGTTGGTTTAGTGGGCTCGATTCCCCCGGTCTAGGCCTTGGATTTTATTTAATGGTTAATACGAGAAATTTATAGTAAAGTATGTTAGGAGGTTATAGGTTAGACCCGCAATGCTAAGATGTATTGTTGGTTTAGTGGGCTCGATTCCCCTGGTCTAGGCCTTGGATTTTATTTAATGATTAATATGAGAGAATTTATAGCAAAGTATGTTAGGAGGTTATAGGCTAGACCCGCAATGCTAAGATGTATTGTTGGGTTAGTGGGCTCGCTTCCCCTGGTCTAGGCCTTGGATTTTATTTAATGATTAATATGAGAGAATTTATAGTAAAGTATGTTAGACGGATATAGGCTAGACCCGCAATGCTAAGATGTATTGTTGGTTTAGTGGGTTCGATTCCCTGGTCTAGGCCTTGTGCATTTTATTTAATGGTTAATATGAGAAATTTACAGTAAAGTATGTTTGCTAGTCGCCTCCATTCACGACACCTAATTGGTAGTTCGACGTTAAGCCCCGCCTGAAAAAATAGGCAATTACTTTACTTTAATCCATTATAAAAGGATAGTTAACCAGTTA
This sequence comes from Rhodnius prolixus, assembly GCF_049639745.1. NCBI lineage: Eukaryota > Metazoa > Arthropoda > Insecta > Hemiptera > Reduviidae > Rhodnius > Rhodnius prolixus. Next base: position 36,923,648 of record NW_027411582.1, on the reverse strand, counting down.
ACTGTTTATGACGAAGATATTCGTCATGCGTTTTCGGTAGTGACCATCGGCAGTTAATTTTGCAATTTTAGTGAAATACTAACGATATATTCGTAAAATTTATTTTTTGTTGTTTTTGGTTCCTATTTATGAGAATATTAAAGATCTGACTGTGACGTAGCGATCAAAATGCTTCCACCGGAAGTAATACTTGACTGAGTTTGGATTATTCGTTGTTGTTTCGTTTTTTTTAATGTACATGAAATAAATAACGAAAAAAAAAAGAAATATATAAAAGTCATTTCATTGCAGCAACCCAATTTCATATCAAACAGACTCTGGGTTTGACCTAATATATACGTCATCGCTTATTTTTTTTTGTACGACGCACCTGGGGACAGATTTTCCAACTAGGTCGAAAACCAGTTAACACTGGTTAAAAGAAAAGTCTTCATATTGGATTTTCTGGCTTTTTACAAGGAAAAAAAATGAAAAGTCTGAGGAAATTTCCCTAGTGAGTTTGGAAATCATAAACCCCCCCCCACCCAATCCTGTTTAAGAAACATTCCTTTTTGAATAAGCTGCGAAATAAACCTCGGTAAACCGGAAATTGTCCCCAGGTAAGAAGATTTACTTTGGACTTGTCAAAACTGGAAAATAAAAAGATAAATTTTGTACAAGTGTGAAACCTAGTTGAAGGCTTTTATACTGTGCTGTTCTGTGTATGTGTGTGTTTGTAATTATAACGTGTTAGTGTGAAGTGACATGTAGTTGTGGAATTTCATACATTCCACAGAGCGGATACAGTATATCGTATATATTATTTTGGGCGTATCCTCGTATGTGCTACTAATTTTCTAAATAGTTTAAGAGAGGAAGTGATAGATTCGTTATTTACCCTTAATCCGTGATTCTCTACCGGAAATGCTACATTGTTAATTGTTAACTTCCTTAAAACATTGCTACTATTTTATACATAATTACGCACATAAAGATCTTTTATTGAAAAAGATTTTTGAGCACTGCCACTAAAATAGATCTCTAGTCGTAATTGAATCATATCCACTCCTAGAAGACGAAACTTACAACTCTTAGGTAAATTCTAGGAAGAGAAACTGATTCTGTGAAGTAATTACTCCTCACAAATTAAAAGCAGCAAGATTTTTTTTTTTTTAGAAAAGTTTATCCCTTTTTGTAACATCTAAGCATCAAATCCACGTTCTTCAGGAAATCACCCCCCCCCCCAGAGAGGGCAGAAAGATCCTAATTTCTCCTTTTTTTCAAAGCTTACCCAGATGTTCGGAAAATGGTTTTACCAAAAAGAAACTTAAGTTATCCAGGCAACAAGTTCTTGGTAACTTAACCACCCGTCTCCAGATGATATATCTTCCTCCACCACGTCGACATTCTGCAGGAAGTCAAAAAAATTAAGCTTTAAAACCAAGTTCGAAAAAGCGTATTTACTCAGACAGATGCTTCCTGCCACCAAGGCTCAGTTCTTGGCATCCAGACTCCAGGCACATATTCCTTTTTTTTTTTTCAAGATTCGCCTTATATGATATAATTTTCCCTATTGTGAGATTTTCTGTTCCCATAAATGTGAAAAGCTATGTTTTTTCTCCCCCCTCTTTGGTCCTGAAAATTTGTATTTTTCATGGAAACTCAGTTTAAAAAAAAAGTGTAACGATGGCAATTGTTTTTCCTCGATCTCAGATTAAAAAGAAGAAAATTGTTTTTAGGTTTTAGGAAGCTCCTAAACTCCGCGCATGCATTTTCCCATTTCCTTTTCTTGCAAAACAACAAATGGCGATCGTGTCCTTGATTATATTTGGATGCTACACTATTTATCTTCAATTGTTTTATATTCCTATAATTCTGTTCAAGTTTTATTTAAAAATAGAAATTAACAAACAAAAAGAAAAAACAAAATACCAGAAAATTGGCATCGATTCCTTTAATCGAACTATGTAAATCGAGCTGTGTAAATCATTGCCCGGAGTTATCCATAACATAGTTTTACTTACCACTTTGTCGGAAGCTGAATTAAACCTTTACAACTATCAATTATTAAGAATTATTACTTATGGGTTTACATTTGCACAAAAACAAGTGTAGACTAAAATGTATTAAAGGTAGCTAGTATTTTGGTTATAAGGATGTTGCAATGTAGTCAGATTTATGGACACGAAGTAGCTTCGTAGGAATAAAAAAAAAAAAAAACAGATCATCCAGAGATTTATAGGCTGGAAGGGAATAGATCTTTGTAAACTACTTTATCACTTAGAGTGCTAACTAATTAATTGTTTGCTGCACATTTACAACTTTATACACAAAGATCGTTAACTCTTATATTGATCATTTTGAATCCCTTGGAATCGTTAAGCCTCCAAAACTTGTTTAAACGAATCTATCTGTGATCAATCGTTTATTTCTCTATTTGTAGTTGTCAGATTGTAATGATTTCTTTACCGAATTGTACAGAAAAGAAGATGTTTAACAAATAGCAATGTTCTTGATACACTAGTTAACGAGTTATGAGAAGGTTAATTTTTTATGTTTTCAAATAGAATCAAATTTCGAATCATTATATTTCGTTTCCTATTTATCAGATTTCAACGATTTCTTTACCAAAATGTAGAGAAAAGTAAGCTTTATAGGTGGCTGAAATGGCAATGTTTTACTGGTAATAGTTGGTGAGATATTTAAGACTGAATTTTTACATGTTTTCATATCTGATACGAATTCGCTCAAATTTCAAACGTTTATTTCTCTTTTTGTAGTTGTCAGATTGTAATGATTTCTTTACCAAAATGTAGAGAAAAGTAAGTAAGAGATCATATATACGTTTATAATTGTGTTTTATGATTGACTCTTGAATATTTTGGTGTATCTTTTTAGGTGTCTTTAATTACTGTTTATCGTTATTATGGGCTTAGCGATCGCGACAATTTTCTTCTTTAACTTAGCTTCACTAATTTTCCTACTTTTAGAAAGATACTAGAAATTACTGCGTCTTGAAACCCTCTCTTTTATTGGTTTGAATCAAAAATAGCATTTTGTCCGGAAGGAATATAGCGGGAAGTGGCTAAAAACTCTCACTATTTGGAGAGGAAGTTAGTAAACTGCACCCTCCCCTGGCTTGTCTAGATCCCCTAGAGCTACTCCTCTAGACATCTGTACATCCGGTGAGCGGAAACTTGTGTTGCTAATTTAATCATTACTCACTTCCGGTTCTAAAAGTGGTTTTAAAATCATGTGCTGGTGGAAGTTAATTTTAGATATTCAATCAAAGTGAGCTAATTTTATAAGTTTTTTGCCATATTGTCGAATGAATATAACTAGTATCTCATTTTGATGCTGACGTTCATTACCACATTATTCCCAGCGTAGATATCTATTTGTTCGTTTCGTAACGCTTAAAAGCGTTTTCTTCTTGGAATGAATGCATCTCTTTGCAGTTCACTGACATTTCCGCTTATTGTTACCAACCTTCACTACGCTTGCTCAGTGCACTGCCTTCTATTCATGGAATATTTATTTTATTTAACCTTATTTTTATCAGCTGTTACTGTAATATAGCAAAAACCTCTTCTTTTTTTTTTTTAATCAGCTGTGTACCATTACATGACTTTTTCATGCTCTATTTCCGTTCTATTGTAATTTTCTCTTTTATCAATTTGAATGTTTAATTTTTAATTTCCCTCATTCTATTAAAACAGGAAGTAATTGCAATCGGAAATGGTCATTTTGATGTTTTAAGTACGAAAAAAGTAGTGTAATTTGAATGTTTAATTTTTAATTTCCCTCATTCTATTAAAACAGGAAGTAATTGCAATCGGAAATGGCCATTTTGATGCTTTAAAGACGAAAAAGTAGTGTAATTTGAATGTTTAATTTTTAATTTCCCTCATTCTATTATAAACAGGAAGTAATTGCAATCGGAAATGGCGATTTTGATGTTTTAAGTACGAAAAAAGTAGTGTAATTTGAATGTTTAATTTTTAATTTCCCTCATTCTATTAAAACAGGAAGTAATTGCAATCGGAAATGGCCATTTTGATGCTTTAAAGACGAAAAAGTAGTGTAATTTGAATGTTTAATTTTTAATTTTCCTCATTCTGTTATAAACAGGAAGTAATTGCAATCGGAAATGGCCATTTTGATGCTTTAAAGACGAAAAAGTAGTGTAATTTGAATGTTTAATTTTTAATTTCCCTCATTCTATTATAAACAGGAAGTAATTGCAATCGGAAATGGCGATTTTGATGTTTTAAGTACGAAAAAAGTAGTGTAATTTGAATGTTTAATTTTTAATTTCCCTCATTCTATTATAAACAGGAAGTAATTGCAATCGGAAATGGCCATTTTTATGTTTTAAGTACGAAAAAAGTAGTGTAATTTGAATGTTTAATTTTTAATTTCCCTCATTCTATTAAAACAGGAAGTAATTGCAATCGGAAATGGCCATTTTGATGCTTTAAAGACGAAAAAGTAGTGTAATTTGAATGTTTAATTTTTAATTTCCCTCATTCTATTAGAACAGGAAGTAATTGCAATCGGAAATGGCGATTTTGATGTTTTAAGTACGAAAAAGTAGTGTTTTTTACAAATCTGTTTTTGCAAGTTTCTCTATTGCTCTCTTCCTCGCTCATTCTGCCGTTTTCTCTCTCTGTTTCTGTGAGATTTGTTATTTTTTTTAGAGGGAAGCCTATCCTACTCTTTCCCAGAAGTGCCATTCGAATTTCGCTGGAAAATTTTTAAAGAAAAATTTAAAGAATATTAACTTCCTGCAAATTTATCGATTTTTAATAACGATATTTACGTATAGTTTAGTAAAAAAATCTCTTTTTCCCTCTCAGGGGACCTGAAAATTGAAAATCTGCACGATCTCATTCTCTCTCCCTTCTCTTTCCAAAAATATGGAACAATGACCTTCAAAGCGGTCCTGCACGTACCAGTGGGTAAACCGAAAAGAAAATTACTTCCGTTATGAGAGAGGTACTTTTCACAAGATCTATGTCTCGGCTTCAGGTTTAGTTTTTTCTTCTTCCGCTTTAAACTACTTACAAACGGTAATTTCATTTAGAGCTAATTCTGTTACACTGTCTTTACTCATCGTATCCGTTATGTTTAGATTCGCTACAGAGAAAGGTTGCCGCCACAGAGATGAATCTGTCTTCTAAGCGATTTATCTTCATGATATTTATTTCCTGTTACGTCTTCATAGTGGAAATGCTGTAATTAATTGTATAGAATTTTTTTTCCGTATTTTTTTTGAACTCAAAAACGGAAAAAGCATTTAATGTTCATATTTTTTATTACGTCACATTGCCATCATCGTCATAAGTTTTGGAGAAAAATCAGCCGGCCTTTAGATTTTGTTTTTGCCCAAGTTTTTGCCTAATTTTATATAAGTAAGTAAGCTAGGATTTAAAATAGGAAGGAACTCGGTTAACCGGATGTAAGACTTTACAGAATTACGAAAACGACTCCATTATGTTCATCTATCTATGTAATTAAATTCGAAACCTTTTATTTCTTTGCGGAGAAGGGTCACACGGGGGCCTCCAGGGATATTCTACCGGAACTTCCTGCTCCCTTCTCCTCCTAGAACTTCCCTGGGGAGTTTGGTTCCTTTTTTTTTGGAGAGCCATCCGTAGAAATTTGACAGGAATTCCTCACAAAGGTACTGAGAGGAAGTTATTTTTTGTGGTAGGGGAAATGGAGTAAAACTGCAATGCACCTCTCAGCAGACTGCGTCGCCATTAATCTAGGAACATTCAGACAGATCCCTGGATGAATTACCAGATGCTGGATGAGCACTACCCCTGCCTGGATGTTTTTTTTTTTTTTACTCCTTTGATTTCTCCGACATCCAGGTTTGGAAGAGAGTTCTCTGGGGGATTCCCTGGTTTAAGTAAGGGAGAAGCATTTGTGAAGCTTTAATCTTAACGTGAAATAGTTACGTATATCAGTTAAATTTTTCGGCTTCAGTAACAGTTAAGCATAAAATTGGTCTCTTCAAATGGATTACGAATTAACAAGTTACAAATTAACAGATATGCTAGGAAAATAATGTTAACCTATATAGTATATTTATTTCTATATAAGGCGCCACGGTAGCCTAGCGGATAAAGGCGAGACCCACAATGCTAAGATGTATTGTTAGTTAGTGGTTTCGATTGCCTCGCCTAAGCGTTGCATTTTGTTTAATGTTTAATATGAGAAATTTGCAGTAAAGGATGTTAGGCGGTTATAGGCTAGACCCGCAATGCTAAGATGTATTGTTGGTTTAGTGGGTTCAATTCCCCGGTCTAGGTCTTGTATTTTATTTAAAGGTTAATAAAAGAAATTTATAGTAAAGTATGTTAGGCGGTTATATGCTAGACCCGCAATGCTAAGATGTATTGTTGGTTTAGTGGGTTCGATTCCCCCGGTCTAGGTCTTGTATTTTATTTAAAGGTTAATAAAAGAAATTTATAGTAAAGTATGTTAGGTGGTTATAGACTAGACCCGCAAAGCTAAGATGTATTGTTGGTTTAGTGGGTTCAATTCCCCCGGTCTAGGCGTTGCATTTTATTTAATGTTTAATATGAGAAATTTGTAGTAAAGTATGTTGGGCGGTTATAGGCTAGACCCGCAAAGCTAAGATGTATTGTTGGTTTAGTGGGTTCGATTTCCCCGGTCTAGGCCTTGGATTTTATTTAATGGTTAATATGAGAAATTTGCAGTAAAGGATGTTAGGCGGTTATAGGCTAGACCCGCAATGCTAAGATGTATTGTTGGTTTAGTGGGTTCAATTCCCCCGGTCTAGGTCTTGTATTTTATTTAAAGGTTAATAAAAGAAATTTATAGTAAAGTATGTTAGGTGGTTATAGACTAGACCCGCAAAGCTAAGATGTATTGTTGGTTTAGTGGGTTCAATTCCCCCGGTCTAGGCGTTGCATTTTATTTAATGTTTAATATGAGAAATTTGTAGTAAAGTATGTTGGGCGGTTATAGGCTAGACCCGCAAAGCTAAGATGTATTGTTGGTTTAGTGGGTTCGATTTCCCCGGTCTAGGCCTTGGATTTTATTTAATGGTTAATATGAGAAATTTAGGAAAGAGATTAAGGAGTTTTTAGCGCACTGGAATTTCCTGTACAAGAAATGTAGTGCTGCACGAGACCGAGACGAGGCGAGACTTTATGTAGATCTCGCCTCGGTCTCGTATGACAAGTGCTCGTCTCGGTCTCGGTCTCGGTCTCGGTCGGTCTAGTCTCGGTCTCGGTCACGGTTTCGTCTCGGTCTCGTCGAGATATCTCGTTTTTTTTGAAATTTTGTTTATATTAAAAATGAACAAAAAATGAACCCAATATCTGAGCCAATCAAAATGAATAAAAAAATCGTTTGTTATTAATAATATTTTCAAAAATTGTTATTATTAAAACTGTTTCCGGCAGGACAGTTGTGTAAGGGTTGATCGTCAAAAACTGCACCGAAAAAGCGTAACGTTGAAAAACACCCAACTTTGACAATTTTTTTTTTCTCTTTTTCTATAGGGTAAAGTCGGGTGAGATGGCCAATCGGGAGAGACGGCCAACAGCCGAAATTTAACCGAAATGTCGTCCGACGGCGCTGTGTGACCTCTCCAGTGATGAACCTTCATGTTTGACTAAAGTGAGTTTAATTTGGACTGCGTCAAAGCGTTATTAATTAACTCAGAGAATAAAAACATTATCGTCTCAACAAAACATTTTATGATAGTTGCATATTGCGTGCTGCAGCGAATGTATGTCGAAATGTTAGTGTCGTTTTTTACATATTAGGCAAGTACAGTATACATTAATGAATCCTAACTTCTAAAACTGTCAAAAAGTACGCGTTGAGTTATGTTTATCATGTTGGCTATCTCGCTCTAGCATTCGGGACACATGGCCATACCAACAGTAGGGATAGATGGCCATACCAACAGTAGGGATAGATGGCCGATTATTTTTATTTTATTTATTTTTTTGAATATATTGGTTTCGTGACCGTAAATTACTAAATTAAGGATTTAGTTTTGGCGAGGAATCGGTCAAATAAAAACAAGAACTCGTCTTTTTCGCCAACATTTCGACAAATATATTGCCTTCTTCAGGGCCTGGATATTACAAATACAAAAATGCAAACAATTAAGAGAATGAGTAATGTAGAAAATCAGTTAAAGGGCTAGATTGTTCTGGGAGTTTAGTGACCGAAGCCTATAACGTTCCGCTGTATAAAAGCCAAGGGAGCGGCCCCAGTTGGAGTGGGGGCAGTGTGTGTTTTCCCAGTCAGTGAGTCGCAGGTCTCTAAAAATTAATATTTGAAAAGCCAAGACGAGACCGAGATTTCTCGACGAGATATATATAATGTCTCGATCTCGGTCTCGGTCTCGGTTGCTCAAGTCTCGTCTCGGTCTCGGTCTCGGTACCGAGATTTGTCTCGTTTCTCGTGCAGCACTAAAGAAATTCCAGGACATTGCCTTTTCTCTTTCTAGATAGGAGCTTCTTTTTCTGTAACAAGAGAACACTGTAATGATCTCAGGATGTTTGATAAACGTTAAATAAATAAATAATAAAAAGATTCGAAAATTCTAGTAAAGTATGTTTGCTAACCCCGCCTTCATCCATGACACCTAGTTGTCGACGTAAAGCTTGCCGGAAATAGTATGATTTATATAATTGCATTTAAATATTTTTTTACATTTTGCATAAAGTATGCATTATTTGTGCGACACACTATACATTGCCACAAAAACCCAGTTTTTGGTGAAGCGCACCGTTGCTAGGGGAATGTGATGAAATTAAGAAATCATCACGATGAAACAAAAATATACATGTTTAATAATCATCCATATAAAACCAGCCATAAATTTTATCCCGAAATGGGACAAGGTCGCCAATCAGTTCCCATATTAATTTAAAAAAAAAAAATAAAAATAAATAAATAAAACCTTATCTGTAAAAGTAGAACATGTGAAACTCTTCAACCAATTCATTAATTTAATTATACTGAAAATTAATTCATTCATATCCGGTTTACACTAAAAGGTAGGATGTACGAGCTGTATAAAAAGGAAAAAAGAGCTACAGAAATATAAACTTTGTTTTTCTAGCACCATGTGGTGGTGTGTAGTTTCTTCCGTTTTGATTAATGACGATTTACCGGTTGCGCATAGTTTTGTGAAAGGAGGTTTGTATTACAAGATTGTAAAAGATGAATAAAGTGCTTAATAGTAGCCCTTCCTTTACAAATAGGGCATCTTTATTTATTGTCTTGAAACCTCCCTCGAGGCTATTTTAAAGTGAACACGTGTCATTGTGAGGTAGTCAATAATACTAGACTTTGTATCTAATCTCCTTCACTCTCACGGATATACATATTTTTTTTTTTTTTTTTTTTTAAGACTATTTTTAGACAGATATAGTATAACTAAACAATTTGGGTCGATCTTAAACAGAACTATTTTTCTTAGTATTTTTCTTAGAAAGGCGGGTGGGGGAACCGCTTTAAATCACTTACAATATCTCCGTTTCAAATCAATCTTTCTCTAGTTACGTAAGTTCTTATTTTTCTCTGGCCTTTGTGTAACGGGGGGGGGGACGAGGTATTGCGCATGCGTAGCATGTTAGTGATCGAGTTTTTTTTTTCGTAAAAAACGCTGATTTTATCCATCTTACCTCGCAAATCTTGTAAACATTTTGTAAAAACCACTTAAAGTAAAGTAACTGCCTATTTCTTCAGGCGGGCTTTACGTCTAACTACCAAATTAGCTGTGCACGGAGGCGACTAGCAAACATCCTTTACTATAAATTCCTCATATTAACCATTAAATAAAATGCACAAGTTCTAGTCCTGGGTAATCGAACCCACTAAACCAACAATACATCTTAGCTTTGCGGGTCTAGTCTATAACCGCCTAACATACTTTACTGTAAATTCCTCATATTAACTATTAAATAAAATCCAAGGCCTAGACCAGGGGAATCGAACCCACTAAACCAACAATACATCTTAGCTTTGCGGCTCTAGTCTATAACCGCCTAACATACTTTACTGTAAATTTCTCATATTAATCATTAAATAAAATGCAAGGCCCTAGAGCAGGGGATTCGAACCCACTAAACCAACAATATATCTTAGCATTGCGGGTCTAGTCTATAACCGCCTAACATACTTTACTATAAATTTCTTTTATTAATCCATTAAATAAAATGCAAGGCCCTAGAGCAGGGGATTCGAACCCACTAAACCAACAATACATCTTAGCTTTGCGGCTCCAGTCTATAACCGCCTAGCATACTTTACTGTAAATTTCTCATATTAATCATTAAATAAAATGCAAGGCTCTAGAGCAGGGGATTCGAACCCACTAAACCAACAATACATCTTAGCATTGCGGGTCTAGTCTATAACCGCCAAACATACTTTACTATAAATTTCTCATATTAACCATTAAATAAAATCCAAGGCCTAGACCTGGGGTTTCGAACCCACTAATCCAACAATACATCTTAGCTTTGCGGCTCAAGTCTATAACCGCCTAACATACTTTACTGTAAATTTCTCATATTAATCATTAAATAAAATGCAAGGCCCTAGAGCAGGGGATTCGAACCCACTAAACCAACAATATATCTTAGCATTGCGGGTCTAGTCTATAACCGCCTAACATACTTTACTATAAATTTCTTTTATTAATCCATTAAATAAAATATAAGGCCCTAGAGCAGGGGATTCGAACCCACTAAACCAACAATACATCTTAGCTTTGCGGCTCTAGTCTATAACCGCCTAACATACTTTACTGTAAATTTCTCATATTAATCATTAAATAAAATGCAAGGCCCTAGAGCAGGGGATTCGAACCCACTAAACCAACAATACATCTTAGCTTTGCGGCTCTAGTCTATAACCTCCTAACATACTTTACTATAAATTTCTCATATTAACCATTAAATAAAATGCACAAGTTCTAGACCTGGGTAATCGAACCCACTAAACCAACAATACATCATAGCTTTGCGGGTCTAGTCTATAACCGCCAAACATACTTTACTGTAAATTTCTCATATTAACCATTAAATAAAATGCACAAGTTCTAGACCTGGGTAATCGAACCCACTAAACCAACAATACATCTTAGCTTTGCGGCTCTAGTCTATAACCGCCTAACATACTTTACTGTAAATTCCTCATATTAACTATTAAATAAAATCCAAGGCCTAGACCAGGGGAATCGAACCCACTAAACCAACAATACATCTTAGCTTTGCGGCTCTAGTCTATAACCGCCTAACATACTTTACTGTAAATTTCTCATATTAATCATTAAATAAAATGCAAGGCCCTAGAGCAGGGGATTCGAACCCACTAAACCAACAATATATCTTAGCATTGCGGGTCTAGTCTATAACCGCCTAACATACTTTACTATAAATTTCTTTTATTAATCCATTAAATAAAATGCAAGGCCCTAGAGCAGGGGATTCGAACCCACTAAACCAACAATACATCTTAGCTTTGCGGCTCTAGTCTATAACCGCCTAACATACTTTACTGTAAATTTCTCATATTAATCATTAAATAAAATGCAAGGCCCAAGAGCAGGGGATTCGAACCCACTAAACCAACAATACATCTTAGCTTTGCGGCTCTAGTCTATAACCGCCTAACATACTTTACTGTAAATTTCTCATATTAATCATTAAATAAAATGCAAGGCCCTAGAGCAGGGGATTCGAACCCACTAAACCAACAATATATCTTAGCATTGCGGGTCTAGTCTATAACCGCCTAACATACTTTACTATAAATTTCTTTTATTAATCCATTAAATAAAATGCAAGGCCCTAGAGCAGGGGATTCGAACCCACTAAACCAACAATACATCTTAGCTTTGCGGCTCTAGTCTATAACCGCCTAACATACTTTACTGTAAATTTCTCATATTAATCATTAAATAAAATGCAAGGCCCTAGAGCAGGGGATTCGAACCCACTAAACCAACAATACATCTTAGCTTTGCGGGTCTAGTCTATAACCGCCTAACATACTTTACTGTAAATTTCTCATATTAATCATTAAATAAAATGCAAGGCCCTAGAGCAGGGGATTCGAACCCACTAAACCAACAATACATCTTAGCTTTGCGGCTCTAGTCTATAACCGCCTAACATACTTTACTGTAAATTTCTCATATTAATCATTAAATAAAATGCAAGGCCCTAGAGCAGGGGATTCGAACCCACTAAACCAACAATATATCTTAGCATTGCGGGTCTAGTCTATAACCGCCTAACATACTTTACTATAAATTTCTTTTATTAATCCATTAAATAAAATGCAACGCCCTAGAGCAGGGGATTCGAACCCACTAAACCAACAATACATCTTAGCTTTGCGGCTCTAGTCTATAACCGCCTAACATACTTTACTGTAAATTTCTCATATTAATCATTAAATAAAATGCAAGGCCCTAGAGCAGGGGATTCGAACCCACTAAACCAACAATACATCTTAGCTTTGCGGCTCTAGTCTATAACCTCCTAACATACTTTACTATAAATTTCTCATATTAACCATTAAATAAAATGCACAAGTTCTAGACCTGGGTAATCGAACCCACTAAACCAACAATACATCTTAGCTTTGCGGCTCTAGTCTATAACCGCCTAACATACTTTACTGTAAATTCCTCATATTAACTATTAAATAAAATCCAAGGCCTAGACCAGGGGAATCGAACCCACTAAACCAACAATACATCTTAGCTTTGCGGCCCTAGTCTATAACCGCCTAACATACTTTACTGTAAATTTCTCAAATTAATCATTAAATAAAATGCAAGGCCCTAGAGCAGGGGATTCGAACCCACTAAACCAACAATATATCTTAGCATTGCGGGTCTAGTCTATAACCGCCTAACATACTTTACTATAAATTTCTTTTATTAATCTATTAAATAAAATGCAAGGCCCTAGAGCAGGGGATTCGAACCCACTAAACCAACAATACATCTTAGCTTTGCGGCTCTAGTCTATAACCGCCTAACATACTTTACTGTAAATTTCTCATATTAATCATTAAATAAAATGCAAGGCCCTAGAGCAGGGGATTCGAACCCACTAAACCAACAATACATCTTAGCTTTGCGGCTCTAGTCTATAACCGCCTAACATACTTTACTGTAAATTTCTCATATTAATCATTAAATAAAATGCAAGGCCCTAGAGCAGGGGATTCGAACCCACTAAACCAACAATATATCTTAGCATTGCGGGTCTAGTCTATAACCGCCTAACATACTTTACTATAAATTTCTTTTATTAATCCATTAAATAAAATGCAAGGCCCTAGAGCAGGGGATTCGAACCCACTAAACCAACAATACATCTTAGCTTTGCGGCTCTAGTCTATAACCGCCTAACATACTTTACTGTAAATTTCTCATATTAATCATTAAATAAAATGCAAGGCCCTAGAGCAGGGGATTCGAACCCACTAAACCAACAATACATCTTAGCTTTGCGGGTCTAGCCTATAACCGCCTAACATACTTTACTATAAATTCCTCATATTAACTATTAAATAAAATCCAAGGCCTAGACCAGGGGAATCGAACCCACTAAACCAACAATACATCTTAGCTTAGCGGGTCTAGCCTATAACCTAACCTAACATACTTTACTATAAATTCCTCATATTAACCATTAAATAAAATCCAAGAAGCAGACCGGGGTAATCGAACCCACTAAACCAACAATACTTCTTAGCTTTGCGGGTCTAGCCTATCTATAATCGCCTAACTACTATAAATTTCTCATATTAACCATGAAATAAAATCCAAGGCGTCTAGCCCGGGAATCGAACCCAGTAGAACAATACATATTAGCATTGCGGTTCTAGCTTCTATCTAACCAACCGCTCAAGGGACCTCCTGATGGATACTTTCTGGGAAAACTGAAAATATATATAAAAAAAAAATCACTAAATACTTTTTCTTTTATTGGTTGAGTAATAGGAAGTAAAAAATAAAAACCGGAAACAAGGCAATCACCGATATTTGCAGAGCCCTGGTGGTGGGGGCCCCAATCTAAATATAAACTTTCTGCTTCCTAAGATCTTTAGTTTTTCAGATATCTTCGTCACTCACCATTTTCTAAAAAAAAAAAAATCACTTTTTCTCACTTTTGAATTTGGGGGGGGGATTCCAAAAACGGATATTATTTCGAGTGTAAATTAAGAAATTGGAAATTTTTACGTTCGCAATACTTTTGGGGAGTAGAAAAAAATTGATGCCCTCAAAAATGATAAGAGTTCATTGATGAAATTTGCAGGATGATTAATTTAAGCCACTCCCCACCCCCACAAACTGGGCCAACCACAACCTCATTCAGCTCCAGTTCCCATTAAACTTGAAAGGGCGGAGGGGGGAAATACAATTTTCATTAGACTGGAAACTTGAACGTAGTTTTTTGTGTTTTGTTCATTCATTTTGGTGAACCAATTAACCGCTGTCCGTGTCAGTGGGCAAGTTCCTGGACCAACGTTCTTGTGGTCGTGAAGAAATACGCGAGGATGTGGAACAAAATCTTGGTTACAGGTCTTTGGCCTTTCTAACTCAGTTGTTCATTTCCTTATCTTTTTTCTTTTTTTTGAATATATTTTTTATTTATTCATTTTGATAGTTTTTTAATGAATGATTCGATAAATTATGCGAATTAGACCATCAATCTAATTGAGGTTAATAATTTACAGTATTTTAAAATTGCTACCTGTTTAGTTTCTCGTAGATTTAGTAACAGGAAGGGGTACGATCGTTTCTAATATTTTAAAAATAAAAAAAAAGTTCATCCGACGTTGATGACGTCATGCGCCAGAATGCTCTTTTATATACTACTCAATACAAACAATATTTTGTAATATCCAGGCCTTGGAAGAAGGCCAATATATTTGTGGGAAACGTTGGCAAAAAAAAAGGACGGAGTTGTTGTTCTTATTTCTGGACCGATTCTTCTACGCCAATTTGAATCCTTAATATAATTTTTTTTTTGTTTCCGGCGCGTCAACTTCTACGATCATTAGCGCCCACTATCAAGGTTCCTTCCTCTTTCCTCCATATACTACACAAGCTGAGATGACACGTGCAGCAGACCCACAGCTTCCAATCACTACACCTAGGCTAAACTAGGTAGGGTGGAGCCTGGGTCTGGCTAGAGTGTCGTCTCCACACATCCCCTCTTTATTTCATCGACTTTGTCGACGAGGGGGGGAGTGTGAAATATGTGATTGTGTCATCCCCTTAAATCAACTAAATATTTTTTAAGGTCACTAAAACCAATATATTATATTCATTTTAGGAAATTATGTTATCACCGTGTCAGTGCGAGGAGCTCGCATGGCTAAGGATGTTACTTCTCGGTGGGAGGAAAAACCAAGGCCTGTTAGAGGTTTACCCAAGAGCCGCTCTCCAGCATTAAGAGTCTGAACAAAAAGGACAGGTCTGGAGAGGGAGCTCTTTAGAGTGAGGGGAGCCACAATAGATCCAAAGGGGTCGCAGTGGCGTAGGCCTTGAGGCCGCCTTAGTTTAATCTATCTATCTATCTATCTATCACCGGAAATAATTTCAGAGCTTTTGAGTGAAAATATCGTATTCTTCGCGGAAAATAAATTAGATTCATTGTGCTTCCACTAGGATAGGGTTAGACCCTGCAGCCGTCCCACTTTCTCATCCTGGTGCTTTAGGGAAGTTTGAGGGGAATTGGGGGTTGGATATTAGGGATAACCACTCCCTGGAGTCAGCTGATACCTTGCTTTCACCTTTTCCTTTCTAAATATTCTTAGGAATACTCCTCCAGAAAGCTACTAGCCAGCACTTCCAATCTAATCCCTTCCAATTTATGGTAGATTAGATTTTAAAAGCGGGACCGGGACCCAAGGCCCCACGGCACCTCAGCCCCAAGAGGCTTATTGTGCCTTCCCCTTTAAGTCTAATAGATGAAACCTTCCCTACTAAAAAAAGGTTGAGGATTTTCCCTACCAGTTCCTTCTGCGCTACAATCTCCTCCTTTGGCCTCAAAGTACCAAAGATATCGTGAGAATCATACCGCTAGGCCAGGGGTTGGCCGCATGCGGCTCTTTTATCCAAAAAAGGGTGGCTCTTCAGCCTGCCCAAAATACGTTGTATATTTTAATTTTATTGAAACAAATGAAAATTTCATTTATTAAAGGTTTTTTTTTCAAACATAATCTTAAATGTGACAGGTTCGAAATTGAATAGGATTATACAATATTAAAATAAAGTACTTGATATATATTGTAAGACTGCCGCCTTTTCATTCGTTAAGTTATTATTTATTTGTTTATTCACTTTGCAATATGTGAAAATAAATATATAAAACATTTAAATGTTATTGAATATCATAAAATAATAATTTGCGAATACAAATGATCTACAGAGTTATTTACACTACCATCCTTGCGGCTCTTGGTAAGATTTATTAAACTTATTTAAGGAGAAATGGCTATCTACTTAAAATAGGTTGCCGACCCCTGCGCTAGACCAACGAGCCAGGCAATTCATTGTAACCAACCTGGCTTTCCAGGATAACCTCAGTTGTCGGCAGTTAGAGATACGTATCTCTCTTTTCTAGAACTATCTACCCTCTAAGCTTAAAATGCTCTCCAGATCCAGATTGCTCCCTAAAAAATAAAAATCAATAATTAAAAGTTACCAAATTCTCCAGAAAAGTTCTTGGTAGAGGGAGAGATAGAGAGTTTCGCCAGGTAATCCTGGATACCAATGTACCTGTTGTGGACCTAAGCATTCATTCTCCGTAAAGCCCTAAAACCGCAGACGCACCTAAAAATAGACTCTCCCGCCTCCCCAAAAAATATTTAGGAGTTTTCTACGTACTTTAGGAACATCTTCCCAGACTAGGTAACGGTCCAGACTTTTCTGGTAGTTTGTGTGGACTTTCCAAGGATGATCAGGGAAATTCATAGCGAGTATTTTTTGTACCAGATTTTGAACTTAGTAAAAATTATTAGTCATTTTAAATTAAGTTATTGATTTCTTTAAAAAAAAAAATAAAATAAAGCTCCTCCCTCCTCCCATCGCTGTGCAGAAAGAGAAAGGTGTTTGGTTAGAGTGAGACAGGTATGGTAATAGCACGAGTTTAGTGAATTGACCTCTATCACGCTGTCTCTCTCTCTCTCTTTGAACGTGGAGGGGGAGTCGTCGCTGCTTGTTGTAGTGTGTTAGCCAGTCCATGTGCTTTCGGCTCACCTCTTTGTCGTTGTCGTCGTGAATTACTCTTTAGCATGGTGGTAGGGATGGAGACTATTTTATGAATGGAAGGGAGTTTTTGTGAATGGGATATATGTGTGTGCGCGCGCGTACAGGTAGCAGCAGCAGCAGCTACCCCCTCTCACCCCGTTTTGTCCTCCCCTCTCTCTACGCCCCCTCCACCGCCGCCAATGTGAACCAATATCAGAGGAAGTGGGAACCAACTACGTCAGTCTTCTGCTTTAACTGTGCTATTGCGTGTCCCAGTACAGCTGTCCTTTAAAAACAGTTTCCCTCCTAGACGTGTGCCTCACAGTGAACTAGGTAGCCCATCTCGTGTATATTGGATCGATCGTATTACCTCTCCATTCCTAACTTTTGGTTCAGATTCTTTGCGCCAGTATCATTTAATTGAGTTCAGGTATTCAATTTATTTTTTTAAATATTAATTTATCGATTTTTTAAAATTTAAAATCGATATAATAGTCGAGTAAAAGTATGTTTTTTTTTAAATTCTCTATTTCTGACTTTTACAGCCAACTATCGCTGAATCATATTTGCGTATAATTCAGCTCTCTTAATTGAGCTTAATATACTATTGTGGCTTTAGAATCTACAATAATGCTTTAATTATTATTAAATAAGAACTAAACAAACGTAATAAACTAAAAACCAACTGCAAGGAAGTCGCTCGAAACTACTACTCTTAATAGAAAAGACTAATTTCTAAAACACTATTTTCAAAACCATGTGAATTTACAGACCAAAAAAAACAGCGAGTTCAACCAATCGCTTTAACTCACCCAAAAGAAAAAGCCTTTCCGGCAATTTTACGCACAAAGATCGTAAATCATTTCCTTTCTCATAACTAAAACTAAAATTATAAAAAAAAACCCTTCAAAAAAATTCCCTCAATTCTTTTTTGGTCCCCCCTTTTCTGTTCTAAATCATTACTACAATAATTCTGGACAATCTGGGACTTTGTCGACTTTAGCCGCTGCTGATGGCTACGCGACTTCCGCCAAGGCTTTCATCTCCAGCGGGAGCTTCCTCCTCTGATGAGCATGAAGCTACTAAAATAAAACGAATAGATTTTTCTTGAAAAAAAAAAAAAGTTTTAACATCGTCCCTCCAACCCACGAAGACGGCTGAGGCGCCGTTGGCCCCGTGACCAACTGGTAGACTAATGATGGTCATCACTGGATGATCATCATTCATGATTGCCACGCCATTTTTATTGTACGCACAGCATATTTACTTATTGTACTGCACGAGTGCAGGTGTAAATTTCAAATAAAAGATATAAAAAAAAAAAAAAAACATCGTCCAAAACTTTTTTATTTATGTAATTAAAATTATAATTACAGTGGTACCTCGATTTTCGAACGACTTGACTTTCGAACAAATCGGTGGTATTCGACCAAGAAATTCGAGAAAATACTGTCCTTGAAATCCGAACAAACATTTTTGGAACTCGGAACACCCCGAGATGAGCCGAGTTGTTTTTTTTTTGTATTTACACATAGACAGATCTTATTTAATCTATTGTTTAGATAAATGTTTTTACATAAAATAGGCCAGTAAAACTGGCGTATTTCTGGGGGCTTAGAAACGAAATAAACTCGTACATAGTTTACTGTTCCATTCTTTTTGGTGATTGATTCATAGTTTCAGTTTGGATGAAAAAATAAATGCCAGTTTGCAGTCGTGATACATTTATTCTGCCGAGCTTTCGACCCCTAGGGACTAGGTCATCTTCAGGGCTAGTTTACAAAGTAATATTTCAGTCCACACTCAGTCCATGAACAGACAAGACAGAAGACACACCAACCCTGTAATATTGTAAAATAGTACTTAGTAAACTAGCCCTGAAGATGGACCTAGTCCCCTAGGTTGAAAGCTCGGCAGAGAATAAATGTATCACGACTGAAATGGCAATTATTTTTTCATCCTACATAGTTTACATTATTTCTTATGGGATAAATTGTTTCGATTCTCGGCCGCACTTCCGGAACGAATTGTAGTCGAGAAACGAGGTACCACTGTATATACAAAAAAAATAAAGATTCAAACTCATTTTCACCAGTACACCTTTTGCCACAGTTTTCCGTAAAAGAAAATTTAACAATATTTTTTTTTTTTTGGGGAAAATCTCAGGAAAAACTTCAAATTATTTTCAGAAAAAAAATTGGCCCTTTCACTCGTGTTAATTTTCCCCAAAAATTTGGGCATTTTTCTTTCTTGATTAAATCCCATTTAAGTATTATAAAGCTAACTAAATTAAACTTTAGGGCGAAGCTTGATTGACCCCACTTCCTGGGGGGAGGGGGGAAAATGATTCAATATAAAGAGGTTTTAGAGAACTCATACATGTGGGAAGGCGTCAGTGAGAAGAGCATGCGAAGTGAGAGAAAATTCGCCGCCCCCTCTCATACGCCCCAAAAAAAAGAAGAAAAGAAAAATTCATGCAGAAAAATTTTCACTTCCGTTCGGTAGATTTTTTTTTTTAACAGCGTGATATATAAACATTTTGAAATGCCCAATTTTTTGAGGATTTTTTTTTTTTTTGTCTCATCGTAAGTACACACTTTTTTCATCCTTAGCAAAAATCTCTTGAGAAAATGGAAAATGGGAAAACAAGAATTAAACATAAAAAAAGAAAAGTACCATGGTTCAAAGAAAACGGAAAGAAAGGTTTTAAAATAAAATTGTGATAATCGGAGAGTAAATTTTATAAGAATTCCATTTCCGGTTGGCTGGTTTCGAATCTTGTGACTGAAACTTTAGTATTAATTATAAATTTCCCTTTTTCCCACTATTTATTGCCATATGTTTTCCAATATTTCAACTGTGACCTTTTTTTTTTTAACCCGCATCTGATTATTACGTTTTAATAATACGTCACAATGGAAAGCTACGACGTCTTTTTCTAAAAGTATCAGAACACGTTCACAATAGTAGAATTTAATTCAGTTTTGTGTTGGTGTGTCTGTGTGTGTAATCACCTTTTTAGAATTTCATAAATTTTAATACAGGAAAACGTTTCTTGCCTTTAGAGAAGAGAGACCGGATGGAGGAGCATTTTAAGGCGACATTTTGTGCGTTTGTATGTGGTTCGTATTATAGTGTACGTACGATATGACCATATCGATTTAAATTCATCAATCAATTGTGTACGCATTGTTTGCGAGTAGTTTTATTCATTTTGGAAATATTCCACGTGTTCTAAAATACGTCATCGTATGTACTATTCTGTTATAAGATAGTAAAAAAGAATAATTTTAAAATTTATAAATGATTTGAATTTTATTAATGAAAAAATATTTTTGGCCCACGTTCGCACATTAATTACTTTTTATGGCTTTGCCGAAAACTTCCGGAATAAGTTTTTGACCCCCTAAACTCTGATTACTTTTAAGAAGGACAAAAATAAATATAAGAAAAAATAAAATACACGTTTTTAGCTCATCGATTCTGTGAGAAAAAACGAGTTGCCGAACAAATATCATCTCGTTAAGTTCGTTATTATTACTTTAATCTTTCGAAATATCTCTTTAAAATTTCATTTTAGGCAACAAGTTCCAAGTTTAACCTTGGCTGGTTAAGTTTACGAGAAAATTACGTATAACTTATGAAAATAATTACTAAATTCAAGTTCCTAAACTTCTGTAAAATATGAATATACAGGGTGACCAAAGTTATATGCTCCACCCACTTTTTTTTTTAAACGGCGGGAAATTTCGAAAAAATAAAAAACACGTATTTAATCATTTTTAGTCTAGTTTATTTTCAGTGATTGACCCATTTTTTTAAACCCCTGTATCTCGAGATACAGCATCCAACTTTTGTTTTACAAATGGAACGTTATATTTTTTGTTGCATATTTTTGTAGTATTTGAGCTCCTAAAAACAACAAAAAAAAATTTTTTGAAATCGGTTAGGTTTTTCAAAAGTTATGGTAATTTAAAACATGAAAAACAAATTTCAGTTTACTGTCAAAATTACGTTATTTTTTTTTTTAAAGAATCTGTTCAAACTGGACACAACCAACGGAGAGGCAAGCCAAAACTCTGGGATTCCCACGCTTTGCTTGTAGCAGCAGTTATCTAGGCAGGCTAGAAGTTCGACGTTGAGGTTGCTTTTTCTACAAACGTTTAGGTGGAGTTATAGGAAATCAACTAATCGGCCCATACTTCTACAGAGAGAACTTAACTGGTGAAAGGTATCCAACTTTTTTTTCAGAGACATTTTGCCAGTTCCGCTTGAAGATGTTCATCTACAACGTCGGCTAGATATGTATTTTCAACAAGATGGTTGCCCGGCGAGAGTGGTTCGAGGTTAGCTGGGCAGAAATTTCCATTAAAAGTGCGTAAGGACTCATTGTCCCATCCAATGGCCACCTCGACCTCCGGACTTGACCCAAATGGACTATATTTTGTGGGGATACCTAAAAAAATAAAGTGTAAAGTATCCTTAATCCCGTGGCTTCAATCGATGATCTGAAACGTCGAATTACTCTAGCCTGCCTAGATCTTGACTTCGCTACCATAAGTGCTGCTACAACCAAAGCGTGGGAGTCCAGAGTTTTGGCTTGCCTATCCGTTGGTTGTGCCCAGTTTGAATAGATTCTTTAAAAAAAAATAACGTAATTTTGACAGTAAACTGAAATTTGTTTTTCATATTTTAAATTACCATAACTTTTGAAAAACCAAACCGATTTCAAAAAAAAATTTTGTTGTTGTTTTTAGGAGATCAAATACTACAAAAATATGCAACAAAAAATATAATGTTCCATTTGAAAAACAAAAGTTGGATGCTGTATCTCGAGATACAGAGGTTTAAAAAAATGGATCAATCACTGAAAATAAACTAGACTAAAAATGATTAAATACGTGTTTTTTATTTTTTCGAAATTTCCCGTCGTTTAAAAAAAAAAAGTGGGTGGAGCCTGTAACCATGGTTACCCTGTATAGGTTTCGTGACAGTAAATTGTTAAACTTAGGATTCAAGATTGGCTAGGGAAATCGGTCAAATAAAAAACAACAACTCGCCTCTTTGCCAACGTTTCGACAAATATATTGTCTTCTTCAGGGCCTGGGATATTACAAATACAAAACAATTTACAGAGTCAGTAACATAGAAAAACAGTAAAAATCAGTAATACAAAAATAAACAGTAAAATACAATAAATTCTTTATAATTATTGAAACTTACGTGGCTATGTGGGTTGGTTGAGTTACAGAAACTAAGAGCCCAGTTCTCCAGTTCTGTATTTGTAATATCCAGGCCCTGAAGAAGACAATATATTAGGGGGACCAAACTGGACACAACCAACGGATAGGCAAGCCAAAACTCTGGACTCCCACGCTTTGCTTGTAGCAGCAGTTATCGTGGCGAAGTCAAGATCTAGGCAGGCTAGAAGTTCGACGTTCAGGTTGCTTTTTCTACAAACGTTTAGGTGGAGTTATAGGAAATCAACTAATCGGCCCATACTTCTACAGAGAGAACTTAACTGGTGAAAGGTATCCAACTTGGGGCGGGTATGAGCTAGCGCTCGGGGACCCCCCCTAATAAAAAAAAAAATATTAGGGGGACCGAAAAGTATCAAAATTTATTTTTTCTGGCGAAAAACATTTATTTATTAAAGAAATCTTAAGTGCTAATCGACAAAATAATTTCTATCATTTTCTAACACTTTTTGCCAGCGAAAAGGCAATCGTTCGAATCCCTTTTTAAAAAAGTCGTTCGATTTTTCATTTAAGAACTTTTCCAAGTGCGTTTTCACTTTTCCAACATTGGTAAATGTTTTACCTCTTAATGTATGCTCTAACGATCTGAAAAGGTGATAATCCGACGCCGCGAGATCTAGTGAATAGGGTGGATGGGGTAAAAGTTCTAACCCAAGCTCCCTTATTTTTTCCTGTGTTCTTTTTGCTGCGTGAGGCCTCGCGTTATCGTGTTGATGGATCCTTTTTTTGTTATTGACCAAAACAGAGCGTTTTCTTATGAGCTCTTGTTTCATTCGCTCGAGTCGTTCACAATAAATACACTGTCGCTGTAACGATCTGGCCAGGTTCAAGCAATTCATAGTGTATGATTCCAGAAAAATCCCACCACACACACACACACAAGGACCTTCTTTATCGTTAGTGACGGTCGAGGTGTCGGAACAGGTGCTTTTTCGGGAGAAAGCCATTGTCTTTTTCGTGTAGGGTTGTTGTGTAGTAGCACCCACTTCTCATCTCCAGTTACAATTCGTCGCAAAAATTCGAACGATTGCCTTTTCGCTGGCAAAAAGTGTTAGAAAATGATAGAAATTATTTTGTTGATTAGCACTTAAGATTTCTTTAATAAATAAATGTTTTTCGCTAGAAAAAATAGATTTTGATTACTTTTCGGTCCCCCTAATATTTTTGTCGAAACCTTTGGCAAAAAGATGAGTTTGTTTTTTATTTGATCGATTCCCTAGCCAATCTTGAATCCTTAGCTTCCGTAAAAGCGATTTCTTCGAAGATTTTTTTTTTTGTGACGAGCCTAATTTTCATTGTACATTACTTAGAATGGTTGTGATTAAATCCAAAGTGTTAGATCCATATTTTCAATTCAGACAGGATATTGGTTAAAAAAAAACAAAACAAATACGTACGTACGAGGGTCGTTTGAAAAGTCCGTGCAAAGTCAGAGAGATAGCACCACTGGCGCGTATCGAGGTTATGTTTAGTTAGTAGCATCTCTTGGAAGAACACACACCAAGTTTCAGCCAGATCGGTCTATTTCTTTGTGTTTGGCATTCGTTTGAATCGAGGAAGTCGAGTGATTTTCAAAAAATGGACGAAAAAGAATTTCGTGTGTTGATTAAACACTACTTTATGAAAGGCAAAACGCCTGAGGAGACTAAAGAGAAGCTTGATAAACATTATGGTGACTCTGCACCTTCGATTAGAACAGTTTATAAGTGGTTTCAAAATTTTCGGAGTGGCCATATGGACACAAGTGACGCTGAACGTTCTGGACGCCCTGTTGAGGTTACTACTCCAGAAATCATTGATAAAATCCATGATATGGTGATGGATGACAGAAGAGTGAAGGTGCGTGAGATTGCTAGTGCTGTGGGCATCTCGAATGAACGGGTACATAATATTTTGCATCAACATTTGGACATGACAAAGCTATCCGCAAGATGGGTGCCGCGATTGCTAACGCTTGACCAAAAACGAAATCGTGTAAGGACGGTTTGCAGCTGTTCCAGAAGAATCCGCAGGACTTTAAGCGTCGTTTCGTCACTGTGGATGAAACATGGATACACCACTACACTCCTGAGACCAAAGAACAATCTAAACAATGGGTTACCAAGGGGGAATCTGCGCCAAAAAAAGGCGAAGACCGTTCCTTCGGCCGGAAAGATAATGGCGACTGTCTTTTGGGATTCGCAAGGAATAATCCTCATCGACTATCTGGAAAAGGGTAAAACTATTACAGGTGCATATTATTTATCGTTATTGGACCGTTTGAAAACCGAGCTGCAAGAAAAACGCCCACGATTGGCCCACAAAAAAGTCCTTTTCCATCACGACAACGCACCAGCTCACACTTCAGCAGTTGTGGTCGCAAAATTAATGGAAATAGGGTTCCAACTCGTTTCACATCCCCTCTATTCTCCAGACTTGGCTCCCTCGGACTACTATTTGTTGCCCAATATGAAGAAATGGCTGGCGGGAAAAAGATTTTATTCAAACGAGGAGGTGATTGCAGAAACGAATGGCTATTTTTCAGACTTGGACAAATCCTATTATTCGGAAGGGATCAACAAACTAGAGCAGCGTTGGACGAAGTGTATAAGCCTAAAAGGAGACTATGTTGAAAAATAAAAAAGGTTTACCCCAAAAAATTAAGTAGTTTTTATTTTTGCACGGACTTTTCAAACGACCCTCGTATATTCACTTCTCAAACATCCGTCGGTGAATAGTAATTAATATCAAGAACCAATTCCAATTTTGGCCTACGATCAAAAAAAGGGGAACAAATTTTACCCATTCATATCCATTGAAGAAAAAAAAAAAAATGAGTATGACGTATCATTTACGCAAGGACATTACGCTCGCACGCTTGCATGAAAAGTGTAATTGAGAAAAATTTTAACTTCCATTCATAAAATCCTCCCATGTATTTATGAATGAAGTACAAAGTTTTCATTGATGTTGTCCTGTTTCCCACACCCCCACTCATCCATTGAATCAGTTCTAAAAATAGAATGGGGGGAGAAAATATTGCGCTAAAATTTTTGCAATCTCCAATTTTTTGATAGATAAATTATGAAATACCTAAATGGTTAAATATTCATTAATGTATGAATTATAATATTTAAATATTACCTAATACGTATCGTAAAACCAAATTTTAAAAAATTAAGTGACCGCTTAGATTAATAAAAAAAATTGTCTTTTTTATTTTTTAAAAAAAAACGGAAATTATATTTTTCCCCGGAAGTTGGATAAGTTCTCTTATTACTTGCGCTGCTTCATTTTGTATGGCACGTAAAAAAAATTTTCCCACTCGCCTTACTACGAAGCATTATCAACCTCTCCACTTTCGAAGACATTCTCACAAGTGGCAAAAGCGGTAGTAGACGTGATCTTAGTTCGAAGAGAAAGAATGGTAAGACTTCTGCGTATGGGCCACGAATTTGTTTTTGCTATATGTAGTATTTTTTCTGTAAGAGCCACACTCAAAAGGCTAAAGAACCGCCTTTGACTTCGCAAGACGCATTTTTGCCGACCACTAGCCTAATAAGGCCTATATCGGCTAAGAATTAGACTCTCCTTCTCACTTTTCCAAGATTTTCCACCAACAGGATGTAGCAGGAAGCTCTTATCCATTTCCTGTTACGTAATTAGGTTTTTCTGCAACCATGTAGGAATGTTCTCATTACTCAATTAAAATCAGCTGTGTAATGCCCAACTTTACCTCACTAGTGGGGAAAAATTCCCATTAGTGTCACTTTCCTCAGTAGTGAGTGAAAAAACTATTGTGCTTCCTTGATATAAGAAGTTTTGTTATTAAATATTTTCTGTAAAACTTTAACAAGCTTATTTAACGTAACTAAATAATTAAAAAACGAATATTAAACGATAAAATAAAAATTGAAAGGAATATAGAAATAAAAATAATACTTTAATAAATAATTAGATATTTTTAATTATAACAGTTAAAAAGGTTATAGTGTTGCCTTATAGAAATTTAAAATGGATTCTAGTGATTCCTGTTTAGTTTTTTTTTAGTTAATAACCCTAACGGTTGCAGAAAAAATATAATATTTAACTCTAGTGTAAAGTATTTTCCTCACACTCGGCAATTTGCACTTGCATTCGCCTCGCTTCGCTCGCTCGTGCGTGCAAACCCTGCCTCGTGTCAGGAAAAGTACTACTTTCCACACTTGTTAAATAAATAACTATTTCTTTATCCTTCTCCTGGAGTACAAGGACTCATTTTTTACTCCCTAATTTGCCCTATATAAATACGATGTACCGGATATTTACTATTGGCTGCTACAGTCGCACATAGTTACAGATTCGTAAGTATGAATACATGTACCCATAACTATAAATTGCGGAATTGTCGTTATTTTTATTATTTATTGATTTTTCACACAGGAAGAAGGAAATCATTGAATTTTTCTTTATTACGATTACTTTATTAGTTAGTGGGCAATAAATTAGGGCTTCCTTTATATTAATATACTTCCTATTAAATTACTACTGTAATAGTCAAAATAAGTACTTCCATTTATAGTAGTGAATGGAAATAAATTACCATTCAGGAATTTACAAATTACGAGAGGCTTTTATTTTTATTTTTAAACCAGTTTCCGATTTTATTTAATTGATTAAATGAATCAGTTAATCAAAGACGGAAGTCCAACATTATTGATTCATTAAAATCTTTCAAAACAACTTGGAATATTTTTATTTTTTTTTATTTTTTAGTTATGATTGATCCAATTTAAAAAAAAAAAATTGATCTTTAGAGTCCTTAATAAATACTTAATAGCACTTAAATCCTGCGGGATGAATTCGGAGACAAAACTTACGTATTAGGTTTTTCAAAAATTTTATACAGGAAATAAAGAATTCCAGGGGGTTTGTTTTTTGTGATAGTCCACCATTTCCTGTAAGAGTAACGATAAAAAGGTTTTGAAACCAGCTGTTTATCTAGTAAAACTTCCACGTGTCCCACACGTGGTGTGAAAAAGAACACGAATTAACTTTAAATTAATTTTTTAAAAATTGTGGTAAGATATTCTAACTTCATCAGATTATAAGTGCAGATTAACGAGAGAATTAAAAATTTGGATAAATCTTATTGGCGCACAAAATAAACACTTCTTAAATTCATTAAGATAATTTTATAATATCTTCATTGATAAGTGCTTTCAATAAATATTAATGACGCGAGAAAATTATCGTTTGGTTATCTTCTGAATTTGAATGAATCATTCAAGGATAAATGAATGTCATCTTGATGTTTTTTTTTTTTTTTATTTAAATAAAAATTATGAATTAGATAATTTTTAATTGACATATTTGATTTATGAATGCTTCATAAATGTGTGAATCATTGCAGCTAAACTTTATTCAACTATTTCTTCAATTTTGCGCCGAATTATTGCACCAAACAATAAAAAATGATTGCGTCACTGATTGAATGCCCCCCCCCCCAATACATGGGAAGTTATCACCCATGTAGAGTAGATAATTTGGATAATTCTTGTATTTGTAGAGAATGTCATCTTGTATCTTTATTCTCTATATCAGCATTTCCCAACCTGTCGTACGCGAGTTGCTGGTTGGCGGTACGCGAAAAATAATCAGTAATGGCGGACATTAAAAATTTTAAAAAAAATTTCAGCGTAAAAATATCATAGAAACGTTTTTTCCTATATAATACATAGAAATTATTTTAATTAATAATATTATTATGCAGTAAAGTTGTTAATATGTACTTAGTAATAAGGTTAGTCTGTCTCAAGATGTACGAGAAAATATAATAGCACATTTAACAGGATTAAACTTGTCTTTCATGGAGTATTTTCCCAAAACCCGAAAACACAAATGATAATTGGATTTCAAACCCCTTCTATAAAGAAAATTTAGGAAAAGCTACATCATTATCGATAAAAGATAAAGAAAATTTAATAGAATTATCATGTGTGGCAGAACTTAAATGATAACTATGTAAAGATCTGCTTAAAGAGACTGGATTGTAATGAGTAAGCTCTATCCAAGCAACATTAAATTTAATTGGTACTTAACAGGTAGTTGGAATGCTTAAAAGAAATTAATTTAGAAGATTTTGGGCACAAATATAATAATCCTTAAGAAGAACTTTGTAAATTAATTAATAATCTTTTTTTGCCTGACGAATTGAGGATCTCTCAATGGTGTAGTATTGGTGTTGACTTCTTTCTTTTTTTTCCACTTTGTCTATATATCTTGATTGACTGATTGGTACGCTGTGTGTCTAGCAACCCGATCTATTTGGGCAGCACCCTTTGTTTTGCAAATATTTGCATTAAAATGTTTCTCTCTCTCTCTTGAAGAGAAAAATATGTACGCAATTTTTAATTATTTAAAAAAAAGTTTTAAAACTAAGAGATCTTACATTTTACAAAGTTTATAAAGTGAAGATGAACTTGGAACTCCTTTGTAGCAGATACATTGTATCTCTATACAAATAAAGATGATAAAATAAAATAACATGCTCGAAATTTCACGAAATACAATCAGTTTTACGAAGTGGTTGCAATTTAGCATGATCTCGTACTACCAAGTGGTACGCGAGCCAAAAAAGGTTGGGAAACGCTGCTCTATATAATAAACTTATCTGGAAGTAAATGTTTTTTTTTTTTTATTGCCATCATTGCTGGAATTCTCCAGGGATTGCTGCTTTGAGATCACACGAGGAAATCTCATTGTCATTTAAAAGTGGCATTATGGTGGGGGGGGGGGGTTTCAACACATGGAAATTGGAAGAGAAGCATTGACCTACAGGATTAGGGGGGAGTTTATTAGTTCCGAGAATAACCGGTAGTTGACTTTGGGTTGGAGAGGGTATCGTTTAGGTTAAGGAAAGAGGATCTTTATCCAATGAAATTAGCACATGGTTTTTTTTTCATGACTTTAAAAGAAAATTTATTTAGCAGGAAAAAGTGAAAATAAAATACAAAGGCAGTTTTGGTGAAGAGCAGTTGCTCATAGTGGGATCTATATCTGGAGTCTATCGGTTTAGTTATTTTCCAATGTACGTCATAGCTTCTTCGTATCTTCCGGCCATCAAAGCCCCTGTGGGTGGGTGGTCTTCTAACAACATCTATTCCCTGATCCCTGATCAAGACAACCACGTGTTGTGCAATAATAATCAAATTGATTTGATTCTCTTTTGGAAAAATCAATTTTAGAAATCAGGTTTTTCTTTTTTTTGGCCTTGGTAACTTCTTCAAGTCCAAATTCTCACCGGAAGTACAAGTTTTTGAGATGTTTTTTCCTTTTTCTGTTACAGGTGAGTACTCTTTCAACTACTGTACGTACTTCAATTAATTTTCTATCATCTTTCTCTTGTAAGGTAAATATACAAATTTATTTATTTCTAATCGTGTAGTCTAAAAAAAACAAAAAAAAAACCCGTAATCATAGTCTGACAACAGAGATAAACAACGAAATTGGTTCCCTCCACAATAATGTACACAAAGACGTATAACACCCGTAGCTTCTTGTTAAAAAAAAAAAAAAAAAAAAAAAAAAATCGATTAGAAGCAATCTATTAGAAGTTCCCTTTATATCGATTTTTTTTATAGTGAAAAATGTTTTGAAGTAAAATTTTTAGAACTGCTTAGGTGCAATTGGACGAAGTTTAAAGTGGACTCGGAAGTTTAAAGATAAATCGTATTGGGTCGATTTTCGAAAAAAGTCAGGGGTAAGTCGAAAAAAACTTACAAGTTACAACTTCCGGTTCATTGATATATTGTCCAAAACTGCAAAAAAATAAAATAAAAGCTCGATTACAATACCTACTTTTTAGTATAGTGTATGAATTTGTAGTTTAGATAAATACAATTCACTGTTACCTCTTTTTAAAAATCAAAATCAAGATTTTACGTATTTCCTGATTCAATTAGCAACAAAACACAAGCCTAAAATTGCCTAAACTTTCATCCATACTCCTTCCTGTCTTCTAATATCTCAGGGTCATGTCTCCGTATAATAAACCCTTAAGAAAGAACAGATAGTTCTTAGATATTAGCAGAAACCAGTGAAGATCGTGAGTTCCTGTCAATTATTTTTTAGTAATCGATTAGCATGATGATGTAAAGGAATAGAAGAGAAGTGAAAAAAGAAATGATAATAAATCACGAAAATTTGAAGGAGTGGGGAGAAAATCATTAGATAATTGTTGTTGTTTTCACGAATATTCCATTTTTTTTTCTACTTCCTGTCCTAAACAGGATGGAGTGGTTTTGGAGTCGATGACGTAACAAAATTTTGACGGTATCATTTGTTTAATTTTTTTTTTTTATTTTTTAATAGAAATACGTTTACAGTTAAGTAAACGACTCACGTGGGACCCACTCACTAGACTAAAAAGACAACCAATGACGAAACGTGCGAAACTGCTTTACAGACTTCTTGGACGACGCTCCCAAATTACCTAATTGAGCTCCAACGCTTAATATACAACACTATCCTCAAACCTATGTGGACTTACCGGACTAGAGCTGTCTGAGGTTCAGCCAAACCTACAAAACATACGGACAGTACAGGACATTCCAATCTGAACTACTGCCGACAGATAGCTGACGCTCCTTTCTACGGTGACTAACCTCAGCTCTTCACAACGACCTCAACATTTCCTTCATAGACCAACTCGCCCAAGACTAAATACCAAAAATTCCATACTACTCTCTCGACTAGCTCTAATCCTCTTGTATTGTCTTTCGCTTCCTCTGACATCCCTAATACTCCTCGCCGACTGAATCGCCAGTGGCCCCGCGACTTCCTTACTGTCTGAAGACCTAAACACCATTATTCTCCTATCTCTCCTCTCGCCTATAGAGAGTGCTACCGCTGGGTAGCTTCTCTCCTCCTGCTCTCCACCCGCACCAGTTCATCACTCTCTCCATATTTACTTATTGTATACAATGTATACAGATTGTAAATTACAAAATAAATTAAAAAAAAAATAGAAAAAATGAATATATAGTCTTCGTGACCGTAAATTATTGAACTAAGGATTCAAAATTGGCGAGGAATCGGTCAAATAAAAAACAACAACTCGTCTTTTAGGCCAACGTTTCGACAAATATACTTGTCTTCTTCAGGGCGTGGATATGCGGGTTGGTTGAGTTACAGAAACTGTAATTCAACTGTTACTAGCAAAAAAGACGAGTTGTTTTGTTTTATTTGACCGATTCCCTAGCCAATCTTTGAATCCTTGGTATAGAAAAAAAAAATGTTGAGTTGTTACGCCGGGGCTCCCCCCAAAAATTTAAGAATCCCGTGTAGGGGGGGTTGTTGGCTGGAGAGTCCCTGCCAACAACAACAACATCTAGTTTATTGAACAGAGCAGAGGAACGTGCCCCCCCGCGGCTAAGGAGGATATAATATCTTCCTTCCCCAGATGTTTTCTGTGGAGATTCTGCATTGATTGCTCTGAATAGTGATGGAGGTGTAAGATATAACTATTTCAGCTGTGTGATGAGCTTCATAGCCCTGCTTCTGAGAGCTTCCGGGTTATTTAATGGTAGAACTTGGGAAGCTGCAGATAGGTTTTCGTTCTCCACCGCCTATTTGACAGTGAAAGAGAGAGAAATCAGCTGATTTCGTGTTCATATTGATGAGATTATTCCACTGTGGCGGAAGTCCCTGTTGTAAAAATAAATAAATTCAATCCAGAAAATGGGAAAGTCAAAAATCCCGATTCACTTCCACAAATGAATAACAGGTTTCTAAAGTACAGCTTATTTACTTATTTATTAAAACTGTCCGGTAGGACAGTTGTATAAGGGTTGATCATCAAAAATTGCACGAAAAAGCGTAACGTTCAAAAACACCCAACTTTGACAATTTTTTTCTCTTTTTCTATAAAAGATAAAATTCCCAAATTTTCTTTAAAATAAAGGGCAAACCCTCCTTTATGACTGTAATTTTTTTGCAACCACCCAGATCTAATAGGTTTCGAGAAAAAAGTTGCCGAAAATGAGCAAAAACGGCTTTTTCAAAAAATGTTCTTGTTCTTGTTCTTGTTCTTCTTGTTGTTGTTATTGTTGTTACCTTTTTGTAAACAACGTAGCGCCTAAACGCGCGAACTGATTTTCATGAATGAGGTTTCATTCGATTCGGAATTTTATGTAGATGTGCCTTTTGGGGGTCCCGGCGCTGTACATTGAATAGGAGAGGAGTTAGCCCCCTTTATGTAAGGGCCCCTCTAAAATTATTATTACTAATTACTCTGTAAACCTTGGCCCGATTTTGATAAAATTTGGTAGGATGATAGGGTTAGGGCACCCCTACGTAACATTAAAGTAGCGATCAGCTCTTACTCTTGTTAAGGGGAAGTATAGCAATCGTTTCACATTATCGACACGTGAACCGATTTTCATGAATGAAGTGTCATTCGAATCGAAATTTTGTACAGTTTTGCACTTATAAGGAGGGGAGTTTGCCCGACCCAAGTAAGGCCCTATCTAAAACTATTATTACCAATATTTCCATAACGCTTAGTCCGATTTTGATAAAATTCAGCTCGAATAAGTGGTTAAAGCTCCTCTACCTTGCCGATTCTCATGCTCCTACTAAGAGGAAGTACTGCAATCGTTTAAATTATCAATGAGTGAACCGATTTAAATCAATGAATTGTCATTCGATTAAAAAATCTTTGCCTCTTTGCCTTTTAGGGAGAAGTACTGCAATCGTAGTTTATTTTTCTTACTCCTCCTAAAAGGAAGTACTGAAATCGCAGTTTAATTTTGCTATTTACGTACAAATACCTTCCTATGTTATTCAAAACGCTTTTTCAGAAAAATTGTTATTGAGGATGGTTTTGAGGACCGCAATTATAATCATTCTTTAAAAAGATCTCTCCAGTGGTAGTTACGGTTCCGACTTAACACCTTATCAGTTTATAATGATAGAATTGCTTATTCCAAATTTAAAAAAATCTGTAAAGCAGATATGTAACTTTGCAAAATAGACAAAAAGGACAGTCTATCCAAAAGGTACAAAAATCTCCCTAACAAAAACTTACAGTTTAAAATGTTAAGTATAAGGGTTGATTAAACGCCAAAAGGTACACAAATCAGCAAGTATCTAACATTTCATTAATTCTTCATTAATATTTAAGTAATTTTACTGCATTAATTTTCATTAATATTTTTTAGAATTTATTAGATGTCACAGACCCTTTTGCTGGCCAGTTCATTTATAATATTTTTTTGATATAATTATGATAAATCACATATACGTACATGCATGTTAAAGTAGAAAAAGACAAAGTTAGAGTCGGCTACTGTCTTGAATTCGTCTTACCGAAATATTCGTGAGCACAAATAACACACAGTTAATAACAAGTAGATTATTCTTTCAACAATTATTGATTTCTCAATTGTAATTTAATTTAATCCCCCTAATTTTACTTATAGTAAAATACTGGAATAATTAGCTGTCCTAAAAATATGCATATCTTATTTATTTTATATTACATACATAAACATAGTGGGAAGAACACCTAGATTGAGAATGTAATTGAAGAAAACTGTATTATTTGCGATAATTATTACCTGTTGTTATAAACGTTTGACTACTTCATAAAATAACAATTACTTTAATCGAAGAATGAACTTAAACCGACGATTTTTATTTAAAAATAAAAATAAATAAATAAAATAAACAAAATCATTGATGTATGTTGGTGTAAGCATTTTTTAAAAAAGGATTTGAATTTTTTAGCCTCATAATTTTTTTATATTTTTTATAACGTTTTTCTTTTTAACCTGTAATTAACAGTTTGATTATTATAAATAACTAGATATTACAGTCAATCTACAGAGCTACTTGAACATATATTTTGTAGACGAAAATGGCCAGCATAAGGGTCTGTGACATCTAATAAATTCTAAAAAATATTAATGAAAATTAATGCAGTAAAATTACTTAAATATTAATGAAGAATTAATGAAATGTTAGATACTTGCTGATTTGTGTACCTTTTGGCGTTTAATCAACCCTTATACTTAACATTTTAAACTGTAAGTTTTTGTTAGGGTAACTATTTAGTCATGTCCTTTAACATAAAGAATTATCTATAGTTACTTGTCTGACTGCTCTCCCGATATTCTCTTTCGTAGTTCTCTATTATTTTGTTGTAAAATATGCAAAAGTTAAACAAAACCAAAATAAAGAATACACTTCCTGTTTGTGAAAAGTATTACGACAATAGTTGAAAATTATATAGTTTTTTTGCTTTGGCAATAAAATAACTAAAGACGGCGGCGCTTTTGGGACAATATAAGAGGAAATAATGGCGCAACTTTTGTTATACAGCTGAGAATAGTTCTGTGTAGTTTGTTGTTTTTTTCATTTGAATTCTCCGGATATCCCTTCTATTTCATCTTTTATTATTATTGTCTTTTCCTTTCTGTAAAACATTCATGGTCACGTACCTATACCTCAACCTGTAAAATTATTGAATTAAATTCTATATTTAAATATTTGCAATGTGTATACTGGTCTCTTATTGGGTAAAAAAAAAACCAGGAAGTATTTGTTAATCTCGAGACAGTTTCTCAGTATAGAGATCTTTTGTGAGATAACAATAAGTGTGGTAGGGAAGGGATTAGCTATGCGGTTAGCGTACTGGACTCCCACGCGGAGGTCCCGGGTTTGAATCCAGCTGCTTGCTAGCCCTTAGATTTTTCTCTACCTAGTGAGCTTCTTACAGCTCACCTGTCCGGTGTTGTCTGTAACGAGAGAACACTGTCCGGAGGCCGTACAGTGCACTGAAAAAAGTTCCGGGCGCCGATAACCTCAGATATTGACACGCCTTAAATCAATTTAAAAAAAAAAAATTGTTTCGTTTTCCTTAAGGAATATTGTTTCAGGACAAAATGTGTATGTGTGGTTGGTTTTAGCATCCCTACAAGAAACACGAGAAATCGCGAAAACTTCAAAATTTAACATTCCCCACTATATCCGGTGTTCGTGACCACAAAACGGATATTCTTGTTTAGAGATTGAAGCTTTCGGCATCTCTTGATTTCCCGAGTCTACGCCGTGAAAATTTATAAATATATGTAAAGATTTCGTTTGCCGTGAACATTCTAATCGTGAAAAACATTTTCTAATATAAGCCCTCATTATAAATGTTTTACTGTAAAAGCTAATAATACGAAGGAAAAAAGATTACTTTAACCTAGAAAAATGTTTAGCAGAAATAATTTCTTTTTTTTTTTTATTCTTCATAAAACTAGCCACTTCCGGTTTTTATTCGAAGTCGGCCATCTTTAATTTTCACGGTCACTATTAATACGGTTGATTGCTCTTGTTGAAAACCCCAGAAAAGAAGTGGTAAACGGTTGGTCCGGCCGGCCATTGATGATGAAGTCAAGTTTTTAAAGATCGTGATGAGGTTTTGATTTTTTTGGGGTGGAAAAATTGCAATTGAGGTAAAAAAATTGTTGATGCATGATGAAGAGAGAGAAAGAGGAGAGAGTGATCAGGTGGGTGATTCACCTAATTTTCGTAGGTCGCATCATCATCAGATGTATTATTAATATGTTCCGGTATAAAGAATTCGTCTTCACTTTCTTTTCGGTCAGACGCACACGACAAGTTGCTTACGTGTGCTAACAACTATTTACGTCTACCCATTTCCTATTAAAAGTACATCTAATAGAAAAATATTTCTAATAAAAGTTTTAGACGAACAAAAATCGGAAACAAACATTTTAGAGGCTAAACAAAAATACGCGATGCTGGCTACAACATCCGGTGAAGGAATTTTAATCTCAAAGTTTCATTTGAATCGCCTGGACTTCCGGGGCGTTTTTTTTTTCGTTTCTTCAGATACTCTGTTCTAACGCATAGTTTTTTTTTGTTTTTTTTAAACACCTCTTTAGACTCAGGGAACCAATTAAATACTCGTATTTAGAGATAATAATAAATTTGTACGTGTTACTTGCATCTGAATAATTTTGCAAATATTTTATGAATTACGTAATGATTATCTATATTATTATTTAAGTACCTGATTGGAATTCATTCATAAAAAGCTATAACTGCGGAAACTACGAAAGGGGGGAAAGATTAATAAATATGTTAAAAGTCAAGGTTCCTTTCAGCATTTCCTGTCTGATCTTGGAACATTTAACATTTAGTTCTGCGGAGCTGGAAAAGGGGTTAGATTGTAGATTGTATTAGAAGGGCAGTTCCACCAAAAAGGGGAAGGAACGCAGACAATCCAAAATAGTTCCCATTGTTCCCCGCCCACCCCTCATCTCATGAGAGAAACCGGGGGCTTTGAAACCAACAAATCCGGCTAAAGGTTGCCAGATGCCAATACAATAAACTAATAAAGTAGTAACAGGACACTAGGGAGCATGGCGACTCAATCGCCTCAGTGCACTGGAATAAACCTAGAAAGTTCTGGTTTCTAGATTACCAGATGCCACAAATCTCTGGAAGGGAGACATTTAACCTCCCGAAGACTGAGGAATCCTAGTTTTAGAATAAACGGGGACACACCTCCTACAAAGTGCCGCACAGTCTCATTGGACTCACCACAGCCGGTGAAGATTGGCAGCGACTGGGTAAGGCCGCATTTGAAAAAGATGGTACGCTAAATTTGCATGTCCACTCAACACCGGATACGGGACCTGGTAAAACCAACCATATCCGTTTTTGACTGGCCTAGGATTTCCTGGAGAAGGGGTTCTTGGAGAGGTGCAAGAAATGTGAAGGGTACCTTAAGAAAGAGACGGATAGGGTAGGTGTATCCCTTTATTTTATCTATTCCAGAGCGAACTGAAACACTTTCTTTGTCAGTACCTTTATAATAAAGCAAAGTATCTTCTTTTTAAAGTATAAATTCTTAGTTTCAAAGAAAAGTTCACCTTCCTCTTATCGACCATCCAGGCTTTCCAGTGGGGTTTTCCAAGTTGTAAGCATTTCTCAAATAATGTGACAAGAAAAAAAAGTAATTCACAAAGTTTTTGCATCAGCATTGTAATTATTTGCGTCTAGACCCAATAAAAATACGTTTATCGTTTCCTAGAATCATTTTGTTATCCTACGACGTAGCCTTGAACTACGACGCTTCGTAGTCAACAAATTAGATAAGTTATAGTAAGTGTGATTGGAATGCGCTTCTTTTACCTAGAAATCGGTCTGACTAAGCGGCCATCATTACGTCTTATCTCAAAAAGACTTAAGAAATAGTTGAAAGTGTTGTTTTTAAAATTTTATTTTATTGAATTAATTTTAATTGTTATCAATAATCAAGGTGATTGGTAGTGAGTAATTTAAAGGTTAAAATTCCTATTCACTCAAATAGCTGATCGTGAGAGAGGAAACATTGTTCCGTGAGGCGGCAGTTCCGGTATAGACTTGGGATGGTTCAGTTAACCAGTTAACCAGTGGAATTTAGTTTTTTAAAAAAAGACCCCCCCACACAGTGTGCACGAATTAAAATCAGACAATGAATTTAATTGTGAGCGTCATGAGTAAGGTACGTCATTAATGATGCTGCCATGTTTACTATTTTAGTTTTCCTTGATAACATGTTTTTGTTCCATTTTAAGAACAAAAAAATAAACCATGAGCACAAGAATGGATCTAAATATGGAGTTCCCCTTATCGCGTAGTTTAAATGCTGGGGCTAACATCTTTTTTATTTTATCCGTCCAAGTGTAGTGTGACATGATGACGTAAATGAAGTTACAATCTGCCCCCTGATGATGGAAGAAGAACCAAATGATAATATCCTGCACTGTGGAGCAACTAAAAATACTGTCAAATTGCGCTTAAGCGTATACATTACGGAATTTAGGTTCAACCCCCCCCTCACCACAGTGTGCTCGAATTAAAATCACGACAATGACGTGGTATACACGTGTCGAACGCAGGGCAAAACAATTAAAAAGTTTACAAACGTCATAATAGTCACTACAAGCGACTTTTTCTGCAATCTCTCTCGGGGGCTTGAGATTACCAGAGCTCATTCTGTGCTCATTCCAAAATCTTGCCTAGTTATAACTAGGGACGCAAGAGCTTTTTACAAGGAAGAAAAGAGCTTTTTTGAATTCTGTGCAAAATGAACATCATGCTCGTACTGAGGTCTGAACCTCTATCTGGGCATTGCACAAGGGTTTGAGAGCTTCTATTTGTGTGCCTAATTCCCGAATCTCTAATGCGAAGACCAAACATGTACCAACCACTTATCGTTTGGCTGGCTCCCTCCACCCCCCTCCGTATAAAATACGTGGCAGTTCTATTGGTAAGATAAAGGAAACATCCCATCAAATAATATTCTTATTGTATTTTATTAAAATTTCGAGTTTTTTTGTAGTTAATGGCAATTTTATAGGATGAAAATATAATTGCTTTTTCAGTCGTGATACATTTATTCTGGCGAGTCGACACCCGGTTGGTGTGTCTTCTGTCTTGTCTGTTCAGTCGACTGAACAGACAGGAGTCCATGAACAGACAAGACAGAAAGACACACCAACCCTGTAATGTAAAATATTATTTTGTAAACTAGCCCTGAAGATGACCTAGTCGCTAGGTCGAAAACTCGGCAGAATAAATGTATCACGACTGAAATGGCAGTTATTTTTTTCACCTTATTGAAACTATGAATCAGTCACCAAAAATAATGAACGGCAATTTGATATTTTTCCAAAACGAGTGTACACCACGTCGAACGGCACCGTAACTGAGATTTGGTTTGACGTGTATATACGTCAAAACAGCTTAACTGGGTAACAGCTGTGTGAAGCCTCAAAACCTGATTTAAAGAAAATATTCTACAATATATCGTATTTTGAATGAATCTCTTTTGAGCGGAAGTGACTCTTTTTATTTTTTAATTGTTTACTATTTCATTGATTTTTTTTTTTGCCCAAAATTTTGTAGTTTTTCATGAATGAAAGAGAAAAGTCATGAGACTGTTTCTCACACTCACACACCTGTTTCAATAACCCCCACCCCTCCCACGCACACACACACCTTTAAATCAGCCAAGTTTATTAATGAATTCTCCATTAAGGAATGAACAAACGTTTTAATATTCTACGCGTTCAGTTTTCGTAGTACGCGTCACATCCTCTTCTCTAAGGGGGTTTTCTCTACTCTCTCTCATCTCTTTCTCTCTCGGCGTGTTTCTCACTAGTGAGGAAATACTTCTTTAAAACTCACTTGCGACACACTTTTTTCTTATTTAAAAAAAAAAGTTGGCAGCACTGCATTCACAGAATATTAATAACTATATTTATCTAATATTATATTTGGTATAGAGAGAGAGACCTTTTATTGTTTTCCAAGTTAATAAGGAGAAGAAAAGACCTTCGGACGTCTGTAATTGGTTAACATTTGAGTGTAACCAATAAATAAATTTATGTCTTTGCCCATAAATAGAAGTATGTCTGTCTGTCTGTAGTGAATGGTTCAATTTTATAACTTAATATAGTCAGTCTCGAAGAAGTAATGAATTTCCTTCCTTCCTGTCTAAGACCTTGACATATATATTGTGCCACTAGAACGTGCGCGGATCTTCTAACATTTATGCGGGAAAAAAATTATTAACTAGAAAAATGTAGTTATAATTTATAAATGAAATCTAATTTTCAGCAAAAGCTTTGACGTGCTTTATAAATAGCCCCCCCCCCCAAAAAAAATAAAATTCGGATTGTATTAAGCTCAAAGTCAAGGATTTTTGAGCGTATGCTTAGCCATTTTGATTTTTAAATCAGAGGAAGAATGCCCATATCTAGTCTTCGTCTTCTTTTCGTAATTTCTCCTTTACTATAACTTGGATAGGAAAACACGTTTACGTATTAATAAAATATTAATTATAACTTAATATAGTCAGTATTTATATAATAAAATATTCTGTTTTGTTGAGAGGGGGTATTTTGTGTGTGCCATTATAACTAAATTTCAACTATCACGCAGTTTTCACTAAAAATCAGTCTACCGGATATGACAGTTTTTCTAGAGAAGATTTTCCAATAGTTATTTGAAACATTTTCCCTGGAAAATTCGTGCAAGGGCGAGGAGGAATGGTGGGAGATTTTTCCTTGCTATTCTTTTGTCCTTTAATTTATTCGTTTTATTTTAATTTAAGACGTTAATGGACAAGATAATTACCTTTCTTGTTTTTTCCCCTAATCTTTTCCTAAATTCTAAAATTTTGTTATTATAAGTATTTTCTATTAAACGGGGGAATACCTTGAACAAAATGGATTTCTGATAAACGTTGAGTGTTTTGAAGAGATAAAGATAAAATTATTCCAAATGTTGGTTGCAATTAATAATTAAAATTCTTAAGTATTCTTAAAGTAGTTAATAGTTAACGTCTTTATATACAGGGTGATCCATTTTAAGACGGCTCAAATGCATTTCATGCTTAAAAACGGTTAATCTGAGCAAAAAAAATAGTAGAGAACAAATTTGTTGCCCGTCACCTCTAGTTTCAGAATATGTGTGACTTGATTTTAGATTCCTGCCCGCATACGCGGCTGACGCGCGTCCCAAAAGTGAGGGTTCCGCAGTTGACCCCCATTTTCATATACACATTTTTAAAGAGTACAAAAAAGTTATGAAAGAAACCGAAAACCGCAATTCGATATCTTCAAAATTAAAGGTGCTAGGTGCATTTCAAAATCTGGTATTTATTAATCATATTTCAACTTTTTAACTTGTTATCAAAGAGAAAGAAGAGCACGCGATAGGTCATTTTTATGTATTCTTTCATCCCCTTTCTACTGAAAATATTGCCAAGGCAGTAAAGCTAGTATTTTTCTTAATATTGGGAAATAAGTAGTTTTCCGAGTGATTTTTCTTAGAAAAATCAAATGTTAAGAGCTTTAGATGTTCTCAAGCATACACAAAATGGCTAAAAATTAATTTTACATCTGTTACAAACAAGAAGGTTTTTAATAATTATTTGGTAATTTTGGGAGAGTTGCGTTTAATTACCCAAAAAAAATTGGAAACCTCCTGCCACCATATTTAAGTGATCAATATCTTTCATGTAAAGGTTCAAACTTATTCCTTAATTTATCAAATAATGCACTTTACTCAACTTGTGAAGCATGTACTGTGCCTTCAAAGGTGCCTCCTCTGGCTCAGGCAAGCCAGGTTAGCCAGGAGGTTATCAACTGCTCTCTGTATCTGAGTCTGCGAGTCAGAGGAAGCACCTTTGATATATATATATATATATATATATATATATATATATATATATATATATATAGAGAGAGAGAGAGAGAGAGTGCGAGGGAGAGAGACTACGTTCTTACCTCGCATAAGTGGAAGTTTTGAGTAAGGAGGTTTTTCAGTGGTTCTAATTTCTGATTTCCCATTTCCTACTCCAAAAATCAACGTGTTTTTTTTGTTACAAATAGCTAAGCGCGTCTTTCTGGATGTCTCGGGAATGTTAATCCAATCCAATCCAAAAACTGGGAAAAACGTAAACTGAAAAGTTTCAGCTTTATCAACCAGGGTTTGGGCATTCTCCCTCCATAAGTTTTTCGTCAAAAATCATCAAACCGGAAGTCTCCTATTAATCTAATCAATTTTTCTTATTTAAATTGTGAGGGAATTACGAAAACTATTCTGTCAATTTACTTGTACTCAGAATTGAAAAATTATCCATGGAATACGGAAATTACTGGCCATTTTTGGGAGAGGAATGGTACAGACTTCCGGGCTTCAGTTGAATATAATTTAAGGTCTTTAAATTTTTAGAAAAATTAGCGTCCAAAAGTGTTTACTAGATGCCACACACTAGTGCGGATTTCCTATTTCGACCGGAAATAGCCCCCATTTTGAGAGGCCCCCCCTGTTTAAATCTACATTTTAATGCATTTTTATATTAAATTTTTAATAATGTCCTTGAATTAATTCATTTATTTATTATATAACTATTGATTGCATAAATTATACGAAACACTTTATTACTACGTATATATTAATTAGAGTTCTGTAAAAGGGAACATAATGTACATGGTTTCCTGTCTGTAAATATAGAGGTAGTCTCTTTTTTTTAAGAGTATAACCCCTCCACCAACCCCCCCTTTACCATCAGAGCATCAAAAAGACTGGTGACGCGTGCTACCTTAATGCTAATACATAACGTGCGGACAGACAGACATACGCACAGCTCCTCTTGTGAAGCCAAGTTGACCGGGAGTCCAGGGCCCCCCCTCCCCTATAGAAATGTGAAGTTCCGGTTGGAACATCTGCCCCAAGGTCTTTCGTGACTCTCTCCCCACCCTCTGCTCTCTCAGGCTCTTTCTTTTCTTTAACTAAAAAATGTGTTCTCTCTCTTTGTCTCTCTCACACACACACTCACATCTCCACTACTTGTTGTTCATTCTTTACCTCCGGCAGGCTCATTTCCTTTCTGTACCTTCAGAGAGTAACATCTCGTGCCTTAGTTTGTGTTCCACAAAAAAAAAGTTTTATCAGTGTTATTTCCGTGCAGTTTTTCTCCTTTGTTTATTTAAAAACCAAAAAAATTTAGTTTCCTTTTCATACTACGTCATATTACCTACGTCATAGTTGTGTGATTGGATTAACTTTACTGGAGACTCTTTAACATTTTCCCATGGTATATCATCTTCAACAGCAGTAAGTACCCAAACCACTATCTTAATTAAAAAAAAAAATGATTTGAGATTGCGTCAGATGTTTCGAAACTGTTTTTTTTTTTAACCGGAAGTACAGGTTTTGAAATTCTTCTGAGACTCGAAACAAAGAAAAAAAAACAAAAAAAAATCTAGGGCCACTTCCTTTACTGTAAAATTTGACTTGATCGATATGGTTCTCTGAGTTATCAGAAAGTGAAAACGTGTATATGTGCGTATGTTTAACGAATTTCTCAAGAGAGTATTTGAGTACAGTAAACTTAAATTTGGTACTCGTTTTTGAGTGGACACTAAAATGTATTTCTCCCTCACTCTGTTATTGGCCTCTTGAGCTTAGCAAATCAGCCATTTACATTCATGCTTGTCACCCTCCTGGAGTCTGGACATCGTCGATCCAATATCGCGCCTCGCTGCAGCAGATCATACAAAAAAATAAATTCCTCAGACTGGTCACAACTTGGACTATGTAAAACGCTACCATCAAGTACCTCGCTACTGGTTTCTTCAGTAAGTGTGAATCAAGTCATAACCACCTATGCAGGCAAATAGTGGACTATAGTTTGGACACGGTGCACAGGCACACAGGAGAGTTAAGGACTCCCTGAAGTAAAACTTTTCTTAGAGGCTGAGGGTTTTTCATAGTTTTTTCCCCTCATTACTTACTTTTGTTCTATATTCTGTAATAATTTATGTAATTAGCTGGAGGTTATAGTATTTATACTGGAACTTCTTATCTACATACCTATATACCTAAATGTTAAATAAAGTTTATTCTATTCTATTCTATTTAAATTCTTCTTTCGAAGCTTCTTTAGTATATTGAATGTTTACAGAGTTATCTTGTTATTTTATTATGAACTCGAAAGAGCTCTGTGTAAATGCTGCCAGAATAGTATTTAAATTAGTGGCAGGTAACGGACAGCTCTCCACAATCGTTCGGTCTCTTCCTTTAGTATTTTGTTAGCACACTCCAGGATTAGATGATTGGCGGCGTCTACCATTATTCCAGAAGTCCAGGAACACTGGTGAGATGTTTCCACACCAATCCTGGGGCTAGATGGTGCGGCGAATAATTTGTGATTAAACCTCATTCTAACGACTGTGGCTAACAAACTTCCTATTGTTGTTTTTACGTATATCTGTAAAAACCAAGGTCTTTTGGGGAGACACTAGATTGGATGGATGTGTAAAATTGGGCCTTTTCTCGCCTTTTGACAATTCTTATATCCGCTGCCATTCGGGTATAGCACTCCGCTATTCACTAAAATGTTGGCCTTCATTTTGAGTGTCTTTAAGTGTAATGTGCGTCTTCATTAATTGATAAATTTAATTTTGAATCCAATATGCAGTAAGTAAAGTTTCTAATTTGATGGTCAATGCGAAAGCAGAAAGTGACTTTCTTAATATTGTGCATAAATTTTGTTATATTTCGCAAAAATGTTGTTAGCACTTCCTGTGGAAACTCAATTACAAATATTTGTCTCGATCGCTCTACTTCCTTTTTTTACTCGGCGAGTAAGTAAACAAAATACGATCTATTCGCCCCCGCGTTCTTAGTTTTATTTACTTAAAAAAAACAAAAAAAAACAAGAAGCTATATACATGCTAAATGCGTCGTACGGCTTTCTTAGAAGTTTCCGGTGTCGTATGTAAACACGCGCGCACACCTACGAAGCTCTGTGTGTACAGTCATCATTTCCTCTTGTATTTCCCGCACTTCTATACCCGCGCACCGCGGGCTCACACCTTTCCTTCATTATTTAGATGGATGTTTTTTAAGAGGATGGGGTATCCGTGCCGGGGTT
The DNA here is from genome assembly GCF_049639745.1 of Rhodnius prolixus. Classification (NCBI taxonomy): domain Eukaryota; kingdom Metazoa; phylum Arthropoda; class Insecta; order Hemiptera; family Reduviidae; genus Rhodnius; species Rhodnius prolixus. Next base: position 36,878,653 of record NW_027411582.1, on the reverse strand, counting down.
ATTTAATAATAGTTCCTTTTTTTCTTAATTCAGGGTTTTCTTTAATTACTTGAAGAGTCATCTGAGAAATACGTAAGGAATTTTTTATAAACAATGTTCATTGTTAGTATTTCTTATTGAATTTTTCAAATGTTAGTAATAAATATTTAGAAATACTTTTTATTTACAATTTTAGATTCATTTAATACGAATCACTGTGGAAATTGACTAAGCAAAAAGGCCCTGCATATTTTAATAAATAATATTACAAAATTCTCGGATATGATTCACTGAATAAAAATAAGCTATTTCCTTCCATATAAGTGGAGTATGCCACCGGAAATCACATTCTTTGAAGGGTCCTCGTGAGTACGTCATCGTCCACTTCCTGTACTCTTCAGTCGTCAAAGCATTGTGAAGGTTCCTGCCTTTTCCCCGCCAAATGCTTCCCCCTTTACTTTGTGCCTGTTTTACTTAACTCTGGGTGTTCTTTTTGGTCATGCATCTTTTTTTTGTTTTTGTTCTGTAAGAGCAAGCTTTTTTTGTTCAGAAAAGAGTGTGACATTTGATGAGTAATAATGTGCTCCTTTAGCCATGTTGCTCTGTGAGGGAGTGTAGTAACCAGGTAGGTGCCTGAGTGAGCTAGGTCAGTATCGTTTTTATGACCCCCAGACGGGCTCCATATCAAAATTTTGGGACCGTGGACAGCCCGCGGTACTCTTCCATGGGAATAAATGCTGCGAGACTGCCTACTTCCCTGTGCAAACTGCAAAATGCTAGTTCCGGTGATGAAGGGAATAAGGCTCTAATACTACCTCGTAATTTTAAGTTAAGTTTAATACGGCGAAATTACAAGCATTATACTAGTGAGAATTTAATATAAATAAGTTAAATTACAGATTAAAAGATTACAAACACATAAAAATTCCTTGAATTGACCATTAAATAACATCCAAGACCTATACCAGGGGAATCGAACCCACTAAACCAACAATACATCGTAGCATTGGGGGTCTAGCCTATAACCGCCTAACATACTTTACTATAAATTTCTCATATTAACCATTAAATAAAATCCAAGACCTATACCAGGGGAATCGAACCCACTAAACCAACAATACATCGTAGCATTGGGGGTCTAGCCTATAACCGCCTAACATACTTTACTATAAATTTCTTATATTAACCATTAAATAAAATCCAAGAACTAGACCAGGGGAATCGAATCCACTAAACCAACAATACATCTTAGCTTTGCGGGTCTAGCCTATAACCGCCTAACTTACTTAACTATAAATTTCTCATATTAACCATTAAATAAAATCCAAGGCTAGACCAGGAGAATTGAACCCACTAAACCAACAATACATCTTAGCTTTGCGGGTCTAGCCTATAACCGCCTAACATACTTTACTATAAATTTCTTATATTAACCATTAAATAAAATCCAAGAACTAGACCAGGGGAATCGAACCCACTAAACCAACAATACATCGTAGCATTGGGGGTCTAGCCTATAACCGCCTAACATACTTTACTATAAATTTCTCATATTAACCATTAAATAAAATCCAAGGCTAGACCAGGAGAATTGAACCCACTAACCAACAATACATCTTAGCTTTGCGGGTCTAGCCTATAACCGCCTAACTTTATAGAATCTAACTATAGTACATCAGAACTCTGTCTGCTATCAACAATACTTCTTATAAAACCAATTAAATCAATGGAAGTTTGAAAGGTGAAAGAAACTTAGCCGTAAAAAATTATAATTTCAGTAATTGTATATCGTTAACTTATTCCACATCCGGTTTTGTAAATATATTTTCTTTTTTGAGCATTCTGTTACTGGACAATAATGCAACAATAACTGAATGGCGTACACCCGATACATTGAATTGCATTCAATTACAGGATGCAGATATTCTATTTCTTTGTTTGATTTTTCCTTTCTGAACACTTTTATTAGCTTTATTACTTTTGTAGAAGAGCAATTTTATTACTAATAATTTTTTGTATTTTATTGTTTTATATTTATTTATTATGCATACATACTATTGAATGTTATAATTAAATGATTGGGATTCCCTTAAATGAATTGATTTCTTTAGCTTGAACAACATGACTCCTAGAATAAATTGAACAACATGACAACTAGAATAAATTGAACAACATAACTCCTAGAATAAATTGAACAACATAACTCCTAGAATAAATTGAACAACATGACTCCTAGAAAAAAAAGAAGTTTAGGGCCAAAACAAGAAATTTTATTCCCTCAGGCGTCACACACACAAAAAAAAAAAATAAAATAAGTACACATTACTGCATTCTATGCACAAACACAGAGATCCTAGTTTCACATTTAATTCTAGAAGATTTGGCTATAATGGTTAATTGTGTTGGAAGTATGACAGAAAGAACTGTTGGCCTTCTGGTTATCAGCTGTTATCTCAAACTTAGGTTGTTTAAATCTCATATAGCCAAAAAAATAGGCAAATGTGTCGAATGGAATGCCTTAAGACTTCGACTACTCAAAAAAAAAATCCTGAAGAAATGCAACAAACCTGGCGGATGTTTCCAGAGTGTGAATCGACCTTGATACTACGACCTTGCCCGACCCTAGCCCCTCCTTATGTGTACTTTTTATTAAAGTACGTCCCGTCGGCCTTACCTTGAACGCACGACCTACCCGACTAGAGGTGGCCCTCCCGGCTATAATCATTTTCATAATGTACCAGTAAAAACTTCTTTTTTATTTTTATTTCCGTTTGGCTAACCAGGATCTTGAAGGAAAAGAAAAGGTTGGGGGGGTGCCCACACTTTCTCCATCTAATCTATAGAGGAAGTTAAGCGAAATTTATTTTTGACACAGGAAATATTAAGTTTCCAAAAGTCGTAAAATATCTTGGCTATTAAAAAAAAGAAAAAGTGCTATGATGATTCTAGAAATTAGGCGATTTCTACGCCGCTTTGGGAATTAACGAAGTATTAGCGGAAATCATCGTATTTCTAATGGAGAGAGAGAGAGAGAGAGAGAAAGAAAGAATGAATTAGAGAGCCCGAGAGCCCGTGTTTTCAGCATTTCCTGTTTTGCCACCGATATTGTGTGGAAACAGCAGAAAGTTTACTTTGGTGGAAACTGTCCACAAACGGAAAGGAAGAGTTAAGAAAATTGTGATGCTGTGCTTGAGATGGGACTCATTTCCGGTTACAGTTTCTGACTGGTTTCGGCCGAACGGTTAACTTGGTTTGTTTTGCTTTTATTATTTTTTTTTTTTTATTGAAGGCGCTTCAACATTTGAGGACATAAGCGCTAGGAGCTCTTTATTTGCAGTGCCGGCCTTTACAAACAGTGTTGATCTTGTCTTTACAGACAATACTGTTGTCCGCCACCGGGTACAAATGAGTTATAAGAAGCTGCTAGAAAAAAAAAGAAAATCTAATTTCCAACTGCTGGATTCGAACCCAAAATCGCCGCATTGGAATTCAGTGTACGCTAACCACTGAATCCTTACCAAACGATTAATCAAATGCATATCCTTCATCAAGACAAAAGATGCGCTCAAAGAATTTGAATTTTGAGCTGTTCACACTCATAGCCTAAATAATGGTCCAGTGCCAGCATCATCTAAGAGTATCATTATCATTTACGTATTTAAATAATAATTGAAAATAAAAATACAAAGGAGTAGAAACAGGATTCAGGGCAAGCTGGGAATTAAGCTGTAATGCACCTTAATTACGCACGCCACGCCTTTAAAAAACACCTCACAGCTGTTTGCGCGCCTCGAAAATATTTGGTACTTCCGATTACAGTTCATGGTGATCCGCGAATATGGTCCAAGTGTTCCGCGAAATTTCAATTTTAATTGTATTGAAATTTAGAAACTTAGGAAAGATACGAAAACCAAAAATTGTTCCTTTTTTTTAATTTGCATTTAATTTAATTTTAAGTTCTTGCTAAAAACCGAATATCAAATTATTTAATATTAGTGTTCCGCGAGAAAAATCTATGAAAAGGTTAAGAACCACTGATATAAAGAGTTGACAATTTTTTGGGTCATGAAATTCAGTAAAATTATGGCCGTTGTATATCTCCCACTGTGAACCACGTATTCGTATGAAATTTTGTTCTCTTGTACACTTCGTTTTTCTCAATTATAAACTATAGTTATTTTGTGCACAGATCTATAAATGTAGAAGATATAAAGGGTTGAAAATTTTTTGGGTCATGAAATTCTGTAAAATTATGGCCGTTCTATAACTCCCACTGTGAACCACGTATTGGTATGGAATGTTGTTCTCTTGTACACTTTGTTTTTCTCAATTATAAACTATAGTTATTTGGTGCACAGATCTATAAATGTAGAAGATATAAAGGGTTGAAAATTTTTTGGGTCATGAAATTCTGTAAAATTATGGCCGTTCTATAACTCCCACTGTGAACCACGTATTCGTATGAAATTTTGTTCACTTGTACACTTTGTTTTTCTCAATTATAAACTATGGCTTTTTTGTGCACAGATCTATAAATGTAGAAGATATAAAGAGTTGAAAATTTTTTGGGTCATGAAATTCTGTAAAATTATGGCCGTTCTATAACTCCCACTGTGAACCACGTATTGGTATGGAATGTTGTTCTCTTGTACACTTCGTTTTTCTCAATTATAAACTATAGTTATTTTGTGCACAGATCTATAAATGTAGAAGATATAAAGGGTTGAAAATTTTTTGGGTCATGAAATTCTGTAAAATTATGGCCGTTCTATAACTCCCACTGTGAACCACGTATTCCTATGAAATTTTGTTCTCTTGTACACTTTGTTTTTCTCAATTATAAACTATAGTTATTTTGTGCACAGATCTATAAATGTAGAAGATATAAAGGGTTGAAAATTTTTTGGGTCATGAAATTCTGTAAAATTATGGCCGTTCTATAACTCCCACTGTGAACCACGTATTGGTATGAAATTTTGTTCTCTTGTACACTTTGTTTTTCTCAATTATAAACTATAGTTATTTTGTGCACAGATCTATAAATGTAGAAGATATAAAGGGTTGAAATTTTTTTGGGTCATGAAATTCTGTAAAATTATGGCCGTTGTATATCTCCCACTGTGAACCACGTATTCGTATGAAATTTTGTTCTCTTGTACACTTTCTTTTTCTCAATTATAAACTATAGTTATTTTGTGCACAGATCTATAAATGTAGAAGATATAAAGGGTTGAAAATTTTTTGGGTCATGAAATTCTGTAAAATTATGGCCGTTCTATAACTCCCACTGTGAACCACGTATTGGTATGGAATGTTGTTCTCTTGTACACTTCGTTTTTCTCAATTATAAACTATAGTTATTTTGTGCACAGATCTATAAATGTAGAAGATATAAAGGGTTGAAAATTTTTTGGGTCATGAAATTCTGTAAAATTATGGCCGTTCTATAACTCCCACTGTGAACCACGTATTCGTATGAAATTTTGTTCTCTTGTACACTTTGTTTTTCTCAATTATAAACTATAGTTATTTGGTGCACAGATCTATAAATGTAGAAGATATAAAGGGTTGAAAATTTTTTGGGTCATGAAATTCTGTAAAATTATGGCCGTTCTATAACTCCCACTGTGAACCACGTATTCGTATGAAATTTTGTTCACTTGTACACTTTGTTTTTCTCAATTATAAACTATGGCTTTTTTGTGCACAGATCTATAAATGTAGAAGATATAAAGAGTTGAATATTTTTTGGGTCATGAAATTCTGTAAAATTATGGCCGTTCTATAACTCCCACTGTGAACCACGTATTGGTATGGAATGTTGTTCTCTTGTACACTTCGTTTTTCTCAATTATAAACTATAGTTATTTTGTGCACAGATCTATAAATGTAGAAGATATAAAGGGTTGAAAATTTTTTGGGTCATGAAATTCTGTAAAAGTATGGCCGTTCTATAACTCCCACTGTGAACCACGTATTCGTATGAAATTTTGTTCTCTTGTACACTTTGTTTTTCTCAATTATAAACTATAGTTATTTTGTGCACAGATCTATAAATGTAGAAGATATAAAGGGTTGAAAATTTTTTGGGTCATGAAATTCTGTAAAATTATGGCCGTTCTATAACTCCCACTGTGAACCACGTATTGGTATGAAATTTTGTTCTCTTGTACACTTTGTTTTTCTCAATTATAAACTATAGTTATTTGGTGCACAGAACCACGTATTCGTATGAAATACTTATAATTGTGTTCCGCGTCTATGAAAAGGCTAAGAACCACTGGGTTAGAACAAAATATTTACTATCAGAGAGTCGCCTTAAAAGAAAGCCTATCTGTATATCTGTCCTTGGCAGATTTCTCTCATACAGGCCTAATTTGAACCTATATACCGTATAGATAAATCTAATATAGTCTGTGGCATTTATTTTGTGAATAAAACATTATTATCTTATATTTTAAATAAAAGCATGCATGTGGAGATCCGGTTTGTAATATAACATTAGGTCACTAGGGAGAAAGAAGTAAATAAAAAAAGATACTCGTACAATAGTGAAAGTGTATTATATATTTATACTTAGCCAACAGCACTAGTGTTAGTACAATATAATGTATATATATAATTTTTTTTGGCCTTTAGTGATCTCGCGAGCGGACCTTCTAACTACATTTTTAATATAATGATACTTTATTATAATGGTACAAGAAAAAAACATGGCGAATCCCATTCAATTTTTTTTTTACGTTCAAATGAAACAGTTATCATTTGGCTGGCTACAAAACTGCAGAAAACTAAGAAAGAAAAATCACAAGGCCTCGGCCGTTTATTACGAAAAACTGAAAACGGAAAACTTTATTTCCTGTGAAAGAAAAATCAAAAAAGTTAAAATGTAACATTTAGGTATATTGGTAAGTAATATTATAAAAATATAAAATGTAAGTTAAATAAATAGTAAAGGCAAAGCAATGAAATTGGGTCTACAATCACGCAATACACCTGTGTGTTGCAGGACAGTGCTTTTTTTTTTTTAATAATTTAAGGCGCGTTCAACATCTGAGGTTATTTATTGGCGCCTGGAGCTTTTCTCAGTGCACTGCCTGCCTCTGGACAGTGTTCTCTCGTTATCTGCCCATCATCGTACAATGAGCTGTAAGAAGCTCCCCCCCCTAGGAAGAGGAAAAATCTAAGGGTCAGCAGCTGGGATTCGAAGCCGGTTATCCAATACGCCAATCGCATAGCAAATACCTTCCCCCCCCCAAAGAGAGAATTATTATTATTGGTTTACTTAATTTTGGGCACTTATTTTAAAAAAACTGTCCAATCAAATTATTGTATAATATTTTTTATTCCTTTTATATTGCCTTTTTCTTTTTTTCAATTAACGGAAGTAGCTTTCTATTTGATTAAAACCGGAAATGTATTATTCAACTATCCATAGGAGAAGAGGGGGGGGAACATTGGCCTAATGAAAAGCTGCAAGAACTAATCTTTGCCGCATTCACGATTTCCTCATTTTCCTTCTTTAAAACAAACAAACAGACAAACTTGTTTTTCTTCATCTTTTTTTGATCATTACGACTTTAATGTACTGTGGGAAAACTTTGTCAGTAAATTTTCTAGAAAGTTGTCTCCATAATGACTGTATTAAGATTTATTTTAGTTACAGTTTCAACGTAACTGTAAATGCTGTTGTTTGTTATTATTACGGTGAATGTCCGGTTGAATTTTTTAAGACAAAAGTATTGTTTTTAACCGGTATTAAAGTTATAGCTAGCCGCTCCTTTTAGGCACTAAGTCTTTACGAAAATTGGGCCGCGGAAAACTTATCCGAACCATTTTATTCACGTAGATTTTGAAATTGAAAGGAAGTTACAAAGAGAATCAGTGTTACAGGCGGAAGAACGTCATAAGGGTATATTTGTGTACGATGGTTTCCCTTGGAGACAAAAAAAATTAGCCTCAAATATGATTGGCCCACTTTAGTGAATAAATTTTTCCCATATTTTTTTTTTTTTTTAGGAATTTCCTCGCCAACAGCTTCAGCTTTCATTTCAATCACTTTGTGTAGTGATTACAAACACACAGATCTACAACGTTTACCGGAAATGGTCGGAATTGGAGGAAATTTTTTTTGAGTTAGACCTTAGTAGTAAGAGAAAATTTGTGGGTTTTCTATCAAGATTTCTTCTTTTTTTTTTTTGCTTACGGCGCTTTTCCCATTTTTCCGCAATAATTTGTTAAAAAAAAAAAAAATTAAACTATTTCAAATAATTAAATTATATGGTTTCGTGATCTGTGTAGCACCACCTACACCTTGTGGTTTACGTGGATCAAGTTATTTCCTTAACGGATGATTTTGATCTTTTTAACAATTGATGTTTTTTTTATTTTTGTGTAGGAGGCGAATAGATGAGGTTTTTTTTTATGATGATGGAATGATATCCACGATTTCTCCGCAGCATCATACTGTTTAACTGGTCCTAATGCTAAAGATAAATGGTTTAAAGTTGAACAAGTTAATACAGGAAGCTGGCGACCATAAAATAAAGCCCACACTTATTGCCGTAGTGTAAAGGAAGAAACACGCTTAGAATGAGAGAAAGTGGGAGTTATGATGAAGAGGGGAAATGATAGGCAGACTTTGAGAGATTGTCTGAAAGAGAGCTGAAATACTCCTCGATAATTTTTTTTATTCTCTTTCTCTTGTAAGGGAAACAGTATTGAATACGTTTAAAGTTTTAAACTTAACAGGATGAAAAATTAAATGCCAGTTTTCAGTCATGATACATTTATTGGGCCGAGCTTTCGACCCCTAGGGACTAGGTCTCATCTTCAGGGCTAATTTACAATATACTGTTTTTACATCATTAGAGTGTTTGTGTGTCTTCTGTCTTGTCTGTTCATGGGACTGAGTGTGATCGGTCTGTGTCTGATATGTGTTTGGTTGTGTGGAAGTCAGTGTTGCCAATTGCCAAGTATTTTTGTAGTAAGTTTGCGTATATGTTGTTTAAATTTCAAAACAGGCACGAACAATTTAAAAAACATATACGCAAACTTACTACAAAAATACTTGACAATTATTGGCAACACTGACTTCCTTTACAACCTAACACATATCACACACAGACCGATCACACTCAGTCCCATGAACAGACAAGACAGAAGACACACCAACCCTCTAATGATGTAAATCTATATATATATATAAATGAATGTGTGTCTGTCTGTTTGTACTCGATAGATTCAAAAACCATACATCCAATCGCCGTGAAAATTTGGGAAATTATTAGGTATATCCCCGGGAAGGTTTTTGCAATTTTTTTTTAAAATCAGAGTTGGGGCTCTAGGTGCTCCCGAACAAATATCCCAAAAATATCAAAATAACATTTAATTAGTAATATTTGTTGAAAGTGTAACCATGAAAACCATGAAAAACAGTTTTTTGCAATTATTAATACGAGAATAAATTATACCGAAGATGGTGGAAAATCCATTAAACTAAAAGTACTCAACAATACTATTGATGTTGATAATCGTTGGGTAGTACCATATTCTCCATTACTACTAAAAACGTATAACGCACACATAAATGCTGAGTACTGCAATCCAGTGAAAGCTATAAAATATATTTGCAAATATGTGAACAAAGGAAGCGATATGGCAGTGATTGGAGTGGAAAATACAACTGCATCTAACGATGAAGTCACCCAATATCAACTGGGACGCTACATAAGTAGCAATGAGGCCGTATGGCGTATTTTATCATTTTCCATTCATGAGCGATATTCAACGGTTGTTCATTTAGCAGTACATCTTGAAAATGGACAGCGTGTGTATTTTACATCAGAAAATGTACGTGCAAGAGCAATGTCACCACCGCCAACAACATTAACTGAATTTTTCACATTATGTAGAAATGCTACCTTTGCAAGGACACTACTGTACTCTGAAGTAGGGATAATTTTATTGTTAATTTTCATTTCGATGTATTGCATACATTTGATCATTAATAAATTATGTTTTAGGTATCAAAACTGCCTTTTTTGTTCAAACACAGCAACGTGTGAACGGGTACAGCTAGTACAGTATATTGTAAATTAGCCCTGAAGATGAGACCTAATCCCTCTAGGTCGAAAACTTGGCATAATAAAGTTTATAATGACTGAAAATGGCTATTAATTGAATTTCATCCTATTCAAAATATGAATCAGTCACCAAAAATAATGAACAGCTATTTGAACTTAACGCAAGTTACACTTTTACGAACTCAGGGCGCCTTAGAATTTCCCGGGAAACTTTCGGTAAAAACTTTACGAAAATTCGAAACCTGGTTTCCCCCCCACACACACCCATAGTAAAGAGAAAGGAAATATATTGTGAAATGGATTATATTTGCTATAAATACTAACATAAGAAAGAGTTTGTTTTTTTTTAAGTCCTTGTAAAATTGCATTTGGGAGCACCTGTTGTCCTCCTCCTCCGTGTGGCTGCATTAGCAGCTCCCACATTGCCAGGTAAAGTGCGACCTACGCCCAGCCGCGTGTCCTATAAAAGCAGCTTAGTAGAATGTTCCTACGGATTAGAATGGTTATTTAAGAGAATGCGTAGGACCTTTTTTTTGGTTTTATAAAAAATAATATATATTTTAACACCTACCATTTTGGACTCATTTATTTTAATAAATAATATATATTTTTTTAGCGTAACTCCTTTTTTTTTATATACAGTTTTCACAAGTCGAGCAATGATTCCTTGCATCTTGTCCATCATGTCGTGTTCTAAAAAAACACCCTACGTCATTATTAAACTGAGCTATAAAACTCGGGTAACGGTTATTGCAAATAATTCTATCTCTCTTTTTTTTCGACGTCCGCCATATTAAAAATTTAAACACAAAGTAAACTCTCGTGTGTATACTCTTATGACTTCCACTTACGTCACCAGTTTTTTTTTTTTATTGTTCACTTATTTGGAACATTTCATAATAATAACATATCTCAAGATGCTAAAATTAATTTTTTACTAGAAAAAATTATTCAAATACAAAACTTTGGGACTAAGTTACGTAGTTTACGAGAAAAATTCTAAAAAAATTATGTGGTACTTCCGGTATTTTTCGACGAATTCATAATTTAATCAAGAAATTGGACGTATTAAAAGTTTTTTTAATCATCATAATGTCATAAATGTGTGCACATAGTATAGAGAATACCTTTCGAGGTCAATTTTGTGAAAAATCTTTAAAAATTCGCACAGTAAATGGTTACTTCCGGGTAGAAAGATCTTCGCTCGCTAGATTGCAGTCTGGAGGTTTGTCTGTGTAAATAGGGGGTCCTCTTGATGCAATTTTTATTTTTAATTTTATTTTTGATATACTATTTTGTTCATAACCATACACTTACGTATACTCGTATAATACATATACATTATATTATTATTATTTTTTTTTTTTAATGATTTATGGCGCATCAACAGCTGAGGTTATTAGCGCCCGGAGCTTTTTCCAGTGCACTGCCTGCCTCCGGACAGTGTTCTCTCGTTACAGACAACACTGTCCATCACCGGACAGAGTTGTCTGTAAGAAGCTCCTAGGAAGAGAAAATCTAAGGGTCAGCAGCTGGATTCGAACCCGGGACCTCCGCGTGGGAGTCCAGTATGCTAACCTCCATAGCTAATCTCTTCCCTATACATTATATTATTATTATTATTTTTATTTAAATTCATTTATTTGCTACCTGTATAAACATAAATTGTTAATAGTACAAGTACAGTATAGGATGCGAAAACTGCCCGGCAAAGCCGACGCACACCGTAACCTGTACGGACGCAGGAAGAGAGAAATCAGCCAGTGCTGGACACTCTCGGAAAAGTTTAGTGACTGGAAAGGTCTAGGATAGGAGATCACGAGGCCAACGTCGTTTTAGACGTCGTGGGGGATTATCAGGATGGGGGATGATGAGGAAAGAGTTTCCGAGCTGTTTTGAATTGGGATGGCAGGATAGGCTTCTATGTGGAAATTGAGGAATCGTGAATGGATGGTTTCAGTGACAAAAGCGGATATTTAGGTCTTTGTGAAGGATGAGGTTAGTGACATAATAGGGAGCATTTACTATACGGCGGAGGATTTTACATTATATTATAAAATCTACATTTTTCGGACTGAGAGAAACTCAAAATGGATATTTCCGGAAATTGATATTTTCGATCTGAGTTATACGTCATTGGAGAGAGCGGAAATAATTTTTCAAAAAACACGTGTTACAAATAAATGTACATTTAATTTGAAATTAGAAATGCATCATCTTTTGAATTTGAATAAATTTTATATTACCTTTTATGCGAGGAATTATTTCTGATAAAAATGCAATCAATTTTTGTATTTGAAGGTTATGGGGAAGTTTCTTCTTCAGTTCGAACGGTTTTTTTTTTTCCTTTAATGATTTAAGGTGCGTCAACATCTGAGGTTATTGGCACCCCGAAGTTTTTTTCAGTGCACTTCCGGCCTCCGGACAGTGTTCTCCTCGTTACAGACAACACTGTCGCATCACCGGACAGTGAGCTGTAAGAAGCTCCTAGGAAGAGAAAATCTAAGGGTCAGCAGCTGGATTCGAACCCTTCCCTGGAACGTTTCTTTTTTTGCACATATTTTGGGTGGCAAAGCGCTTTTACAGCAATTTATAACTTAGAAACCATTTCTCTTTCACCATCTTTACTTAAGATTTGATCTCATTTTCGGCAGCTTCATTTCCTGTAACCCGTAATTAACTTTCACCTAAATCTGACAGCGTAAAAAACTTTCGTCTCTTTAGAAAACTAACTACTTTTTGTTTTTCTCTCTAACGGGAAAATCTCAGGGAATTTTTCAACCACCTCCTTAACAACGACTCCTCATTTTGTTGCAATTATAAAACGCAGTCTTTTTTGTTTTTTGTTTTTTTCACTTTATTTGTATATTTAAAACTGCAACAATTGTTGCATCAAGTAAATTTGATCTTATTGATTCAGTTTACTTGTAATGTCATAGAGCAATCACCCACTGTTGAAACTCTTTCACAATGATTTAATCACAATAGATCTGTAGGCCACTTCCACTTCAAACGACGAGGATGATTGTCTGGAAGGTGAGTTGTTGTACAAGAGGATTAGGATGGAGAAAGCTAGAAGGCTGTGAAAGTTGCGGGTAACGAGACTTTATTAGATCGGTGACAAAAGGGATGTGAAGGTCCAGTGTGTATGGTGAGGTTAGTGGAGCATTCAGGATTTTCCTATAGGATTCTAGACTGTGTAGTGTCTGTGCAGGCGTTTTGGAGTTTACGAGGGTTTGGTTGAGCCCTACAATTCTGCTCAATATGGGTCTTAATCTTAATACAGTGTCTTGTGATTCAAGTCGAGTTTGGAACTGCGGTCAAGTAGTCTAGTAAGTAGTGGCTTGTAGCGTCTGTTCACGTCTTGTCGTTTCAGTCGCGTATATGGGTTCCACGTGAGTCTCTTGTTAATGTACAGTCCTAAGTATCCGTTACTACGTCAGCTTAAGCACAGTCTTAAAACTATTTTATTATAATTTATAAAATGAATTAATTATTAGAACAATTAGCTAACATTTCTTCTATGGCTTAATATCGCAAGAATTTATATTTAAACAATAACAATTTATTTTAAAACAAAAAATGCCAACTCATCTGCTGCTTGAAGTAAAATTGTTAAAAGAAAGAGAAATAAAAAGAGAGAGTGGATAACGGAGCAAAAAAACACAAGGCATCCGGTGGATCCCAACTTCCGGAAATAACTTCCGTTCATAGTATACACCTTAACCAAGTGATTAGACAGGAAATGGAGACCCCATTGTCATTTCGCTACCGGTCGGTATCGACTTCCTATCTTTAGGCCACCTTCTATTATTTTATATTGTAGTTTTTTTATTATTATTTATTATTTATTTTTTGTTTCATTCTCAAGTTCTTTGCTCCTGTTTACGTACAACTGTCTCCTCCCATTATTCCTGTTTTTTTTATTTATTGAAAGGGAAGTTAAATTCCGGTGTTTTTATCGACGGAAACTAAAAGTATTATGGAGGTTCTTTTTTTTACATTTTGGGCGTTTCTTCTTATTTCCTAAAGAAAATTGTATTTCTCGTGTTTTTCCCATTGCAAAGACAGAATCTGTCTGACAGATATCCTAAGTCATTTTCTTGAATACTTCGTGAAATCATCTCAGCCTAGATTCTAAGAACACCCGGAAATACGATCTGGAAAACCAGATCTGTAAGAAATAAAGAGGGGATATATGCTTCCGTTATATTAAAAGCCGGTGCTAGACTTTTTTTTTCATCAAATTCGATCAAAAAATCGCTCAATTAGCCTTAAGCTTTTAAAATTCGATTGCGTGCCACCGCAGGAGAAAATAAATATTTTTTAAAATTTGGAGTTCTAAAGTACGAATAGGTTTTGGCATTGGCTTCCGCCATACAGCCAGCATCGTCTAGGTGCTTATCACTAGAATATCACTCACTCTCCATTCTTACTTATAAATACATTCGCTTCACACATTCATCCCTCTATTATATACAACTATTTACATAAACCTTACAACTAATGGATGGATCCGTACTCTATATTCCTGCCATCCTTATAGCTTAACCGAAATTAAAATCACCGTAATCCTTCTTTAATCATTTTCTTCCATTCATTCTAATCGGCTATAACTTTTAAATACATTCTTTGCTAGCTCTGCTACAGATTTAAGCACATAGATGTTGGTGGAGAGAATATTATGTCTTCGTAGCGAAATGGTGCATCTAAAATACCTGTATAAGTCGTCGAAACATTCGTTTCCTTTCTACCACATAACGTGGACATATCTATTATTATATGTTTGAAATCCTCCTCCTCCCTCATTGCAATCTACGCAAAGAGGAGAGAGGGCCCACGAATAAGTTAGAATGTTTAAGTTACAAGAAAGTTGGGTAATCTTTCACGAGATATCGATTACACAGCATCGAGCATGACTATCGATTGAACAATATTCTTTTCGATTTGAATTTTTTCAAAAGTGGGCGTTGAAAAGAATACTGATAAGACTGATTTTGCTGAAAATAAAAAATTGACCGGAAAATGCTTGAAATTGAACTGAAACTGTAAAGATCGTGCTTCCATTACTTCCTTTATAGGAGATAAAGTGTTAACAATGACGTCTTATTATAAATGTAATTAATCGATGAAGTTTTTTTTTTTCTTTCGAAATGATTTTAAAAAAAGAAGACTTCCTTTACATTGGCTTCAACAGGAAATTAACTTTTCCCTTGAGAATTAAGGAAGCCGTTGCAATTACTCTCTATCAGAAATGTGATTAATGAAGTAGAATACATTGGAATAGCCTGGAATTCACATGGTATTCCAGAACTTTTGTTAGGGATCCATTTTCCCTGTACAATGGTATAAACATTCTTTTTTTTTTCTAAAGTTTCGGGAATAAATTTCTTTTTGGTTATAATTAAACAGAACATAATTATTGAACATTTGGATATTATCATCATCAGAGGTTGATTATCAGTTTCCCTTCCCCCCATAGAGAATTTGACTTTATCTGTGTTTTCGTCTAACTCTGTTTGAACGTAAAAATTAAAAAATTGATTAAATTGACCACTGATAATGAGTGAAAGGTTTCGAAACCAGTCCAGGGCATAGAAGAAGAAACGTACTACAATGGATAAAAATCAGCTAAATTATAATTTAATTAATATTTAAAAAAAATTTAAAATAGTATTTATTGTTTTGAATTCAGAAATAATGCATAGGCTTTTATTTGACACGACATTGTTATTATCGTGTTGTCTTGTAAAGCAGTAAGTTTATCTATATGTCTCACTTTCTGTTAGTACTATAACGGAAGTGCTGTCTGTCTGTATACGTGTACAATTGTCTTAATGAGTTTTTTTCTTTCACCGGAACTGTTTAATATATATTTAGTTCTTTCTATCGTGATTATTGTATTATTTATCAGAAATAGTCAATTGTAAGGAAAAAAAGAAAATTCATGAAAAATTACAATTTTCCTTCTGAATTATCGAGGGTTGAGATGTTCAACAGTTTAGCTTTTCATTGGTCAAATACGCAAAAGTCATGCGAGTGTTTTCCCGTAGACTTTGTTTACCAGACATTCTTCCCGACATATAAATTTTGAAAATTGAATATTTTCTTATAAAATTCATGTCCAACATGTATCCCGCTTAAAGAGAAGGCACTTCCAGATATTTTTTGAATAATTTTCTTGGATGTTTTAAGACAGATACTGATAGAAGTCGGACATATTTTCATTGTTTAAAAAAGTGACAACACTGGTAGTCAGTCTTTTGTTTAAGTTAGTGACGTATATTATCGTAATGGCTAATAAAATCAGCTGAACTATTTTGTAAAAATTCCTTGTTTGAAAATTTGTTTTCTCCAATTAATATTGAAAAAAAAAATTATTGATAGTTCTATTGAATTAAGTAGATGTTTACAGCGAAGTTACTAGACATAGTAGAGACCTGCGAAGCTAAGATATATTGTTGGTTTAGTGGGTTCGATTCCCCAGGTCTAGGCCTTGGATTTTATTTAATGTTTAATATGAGAACTTTATAGTAAAGTATGTTAGGCGGTTATAGGCTAGTCCCGCAATGCTAAGATGAATTATTGGTTTAGTGGGTTCAATTCTCCTGGTCTAGCCTTGGATTTTATTTAATGGTTAATATGAGAAAATAGTAAGGTAGTTAGGCGGTTATAGGCTAGACCCGCAATGCTAAGATGTATTGTTGGTTTAGTGGGTTCTGTTCCCCTGGTCTAGGGCCTTGGATTTTATTTAATGTTTAATATGAGAACTTTATAGTAAAGTATGTTAGGCGGTTATAGGCTAGTCCCGCAATGCTAAGATGAATTATTGGTTTAGTGGGTTCAATTCTCCTGGTCTAGCCTTGGATTTTATTTAATGGTTAATATGAGAAAATAGTAAGGTAGTTAGGCGGTTATAGGCTAGACCCGCAATGCTAAGATGTATTGTTGGTTTAGTGGGTTCTGTTCCCCTGGTCTAGGGCCTTGGATTTTATTTAATGGTTAATATGAGATATTTATAGTAAAGTATGTTAGGCGGTTATAGACTAGACCCGCAAAGCTAAGATGTATTGTTGGTTTAGTGGGTTCAATTCCCCTGGTCTAGGGCCTTGGATTTTATTTAATGGTTAATATGAGATATTTATAGTAAAGTATGTTAGGTGGTTATAGACTAGACCCGCAAAGCTACGATGTATTGTTGGTTCAGTGGGTTCAATTCCCCTGGTCTAGGGCCTTGGATTTTATTTAATGGTTAATATGAGATATTTATAGTAAAGTATGTTAGGCGGTTATAGGCTAGATCCGCAAAGCTAAGATGTATTGTTGGTTTAGTGGGTTCAATTCCCCTGGTCTAGGTCTTGGATTTTATTTAATGGTTAATATGAGAAATTTACAGTAAAGTATGTTAGGCGGTTATAGGCTAGACCCGCAAAGCTAAGATGTATTGTTGGTTTAGTGGGTTCAATTCCCCTGGTCTAGGTCTTGGATTTTATTTAATGGTTAATATGAGAAATTTACAGTAAAGTATGTTAGGCGGTTATAGGCTAGATCCGCAAAGCTAAGATGTATTGTTGGTTTAGTGGGTTCAATTCCCCTGGTCTAGGTCTTGGATTTTATTTAATGGTTAATATGAGAAATTTACAGTAAAGTATGTTAGGCGGTTATAGGCTAGACCCGCAATGCTAAGATGTATTGTTGGTTTAGTGGGTTCGATTCCTGGGGTCTAGGCCTTGGATTTTATTTAATGGTTAATATGAGAAATTTAGAGTAAAGTATGTTAGGCGGTTATAGGCTAGACCCGCAAAGCTAAGATGTATTGTTGGTTTAGTAGGTACGATTCCTGGGGTCTAGGCCTTGGATTTTATTTAATGGTTAATATGAGAAATTTAGAGTAAAGTATGTTAGGCGGTTATAGGCTAGACCCGCAAAGCTAAGATGTATTGTTGGTTTAGTAGGTACGATTCCTGGGGTCTAGGCCTTGGATTTTATTTAATGGTTAATATGAGAAATTTACAGTAAAATATGTTTGCTAGTCGCCTCCGTCCACGTCACCTAATTGCTAGTTGGGCGTAAAGCCCGCCTGAAAAAATAGGCAATTACTTTACTTTACTAGACATAGTAGGCTAGACTAGTTAGCGCCATTAATGTGATATAGTGTAAGATTGTTTCTCCTCGTAGGTCTAATAGAAATAAATTAGATTCTATCAATGAGAAACTATTTTAAAGATAGACAAGAACTAAACTAGTTTGGTTTCTAGAAGTGGCTTTTCTGTACGGTTTTATTTTTCAAGTCTTACCGCCAGTAAACAGGAAATTTAGAAATTGATAATTAGTTTCGAAATAAATTCAGACCATCACAATTTGGATTTAGAAGTCATCAAGGCTTCTGTACAGTCTTATTGTGATTACGTTAAACTTTTGATTTTTAAACAACATAGAATACATTTTTTGATTAATATAAAGAGTTTAAAAATTACTTACATTTTCGGATATTACATAATCTTATTGATTAAAGGGTCCTAGTTTCCTTGTTATTGTATAGCAGCAGGATGGGGACTTCCATTCAGCCCATACTGGAAGGGCCAACCCTCCATCCCTCCCTTCGCTAGTAAAGGGTCAGTTGCTCCACCTATTATTTTGCCATGAGTTCCTGATATTAACTTCCGGCTCAAAGTTTCTATTTTCCATCCCCCTTTATTTCTTAGAGTGTTTTTATAGTTGTACTTCCGCTGCTGACTCAACTTCCTCTTTTTACAATAGGCCCTATTTTTTTGTTTTATTCCACACAGGATGATAATTTAAAAAAAAAAAATACGTAAATGACAAATAGTTGATGCCCTGTTCTCTATGTTACAAAACCTGGAACTAACACATCGATTTCCACGAAAAATGCCGGGAATACCTTACTCTTTCATTGCCTTAATCCTTACGTACAGTGTCTTGAAGCGTCACCAACCATTCTTGACAATCCTCCAAGCCGACTGATACTCCTCCAGTGGCCCTGCTGTTCTCCTGATCTGAGGAACTGACCAGCAAAATGGGTCGAGCCTTACCTATTGGTAGTTTCTGTTCTCCTGCTACTGCTAGATTCCAAGTTTTCACTTGTTTAGACTGTAAATATCTAAAAGAAATGAACAAATCAACTGAAAAACAAGTTTTTACCACCAAAACATAGCCATAGGTTCAAATTTTGATCGTCTACGATTTCTATTTTTCAAAATAGGGGGCAAACCGGAAGCCCCCCTTTTTTTTTACTGAATCGATTATTTCAATTGGTAGTGATTTTATCGAAAACATTGAAATATTCCATTAAGAACACTTGTTGAAGCGAGGAAAGTGTGCTATTTCAGTGCCCAATACATCGATTAAGGATAATATCTCAACAAAAGTCGAATGCCCCTCCCTGGAATTATCATTTTCATGAATAAATTTTCATTTGTTTTTTTTAATGTTTCCGTTAAGAAAATTTAATTACCTAGACTGCAGGAAGTTAACGAGTCTTATAAGAGAAAGTTCATTATCGAGATTTCTATCGTAAATTCCTTTCCGGTTCATTAAACTTCTGTGTTTTGTGGCTCAAATTCCAAAGTTTATTATTATTATTAATAGTTTTTGTAATGATTTCATCAATTTCTTTTATAGTTATTTTATACTTTTAACGGTTCACTGACCGTATGATTAGAAGTAATTATTTACCACCTTTTGTTGACGTCATCAATTTGCTGATTTCTATTTATTCTATTTATTTTATGTAGTTATCAAGAAAATGGCGTGCATGAGTAAAAAATAATAGCTCTAGGGATTAGCTATGCGGTTAGCGTATTGGATTCCCACGCGGAGATCCCGGGTTCGAATCCCTTAGATTTTCTCTTCCTAGGAGCTTCTTACAGCTCACTGTCCGGTGATGGACAGTGTTGTCTGTAACGAGAGAACACTGTCCGGAGGCCGGCAGTGCACTGGAAAAAGCTCCGGGCGCCAATAACCTGAGATGTTGATGCGCCTTAAATCATTTAAAATAAAAATAGCTCAAATCGATCTGTTGCAGGAAATGCAATTATTTGTGTGTCGTTTGTGCATTACCGTGAGAGGCCTTAATAAGATAATCCCTTTACCGGAAGTATCACTTTTTTAGGGTTCGTAAGGTTGGCATGTTCCTAGGGTTCGTAGTAGGGTTCTATTTAAGAGTTACTTAATTTCTAAACTTTGAAGGAAATGGAATTGCGTATTTACTTAATTTAGTTGTTGTTATGTTTTTAGATTTTATCATCTAAACACGCCAAGACTAAATACCAAAAGCTCCATACTGCTCTCTCGACTAGCTCTAATCCTCTTGTACAGTCTCTCGCCTCCTCTGACATCCGTAATACTCCTCGCCGACTAAATCGCCAGTGGCCCCGCGACTTCCTTACTGTCTGAAGAACTAAATCTTTCCTCTCTCCTACTCATATTCTCCTCCTCACATTCCCCTATCTCATCTAGAGAGTGCTACCGCTGGGTAGCTTCTCTCCTCCTGCTTTTCCCGCTCCAGTTTATCTCATTCACCTCTTATTTACTTATTGTATATACTTATACAGATTGTAAATTACAAAAGAAGATTTTATCATCTTAAGTATGCTAAGCTTATTTCCTCTTTAGCGTAAGCTTAACGATGAAACTATAACTGGGAAGGGATTAGCTTAGTTGTTAGTATTTTGCTCTTCCGCCTGGAGGTCTATAGATTAAGTCCAGTTCATAAACTCTTCTTGAAACGAGAGTACATTCTGCGAAGGCCAGCAAGGCACTGGAGGGCGTCTCAGTAGATCTCAATAGTTATCGCGCATTTTCTTGGAGAGCAAAAACTGCACTAAAACGGAAAATACCCTTTTTTTGTGCACAAAGGTTTGTTACTATACCGGAAACTTGCGAGCTCCAATTGTCGGTGTTTAGCGTTGTGTGTGTGTGTGTGTGTGTGTGTGTGTGCAGCAGTCATGTTGTGGTGGTGGTCTGCCATCTGTTTACTGCGCTCTGGTGATTGTAACTGGAGACAGTCGGCATCGTTCACCAACCATACTCTCTCCCTGTAATATCGCTTCTTTCATTGACAGCCGCCTTCCTTTTCTAGTTGTCCTTCAATTCTCTGTAATTCGTAATTATATTTTACTCCAGCTACCTCCTGGGGGTGGGGGTGAGGAGGTTTCTTTAATTGGCACTTCTCACATCCTTCACATTTACTTCAATTCCTTAACTTCTAGTCAATATTATTGTCGGAATGATCAAAATATTATGGCCTACAATGCTGCCTACAATTCATGTAAAAGTACACTGCCATCTGTATATATAAAAAGAACTTCCTGCTAGGTAGTTTTTTTCCCCTTCAAACAAACAGGAAGTGTGTTTTGTTAAATCCTATTATTACTATTAATAATTTTTGCAAAATACTTGAAGAAAATTTTCGAAGTCGCAAGATCTTTCAAAGGCTGAAAATGAACTGAAATTTTATTGGGATAAAATACTTGGACTTTTACTGTTAAAGCTTTATCCTAGGACAGTGATGGCGAACCTGTGACCCAAGCTTTTTTACTGACCCACAATTGCTAGGCAACCATTTGTTTGCACGCGGGTTGATTTAGATTTTCTAATTGTGTGGATAATTTATATTCTATCTGTATTTTTTTTTCAATCACGCATTGACACAAAAGCAATTTAAATGCCTGTCTATAACCTTTAGTTTGATCATTACAGTTCTAAAACGCAAATGACGACAAATGCTTTTGTAGTACTTGAAATAAAGCAAAAATTGTTTACAAAATATCAAATAAAATGTATAATTTTACTCATATTTTGTTTGTTACAAAAAAAATCGACAACCCAAAGCAAATAACCATATTTAGATTTTTCTTCAGATAAAACACACTTTTGTTCAGGTTATGTTTGTAAAAAAAGAGACTTCCATAGCCACTTGTTTTCGTCCCCGTTTTACCCCGTTAAGCCAACTGAATTTTTTAAAGATGTTTAGATTTTTGAAAATATTCAGTTTAAAATTTTTTAAACTTAACTCTTGTGCAAATGGGCATTAGTGACCCAAGAGCTATGTACTAAAAAATGTCCAACAAAATTTGACCCACATCTCAAAAAGGTTCGCCATCCCTGTCCAATGGGATGTTGATTGATTTTTATTTGGGATCTTGGTGAATGGCGTCACTTTTTCTTTCAACATTTCGTGGTCCGTAGCGAGCAGGGTACAATATTCCAAGAAGTGCATGTTCACCATTTAAGAGAAAGTGTCCCTAGTTTCTCTTACAGATGTAAGAAAAAAAACCCAAGAAATATTAGCGAGCCGGGTACACAAATAAAAACCACGTGTTATATTGCACGTTGCAGTTTCGTGTGTGCAAGTCGAGACACGTAAAGTTCCTAAGAAAGTGGTGTTGGTGATGGTGGACACGAGGTCGAAAATGGAATCGTCTATCTATTTGGCCTTGATTCCTTCCGTTCTACAATTAGACCCCCCTCCTCATCAGTCTCTCTCCTCTCCCTTGCCGATCCTGTATTTAATTAGTACTTATCATTCCCCCAGTTCTTTGCTGCTTTCCCGATTTTTTTTTTTTAAATTTATTCTTGTTCCTTTTTTGGTCAAAATCTTCCCAGAAACCAGGGACTGTTTTTTTAAAATAAGACCCTTACTATCAGGCTGCCACAGCCAGGTGAATCTTCAATTTTATATCCGTTTTAAAGTCCTTCTAACGAACAACCGGAAATACTACTTCGCTGAATGGATTATTCACTTATTTGAGATTTTCCTAAAGGACAGCTTTAACTATTTCCTTTTTACATTTTCCATTCTAGTCGCACTAGTGATGTTCTACAATTTTTATAGCCATAAATTTTTGCAGAACATATCGATTAAAGGGACTAAAGGGTGAAACCATACATCCCTCTAAAGAACCACTTCAGTATAATGCACGACTCTACCTGTTTTATTTTTTATTAAATGGCGATTAAATGTCTTGAATGGCACACATGATTTAAACGAACTGAAGTTAACAGGCGTTATCGACTACTTAAAAGACTACTAGACCGACGTTGAAATCTTTCACTTAATAACAAACGACTGATTTACAATTCTATACTAAAACCCGTCTGGACGTACTGGTATTGAACTGTGGGGTTCAACGAAACGCTCTAATCTTCACAGAATTCAATTTCCTCAGTCTAAAATTCTCCGCACTATCGTTATACGGCTCCATTTTACGTTTCAAATCTAACCATCCATACAGACCTGGAAATTCCGTTTGTAGGTCCAGGTTCCACGAACTCGCTATAAAAGTTTTCATCAGAACTTGCATTCTCATTCCAATCCTCTTGTCCGCCATTTATCATCTCATCACCATCCAGATCATCCTTCCAGACGATTAAAACGCCAGTGGCCTCTTGACTGAGGAGAGTAGCTAATCCTGGGAGACGACTTAGGTAGTGTTATCACTGGGGGTAACTTCTCCCCTCAATTAGTGGAGTTTGTAGTGGTGTCAGTTATTGTCATTGTTACTTATAGCGTATCTAGCGCTGGTGTAACTTAACAAATTAATTTAAAACAAATATATATATCTTGATTAAATACAAGTTCATAGACAATTTTTAATACTTATATTAAGCTGTTTTTATTTCAATTATTTTTCTGCAGAAAACTGCGCAAGCGCCTGTGGCTGCGAAAAGCAACAGCCTCTAATATAATTCTTGAATTTTCATCCTTAAGTTTAGTTTTTACGAATTTGTATTTGAGTACTCGAATATAGGCAGTAATATAAGCAATATTTTCTTCTTTTTTTAATTTTTGGGAAATATATTTGGGAGTAGGCTTTTTATTGTATCCTAAACGGAAGCTACGTCATTGCCTAACAGCTCTTCATAGCTTCCGCTTTAGATTTACATGAGAGCGTAAAAGATAAAATTTTTATGTGAAAAACTCAATGCATAAAATTTGCCACGATTGCTATACTTCCTTTAAAGAGCAATAAGAGAATATAAAAAAAATATGTTTACGTGTTCAATAAGCTCTAATAAAAGGACACCATAATTTCCGATTTATAAATGGGAAATATTATTTAAAAAATGTCCATACAGATTAATCTGATAACTGATTATAATGTGTTTCTATTAAAACGATGTTAGCGAGCAGATGCTTGCCTCTTGGACTACAGGTCAGCTAATCTCGCCGGAAATGAAGAGAGTATCTTTATCCATAAAGATAAGTTGGGATTTCTATCGTAATCTGTATGGCTTCCTGTTTATTGCCATCTCATCCTATAAAGACGTGTTGTTATTATTATAGTTAAGTCTAGCTAATAGGACACATTAGTCTTATCTATGTTTATTACAACTAATTGGAAGATGATTTCTATAATAAAATATCGATATTGTTAATTGATTTTTTTTTAATCGAATTCCGGTTTTGACGAAAGAAATTCTTCGAGTGAAAACAAAAATAATTTGTGGGTATCCAAAGGGATGAATGATTATTGCCAATTTTAAGTCCATACTTTTTTTTTTTTAATTGCCAAGCTTTCGATTTTTTTTTCGACTCGGCTTAGTACCATAGATCGAAAGATTGGCTATAAAATTTTAAAAAATAACAAATTGTCACTGAAATTGGATTAATGAATCAATCACCAAAAAAATGGTCCTAGTTATGATTTACTCTTTAAAAATTAAAATCTATCACGTATTTAAGAAAGCTTCTCGGCTTTTTAAAGTCACTTAAAAAGCGACTGTGAATCAAGTCAACGATAAAAAGTTACCCTGTCACAACCAAAAACACTTAGTTTCATATTGGCTTTAATATGATGACGTTACTAAATATAACTGAAAAATCAGGAGCCAAGATTGTAATTTACGTAATTAAATTCTCTTCCAATATTTAAGATTTTGTAATAAAATTGCAATAAACCATACAATTTATTATTATTATTTTTTTTAAAGTGGCATTTTTATTAAATTGATTTACTACGAATTTATACTTTTTATTTATGTATTTAATCTACGTAAATTTGGTTTTACTTTTACCAGCGCTTCGACCCTGATGGGGTCATTAGCTGACGTAATCATTTTGCGTCCCCCTTTTCCATAGTTTATGGCCAACACGAGCAGGGGTGACACGTGTAATCTTTTCTGTCTTCCACTCGCACGTCACAAATGTCTTGCCCTCTTACCACAATCCTGTTTATGTTGTACAGGAAATATGTTCACATATTACACTTAAGCGATCCTTTAAAGGCAGCTAATTCCCACTTTTCCCCTTAGAATTGCCTTAAATTGAATTTTCTCCGGAAAATATTGGAATTAAAAGTTAAATAAACTCAAAAAAAAAAAAAAATT
The DNA here is from genome assembly GCF_049639745.1 of Rhodnius prolixus. Lineage (NCBI taxonomy): Eukaryota > Metazoa > Arthropoda > Insecta > Hemiptera > Reduviidae > Rhodnius > Rhodnius prolixus. Next base: position 36,853,238 of record NW_027411582.1, on the reverse strand, counting down.
CTTCTTCCGGCGAAGTGGCACTTCCGACTTACTGATTGTTAAAGATTTCTCACGTTGCATTGCAAAGTTTATAAAAAAAAAAATATGACAAGCTATGACATTGAATGTCATTGTCAGAAATGACATTGTGATATCTAGGAGTTGCAAGAATCATGCAACCGAGGTTATAATAATAAAAGACCTTATTCTTAAAAAAGAACTTAGTTGGAGGGGGGTTTAAGCGGTGTTTTTTGTGTAAGATGTGACTTGGAAGGCAGACATTGGAAAAATATTGTCCTGCAATTTAATTCTATGACTAAAAATTCATAACGTTTTGTCACTTTTGGAAATTGATAAAGGTAATAATTAAACATCTACACAAAACAACTAAGAAGACTATTAGTGGATCCATATTATCTATCCATCCATAGATGGTCCTTTGAGTGAGTCATCAACATGGTTAAATGTGAGTGTAAGGTTGTTCTATATAAGTCTTGAGAGTTACCTACTTAGTTAAATGAGAGTGTAAGGTGGTTCTATATAAATCTCGAGAGTCATCTACTTGGTTAAATGTGAGTGTAAGGTTGACCTATATAAATCTTGAGAGTCACAAACATTGTTAAATATGAGTGTAAGGTTGTTCTATATAAATCTTGAGAGTCATCTACTTGGCTAAATATGAGTGTAAGATTGTTCTATATAAATCTTGAGAGTCATCTACATGGTTAAATGTGAGTGTAAGGTTGACCTATATAAATCTTGAGAGTCACCAACATTGTTAAATGAGGTGGTCTTTTGTAGGTTTAGAGAGTCACCATCATGGTTAAGGAACTATTTCATTAACTGAAAAAATAAATAAATAAAACCTGAGCAAATTCAGTTCATAAACTCTAAATAATACTGAAGAGAATATCAAGAAATAGCCTAGCTGTAGTAACTGCAATTATGTTTACAGAAATTGCCGCTAGAATTCTCCACCGGATGGAGCGTTATAGTAAGCTTACCTCCCATTTAATGGCGGCTTACATGCCTATTTCTTTTTTATCTATTTCTCGATTAAACAAAGTAAATTCTCAACTTTTTTGGTACAGTTAACGATAATTGTGTAAAACATGAAGCATTATTCTAAAAGAAATATTATTTATCGTATTTTTATAGAGATTTTTTTTTCTTGCTTAAATCGAAAGTTTATCAAATACCTATGGGAGAAATGTTGGAAAAAAAATTTTAAATTGATTATTTCATTGATTTTATTAAGCTTAAAGTAGTGGCCAATCACAGCGTAGTAAGTATGCAGACTGTGGGCGGGTCATGCCCACCTCTAGTGTAGCCACGCCCTGTCCAATGGTAACCAATTATGGGTGGATCCAGAGTGTACTAACAATGGCGTTTCAATACCTTTCACTTATTTCTCTAAATCTTTTATTATTTTCTCATATTTTATTAACTTTTGTATTGTTATTTTATAAATAATATTAATCTTACGTAAATATTAAGAAATAATGCTAACAAATTATTATTATTTTTTAAATTCATACTCAATTTTCAATAAATTTTTCCTAAGTTAAGATCGTTTTCGATCGTTTTCACTTCACTTTCTCATGAAAAGACTCTCGTATGAACACTCACACGACTTTTTCTTACCATAATTTACTAATATAATTGAATTTTCTTGAAACTTAAAATTGCAAAAAAAAAGAAAAAATATCAATTTAATAATACTGTTGGTAGAATGCGACACATTCCTTCCAAACCAAACTATTTATTGATAAAAAATTACAAACCAAACTAACATTTAAGTTTGGTTTAGTGAGTCGAAAGTTTATGTAGGAGTTAATCAGAAAAGTGGCTTCGCCAAAACGTGGTTTGAACCATTAGTTGGTAAGTCATTATAGTGAGTTATTAAATCAATTTGATTAAAGAACGAAATTAAATTAATTCGGTGATTAAAATTAAAGTTCTATTAAATTCTCAGATTCATTCATATTTTTGTTTAGTTTGATTACAAATTTAATTTGAAATTTATTTAACTAATTAATTGTCATATGTGTGTATTTCTAATCAATGACGATCTCTGGCCTCCAATAAAGGATTCTCATTGAGAAAAACTGCAATCTGTGGATCCATTCATAAAGTCTTATCAATGAACTCTTCTGCTGTTTTTTTTTTGTTTTCTCAACCGTATTTCTGCTCCATTCAGGAATTTGAACTAAAAAAAAAAAAAAATGAATGAACTGATAAAATTATTCGCTGATCAATGAAAAGGAAAAAATCATTGATGCTTTAGGTAGGCGTATGAATGAAGGTGTGTGTTTATTAAAGTGATTCATTGAAGTAAACCACCCAAATATGGGGGAGAACATTATTTACTCCATCCCACGAGGGAGTACTGACCCTAATACTCCTAATGTAAAGGAAGGAAGAGAGAGGAGAGAGAGAGATAAAATTGATGAGGTACTTTGTTAAAGTGTTATTTTTCTACAAAAAAGTCATTGAACCTGTGATATTTCATGCAGTTACCCTCTCTCTATTTATTTTTTTTATAGTTTTGTGCTACAAAAGAAAAAATATTTCTGGATCATTTTTTTGAGCACATGGAAAAATAAAAACCAAAACTTCAAATTTAACCCAAAAGAAGATTTTCCTCCCCCTCTTGATTATATAGTTCTTGACATATGAGGTTAAAATTTGAAGGATTTCATTTCCATCGAAATTTCAAAAACCTTTTATATCTCTTTTCCTATACGTTCGGTTTTAATGAAACCTTTACCAAAATGTAGAGAAAGGTTAAGTTAAGGTTAGGAAAGGTTAAGTTAAAAGATTAAGTGTAAGAGTGTTCAGCTCTATGGGCCCCAGTTTTACCCCAAATAGTCAACTCAGAAGCCCACTATTATTATAATTATTTATTTACAAGCTTATATGTAAATACCTTTAGCTGGGAGTTGTAACAACATTGCACAAAAAAAGTAGAATAACATTACATTAATACTGTAGTAAAATAGAGGAAATGAAACTATTCTTTATGAGGTAAACAAGTGGAAAACTAAAACATAACTCACTGACTTACATAAGTGGAAAATAACTTAATTAGTTAGACATAAATTACTCAACAGTTATCACTCTAAGAGCAAAGAACTTTTGAGCTTCAGAGCTTGGTACATAAAACTGTAAATATCATTAATTTGGTTCACATTATTTATATCTAACAACTTGAGAAGGTTATCTATCATTTATAGAATCGTTTAAAGAATGGTACGAGTTAAGAAAATGAGTTCTAATAGGTAAAAGCGAGGTACATTCAAAAAGGAAATTAACAACTGGATTAGGAGAAAAAGAGTTACAAATGAGGCAAAGATTGTTTTCATCAAATTCATAATAGGTGTCATTAATATAGAACCTAGCCTTGGACCTCACTTTTCTTAATATTGACTTTCCAATCCCCCAGATATGGTTCTGGTAATCCGAGTGTAGCTAAAGATCTATATAAACAGTTGTATCTGGAGTTTGAGAATGAGATCAATATCCTTCAAAAGCCCAGTAAGCCGTACCTATATATGGGATCTGGATGTGGTGTAGAAGATATCAGTTCGAAGGATCTACCTGGGAATTCTAGGTGGGACGTCAGGATACCCCCGCTGAAGAAGTGGACAGTTCATTTCCCTCTTCGCGGAAAGCTAAGGGATAAAATAAAGTAATCGCCTATTTTTTCAGACGGGGTACCAAACTACCAAATTAGGTGCCGTGGACGGAGGCGACTAGGAAACGTACTTTACTATTTCTCATTTAACCATAAAATAAAATCCAAGGCCAAGACCGGGTATCGAACCCACTAAACCAACAATACATCTTAGCATTGCGGGTTTAGTCTATAACCGTCTAACATACTTTACTATAAATTTCCCTTAGGGAAGGGATTAGCTATGAGGTTAGCATACTGGACTCCCACGCGGAGGTCCCGGGTTCGAATCCAGCTGCTGACCCTTAGATTTTCTCTTCCTAGGAGCTTCTTACAGCTCACTGTCCGGTGATGGACAGTGTTGTCTGTAACGAGAAAACACTGTCCGGAGGCCGGCAGTGCACTGGAAAAAGCTCCGGGCGCCAATAACCTTAGATGTTGACGCGCCTTAAATAAATAAATAAATAAATAAATTTCTTATATTAACCATTAAATAAAATCCAAGGCCTAGACCGGGGGAATCGAACCCACTAAACCAACAATACATCTTAGCATTGCGGGTTTAGTCTATAACCGTCTAACGTACTTTACTATAAATTTCTCATATTAACCATTAAATAAAATCCCAAGACCTAGACCGGGGGAATCGAACCCACTAAACCAACAATACATCTTAGCTTTGCGGGTCTAGCCTATAACCGCCTAACATACTTTACTATAAATTTCTCATATTAAACATTAAATAAAATCCAAGGCCTAGACCAGGGGAATCGAACCCACTAAACCCACAATACATCTTAGCATTGCGGGTCTAGCCTATAACCACCTAACATACTTTACTATAAATTTCTTTCATTAACCATTAAATAAAATCCAAGACCTAGACCTGAGGAATCGAACCCACTAAACCAACAATACATCTTAGCTTTGCGGGTCTAGCCTATAACCGCCTAACATACTTTACTATAAATTTCTTTCATTAACCATTAAATAAAATCCAAGACCTAGACCTGAGGAATCGAACCCACTAAACCAACAATACATCTTAGCTTTGCGGGTCTAGCCTATAACCGCCTAACATACTTTACTATAAATTTCTTTCATTAACCATTAAATAAAATCCAAGACCTAGACCTGAGGAATCGAACCCACTAAACCAACAATACATCTTAGCTTTGCGGGTCTAGCCTATAACCGCCTAACATACTTTACTATAAATTTCTTTCATTAACCATTAAATAAAATCCAAGACCTAGACCTGAGGAATCGAACCCACTAAACCAACAATACATCTTAGCATTGCGGGTTTAGTCTATAACCGTCTAACGTACTTTACTATAAATTTCTCATATTAACCATTAAATAAAATCCCAAGACCTAGACCGGGGGAATCGAACCCACTAAACCAACAATACATCTTAGCTTTGCGGGTCTAGCCTATAACCGCCTAACATACTTTACTATAAATTTCTCATATTAAACATTAAATAAAATCCAAGGCCTAGACCAGGGGAATCGAACCCACTAAACCCACAATACATCTTAGCATTGCGGGTCTAGCCTATAACCACCTAACATACTTTACTATAAATTTCTTTCATTAACCATTAAATAAAATCCAAGACCTAGACCTGAGGAATCGAACCCAGTACCACAATGAAAGCTGAGATGATTTTTCCACATTTTAATTTTAGTAAATTCTTATAACAAGAAAACTCTAGGATGGAAAATTTAGAGTGAAAAATTCAGAGTGAAATGAAAAATTGAATCTATATAATTATAGTTTTTTCACTATCAGGGTTTTTCTTCTATTTTTTGTAGTTAACAACGTGTTGTACTATAACGGAATTGACGAATGTCCTAGTTCAAGGATGAAATGTCAGACCAATTACTGGTACATTTAACACAATTTCAGTGTCATTCCCACCTCTCTTAATATATCTAAATCATATATTTTTTTTTTCTCCAATAATTCAAGAACTGGACATTTATTTAACAGATCTATTTATAGATCATTGCACAATTCTCATCTCAAAATGTTTGATCATTTTGTTTACAGAAGATAAAATCAGAGCACGTACTGTTTAGATGAAAATACTTCTTTTTTTCCTTCAAGGACAATAATTCCACTTTAGTATAAGATATTTTCTAGAAGATAACTCTTAAAAAGGCTAACTTTGATAAGATGAGCAAATAAGGAAATGAAGCCTGTATGATAAGCACCTCATTTATGAGTATCTTGCATTCAGAAAAAAGTTGCCCTTTTATGTGCAGCGTAGTATTTCAGTGGATGGGATTTATCTTTAATTAAGGGGGGGTCACTTCCTGTGCTGAGTGAGGAATCTGTAGTATTACTTATTTGGCTTCCTTTTTTCTTTTTATAAATATATTTTTTCCGTATCTGATGGCAGGGTTTGGTTGATTTCCTCTTTTATTATTTTATAATACAAGTTTCAGATTATTATTATTTTTTTTGTAAGCAGAGATTTTCGCATATTTATGAGAGCGTAATGATTAAAGATTATCCGTGCATATTTCCGTGGAAATCATTGAAATAGATTCAACAACATCTCGAGGTCATTGGCGTTCGTAGATTTTTTTTTTCTCCAGTGCACTGACAACTTCCGGGCAGTAACCCTCTCGCGTTACTAACAACTACTGTTCCATCACCGGAAGCCTTGAGCTTGTAAGAAAGCTCCCAGGAAGAGCAGCCGTTGGGCTCGAACAATGCGTGTATGGTATCAGTCATGTTCTCGTGGTGAATGAGAAGGTGGCTTAACTAACCCCGAAGGCTAAACAACCATCCTGTCTCCCACACAATAGATCATGGGGACTCTACCATCATCATTGCAATACCTCGACCACCACCGAAACCTTTCTTTAACTCTGGTGAGCCTGGAGACACAGAACTCCAGCGGGCTGTGGCTCACGAGATCCCGTGGTACCGTTTCGTATAGAGACTAATATCTCCTACTTAAGGCCTAGAATGGTCACTGGCCTTAGTCACGAATACCATGACTTACGGTTTCTCCGCACACCCTCCTGGAGTCAGCTTGGACTTACTACATTATTCCAGGTGAAGATGGTATACCGTTCGGCGTCCTCTATTAGTCGCCTCTTACGACAGGCAGGGAGGATACCTTGGGACTATTCTTACCCGGCCCTAAAAACGGAGTGTGGTATCTGACAACATCCGTGCAGTAACCCTCTCATTACTAACAACTACTGTTCCATCGCCGGAAGCCTTGAGCTTGTAAGAAAGCTCCCAGGAACAGCAGCCCTTGGATACGAACTCCGCGCCTGTGGTATCTGACAATTTCTGGGCAGTATTCTCTCGTCACAAACAACTACTGTTCCATCACCGGAAGCCTTGAGCTTATAAGAAAGCTCCCAGGAAGAGCAGCCCGTTAGATTCGAACTCCGCGCTGGTGTTATCCTCCAGTCTTCTAACCTCTATTCTATTGATGAGGATTGCTTTATCCAGAGCTAAAACTGTCAAGCAGGTTTTGTGAATTTTCGCCCCAGCCCCTTTAAGTTGATGCGGAGTGATTTACCACCCATAAACTTCTCTGCTATTTCATGCCCTAAACTCAGCGTCAGCTCCTGAGCTAGTTAATAAAACAGGCTGCGTCGTAGTTATGATTATAATTCGGCCTTGACTCTTCACGTTATTCACACATAAATAAAAAATCCCATGTTGAAATACTTACAAGCTTAATTATTAGGTAACCATTATTATTCGAAAAAATCATAAATATATTTCGAAAGTGTTCACAAGTAGACCCAGAATCCTTTGTCTAGAGTTACCATTAACTAGTTATCAAATAAACTCATCAGGTTATGACCAAACTTTGAGTGTTCTTTATGCGTGAATTTGATTATTAAGAATTGATTGATTGGCCTAATTTTATTTCTATTTTTATACCATGATTGTTATCAGCATCAGCATCATCATCGCCTTAATGTATTGTTTATTATATTATTAATTAATTAACTTACAACGAAATTTGCTAACTTTATTTCTAATTCTAGGACTTCAAGTTTGCACAATCCTTGGAAGTATCTTAGTGCGTGCTCTATTCTCAGACGTTGATATGGTTCTATTGTAACTTTTTTTCTCCCACTTACTAGACCTAATGTAATCTGGGGTGAGCCTTGGTTTCCTTAACGATTCGATTCCAGACATCTCTATTGGCTGTTTTTGCTTTCCATCCCGATACTCCAAGGATTCTCAAGTCCTCCTCGACATCGAGAAAGCCACTGTCTTCGCGGTCGGCCAACTCTTTTCTTCATGCCTACGTCGGTACCACGTAGCAGTCTGCTCGGCATCCTGTCTTCTGGCATAAGCAAGAGCAATGTGGCAAGAACCATTCCAATCGTCCGTGCCTTGATGAAACTGACCACATTCTCATCCCCATACAGAGTATATATAGCTCACGGTTCTTTCTGAGTCTCCATGTGCGAGAACTAGTGTCGAAAACTGGGCCATAAATCCTCCTTAAGATCAAAAACATTTAGATAATTTATCATGGCAGATGTAAACGTCCATGTTTCAGCACCGGCCTGATTAAGGTTCTATTAAGCCTTGTCTTCGAAGTTCTGGACAGATCTGGAGGTCTTAAACAATCTCATGTTAGCAAAGTAAGCTCGGTTTACAGACATTATTCTCCCATTCATTCAGCTGGAAATGAAAACCTTAATCTAAAAGATTTTAAAATGCAATAATCTTGGACTAAAAAAATAAGATATAAATCCAAAAAACTTTTTTTGGTCCGTATTATATCGAAATATATGGATGTTTTAAAAATAATACAAGGAGAAAATTCAGCCTAGGAACTCGATAAAAATGTATTTGTAGAGAGATTTGGGAAACAGTAAATTAGAGAAGTAGAAGAAGAAGAAGCAGAAAGAAAAATTAGGTTCGGCAAGACGCCAATCTGTTTATACTGGAGTACATCCTTTGTTTACACAATGGCTCTTTTGGAACGTGCGTCTATAGAGCTGCTACCGCAATGAGCAGCGGGGAGGAGGTAACACTTTCTTATTTAGGATCCCTAGCGCCAGTTCTAGTAAATGTTTATGTCTATTGAAGGGCATTTGGAAATGCTAAAGTTCCCCATAGTGGAGAGGAGAGAGGTAAACTAGACGAGAATTTGAGGAGGGGTGTTGTAAGTGGCTGTGTGTGTGTGTGTGTGTGTGTGTGTGTATATATATTTACACCTTGTGGCGTCTTCTGGCTGCTTCCGGTAGGTGCTATATTACGATGCTACAATCGCTCGCTCTCTTTCTCTCTTGGTATTGGCAAGAGAGAGTATTGTGATCGTTTATAGGACCCCCTAAGTTCAAAAAGGTTTTGTTTTTTTTAAATAAAATCGCGCCTGTGTAAACATGCCTGAAACTGAAGCTCATTAGAAAGCTGCAAGTTTATTATATCACGTTTTGCGTACACCCATGACAGCTGGCCGCTTAGCGATGGAATGTGGTACTTAAGAGCAGGAGTGTCAAACTCAATTTAAACCAAGGGCCACTTGGTGCTGCAAACTGGCAAGATTCACGAAGGGGCCACAACATATTTTTACAAAATTGTTCCCTAGTTTTCCAAAATATCTGGATTCAGAGACTGGGAACAGACAATCTTAATTAAGGCAGATAGATGTTTATCCAGTCAATCTTGATCTGTATGTCGTTTTTATTTAATTTCCTGGACGGAAATCGTTGCTCACACAAGGACGTACTCCAAAAATTTTGTACAGCAAACATTTTTGGATATTTCTCACCTGAATAAGAATATTTTTTTATTTTTTTAATTTATTTGTTAAGTTACACCAACGCCAGATACACTATTAGTAACAATGACAATAACTGACACCACTACAAACTCCACTAATTGAGGGGAGAGAAGTTACCCAATGATAACACTCCCTAAGTCGTCTCCCAGGATTAGCTACTCTCTTCAGAAGAGAGAGAATAAGAATATATGTTGGGGAATTCCTACTTGGTCTTTTAAAACATCATTCTGGAATTCCACTGAGAGTGGCCGGACATATCGCTTCCAAACGTCGCTGGGAACTAAGTCAGCGCGTTCGTTCAAGCCCACAGGAAACGCCTTGGGCCACGTGTATACTCGTCTTCAGTAGTTAAACGGAAACTGGTGAATGGTGTGTACCGATATTTTGCCTCGATCCTCTCACTAAGAGCCATTTCCTTCATAGAAAACTTCTTTTCTATTTTCATTTTATTCCAAGTACTCGTACATCGTGGGGCCACCAAGCAATTTCCTTGTTTGAAAAGGTAATTTGAAATTATCTTGTCAATTATTATTGACTAGATAAACATCTAGTTAGCTTTAATGAAGATTGTCTGTTCTCAGTCTCTGAATTCAGATATTTTGGAAAAACAAGGAAAAATTTTGTAAATATATTGTGGCCCCTTCGTGAATCTTGCCAGTTGCAGCACCAAGTGGCCCGTGGTTTAATCGAGTTTGACATCCCCTGCTTTAGAAGTAAGGAAGCCCACCCATCTTCACTTCATTTTTAGGTGCTCTTAATCGAATTTCCCCCCTGAGAGAAATCGATGTTGTAGAACTACTTTAAGTTTATAAATAAAGTCGTAGGAACCTTTTTTCGTACAAAAATCGATTCGAAGTAAAGTGCTATTTCCGGTTGGCTAATTTTTGTAAAAAAAAAAAAAAGCCTTTTGCCGGGACCTTGCACCTAAATTGGATCTCAAATTTTGTTTTTGTTTTTTTTTTGTTTTTTTTTAACCCAGCGGGCCTCAAAAAAAGGATATATCTAGTGAAAACCGGATATCGAAAATTTTGATACGATCGCTATACTTCCTGTTACTGGGGGAAAAAAAAATTAAAGGAAAAAAACTATCTTTGAATAGATGAGGTAAGCACATATAAACAAATGACGTCATACCCGGGCATGTGTGAGGTTGGGTCTCTCTCTCTCTGCAATGGCTTCTTCCTGTGCGCACCTCTCTCTCCTCCCGTGCAGCTATAATAAGAACAGCTCCTTGTTGTTTGCTATTTTGTTGGCGTTGTTGCAGAGTAATGCTAAGTAAAGTTGGCCGGGCCAACTATGTCATTCTCATGTCACACGTGATTTCCTCTCTGTCGGAAGTTGTAGTTAGGTCGGCGGGATTGATGGTTTCCGTCGTCACCTCACTCTCTCTCCTTTAAATTATCCTCCCACCCACCACCCCATTTCAAGCGCTCCTTTACTCTGTATAGTATTTCCCCACAGGAGGAGGTGTGACTACGACGTCCGTTTTTCTCTTTCCTTTCCCCGGTCTTTGTCGTTCATTCAGCTTTTTAAAATTAAGAATGAAACAAAAGTTTCGGAGTGGGAGAATCATCTTTTTAGTCAAGGATTGACTCTGTTGTGTTTTGTTGTCGGCAAAAAAAAAAAAAATTGTTTGTCGGTTCCATTCGGCGTGAAATTGTTATCTAATCTGCTTGGGGAGGGCTTCTAATGGCGGCGGGGGGAGCAGCCAATCACACACCTTAATGTTGGTGTGGTTTCCGATTTTGCACGCTATTTATGTATTTATATGGTTCTCTTTGTGATGACGCTATTCTTCAGTTATATCCACTGAAAAAGGAAATGGCAATCGAACTAGGTGTCCAATTTACCTGCGGTAGCTCAATAAAAGGAGTTCCCAAGTCCCCGACTCTTTGTAAGGGACAGTTTATTGGATAAACGTTACGTTTTGCATTCTGGATTAATAGTCTTGGTAGAACTTTTCCCTTACTGCTACCTGGACATCGCAGAAAAGGTAGGATCCTATCGTCCCAGTTTTCTATAAATACAGTCAGGAATACGAGGGGGCACTATTTCGTATATTGAGCCTGATAATAAAAAAAAAAACAGTAATTTGACATTGAAAATGGACTTTATTGTTTTTTCAAAATATTCTCCTTTATGATCTATACATTTCTGCATGCGTTCGAACCCACTTGTCCGAAGCATTTTTTTTCCATTCCGCTTGAGACACCTCCAAAACATGGTTTTTGAATGCATCTGCCGACGAAAATCATTGTCCACATTATTTATTCCTGACGTTCGGGAACAAAAAGAAAAGTCTTTTGGTGCCAAAACAGGACTGTATGGCGGATGACCCATTAATTTGATTTTTTGAGTGCTCAAATAGTCGGTTGTTAGACGAGATGTGTGACAGCTGGCATTGTCTTGATGAAGAATGATCCGACGGCGCTTGTTTGTTATCCTTATTTCATCGAAGACTTCCGGCAAACAAATGGTTTTGTACCATTCAGAATTGACCGTTCTACGTTCCTCTAGTGTGGCAGTGTTGCCACATGACCAGTTTTTCCGGGAAAAAAAAACAGGCTACCATTTGTTTCGAAGTGCTTCGAGCGCAAACAAAACTTTCTTGGATTTGGTTTATCTTGAAACACCCATAAAGTCGACTGCTGTTTAGTTTCCCGGCTCATACGCATATATCCATGATTCTTCACCTGTTACAATCTTATACACGTCTTTTGAAGCACCGCCATTGTATTTCTTAAGCATTTGTTTGCACCAATCGACACGAGCATCTTTTTGAGATTTTGTCAGATAATGTGGGATCCAACGAGAACAAACCTTTTTCACTCGCTAAATGATCATGCAATATTTTATATATGCTGGTGGAACTAATGCCTAAGGTTGCCTCAATCTCACAGTATGTCACATGACGAACTTGCATTATTAGTTTTCTATTCATTAAGTGGGACCTCCTTATCAGGAGGTTTTCTTATAATTTTTTATTTTTTTTAAATCTTTTATTGGAAATTACTACTGCAACGATTGTTGCAACAAGCAATTATGGTAGCTGATAACAAAAAATAAAAGAAAATCACGAGTGGAGAAGGCACTCAGTGGTGTCACTCCAGAAACGTGCTCTTGCTATACTGCTCTCACGATAAGAGTAGATCACGACGAGGCATCTTCTCTTCAATCTCCTTAGAGGATTACCTGGTGTAATGTGGAGGAAGATAGGTGTTCTATGAGAGGGTTAGGATGAGCTGCTGTAGAATGGAATGATGAATTTGAGATTAGCAAGATCTGTAATGAAAGGGAGATTTTGAGGACATTTTATGGATAGTGAAGTTACAATACATAGAACGGAGCGTTAAGAAGTTATCGAAGTATTTTTGGACTGTAATGTCTCTAGAGGCGTAGTGAGTCTTATAATTTAAATATTTAATTCTACATTTTAATCTTTTTTTAAAAATCCTCTCTAACCCCATCAGTGGCTCCCTAGATTGTGGGAACCATATGGTATCTTAAAAATCTCCAGGAACAAGCAGTTAACCGTCGAACCATGCATAGCTACTCGGGTTTGGGCGCAAACAACTTTAGAGATAACCTTGAAAATTATAGTACGAGGAAGTCATGTGAGTTTTCTGTATTTGTTTTTGTATTGCTCGTGCCATTAATTTCTCCATTGAGTTAAAGAGGTGTATTTCCGGTAGCGACTCTCGTTGAAAAGTTGTAAAAATTGCCCAGAGATGTTAAACAAAAAAAAAAAAAGAATCGATCTTCAATCAATCGAAACATTTAATTCAATCAATCAAACACATTAAAAAAAATAATAATCTAATTTAACGAAGATATTTTTAAACAATAAAAACCTGTTTGTCAGTATGTATTGAGAGAAATGAGGACACGTATCAGTCAGGGAAGTGATTTCACATGAGAAGAAACTTCAATGTTAGGGCCGCCGCATAAATAGAGGGGCGCATCCCTACCAAACATCCAGTACGTCTTTTAATTTTTCTCTAAATTTAATTAGACGTCAAGAAAGAACCAATCTAAAGACCTGGCAATCACAGCCAAAGAGGTCGCGTCGTCCGCTATCTGCCCGCCCGCCAAATCGTACAGCAAATACTATTATTAAACTATAATTGGCTCTTTAATAAAGCATGATGGAGGCCGCACAAATTTAATTCACAAATTTAATAATGAAAAAAAAAAGGTGTCTTGATTATTAGTAGGGGGGCCACTGCCATTCATATCACGTAGCATTTATTAAAGTGAAGTGATCATTTTGGCGGGATTGGGCGGGAGCAGGGCACTGGACTGGAATTGTGTTTGTGTAGTTCCATTTCTAATCGCATTGCAGCTCTTCTTCAGGTAGCTTTTTAGGAGCTCCTACCGACTCTTAAACATATCAGGAGTTTCAAACAAACTCAATTAAAAACACGGACCAAATTGGTGCTACAGGTAAGATTCATGCGGGCAACATCACATTTACAAATTTTGTTAAATTTGTATTCTGAAGTGGAGGATTTAGGGATTTGAATAGAATACGAGGGGGTACCCAAAAAAAACCGGAATTATATTTTAAAAGCTATTTATTTACAAATTTTTTACAGAACAACCTTATCCCCTTCAAAATACTCTCCATTGCAACTAATACATTTGTCCCACCGGTGCTTCCACTGTTCGAAACATTTTTTGTAGTCATCTTTAGAAATGGCTGACAGCTCCTTCTTCGTTTTTTTCTTGACCTCTTCAATGTTGTCAAATCGGTGACCTTTCATGCCCTTTTTCATGCGTGGAAATAAGAAAAAGTCGCATGGAGCCAGGTCAGGCGAGTAAGGTGCGTGGGGCAGCGGAACCATGCCATTTTTAGCCAAAAACTGTGTAACAGAGATGGCTGTGTGTGCAGGTGCATTGTCGTGGTGGAAGAACCAGTCTCCTGTTTGCCACAAATCGGGTCTTTTTTGGCGAACACTATTGCGCAATCTTTTCAAAACTTCCAAATACAAGGTTTGATTGACGGTCTGACCTGGGGGGACAAACTCTGAATGGACTACGCCTTTGGCATCAAAAAAGAAAATCAGCATTGTTTTGATGTTTGACTTGACTTGACGACATTTTTTTGGTCGGGGTGAAGATGACGTCTTCCATTGGCTCGACTGTTGCTTTGTTTCTGGGTCATAACCATAGCACCATGACTCATCACCAGTAATGATGACCTTTGACAGAAAGTCTGGATCAGTTTCAAGCTGTTGTTTCAAAGCACGACATGTTTCAACTCGATGTTCTTTTTGATTGTCAGTCAGAACTCGAGGAACCAACTTGGCAGCAACCCTTTTCATCCCCAAATCTTCCGTTAAAATTCGCTGAACCGAGCTCCAAGATAACCCACTACTCTCTGACAGTCGACGGTCTGTGAACACCAGCTCTCAAATTTTTTCAACATTTTCGTTGATTCGGGCAGTTGATGGACGTCCAGAACGAGGTTTGTCATCAATCGACATGTCGCCATTTTTAAACCGAGTAAACCACTCGTATACTTGAGTTTTTCCCATAGCGTCATCTTTGTAAGCTTTTTCAACATTAAAACACTTTCAGCAGCATTTTTGCCGAGTAGAAAACAAAATTTCAGAGCTGCACGTTGTTCACTTAAACTTGCCATCATAAAAAACGAAAAAAGAACAAAACAGCGCTGGTAAAAACAATCACTGCAGATGAACAGAACAAGCCAGGCAGACAACACAGGCAGGACTGAACTGGCAAGGAATTGCGCTATACACGTCTAGCGGCAGAAATGCGTACTACATAAGCTCCATGCGCGGCAACGCAATTCCGGTTATTTTTGGGTACCCCCTCGTAATTAAAACACTATATAATTGTATTTATAAAACGAAAATTATTCTTTTCTTTTTTTTACCCAAAAACTTGTCCAGCGATTTCCTCCACGTACAAGTTTTCCAAATATCTTCAATTCAAAGACTGGAGAAACGTAAGAACATATTTTGTGGAATTCCTATTTCTTTTCCTGTCTTTTAAAAACCGAATTCATTCTGGAATTCCATTTAAGAGTGGTCACGAACATATCGCTTTCAAAACTAACGCCGAAACTGAGTCATCGTGTTGATACAACATGCTCGCAGGCCTCTTAAGCCACGTGCATGCATACAAAGTCTTCTCTAGTAGCTAACGAGGAATGGAATTCCCTGCTGTTTCTATCCTTAACTTTTCGATGAATGGTTCTACTTTTTTGTTGAGTTAGTTCGAAGAAGAATTAAGTCTCTAGATTGGGTTCAGGATTTTCTTAAATCACTCCTTGTTGATTTTGTTTCAGTTTTGATTGTCTGTCTTATGGTCAATTTTTAATTGATGATTCGCCTTGTTTCTTATTATTTGTTATTTATTTAAAAATATTTCAAGTATAGCTATTAATATTCTAAACCTTGAATTAATTCAACATTTATAAAAATATTTTTGTCTAAGAAACGGATTATTAACTCAAGAAGTTAGTGCTTTTATCTACCACAAAATTTACGAGTTTCATAAGGCACCTTAAAAGATCTAAAAATTAATGAATCTACACGTTTATACCATCTAGCGGCTGAATTTGGAACTTGCAAAATGGCATATTTTGATTTAATACAAAAATACTTTAAAAAAAAAAAATCAACAAATCAACATGTCCATGCCATCTAGCGGCTGAATTTGGAACTTGCTAGCTCTTGGCATCTGATTAAATAAAAAACCAGTAACAGATAAGGTTATATTTGTTAAGGTTGGATTACTTAAAAGTTAATTGCAATATTTACTAACAATTGTGTGTGTTTTTTAATTGATTCTAATATGCATTTTTACTGATTCATTATTTCTAATAAGAGTTTGTTTTTTTTTTTTTTTACTTCAATTAATCTTATCTTGGATAAATATAATTAATTTATAACTGCAAGAAATTGCCCAATCAGCTAGTACAAATAATCTAACTCATTGTTGATCAGGTTTTAACAGGTTAATTTTTGTTTTTCCAATCCTTCTCCAGTAATGTTTTATTTATTTATTTTTTATAGATGAACGAGATCCAATGCAATCAGTTGTCCGGTACAACAAGGATTTGGGTTGCGGTACTGGAACTACTATGTGGTTGTTAGACATTCCACAGGGCTCGATCAACCAACAAGGTAACTGAAGTTTAAGTGTTATTTATTTTTTACTTAATTTCTTTAATAATTATATTACGCTAACCGCCCAGTCCAGTACTTCAAGGTACCAATTTTTTGAGGAAACCACATTATGAAGTGGAATAAATGAGACACCATGGAAGGACATAGTTCTTTGCGAATTTTGATTGTTTCACGATTTAAATCTATCTAAATATGTGTCCGTAATTGTTGAGAAATGCTATGAAGTAGTAGCCCTTCTGATAATTCAATTTTTGGTATTTTAGCTACATATTTAATTCCTAGTAATATTCATTAGATGATAAATCAAGACTGAAATGGGACCTATTGCTCTGCATTCAGTTTTCTTGAGATAATGTTTCAAATAAAAGTTTAAAAGTAGTGCTCAAGCGTAGCTGTAAACCAAATTTAAACTAATTCATCAAAGTGACTCAATTTTTTACCCACAAGTTTTTATTTTTGGGTCCAAAACTGGGACTAAACTGAAACAATAAAAATTGGAACTAGTTGCGGTTTTTTGGAATCCTCCTTTAGTAAGAAGTCCGTTCTGAAAAAGTTGCAGGTTCTCTGGATGAGGAATTTTGAGTGCAAAGTTAAAATTTGAATACCATGAATTGCTTAATCTGAAAATAAAGTTTTAACTTAGTGTTATGTTTTTAATAGGATGAAAAATTAATTGCCATTTCAGTCGTGATACAGCTTTCGATCTAGGGACTAGCTCATCTTCAGGGCTAGTTTACAAAGTAATATTTTACTTCATTACAGGGTTGGTGTGTCCTCTGTCTTGTCTGTTCATGGACAAGATAGAAGACAAGACAGAAGACACACCAACCCTGTAATGAAGTAAAATATTACTTTGTAAACTAGCCCTGAAGATGAGCTAGTCCCTAGATCGAAAGCTGTATCACGACTGAAATGGCAGTTATTTTTTCATCCTATTGAAACTATGAATCAGTCACCAAAAAGAATGAACATCAATTACATCGTTTTTAATTGTTTCACTTAATAAAGACAATTCTTTTTTGCCTCACAGGACCACGAAATGATCTCAGAAGTAAAGGAATAAAACATCGCGTTGAGAGGAAGTTGTTCGCGTGATCATCACATCTTTTTTAATGAAAATTAAGAGGTTCCTTTGGGATAAAAAAAAAAAAAATTGAAGGAATACAAAAAAAAGAAAAAAAAGGATGCTTATTTAACTGAAGTCAATCGATACGAAGAAAGGACGCCTTAAATGGTGGCTATATATTGGAGAGGAAGAGGCTGTTTTTTCTTTTTGCCGAAGGGGGGGCCGCCAGCTCCGTTTAGGATCTTTAATTGCCTAACAACGGTCGTAAATTCCGTTCGTTTATATCTTCTGTCAAAACTACATTGTGTGCTCCGTTATGTTGATTGAATTATTACTAGTTCTTCTATTTCTCTTTCTTTTAATAAAGTTATGTTTATTTCTCTGCTTTTAAAGTAATAATTTTCCTTGTTTTTTTGCAGATACTAACAAGATGATGTGCTTCAGATACTATAGCGGCCTTTCTTTCTCTTGTTTGGCGCAATCAGAGCCCATGGACATTGAATCAGTATACAAAGATTCCAGAGATAAAACGAAAATGAAGGAATGTATAAAAAAACGGGATCTACCCAGGCCGAGTGATCTAATGAGATTACGATCTAAACATGGTTCAAATTGTAGTTCAGAAAGTGAATCCGAACCGGAAACCTCTTCCAAATATAGGAAAAAGGGATGGAGATTGCTCAAAAAGAAATCCTCATTGCCGAATGGTTTTCTACATCAACCAGAAAAGGAAGATTCCGATACAGACTCCTCATCTAGGACTTCCTCAAAGGATCTACCTACGTGGAATTCCCATGAAACCCAGAGAACGCTGGACGTTCCTGAAGCACAGTCTGAGTATTTTCCAATATGGAGTCAAAAGTCACCGGTAAAACCGGCAGCAGCAGCAGCACCTTCGTCGGTTTACGAGACGGTGTATCCAACCAACCGAGAAGAACCACCGCCCTTACCGCCTAGATCTTTCCCACCAAGGCACAGACCTTTGGAGAGAACCAAAGCTGTATGCGGTTTGCGTAGGCCGCCAGAAGTGCATAGAAAGAATAAACCCTGCGAAGGACCAACGCTTCCGCCAAGGCCAAAGAAAATCACCCACCCGGAGGATAGTTTTGGTTTTGAAATAGTCGACACGGATGAACTGTCGAACGCTTCAAGCCTGCAGAGTATGGATCGTACCCAAGAAGATGGTGTGGACAGGCCTGAAGAGCTGTCGCTACGTGGAGAGGATTGTCCAGCACCGCTTGCCACACCAGAACATGATAACAGTTTGGTGGACAATTCTGTGCACGAGCGAAGTCCATCAGTTGTTGCAAGTGGTACCGTTAATAGTAATAATACTAGCCAAGTTATTGAACCTTCTAGATGCCTTACAGTGCCTGAACAAGGAGGGGCTAGCCCTTCACCAATCTCACCGTCAACAGATTCTGGAGTTGTTATGAATACATCATCAGAAGGAGCGACCGTTGTCACACACAGTTCCAGTTCTGATTCTCTTGTGTCCGCTTCTGATGAACCAATCCAAGTGAGAGCCCATAAACCACTTTCTAGACAGATAAGTCATCCACCGTTGAGCGCTGATGTCAGGCCGCACAATAGGCTACTAGCCAGGGCGATACCACAATGTCCTCCGACGCCTACACATCATGCACGACCAAACAGACAGTCGGCTGTTAACAGTCCACTTCTGCCCAGACATCCTCCTCCTCCTCCACACCCGCAAATACAACAACAACAACAACAACAGCAGCAACAGCTGCATCAAGAAGATGATGACGTATTTACAGCGGAAATTTCTGCCACTGCTGCAGCAACCACAACGAATGTCCCAGCTCTGCAACATACTGTACAGGATGGTGAAGCTGGTGAAAGTTCCAACCATGTTAGACATATCACCTCCACAAGACTACCGTCGATACCAGAGAGATCGGTCAAACATCAGCGTGTGGAAACCACAGATGAAGAACCACTTCCACCTTGTAAGCTATGAATTACGATCATTCTGCTAGTTACTGAAACAGTTTCTTATTTTGCCCCAAATGAAGGGTAGTTTTCAGGTAATATCTTATCGTAGATATGTACCCAGTGCGGGTTCTGTTACCCAAAGCTCTAACCCAAAAACATTTAGAATTAACATGGTCCAGTGACACCCAGTGTCTCTTCTCGATTTATTTAAATTTATATTCAGCTTTAAATTGACTGAATTAAAATAAATATTATTTTTTGGTACCCAAGTTGAACTGTTGAAGCGTTTTGGCTGCTGCAGACCTAAGTTTCTACATTCAATGCAGTTTGTGTTGAATCGTTCAAGTGGATGTAAATTAAAGGTATTGAATCAATTCTATTTTGAAAGATTTAGCCGATACTTCAAAACTCTCAGAGGCTTGTTTTGAATTTCTCCTGAATTCATTAGTCCAGATCTCGGTGAATAGCTTGACGCGGGTTAACTGCCGCTTCTTGGAGTTGGAATTGCACCCATGCACTTGCTAAACCCAACTTTGCAAATCATAATCCCAGTCAGTAACCAAATCAATAATTTCTGCCGCCCCCTTTTAGATAATTTATAAGAAAGGTTTATGATTTTACTAAGGACTGGGTTTCCTAATAAGTCCAAAAACCCTAAAAATAATGTCCTTTTTTTTGAGGACCAACCCTAGTGGTGGAACGCTCAATTCTTCCTTGGATCGTAGAAGCTTCTGTTATCCCCTCTTTTCATTTCATTTTCTTAGTAATCCTCAAATTCTCCTTAGAAATCTACTACATGGAAAACTGATGTAAGATCTTGAAAAAGAACAGTAAATTTTGAAATATTCATAGTGTTTTAATTTAAGAAAAAATAAAATTAAAAATCATTTCCCATATCAATTATTACTAGAGTTAATTATTACTGTTACTTTGCTTTTTTATAGATTGGGAAGCCAGAATTGATAGCCACGGAAGGATATTCTATATTGATCATGTCAACAGGATGACTACATGGCAAAGACCGACTCATAGTACTTTGACTCGTGCCAGGACTTCAAATAATGAACTCCAGAGGCAGCAATTAGACAGGAGGTAAAACAATCACTGTTTGCGTAACATATGGTATGGGACACAGGAAGAGGTGAAATCTGAGAGAGAAAACTACATAGGTGCGCCTAGTAGTTGTGTCATCCAAGGACAAGAGATCATAAAGTCATTGTCGATTTAGGCGATTCTCAGTTTAGGCGATAATCAGTTTTGATTGTTGTGGAAAGAGTTTGAGCAATTAGGATGACCAGTATAGGCTTCAGTGCAAATTGAGGAAACTTGATTTGGTATAGTTTTGGGGTGACAAGGGTGGGTTTTTGATTGAAAAGATTGAAAGCAGTGGGGTTAGTTTAGCCCCAAGGCTTAGATTTGCACATCCTTTTAAAGGGGTTATATTAGATTCTACGAGACTTGAAACAGAAAGCCCCTTCACAATACACTGCGCACTCCAGAGGCTCTAGGGCACCACTAAAATTAGAAACACTCCTCCAGTATGTTTAAGTAGACTTAAGAATCCTGTTCAGAGACTCGCGGTATGAAGGGCGTGGATCTTTTTTTCTTCTTCATCGCCAAAGAGCTTAAAACTCCTGAGTAAAATTTAGCCCTTCACAATGACATACGCGCAGTGCTGTTTCATCTTTTTTTTCTTTTTCCTGACAGAACCTGCACAGGCTTCTACCTGGCCCAGGTCTTTATTCAATCTACAAATTGTTAGTAGATCATCCTAAATGACCTTTTGGTATTATTACCGCAGTAAGTTAGCTGCTTATAAACTTTTTCTCCTGCTTCTGGGCACTACAACGTCTTGTTCTATACTCATTCTCTGATGGCCGTACTAATAAGGACATTGTAGAGGGATAGTTTGTTATGGGTACTTACAATAGTTTAGATTTAGGACCAATCATGTGTATTATTTATATTATTTACTATAACTTAATATTATTTGAATTAGGTATCAATCAATTAGAAGGACTATAACGTCCCGACAGACGGACGTAGAAGACAGTCCTGATGCTGCAGGCAGTACGTCAATTCCAAGTGCCTCCAATACTATTGACGTGTACCAATCGCCTGCTGTTAAATTCTTATGCCGTCCAGATTTTTTCAGTCTTCTACATACAAACCAGGTACAAAATTAAACTTATATTCTCCTTAAAAATATTAAAAATCGTACAAAAATATGATTAAAATATCTAAAGCTATTTTAATTAGCATGCGGTTCCTGATGTTATATACCCCCATCTTCAAAATGTGTTACTGTGTGTTTATTGTTATAAATAAAAAAATTTCTTATCTTTTATTTTTCCTCCCTCTAATATCATTGAAAATTTCGGTCATAATTTTTCTTAGCTCTCACGTTAACCTGTGTATTGTTTTTCCATGTTAAAAATGAAGGCGTACAAAGTAAGTGCTAACAATAAAATATTGGATTTTCATTTTTCCTTATTTTATTCTGCTATAAAATTATCAAAAAAACATTTGCCTGAACACTAAAATTGTATTAGTATTTATATTGAGTACACTCAATTTGAGCAATTGAAAGTTTATTAAGTAATTTAAGTAAATGAAGTATTTTATAGGTTTTTAAGTATCTCTTAGTACAAATTAAAATATACACTGATGATAATTCTTGGATTCAAGTCTTAATTTTCCAACAGTTTTCCTTTTCATGACTTCAATTTATTACATATAAATTTGTGTGTGTGTTCATCAATTTCTCTATGATGTCTTTTTGCAGAAGAAAAATCCAAAGAATATAATTTTTTCATGTGGTTTCTTTTTAATTTCTTTATTTATGAAAAACCACCAGCAGTACCCCTTTTAGATTGTTGTGTAGTGCGTCGACTAGGTTGGTGGCGGATACTGAAAGCTTCCTAGAAGATATAAAGGGATTATTCCCGAACATATGGTACTAAAGCAGAAGACACTAGGATTCCTAAAGATATCCAAGAATTTGGAAATAGCTACTTCCGGGTAAAGATAAGTAGTAAACTGATCTTTGGGTAAGGGAGCTTGGATTTTCTTCTAAAATACCCATTTCTCAATATGATTTACACGGGGTGATGCTGATAGAAATTTTATAAAGGAAAGATAAAAATGTTGTTACTAAAATTACCAATTTTTAAGAATATTTCACAATCGATAGATAGATAGTAGATGGGACGGGGGACCTACGCCCCACGGCACCGCAGCCACAGAAGACTTATTGTGCCAGTCCCTTCTTAGTTTTAGTCAGCGAACCCGTCCTCTCCTAAAGAGGTTGAGGACTTTCCCTACTAGTTCTTTTTGCGCTACTATCTCCTTCAGCCTCAGCGTTCCAAAGGTTTCATAGCGCAAACGCTCGATCCGTTTCCTCCTCTTCCTCACACAATCTGCACAACGGCTCTGAGCTGATAAGCCCCACCTTGCGCAGATGCTTCTTGAACCTACCGTGCCCCTGTGTGAATAGGCCTGTAATCAGAGTAATCTGAATTTCTACCCAAGCACAGGGTCTCTTTGGTTCTTTACTAACACAGCCAAGGCATCATAGCCTTGGCTGTGTTTAACCCCCAAGACACATCACCCAGTTCTTTTCATGCTCCCTCCAGATCCAATCTCTGCGATATGAACCCCTGGTGATCCCCAGGACAGGCTCCGGACCGATGAAAGGATTGTTAGCTCCATTCCTGGCCACAGATGATCAGCTTTTTCATTCCCTTCAATACCCACATGAACCGGCACCTATTCCAACAGAACTTTGTTGTGCCGCGCCAGTTCACAATCGAAAAGTAATCAATATTTTTATTACTGAATGGAATTTACAGTTTTCTTAGATCTTTTCATAAGATCCTATCACGATTTAATCTCAAAAACTTTAGTATTACGCATTAATAAGATCGTAAATATTGAAAATGTGGTTAGTTTCCCAGAACTAGATAATATTGCTGATTTTTTTAGTCTGTAAATTAAGTAATGAGACTGATTTTTTTAAATTGTTTTATTAAAAAAGAATTACAATTCTATATTGTCACCTTCAAAATAACTTCCTTCTGAAGCCACACAGCGCTGGAGACGATTCTTCCACTCCTCATAGCAGTGTTCGAACTCCGATACTGGAATAGCCTTCAGCTGGCCGTTTGAATGTTTTCGACTGTCCTAAAATGAGTTCCCTTGAGATGATTTTTCCAACTTCGGGAAGAGAAAATAGTTACAAGTACTCAAGTCAGGCGAATGAGGAGCCATCCAAGACACGTTCCAGAAAAATGGGGATAATTTTCAATTGAATCCAAAAAGTCAAGGCACCTTTCTCCTTCCTTGATGTTCTTCTGGACTTGCGAAAGGTTTTTTTTTTTTTTGGAAACCATTTTTGCGCAGATTTTTGTTTCTCATTCCCAATTCATTGGTCAAAATTTGATGACCGAGAGGTTCTTGAAAAAACCAAACATCAAGAACAAGTGGGCAGTTGCATCACGATAATGCTCCTTGTCACACAGCAATTTCAATACACCAGAGTTTTTGGCCGGTAAAAACATTCCTGTGGCTCCTCACAGCCTCCTTATTCGCCTTGTATGTTGCCATAGCAAGCTACTATTGTACTGTTTCCAACTTGATTCGGTTTTATTCATCTTGAAGCATAGTACATCAATGTTTGAATATAAATTCATCAAAGATACACGAAAATCTGAAACTTAATTTGAATAATAACTTTCTTGAATGATGATAATTCGTTCCCTTATTCCAAGAAACGTAGAATAATTAAATATTTTGTAACATTTCTAGTGTTAACTTCTAGAATTTCAAATTAATTTTTAATTAATTAATTTTTTTGGATTTTTCTTTCTGATTTATTATATAATAAAGATTACAATTTAAAATGTATTGCTTTTAGACCCTGTCTGAGGAAAAAAAAGCATGTAGATTTCTTTTTTGTTTTTACTACATAAATCTACCCAATTTCTTGAGAATGTTTAAAGTTTTGATTTATGTTTTATAGATTTTTTTTTGTAAGAATTTAAATTCAATATAAAATAAAATAAATAATTTTAAGATTAGTTCAATTTTTTTTAGTGTATGGATAGTTGGTATAGGGTAGTTATTTAAAAAAATAAAAATACAAAAATCTAGTTTAGTACTGATTTTACTAAACGAAAACTATCATTAATTAATACTGTATTTATTGTTAAATGTTGCATGTTTTTTCTGTCAACATATCGATAAAAGTTAACCTTCACAAAAAATCCCTGTTACCTGCAGTGAAGGTTACAAGTATTCTAAAACAACTTTGTGGTGTTTGTGTGGTGCCTAAGTTTTTTTCGTTTTAGTAACTAGGGTCTAAATGATTTATCTCTTTTTTTTTTTTTTTTGTATTATATTTTTAACAATACTCTTAAGAAAACATTTCATAATATAGTATAAGTATGGATTCCATGTATTCAGTGTTCAATCTTCAAATGTTATTCATAATTGCATTTTACAAAGCATGGGACATATTTTAAGAGGTTTGTTATCTTTCCATTTATACATATTATGTTCGTGTGTAATGTCTCATTTTTCGATTACCAAAACCAACTTCTTTTTTGTGCATGTTCTACTAAACCAGTTATTTGTAAAATCTTCAGTCTTACGTACATTTCCTTGAAAAAAAACTTATTTGGAAGCAGTAGGTATAAGTTTCCATAAATATTAATGAATTAATAATTTTAAATTATAAAATTTATGATAGCTATAGTTAAATGTTATAAAATTATCTGAAGTATTATTCACATACTTGAATTATTATTATTATTTTATTTTTTTTATAGGATGGCCTGGCATTATACAATCGTAATGGATCTTTGAAACATATGATCTCCAAGATAAGAAGAGATATGAACATGTTTGAAAGGTATCAACACAATAGGGATCTTGTAGCGTTTATAAATCATTTTGCTGATCCGATGAGAGAATTGCCTAGAGGTTGGGAAACCAAATTCGATAGAAATGGAAAGGTAAATACAGTTTTTCTTAATTTTCTTATTTTAGAATAAAAGCAACATAGAAGTTTAAGCCTAAAAGTGTAAGTGGCTACTTAGGCAGGAGCTACTCGTGTCAGCAGTACTTAAGAGTTTATTCCTTCTAGAACTGTGGCAATGCCTTAGATTCAACTTTATGAATATTTCTTTTCGATGCAGTTTTAATGCACGCCTATCTAATTTCATAAAAAGATAAAACATAGATCACTCTACAAAATTTCATTCTAATGTAGACTGAAGGATATGTGTGATTTTTTCGTGAGTTTTTGGTTAAAAGATTTTTTTTTTATTTGTTGGAATCCATTTTTGAAGTTCTGTAAACATTTTAAAACTATCTGCTACAGTTTTCTTCACATTCTTTTGGTATTCTTTGGGTTCACATTTCAGTCTTTAAGCAGTCAGAGACTCACTTCACCTCTCTGGGTCGAATCTTTGTAATTCTGAGCTGTCCTCTAGTGGATAAGTAGAGGTTGGAAAAATGTATTGATCGAATAGATTCTGGTCTGGCCTCACCAGAGATTCCAGGAAATAATTATTTACTTCTTTATCATGTTGCAAATTTTGTCCAGGAGTCAAAAACATTGTCTTTGGTTTACTGCCGTTTCATTTTGGTTTGTTCAGCTTTGTCTATCTTAGCAGGGCTGGAAGTATGGCATTTTTTCTTTAAACAGTTTGGTAATAAGGATCTTACTCATTGGGTAATCGTTGAAGAGATGGACCTGTGCCAGAGTGGAGGTTTTGTTAATAAGGATCTTCCTCATTGGGTAATCATTCAAGAGATGGACCTGTGCCGGAGTGGAGGTTCCAATACACTATCCCAAACTTCGAGATCTTCGGGGCATTGAAAGAAAATGGATCTCGACATATAAACTAGTAATCTTAGGAATAATTTTGATACCCCTTCTACATTTTACTACCTTCAGGCTGGATAGGGTCGAATCTTATTAAGGGGAGCTGTCTAAAGTGTTTCAAGTAAAGGTTGGCAAAATATATTGATAGAAAATTTTAGAATTTTGGTCTGGTCTCAATAGAGATTTCATGAAATGAGTTTTTTTGGTTAATTGTGTTGTCCAGGAGTCGTCAAAATAATAATTTGTTTTTCTATTTCCAATTCATTTGGTTTGGATAGTACTTAATTTCGTCTTTCTTAACAGGGTATTGCATTTTTTGATGAATGGAATGCAGTTTCTTTGCACTAACTGATTCTTTCGCTAACCAAACTCTTGAACATAGGTGAGAAATTAAAGGAAACGTGTCACGATAAATAATATCCACGTTAAACGATGTAAACAATGTAAATTATTGTTTACATTATTTTTTTTTTTAAATTCAGAATTTAGATGAGTGACCTTTTAACTTTGCCCTTTTTTCTGATTTTAAAGAGTACTAAATGTTTGTGTTAACATTTCTTTCTTATTACCTTTTTTCCCCCCTATTCAAAATTTTGAAATTAAGCATTATATCGTTTTTTGTGTTAATCATTTGGTTATCTAGCAATTCTTCATTGATCATACGAGCAAACGTACAACATTCATAGATCCTAGAGTGCCCACAGAGATGCCATTCTTAAATCCACACAAGATCAATCCATGGCAATTACGTCGGCGGTCCAGATCAGCTGGTGAACAGGATTTAGCTTTTGCAAATGTAATTTGATTGTTATTGTTTCTATCATCTTTTCTGTGTTTTATTGAAGTATTTGCACTTTTTACTTTGGATACAAGGCAAATTTTATTGTTTATTATTTCTTTTTTTTGGTTTTGTTTCTTAGATGATATCTTTTAATTGCGTTCTACCTGCAATTTTGTTCAGTTTTCAATTTTTATTTATTTATTGTCTGGATATATGTATCATCCTCTTGGAATATAAAATATTAGTTAATGTGGACTGTTTTATGTGAAGGAATTTATGGTAGCTTAATTTTTTGTAGTAGATTATGATTTTCATTTTTCTATTCTTTTTTTAAATTTTGATGTATTTTTTTTCCATTTTTTTTTTTGTAGAATCCATCTTATTTAGGTGTTTTTTTTAGGTTTTTCAGTTTATTTGTTTTGTTGTACCTGTTGTAACCTGTTTTATTTTCATTTTTTCGATTCCACTTTATTGTTTAAAATGTTTTATTTTCAATATTTTTGCATTTGTCTGTATTTGTAATTACTTTTCTAAGCAATTTCAATTTAATCTTACTTTTCTCCCCACACTAGGCTTAAAAGAACAGAACTAAACAGACGCTATCGACTACTTAAAAGACTCTTAGACGACAGATCAAAACTCTCTCCGGACAACAAAACTTCTATTTTGAAACCCATCTGGGCCGTATGGAATAGAGCTGTGGGGTTCAACCAAAGGAGTCAATCTCATCAATCTAAAATACTTCTAACTATAGTAAACGCTCCATTTTATGTCTCCCAACCTGGGGCTACACACACTGACCTTAACATTCCTTTTATCACACAAGTCGTCCAAAACACGATACAGAAAACTCCACTTCAGCCTGCAATCCTCTAGCACAGAAAATCTTTCTACTAGAACTCTTCCTGATAACCCGGGGGACAAGACGTCTTAAAAGGCATTGGCCTCGTGGATCTCCTCTCAAGTGAAGAGAGTGACTAACCATATTATGTTTTGGGAGTGTTACCACTGGGTAGCTACTCCACACGTTACCTAATCATTTACTACTCTATTGTGTCATTGTTACTTATAGCGCTAATGCGCTGATTGTGGCATAAATAAACGCAAACAAAAAAATCTTACTTTTTTTTATATATATAAATTTGTTTTATGTTTTTTTAAAATAAGTACGTCAAGTTTTGATATTAGAACTGGAATTTCAAATTTTCCTTCTGCAATTGTAGAACTACTTTAATGGCCCTAAGCTCTTAGTAAATCATTTCCCTCCTTAGTCAAACCTTGCGTTTTGCCTAAAATTTCATAAACTATCCCTGGGGCTCTAGATCTCCCTAGCATTCCCTTGAAAGAATGCTTCTATCCAACAAATTAAACCTAGAGTAATAGAAAATTTGGGAAAACGGTCGTACTGACCTAAATTGGAAATTTGGAAGCACTGGTGAAGTTTAGGAATACAGGGTAAATTGGGAAAGACAGGTTAATTAAGTTGAGGGGAATGCAGAGAAAATGGGATTAATTTGATTTTTGCTTCCCTTCACGATCTTTACTACTTAGATTGAGAGGATTTCCACTTGAGAACGTTGGAAAAACAGTGAAGGAAAATATGAATCAATTTTTTTTCTGGTTTTAACTTTTGTTTTCCTTTTCTTCTTTTATAGTACACATTACTTAGTGCAATTTAAAATTTGAAATTTAGGTAAAATCGTTATCATGAACAAAAATCAATAAGTCACCTAACTTCACGTTTTAAATAATCAAATACAATATATAATAATAATAAAGATCAATAGTTTTTTCTACAAAACTATCAAAAATATTGTTACTAATGTAAGTTTTCATTTTTTTCATTAATTATACAATTTAAATAACGTAATATTTTAAATTTAAAATTAAAAGTTGGAAATACTTTTTAATATACATGTATAATTTTAGACATCCCTGTTCTGTAACCTTAGTGGTACCTTCTCACCTATTGGTTTTTAAGTTAGCGATGCTGTGACAGATTTGACGTGTCAGTTATGGAATAATATTATACTGTTCATAAAGCTAAGTGAAATTCTTAATCAAGAAAAAAAAAATTGTCAATTTAGATGAATAATGCAAACTAAATTGTATCTTGCTAATGTTAAATGGTAGCAATTAATCAACAGGAAGATTAGCTACAATGCCAGTTTTGGGTATAATTTCTTGCTTGTAAGTACAATGAACTTTAAAATTAGAGAAATAAATTGAAATGTACGAGTATTATAGCCATTTTTAGTTTTTGCATGTTAAAAGCATGTTAAGTTAATCAAATATTTTCTAAATTTCATAACCTAACCTAAACTTCAAAAAGTAGTATTTTCACTGGCCTAAAAATTATTGAATCAATTACAGAATTATTTGATAACATCTTTATACTAAATAACTATTTTGAATATCTTAGAGATTTATAAAATAAAACGAATAATTATCAGTTACTTAGTTTGTGATAAATTAGCTTTAGCATTTCAAGTAATTTTGAATGTTAACTTAAGTTTGAAAACGGTTCTTAAATTTTAAATTGCACTTTGACAGATCTTATAATTATTTTGTTAATGAAACATTTGTGTCTTTACATTAGTTGTGTAATTTGTTTAAACATCCCCTAGACTTATTCATGATCTTTGTTTTTTTTTCCTTAATCTCCCATTAGGCACCAATTCCTCCACCAAGACCAGGACCATCTGGACTTTCGTCCAGAGTTTTGGAAGTACCAACAGCCTATAATGATAAAGTGGTCGCCTTCTTAAGACAGCCAAACATAATGGACATACTGAGAGAAAGACATCCGCCAGTAGCATCAAGTCATGCTCTTCGTGATAAGGTGAACGCTGTACGTGTGGAAGGAACACAAGCTTTGCAAGCTTTAAGTCATGATATCGAGCTTACAATATTGTTAAGGTAAGAAAATTTGTTTTTATTTATTTTAATCCATTTTCAATTGGAAAAGATAAAACTTTTAATGTTAATAACTACAGCTACAACTTTAATAACTACAACTTTTAATTGCTGTTCATTATTTTTGGTGACTGATTCATAGATTCAATAGGATGAAAAAATAATTGCCATTTCAGTCGTGATACATTTATTCTGCCGAGCTTTCGACCTAGAGACTAGGGTCATCTTCAGGGCTAGTTTACAAAGTAATATTTTACATTGCAGGGTTGGTGTGTCTTCTGTCTGAATGGACTGAACATGAACAGACAAAACAGAAGACACACCAACCCTGTAATGTAAAATATTACTTTGTAAACTAGCCCTGAAGATGACCCTAGTCCCCTAGGGACTAGGCAGAATAAATGTATCACGACTGAAATGGCAATTATTTTTTCATCCTGTTACAACTTTTAAGCATCAACATTAAAACTTTGAATCTTAAGGTTAAAAAAAAACAAACTTTAAACTCATCCATAGAACGTATTAGATCTTTATTAACTTTATTAAACAATATTATTTAGCTAGAATATTATATATTTTGTGAATAACAATTGATACAAATAACAATGAACAGTGCTAGTGTAATAATTACTGGTATAAAGACTAATACAGACGTTTATTATAAATTATAATTATAAATTAATTCAGTTTTATTTTATTAATAAGAATTGCAAATCGGTATTAGGTTCGTCCTCTGATTTATAGCTAGATTCTAACGTTTCAAACTGTAAATTGGGAATTGTAGGCAGATGAAATAAATTTAAATTCAGCTATCCAGAATCCTGAACTTGTAGTTTGGTATTTTTGTCAATCTATTCTTCTGGGATGGCTGGAAAATAATATTATTGAATTCTTTTTTTGTTGTGGCTTTCTTGAGCTCAAAATCTTACTCAAAATGGAATGCAGAAGCACCTCAAGAGTCTTCTTCTTATTCAGATTCTTCGCAATTTATCAGTCTTCAGTCTTGAGTATTAATTTTATTTTTCCAAGTCTTTGTAGGTTGTTAATAGATAAGTTTTTTTCTGAATTTTCAGAAATTTTTTTGTACAAACGCGATTTTTAATTGTTTTATTGTAAATTAACTTTTTTATACGTACTAGGTGTTCACTTGGTAAATTATTATAGTTGTGATTATTCTAACATTATTTCAAAAGTTACCTAATAATAATCAGTTTATTGTTTTAATGAGAAACCATAGTTTTCAAATTGTGTTGCGAATTTCTATTTCTATTTATTTCGTATTAATTTCAACGTTATTTTTTTATAAATATTTTGTGCAGCTGTTTGGATCATCCTCTTCCGTATAATTATGCATTTACTACTGCAGAACAGGATAAAAAAAAAAAAAAATGCATTTATTGAATATAAATAACCCGCAGTTATAAAATAATTGTTGTAATAATATAAAACATGCTGGTTATAAAACACTTCAAACTTAGTTGGTAAGTGCTGCAACCTGGTGACAATATTTATAAACAAAACTACAGTTAATTTTAATCAGCTGGTAGTGTTCCGTATTTTTATTTTGAATTCATATGTTATATTATTGTAATTGAAATGGAAATAATATTTATTTATTTATTTTTTTGAAATAGATAATTTATTCATGACGATTCGTGTTTATTTAAATTGAATTAAAATTAAGACAGCAAGTGCTACTTGCTATCAATTAACCAAAGTTTTAACTTGTATTTTTTACTAAAATTAGAGTATTTAATCGTGCTGATTTTCGATTACGAATTTCGATTCGATTTTTTCGAATATTCATCGGATTTCTGTTTTTAGCGTTTATCTGATTTCGAAAAAGTGTTTATTTAGAAAATGGTCTGTTTTTTTGCCTTACAAATAAGAATTTAGTCTCATTGCTTTTAATAAATCAATTTTGGCCACTTGGTCACTCGATTAAGGGGAACCAAACATTTGTACATTTAACAAAGTATCCTTTTTTTTTGTTACAGAAAGGGGAATTGATTTTTTTTTTTTTTTGTAATGGTCCCCTATTTATAGTTTGTGGCTGATTCCATGTGGAATAGTTACAGATATATGTATCTGTCTACGTAGCAGATGGCCAATAGTTTTTTAGTTTAATGCAGCAATTAAAACTTGACCCGTCCGGGCCAGTCAGTCAGTTAGTCACTCGTTGGCGGCGAGAACTACTGCCTTCCGGTTTGTACTACGTATTTTCTATCTCTTACTTCCTTCCCCCCTTTTTAATACATTTTGGAGAGGTAATGTCCCCCAGGTGACAGATGTTAGACGCGATCCACTTTTGAACGTTCAACAGCCCAACCCTAACACGCCGTTACCAAAAATAACATTTGCTGATATCCCGCCAATTCCCCCCCCCCGCTCTGTTCCAAGTCTGTGGGACAGTAAATTGAGGAAGTTTATTGTTTTGTTTCCTTTTTCTTTTTTATTTCTTCGCAGTTTTGATGTCCCATTATTATAAATAATAAGGTTCGTTAGCAATGTCCAGCTGTTATATTAAGAATCGATAATCATCTCAAGCCTTCTTTAAATTTAAATTGAATTAGGCCATTTTATTTTTTTTTCCACTTTCTCTTTCTGCACACTCTCGAGAGAAATGAAATGTTATTTCCTCTTTCTCTTTAGAGGAAGTAGTGTGATCGTGAGGATTTTGATATTTCTACGGAAATAACACATTTTTTTAACTGTTGCCATAGGGTTTCATTTGAACTTACTCGTAATTTAATTACATAATACAGTAAGAGATAGTCGCGTTAGTGTACGCGCCCTAGATTCTTACTTCCTCTTACAAGAGGAAGTCTCCTCCTATGTATAACCCCCTACTCTCCACAATTTTTTTTTTAGGGGTTAAAGACAGTTCCTAAGTAATCATATCCCCAATGCCCAAAGTCCAAGTTTTCCTGTCTTCCCACTGCCCTTCCCGAAGGCCTCTAGAGGCCATTCCCTCGGTAATTCCCTCCATCCAAGATTTCCTAGGCCTGTCTTCCCTTCTCCTCTCACTAGGAATGAAATCTATCAAGTTTTTCTAAAGCTTATTTTTGCATAACCTTCTTTTGTATTTCTTCTTTTCTTTATTTCACTTGTCTTTCTTTGCTGATGAGTTCAAGCTTCAGGGGACTATCTGGCTAGGAGAGAATGATATTATTCTTCATCTTAATATAGAATCGAATTAATACCAAATCAGTAGAAAAAGCGCCAGACGAGAGAGCCAGAGCTTCTCCTCCTGCTTCTCCCAACCATCTTAGAATCTTGATTCCCTAAACTACGCAAAAAAGTAACTTTGAAATTCTTGATATCTCAAACTAATTAACCTGTATTCGTCCTAACTAAAACTATTTTAATTACTAACGTACCTGACGCTCAGAAAACCTAATTTTTGCGGCCCCCTTTCTGGTCAGTTTATTCTTTTATATTGTTAATTCGTAGCATTGTTATCGATTTTAATTCCTTATCGTTTATTCAAGTGCCTATAAAAAAACATCTGGCCTAGATTTTTGTTAAAAAAAAATTACGTTTTTTTCTACAGATTTCAGTTAGTAACGTAAATGATGAAGCCAAACAGTTCGTCATATGGTGCCCACAGGATTGTCGTAATAACCCCCCCCCCCCATTACACATAATAGTCTTCATTATTGTCAGCTGTTTTGTTCGAATAAAAAGAAGAAATATTTAGGCATCAATTATTTCTTAGAAAATACCGTTCGATATTAAAACATATGGTTGCTCTTTGTGGTGGATATCCTACTAGCCGTTGACCAAATGAAGTAACTCGGGAGTTATTTTTCCCACCTTTTCTTTGAGTGTGTGAAAAAGGGACGCTATTTTTTTTTTTTTTACTACATTGAGTTACTACACCGGAAGTACGATTTTTTGTTTTTTGAATTATTTTTTTTTTTTTAATTTATTTTGTAATTTACAATCTGTATAAATATATACAATAATCAAATAGGAAGTAAATAAGATGAACTGGTGCGGGAGGAGAGCAGGAGGAGAGAAGCTACCCAGCGGTAGCACTCTCTATAGGAGAGAGGAGAATGTGGGTAGGAGAGATTTAGTTCTTCAGACCTCAAGGAAGTCGCGGGGCCACTGGCGATTAAGTCGGCGAGGAGTATTACGGATGTCAGAGGAGGCGAGAGACAGTACAAGAGGATTAGAGCTAGTAGAGAGAGTAGTATGGAATTTTTGGTATTTAATCTTGGCGAGTTGGTCTATGAAGGGAATGTTGAGGTCGGTGTGAAGAGTGAGGTTAGTCACCGTAGAAAGGAGCGTCCAACTATCTGTCGGCAGTAGTTCAGATTGGAATGACCTGTACTGTACGTATGTTCTGTAGGTTTGGCTGAACCCCACAGCTCTAGTCCTGTAAGTCCACATAGGTTTTGAGGATAGTACTGTATATTAAGCGTTTGAGTTCAGTTGGGTAATTTGGGAGCGTCGTCCAAGAAGTCTTGTAAAGCTGTTTCGCACGTTTTTTCGTCATTGCTTTGTCTTTTAAGTGTACGTAGTGTGTGGGTTCCACGTGAGTCTTTTGTCTATGTAGAGCCCAAGATAGCGCACCAGATCTGTGTACAAGGGAGAGGATTCCTGTTGGAAGAGGACTGGTAGACAGGAGCCCCGCCGGAGATGTATTTTAATTTTTTCGAAAACTTTTAACTCAAAAAAAAAAAGTCGAAAATGAAATTTTATATTAGCGAAGGAAATCTATCAACAGGTAGAAAAAGGCAGTTTTGGGAAACGGATGGAAGTATATATATATCTACTTCCTTCCAAAGTTAACTATTTCAGTTAAATTTTAAATTTTTAAAAAATTAGTAAAAACACTTAAAAAAATGTTATTTATAAATTATCTTGATTAATTTGATAAATTAAATTGCTCCATAATTACACATTTTAATCACATTTATGATGGGTAAAAGTACGTTATCAAATCTTTGAAGCATAACAGATTCACTTTTAATTTTTTGGTTTTAACGGTTTTCACTAGTGTTTTAATGTTCGGGAATCTTCGTAATATTTCGGTCAGTTTAACGAGTGCATTTATCCCCCAACCATAGAATAGAATATAGAATAGAATATATTTTATTTTGCCTGTACATATGTTTTACATACAATAGACTCGTCATAATAATCACAATAAACTAGTTATAATGAACTTTGAAATGATCCGTCAAACAATGTCTTTGTACAATTTACTTCAGTTCACTCAACTTTGAAGTGAGTAACAGTCCATCTACTTGACAAGAAGTCCTCTATTTTATAAAACATATTATTCAATAAGAAGTCTTTAATAATTTTCTGAAATTCCTTTTTCTCTGTATTTCTTATTGATTGTGGAATTTTGTTGAACATCCTGGCTGCCATCATGCCCGGCGCCTTGTCAGACCTACACAATCTCCGTCTAGGCAAATGTAAGTCATTTTTGCTTCTTAAATTGTAGGAATGTTCATCACTTCTTAAAACATTTTTCTCGTTGTTCTTTATATGCATTATATTGGCATAAATAAATAACGACGGTAATGTTAATATTCTATTCTCCTTAAATAGTGGTTTGCAGCTGTCCATTTTTCTACTATAAAACATCATCCGTAAGGCCTTTTTCTGCATTTTAAAAATGATTTTTGCATCTGAGGCTGCTCCCCATAGTAGCAGTGCATAACTCAGCTTGGACTGGAACAAGCCGAAATATGCTGTTTTCAGAACATCCAGAGACACCACATCTCTTAGCTTTTTAAATAAGTAAATCAGTCGTGCCAGCTTACCACTCAGCATCTGAATGTGACCTTTCCAGGAAAGATTTGAATCCATAGTAATGCCCAAAAACTTGACAGGTGGGTCATTTTGTTCTTGAATTAGATTAAAAACCTTTGTTGTGGTTTTCCCTTTATTCAAAGATAACTTATTTAGTATTAACCAGTTTTCCAGAAACATCAGACCATTAGAAGTACTTTTTTGAACATTATCATAGATTTTATCTTTTGTAATGAGTGTGGTGTCATCCGCATAAAACAAAAAGTTTCCTGAGGAGCACTCACCAACATCATTGTAATAAATCAAAAACAGGAGCGGCCCCAAAACAGAGCCTTGAGGAACTCCACACTGTACGGTCTTTAATTCCGATGTTTCTCCTAAATGTGACACATATTGCATTCTACCCACCAGATATTGCTTAAAAAATTCCAACTGTCCTCCTTCTATACCGTAGATCTGCAGTTTATTTAACAATATTTCATGTGATACCATATCAAAAGCTTTACTCAAATCACAAAACGTAACCTCACATATTTCTTTATTTTCAAAGGCTTGAAATATTTCTTCAACTAAGGCGCATATGGCGTGCTGAGTCGAACTGTTCGCCCTATAGCCATATTGATTCCTATGAAATAGGCCTAAGGTTTCAAAGTATGAAGACAACTGGTTGGCAACTAGTGATTCCAGTAATTTTGAAATAACTGGTACAATTGCAATAGGTCGGTAACTGGTCACATTATTTACATCTCCTTTTTTGTAAACAGGTATGATTTTTATATTTTTTAAGACCTCCGGAAATGTACCATTTTTCAGACAATTATTTATTAATTTTGTAAGAGGTTTAATATAAGAGTGTATAGTCTTTTTAATAAAATAGTTTGAAAGACCATAATGATCTTCAGTCTTCTTTCCTTTCATCCTCTTCACGATGTCTAATACACTGTCCTCTGCAACCTCCTCAAATTTAAAACTATTTTTGTTTTGAAACTGCTCTAATCGCAGAGTCGGATACTGTGTTGTACTACCTTTACTCACTTCAGGCAGCTCAATAAAGTAAGTATTAAAAGTTTCTGCATTCAAGGTAGTTTCTATATCAGTTTCTATGGTTAACTATTTATTGTCTGTTATTTTTACATTTTAATTTGAATTCCCTTTGTTACAATTCGTTTTGGTAGCCAACTTAAGGTTGGAAAATAAAAGAAAACAAAACAAACAAAAATAAGTAAATATCATAATTATTTTCAAATTTCTTTCGTTGAAATACATATTATATTTTTAACAAAAATTTTCCCATGCATTCCTCCGCCATTCTTGTATATACTGTGTTCACTTCGTTGTTTAATCAACCGACCTTCAATTACACAAAAATAACTGAATATAATTTGAATAAATGAAGGGAATCAATTTAATAATTAAATTAATCAAACCATGAAATTTAAATAATTTATTATTTTATGTGAGAATTTTATGTATCATTTCTCATTCTATTTATAGCATCTGCATTATAAGCCAGGTTTTTGTTTTTGCATTTAAATTAATTAGTAACAATAATCGTCCATTATTTGTTCATTATTTTAGGGATATTTACTGCCACGGTAGCCGAGCGGGGCTGTAGGCTAGACCCGCAATGCTAAGATGTATTGTTGGTTTAGTGGGTTCGATTCCCCTGGTCTAGGCCTTGGATTTTATTTAATGGTCAATTTGAGTAATTTATAGTAAAGTATGTTAGGCGGTTAGATAGACTAGACCCGCAATGCTAACATGTATTGTTGGTTTAGTGGGTTCGATTCCCCTGGTCTAGGTCTTGGATTTTATTTAATGGTTAATATGAGAAATTTATAGTAAAGTATGTTAGGCTGTTACATGCTAGACCCGCAAAGCTAAGATGTATTGTTGGTTTAGTGGGTTCGATTCCCCTGCTCTAGGCCTTGGATTTTATTTAATGGTTAATATGAGAAAATAGTAAAGTATGTTAGGCGGTTAGATAGACTAGACCCGCAATGCTAACATGTATTGTTGGTTCAGTGGGCTC
This sequence comes from Rhodnius prolixus, assembly GCF_049639745.1. Classification (NCBI taxonomy): domain Eukaryota; kingdom Metazoa; phylum Arthropoda; class Insecta; order Hemiptera; family Reduviidae; genus Rhodnius; species Rhodnius prolixus. The sequence continues at coordinate 36,815,222 of NW_027411582.1, read as the reverse complement.
GATTCCCCTGGTCTAGGCCTTGGATTTTATTTAATGGTTAATATGTTTATTGTAAAGTATGTTAGCCTGCTAAAGGCTAGACCCGCAAAGCTAAGATATATTGTTGGTTTAGTGGGTTCGATTCCCCTGCTCTAGGCTTTGGGTTTTATTTAATGGTTAATATGAGAAAATAGTAAAGTATGTTAGGCGGTTAGATAGACTAGACCCGCAATGCTAACATGTATTGTTGGTTTAGTGGGTTCGATTCCCCTGGTCTAGGTCTTGGATTTTATTTAATGGTTAATATGAGAAAATAGTAAAGTATGTTAGGCGGTTAGATAGGCTAGACCCGCAAAGCTAAGATGTATTGTTGGTTTAGTGGGTTCGAGTCCCCTGGTCTAGAGCCTTGGATTTTATTTAATGGTTAATATGAGAAATTTGTAGTAAAGTATGTTTGCAAGTCGCCTCCGTCGATGACACCTAATTGGTAGTTGGACGTAAAACCCGCCTGAAAAAATAGGCAATTACTTTACTTTACTGTTATTATTATTAGTAAAAGTATATTAGTATGTAAACTGCCCAATGGCTTCGAAAGAAAATTCATCTTAGGGGTTTTTAGAGAGGGGGCTAGTGGAGAGAAGTGACTAAATACACTATTACTCTCTTCTTATACCAGATAATTGTTTAAAATGTCCATTCTTTAATTTCTAGAAAAATTTATGTTTAAAATACACATTCTTAGAGACTAAGAAAACTAGGCAGACCCTTCCTCCCTCCCCTCCGAGTGTCCTAATGGATTAAGGGTTTTTAAAGAAAAGGGCGTAAACATTCCTTTGTAATGACTTTAGGGATTATGACTAGACATGGCAATTTCTATTTTATTTGGTTTGCTGTGGAAGGGGGGAAAAAGGAAATGGAATCGTACAGTGTTTTTTTTACCGGAAGTGTGTGCTTTGACTTACTTTGCGCTTGAAAGTAGAGGGGGGAGAGGGGTTTGCTGCAAATTTGATTGATGTTTGGGTGCATTAGATCAATTATTTTTATTTTTTTGGTAGGAAAATTCGTTTTATTGGAGGGGCGGGCAACAAGGCATCTCTTTCTAATCGATAGTTTCTTGAAATCGATCGATTTCCCAGTGATGTTAGAATTAAATATGGCACAAATATTTGAAGTTAATCGAAATTTTATGAGATCTAAAAGACCAATTGTCTTGCCGATAAACAAAAAGAAAATCGTGTGATTTTTCGATCTAGATTCCTCCCCCTTAAATTGTGTACTACTTTTCGAAAAAAAAAAAAAATCACTCTGGCGTTTATACTAATTAATAAAAAATATATATTTCCCAAAACATCTTCACAAGTGATCGAAAAAGATTTTTTCCCTCTTAGCAAATTTCTCAATTGTCAACATAACATCATTCATAGAAATAAAAATCAACAATGACAGAAAAAACGTCAACATAACGTGACTCATATTTTGTCACTCGAAACCACTGCCACCTAGAATAAACATAGTGAATATGTTTGATATCAAAACAACAACAAAACAAAGAGACTGTTCTCATTAATAATTTCAAATATTTTTTACTTGACGAATCAGGCCACACATTTGTTGGCAGTTGGCAACACTTGTAATAGTTGTTACGTAGTTCTCTTTTTGTTTTTAATCTTTTACGTTTTATAACAGGAATTGATTCTGTTTTCGTACAGTTTTTCCAAAAACCGGAAATGCAAGTTTTTTGTGCCCTTGTATTATATGGAAAATTTACCACCATCATCAGGTTATTGTTACAAAGATAATGACGTTGTGGTTAACCTCTTTTTTTTTAAGTGTTGTTCTAATTTCTTTAAGTTAAAACTTGTCGCGAGTTTTAAGCAATGCCTGACTTTTTTCTTTTAAATGTGGAAGGGGACTTCTACTGTATGATCTAGGCCAGGGGTTGGCCGCATGCGGCTTTTTTATCCAAATTGTGTGGCTCTTCAGCCTGCCCAAAATATGTTGTATATTTTAATTTTATTGAAACGAATGAAAATTCCATTTATTAAAGATATTTTTTCAAAAATAATTTTAAATGAAATTGAATAGGATTATACAATATCAAAATAAAGTACTTGATTTATATTGTAAGACTGCCGCCTTTTCATTCGTTAAGTTATTATTTATTTGTTTATTCACTTTGCAATATGTGAAAATAAATATATAAAACGTTTAAATGTTATTGAATATCATAAAATAATAATTTGTTCATATAAATGATCTGCAGAGTTTGTTTACACTACCATCCTTGCGGCTCTTGGTAAGATTTATTAAACTTATTTAAGGAGAAATGGCTCTCTCTACTTAGAATAGGTTGCCGACCCCTGGACTAGGAGAATCATTTTTTTTTCTGCGGATATTCTGCGCCTGCGACCCCCCCCTAGATACTAGGTTAGACTTTGCAGCAACCCCACCCCACCCTACAAAATGAAATATATCTCTCACCCCAGATATTCTTGGAAAGTTCCTAGGTTGAGGAGAAGTGGGAGCTGACAGCAAAGGATACACTACTCCTTTGGAGCTAGTTCAACTGTCTTCCCTCGTTGCGACTCCTAAATATTCCTGGAGGAAGCTCCTACAAATGGTACTCTCTCTCCCTTCTCTGGCTCTACGTTCCTCGAAGGACCTTGGGCCTCCTCTATCACCCTTTACCTACTCCTCTATCACTAAAGCAATCCTCCTCCGTGTCTTTACTCCCAGACTACTAATATCTTCTTCTGCCATTATTCAGCCCACCTAAATCCTCGGTCTTCCTGGGTGCCCATTCATTATTTTTCTAGGAAATCTGGCTACTTCCATCCTCAATAGATGCCCTAGCCATCTCAATCATCCCCCTCTTAATCCATCCTACCAAATCTTGTTCCTGGTACAGTACAAAATGATACTAGTTAGGTTCATTTTCCTTTCTTCATAAACTGGTTACTAATTTAGACTCTCAAAGGGGAAAAATCCAAGAGATTAGGGTAGAGCCGCGACTGATAGGGATACCCTGGCGCCAGTCCTCTTCTCCAGTTACCCCCCACCACCCAGGAAGGCCATATTTCACCCCTAATACTACTCAGGCTCTTTGGGGGAACCCCCTAAGAAGCATGGGAAGCCAGCACATTGGAATGACCACTCTCTTCCTCTCTAAAGCTCTTAATATACCCTTCTCCTGTCACTTTGAGATTTGAAACCCCTTTTTCTGGAAAAAAGAACAATCAGCAGTTAAGGTTGGGTTTTTGCGCAGCCGTGACGTCACTTTTCTATCCTAGAATGTTTCAAAGAGTATTCTTCAGTAGATTTGTTTTATTCTATTAATACTTTTATTCAATAAATTTATCATATTATTATCTTATTCAATATAACTGTAAATATTAGCCGTTATATTCAATTATTTACGTCAGATATGAATTCTGATATCTTCAAGTGACCAAATTATTCCAGATTAACCAACTGTCTTATGGTGAAAATCTATATAATAATTATTATTAACGAGCAATCCAATTTTTCTGATGTTCATTCATTTAGTTTTCCGGAAATAATTTGTTTTTTTTTAATACATAAATTTATTAGATGAGCCTATTGTGGGTGAAGTGGTATTCAGCGGTTGGAAAAGTTTGGTCCAATCCAAAGCTTCCGGCGATATTTAGGTTCTGATTTTGTTCACGCCCACCCATTTACCGGAAACGCATCACTTTTTTTTTTTTTCTTTTTTGGTATTCAGCGTCACATATTTCTGATTTGAAATTTTTCCTATGAAAGTCACGTAAATTATCGTAATAATAAATTTTTTTTAGTAGCATGGCGTACAGTTTGTGATACTGTGGGCTTAAACACGACGCGGCCATCTTGCCAATTGCTAGCCTTAGAAATAACTTAGCAGAATTCCGCTAGCCTAAGCAGGTGTCAAGTTTTACTTGCTTCTTCACTTTCTTTGCATGCATTCTTTTTTATTTCTTTTGTTACCTGGAAGATCTTCTTTTTCTGCATCTGCTGCACATGTGTACATACATGCACACTTACATACTGCAGTAAGTTTTTTTTTTTTTAAATCAGCTGTATCTTCCCACGCCTTTTGCTAAGCTGAAACTTTAACCCTTTTCTTCTTCCTCCTCCTCTTCTTCGTCTCCTTTTTTCATTTACATGGTCTTCTGATAGAGAGGAAGAGTGTGAAAACAGTTAGCTATAGGCTCCAAGACACCAGGTGTTTTTGGGATACTATTTTGAAGTTTGAAGGAATTTACTTTTGTCTTTTCCCTCTAAACTATAAATAAAAGCAGATGTCTTTCTCTCTCTCTCACTCTCTTTTTTGGAGAGGGGGGGAGTTTTACGGTTGACTTCCAAGAGATATTTATCCTACAATATCTTGGAGTTGACGACAACCAACTTTTATACAGGGTGTTCTCAGTTTAAGATGGCTCAAATGCATTTCATGCTTAAACGGTTAATCTGAGCAAAAAAAATGGTAGAGGAAAAATTTGTTGCCCGTCACCTCTAGTTTCAGAATATGTGTGACTTGATTTTAGATTCCTGCCCGCATACGCGGCAGACGCGCGTCCCAAAAGTGAGGGTTCCGCAGTTGTCACCCCCTTTTCATATACACAGTTTTAAAGAGTATAAAAAGTTATGAAAGAAACCGGAAACCGGCAATTCGATATCTTCAAAAATTTAAAGGTGCTAGGCTATTTCAAAATCTGGATATTTATTAATCATATTTCAATTTTTTTAACTAGTTATCAAAGAGAAAGAAGAGCACGCGGTAGGTCATTTTTATGTATTTTTTCATCCCCTTTCTACTGAAAATATTGCCAAGGCAGTAAAGCTAGTATTTTTTTTAATATCGGGAAATAAGTCGTTTTCCGAGTGATTTTTCTAAGAAAAATCAAAATGTTAAGAGCTTTAGATGTTCTCCAAGCATACACAACATGGCTAAAAATTAATTTTACATCTGTTACAAACAAGAAGGTTTAATAATTATTTGGTAATTTTGGGAGAGTTGCGTTTAATTACCAAAAAAAAAATTGGAAACCTCCTGCCCCAGATTTAAGTGATCAATATCTTTCATGTAAAGGATAAAACTTATTCATTAATTTATCAAATAATGCACTTTATGCAGCTTGTGAAGCATGTACTGTGCCTCTAAAGGTGCCTCCTCTGGCTCAGGCAAGCCAGGTTAGCCAGGAGGTTATCAACTGCTCTCTGTATCTAAGGGGGCACGCTGGACTAACCATTTATTTTTAAGTCATTTTTCCAGATTTAAGTCCAGTGCGATATTCTTGGTTGGCGTAAAAGAGGCTCTTTAATATAAAAGGCTGAGTTTAGATGTTGTAAGATTTTAATACCTAATTCCAAGTAAGAATTATCCAATACACTGAAATTGCAACTTTTCAAAAATAATTTTTTTGCAACCTAATTATAGATTTTAGTAAGTTGTGATAAAAGTTCAGTGAAGTTACGAGTATATAGAGCTTGAATTCAAATTTTGTTTTGTAGTTTGGTCACGTAATGTTTGCTGCAGAAACTAGAGGTTTGTTTATAAATTAGAAAATTTAATTCCTTGACTAAATGCTTATCTTAATACGTAATGTGTTCGATTTTTGCACTTAGGTTATTTGTGCTTAGAGGGTTATTAACACCAATGTTTATCGTCTTTGTTTTGACTGCCCATTTTTTTTTTTTTAGTTTTCGTTTTATTACTTACTGTTAAATTTTTAAAAACAAATCGATGTCATAGGGTAAATAGTTAAATCACGAAGTAATCGATATTAAAATTCGATATATGGAAAAGTATCGTCTAATCAAAAACTAAATGATATATATTTACAAGTTGCCATGGTGACCGTTTGGCGTAATGCCAAATAATGTAATAGTTAGTTGATAAACATATGTTAGTTGAGTGGTTAGTTGAATTCTTTTATTTTTTCCCTTTGTATTATTAAGATTGTGAAGTGTTTTTCTTTTTTTGCAACTTGAGAGTTTTTACTATAACTTGCTTATAAAAAAAAAATGTTTTAGATTAAAAGTGGAATCGATTTATATCAGCATAAAATACGTAGAAAAATGAGACTTCCGGTTTTATGAGTTTTAGCTAGGAACTTCCGAGTCAGTGATTTTTTCAAAACAAAATATGAAGCATTACGTTCATACTCGTAGGATTAAGTATGTAATAATTGGATAAATACGTATTTACTTACACCTCATTGTTATGACGACACCTAGATGTACCCCCCCCCGCTTTGCTATTAATGTGTCTTGAATAGAAAAATTTTCCCCGGTGAAAAGAAAATCGTAGCAGCTGTATTCTATTCGTGAAAATAGCTCGAAAAGAAAAGAAGGAAAATCGAATAAGTTACGTGCTATTTCCGATTTAGTTATTTTGACTGTGATGGCATCTTTGTGAAGTAGCGTAATTTTCATTTTTTCTGAGTTATTTACTCATTATAAAACTTTAGGTTTCCTCTAATCCCGGGTTATAGCCCCCGGGAAATTCAAAGTCACTTGCGCATGCAATTCCAAAATAATAATAATGATATAGATTTATTGGTGGAGGGGGAGTGAAGCGCAGGTGCATGGAATCTCTGAAGTCCCCCTTCGTAGTCGTATTGTTTGAAAGCACAGGGCCGAAGTTCCTGCTTGTTATGGATTGGGGCGACTTTATGTACGATAATATACGATTGTTCTGATTAAAGCAAAAAAAAATAAATTAATAGTGTGAAGAGGGTTAGTTAAGTCTGTAGGGGAAGTCAAGCCCTTTCCCCCACTCTCTGACACAGAGAGAGACTGTCCCCTAGTTTTCTATAGAACTTTCTGTAGTAACTACAATACCACTTACCTGCTATAACAGAGTTATCTGTAGAAAATTTACAACCTGTTTTGACAGGCAATGTTCTGGTGTTTGACGTAGTTGAAATAGCCAATAAAGTTGTTATGTTCTTCCCCCTCCACCTTTTTTGGTTTGTTTTGTTCAAATAAAAGCAATTTACTAAGAAAATTTGGCTAGAAAAATCCTAGGCTAGAGAATATTATTTTGTGTTTTATACTCGTTACTTTACGTACGTCTTCGTACTGCAACGAATTTATTTTTTCCGTGATCGGAAGTGGATTGAATTAGCTTCCTGGTTGGAAGTTTTATAGAAAGGTTGAGAGGGAATGATAGCATTCTCTCTCTATTTTGAATACTGCAATTGCACTCAAAAGTAATGCAATTTCTTTGCACATATTGGTAAATAACTTTTTATTTAACGGAGAACGCCATGTTTTTTTTAGTTTTCGTTTTATTACTTACTGTTATTTTATTTTTTTAAAAACAAATCGATTAAATGTACGATAGGGTAAATAGTTACATCACGAAGTAATCGATAATAAAATTCGATACGAAAAGTATCGTCTAATCAAAAACTAAATGTTATATTTACAAGTTGCCATGGTGACCGTTTGGCGTAATGCCAAATAATGTAATAGTTAGTTGATAAACATACTTAAGTTGTAGTTGAATTCTTTTTATTTCTATCTTTTATATTATTAAGATTGTCAAGTGTTTATCTTTTTTTCATTTTAAGAGTTTTTACTATAACAGTTTAAACCAGTTAAGCGTGTTTGACGTGTATACAAATCTCTATTACGGTGCGTTCGACGTTTATACTCGTTGTGGAAAATATAAAATTGCCATTAACTATAAAAACTCGAAATTTTAATAAAATACAATAAGAATATTATTTGGAGGGATGTTTCCTTTATCTTACCAATAGAACTGCCAAGTATTTTATACGGAGGAGGGTGGAGGGAGTCAGCCAAATGATAAGTGGTTGGTATATGTTTGGTCTCCGCATTAGAGATTCGGGAATTACGGACACACAAAATAGAAGCTCTCAACCCCTTGTGCAATGCCCGTTTTTTACCTTTTAGATAGAGATTCAGACCTCTCAGTACGAGCATGATTTCATTTTGCACAGAATTCAAAAAGCTCTTTTCTTCCTTGTAAAAAAAGCTCCTGCGTCCCTAGTTAACTAGAGGCAATGCGTAGTGAAGCGGTGCAAGATTTTGGAATGAGGACAGAATGAGCTCTGGTAATCTCAAGCCCCAGAGAGAGAGATTGCTGAAAAAGTCGCTTGCAGTGACTATTACGACTATTGTAAACTTTTGGTTGTTTTGCCCTGCGTTCGACGTCATATACACGTCATTGTTTGATTTTGATTACGCACACTGGTTTTTTTTTTAAAAAAAAACTAAATTCCACCGCTTAACTGGCTAAAGATGTTCACATTAGGTGTTAATTTTTCTAGGTCACAGACCACCACCTCCCTCTCCCTGCCAATTAATAATTTTGAATATTTATAAAGCTTTGTATTGGTATTTGGTATTTATTTAAATTTATGTTAAGGGTCAACAAGGTGACTTTTTTTTTTTTTTTCTATCCCGTGGTTATTGCAGTTCGCCCAGTTACAAAATTACAATATTTTAGCAGGATATGATGACTTGTTGATTATTTTCCTTCCAATGCTTTGGAGGAAAAAGTGTGACCGGAAAATATTATTATTAACAGTTTTGCGTCTTTCTTTGCTTGCTATATAAATTTTCCTGCTGAGTTGTGAGTTGTATCCGGGAAATTCTCCTTCACTTTTAATCCTTTATATTGAGTTATAAATCGCAATATCACGCAAAATGTTGCCTTTAAAATATCAAATCGATATCTCGATTGTTTCTCTCGAATCCAGGTTTTTATCTTTTTTTGAGTCACGGTAAAAAAAAAGTCACTGAGGTGGGTGGAAAGTCACAGAATTAAAAAAAAAGAAAAGAGCAATGCTTAGCCATATGTTTATTGAATCGATACTATTCATTTCCGGTTAAGTACGAGCCAGGCACCGTGTAGGAGAAGAAAGGCCTTCATCTTTCTGCCAGAGATTGCGTTTTAGGGAGTAAAGGGTACACAGTTCCCCTACAGTTATGAGATCAATAGCAGCGTTTGAAATCATTTTAAGAGGGGGTTGAGATCATTTATATATATATTATATAAACGTATTGTGGTACTGGGTTCTATTCCCCCGGTCTAGGTCTAGTTAATGTTTAATAAAAGAAATATACAGTAAAGTATTGTAACGAAGTTGACCTGGGCGGAGAAGAAAGGCCTAGATTGTTCTAGAGGTTGAACGACCAAAGTCAGTAACAGGCCGCCACTGCATAAACAAAAGGGGCGGTATCTACTTTTGGCAGAAAAGAAAGGCCTAGATTGTTCTAGGGGTTAAGCGACTAAAGCCGGTAACAGGCCACCACTGTATAGACAAAAGGGCCGGTCTTTATTGAACTAGAAAGGAAAGGGCTAGATTGTTCAAGGAGTTAGTGACCTGTGTAAAAGCCAGCTAAGAGAAAGGCCTCAGTTGGGGTGGTGGCATATGTGTTTCCCAGCCAGTGATTGACAGGTGAGAGTGAGACAGACGGAGTTGGAGAGAGACGGAGAATGGGAGGAGGCGTCTCACAGCTGAGGTGGTGGCAGTATGTTTTCTCCAGCCAATGAACGTCAGGAGGGCGTGGAAACTTATGCTCAGAGAGTTGGAGGAGGGCAGTTCCAGTTGGAGGGAGGCACGCAGTTAAAAGGAGGCCGACACAGCTGGAGAAGTCAGTTTTAGCAGTTTCAATTGAGTCAGTGTTAATCGAGTTTCAAGCAAGTTTTAAGGAGTTATTAGAGTTTATAGTCAAGTTTATGAGTTAGTCTTGGAGAGTCAGTGTTGCGGAGTGCTTCAGTGGTAGCTAGTTGGGCAATTAGTCAGTTGATGAGTAGAGCTGTGTTAGTGTAGCTGAGACTAGTGCAATTCGGTGCAGTGCGGACCAGTGGTCAGTCGGGGAACAGTTTTGTGGCGTTACGAAGTGAGTAAGTAACAGTAAACTGTTGTGACTGTTGTAAATGGTGACTGTAATGTATAGCGTTAGTTGCTTGTAAATGTTAATGTGAGTAATGTTAACGTGTTAATAAATCAGGTTATTACTTACAACTTTAGCGAGTTTTATTATTAATCAAACCCACATAATAAAATAACTAGTGGCAGGCACTAGTTGTGAAAGTAAATTTTTTTTTTTTGGGGGAAAAACTTTACATTGGTGTCAGAAGTGGGATATAGTAAAACTGCTAGACGAGTAAGTGTTGATTTTATTAGATCGGGTAAATTGCTGGAAGTTCTAGAAAACCGACGAGTGTTGTATGCCCGTGAGTACTAAGAAGCCCAGCATGGAAGAGTTAATAGCAATGATGAAGGAGATAAAAGAAGATCATAGGAAGTGGAAAGACGAAATGAGAGAAGATATGAGAAACTGGCGGAACGAGATGAAAACAGGCCATGACGGAATAAAAGGTGAAATAAAAAGAGAAGTAAACGACATACCTGAAGGAATAAAGGCCGGACCAAACAAGGGCCAAGAAGCAAAGAACGTACAAGAGGAACATGAAGGAAGTAAGGATGATGCAGATAGCAGGTCAGACTTAGAAGGTGACCAGTTTAAACGAGGACGTAGCCATGTAGAAGTTCAGAAAGCTGCGTGGGAAGAAGAAAGAATTGAAAACTGCAACGGACAGGAAGAGCAAGACCAAGGTAAGGGAACTATTGTTAAACCAGGAGTGGAATGTAGCACTGAAGCGACCAGGGAGGAACAACTCCAGGGTGAGAACATTGTGTCTGTGCTCAAATGTCAGGAAGAACCAGCCCGGAAAAGGGTGGACAGCAAAGAAGAGGGGAAACGGGTAATCCTGCTAGCATCGAGAAAGGAAGAGGAGCTATCAGCGGAAATTCACGGAGGTATCGCCGGGAGTCACTTTGGAGTGAAGAGGGCATGGGCCAAGCGGAAGCAGCGGTTCTCTTGGGTAGGCTACCAGGAAGATGGTGCAGACTGGGCTAGTCGGTGCACCGAGTGGGTAGCAAGGAAGGGACCCAGCCGCGAAACCCATGTTGCCCTGAGGCAATACAAGGTTGGAGTTCCGTGCAAGAGGATAGCCATTGATATGGCAGGACCTTCTCCTGATTACAGACGAAGAATGCGCTGTAACCTGTTTACGAGGGACCACTTCAGTAAGTGGGCAGAGGCCCACGGCGTAGCAGATCAGGACGCGTCAACGGCAGCTGCAGCATCGACGGTCTACCAGATCCTCGGCGTCAGGAGGACAAGGACGACGCCGCTACACCCTCACTCTGACGGCATGGTAGAGCGAAGCATCAGGACCCTAGAAGGCCATCAGAGGTCTTTGGGGAATGAACATCCGGGGGACTGGGATGAACATACGCCTCCCCTAAAGATGGCGAACCGATCAGCAGTTCCAGAGACCACAGAGCGAATGCTTGCAAGCATTGTGTTTGGCTGGGAGTTTCGACGACCCAGTGACGTTTTAATTGGCAGCCTAGGAACGGACGAAGTGGACGTGGATAGCTGTGCTGCGGACCTTTGCCATAAGTGGAGAGCCGCACGTAGACAGGTACACGATAGAATGAAACAGGAGGGTGGCCGGACGAGGACTTTGTATGGCAGGCAGGCCATCGGAAGAACGTTCCAGAGAGGTGGGAAAGTTTGGTCGTACAAGCGTGTCCGCAAAAAGGGAAAACCTCCTAAGTTGCTGGGTAGGATCTTACACCACTGTCTCACGGCTCAACGACCTGGTGTAACGGATTCAACGCACGCCCAGATCCAAGATGAAGGTGGTACACTTGGACCGATTGCTGCCCTACATCACGAAGGAGACTTCTGTTCGGGACGAACAGTTCTAAGAGGGGAGCAGTGTAACGAAGTTGACCTGGGCGGAGAAGAAAGGCCTAGATTGTTCTAGAGGTTGAACGACCAAAGTCAGTAACAGGCCGCCACTGCATAAACAAAAGGGGCGGTATCTACTTTTGGCAGAAAAGAAAGGCCTAGATTGTTCTAGGGGTTAAGCGACTAAAGCCGGTAACAGGCCACCACTGTATAGACAAAAGGGCCGGTCTTTATTGAACTAGAAAGGAAAGGGCTAGATTGTTCAAGGAGTTAGTGACCTGTGTAAAAGCCAGCTAAGAGAAAGGCCTCAGTTGGGGTGGTGGCATATGTGTTTCCCAGCCAGTGATTGACAGGTGAGAGTGAGACAGACGGAGTTGGAGAGAGACGGAGAATGGGAGGAGGCGTCTCACAGCTGAGGTGGTGGCAGTATGTTTTCTCCAGCCAATGAACGTCAGGAGGGCGTGGAAACTTATGCTCAGAGAGTTGGAGGAGGGCAGTTCCAGTTGGAGGGAGGCACGCAGTTAAAAGGAGGCCGACACAGCTGGAGAAGTCAGTTTTAGCAGTTTCAATTGAGTCAGTGTTAATCGAGTTTCAAGCAAGTTTTAAGGAGTTATTAGAGTTTATAGTCAAGTTTATGAGTTAGTCTTGGAGAGTCAGTGTTGCGGAGTGCTTCAGTGGTAGCTAGTTGGGCAATTAGTCAGTTGATGAGTAGAGCTGTGTTAGTGTAGCTGAGACTAGTGCAATTCGGTGCAGTGCGGACCAGTGGTCAGTCGGGGAACAGTTTTGTGGCGTTACGAAGTGAGTAAGTAACAGTAAACTGTTGTGACTGTTGTAAATGGTGACTGTAATGAATAGCGTTAGTTGCTTGTAAATGTTAATGTGAGTAATGTTAACGTGTTAATAAATCAGGTTATTACTTACAACTTTAGCGAGTTTTATTATTAATCAAACCCACATAATAAAATAACTAGTGGCAGGCACTAGTTGTGAAAGTAAAGTTTTTTTTTGGGGGGAAAAACTTTACAGTATGTTTGCTAGTCGCCTCCGTCCACGAGATCTAATTGGTAGTTGGACGTTAAGCTCCGCCTGAAAAAATAGGCGATTACTTTACTTTACTATATTATATAAACACGCAAATATTGGGCTGATAATTTGTATAAATAGTACAACTATTTTAGGAGGAAGTCAACGTTAAAACGAGATTTAATTCATTTTTTCACGATTTTTATTAATAAAGTAGTACGTCATTAAAATTATTCAACTAATAACAATTAATAAAGTAGTACGTCATTAAAATTACTCAACTAATTACAATGTTTAGGTAATTATCGTAATTAAATCTGGAAATAACTGGATTACGAAGTATTCATCAAAATGATGACGCCCTACCAATAATTGCACTTTAAGAATTGATGAATGAATGAATGAATGAATACTAGAAAAATTTTCTAATTATAGTAAAAATACTAAAGTGGTTATATGCGTCATCTAACAAGCACACACGGACACACACAAAAATGGAAGATTCCTTTAAATATTTGAAGCTGCAGGTCATGCAGCCTTCCTGTGGAATAGTTTTCATATCCGTTTATATTATTTCCGTAAATGGAATGTATTTTCCTCGTAGTGGTATTTTTACTTTGATGCATTATATTCAGCATACGTGTACCATGAATAATTTATATAATATAACCTTTGCTGAGAATTTAAATTTATTTCGAAGAGTGTTTTTGTACTTTTTGGAATTTCCTCTAAAGTCCTATTTCAGTACATTTTACGGTTCTATGAACTTTATGATGTACAAATTTGAAGTGAAATTGAAATGAAAGAATTTTTTTGGTTTTTGTTAAATTTAAAATTAACCCCTTGCGCTATTAATTAATCATCAAAAATTTGTGCCTATTCCACTGGGGAAAAAAAGCAAAATATGCCTTCAATATAGCATTGACTAGCGATATTGATTGTCCCATAACTTCACTAAGCGTTGATTTCTCTATACCGGAGAAATCCTCGAGAAATGCCATACTTTATTATTATTTGGTTCATTTTTCCACACCCAAACAGTTCCTTACATCTTCTTCGTAGGAAATTTTAGATTATTTTTCCCGAAATGAGCAAATAATATCGCTAGATTCACTACCCAGTCTCCTCCATCCTCGCTATCTTTTCGACAGTGGTCGAATAATATCCACTAACTTCACTATCCATTATCCATTTTAGGGATCTGAATAAGGATAGTACTTACTAAGAATAACAATGAAACTATAGTTTATACTGACCAGGTTTTAATTTATTTTACCGCGTTATAAATCTTAATATGTACGACTAAATAAAAAAAGGCAATTCTCGTGTAATTGCACTTAATTTCACAATTTGAATAACATTTGTTTAGTTAAGAGTTCAAGTACAGTATTACTAACACGAAAAATGATAGAATGTAGCAAGTAGTGCACAGCATCTCAGAAAATTTAGTAGACGTGCGATGCACATCCAGTATAGGAGAAAATTATCAAATACGTACGTACATTGCACACCAAAATAGCGCAAGAGGTTAACTCCAACAATTTTTAGATAGTTGATTTTATCCGTCGTATTTACCACATGCATTTCAGACCAATTTCGGATTTACGACCATCATCAGAGGTAGATTAGCCAATCCCCAGAGTGGAGAATTCGATTTCACGTATGTTTCCAATTCCATATTACACTTGCTGCCAACTAGCGTGAGGCGCATACATTAATGAAGTTGAATTCTCTACACTAAACTAATTAATCTAACCTCTGATGATGCTAGTAAGTCCGAAATTGGTCTAAAATACAAGAAATATGCGTGCAACGATGGATAAAATGGAAAGATAATATCCAGCTCTGCTGACTTAACAATCACGTTACCAAATTAACATTTTCAGTAATAGAATACTTACCGCGGGTTGGTGTGTTCCGCCGTGTGAACGTCGATTCTCTGTCTCTCTCTTTCTCTCACCATATTTTTTATTAATAGATCGTTAGAAAGTGCATTTTTCGTTTTGTATAATTATTAGTTATTTAAATTGCGTATTTTATTGCAACCTTGCTTATAGTTAACTAATTATGTACATAATACACAAATGAATTTCATTAATGCAAGAGTTTCGTTTATATGTTAATTTGAAAAAATAAATAAATAAAAGTTTGATTTAATAATCGCTTATCGTCTCGCTTTGGCAGTTACTCTCAACGTGTCTTAAGAGTATATATATCAATGAATTAAAAATACTCTCAGTGTATCTGAAGGAGTTATGGCGGCTGCAGTTTTTGAAACTTTGATTTAAATATAATTTTCGTGGGGTGGATCTCTTCTTATTCAGAAATTGAGCAGGCGTTTCCGGCAAAATTTGAACTTCCTGTTAGGTGTTACTTTGGCATTACCTTTTTTATATCCTGAAAAAATTACTTAAAAAGAAGGTTCCGGAAAAATTTGTTACAATTGAAAGTTATCGGATGTACGTATATAAAAATTAGTACACCAATTTTCGCCAGAAAATTCGTAGTACCAATTTCCGGCTAGCTGATTTCCTTTAAATTTGGTAAATTAATCCCAAATGTTGTTCTTAATAAAATTATACAGGTGGCAATACAAGATTTTAGATTTTGAAAGGTGGAACGGGGACCCACATCCCAAGGCACCGCAGCAACAAGAGGCTTACTGTGCCTTCCCCTTTAAGTCTAGTAGATGAAACCTCTCCTTCTAAGAAGGTTGAGGACTTTCCCTACCAGTTCCTTCTGTGCTCAAGGTACCAAAGATATCTGTAGCGCAGTCTCTCGATTGCAACGCAATCGAATAACAGAGAGGCCGTTTCCTCCTTCTTCCTGACCATAATCTGCACAACGGTTCCGAGCTGATAAGCCATATCTTGGGCAGGTGCTTTCTGTATTTTCCGTGCCTTGTGAATAGGCCTGTAATCAGGAGTAATCTGATTTCTGTCCAAGCCCTAGGTAGTAATATACTAAAATGGCGCTTTAGAGAAGTAATAGATCAAAATATATCGCAATTAGTAAAAAATAAATAAACAAAATTGGCTTTACGTATAAGTTCTTAATTATTCAGTCTGCTAGTTTTGAACATCTTTTAACAAGTCTTGGCAGATAGAATTTGAATTTCCTGAATTTTATTTTAGATTTAACAGAAATGAAATTTCACGCAAACATTTCGGGAAATTTCTTAACTTCCTGTAGCGTATTTGTTTGCAAGGTTACCATTTTATCAGTTACTTCCTTTCATTACAGATTTATCAGTTAATTGTAAACTGATTAATGTATTCTCTCTCTCCCTCCCTCTTCTTGGTTTTTCATTCCCCTATTGGTCAAACAAATAAGGTAAACAAGGAATAAACAAAAAATTAAAATAAACGTCATTAATGGTAAGTACGAGTATATTTGAATCAAATATAAAATAAGTCGAGGCTGATATTAGTGAAAAATTACCAAGGCTGAACCTTTTATTCAATATGTTAGCTTACTTTTTGGGAAAATGGCTCCCCCAGTATATTCTGTAAACTATGTATCTGTTGGGGGATAGATTTCAGTGTAATGTTGTTCGGTTCATACAAACTAAAAAGTAAAGTAATCGCCTATTTCTTCAGGCGGGGCTTAACGTCCAACTACCAATTAGGTGTCGTGGAGGGTGGCGTCTAGCAAACATACTTTACTGTAAATTTCTCAAATTAACCATTAAATAAAATCCAAGACCTAGACCAGGGGAATTGAACCCAATAACCAACAATACATCTTAGCTATGCGTGTCTAGCCTATAACCGCCAAACATACTTTACTATAAATTTCTAATATTAAACATTAAATAAAAACTAAAGCCTAGACCAGGGGAATCGAACCCACTAAACCAACAATACATCTTAGCTTTGCGGGTCTAGCCTATAATCGCCAAACATACTTTACTATAAATTTCTTTTATTAACCATTAAATAAAATCCAAGGCCTAGACCAGGGGAATCGAATCCACTAAACCAACAATACATCTTAGCTTTGCGGGTCTAGCCTATAACCGCCTAACATACTTTACTATAAATTTCTTTTATTAACCATTAAATAAAATCCAAGGCCTAGACCAGGGGAATCGAACCCACTAAACCAACAATACATCTTAGCTTTGCGGGTCTAGCCTATAATCGCCAAACATACTTTACTATAAATTTCTCATATTAACCATTAAATAAAATCCAAGGCCTAGACCAGGGGAATCGAACCCACTAAACCAACAATACATCTTAGCTTTGCGGGTCTAGCCTATAATCGCCAAACATACTTTACTATAAATTTCTCATATTAAACATTAAATAAAATCCAAGACCTAGACCAGGGGAATCGAACCCACTAAACCAACAATACATCTTAGCTTTGCGGGTCTAGCCTATAACCGCCTAACATACTTTACTATAAATTTCTTTTATTAACCATTAAATAAAATCCAAGGCCTAGACCAGGGGAATCGAATCCACTAAACCAACAATACATCTTAGCATTGCGGGTCTAGCCTTTAACCGCTCGGCTACCGTGGCGCCTCGGTTCATACAAACTATAATATGGCTCCAATATTCTAAGCATGATGAATATTAATGAGTTACAACTTTTAGTTAAGAGTACGAAATTAATTTTGATATTAAATAATAATTAACAATGAATACTGTTTGCCTAAAAGCACCAAAGGTCTTCGTAAAGTTGAGAGTTAGCTACAGCTACTTCAGCCCTAATGACCTTCATCATACAGTTGGCACAAAACGGTTCGCGCATGTTGTACTATAGTTCTAGTACTTCCTTTATTTTATTTTTTGTTTTTAACGGACTGCAAACATACACCTGCTCGCTTAGCTATTGTCGCCAATTTTTATTGATATACCTAAATTAGCATATTTGTTGGTACGTGCGTTTGTAACGTATGCATACAAATAAAAAAAAATGTGTTTAACCGGATGTTCGACGTCTTGGCCACTACCGATCGCGTAGTAGCCAGTCTGTTCTCGTTCTGTTCTTGTTTTTTTTTCTTCTTCTTTTATTTATTAATTATTTTGCATTCCGCCATCTTCGTTACTCACTTTTTATCTAGATTATTTATTACAATTTTTTTTGTTTTTTCAAAGATATTTATAGAAATTAAATTACAGGCGGGGCTTAACGTCCAACTACCAATTAGGTGACGTGGACGGAGGCGACTAGCAAACATACTTTACTGTAAATTTCTCATGTTAACCATTAAATAAAATGCACAAGGCCTAGAACAGGGGAATCGAACCCACTAAACCAACAATGCATCTTAGCTTTGCGGGTCTAGTCTATAACCGCCTAACATACTTTACTATAAATTTCTTTTATCAACCATTAAATAAAATCCAAGACCTAGACCAGGGGAATCGAACCCACTAAACCAACAATGCATCTTAGCTTTGCGGGTCTAGTCTATAACCCCTAACATACTTTACTATAAATTTCTTTTATCAACCATTAAATAAAAATCCAAGGCCTAGACCAGGGGAATCGAACCCACTAAACCAACAATACATCTTAGCTTTGCGGGTCTAGCCTCTAACCCCTAACATACTTTACTATAAATTCCTTATATTAACCATTAAATAAAATCCAAGGCCTAGACCAGGGGAATCGAACCCACTAAACCAACAATACATCTTAGCTTTGCGGGTCTAGCCTATAACCGCCTAACATACTTTACTATAAACTTCTCATATTAACCATTAAATAAAATCCAAGACCTAGACCAGGGGAATTGTACCCACTAAACCAACAATACATCTTAGCTTTGCGGGTCTAGCCTATTACCTCCTAACATACTTTACAGTAAATTTCTCATATTAATCGTTAAATAAAATCCTAGTCCTAGACCAGGGGAATCGAACCCACTAAACCAACAATACATCTTAGCTTTGCGGGTCTAGCCTATAACCGCCTAACATACTTTACTATAAATTTCTCATATTAACCATTAAATAAAATCCTAGTCCTAGACCAGGGGAATTGAACCCACTAAACCAACAATACATCTTAGCTTCGCAGGTTAGAAATTGAATTACCTTTATTTTATTTTTGGACTTCGGTATATCATAATCGTACGTACGTATTTACATAGTCATATACAAAATAGTTACAGGATGTTAGTATATCTTATTCTAAAAATAAGTACCATGAATACTCACCAGACTTTTTCTAAATTCTGGAGAATTAAAAAAAAAAAAATAATAATTTAATTACTAATAATATTATCAAAATTATAAAAAACTATACATTAAACGGAAGTACCCCTTTTAAGGAGAACTAATATTTAAAGCCATTTTCGCCATATACCTCAAAGAAAATTAATTTCCATTAAAAATATTTCGAAAATAATAACACTTTTTTGTAAATTTTTAGTTTTTTTTAGGCCATTTTTAGTTGATTAAAATTAGGATATTTTTCATTTTATTTTTACTTCCTTTTAATACTTTATAACAAGTAGATTATCTCTGCAAATATATAAAATATATATATATTATTTATTTTGACTCACCTAGCTTTTTTTTTTATATCCTGATAAAAATGGTTGCCTATCTATTTACTTTTTATTTAATAAAAATTACGTATGAGTGGTAAATAGCGGATGTTTGTTAAAAAAATGTATCCCCACTTTTTAGGCCCTTCCCCCCAACACAGTTTTGGTGATAAAAAAAATTTTGTGTGTAAACCCAAATATCTAGGTGGGGGAGGACCTAGGAATTCACAGGAAGCTATAAAACTACAAAATTCTATATTGGAGCTTGCGGCTGCCCAATTATAAATCCCATAACAGGAAGTTATGGAAAATAAGTATTACTGTGAATGGTGTTTTTCACTTTTTACCAAAGTTTTTATTCTGGGGGGGGGGGTGTGGAATTCGTTTCCCACATAATTATTCAGACAGGAAATCGTGAATATGTTTTCTGATTTTTTTTTTAAATATAAAAACTTACAATACCTAGTAAAAATACACTATTCTCAAATTTCTGTCCCTTATCAATTTTTTATTATGTACTTATTTATTTATTTATTAACTTAAAAAAACACTTTAAATTTTCCATTAAATTTAATGACGTCATTTGCCAAAAATAAATTTTCTTCTCCTCCTTTAAATTCTTGTTATCATTTATTGTTTTTCTAGTTTTCCTTCAAGTTTTTCATGTACTATGTAGTATAATGTTGTTTGCAATAAAGGCAAACTGATAAAGAAAATTTAATGGTTTCTTTTTTATAGTAAATTGGGTACGATTAGATGTGTTGTCTCTCTCTACACTCTCTCACTCTCTCTGTGTCTCTCTCTCTCTCTCTCTCTCTCTCTCTCTCTCTCCTTCTCTCTCTCTCTCTCTCATGTCCTCCCAAAGAAAGAAACATTTGGCAAAAACAAATGTTTAAATAAACGAGTACAAAAGAAAATATAAAAGAAAGATTGGTACAAGAGAAAAATAAAATTAAACTTGTCCTTCATCTGCGGCTTCTTTTTGACAACCACTTTGGTGTGACCCATTTCTAGAAAATATGTCTTCCACATTCTATTTTGAACTTTAAATACTTCTCTTTATTTTTTCTTTGTTTATTCGTTTTGTTTTTAATGGAATATTAGTTTATCAGTAACATTTACACTTTTAAGGGGACTTCTTTGCCTAATTTTCTTTGTGAAAAACCAAACTTGAAAAAAAAAAGAACCTATTCAGCGTATTATTTACACTCGTCATTGGCTTAATACAGTTGGTAACAGTGGTTTTGTTATTGTGTGGAAGGGGGTGGGAGTTTCCGTTCAAAAAAGCCTCTCTCAACTAACTATCGACTAAAATTTTTTTAAACTGACGGTAACTAGTCAAATTGAAAGCCTCTCTCAACTAACTATCGACTTGAAAGTCTTTTAAACTGACGTAAAACTAGTCAAGTTGAAAGCCTCTCTCAACTAACTATTGACTAAAATTCTTTTAAACTGACGTAACTAGTCAAATTGAAAGCCTCTCTCAACTAACTATCGTCGACTAAAAGTCTTTTAAAATGACGAAACCAGTCAAATTGAAAGCCTCTCTCAACTAACTATCGACCAAAAGTCTTTTAAAATGACGAAACTAGTCAAATTGAAAGCCTCTCTCAACTAACTATCGACTTGAAAGTCTTTTAAACTGACGTAAAACTAGTCAAGTTGAAAGCCTCTCTCAACTAACTATTGACTAAAATTCTTTTAAACTGACGTAACTAGTCAAATTGAAAGCCTCTCTCAACTAACTATCGTCGACTAAAAGTCTTTTAAAATGACGAAACCAGTCAAATTGAAAGCCTCTCTCAACTAACTATCGACCAAAAGTCTTTTAAAATGACGAAACTAGTCAAATTGAAAGCCTCTCTCAACTAACTATCGACTTGAAAGTCTTTTAAACTGACGTAAAACTAGTCAAGTTGAAAGCCTCTCTCAACTAACTATTGACTAAAATTCTTTTAAACTGACGTAACTAGTCAAATTGAAAGCCTCTCTCAACTAACTATCGTCGACTAAAAGTCTTTTAAAATGACGAAACCAGTCAAATTGAAAGCCTCTCTCAACTAACTATCGACCAAAAGTCTTTTAAAATGACGAAACTAGTCAAATTGAAAGCCTCTCTCAACTAACTATCGACTTGAAAGTCTTTTAAACTGACGTAAAACTAGTCAAGTTGAAAGCCTCTCTCAACTAACTATTGACTAAAATTCTTTTAAACTGACGTAACTAGTCAAATTGAAAGCCTCTCTCAACTAACTATCGTCGACTAAAAGTCTTTTAAAATGACGAAACCAGTCAAATTGAAAGCCTCTCTCAACTAACTATCGACTTGAAAGTCTTTTAAACTGACGTAACTAGTCAAATTGAAAGCCTCTCTCAACCATCTATCGACTTGAAAGTCTTTTAAACTGACGTAAAACTAGTCAAGTTGAAAGCCTCTCTCAACTAACTATCGACTTAGTCTTTTAAAATGACGTAACCAATCAAACTGAAATCCTCTCTCAACTAACTATCGACAAAAGGCTCAAACTGACGTAAAACTAGTCAAATTGAAAGCCTCTCTGAACTAACTATCGTCTACTAAAAGTCTTTTAAACTGACGTAAAACTAGTCAAATTGAAAGCCTCTCTCAACTATCGACTAAAAGTCTTTTAAACTGACGTAACTAGTCAAGTTGAAAGCCTCTCTCAACTATCTATCGACTTGAAAGTCTTTTAAACTGAGGTAAAACTAGTCAAGTTGAAAGCCTCTCTCAACTAACTATTGACTAAAATTCTTTTAAACTGACGTAACTAGTCAAATTGAAAGCCTCTCTCAACTAACTATCGACCAAAATTCTTTTAAAATGACGAAACTAGTCAAATTGAAAGCCTCTCTCAACTAACTATCGACTTGAAAGTCTTTTAAACTGACGTAAAACTAGTCAAGTTGAAAGCCTCTCTCAACTAACTATTGACTAAAATTCTTTTAAACTGACGTAACTAGTCAAATTGAAGGCTTTCTCTAAACACTTCTACTAGTAAGAGAAAATATTTTGATTGGTACAGGAAGTTGGATTTGGGAAATTTCACCGGAAGTGTCCTTTTTCAGTACCCTCGAGTAGTATACGAAATATAGCGGAAATTGCAAATTTTTTCATTTCGTCTATAGATTTTCTTCAACTAATACTAATAATACATTTAAATTTTAGTTAGATCAATAGCATTTATTTCGAACATTCTTTCCAGGTAAATTGTATTACAGTTCCTTAGGACTCCTTCTAAAAAGCGATTTACCATGAATTGTTCTTATCTTGCATTCTGTATTAATAAAAGTATCTAATTTGATATTAAATTTTCCAAACTTAAAAGAATTAAAGCAAAAAAAGAAAAATAGCTTACCGGAAGTGCTATAGATTTTCCAGAATTTTAACATTTCCCAGGACAGAGTGCAGTGTATTTATTACTGTATAAAGTAAAGTAACAGCCTACTTTTTTTCAGGTTGGGCTTAACGTCCAACTACCAATTAGGTGTCGTGGACCGGGGGAAGCGGAAGCTCAAACTTTACTGTGATTAAATAATTTTCCTTAAATACAAATTACGAAATATGCGGGATTCGAATCTGGGAACTTCCCCCCTGTTTACAAAGCCATGCTCCAGACCACAAGTCCCAGCCCCCTCCCATTAATGTATAATTTTGATAAGAATTAAATATTGCTCAAATATTGATCGTAAATTTGGGAGATCATTTTAGAGAGTTAGAATTTTTTTTTTGAGTGAGAAAGTGATGCTGGTGTTTACATCTCATCAGATTTGTGAGATTCGCCCGTTCCATTGATTGCGTGACTTTCCCAGCATATTTGGCGGCGGGGGGAGAGGAGATTCACATGCCAAGGACCTAATTTGTATATCGTCCTGCGTATTTTTCTACCAAAAATACAGTTTTTTTTCCTATACAACTCGATTTTATTTTTTTATATTTTTGATTTATTTATTTTATTTTATTTTTTTAATTATACATCTTCTATTTTTAGTATTAATAAAAAAATTATTGCGTTTTAATTTATATTCCAAGATATTTTAATGGCTTCACTTTTGTTTAATTTTTTACTTGTCGTTTCCTGTCTGTGGTTTTTCAAGTGCTTTATTTCCCTTGGTTTTTTTGGGGGGGCAGATTTGAGCTCTTATTGTGGTCTTTGGATTGCTTGCCACGCTCTTGTATACATACGACTCGTATTTTCCCATTTAAAAAAGGGGCTAAAAGTGATTTAAAAATATTGCTTGGACGGTACGTCCATTTAATATTGACTATGACTGCTGCAATGGTGAAAAAGTTGTTCTAGTAACGATTCCTCAACTTTCTTTTCTGGCTCTCCACCCCCCCTTGTTCGTTGCATGTTTTCTGAAATAGAATTATAATTCAGAAATGCCGAGATAAACCTGATATTCAGGCTAAGCGCTTCAAAAACCGGAAGTACTAAGCGAAATATTGCGATCGTATTAAAAAAAAAATTTTTGTTTTGATTTCTATTTCCGGTTTTCACCGGAAGTATTGTTTTAAAGTACTATAAGACCAATTTTTTTTTTTTCTTAAAGAAAATAAATTGGCCCGTCCGTATACGTATGTGTCTGTCCGAGTAAACCTAACCTCATCACTTACAGGAAAATAAACGCCATTTTATAAATAAGTACAATGAATTAAGTTTTTTGCCAGTTAGCTATTAATTCCATTTGCTTCTCCCCGCTCATATCACAACTTGACAACCCAATCTTATCTATAAAGCATTGTCTTCTATTTATGTAAAATTTCTTTTGTCCATTATTAAACAATGAATACGGTAATTGTCCGTTAAACTGATAAGAAAAAACTTTTCTGGCCATATTTTGTTATCATTGATTTGTTTTTCCTTAAATGCAAACTGTTTTCAAATGTACGTATATAAAAATTTTGTTTGTTTCTTTTGACAGTAACAGCTGATTATTTTGAATACTCAAGAAATAGTGTTTATCCTCCAGTCTATCAGATGTTGCGTCTACATCTTTGGGGGACTCTACGCCAGGGGGTCGCCAAACTTTTTTTTTGATCATGGACCCCCTTTATATAATTTTTCGAAATCTCCCCCGTAAAAATAATTTTCAGTTAATTAAAAATGAAACTATCTATTAGGTGTACTTGTGTTTGTCACATTTATTTTATGAATTTAAACATTTATTACAGTAATTTTACATTGTGTAACAAATAGTTTTATGAAAAATATCTTAATGTTGAAATTTAAATACCTTAATATTTATTAAATAATAAGTAAAGTAGATTAGACTAGGGCGGCCTCAAGGCCTACGCCATTGCGGCCACTTTGGATCTATTGTGGCTCCCCTCACTCTAAAGAGCTCCCTCTCCAGACCCGTCCTTTTTGTTCAGACTCTTAATTCCTGGAGAGCGACTCTTGCGGTAAAGCTCTCACACAGGCCTTGGTTTTTTTCACTTCCCCGGAGAAGTAACATCCTTAGCTAGGACAAGCCCCTCACACTGGACACAACACGTGCAGAGTGCCTGTTTCCTCCTCCTCCTCCCCCTCCTGCTGACAGAACCTACAGAAAGGCAGCCAGGTGCCCATGCAATGCATGTGTTTTCTTCTGCAGCCTGCAGTGGCCAAATAAGTAAAGTAACTACAACAGAGTATTGCTTCTTAATTTAATGAGATGGGTATGTGCCTCTGGTGTTTCTTTTTTGCTAGGTTCCGCTATATTGGGGTTCGAAATTCGTTTTTCCTTCGATCCCCCTCCATGGCTCAGATTGACCCCCTACTTTTTTGTTAAATAGAACCCCTAGGGGGTCTAATATAGACCACTTTGGCGACCTCTGTCTCTTCGGTGTACTTGAAAGGATTCTTCTCTCCCAATCTCCTTCTTCCTTCTTCAGTTTCCAAAGCAATCCTCTTTCAACATGCTTACTCTCATCATCTTGCCGCCATCTATCAGAAGCATTTCCTTCTTAAGTATCCCCTTTCTCCTCCGGCAATGTCACTCCTGTTTCTTCTACCCACCACCTCCGCAGCATTTATCTATGGGCAGTTTTTTCCTCGTAATTGGACCTTGTGCTCTTTATTTGCGTGACGTATTGTTATTGGCTTGTTGCCCCCCACCTTAAATTCAAAATAACGATAAAACGATAAATATAAGGGAATAAAAGGTCAGAGTTTATCGTTTTTTTATTATTTTTTATTTTTATTATAAAACTACATTTTTCAACTTTATTTCCTTATGCATTTTAGTTGTTAGTTCGCTTTTTTTTCAAAACGCTAAAAGATAACATATTGATAGAAAAGTTATTAGACCGTAGCCGTAACAATATTGATAACATTGTGATAAAGTAAGGTAGATCCGTTGTTTGTACTACGTAAAAGTTATTGGTTGAAGGTTCTCGGCCTATCTCTGGGGGGGTAGCTCAGACCAGGCGTACCAACATAAACCACCTTTAAATCGCCAATTAAACCTCCATTAATCAGCCAATCATAATTCTACCCAATTTTAATCGCCCCCCCCAAAAAAAAACAAAAAATTATTTCGGCAAAATTTAATTTTAAAATCCCCCATCTCAGCCTTTGAAAATCCTAGTGACAGAAAGCGGAAACTGCAGCATCATTACTCGAGAATTTTTATTTTCGTATTAACTTGACGTAAATATTATTTAAGAACGAGAACAGTTCGATATATTTCCGGTAGATTTATGCTCCTATGTTTTGTTGACGGAGGAAAGGAGCTGCTGGTTTGTGATAGGCGGAACAGCAGATGGGTGGTGCTTTAGATACATCTGTTGTGTAATGTAGGTTTTTTTTTTATTTATTTGTTATGCTCTTTAATTGAATGTACTATAGTGCGTAGTAACCTCTCGTTACTGCTATAAACTTAAAGTCAATCCCACACTTTAGGCTTACTTTAATTCATATTCAAAGAGATTAGTGAAATAAACCGTTGAAACTGGATCATTCATTGGAATTCATGGTAGAATGTTTGCTTCCCTTTATTCGTCTAAAAAGAAAACAGAAGGAAATTGCCAATTTTTCTATTTTCCATGGGAAATATCCAATTTTAGATTCCCTTAATACAAAACGCAAATTTCCGTTTACGTCTGTGAATATATTGCTAATCTTAACTCAAAATCAGAAAAATAGGTGCGGCTTTGATAAAGCTTTTTGACAAAAAATAAGGCTACCGGAAGTCCCACTATTTCCCCCCCCCCTATTTAATTAAAATTTTCTTAACCCTTTAAAAACATTTGGCTTATCAGAACGTCAAAGCATTTCTTTGGCCAAAGACGCACAAGATGTTTTGTGATACGTCGTTAACGCACTGAGATAATATTTAAAATTAAATCAAAGAAACACCCTCAGAAAATGATCTTGTGCTAATTATCTATTCTCCTAGAAATGTTGTATAAGAATTAGGTAAAAGCACGTTCAAATTTGTGTAAAAGGTAAACAAATCGATCCCAGAACCTTCTTACAACAATCCACACAGTAAATACTCCGGGAGTTACTCAGTTACTACTAACTTTTGAGGCCGGAAGGTTAGCCGGAATTCTTCGATTTTTTATAGGATAACAGTAAAATTTAATATTAAATTTTAATGCGACCAAATGTAAACAAAAGATATGGGAGTAAAACAAAAAAAAATTGTAAACAGATTCTAAACAGCTTAATATGGCTTCCCACACTGCGTTAGTGTGAGTGTGTGGTTATGATTAATCTTCTCAAGGTAGCGATTAAATCATTACATAATTTTTGTAATATATAGATATATGTATATCCTACATTTATTTACTTATTTATTTACATTAAACATGTTGGTAAATAGTGTAATGCAGGAGCCGCTGAGATTAGCCTTTGTTAGGTTGCTATATTTTTGAACCAATTAGAAGATGCGTTGGTTTTGTTTAATTTAATCACGCAGAAGTTTATTTTCTTAAAACTAATTTTTCGAATTAAAAGCTAGTCGCTAGATCCGCAATGCTAACATGTATTGTTGGTTTATTGGGTTCGATTCCCCTGGTCTAGTACTTGGATTTTATTTAATGGTTAATATAAGGAATTTATAGTAAAGTATGTTTGGCGGATATAGGCTAGACCCGCAATGCTAAGATGTGTTGTTGGGTTAGTGGGTTCGATTCCCCCGGTCTAGGCCTTGGATTTTATTTAATGGTTAATATGAGAAATTTATAGTAAAGTATGTTTGTTAGTCGCCTCCGTCCACGACACCTAATTTGGTTTAATTTGCTATTAAAGACTGCCTGAAAAAATAGGCATTACTTTTACTTTTACTTTACAATGACTAAATCACCGTCGGTTTAGAGAGTTAAGGAAGCCGATTCTAAAAATTCCATCTAAAAAAAAAGAATATATTACAGAGAATTATCGAGAATTGTTCAGGAAGTAGTTCCCTTGTAGAACGGAAGTTTCCGATCCGCAGCTAGAAGGGAAGTTACGCTGACAAATACATTAAGGGGGATTCCGCACTATTTTACTGCTAATGTTACGAAATAAAATCATTATCATCCAACAAGTGGATCACCTTGATTGATATTGGGGTGGTCGATCATTAAACTTCCCCCACTCCTTAGCCAATAATATGCGCTTCGTACCCCAGTGAGGAGAATGTTTTGTGGCCAGTCACGTCTTGAGGACACTGTGAAAAGATTTTTTTTTTTTTTCAATGTGAATCATAAAAATATGATGCGGATCTGATGATCTTATTACACTAATTTCTAGAAAGAAATCATTATGACAATTCTGATGCAGTTTCTTTCTTTGCCAATTAAATTCATGTCAATAAAATATCTTCCATAGACACCACTGATTCATTTGATATATCCAACGTAATTCTACGTCTTCAGAAATTCCATCTTGGTCCACCAAGTTCATTAAGTTCCCTACTTCTTTTAATCATTCATTAGAAGCACAATCTTTTCTTATGGCATTGGAATTTTAAATAAAAATCTTCCATAAAGAGAGACCACTGATTCATTGATATATTCAGCGTAATTTCGCGTCTTCAGAAATTCCATCTGGGTCCACCAAGTTCATTAAGTTCCCTACTTGTTTTATTCATTCATAAAGAAGCCAAATCTTTTCCTATTGCATGGAATTTTACCCTGAAGTGAATCAGCCAGCATGACCCGGAAATATTACTAACATGCCTACGTTTAAATAAATACTTTATCACCGGAACTTGATCCAGAGTTCTTACAGAATAATCAGTCGAAGATACTAAGCCTAAAAGTCGGAATTCCTCAAATACAATCATACATCCTGTGCGCCCAGATCGGAAGAAATCCCATTCTACTTTAAATCTACTTCCCCCCGCCAAATGCTGGAATATTCCACAACCCCCTTCTCGAAGAAGTCCTGGATTTCTAGCTTTGGTTAGATTAGAAGCAATAAGTTCATTGGGTTCTGGTTTTTTGCTACAAAGTAAAGTAAAATAATCGCCTATTTTTTCAGGCGGGGCTTTACGTCCAACTACAAATTAGTAGGTGTCGTGGACGGAGGCGAATAGCAAACATACTTTATTATACATTTCTCATATTAAACATTAAATAAAATCCAAGGCCTAGACCAGGGGAATCGAACCCACTAAACCAACAATACATCTTAGCGTTGCGGGTCTAGCCTACAACTGCCTAACATACTTTACTATAAATTTCTCATATTAACAATTAAATAAAATCCAAGACCTAGACCAGGGGAATCGAACCCACTAAACCAACAATACATCTTAGCTTTGCGGGTCTAGCCTATAACTGCCTAACATACTTTACTATAAATTTCTCTTATTAACCATTAAATAAAATCCAAGGCCTAGACCAGGGGAATCGAACCCACTAAACCAACAATACATCTTAGCTTTGCGGGTCTAGCCTATAACTGCCTAACATACTTTACTACAAATTTCTCTTATTAACCATTAAATAAAATCCAAGGCCTAGACTAGTACCGCAATACATATTAGCACCGCAGGTCTCGCTGGTTTTTTTGCTACAATATAGAAACTATAATAGTTTTATAATACTATAATATAATTTCTATAATAGTTTGTAACTTAATTGAACTGGAAAGAAACTTTAATTTTAAAAAGTTCCCTAAATTTAAAATTACTTAAATTTAATTAAATAAAGAGATGTGTGTGAGTGTGCATAACCTGCATTTAACATCCTTCAACTCCTGCATTGTGAGAAAATTTACCCATTTTCGTGTCAGAAAAGGAAAAACCTTGATTTCTTCTTGAGATGGATATGATGAATCCCATTAACCTCGCTTTTTCATTCAGTTGATTTCTCTCTCATGTTGATGAATCGATTGTCTGTCCATTAATAATTATGTTCATTCACATTTTATTTTAATTACTTTATTTATTTTATCTCTAAATTTATTTTATTTCTATGGTTACCTCATTGATTTTTAGGTCAAGTTTTATGTTCTCTCTCTGTCTCTCTCAATTTATTCTTTATGTGTTTCGTTAATTTGTTCTTTTTTGTTTCTTTGTTTCCATATTCTAATCGATTAATCGAGAGTAATATGGTAAATAAGTTCATTGAATTGTAAACAAAGTTAAATTATCATTGATTTTAATTTCAATTTTTTCTTTTCTTTTCTCACTTCTTTTGCGTAATTAATCAATTCATTGTAATCGATTTGTGCGATTAAATTATTTCTTTGATTAAGTTAATTGTTAAGAGATTGTAGTTTATACGTGTGCTTTGTTGATAAGGATTCAAACTGAAAATATCAGAAGCTATAATTAGATTCCATTTTCATATATTTTTTTTTTCTATTATTATTAGATAAAAACGTCTGGTAGACATTATTACAGAAGGAATACTTACTGATAGCGGAAGGGAAGGGATTAGCCGAGTGGTTAGCGTATTTACACTTTCTGGAAGTGTCCAAGTATCAGTAATGTACTCTCGGAAGAACAAAAAAACAAAAATGCAGCAGTAGTTCCCGAAAATCAAGCGAGTGGTAAAAGTTTAAAAGTGATTGTAAAAGCTTAAGCGATGAACATGCTTTTCCGGGCTTTGAGATCAATTCTTCGCTGAATGGCTAAGAAGTTTTAATTGTTGAATCATCCTCGCACTAAAGGGGGACATCTTAGACAGCTCCTACCTTCACTATATAATACATGTTATGTGCAAAGAAAAGGTGTTTATATATCATTATGTATCACATAAAGCCCATGTGAAACCTCAAGACAATTCATTATTTATCAAAGCAAGCATCTAAAAATGTAATAGATATGTATAAGTCCCACGGAAGTTGGAACATAATTTATTTAACTTACAGCATATTAATGTCTTCAATACTTGCACTTTTATGATGCACTAAAAGAAATAAGAAACCTGGTGAGAAGTAAAAATCCGCGTATTGCAATTAATAGAATTAAATTGCTTTAAAGTTGGAAAAATTTTCTGATCTTTCTGCGCCGAAATAGCGGAGACTGTAAGCCCTACAAACTAATGTACAGAAGGGATTGAATGCACTGAGACTAACAATTTTATTTTTTCCTTTGTGTGTGACGTCAAAAAAAAAGACACTCTAAATCCCCCAAATCCAGAGTTGATCCCAGAAGAAGTACTATATGCTTCTGCAAACCTGGCAGAAAGTAATGGCCAGGCATTCAAGTCTTTCTTAGATGATAATGATGATGGTACTGTAGTTCTTGGCGGTGAGACCTCACAGACCACCTCCAAGTGGTGCTATCCTCGCTTTTTCTTTTGGTTTAAAAATTGCCCCACCCCTCCTAGTCGACAATGTTTGGGGAAACCTTCGAGTGCAGCTAGTTTTTCGAGTTTTGCTACTAGATTTATCTTCGCTTGTCCCAATATTCACTCCCTCTGAGAAGTCTATCGTTTATCCTGCCTAATAGTTCTGAGCTTTTAAAGGAAGAAGGGATGTGCTCGTCCCAGCCTTGCCAGGATATCTCCTCATTACCTAATTTTAACCTCACACATACTTGGTACATCCACATGTTGATAATTACAAAAAAAAAATTATACTAGTTAGACGAAATTATCAAGAAAATAAGAATTATCAGAAGAAACCATAATATAATTAGCGACCATTGATAAACGTTATCACCAGAAATGTCCCTTGAGCTCATTATAAACAAAAATTATTATTATTTTATATTTATTTTTAAAAGCTTCAAAAATTTTATTAGCCTTTTTTTTTTTATTGGTTTTTAAATTGGCACTCATAGAGTACTGGCCAGTCAGTAGGTTATCTATCTAGTGGTCCTCAATGCAACAAGAATACATTCATATTTTTGGAATATTCGACTATTTTGGGCAAGATATTAATATTTACTATTTCTGTTGGTTAATAGTTCTGTTTCTGTTGGATTTTATTTAATGTTTAATATGAGAAATTTGTAGTAAAGTATGTTAGGTTAGGTTATAGGCTAGACCCGCAATGCTAAGATGTATTGTTGGTTTAGTGGGTTCGATTCCCCTGGACTAGTCCTTTGGTCTTATTTAATGTTTAATATGAGAAATTTATAGTAAAGTATGTTAGGCTAGACCCGCAAAGCTAAGATGTATTGTTGGTTAGTGGGTTCGATTCCCCTGGTGTAGGCCTTGGATTTTATTTAATGGTTAATATGAGAAATTTATAGTAAAGTATGATAGGCTAGACCCTATGATCTGCTTAAAACGACCTTAGATATTTATTTGCTTTATATCGCATTTAATATAATTTGGTTGGTTCTAAAACAGGTTACCTTTTACTCTGGTAGACAAAAATGGGACCAACCCTTTTTTACTATGAAAAGGTTTGAGTTTTCTAAAAATAAACCTATTTTTCCTCTCCAATATTTGGGCAAAAGGGACATATATAACAAGCTTGTTCTCTAAAGTACCTTTAGGTGTCATAAAATTGTATATGACTTATTGTGAGCAAAAGGGACATTACTTTGTCAGAACATGTCCTACGGGTTTTTCAAAACGACGTCACGTACGTACGTAGACACATTCTTAGGAAAATTAGTCATATGCAAAAGTGGTTCCACTTTTCAGCGGGGTGAGGGTAGAAGAAGTTAAGGCCTGTAAGCGAGAGTAAAAAGCACCAATCGTAAGAGTAATTGTGGAAACAAAGAGGGTGCTAGTTATACTACCACACAAGCACCAGCTATATCATCCCCCACCACCAATTTAGCGCATACAAAGAGAGTGGTGGGGGATGATTAGTCCCCAAGGGTGGGGAGAAAAATTTATGTTGAACCGGCAAAAGTTTGTGGAGGGGGATGGTAGGGGAAAGGGAGGAGAAGACACCAAAGTTTTGTGTTGATTTTTTTTTTTACCCCATCAATTTGTTGTGTTCTGGAGTGTGTGAATCATATGTTTTATAGTAGGCCGGCTGGTGGAGAGTGTGTTTAATGTGTGTGAGAGGAGGTTACCTTCAGTGGTTATACTAGTATTTATCTAGACTCGTTTCGCTGAAATTGTTTTCATTCATTTTTATGTTAACAGTGCGGGAATTACTCTGTCAATGAAAAACTAGTTCATATTTAATTTTATTTTTTTTTCAAAACTAAAATCAATTGAAATGTGATCAGTGTCGTGTTTAGTAGTTGTTTTAAAGTTTTTGAGAAAAACCAAAAGCTCCGGGAATGGCTTTGAAGTATCCCTTGGGAGCTGTTACTATTCTTTACATTGATAAATAATTTTTTAAAACCAAAGTTACGAGCTTTTTTTTTATTAAACGATGGGTGTTGTCAAATCTCTCAACATACTTTATTCTTTGTAAGTAAAGAAATTTGATTATTTATTAACAATTGTGCAACGAGGCAAACATTTTTAGGAAATAATTTAAATTAAACCAAAATTGAATTTTATTTTATTTATTTATTTATTTATATATTTATTTTTGAGTGATCTTTTGAACGCTACAGTAATCGCCTATTTTTTTAGGCGATTCTTAACGTTTCAACGACCAAAGGCGGGAGCTCGTACTTTTTACTATTAATATTTTTTCTAACAAATAAAAAAAAAAAAACTAGCAACGGGATTCGATCTCCTATTTATTATAAATCCACCGCTTCATAACCCAATATTCCAATATATTTCTTTAAAAAAAAATTTCCATAATTTTTGTTGCAAAAAAAAAAATTTGTCCCAGTAAAATCAATTTCAGGGGACAGTTTTGTGTTTTTGCAAGGAGTTGGCTGTTCTCTAATGTTTCATTGCAGTGAATAGTACGATATTACCACGTACCAAAAATTTTGAGTTATATACATTTTTTTACCCCCCTCTTTTCTCTCACTAACGGAAATTTGCGATCTTATTAAAATTTTAGACTTCCTGTTTACACCGGAAATACCAAAAATTTTGTTGTTTTTAATGTTCCTTAAGTTCACAAATGTGTGATTTTAAGAAAATAGTTGGACGTTTTTTTTGTGTCTGTGTCTGTGAGAGAGAACCAAATATCTTTTGAAAAATAACCACATCTGTTTAGAAGCTGCAAATCTTACGATATGTTTCGATTTCCTCGAGATCTTCAGTAGTTTTATTTAGAACAGCGTTTCCCCAACCTTTTTTTGGCTCTCGTAACCACCACTTGGTAGTACGTCACGCCAAAATGATTGTATTTCGTCAAAATTTGTTATTCCCAGTGTGTTATTTTATTATTATCATCTTTATTTGTAAAGAGATACCAATGAATCTGTTCACAAAGGAGTTCCAAGTTCATCTTCACTTTATAAACTTTGTAAAGTGCAAGATCTTAGTTTTAAAACTTTTTTTTAAATAATTAAAAATTGCGCACATATTTTTCTCTTCAAGATTATTAATTAATTTACAAAGTTCTTCCTTTAGGATTATTATATTTGTGCCAAAAATCTTCTAAATTATAACTTTTAAGCATTCCAACTACCTGTAAGTACCAATTAAATTCAATGTTGCTTGGATAGAGCTTACTCATTACAATCCAGTCTCTTTAAGCAGATCTTTACATAGTTATCATTTAAGTTCTGTCACACATGATAATTCTATTAAATTTTCTTTATCTTTTATTGATAATGATGTAGCTTTTCCTAAATTTTCTTTATAAAAGGGGATTATTGAAATCCAATTATCATTTGTGTTTTCGGGGATTTTTTGGAGAAAATACTGCATGAAAGACAATTTTTAATCCTTGATAAATGTGCTATTAACCCGTTGCCGCAAATGACGGCTATAGCCGTCCGATCTTTGTTGATATGTAGGCAAACGACGTCTATAGCCGTCGTGCACATTTTAATTAATAAAAAAAAGTACAGCGTTAGTACGAAGTGTACTAACGCATACACTTGTTAATTATTGAATTAGTAAAGCAAATGCTGTATATAGTCGTCACGACGGTCATAGCCGTCATTTGCTCTGGAAAGAGAAAAAAAATGACATGATGAGCAAATGACGGTTATAGCCGTCGAGAGGTTTTTTGGAAAAACCGTGGCCAAATGTGATAATTTTTACTTCCAAACATACAACTTACACTTGATTCCATCTGGCAGTCATAAACAATTGAGCAAAAAAAAAGTGTGTTTTTTGAGCACGATCATCAAATTAAAAGTGTGCGGCAACGGGTTAACTATATTTACTCCCTATATCTTGAGACAGACTAACCAACCTTATTACGAAGTACATATTAACAACTTTACTGTATAATATTATTGATTAAAATAATTTTTATGTATTATTGGGGAAAAAACGTTTCTATGATATTTTTATGATTTAATTTTTTATGTCCGCCATTATTTTTCGCGTACCACCAGGATGGGAAACACTGATTAAGAACCAAACTAAAAGTACTTATTAACTCTCATTTTTTTTTTTTTTAGATCTAAGTGAAAGTGTTTATTTGAGAGCTTTTATTACTTATTCTTATTTTATCACATTTTATACATTTTCATTTATTACAGCGCATGATGATGTTGTTCCCCTTTTTGCACACACATAATTATTATATTTTAATTAACCAACATTGTGATGGCACAAAATGATAATGAAATTCGAGTACCATTTCTTTTTTTGTAGTAATTTTTGTATAACCACTTTTTTGTATACATATATGTATCTTTTTGTATACATATATTTTTTTTTTCACATTAAGTTTTATTAATACATTTTTTTCTTTACACAAAACATTTAATAAAATAACCTTAACCTGTCAAGTAAAATGAATTAAATGAAGCAAATATTGTTTTTTAAAAAAAATATATATTTGGGAGTTTTTGTTGATTAGTTTTTAAAATTTATAGTTCGGGATTTCTTATTTTTTTGGTTTTATTATATAATAATACTTTTTAGAGTCTTATCTCGGTTCTATCTCAAGTTACAATTTATTTATTTTTTCTTAAAGTTAAAATTTAAAGATTCTGCATTTTTTCTTAGCAATACAGGTAGTGAATGGTAACCCCATTTCAAAGGAATTTGGTTGGACACTTTTTTAAGTGGAAAAAAAACAAAAATTGCCAATGCTTTTAATAATACTTAATTCTCTCAAGGTGAAATTATACTTGGACTTGTGTCAACTCAAATTTTCTTTAAAACAAATTTTCAAAAATTTACAGTGAAGTGGAACAAAAAATGATGTACTAAAATAGATCGGATGATTGGAATTGTTATCGCAAAAATTTAAGTGGAAAATGATTGATTAGAAAGCGCTATTTTGCGAGGTTTAGCCCAGGGGGTAGGATGATTTCTCCAATTAGAAAGCGCTATTTTGCGAGGTTTAGCCCAGGGGTAGGATGATGATTTTTCCAATTAGAAAGCGCTATTTTGCGAGGTTTAGCCTAGGGGGTAGGATGATGATTCCTCCAATTAGAAAGCGCTATTTTGCGAGGTTTGGCCTAAGGGCAGGAGGATGATTCCTCCAATTAGAAAGCGCTATTTTGCGAGGTTTAGCCCAGGAGTAGTGATGATTCCTCCAATTAGAAAGCGCTATTTTGCGAGGTTTAGCCCAGGGGGAAATGATTCCTCAAAGTGGAAGCTCAAGCACTTTTTTTAGGGCCTGCTTTGTTAGCTTAAGACTGGTGTTTAAGCTCTAAGCCAACGGTTAACGTAGTGATTAAGCTCCGTTTGACCCACACCCGCTACGATTGTATTCCATTCTTCTACCTCTGTTTTCATCCTCTTTCTTTTTGAAGCTCGAATTATAATTACTTGTTCTTGGCTCCGTCCGAGCTGTCTAAGCACACCATTTTCTCCCAAATTATCTTTCGTCCCCAGTCTCCATTCAATACTGATACCTAATCACTTATTCTTTATCACAACAAATCCGTAACTATTCAAATTAGTGCGGCACATTTCCTTCGCTCAGTTGAATTCTTCTCCACAACTTTTGCAACATACAGCAAGTTCAAATACACAGCTTCCCCAAGATCAATTCGGATTTCATTTGAAATGGCACACAATAAAAGATATTATCATTATAGTAGCAGTAAACGTGGCGTTAAATAATCCGATTAAGATGTGAGATTAAAGTAATTTTGGCGTTGAATTTTTTAACATTACAACATCTGTATCTTCATTTTATTTTATGAGCGGGCTAAAATTAATTTGCTCTAGGCCAAAAAAAAAGAGAAGAAAGAAATCAGTGAATAAATAGTGATATATACGTAGTTTAAGTGATATAAATGGTGATTAAAAGAAGGCGACATTCCGGCAGAAATAGTTTTTTAAAAAAATGACTATCAAACAATCGCTAAATGACTTCCGGTGAAATAATCTGAACATTAAATGAAAGCATTGATCCATACTTGGGGTATATCAGCAACAAAAAATGCAATAAGAGAATTTTTTTTTTTTTTTTTTAATAAATCGTTTTTCTTATTATTTAATCAAGATAATAAGACGCGTATGAGAAAAAATTAATTAAATAAATGAGTAAATAAACACAAATAGCATTGAATATATATATAGGTGCGTGTGTTTCAGTGTGAGTGTTCCCCCAGATAATCAGTGAAAAGGAACACAATTGAGTGAAGAATTTCTGTGTGTGTGTGTGTGTGTATGTATGTGTGTAAACACAATAATAAAATATTATTTACAATATATCATATTACCCATGTCCAGATACATAGTGAGCACAGAGTAGATGTCTCTTTTATATAGTGTTTAAGCTGCGCACCAAGGTCTACCCCTAGACTGTACGGACTGGGGGAGGGGGGCAGAAACTGTTCTGAATCACGATCTTACTTTTGTCTCACAGATAATTCTGGAGATTGTTGCAAAGATCTTGTTTTTGACCAGATCTATACTAATTTAAACCCCCCCCCCCAAAAAAAAAAACTTAAATTGAACGAAGTTAGATTAGATGTACCTTCTTCATTTAACTGTGCCGAAGACCACTTTCCAGAAAGTAATAGAGAAGACAGCAATAGATCTTCTAACAAAAACAACCGCAAAGCTAAAGTTGTAGGAGGAAATTACCTTCTTCAAAAACCCACCAAGACTCTGAAATGACTTGATTGCCCTCACTTTTAAGGAAAGGCTATAGGAGACAAAAATGGCGCCACGGTAGCCGAGGCTGTTTAGAGGCTAGACCCGCAAAGTTAAGATGTATTGTTGGTTTCCCACAACATTCACTGGTTCGATTCCCCTGGTCTAGGCCTTGGATTTTATTTAATGGTTAATATGAGAACTTTTGTAGTAAAGTATGTTAGGCGGGTATAGGCTAGACCCGCAAAGCTAAGATGTATTGTTGGTTTAGTGGGTTCAATTCCCCTGGTCTAGGTCTTGTATTTTATTTAATGGTTAATATGGGAAATTTATAGTAAAGTATTTTTGCTAATCGCTTCCGGCCACAACACCTAATTTGTGGTAGTTGGACGTAAAGCCCGTCTGAAAAAAAATAAGCAATTACTTTTTATAGGAGACAAAACAAAATCCACCAGCTGCTACCTATAGAGGTGAGGTAATAGATCTATTTAGGAGGCAGAGCTGTATACCCCCTGCCCCCGCCCCAAAAAATGTACCCAGTAAGAGGCAGGAAAATAAAATCTTTTGAGAAACCCAAAAATAAACGTAGAAGCACCACCCAAAGAAATTTGGGTCTCCTTTCATTTACCACTTATCAATATGTTATCTCTTATTAGTTGTACTTAATATTTTCTTATCTTAATATTGTTAATAAGTTTTCTTAGATAAGGTTCTATTATTATGATGACTTTCATGCATCATATTGAACTTTTAAAATATAGATGTTTAGTGAAAGTATAGATTTAGTTCAAAAGGAAATTTTAAAAATGTGTGAACGCTCATGTATCTTCTCTCTCTTTCTTAGCGTAAAAGAACGGCTCATATGTTACTTCCTTCCTATCAAAGTATCCCTGAAAGGGATCAAAATTATAATTTTAATTTCTAAAATGCTTCCATGATTCTCTTTGGTTACAGTTTATTTGAAAATGAGATTATGTCATACGTGCCAGCGGCGGCAACTGCTGCCGCTGCAGCTGCCGGTGGTGGTATATCTCCGAGAGCTTCGCCGCAACTGTCACCGCAAGCATCGCCGGGGCTTAGCCGGGCAGCTAGAGCGCCTGCGCCGTATCGTAGAGATTTTGAGGCCAAGTTGAGAAATTTCTATAGAAAATTAGAATCAAAAGGTTATGGTCAAGGTCCGGGAAAACTAAAGTGAGTAGATACTTTATTTTAGATTGTAATTTAATTAGGTGAATCCCCTCCAGGGAGTTGACTAGCCTCACTGATTGTGATGCTGAGTCCTTCCTAGAGTAATCAGCTCTCAAAGTTTTGTAAGCTCTGGCCTCACTGATTGTGATGCTGAGCCCTTCCTAGAGTAATCAGCTCCCAAATGTAATATATTTACCATATTTACATGATATGCGAGTGTGTGTGTGTGTACAGAATTTTTTATACATTTAACAATATATTTTCTTACTCTTACAGATTGCATATAAGGCGTGAACATTTACTAGAAGATGCTTTCAATAAAATAATGAGTGCATCTAAAAAAGATCTACAAAAATGTAAACTATATGTTCAATTTGATCATGAAGAAGGATTGGATTATGGTGGTCCATCCAGAGAATTCTTTTTCTTATTATCCAGAGAACTGTTTAATCCATATTATGGATTATTTGAATATTCAGCCAATGATACGTATACTGTACAAGTATCGCCGATGTCAGCGTTTGTCGATAATCAACATGAATGGTATGTGTGTTGATTTTTGTTGTTTTTATTGTTTATAATCTATTATTAATGATTTTTTTTTAGCTTCACGATTAAGTTTTGATCAATGTTTGAGTTTTAATTGGACCATCATTTCACAGGTTCAGATTCAGTGGTAGAGTTCTCGGCCTAGCCTTGGTCCATCAGTATCTTTTGGATGCATTCTTCACCAGGCCTTTCTACAAAGCTCTACTTAGGCTGTAAGTACTGTTTCCTATTTGATTAAGTACTATTTTGAAGGATGTAAATCAGGAAATTGATAGGAAAATTTATAGCCCTTATAGAACATTGGAACTTTTTTCAAATGTAATACTGTTAAAAATAATCATATTCTGACTATTTCTCAAAAAGCCATAAGAAAAATGAAACTGTCAAAGAAGTCACAGAAATAAAGAAGTCGACCATTTTCTCTAATTTTATTTTTGTTATCTAATTTTAACTTCGCACGAACGTTTGCTGCATCCCAATATATCACAACGTCATATCTGTTAATTCCTTATAACCTGCAATGAAAAAGTAGTAAAGTAATTTACTAATTTCTCAGGCATGCTCTACGTCCAACTACCAAATTAGGTGTCGTGGAAGGAGGCGACTAGCAAACATACTTTACTGTAAACTTTTATTAACTATTAAATAAAATCCAAAGCCTAGACCAGGGGAATCGAACCCACTAAACCAACAATACATCTTAGCTTTGCGGGTCTAGCCTATAACCGACTAACATACTTTACTGTAAACTTTTATTAACTATTAAATAAAATCCAAGGTCTAAGACCTGGGGAATCGAACCCACTAAACCAACAATACATCTTAGCTTTGCGGGTCTAGCCTATAACCGCCTAACTTACTTTACTATAAATTATTCATATTAACCATTAAATAAAATCCAAGGTCTAAGACCTGGGGAATCGAACCCACTAAACCAACAATACATCTTAGCTTTGCAAGTATAGCCTATAACCGACTAACATACTTTACTGTAAATTTCTTTTATTAACCATTAAATAAAATCCAAGGCCTAGAACAGGGGGAATCGAACCCACTAAACCAACAATACATCTTAGCTTTGCGGGTCTAGCCTATTACCTCCTAACATACTTTACAGTAAATTTCTCATATTAACCACTGAATAAAATCCAAGGCCCAGAAACCAGGAGAATCGAACCCACTAAACCAACAATACATTTCAGCTTTGCGGGTCTAGCCTATAACCGCCTAACTTACTTTACTATAAATTTCTTTTATTAACCATTAAACAAAATCCAAGGCCTAGACCAGGAGAATCGAACCCACTAAACCAACAATACATCTTAGCTTTGCGGGTCTAGCCTATAACCGACTAACATACTTTACTATAAATTTCTTTTATTAACCATTAAACAAAATCCAAGGCCTAGACCAGGAGAATCGAACCCACTAAACCAACAATACATCTTAGCTTTGCGGGTCTAGCCTATAACCGACTAACATACTTTACTGTAAACTTTTATTAACTATTAAATAAAATCCAAGGCCCAGAGACCAAGGGAATCGAACCCGCTAAACCAACAATACATCTTAGCTTTGCGGGTCTAGCCTATAACCGCTCGGTTACCGTGGCGCCTTATAACCTGCAATGAAACGGAAGGGAATCTTTAACCAAACCTGCCAACCGGATATCCCACTTCGCGGTAAGAACTTTTCCGAATTTCTCGAAAACGGGCTCCATAGATTTTTTTTTTCTTTCTTCTTGTAACATTCGTACTCCCATTGCGCACACATTTAAACGGAAGTAAAATTCCAAAGTTGTAGGAAAATTAGCTGGAGCGGGATATAGTATTTCCCTAGGTAACCGCTCTCTGGTGATTTATCCATACAAATCACAAAATTTGATGACGTAAAAAAGAGTGGTAAGAGAAAGTCGTATGGGTATCCTTAGAATATTTTTTCACTTGCAGTTAATGACGTCATATATAGTGATGTCATTGTGTACAATTCATATGTAGCCAGCTAATAACTGATATAAATATTTTTTGTACAAAATATTTAATGGTTCATTGTAGTTAAAAGAAAAATACTAACATTTTTCCCCCTCCCAAATTACCTGACTGTCTTACGTAACCAATTTTCTTTTTGCCAGCCGATCATCCTTTCAGAAATCTTCGTCGTCTGTGGTTTGGTTAAGTTAGATAATAGTATATACTTTAGAATTTTATTAAGGAAGTTCACAATTCTTTAAAATTGGAATGCCTGCTTTATTGCCACTGTGAGTGAGCATTATCGCTATCTAATCTCTGGAGTATTTGTGATCTAATGGAAACTCTCTAAATTGTTAACAATGTTGTGAAATACAGTTAGCTAGCTGGGA
Organism: Rhodnius prolixus; assembly: GCF_049639745.1. Classification (NCBI taxonomy): domain Eukaryota; kingdom Metazoa; phylum Arthropoda; class Insecta; order Hemiptera; family Reduviidae; genus Rhodnius; species Rhodnius prolixus. The sequence goes on along the minus strand of NW_027411582.1, from coordinate 36,773,423 downwards.
AACAACTATCGACAAGTATAATAGTGATTGTACAAAAGTCTAAACGCAGATATTTTACATTAACTTTATGTAAAGGTCCGTTCACTGATTAACAATTTCAAAATTGAAAACAAATCAATTTAATTAAATCTGTCCGGTAGGACAGTTGTATAAGAGTTGATCGTCAAAAACTGCACGAAAAAGCGTAACGTTAAAAAAACACCCAACTTTGACAATTTTTTTCTCTTTTTCTATAAAAGATAAAATTCCCAAATTTTCTTTAAAATAAAGGGAAAATCCTCCTTTATGACTTTAATATTTTTGCAACAACATAGATTAAATAGATTGTAATTAAAATTTCCATACAAGAAGAAGACGCGTTTCCTTTTCTTATGGAAACTTCTTAAGTTAGGATATTGTATGGTTTTTTTTTCAAAAAGGGGTGGTAAAATTTTAAAAGTATGACGTAAATGTTTAAAAAGAAATTTGTGAGTTAGTAGATAGTTGTCAGTGTTAGGGAAATGACGTCAGTGAGTTAACTCCAGGTTTTTTGGTGTAAAAGAAAAATTTATTCTTAAATAAAGTATTTTATTTTTAATTCTAGGCCGGTATCTCTGAGCGATCTAGAATCGCTGGATCAGGAGTTCCACCAGTCATTACTTTGGATCAAAGAGCATGATATTTCTTCAGAAGTATTAGATCTAACTTTTGCTGTCACTGAGGAGGTCTTTGGTCAGGCTGTTGAAAGAGAGCTGAAACCAGGCGGACGTAATGTTGCCGTCACGGAGAAAAATAAAAAGGTATTTTCATTTAAGAAAGAAAATCAGTTTGAAGAGTAAAAACTAAATTTTCAAATATTTGTAAGACGGTTTTCGAAACTGATTTTATTATTCTGTAAACACTACGAAAACACTCTATGAAACATAAACACTCTAGTGTGACGCTAAACCTTCCCAGACTATAACCTAACATTCAGGTTGTGTGGCGTTGTCGTCAGCCACCTCTGATGGCACTTAGATGTAAAATCAGAGGGTGCTGACGACACTTTTACATATTGTATAATCTGCGGGAGGGCCGCATGCGATCCGCGTACCACTTTTTTCTGGGTGTGGCCCACGGATCGAAATTGAATTTTTAAACCTGTAATAAATTACCATATTAATTGAATTGTTCTTTTTTTTTTTAAAAAAAAAAAAATAATTAATTTGTAAAAATGAATATGTAGTAACATCATTATGAATAAGCGACAAGTAATCGTGGTATCAAGAGAGCAAAGAAATTAATAATTTATCCCGAAAATCATCCCTTTCAGTCAAGTTTCAAAAAAAAAAAAAATCCTTATTCCAGCTTTTTTTTCTTTCTTTTTACAGGAATACATAGAACGAGTTGTACGATGGCGTCTAGAACGAGGTGTAAGCGAACAGACAGAAAGTCTGGTGCGTGGATTTTATGAAGTTGTAGAACCCAGGTTAGTTTCAGTATTCGATGCCAGAGAATTGGAATTAGTGATTGCTGGAACGGCCGAAATTGATCTGACCGATTGGAGGCTGAATACTGAATATAGATCAGGTGACAATTTTTTAATAAACTAAGTGTAATAGTTTTTTTCATTTTGCAATTGTTAATATATTTAAAAGGAAAAAATGAAAGAAAAGATTCTTTGTTACAAAAGAAAATCTATTGTTTCCCAATTCAAGTTGTACCTTCCCTTATCTTGTAATTTTTTTTGTATCAAGTTTTTTGCGTTCTAAAGAAAATTCTGTCTCTAATTTCCCACCCATCCATTACGTCAATATTTTTTTAAAACCAATTTTCCTAATGAAATATTTATTTTTAAAAATTATTAACCTTCCATTTTTTTTATGCAGGTTATCACGACAGTCATCATGTGATTACCTGGTTTTGGGCGGCTATGGAAAGATTTTCCAATGAACAACGTTTACGTCTTTTACAATTTGTAACTGGCACGTCTAGTGTTCCTTATGAAGGATTTTCAGCGTTAAGAGGCTCTACTGGACCTAGGAAATTCTGCGTGGAAAAATGGGGAAAACCAAACAGTTTACCTAGGTATATTTATTTTAATACTATATTTGTAAAAATATTTACCAGTGATGGTGAACCTATGTGACCCGCGGGTCAGACTCTGTCCCACAAATTGCTAGGCAACCATTTGTTTGTTTGCACGCGGGTTGATTTAGATTTTCTAATTGTGGTGGATAATTTATATTCTATCTGTATTTTTTTTCAATCACGCATATCGACACAAAAACAATTTAAATGCCTATCTATAACCTTTAGTTTGATCATTACAGTTCTAAACCTGTAAAATGACGACAAATGTTTTTGTAGTATATTTGAAATAAAGCAAAAGTGTTTACAAAATATCAAATAAAATGTATAAAATTTTACTCATATTTTGTTTGTTACAAAAAAAATCGACAACCCAAAGCAAATAACCACATTTAGATTTTTCTTCAGATAGTTAAAACACACTTTTGTTCAGGTTATGTTTGTAAAAAAAGAGACTTCCATAGCCACTTGTTTTCGTCCCGTTTTACCCGTTAAGCTAACTGAATTTTTTAAAGATGTTTAGTTTGCAAAATATTCAGTTTAAACTTATCTCTTGTGCAAATGGGCATCAGTGACCCAAGAGCTAGTACTAAAAAAAAAAAATGAACAAAATTTGACCCACGTCTCAAAAAGGTTCGCCATCCCTGATATTATACTGTATATAATGTAAAAAAAAAATACTTGTTTGGCATACATTTCATTTTAAAAATTATTTCAAATATAAAAGTCTATTTAATATATTTTTTTCTGCAACCCTGTAGGAATGTTCTCATTACTCAATTAAAATCAGCTGTGTAATGCCCAATTTCCCTCACTAGTGGGGAAAAATTCCCATTAGTGTCACTATCATCACTAGTGAGTGGAAAAACTTTATTGTGCTTCCTTGATATAAGAAGTTTTGTTATTAACATAAATATTTTCTGTAAAACTCTAATAAGCTTATTTAAATTTATTTTATTCAAATAATTAAAAAACGAATATTAAAAAATAAAATAAAAATTGAAAGGAATATAGAAATAAAAATAATACTTTAATAAATAATTAGATATTTTTAATTATAACAGTTAAAAGGGTTATAGTGTTACCTTATAGAAATTTAAAATGGATTCTTGTGATTCCTGTTTAGTTTTTTTTTTAGTTAATGACCCTAATGGTTGCAGAAAAAATATAATATTTAACTCGAGTGTAAAGTATTTTCCTCACACTCGGCAATTTGCACTTGCACGCTCTTGCAAACCCTGCCTCGTGTGAGGAAAAGTACTACTTTCCACACTTGTTAAATAAATAACTATTTTTTGGGGTTTTTATTATGTATTTATTTTTAATTTTTTAATTTTGTTACCAGAGCTCATACATGTTTCAATCGTCTGGATCTACCGCCATATCCTACGCCGGAGATTTTATACGAGAAATTATTGCTTGCTGTTGAAGAAACGAATACATTTGGCATTGAATAGACAAAGAGTCTATTTAAAAAGAACAAAAATAAGTTACACCAGTATTGCCTTAAAAAAAACCAAAAAAACGTTTTCAACACATTTTTCTTGTGCATTTGTACATTATCGCTTCATCGTGGTCTTCATTTTTTGGTTGTGTTCTAAATTTCTGGTAAGAGAACAAAAAATTTATATTGTAATTTTCTTTTGAGTTATAATGTGGCGAAATTTTAATTTTTCAAGTTTTAAAATATTTCTTTATTTTTTTTTTTTTTTTGACGATTTAACAACTAAAAATACTCACGGTTGTTACTAGTTTTTAAACAATTTATTGTCGCTTCTTTGACAAAAAAATCCGAGAAGAAAATTGTCTAGTCCTTCTATTACATTCTTGTTTTTTTCTTTATTTTTATTTTTAAGGACTTCAAAATAAAATAGCCCAAAAAAAATAAAGAGTCAAAGAGAATAAAATAACTTGAAAAGATTTTTGGGGAAACTTTTTCCCCCCAAAAATAAATAAAAATAAAGAGAAAAATATTGTTCTCAATTTTATTTGAAATAGTTTCACTTTCTAATGTCCATCAAAGAAAAAAACGGAATAAAAAAAATTGAAACAAATTTTTGTGATATATTATGGAGCTATATTTTAGAGGGTAGTTGATTTTTTTAAGAAATAAATAAATAAGAAAGTAATAATTTGTGCTTGCAAAGAATTATCAATTTTGAATCTAGTGGTAACTTTAAAATAATATTACACACATATGATTTCTCTCTTACTGCCTATCTCAAACCCAAAGTTTTTCAAAACTTGCGACTGTCTCAATTATTATATTAAGGGACTTCAGTTACAGTAATTGGTTATTAGCATTATTGTTTTTAGCAAAACTTTGCCAAGCTTCTTAAACTCATGCTTGATTTCAAGCAAAAAATATACATATTTCGTGAACTTCTACACAACTTCCCTCTTATAATTTTTTTCAAGCTTCTTACCTTTACATTTTTTTTTTTTTTTATAACATCCGGTACATTATGCCGGAAATAACATCTGTAGAGGGAAAAAAAAACTTCGATGAATCCGCCAAAAATGCTATACAGGTAGTCCTCGGGTTATGATGGTCTCGAGTTACGACGTTTCGTGGTTATGACTTCCATGTACAGAACCAGAATTGTACAGTACAGTACTATGAAAAGCCCGCCAGAACTACTGTACTTGTTTTGGTGTGCAGTACTGGTACAGTACTATGAAAAACCCGCGAACTACTGTACGTGTTTTGGTGTGCAGTACTGGTACAGTACTATGAAAAAGCCAGCGAACTACTGTACTTGTTTGGATGTGCAGTACTGGTACAGTACTATGAAAAACCCGCGAACTACTGTACGTGTTTTGGTGTGCAGTACTGGTACAGTACTATGAAAAACCCGCGAACTACTGTACGTGTTTTGGTGTGCAGTACTGGTACAGTACTATGAAAAACCCGCGAACTACTGTACGTGTTTTGGTGTGCAGTACTGGTACAGTACTATGAAAAACTCGCGAACTACTGTACGTGTTTTGGTGTGCAGTACTGGTACAGTACTATGAAAAACCCGCGAACTACTGTACGTGTTTTGGTGTGCAGTACTGGTACAGTACTATGAAAAACCCGCGAACTACTGTACGTGTTTTGGTGAGCAGTACTGGTACAGTACTATGAAAAACCCGCGAACTACTGTACGTGTTTTGGTGAGCAGTACTGGTACAGTACTATGAAAAACCCGCGAACTACTGTACGTGTTTTGGTGTGCAGTACTGGTACAGTACTATGAAAAACCCGCGAACTACTGTACGTGTTTTGGTGTGCAGTACTGGTACAGTACTATGAAAAACCCGCGAACTACTGTACGTGTTTTGGTGTGCAGTACTGGTACAGTACTATGAAAAACCCGCGAACTACTGTACGTGTTTTGGTGTGCAGTACTGGTACAGTACTATGAAAAACTCGCGAACTACTGTACGTGTTTTGGTGTGCAGTACTGGTACAGTACTATGAAAAACCCGCGAACTACTGTACGTGTTTTGGTGAGCAGTACTGGTACAGTACTATGAAAAACCCGCGAACTACTGTACGTGTTTTGGTGTGCAGTACTGGTACAGTACTATGAAAAACCCGCGAACTACTGTACGTGTTTTGGTGAGCAGTACTGGTACAGTACTATGAAAAACCCGCGAACTACTGTACGTGTTTTGATGAGCAGTACTGGTACAGTACTATGAAAAACTCGCGAACTACTGTACGTGTTTTGGTGTGCAGTACTGGTACAGTACTATGAAAAACCCGCGAACTACTGTACGTGTTTTGGTGTGCAGTACTGGTACAGTACTATGAAAAACCCGCGAACTACTGTACGTGTTTTGGTGTGCAGTACTGGTACAGTACTATGAAAAACCCGCGAACTACTGTACGTGTTTTGGTGAGCAGTACTGGTACAGTACTATGAAAAACCCGCGAACTACTGTACGTGTTTTGGTGAGCAGTACTGGTACAGTACTATGAAAAACTCGCGAACTACTGTACGTGTTTTGGTGAGCAGTACTGGTACAGTACTATGAAAAACCCGCGAACTACTGTACGTGTTTTGGTGTGCAGTACTGGTACAGTACTGTGAAAAACCCGCGAACTACTGTACGTGTTTTGGTGAGCAGTACTGGTACAGTACTATGAAAAACTCGCGAACTACTGTACGTGTTTTGGTGTGCAGTACTGGTACAGTACTATGAAAAACTCGCGAACTACTGTACGTGTTTTGGTGTGCAGTACTGGTACAGTACTATGAAAAACCCGCGAACTACTGTACGTGTTTTGGTGAGCAGTACTGGTACAGTACTATGAAAAACCCGCGAACTACTGTACGTGTTTTGGTGAGCAGTACTGGTACGGTAGTATGAAATTTTTAATATATAGTACACTACTATTTTTTTTATTACTGTTTCATTTCATTATTAAACAAACTGTACACAGTATTTTATATGTGTTTTTTGATAATTATGTAGAGTACTGTGTTAGGATAGGCTAAGTGCTTACAGTACCATACTATTATTATGGTAATACAGTACTGTACTGTACTGTATATGGTACAGTTTTCGTATGTTCCGACTTACATCGAAAAAATACGGTTTACGATGCCGCGTAAGAACGGATCAACGTCGTAAGTCGAGGACTACCTGTACAAAGAATTTTTCCTACAAAAAAATGACATAAATCAAAGTTATTTACATTTATATTAACGTAATACTTCCGGTTAAATGGTTCTTTAGAGGATTAAGCTTTAAGCCAGCCACCCTTATCTCGTAGAAGATCCCTTAATGGAGTTTCTGTCATCGTACACCACCACCACCACCACCATGACAGTACCAACGTTTGTGGTCAATAACAAAAAAAAAGCTTTCAAGATAACTTGAAACCACTTTTTCCAGAAAAATCTTGCGTTAATTTCTCTTTTTTTTTTTGTTAATAGTATTTCCGGTTGATGGATATTAATCGGTAAGTTACTGCCCGCGCGGGGGGGGGGGGTCCTGCCGGAAGCAATAAATGATAAAAAAAATTTAAAGTTTCACTTTTCTGCAATTTTTTTGAGATCATTTTTGTTCACGTCACACGCAAACTACTACATATACTTATTTTTAGATTTAGAAGTTCTCGGAAAACTGGAAATCATTTCCAGTGAAAATATGAAAATTTACCACAAGTTAAGTAATTTTCTTATTTATTAAAGAGAATGCAGCAGTAAGAGAAAGAATAAAAATGTTTTAAAAAATAAAAAAACAAGCTTTTTGCAGCCATTAAATTTTTTTATTTTAATTTTCATTTTTAGGAAACTTCCATATTGCATTTTTCTTTTGTAGTGGGTAAAATTGGGATTTATTTATTTTAATAAAAAAAAATAAATAAATAGTTACTATTGTTAATTTCATTCTCAGGAATTATATAGTAAATATTTGCAGAATGTAATTTTTAAAAAAAAAATCATTACAAAAGTTTGTTTTGTTTTTATATATTATTATATAATATTGATATCGTTACAGTGCATGTGTACAATAAATGTTTTATTACAAAAATAAATAAATAAATTTATATATAAAAATTTAAAAAAATTAAAACAAAAAATTGAAATTTTATACCTAAATTTTAACAACATAGTCTAAATTTATGTATATTATTAAACAATACATTATCGTTATATGTTTTATTATTATATTAAACAATTAAAAAAAAAAGATGTATTAAATTAAATTGAATAATTAATATATTATATTAAAGTGATAAAAATAATAATAATCGTCAATATAAAAAAATTAAAAATTTAAAACAATGAATCGTTAGGCGCTCAGTTGTATCCATTAATTATTATTACATGTTGTATAAAGTATAAGTTCTTCATTTTGCTACCAAAAATAATATAAATTTATTTGTTAATATTAGCGATTTTATACAATATATTTGATAAAAAAATATATATATTTAGGAAATATATAATAACCATAGAAAAAATAAAAATTATGTGGTGGTTTAAACTTAAAAAAAAAAAAGAAGATATACGTCCACTTAAAAAAAAAATGAACAATTTTTCAAATAGAGTAAATTAAATATTTGTAAAAATTAAACAAACAAAAAATTTTGTTTATTATTTATGGTGGAAATTGTTGTGGGAAAGCTTTTATTAGAACTTTGTGAGGCATTGAGTATTTTCCATTTTAATAGTTTAGTTAAATTTTAGGTCAGTGTTTTTTTTTATTTACGGCAATTTTTTGTTTCTTAGCAATCGATTGTATTCTTAGGCGCGGAAATATGTTACAAAATTAAAGTAAGTCCTATATTTGTCGAGCTTTACTAGAAATTGGGCTAAAGTGGCTTAAAAAATTAAGTGTAATGTGAGGAATTTGTTCGAGTTTTTGAGTTATACTACCATAATCTCTAGCTAGTTGTATTCTTCAATCGATCTTTGACGGACATTATCGAATGTATACGCGTGTTTTGGTGTAGATGCGATTGTCTAGGGACATCATTACTACAGGAATTAAAGAAGTTTTCCTGGTCCTGGTCCCGGGATAGAGTGTGCCTATTCTTGGAAAAAGGTAGGTTCTAGCCCTTTTTTTCCCAGTGGAAGTTTACTGATATCATAAAACACGTCCTCCTTTTGTACAGGAAATATTTCTTGTCTACTGCCTATCCGAGTGTGTACAGCTACTTGTAAGGACAGTTTCTACTCGGTCCTTAGATTTTTCATGGGAAAAATGCCTCATTCCACTTTTTCTAATCTTTCGGTCTCCTGACGGACAGCCTAGTTTCTACCGTTGAACTAAAGAAAAGTCTGGTTTTTTTGTTAATCACGGATAAAGTTCATCTCATCACTTCTTCTTCTCCTAAGGAAACTCATAAGAAACATTTTATCGAATCTTACTAGTTTCAGTCTCAATCGAAGTCTCTAACCGATCGATTTATTTTAAGACTATTCGCTCCACTGTTGAAATCAAAAAAGGCATTTTTCTTATAGCAATTGCTAAGTCTCCTCACACATACAACATTCTCTCTCAGCTTGCCACTCCTTTTTCTAGTAATGCCAGCTGAAATTTGTTTCTCCTCAATGACAGAAACCTCCTTGTATTTACTACAGAAAAATTACACAATCTTCTCATTTCTTGGAAGTCTTGGAAGACGTGTACGATTTTGGCTAGTTATTCTCTCTATGATTGAAGCTTTGTAAAAGTCTGGGAAGAACAGTTCCGGTTTGTTCTGTTATTTTTTTAGTTTTTCTATTACTTCCTCTTAGTTTTTAGTTCATATTGTTTACCATTATGTAAATACTGTAATATTTCCTTATGTTTCTGTATATTTTGATTTATAAATAAGAAATGTTCTAGTCAAAAATCTAGGTTTTTTTTTAAAGTAAAACATTTTTAATAAAAGTCATGAAAATGTTTATTGTAATTTATATTTGCTTTGTATATATTTTAGGAGATATATTTGCTTTTATTCTAGTATTTGTAAAAATGGTGTGCATGTGGGGTCTACTTGATTTTTCAAGAAACAATTTTATTTGTTTAATGTACAGTTAATATTTACTATATTAACAAGTAATAATAAAATGCTTAATTCATTCATTTTAAACATCTAAATGTTTAATCAACCATTGATTAAATTGCAAAGAAAAACATTTTTTAAAAATTGGAATAATTATAATAAATGAAGTCCAGTTTATCTTTGCCTATCAAAAAAAATGGCAAATTTGAACTTTATTGTAATAAAATCGAATTAAATTTAAAGAAAAGATCAATGTCATTTATTATAAGCACTTTATTGTATATTTTTTTTAAAGTTACCTTAACAAAGAAAATTATTTTAAGTTTATTTAATAAATTATTAATTTATTTAATTGAAATCCGCCACTTGAACAACAAAACCATAATCCGACACATCTTTGTTAACTCAAATGTTGTTTTTGATTTTAAAGAAATCGAAAGTGTGGCTGTTATTTATTAGGTTTTATGCCGTATTTTGATTCTATTACAAATTAATGACACTGTAGTTAAATATTTATTAGACAAAAAGTAAACATAACAGAATGAGTCATTTTGGATAATGATAGCTTTTTAAAAATTCAATAAATCGACATTCCTTTTATTATTTTATTATTTCTCAAGGAATGTATACGTGTGGAGAAAATAAATTATATATTGCTATTTAGCATTATTCAAGTATGTATTTATGTATATTTTGTTTGTGTTATCATAAAAGATAAACAAAAAATTTAAAACAATCGATTGTTGTCTTGTGGTTATTGCATCCTTTTTCTTTCTATATCCTCTTTCCTGAAATTGCCATTTTCCAATATTTTAAATTTAAATCACCTTAGAAGAAAATTGGATATGTAAGGAGTTAAAATTCAAAACTTAATCGATTCCTAAAAAGGTAGTATTTAATCGTTCTAAAAAAAAAATCGATACTTCAGAAGTTAGATGCAACTTGTAACCATCACTTAACATAACCATTCTATTACGGCCGTAGTTGTCTCAATCTCAAATCAGAAGTAGTGCTAGCCAGTGGAAATTGTTTACTTATAGTTAACTCTAATAGAATCCTCATTTTTACTGCTATGAAAAATGAATAGTGGACGTTTAGAAGTTCAATGGTCTCCATGCAATCCAGATAAATTCATTACTTGGGGATCTGATATATATTTATATGAAACATTACCTAAACAGGACATCAAGGAAGGTACCCAATGTAGGTTTTGTTTGTATTCATATATTTATTTGAGAAAGAATTAAGAAAATTATAACTGAAAAATTTATTTCATTTAAAAGTGTAACTGTCAAAAACTCACTTTCAGATGTAGATATATCCGACACCACTGTCGCTTATCTGCTAGCTTCAAATTCAGGTTATCATTACGCAAAATGTGTAGATATTTATCCTAATGATGAAATGGATACTTTGTTAGCAGTTGGCCAGGCAAATGGTAAAGTTACTTTGGTAACTTTTGGTCCCACTAAATACGATTCACTTGGTCTTACGGGTTTAGAATTTAGTAAGTATAATGTGGCTAATTATATTGTTACCTGTGTATGGTTTATTTTAGAGACATAATTGTTTGTGTTTATACTACATCATCGATGTTATTTTATTTGTCCAGATCCAAAGCATGCCCGTCCATGCAATGCGGTGGCTTGGAGTCCAAGCCCAGAACAGTTATTAGCTTGTGGCCTGGATCGATATAGAAACGATCATTGTGTACATGTCTGGGATGTAGGATCTCGACAGCCTATTGCTTCACCTGTTGCTGAATTAGGACTTTCAGATACTGCTAATTCTATTTGTTGGTTACATAATAGGTGCCTAGTTGTTGGTGTAAATAGTAAACAGCTAAAAATGTACGATCTTAGAGGTATAGATCATTTATAATGATTTAAGGTAGAATTTAGTGAAAAAACAATTTTTGAAATAAAACTGTATGGTTTAGATCCAACCAGAGCCATTAATTCATCACAAACAAAAGCAGTATTTGGAGTCACCGGGCCGCCTCGATCTAGCTATCTCTTTGCCAGCTACGTTGAAAATCAAATTGCAATTTGGGACATCAGAAGTTTAGATAAACCGGTTTTGACATTACCCCAGGCGAAACCTGTAATAAAGATCTCTTGGTGCCCAACAAGGTATAATTTTAAATATATGTATATGTGAAAAACTCATTTAAAAAAAACAAAAACGAAGTCGCGGAAAACCCGCAACAAAATTGTAATATTTGTTGTAGTGAAAATTTTTTGAGTTTGAGCTTTTATATTATGAATTAATATGTACAAAAATTGTTAGGAAAAATCTACTGGGTTCGTTACATAAAGATAGTAGATCATTACATTTACATGACATTCAATTAATGGATGATATGGACCATTCAATCTTAGAAAGAAGCGTAAAAACTACTTTATCCAATCAAATTACTTCATTTTCCTGGCATCCAAAACGTGAAAGTCGACTTCTTGCCATTTCGCTTGCAGGTAGTAAACTTTTTAATATGTGCATGTGTATGCTATTATTATTTTGACGAACTATTTGAACGCAAAATTAATCTTCTATAAAAACTTTTTTATTTTTATTTTTAAACTTCCTGCTATTACAGGTGTTCTTTGTGATTATTACGTATGCGAAAGAATGACTTTAAACTGGTCACAAACATGTGAGGTTGTGTGGACATACGGACAGAGAGATTTGAAAATAATTAATGAATCAAATCCTATATACGAAGAACTTGGTGATATTTCTAGAATTATGAGAAGAAGGGCTCTACAGGGTTATGGATTGAAGGCAAGTCGTAAGATTAATTTGTCCAATAGTTGTACTTCATGTTAAAGTAATAATTGGGGCCTTTTTATTTAAAAAAAGAAAGTGCATCAATGAATCCAGATTAACGAAATGGCAGATGAGTTAGCGAAGGTAGGTTTTTCTAAGTATTTCTTAAACCAAGGGCCTATATTGCCCATGGAGGTATCATAATCATACAATTAAGACATGTGACTATAAGAAATGGAAAAGAAACTCCTACTGAAATGAATCCAACTTAACTCTTTTGAAAAGATTTATTCAGAATGATAAGCCTAAGTATTACCTAGAGATTATCAAGTGGAGTAGGAAAGACACAAACAGTGGCACTGATTACCAGACTTGCACCAATGGCTTGCCATTTGTTCAACATCAAGACAATTTTTTAGACATGAGTGTCATCCTCTATAAATGTCCACGCTTTGTACAATGCTGATAGGGGATCTTTGGAGGAATATAAATAAGATCTAAACTTTATAAACTTGTCTGAGATGGATTTGAAAGACTTAATATTGGATGTGAGAATTTGACGATAATTAAGTTTTCTATAGGATAAGATTGGGGCCCATTCGTGGCCTTAGTTCTGTGCCTTACAGTACCCATCTCGAATAGCATCAGTTATGATCGAAGAAGATAAAATATCAAACTTGAGCTTTATACTAATCACAAATTCTCTAAACATGTATTTCCAATTAAAAATATTTTTTAGCTATCTCAATACTTCAATTTAGGAGCAGTCAAAGAAAAATAATTTTAGCCATCTTATTGTTTCAGACAGAATTGAAAGATAATGCTGTTTTAGTTGACGATGAAGATCTAAAAGATATTTGGTATTGGTTGGATCAGAGTAAGGATTTGGTTAACGATGGAACACTGACTTCATCTCCAAATAAATTGCATCCTGGCATTAAGTCAGTATTTTGGTTATTTTAATCTTATGTTCTCCGGTTTGTGTTATCATAATTTTCAACATTTGCTTGGTTTGCATTGTTCTTAGGTCTGTCTTAGGGATGGATAAAGTAAATGCTCCCAATGCTATAGCAGTAAAGTCGGAATTATTTTATTTAACCTGGCCAGGATTGAATAATTCAGCTTCGGTTAAAATTTTCAGGTAATACGATTGTTGTAACCTTTAATTAGATTGAAAATGTACCATATATGATGTACATTAAAGATAGAAGGGTAACATTATTGCCAATTTGACTCATATTTTTTTGGCCAAGCTTTCGACTTAGGGTCTTAGATCATAACATCTTCAGGGCTTGAATCATTCTTCATCATAGGTCTTCATAATCAACTAAACATTTACTGATTACAGATTGCAATGTACATCGATTTGATTCTAGAAATAGTTGGCAAAAATTATTTACTTTACACTTAACAATTATAATTTGTTGTACATTGTTAATAATGATTACTTACGCATAATGTTATAAGTTGAATAATTGTTTTTAAACTATTTTTTTTTTTATCAAATTATTAATGTACATTGTGATTTGCTTCTGTAAAAAAGTATGTTCCACAGCCCTGATGAAGACCTAAACCCTAAGGCGAAAGCTTGGTGGCAAATATATAAAAAATTAAGTCTAAAATAGGAAATAATCTTTTACTCCTTTGCAGTAATGAAACAGTCCAAAAAAGATGAACAGTATTCTACTATATATAAGACTATTGGTTAAAAGACTATATGTATGAAATTATGTTTTTAGAAGCGAGGTAAGAGATAAGGCTCTGTATCTTTGTAACTGGAAATTTGTACATGATCCAATTACCCTTCAGTTGACAATGGAGCAGCTTGAATCTCAAGGTAAATTTAAAGAAGCTATTCGAGAAAATGTTCCTATTTATTTTTATTCATGAACAGACTTTTCGTTATGTTTCTTTATAAAAAGATCCATCTAGTTTTTGAACTATTCATTTTTGTTGTTAGTTTTCGAAGTGTTAATCACTTCTCCTGACGTAATTGTCATACATAATATTTTATACGTCGAGCACGTATGTTTATTGTATAGCTTTTTGATTTTCATCCATCATCAGAGTTAAATTAATAAGATTGGTGTAGTTATTTTGATTTTATTTATGTTTCCGTCTGGTACTACGCTTGTTTACTACTACATACGTGCTAAAACGGATTAAGTCACTGCGGACTGAATATGAGGTATAATATTTTGAAATTTACAAGTTCTTCTTCAAGCAAAGTATAGTATACAAAAAAAGTTGAAAAATTAATTCTATGAAGTAGTACTTCTGATTGACTTATTGTCGTTTAAACTCGGAATTACTTCAAAACAACACCAAAAAGACATTTTAAAGGGAAGTGTCCCTACCCTCTCACCAGTAGTACCCGTAATTGAATGTCCTCTACTAACTTTCGAGTTAAGACTGAAAACCATCAAAGAGATAGATGATAAGAGGCTATGAGAAATTTACTGTTAAATTTTTTTTTTCAATTTCATCCCAAACAAGAAATTCAGAATAGAAAAAATAAATATTCTATTGCGGGACAATCAACGTTGTAAATCATTTAAATTCAAATGTTGTTAAAATACTTAAAGTAGCAGTTGTAGCTATGTCATGAAGGTAAATCGATAATTACAGGATTATCGATATAATTACAGGATTCACAACAAAAGCTGCTGCACTTGCCGTGTTTAGTTTACAATTAAAGTTGGCTATAAAACTATTAGCAAAAACTGAGTACAACACATTAGCAATGGCGCTATCAGGTAATTTGACTTATTTGATTTTTCTATAAAATTCTCACAATAAAAAATATTACTTTTTTTCAGGTTAATTTTTTACTGTGTAATGTAAAACAATTTTGCATAATTTATAGGTTTTAACGATGATAAAAATAGTATTTGGAGAGAATCTTGTATGGTTTCTCGAATGAAATTGACAGATCCTTATTTACGTGCAGTATTTGCTTTTTTAACTTCAGATTCTGAAAATTATGATTTAGTTGTGGTAAGTTACATGTTAATCACTCAATTATCAATAACTATGTTTGATCAATATAGAAATTCATTTTATTTTTTTTTCCCCAAAAAAATTCTTGTTTAGCATGAGCAAGAAATGGCTGTTGCCGATAGAGTTGGTTTTGCTTTAACGTATCTATCAGATACAAAATTGGCAGAATTTATAACACAGCTTACGGATAGTCTAGTTCAGGAAGGAAATTTATCTGCAGTACTGTTAACAGGTTTGTGATTTCTTTGTTTGATAAATAAATTGACGAAGTCCATGTAGATTTTTTTTTGAAATTCTATGAAAAATATATTTAAAATTTAATTCATTTGTAACTAGAGAAACTATCTTCTGATGATTAAACTCATAGGGGGTTGTTGAAACATTTGGCGTTCATAGAAAATAACTGCAGATTTACGAAATATTTTCTATTATAACTCAGGCAATTTAGAGTAACTATTTTAAAATTTTTGCTTGATTTCAACTTTTAGGCATTTCTCAAAATAGTTTCATTCTATTTTGGATTTGTCCAAATTACTGATACCGAACTGAAGACAATCTTCTCTCTTGTATTAAATTTGCAGTTCATAAGAGTCACATTTATGCGGAAAATCAGTATCAGTATGCGTTACAAATACTTGTCGTCATTCGTACATTGAATATCCGCAACCATGATATTTGAATTTGAAAATTGTATTAGTTAGATTGAAATATTATATTTTTTTTTTCAGGCATGAGCACGCAGACTATTTCATTACTGCAACATTATCTTGATAATACTGGCGATGTTCAAAGTGTCAGCGCTTTAGCAATGAGAGGGTTCTCTCCTACATTGCTTGAACACGATAGAACTCAATATTGGATTAATTCGTAAGTCTTGATTTAAAATTTGACTTTAACTGGTAAACTGTAAGGCCCAAAGTAGTGGAAAACAGTATTATTGTATCTTAATTAAATTTAGTATACAGTTTACATGTAACTTTTATTTCAATTTTCTTTCCGAAGAAAATTATTTTTAGAGATGTTTTGAAGGGGGTTCGCTTTACTCTAAATCTATGAATCTAAATTGTCATTTAAGTGTAATATTTGTTTTTACAAACTTTATAATATTAGTTAGAAGCAATATTAGTTATAATTTGTTTCGAAACTAATGAGTTAGAAACCTTGGGAATTGTATTAAAAGAAATTTGAGTCTGTTGACAGTTACAGAAGTTAATTTAATAATCTTTCCACTTTTTCAAATTTGATAAAATTTCAAATCTTAATTTTTTTTATTGAAATTCAGTTACAGAGAATTGTTAGACATTTGGAGAATGTGGTCACAACGTTCTCAATTTGATATCTGGTACAACAGCCGTTCTTCCACAAAACCAGAACAACAAGTTTATGTAAATTGTAATTTCTGTGGTAAAAGTACATCCGCTCATAGCCAGATTATGTCTCGTACTAAAGCATCATATCCAAGATTTACTGGATCTTCTAATCAGAATAAGGTAGTTAGTTTTGTGATTATATTTTAATTTAAAGGTTTTCCGTTATTTATTATTAATCTACTATGTAGCAGTCGTATGTTATCTACTGTGTACCAATTACAGATGTCATGTTGCCCAAATTGTCGTAAACCACAACCCAGGTGTGCCATTTGTTTAATCCACATGGGCACTGCTTCCTGTTATCAACCGGAAAATGTAAATCAGCCAACAGTCAGAATCAATCCTTTTGATTTATGGTACACATGGTGTCAAACTTGTCGACATGGAGGCCACGCGATGCATATCACTCAGTGGTTCAAGTAAATATTTATTATTTTGTCATTTAAAGTGAACAAAATTCACTGATCTTTAATAGGAATTAAATTCACCCAGCTATGAACTGTTTTATTACTTTTCAACTCCAGTTATTGGTGCTCTCGTGATTTCTTTAACGGTGATTGGGTAATTGGTGGATGATTGCCATTAGGAGTTTAAAGGGTTTCCGGAGAGGGAGTTTCAGAGGCGAGGGCTTAGGGTAAAGGATTTGAGTGAGATAGGAGCTTAAAATGCAATCTGTACAGTGAATAGTTTGGACCAGGGATAAGAACATTGAGATTTGTGTCTAGGATAAGGTTGGATATATGGAATGTGGAGTTAGTAATATGACGAAGGATATTAAATTGGATGTGGTTTATAAATTATTATTTTTGGCAGTAGGGCCATACAGTTCCGGTTCGTCGGCCTAAAGAGGAAGTTATAGAAAATGGCGTCCATAAGTGAGAATTTTCAGAATATTGTCACAGTTATTGAGAATATTTCCTACGAGATATTTTTATGTATTCTCATACCCTGCTTTTCCAGCACATTTCCAAATATACCTACAGTTTCCTCTTTGTGTTCGCAGAGGATGATCATATCCTCTGCCATAAAAAGATTATATTCTCCACGTTGCTATTTTCCTATTCAAAGTCTTTCATAATTAAGTCTGTTACTGAATCGAACAAAAAAAAAGCTCAGTATTGAATCTTGGAGCTCGCCTACTGCTTTATACCATCCATCTTGTCTTGTCAGATTGAATTGTACGAACGAATACTGCGTTGCTCTACATAAATAATTATAATAATCCTAGAAAATGCTTTCTTATATTGAATCTTTGAATGAGTTCATCATTATTATGAAAACTAATTATAGGATTTTAAATAATATGTAATTGATGTATATTACATCAGGGATTTGCACATCCTGAGTTTACCTTCATGTTTATTAATAAATTCATTCTGTGTACGTGATATTTTAATAACAATTACTTTTATGAATGATTACAGAGAACATCAAGAATGCCCAGTCACTGCTTGCACCTGTAAATGCTTCTCGCTAGATGCACCCAGTAATATTCCATCAGTTAGTTCTGTAACTTAGTAAGAGCGGAAATCCACAATGACTTGTACTTATATGTAAATATACTAGGTGGTCACTTAAATTACCATTACATAGGTAAGGGTTTAGCTGTGTGCTTGTACACTAGACTTCGAACACCAAGGAATTTGAGTCTAGCTTGCGACTTCTAGGTTTCCTCTTAAAAAGGTACCTCTACAATTCACAGTTTCCAGAAGTCGACAGTGAACTGAGACTACCGAAGTGCCAAAGACTCGCCTTAATTTTAAAAAATAATAATAATTACTATTTTCTTTGCCAAAAGAGAAATTAAGAACAGTGTTTCAAGACGATTCCTTTCCCCAAAAATTTACTAGTACTGCTAGATGTTCTGTATTTGTGTTGCACATAAATGTGATACGTATTCATTTAATACCTTTATAAGTGTATAAAAAATGTACAGACATTAGTTGTATGAAGAAATTATTATTTTACCAAAGAATTTTCATTTTATAATAAATTTCATATTTTTTCTTGAAATTCTATTTTCTTCGGGATTTTCAAATTTCATATCTGAGTTAATCATTGAATGATACATATTTGAATGATCAATTTCAATCTGCAAACCAAAATATATATTTATAGTCTCATCTGCAAGAGTTTTTGCTTCAACAAGAGGTTGGAAGAAAAAGCATTCTCAGACAAAATGTGGAACCAAGGTTAAAGATAAAAGTTTTGATCAAACCTGTTTCGATTTGCAGCTTATATTTTGGTAATTTGATATTTTTTAAATTATTTGTGTTTAAAGAATATATCCTTTGCTAGATTTTTTAATTATCTCTGCCAAGCTTGCGACCTAATGACTAGTTTATCTTCAAGGTTTTACGAATTAAATTAATTGCACAATACATTGGCTTGATTACATGAAATGTTACGTTTTATGGAAGTTGGTAAGTAAAACTGCGTTTTAACGATTTTTGGGTTTATTGAGGTGCAGTCAATAAATTCACAAACGAATTTCTTTCCTCATACCAACGTTTTGGTAAATTTATTCCCTTCTTCAGGGTATTGTAAAATATGTGGAGTTTAATGTTTAGCTACATCATCATAACTCTTGGATTTTGAAAGAGGGTACGGACAGGCACGTCCTATGTTTTTGCTGTTTTTTGACGTGATGGTTTCAGGTCTAAATATAGCCCTAGATATTTTACGTAATTTTCTGACTACTTTTTTTGGTATGTATATTGTGGCTATTTGGGTTTACTGAGGTATGTGTGGTCTTCTTACTGTAAAGGTCATTGCTTCAAATTGGTCATTTCATAGTTCAATTAAAGCAGGGTTCTAGAGTATATACAGCAGTTTGGATCTACTTGCATGGACATCATATTGTGGAGACTCGTAAGTAGAGCAATATCGTCAAGAATACACAGCAGTGAGTTGTAAAATTACTTGGATATTTGTATTAAAAGGATTTTAAATGTTAATTTAACTTGTTTTTTTTACGGTGTTAGCCCAAAACACATGAAGAAAGAGCTATCACGTAACGGCAAAAAAATAATGTTTTTTCAAACTGCTATTTTAAAATTTATTTATTTATAAATAATAAAATTTTACGCAAAGCAGCGATTAAAATGTATCATGTTTCGTATAATTTTCTGTTGACAAGACTAACCTTTAGATTATAACCTACACATTACAGTAAGCTGTGGCAAGACGTGATAACAGTTCCATCCTGCTATCTACTGTCGGCCTGTATTGTAGTAGGTAACTAGACATGAAGTGCAGTCCAAAATTTGTTCAAAACTGTCCATTGTTTTCTGAAAATTAAGGAAAAAACAGAATTTTATTCTTTGAAGGAGTCTCCGAGGGGATACGTACTGGACCTGATTAGAACTACATACTTTCAGAATCAAAGTAAACGTAAAATTTAGTATGTACTTGATAATTTTTTTAATGAACTTTTATTCATATTTTTAATTAAGGTCTGATATTGTAAGAAAAGATTGTATTTTAATACAACGATCTTTAACTATTAACAATCCCACTTTTGTTTTACCATGTAGTTAAAAAAAATATTTCAAAATGGGTCCTGTCATTGCAAACGGGAAAAGTTGAAAATTTATTTTTTATAATAAGCCTTGCGTTTTTTTGTAGGACTTAACTGATGATAATTTTACTGTAGATAAACTTCAAAAGTGTATTATTGAAGTCACGTAGTAACGGATAGTCATTGTAGTAACGGATTTTTATTCATCGCTTTTGTGTCTGTACCAGGCATTCAGTTAATATAAATTTTAAATAATGTTCATGGAAATTTGAGCTTAATAAATGGGATTTCCTTTGAATTTGCTCAAATTAAAAAAAGAAAAATCATTTTCTATATACATATTTATTTACATAACAAAATAATTTTATCTCACTATAAGTAGAGTCAGTTTTGCTCTCCAAATATAAAAGCTAAACAAGAGTCAATAAGACTTTAATCTAACACTCACAAAAAAAAACTTAATTATATTATTAATGAAGTCTTTAACATTGTATGATTAAAAAGGTAACAAGTAATGGCAAAATGGTTATAACGAAACTGGATGGTTACTTTTAAACAAAATAAACAAGTACATAAACGGAATAAACAACTGAAATGAAGTTTGTTTTAATATGGTGAACAACTTTAATCCCAGTAACAAGATAATAAAGGAACATCATAAGAGATCTTCGTAAATAATATACAGGTAATAGTTTTTGTCTAATTTCAAAAAGTTGATAACGCTACAAGAAAGGAATGTTTAGTATTTAAAGTAAAAACTAGTAGAATTGGCCTTGTGATATTTAGTAAAAATATAGAATACATCACGTAAGAAGCCTACTGATATAAATCCTATCTATTTTCAGTTTTTATTGTAGTTACTAACTAAATTTTTAAAATTTTATTTTGATAAGTAGAACAATCCTTACAAGGTCATATTAAATTTTCAATAAATACATGTGGCCTAGCGAGCAATGTTTTTGGTTGCTTGCGCCACAACATTACTACTTGAACTCAAAGATGTTCACGAACCAGAGGAGTTAGAATGTTTTCTGCATATGTGCCTCCTTTTATTAAAAATCAATGCTTCTTCGAATGAAGTAGTATATGTATTTACAAACCAGAAACATTGAATTGTAAAGATTTGTTACAAAAGCTTAGATTGTAAATTAGCCACAGATTTTGACTCCCATTGGCATGAAATCATAGTTACATGAATATTGGCATATTCATAGTTACATGAATAACATTTTCAAAATTCTCTCAAATGTAATGGTAATTGCGACGTAATATTTGGGTTTCTCGCTCTAAGTACACCCCCTATAAAAAAAACAAAAATCTTTAAAGCTACATCGGAGACAGCGCTGAGTATCATACCTTTAAAAGGTATTAACTAAAGTTTATTTTAATAACATTTTTAGCATACAAACTATATCATTGTTTACCCAAATTATTGTAAGACTGGAAGTGGTAAGGGCATTACATTAATGAAATTTTCAGAACAGTCGGGCGATACTCTATTAACCCGCTCATATTCTTTTCTTGACAATGCTAGATGATAAGAACTAAGGAAGCACGCTTAAGATTTCAGAAAGTAACATTTTGGTTGCTAGTTTTCACCACGGCCTCCACATTTCTGAATTGGTTTGCGAATCTGATGTAGAAGCGGTAGTAATTTCTTTGGGTGTATCTACAGATTCTGCATGATGTGGTTCTGGACTTGTGGATATGTGCTCGCTTGAAGATGAATGAAGAGAGTGTGCAGGACTAGGTGGCATGGTTGGACTGACAGGTGATGGTGTTGGAGTAAGTCGCCCGCTGATAACAGCTTTAAAAGCTGACCGGTGTTCATCCATGCCTGGCAGTAGAATGGCCAGTTCACCCGACGGTAACCGGCTGGGCACCATTCTTAAACCTCCTGCACTACCAGGAGCAGTGCTATTGTTTGAACCACTATCACCACCTCGATTATTGTTAACATCTTCAGGTGAAGAGGTAATACAACTGCCCATGGTGGTATCAGTGGTTGCAGACGTGGCCAATGGTAACACTTGACTCAGACCGGTTACACATCCAGTAAGATGTCCAACCAGCCTGCGACGAACACCGTCGTCTACACCATCTAGACAAGAGATATAGCGAGAAACCTCTGTGGCGCATTCAGTGAATCCATTGTGGAATTTGGACAGTACACTCGGATCTGATGCTACGGCGCTTCGCATCTGTTCTCGTTGGATTTCTTGTAAATGTTTCACTGTCATTTCCAAAATATCTGCTTTTTCAAGTTTTGAATGTCGCGCCGGCTGTAAACAAAAACATTAGAATTATAATTTGCAACAAATAACTTTTTCTTTTTCGGCGGATACATTTCAGAGTTATAAAATTATTTATAGAATTATCTGTAGTTATATTCGGCTACTTCTTAAGGCCGAATGGTTACCCAGAGATAATCATTACATCAAGTAAACAATGACGCTGACCCTAACTTGAATTGATCACCAATGTAAAGGAAAATCAAAACGTCAGTGATACTCACGTCTTTTTTCATTGCATCCAATATGAGAGTTTTCAATTCGTCCAAACAGTTGTTAATTCGAGCTCTCCTACGTTTTTCCATTATTGGTTTGTTACTCTGTTTATATACAAAAAAAAAAATTAAACATTTTTATGAACAATGTAAATTGTATTTAACTAAGTAATTTTGTTTTTGTTTAGGCAAAAATGAACTGTCAACATAAACAAATGGATTGCGTGTTAAACTTTAAAAATCCAGTTCTAATCCACAGTATGCAGTTTACAGGTAATTAATTACAAAGATTCTTCATACCCTATTTGTAAATTAGATGCATTAGAAAACCTAGAAATAATTTATTAAGCGAATCGCATGATAAGCAGCGAGTGACCATTGTGAGGTTGCCTTTAGAGATAGATAACAAGTTTCGTGTACCTACTTGAGGGTTAAAACGGATTTACTTAATCGTAAGTTTTAGCGGTCTTACCGCAGGTAGAAACTTGACAGTGATTTTTGATACCTCAACGGAAGACCTAACTTCCGAGGAAGAAAAATCTCTCAATGACAGTTTCCTTTAGTTTCGTTGAAGAGGAAGTATTGCGAACATCTCTAAAATTTTCCAAATTGAGTTTTCTCGAGAAATATTCAATCTGAAGTCCCTTAAAATGGGTTTAGTTAAGATTCTAGTTCAAAATCTGATATGGTACTAACATAAGATCTGTTAGAAAGTCGCCAATCAGAAATCCAACGGAAGTACCACTTAACTGATTTTTGTTTGCACTTTTTTTGAGTTTCCCAATTAGGCGCCAATAATTTAAACTTGTAATACTTAAATTTAAACATTCATTGCTCAAATTGCTATGGTTGAACCAAAGGAACGTAACTCCAATTCAGTGATTTTTTTAAGACAGCCAAAGAACACAATTTAGTTGAATTTTCATAAAAATAAGAAACTGATACCATTACAAAATAAAAAAAAAGACATGTACGCAATTCGGTTACTGAATACAGCTGAAATAAATAAGTCATTAACTAAAAATATTCCCGATTCTGAATTAGCGATTTATCGGCAACACTATCCCAGGAAAATTCGGTTCTGGGATCTGCGACAAACACTAAAGAACACTAGGGAAGCTGTGAAAACCCTTTTAGATAGTTTAGGGCTGTGTGGCTTCCCAAAAATTATCGTAAAATTCGCGTTAGAAAGGCAAAATCAAATTTTAACTGTTAAATTCCACTTCCTATTAAAAATTAAAAATAAATAAATAAATAAAAATTAATAGGGTCTACCCACTGACTGACTGAAAGTAGATGTTAAGGTTGCAGTTAACTGGAAAGAATCAACAAGTGGGCGTGCTTAAACCTGTTGCATTACTCGAGATAAACGTTATCAAGGGGAATGAAGCGCAGAATTTGAAATTTCTTTCAAAATTTTGTTGATACTTAAAGATGTTGAATTTTCTTTATTCTTTAAATACGTTTTATTTTACAAATTTTCTTAACTTATTATTATTTGAATTTTAATCAATAATTAAAAAATATTTCAATTATTAATAAATGATATATTTTTTGCAGAAGTACCTTTCTGAGATCAGCTTTGGACATGCCATAACTACTGGGATAAGCGGATGTCATTGCTAGTGGCATATCTGAGAATTGGGCACGAAGAGGTTTTAAAGCAAACTCACTCAAGCACTACTGCAAAATTATTTAGGTAGCACGATCTTTATTTTAAAATGCTTAAACAAAAAATAGACTATTGACTTGTAGCTTTTCACTGTCCCAACTAACAACTGACCAAAAAATCGCGCTCAATGTCCTGTTTTTACTCATTGGGTGGGGGAAACCGTGGGAATGGTGACACCTGGTGGCAAACTTAGCACTGGAGCACCAACTGGTGCTTATCGTGGTACCACCTCCCACCATGCGTAGCACCGTATCCCTACTCTTAGTGGCTTCCTTAAAGGTTTGGAGAGAAAAAAAGTTCCCATACACATACACAAACACACTAGAGCGAGGGTTAACATGCAACAGGGTGTACCTTGAGAACCTGGAGGGAGCCCCTCCTACATTCAGATTAGATGGACAACAATGGTGCTCCTTGTGATAAGTTCTTCTCTCTTTCTCATACGCTTGTACTCCTGACGCCAAATGAACCCTTTCACAGAACTTGAAACTCGCCCTAGGGAAGTTGAAACATAGCTGACTCTTTCATTTATAGCAAACAATACATCTTTTTATTTTCTCTGCTTAAAAGGAGAAAAGGAAAAAAGAGAAAGAAGGGATTAATGTAGATAAATATTAATATTACTGGAAAGTATTCTGCTTTATTTAATTGATTAATGTATTCTTTATTTGATATTTTGGTTTTTATTATTATTTTGTATTTATTTATTTTATTTTGTTTATTTATTTATTTGCTTATTTATTTATTTTTAGTAGGATGATCTTTTATTTCCAAGTTTTTCTTTTTAATTTTTTGGTTGTAATTTAATTTTGAACTAACGTGTTTTTTCTTTATATTTAATTACCCAATCTTGTAGCTTTTGTAAACCTGTATTTTGTTTGAAATCCCACTCCTTGCTTATAAGTTTTGTATTTAAAAAG
Organism: Rhodnius prolixus; assembly: GCF_049639745.1. NCBI lineage: Eukaryota > Metazoa > Arthropoda > Insecta > Hemiptera > Reduviidae > Rhodnius > Rhodnius prolixus. The sequence goes on along the minus strand of NW_027411582.1, from coordinate 36,748,125 downwards.
CAATAAATACATTGATTGATTGATTGATTGATTGATTTTCTCTTACGCTGGTAAGAGACCAAATTTTAATTCTAGGGAATCTAAGATAAATTTCTTTTCCGATTTCCTTGACATGATTGGAAAATAGGAAATCTTTCTATTCTGATACTGTATAGGACACAGGCAGTTGCTGTTTAACGACATTTAATTGTGACTTCCTTCCCACGCTACATAAAGAAGTCACTTTCATTATTTAAATGAAAGCAATATTTAGTTTGGTGAAATTAAAGAAAGGCTCTAACTATTTCGAAACAGTTTCAACTAATCTAATTATGGTGGCGATTATCTATTTTATTTAATAATGAAAACTATATTTCAGCCGATTTTATTATTTAAAAAAAATGATATGAACAACACACGACCTTCTCGAAGTAGAAGGTTCTTAACTTCCGTTTTCTTCAAACCCCAAATAATAGTATTTATTCAATTCTTTCTTACATTATCCATGTTAATTTGCATATAAAATGTAAATTATCCTGAAATTAAATTTACCCTTCTCAAAAGTCTTTTGAAAGGAGTAACTCTGAATGAAAAGATGAAGTTATACATAAATAAAAATTGGTACGAATTGGTTCCGGAATGAATAGACGTTAATCCTTTACATTTTCTTTCTATACACACTGGACGTTCTGGACATCTTTAGCATCCAAATAATCCTTACTTTAACCCCCCCCCCCACAGTGTGCGGAATTAAAATCAGACAATGGACGTGGTATATACGTCGAACGCAGGGCAAAACAACTAAAAAGTTTACATACCACATCATAATAGTCACTGCAAGCGACTTTTTCTGCAATCTCTCTCGGGGGCTTGAGATTACCAGAGCTCATTCTGTGCTCATTCCAAAATCTTGCACCGCTTCACGTAGCTAGGCTAGTAGTAATTCTGTGCAAAATGAAATCATGCTCTGAACCTCTATCTAAAAGGTAAAAACTGGCATTGCACAAGGGGTTGAGAGCTTCTATTTGTGTGAGGTAATTCCCAATCTCTAATGCGGAGACCAAACATGTACCAACCAATTATCATTTGGCTGGCTCCCACCATACCCCTCCGTATAAAATACTCGGCAGTTCTATTGGTAAGATAAATTAAACATCCCACCAAATTCTTATTGTATTTTATTAAAATTTCGAGTTTAATGATAATTTTATATTTTTCACAACGAGTATACATGTCAAACGCACCGAAATAGAGATTTAGTTCTTGTCGTGTATACACTTAACGCTTAACTGGTTAATGTAATTTTTTGCAACACCACAGTTCAAATTGATTTTTGAGAACTTCCCAAAAATGGGCCAAAAAACGGCATTTCTATAAATTGTTCTTTTTTTCTTTCTTGTGTCTTTTCTATAATCGTTATCCATTACATATTAAATAGATTTACAACTTTTACTTCTATAATGTTCCTCGATGAATTCGTTTTAGGGCAGCTCTCAGGGGAAGGAATTGGGGATAAGCTCTTCCCTGTAAGGTTAAATTTCAGTGTAATGTACGGTTACAAACTTTGTAAAGTCGGTAGAGATTAATTAAAAAAGCAACTGTTCGGAGTTTATTGAAATTTTGAAAGTTAGAACTTCTTGAGAATAGTAATTAAGTGAAAATCATGTGGGTGGCCCCACACCTGATTATTTGTAAATTAATTTTCAATCAGTAACAAAATAAGGTAATCTTTGCAGGTTTACTTATTTATTTATTTATTTTTTTTTTGGCGCATCAACATCTGAGGTTATTAGCGCCCGGAGCTTTTTCCAGTGCACTGCCGGCCTCCGGACAGTGTTCTCTCGTTACAGACAACACTGTCCATCACCGGACAGTGAGCTGTAAGAAGCTCCTAGGAAGAGAAAATCTAAGGGTCAGCTGCTGGATTCGAACCCGGGACCTCCGCGTGGGAGTCCAGTATGCTAACCTCATAGCTAATCCCTTCCCTTTGCAGGTTTACAAAAATTAAAAACAAAATGAAGACGTTTCCATGACAACTGAACTAATAGGGTACAATGTTTTCTTTCAATATTTAACCTTCTTCTTCTTCTTGTTTGTTTGGGCGTTTCTTCCTTTTGAACCGTATCTTATCTTTTTTTTTGTATTCTTGTTACAGGTAGCAAACAGTTATGGGTACACCCGTCTTAACTGTGTACTTCCTTCTCAATGAAATGGTCGGATCGCTCCCATCAAGAATACACCGCACAAAAAGTACTGTTTCCATTCACAAACTATTAGGTGCTGGGATTTATGACATCATTTAAACCACTTCACATTTCCTTTTCAATCTTCGTTATTATATATATTTTTTTTATAACACCTGTGTGTTAAGCAGCATCATTTTTGCCTTTAATTTTTTTTCATTTGTTTTTACCTGAACCATGAAAACATTTATTATATTTACTTCTTACAGTTATAAGGTTTACTCCTTTTACTTCGAATAGATTAGCACAGGAGTATGAAGGTAATTGTATTACTTCCTTATTTCTATTTTATCATTTCACAAATATTAGTTTTAGTTTCCCATTCGAGTGATCCCAGAATTTTTCAGGATAAAACGTAATACTCTCTCGTAATGAGATTGTTTATAAAAAATGTTGGCAACAGAATCTCTTTTAGCTATAATATTAACGTTAATAATAATTGATAGTAACCAAAATTGGGTAAATACTTTTTTCTTAAAAAAAAACAACAAAAAATTCTATGAGACAACTCTGAGTAAGAAAAAAGAGAAAAGTCAAGTTAGAGTGCTAATCTGAAGCATTATCGTTTAGTTTCAGTAAATTGGCCTATAGTCTTCAAGTTAGAGCTTAGTTGCAGTACATTTTGGTGCTGAAATTGTAGAAGAAGAAAAATAAATTGTAAAGACGTAATTTTCACATTCTGATGAATATTTGTGTCCTTGCATATTGTTTGTGACTTATCATTCATTTGATTTTTCAACAATTGTGTTTTAATTTATGATTTTTAGGAATATTTAGTTTTTAAGTGGCATAATCTCGAGGTTCATTTGTGAGTGTGTTTTTTTTAAAAGTAACTTTACTGATAAATTTATTAGGTATTAGATTTAAGAAATCATATGGAACTTTTACGAACAACCTGTTTTTCTGTGAATGATTGAAGAATCTTTCAAAGAGCTTCATTTCAAGATATCGAACAGTTTCTAGTGTTCGCTCAAAGTCAGGATTTCTTGAAAAACTATGTAATTGTACACTAACTGTACTTTACTCAGACGAAACACCAATTATTCTTTCTTAAATGTTTTGCCAATTGTTCAAAAACTATTTTAAGAAAATAACTGTTTGAAACTTGGTAACACTGACATTACAATAGACAATTACTCTATTGGGAACATAAACAAACCAATTCATCATGGAATCTTGGTATCTCAGCGAATATCTTAACCTGGACAGGCAAAATTAATCATTTAACGTACTTATACTCTGCGAGTACCAGATATAAGGTAAGTACCTACAGGCAAACTCAAGTTCTCCGTCTATCACAACCATAAATCGTGGGATTAGGGCTGCCATGCTGGCATATGGATAAGCTGTTATTATTTCGCTCCCAAACAAATACGTATGCAGGTAAAAATAAGACGAAATCTATTCGTTGAAAACTACGTTTAACAATTAAAAGAAAAACTCTAAAGGAAATTAAAAAATTTTGGACTTGATGTTAATACTTAAATTCAACAATCAACATAAAATTGAATCACGAATGCCAAACAAAATTTTGTTTTTGAAGTTTGTGGTTTAAGCTTTGGGCTTAGCCTTCAAGTGTCATAATATAATACTTACGGATTATGGTACTTTTTTTAAACCGTCTATCCATTTAATATATATATATTTTTTTTCCTTATTTTTAGCAAATGATGCAACTGAACCAGATAAATGCTATCTTCACGGTATGTGGTTGCCGTGGGTACGCTCATAGCGGTTTCAGTCCAGCTCACAGATGTTTGATTGCCATGTTTTGACAGCCGTAAATAACCATTTTAATCCTGTCTATACTAAAATAATTATTGACCCCCCTACCAAAAATAAAACACGAAATGAAAAATAGATTGTTTTTAGTATTAAAAAACGAACCGAACAATTTTGTTTAATTGTTTCACTCCATTAATTAGTATTTAATGAAATTATTGATTTATTAGGGTAAATATAAAACGTAAAACTTGATCTGTGTAGGCAAACAAATGCTGCCCTTATTATAACCTACCCTAAATAAGAGCAGTCGTGTGACTGAAGCGTGTCCAAGGAGCATGTCTTAAAGAGAAGTTCTACCCTTATTTGATGAAAGGACTTGCATGGAAAGCTAAGAAGTATGTCTGTCAAGATATGTATTAAAAAGGTAAATTTTATTTATCATTTCAAACATTTCTTTGCAAATTAACGTTTCTATATTTATTTAGAAATTCTCACAAATTTTTTCTTTCTTTCTTCTTTAAGTTACATGTTTTCTTGCCAGTCGTACAAGTATCTATTGTTTTGATGCTACAAGTTACCTCTTGAGAATAATTCTAATGTCGCTTATGAGGATATAGTCTGAAATACAGACCATTATTGTCATTAGTTAGTAAAATGCCTGCTTTTTTTTTTGAGCTTGAATGCTACCGATAACTGCATTGAAATTAATTTTTCCAATTTTCTCTATCAGACTAAATGGCCATCCACAATAACTTCTGACGGATTAAACGTTACATATTTATTTCTTGGTTAACATTTAAAACGTTTGGATTGACACCATAACACGATGATGACCTTGTAATGGTATTGAAAATATTTAATTTTAAACTTGTTGGGAGTTATTATAATGATTCATTTATTCCAGCTTTAAGTGATTGAATGAAACCTTTCTTTTTCTGAGTAGGCTTTTATATTTAATTCAATAAATTAGATGTATTATTTAACAATTTTCTATTTAAATTACTATTCTATTAACTTTGGTCATATTATATATTTTTAAGGCACCTGAGATCATTGGAGTACGAAGTCTTCTCAGCGCATCTCCTGCTCACTAGACAGAGGTCGTTCATCACACAGTAAACACTGCCCATCACTGAACACTTAGTTGCTAAGGAGAGAAAAATCTAAGAGCAGCCTGCGGAATTTTGTGCGGCAGATTGTATAAAAGGAAATTGAAAACTAGAAGTAAGTTTTTCTATAAAAATTTAAAAAAATATCAGAATTTTGCTAACATAAATCAATAATTCTTTAACGAGGTTGTACTTGCATTTGCATTCTTATCTGGAAAAGGTAAGTGATTTCGTGGAAAAATTCAAATTACTTAAATTGCTTTTTTTCTTTTTGTTACTTTTCTATCATCCCATAGTTTCTATGTTTAAATAGCCACTAATCAGTTTAAACAGTAATCAATCAATAAGTTTCGAAGTTACCACTAGCGTGAAGTAAAGACAGAGTGAACCAGGCAGGTTTGTCATTTGTGTCATTCTATTGAAAAAAAAATTCTCTAATACTTCACGTATCAGAGCATCCATTCAGTACATGCAATACCTCATCGAGAGAAATATTTTGATAAGGTAACGTTTGCATATATCTAAATATCTTATAGGTTAGATAGTTACTGATCTTCGATTTATGAAAAGATAGACTCTTGCGTTTTGATTCTTCGTCAGAGAAGAAACAAATACAAAATGTTTACTTCTGTTTTTATTAATTTATATTCTATAACCAATACAGATTCTGGTAACAATTTCTCTTTATTGAAATGTTGCTAATTAGATTTAGTATTTCTGTTTAAATTTTTTGTAATAATTAGTTATTCCGAGCTATACTGTACAATAGAACTGTCCGCCAAAGAAAGAAAGCAATCTATTCTCAATAATTTTCTTGAAACAATTATTATTATCTTACAGGAACTCGTTATTATAAAAGATCCTTTTATGTGTTTACAATTTTCATGGATAAGAACCGCTAGTCCTCCTACTTAGGGTTAAACGCTCGGTAAGGAGTGATTTTTTTGTATAAATATGGGGCCCCACTTGCTGAGTGAAAATTAAAGACCCTCTTTCAAGAAGGTCCGGGGGTTAGATAGGCGTGTGACTGACTTGCGCTCAACAATAATGGAAGGGGAGGCCTTAAGAATGTTTTGGAAGACAAATTTTAAGACATCATTTGCAAAATGTTCTTCAACAGACGTTTGTCATCATGATTTTAGAATCACCGCTATTAGTAGTGATTGTTGTCTAAAATTTTAATGCAAATACTTCGCTTGTTTCATTCCATTTAAGGACAACAATTTTTGCAGATAAGACAATAAATCAATCATATTTCTTAAAAATAGATTAATGTAGAACATCAGAAATTATTGATAGATTATTATTTCTTTATTAATTCTATTCATAAGAATTTATTATTGATGAATTCATTTTCTATATTAATCTGTTTCCGCCTAGATCAAAACAGTTTCTAAAAAACATTTAAATCGAAAGTAAGTTTCAATAGATCCCTTTTTTGAAGTAAATATATCAGTATAGATAACTTCATTAGGAAGTTTTTAGAAAAGGGGTTTATAAATAGATAATACTTGGAATATATATGTGCAAAAAAATGAAATTATACATAACAATCCTCATGCAGTATCCACTTGAAAGGTAAACAAATATTTCGCATGGATTTCCAGTCTTCAAGAAAGTATCGGAATTTCTGTAAGTGAAAATTTGAGTTTTATTTATAAAATTTAAATTCCAAAAATTTATATTTGAAATAAAAATTTAACAAAAAGAAAAGAAAAAAAGAAGATAATTCACCAGTTATTCAGCAAGATTTTCGCCTCTAGATATATTCAATTTGGTGCATTCAAAAGGACTAAAAAAAATATTAATTTATTATAAAGTTATGTTTTAAAATGAAGTAGGTTTTTCAGAAAGTATTTTTTATTTAACCAGTTTCGACCTTATTGGAAAATTTGTCCCCTACGTGTGTCGTACAAAAAATAAGCGATGACGAATATAATCGGTCAAACCCAGAGTATGTTTGATATGAAATTGGGTTGCTGCAATTAAATGACATATTTTCTTTCGTTATTTAGGAACCAAATACATCAAAAATAAATTTTAAGAATTTATTTTATGTTAAACTAAAATTGTAAAATTAACTACCGATGGTCACTACCGATACGCATGACGATTATACTCGTCATAACACAAAATTTTACACTTTCTTTTAATGACGCATATCTTCGTCATAAACAGTTAACTGATTAAGTAATAGGGAATTCTTGATTTGTTAGTAGAATCTTTAGAACTTTTACGTTGTAATAACTGATTAAGTAATAGGGAATTCTTGATTTGTTAGTAGAATCTTTAGAACTTTTACGTTGTAATAACTGATTAAGTAATAGGGAATTCTTGATTTGTTAGTAGAATCTTTAGAACTTTTACGTTGTAATTATACAGGTGCCTGCAGAAGTCAAGGGATGATATGCAATCGAAGATATTCCCATTGGTCAGTTCACGTATAATTCGTACTAGTATTAATTATATCTTTTATACATTATTTTATTTACAATAATATAGTTGATACTTGTTTCCCCATACAAGTGAAATACAATGAAAACTATTGACTGGGATGATATGCAATCGAAGATATTCATTCCCATTGGTCAGTTCACGTGTAATTCGTACTAGTATTAATTATATCTTTTATACATTATTTTATTTACAATAATATAGTTGATACTTGTTTCCCCATAGTGAAATACAATGAAAACTATTGACTTTAATTGATTTGTATAAAAATGAAATCTTTGTACATTTATTTGGAGAAAAAGTTTTCATTGATATCCTGCTAATCCAATTGGAGCAAAATAAAAATAAAGTAAGTTTCAATAGAGCAACAGTTATATGTAAAGGAAATACAGGCGTACAGGTGTTTCTATAGTGTGGGAACTGTGGCAAGGTAGGGTTGCCACGCGACTCCTTGGTAAGTACGTGTATGCCCTTTCTTCTGTAAGGTGCAGAAGGAAAGAGAAAAAAAAGAACCTTTTTTCCCCCCCTCTCCATGATGAGGTTTACTAAAATCCCTATACCTTTTATTATTTCTTCCACAAATGGAAATAAAAGAGCTTGTTTCCATTCATTGTTAAGTTACCAACGATAGATATTATAAACTTACCTACTGACGTCCACTATATGTAAGAAGAAACACACAAGCTTAGCAATCAAATAAATAGGCAATAAATTTGGACTCACAAAAACAACGGCCAGATTTCTAATTTATTCGTAATTATCGATTAATTAATTATCGATTTTTTAATCGGTTAGATTGAATGCTTCCGATTTCAGTTTCTTATTAACCTATTTGTCATATGAAAACGTAAGTAATCTTCAACATGTATTGGAATACAATTTACATCTGCGAACAATTTCTATTAGGTAATTTTAATTCTAAGAATCCCAAAATTGGTGAGTGAGTTCGAAACTGGCTTATCCAAAACGGTTTCTAACCATTTAGTTGTTTTTTTCAGCATTTTTAATTAGAAAAATCCCAAGTAAATAAATACAATATTTATAATCGTCTTTTAATGATGTTAAAACCACTTTACAAGGTTAATTTTTTATAATATATTGTCTTTAATTTTTCAATACAATTTCTTGTTTTTTTTAAGTTTTGAGTATTATTTGAGTACAGAGCTTAATTAGTGCGAATTGGAAAACAAATTGGCATAGACAAGTGGAAAAGTTTTAGACTATAATGAAAGTAGAATGAACAATATAACATAAATGCACTATTCTAAATTTATAGTAGAATTATTTAAATTACACTTAAAAAAACTATAAATATCAAACGATATTTATAAAATATGAACTACGAACCGAGGGAAGTGAACAGCGTCTTATAGAGGAAAGCGTTTATGAAGAATCCAACAAATTAATGGGCATCCGGTGATGAATTGGTCCTAACTGCAGTAAGAGAAAGAGTTTCGTGAGTAATTCATTCATTTTGTAAGAATAATTTTCTCAAACAATTGGAATCTCGTGGAATCTACAAAAAATAGTTCAAAAATTTAAATCACCCCTTTTCTTTGGTGAATTGATGGTTGACTTTATAAATATAGTCAAATATGAGATCTCCGATGGCTAATCCGTTATTCAAGGATTCCAATTTTTTGTTTAATCCGTTGTAATAACTTAAATTTTCACTCCCAATTCCAATCCTTTCATTTTATTTTTGGCAGACTTCTGTCTCTTTTTTATCTAGATAACGCTCATCTCTTTGCACCATCAACCATGATAACTTTTTAACTAGTTCTTCAGCCAATGGTAATTCAGTCCTCGAAACTTCCTATCCACATTACGCGCTACAGCCAGCCCAACCACCATTGAAAATTCATTCCTAATGGTAGTCAATCTTAACTCTACTTTTGGAATATTGCGCCGAGCGACAATTTCAAATATGACAATCCATTTTTTTCTCTCTGGCAATATCATAAACACATAAATTTTGGATAATATTTCCATTTTGAATTCCACCAGGATTGGCTCTCCATTCTATAACTCCTTCCTAGCCGAAACTAAATTTACAATTTTCACTACTACAGCATTGGACTTCTGCCCGGATCTCTTAGACCACTCTTGGTTTTAAGTCGGCAGAACAAGTTCAAAACCTACATCTTCGCGGATTTTTCTCGGATTATATTTTACAGATTCGCTCTAATCCTTGTATTTTTTGTTCTCTTTCTTTTGCCCTTTATTCTAATAAAAAGTATCCCCATAGTCAAAATGAAGTGGAAAATTGCACCTCTGACCTGCCATTTAAAATATTAAAATTAGAAAAATTATTTTTTCGTTTCTTCTCTTTTCTCCTAGTAATTAATTATAAATCATTTTATTATTTTGAGAAAAGTAATAAGAAGAATGGACAAATAGTAGTTATTAAATTGTAACAAATATAGAAATAAAATAAAAGAGATTAATCAATTTAAAAAAAAAAAATTTGGAACTAAATCCGTAAAATCATGTAGGCAGCACGATCTAGTGGTGGTATTGGTAACTAAATAGCCATATGTAGTTCACACATCTTCCAATAGAGACAGCTTGCTGCTCTATTTGGCGTTCGAATTGGAAGGTAAGCTAACCTGCTTATGTATGTGCGTTCTGTGCATTATTTATCATTGTGTGGAAAATGTGTTTTTACGTGCGAACTGATTGAGTTCATGATTTTAAAATGTTTTTCTTGTTGTATTTAATACAAAATAATTTCTTCTTTTTTTTAATATTTATTAAATAAAATTTTATAACTGGTGATATCATTTAAGTGATTATTAGGGATTACATTTTCATTAATACTGTTTAGAATTTCTCAAACCCTCCTATGCTAGCCATAAATGAAAATAATAATAGTGTTTGTACGGGTAATTGCAGAATAGACTTCTGAAGAATGATGTTTGTATTTAACGCCAGTAAAGTAGCTGGAAAACTTCGCACTTTTGGATGAGCTAGATCTAGTTAGAAAGTACTTTCCGGCTGAATGGAAAGCGACAGAAGAATGACATCATAATCCCAGGTATTTAAATCTTTAAACAGCTTTAATTGTTATGCTCTAATCTTAAGATTCTTATAAGAGGGCAAACTTCCACTTGTATGGTGTATGACAAGTCTTGTTAGTCATTCTCATTTAGTGAATATATATAAATATAAAGCGCTTTAAAATGATTCAATTGCTTTGCGCTTGTTACCAGATATATAGAAGTAAGACTTATCATCTGAGTAGGGTACCATAAATTACTCTTTGTTAGAATTTGAGTTGATATCGAGAGCAATATTTCCTTCAAAGTTTGTTAGTATACCTTATGTAGAAAGGGAGGGGCTTAAAACATCTTCTTGAAATCTCACTTCTGACACTTTTGGAATTGCTTAGTAAGATGGTATTTTGCTGAGTGAAAATTGTGGGATTAATGAGCTACATTTTCGTTTTGAGAATTCTAGAGCTATTTTTTGCTCAGGGTATTTCCTAAAACGTAAGGTTTGTAAGGTGAAAGAAATAACAACCTTTTAAATTTCTCAAATATAAATATATTTTTATAATTAATACAGAATACTTTTAACAATAGTTACTTAAAATACAACTAAATTTTATTACACTATATTTCTCCTCCAATTTGAGAGGTCTATTGGCCAACCTTCATGACCCTTTTGGTTAGGGATTTATATACTCCTTTAGCACGCCGTTAGTTTTCCATCTTTTCTTCGGTCCATGAGTCGTCATCTAACGGCCATTTTTTGAGCAAATTCCTAGTTTTTCTTTAATGAATGTTTTTCTCCAGCTTCTTAATTCAAGATGAAATAAAGTAGGCACTTGAATTTAATTAAACATTTTTGATTTTCAGATTAAATACAGCTGATACTAGAGTATTGCCTGCAGTTTCATCAATAGCCCAAGTGGAAAAGACGTAAAAACTTCTAATGAAAATATACCAACAAATTTGTGATTAGGATTCAATTAATAAAACAAGTATGTAGTTATTGTATTAATGTGCATGTTTACTATCAGGAGTTAGGCAAAATTACTAGTCACGGCTCACAAGACATATATACGATCTCCTTTCACTAACATTTAATCATGTTGGCGAGCGAGTCACAAGATTTATGTAGGACTACCTTTTACTCACATTTAACCATGTTGGCGATTCACAAGACTTATATAGAATCTCCTTGCCTTTGTCTTGTGCGTCGCCAACATGGTTAAATGTGAGTGAAAGAAGACCCCCCTACTTAAGTCTTGAGAGTCACCAACATGGTTAAATGTGAGTGAAGGGAGGTCCTATATAAGTCTCGTGAGTCACCAGTCTATTGAAGTTTTTCCAAAACTCTGTAAAGATTTAATTCAACTTATTGTAAAATAGTTTATAAATTATTTTTAAATAATAAAAAAATCTAGTTAATTTTGTATTTATTTTTCCTTTTAATCTCTTAAATAATGTGAAGAAATTAAAAATAATGAACAAAATACGAAGAAATAAAAAAGAAAACCTAAAAAAAAAACAGTTAAAAAAGGCCTCCAAAGTGTAGAAAGAGAAATCTAATCGTTAAAATAGTGATTGCTCTGGTGCCTAGGAGTGACAGCTTTGAATTAAAGTTAATTATTTTATTAACTCCATTGTTTTTATTAATTATTAAGTAGCTCGAGCTTTTTTTAATTAGGCAATATTATATTTAGATGGTATTAGGTATGCGTTAATTAATGATACCGGAAGTAAGCGAAAATAAATTGTTTTACGCTGGAAAAAATGCATAAAATGCATCTTGCTTGTCGAGTGTGCAATAGTACTGCCAGTCTATATAGGTAAGTGATTTTCGCAGGGAGGGAGGGTGGGACGAATAATAAATGAATTCTAATATTTAAGAATTCAAAACTGGCCGTCAGGACAGTTGGAATAATAAATGAATTCTAATATTTAAGAATTCAAAACTGGCCGTTAGGACAGTTGTATAAGGGTAAATCCATAAATTATTATTGATGTTTTTTCTCTAGCTTCTTAATTCAAGATAAAATTTTATATGCAATTGATAAGTTTTGTTTGAGATTATTAAAGAAGAACTTTCATGTTCGTTTATGGTAAAGATTTTTGAGTGGACATTTGTCATAACATCATACCTTTTTCATATTTGATTCGAGTTATTTTATTGGAATATTTTTTATTATAATACTTATTTTTGACTAGACAGAGAGACGTATGTCATGATTCCTATATTTGATCATTCGATAATTTTATTTTCTAATAAATGACACTTTCATGTTTATGTTAGTGATTTTTAGACTAGGACAGACATATTCCAATGATACCTTTTTCATCATATTTGATGATAGAGAAGTATGTGACTAGAATAGATATTTTTAAGGTGACGAGCGACAGAGCGATCTACTCCCCTTCAGCTCACAAGTCGTACTGAAGAGAAATCTTGTTTGACAGCTGTATATAATATACGTTTAGTGCTGCCTAGTGGCAAATTGGTGAATTAAAAATCGTGAACATATGTGTAGATGTCCAGTAAGTGCTGCTACCTGGTGGCTATTTCTAAAACTAAACTTATTTTTTCTGGTTTTTACTGCTCTCTGACGGCATTTTCTGGAACTACTTTTTATTTTTAATGTTCTTAACTATATTTTTTAACTATTTGGTTATTTATCTATTTTTTTAGGTACTTATTTTGTTAATTTGATTTGTATTATTATTATTTTCTTCTCATTCAAATGATGAACTCTGGAGTTTTCTATTACATATTTGGTACTATTTTTGTATTTATTTATGTTATTTTTTTGTTTACAAATATTATTAAAATGTCTAACTCTAATTGAGCGAAAAGGAAATAAATAAAGGCTTTTTGGAATTATGTTTTTTTATTCTCCTATTAATTACATTTAAACGTACAACTTCTAAATATAAAATTCTTAATTATTAAATAAAAATGCATCATACAATCATTAACTTAATAATTTACTTTTAAAATCACTGATTCATAATAAAACTTGTTGGCAGGTAGTTCTCTAGTATCGGCTGTTTTCATCCTGAAAACCAACATAAAGTTAATTGAGTTTTACTTTAGTATTTTATACTCTAGAATCAATCAAACTTAAACTATTTTTTTACGACATTAATACTTTTTCCATTTATATAATTTAATTCATAAAAATTTAAAATTCTAAGACTAATGCATTACATATTAAGTAAACGATAAGTACCTGAAAGAAGTGCCCATAAGAACGATTAGGTAGGTTTTCTTGGAATGTCGAAATGGATGAGAAACAACTTAGCACGTGCAATAACGCTGCTGCATATAATGGAATGGTCCTAAGTGGTGTATATCCATGATGGCGGCGCCCAATTGGGTCCAGAGACAAAGGCACTGAATAATAATAAAAAAGGATACATAACCATTAAAGTAGAAATAGTTAAAATGAACTTTAACGGTAAAGTTTTAAGGCAAACTTCAATAATCATCTAATCTTGAGGAAAATTACAAGGTTTATATAAAATGGTAATTTATTTGAACACTTTTAAGATTAAAGGTTGAACAGTATGGAGATAGCACTGCGTAATATTGCTTGCACAATAGGAGCAGTATATGAAGATGATAAGGCTTTTGGGGTACAATACGGCTCTTTCTTCGATTCAGAATGAGCATTTGATAAATTTAGGTATTACATGTTCGTCATGCAGCAGAAAATGTTTAGATCTTACTTTAAACAAATGGGTTACTAACCTTTTGAAAACTAGTACTGATTAGGGTAAGTCCAGCTTGAGATGTCAGCAAGTTAATGTTTTCATCAGGGAAGAAGCGTCTCCCTTCATATTTGGTGTCCTGTGGTAGGTTTTACTGAACTAGCTTTCCAAGAGTAACGCTAGATAGTAATAGTGTTCACTTTTTAAAGCACTTCTGTTCACTAGAGCAGAATGAAACATCAAATCATACATTTATCTTGAATTTTTAATAAATTAATTAAAGAAATGTGAAACGTTACAGAAATTACCTCGATAAGCTCACAAAGTCCAGAGATGTTTTGGAGGTGATGATATTTCTTCAACTCCCAAAAGAATGGAAACGATGCTTTCTGCTGGAGTTCGCTTAGTCATCTTTTACGTCTGGAAATCGACACCGCATTGTTAGCAATCTTATGTTTAAAGATAACTTTACTTTACTTACTATTATGGTAATGATACAATGTAAGACCCAATAATGTTTCTCAGCAACTGAATGTCTTTGGCAGACATTCTCTACCAAAGCTGACGCAGAGATTTCAATCAATAGTTAATATAATTATTTTTCGACGCAAATAAGTACAGAGTACTTAATTCAGCTTCTTTGATTATTTATAATCCAATGCCTAGGCAGTAAAATACGTTCGAGTTATATTAACTATATGATTGAAGTTTTTCTTTAAACTGAAATAAAAAGCTGAACTACGTATTTTACAATAACTTCCTAATTGTTTTTCTTAACAGGCCTTAACACATACAATAACTAAATGCCTTGCACAACATTAACTACTGGTTTTAACAGGATTGATACATTTAACTAAAGCAGTATTTTACACAAACTTCTAGAATTAAAAGCACTTGATCTTTAATTACTACACTTATGACTTTGCCTTCTCTCTATACGTGATATATAAGCTGGCTCTGAGGCAAAAAGGAAATAACGGGGTAGTAACCAGAGAAAATCAGTACGAATATGACATAAGAAGCAAAGGAAATGTTTACTTATCTGTGACAAGGTTAAAGAAATCGGATTTACTCCCGAATTATGCTTCCTTAAGAATGTTTAATAAAATCCCAGTGAATGTAAAACAGTTGGAAATTCAAAAATTTTGAGATAATTTGTAATAACCAACTGTTTTTATGGTGAAAAAAGAATGTACTGAGGTAAACTAGGCGACCTGGAGATTTTGAACTGAGGTGAATTATATTATTGTCAGATCAAAGTGTCGGTTCAGTCTGTTAATTATATTTCATTTATTTATTAATTAAATTATATCACAGTCACTTGATTTGTATATTTTATTGTATTACAAAGACTTGAAATATTTTGACGTGCTTTTGTATTTTCATATGTTCAGGCAAAAAATAAATACTGCGATATGAAAATGTGTGTAGGAGAGTGGCGATTCTATACCATCTTTTAGCTAAAAGAAGTGTTTTAACCAGAATACACATTTCTAATAAATAACTCTTTATAAGGAATCCAAAAAATCTATACAAACTTGATAAAAAAAAGTCCCGGAATGTTAAACTATATTCACATGTATCAGTATGGCTTTGAACTCTTATGAGGATATTTCAAAATGAAAAAAAGACTTGACAACAATAATAATTTCGTCAAAAAACTAATAAAATGTAACAAGGATACGAAAGCAAGCATTGAATGCATTGCATGAAGACTTCTTCATGAAGAAGAAATACGCCACTGGTTAGAGAAAAAAACAAACTTTCATCTAAACACAAATGGTATCCGAGGAGCACGAGTTCGCACGTCCCGATTCATTAAAGGGAATGATTAAAACCAAATACAGCATCCGCTAGAAAAGTGGAAACCAATTTTAAACTTTACCAACAATTTTGAACCACTAGTGTTTTTACATCAGCCTAAATGTTCACTATAATTCTTATAGTTACAGTTCTAAAGAAAGTTTTAAGTAAATACAAAAGAAACATACAGCATTAACCTTAAGAAATATCCTATTGTTTGAAAAGGCATCTAATCTTTTCCAACAAAGAACTTGCAGTAGGCTGAAAGAAATTACCGTAACAACTGCACAATTAACACACTTCTTCCACTAGTTCGGAACTTAAAATATAAACTGTACATAACCAATAAATACGCCATGTGGCTCGACTACTACACCATCTTAGACACTGCCATTAGTATCTTTTTGTTTTTTAAACTATAATAACTTGGTAATCATATAATATTATGATAAAATGTGAAATTAGGTCTCACAAAATTCTTAAAAAATATTATATAAATAAAAAAAAAAAAAAATTATAAAATGAAAAATTTAGCGTGGACACGTTTATGACTTTCAATTTACCCCAAGTATCAAAATTTTCTTCCATCATTGGATTTTATCCCTAAAAGTTAGTCCGGCTTCAATTATAGGTTTTCTAAAATAAAATAAAACTTTTGAAAGAAGTGTTGTCCCTGACTATTTACATAAAATAAATTCCCGAAAAATAGAATATCAAAAAAATAAAAGAGATCAGGTTTTTAGCAGTTGGTTTATGAACGATAAAAAAAAGAAGTAAACTTAGAATTTTACCATCATAATAAACTCTCTGTAACATTACGTAAGTGGTAAATACTTAAGATAGGGCCTCCACAACTACCTTATAATTGCCCTAAAATGAATATTCTAGAATAAAAAATGTTTGGAACAAAAGTTAAAGCATTTTTGATAAGTAGTTAGTTATTTTACTAAGTGTAGAGGAGAGGCCCTTAAAAACGTAGGAGAAATTAGACGATTAGTTGCTTTTACAATGAATTACTTTTTATAAAATAGTTTCGTAGGGAATATTTGAAGGTGGGTTATTATAGTTTATAGTTTATAGAAATAGTTTTTTTTAAAGAGACACGTTTTTCAATGTTTTCCTCTACAAGGATAACAGGAGAGAAATAATAAATTTCCCAGAAGATGTTTCAACCTTGAACTTGTGTTTTGTGAGCAGCTCGGTGAATAACTTCATCAATGAAACATTTAATGGAAGAACAAAATCAATCATCTGGGGAGATTGACCCTCAATCTAAGTAAAATATTTCATTAACAAGATGAAGGTCGCCAAGGGAACGGTGAAGGGAATCAATTTCCCAGCCCTTAGTAAAACGACTTCCTTTTCAATGTGCAGAGACACCAATTGGCCAATAATAAAACACGAAATAAAGGTGTAAGATTTTACCGATCGTGATAGGTACATTTCGGTTCGAATTTTTTTGTTTGAGCTAGAGTTAGCGAAAGATAACTGATTGAACTGATGGCGGAATTTTGCGAGAATTATGACATTAATAGAGGTCACAGATCAGGGTGTAGCCCCAATCTAAAGCTGAAATTCCCAAAAGTGAATGGATTATTTACGTTTTTAAGAATTTTGGCGTCCCCCAGGGATGTTACTGATTAAATAATACAAACAGGACTTCCAAAATAGCCCTAAATGTCTATCTAGTACGCATAAGGTTTGGTTCAATGTTTGCAAATGTTTTGGGTATAACACGCAGACTGTCATCATTAGTAGAAAACCTTTTGGAAGAAGAGGATGCCAGTCCAAGGCGCTATTCCTCACAGAGTGAAATGGTGTGATTAAGTAAGTAACTACTCTTTAAGCGAGTACTTGGGCTACGTGATTGCAGGTAGCAGGAGATCAGCGTTGTAAAACAGTGCTTTGAGTGGTCCAAAGCTGATATCTACATCTCTGTGGTGGACGCCAGGTTAATTACTGCTAGGAGCAGATTAACCGAGAGATGTAGCTCCAGGATATGTCCTCTGTTTCTATCGATACCATCTCTTGTGTATGAGAGATGTGGAAGATAAGAAAAACAGAATATTAGGGAAAAAAGGTGGCCTCTGCTAAGAACCTTTGGTGTTCTCCTGTCCGCCATCAGTTACTATGGCAACTTTCAGCTTCCCTAGCATTTTTAGTATGTACAACTATGTTCTTAGATGTTACGCTGCAACTTTATTTTGAATAATTGCAGCTTATTCATTGCAGTCTTGCTAGACCGCACTCATTAAACGAAATTTCAGAATTTTCTGTAGTTTCATTAGAGGATACAGCTGCCTGATTATGGTAAGTCCTAAATCTTGGCCAAATGATCTTCAGAGAAGCCCCCACCACGTCACTCTGTCCACTAGAAGCTCTTTGACGTCACACAGCAGATAGCAAAGGAAACTGAAGTGTTTCTTCTTCTTTTTGTATAGTAAAGTGGAGAAAATCATCTTCCTGTTTAGACACGAAGAGGCGGCGAACACTGCGCCTGGGGGCAGCAAATGATAATCTTTATCTCAAGACTACTACTCCACTCTAGTTTCTAGAAAAAAACAACTTTTTTTACCCCCACCAAAACCATGAATTCTGTTAAGTTGAGTAAGATTTTCCACATACGAAAAAGTTTTTATTTGAAAAAAAACAAACAAACTTTATTTTCCTTCGCTCCTTCCTAACCCCCCCCCATACGGATGCTGTAAATACTATATAAGATATATAAAAGAAGTTTACTAGATCAAGTCATCATAAGCAATGCACTAGATATATCGTAGATGTTTGCGTCGAAAAGTTTTACACATTTCCAATCTCTACATACGCGCACACGGCAACTTAACTGCCATCTATAGGGGGGGGGGGAGATTGTGAGCACCACATCCCCCCCAAACTTGTACTCAAAAAACTTTGGTACTTCTAATAGTGGAGAAAACTCAGTTGACAATGGCCTAACTTTATTGAACCTAAGTTCAAAATTAAACTATTTTCAATTTTCTGGCCTAGCATCCCGTACCCATTATTATTTACTAAGGGTTATTTATTGTACACATACTCGTACATGTCTAGAAAATATTTCCCCTTGAATGTTAGATTCCGGGCATTTCTAAGGCAAGGACCAGGATATGCTTACTTTTAAAGTACCATCTTGATAGATTCTGAATGCAAAACATTTTTAATCTATCTCCATTATTTGTTTACTTCTACAATTTTGTTTATAGTTCCCTATTTAAATTTAATGCACATAGATTTATTTAATTTAATATTTATAAGAAGAAGAATTTGTTTTAGGGCAATTCTGGGAATAATTGGGATAGACTTCCCTTTTATCTAGTTAAGCGGTGGAATTTAGTTTAAAAAAAAACTCGCCACGGTGTGCTCGAATTAAAATCAGACAATGACGAGTGTATACACGCAGGGCAAAACAACCAAAATTAAAAACAACGTCGTAATAGCCACTGCAAGCGACTTTTTCTGCAATATCTTCCGGGGGCTTGAGATTACCAGAGCTCATTCTGTGCTCATTCCAAAATCTTGCACCGCTTCACGTTATGCATTGCTCTAGTTAACTAGGGACGCAAGAGCTTTTTTACAAGGAAGAAAAGAGCTTTTTGTATTCTATGTAAAATGAAATCAAGCTCGTACTGAGAGGGCTGAATCTCTATCAAAAAAGGTAAAAACGGGCATTGCACAAGGGTTGAGAGCTTCTATTTGTGTGAGGTAATTCTCGAATCTCTAATGCGGAGACCAAACATGTACCAACCACTTATCATTTGGCTGACTCCCACCACCTCCCTCCGTATAAAATACTTGGCAGTTCTATTGGTAAGATAAAGGAAACATCCCACCAAATAATATTCTTATTGTATTTTATTAAAATTTCGAGTTTTTTTTGTAGTTAATGGCAATTTTATATTCTTCACAACGAGTATACACGTCGAATACACGTCAAACACGCTTAACTGGTTAACTCGCATCACGTACGCTTTTCTACAAACTATATAATATTATGTTAATAATATTGAGTGTATTAAACAAAAAAATAATAATAAAATAAAACTGTACTGGATCTAAAATTACAGTAGCAAAACATTGTCATAGTTATGCACTTCGTTACCATTAATATACGTCTGGCATAATTGGAGAGAATTTAATAACCAAAGGATTCCACCAAGTTATAGCAGCGGATTTAGGTTGAACCTTCTATCGGAGAGAGTGTGGGTTTATTGACCCACTTTGCTGCGACGGTTACTCCGCAAACACTGAAATTGAATTATTATTACATATGGGTAAGACAGAGGAGGGAGATGGCAGATAGAAGATAAACGCCTCTGCTTCTATTTCTCAGCTTATTAAGGCTTAGGAGCTCTAGCTAGAGAGGAAATGATTGCGCCTAAATTCATTATCGGCTGCGGTGTAGCAGCTTCGTCAGCAAAACCTCCCTCTCCATCCGGCGGAACATTAATCGACTGAATGTCACCGTTGATTATTATTATCATTGTATTCCACATACTTGCAGCGCTAACATATTTTAGCCACACGAGTTTAATTTAATAACATAAAGCGGAAATTGATTAGTAAGTATACGCAGCCATCCAAGGGTATTCTAAGACTGAGGAGTTCTTGTAGAGGAAATCTTGGCCAAAGACTTGAAGCTGCACACAAGTATTATGAAAGGAGGAATTTAGTTTCTAAACCTCAAATCTTACTAAAATTACTTCTAAACCTCTTACTAAAATTTTACTTGTACTTTTACTAAATTTGAACCAAAAATTGAATTTTTACAAGGAAATTTAAAAGTGGCTTATTCTGAATTTTGACTCAAAGTATGCAATCATATACTAGACCTAGACCATAGACCATTGGGGATGTTTACTTGGTTTGGTACCGAAGTTTTAGAACTTTTACAGTATTTGTTTTTGGTTCAAACAATTTAAATGGATAGTGGACACAATTGGCCGACATACAAACTGCAAGCAAGTACAAAAGGAAGTCTTTAATGGAAAATCAAGAGTGATTAACTATACGAAACAAATAGGAAACATCTTATCCTTCAAATTGGAAATTGGTGACCAAAATAAGGTCTTTCTAGTCTGGGTACCTGGTCGTTCAGGGACATAAAGGAAACGAAGCGGCAAACTTATTGGCCAGGGAAGGCTCTGTGGGACACTTCGTTGGCCCGCAGCTCTATCTTGGGGTGTCCAAGTGTTTTAAGACTGCGGCCATTAAACTATGGGTGCAGACTAGGCTTGCCACCACAGGGCAGAGACAGGCGAAGGAGTTTTTAACGGGGCTATTCGCCACGGCTGACTGCAGAATTAATGCGTCAAGGTCCTGTGGCTGTAAGGATGATTGTAGGCCTATTGACTGGGCCTAGCTGCAGGCTTAGAAAACACATGCATCGCATGGGCACCTGGCTGATGGCTAGCCTTTGTAGATTCTGCCAGGAAGAGGAGGAGTAAACGGCACTGCACGTGTTGTGTCCAGTGAGAGGGGCTGGTCTGGGCTGAGGATGTTACTTCTCGGGGAGGAAAATACAATGCCTGTGGAGCTTTATCCAAGAGTCGCTCTCCCAGAATTAAGAGTCTGATCAAACGGACGAGTCTAAAGGCCATTGTAAGAATTCTGGTAAAGATGACCGTTTCCGATTTAAGAATTTTTACTGTAGAATTTGCTGATCGAATTGTCTGCGATATTTTTACTGAAAAACTTGGTCTCTTTATTTTATTGTTTTTGTGGGGGGGGGGGGGAGTTTAAGAGAATTGTTGGTAATGTTAGTTGGTTATTTTTGCTGGTTTTGTTTTTTAGTCGTCCTGGTGGTGGTTAATAAAAAAGAGGTGGAGGTGTTGGTAGAGAGCCACCACATGAAGTGGCTATAAGTGTGGGGTATGGCAGAATGGCAGAGCAAACCGGCTGGCGACAAAGCAGGAGTGGTTGTTGTGAGCCAGTGAGAAAGTGTTGTTGAGTCGTACGATCTACCACACTTCTCCTTCTGGAGGCGGCGGTGGAGGCGGTGGACAAATAGGGCGGGTAGGCTAGGAGGATGTTCCTAGTGGGTATATGGGGGGGGGGTAGCCGGCAGTGAGCGAGTGAAAGAGAGAGCGAGATACCCAGACTGCTGCCACGACGACGACGACGGCGGCGCGCCATGCACAGCCACCCAGTGGTGGGTTTACACCATGCTACCCAAACACTCTGTCTCTCTCTCTCTCTCTCTTGCTTTACATTCTCAATACTAGACACTACTTGGGCAACGTCAGTCGGACGCGAGCATTTACGCTGGATGCTTCGTAGTTTTTTGCCTTCCGTTTCATGGTGTTCTCCATCTTATCGTTTTTACTACGTAAATAATCGCAATTACCAACTCATTTTCAGCACTTATCGCCAGCTTTCTGGAAATCTGGTAACAATTTCAGTACCTTGTTTTCTTTAGTTTAAATACAAACTTTTTACTGCCAAAGCTTATTTTTATTCAGCTCTGCATGTCTATCTTCTCACAAAAATCTATGTAAAATCAAGGATACCATTTAAAATATAACCCTGCCAAGAACAATAAATAAATAAGCACATAAATTTCTATTAAATTTAGCTCCTAAAAACGAAGACCCCCCTCAAAAAATTGAAACACACTTTGAAAAAAAAAATTCACCTATGACATCATTAACGGAAACGTTCCGAAAAAAAAAAAAATGACCTCAAATTGTTCAAAAAATAGATCGTGTTTTTTTTTTTTGTTATTTCATTTTTAACACCCAAAAATAATATATTATTATTCAAAAAATAATAATAAAAATAAAGCATTTTAAATAGATATTCACTATTTTGAATTGTTACAGTAAAATGTTTGCTCAAATTTAGTCATATTCGACTGATGTTTTTATTTTTAATTATTTAAAGTTTTTAGTGGTTTATTTAGAAGATTTGTTACAAAAATTGTTTTTAAATTGTAAAAAAGTCTTTATTTATTTATTTTTTGTTATAAAATCTACGAAAAGTACTTTTTTACGGAAAAATAAAGAAAATTCATAAAATAAAAAGAAATTCTTTAATATTTCCCCCCCCCCCCCAATTAATGTTTAAAATTTTCATATAATTTAGATAATTAAAAAATAAATAAATAAAATATTAATACGGTTAATTACGGTTTTTTTTTACCTGTAACAAAATATATGAGTGTATATAAAATAAATAAAGTTCTCTATATTTCTCTTTTTAATCATGACGTCATTTCCGATATCAACAAGTGGTTGTAAAGCATGAGAATTTATTGAGCAGTCATTTTTAATCACAAGTTTAAAAAAAAATTAAAAAAATAAATATGCCTTGTTTATTTTTATCATTGCGTTTTTTTATAGTTCAAATGTTTTGTAAATTGAGTCCTTAAACGGAAATACTTCTCTCTCTCACTCTCACTCTCTCTCTCTCTCACTGAAAGTCAACTGTAATTAGATGAATTGACTTTTTTATTTTTTTTAAATTGGTCCTCAGTATATTACGTATGCGGTGAACGTGATTTGAAATAGCGAAAATGCAAAATATTTTTGGCATTTCCGCTTTTCTTTTTCGTACACTTTTAAAAGTGGGGGGGGGCTTGCGGAAGACCGGAAGAATATGAGTTAAGCTTACAAATGCAACTATTCAATTTAAAAAAAAACTGGCTGTGTCATGGTCACGGCCGTGTGTTTGTACGTGAATACGTTTACGTAACAAGTTATATTTTTTATATAAAATATATTTATTTATATATTTAGTTAGGATGAAATCAAGGAAACAAATAGCTGCTGCCCAATGTGTCTTCATAATCGACGATTGAACACAATCTATGCCTATACAGTCCACTTTCATCATCCACTTGCAGATGTACTGACACCGTCGTTGATTCGCTCGGCCGTATTCATTCTTTTACGTCCCGGCACAGCACTTGACTCGGTCATATGATGTTTTATTATTACCATTCGACTGTTCTTGAGAAGCCCTTTCCAATCGTATAAGATCTCTATATTTGGTTTTGGCTTTTCGACGCGTATAGGCTGACTTTATATATTTTTGATAATATTTTTTTATTCTAACACCTTATTATATTCACTATCACTATTTTACACTAATGTTTTATATACAATCGATAGATTGTGACGACAGCTGACGATTAAAACTTAAACGAACATCGTAGCTTCTCCGAGTCAAAAGTTATACTAATTGCAAATCTCGATACGCAGCAAAATGATCTCAAAATGGTGGCGCTTCCCCCTCCACCACGCGCGCGGTGCGTCACAGTCCTCGCTTATCGTAATGAATTCTTTGATCCTTTAGCTATCCAGTGGTCTAATTTAATTTTGGATGTAGACGATAGATTCGAGCCTATAATGCCAAACTGTATCCCCTGATTTTGTTATCATTAGGTTTTTTTGGTTTGCCTCCATATGATAGCAAATTTAAATACGCATTCACGTCAAAAAAATCCCAAATTTTAACATTTATATAAACATTAAACATTGCTAAATATTTGGGGCCAACATTTCCCGTTTTTTTGGGGGGGGGGGATGTTATATCTATCAAAAATAAAATTTTGTATCAAAAAGAGGGTTTCTACACGTAGTTTATATAGTATATATAATGTTCTAAGCCAATTCAGTGAGTAAACTATTTTGCGTTCATATTAATCGCTCCCTCGCTAAACGATGTTTAAAAAAATGTCCTAACTATATACGTTGATGAAAGACAAAGAAACCGGAAAGATTTAGCAGAAATATAGAGAAGGCTGTGAACTCTTGATTTATGACTCTAATTATTCATTTCTAATGGTTAGTAAAAAGGGAAGTACGACCGACCTCAATTCACTCACAAACCACAATGGACAGCCGAGCAATATTAATCGACGATGTTGGGTAAAAAAAAAATATACGGGATGGAATCACATTCATGAATTTATGACGTAGGAATTATGGCAACTGACACGTAGAAGTAATAAAACATTTTGAAAAACAGATGTGGAAATTCAAAGCGCAAACGTTCTGCGGTGATTGGCACTTCAAACAATCGATTCATGGGCGCTTAAATAATCACATTTGTTGACTCAATTAGTGGAAATTCAAAATCAGAACTCAGCTTGAAAGCAATGGATTGATTACTAGTCTAATGCAAGAAAGTAAATATTCAAATTTATAGAAAATTGGTCAAATTTAGTTGCAGATATTTTGTTTTTTTTTGAGGATGCTCAAGATTAAGATGTAAATGAGATTGAAAGATATTCAAAATAATCGATTTCTCATTAAGATGATTAAATCCAGGCGAATCAATTGGTTTCCAAGTTCTACGAATTTAATTAAAGGCAATGTTGTTTGTGAGATTGCCCGGCTGTGGATATCCCAGAATTGGGTACATACTGTCCGGATGTACGGGCATTCAGAACGAATGCTTAATGAGATGATGCGTAAGCGCCACGGTAGTCGAGCGGGTTATAGGCTAGACCCACAATGCTAAGATGTATTGTTGGTTTAGTGGGTTCGATTCCCCTGGTCTAGGCCTTGGATTTTATTTAATGTGTTAATATGAGAAATTTATAGTAAAGTATGTTAGGCGGTTATAGACTAGACCTGCAATGCTAAGATGTATTGTAGGTTTTGGGCTCGATTCTCCTGGTCTAGGCCTTGGATTTTATTTAATGGTTAATATGTGTTTATAGTAAAGTATGTTAGGAGGTTATAGACTAGACCTGCAATGCCAAGATGTATTGTGGGTTTTGGGCTCGATTCTCCTGGTCTAGGCCTTGGATTTTATTTAATGGTTAATATGTGTTTATAGTAAAGTATGTCAGGAGGTTATAGGCTAGACCCGCAAAGCTAAGATGTATTGTTGGTTTAGTGGGCTCGATTCTCCTGGTCTAGGCCTTTTATTTAATGGTTAATATGAGAAATTTATAGTAAAGTATGTTAGGCGGTTGGAGGCTAGACCTGCAATGCTAAGATGTATTGTTGGTTTAGTGGGTTCGATTCCCCTGGTCTAGGCCTTGGATTTTATTTAATGGTTAATACGAGAAATTTGCAGTAAAGTATGTTTGCTAGTCACCTCCGCCCACGACACCTAATTTGGTAGTAAAGCTCGCCTGTAAAAATAGGCAATTACTTTACTTCACTTTAATGAGATGATTGCCTGGAAAGAATCCCTGTTAGTACCTTCAAAGACCTGGAATCATTTACGGCAGGGTTACCCTAGGGTTTCCTAGTACGTTGACAAGGATTCCACAAGTGATCACTATTTGTTCACCCAAAACGAACGTAAACTGGAGATCATCTATACGATTGTCTTATTAAAGATGTTTTATTTTAAGATTAAATAAAGAGACAATAATTTTGGGGAATTAGAGTAGAAAAAAAGTTTCCTCAAAGTGTAGAAAGGTTGAAGACCCTCTCCGATTTACTGCAAAATGCCTTATTATGGCAAACAGATCAATATTAGCCACTCGGACAAGTTCCCTAACTTATTACTGCAAAAAAACCCGAGGGATAGATTCTTTTAACGTAATTTTTCTAGCAGGATATGGAAAATAAAATATCAGCTCCAAATCTGGATCCTTAATTGATTCAATGGGTGTCAGTTGAACTTCCTCCACAGCGACCAATCAGTGAGATTCTCTGTTCTAAATTTCACTCAGGTACCATCCATTCATCAAATCTACGCGAAGCGCGATATGTCCCAAGTCCTAACACATCCGGGTCTCCACCATTGGCTGGTTATTTTATAGTTGCCACCAACCTAACTTGGCAAAAGTCTCTACTCTTGATTTTATCACAGAAATTGATTTGTGAACTCTGTTCTTTTTTTCCCATTTCCCTCGTCACTTCCGCCCAGGAATTCTGAATAAATATTCCCACTAAGCTACGTCACGAAAGGGCTTTGGACAATATGATTTACATAGAAATTAGAAATTTTGTAGATGGCAAAGTGGGGGAAAAAAAATATGGACGAAGAGAAATATATATCACGCACGTCAGAATTTAAATGAACCAAATACCTATATTGTGGAAATCAATGAAAGAATTTCCGGTCTATTTTGGCTTCTTCTTCCGGTTGGGGGGGGGAGAGAGGAGCTTCACATCTTTACTTATCTTCCTCAAACTTCTTATCTCCACCACCAGATGGAGTTTTATCTGGAGAAATTCTTTGCAATAGCATCATTATTAAAAAAACTCCAAAAAAAATTGAGACAGAATCTATCTCTAGCATTTTTTTCTACACCCCCCCCCCCAAAAAAAAACCATCCAAAAAATTCCAACATCATTTTACGAGATTTCTCACACCCGACTTACTTTCTAGAACAGGGATGGCGAACCTTTTTTAAGACGTGGGTCAAATTTTGTTCATTTTCTTTTTTTTTGTTAGTACTAGCTCTTGGGTCACTAATGCCCATTTGCACAAGAGTTAAGTTTAAAAATTTTAAACTGAATATTTTCAAAAATCTAAACATCTTTAAAATTCAGTTGGCTTAACGGAATAAAACGGGACGAAACAAGTGGCTATGGAAGGGCTCTTTTTACAAACATAACTGAACAAAACCTGAACAAAAGTGTGTTTTATCTGAAGAAAAAGCTAAATATGGTTATTTGTGCTTTGGGTTATCGAGTTTTTTAACAAACAAAATATGAGTAAAATTATACATTTTATTTGATATTTTGTAAACACTTTTGCTTTATTTCAAATACTACAAAAGCATTTGTCGTCATTTACGTTTTAGAACTGTAATGATCAAACTAAAGGTTATAGATAGCAATTTAAATTGCTTTTGTGTCAATGCGTGATTGAAAAAAAGTACAGATAGAATATAAATTATCCACCAAAATTGGTCAGTGTCTGACCCGCAGGTCACAGGATCGCCATCACTGTTCTAGAACCTGGCATTCTATCGATATGCCCTTACTGGTTCCGGTTTATCAGGCAAAAAAAAACAACACCACCAGATCTAGTTCCCAGAATAGCATCCGGTGCTTACTCTCCAGCGCCTATTTTTGCAGGAAATGCCCAGATATAAAACAGGAAATCTTTTCCTTTTCATTGAGGTTTGTTTCTTTTTTTTTTCCAA
This sequence comes from Rhodnius prolixus, assembly GCF_049639745.1. NCBI lineage: Eukaryota > Metazoa > Arthropoda > Insecta > Hemiptera > Reduviidae > Rhodnius > Rhodnius prolixus. The sequence continues at coordinate 36,720,041 of NW_027411582.1, read as the reverse complement.
GAACGAAATCCTTTCCTTTTACAATGATCGTACGTTATTTCAACTCATACGAGTGACTTAGACACCATCGCTGTAAGAAGCTTTTTTATTGCCAAGAGGGTTGTAGTAGGGCATTTGATCTCCCCCAAAAATTATCAGCATCACCATCTGATGTCTTTACAACTCTTGAGACTTGCCCATACAGAGTCTTGATTGTTACTAAGTGTTTATGGCGGAGTATATACTAGGCTAGAGGAGACCTGGTCCAAAGCTTCCGGCTTCCCCGACCTTGAGCTTTTTCGTATGGGAAAACCCTGAGTGGTTACCACTTTAGTACTATACCTATTTGTTTTACAGGAAATTGCAAGTTCAATCCTGCAAAGCGATAAAATAATCCTACTTTCTTTTTGCAGATACAGTAATGGCTCTGTGATAAGATGGGATCTAGCCAGTCTTCACGGAGTGAAGTGGATTTTTCTGATGAAGGTAACCCTTTATTTCCGTATTTAAGACTTATATTATTATTATCCGCCTAAGGATAGCCATTTAGCCAAGGATTTACAAAGCCCCTTTTGGTACCTTTTACCTACTAATGAGAGGATATAGCCTGCCGCATCTACGGTTAACAAAAAGTAGATCAGGAAATCAACTCGGAAAAAGAGTCAAGAGATGTGGCGAAGTCTGCCATTTCCGTTAACTTAGAAATTAAAATATTTATTCTGTTACCTATTTACCTAAAAAAAATAAATAAAATAAAAATTAGCGCCAAACCTTTCATTAAGCAATGGCCGATTATTACTATACACCGGAAGTGGAACTAAGTCATACAGAGATTTCCGTTCTGTTTACTAATAAAAATGCTTCGTTATGTTTCAGTGAATTTCGACCATTTCCAGATATTGAGAGCCATCGGCAAAGGCAGCTTTGGCAAAGTAAGTCCTAAGTCCATTCTTATATTACATTGTAATTAAAATTTACCTCAACATAGTTATAAATTATTTTAATAATAAGTATTAAGTTGGTTAGAACTGATAAAAGACGTTGTATATAAAGTTTAAACTAGTTCTGCACGTCTAAACTAGTTGTATAGTTTAACTAGTGCTGCACGAGACCGAGACGAGGCGAGACTTTATGCAGTCTCGATCTCGGTCTCGGTCTCGGCCGCTCAAATCTCGGTCTCGGTCTCGGTCTCGGCCGCTCAAATCTCGGTCTCGGTCTCGGTCTCGGCCGCTCAAATCTCGGTCTCGGTCTCGGTCTCGGCCGCTCAAATCTCGGTCTCGGTCTCGGTCTCGGCCGCTCAAATCTCGGTCTCGGTCTCGTCGAGATATCTCGGTCTCGGTCTCGGTTTTTTGAATTTTTGTTTAAGTATTAAAAGCGGTTTGCTATTAATAATCTTTTCAAAAAATGTTATTATTTTCTAATAATTATTTTAATTTATATACTGGTAATGAAAATGTGTGTAAAAGAAGACAACTACTTACACTTCAATGCATCATATGTTACTATTACTGTTATATATCTTTATATAATTTCAAAAAGATGTTAAAAACGCGCCAAATGAAAGACCCAAATAACATATCTGCCTCCTATAACAAGTTGATTCGTGAAATAAAAAATACACCTCCCAACAAACTTCCCGCTCTATTAGTTATGGCTGTTGGTGAAGATAAAGAATCTGATGATTCACCTTTTGACGACGACGACGACTGCATCAATATTTTTGCACCATTTGCTCAAAAATCAGCAAATATCACCGAAGCATGAAAGACAGAAATAATTAATTATACCAAATTAGACCAAGCACCAGTAGACGTTGACATTTTAGAATGGTGGAAAACACTTGAGAATTCCTTCAAAAATTTGTCTAGAATGGCGAAAGATATTTTTAGTATCTGTGCAACTTCAGTGCCATCGGAAAGATTATTTTCGCAAGCTGCGATGATAATGACCAATAGAAGATCTTCTTTACTCAGTAAAAGCTCTTTTATGTATCAATGCTTGGGCAAAGAGTATCTTAAAAACGAAAATAGTGCGAGACCTGCGAAGCTAATGAGTATTGTGGTACTGGGTTCGATTCCCGGTCTTAGGCCTTGGGTTTTATTTAATGGTTAGTAGAAGAAATTTACAGTAAAGTATGTTTACTAGTCGCCTCCGTCCGCGACACCTAATTGGTAGTTGGACGTAAAGCCCCGCCTGAAAAAATAGGCGATTACTTTACTTTGCTTACTTCACTTATGTAATAAAGAACACAATTTTATAATTTTGTAGCTAAAAATTAATATTTGAAAAACTGAGACGAGACCGAGATTTCTCGACGAGATATATATCATGTCTCGATCTCGGTCTCGGTCTCGGTTGCTCAAGTCTCGTCTCGGTCTCGGTCTCGGTCTCGGTACCAAGACCGTGTCTCGTTTCTCGTGCAGCACTAAAAGGAACATAAATGAAAGTTTGCGATGTATGGGCACCATTATGGGTAATGGGTACCATTTCAGTAAATATTTTATAGAAATTTTGACTATACATGGACCTTAATATGAACCTTATTTTCAGCGGTAAAAATACCTTGAAAAATAAAACTAGGAAAATTCTGGAAGAAATGAAATTTGCAAGAAAATATAAATTTTTATGTTTTTCTTTTCTTCGTGTTTCATTTTTAAAAATGATTTTAACCGTAACTGCAAGATGTGTAGGGTGCATTGTGATGACGGTAGATGGGTAGCGTCACAGTTGACTGTCACACACACACACAGATGTGCTGGAAGTACCGAGCGGATGCTGAGCACTGACAACAGTCACTCTCATATGCGGCCAATAACAGGGAGAAAAACTGAACCTTTTTTTTTGTGGTGTCCGGAAGTCTTAAAACAAAAATTTCCGGTGAAAAAAACTGTTGAACACAACTTCCGAAATTAATTGAAGAAATTAAGTTGAAATAGAAAATAAATTATTTTTTTAAATTATAAAATTGATAATTTTAACAATTAATTAGCGATAATTTCGACCCAGAGCACGGATCTTCAGTTTATGTAAAAAGGGACGGCTAAACAGTGACTTTCGTCACCAAAGGGCTACTATCCCTTGGTGGTTAATTTAGTTTAAAAAAGTAATTATTGGAACAGCATACCTACAAAATAGAAACTGAAAATCGAAGACATTAAGTCGATATTTCTATCGACTTTCGAAGAACCCATACTGGAAGGTTTTACACGGTCTTGCTCTTTTTCCTATTGTTTGATTTTTTTTTCTTTAAGGGCGGAAGTCTTTAAGAGAAGCAGGTGTTCAATGAAAGTAAAGTAAAGTAATGCCTACTTTTTACGTCCAACTACCAAATTAGGTGTCATGGACGGAGGCGGATAGCAAACATACTTTACTGTAAATTTCTCATATTAGCCATTGGTAATATAGACTAGTTCCGCAATACATCTTAGCTTTGAGGGTGTAGCCTCATACATACTTTACTATAAATTTCTCATATTAACCATTAAATAAAATCCAAGGCCTAAGACCGGGGGAATCGAACCCACTAAACCAACAATACATCTTAGCTTTGCGGGTCTAGCCTATAACCGCCTAACATACTTTACTATAAATTTCTCATATTAACCATTAAATAAAATCCAAGGCCTAAGACCGGGGGAATCGAACCCACTAAACCAACAATACATCTTAGCTTTGCGGGTCTAGTCTATCATACACACATAACATACTTTATTGTAAATTTCTCATATTAATCATTAAATAATGTCCAACGCCTTGATGGGGGGAATTGAACCCACTAACCAACAATACATCTTAGCTTTGCGGGTCTAGCTATCATACACACATAACATACTTTATTGTAAATTTCTCATATTAATCATTAAATAAAATCCAAGGCCTAAGACCGGGGGAATCGAACCCACTAAACCAACAATACATCTTAGCTTTGCGGGTCTAGCTATCATACACACATAACATACTTTATTGTAAATTTCTCATATTAATCATTAAATAATGTCCAACGCCTTGATGGGGGGAATTGAACCCACTAACCAACAATACATCTTAGCTTTACGGGTCTAGTCTATCATACACACATAACATACTTTATTGTAAATTTCTCATATTAATCATTAAATAATGTCCAACGCCTTGATGGGGGGAATTGAACCCACTAACCAACAATACATCTTAGCTTTGCGGGTCTAGTCTATCATACACACATAACATACTTTATTGTAAATTTCTCATATTAATCATTAAATAATGTCCAACGCCTTGATGGGGGGAATTGAACCCACTAACCAACAATACATCTTAGCTTTACGGGTCTAGCCTATAATCGTTCACTTCTCGTACTAGAGGTTGCACTATTGGAGGAGGTTACTCGTACAGGTTATAACAGCTGGTGACTGTATCAGCCCAGCCATCTTGATCTTGTGACAACTTTTAGAATGGTGGCTTTTTAAGGTGTCTATTAATTTAGTTGACTGATTTTTTTTAGAATTTATTTTATTGAATTCGTTTTTTGCAATTTTATTTCTTAAAGAAATGCTTAGTTCTGTAGTTGTTCACGAAATTGGTCAACTCAGAAATTGATTTTAAAGATATTCTTTGGGGTAGGGGAGAGAGAGAGAGAGAGAGAGAACAGCTTTATTGAGATGACTCCCTCCACTGTCCAATATTGCATGCAAGCACGTGCCACTGGAAATATTCGGGAGGAAGCGCCCATGTGATTGGCCCGCTTTGGGAACATCGCTCATTATTGCACTATAACGACTGTCCGAAGAGTACCATGGAATTTCGTGCTGGAATTCTATTATTGAAAATGTGGTTAGCTTCTACAATGCTGGGATAATAATAGTTGATTTAAACGATGGCTAGCACCGCTTGTATTATTCTAATTAGTGACAAATTTTTGGATTTTCATTCATTGTCAGAGGTTTGACTGAAGTATAAGCATTAGTACTGGAATTCCATTTAGCCAATAAATTTGCAATTTTTCTTATTTTGGCTTCCTCTAATTTCTAAAAAAAAAAATAAAAGGTATTGTGAGCGAGCCCAATTTTGGGAAATTAAGTTATCCCCGGGCGCATAACCGATTTGAGGTCCCCAGAGTCCCAAAAAAGTGGTCCATGAGTGTATGAACAAAACTCCCAAAAAAGAAAATTCACAGAATTGCCATTTTACTGATTCGATTTTCCAGTTCCCACCCCCAAACAACAGTTTCCACGATTTCCTCGAATCATGACTTACTAATTACTTACGTTTAAAACTATTAAATTTATTTAAAGCATTTTTCTCTGGATAATCCATTTAAAGGCCACTTTTAGGTGAAATATTTAAGGGAATGATCCCATTGAATTCCCAATTAAATAATGTAAGGATTCTCTACCTATAACTGCAAATAATATAATTACTTACAAAATTTTAATTACGTTTCACGCCAATTTAATTACATAAATTGTGACGTCAGAAAGAGGAAGTGAGGGACTAGATGATTTACTTTCTCTTCCGGTAATTTATCGATCGAAATCCTTTAACCACAGCAAATTTAGGGATGTGCTCGGTACTTGCCAACGTGTAACCAATTATTAAATCGATATCCAGAAAACTGTAACGTTAACCCAATATTTGGCACAAACTTACAAATTTTTGAAAAATTTAAATTTCTAGAACTGTGATGACCACTTTATAGTTTTTCACCCTGAATTTTCTTTTACAAAGAATTATTTTTTTGTTTTTGTTTAGATTTAATCAATTTCACTTCATTAATGTATAAATAGAAAGCAAGGATACACACAGAATTCGTTTTTAGAGTGCTTTGTAAATGGACCAATTAAAATGGTGCTAGGCTGGTCAGCAGTATCCAATTGTTAACAAAAGTGGTTTTATTGTGTCTGTGTCTGTGTATGTGTGCAGAACAGGTGAGAGCGTACATTGCGCTAAGCTGTTTACGCTAATTGGCCACAACTGTCCCCAGGTGTGAAAGCATGGCTGCGCAATCAAATTCAACCTGGTCGATATGTTGTAATTATATCGATTCTGACTCACACACTACCCACATAAATTTGGTATATTATTTGTAATGCGATTTAAAATAATCATAAACAGTATTTATATATATTTCCTTTTTTTTCATGTTTTAGCGACTTAAATTTGTGAATAATTACGTTTCGCGAACGGAAGTTGAAGCGGAACTTCCGCTTATTATTTACAACAGGTAAATATGAAAAATCACAAGAGCCACTTATGTGAAGGACTTATGTCCAGCGGAACTTCAGACTGCTTTAAGTGAGTCACGAGGCTAGGTGGGTCTTTTCAGTCGTCTGAGCGAGTTATCTGGTATAGAGGGAACCTAGTAAGTAATAGTGGTCTATTTGGCTGGGTATGAACCGTGAGAAATCGAAAAGAAAGTCATTTAAAGTTAGGCACCAGAAATCTTAATTTCTGAATTTATAGAATGATGCCCAAGGCTTGCCTATATCGTAGATATTTCATCAGATTTCTCCTCTTAGTGTAAGAGCTTTAGTGGTACGTTGGGAAGCTCAAATCACTTCTTTCTACCAAATTCGGCTCACATTTACTGAGTTATTGTAAATAATAGTTTTAGAAAGGGCACCCACATATTTTAATATAAGACCCCCAACTCTTCCCCCATAAAATGTTCAGCCTCGAGACCCCTTAAAAGGCTCATATAAAAGAAATTTCAAATCAAATGATATCTCAATCATAAAGTTCGGTTCACGCGTTTAGACGCTACGTTGTTTAAAAAAAATAAAATAAAATAAAAAGAATTTTTGGCAAAGTTTTTCTCGGAATCTATTAGATCTGGGTTGCTGCAAAAAATTACAGTTATAAAGAAGGATTTTCCCTATATTATAAAGAAAATTTGGGAATTTTATCTTTTATAGAAAAAGAGAGAAAAATTGCCAATGAATGGATCAGCTATTTCTAGCTAGCTCAGCATTAACTCTATCTCGATTTTATTTGTCATTCCACTCTGTTGACATTATTGCACTTCAAAATGTGCAATATAATGGACCACAGCCTCCTGAAGAAAAGCTTTTACAGTCTCCTCGAACGGAGTGAGTACTAAATTGCCAGCTCACTGATTGGTCCACTAATGGACTATAAACGGTGAACAAGTAAAAAAAAAACAAGAATCCTACAATCAACCTTTGACCCTTAGGGGGAAGTGGACTAGCCACTTCTTCAGGGATCTTGGCGTCCCTGCAGGTATCCCAGCCTAACAACACGAACAACACACAAATACACGAAAACCTTCTAAACAGTCACACAATATGGGTACATATGGTTCTGCAAAGATAGTTGATCTGTGCAAATTATTTGGGTTTAGCGAAAACCCACAGGCAAACTCCAGCTCACCATCACCTCTACACACTCGCATCAACACCCAAAACGTTCCTCCCCCCCCCTTACAAACCGTTACACAAGGAGAAAGCTTTAAAGGGCCTCTTTTTGGGAGGTTTCTAGATAGCGTAGGGCTTCTAAAAAATTTCTTGAACGAATTAGCACTTCGGAATGGAGTTTTCACTTATTCATTTTTAGATTTTTTTTCTGAAAATCTCGTGACTATTTTCAAAACTTAGCTTCAAATATAGGTTACGATAAATTCATATACAGATTCATAAATTTTGAATAATTTTCGAAGTAATGGCCGTTTCAGAACAGGTCTCAGGGAAGATTTTGCTGTAGGCTATGAGAAAAATGTGTAAAAGTTAGAATCTTGGAAATTGTAGTCGAAAAATATCGTGCTCTCGAATTTCACATAGGTTTTTCTTACTTCAGGAAAAATTTAGCATGAAAGTGACAGATATCTGAGAGATAGATAATTTCCTGTCTAGCGATGTGAAGGTGATAAATCACTTTCAGTACAGAGATTCGATATTAGATGTTAGGGTGTTTGTAAGGGAATCGATACTCGCCTATATGCGACAGAACAACTGCAAGATAAGAAATAGGCCGACCTATTCACTCACTAAATGTGATAATATATATTTGTAGCGGTTTTAAATTTTTTCACTTAATACCATTCAATGTCAGTTTCGTTTTCATGGCATCTTAAACCGTAATTTCCGGTAAAAACTGTCCAATCGCTGTACTTCCTTTTTCCAAGGGGTAAGAAAACAGTATCACAAAAATAAAAATGAACATTTATGATCATAAAGTGTAAGTACATTTCAAATTACTTTATTATAAAGTTATTTTTATGGATATATTTATAGCTGTAGAACATGATAGAGACATTGCGTCATAAATGGAGGAGTGATAAGATAGATAACAGCCAAAGGGAGGTTTTATTGTTCGTTTTAATTATATTTGCTCGGTTTGTGAATAGTTTATAACTTTGTTAGTAACTTTACTGGCTAGAGATATAGTTTAGGTACTAAAGTTGCCCTTAAGAAGGCTGTATCATGTCAATACTTTTTCAGCAAGTATTAAGCACAGAGTGCTTAGATCTAAGACGTCTGAAAGGCGCCTCAGGATAGTGGTAACGTCGGGGGCTTTTTTTTTTTTTTTTAAATAAATTATTAAGTACGTTCCTGATGTTCCTTAAAGTAAGGATCTTTCACCGCCCCCCCCACAGTGTGATGGACCAAGCTCTTGCCACAGCCTCCCCAACATTAGCGGTATCTCTTTCCCAGTTAAGTGAAACCTCTATCTAATCTGCACCCAAGCAGTGTAGACGCCCTGTAACTTTTAGAGACTCTCTCCTAATCCTGTTTAAGGTTTTTGCCTATAACTTAACAGCAAGTACTGTTCATTATTTTTGGTGACTAAATCATAGTTTCAATAGGATGAAAAATTAATGCCAGTTTCAGTCATTATAAACTTTATTATGCCGCGAGCTTTCGACCTAGAGACTAGGTCCATCTTCAGGGCTAATTTACAATATACTATTTTACATCATTAGAGGGTTGGTGTGTGTTCATGGACTCACCTAGTCCCTAGATCGAAAGCTCGGCATAATAAAGTTTATAATGACTGAAACTGACATTTATTATTTCATCCTATTTAACAGCAAGGTTTTTCTGATAGACTTCTAGTCTATCATTGACCACTAGCGTATTCTCAATGAATGTATGATGTACTTCTTGCCGTACATCCAGGAATAATAACAGCAATGTGCTCGGGTGAAGTTAATAAAGTGACAACAGACTTGGCTCGTTTTCTTGCAGAGACGACAGTTTTGGGTGTGGGGTTAATACGATCTCAAATTTTCTTCAGTATAATTTCCACGGTTAGTGTTCTTGCCTTTTATGCTGAGTTGGCATTTTTCTGAAGTGAATTGGAAACTGAGCCAAACTATAACAGAAAAAAAGTAAAAATAATTGGCCATCTATCCCTACTGTTTGATGGCCATCTGCCCCGAATGCTAGAGAGAGATGGCCAACATGATAAACTTAACTCAACGCGTACTTTTTGACAGTTTTAGTAGTTAGGATTCATTAATGTATACTGTACTTGCCTAATATGTTAAAAACGACACTAACATTTCGGCACATACATTCGCTGCAGCACGCAATATGCAACTATCATAAAATTTTTTGTTGAGACAATAACGTTTTTTATTCTCTGAGTTAATTAATAACGCTTTGACGCAGGCCAAAATATACTCGCTGCAGTCAGACATGAAGGTTCATCACTGGTGAGGTCACGCAGCGCCGTCGGACGACATTTCGGTTAAATTTCGGCTGTTGGCCATCTCTCCCGATTGGCCATCTCACCCGGACTTTACCCTATAATGTACTTATTATTTTTATTAAATTTAAGTCTTATCTATCCGACCGTTTCTTCCAAGTCAAACAAGGTACTTCTTCTTCTCTTTTATTTGGAACGATACCTCGCCAAATTTGAATCCTTAATATAAACAATAGAACTTCTATAATCAATTATGTTGATGAATATTGGCGAACATTCCAATCTAATAATAACATAAACAATGTAATATCATTGGATTGAATCTATGATTGATTATGATTGGCAATCAATCAGCAAGATTATTTGTAAAAGGTTAATTAACATATGTTATGGTTAATTGTGGCCCCCTTGTTGCCCATTTGAGGGAATAGCAAATTCATCAATCAAAGCTCAGAGCGCTCTCTAGTGGTGGGTGGCTGCAAGTTCAAAGGTAATTTGATAAACCAATAAGGAGTTCTCATTTGCAGGTGTTATTTTATGACGGTGTAATTTTCTGTGCTATATTTGCAAAATTACTGCTATCCACAATTATTAACGATAGCTAAACTTTGCATGATTGCTTTTATTGATTATTGATAGCTGAAATTAGTTCAATTGTTATTGTAATTTCTGGCGTTTTGTTTTCTTTTGTTGTTTTTTGTTTTTAATTTCCGATTATCGATGCGTGAACCGATTTTTGTTGAATGAAGAAGACAGGTATAAAAAAGCTCTAGTCTTTAAAATAATTTATAAAAAATGGTGCTCTGCATTTAAGATCAACTTAATTTTAAGTCCTTTTATTATAAATCTAGTATTAAGTATATTGAACCGCTCAAGTCCTAATTCTAATTAACAACAACTTCATGATACCTAAAGATCGAATCTACAACTTACAAAATTTTAGCCATTTTACTAAGCAACTTACTTATTACAAAGTAGTAGAGGGAAAATGGCGGTTCTGGCGCACCTAAATTGTGCCAGATCCAAACACTTCCAAATCTGACCAGGTAATCATCGAGTTCAACGAAGCTGTAAGCCATACCCATCAGCACCATTCTACCCCCACCTATCATCGAATTTGACGAGGCTGAAATCCGCACCATCATAAAAAAAAGAGGAATCGTTTTAAAAGATCTAAAGATTTAAAAGATTTAAATCGCTATAGATATACTCAGATCTCAGAACTGTGTGAATAATAATTTTGTTCAGAATAATGTTTGAAATAAATAGGTTTATAACAACAGACTAAAGGTTTTTTTTTAAGCGTACGCTTATTTTTTTCGAAAAATGAGTTTAAAAAAACACACACAAAACAAATAGGGTGAAGGGACCGGTAATTTAGAGCTCAAGAAAAAATTCGAGTTTTGTTTAGAATATCTTCCGTTATTTTGGCTCCAGGTGTTGGTTGGTACAATTGTGTCGCTCCATTAGATTGTATTATATATTCAGTAAATTCGATTTTTATGTCAACCAAAAATTATTACTTTTTTTGAAGTATTTCAATGACCCGATGATTGACATACCGAATTTTCGGTGGTACCAGTGTTTGACATGAGGTGGGACAATTTTAATTTCGTTCAAACCATCTAGGGCATCTGCGTCATTCAACTATCGAGAAACTTCATTATACAAAACGTTCAAACTAGTATTGGTTACTTTGGCTCAAGAAACAGTTCGCTTATCCTTCTTGCAATGATAGGATGACGGTTTCGGAATGCTTTCTACCAAGATCTACCTGGTAGGTTATTTACAGGGTACAGATCCATTAGTTGAGAAGATATTGAGAGTTGAAATTTTTTTGGGCCATAGTTTTGGATCAAAAAATTTCAACTCTCAATATCTTCTCAACTAATGGATCTGTACCCAAGGTAACTATAGCATACTACTCAGTAAAACAGAGTTTGTAAGAGCACAAAATTTCATACGAATAATCTGTTGTTTACTGTGGGAATTATAAAGGCCCAATTTCACAGCTAAACCATGACCCAAAAAAATTTCAACTCTCAATATCTTCTCAACTAATGGATCTGTACCCTGTAAATAACCTACCAGGTAGATCTTGGTAGAAAGCATTCCGAAACCGTCATCCTATCATTGCAAGAAGGATAAGCGAACTGTTTCTTGAGCCAAAGTAACCAATACTAGTTTGAACGTTTTGTATAATGAAGTTGCTCGATAGTTGAATGACGCAGATGCCCTAGATGGTTTGAACGAAATTAAAACTGTCCCACCCCATGTCAAACACTGGTACCACCGAAAATTCGGTATGTCAATCATCGGGTCATTGAAATACTTCAAAAAAAGTAATAATTTTTGGTTGACATAAAAATCGAATTTACTGAATATATAATACAATCTAAAGGAGCGGCACAATTGTACCAACCAACATCTGGAGTCAAAATAACGGAAGATATTCTATACGAAATTCGAATTTTTTCTTGAGCTCTAAATTACCGGTCCCTTCACCCTATTTGTTTTGTGTGAGTGCTTTTTTAAACTCATTTTTCGCAAAAAATAAGCATACGCTTAAAAAAACCCTTTAGTCTGTTGTTATAAACCTATTTATTTCAAACATTATTCTGAACAAAATTATTATTCACACAGTTCTGAGATCTGAGTATATCTATAGCGATTTAAATCTTTTAAATCTTTAGATCTTTTAAAACGATTCCTCTTTTTTTTATGATGGTGCGGATTTCAGCCTCGTCAAATTCGATGATAGGTGGGGGTAGAATGGTGCTGATGGGTATGGCTTATAGCTACGTTGAACTCGATGATTACCTGGTCAGATTTGGAAGTGTTTGGATCTGGCACAATTTAGGTGCGCCAGAACCGCCATTTTCCCTCTACTACTACATGCTGTTCTGTATCAGAGAATGATTTGCAACGGGTGATACCATTCTACCGATTCAACAAGTGGCGACATAGTTACAGACTGTCGTCCAAGGCTTTAGAATGATAAGGTAAAGGTCTTGTTCAAAAGCGAATGACCAAGCTGGTGGAAAAGCTAAACTTTTTCTATCCAATTTCCAACATACGTCCCAGGGGAGTAGACATAATGGAGAATCCTTGGTGGGAAGGACTGGGAGGAAAAACGCTTTAGGATCATTTACCTATCTGAACATCATTTTCAAGGAACATTTTTGCCCCTCTCTTTATTCGGGGCACATCTAAAGCTGATTATGAAGGTAGTAAAGAAGAAAAAGCTCCCCCTTAGATATGAATAGAAAAGGTTGCCCTAGCAACAATCAATGATATGTAACCATCCCCACCTCCCTACTTGTTGTACATATCCTAGAACTATGATTCAACGGAGGGTAGAATATGAGGAGCGAGAAGGGGAAGTATGATAATAATGGCAGCGCTGACAGTGGTAATGATGCTGCACTCACAGACAAAAACACGCACACACTGTTTGCATCATCATGACGACCAGAGGAGCATACTGTTGTAAGTGAGAGGTTTGAAAACCGGCGAGCGATAAGCCATGATGATGATGGCTGCTCATTTTTGTCCAGCCTCCATTTTGTTGATTAAAGCTTTTTTGAACGTAGAATAGGGTTTGTGTCAAAATGATTTGTTTTTGTATTTCCGTTTCCATCGTTTAGAGAAAAGCAGGTTTTTCAAATTTTGGGAAAATATGCACGTTTTATGGTCTTTTTGAGCATGAAAATGAATGTTTTTTTACGAAATTGAGCTCTTTCCAGAAGTGTCAACCATAACTCAACTACCAAAAATTCTTTTAATACGATGAAAAATTAATGCCAGTTTCAGTCATGATAAACTTTATTATGCCGACCTTTCGACCTAGGGACTAGGTCATCTTCAGGGCTGTGAAACATATTTACAGTGTGTTAACAATTATATTACCAATTAATTATATTACAATGAATATGTATAATGTAATGAAAATTTACAAAAATATTTACCTAATTTACAATATACTGTTTTACATCATTAGAGGGTTGGTGTGTCTTCTGTCTTGTCTGATCATGGACTGTGATCGGTCTGTGTGTGATATGTGTTTAGTTGTAAGGAAGTCAGTGTTGCCAATTGTCAGGAATTTTGTAGAGTAAGTTGGCCGTACATGTTGTTTAAATTGATTCGTGTCAATTTTTTGGAATTTAGACTGTTTTCTGTCTTTGATATGTACGAGGGTCGTTTGAAAAGTCCGTGCAAAAATAAAAACTACTTAATTTTTTGGGGTAAACCTTTTTTATTTTTCAACATAGTCTCCTTTTAGGCTTATACACTTCGTCCAACGCTACTCTAGTTTGTTGATCCCTTCCGAATAATAGGATTTGTCCAAGTCTGAAAAATAGCCATTCGTTTCTGCAATCAACTCCTCGTTTGAATGAAATCTTTTTCCCGCCAGCCATTTCTTCATATTGGGGAACAAATAGTAGTCCGAGGGAGCCAAGTCTGGAGAATAGGGGGGATGTGAAACGAGTTGGAACCCTATTTCCATTAATTTTGCGACCACAACTGCTGAGGTGTGAGCTGGTGCGTTGTCGTGATGGAAAAGGACTTTTTTGTGGGCCAATCGTGGGCGTTTTTCTTGCAGCTCGGTTTTGCAAACGGTCCAATAACGATGAATAATATGCACCTGTAATAGTTTTACCCTATTCCAGATAGTCGATGAGGATTATTCCTTGCGAATCCCAAAAGACAGTCGCCATAATCTTTCCGGCCGAAGGAACGGTCTTCGCCTTTTTTTGGCGCAGATTCCCCCTTGAGTAACCCATTGTTTAGATTGTTCTTTGGTCTCAGGAGTGTAGTGATGTATCCATGTTTCATCCACAGTGACGAAACGACGCTTCAAGTCCTGCGGATTCTTCTGGAACAGCTGCAAACCGTCCTTGCAACACTTCACACGATTTCGTTTTTGGTTAAGCGTGAGCAATCGCGGCACCCATCTTGCGGATAGCTTTGTCATGTCCAATTATGTACCCGTTCATTCGAGATGCCCACAGCACTAGCAATCTCACGCACCTTCACTCTTCTGTCATCCATCACCATATCATGGATTTTATCAATGATTTCTGGAGTAGTAACCTCAACAGGGCGTCCAGAACGTTCAGCGTCACTTGTGCCCATATGGCCACTCCGAAAATTTTGAAACCACTTATAAACTGTTCTAATCGAAGGTGCAGAGACACCATAATGTTTATCAAGCTTCTCTTTAGTCTCCTCAGGCGTTTTGCCTTTCATAAAGTAGTGTTTAATCAACACTCGAAATTCTTTTTCGTCCATTTTTTGAAAATCACTCGACTTCCTCGATTCAAACGAATGCCAAACACAAAGAAATAGACCGATCTGGCTGAAACTTGGTGTGTGTTCTTCCAAGAGATGCTACTAACTAAACATAACCTCGATACGCGCCAGTGGTGCTATCTCTCTGACTTTGCACGGACTTTTCAAACGACCCTCGTATATATCATTTCTAGCACTTTTCCCTTTTTTTGTGTGTTGACTTCTGCTTTTAAGTATCTTTGTGTCTGTGCTATGTCTAGTCCCTAGATCGAAAGCTCGGCATAATAAAGTTTTTAAAGGCACAATAAGTCTCTTGTAGCTACGGTGCCGAGGGGCACAGGTCCCGTCCTGCTATCTTTCATCTAAATCTTAGTGAAAACTTGTGATTAGAAAGGTAAGGGTTCATCAAACAGATAACTATAATTTTCCAAGAAAATTCGAATTAGAAAATTGGATTTGAGAGTGTTTTTTTAATTTAATTTTCCACTCATTACTACGTCAGTATGTTATTTTAGTGTAATCTATAGTTTTCCTAAATATTCTTAAGACAATTGAAAATTATATTTAATTTTCTTTGAATTTCTGTTACGAAAAGAAAATTGATCATTTAGAACTTTGGGAAAATTCTAAGACTGTGTGTTAACACCTCCAGGTTTTGTTTATTTTATGTCTCCAGAAAATCATTTTCTTTCCCCATCTAACGACCCCGTCCCCCCCCAATCAAGATCTCCTGGTCTCTCAGCTTGTTAGCTGTACAGAGCAACATTTCTCTCAGCAAAGACATGGGTGACACTTTTTTCTTGTCAAGCAGAAGAAAAAAAGATATATGTCATACACAATTTTTCCCACAAAAATATACCGGCGCCGGTAGGCTAGAGAGTCGTAATATAATGAAGTTGTCAAGTTGTCCATTGTTTCAATCTTCTACACGTGCCAGGAGCGGAAGTCTTACAAGAGATGTGGCGAAGTTTTTAAAAAACTAAGTTTATTTTCTCGAAATAAAATGAACTTATACAAATAAAATGCTAAAGATTAATGCAATAATCTGTCTTCCTTTGGATTAAAGAGTCAATTTTAAAAGAATTAAGGAAATAATAAATTCAATGTGAAACTTGTAAGTAAAGTAAAGTAATCGCCTATTTTTTCAGGCAGGCTTTACGTCCAACTACCAATTAGGTGTAGATGGAGACGACTAGCAAACCTACTTTACAATAAATTTCTTTTATTAACCATTAAATAAAATCCAAGACCTAGACCAGGGGAAT
The DNA here is from genome assembly GCF_049639745.1 of Rhodnius prolixus. NCBI lineage: Eukaryota > Metazoa > Arthropoda > Insecta > Hemiptera > Reduviidae > Rhodnius > Rhodnius prolixus. Next base: position 36,703,860 of record NW_027411582.1, on the reverse strand, counting down.
TGAACCTACTAAACCAACAATACATCTTAGCTATGCGGGTCTAGCCTATAACCACCTAACATACTTTACTGTAAATTTCTTTTATTAACCATTAAATAAAATCCAACGCCTAAGACAGGGGAATCGAACCCACTAAACCAACAATACATCTTAGCTTTGCGGGTCTAGCCTATAACCACCTAACATACTTTACTGTAAATTTCTCAAATTAACCATTAAATAAAATCCAACGCCTAAGACAGGGGAATCGAACCCACTAAACCAACAATACATCTTAGCTTTGCGGGTCTAGCCTATAACCACCTAACATACTTTACTATAAATTTCTCATATTAACCATTAAATAAAATCCAAGACCTAGACCAGGGGGAATCGAACCCACTAAACCAACAATACATTTCAGCTTTGCGGGTCTAGCCTATAACCAACTAACATACATTACTGTAAATTTCTTTTATTAACCATTAAATAAAATCCAAGGCCTAAGACAGGGGAATCGAACCCACTAAACCAACAATACATTTCAGCTTTGCGGGTCTAGCCTATAACCACCTAACATACTTTACTATAAATTCTCTCATATCAACCATTAAATAAAATCCAAGACCTAGACCCGGAGAATCGAACCCACTAAACCAACAATACATCTTAGCTTTGCGGGTCTAGCCTATAACCGCCTAACATACATTACTATAAATTTCTTTTATTAACCATTAAATAAAATCCAAGGCCTAAGACAGGGGAATCGAACCCACTAAACCAACAATACATTTCAGCTTTGCGGGTCTAGCCTATAACCACCTAACATACTTTACTGTAAATTCTCTCATATTAACCATTAAATAAAATCCAAGGCCTAGACCAGTGTAATTGAACCCACTAAACCAACAATACATCTTATGTTAGCTTTGCGGGTATAGCCTATATCCGCTATCGGCTACCGTGGCGCCTATGTGAAACTTGTATAATCGATATTTTCTTGAACATTTTGGTGGAACGTAAATATAAGCTAGCTGGCTCTCATTTTCTGTTCTAAGTTATCAAGTTGTTGACTTTAGTTGAAAAATCTAATTCTAGAGCAAAAATACGTTTAATTTTTTTATTTTTTATTATAGAATATTTTTATCTAAGCAGAGATTGTTTGGAGGGGTTTAGAGAGACGTTAATGTAAAATACTTTTTCTTATAAAAGCAATACCAAAATAAAATGTGAGAAAGCGATTCACGTTTTTTTTCTCTTTCGCTTTTAAGTTGCAAATAAATTGAGAAAGAGGCGGGGAAAGCGGAAATCGTGTATAAACTTGTAAGGTACAATTTCCTTTTTTACATAAAAACCCATGTTTTATCACCATAATTGCTTTGGTTGGATCTTTGTCAAGAATAAATTCTAAATTGGTTACAGCCTCTCTAAAACATAAAATAAAATACTCGGTTCCTCCATTACAAAAAATCTGTGAACGTGTTTTTTTATCACAATTTATACAGCTTCCTTTTTACATAAAAAAGAAAAAAATAAATAAAAAGTAAAAAATAGAATAAATAAAACAAGAAGTAAGTCAGCAGTATTGAACCAGTAATCCAATGAGTTCTAATTTTACCTGTAGGGGAAAAATTCGAGGAAAGTCTTCTTTTTTTATTTGTACACGTTTTTCCATTAAAAGAAAAACTTTTTCTCAATTAGAACGATTAAAAAAAAAAGAAGAAGAAGAACAGCTGATTTCAATGTTTGTTCATTACCTCGTTCATTACGGTTGTATTGATAGAAACGCCGGAGTTTATTTGAAAGTAAGAGAAACGTTAACTAAAAAAAAGAAGTTTGAATTACGAATAAATAAAGTAAAGTAATCGCCTATTTTTTCAAAAGGGGCTTAACGTCCAACTACCAATTAGGCGTCGTGGACGGAGGCGACTAGCAAACATACTTTACTATAAATTTCTCATATTAACCATTAAATAAAATCCTAGGCCTAGACCAGGGGAATGAACCCACTAAACCAACAATACATCTTAGCATTGGGGGTCTAGCCTATAACCGCCTAACATACTTTACTATAAATTTCTCATATTAACCATTAAATAAAATCCAAGGCCTAGACCGGGGGAATCGAACCCACTAAACCAACAATACATCTTAGCATTGCGGGTCTAGTCTATAACCGCCTAACATACTTTACTATAAATTTCTCATGTTAACCATTAAATAAAATCCAAGGCCTAGACCAGGAGTCGAACCCACTAAACCAACAATACATCTTAGCCTTGCGGGTCTAGCCTATAACCTAACCAAACATACTTTACTGTAAATTTCTCATATTAACCATTAAATAAAATCCAAGGCCTAGACCAGGAGTCGAACCCACTAAACCAACAATACACCTTAGCATTGCGGGTCTAGTCTATAACCTTGCTGCGTGTACAATAAATACGTTTATACATCAGGCAAACTGTAGATAGACGATAAACATGATGCAAAAACTATCCGGTTTAGGCAGAACCTAACCTTAGCCACAAAGGAAGGAATCAAGAGAGCCAGTGCTCCAACACTCTTGGGGAATTTTAATGATTAGTATTGTCCTAGAGATGAGAGATCGATCACAAGGCCAACGTCGTTTTAGATTGTCAGGACTTTATTGGTAGTAAAAAATTTGTCTTACCACTTCCAAAAGTACTCGTGCTAACTTAATATTAGCACCACACCATTACAAAGTACTCGTAATTTTTGGAGCAAGAGGTTTATAGCTTAAATATTTTAGGTATACTTAGAATTGCACAAAAAAAAAAATGATGCTTTTTCTGCATTTCCACCGACACAGTGTCTACTAAAGCGGAAGTTGATTTTCTTGAGAGGGAAGGGATTAGCTATGCGGTTAGCGTATTGGATTGATTCCCACGCGGAGGTCCTGGGTTCGAATCCAGCTTGCTGACCCTTAGATTTTCTCTTCCTAGTGAACTTCTTACAGACAACACTGTCCGATGATGGACAGTGTTGTCTGTAACGAGAGAACACAGTCTGGAGGCCGGCAGTGCACTGAAAAAAAAAGCTCCGGGCGTCAATAACCTTAGATGTTGACGCGCCTTAAATCATTTTAAAATAAAAAAATTATCTTGAGGAAAAAGTACAATAAATGAATTTCACTTTACGTAAAGAAAACCTTCCATTTTGGAATTATTCAGACTTTTCTTTCCCCCCTTTGATGAAAATACGGTTTTCATCACTAAAGCCTGATTATACTCGATACCCAGGCTGGAAAAATTATCAATAAAGTGAATAAAATTTTGCCCAAATTTAGCTATAATGTGTTATGGGGTTCTAGAATGGCATTTCTACTGCCTTTTTTTTATTCGTTTCTTTTAGATTAGAGCGTCTATCTGCGTAGTCTTTCTAATATTTTTAGTATATCTACCTTTCTCCCTGATTTAGTCGAGCGTGGGGGGGGGGTTTGGTCCAGATCAGATTTAGATTAGAAAGCGGGACGAGACCCACGGCACCGCAGCCACCAGAGGCTTATTGTGCCTTCCCCTTTTTTGGATCTAGTAGACGAAACCTCCCCTACCAAAGATGTTGAGGACTTTCCCTACCAGTTCCTTCTGCGCTATAATCTCCTCTGATCTTGAAAGTTGCAAAGATATCTGCAGCGCAGCCGCTCGATTGCTACACAATCGGACAACAAACGAGTGGCCGTTTCCTCCTTTTCCTTGTCCCAGATAAAGTCGCAGATCTTTCATTTGATTCTTAACTGGGATAGGGGAGAAGTTATTTAGGAAAAGAGAAGGGAGAGTTTCTCGATTTAACGTGAACACTATGTATTTCGAAGGTGTTTTTTTTTTTAACTAAAACAGGATATTCTTATTAACTTTCCGGAAGTAAATACAGCATTACCACTCCAAAAACTGTCAGGTCAACAATCAAAACTTCGGAATTTCCAAAACAGAAATACTGCATTAAATCAATGCTGCCACCAAAAATACTGCATCACCTAAGGAGGGGACTTCAAACTTAAACTGACGTCTACATTTTTTTTTTTCAGCAATACAAGAAATATATGACGTATGCAAAGACTCAAAATACTTTGTACTTAAATTTAATTTTCAAACAATACTCAAAATTCCCCACGATCTGCATTACGTAAAGTAATTTGGGAATCACTTACAGGAAACCATTCAACCTGAACTCCGTATAATTACAGACAGACAAAACCATCAAAAATTACATATTCAATATGCACAACATTTATTTGTAAATGAAAGTATTATTTATATATTTTTAGAGAGTTTTTTATGCATTAATAAAGCACAACAATAAATAAAAACGTGGAATTTATACTGTTTTATTTTTCCCTGAATATTAAAATAAGAAATTAAAGCAAATAAATAAACACCGAAATAAATAAAAAAAATTAGAACAAGGATCTGTTAAGTTCTTTGCCAAAGTATGAGAAATGTACTTAGCACTACTTTAAAGATAAACCCAATTAATACTGAAGATAATTTAAAGATAGCAAAGCACCAAAAAAGAAGTCGAAAAAAAAAGAACCTCAAGCATACTAAGTCCAAACAAACAAAGTAACCATAGTAACAGCACGTTATCTCGTTAGGGAATCTTTTCGATAAATATCTCAAGTTACAGAGCGGGTTCATAGGTACTTGAATTAGATGTGATGGGTTTGGGTGGGATAAAAAGAAAAAAAAACCTTCACATTAACAGGATGTCAACAAGTGTTCACTTCCTCACCTGGGGATTCTTTATTTACATATTTTATTTCCTGGGATTGGCGAGTATTATGGGAGGTACTCTCCAGTCTTGTGAATTCTTTATTTTTAGAGCACGCGGTACGGGATTCCTCCCATAGATATAATATGATGACGTTGTGTTTAGTAAATCTAATTTCCATCTCTTTCCAACGTTCACACCCTCTCTCTCTCTTTTGTGTTACCTTCTCTCTACTGCAAGTAAGAGGAGGTATTGCAATCGTGCAGAGTTCCGATATTTGCATTTTCACTGAAGATGATATCCGCTTTGTGGTTATATGAGTTAGAAAAAAAAAAAAAAACTGAGGCTGTGTCATGGACACGGCCGGATGTTGTACGTGAATACGTTCACGTAACGGGTTATATTTTTTATATAAAATATTTTTATTTATGTATTTAGGATGAAATCAAGGAAATAAATCGGACGATCGAACACAATCTATGCATATAAAGTCCGTTGTCGATGTAGAAGCAATTTCATCATCCACTTGCAGATGTACTGATACCATCGTTGATCCGCTCGGCCGCATTCATTCTTTTACGTTCCCGACACAGCTTGACTCGGTCATATGGTGTTTTATTATTACCATATATTTTATTGGCCAACATTATATATTTTTGATAATATTTTTTTATTCTAATACCTTTATTTTATTCACTGTCACTATTTTACACTAATGTTTTATATACAATCGATAGATTGTGACGACAGGTGACGATTAAATGATCTCAAAATGGCGGCGCTTCCCCTTCCACCGCGCGCGATGCGTCACAATCCTCGATTATCGTAATGAATTCTTTGATCCTTTAGCTATCCATTGGTCTAATTTAATTTTGGATGTAGACGATAGATTCGAAACTATAATGCCAAACTGTATCCCCCGATTTTGTAATCATTATGTTTTTTGGATTGCCTCCATATGATAGCAAATTTAAAGTCGTATTCACGTCACAAAGTGTTCTTGTTTGTATAAAATGGTCAGCCTGTTGGTCCGTTCCACCGGAACTCAAATACCAAAAACAAAAAATAGCGGAAAGCACTCACTTTAGTAAAACTTTTTTGTCTGTAGGGCAGAAATTAATCTTCAACTAATTTAAATTTTAACAGAACGTAAAATTAACATTTATTCTAGTTAATAATAATTGTTTTATTTAAGCCAATCATACAGTTTTATTAATACTTTACAATTTAATCTCCACATTATTTTATGCAAGAGTTTGGTTAATTCAGACACCATTTAAAATATTATTCTGTTTCACAATTCAACGAAAAAGCATTGCTTCCATATAATTAGCCAAATGTGAACTTTTGACCTATCCCATGATGTTCGATTTTTCTCTCCACCATTTTGTATTCTGATCACCTCTATGAGATGTTGAGCTTGAGTCCAGTACAGTGGCTCTCTCATAAGTAAATAAATTAAAGATTTGCCAGCGAAGGGCTGAAGCACAACACTATCTTCTTTTTTTTTAAAAAAAAATTTTAGAAAAAGGCACTTATAGCTTTTACCTGGTGTAACGGGGGAGAAACTGTTTTGGGGGGTTGTTACGAGAGTGCGGGGGTGATGGTGAGCTCGAGTCTGGCTGTGGGTTCGCTTAACCCAAATAGTTTGCTCACATCACCTATCTCTATTCTGTGACTGTTGTTGTTCGTATTGTTAGGCTGGGATAACACTCAGGGACGCCGAAATCCTTGAAGAATTGGCTAGTCCTCCTCCCCCAACGAGGCATTAATATAACAACAAGAGATTGAGCAATTAAGCAACAGCATTTTAAGCAATTGGCTGAAATAAGTCTAAGTTGCAAACTTAGTTTACCTTAAAGTTGAAGTTCAGTAAATGTGCCGAAAAACATGATTTTTTTCCTCCCACATTTAAGAAAAATAATTAGGATCTATTAAAATTGATAATGTTTTCCCATTTTCTTGATTTCAAATCAAGAATAACAGGCCTGCAGAGCTGTAGATAATCTCCACATAAAGACCCTAATCCTGCCGGAAGTAGACGTGTCTGAGCGAACCAGAATTTCATCCCACAAAAAAGTGTGAACAGAGAAAAACTCTAGAGTCTGATTTCAAATCAGGGAGTCCTGCAGAGCTGTAGTTAATCCCCACATAAAGACCCTAATCCTGTCGGAAGTAGACGTGTCTGAGCGATCCAGAATTTCATCCCACAAAAAAGTGTGAACAGAGAAAAACTCTAGAGTCTGATTTCAAATCAAGGAGGCCTGCCGAGCTGTAGTTAATCTCCACATAAAGACCCTAATCCTGTCGGAAGTAGACGTGTCTGAGCGATCCAGAATTTCATCCCACAAAAAAGTGTGAACAGAGAAAAACTCTAGAGTCTAATAAAGTGAGTTATTTATGATGCATGCATTTCAATATTTTCTCACAAAAAGTTTTTCTTTAACTATATTTCCTAGGAAAATAAATGGCCGAGAATTTTTGCTATGAATGCCCCATTTCCGGAATGTTATTCTTGAGGCGCCCAACTTAACACAGTACGACTGGAATTCGCTAAAAGTGTAGTTGACAATTTTAAATGATTTAGTGTGCTGAAAGTAAGCATAGTTTTTGGCTGTGCTTAAAGAGCTTTGGGGAACAAAGTTAATGTAACTCTTGTGCTGTATCCCATAACTTCACTTATCCCATTCCTCCCAGTATCCCACATTCCTTCCCATTCCACTTCTTCTTTACTCGCGTCCTTAACTCCTGGAAACTTTTATATGATGATTTATTGTCACATTAACCACAGCTGGCTAAGATTTCAACATAAATCACCTCAGTCATCTTCTGGCAAGCGTATTGGTTGAACTTCTGCTAATTTCTATCATTTCCTGTTTAATATTAGTTTTCACTTCCTGTTATCTGAAACTTTCTTTGTTACCTATATGTATGTAGACATTATATTTCACGTCAAGAACACGTTAAATCTTAAGTCTAGACACTCACATACCCACAGATCAATTTCTGTCAAAAAAAAAAACCAACAGACAAAATACTCTCGATAAAACTGTAACAAATCGATTTAAAAGTTGAACTTTACAATTTTTCATGTGAAAGCTAGAAAAAAAAAAAAAATGGTTGAATTCTTGAATGGGTCAGCTTCTAAACAAAAATAGCTCAGTTTCTAACACAGTTAACTCTGTTGGCATGGCAACGCAGTTTCCTTCTATGAGAGATGGGTTTAGAATGGATTTCGACTTCCTCCTATTCTCTCCAAAACTCCAGTACTCATCCCCCAAGGGAAACCAGCCAAGACACTAAACTTTGAAGTGAAGTGGGGGGTGTACGGAAATAGAATGGGAACTTTCAAATTCGCAATATCAGAGTTAGTCTTAGAGGGCGGTTCAAAGATGTAAAGGCTAGCGCTATCTTTAGAAGCAGAACATAACTACGCTGTAGTACTACTTTAACGGGGAAATTCAATATACGCAGTTATTAAATAAACGGAAGCAATGAAGATTGAAACTTAGCAGAACTAATTTTACAATATTACTAACTTCCGTTTATAGATTGTTCCTTGGGTAAGTAATATTATTCAAGTAGGGGGGAGAAAGCAAAATATTTCCTATATTCTGATTGGCTCTACTGATTTGCTGTTGATAAGGGTGCAGGCAATATGAAGCAGGCATCTAAATTATGATGACGTTATAAACTAGTTACGAGATAGTCCGTCTGAAGTGAAAACCAAATACTGCGATGTAAAAGTGTACACTAGAAGAGAAATCTCCAACTTCTGCTCACTCATATCTTAGGGTGGTTTTGAAAACTATTTCCGGTTACCTTTTAGGTGCGGGAAATTCAAAGAAAAAACAATTTTTTTTATCCCTGCAAGACACCAGCATCTTCAGAGAAAGTTTAACCAATATCTTTTACTGAGTCCAAAATTCACATGAAAACTTGATAAAACCGCTACTGTTTCAGTATCTTTATCTTTTATTAAAAGAAGTTTATGGTGATGAATGTTAATCACGTGCGCAAGTTTTTGAGTGGTTCAAGCGTTTCCAAGATGGCCAAGAAGACGTCGAAGATGCTGACCGCCCGAGTCGCCCTTCCTCGTCTAAAACGGATGAAAATATCCGATTATAATTAATCAACATTACTACCGGTGAGGTGCTTGCTTGACTCCGTGAAAGAGTAAGGAAAAAAAGACCCAATTTGTGGAAGAACAAGTCATCAAGGTTCTCCATCAAGACAACCGACGCCGGTTAACACTGCATTGTCTGCCAAGACGTTTCTAGCCAAGTACAACATCCTAGTTTTAGGCCACATCCGCCTTATTCGCCAGTGACCTGGGCCCCATGTGACTTTTATCTGTTCCCCCAAAGTCAAATCTGCATTAAAAGGAACACGATTTCAGTCTGTTGAAGCTGTGAAAGAAAAAGCGGCACGCTCTATGCAGGAGCTCACAGAAAAAGACTTCCAGCACTGTTTGGAACAATGGTAAATTCGCATGGAGCGTTGTAGGGGAAAGGGGAGGGGTGTATATTGAAGGAGATAATAACTAAATATGTATAAATTTAAAATAAAAATGTTTTACAGCATCAGTCTCGTTATTTAATAGCCACACCTCCGTATTTTAAACCAACTAATTTTCCATCAACTTCAGGAAATACATTTCTAAATACAATTTAACCCAGGAGTACTGCCATTACCAGATTTAAAACCATTCCCTAGCACAAAGGGCTAACCCTTATACAGTCACTAACACCCTAGGAAACTGGCAGGTAGAAGAAAACTTCTTTTATTTCGTGCATTATCTATAGAATGGAAACAATAAACCTTTTATTTTAAGATGGCGGTAGCAGGTATTTACAGACTTCTCTATTTGTGCTTTTCCATTGTCATCTAACCCAGGCATTTAAAAGCCTAACCTTAATTGTGGCATTAGCGAACATAATACCAGCATAAAAGACAATGATAAAGTAAGCCTGACATTAGCCTTAAATACAGAGAAAATTTGATGACGTTAAAAACGAGAGCAGGAGGAGAGAAACTACCCAGCGGTAGCACTCTCTATAGGAAAATAGAAAAAATAGCAAGTATTACATTTAAAAACATCTCATTTCTTTTATCTAATTATAAAAGATTTATTTTTATTGCATATTATGAAAATTTATCAAATACCTACGAAGAGAAAAATTTGTTTAAAAAATTTTAAAATGTATTTAAATATAAAAATAATTTGTAACAAAATATTGACCAATCACAATGTAGAATTGTGATGTGAAAAGTAGGCGGTTTGTGCAGCCTTCCTATTGGCCATGCTAATTTTAACTGGCCACGCCCACAACAAGCAAGCCACGCCCTGAACTAATGGAATAGTTTTATCTAATAGAATAATAGGTACATTTTTTTTTTTTCAGAAAATAGTTTTATTAAATTAAATATGTACGAGATAATAATACTGATATAAAGCACTATTTTTAGTTCAACTTGTAAGTTTTAACAAAACTTAACCACGAAAATTGTGATTAGAAAATAGCAAACTTTTTATATACACGAGAATTTAAAGAACTATTTTATTCAAGAGTCAGTTTTTATAAAATATTTTAATAAAAGATGCTGTGTCAAAACTTATAATTAACTCTATAACGCTTAAGTTTAGTGTGTACGTGCGTAAAATGTGTTAGTGTATAGTAGTTTCCGTGTGTTATTAATGCTATTAAAAGTGTATAAGAAACATTAGCGCTACAAGTGGATCATACACTGAACTAAACTTTCTCTTAAAAGCAAACTTATATAGTGAACTTTCACACAATTATCTTAAGCTCATAATTAAATGTTTTACTTTTCCAAGATAATGCCAAGATATTTCTTAATACATTCCTACTAAAAGTTTAAGCGTACGAAATTCCCATTCCCTTTTTTCATTATCCCATATTCCTTAACGAAAACCCTGATAATGAGATCGCAGAGTTAGCTTTATTTTTTTGCTAGCAAAGAAATACCAACAATAACTTGAACATATTAATATAAAGCTTTTAAAAAAGCATGAAAAATGTCTCTAGCATAAATACATGAGTTAAGGTAAAAGAATCATTGAAATCCGACAAATATGAAAAGAGATATAAACATTTGAAAATTGAATGTATTCCAAATGAAGTTCAAAAACGTTAAAAATTTAATCTTGAATATCTTTCGAACTATTATAAACAAAACAATGCCATTTATACCACGTAAACAGCTGTCTTTCCTCCACATTTTGGTGAAGTAATGATTGAAATCTGATGAACACGAAAAGAGATATGAACGTTTGAACTTTGAACAAAAATAATGGTCACCGTACCTTAATAGGGCTAAATACGGGAATAACATGTGCATTTTTTTTTTTTTTTGGCATTACGTTAAATTGCGGCAAATATGGCATGACTTAAAAATTTTTAAATAGTATAATTTTTGTTTTATAATATTTTGTATAAGAAAGGAATTTATCCTTCAAAATATAAACAAATAGAAAAGGGCAGATTATCCTTAGAAGGGATGTGTTTAAATTTAAAAAATAAAACTACCCTATATTCGTGACGAGCGAAATAGGGAAACGTCGTGCATATTAAAAAAAGCAAAAAGAGGGCTACCCAGACAGCCCTTAATACTGCTAGAGCACACACACTCTGACGGCGGTTTTGTTGTACTCTGGGTAGTTTATATGGTGATTCTGAGCACATCAGGGTCAGCAGTGACGTGGTGCCCGTCCGTACGGGCCTCGTTAGATAGATCCTTGGCACGACATTTAAAACGATCTGCTTGTAAATATGCCAACCTCACATAGCGTATAGTATATTCCTCTCTCTCTTGAAAAAACTCGTATCACTCCAGCTGCCAGTTCTTTCATCATGTTCTAAAGCGCGCGCCAATGTATGCCCTCTGATGATGATGATGATGATGATCGAATTCAACTTTCCTATTTATTTTTTTTATCTGCATTTATGATTTCACATAAAATTTTATCTTGAAACTTTCCTTATTGTTCCAACAATGGATCGAATTTGCAATTTTGGGTTGATGAAGGAAACTTTCACTGAACAACAAACGACTTATCTACTCAATGATACTCAAACTAGTCCTGGACAAGCGGAAGGAAAGTTTGGAGTTCCGGCTTCCAGTAACTACAAGAATTGAGTCGAATCCCTAATGCTCCTTACTTTATTTCTAACTTCTACTCCAATTCCCTCTTCGTTTCTGAAACTGGCAACATCCTGCCTTCATGCCTCCAGTCACACCCTAACCCTCTGGTTTTCCAATTAATTGCACTACCAAGGAAATTCTTCAAATCTTCATATCAACTTTGCATTTTGGACTTTTCGCTTGTTCTCTCTAGGAAAATTCAAAAAAAAAAAAAAGATGAAGCAGGTTGCTGCTTACAATTTTGTTTTCATTATTTCATTTCATTTTATCCTGAAGACATTTTTAGTAAAAATAATACCATCCACATTTAGTAAAAATGAGAAGTTTGAGAAACATAATATATAATAATGATATGTCCACGTTATGTGGTAGAAAGGAAACGAATGTTTGACAACTTATACAGGTATTTTAGATGCACCATTTCGCTACGAAGACATAATATTCTCCACCCAACATCTATGTGCTTAAATCTGTAGCAGTGCTAGCAAAGAAATATGAATGTATTTAAAAGTTATAGCCGATTAGAATGAATGCAAGAAAATGATTAGAGAAGGATTACGTGATTTTAATTTCGGTTAAGCTGTAAGGATGGCAGGAATGTAGAGTACTGATCCATCCATTAGTTGTAGTTTATGTAAATAGTTTGTATATAGTAGAGGGATGAATGAGTGAAGCGCATGTATTTATAAGTAAGAATGGAGAGTGAGTGATATTCTAGTGATAAGCACCTTGACCTAGGTTTTTAAAAGGGTTTTTCTCAACTCGTGGGTTCCCTTCAACCATAGAAAGTAAATGCTTTCTTTTCCAGGTAGAACGATCCTCTGCCTGTTCCTCCGTTTTACTGGAATTATCATCTACTCCTTCACCTGGTCCCTCCAACCACTTCTGGGGTCTTCCTCTCCTCTTTCGGCCATCCACCTAGCTGTCCATCACCACCTTAGGAGGACAATCTTTCTGGACCCATCCTCCTTTACATGTCCATACCTCGTGAGTGCCTTAGCAGCCTCTCACTAATTTCCAAGACGTTCCTTCTCTCCCACTCCCTTACTGTACCAGATGTCATCATTCCTAACTTTGTCCCACCTCGAAACATTCTGCAGATCTCTTCCAAAAAATCCATTTCTACTGCCAGCAGTCTCTTGCGGCGCTGTCTTCTGTTGAATACCCATGTTTCTGTAGCATACAATAGGAGATACTTCGGAGAATCGATGTAAAGATCAGCCTCTTGGTTCTGGCTCTTTCTTCATATTTTATTAATTGTTGAAAATACGGAATGTTTGGTCAAAAAATGCACATAATATCCTGATTTCGAATGACATCACATATGGATATGTAATTGAGCCAGTGATGGCGTGTTTAAAGTTGGTACAACTGTAATACACGCCAATTTTCACCTAGGAATTGTCTAATCAATATCCACACAACTGATGGCTTGTCTATTTGTCGGTCAGTTTGAGTTTAACCTTTAAGGATTTAAACATGCTGCCGGCTAGGTTCTGATGATGATGTTCATTATGAGAGTGCAGAATTAATTATCGCTGCTCTATACTCGTTTTTTTTTTTTTACTTTGTGTCATGGACCATTTAGATAATTACTGGTGTTCTTCTGGCGTAAAACATGGTCACGTTTGATGACTCAAAGCAGAAGGGGCTCTTCTCGTGGATGGGAGTGGACTACCCACTTCTGCAGAGCCTTGACATCGTTGCAGGCTTAATTAAACGGCACAAAATAGCTCTAAATACTAAATCACTCAAACAATTCACCGCCTAACTTTACAATAAATTTCTCATATTAACCATTAAATAAAATCCAAGACCTAGACCAGGAGAATCGAACCCACTAAACCAGCAATACATCTTAGCATTGCGGGTCTAGCCTATAACCTCCTAACATACTTTACTGTAAATTTCTCATATTAACTATTAAATAAAATCCAAAGCCTAGACCAGGGGAATCGAACCCACTACACCAACAATACAACTTAGCTTTGCGGGTCTAGCCTATAATCGTCTAACATACTTTACTATAAATTTCTCATATTAACCATTAAATAAAATCCAAGACCTAGACCAGGAGAATCGAACCCACTAAACCAGCAATACATCTTAGCATTGCGGGTCTAGCCTATAATCGTCTAACATACTTTACTATAAATTTCTCATATTAACCATTAAATAAAATCCAAGACCTAGACCAGGAGAATCGAACCCACTAAACCAGCAATACATCTTAGCATTGCGGGTTTAGTCTATAATCGCCTAACATACGTACTTTACTATAAATTTCTCATATTAACCATTGGGAATATAGACTAGTACCGCAATAAATCTTAGCATTGCGGGTCTAGCCTATAATCGCCTAACATACTTTACTATAAATTTCTTTTATTAACCATTAAATAAAATCCAAGACCTAGACCAGGGGAATCGAACCCACTAAACCAACAGTAAATCTTAGCATTGCGGGTCTAGCCTATAATCGCCTAACATACTTTACTATAAATTTCTTTTATTAACCATTAAATAAAATCCAAGACCTAGACCAGGGGAATCGAACCCACTAAACCAACCATACATCTGCGAGCTTTGCGGGTCTAGCCTCCATTGAGATTTTGAAAGGAAAATTGAAATTTTATTAAGAGAAAGTCACACGCGATTTGTGTTTTTCGTGGAAGTGACCTCAAATACGTATATTTCCAGTAAAGCACCTGCTTTGGACACTTTCTTTCGAAGATCAGTCGAATAAACTAAAAAAGTCTTTAGTTTAATATTTTTTAAAAAGATATTTCTCTGAAAAAAGATTAATATAAAGCGTATCGCTGGCTGTCCAAAAAGAAAAACTTTCTGAGGCGGAAATACTCTTTTATAATTGAATTTGATTTTTCCCTTACGATGAAAAATAAAAATGTGCCAAAAATTTTTAATAATAAAGTAGAAATGAAAATGAAAATTCTCTCTTAACTTTTTCTTTTTGTCAAACATTATTTTCACAATTTGAAAAAAGATTTTTAATAAAAAGAAATCTAGTAAAATATAAAGAGCGTGAAAAAGAATTTACAATATTGATTCAAAGAAGAGGAGGAATGGTAGAATGATGGTAAAGAGAGGGTTTATGGTACCGTTAATAAAGGAGATAATGGTAGTTTGAAGAGGTGTTCTGCTTCTGGTTCCAGAATATTGGCCGTACATTATTAGAGTAGGGAGGCGAAAAATCTCTCGTCTCTGGAAGGAAGGACCACGGATGCGTCAGCTGGCAAAATTATAGTTCCCCATAGTTAGACAATGGGATAGTTCCTAGATTACTCTTACCTGAGATCTAGACTTGAACTGGCGTAGACCAATAAATGGTGAATAGGATATGGATTGTATTTGGTAAGAGATAGTGGGACTTCCGGGATATCCTTTGATGATATGTGGAACACGGATTCAGATGCCATTCACCGGGGGACAAGTCCACATGGTCTTTTATTATAATCCCGAAGGAAGCAATCTAGAAGCATAAATGAAATCGGGTGCGCTCCTACATATGGATCAAGGTGGTGTCCAGTTGAGCTAAGAAGGGCTTTAAAGGTTTCTCCCTTCCTTTTATCTTTTCTTATTCTTAAAACAGCAATTTTTTTTAAAAATATTTTTTAAATGATCCTTTGTAGGCTGAAGACCTAAATCAATAATGATTTATTATAAATATATTATAAATAAATCATATAAATCAATATGATTTAGGAGAATAATCTCCTCTCTCCTCCTCACATTCTCCTCCTCACACTCTCCTCCTCGTATTCTCCTATCTCTCCTCTCTCCTCCTCACATTCTCCTATCTCTCCTCTCCTCCTCGTATTCTCCTCCTCACAATCTCCTCTCTCCTCCTCACATTCTCCTATCTCTCCTCTCCTCCTCATATTCTCCTCCTCACAATCTCCTCTCTCCTCCTCACATTCTCCTATCTCTCCTCTCCTTCTCGTATTCTCCTATCTCTCCTCTCTTCCTCGTATTCTCCTTCTCACACTCTCCTCCTCGTATTCTCCTCCTCATATTCTCGTCCTCACATTCTCCTCCTGATATTCTCCTCCTCACACTCTCCTCTTTCATATAGAGAGAGCTACTGCTGGGTAGCTTCTCTCCTCCTGCTCTCCTCCCGCACCAGTTCATCATACTCTTCATATTTACTGATTATATACAATGTACACAGATTGTAAATTACAAAATAAATTTAAAAAGAATTTTTTTTTTAATGATTTAAGGCGCCCGGGAGCTCTTGTTCTTGATTACAATCTCTAATCACAGACAACACTGTTCATCACCAGGACAGTAAGCTGTAAAAAGCTCCTAGAAAGAGAAAAATCTAAAGGGCCAGCAGTTGGATCCAAATCCAATACGCTAACCGTCTAGTTAATCCCCCTCCTTAACAGCAATTGTTACTATGAGAATTCGCTTTGCACATCTATCTCTTCTGGTGATTGGATGTCGGCCATCCTCGAAAAAACTAGCTAGCTTTGTCTATGAATGAATTTATTTTTTATTACGTATAATAAAAGTTGATAGTCCAAAATTACAGTAATGTCTGTCGACCCTGAGGAATGTTTGAATAAAAACCATTGATGATTCTGGAAGGAAAAACCCTATACACAAACACACACACACGCGCGCAGAAAAACAAATACACAGCTGGAAATTTTGCCCTTTGTATTAACAGTACATCAAAACACACATTTTTAAGGAAAATTCAATAAGGAAAATTGAAAATGGACTTAGTAAGGTAGTAGATAACAGACAGCTAAAGTTTTTACCTGTACATGAGTGTGTTACACGCCCAATTAGAATTACAATATGAAAAAGGAAAGCTAGGATTTATTTGAATTGAATTAACCTCAAACAAAGCTTTCTTTGAGATATGGATTTAACATAAACAAATATTGGCTTTTATTCGGCAACTTTTTGTGCTTGAAAGCTTCTATCTTCTCTTTCAGCTTTTTTTTTTTTTATATATAAAAAAAGGAAAATTTTACCAGGAAATCATAATTTGAAATACCTAATTAAACACTTTATCATCGTTTCAGAGAAGAGTTTCGATAAAAATAGCAACTCTTTTATTGTGCTTTTATCGATATCGGGTTTGGCTCTCCTTCCACGATGTTTAAAAAATTAGCTAAAGGAAAAACGGTTTTTCCTAAAACTGGGCATTTCCTAGTATGATGCTAAAGAGAAGAAAAAAGGGAATCCTTTTAACAGATTCTCATTTCCAGAAAAGTGAGTTAATTGTTTCAAACTAAGAATATTTTTTTTTTAAATAAGTTTAATTAATTCTAATTTTAAAACAGACAGTACCATAGATGGTAATAAATTGGGACCTTAAAGGGAAGCTCAACTTGCCCACAGGATGCCCTAAGATGAAGTTTTCTGGGATTTTGAAGTAAAACAATAAGTAGGAAGCTAAAGATCGGTCCAAGAAAGAGTCACTTCCGGTTGTTTTTGATTTTGAACAAAAGCCTTATTAAAGGGATCCCTCTGGAAGTACCCGAAAGAAAACCTCAAATTCGAACTATTCTACAATTACGTATCGTTAAGATGACCGTGGATAGAATTAATTAGGACAGGATTAGATTAGATTGGATAGGGCGGCCCTTAAGGCCTACGCCTCTGCGACCCCTTTGTGGATCTATTGTGGATCCTGTCTGTTTAATCAGACTCTTAATTCCTGGAGAACGACTCTTGGGTAAAGCTCTCACAGTCCTTGGTTTTTTCCTCCCCGAGAAGTAACATCCTTAGCCCCAGACAAGCCCCTCTCACTGACCACAACACGTGCCGTACCGTTTCCTCCACCTCTTCCTGACAGAACCTACAAAGGCTAGCCATCTGCCCAGTCCCATGCGATGCATGTGTTTTCCGAGCCTAATTAGGGCAGGAACACAGACACCTTGATTTTTGTGTATTTTTTTACGTGTTCTGGAGACCTCAAAAAAACGATTTATTTCCGGTATAATATCAAAAGCGAATATCTTTACGATTACAATACCTCCTCATATGAGGGGTTCAAGAAACTTAAAAAAAAAAAAATGAAGCTAGGAAAAAAGAGAAAAATTCTCAGAACCACATTCACCCGAAGGGAAAAAGCTTTTCTTTGCTTTTCCCATACGTAAAGAAAACACCAACTTTTCTTCCTTTTTTTTTTTTGTTAGCCCCAGTCGACCACCAGCATCTTGTTAAGAACCGAAATACGCTGAAAAGGTCATACTGTGCTGGTGAACGCCAGCGGGTTGATTGTTGCTGACTTGGGCACAATATTTTGGTGGTAGAAGTTTCCCCCCCTCCATTATATTTTCTTCGAATAAGATGAGCACAAGAAAAACGGGGGACTAGAATCAGGAGAGGGTCCAGGGATTCCCAGAGGATGGGGAATTTAATTGGAATAAAAAAGAAAAAAAAAAATTACTTTTATCGATATGTTGGAATTTATTTTTATCGTCTTAATTGGACAGCGGAAGTCGATAATCAGTAGCAGAGGTCAAATTTCCTGTACAGTGTCTTCACGAGAAATAACAGTTTTTCTAAATTTTGACGGAACACAAAGGATGCACATCAGTCTTCTGCATTCAGGATAACCACTTCCTGTGGCGAACTTATCTCTCCCCAAGAACGTAATAAATAGGTTTCTATCGCTTTTAATGACATAAACAGGAAAACTGTAAGAAAATTAATATGGACAAGAAGAAAAAAACAAAAGTTGTAAAAAACAGACTTTAAAGTAACCATAAGATTCAATGAAAGCAGAGCTTGAAACCAAAAAAAAAAGGTATTTTATAGCTTATTTACAACAATATGGCCTCCTGCAAAAACAAATTACATCTCTGTGGAATAACAAAAAAAAAAAAAAAAAATAAGGGAACAGAACTGGAATTCCTCTTCTTCTGGACAATAGATTCCCTACCCACAAAATTCCCTACGCAAACAATAAATATTTAGGTCGACTGTATCTCCTTCTCTCTCTTTAAATGCGCCCTTGGCCAGAAAACTAAACGAAAATGAATGTACGTCACAAGTTTTTCTTAAAAAGAAAAAAAGAATAAGATAGATACGAGGTTGGAAAAACTTTTATAGAAGAAAATATATATGTAAGCAACGTCAATAGTATGATGAATAAAATATTTTGTATCAACATTTAATAAATGTTTACTATAAACTCTTGGTTTGAAGGAAAAAGAAAACGTCTTATATTAAATAGATTGTAAATACTTTTTTATTTAATGTTCCTTCAATTCCTTACTAAGGTAAATCGTTGGTAGAAATAATTTTTTTAAGGTTTTTGGTTCATATTATATACATCGATGCTGACTCACAGTCAACATCGATTAGGCCATATTTGAAAGAGGCAATCCGCGAAATTAGATACATGAAATCTATTGAATTTAAGATAAATACGAAATAGTTTTTGCTATTAGCAAAAGGGAGTATTCTAAGTACAATATTGGCCCCGTCGAACACTTACTAGAGGTATACTCCTTTCCAGTTAGGCGCCAAAGTAGTGGAGCGGTTATAGGCTAGACCCGCAATGCTAAGATGTATTGTTGGTTTAGTGGATTCGATTCCCCTGCTCTAGGGCCTTGGATTTTATTTAATGTTTAATATGAGAAATTTACAGTAAAGTATGTTTGGCGGTTATAGGCTAGACCCGCAAAGCTAAGATGTATTGTTGGTTTAGTGGGTTCTATTCCCCCGGTCTAGGCCTTGTGCATTTTATTTAATGGTTAATATGAGAAATTTACAGTAAAGTATGTTTGCTAGTTGCCTCCGTCCTCGTCACCTAATTAAGAAGTTGGACGTAAAAACACCGCCTTAAAAAAATAGGCAATTACTTTACTTATTTTACTACTCCTTCCCAACTATCCAGGCTTTTCTATCTAAGGATGATGCGGGGAGAGTGGACAGTTTTGGATAACCAATTTTCATGGTCAACACACACGCCAATCCCAACACCATGACTTTTCATTATTTTTCAACTATGACTTCCAAAAATTTCGAATTTCCATGGGTTCCAAAGAGGCTACTATGCAACCTTTAAACCCTTCGTAACTACGCTGGGTTTTCTCTCTATAAAAATCTGCAGGAATTATACAACAATTGGGAGAGGGATAAGGATTCTCTAGTACCAAAGGTTTCTTCCCCCAGCCTACCCATTCCCTGATGTTTGGGAATGGCTTATTCTTCTCCACTAAAAGGTGAAGTGGTGGCAGATTGCGGATTACCTTAATCCTAGCTGTGGGAAAATACGTCTAACTGTGGTTCTAGCCTGCTCCTAAGAGGAGGTGTCCCGAATACACCACATGGTGTATATGTGTGTGAGTGTGTGTGAGAGAGAGAGAGTGAGAGGGAGAGAGAAGATATTATCCTCCCCCAATTCAGCAGATGAACAGATGACTTAATTATTAAGCCAAATAATTAATCCCAAATACAATCTCATCAATTTGTATCCAATCAATTAATAATACTGTTTCAAAATTACTGAATGGCCGAATTAAAACTGTCCGGTAGGACAGTTGTATTAAAACTGTCCGGTAGGACAGTTGTATAAGGGTTGATCGTCAAAAACTGCACGAAAAAGCGTAATGTTGAAAAACACCCAACTTTGACAATTTTTTTCTCTTTTTCTATAAAAGATAAAATTCCCAAATTTTCTTTAAATTATAGGGCAAACCCTCCTTTATAGCTGCAATTTTTTTGCAACAACCCAGATCTAATAGGTTTCGAGAAAAATGTTGCCGAAAATGAGCAAAAACGGCTTTTTCAAAAATTGTTGTTGTTCTTGTTCTTCTTCTTCTTCTTCTTGTTGTTGTTACCTTTTTTGTAAACTACGTAGCGCCTAAACGCGGGAACCGATTTTCATGAATGAGGTGTCATTCGATTCGGAATTTTATGTAGATGTGCCTTTTGGGGGTCTCGACGCTGTACATCGCATAGGAGAGGAGTTAGCCCCCTTTATGTAAGGCCCCCTCCAAAATTATTATTACTAATTATTCTGTAAATCTTAGCCCGATTTTGAAATAATTTGGTAGGATGATAGAGTTAGGGCTCCCCTACGTAACATTAAAGCGGCGATCAGCTCTTACACTTGTTAAGGGAAAGTATAGCAATCGTTTCAAATTATCGACACGAGAACCGATTGTCATGAATGAAGTGTCATTCGAATTGAAATTTTTTACAGATTTGCACTTTAAAAGTCTGAACGCTGTGCCTCATAAAGAGGGGAGTTTGCCCCACCCAAGTAAGGCCCTTTCTAAAACTATTATTACCAATATTTCTGTAACGCTTTGTCCGATTTTGATAAAATTTAGCACGAATAAGTGGTAAAAGCTCCTCTACGTTGCTGATGCTCTTGCACCTACTAAGAGGAAGTACTGCAATCGTTAAAATTATCAATGGGTGAACCTATTTACATTAATGAATAGTCGTTCGATTCAAAATCTTTGCCTTTTAGGGAGAAGTACTGTAATCGCAGTTTATTTTTCTTACTCCTCTTAAGAGGAAGTACTGAAATCGCAGTTTAATTTTGCTTTTTACGTACAAATACCTTCCTATTTTATTCAAAACGCTTTCTCAAAAAAATTGTTATTGAGGATGGCAACTATAATCATTCTTTAAAAAGATCTCTCCAATGGTAGTTACGGTTCCGACTTAACACCTTATCAGGTTATAATGATAGAATTGCTTATTCTAAATTTTAAAAAAATCTGTGAAGCAGATAAGTAACTTTGTAAAATAGACAAAAATGAAAATCTATCCAAAAGGTACAAAAATCTCTTTAACAAAAACTTACAGTTTAAATTGTTAAGTATAAGGGTTGATTAAACGCCAAAAGGTACACAAATCAGCTAGTACCCAACATTTCATTCATGCTTAGCTGATATAATTTAAGTAATTTTGCTGCATTAACTTTTTCTTCACATTTTTTTAGAAATTATTAGATGTCACAGACCCTTATGCTGGCCAGATCATAATATTATTTTGTTATAATTATGATAAAATGTATATTATATCTTCGTTTTTAAATAGGTACTTTATTTTAACTCCATTTCAAATTATTCTTCAAATTTCTCTTTAATATGCCCTTTATTCTTAGTAGTCACATATACATTCATGTTAAAGTAGAGAAAAACAAAGTTAGAGTCAGCTACTGTTTAAATTTGAATCACGGATTTAACAGAATATTTCAGTCTTGAATTCGTCTTACCGAAATATTCGTGAGCACAAATAACACACAGTTAATAACAAGTAGATTATTCAACAATAATTATTCATTTCTCAATTGTAATTTAATTTAGGCCCCCTAATTTTACTTATAGTAAAATACTGGAATAATTAGCTGTCCTAAAAATATGCATATCTTATTTATTATATATTACATATATTCAACATTGTGAGAAGAACATCTACATTGAGAGTGTAAGTGAAGAAAACTATATTATTTGCGATAATGCCAGATAATTATTACCTATTATTATAAACGTTTGACTACTACATAAAATAACAATTACTTTAATCGAAGAATGAACTTAAACCGACGATTTAAAAAAATAAATAAAATAAACAAAATCATTGATGTATGTTGATATAAGCATTTTTTAAAAAAAGGTTTTGAATTTTTTAGCCTCATAATTTTTTTTTATTTTTTATAACGTTTTTCTTTTTCACCTGTAATTAATAGTTTGATTATTATAAATAACTAGATATAACAGTCAATCTACAGTGCTACTTGAACAAATATTTTGTAGATGAAAAGGGCCAGCATAAGGGTCTGTGACATCTAATAATTTCTAAAAAAATGTGAAGAAAAAGTTAATGCAGCAAAATTACTTAAATTATATCAGCTAAGCATGAATGAAATGTTGGGTACTAGCTGATTTGTGTACCTTTTGGCGTTTAATCAACCCTTATACTTAACAATTTAAACTGTAAGTTTTTGTTAAAGAGATACATTATAAAGGCACTGAATGACTGTCTATCAATGCATATTAAAGACTTATTAACCTGGTTCCCAAAGCTTCTAATTAAAATCTGAATTATCTACCGCAAATATATTTAATTACCTGATATTATGAAAATATATTCATATCTCTTTGAAAATTAAAATACAGTTTTCATTCCAGTTTTATACATTAGCGATGATCTTCTTTTTTTCCTTTACCACGAATTTAACAATTTTCCAGAGCACCAGAGAAACATTTAAAAAAAAAAATTTCCCCCAATAATAGAGTTATTTTCAACAGCTTTCCAGAGAATAAATACTCATCCTTAATTAACCGTTTACGCTTGTCTTCCTACTGTTACGCTTCATTTAACTGGAAAATGAATAAGGAAAAGTTTGATAGCTTGTAAACCTTTTTTTTTTTACAGAAAATAAATTTTCAATTGAACTGCTGAAAACTACGTGATATACCTCGTTTAGATGAATTAATATAAGGGCCTATTATTAGGTGTGAAAAGGGAACAATGATTTTTATTAATTATTAAAAAATGGTAATGCCTAAAATTATAAAACAAAATGTAGGAAATTCAAAATTAATTTCCGCTAGTTCACTATTAAACTGTGAGAAATTTTCGACCACTAGAGATACTGAAATTGTCTTGTTTAAACTGATGGTCACAATTATATTTTAGAATGGGCTAAAAATAAAATTAGAAGTTGCGATACTTTTTAAATCCTCTTCGAGTGTGAATCCTCTCCTAGTTTGAATCTTCTACGAGTTTAAATCCTGTTCGAGTTTAAATCTTCTACAAGTTTGAATCCTCTCCGTTTGACTCCTCTATGAGTTTGAATCCTCTTCGAGTTTGAATCTTCTACGAGTTTAAATTCTGTTCGAGTTTAAATCTTCTACGAGTTTGAATCCTGTTCGAGTTTAAATCTTCTACGAGTTTGAATCCTGTTCGAGTTTAAATCTTCTACGAGTTTGAATCCTCTCCTAGTTTGACTCCTCTACGAGTTTGAATCCTCTTCAAGTTTGAATCTTCTACGAGTTTGAATCCTGTTCGAGATTAAATCTTCTACAAGTTTGAATCCTCTTCAAGTTTAAATCCTCTTCGAGTGTGAATCCTCTCCTAGTTTAAATCTTCTACGAGTTTGAAATCTGTTCGAGTTTAAATCTTACACGAGTTTGAATCCTCTCCTAGTTTGACTCCTCTACGAGTTTGAATCCTCTTCAAGTTTGAATCTCCCACGAGTTTGAATCCTCTTCAAATATGAATACTCTAGTTTTTGAGATGTGCACAAACTCCTGAGTTGCGCACACACAGATACACCAACTCGAGATATCTCTTCCTTTTCTCACAGGAAGTAGAAGTGAAAAAAAGAACCCCTTTTTACAAAAAAATATTTAATAAGCTAAAATTATTACTTAAACATAATTTCATTTTTTTCATTATTAATTTTAACTAGCATTCAGTTTTTATAATTTGAATTTTTTTTCTTTCTTTCTAAAGAAAGAGAAAATTGTCAGGAACTCTCTTTCTAAAGAAGGAAAGCGAGATAAGAGAGAGAGAAAGCTCTCTCCAAAACTCAATCAGTTTGGTTTCCTTATTCAGATAGACATAGAGATTGGAACCAGAACTCAGCTTTCAGATGGCGAGAGAAAAACCTAGTTATTATTCAATCTGTTTGACTGGAGAAACTGCGGGTCTGAGAAGACCAAAAATAAACCATTTATTGAGTGAAGGGTTGGATTTAATTATCCCTTGCAGGAAGAAGTAGAAGAAGAAGGTTTGCGAGAAAGGAGAGAGATTCTGTTGAATACTGTGTTAAATGTCCTCTCCTCTTGTCAAGGAAAACCCGCCCACCAAATAGACAAGACTTTGCTACAGCCCCCTACTAAGTAGATGGGGCAGCTTCCATTGGTACAGCTGACTGGGAGATGTAATCTCATTTGTGGCGCGTGGTTTTTTCTTGGGAAAATATCTAAGAAATAAATTTTCCACCATTGCTATAAAAGCGGAAAGCAGACAAAAAAAAAAAGAAAAAGAAGGAAGTGAACTGTATGGAGGGAAACAAGAAAAGGAAAACTATGAAAAGTCGATGTAAATAAACTACTGTTAGTGAATAGAAAGCTCAGTTTTTTCCCTAAAGCGAGAACTTTAAAAATGTTTTCTTTTTCTATGCATACACCATAAAAGCTTAAAGTTGTAGCGAACTTTGTATGGTACAATGTTCGGCCGTCTTTCAAAAGAATGTTCCATCTTTTAAGTAGGCTTTTTTCCTAACTTTTCTTTTTGATCTTCTGTTCTTACTCTACTATCTCTTTAATCTACATCATCACAGCCTTTTTGATGGTGATGCTGTAATTGAAATGTTTATTTTTTTGTTACATTTATTTTTATTTTTATTTATTTACGCTATACATAACATAATAATGTATATCAATAGACGAACTTGATCTAGAAAATCTTTTATTTACTTCTAATTTAAGGTGGGTCAAAATTTTGAAGTCATTGGCGCTCGGGACTTAGCACTGCCGGCTTCCAGGCAGTATTCTCTCGTTACAGACAACACTGTTACGGACAGTGAGCTGTAAGAAGCTTTTTTTAGAAAGAGAAAATCTAAGAGCCAGTAGCTGGATTCGGACTCGGGTACTCCGGAGTATCCAGTACACTAAGCACCCTGCTGATCCCCTCACCAACTTCTATATAGGATCATTTCTATAGTTATGTAAAATTTATTTGAGGTTTATTGTTTATTACCTTCTTTTTTTTAAATTTGATGTTTAGTTGTATTAATGACGAACTAGATTATCATGCAAAAAATTGGGCATAAACTTCTTTAATTTGGGGCGGTATATTTCCCAAATAATAATAATAATAATAATAATAATAATAATAATAATAATAATAATAATAATAATAATAATAATCAGGGAAGGGATTAGCTATGAGGTTAGCATACTGGACTCCCACGCGGAGGTCCCGGGTTCGAATCCAGCAGCTGACCATTAGATTTTCTCTTCCTAGGAGCTTCTTACAGCTCACTGTCCGGTGATGGACAGTGTTGTCTGTAACGAGAGAACACTGTCCGGAGGCCGGCAGTGCACTAGAAAAAGCTCCGGGCGCTAATAACCTCAGCTATTAATGCGCCCCCCCCCAAAAAAAAATAATAATAATAAGGGAAGGGATTAGCTATGAGGTTAGCATACTGGAGTCCCACGCGGAGGTCCCGGGTTCGAATCCAGCTGCTGACCCTTAGATTTTCTCTTCCTAGGAGCTTCTTACAGCTCACTGTCCGGTGATGGACAGTGTTGTCTGTAACGAGAGAACACTGTCCGGAGGCCGGCAGTGCACTAGAAAAAGCTCCGGGCGCCAATAACCTTAGATGTTGACGCGCCTTAAATCCTTAAATAATAGGAAGTTAGAGTATATATAGTTAGAGCCTTCATTTTCAAAAAGTGGGGGAAAGTGGCAACTGAATTGAAAACACGTGGACGTGTTTTACTCGAAGATCGACTTACACGTAGAAGAGCTGGAAACTGTGTTCCAAAATAATAAAAATGTCGAGAAAGTGCCCAAAACGATGTTGGATAATCGATAATTATGTTATAGGATATATGGTTTAATAAGTTTGCTCCATTTTTTTTCTTATCAAGAATTAAATATAAAAAAAACTTTCGTGTAAAACAGATGCTGCGTTCGTGTTAAATGATGACCAAAAACAAACGCGAAAACAAATCTCGCAACAATGTTTCGAAACCATTTTAAAAAAGTAATCGAACTGATAATGCCTTTCGCCTTTTTTTTTTACTGAATGAGACCTGAGATCTGGGTTAAGTACTTCTCCAGCAAAAACATGGAAAACACTAATGCAAGCAATGACTGGAAATCGTTGGATTTAGCCCTACTCTTAAATAAATAGAAGAAAAAAGGGTCCAAAGTCAATTTCATCTGCCTCAAAGATCAAAGCCAGAGTTTCCAGAGATTCAAAGGGATGGGATCCCTTTTATTGATTTCCTTTCAAAAGGATGAAACAATTGGCTACAACCTACGCAGGAAAAAGATTGTAGTGTAGATGTCTGGATTGTAAAACAGCTACAAAAGAACTACGTAGTTTTTCTCCCCCAAAACCTTGAATGTACATCAATAACTTTGATGTGATATAAAAAAAGAAGCTTTTGACGACACATCTGATGATGTCATCTTAAGCCAGGTGATAAATATGAAGTTCCTGCGATTCAAGAATCAATTCATAAAAACTACTTTTTCGATCTCAAGGGGCATCACAAAAATTAAAAATAAAAGATTACTTTCAATGAAAATTCAAATTCAAAACTCCATTCGAATGCAATGCTTTCACTTCACAAGATAAGAGCAAGAATATGGGTGGAGTTATGGCAAAAACGGATGGGGTGTCAATAGTTCTAAGAGTTTCTTTCTTGAATTGTCAGCCGCCCCATTGTTACGCTCTGGAGGTGGCAAGCTCTCCTACATGTGTTCCAGTAAGATCGACTGTCTACCTACACATAAACTTCCCCAGAGTGGCACAATAAGTCTCCTCCTCCGCCCACAACGCCCCTGCCACCTCCACATTCAGTCTAGGGTCTCCGAAGGCTCAGCATCTTCTAGCTGGCTAGATTTACCATAAGAAAATGGAATGAGGGCATGTCAATAAAAGGTCCTTTCTTCCTTCCTCTTACCATCTTCACTTCGTCAGCAAGAAAAGCTCAATATTTACCCTTCTATCTTTTTTTTTTTTTTTTTACCACTTTTTCTTACTAACTAAAAAGTAACTATGCAATCGTATCAAATTTGCACGAAAATAGTTTTAATAAATGTTTTGAAATTCTTGCGTTGCGTATTTATTTGCCGCACTGAGATCAAAATGCGTACAGGAAGTGACAAATAAAGGTTTCCATATTATGAATTTGTAAAAGTAATTTCCTATTTTTTCAGACGGGCTTTACGTCCAACTACCAATTAGGTGTCATTAGGCGACTAGCAAACATACTTTACTATAAATTTCTCATATTAACCATTAAATAAAATCTAAAGCCTAGACCGGGGGAATTGAACCCACTAACCAACAATACATCTTAGCATTGCAGGTATAACCTATAATCGTCTAACATACTTTACTATAAATTTCTCATATTAACCATTAAATAAAATCTAAAGCGTAGACCAGGGGAATCGAACCCACTAAACCAACAATACACCTTAGCTTTGCGGGTATAGCCTATAACCGCCTAACGTACTTTACTATATTTCTCATATTAACCATTAAATAAAATCTAAAGCCTAGACCCTAGACCGGGGGAATTGAACCCACTAAACCAACAATACACCTTAGCATTGCGGGTATAGCCTATAACCGCCTAACATACTTTACTATATTTCTCATATTAACCATTAAATAAAATCTAAATCCTAGACCGGGGGAATTGAACCCACTAACCAACAATACATCTTAGCATTGCAGGTCTAACCTATAATCGTCTAACATACTTTACTATAAATTTCTCATATTAACCATTAAATAAAATCTAAAGCGTAGACCAGGGGAATCGAACCCAATAAACCAACAATACACCTTAGCTTTGCGGGTCTAGTCTATAACCGCCTAACATACTTTACTATAATTCTCATATTAACCATTAAATAAAATCTAAAGCCTAGACCGGGGGCATCGAACCCACTAAACCAACAATACAACTTAGCTTTGCGGGTCTAGCCTATAACCTCTCGGGTACTCTTTATAAATTTGTATTATCTTTTTAGTGTACGTAACTTATTAATATTTTACCCTGATCTATTTAGTCCAATTCGGCTAATTTATTTCTGTACAATAATCACAAAAAAAGATTTAATTCTTTTTAAAAATAAGTAATAATTACTTCCAGTCTAATATTAAGTCTAAATATATCTTCTTTTTTTTTTTTTTTTAACTTAAGGCGCCCGGAACTTCTTTCAGTGCACTGCTACGCCTCCGGACAGTCTTTTCTCGTTACAGACAACCCTCCTAGGTTGCTCCTAGGAAGAAAAATTCTAAGGTCCAGCTGCTGGATTTTCTCAAGTCCCTTGCCAAATCTAATTATCTAATCTTCTTAGTCGATTGTCTCAACTACCCTAAGGTGTATAGGCTTCCACAAATTCCAGGCCCTTTCATGACAGCATATTTTGGTGTTCCATATCCTTGGCAGGTCGCCCAGCTTGAGAAAAGCTTTTTGATTTTCCTTTATTCTACTTTTAATCTTTCAATTTTTGGGGAATTTGAGGGATTGGCCTCTGACTATCCCTTAGCGTAGCAGCAGGCTGCCAACTGTAGGCCTCTACTTCTGCCTTTAAATATCTCTTAAAAGGATCGCCTTCCTAGGGAAGGTAGCCCCTAGGATTGTGCAGTATTTGTGCCCTTAGAGTTGTGTATATTGTGCACCCTTTTGGTGAATGTGCATGGTATATTGTGCTGTGGTATCCTGTGGGGTCGCTACTCCTCCCAAGAGCTTGCAGGCAACAGACACCTCTTGCGGGGAAATTCCAATTATTATAATGTATTTTTTTTTCCTTATCTTAAGATAGGTTGAAATAAGAAATATATGGTTTATGAAAAAGTCAGTATGAATTATTTTCTATTCTTTCTTTTAAAAAGTCGTCTCGGATTACCCTGCGTCCATCTTTAGAACTATATGCTGGTGATAATTGTAATTTACAATGGCTACTGCCTATGAAGCAGTTTCTTTTGGTTAAGAAGCTATCAAAAGACACAAACTCAGCATTTCTATAGAAATCTCTTGAATGGCAGCCAATTATATAATGGATACATTCAATTACTCTCACCAAGGACCAAGTTGCTCTGGTTTTTTGTTCACCACATAGGTCTATAACTAAATCTTGTAAAAATGTGTACACGACTAAAAAATACCATGTAAAATTAAAGGCAAAGGCTGTGGGTGTTTACTTTAAAGGCTTCACTGCCTTTCGAACACTAATCTTATATAAACAGAAGCTTCAAATTGACCTGTACCATCGATTACAATAACAAGCTGTCTGTTATTTAAATAAATGTTTATACACATGAGAGGGTTTGTTTTTCGTTTCCATGGTAACTGTTTTGGATATTTGGATATATGTTACATTGTAAACATGTTACCGTTTATTCTGATCTCTTACTAATGTAAGGTAAGAAGTATTGCAATCATTTCACCGGAAATATCCTCTTTTTCTCAACGTCCTCTGAGTTTGAAAAGTGTTTTTTTTTTTTTAGGAAGGGGTGTTACTATAACTGCTTTGACCGGAATCTATCCACAGGAAGTGAGTGACTTTTCTGCAGACGATCTTAAAATTGAAAATATTTTCCTTTAAATGATTTCTCTCTTAAAGGTACAAATAATAAATCTGAATTGACACCAGAGTATTTATTAGATCTAGTATACAGCTGGAATTTGTGCGCAGGATGCATGTTATCGCTATCAGTAGAACATCCTTAATGTGCCTAAAACCCAGTTGTAACTAATTGACTTAGACACTCTGGTTTAGCCTTTCTGGGTAGATAGGGGGGAAATGTGGGTTCAACATTGATGATAGTGTGTGCTTTTGGGCGGCCGATGTAAATTAGATTTCCTTGGCAATATTGGTATAATCAATTCCTTTGTCTAATCTATTGATAAGTAGAAACGTTCTCTTTAGAGAAAGGATGCTGCCTTTGCTAGGGATGATCTTCATCTATTTCTCTGAAACAGGAAATACACACCAAAAAAAAAAAACCCAAAAAAACCTATAATTATTTCTGACGTTTTCACAATTTTTTGAAAACATCATCAAGTCAAATGAAGGAAATCAAAAAAAAGTTAAACAGATGAATAAACAAAATGACGATTTTTTTATTTTATTTTAAAAAAGAGAGGAACACAAACATGGCAGCCAACCTAACCGACTAATTATTAATGTATGTACAATATGCTGATTCCAAGGGTTAAAAACAAGTATTTCTTTTTTATTTTAATTACCATTCCTGCATATTTTGCAGAAGTTAGAGAGTTTTTAATTAGTGAGTAATAAAAAAAACTGAAAAGAATTTAATGAGTTTCATTAAAAATGCCAAAGTTTATTATTATTTTAAATGAATTAAAACTTGACGGGAAAGGGTGGACTTCATTCATGTACAGGTTAATTAATAATAAAAACTATTAAATTATTAATATTAATATTTTCAAATTTATTACTGACGGCAAAATGAAAAAAAATTGCGTAAGTTTTGCATCAAGTTTGGTCTGCATGATTCGATATTGTAAAATCGATAATAATCAAATTTTATATTCGATACTTTTTATTATTATAATAATAAAATTTATCGATTTATTCTCGGGAAAAGGAAAAGGTTGTTTTATTGTATCCTTTTTTTTTTTTTTTTTTTTTTAAGGAAAAGGCTAGATTTAAGATGATCCTTCTTTTCCCTGAATATTTTATCCTTGTCTGAAGGATCCCTTTATCTTTATACCAAACATCATACTGAAATGGTTCTTTAAAAAGTAATCCTACCTAATGTATATTCCTTTTTCTCCAGTTAATGGAAATCTTCCAGGAAACAAATTCACAAATAGAACCGCCATGAGTAAATTTACAAAGTGGGAAAAGTGGTTTAAAGAAAAACTTTTGTAGCCTTTTTTTTTTTGAGAAAGTATTGGAAAATGGAAAACTCTCTTAACTTTAAACTACAACTTCCGGTTTGAGGATTTTTGAAGGCCACGACCCGATCTAATTCACTGATAAGGGCTTAACCTAAGTATAAACTTTTAGCTTTTAAAATGTAAACATTGCGGGTCTAGTTTATAACCGCCTAACATACTTTACTATAAATTACTCATATTAACCATTAAATAAAATCCTAGGCCTAGAGCAGGGGAATCGAACCAACTAAACCAACAATACAACTTAGCTTTGCGGGTCTAGCCTATAACCGCCTAACATACTTTACTGTAAATTACTCATATTAACCATTAAATAAAATCCTAGGCCTAGAGCAGGGGAATCGAACCAACTAAACCAACAATACAACTTAGCTTTGCGGGTCTAGCCTATAACTGCCTAACATACTTTACTCGCTCGGCTACCCTTTACTTTTGCTACTAAAATTCGCAAACGCACATAGACAGTTTTTCTCCCTTAAAAACCACTTTTCGAACTCAGAGGACGTTGAGAAACTCAGAGAAATGATATTTCCGGTGAAATGATGGCAATACTTCCATTTTTACATTGATAAGAGAAGTACAAATAAGGATACATTGAACCCCGAAAGCCACGCAGAGCATTGACACGTCACCGATAGTAAGCCGGTTTAATCCAAGTGGGTTAATACCGGAACTTCTGAATCCATATCTTTTGCCACCAAAATTATCAAATCAGTTTTTAATCAAAAAACCGTCTTTTCTTTCTTCTTTTTTTTTTTGAACAATGAAAATGAATTATCACTGATTTTCACAATTTTCCAACCTTACTATATTAATGAAACAGATAACAAAACAGTGAAAACTAATTTAGAAAATTTCACATGAATTTAATTACAGGGAAGCGGGTACAAGAAAAGATAAAAGCAACGTTGGGAAATTTCAAAGTATAAAGTTTATTAGAAAATGATAATAAATAAGTTGAACAGGTAGAACCGGATATAGAATTTCCACATGATGTATTCTAAAATATTTTGTGAATTCCTTTGAAGTATAAAAAAATTTGTTTTGATGTAGGGAACTTATTTAAGTTTAGTATATTAAAAGGTAATGTGTTACTTGATGATGCTGTAAAAGATTGCTTTGTCTGTTTGTTTAGTTTACACGGAAGACTTTTTTTCTTTTTTCTAATCAACAAACTCATCTCCCAACATCCCTTCCTCTTTAGAAAGCAATCAGAGGATTCTGTACGCTGAATAATGCATCGCGATCAACCAGTAAATAGTACTGATTTGTAGCACACATTGATACAGATCTAGAAAGAAAAAAAGGGATCTAGGAAAAAAAAGCGTGGTACTTTACTTGAGATGCTGTTCAAATAGGAGAAAAAACTTTACTGAGGTGAAGTAATAGACCACTGATCCAGACGGGACTTAACTTCCAACTTCCAATTAGGTGTTGATGGACTGAGGCACGTGCTTAACTATAATTTTTTTTTTTTTTTTTTTTCTAACAAATAAAAAGTAGCTACACATGGGTTCAAACTGGGGATATCCCAGTTTTGATATCCCTGGGGATATTCCATTTATAAATCGAAGCTTCGTAACCCTTAAACAGATAACTAATTCTTAAGAATTTTTGGAATTAAGATTATCTCGCACTGCCACAAGAATTGGATTTCCAGAATAGAAATTGTGATCTTCTACGTTGCGACTGTGCTGTCCAGTATCCAGGGTAACCATTTTACCCTTTAAAACCCTTTACACCTTCTTAAAACGTCTGAGAACGTAGTTATGTTGGTGGAAATCTGAGTTTATTTCTTTTTTCCTGCTAGTATATTTGATCAAAATTGAATGCAAAGGAAAGCTACGCAAAGTACCACCGATTGGGCCATTTTGTGTGCCTAAGGCAGTGATGGCGAACCTATGACACGCGGGTCACTGTCTGACCCGCGAAAGCTTTTTCACTGACCCACAATTGCTAGGCAAAAATTGGTTTGTTTATGCGGGTTGATTTAGATTTTCTAATTGTGGTGGATAATTTATATTCTATCTGTATTTTTTTCAATCACGCATATCGACCCAAAAGCAATTTAAATGCCTATCTATAACCTTTAGTTTGATCATTACAATTCTAAAACGCAAATGACGACAAATGCTTTTGTAGTATTTGAAATAAAAGCAGAAGTGTTTACAAAATATCAAATAAAATGTATAATTTTACTCATATTTTGTTTGTTAACAAGAATCGACAACCCAAAGCAAATAACCATATTTAGATTTTTCTTCAGATAAAACACACTTTTTGCTCAGGTTGTTTGTAAAAAAAGAGACTGCCAAAGCCACTTGTTTTGTCCCGTTTTACCAGTTAAGCCAACTGAATTTTAAAGATGTTTAGTTTTGAAAATATTCAGTTTAAAATGTTTAAACTTAACTCTTGTGCAAATGGGCATTAGTGACCCAAGAGCTAGTACTAAAAAAAAAAAAGAAAAAAAAGAAGAACATAATTTGATCCACGTCTCAAAAAAGGTTCGTCATCCCTGGCCTAGGGTTATGTAAGGGAATAGATGATACTCTTTTCGTGAGTTAGTGCCAAGAGCATATGAGTAAAATGGGTGAGCTAAAGTTTGCGGTTTCACATTGCAATTATCTCTGCAGGCCTTTTAAGTGAGTGAGTGTATGATAGTTTGTTAAGTGTTGTTCATGTTGTTAGGCTGGGATAACCCACCGGGACGTCAAAGATCCCTGTAGAAATGGCTAGTCCCTGAAGTGGCTGAAATTGGAAAATTCGGCAAGTACGCGCCGAACTTCCGTTCTACGAACGAGCACTTTAGGAGTTCTAAATGTAGTAACTGATTTTGATAAGAGAAAAGTGACGTAACAAAATCTTTGTTGAGCTTATTAAAAGGAAGTTAGCCATTAGCGGAAACTGCATGTTCAAACTTTTTTTTTTCAGCGTTTAAACTTAATAAAAGTCTCTCAAAAGAGAATTCAATTTCCTTTTTAAGCTGTTTTAAAACTGTATTCAATTAAAACTTCTTTTATTTTTTGCTACTTCATGAAAAACAAAAAAAAATCACAAATTAATTATATAATATATAAAATAAAGTTTAAAAGATGCGAGATAAGCAAAAACTAACTCCAGAGTATCTTGTAATAATTGTCTTTAATTAAGCGTTTACATTTCTGAGAGAACAACTTTGTAAGTTACAGCAACAATACGAGTACGACTAGCTAGTAGCTTACTCTGCAGGAGGAGGGTCTTAGTTATC
The DNA here is from genome assembly GCF_049639745.1 of Rhodnius prolixus. Lineage (NCBI taxonomy): Eukaryota > Metazoa > Arthropoda > Insecta > Hemiptera > Reduviidae > Rhodnius > Rhodnius prolixus. The sequence goes on along the minus strand of NW_027411582.1, from coordinate 36,669,090 downwards.
AAGTTCTCCAGGATCTTGTTTCAGTTTAGTTTAAGCAAAAAAAAAAGAAAAAAAACTTAATTCATTAATTCCATCTCTTTTTGTAAGCATTTGTAAGTTTTGGGACTTTTTTTTTTTTTTGGAGGGGGGCTACAATATTTCGAGATCCATGTTGAGTGCGAATAAAATGATTCAAAGTGCGCCTCTGAACTAAAATTTTTGGGATACGTTGCGGTAAGTTTCAAAGGGTGTAACCGGAAAACAGCATTTAACCAGTTAAGCGCGTTTGACGTGTATACACGTCAAACCAAATCTCTATATTGTACAGTGCGTACGACGGGTATACTCGTTGTGAAAAATATAAAATTGCCATTAACTATAAAAACTCTATAAATTTTAATAAAATACAATAAGCAATATTATTTGGTGCGGATGTTTCCTTTATCTTACCCAATAGAACTGCCAAGTATTTTATACGATGGGGGTTGGTGGGAGTCAGCCGATAAGTGGTTGGTACATGTTTGGTCTCCACATTAGAGATTAGGGAATTACCTCACACAAATAGAAGCTCTCAAACCCTTGTGCAATGCCCAGATAGAGGTTCAGACCTCACAGTAAGAGCATGATTTCATTTTGCACAGAATTCAAAAAAGCTCTTTTCTTCCTTGTAAAAAAAGCTCTTGCGTCCCTAGTTATAACTAGAGGCAATGCATAACGTGAAGAAGCGGTGCAAGATTTTGTAATAAGCACAGAATGAGCTCTGGTAATCTCAAGCCCCCGAGAGAGAGATTGCAGAAAAAAGTCGCTTGCAGTGACTATTACGACTGTTGTAAACTTTTTGGTTGTTTTGCCCTGCATTCGACGTGGTGTACACGTCATTGTCTGATTTTAATTCCCGCACACTGTGAGAGGGGGGGGGGTTTCTTTAAAAAACTAAATTCCACCGCCTGATTGGTTAATACAAAAAAGATTTTCCGTTTTTCTTTTTCGATTTATGAAATATAACGATTTTCTTTTTAACACGTCAAAGTACGATATAGACTTAATAAAGGCATTTAGCTTTTTTTTAGGAGGGATAAAGAGGGGCATTTAAGTTAGAATTAAGTTTCCCTCAAAAGCGTCATTTACGTACAATGAAGGGCCTTATTCAGTACGAATAATCTGTATGAATTCAGGAAGTTAGTAAAAATTCCAAACTTCAAATAAAATGCTTATAATAGAAATACCATTTTTCCTCAAAACATGTACGTACTTCCGGTTAAAATAAAAAAATTTAAAATTGCCACACTTCCTTCTAAGTTACAGGAAATCGACAAAAAAAATTAAAAAATGCTGTTCCCTCCCCACTTATGTATAATTTAATTTTGATTCTATTACAAACTGAATGTATCGTAAAATAAATCTTGGCTTTTATATTTATTTTATTATAAGTATTTGATTGGTGCTTTTCAAAAAAAAAAAAAAGCTATGAAAATTGTTTAGAAAACTTTCAAATGAAAAAGCGTCAAACTGGAAAAGAAAAAAAAAGTTGCCATTTTCCCTAAGTAAAACCAACTTTAATGAAAACGTTTGCAAATCAGGGCTGTACTTCGTTTAAAGTAATCTTGTTATTTCACTTTCTACTTTAAAACTATGATGAACTTCCGCTGTTTCAAGTTTTCAAGTTCATTTCTATTCTAATCAATTCGACCTGGACGAATTTAAAGTTCTTACGATCAAAAAAAAAAGAAGCACTATTCAATCTTAAGTTTTTATACGCTAAAGCTATGTAAACTAAGTCCATAGCTTATTTCATTGTGTAAAATTGGCTTTAAATTTTAATAACAGTTTAATAAAGTTTATAGTTAAATCCACTAAAACCGGAAGATGTTACTATAGGTGAACAGAAACTTCCGGCTAGATAATAAAGTAACATTATTTGGAACTCGCATCAAAATGTATCAAAACTTTCGCCCATAAATTCGTTGTTTATCAAAAACTGACATCATTTATATGACGTCATATTCTCGCTGCTGCTTTCTAGAGAGAGAGGGAGATATTTGGAATATTCAACATCCGCTCCAACTATAGATATTATTTACAGAGTGAGAGACAGTGAGAGTGTGATAAGCCGGGCTACCTCTCTTTTCTATGACATTTTAAGCGTTCGTAATGATTGCTGAATATACGAGTAGGATTCTGAGAACACCAATATAATCGATATGCGTTGTCGATTAAAAAAAAAAGAAGAAGAAATTGTTATTGTATTTCTATAAAGAGAAGAGACAGTTTTCGATATCTCGTCTAATTTTCTAAACTAAATTTTTGCAAAGGGGAAATTCCCCTGGAAATTTTTTTTAAGTTGCGGGGGGGGGATTTTTACTCAAAAAATTTACTCAAAACAACAAACAAACCAAAAAATAGCTAGCGATAGTTCTTATGATTACTGTTCATTATTTTTGGTGACTGATTCATAGTTTCAATAGGATGGAAAAAATAACTGCCAGTTTCAGTCATGATATATTTTTATTATGTCGAGCTTTTCGACCTAGGGGACTAGGTCATCTTCAGGGCTAATTGTGACAATGTAATATTTTAAATCATTAAAGGAGGGTTGGTGTGTCTTCTGTCTTGTCTGTTCATGGACTGTTCATGAAGTTCCATGGTTGTCCAAGTTCTTAGTCCATTAACAGACAAGACAGAAGACACACCAACCCTCTAATGATGTAAAACTGTATATTGTAAATTAGCCCTGACAGTCCATGAACAGACAAGACAGAAGACACACCAACCCTCTAATGATGTAAAACAGTATATTGTAAATTAGACCTGAAGATGACCCTAGTCCCTAGGTCGAAAGCTCGGCACAATTAAACTATATCATGACTGAAACTAGCAATTATTTTTTTCATCCTATTGATAGTTCTTATTTTATCTGAAAATAGAGAGCTCACAAAAGATGGTTAACCGTCTTAAGAAGTTATTGGCTCACAATAAGGTGCTTTTCAGTGTGAACGTGTTTTTAGTATTTCAGGCAAGATTTTTTGGATTCAAGGTCGTACATCGTGATTTGGGCATGTAACAAGAGGCTGGGATATTTATTTAATATATATTTTTTTTAAATAAAATAATAAAGTTATTTAGTATTCAGATGGTATTCCCATTGTAGGCGAGAGTCTACGAACAGCTGGCGGCTGCAGCAATTAGGCTACAGATGTCACTCCATTCTACCCGCCTCCAACGCGCTCCTTTAATTCACACAACCGCCTCCACTAGATCATTAATAAACGTCCAGGGAGACCACTTTCAGCGCGTAATGTTCTTACACTAATACTCATAACAATAGCACAAAGACCTGAATACTCCTTAATGATCACAATGGCTTTGCAACTTAAGACCGTATAATATCCAGGAGCATTAATAAATGTACTTTAGGAGAAGGGGGTGTTGTATTAGGCTACCTTGGGTAACGATAATTAGTCTATACAGGTAGATCAGTCATAGGCTGTGGATGGAAACTTGTCTAAGACTAGCCTTCTAAGATGCCCGACAAGCAAGAAGCTGAAGGCTACGATAATAAAATTATCGAACAGATTAAATGTGCACGAGATAAAGTTAAATTTTTTAAAAAAAATTTATTTTGTAATCTACAATCTGTATACATTGTATACAATCAGTAAATATGGAGAGAGTGATGAACTGGTGCGGGAGGAGAGCAGGAGGAGAGAAACTACCCAGCGGTAGCACTCTCTATAGGAGAGAGGAGAATGTGAGGAGGAGAGAGGAGAATAATGATTTAGGTCCTCAGCTTACAAGGAAGTCGTGGTGCCACTGGCGATTCAGTCGGCGAGGAGTATTAGGGATGTCAGAGGAAGCGAGAGACAGTACAAGAGCTAGTCGAGAGAGTAGTATGGAATTTTTGATATTTCGTCTTAGCGAGTTGTTCTATGAAGGGAATGTTGAGGTCGTTGTGAAGAGTGAGGTTAGTCAAAGTAGAAAGGAGCGTCAGCTATCTGTCGGAGGAGTTTTGATTGAAATGTACTGCACTGTCCGTATGTTTTGTAGGTTTGGCTGAACCCCACAGCTCTAGTTTGAGAATAGTTTTGTATATTAAGCGTTTGAGTTCAATTGGGTAATTTGGGAGCGTCGTCCAAGAAGTCTTATAAAGCAGTTTCGCACGTTTTTTTGTCATTGCTTGTCCTTTTAAGTCTAGTGTGTGGGTTCCACCGTGAGTCTTTTGTCTATGTTGGTGCCCAAGGTAGCGCACCAGATCTGTGTACAAGGAAGAGGATTGCTGTTGAAGAGGACCAGCTGGACAGGAGCCCCGCCGGAGAGTAAACGTGGCATGCTGGTGGCATTTCTGTGAGTTCATTTTAATCCACCACTTCTTTGCCCAGGATTCTATTTTATGTAAGTGTGTCTGGTAACTTGTATGAAGCTGATGAAGGATGTGTACTTGTAGCTAGTATGGCTGTGTCGTCTGCATATGTACAGAATAGTGTAGAGGGTTGTACAGGTATGTCTGATGGTGTATACTGTGTAGAGAACGGGGCCAAGTATACAAGTTAAATTTAAATGTCAGCAACAAATATTCCTGTTTAGATGGAATATAACAGTAGTATTCAATAAAATTTAACGAGACAGAAACGAGAGCATAAATTTCACGAATCTAGCGAGAGAAAATGTAGTTTTAAACACGCCCTTATATTCGGCCCTATAAATACTTATTGGCCCCTAGTAGAGTCTCAAAGGGGTCGCCTTGGGTATAAGTCAATATTTAGGTCACAGTGGTGATGCGACAAAATTGAGCACACTAAGATTTATGGCTCATGGCATAAAGTTTTTGTAATTGAGAAAATAATTTGTCCCTTTTTAAATATTTATGGTTGGAATTCGTTGAAACTTAAAGATGAGCACTCAGTTACTTGGATTCAATTGGATTTTGTGAATATCGCTGGGGGGAATTAGGAAATTTCAAATTCTGGAACAGTGATTTACTTGAAAATCTCAGTATAATAGCAATCTATTGTATGCTCATTAACGTCACTTTGAGCGTAAATCCGTTCAATTACACAATAAAGGCACGTTAGAGGCAAAGGATGACCAATTCTCATCTCTAAAGACATGACCTTAATCGAATGGTTAATATAAAAGTTTTGTAAAAATTACATAAATCCAAGCATAGTCTACTTCCGGAAGACAAAAATTACGATAACTTAAGTTACTGTCCTGGTCTTATGGTGGTACTCAAACGTAAATATTTAAGTTTTAAGGTCCTGGTGATTTTTTTTTTGAGTTTTTGAGTAAGAGCATTCACTTAAGTAAAAACAAAAACTTGGTTAGTTCACTCGTTAATCCCAAGGATTTTAAACAAAAATCCTTATGTCTTTTTAAAAATAAAACATCTCTGGCGGCTACCTTGAAACCCATCCTCGAAATTAGTCTAAAGAATTAGACCAGCGATTGGTTTCTTTCAACTAAATAATTGATAATCGATTCTTCTAAAAGCGTCATTTCTTGTGTAAAGTGCTGTTTCACAGTCTAGTTACTGTTAACACAGAAACATGTTCTCTAAATTGAGTTAAAAAACCCCCCAAAAAAATTGTAAGTTAGGACTTCGAGAAAGTATTAGAGTCGGAGAAAGCATTTAAGAAGTTTTACGTCATTAATTTAGTGGATTAAGAGAAAATGAAGAAAAAATTTGCACCGGATGTACCTTTATCTCTTGCTTTTAAGGGAAAACGGGCCCCCCCCGCTCAGCTGTCCCATTTCTCCTAGAACATTTAGACAGATTTAATTAACTATTTGATTAGCTATATCAAAATGTTGGGAGGTAAAAATAGATTCGGTTTAATTTGTCAGCGATGAATGATTCCTGGGACGGACCAATAAAACTACGAGTTACTAATTAATTTTATCCTTGGCTTAAAATTAGACTTTAGACAATTAGACTTCCAGGCAAATCTGAGACTGTTATTATTATTTTTTTCTTTTTTGGAAATTTCCAGCATATTTCTGGAGCCATGGAAGCGTTCTTTTTTTTCTGCTTGAATTTCCTCTGTGGTAAGTTAAATTGTGCTTGGGTTTTCCACACGGTGAATAATCGATACCGAAAATTCGAAAATATGTATCGCAATACTTATAAATATTGTAATTACTAATTAAATCCAAGGGGGAAAAAACAATAAGACATTTATGTAATTAGCGTTTCCTAAGTGCTAATAAATAAATGAAAAGTTAAAATTAGAAAACTCAATCTGCTTAATTATTCATAGCTTTGAACTCCATTAATATTTAATGCTTCTAAAAGCGGTTAATACCATTAAATTAATCAAAATCTAAAACGGTTATTGTGTTCGCTACCTTTATACCAGAAAAAAGATACCGGAATTTCCTTTGTTTTTTTCTAAAATGACGATTCTGAGCACTTTGAATTATAAGTGTTCATTTTAAGGGTTCAAATCTAGAAAATGAATTTATTTGTTCAGTTTGCTGGAAATTTAAGGCGACGAATACTAGAGAAAAGGCAAGAGGAATCCATACTTCCGTTTGTGGCTACGTAAGTTCAATTAAAGAAAACAGTACTATGCGTGAATGGATTGATGAACATACAGACACTAAAAAATTAAAAAAATCTGCACCAATAACCAATACTTTTACTTTAGACCCCATTTTAACTGAGCGTATATAGGCTAGACCCGCAAAACTGAGATGTATTGCGGTACTAGTCTAGTTCTTTGATTTTATTTAATGGTTAATACGAGAAATTGATAGTAAAGTATGTTAGACAGTTAGATAGGCTAGACCCGCAATGCTAAGGTGTATTGTTGGTTTAGTGGGTTCGATTCCCCCGGTCTAGGTCTTGGATTTCATTTAATGGTTAATATGAGAAATTTACAGTAAAGTATGTTAGGCGGTTATAGGCTAGACCCGCAAAGCTAAGATGTATTGTTGGTTTAGTGGGTTCAATACCCCTGGTCTTGGCCTTGGATTTTATTTAATGGTTAATATGAGAAATTTACAGTAAAGTAGATTTGCTAGTCGCCTCCGTCCACGGCACCTAATTTGGTAGTTGGACGTAAAGCCCGCCTGAAAAAATAGGCAATTACTTTACTTTTTAAACGATTGTAGAAAATAACGTGAAAGTTAACAACAGATAAAATATTGGGACTTCGACATTTTCCGTCTAAACAACAACAACATTAACTGAGAAAATAAATTTTCTTCAAATAGAAAATTCATAAAATAAGAATTTCCTTGATAGAATTTCCAAAATCAGGTCAGTATGAAAATTATCCTCTTTAAAAGGCAAAAAAAAAACTAAACTGTTCTGTTTAAAGATAAACAAAAGCATAAATAAAAGAAAAGAAAACAAACTAAATAACCAAATGTAACATGCACCCACTTGCCATCTTGGAAAATTGCTTCTTTTCCGAGATTATCCCATGATAAAACACAATTGTTCTGAGTTTAGCCTACTTGGATTCCAGCCATATTATGTCGAGGAAATTTAATAAAAATCAAATTAAATTGGAGGATGGGGGATATAAAAAAATACAGACCAAGTTACAGTCGTTATAAAAAAAGGACCAAAAATTTTAAGCAACAGATTAAATTGTACCATTGATCTGTTTATCTCCAAGTCGAACTGAGGAAATAGATGGGCACCAATTTTTTGTTTACTTTAAACATCTAACGAGTTAGAGGAGGTAAATTAATTGCTGTTTACAATGTTAATCCTGTTTACGTAAAAAAGAGCTTTCCTGGAAACGCAATTTACGCTGTGATTAGATCTTGCAATCATCCCATTGGAATAATGGGCGATTTTGTTCACTACTACAGCTGGAGGATACGTTGATAGGCTTCCCGAGAGGTTTAGGTTAAATTCCTGTCGAGCCTACTTTGGCATACAGTGTGCTCATTAGGGTAGCAACACAAATCCTGTTTGTTTGATTAAAAAAAGGAATGGGAGATTCCTGCCTAAAGCTACTAAGGAAGGACTGAGTTTTAATCCTCCAAAAAAAAAGAAGACAGAACCATTTCCTGACCAAAACCTTTATAGGCTATCCGACAGATCATCCAGAAGAATTGCCCGGACTTATTGAAAATATTCCCTAGTGCGTATTAATTCTGTGAAGGTTTCTATACCTACATGTTTTGATGTCTTCAGTTAGTAAACGAACGCCTTTTTTTAGCAGGCCTCATCAAAAGTTTGAAGAATGAATGAATGGCCAGAAGAGACTGGGTCGAGAATAGAATCTCCGAGCATACACCAAAGTTATGGCGGGTTGAACAGAGCGTAGAAGAATTTTACCCAAAAAAGTTCAGATGGTTTTCCGAATATTGGAGCAGGACAAAACAGAATGTTGTAATTTACTCGATGAGAAAACTCGAAAATAGATTCAGAAAAGTGAGGTGCCGCGGTAGCCGACTAGACCCGCAAAGCTAAGATGTATTGTTGGTTTAGTGGGTTCGATTCCCTCGGTCTAGGTCTTGGATTTTATTTAATGGTTAATATGAGAAATTTATAGTAAAGTATGTTAGGCAGATATAGACTAGACCCGCATAGCTAAGATGTATTGTTGGTTTAGTGGGTTCAATTCCCCTGGTCTAGGCCTTGGATTTTATTTAATGTTTAATATGATAAATTTACAGTAAAGTATGTTAGGCAGATATAGGCTAGACCCGCATAGCTAAGATGTATTGTTGGTTTAGTGGGTTCGATTCCCCTGGTTTAGGTCTTGGATTTTATTTAATGGTAAATATGAGAAAACAGTAAAGTATGTTTGCTAGTCGCCTCCGTCCACGACATCTAATTTAAAATTAGACAATACTGATAAAAATAGGCAATTACTTTACTTTACTTTTTTTTTTCCAGAAAAGTAGCTCTTCGTTACTTTGAAGAAAGATCGACTTTGATGAAAACATTGTTAAGCAACATTTAGCACGAAAAGCATCCCCAAGAAATGCTGAGGGTTCCATATTGAGTTTTTTTACACATGAGAAGGAAGGAAATAACCACAACCATATCACGGATGGAATTACCTCAGTGGTTAGCGTATTTTAATGTGGAAATCCCAGCTGCAGCCCCTTAGTTTTTTTTCTCTTCCCAGGAGCTTCTTAGAGCTCACAGGACAGCGAATAAAGGAAGAACATTGTCCGAAGGCTGGTAGTGTTCAGTAAAAAGCCTTAATGTATTAAGAAATTCCCATAACATTGATGACTTCTCAATTTGATGCCCTCAATGTCTTGAGCCAAAAAAAAAACAATTGAAATTTTAGAGTATTCTTGTTTTGAAACCCAATTATGGAAATTTAAGAACAACAAAATGAAAAGCCTTTTTGATTAATAATAAGAGAAATTGAAATGAAATGAAAATTCCAGAGAAAGTTATTAACAAAAATAAAAGATATTATTTAAATAATTAGTCGACCGTACTAAGAAATTTCCACCTAGATTTTCTTTAATTACACAGAAAAGGAAATATTTACATTCAAGAATATCAACCTGGCACAACCAGTGATATGCAAATATCATTCATCAAGATTAAATCTCATTTTAATCAAGATATTGCATAAACTAGCAAGGGAATTGAGATTGCAGGCTCGCTGCACATCTAAAACATGCAATTAAAATAATGAAAACTATTTATTTACTTTTTCGGGGGCTACAATTGATGAGTTTTCCCAGAAAATGTGAAAAATTTTCTTGCAGTGAATCTTTACGGTCGTATCTATATAGTTTTGAAGAATGATTCATGAATTAGATTCCTGATCACTTAATTTAGAAAAAACAACGATTTAAAAACCGTAAGATGATTTTGAATCAGTTTGTGCCTGAAAACAGCTTTGTTGAAAAGTTTATTCAGCAATCGTGATCTCATAAATAGGACAATATTAAAACTAGTAAGAACAATTACGATAACAATAAATACAGCAAAATATTGTTTTCGTGTTTTAACAATTGAATTGTCGAACGACCATTTTGCCCACCCAATGAATCTCTTTTACATGACCCATTTCCGGTTCACGAACAATGGGAAATGATTACTAGCTGTATACGCAAACTATAATAGTTGATTGATTAATTTTGGCCAGTTCTATTACCATGCTCTAATTGTGCATTTTGTGTACCATAGTTGCTTCTCTAGTTTGATTTCCATTCCACATATGCACAAAATATTAATTTAATGACGTATGAAAATCGATCGATGGCAGCCAGACACAATTTACAACAATACGTTAACAAAAACATAAATTTTAACATAATTTGTCGGTTTTTGTGGTTTTTAAAACTAAAATCAGTGGTGAATAGTTTTGTGTGGTTTATACCATTTCAGGCTAGCCAAGAACCATGGTTTTCCTCTCTCGGTCCCAGTAGAGTTGAATTATTATCTATGAAATATTTAATTATTTATAGAGCAGATTTAGAGCATCTAAATGAACGGATATAGACAGATTTTGCACAAATCATGGACCATTATCATAGGATTTTGATGAGTTATCGCTTTAGTAATTCTTTAAAGAATTTCATGATTTAAAATAAATTTTGTTTTAAAAAAGTAAAGCCTATTTTTTCAGGCGGGGCTTAACGTCCAACTACCAATTAGGTGTCGTGGACGGAGGCGACTAGCAAACATACTGTACTGTAAATTTCTTTTATTAACCATTAAATAAAATCCAAGGCCTAGACCAAGGGGATCGGAACCCACTAAACCAACAATACATCTTAGATTTGCGGGTCTAGCCTGTAACTGCCTAACATACTTTACTATAAATTTCTCATATTAACCATTAAATAAAATGCAAGGCCTAGACCGGGGGAATCGAACCCACTAAACCAACAATACATCTTAGCCTATAACCACCTAACATACTTTACTATAAATTTCTCATATTAACCATTAAATAAAATGCAAGGCCTAGACCAGGGGAATTGAACCAACTAAACCAGCAATACATCTTAGCTTTGCGGGTCTAGCCTATAACCACCTAACATACTTTACTAAAATTTCTCATATTAACCATTAAATAAAATGCAAGACCTAGACCGGGGGAATCGAACCCACTAAACCAACAATACATCTTAGCCTATAACCACCTAACGTACTTTACTATAAATTTCTCATATTAACCATTAAATAAAATCTAAAGCCTAGACCAGGGGATCGGAACCCACTATACCAACAATACATCTCAGCTTTGCGGGTCTAGCCTATAACCGCCTAACATACTTTACTATAAATTTCTCATATTAAACATTAAATAAAATACAAGACCTAGACCAGGGGAATTGAACCCTTTAAACCAACAATACATCTTAGCGTTGCGGGTCTAGCCTATAACCGCTCGTCTACGGTGGCGCCTCAATTTTGTTTTAATTCAGTAGAAATGTAATTGATTAAATTTTAGCCCATTATATTTTACAGTAAAGAAAATAACATTTGTAACAATTACGATAGATAATATGATCTTTAAAGGAAAATCTTGGAGGCAATTTTCGAGAACATCCTCAAAAAACTGAAAAAAAAAAATCGATTCAGTGAACTAGAACTTCCGTTTCAAGGCTTATCAAAACAGATAACATCGATTCGAAATATCAAATTTTGGAACTTTCCGCAAACTCACACACAAAATGATCGATCAATTCGTAAAAAATAAATAAGTATTTCCGGTTCACAAAAAATCAAGAGGAAATAAAATAATAAAATAAAACTTTTTTACATTCGACATTCGTTTATCGCTTTCGATCTGTGATACAAGCCCATGGCCTCCTTTTAAACATAACCACGATAATAGTCAAGATTTTGCAGATACCTATCTGCAAGACTCTGTGAGATTCTGAGACACTAGAAGTATCTAAGAACAGGTAAAAAAAATCGAAGTCAGTAAAACTCTAAAGCCCCATTACCGTACTTATTATAATAGAACTATTCTTACTTTTGTAGCGAACATCTATTAAGGTTATAAAGACTGTTCTAGACAATGGTAGTTACAATTGCGAACGTGCTCTCCATTGAGTTGGTTTAGTCCGCCATCTTAAGACCTCTTTCAGAAAAAAAAAAAGAAAAGTAATTTTCTAGGAATTAACGGTTTGAAGTGAAATAGTTTTAAGATATCAGCACAGAAACTAAAGCCTATATTTATTGCCTAAATTTATGAGCAATTTCATTGTGGGTTATTTTTTGTTTTGAGTTCTTCTAAAATTACCTTTACCAAATTTTATTCATTAATATCTTTCTCTCATTCCAATTAAATTAAAAATGATTCCATCAACTAATTTTAGGCCATTAATTTTTTTAATTTTGATCACGATTAAACATCAATTTTGTTTTAAAAAAGTAATCGCCTAGTTTTGCAGGCGGGCTTTACCATCCAACTACCAAATTGGATGTAGTGGACGGAGGCGACTAGCAAACATACTTTACTATAAATTTCTCTTATTAAACATTAAATAGAATTCCAAGGCATATAGACCGGGGGAATTGAACCCACTAAACCAACAATACATCTTAGCATTGCGGGTCTAGCCTATAAACGCCTAACATATTTTACTATAAATTTCTCATATTAACCATTAAATAAAATCCAAAGCCTAGACCAGGGGAATCGAACCCACTAAACCAACAATACATCTTAGCATTGCGGGTCTAGCCTATAAACGCCTAACATATTTTACTATAAATTTCTCATATTAACCATTAAATAAAATCCAAAGCCTTGACTGGGGGAATCGAACCCACTAAACCAACAATACATCTTAGCTTTGCGGGTCTAGCCTATAAACGCCTAACATATTTTACTATAAATTTCTCATATTAACCATTAAATAAAATCCAAAGCCTAGACTGGGAGAATCGAACCCACTAAACCTACAATACATCTAAGCTTTGCGGGTCTAGCCTATAACCGCCTAACATACTTTACTATAAATTTCTCACAATTAATCATTAAATAAAATACAAGACCTAGACCAGAGAAATCGAACCCACTAAACCAACAATACATCTTAGCTTTGCGGGTCTAGCCTCTAACCGCTCGGCTACCGTGGCGCCTTAATTTTAATTTTATTGCAATGTAATTGATTAAATTTTTGCCCATTATATATTACAGTGAAGAAAATAATATTTGTAAGAATTATGAAAGGGAAATGTGCGTGGTGCATTCATGCGATATTTTCTAGTGTAAGTTTTTCATTTATAGCGGAAAATGTGTACCATTTTATAGTGTGGGTAAATTTCCTACGTTTAATTCCCAAGTGATAAGTCATTTAAATTTTTCTTTCTCAAGTTTTCCTCCAAAAAAAAAAAGAAAAAAGAAAAGCGGCAACTATATATAGCATGAAGAGAAGTGCTGAAGTCTATAGCGGATGTTCTGGCCAGAGAGGATGGAGAGGAAATTGGTTTGAGATGAGGGGGAAAAGCGGGAGTTGTTTATTAAAGGAGTAACATCAATACTGGAGGTAACATGCTATCAGTATGGAAAACACAATTTTCTCTCCCACACCCCCAGTCCAACGCACACACTCCACACACCACCACGTTCAAAGAGTTCAAACACGAAGATGGGTGTAGGTTAGGCTGTCAATAAATTTTTCCCAGTTACTTGGAATAACAGTTTTGTTTACATACAAGTATTTTTCTCGTTATTTTTTTAATTTTTAAACAAGAATAACTTTAACTAATAGAAGATACAGTTCTAATTGCCGGGGGTGGGGAGACACGGATGTTGGTGTCGTGGTTATGAAGCGTAGATTTGTAAGTGGGGGATTCCTAGTTCGAATCCTGAGTGAAGCTACTTTTTATTTTTATTTTGTTTTTAGAAAAAAAAAAAATGTTAATATTAAATTCTGTGCTTCCGCTCCTGATCCAAGACACCTAATCCGGAAGTTAGACTTTAAGGCCAAGAAAAAATTAATAATAATTTTAATAAGAAACCTCTAATTACAGGTATGCATTGTGGAGAAGAAAGACAATCGCCAGATGTACGCCATGAAGTATATGAACAAGTCCCAGTGCTGGGAACGAGACTCTCTAAAGAACGTACTTAGGGAGATAAGTATCCTTAAGAACTTAGAGCACCCTTTTCTGGTCAACCTTTGGTTCTCCTTTCAAGGTAAGAGACTACTCTACTTCTAGTGCTTCGTATGTTAGCTGGATAATTGGAAAGGTCTCTTTTTCTATAAATTTAAATAGATATAAAATTAATATATTTTAATATTAACAGGAATTAATTTTTTTTTATTGAAATTAATATTGATTAATCAAATTTAATACATATATATTTTTTATTTGATTTTGCCACAAGTAAATCAGCAGTTCTGAACGATCTTTAAAATTAATGAGGGGAGAAATTATCCAATGGTAGCACTCAGCATAAGAAATTTAATATCGTTGATTTTAAGCACCGTAATACGCATGATTACTGTCCGGATTTGGACTTATATCCAATAACAGAAGTGGATTTGGTACAGACTTCGTCTACAGTTGCTGATAGTGTAAGAAAAAATCTCTACATCAAACTTATTAAAACTACCTCTGGTGATGGATGAAAGTGAAAAACCCGTCAGGTAAACATGCGTACTACGGCCGGATAAAGCCACAGCACTGCCAACCTAACCATATTTTCAACATTTAATAATAGCTTCTACCGGATTACATTCACTGTAGCAAATCACGTGCTAATTATCAACTGTAATGGAGTAGAGAGCCTAAAGAATTCTGTCCTTGCGGGATATCTATTTCCGGTTCTACAAAAAGGAAGATGAAAAAGCACGCTACATAAAATTAACCAGTTAAGCGCGTTTGACGTAAGGTATACAGGTCAAACTAAATCTCTATTACGGTGCGTTCGACGTGGTATACTCGTTGTGAAAAAATATAAAATTGCCATTAACTACAAAAACTCGAAATTTTAATAAAATACAATAAGAATATTATTTGGTGGGATGTTTCCTTTATCTTATTACCAATAGAACTGCTAAGTATCTTATACGGAGGGAGATGGTGGGAGTCAGCCAAATGATAAGTGGTTGGTACATGTTTGGTCTCCACATTAGAGATTGGGGAATTAGGCACAAAAATAGAAGCTCAACCCTTGTGCAATGCCGTTTCTACCTTAGATAGTGGTTCAGTCTTCAGTACGAGCATGATTTCATTTTGCACAGAATTCAAAAAGCTCTTTTCTTCCTTGTAAAAGCTCTTGCGTCCTAGAGCAATGCGTAGTGAAGCGGTGGAAGATTTTGGAATGAGCACAGAATGAGCTCTCGTAATCTCAAGCCACTCAGAGAGATTGCAGAAAAAGTTGCTTGCAGTGACTATTACGACTATTGTAAACTTTTGGTCGTTTTTGCCCTGCGTTCGACGTGTGTACACACGTCCATTGTCTGATTTTAATTCTGCACACTGTGGGGAGGGTGGGGGTTTAAAACTAAATTCCACCGCTTAACTGGTTAACTTGAAAGTAACGGTCAAAGTGGTCAGATTTTGTGTCACACACACAGACACACACAAACTACGTAATCTCCCTCACTCTAGCCAGCCACAATTGAAGCCAAATTCTCCCCACCAAACTGATTCATTTGTCACCTCTGATGATGCTTGAAAGTTCGAAGCCATTTAAGAGAACACAAAGGAAAAAAAAAAAACGTGCTACGGCGGATAAATTAGCGATATTATCCCGTATCACTGCGGATCTAACCCCCATTTCAATCTCTCTAACTCTTTGTAAAAGTATTCTAAATTTTGAGCACATTTTTTCTAAAAACCGACGATAATTTTGGAGCAAAATCAAAGTTCAGAGAAAATTAACTCCTAAAAACTGGGTGAGTAATCAAAAGTCTGATTGTATATTATCAAATTGATAGCGATATTAATCGCGTAGTTAAACCAACAGTAAATAAGACATTAAGCGATGGTAGCGTAGAAACAGCATTGTTAGCTAAGCAGACAGGAAACTAGAGAGAGAGAGAGACCGGATGTGGTCGACTTCTCTTCTTGTGGAACTCGTACACACCAAACCTCATAACAAATTACTCGCAAAATTAACTGTAAGTGGTAAAAGGGAAACGTTATTGCCCTATCTGGTCCTAAAGTTTTCTTCCCATTCAGTTAACCCTTATTAAAGTCTGCCCTTATTAACTGTGATTTAAGTAGATTTAAGGGAACTATCAATTTCTTGACTTCTTTAACTTCAAAAAATTACTAATACTTCGCAGTTTTTCTCTTTTTTTAGTTTTACTGCGTAATTCAAGTTTCCTGAATGTATATTGTGCTGGTCTCAGTAAATATATTGTACAAATTTAAGGTTGACTTAAATATATTACGTGATAATCATAATATATGATGCTGTTGAATGGAGCATGATCTCACAGCTGCCCCCAGAAGATCCAATAGAAATTATTACCCCCTCTTTTAAACATCTTAGGCTTAACATACTGTCAGAAAGCTTTCCTGTATGGAAGCACTTCTGGTGGAATAATATTCTTTAAATTCAAAAAATTTTGGGTTATACTTCTTTTGCTATTTCCACTCTGAGGTGTTGGAAGCGTGCAATATACTGAAAAGATACTGATGAAGGAGTTGCTTAACATCATACTCTATTTAAGTACCCCGCTAAAGGGTAACATAAGACCTATTTGGGTACAGTTTAAAGAAAAATAAGGGAACCATTTTCAACTTTTCTGAGAGATAAGTGCAGCCCCAGGAACTTTGCCATATTTTGAAAGTCTGTAAGGATGATCTGTGGCAAATGACGGGAGTTTAGGGATGAATCCTTTTTCGTATCCGTACAACATTATATAGATCATGATTTTGTAAAAATATATTTTGAAATTTTTCACTAAATTGTTTATTTCTTCTTACCAATAACCGCTCCCATTTCCAAGACTACATTTGGGAAGTCACCCTAATCACTGAACCAATATCCAGTGCATCCTATTCGCACAGCTGTTAATCAGCCCTGATCTCCTCCTGGCCATTTTACCAATAATCTCCTAATTTACTCATTTCCCAGTCTCTATTTAAATGAGACATTCTTAGACCTTCCACATTCTGCTAATCTTTTCACTTAGCTGGACCATTTCTCATATTCTTCTATTTCTTCTAATACCATTCTCTGTGCTTCTCCACGATTCTTCTTAATTCCAAGACCCTCGCCTACCCTTATTTTCTGCTGAACATTCACTGAAATCCATTTCAGTCACCGCTAACTTTTTTTCCAGGCACCACAAACTCTATCTGAAACACTTCCATCCACGTTTTTTTCGGTCGTGTAAAGCGGAATACATAGTATTATTGTCGTATTTAAAGTACATATATTATGTATTGATAATGTGGTTATACAAATATTAAATAAGACGGATAAAATAGAAAAAAATGTGTATTATAGTTTGAAATGAAATTGTTTGTTAAATTAGATAAAATTCAATTTTTTGTTACTTTTTATAAGTAACACTTAAACATTTGCAACATTTACTGGGTCTGTAATGCGGATATGACGTATGATACAAAATTAACCCCTGTAATTGGTAATCACCGAATTATTGCCTACGTCACAATTGAACCTTCATTGAACACGATAGACTCGATGTAGTTATTGTGAAAAAAAGCTCTGAAGTACCCATTTTCTTGAAGCACGCTAAAAAAAAGTCCTGAAATTGAAGCTGGTGAAGGAATACGGGATAATACTTAACAGAAAATAAAAAGGAATACTTCAGGGCTAATCTACTTTGAATACTTCAGGCTCTTCTTTCATCAGCTAGAATTGAATTAATTTTAATTCCCATTGAAAAAGAAGGAAAAGGTCAAAATCCTAGTAATTTGGTTAACTAATTTTTCCTCTAATCACTTTTCGTTTAGAATTGTAATCGCTTTTCCTACTTGGAACCCAATTTTGCTAAACCCAAAAGTATGCTAATAATGCTGATAAAACTAAGACTTAAGCTTGACAATCCCACTCTGGGAAAACTAAGAGATCTTTTTTGAGCCCCAGGATCAACCTGGTGTAATGTAAACTTTCATTATTATGTAAAGCCTGGTTTACGAACTCAAGGTTGGGAAAAGGGGCTATAAAATATAGTATTATAGGCGCAAGGTACCTACCTGACCTATTTCAAAATTCCTTCAATGAATATAAATTAAGTTGATTTTCTCTCGTCGGCTTTTCTAGTTCTATTTATCTAGATCTACGTCTATTTATATAATTTCTCAGTGGTCATTATTGATCAAAGTCACCTGTACCAGGTGTGCAGAGATAATCTAGCCTAGAGAATATTTGTCTTAACCAATCCTATTCCCTGAATTTACTTGGATTATTGGACCTTCCCTCAGAACTATTAAACTCATTAATTTGGGATTCTTCTATTTGTAGTACTGGGCGGGCTTGCCGGTTTTTGGGGTTGACATCCGGCCTAGGTAATCCTTGGCTGCAGGCTCTCTTCTCTTTATTGAAACTTCTCTAAGAAACGGGGATGGGATTTCTTTACTTTTAAGAAGCCAGCCAGGTTATGGAAGTTAGTTAGGCGGTGGTAAGGTGAGTTGTAGCAAAGGAGCAGGTATCTGCCAGTCTTCTCTCTCTCTCTCTCTCTTCCCTGGGTTTCCCTTCTGGAGAAACTGGATGATTACCCAAGTGTTGAGAGGAGTTAATAAATGAGCCGTTTTTTTTTTTTTTTTTTTTTTTTTTGAAAGTGGCCTAATTCCATTTGTCAATTATTTCCGGTTACCAGTGGTTACATGTAGAACTTCAAGTCTTTATTTATCAATAAAGCATTTAAGGTTACTTATATTCCGAGGAGATACGGTAATTCTGGGCACATAAGTTTTCAGAGTTAGTTCAATAAGACTTATTGGATATTATCCTCTTATAGAATCCTCTGAAGCAATTATTGATTGAATCATTAACCATTGAAAAAATGCAGTTGAAAATTTTAACAAAAATCATCGAGAACGAATTTTATTAGACATTAAAGTAAAAATTTCATTGTTATAAGAAACGTTTTGAGGCTCTGGTTTAAGCAGGTTTGTAGGAAATTTAATGCTCTTTCGTTTGGAATAAGCAGATTTGTTGTAGGATAAAGGAGAGAAAAGTTACGGCCGTTTTTATGGTGGAAAACGCGAGTATGGTCGGAAAAGTTAAAAATGTTAATGGACACTATTGAGAATCAGGCCAAAGTGAAGAGAATATTTTTTGTTGCATTTGAGCTGCTGAATCACCACCCGAAGTCTCGACCACTCCTCCGTGTATAATCCCTGTATAATCGATAGGGTGTATACGATCTATAGTGTATATACGATCTATAGCAAGGGTCCCCAAACTACTGCCCGCGGGCCACATGTGGCCCCCTGAGGCCACTTATCCGGCCCTCGCCGCACTTCCAGAAGGGGCATCTCTTTCATTGGTGGTCAGTGAGATGGGAGCACTATATGTGGCGGTGCCGCAAAGCGCTGCGACGCTCATGTACAGTACTACTTCCGATGACGCGGGACGCACGCGTCACGGCTCCGAAAAATAACAGCAGAAGTAGGAAGAAAGGCAAAGCACTATAACTAAACCGGACATTGACCATCTCATTAGCCAAAAAGCAGGTCCATAATACCCACAGAAATACTGGGCAGTTTGGTGATTTAAATTTACTTGTTCTTTATTTGAAATGTTCTATTTGTTCCCGTTTTGTTTTTTTTACTTTAAAATAGTTTTTTTTTTATATATATATTCTGGCCCTCCAACGGTCTGAGGGACAGTGAACCTGGCCGCCTGGGTAAAAAGTTTGGGGTCCCCTGATCTATAAGGTGCCTATCCAGATTTTTATATGCCTGTTAAAGAGGCAATATGTGCCCTTGAACTAGAATCGGTTACCTCCCTCACACCTAAGATGTTCTTTGAGTTAAATTTAATGACTTTAAATTTAAATTAACAATACAGAAATAATTATGGTTATGATAACTAAGTTAGTATACGTCAAACTAATTTACAAAGTTCCGTTATTATGTACGTGGAAGGTAGAGAAGTTTGCTACTTACTAAGTAGGGACAAGACACCTTCTAATTTGAGACGATATTACTTAGGGCCACAGAAGGATTTAGGACCTGGTTATATAGCTGTCAATACCTTGCTGTCATAGCAAGCTACCTCTTAATTAGTCTGACTGTTAATGACATCACTTAATTCACTCAATTAGCGACTCCTTGTTGGCATTCTACCATTTGCTAAGTACGTTTGGTTGTTCACACTATATATATAGAGACACCCCCCAGATGTGTTGCCTTAATACGTCTATAGAATAACAACTCATTGTTTATGTTATCACGTTAAACAACAATATTCACGCTTGTACTTCATGTAGCCATGGACAAGTGGCTAAATAGATGTGGACATTATAATTGGTGGAAAAGTGGTTTCTATTAAATAGGCTACATTAATTGGTGCAATTTTTACCACTTTTAAGGATTCAATGAATTTCCGGTGAAAGCACAAAGTCAACATCGTAATTATTTCCTCCAGTAAGAGATACTAAATTGTAGTGGGGTTCGCTCCAGATTTTTACGCGTAAAATTTAATTTTCGATCACAGGGTGATTCATTTAAAACGCACCAATCGCTAATAACTTTCTAGGAAAGCGGAATTTCGAAAAAACCCACGAAGTAAACTAGATGTTTTTTTTGGTCTAGTTTTCAAATTTTCCATCCCCGAAGCTGTAACTTTATTTTTGGCGGAGTTACGGCTAAAAAACCTGATTGGGGTTTCATAAGGACCACTGGTTTTGACCATGATTATTAAAACTACATAAAAAAAACTGTAAAAAATGACGTTGACCCAGTTTCGATATCCCTAATATTAGTTGAGATATTTACGATCAAAGTTACAATTTTATCTATTCGTGAACGGTTTTCAATATTAATTTTCCACCAGAAATACACGTTTTGGGGAGGTCCTCTGGCTGCAAAAAATGTTATTTGTGACGCAGTGAACAAAAATAATAATAATTGAAGATTTTAAAACATGTAGTATAATGTAATGGTAGTGGGTGAGTCAGGATAAATTGGTTTTATCATCAAATAAAAGCAATCATAATACCATTTTAATGCACCCAATATGCAAGACTTCTTGACCTATGATTGCGGTAAGAATACCTTGCCAATGAGGGGCGGGTGTTAGTCTAGTGGTCAAGAGCGTGGCTTTGTAAGTGGTAGATCCCCAGTTCGAATCCCGCGATTCGAACTACACTTTATTAAAAAAAGTATTATGATTTTTTAAGTAATAAGAATGACTGCATGCGCGGGATTCGAACTGGGGATCTACCACTTACAAAGCCACGCTCTTCACCACTAGACTAACACCCGCCCCTCATTGGCAAGATATTCTTACAGTAATCATAGGCAAAGAAGTCTTGCATTCGGGATACATTAAAATGATGAGATGATTGCTTTTATTTGATGATAAAACAAATTTATCCTGATTCACTCACAACCATTACATTACACTACATTATTTAAAATCTTCAATTATTATTATTTAATGTTCTTTGCGTCACAAATAACATTTTATGCAGTCAGAGGACCTCCCAAAACGGGGTTAACATCATTTTTAACAGTTTTTTTATGTAGTTTTCATAATCATAGTCAAAATCAGTGGTCCTTATGAAACTTTAATCGGCTTTTTAGCCGTAACAGCATCGGGGGTGGAAAATTTGAAAACTAGACCCAAAAAAACATATAGTATATATATAAAAACATATATATAGTTTACTTCGTGAGTTATTTCGAAATTCCGCTTTCCTAAAAAGTTATTAGCGATTGGTGCGTTTTAAATGGAGCACCCTGTATATATATACATAATTTAAAGTAAAATAAAACCTCAAATTTGTAAGAGTCTTAAACCAAGCAAACCAAACCCAAGATGGCGTGATAAAACCTTTAAAAAATAAAAAACTAGTATACTTGGCGCTTTG
This sequence comes from Rhodnius prolixus, assembly GCF_049639745.1. NCBI lineage: Eukaryota > Metazoa > Arthropoda > Insecta > Hemiptera > Reduviidae > Rhodnius > Rhodnius prolixus. The sequence continues at coordinate 36,647,187 of NW_027411582.1, read as the reverse complement.
TATAAATTGTTAAATACATGAACTGGGATGAGTCTCAACTGGGATAAGCCTCAACTTACCCATACGGGTCACATTTGAAAGAAGAAAAACTTTTGTACCTTAAACAAAATTTCCATACAGTAGGAGAAGGAAGAGTTTCTGCAGTCCCACAGCAGGGAATAAAAATAGAAAAAGAGAGAAAATTTGTCTAGGGAGCGAGAAAAACTAGGATAAGAATTTTTGTACAAAAGGGTTCGGGGAAAATGGTTTGTCCTTGCAATGCTGACCCTTTTTTTTTTATTTTATTTTTATGGTAAACTTGCCAACTTATAAAGGAAAACACATTTGACAAGTAATTTTCCAAAGTGAAAGAAAAAAAAATAATAATTTAAATTTGGAGAAAATCTGGTTTAAATGTTCACACCGATTTTTCCTTTACAAGTATTCAAGTAATTAAAAATTTAAGTAGTAATTTAACTTTCACCCTCTTTTATCCACATTTCCTGCATCCATCATCCACAGGTGTACCAACATTTGCGTAAATCTTCAAGGGCCCTACTTGCAGTTTGAAAAGAGGATGGCACGTAATGATTCTGAGTAAGAACCATCCGGAAGTCCATCTTTACCAACCTATAGGCCTCATTGTTGCCATTTATGAATTTATTTCCTGTGGCGCCCCGGCTAAGCTTTGAAAAACCAAAAAAAAAGTAATGCCAATTTTTCTTTTTTTGCTAGGGGGCTTTTGCGTCCAACTACCAAATTGGGTGACGTGGACGGAGGCGTCTAGCAAACATACTTTACTACAAAATTCTCATATTAACCATTAAATAAAATCCAAGACCTAGACCAGGGGAATTGAAACCACTAAACCAACAATACATCTTAGATTTGCGGGTCTAGTCTATAACTGCCTAACGTGCTTTACTATAAATTTCTCATATTAATCATTAAATAAAATGCAAGGCCTAGACCGGGGGAATCGAACCCACTAAACCAACAATACATCTTAGCATTGCGGGTCTAGCCTCTAACTGCCTAACATACTTTAGTGTAAATTTCTTGTATTAACCATTAAATAAAATGCAAGGCCTAGACCGGGGGAATCGAACCCACTAAACCAACAATACATCTTAGCTATGCGGGTCTAGCCTATAACTGCCTAACGTACTTTACTATAAATTTCTCCATTAAATAAAATCCAAGGCCCTAGACCGGGGGAATCGAACCCACTAAACCAACAATACATCTTAGCTATGCGGGTCTAGCCTATAACTGCCTAACGTACTTTACTATAAATTTCTCCATTAAATAAAATCCAAGGCCCTAGACCGAGAATTGAATCCAGTACCCCAATTTATATTAGTTAACCTAACACTAGCTTGACACTATTGCAGTTAAGCAAGGATTCCAAATTAGCAATCTTTGATCCCTGACGTTGTTTATCTCCGATATCTTTTGAGGCTGCCTGATCGTCAAAGGCAAAGCAAAGTAGGAAAAAGGGAGAAATAGAAAAAAACTGAGCGCTTCTGATTTAGCGTAGCCACAACATGTCGGTTAGTCATGCAATTGTACTGTTCTCAAACTCAGAGGACGCCAAGAAAAGGTTTTTCCAAGTATATTTAAAGTGTAATCTAATTACAGTGCTTCTTATATTACTATTTGCAAGAGAATGTTACATTGAAGGATTAAGATATTTCAGTACAACTAGTAGGGCGAAAAAGGGACGTGAACCCTTTCAAGGAAATCAATACTTACAAAAAAGAAGGTGTACCCAGATCCCTTCCGGTGAGTTCACACAATAAACACCCATCCCTTAACTTCCCTAAGGAGGGCAAAAAAAGAAAGAAAGAAAAAGTGTGGAACCCTAGGCATTTGTCAAGACGTCCTAATGATGGCCGATAGCTTCTTTAGGCAAGGGCCAGGATCGATGGCCACAAAATGAAGTAGTAGTACACTATTTTCAGAGGATGGAACGGAGCGGGAGGGGGAAAAGAAAAAAAAAAGAAGAAAATCTCTATTTTCTAACACTGCAGAAGTCCTTACAATCAATTCCCGGTATAGTATAAAAGAAAAATCTCTTTGTCAATTTTCTTGGACGTGATTTCACAAAATCAACTTCTCTAGATAACAGTGGTTTACCCCCAATACAGGTGTACGTACACTAAAAGTAACGTTACATGGACACAAAGTACAATATAGAAGAGCACGAAGATTATCTTCTAGGACGATTACTTTCTCACACCATTTTTCCTGGATTACAGGGGAAAACCCCCTACAATCACTTAGAAATCAATCACAAAAAAAAAGTCTTCAGATAAGCAATCATAAAAAAATGTCTTTATTTCTAAATCCCAGGTTCGAATCCAGGTGTTGACCCTTAGATTTTCTCTTCCCAGGAGCTTCTTACAGCTCACTGTCCGGAGTATAGTCTCTAACGAAAGAAAAGTGTCCAGAGGCCGGCAGTGCACTGAAAAAAAGCTTCGGGCGCTAATGACCTCAGATGTTGACGCGCCCTATTTTTAGGGGAAAAAAATGAAATTAAATAAAACTTTTAACGACTCACACACTAGACTTAAAAGACAAGCAATGACAAAAAACTTGCGAAACTGTTCTACAGACTACTTGGAAGACGCTCCCAAATTGCCCATTGATCTCATACAGTACTATCCTCAAACCTGTGTGGACTTATAGGACTAGAGCTGTCTGGGGTTCAGCCAAACCTACAAAACATACGGACAGTACAGGACATTCCAGTCAAAACTCCTGCCGACAGATAGTTGACGCTCCTTTCTATGGTGACTAACCTCACTCTTCATTTGTTTTTTTCATCAAATTTCATCCATCTGTTGGACGTGATTTCTCTCCATCGTTTTCTTCCCTCCCCTTTTTCTGCCTTGCGTCTCCTCCTCTCTTTCGCCCTCAGACTTCTAAACTCTTTTGTGATATATTTGTGTTATGCCGAGTTTTTCGACCTGAGGACTTGGGTCATCTTCAGGGCTAATTTACAATATACTGTTTTACATCATTAAAGGGTTGTTGCGTCATCTGTCTTGTCTGTTCATGGACTGTCAGGGCTAATTTACAATATACTGTTTTACATCATTAGAGGGTTGGTGTGTCTTCTGTCTTGTCTGTTCATGGATTATCAGGGCTAATTTACAATATACTGTCTTACATCATTAGAGGGTTGGTGTGGTTTTCTGTCTTGTCTGTTCATGGACTATGAACTTGGACAGCCATGGAACTTCATGAACAGTCTAAGAACAGACAAAGACAGAAGACACTCCAACCCTCCTTTAATGATATGAAACAGTATATTGTAAATTAGCCCTGAAGATGGACCTAGCCCCTCTAGGTCGAAAGCTCCGTCATAATAAAGTTTATAATGACTGATACTGGCATTAATAGTTTCTCCATTGTGGTTGCTATAACTATATTGAGTTGTCCATCATAGCACCAGGGCGGGCACAATAAATGTTATATATATAGGCTACTTTAATTTTAGTTTAAGTTCCTGTCAATCAATTTGTAACTGTTAATATTGCCTTTAAACTGAGTATCAACTTTGATCTGATTGACGAAACGTCCGAAACTGCTTTACAAGACTTCTAGGACGACGCTCCCAAATTGTCCATAGAACTCAAACGATTACTATACAACACTATCCTTAAAACCTATGTGGACTTACAGGACTAGAGCTGTGGGGTTCAGCCAAACCTGCAAAGCACATGGACAGTACAGGACATTCCAATCTGAACTACTGCCGACAGATAGCTGACGCTCCTTTCTACGGCGACTAACCTTACTCTTCACACCGACCTCAACATTCCCTTCATAGACCAAAAATTCCACACTACTCTCTCGACTAGCTCTAATCCTCTTGTACAGTCTCTCGCCTCCTCTGACATCCCTAATACTCTTCGCCGACTGAATCGCCAGTGGCCCCGCGACTTCCAGTCTGAAGGCCTAAACGCCATTATTCTCCTATCTCTCCTCCCGCACCAGTTCATCTCTCTCTCCTATAGAGAGTGCTACCGCTGGATAGTTTCTCTCCTCCTGCTCTCCTCCCGCACCAGTTCATCATACTCTCTATATTTACTTATTGTATGCAATGTATACAGATTGTAAATAACAAAATAAATTAAAAAAATAAAAATAAAAAATAAATAAAAACTTAAAAGACAAATCGTTGCTTACACAATCGTTTCCGGACTAAAAGGAAGAACGCAATTAGAACAACTTCTTTATAAAATTAATTAAAGTTAATTGAGTAATACTTAGTCTAAGTAAAGTAGATAGATAGATAGATAAAATACTGTATTTTATGTATTTACATATTACAGGGGATTCTGTTTGTGTGTTAAATTCCATTAACAATCAGGTGGTGTTTAGTAAACAAATAAAATTAATTACTCCGTTACAAAAATAAATTATACATAAATAGAAATATCTAGTGACAGAAAAAAAAAATGTAAATAATAATTAATTAAATAATTAAGAAAAATAACAATAAAATACTTAACTAAACGCACGACTTGACATGACAAAGTAAATAAAATAAAAATGAATTAATTAATTCTGACCAAACTTAAAATATTACCTTCATATTCGGACTGTATACGTTGGAGAGGATTAACAAAATTAATTTATCTTTTGAATTAGATTTAAACGATAGTAATTGAGGCTCAATCAAAATTTTCAATTATTAACATTATTATTGTACTATTATTCGTTTATTATAAAAGATCTTAACTTGAGTACTTCTATAGTATATTGGTACACACTGTTCAACTGTCGGATTGAGCAGATTGAGAGAATAGCAGTTAAATTTGTGTAATTATCTACGCTAAACATATATTCAGATAAATGATGCTGTCTAAGAGATGAATATATTGGACAGACCAAGAGGATGTGTTCCAGACTCTCTTTACAGTTCAAATTACAGAGGGTACAGGTAGAGCTTGTCTCGATGGAATGGTATCCATTTCTATTTCTTATTCTTAAAAATCTGTCACTAGAAACTCTTAATTGACTAAGCACCCTGAGTTTGTCTATAGCACATGTATAGTGAATATATTCCTCTGGAATTCCTAACAAACTTATTTCTCTGTAAATGTAACTATAACCGGAATGAATAGCTCTCTCCACATCCAATGAGATCGCATGGTTAGTCCACTTCTCAATTAAATCGGGGATATTCTTTGTAATATACTCCACACTATCAGAGTGAATAATATCCAACTCCCCAATGTTACTTAGCCACTCAGAAAACTGTGTGAACCAGTTCCATTCAACTTTATTATACCCTGAATTATGTAGTTCTCTCAACCTGAGGAAACAAATTTTTGGCAGCCTATCTTCACTCATTTTTAATAACCTCAACCAATAGTTCAGAGTTCTCTTAAACACTTGCACACTCAAGGGAGGTCTACCGGATTCCAAACGCACTAAATAATCTGGGGTATTTTTGGCCCAACCCATCAGTTGCTTAAAAAATTTGACTTGCGTTCTTTCCACTACGTATAAATATCTAAATGCCCAAACTTCTGATCCATAAAGAAGGGTAGATGAAACTATGGCATCCAGTAATTTTACTTTGGACTCCCAAGAATTAGATTTACCCTTAGCTAAGATGCTTAATACTTTGCCCACCTGTGGCGTCGACTTGCTAACAAAGTGGTTTGCCGCGAGTTTAAATTTAGAATTGAAAGTAAATGGAACACCTAGATATGTATATTTTTTAACAGCATCGAGAGGCTTATCATTCCACGTAATTTTTTTCAAGTTTTTTAATTTATTTGATTTAGAAAAAGGTATTATTTTAGTCTTTTCTGAATTAAGTGTGATAGAATTGTCTGCACAGTATTTTTTTAATGTACTGATTTTTTTGATTGCATCAACCCAAGATTCTCCAAATATCAGTAGATCGTCAGCAAAAAGCAGCATCATTAATTCTTTCTTATTGTTGATATTTAATCCGATATGACCATGTTTTACAAAGAAATCTACAACATCACTGATATAGAGTATAAAAAGGAGTGGACTTAAACAATCGCCCTGTAAAACACCCTGACTAATTTCTATATAATCAGTGCTCTCACAGTTCTCCTCCAAGAAAAGACAAGCGCTATCGTACATATTTTTTATAATTCTTATTAATTTACCACTCAACCCAAAATTAAACAGCTTTAGCCATAATTTTTCCTGATTCGCACTATCGAACGCTTTTTTAAAATCGATAAATATTGCTAAAAAATAACTTTTTTTAAGTCTTGTATGTATGTTTATCATTGAGTAGAGTGTATATAAGTGATCCAAACAACTCCTACCTCTTCTAAATCCAGCTTGTTCTTCAGGTAGCAAATGGTTTGCTTCTGCCCAGTCATATATCCTTCTAGACACAATACCAGTAAATAATTTACAAACCGTATTAATTAGAGCTATCCCTCTATAATTTTCTGGCTCCTGAATATCTCCTTTTTTATATAACATAGTCATTTTAATTTTTGACCATAATTTGGGAACTTGTTCGCTCTCTAATATAGTGTTGAACATATTTAATAAATAATGTTCCCACTCTGGAGGTAAATGCTTAAAGATTTCATTTGGAACTTTATCTATACCTGGAGATTTACTATTTTTACAAAATTTTAATGCTACTTGCAGTTCAGCTAAATCAATATTCCGATCTAAGAAAGGGTCACTAACAGAATAAAATTCATTACATGTACTAATTCTATGGGGGTAGCTAGCTTTTAAAAAACCATTCCATGCGGCTATACTGATACAGTTTGTTTTTAATGACTTCACACTAAAATATTTGACAGTTTTCCAAAAATCCGAGCTATTTTTAACATTAGAAAATTTAGATATCATGTTTTCAATATAACTTTTCTTCTTTTTAAATATTAAATTTTTATATGATTTCCTAGATAACAGGTAACCCTCCAATAAGTCGGAGTTGCTTGGATCACGTTTGAACAATTTATATTTATTTTTTACAATTTTCTTTAGATCATTAAGTTCTCCACCGAACCAAGGCTTGTTAGAGTACTGAATCTGCCTGTCATTAAAGCGCCTCTTTATTAACATACCACTGTCCAGTGCAGCTTTATAAATTGCTACCAATAAATTATTATTTAAATCTTCAACATTCTGACTATTAAAATAAAGATTATTACAGCATAAACCATTCTGAAACAAATATAATTTGCTACTATCCCATTTGATAATTTCATTGTATTTATTTACTTTATATTGTTTAAACTGGTTTAAAGTATTATTAAGGTTTATTGACACTAAACACAATAAATGATTTGAATGTAGAGATGAGTTTACCACAGAGAAATCAATAATAGAACTTAGAGTGTGCAAATTTGTCCAGACAAGATCAATTATACTACAACCACTTCGGCTGATGTATGTAAAGTTTCCAGGAGAATCAGATGGGCTCCTGCCGTTCGTTACAAACATTCCATATGATTCCATCATTTCAACAAGCAATTTACCTCGAGCGTTAACTTTCCCATCTGAGGCACATCTTTCACCACATAAGGCAAGGCCTTCAAATAATTCCTCGTCAAAGGAGTTTAAATTGCCGATTCTAGAATTGAAGTCCCCACCAATTATCTTATAACAGCAATTAGGGTATTTAGTTTCTATATCAAAGAGAAGATGATCCACAGACTCAATGCAATAATCTGTATCGGCACTGGGAGGCAAATAAACATTACCCAAAATTACTACTTCTTTCCCCAATGAAAATTTTATAACAATATACAGATTAGAATTTTCAATGATTTCAACATCACTAATAGATTTCCTCACCAGTACCATCAAGCCGCCGCTTGCGCGACCTCTGGATTTTTCCCTCACAGCTCTGCTCATATATAAATTAAATTCGTTTAGATAATTAGGCAGATTTACCTCTGTGGACATGACCCATGTTTCAACTAGACATATTACATGATATTGACTAAACAAATATTGCTCATTGATATCTAAATTAAACAAATTCTGAAAACCATCCACATTCCAAAAACAAATTTTAAAATTTCCGTTATCACTATCACGCACATCACAACCTAGACAAACAGCACTATCTGAACACTTTCGTTGCTATGAGGTGTTGGAGCCATCCAGTTTCTCTTGCTTCTCCTCTAGTTTAGATTTCGTTTCAAATCGCCTAATAAAGGACTCTATGGAGTTGACCTTTCTCAAGGGCGAGCTTCTAGGTAGACCCTTCCTCTTATTTCTTCTTGGAGTGATGACATTAGAATTATCTTTCCTTGAAGAAGTACCCGCTTGCACTAAATCTACTGTAATATTTTGTTCGTTTTTATTCTTGTTCCCAGAGGAAGTATTATTGCCCAGTTCCTCAGGTTCCCTAGTTTCTTTGCATATTTTGTTATCTGGGTGATCACTTCCCTCCTGTAGCAACTTTCCTTCTTCCATCTGAATATCATTCCTTAATTTTTCCACTTCTGCAGTTTCTTCCGCTCCTTTATTAATTCTAAATAAATTTTCACATTTGTCCAGAGAAATTTTATGCCCATTAATTATTAGTTTATCTTTTTTCAAAATTGCCATATGATTTTCTTGCCGAGCTTTTATCAAATAAGGAATTAATTTTTTCCTTCTTTCTCTAACATCAGCTGAATAATCATCTGAGATTCTTATGTTAGGCCCCTTAAGATTCCTGGAGGCTCTTAAAATTTCAATTTTCTGCCAAAAACATTGAAATTTAATCAAAATAGGTCTATTCCCTTTCATTTTTCCCAATCGAAAGGCTGAATTGATATCTCGTGGTTCTAGTAAAATATTAATTTTTGATGAAAACACTTCTATAACTGCTTTAATCAGGTCTGAGATAGTTTCATCTGGCGATTCAAATATATTAAACATAATCAAATTATTCTTTCTATAAAAATCATTAAATTTTTTATTAGATTGCTCAAATTCGTCAATTGCCTTAATTATATCTACATTAGCGCATTCAAGAGCAGAGATTCTTTTCTTCGATTCTTCTAACTGTTCTTTATAAAATTTAAATTGCTCGTTATTTTGACGAATCTCACCCTGAAGGCCTTTAATTAAATTGGCAATATCATTCAGTGTCAATGGGGAAGACATATTTGATATTATTGTGATAAAAATATTAAATTGATTTTATTAGGAGCCGCCTGTATCATTTATTATTATCAGCTGTTAAATGTTCATATCCCAGCGTGTTTCAATAATAATCAAAAAGTTACTTACAAAAGAGTTTGTAAATGTTTATGTTCCAATGTACATTCCGTTAGATAGAGATAGTAGAGTGCACAGTATCTTGGCTTCCCCCACCACTGACTATGTAGACACTATTATTGAGTAATTTTAAAGTTAATATAAAAATGTTTTCATTAATAACTCGTAAACCACTCGATAAATATTTTTTAAAATTTGACAGAATTTGCAGAAGATATTAAACTATTGTTCTGCCAAAATATACTCACTGAAGTGACCTACAACCACTAGAAAAACTAAAAAAAGCAAGACACGATGTGAACACCTTTAAACACAACACAGAACTCTGAATCGCCGACTGAATCGCCAGTGGCCCCGCGACTTCCAGTCTGAAGGCCTAAACGCCATTATTCTCCTATCTCTCCTCCCGCACCAGTTCATCTCTCTCTCCTATAGAGAGTGCTACCGCTGGATAGTTTCTCTCCTCCTGCTCTCCTCCCGCACCAGTTCATCATACTCTCTATATTTACTTATTGTATGCAATGTATACAGATTGTAAATAACAAAATAAATTAAAAAAATAAAAATAAAAAATAAATAAAAACTTAAAAGACAAATCGTTGCTTACACAATCGTTTCCGGACTAAAAGGAAGAACGCAATTAGAACAACTTCTTTATAAAATTAATTAAAGTTAATTGAGTAATACTTAGTCTAAGTAAAGTATAAATTAAAGAATGTAATCAACTAAATTGGTAAAAATTAAAAACATTTAATGGTTTGTCGAAAGTTTAGCAAAAGCATAAATTATAACTAAAGCTCAACAAATTAAAACTAAAGTTCAAAAATTATAACTAAAGCTCCAAAATTATAACTAAAATTGCCAATAATCTTTTTTTTTTGGATTGATGGATCGGTCACCAAGAACGATGAACAGTATCCTACCAAATATATTGTATTTAACTGTCTTCCTCCGGACAGTGTTCTCTCGATCCAGCTCACTGTCCGTCATGGGTCAGTGAGCTGGAACAAGCTCCTGTGAAGAGATTATCCAATGGACCAGCAGCTGTAATGTAAATAAAATAAAAGTAATGTAACAAAATATTTTTTTTTTTTAGATTACGCTAATTTATATCATTAAAAAAAGAAATTGGAATTTCCTAAGACTGGATAGAATAATGATGCTGTCACGATCGCTAAGTCTAGAATATTCAAACGGCAAGATTTAGTAGTATACTCGCAAATTCGCAACAAGAAAATACGTCGTTTACTGCGGGACTGAGGTAATTGTTCTTTTACAGTATTTAGAAAGAATTACCAGCTCCCTAAGGAATGATCAGCTAGCTCTCTACATCCTTCTTAACCAGTAAAAGAAGAGTAAAATGAATTTAAGAGAATATATAAATAGACTACAGGAAATCCGGCATTTAAATAAAATTCGTTTTAAGACAGGCCAAGACAGAAGATATTATCTCATTCCGTTTTATATCTTAGTTATACTTTAATTTTCTTGAAACAAATAAAAAATAAAAAAAAATCTTTCCAAGGCCTAACCAATAAAGGAACTAAATTAAATATCCGCCCACTAAACACTGGGTGGAGGCGGAAGTGGAAAAAAAAACAATCTAGAAGGCTGTGCTCTTTTAAGGGCTTTTTAACGATCAAAATCAATAAAGTTTAAAATTTTCTTCCGCTCCTCCTCCCTCCTAAGATCTAATTAATTTTTTTTGCTGATTTTTTTTTTTTTTTTTTTTAATTTAAGGGGACTTTACAAACATAATTGATTACTGCTTTCGATAAAAACTCTCGAGGCAGGAATATTGACAATAATACGATAAAATAATTACTTTAAGGGTTATTTTCTTCTAAAATAAACAATCAATGTCAGCTTAATTTAAGCTTTAAAAGCTTAAGCTTTTTTTTTTTTTTTAAAAAAAAAAATAACCCCGCATTAGGGCATATTAAGTAAATCAGATCAAAGTTGATGCTCAGTTTAAAGGCAATATTAACAGTTACAAATTGATTGACAGGAACTTAAACTAAAATTAAAGTAGCCTATATATATATAGTATATATATAACATTTATTGTGCCCGCTCTGGTGCTATGATGGACAACTCAATATAGTTATAGCAACCACAATGGAGAAACTATTAATGCCAGTTTCAGTCATTATAAACTTTATTATGCCAACTTTTCGACCTAGAGGGACTAGGTAATTTACAATGTACTGTTTTACATCATTAGAGGGCTGGTGTGTCTTCTGTCTTGTCTGTTCATGGACTGTTCATGAAGTTCCATGGCTGTCCAAGTTCATAGTCCATGAACAGACAAGGCAGAAAACCACACCACCCCTCTAATGATGTAAAAACAGTATATTGTAAATTAGCCCTGACAATCCATGAACAGACAAGACAGATGACGCAACAACCCTTTAATGATGTAAAACAGTATATTGTAAATTAGCCCTGAAGATGACCCAAGTCCTTAGGTCGAAAAACTCGGCATAACATAAATATATCACAAAAGAGTTTAGAAGTCTGAGGGCGAAAGAGAGAAGGAGACTTAAGGCAGAAAAAGAGAGAGGGAAGAATATGATGGAGAGAAATCACTTCCAACAGGTGGATGAAATTTGATGAAAAAACAAATGAAGAGTGAGGTTAGTCACCATAGAAAGGAGCGTCAACTATCTGTCGGCAGGAGTTTTGACTGGAATGTCCTGTACTGTCCGTATGTTTTGTAGGTTTGGCTGAACCCCAGACAGCTCTAGTCCTATAAGTCCACACAGGTTTGAGGATAGTACTGTATGAGATCAATGGGCAATTTAGAGCGTCGTCCAAGTAGTCTGTAAAGCAGTTTCGCATGTTTTTTGTCATTGTTTGTCTTTTAAGTCTAGTGTGTGGGTTCCACGTGAGTCGTTTGTTTTATGTAGAGCCTAAGGTAGACTGTAAGTTAACAATTACAGGACCATTTAAAGTACAGCATAATTTTTAAAAAACAAAGTAGTAACTTTAGTTAATTGTAATTGTAATACTTAATAATTACTTAAAAATCATAGACTAAAAAAAATATTATCTCTCAAAGTACAAATTAAACCTCGAAGAAGTTTTTATTTTTTTAAGTACAATCTTGTTATGGCCATCTAGGGCAGAATAAAGAGCTCTAGAAGTTTGTGGGCGAAAGAGAGACGTGAGGCAGAAAAAGAGAGAGGGAAGAATATGATGGAGAGAAATCACGTTCAACAGGTGGATGAAATTTGATGAAAAAACAAAAAAGGTGCGGTTACCTAAAAGAGTAAAAACAAAAGAAAAACTGGAATTATAAATAAGTTATTTCATTTTCATGGACCGTTTTTCCATCTAGCTTTTCAGATTTCCAAGCTTAAATTTAGATTTGTGCTTTAGATGTTAATGTGCTTTAAATAATTTTTCAATTCTATTCACGTTTAATTTTCGATGTCAATTGAAAACAAAATGCACAGAAAATGGCGTCATAAATCTATCTAAATAGCAAAGATGAAATCGATAAATCTTTACGAAAGCAAATTTCGTTTGAAAAAATTTTGTTTTACAGCTTGGTAACCAAGGTTACCGGAAATATCTTTTCTTTCGCGTCAAAAATTAGGACTTTTTTTTTTTTATATACAATACCGCATAGTTACAGATTTAACATCTGTGCTCTGAGATTTTAATATCGGCCTGTGATGCGTCATATTTTAGTAGGCTATAAAATAAGACAGGAAGTTAAACTATTACTACCGGTTGGGCGGTAAATATTGGTTTGAGAAGAGGTAAAATCTTATCTATACGACCTAAAGGGTCCTGGAAGTGGAGGCTGAGAACAGCTCTTATTCACCTCTCATCTATTGTAGGTGATTTCTAGTTGGTTCATTTTAAAATGGTTTAAATCACTGGCTTTATCGTTGCTATTATCTTTTCAGAAGCGTAATGATTACGAAGCGAAAGTGTGCAAGTTCTACTTAAGTGGAAGTCATTTGCTGACCTTTTTGGGAAGAGGAAGTACTGAGATCGTATTTGATTTCTAAATTGTTAAACGGAAATGCGTGCTGTAAGATTTATTGATACACAGGAAGTTGAAACATGATGTTAAATATGTTGAAAACTTGCAATCGGATAATTTTTGATTTTTTTTTTTATCTTTTCTTTCTTTTTTTTTTAAAAAATTTTCATTTTTTTGCCGTTCAACTTTTTGAAAAATACTTTTCGAGTGTTGTTTGCTTTTTTATTTTATCAATCGACCATTCTCTGATGAGTGTAACAACAATTTAAAAAGCACAACTTTGTCCACTGGTTGGAATGTCCTTATCGTGAAAAAAATTCAATCAATTCAGCAACTGAATTCGATGGCAGCATCCAGGGATATTCCTGGGTGATCATTCTCTTCTACAGTCGATTTCATTTCCTTCTTCCGGTTCGTCTTCTCGGACGTTCTGGACGATTTCTTTAGGACTAGGGCATGCAAACTGTGCAGCATCTTTATCACAATCGAACCATTCCAAAATATATTCTCGATTCACATAATGGACCCTTCAAGAAAATCAGGTATAAAAGAGTTGCTGCCACGTCTACCAATTATGTTACATTGAAAGACCAAAAAATTTTCCTGTCGCCACCGAAAATTAATTTTTGTTTCGGCGCCGATGACTCAACATAATCCCGGTTAATCCGAATCCCGGTTAACCGAAGGCCGGTTAATTGAGATTGTACTGTAATAATTGATGTCAGAGAAAGACGAATGAAGGGTTTTGATGCCAGAATATGGTTGCACCCAATTGTTAATATGAAAGGCTAACAAAAGAACACTGTAGAAACCATGACAATGGGCAGAATTTTGGCTGCTTCCAAAACAGGAGCCGTCCTTTTGCGCACAATCAGAACAATAAACCTTGTCCTAACCTAAACTTGATTACGTATATTCACTGGATTGCAGTAAACATTTGATACACAGTTTATTATCCTAATTATTAAATGCACTGAACAATGCAAGAGTTACTACCTGAGTTAATGCTCTACCGTGGTTCTGTAAATAAAGGTAGTATATACTACTCATGCATATAACTCCTAGATGTACAATGAAATGCTATTTACAGCCAAAAACGATTAATCACCAAAATGAAAATCTCAGCTAGTGTGTGGATGTTAAAAGCATTAATTTAGGTCCATAAATAATAGAGATGCTGCGCGCATTACTAATTAACGATGTATTTAATCTCATGCCAGATACAATGCGAGAAGATAGCAGGTGTCTACCACAAAATCCTAAGAGGCTATGTAAACCACAATTCTCTGACAGTTATATCAAGTCTGATGAAAGTTCATTTCATAATCATATCGTGGTATTAAATTATCTAAAATCTGTCTACTCCAATCCAATCGTGAAATCAAACATTTTTGTGGTAGTAAAAAGTGCAATTAAAGATTACCAATCAAAAGTTTGGGGGTTGGAAGAAAAGTTATGAGTTACAACTTTGAGGATAGCAGGAACAGGAAGTAAGGAAAATAGCTGTAAGAAGCTCCTAGAAAAGAGGAAATCTAAGGGCTACTGAACCCGGGAACTCCACGAGGGATCCCAGTAACCACTGAGTTATCCCTTCCCTTCAATCCTCTAATTATTACTACACATTTTTTTTTTTGGCGTTCCCCAAGGTTCCATCCTAGGTCCTATCCTGATTATCACCTACATAAATCCTCCTCCCCAAACCTCCTCTTGTCAACCTTGCCTTGTACGCTGATGACGTGGCCTTATACACGTCATCTTGGAGGAGAATGGGCACCATCACCAACAGACTTACTCTTGCAGCAATAGACATACTAACAAAATTCTGCACCAAATAGAAAATTAAAATTAACCACGATGAGACTAACGCTATACTCTTCACCAAACGTAGACCCTCCTTTAACCGACAAATCAGATGTAATAACACTCATTCCGTCATCTACCCACGTGACAACTTTAGACAACAAACTGAATTTCACTAGACACGTTCAGGACAAAGTAAACGCAGGCAAACTGGACTAGTCAGACTGTAATAAGAGGAAATATCCTCTTCTCTCCAAGTGACTCCAAAATGACTGTGACTAACAAACTCCTCCTCTACAAAGTAGTCATTAGGTGCCGATGTTGCTCTACGCCTGCTCCGCCTGGGGCCTGGACTTGTAGTAGCAACATCAAGAAACTCCAGATAACACAAAACAAATTTCTCAGACTCGCAACAGACTCTCTCCACGACGCACTAGAATTGACTCACTCCACGGAGACTGCATCCATTATCCCCCGGTACACTCCTATATCCAAAATCGTCTGCTCAAACTCCTTTCCATCCTAGACTGTCCATCCCAATCCACTATGCCGCGACATAGCCTCCCATGCAGATCCTCCTACAACATACAGCCACAGAAGACCTAAAACATATCCTACTCTAACTCTCTACACTAGCTGCAGGTTTTTCCTCTCCTTCTTTCCCTGCATTCCAATCCTCCTCACCTAACTTTTCTCTTACTTCACTTAGTTAGAAGGTTGAAATGTTTTTATACATTTACACTTCTATATTTATTTTATGTACATATATTTATTGTAATAAATATTTATTTTATTCTATTCTACTACACATTTTCTTTAGTAATTTTCTTCTTCATTTTTCCGGTAAATAAAATCAATTGTTAAAATAGAGGAAGCCGTAGAAAAAAAATATGAGGTTAAGTAAATCCTAGACATCTTCCGGGTCAAAAAAAAACCGGCAGTTTTTCCAGCATCCTGGAAAACTCCAATTCAGTTATGGGAAAACTATTTTTTATTGGCTGCTACACAACCGAAAACCCAACATTGTACATATTCTCTAGTTATATTTAGATTCTCCTCGGTCTGGAAATATCTCTTCTCCAGTAGCATCCACTCGAGTATCTTCCTCTCTTACACACACTCACACAAGCATATATTGATCGTAGTTCTTTACTTATTTTTCTTCTCCTAACGAGGCTAAGCTTTTTCCAAGCTTCGAGCTTTCTTTTGTATTTTCACTTGCGTGGAGGAAAAAAATAGCATTATTGAAGTTATTTCCCTCTTTTCCACGTGAAAAAGAAAATTTTCTCCCTTGTTATCTTTTGTGTGTAAGTACGTTCATATAAAAATGGAAATTAGCTGTTTTTCCGTGAAAAGCGAAAGAGGCGAAAAGAAAAAAAAGAAGAGAATCGTTTAAAGTTTGTAACTTTTATTTTAAAACTATCAGCAGTTGGTTGCTTAAGATAAAAAGATCTCATTTATTTTATTCGCTAGTACTTTGTAGTTCACCCAGCATCCCAGTAGTTCAATAAATGCACGAAGTTCAAGTATAATGCACTTTGTATTGGACCTTCGGTTAATCTAAATCAGCATCTTCACAGTACACTTAATTTTTTGCAAGCTGATTCTGGGGACTTTAGAACCGCAGCGTTAACACTAATATAAGTTTTTTGTTTTTCAAATTATTTTTGAGTAATTCATTGATTAAATCATTAATTTTCAAATTTAGGTTCAGGATGAGGAAGTAGAGATCAGCTGAGTGGTTAGCGTATACTGGGTTCCGGTAACGGAGATCCCTGTTTTGATTCCAGTTACTGGCTCTTAGATTTTCTTTTCCTAGCAGCTTCTTATAGCTTACTCTCCATTAAAATTCAACTCTCCTCTTCTTCGCGATTTTCTTGATTAACGTCTTCTCAATAAATCAAATTTTAAATATTAATATATGTATTTAAAAAAGAAGTATTTAAATACCAAAAAAACTATATAGGGGAGAGGGGGGCACATTTGTAACAGAATTTACATTTTCTGTAAATTAAGACCCTCTCCACTAATTAAGACTCTTGTAAATTATATAATGAATTGTATCTCAATAAATGGAGGAATTAGTTGATAAATGTTATTGAATTATTTACAAGTTTTCTTTTTGTGTTAATTAGGGCATAATTGATAGCCAAGGGCTTTTCATTTTAAGGGATGAAAAGGGAGCTAACAGCGACTAGTGGCCATTACCGTATCAATATAACCAATTAATTTCCAGTATTGACAATAGTGTAACTACTACATCAGCAAATACTATTGATTCCTTGGTCCTAGCATTTTTGGTGAAGCCCTATTTGAATGAATTTAGGAATTTTTCAAGAAAATTCTGGGAAAAATTGTCTCAGTACAACGATGAATCCGATAGGCCAATTTAGATTGGCAGTCCCCCGCATGAATTAAAATTGTTTGCCCTGGAAACGATAAATAATGTTTTCCCTTCCCCGCCTTGGGTGCATGTTTATACCGATGGTTCTGCCGAAGGTGCAAACCGCAATGCTGGCGCAGGAGTCTACTCAGTGCAGTTCCAATTGAGTGTTCCTGTTGGAAAGTTAGCATCAAATTTTGATGCAGAACTGCACGCCATCGCCATAGCGTTGGAAGAGGTAGCTAAAAGGGACTTTTGCAAGACTGCTTTACTTGTGGATTCCCAAGCAGCTATTTCAGCAGTAACCGGCTATGATGATAAAGACGACATCATTATAAAGAAATGCAGGGCTCTCATAGATAGGTTACTTTCGCAAGGGAAGCAAGTTGTACTGCAGAGGATCCCGAGTCATGTTGGACTCCAGGGCAACGAAGAAGCTGACAGATAGGCAAAAGAGGGGACGAATCAAGTTCAGTTCGAGGCCCCGCCGACGCTTAGAACTGCTAAGAGAGAGATCCGGCTCCGATTTCGATCGAAGATGGCAGAAGAACAAAGGGGTAAAGCACAAGGGGAGCAGTGGGAGGTGCTTGGAAATAACAAAGGAAGACTCCCCACCGATCTGCCTAGATCAACAGCTGTGGCATGCTTTAGATTATTGACGGGGCATGATTACCTTCAGAAGCATCTCCACCGAATTGGCATTAAGGACAGTAGTATCTGTGTGCTTTGTGGAGGAGATGTTATAAACGGTCCGCACCTTCTAGCATGCTCTCAACTGCAGGATGTCCGGGACAATATGCCCACGGACCCACACACAAAAAAAAAATATTTTATATTGGTTAAAAACCTTATCGTGGGCGCCTTTTGTTAGCACCGGAAGCTAAATATCATATTTAAAGTTCCGGCAAATTTTTCATTCTTTAGAAAAATTTTCTTCAATCTTACAGACGAATTCATGGGGGGGAAAAACACCATTTCCTCTAAACGAAGAACTCTGTTACGAAAATTTTTGCATTATCGTAATTAAGAGAAAGTGAACATATGAGAAAAACAGCAAGGAGAAAATGGAAAAGGATTAGTTTTAAAAGAGAAAAAAGAAAAATCAAAAACGGGAAAAAAAGTTTTCATCCTGCTCCAAAGGGGGGTTTATTAAAATTCTATTCCTTATTTTCATTAAGTGCATTATATTAAGGGACAAAGTTTTTCATTATGTTTACTAGCCAATGGGAGGTGACATAGAATATGGCGCGAGATTAATTACAGGGACATCAAGTTTAATAAATTTTCCTGGCATTAGGGGAACGAGAGCCGCTAACTAGGGCATAGTTTTCATTATTAATCAAGTAATAGCCCTTTTTTAATAGGAGATGAATAGATCATAATAATTCTTAAGATTTTAAACCTAAAAAATAAAGTGTTGAACCGGGTCGCCACAAAAAAAAAAATTGTGTAGTGGAAGGGCCAGAATTTGTAGCGGTTGATGGAAGGGCCGCGCTCTACTCCCTTCGTCTATTTGTCCAGTGATGAACAACAGTCTGTTAAGGGAGCCAGAGCACTGGAGAAAAAAAGCTCCAGGCGCCAATTCTTTTCTAAAATTCATGCAAGTACTATAGCTTATATCACAATATACAGGGTGTTCTCATTTTAAGACGGCTCAAAAATGCATTTCATGCTTAAACGGTTAATCTGAGCAAAAAAAATGGTAGAGGTAAAATTTGTTGCCCGTCACCTCTAGTTTCAGAATATGTGACTTGATTTTAGATTCCTGCCCGCATACGCGGCTGACGCGCGACCCAAAATTCAGGGTTTGCAGTTGACCCCCCATTTTCATATTATGCACAGTTTTAAAGAGAGTAAAAAAAGTTATGAAAGAAACCGGAAACCGCAATTCGATATCTTCAAAATTAAAGGTGCTAGGCCATTTCAAAATCTGGATATTTATTAATCATATTTCAATTTTTTAACTTGTTATCAAAGAGAAAGAAGAGCACGCGATAGGGCATTTTTATGTATTTTTTCATCTCCTTTTGTATAAAAATATTGCCAAGGCAGTAAAGCTAGTATTTTTCTTAATATCGGGAAATAAGTTGTTTTCCGAGTGATTTTTCTAAGCAATAATCAAGTGCTTCAATATATAATTTCAATCATATCCTTGTTTTAAATAAGTCAGTAAGGAGGGGGCACATGGATACATCGGATCCACTAAGCTTTAGGTGCTCTCAAGCATACACAAAATGGCTAAAAATTAATTTTACATCTGTTACAAACAAGAAGGTTTAATAATTATTTGGTAATTTTGGGAGAGTTGCGTTTAATTACCCAAAAAAAATTGGAAACCTCCTGCCACATATTTAAGTGATCAATATCTTTCATGTAAAGGATCAAATTTATTACTTAATTTATCAAATAATTGCACTTTACTCAACTTGTGAAGCATGTACTGTGCCTTCAAAGGTGCCTCCTCTGGCTCAGGCAAGCCAGGTTAGCCAGGAGGTTATCAACTGCTCTCTGTATCTGAGGAGGCACCTTTGAAGGCACAGTACATGCTTCACAAGTTGAGTAAAGTGCATTATTTGATAAATTAAGGAATAAGTTTGATCCTTTAAATGAAAGATATTGATCACTTAAATAGTGTATGAAAATGGGGGTCAACTGCGAACCCTCACTGTTGGTCGCACGTCAGCCGCGTCTGCGGGCAGAAATCTAAAATCAAGTCACATATTCTGAAACTAGAGGTGACGGGCAACAAATTTTTCCACTACCATTTTTTGCTCAGATCAACCGTTTAAGCATGAAATGCATTTGAGCCGTCTTAAAATGAACATCCTGTATAATATTTAATGCACTTTATAAAGTGCAGCATTCCCGGTTTTTTTAAAGAAATTAATTATATTTCCTGTCCCTTCATATTTTTTGCTCTCTAATAAGCCAAGCACTTGCAAGTTTCTCCCATTTTTTTCTTTTTTTTTTAATTGCTACATCAAAGAATTTTCCTTTAATAGAGGAAAAACTAACGAAGCGAAAATATTTTCTTCCTTTTACAACTATTACACAAAGAAAGCGCATGGGAGAGGCTTTTAAAATATTATATAGATAATTGGATGTAATTACCGACAAACATAGGACTGGATAAAGACGCAAAAGATGCAACTTTTTGAGCAGAAAAAAATTTACACAAGCCTGCTTTGGAGGGGGAAGCTTAACCCTGCTCATCATTCCTTTAGGGGCCCTTTTATCCAGTTAAGCGGTGGAATTTAATTTTAAAAAAACACACACAGTGTGCGGAATTAAAATCAGACAATGGACGTAGTTTACTCGTCGAACGCAGGGCAAAACAAGTAAAAAGTTTACAGTAGTCGTAAATAGCAAGCGACTTTTTCTACAATCTCTGAGGCTTGAGATTACCAGAGCTCATTCTGTGCTCATTCCAAAATCTTGCACCGTTTCACGTATGCATTGCCTCTAGTTAACTAGGGACGCAAGAGCTTTTTTTACAAGGAAGAAAAGAGCTTTGGATACTGTGCAAAATGAAATCATGCTCATACTGAGGTCCTGAATCTATATCTGGGCATTGCACAAGGGTTGAGAGCTTCTATTTGTGTGCGTAATTCCCCAATTTCTAATGCGGAGACCAAACATGTACCAACCACTTATCTTTTGGCTGACTCCTACCAATCACTCCGTATAATTTATTTGGCAGTTCTATCGGTAAGATAAAGGAAACATCCCACCAAATAATATTCTTATTGTATTTTAATAAAATTTCGAGTTTTTATAATGGCAATTTTATATTTTTCACAACGTGTATACTCGTCGAACGCACCGTAACAGAGATTTGGTTTGACGTGTATATACACGTCAAAACACGCTTAACTGGTTAAGAAGCATTTATTCGGGAGAAGAATGTTTCAGATAATGGGGGGGGGGTATAATGAGCGAGTCAAGTTTAAAGAGAATCAGCGTTTTAGAGAGTGAGAGAGCCGAATATAAAAATCAATTTAGAAGAGTCAGAATCGGATTTCTAAGAGAAAATCTATTCGAACGTAAAAAGTTGTGTGTGTTTTTTTTTCTCTCTCCAAATTTAAGAGGCACTTTTAATATCTAAGGATTCGAACCCAGAATCTCTACGAAGAAATCAAATGTACGCTAACTAAACATAGTGTTTCTAAATGCAAAAAAGGTATTTACGTACGTTATTCGTTATAGTTCAAACTGTGCAAACAAAAAATATCACAAAAACCCCCTAATTATCAAAAAAAATCACGGCTTTTCCTAAAAAAAAAACCCTAATTCTGAAAAACATATTTTCCAGCTTATGAACTCTGATATCTGAAATTTTTTGTAGAGTTTTCTTCGATGAAAATCCAAAGATAAAAACCCGTTTTTTTAAATTCAAGTCTCACTGTACTAGTCAAAAGTTATACTAGTTTCTTACGTACTATCATGAAAATTATAGTTTTGATAGTTGCTAAGAATTCTAATTAAAATAAACGAATATTTCTATGTAGAATGTCTTTTATCACTAACGCCCTGGAACCACATTATTGGAATATTAAAGCCATATTAGAGAGCACTGTAATAATAGTACTGTAATCGTTATAGCAACCGGCCATTAGCCTACGTCATAAATTATGACGCAAAAAGGAAGTAATGTACCAGTGTAATCTAGATAGTGCTGTGAATATTATATATGCGCTAAACTTTATTACCGAGCTAGCACATTTCGGTAAAGAGATACATAGTAAGGTTCATTTTTAACCAGTTGTGATGTAATTGTTTCAATTATTTATTTTAAGACACGTCAACGACAGTTGTATAAGGGTTGATCGTCAAAAACTGCACGAAAAAGCGTAACGTTGAAAAGCACCCAACTTTTGACAATTTTTTTCTCTTTTTCTACAAAAGATAAAATTCCCAAATTTTCTTTAAAATAAAGGGCAAACCCTCCTTTATATATATCGTATTACTAAATTTTGTTAATAAATATTTCATTATTTAAACCGGAATGGATATTAAATTTCATGAATACCCTTTAATACGAGGTAATGCTAATTATAGTAAACTAATTATGCCTCCTTCATTTAAATATTATCTAAATCTGGAATTTCCCAGGAATTATATTTAATGCTGTAAGAATAACCGCCCCGTGTTAGTCGTTAAATCTCCCCAGGTTAATTCTGGGGCATTAATTAAACATGATAACCCAATTTGAATTCCTTTTAAATAACGTAACACATACGGTTTTGTTGGTTTAGTGGTAAAGAAGGCGTGGCTTTGTATGTGGGAGGAGATTAAGTTCGAATCCCACACTTACCAACTAGTTTTTGTTAGCAAAAAAAAAAAAAAAATGTCCCCAGCACCTAATTTGGTAATTAGAGGTTAAGCCCCACTAGAAATAAGTAGGGATTTATTTTGCTTACCCACAATATGCCCCAGAAATTATTTAACGTACTTTTTTTTTTAAATTAAAAGAGCGTTATCGTCTGACGTCATTGGCGCCCAGAGCTTCAATAAGCTGTAAGAAGCTCCTAGTAAGAGGAAATCTAAGGGACCCCAGCGGCTGGATTCGAACCCAAAGGATCTCCGCTTGGGAATCCAGGATAAGCTAACCACTGAGCTAATCCCCTTCCCTTTTAAAACAATTATTTTAATTTTATCCCTGATTGGTTTAGAACTTTCATGCACTGTCAGAGGTAGATTAATCAGTTTAATGGAAAAGATTTCGAGTACAGTTATATTTCCATCTTGCACTACATTTGCTGAATCACACCATACTGGTTTGAATCTACCTCTGACGATATCAAGGAAGTCCGAAATCGATCAGGGACACAATCAACATGAGTGCTAGGATGGACAAAATCGAAGATATTGCGAATCGATATTTTTAATAATTATCTTGATATAGCTTTTATTTGTACCACAATTTAAATCTAAATAGTACTTATTTCTGTTACAAATAGAATTTGAAATAAATATATGCTCTCTGAGAAAACTATCTTAATTGAGCTAAAATAGCTCTTCTATAGAAGAGCTATGCATGCGCCAAATCCTAACGACCGACAGCTGTGCAGCGTAAAGCCTCTTCTCTTTCGATTGTCGCTACTGAAACTTGATCTTTTATTAAAAGAAGTTTTTTGCGATGAATGTTGTATCACGTGCGCGAGTTTTTAAGTGGTTCAAGCGTTTCCAAGATGGCCGAGAAGACCATCAAAGATGATGACCGCCAGGATCGCCTTTCCACGTCCAAAACGGATGAAAATATCGATTATATATTTAATCAACATTACTACCGTGAGGTGCTTGCTCAACTACCGTGAAATAGTAAGGAAAAAAACGACCCGATTTGTGGAAGAACAAGTCACGGGGTTCTCCATCAAGACAACCGGCGCCGGCTCACACTGCATTGTCTGTCAAGACGACGTTTCTAGCCAAGTACAACATCCCATTTTTAGGCCATCCGCCTTATTCGCCTGACCTGGCCCCATGTGACTTTTATCTGTTCCCGAAAGTCAAATCTGCATTAAAAGGAACACGATTTCAGTCCGTTGAAGCTGACACTATCTAAACACTATCTGACACTATCTAAATCTACGCTAACGGCTTCTTAGGAGAAGTCTGATAACTTTTACGAGACACCCCCACCCCGGATTATAAGGAACAATAGATAAGTACTAAGACCAAGTGATAAGAAACAATATCAAATATGTCTGTAATAAGAAACCCCATTACAAGATAAGAGATAAGAGAGATATCACATTGGTACTTTGGAAAGCAAGACAACCCTGAATTGTATAGACTGCAGCAAACTACACGCACACCGATCTAGTTCTCGTTTTGCCTGGAAACGATTTATTGTTATTAAACTTGATACTTCTTATCAGTACTTTTGGTACTTTGCAAGCACCTTTACATGTGATAAGGTCAATATTTGAACACATTTTTTGTTTGTGAATAAAACGTTTTATCAGGAAAAAACAGGAAGTTACTCTAAACGAGCTTTCCCGTTTCCTGCTGGAGCTTTCTCCAAAACTATAAAATTTAAAAAAAACTTTTTAATAGTGTGATTAAGCACTATGAACTTTATTTGCCAAAATAATTCATCATAACAAGTAAAAGAGAAGATTTAAGAGTCAATCAAGTGATGCTGCAAGCCATTAGTTGCGTACTGGACACCAAAGTGGTCCAATTAGAAATAAAGATCGAGCTATAAAACAAGAAAAAGTGAGTTTCTAAAATATAGCGGTCAAAAAAGTTTGGGAAACGCTGCCCTAGAAGATTTCTATAAAAATGAACTGAACGAATCAGTAAATCAAGATCCGCGGATCACAAGGAATTGCATAAATCAGCTGGTATTAAATATAAAGAACCAGTATTGCCAATTTCAGTCATAATTTTATTTTTTTAAATTTGTATTAAGGTAAAGCTTTCACCCCTAGGGAGGGGGAATTAGGTCAACTTTAGGGCTGTGGAACATATTTTTACGGAAACTGATTACAGTGTGCATGGATTTGATTTAAAAATGAATGTTAGGTTACGTAAGTTACGATAATAGAGAGTCCATAACAATGTGAAAGTCCAAAGCAGCTGTTTGCCTCTGATTGAAGAATTACATTGAAAAAAAAAAAATGAAAATTATATTAAACATATATTATTGATTAACGAAGTTAAATCGAAACAATAATCGAAATTTTGTGCGTCATTCTTTTAAAAAGTTTAAATAAAAAATTTAAAGTGAAAATAGAATTGACAATAACAGCTGACTAAACACATGTTATTCCATGGAAGCAAAAAATAAAAAATAAATAAATCCATTTCGATTCCATTATCACAAAGGATTTACATAGCAGGCACGTTTCGGATAGGTGCAAAGAGGAAGGCGGATTATTGTGACAGGATAAAGTGGGAATATCAATTTAACTTCCCGGAAGGTAGGTAGGAGATACTTTGGAATTCATATTTTTATTCTCAAATACCACAAAGTTGAAGTTTTTATTTAATCTATAGTTTTTTTAATGTCATTTATAAAAGTCTTTATTCCCTGTAGCTATCGATTAAAGTCACTATCGATTGATTGTTCATTCTCATTTTATTACCTATACTATACAGGTTGACAACGGAGGAGAGGTTGAAACTTCTGGAGGTGATTGAGTAGCTCAAATGCAACAAAAAATATTCTATTCACTATGGCCCGATTCTCAATAGTGTCCAAGATATTTGCATTTTTAACTTTTCCGTCGATATTTGCGTTAAAAATGGCCGTAACTAAACCGGAAAAGTTGATTCCATTAATCATTGGAAAAAATCATCGATAAAGAATTTTCTTAGAGATTAAAGTAAAAAGAAATTCTTGGTTTATAAGAAACGTTTTGAGGCTCTGGATTAAGCAGATATTTATAGGAAAATTTAATGCACTTTCGTTTGGAATAAGCAAGATTTTTTGTAAGATAAAGGAGAGAAAAGTTACGGCCGTTTTTATGGTGAAAAACGCGAATATCGATGGAAAAGTTAAAAATGCAAATTATCTTGGGACACTATTGAAAATTGGGGGCCCAAAGTGAATAGAATATTTTTTTTTTTTTTTTAATGCACTTGAGCTGCTGGAATCACCTCCCGGAAGTTTTGATCTCTTCTCCGTGTATACCCTGTATACAATCAAGCTCAAAATTCTGAATGATAATACCATAAATGCTGCTGCCACCCTGGAAAACTGAAATCCTGGTTAAACCTGTATACACAGTATTCTCTGGGAAGAATAAAATAATGCCGGTAATTATCCATAAAAATATTACATATAACTGTGAAGTTGAAAATCAACCATTTTACGACACGTAAATCCCATGGTCTTTTGTAAGTCCGTGGTAAATCCCAAGAAATTCAGTACTAATTGCACCATATTTTGGGTTTTTACTTACATACATACGCACATAATGACCCTTCAAGAAAATCAGGTATAAAAGATTTGCTGCCACGCCCTACCAATTATGTTACATCGGAAGACCAAAAAAATTTTCCTGTCGTCACCGAAAATTAACTTTTGTTTTGGGCGCCGATCTTAGGGGTTCTTATGATAACTCAACATTATCCCGGTTAATCCGAATCCCGGTTAACCGAATCCCGGTTAATCCGAATCCCGGTTAATCCGAATCCCGGTTAACCGAATCCCGGTTAATCCGAATCCCAGTTAACCGAATCCCGGTTAACCGAGGTTGTTCTGTAATTGTTATTTTAAATTTTGTAATTCTAATTTTTTGTTTTTCTCAATGTGTATTTTAAATTAATTTGTTAATTTATTTATTAAATTCACACGTCATTATTTATTTATTTATAAATATATTAAACTCATAATATTTATTTATGAAGGCTTTAAGAAGTAAGATGTTTGTATATAACATAACAATGCCAATTCAAATACAGGAGGATGCTGTAATAGGCCCTTTAATTGGTTTAAATAATTAAAATGGAGCGAATTGATTGGGGGTTGGGTTTTTTATTGTTTCAATGAGAATTATTAATTTTCTTTTAAAAGAGAAAATCTCTTTTTCATATCTACTAAAAGAGGATAGAGTATAAGGTTATAATTTTCTTTTGCTTTCCCTTGAAAAGAATTCCGTTCTTTTTCTTTTTTCTTTTTTTGTTCGTAAAAACAAAGGATCATGTTCACCTTGATTAACTAGGAAAAAGGTCCTTTCAATGGGCTTTTCCAGAAAAGAAAAATTATGGGAAATTATCACGAATCCCTTCGCCCCCCACCGCAGTATAGTTTGTACAATAGCATGTTTCATGTGACTAGGAGTACACATGAAATGGGAAAAATTGTTGTAGCCGGAAAAAGGTGGAAGAAAAGCTTGTGGAATGGGCCGGAAAAGAAAATGGGGGCAGTTCACTTTGGTAGATAGAGAAGAGATCACAAGGAGGAGTCCAGTGTAAGTGGAAAAGCGGTGGGGGGAGGGCGGAAAAACCAAAGGAAAAGCCTGAATGGGGGGGATTTAGCGAATTTTCCTCAGTGTGTAGGAGTTCGCTAGCTTTACCTTTGCTACACCATCCACTATAGATAGAACCTTCATGGTGCCAAGCCAATTGAAACTTCTTCAAGGAGGGGGCCCGCGCACGGAAAATTGGAGACAATTTGTTGGTAGGGTGACCACTAGAACTACTCCAGCTCCAGTTAGGGTCCAGCTTTCTTCGCACAATACCAATTTGTTTTACTTCTCTCTTTATTTGGCGACATCTTCAATTTTACCGCCTATTCTAGCAGCATCTCTAACATCATCTCCTACATCCTACTTTAACTCTATCTAATCCAACTTGTCACGTAAAAAAAAAAAAAGGGAAAATATTTTTCTTATATATTTCTACACATCCTCTATTTTCAAATACCTAATTTTTCTCTTTCACTTTAGCGTGGAAGTAAAACCTTGTTTTTCTTACAAATTTTCCCACGATATCACGGTTAGCGGGAGTATTACAATGGAAAATGTTTAAACAAAAAGTTTTTAGTAAATTTTCTGTAAAAGAAAATAGAAAATGAATATACAGGGTGAACCAGTAAGGCCTACAGTGTGTAGTACATCTAAAGCGGAGTTCAATGGCGTATTGGCCAACTTCATATTTTCCACTGTTCTTGAGTGACGTCACTTTAAATTTTTTTTTCTAAAATCATTACTTTTTTGCAATAAAAATGTTATTACTCAGAAAGTTTTAGTCCGAATTCGGATTTTGGATGACACGGTTAGAAAGACAGATAAATTTTCTAAAAATTGATACCATTTTGAAGCTTAAGTTATTCTCCCAAACAGCCTCAATCTTCCTGCTGGGTACTGGAAAAATAAAAGTAATCGAAAATTTTTTAAGAAAACTCATTAGGCCCTTAAGTGTGATCATTATCAGACCTAGGTGCTGGCACTTTTTAGTAATGGGCTTTCTAACGCGGCATATCATTTTCCAGGATTCCTTTTATCTTCGTATGAGAAATTAAGTTTGTTTTTGCAAGAAAACGTGTTCACGAGCACTCAACAGTGTTAGTTTATAAAGTTGTTTAATTCATTGAAAACTCTTTTAGATGGACCAGTAGTCAATTTTTAAAGTAGATTGTCTTAAAATAAGGAAGTCAAAGGTTACAAATTGCACTTAAAAAAATAAAAAAAATATTCTGATCTCTCTGAAATATTTGAGAAAATTTTAGGAAATATTTTAAACAAGTAGTACCTACTATTTAAACTCACATTAGTTTCTGTAACTCAACCAACCCGCATAGCCACGCCCTGAAGAAGACAAATATATTTGTCGAAACGTTGGCAAAAAAAACGAGTTTGTTTTTTATTTGACCGATTCCTCGCCAATCTTGAATGCTAAGTTTAAAAATAGAAAATCTTAGGAACCAAACGCTTGAGTGAGCTAGAGAAGTCGCAATCTCTACACCAAATGGATTAGTCTACCTTTGATAATGGATGAATGTCCGAAATCGTGTACAATAAACAAGCACGCTACACTGGATTCGTATAAAGACAATACCCTCAGCCAATAGTAGAGAAGAAAAATTAAAAATTCTAGATGAAAATATATAGTATTACGTAATATAAAACGTAGACTTATATTTTTACTAAAAAAATGAAGTAGAATATTGCGAATATAAAGAAGTATACATATATATAAGTATGTATGCATGAAGAAAGTAGAATACATTACAATGAAAAAGTGTCTGCGGCATAGCGGAAATAGCGCCACAAAGGGCAGGTGAGGCGGCAGGTGTATTGTTCCTACGCAGTAAACTAGCCGGCCGCGCACTGCTAGGCATAGCCCTTAATATGGTGGCATGATGATGATGATGATGAAGGACTCACAATAATTCCTTTCTTGTCTTTATTTAGTTTCAAAATCCTCATTTCCTGTCCGCTTTCATTATTCTCCTCTTTTAATATGACTTTTTTCCTTGCGGCCGGAAGTTCCTTTATTTAATAAAAAGGAGTCTCCCCCACTTCTTTTTTTCTTTGTTCGTTCATACAATTTGCAGACTATATCTTACCTAGTGTTAGGAATATTGTGCTTGCTGCAGTCATTTGCATAAGATAAACGTATTGCAGTATTTTTGCTCTATGAATATTTTTAGTTCATGTTAGTTAGATCACTCCTGGGTCACTTAGGGAATAGTACAATGAGCCTTTTGGCAACGATGTCTTTGGGAAACAGGAATCCGTTCCTTGTCCCAATAATGGCAAAATAACATAAACTATATATCTCATTAACTATTATCACCAAAACATTGCTATTTAATCCATTTATGGAGTAAACCTTTCTCTACAATTCAGTAAAAAAATCATTAAAATTAGAACGATGAGAAGAGAGATATAGAGGTTTGAAATTTTAACGACTTGCAAAAGACCTCCGAAATTCAACCATCTATATCTCATTAACTATTATCACCAAAACATTGCTATTTAATCCATTTATGGAGCAAACCTTTCTCCACAATTCAGTAAAAAGATAATTAAAATTAGAACAATGAGAAGAGAGATATAGAGGTTTGAAATTTTAACGACTTGCAAACGACCTCCGAAATTCAACCATCTATATCTCATTAACTATTATCACCAAAACATTGCTATTTAATCCATTTATGGAGCAAACCTTTCTCCACAATTCAGTAAAAAGATAATTAAAATTAGAACAATGAGAAGAGAGATATAGAGGTTTGAAATTTTTATCGACTTGCAAACGACCTCCGAAATTCAATCTTCTATATCTCATTAACTATTATCACCAAAACATTGTTATTTAATCCATTTATGGAGCAAACCTTTCTCCACAATTCAGTAAAAAAATCATTAAAATTAGAACAATGAGAAGAGAGATATAGAGGTTTGAAATTTTAACGACTTGCAAACGACCTCCGAAATTCAACCATCTATATCTCATTAACTATTATCACCAAAACATTGCTATTTAATCCATTTATGGAGCAAACCTTTCTCCACAATTCAGCAAAAGAATCATTAAAATTAGAACAATGAGAAGAGAGATATAGAGGTTTGAAATTTTAACGACTTGCAAACGACCTCCGAAATTCAACCATCTATATTTCATTAACTATTATCACCAAAACATTGCTATTTAATCCATTTATGGAGCAAACCTTTCTCTACAATTCAGCAAAAAAATCATTAAAATTAGAACAATGAGAAGAGAGATATAGAGGTTTGAAATTTTAACGACTTGCAAACGACCTCCGAAATTCAACCATCTATATCTCATTAACTATTATCACCAAAACATTGCTATTTAATCCATTTATGGAGCAAACCTTTCTCTACAATTCAGCAAAAAAATCATTAAAATTAGAACAATGAGAAGAGAGATATAGAGGTTTGAAATTTTAACGACTTGCAAACGACCTCCGAAATTCAACCATCTATATCTCATTAACTATTATCACCAAAACATTGCTATTTAATCCATTTATGGAGCAAACCTTTCTCCACAATTCAGTAAAAAGATAATTAAAATTAGAACAATGAGAAGAGAGATATAGAGGTTTGAAATTTTAACGACTTGCAAACGACCTCCGAAATTCAACCATCTATATCTCATTAACTATTATCACCAAAACATTGCTATTTAATCCATTTATGGAGCAAACCTTTCTCTACAATTCAGCAAAAGAATCATTAAAATTAAAACAATGAGAAGAGAGATATAGAGGTTTGAAATTTTAACGACTTGCAAACGACCTCCGAAATTCAACCATCTATATCTCATTAACTATTATCACCAAAACATTGCTATTTAATCCATTTATGGAGCAAACCTTTCTCTACAATTCAGCAAAAAAATCATTAAAATTAGAACAATGAGAAGAGAGATATAGAGGTTTGAAATTTTAACCACTTGCAACACCTCCAAAATTTATCAAATACAATTTTAAGGCCGCCATTTAATAGGAATAGAAATTAAGTCAGAAACATCTGTTGCTTTCTTTTTTTTGGGAGGGGGACGAGTGAAAACTTGCTGAGGGAATTCCCAAGCTGCTTTCCCCCTCCCTAAACTACAATTAAGCAGCTGTAAGTCCAAGAAAGTTTCATTGTTAGAATTAAGAATGTACTCCAAATTGTCGAATTGAATTTCCCGAAGTTAACAACTGACGTTTAGCCCATTTTAGCTTTTTATTTCTGTCAGATTTTACCAGTTTTTCTTTTGATTTTCACCGGAAAATATACACAGTTTCATTGTCTCCTGAATTCAAATTACAAAATTCAATAATAAGCTGTACCCCAATCAAGAATTCTTCTTTATACGTGCTTATTTCAACTCACATTTTCCTTCCGACATTTTTCATACTTAATTTAGCCAGCCAATAATTTTGCGAAAGTGAAATCATAAATAGTTGAATCAGGTAAACATTGGATTCAATTACATCATATAATTTTACTGGAATAATTCCAAAATTTCAGTGAAAACAATTGTGTTCTGGAAGTTTATTACGTTGTTTGTTCGCCTCTCTAGACACATTTATCTTTCAGCAATGAGAAAGTAAAGCTCTAAATTTGTACTAAAAACTAGATAAACATTAGCTGTAGATTTACAGATACTGTATGAAAAAGTTTCTACTGATAGCAATTCTAGCCAGTGAAATTAAAATAAAAAATATTAATAAAAATGGATAATATGAGTTTCTAGAATGAAAAAGTAAAAAGTAAAGTACACCTATTTTTCTGACTATTAAATTAGGTGTCGCAGACAGAGGAGACTAGCAAATATACTTTACTATAAATTTCTCATATTAACCATTAAATAAAATCCAACGCCTAGTCCAGGAGAATCGAACCCACTAAACCAACAATACATCTTAGCTTTGCGGGTCTAGTCTATCATACATACCTAACATGCTTTACAGTTAAATTCTCATATTAACCATAAAATAAAATCTAGGACCCTAGACCAGGAGAATCGAACCCTAAACCAACAATACATCTTAGCATTGCGGGTCTAGCCTATAACCACCTAACATACTTTACTATAAATTTCTCATATTAAACATTAAATAAAAATCCAAGGCCTAGACCAGGAAAGCGAACCCACTAAACCAACAATACAGCTTAGCTTTGCGGGTCTAGCCTACAACCGCTCGGCCACCCTCGGCATTAATTTATGCCCAAATAATGAATAAAGATGAATTACTGATTGTAATGCAAATACAAAGCGTAGTACGTTCTAGCGGATGCCGGACTTGCGAAGTAGCTTATTGAATACTGACATGAAAAGCTTCCTATTTTGGACAACGTTGAATCGGTAATTTTGTTCTGATGTCATGTTGAATGGGTCACTACTGGAGCTCTTTCTGCTTCTAAATATATTTTGGGTCAAAACGGGGGATGATGATCTTATGTGAAAATTGTGTCTACACTTTTCCCACTCTAATCAGTGGTAACTGTTTCTTACAGTGATAAGAATTTCCTGTTACTTTATCTGGACAGCTTGTTTCTTAATTCTGCTTAAAAATAAAATAGACAAAGGACGTAACAGGTCCATCCCGTTTTACCCCTATTCTGGTTTCAAAAATCTATTTACCTTTTTCCACTACGTAGTAGTTTTTAATTAGATGGAAGATTTTACTTTTCTTTTATTTTTTTCCGGCCCCAACCTCAAGTCAAAAGAATTCTGTCACTGACTGACATGAACACTTGTTAGTGCTATATAGGAATCCTACGGAATCTCAGGTGAATCCATCCTTATCGTGACATCTTCGCCTCAGGATGGGTATTTACTCCCTGACAATTGTATGCTGTATGCAAATCTATTTGCATTCTTTTCCCTAACAAGCTCTTTTTCCCCATCTTTTTCTTTGTATATATATATATAAAAGTATATATATATATATATATACATATATATATATATATGTGTGTGTGTGTGTGTGAGTGTTTGTTTGTGTAAAAGAATTGCCCAATCAAATTAGATTAGCCTTCTAATTTGATTATCGAAAATAAATAAATAAATGAACCTGTTGATTGAAAATCGTTTAAGAAAATTCTCATAAAAATAATTAAATTTCCAATTAGTTTTCCCCGTTAATCCTATTGGGTAATACTTTACGATCGTAGTATATTTTTAAAATTTGAGTCGTCCACCATTTGAAGAACTTTATAGACGGAGAATATTAGAAATAAGTCTATACATAGAATTGTACATAAAACTCAAATTGGTTAGTAAATAAATAAACTGAATTTTCATTGATATGATTTTAAAATAGTAACTAAGGGAGAGAGAAGTAGGGTAAATAAAACATTTATTTTCTATTTATCTAGTTAAAAGAAAATTGAGTAGAGGAAAAACTAATTTAATTCTACCCGTTTTTCCATGTGTCACTAGCGAGTTTCAGTTCAACTTAACTGCTAGTATTGTAGTAGTAGTAAACTATTCAATGTCTAGACATGTCTAGACATGTGGGTGTTAGCGCGCATGTGCAGTTTTTTCTTTTTCCCTTTTATCGAAGGGGGGAATAAATTTGCTGTCACGTGTGTCCAATCCACGTGATTAATGTGGCTTTTCTATAAATTGCTTGGGGAGGAAACAAAGAAAATTAATTCTCTTAGAATTTAAGCAATCAAGTCCAAGTACGCTTGTTTTTCCAAAATATCTATGTATCTGTAGTTCGTTTTTGAATTAAATTTCACGGTAAACTTTTAGAGCTTTTAGAGAGATAAACCAGGTTGCACTTTATTGAGTGGGCTATAAATTTAAAATTCAATTTCAATGCAACTTAAAAGATATATTGTGTCTGGTTTTTTACGATCGTTGACTGCATAGAAAGGAGTCACCAGACAACAGCCCAACTGTGATTCTAAACTGAAATTCTATTTCGACAACCGTTGGGTTTATAGCATATCCCCACCACAACGCTGTCTATTTAATGGTGACTTAGGAGACAAGGAAAGTGGGATCCCCTTTTTTCTTCTTCTATCCCTTCATAGTAGGAAAGCCTCCACCAGTATCCTGGCTTTAATGAAAACAGGACATAAAAAAGTAGGAGATGCGCAATAAACTCTCAGGACCGTGGTTGTCTAGCTTTCTGGCCTAGGAATCTAATCAATTCTATTTGTAGGAGGTGAGTAAAATCTGTTAACTCCGAGAGAAATGTTTTAAAGAAAAATTACTAAAGCTCATGAGTAAATTAAAGAGTTACCACTTTTTCTGTAATTTCCTGTTACGATAGTAAGGGAAAATCGTGTGAGTGTGTTCACACCAGAATTTCACTTGATGTTTAGTTTGTTAAAGAAAAGTTGTAAGTAAGGTTCATTAAAAGAAAACACTGGCTATAAAAAGACCTTTTAAAGGAAAAACGATTTAATATGAATGACATTTTCTTGAAGAAAAATTAAAAATAAACAAAGAAAATGAAAGGAAAATGTATAAGGTATTATATACAAGTTGAATAAGAAGGAAAAACCAAAAATATCCCTAAATAAATATTAAGGAAAAGTAAATATTCCTGAGTATTCCTGAATAATAATCATAATTTAAGGAAAAGCAAAGGAAAATGATGAAGAAATGTAAATAAGAAAATAGGGGAGTGAGTCAGGGTGGAAAAGTAAATAGAAAATAGAAAATATACTGGAGATGTTCCCTCAGGATCCTGTCCGAGCCTCTACCTACAGGAACTAAGGCAACATTCCCCCCCCCCAAGTCTAACGATGGGCCGGGCCGGGACACATCATTAACTTTGATGTCATTTGATAGTGCGCTCAACCCCTACCTTAACTTTGATCATACGATTATCTATAAATCCACTGCCTTCCCAAACTCGGCCAATCTTTTTGTTCCGTAATAAAATATCGCGCGCCCCCTTTGTTTGTTTTTGCAATTTAATTTTTATAAATACTATTTTTATAATAATTTAACCAAAAAAAAACAACTCAGGATTATCCCGACTTAAATGGTGGCATTGATTGCGGATTGCCGACAATGGTTTAGATAAAATGAATCTATAACATTTACTCAGAAACTAATTGTTAAGTTCCATCGTGGCACTTTCCGTGCTTTTCCGTTTTTTTTGAGCTATGTTGACCCACATACTGAATTTTTTTTTAAAAAAAACTCTTAATCATTTCCTATACAAAACTTAAAGGTTCTTCCGGAAAGAACTACAATCAGATATCTGCACAATTTTGAAATACATGTACCGTCATTTACAAACGTAGGGGGAAACTGTAATATCATTTTTTTAAGAGAAAACGGAAAACTGCATATCGTCTCGTGAGCATAAATACCGGAAATGGAGCTAAAAATCAAATTAAAAAGAAAAACATACAATGTATGTACACATAAATAAAATAAGCTACAAATCAATAATTGTACTTACCTTTCTACTGCTCAACTTGGACTAGAAGTTCCGAAGAAGGATATTAACAGTGGCCATATAAATGTTTTAAATAATTATAATTCCCTTTTATTTTTCTAAAATGACTAGTGTCATTTTTTGTTCATGCAAGCAAAATAATTGGAACTATAATTATTATAGAAGACAGAGTTATTATTTAGAGGATAGATCTATGGCAGGAGTAGTGTACAATTCCGAAGAAGAATGACACTTAAAAGATGCTGAGAGAGGTCATAAATATGGACCACATAATTAATTCCTCGCCCTACCTCTGATTTTAGCTGTCGGCTGGGATATGTACCAATCACTTTGCAGTAACATATCCATCGATGTCTTCTGCAGCTCTGCTCAACACTGGACACTGGACACAGTTTAAAAGAGATCTTAACGGAAATGAGACTGTGAAGTATTTATACTGTCTTGTGACGGAATTTTGAAAATAACCGGAGCCATTTTTTTTTCTATTTTTAATGCGCACAGGTTAAAAGTAATCAATCACTCCAAGTTAATAAAGGGTAATCAAGCACTCCCGATGTAAGCACTCCCGGGGATTTTAACACTCCCGCACTCCCTGTAACAGAAATAGAATTTTATTACGTTTAAGTTTGATAAGCACTGTAGGTATTTCTTTGATATCAGTACATTATAAAAGAAATAACAGTGCACATTATGGTAATATTTAGTAGAGTAGAAAAGAGAGCTCTTACCGAATCGTTGATCCCGCGCATCAGATATCCAAGCCAGAGGCCTGAAGATGCCCTCTCAATGAGTATCTCAGAGGAAGAAAGTATTATAAAGTACGTATTTGTGCTTCGAGAAGTGACGTAAGAGGAAATGGCGTGAGTTTTCTTCACGTAACTTCCGGCCAAAACTTATTAATTTAAAACGATCGCAATATTATCGTAACTTACTGAGAGAATTGTAGCTGCAAAATATGCAGTCGTTACTATGATTTTTCTTTATGTCAAGAGAGAGTGAGAGAGAACGAAAAGAAAAACAGCTTTCCCAGTTTTCCTTTTCCCTGTAGGCTGCCAAATGTTGTCGGTATCAAAAGTAGCAGATGCTAAGCGATGGATAGGTGTGGGTGAGTTTCAATCTAATACCAAAGTTACGCGACTCTTGTGTACCAGTGGCTACGTGCTTTTTGAGGAGATTAGTTCAGACAGGTAGTTGCTCTTGTCTTACAAAATTTCCTGACAACCCTTTTTTTGTCTACAAAGTTTTGTCTTTTTTTTTACCATTTCTTTTTTTTTTTTGTAGCTAACAAAATATTTATTGCATCAGGCTGTCAGTTTAGTTTAAGTAATTATTTGTGGATGGTTTTTTTTTTTTTTTATCTACGTAGATACACACTTTTCTCTTGGTTTTTCTTTCTGACAGATATAGGTACACACAGCACGCATGCGCCAAATGCCGACTGCAGCACTGCAGCGGCCGAATTTCAAAAATGGTATTTACTTTAAAGAAAAACACGCCTCGTATCTTTAAATAAAAAACGTCTAGAGACGTTAACGAAATGTGTTTAAGAATTATTCAATATTTCTTATTGAAATTTACTTCCTTCCTCTCAACCTTCATAAAAAGAAAAGTAATGTTATAGTACAGATTTTCGATTTCACGTTGTCACCGGTTAGTGCACGTTACGTTTACTTTACGAAAATCTACGAGTTCACCAGTTCAACTGAACGGTGTAACGATTCCTCCAGCTGACGTAGTACGATACTTAGGACCGTATATTATTGACAAAATACTCACGTGGAACCCCACATACTCGACTTAAATCACAAACTGACTATTTACAAGGCACTGTTAAGAAAATATATACAGGGTGACCAAAGTTATATGCTCCACCCACTTTTTTTTTTAAACGGCGGGAAATTTCGAAAAAATAAAAAACACGTATTTAATCATTTTTAGTCTAGTTTATTTTCAGTGATTGACCCATTTTTTTAAACCCCTGTATCTCGAGATACAGCATCCAACTTTTGTTTTTTCAAATGGAACGTTATATTTTTTGTTGCATATTTTTATAGTATTTGAACTCCTAAAAAAAAACAAAAAAAATTTTTGAAATCGGTTAGGTTTTTCAAAAGTTATGGAAATTTAAAATATGGAAAACAAATTTCAGTTTATTGTCAAAATTACGTTATTTTTTTTTTAAAGAATCTGTTCAAACTGGACACAATCAACGGATAGGCAAACCAAAACTCTGGACTCCCACGCTTTGCTTGCAGCAGCACTTATGGTGGCGAAGTCAGGATCTAGGCAGGCTAGAGTTATTCGGCGTTCCAGATCATCGATTGAAGCCACGGGATTAAGGATACTGTACACTTTATTTTTTAGGTATCCCCACAAAATATAGTCCATTTGGGTTAAGTCCGGAGGTCGAGGTGGCCATTGGATGGGACAATGAGTCCTTACGCACTTTTAATGGAAATTTCTGTCCAGGTAACCTCGAACCACTCTCGCCAGGCAACCATCTTGTTGAAAATACATATCTAGCCGACGTTGTAGATGAACATCTTCAAGCGGAACTGGCAAAATGTCTCTTAAAAAAAAGTTGGATACCTTTCACCAGTTAAGTTCTCTCTGTACAAGTAAAGGCCGATTAGTTGATTTCCTATAACTCCACCTAAACGTTTGTAGAAAAAACAACCTGAACGTCGAATACTTCTAGCCTGCCTAGATCTTGACTTCGCCACCATAAGTGCTGCTACAAACAGAGAGCGTGGGAGTCCAGAGCTCTGGCTTGCCTATCCGTTGATTGTGCCCAGTTTGAACAGATTCTTTAAAAAAAATAGCGTAATTTTGACAGTACACTGAAATTTGTTTTTCATATTTTAAATACCCATAACTTTTGAAAAACCTAACCGATTTCAAAAACATTTTTTTTGTTGTTTTTAGGAAATCAAATACTACAAAAATATGCAACAAAAAATATAATGTTCCATTAGAAAAACAAAAGTTGGATGCTGTACCTCGAGATACAAGGGTTTAAAAAAATGGGTCAATCACTGGAAATAAACTAGACTAAAAATGCTTAAATAAGTGTTTTTTATTTTTTCGAAATTTCCCGCCGTTAAAAAAAAAAGTGGGTGGAGCCTGTAAC
Organism: Rhodnius prolixus; assembly: GCF_049639745.1. Classification (NCBI taxonomy): domain Eukaryota; kingdom Metazoa; phylum Arthropoda; class Insecta; order Hemiptera; family Reduviidae; genus Rhodnius; species Rhodnius prolixus. The sequence goes on along the minus strand of NW_027411582.1, from coordinate 36,608,303 downwards.
CATGGTCACCCTGTGTAAAAAAAAAAGAAATTCAGTGTGTAGTACATCCGGTAGGGTAGATATAGATATTGATCTTGGTTATGACGTCCTCAGTGATCACTAGTGCTGCACGAGAAACGAGACAAATCTCGGTCTCGGTCTCGGTCTCGGTACCGGTACCGAGACCGAGACGAGACTTGAGCGACCGAGACCGAGACCGAGACCTGATATATATCTCGTCGAGAAATCTCGGTCTCGTCTCGGTTTTTCAAATATTAATTTTTAGCTACAAAATTATAAAATTGTGTTCTTTATTAATAAATAATCATTACGGGTATTGAATTAATTATTAAAAGATACGATTGTATTATATATGTTCAATATTACTACATCTATTTGACTTCGAATTACATAAGTAAAGTAAGCAAAGTAAAGTAATCGCCTATTTTTTCAGGCGGGGCTCTACGTCCAACTACCAATTAGGTGCCGCGGACGGAGGCGACTAGCAAACATACTTTACTGTAAATTTCTCATTTTAACCATTAAATAAAATCCAAGGCCTAAGACCGGGAATCGAACCCAGTACCACAATACACATTAGCTTCGCAGGTCTCGCACCGCTCGGCTTCCGTAGCGGCCTCCTTCGAATTACATAATTTTTACATAAATTCACTAAATTTCACTATTCATATCATTCATTCATTCAATTTCATAAATTTCACTATTAATAATCTAATACTTTGAACTTAGATATTATTTGAATTATATTTTAGAATTTTGGAATTAGTGAATTTGAAAAAAAAGACTATCTATGCACCTAAAAAATATTGCCTCAAATTTTCGTTTTTAAGATACACTTTGCCCAAGCATTGATACATAAAAGAGCTTTTACTGAGTCAGAAGTTAGAGAAGATCTTCGCAGTCATTATCATCGCAGCTTGCGAAAATAATCTTTCCGATGGCACTGAAGTTGCACAGATACTAAAAATATCTTTCGCCATTCTAGACAAATTTTTGAAGGAATTCTCAAGTGTTTTCCACCATTCTAAAATGTCAACGTCTACTGGTGCTTGGTCTAATTTGGTGTAATTAATTATTTCTGTCTTCCATGCTTCGGTGATATTTGCTGATTTTTGAGCAAATGGTGCAAAAATATTGATGCAGTCGTCGTCGTCGTCAAAAAGTGAATCATCAGATTCTTTATCTTCACCAACAGCCATAACTAATGGAGCGGGAAGTTTGTTGGGAGGTGTATTTTTTATTTCACGAATCGACTTGTTATAGCAGGCAGATATGTTATTTGGTTCTTTCATTTGGCGCGTTTTTAACATCTTTTTGAAATTATATAAAGATATATAACAGTAATAGTAATATATGATGCATTGAAGTGTAAGTAGTTGTCCTCTTTTACACACATTTTCATTACCAATAGATAAATTAAAATAATTATTAGAAAATAATAACATTTTTTGAAAAGATTATTAATAGCAAACCGCTTTTAATACTTAAACAAAAATTCAAAAAAACCGAGCCGAGACCGAGATATCTCGACGAGACCGAGACCAAGACCGAGATTTGTGCGACCGAGACCGAGATCGAGACTGCATAAAGTCTCGCCTCGTCTCGGTCTCGTGCAGCACTAGTGATCACGTAAAGGAAAATACCAAATTTTAACTTTGTGAAAAATTTTCTTTTTTTTTTGAGTTAACCATCGATACACATAAACAGACCAATTACGTAAAAACCACTTTTTTCTCGCAATCACTTAACCCTAAAACAGATGTTTCCGGTCGGAAATCAGCTCCATAACAATACCCTTGTCTTAGAAAGACTAAGAGAAACTATATATACAAAAAGAAACCGCTAAGTTTTGATGTAGTTTTTCCAGTTGGAACAAAACTTTATTTACAATACCAATGCTAACTGTATTTTGGTGACTCGATTTACTTAATTCAATTAAACATCATATGTTATTATTCAATTAAATTAAACAAATATTATGTTAAACGGGTAGATACGAGTATGTACGTTAGCATTCATGAATATAAATTACAATACGTCCCTACTTACGTTCTGTATAATACAGTTGAGCGTATGTATGATGGAGATTATTGAGAAATTCAATACACACTATACATTCACTATAATTCTATTGTTTTAATATAATTTTATTCGTTCATCTTTTCATTTATATAGTTTTTCTTTTATGGAAAAATCTTTTTACTCTTATTTTTATTGTGTAATGAAAGAATTTCATGACATTAAAATTGGATTTCCGGTTGCATTCTGGTAGGAACGGTTACGTAACTTAAGTTATATTCCGTATGGGGAGTTGGTGAGAAAGACTATGTAATTGCAAGCAAGAGGTTTCTATTGTGACCATCTACTAATTAAAGAACCCGTTTAAAGACCTGTGCCTTTTAATTAGACCAAGAATCTATTGCATTGGTGTCATCAGCTGTCCACAGTCTAAAGGTGGGAGAAAGTACAAGACAAAAGACTAAGTACTTAGCGAGTAACATCCACCATTAAGCCACTACGAGCCACTCTTTCACCATTATTAACATAGTCATTTACCACTAACTGTTAGTCCATGGTGAATAATAACTAATTCTTCAACAAGCAATACGAGTTATGCACGCTGAGCATGAAAATGTTCAAGAAATCTAAGCCCCCCCCCCCCTACCATGACGTAAAAAGCAACGAGCTGTAGTGCGGAAAACGGATGAGTCAGTCATTAGTCCATGAAGATGAAGTAAAAAGAAAAGCAAAGAAATGACTATTTTCATGCCGGAAGCAGCTATTTGACTACAGTGGTACCTCGGTTCTCGACCACAATTCGTTCCGGAAGTGCGGTCGAGAACCGAAACAACTTATCCCATAAGAAATAATGTAAACTATGTAGTTTATTTCGTTCCTAAGCCCCAGAAATATTAGGCCGTTTTACTGGCCTATTTTCTTATATTTTATGTAAAAACATGTATCTAAACAAGAAATAAGATCTAAAAGTGTAAATACAAAAAGAACTCGGCTCATCTCGGGTGTTCCGAGTTCCAAATGTTTGTTCCGATTTCAAGGACAATATTTTCTCGAATTTCTCGGTCGAATACCGATTTGTTCGAAAACCGAGGTACCACTTGTACGAGTATAAATAATTTCTCTAACAAATAAAAAGTAGCCATACTTCGGATTCGAACTGGGGATCTCCCATCCACGCTTTAAAGTAAAGTAATCGCTTATTTTTTCAGGCGGAGCTTAACGTCTAACTACCAATTAGGTGCCGTGGACGGGGTGGGCGGAACCTCATATTTTACTATACCTATACAATTTTTTACGCGGGATTCGAACTAGGGATCTCCCACTTACAAAGCCACGCTCATGACCACTAGACCAACACCCACTCCCCTCATCCGCACGTTATAATCACTACACCTACGCCCACATCCAACTAAGAGGTGAAGAATTTTAGAAGCAAAATGATGAACAACAAAGAAGGGATAGGGAATAAATTCTTCACAAAGAAATAAGACCAAAATTAAGGTCCTTCGACGATTCAGTGAATCAGAATTATAGCCCCAAAAGGTGGGGGGGAAGGGAGTTTATTCAGCCAAGATTTTGGATACCTGATCGAGAGGATGGGGAAATGACTTAGTAATTGGCAAGACAATGGTACCGTGAGTATACCCGGTAGAGAGAGATTTATACTGGAACCATGCCAGAGACCACTTTGCTAGAACCGGGAATGGAGGCAGCCATAATGGCAGAAAAGGGTTTGGACTAATAAAGACTGATTGAAAGGGCTATCAAGTTGTCAATTTTGTCCTTCTCCGAAGTGCCAATCTCTTGAGTCCCTTCGCGCTGACTTACGATATATCTGCACTGTAGTTCCTCTCTTCTTCCTAACAGAAAAACCTACATAGGCTATCCAAGGACAAGGGTTGCAGGCGTTTTCTCAGTTCGCAGTGGCCGATCAAGAGCCCTAGCAGCTCCCAAAAGACGGCCCTGCCTTATCCTGTTTGCTCTAACGCCCAAGATGAAACTTGCTTGTTAGATTTCTTTTTTTAATTTATTAATTTATTTTTAATTTAAGGCGCGTTAACATCTGAGATTATTGGCGCCCGGAGTGTACTTCTAGCCTCAGGACGTTTTATTCCCATGAAGTTATTAACTGTAGCCAGTGATTTTATTTAAACCACAATTTTCACAAAAGAAAAGCGAATCACAGAAGGCAGGAGGAAAACTGATATATATATATATATTTTTTAATTAACTTTCCATAGATTAGATTTATTTACACAGAGGATGAACTGGGATTCAGTATTAATATTGACGGCCGGAAAAGGATATTAATTTCATAGAAGAAAATGGGATTCAACCTTTATAATCAAACAAAGTGAGGGAGGGGCACCCTCTCGCTTCTAGTTGTGCGAAATTGTACATGACGTGCACGCCCAATCCCTAGGGATTTTGTGACCCTAATACATAAAACCTTCCCGTATTCTCTCACGCTAACTCCACATACTGTGTATGTGTATGCGGAATAAATATCTAAATGGTCTACTTCTTTCAACGCACCGGAAATATTTTTGTTGTGAAATAAAATTTTATAAAACCAAGTTTTATTACTGAAATAAAAACAAATTTTTATTTACTGTTTCAACAATATCTCACTTTAGGCGCCACTGTAGCAGAGCGGTTATAGGATAGACCCGCAAAGCTAAGATGTATTGTTGGTTTAGTGGGTTCGATTCCCCTGGTCTAGACCTTGGATTCTTTTTAATGGTTATTATGAGGAATTTATAGTAAAGTATGTCAGGCGGTTATAGACTAAACCCGCAATGCTAAGATGTATTGTTGGTTTAGTGGGTTCGATTCCCCTGGTCTAGACCTTGGATTCTTTTTAATGGTTATTATGAGGAATTTATAGTAAAGTATGTCAGGCGGTTATAGACTAAACCCGCAATGCTAAGATGTATTGTTGGTTTAGTGGGTTCGATTCCCCTGGTCTAGGCTTTAGATTTTATTTAATGGTTAATATGAGAAATTTATAGTAAAGTATGTTAGGCGGTTATAGACTAGACCCGCAAAGCAAAGATGTATTGTTGGTTAGTGGGTTCGATTCCCCTGGTCTAGGCTTTAGATTTTATTTAATGGTTAATATGAGAAATTTTTAGTAAAGTATGTTTGCTAGTCGCCTCCGTCCAAGACACATAATTGGTAGTTGGACGTTAAGCCCCGCCTGAAGAAATAGGCGATTACTTTACTTTTTTGACTACTTAGTTACTTGATTATGAAAACTACAACACCCGCCCCTCCCTGGTCAGATATTCTTAGCCTAATCATAGGGCAAGAAGTCTTGCAAACAGGGTACATTAAAATGATGTGATGGTTGCTTTTATTTGATAAATAAATTTATCCTGATTCACCCACAACCATTACATTACACTAAAATCTACAATTATTATTATTATTTTTTCTTTGCGTCACAAATAACAATTTTTTCCAGTCAGAGGACCCCCCCCCCACAAAAAAAAATGTGTATTTCTGGTGGAAAATTAATATTGAAAACCGTTCACGAATAAGTTAAAAATTGTAACTTTGATTTTAAATATCTAGACAAATATTAGGGATATCAAAACGGGGTCAACGTCATTTTTCACAGTTTTTTATGTAGTTTTCATAATCATTGTCAAAACTAGTGGTCCTTATGAAACCTTGATCAGGTTATTGGCCGTAACTCCGTGAAAAATGAAGATACGGCGGATTTCCGCTTTCCTAAAAAGTTATTAGCGATTGGTGCGTTTTTAAATGGATCACCCTGTATACTTATATACAGAACCAGTTTAATAATACCAATCCACTGTATCCACAGAGTAATTCCTGTAAGAAAATAGAAGTCCAGGAAATATGTACGAAGAACAAGAAAATAATGTTACAAATATTTCATAATATAAACTTTATCCGGACTATAAATTTTATTACATTTTCCAAAACCATTTCAAATGGGACCCCCCTTAAGGAGGAAAATAGAAAAGAAAACTTGATCCTACTATTATATCAAGTAGTGGTTATTTTATTTATTTTTTTAACTTAAACTTGAAGATTTTCTTCTTTTTCCAAACCCCTCCCCCGGAAAATAGGGTTGGCAGTTTTTATCCATAATTTTCCAGGACCGTATCATTATTTATTCCTCACCATTATCTTTTATTTTTTATATTTTTTTTTTGTTTTGCAGACAGCATTCAAATAAATGTGAATACATTACTTTTTTTTTATAATGTATTATTTATTATATTCTTACTGTCCAACCACAATTTAAATTTATTTAAAAATTAGGGATTAGAGTATTTAAAAAAAAAAAAATGTACGATATTTGAATTCCCACAAAAAGGTAGAGCCTTATTAATTCAAAAATTTGGATACTTCTTTTTTTGAGTTAAAGTAAAGAACAGTTGGTATCACTGACACTACTTCCTCTTTTAACAATTCTTGAGGTTTTTAACACTTAAATTGTACATAATAATCAATCAGAATGATTTAGAGAAGTGTTCTACTTCCGGAATTGAGGGTATTTTGTACGATAAGTTTTTGTCGTATCCTAAAGAATGAAAATATGTGAGCTTCCTGCAGTCTTTAATTTACGTTCGCACATGCGCACTGGGGGAGAGTTGAGAGAGCGAGGGTGGGAGAGAGAGAGAGAGAGAGAAATATATAACTTTTCCTAAAAACCACTTTTTGATCTCACCAGTTCTCAAAACATAAGATTGAAATTTTCAATCGATGTTATAGGACTAAAACTTTACGAAAAATTATATATATATGGAATAAAAAATCCATTTCCTCTTTTGATTTGGGTAATCATAATTAATGGCTACTTCGGTGGGTGTGTGGGGGGGAATCTGATTTAAAAGTAAAGCAATGCTTTTCCCCCCTCAGCGGGCACTTCCGGGCTACAGAGGTTGGTGAGGCTACCGCCTAATGTACCATTATTCCCTGTAATAGTATTAATAGGGGAAGATGACGTTGTTGGAGAACCCCCCCCCATATAAAGCCTGGATGGATACCAGATGTGTTACAAAAGAGGGGAATATACCCCTATCTGAAATTCCCTTTACAGGAGCTTTCTTCAGAATATATAGAGAAGGCATTAGCGGGGAGGAGAAGTAATTGACACTTGGGAGTGATTATACTTAACTAGCGGCGCCTACTTCTGCTCCTTAAACTACCCTAGGGAATCTGAATGAATTGTTTCATCTCCTAGAGGAGCTGCAGAGTCTTACCTGGTACTAGTATATGGCACAATAGATCTGACAAAAGGCGCAGAATATAAGTAAGTAAGTAAAGTAATTGCCTATTTTTGCAGGTGGGCTTTACGTCCAACTACCAATTAGATGTTGTGGACGGAGGCGACTAGCAAACATACTTTACTATAAATTTCTCATATTAACCATTAAATAAACTCCAAGGCATAGACCGGGGGAATCGATCCCACTAAACCAACAATACATCTTAGCATTGCAGGTCTAGTCTATATTCGCCTAACATACTTTACTATAAATTTCTCATATTAATAACTAAATAAAATCCAAGGCCTAGACTGGGGGAATCGATCCCTCTAAACCAACAATACACCTTAGCATTGCGGGTCTAGCCTATAACCGCCTAACTACTTTACTACAAATTTCTCATATTAACCATTAAATAAAATCCAAGGCCTAGACTGGGGGAATCGATCCCTCTAAACCAACAATACACCTTAGCATTGCGGGTCTAGCCTATAACCGCCTAACTACTTTACTACAAATTTCTCATATTAACCATTAAATAAAATCCAAGACCTAGACCAGGGGAATCGAACCCACTAAACCAACAATACATCTTAGCATTGCAGGTCTAGCCTACAACCGCTCGGCTACCGTGGCGCCTAAAAGGCGTAGAATATACCGACAAAAAATAAATAAATAGAATAAAATAAAAAATGTATAAGAAGAACAAACCATTTTTATGGATAAACCTTAGTTTACTTTAAGCTATAAAACGATTATCTATAAAACAATTATAATAGTATTAATGTATTATGCAATGTTGAATAGTACGAAGCAGATTTAATTTTATTGCCTTACACAATTTTCTGAAACATTAATTACAGTAGCATTGGAATTTAAATCATTGTTAAATTAATGGTTCATCAATTCTAATTTAAATAACTTCCGTTAACTCCCCTCGTACAAGACAAAATAAGCCCAAATAAGCCGGATGATTCAGTTTTTACAACAATATGTTTTAAACATATATAAGACTGGAAATAATTAGAATATAGTGTTCATTATTTCTGGTGACTGATTCATATAGTTTCTGTAGGATGAAAAAATATAATAATTGCCAGTTTCAGTCATGATAAACTTTATTATGCCGAGCTTTCGAACTAGGGACTAGGTCACATCTTCAGGGCTGTGGAAATATGGTCCATATCATGTCTGAAACCTGAAACTGGAAGTTATTTTTTCATCCTATAGAATACAGGATTTTACATTATCCTTAGGTTTGGAAGACTTTTCTAAAAACATGAGAATCTGAACTGGGATTAACATCAAATGTCTTATCACCGGACAGTGAAACTGTTAGAAGCTTCACGGAAGAGAAACTCTAAGAACCAGCAGCTGGATTCGAAACCCGGGATATCCACCGTTGGAATACGGCTAATGTGCTAACCCACTCAGCTAATCCCTATGGCCAATCAGATTTTTCTGTGGAATAAAAAGATATTTTTTTAAAGGTAACATTTCCTTTCACTTCAATGAAATGGAAAAACCCAGTTTTTCATTCTTTGAAGGCTTAAGGACGTGTATTTCCAGGAAAATCACAAAATCTGCAACATTTGCACGATAGCTGTACGTCCACTTTTAAAGAACAGAAAGAATTTTTAATCAAATTATTCTCCTAAGGCAAAAATATCTCCTCCCTTTACGGTGACAAATTGTATAAAGAAGGCGTATACGTAGATACGATTCGATGGGAGTTCAAATGACATTTTCTTGTAGATTGTTTAAAAACGTCCAGGAAGAAAATGGGTCATGTTAGTGGGGGTGGGGAAGGAAATAAATAATGTCCGCAATGATAGCAGGAAATGACGTATGAAATATTTCATTAGATGAGAAATGAGCCAGACATGCCAGATATGCTCTTTTGAATGAAATTCCAAACTGTCATTTTCCGGCCTACTTTTCCTAAATATATATATATATATATAGAGAGAGAGAGAGAGAGAGATAGAATTATGTTCCCATCCTGTCAAATATTAGTTTCACCCGCTTGGAAAGGAAAATGGGCAAACGTTGCAATGTAGGAAGGTTTTCTTCTACGTCGAGTTTCCACTGGATATGTTTTGGAGTCACGTAGTTTGAAAAGTGATTTATTTATTTATTATATAGTCGAAAAAAAAGGATGGGATCAGCTAAGAGGTTACCTTTTTGGATATCCCGGATTTTTTTACTCTTCCTGGGAGCTTCTTACATGATGGACAGTAACGAGAGAATACTATCCAGAGGTCGTCAGTGTATTGAAAACCCCCCAAAAAAATCTCTGGGCACCAATGAGAATGTATTGTTGGTTTAGTGGGTTCGATTCCCCTGGTCTAGAAATTTATAGTAAAGTATGTTAGGCGGTTATAGGCTAGACCCGCAAAGCTAAGATGTATTTTTGGTTTAGTAGAATCGATGCCCCCGGTCTAGGCCTTGGATTTTATTTAATGGTTAGTTAATACGAGAACTTTGTAGTAAAGTATGTTTGTTAGTCATAGTTGGACGTAAAGCCTGTAAAATCGATCTAAGGCAAAATTCTGACCGGGTGTGGTGAACGCTGAGCTTTTCTCTAAGACACTATTTCAGTGTTATCTGTAGAGTTATCACCTAATATCTATGATTAGTTACGTCATCAGAATTCCAACTTTTAGCTGTAAAAATAATTTAATCAAGTAAACAGCGTTCAGGGGAAGTCGCGTGTGGCCAATTCACTCAAGATTTTTAATTTAAGGAAGTGATGGGGTGAATTGAATGTCGTCCAAGTTTTCATCCTCTAGGCGTTATTTTTTTTTTTTTTTAAAGAATATATTCAATCAAACTTTAAGGAACTTCAAACTTCTTTTGCTGTCAAATCCAATCTCCAGTAAATTTATAAACAATACTATCTAACCACTGGAAAACCCTAAATTCTAATAATATTCATCTCTGGAAAATAAAAGATAAGCTCCCAAACTTGTCATGCCAGCAGCACAAAAAGAGCTAGAACTTTGTTGCCCAGAAACTTTATCTTGTCCCTGTTTTTGACATTTTGACATTTACCCTTTAGCAGGAAAATTATTCAAGAGGAAAGTAAAAGAAAATAGGGAGAGAGAGGAAAATCGACAGGAAACTGGTCTTAGAATGAAGAAAAGTGATAAAGAAAAAGGTGGAAAGTATGTAAGAGTTTAAAAAAGAAAAATTTTTTCACTAATTTTAATTGAAAAAGAAAATCCTTTGCTTTGCCTAAATTGACTTTACAACAAAGAAAACTTCTTAATAATAATCAATTTAACAAAATTTAGGGTTTCACCAAGTGGTGATGGTGAAGTGGGGGAAATGGGAAATTTATATTTACAAGATGGCCGTTTTCTGTAATGGCTTTATTGTAATACGTTATTTATTCATTTATTTATTTATTCTGTGAAATGGAAAATTTGACACTATAGACTCACACGAGTTTCCACTTTTCCAACTATTTGAACTTTCTGGATAAAAATTTAATATTGGGAGTAAATCAAATATTAATTTATATTAGCTTTTGGTGATATTTATAATAATCAGTTAAGAAGGTTTGACGTGTATATATACGTCAAACCAAATCTCTATTTCGGTGCGTTCGACGTGGTATACTCGTTGTGAAAAATATAAAATTGCCATTAACTACAAAAAAAAAACTCGAAATTTTAATAGAATACAATAAGAATATTATTTGGTGGGATGTTTCCTTTATCTTACCCAATAGAACTGCCAAGTATTTTATACGGAGGGAGGTGGTGGGAGTCAGCCAAATGATAAGTGGTTGGTACATGTTCGGTCTCCACATTAGAGATTCAGGAATTACGGACACACAAATAGAAGCTCTCAACCCTTTGTGCAATGCCCGTTTTTTATCTCTTAGTTAGAGATTCAGACCTCAATTTGAGCATGATTTCATTTTGCACAGACTTCAAAAAGCTCTTTTCTTCCTTATAAAACAAGCTCTTGCGTCTCTAGTTATAACTAGAGGCAATGCATACATGAAGAAGAGGTGCAAGATTTTGGAATGAGCACAGAATGAGCTCTGGGGTAATCTCAAGCCCCCGAGAGAGATTGCAGAAAAAGTTGCTTGCAGTGACTATTATGACTAATGTAAACTTCTGGTTGTTTTGCCCTGCGTTCGACGTGTACACACGTCATTGTCTGATTTTAATTCCGCACACTGGGGGGGGGGGGGGGTTAAAACTAAATTCCACCGCTTAACTGGTTAAGGATACAATTTATCGAGGAATCTGTTCTAATCTAAAGCAGATTTCAACTCAACCAACTCGCATAGCCACGCTCCCAGAAGAAGGCTATAAATTTGCCTGAAATGTTGGCAAAAAGACGGGAGTTTTTTTTTTTTTTTTTGTTCTGGACTAATTCCTCCCTAAATTGTGTCCTTAATATGGGCGTAAATGCAGAGTTTAGGTTTTCTTTGCGAACTACACGTAATAATAAATTTATTAATAGTAAATTTGGTACAGCAGCTGGAGAGAATTAATCTCTTCCAATTCATCCTCTCGACCCCACCATCACGCGCATATAAATCCACACAAATAGCTGTTTTCATTAACAGTACCCAGGTAAACGTTTCACTGCAGAACTCCATTTTCTATTCAAAGAGCTCTATTAGTTGGTATTAAAGCAAATACAAAAGCAGCACTTATCAGCTGGATATCAAAGAGCCCCTTTGGTGAGAAGCTCAAAGCAATTAGCGCTTTTCTAGGGGAAATCCACCCATCATAGGCGAAATTGTTGGCATTTACAAAGTGCTAATCGGAGAGGGGGGAAAACGGAAGAGAATCGACAGAAATGTAAAGTATTTCAACATGATATTTCTTGTTCGCTTTCCGGGAAGTGATTTATTCCAGAGTCACCACAGACACAGTAAAAAGGGTTTTTCTTTGTGTCTGATACCGAATAGACGCGCGAATAGTTCAGAAAACATTTGACACTGTCAACTGTCAAAATTGTTCGCTTTGAGTGCGCCTTGAGGACAAGGAAGAACTGAGTGAGTGATTTGTAGAAAAGGTCAAAGGTTGATTGGCCTCAACTCTCAAACTGTCTTGCTGCAGTCTTTCTCACTTTATGGTCTCTATTTCCTCCCCTCTGCAAAAGAAAAACTCCTTTCCTTCACTGGTTGGTGTAAAGTACACCGCAAAAAAGAAAAATGAAAAAGAAAAAGAAAATTGGGTTTTTCTCTCTCCATCCAGTGCAGCAAGTCGGTGTGTAGGATTCCAAAAGTAAAGAATGAAAGAGAGGGTAACTTGAGCCCTTTGTTGACTTTAACAAGAGCCCTGAGCTCCTCAACAAAAGACCGACAGAAAATAGGGCGATAAAAGCAAAGGGTAGGTGTAGATACTTCGTAGTTTCTTGAAAGTAGAATAAATAAATCAGATGAGAACGATCTATTCTCCTCTATTCTATAACATTACTATGTACTCTACTCTAGATTATACTCTATACCAGGGGTCAGCCACGCGGGGCCCCCCGGGCTCTTTGCTAGTTTTTTGTGCGGCCCACCAACTTTTTTTTTTATGGTAATCAAAAAAAAATTAGGAAGACTTTTTTATTATATTTAGCAATCAGCGTTCTAGCGGAAATTCGTCATCATAGCGAAATTTTTGATATTTCCAAAATATTAATCGGAAATGACTGTTTTGTGTGTGCGTGGGGGGGGGTATACGAAGAGGGAAACGGAAGAGAATCGAACAGCATTCAACACGATATTTCTTTATTACTTTTTATTATTTTCACAAATGAATTTTCTTCTTATTTTTTTTTGTTTGCATTTATTTATGCTACAATCAGCGCGTTAGCGCTATAAGTAACAATGATAACAGAGTAACAAATGATAAGGTAACGAGTGGGGAGAAGTTACCCCAGTGGTAACCAAATCCAAATCACAAATTATCAGAAAAGCCTGGTAACCCCTTTTTTTTTGAAGAACATAAACAATCTATTGGTATCCATTTGCGTCAAATTATTAATTTATTTAAATTGTTGTTTCCTCTCCTAATAAAATTTAAATTTCCAATAATTAATGAGATTAAATTTTCAGCCGCTTGGATGAAAAATAAATTTCAACATTTTTCAATACAAAACATGAAAATTAAAGAACAACATGAAACGGGAAAATAAACATGCATTCATGCATAATTAAAAATTATAATTGATTGATTATAAATTGGTTGATTAAAGGCCCACAGGGGAGGAGGCGGGGCCTTTAAATTAATCAACCGGATGAAATTAGTAAAACATGGAAATATTTTTAGATTAAATTTGATCGCTATAGAAAGGATGAATTTTAATGAAAATTGTGTTCAGGATGAACTCTGGAAAAATTTACTACTTTTATGATCACCCCCACATGCGGAAAATCCTCGATTTCCTCAAAAATTAATATTTCGTCTACATTCATGTCAAAATCGATCATTCCGGAAGTGCCAGTTTACTGAACGTTATTCCGGTTACCAAAAATAGGTTGCTTTAAACTTAAGTCGATTACTGATTACTCTCACACAGAGTAGCCATCAATTGTGAAAGACGTCCCAAGTATAAGGGGGGGGGTCGCTAATGACCCTGCAATCAATGCACTAAAATATGTATATACGTATTTGAACACCATGAGATCGATAAAATTAGAAATCGAAAGAAATACAAATTTTGGGATTTGACTGTAAAGGATTTAAGCTAGGTAGGCTCAGTTACCAAGGGTGTTTCAAAAGAAATGTTGACTTTTAAATTTTAAAGAGCGCCGGGCGGAAAATCAAACGTTCATTTAAGAACAAAAAGTTTGGGTCCGTAGTAGAGCAAAATCGATTAATATTGGAGAGGTCGCTACCATTGATCAAAAAATTTTTGTTTTGCTTTTTTTTTTTATAAAAAATCTTAAATGTTTTGTATCTTCTAAAATTATTAGCAAAACATTTAATTGTACAAAGTTTATTTAAATATAATTTGCTATAAAGACAATGCAATTGGAATCATTTTAATGGCCATTTTACTTTCAAAGTTATGAATAATTAAAGAAGCTGTATTTAAAAAATAAAAAAAAATTAAGAGAAATATAAATTTTTGAAACATTTCGATTAATTAACGTTAAAATCATTTCATTTTTAATGTGTTTCGTACTAATTTTGATAACTTAAACTTCTAAATTAAAGAATATTTTGCATTTATTGTTATTATTTGAAATTGATTGATTGATTGATAGTACATCAACTATCAATCAACAAGATGGATTTTCATGGAAGATAAAAAAAAAAAAAAAAGTTTAGAAGAATCTACAAGAATGCTATATAACCATATAGGAACCACTTCCGGGGGGGGGGAATCCTTAAATGTAAGGCACATCCGTTACAGACCTGTGAAGTTAATATATATTGTGGTACTGGGTTCGATTCCCCCGGTCTTAGGCTTTGGATTTTATTTAATGGTTAATATGAGAAATTTATAGTAAAGTATGTTAGGCGGTTATAGGCTAGACCCGCATAACTAAGATGTATTGTTGGTTAGTGGGTTCGATTCCCCTGGTCTAGGTCTTGGATTTTATTTAATGGTTAATATGAGAAATTTATAGTAAAGTATGTTAGGCGGTTATAGACTAGACCCGCAATGCTAAGATGTATTGTTGGTTTAGTGGGTTCGATTCCCGATGTCTAGGCCTTGGATTTTATTTAATGGTTAATATGAGAAATTTATAGTAAAGTATGTTAGGCGATTATAGACTAGACCCGCAATGCTAAGATGTATTGTTGGTTTAGTGGGTTCGATTCCCGATGTCTAGGTCTTGGATTTTATTTAATGGTTAATATGAGAAATTTATAGTAAAGTATGTTAGGCGGTTATAGACTAGACCCGCAATGCTAAGATGTATTGTTGGTTTAGTGGGTTCGATTCCCGATGTCTAGGTCTTGGATTTTATTTAATGGTTAATATGAGAAATTTATAGTAAAGTATGTTAGGCGGTTATAGACTAGACCCGCAATGCTAAGATGTATTGTTGGTTTAGTGGGTTCGATTCCCGATGTCTAGGCCTTGGATTTTATTTAATGGTTAATATGAGAAATTTATAGTAAAGTATGTTAGGCGATTATAGACTAGACCCGCAATGCTAAGATGTATTGTTGGTTTAGTGGGTTCGATTCCCGATGTCTAGGCCTTGGATTTTATTTAATGGTTAATATGAGAAATTTATAGTAAAGTATGTTAGGCGGTTATAGACTAGACCCGCAATGCTAAGATGTATTGTTGGTTTAGTGGGTTCGATTCCCGATGTCTAGGCCTTGGATTTTATTTAATGGTTAATATGAGAAATTTATAGTAAAGTATGTTAGGCGGTTGTAGACTAGACCCGCAATGCTAAGATGTATTGTTGGTTTAGTGGGTTCCATTCCCCTGTTCTAGGTCTTGTATTTTATTTAATGGTTAATATGAGAAATTTATAGTAAAGTATGTTGGGAGGTGATAGGCTAGACCCGCAAAGCTAAGATGTATTGTTGGTTTAGTGGGTTCGATTCCCCCTGTCTAGGCCTTGGATTTTATTAAATGGTTAATATGAGAAATTTACAGTAAAGTATGTTTGCTAGTCGCCTCCGTCCACGACACCTAATTGGTAGTTGGACATAAAGCCCCACCTAAAAAAATAGGCGATTACTTTACTTTATGGCACATCCGGTTAATTTATGTTCAACCGGAATTTATTCTCGCGTCCCTTTTTAAACATGAACGCTCGTCGATGTTCCTTTAATGAGTTACAAACGTACGTACAAACAAAATCAGCTTCTCTGATGACTATAACACAAATATTTCCGGTTAAAAAAAAAAAAAAAATACGAACAAACAAAAACGGAAGTCTGCAAGAACGCAATATATGCGCCCCTCCCCACGACTTTTTTAGAGTTAAGCGGAAGTAAAAAAGAAAAACAAACAAAACTTTTGCACAAATTTAAAAAAAAACAGCGTTAGTTAAATCGTAATTTTTTTGTTTTCAATTATTTAAAGTCAAACAGCTGTTAAAAGCATTGTTTGTAGTTGGCAACTTTAAGTTCATTTGCGCTTCAATAAACAACACTAGAAAGTACTAACAAACAAATCAACTGACCTTACACAGACTTACAAACAAACATACAGACAGTTGAAAATGGTAGAAGTTGTATGTGTAGAGAAGTACAAAACATTTGCAACTGGAAAAATGAAAGAAAAGTTCTAACTTTATTTATTTTGTTTTTGTTTTTCACTTTGTGGAATGGAGGGATTTTCATTGCTGGAGAAGGGGAATTCTTACGCTTGGTTAGGTGGTGGGGGCTACGGGAATGGCAATATTTCCCGGTCAGACGGAAAACACAAGTGGACAACTTTTTTTTTGAACCATATTTTGTATTTATCGATGTAATAGAGACGGTTTAACATGTTCTGGTGCTGTAAATATAAATATCAAATAAAATAAATGCGTGTTTGTAAGTGTCTGTCTGTCATGACAGGAAATGTCTTTGTAAAATTTTATTTTACGAAGTTTTTTTCTTTTTTAACTTCCTTCCTTTGTTATTAAAATAAGTAAACGTAATTAAATTTTCGTGAAATTCAGAATAAGTAATAAAAATAATAAAACAGCTAGAATTTATTTAACTGTTAAATTCAACTGTAATAAAATTATTCTTTTGAGCGAAAAAAACATCGCTGAAATTCACAAATCGTTGAAACGCTTATTTTTTCTAATTTTTAATTTATTAGTTAAGTTAGACCAGCGCTGGATTCGCTATAAGTAACAATGGACAATAACTGACACCACTACAAACTCCACTAATTAAGGGGAGAAGTTACCCTCTGTGATAATACTTCCTAAGTCGCCTCCCAGCATTAGCTACTCTCTTCAGAAGAGAGAAAATCGCGAGTCCACTGGCTGATTTGTGGATGGTGATGAGATGACAAATGATGGCGGACTAGAGGATTGGAATAAGAGTGATGAAGTTCTGATGAAAACTTTTGTAGCGAGTTCAAGCTACCTGGACTTACAAACCTGGAATTTCCAGGTATGCGGTGGATAGTTAGATTTGAAACGTAAAATGAAGCCGTTAACGATAGTGCGGAGAATTTTAGACTAAAAAGATTGAATTCTGTGAAGATTGGAGCGTTTCGTTGAACCCCACAGTTCAATACCAGTACGTACAGGCGGGGTTTTAGTATAGAATTGTAAATCAGTCGTTTGTTATTAAGTGAAAGATTTGAACGTTGGTCTAATAGTCTGTTTAAAGTAATCGATATCGCCTGTTAACTTCAGTTCGTTTAAGTCGTTTGTGCGGGTTCCAAGTCCAGTCTTTTGTCTAAATAAAGCCCAAGATAACGGACACAACGTTGGCAGGAGGACAACAGGAATTTAGTCATAGAAGATCGGAGGAAGAGTGATGCGGTGGAGAGTGAAAGTAATATTTAAAACGCTTTTACTTTAAATTTTGAATTTATCTCATATAATAATTTTTATTAATACTTCACAGGTTGGTAGAGCCGTACAATGCGCTTAAATGGTACTTTACGAATTAATTGGGAAGCTCAACTTTTATCTCGCCCTAAGAACTGCCAAAAAAAAAAAATCTACGATTGATTGAAATTGATTCTACAAGAGACAGACTCACGTGCAACCCAACATACTCGACTGAAACGACAAGACAAGACGTGAACAGACGCTACAAGCTACTTACTAGACTACTTGACCGCAGATCCAAACTCAACTTGAATCACAAACTGACAATCTACAAGACACTGTTAAGACCAACAATATGGACATACGGAGCAGAAGTGTGGGGCTCAACCAAACCCTCTAACTCCAAAACGCCTGCAGACACTACACAGTCTAAAATCCTACGGAAAATCCTGAATGCTCCATACTACATTTCTAACCTTACAATACACACTGACCTTCACATCCCTTTCGTCACTGACCTAATAAAGTCTCGCTACCGCAAATTTCACAGCCTCCTAGCTCTCCATCCTAATTCTCTTATCCAACAACTCTCCTGCTCCTCACCTTCCACAGACAATCCTCCTCGACGTTTGAAACGGAAGTGGCCTAGGGACCTACTGATATGAGTGTAATATCCACTGAGAAAGAGTTCCACCAATGGGTGGTTGCTCTTAACACGACTTTCATGTGAACTTAACCAGTTTCATCAAATTTACTTGATACAACATTTGTTGCAGTTGTAAATTTACTATAATAAAGAGAAAAAATAATAATAATTTAAATAAATCCTTATTTTATAATTACGCAGACCTTACGAAACGGCTTTAACAGCATTCCGCAGTTATTCCAGTAATTAATTTCTGTTCCATTATTTTTGGTACTGTCCAAATTTCCATCATAGTTTCAATAGGATGAAAAAATTATTGCCAGTTTCAGTCATGATAAACTTTATTATGCCGAGCTTTCGACCTAGGGACTAGGTCCATCTTCAGGGCTAATTTACAATACACTGTTTCATTTCATTAAAGGAGGGTTGGTGTGTCTTCTGTCTTGTCTGTTCATGGACTGTTCTTGAGGTTCCATGGTTGTCCAAGTTCATAGTCCATGAACAGAGAAGACAGAAGTCACACCAACCCTCTAATGATGTACGAGGGTCGTTTGAAAAGTCCGTGCAAAATCAGAGAGATAGCACTACTGGCGCGTATCGAGGTTATGTTTAGTTAGTAGCATCTCTTGGAAGAACACACACCAAGTTTCAGCCAGATCGGTCTATTTCTTTGTGTTTGGCATTCGTTTGAATCGAGGAAGTCGAGTGATTTTCAAAAAATGGACGAAAAAGAATTTCGTGTGTTAATTAAACACTACTTTATGAAAGGCAAAACGCTTCAGGAGACTAAAGAGAAGCTTGATAAGCATTATGGTGACTCTGCACCTTCGATTAGAACATTTTATAAGTGGTTTCAAAATTTTCGGAGGGGCCCAAGTGACGCTGAACGTTCTGGACGCCCTGTTGAGGTTACTACTCCAGAAATCATTGATAAAATCCATGATATGGTGATGGATGACAGAAGAGTGAAGGTGCGTGAGATTGCTAGTGCTGTAGGCATCTCGAATGAACGGGTACATAATATTTTGCGTCAACATTTGGACATGACAAAGCTATCCGCAAGATGGGTGCCGCGCTTGACCAAAAACGAAATCGTGTGAAGTGTTGCAAGGACGGTTTGCAGCTGTTCCAGAAGAATCCGCAGGACTTTAAGCGTCGTTTCGTCACTGTGGATGAAACATGGATACATCACAACACTCCTGAGACCAAAGAACAATCTAAACAATGGGTTACCAAGGGGGAATCTGCGCCAAAAAAGGCGAAGACCGTTCCTTCGGCCGGAAAGATTATGGCGACTGTCTTTTGGGATTCGCAAGGAATAATCCTCATCGACTATCTGGAAAAGGGTAAAACTATTACAGGTGCATATTATTCATCGTTATTGGACCGTTTGAAAACCGAGCTGCAAGAAAAACGCCCACGATTGGCCCACAAAAAAGTCCTTTTCCATCACGACAACGCACCAGCTCACACCTCAGCAGTTGTGGTCGCAAAATTAATGGAAATAGGGTTCCAACTCGTTTCACATCCCCCCTATTCTCCAGACTTGGCTCCCTCGGACTACTATTTGTTCCCCAATATGAAGAAATGGCTGGCGGGAAAAAGATTTTATTCAAACCAGGAGGTGATTGCAGAAACGAATGGCTATTTTTCAGACTTGGACAAATCCTATTATTCGGAAGGGATCAACAAACTAGAGCAGCGTTGGACGAAGTGTATAAGCCTAAAAGGAGACTATGTTGAAAAATAAAAAAGGTTTACCCCAAAAAATTAAGTAGTTTTTATTTTTGCACGGACTTTTCAAACGACCCTCGTAAAACAGTATATTGTAAATTAGCCTTGAAGATGACCTAGTCCCTCTAGGTAGAAAGCTCGGCAGAATAAAGTTTATAATGACTGAAACTGGCATTAATTTTTTTTTTTTATCCTATTGTAATTAATTACTTTAAATATTGTAATGGGCTACCTCGGAAATATTTTGTTCTATAAGAGGCCCCCCACCCACCAAGGGAGACCCAGACACAAGTTAGTGAGTATGACGTAGAAGAAGATCTACCACGACTAAGAATAGATCACAGGAAAAAAGAAAAACCAAGAACGACGAACAAGATTTTTTTTTTGGAAAATTATCACTGGTCCAGGCCCAGCCTCTGGTACAGGATCACATCTCTGCGGTGGAAATGAGTACGGAATGTTCAGCTGTTACATTTTTTGGTCCAAAATCACTCACAATTATTAAGATTTGAAAATATCTTATATTTAAGCATTTTTTATTAATTGAATTTTCAAAATTTAATTTCGGCAAATCCAAGAAAAAAAACAAAATATAAAGAAAATGACAAAATAATTTTTAGTTAGATCGATATTTTCATTAAATATTTTCCACTAAGAAATGAGATTTAATTTCCTCTAGTTTGGGCTAAAGAAGAAGTAGAAGAAGATGTAGAAGAAGAAAAGAGACAACAAAAAAGAGATTATGTGACAGACAGCTGTGTTGGAACCCAGGATAAAGATTTCATACAAACAGGAACACCACTAAGTAACTTTGTAGACAGATAATCCTGTTGTCCAGGATAAGGATGAAAGGAAATCAACTTTTCCTGACATTGTGTCCTCCTTTACTTCTTCAAACGTTGGAATAGAAGAAGGGGGAGGGAGAAAAAAACTTTTGATTTTTTCTTTAACCGGAAAGGGCCAAATCTCTTGATTACTTTTCTCCTAAGTTCGCTAGACGTAAAATTTCTGGACCATCTTTCAATTTCTGCAGCATCCCAGATCTGTCAGAGAGAGAGAGAGAGAGAGAGAGAGAGATCAAACTGTTTGCACCGTAATTATGAGGAAATTTAGTGAAATAATGTTTAAAATTAGGTGCTATCTTGGCCTAATAAAGTACAAAAAAGGCAAGCTTATCTCTCGCAGCACGAAAATTCAAATGTACAAGACGTTGATCCGGCCAGTGCCGGTTATATACGGCTCCGAAGCATGGACCATGTCAAAAGAAGATGAGCAGTCCTTGGCGGTATTCGAACGGGAAGGTTCTCCGTAGAATTTATGGCCCTGTACACGTGATGGACAGAACTGGGAGAATCAGGAAAAACCGGGAGGTATATGCTTTGTTCAAGGAACGGGATATCGTCAAAATTCAGAAAACTCGGAAGACTGTGCGATGGGCTGGCCATGTGGCAAGGATGGGGGAGGATGAAGAAATACCCCCCAAAAAATTATGGATGGTAGCGTACAAGGTCCCAGGAGGGTAGGCAGACCAAGAAAACGCGATGGCAGGATTGTGTGGCAAGAGATGCTTTGGCAATGCTTGGGATTCCGTAACTGGAGGGCGGCTGCGCAGGATAGAGACGCCTGGCGGGCACGTCTTGAGGAGGCCCAAGACTCTTCATGAGTTGTAGCGCCATTTAAGTAGAAGAGAATGTTTAAAATATAATCTAACCTCCGACACTAGACTTAAAAGAACAGAACTAAACAGATGCTATCGACTACTTAAAAGACTCTTAGACGATAGATCAAAAACTCTCTCTGGACAACAAAATACTGATTTTTATACTTCTATTTTGAAACCCATCTGGATGTTTGGACAAAGAGTTGAGGGGTTCAACCAAACGTTCCAAAATCTCCAAAGGGTTCAATCTAAAATACTTCGAACTATTGTAAACGCTCCATTTTATGTCTCCCAACCTGGACTATACAGACTGACCTTAACATTCCATTTATCGCACAAGTCGCTGAAAACACGTTACAGGAAACTCCACTTCAGCCTGTAATCTCATATAAAATCCTCTAGCTCAAAAATCTTTCCTGATAACCCGGGGGCAAGACGCCTTAAGAGACGGTGTGGCCTCGTGGCTCTCCTCTCAAGTGAAGAGAGTGGACTAACAGTCTAATGTTTCGGTGTGTTACCACTGCGGTAACTTGTATCTACTGCTCACTTCTATCATTGTTACTTATAGCGCCAACTCGCTGATTGTAGCACAAATATATACGATATATTCCAAATGGAATAAAAGATGATGAGAATAATTTGTCGTCAATTTCGGTAATATTAAATGCTAAAGAAAGTACGGATAGTAAAGCTCTAGCTGTTCACTTGGGGGTAACTTCCGGTGGTCTGTGAACTGCCTGTACGACAGACAGTAAATACTATCTGACCCAACTCTTGCAACCAACACTGAGAAGTTTTGCAGTAAAAATAATAAATTCTCCTCTATATCTCTCTTCCTGTTGTTCCGATTTTAATGAATCCTTTACCAAATTGTAGAGAAATATTAGCTCTATAACTGATATAAATAGGAATGTTTTAGTGATAATAGTTATGGAGATATTGAAGGTTAAAGTTTGGTTTCCTCCAATACTAGTAACATTGGCGTTTACCGATGGATTGTGTAAGATCGAAAAACAATAAATGCTTTTTCAACCTTATTGAACCGCCATTAAACTGAGAATCATCTATTTTAATTAATAAAGTAGTAGAAGTTTAAATTCAAATCTTGATTTATTCCAATTAAATCTTATTGGGACTTATTAAATTCCTTTTTAGTCTAGAATGAATTTAATTAAAATTTAAATTATTAATCTTTAGCTTTAATTAAGACTATTTATGGAAGAAGTTTAATTATTATTATTGCAATAATAAAAAAATTAGAAATCTGTTAAGTACACTCTGGTGAATACACAATATTAATATTTACTTATTTTCCAAAGTTATAAAGTTTGTGAAAATGATTGAACAGAAAAACTTTACTAGAAATCCTAGAATCCATATTCACGAAAATCTTTTTAGGGAAAAATGAAAAACCAATTAAATAAAGACGTACTTAACACATTGAAGGAATTTTCTTCACAGTAACGATTTGTGGCCCTTTTCTCAAAAAAGGATAGGACCATAGATGACACACACACACACACACACACACACAAAAAAGAAGATATTTCAGAGGGGGAATCTCTTCATTCCCGCTTCTAGATGATCGAATTTTGTGGGAACGATTGAAATCTGCAGAAGGAAAAGTAGCACGACAAATCCGCGAATGGTGTCCTTCGCAGGACAGGGTGGAAAAAAAAGAAAATAAAAGAAAACCTGGGGTATCTTAAGGAGAAAATTCCTAAAAAATCAATTGCCTTTAAAAAAAAAACTTTTGTTTCATATGTGGTGTCGCAAGATGTTCATAGAAGAAATGATGACGTGAAATGACGTCATTGATGTAAAATCTAATAGGGAAATTTAAATTTAAAAAAATGGGAATCAAATGAAACAACCAGCACGCTATTGATGGCTAAACTGCTTTTTATAACCTTCCCCTTCAAGATAAAACCAGAACATTCCTTAGTGTGGTTATAAATTCCTATTTCAACGATCAAGTACGAGTACACCCGACATAAAAATCATACTTCATTTACCATGCCTTAGATATCGCTAGTGTCGTCAGGTTTTTCTTTTTTTTATATATTTTATTTACATTTTATCTTTTGCAGTTCTTTTTTCACAGCAAAATGAACACCGATGCTCGTTAAAGTTACATATATCATTAAATGATATTAACACCGTGGCTGTGTGTAGCTACGCTTGAATAACTTTTTATGCTTCTCAGTGTTTCGCACAAGAAACAAAAAATGAATATAATATTTAGCAGGAAGTTTTTTACCATTCATTCCCCAAAATTTACCTTTGACCCCTTTATTTTTAGTTTTTAGAAGCCACCCTCTACTGAGTGATAAAGGGCACACTATTCCCTAATCATCAACACTCACAATATGATCACATTTATTCCTATGAATGCAAACACACTGAGTTATCAGTTTATAGAGCTAATATTTCTCTACAATTTGGTAAAGGATTCATTAAAAACGGAACAACAGGAAGAGAGATATAGAAGTTTAAATTATTTAGGAAACATCTAAATTTAACCTTTAATATCTCCACAACTATTATCACTAAAACATTCCTATTTATATCAGTTATAAAGCTAATATTTCTCTACAATTTGGTAAAAGATTCATTAAAATCGGAACAACAGGAAGAGAGATATAGAGGTATAAAGTTTTTAGGAAACCTCCAAAATTTAACCTTCAATATCGCCATAACTATTATAACTAAATCATTCCTATTTATATCAGTTATAGAGCTAATATTTCTCTACAATTTGGTAAAAGATTCATTAAAAACGGAACAACAAGAAGAGAGATATAGAGGTTTAAAGTATATAGGAAACCTCCAAACTTTAACCTTCAATATCTCCATAACTATTATCACTAAAACATTCCTATTTATATCAGTTATAGAGCTAATATTTCTCTACAATTTGGTAAAAGATTCATTAAAAACGGAACAACACGAAGAGAGATATAGAGGTTTAAAGTATATAGGAAACCTCCAAACTTTAACCTTCAATATCTCCATAACTATTATCACTAAAACATTCCTATTTATATCAGTTATAGAGCTAATATTTCTCTACAATTTGTTGAAGGATTCATTAAAATCGGAACAAAAGGAAGAGAGATATAGAGGTATAAAGTTTTTAGGAAACCTCCAACCTTTAACCTTCAATATCTCCATAACTATTATCACTAAAACATTCCTATTTATATCCGTTATAGAGCTGATACTTCTCTACAATTTGGTAAAAGATTCATTAAAAACGGAACAACAGGAAGAGAGATATAGAGGTTTAAAGTATTTAGGAAACCTCCAAATTTTAACCATCAATATCTCCATAACTATTATCACTAAAACAATCCTATTTATACCAGTTATAGAGCTAATGTTTCTCTACAATTTGGTAAAAGATTCATTAAAAACGGAACAACAGGAAGAGAGATATAGAGGTTTAAAGTATTTAGGAAACCTCCAAATTTTAACCTTCCATATCTCCATAACTATTATCACTAAAACATTCCTATTTATATCAGTTACAGAGCTAATATTTCTCTACAATTTGTTGAAGGATTCATTAAAATCGGAACAAAAGGAAGAGCGATATAGAGGTATAAAGTTTTTAGGACACCTCCAAATTTTAACCTTCAATATCTCCATAACTATTATCACTAAAACATTCCTATTTATATCAGTTATAGAGCTAATATTTCTCTACAATTTGTTGAAGGATTCATTAAAATCGGAACAAAAGGAAGAGAGATATAGAGGTATAAAGTTTATAGGAAACCTCCAACCTTTAACCTTCAATATCTCCATAACTATTATCACTAAAACATTCCTATTTATATCCGTTATAGAGCTGATACTTCTCTACAATTTGGTAAAAGATTCATTAAAAACGGAACAACAGGAAGAGAGATATAGAGGTTTAAAGTATTTAGGAAACCTCCAAATTTTAACCATCAATATCTCCATAACTATTATCACTAAAACAATCCTATTTATACCAGTTATAGAGCTAATGTTTCTCTACAATTTGGTAAAAGATTCATTAAAAACGGAACAACAGGAAGAGAGATATAGAGGTTTAAAGTATTTAGGAAACCTCCAAATTTTAACCTTCAATATCTCCATAACTATTATCACTAAAACATTTCTATTTATATCAGTTACAGAGCTAATATTTCTCTACAATTTGTTGAAGGATTCATTAAAATCGGAACAAAAGGAAGAGCGATATAGAGGTATAAAGTTTTTAGGAAACCTCCAAATTTTAACCTTCAATATCTCCATAACTATTATCACTAAAACATTCCTATATATATCAGTTATAGAGCTAATATTTCTCTACAATTTGGTAAAAGATTCATTAAAATCGGAACCACAGGAAGAAAGATATAGAGGATTAAAGTATTTAGAAAACCTCCAAACTTAATCTTCAATATCTCCATAACTATTATCACTAAAACATTCCTATTTATATCAGTTATAGACCTAATATTTTTCTACAATTTGGTAAAGGATTCATTAAAATCGGAACAACAGAAAGAGAGATATAGAGGTTTAAATTATTTAGGAAACCTCCAAAATTTAACCTTCAATATCTCCATAACTATTATCACTAAAACATTCTTATTTATATCAGTTATAGAGCTAATATTTCTCTACAATTTGTTGAAGGATTCATTAAAATCGGAACAAAAGGAAAAGAGATATAGAGGTATAAAGTTTTTAGGAAACCTCCAAATTTTAAACTTCAATATCTCCATAACTATTATCACTAAAACAATCCTATATATATCACTTATAGAGCTGATATTTCTCTACAATTTGGTAAAAGATTCATTAAAATCGGAACAACAAGAAGAGAGATATAAAGGTTTAAAGTATTTAGAAAACCTTCAAATTTAACCTTCAATATCTCCATAACTATTATCACTAAAACAATCCTATATATATCACTTATAGAGCTGATATTTCTCTACAATTTGGTAAAAGATTCATTAAAATCGGAACAACCGGAAGAGAGATATAAAGGTTTAAAGTATTTAGGAAACCTCCAAATTTTAACCTTCAATATCTCCATAACTATTATCACTAAAACATTCCTATTTATATCAGTTATAGAGCTAATATTTTTCTACAATTAGGTAAAGGATTCATTAAAATCGTAACAACAGAAAGAGAGATATAGAGGTTTAAAGTATTTAGGAAACCTCCAAACTTTAACCTTCAATATCTCCATAACTATTATCACTAAAACAATCCTATTTATATCAGTTATAGAGCTAATGTTTCTCTACAATTTGGTAAAGGATTCATTAAAATCGGAACAACAGGAAGGGAGATATAGAAGTTTAAAGTATTTAGGAAACCACCAAACTTTAACCTTCAATATCTCCATATCTATTATCACTAAAAAATTCCTATTTATATCAGTTATAGAGCTAATACTTCTCTACAATTTGTTGAAGGATTCATTAAAATCGGAACAAAAGGAAAAGAGATATAGAGGTATAAAGTTTTTAGGAAACCTCCAACCTTTAACCTTCAATATCTCCATAACTATTATCACTAAAACATTCCTATTTATATCCGTTATAGAGCTGATACTTCTCTACAATTTGGTAAAAGATTCATTAAAAACGGAACAACAGGAAGAGAGATATAGAGGTTTAAAGTATTTAGGAAACCTCCAAATTTTAACCATCAATATCTCCATAACTATTATCACTAAAACAATCCTATTTATACCAGTTATAGAGCTAATGTTTCTCTACAATTTGGTAAAAGATTCATTAAAAACGGAACAACAGGAAGAGAGATATAGAGGTTTAAAGTATTTAGGAAACCTCCAAATTTTAACCTTCAATATCTCCATAACTATTATCACTAAAACATTCCTATTTATATCAGTTACAGAGCTAATATTTCTCTACAATTTGTTGAAGGATTCATTAAAATCGGAACAAAAAGAAGAGCGATATAGAGGTATAAAGTTTTAAGGAAACCTCCAAATTTTAACCTTCAATATCTCCATCACTATTATCACTAAAACATTCCTATATATATCAGTTATAGAGCTAATATTTCTCTACAATTTGGTAAAAGATTCATTAAAATCGGAACCACAGGAAGAAAGATATAGAGGTTTAAAGTATTTAGGAAACCTCCAAATTTAATCTTCAATATCTCCATAACTATTATCACTAAAACATTCCTATTTATATCAGTTATAGACCTAATATTTTTCTACAATTTGGTAAAGGATTCATTAAAATCGGAACAACAGAAAGAGAGATATAGAGGTTTAAATTATTTAGGAAACCTCCAAAATTTAACCTTCAATATCTCCATAACTATTATCACTAAAACATTCTTATTTATATCAGTTATAGAGCTAATATTTCTCTACAATTTGTTGAAGGATTCATTAAAATCGGAACAAAAGGAAAAGAGATATAGAGGTATAAAGTTTTTAGGAAACCTCCAAATTTTAAACTTCAATATCTCCATAACTATTATCACTAAAACAATCCTATATATATCACTTATAGAGCTGATATTTCTCTACAATTTGGTAAAAGATTCATTAAAATCGGAACAACAGGAAGAGAGATATAAAGGTTTAAAGTATTTAGAAAACCTCCAAATTTAACCTTCAATATCTCCATAACTATTATCACTAAAACAATCCTATATATATCACTTATAGAGCTGATATTTCTCTACAATTTGGTAAAAGATTCATTAAAATCGGAACAACAGGAAGAGAGATATAAAGGTTTAAAGTATTTAGGAAACCTCCAAATTTTAACCTTCAATATCTCCATAACTATTATCACTAAAACATTCCTATTTATATCAGTTATAGAGCTAATATTTTTCTACAATTAGGTAAAGGATTCATTAAAATCGGAACAACAGAAAGAGAGATATAGAGGTTTAAAGTATTTAGGAAACCTCCAAACTTTAACCTTCAATATCTCCATAACTATTATCACTAAAACAATCCTATTTATATCAGTTATAGAGCTAATGTTTCTCTACAATTTGGTAAAGGATTAATTAAAATCGGAACAACAGGAAGGGAGATATAGAAGTTTAAAGTATTTAGGAAACCACCAAACTTTAACCTTCAATATCTCCATATCTATTATCACTAAAAAATTCCTATTTATATCAGTTATAGAGCTAATACTTCTCTACAATTTGTTGAAGGATTCATTAAAATCGGAACAAAAGGAAAAGAGATATAGAGGTATAAAGTTTTTAGGAAACCTCCAACCTTTAACCTTCAATATCTCCATAACTATTATCACTAAAACATTCCTATTTATATCCGTTATAGAGCTGATACTTCTCTACAATTTGGTAAAAGATTCATTAAAAACGGAACAACAGGAAGAGAGATATAGAGGTTTAAAGTATTTAGGAAACCTCCAAATTTTAACCATCAATATCTCTATAACTATTATCACTAAAACAATCCTATTTATACCAGTTATAGAGCTAATGTTTCTCTACAATTTGGTAAAAGATTCATTAAAACGGAACAACAGGAAGAGAGATATAGAGGTTTAAAGTATTTAGGAAACCTCCAAATTTTAACCTTCAATATCTCCATAACTATTATCACTAAAACATTCCTATTTATATCAGTTACAGAGCTAATATTTCTCTACAATTTGTTGAAGGATTCATTAAAATCGGAACAAAAGGAAGAGCGATATAGAGGTATAAAGTTTTTAGGAAACCTCCAAATTTTAACCTTCAATATCTCCATAACTATTATCACTAAAACATTCCTATATATATCAGTTATAGAGCTAATATTTCTCTACAATTTGGTAAAAGATTCATTAAAATCGGAACCACAGGAAGAAAGATATAGAGGTTTAAAGTATTTAGGAAACCTCCAAATTTAATCTTCAATATCTCCATAACTATTATCACTAAAACATTCCTATTTATATCAGTTATAGACCTAATATTTTTCTACAATTTGGTAAAGGATTCATTAAAATCGGAACAACAGAAAGAGAGATATAGAGGTTTAAATTATTTAGGAAACCTCCAAAATTTAACCTTCAATATCTCCATAACTATTATCACTAAAACCTTCTTATTTATATCAGTTATAGAGCTAATATTTCTCTACAATTTGTTGAAGGATTCATTAAAATCGGAACAAAAGGAAAAGAGATATAGAGGTATAAAGTTTTTAGGAAACCTCCAAATTTTAAACTTCAATATCTCCATAACTATTATCACTAAAACAATCCTATATATATCACTTATAGAGCTGATATTTCTCTACAATTTGGTAAAAGATTCATTAAAATCGGAACAACAGGAAGAGAGATATAAAGGTTTAAAGTATTTAGAAAACCTCCAAATTTAACCTTCAATATCTCCATAACTATTATCACTAAAACAATCCTATATATATCACTTATAGAGCTGATATTTCTCTACAATTTGGTAAAAGATTCATTAAAATCGGAACAACAGGAAGAGAGATATAGAGGTTTAAAGTATTTAGGAAACCTCCAAATTTTAACCATCAATATCTCTATAACTATTATCACTAAAACAATCCTATTTATACCAGTTATAGAGCTAATGTTTCTCTACAATTTGGTAAAAGATTCATTAAAAACAGAACAACAGGAAGAGAGATATAGAGGTTTAAAGTATTTAGGAAACCTCCAAATTTTAACCTTCAATATCTCCATAACTATTATCACTAAAACATTCCTATTTATATCAGTTACAGAGCTAATATTTCTCTACAATTTGTTGAAGGATTCATTAAAATCGGAACAAAAGGAAGAGCGATATAGAGGTATAAAGTTTTTAGGAAACCTCCAAATTTTAACCTTCAATATCTCCATAACTATTATCACTAAAACATTCCTATATATATCAGTTATAGAGCTAATATTTCTCTACAATTTGGTAAAAGATTCATTAAAATCGGAACCACAGGAAGAAAGATATAGAGGTTTAATGTATTTAGGAAACCTCCAAATTTAATCTTCAATATCTCCATAACTATTATCACTAAAACATTCCTATTTATATCAGTTATAGACCTAATATTTTTCTACAATTTGGTAAAGGATTCATTAAAATCGGAACAACAGAAAGAGAGATATAGAGGTTTAAATTATTTAGGAAACCTCCAAAATTTAACCTTCAATATCTCCATAACTATTATCACTAAAACCTTCTTATTTATATCAGTTATAGAGCTAATATTTCTCTACAATTTGTTGAAGGATTCATTAAAATCGGAACAAAAGGAAAAGAGATATAGAGGTATAAAGTTTTTAGGAAACCTCCAAATTTTAAACTTCAATATCTCCATAACTATTATCACTAAAACAATCCTATATATATCACTTATAGAGCTGATATTTCTCTACAATTTGGTAAAAGATTCATTAAAATCGGAACAACAGGAAGAGAGATATAAAGGTTTAAAGTATTTAGAAAACCTCCAAATTTAACCTTCAATATCTCCATAACTATTATCACTAAAACAATCCTATATATATCACTTATAGAGCTGATATTTCTCTACAATTTGGTAAAAGATTCATTAAAATCGGAACAACAGGAAGAGAGATATAAAGGTTTAAAGTATTTAGGAAACCTCCAAATTTTAACCTTCAATATCTCCATAACTATTATCACTAAAACATTCCTATTTATATCAGTTATAGAGCTAATATTTTTCTACAATTAGGTAAAGGATTCATTAAAATCGGAACAACAGAAAGAGAGATATAGAGGTTTAAAGTATTTAGGAAACCTCCAAACTTTAACCTTCAATATCTCCATAACTATTATCACTAAAACAATCCTATTTATATCAGTTATAGAGCTAATGTTTCTCTACAATTTGGTAAAGGATTCATTAAAATCGGAACAACAGGAAGGGAGATATAGAAGTTTAAAGTATTTAGGAAACCACCAAACTTTAACCTTCAATATCTCCATATCTATTATCACTAAAAAATTCCTATTTATATCAGTTATAGAGCTAATACTTCTCTACAATTTGTTGAAGGATTCATTAAAATCGGAACAAAAGGAAAAGAGATATAGAGGTATAAAGTTTTTAGGAAACCTCCAAATTTTAAAATTCAATATCTCCATAACTATTATCACTAAAACAATCCTATATATATCACTTATAGAGCTGATATTTCTCTACAATTTGGTAAAAGATTCATTAAAATCGGAACAACGGGAAGTGAGATATAAAGGTTTAAAGCATTTAGGAAACCTCCAAATTTTAACCTTCAATATCTCCATAACTATTATCACTAAAACATTCCTATTTATATCAGTTATAGAGCTAATATTTCTCTACAATTTGGTAAAAGATTCATTAAAATCGGAACCACAGGAAGAAAGATATAGAGGTTTAAAGTATTTAGGAAACCTCCAAATTTAATCTTCAATATCTCCATAACTATTATCACTAAAACATTCCTATTTATATCAGTTATAGACCTAATATTTTTCTACAATTTGGTAAAGGATTCATTAAAATCGGAACAACAGAAAGAGAGATATAGAGGTTTAAATTATTTAGGAAACCTCCAAAATTTAACCTTCAATATCTCCATAACTATTATCACTAAAACATTCTTATTTATATCAGTTATAGAGCTAATATTTCTCTACAATTTGTTGAAGGATTCATTAAAATCGGAACAAAAGGTAAAGAGATATAGAGGTATAAAGTTTTTAGGAAACCTCCAAATTTTAAACTTCAATATCTCCATAACTATTATCACTAAAACAATCCTATATATATCACTTATAGAGCTGATATTTCTCTACAATTTGGTAAAAGATTCATTAAAATCGGAACAACAGGAAGAGAGATATAAAGGTTTAAAGTATTTAGAAAACCTCCAAATTTAACCTTCAATATCTCCAAAACTATTAACACTAAAACAATCCTATATATATCACTTATAGAGCTGATATTTCTCTACAATTTGGTAAAAGATTCATTAAAATCGGAACAACAGGAAGAGAGATATAAAGGTTTAAAGTATTTAGGAAACCTCCAAATTTTAACCTTCAATATCTCCATAACTATTATCACTAAAACATTCCTATTTATATCAGTTATAGAGCTAATATTTTTCTACAATTAGGTAAAGGATTCATTAAAATCGGAACAACAGAAAGAGAGATATAGAGGTTTAAAGTATTTAGGAAACCTCCAAACTTTAACCTTCAATATCTCCATAACTATTATCACTAAAACAATCCTATTTATATCAGTTATAGAGCTAATGTTTCTCTACAATTTAGTAAAGGATTAATTAAAATCGGAACAACAGGAAGGGAGATATAGAAGTTTAAAGTATTTAGGAAACCACCAAACTTTAACCTTCAATATCTCCATATCTATTATCACTAAAAAATTCCTATTTATATCAGTTATAGAGCTAATACTTCTCTACAATTTGTTGAAGGATTCATTAAAATCGGAACAAAAGGAAAAGAGATATAGAGGTATAAAGTTTTTAGGAAACCTCCAACCTTTAACCTTCAATATCTCCATAACTATTGTCACTAAAACATTCCTATTTATATCCGTTATAGAGCTGATACTTCTCTACAATTTGGTAAAAGATTCATTAAAAACGGAACAACAGGAAGAGAGATATAGAGGTTTAAAGTATTTAGGAAACCTCCAAATTTTAACCATCAATATCTCTATAACTATTATCACTAAAACAATCCTATTTATACCAGTTATAGAGCTAATGTTTCTCTACAATTTGGTAAAAGATTCATTAAAACGGAACAACAGGAAGAGAGATATAGAGGTTTAAAGTATTTAGGAAACCTCCAAATTTTAACCTTCAATATCTCCATAACTATTATCACTAAAACATTCCTATTTATATCAGTTACAGAGCTAATATTTCTCTACAATTTGTTGAAGGATTCATTAAAATCGGAACAAAAGGAAGAGCGATATAGAGGTATAAAGTTTTTAGGAAACCTCCAAATTTTAACCTTCAATATCTCCATAACTATTATCACTAAAACATTCCTATATATATCAGTTATAGAGCTAATATTTCTCTACAATTTGGTAAAAGATTCATTAAAATCGGAACCACAGGAAGAAAGATATAGAGGTTTAAAGTATTTAGGAAACCTCCAAATTTAATCTTCAATATCTCCATAACTATTATTACTAAAACATTCCTATTTATATCAGTTATAGACCTAATATTTTTCTACAATTTGGTAAAGGATTCATTAAAATCGGAACAACAGAAAGAGAGATATAGAGGTTTAAATTAATTAGGAAACCTCCAAAATTTAACCTTCAATATCTCCATAACTATTATCACTAAAACCTTCTTATTTATATCAGTTATAGAGCTAATATTTCTCTACAATTTGTTGAAGGATTCATTAAAATCGGAACAAAAGGAAAAGAGATATAGAGGTATAAAGTTTTTAGGAAACCTCCAAATTTTAAACTTCAATATCTCCATAACTATTATCACTAAAACAATCCTATATATATCACTTATAGAGCTGATATTTCTCTACAATTTGGTAAAAGATTCATTAAAATCGGAACAACAGGAAGAGAGATATAGAGGTTTAAAGTATTTAGGAAACCTCCAAATTTTAACCATCAATATCTCTATAACTATTATCACTAAAACAATCCTATTTATACCAGTTATAGAGCTAATGTTTCTCTACAATTTGGTAAAAGATTCATTAAAAACGGAACAACAGGAAGAGAGATATAGAGGTTTAAAATATTTAGGAAACCTCCAAATTTTAACCTTCAATATCTCCATAACTATTATCACTAAAACATTCCTATTTATATCAGTTACAGAGCTAATATTTCTCTACAATTTGTTGAAGGATTCATTAAAATCGGAACAAAAGGAAGAGCGATATAGAGGTATAAAGTTTTTAGGAAACCTCCAAATTTTAACCTTCAATATCTCCATAACTATTATCACTAAAACATTCCTATATATATCAGTTATAGAGCTAATATTTCTCTACAATTTGGTAAAAGATTCATTAAAATCGGAACCACAGGAAGAAAGATATAGAGGTTTAAAGTATTTAGGAAACCTCCAAATTTAATCTTCAATATCTCCATAACTATTATCACTAAAACATTCCTATTTATATCAGTTATAGACCTAATATTTTTCTACAATTTGGTAAAGGATTCATTAAAATCGGAACAACAGAAAGAGAGATATAGAGGTTTAAATTATTTAGGAAACCTCCAAAATTTAACCTTCAATATCTCCATAACTATTATCACTAAAACCTTCTTATTTATATCAGTTATAGAGCTAATATTTCTCTACAATTTGTTGAAGGATTCATTAAAATCGGAACAAAAGGAAAAGAGATATAGAGGTATAAAGTTTTTAGGAAACCTCCAAATTTTAAACTTCAATATCTCCATAACTATTATCACTAAAACAATCCTATATATATCACTTATAGAGCTGATATTTCTCTACAATTTGGTAAAAGATTCATTAAAATCGGAACAACAGGAAGAGAGATATAAAGGTTTAAAGTATTTAGAAAACCTCCAAATTTAACCTTCAATATCTCCATAACTATTATCACTAAAACAATCCTATATATATCACTTATAGAGCTGATATTTCTCTACAATTTGGTAAAAGATTCATTAAAATCGGAACAACAGGAAGAGAGATATAAAGGTTTAAAGTATTTAGGAAACCTCCAAATTTTAACCTTCAATATCTCCATAACTATTATCACTAAAACATTCCTATTTATATCAGTTATAGAGCTAATATTTTTCTACAATTAGGTAAAGGATTCATTAAAATCGGAACAACAGAAAGAGAGATATAGAGGTTTAAAGTATTTAGGAAACCTCCGAACTTTAACCTTCAATATCTCCATAACTATTATCACTAAAACAATCCTATTTATATCAGTTATAGAGCTAATGTTTCTCTACAATTTGGTAAAGGATTCATTAAAATCGGAACAACAGGAAGGGAGATATAGAAGTTTAAAGTATTTAGGAAACCACCAAACTTTAACCTTCAATATCTCCATATCTATTATCACTAAAAAATTCCTATTTATATCAGTTATAGAGCTAATACTTCTCTACAATTTGTTGAAGGATTCATTAAAATCGGAACAAAAGGAAAAGAGATATAGAGGTATAAAGTTTTTAGGAAACCTCCAAATTTTAAACTTCAATATCTCCATAACTATTATCACTAAAACAATCCTATATATATCACTTATAGAGCTGATATTTCTCTACAATTTGGTAAAAGATTCATTAAAATCGGAACAACAGGAAGAGAGATATAGAGGTTTAAAGTATTTAGGAAACCTCCAAATTTTAACCATCAATATCTCTATAACTATTATCACTAAAACAATCCTATTTATACCAGTTATAGAGCTAATGTTTCTCTACAATTTGGTAAAAGATTCATTAAAAACGGAACAACAGGAAGAGAGATATAGAGGTTTAAAATATTTAGGAAACCTCCAAATTTTAACCTTCAATATCTCCATAACTATTATCACTAAAACATTCCTATTTATATCAGTTACAGAGCTAATATTTCTCTACAATTTGTTGAAGGATTCATTAAAATCGGAACAAAAGGAAGAGCGATATAGAGGTATAAAGTTTTTAGGAAACCTCCAAATTTTAACCTTCAATATCTCCATAACTATTATCACTAAAACATTCCTATATATATCAGTTATAGAGCTAATATTTCTCTACAATTTGGTAAAAGATTCATTAAAATCGGAACCACAGGAAGAAAGATATAGAGGTTTAAAGTATTTAGGAAACCTCCAAATTTAATCTTCAATATCTCCATAACTATTATCACTAAAACATTCCTATTTATATCAGTTATAGACCTAATATTTTTCTACAATTTGGTAAAGGATTCATTAAAATCGGAACAACAGAAAGAGAGATATAGAGGTTTAAATTATTTAGGAAACCTCCAAAATTTAACCTTCAATATCTCCATAACTATTATCACTAAAACCTTCTTATTTATATCAGTTATAGAGCTAATATTTCTCTACAATTTGTTGAAGGATTCATTAAAATCGGAACAAAAGGAAAAGAGATATAGAGGTATAAAGTTTTTAGGAAACCTCCAAATTTTAAACTTCAATATCTCCATAACTATTATCACTAAAACAATCCTATATATATCACTTATAGAGCTGATATTTCTCTACAATTTGGTAAAAGATTCATTAAAATCGGAACAACAGGAAGAGAGATATAAAGGTTTAAAGTATTTAGAAAACCTCCAAATTTAACCTTCAATATCTCCATAACTATTATCACTAAAACAATCCTATATATATCACTTATAGAGCTGATATTTCTCTACAATTTGGTAAAAGATTCATTAAAATCGGAACCACAGGAAGAAAGATATAGAGGTTTAAAGTATTTAGGAAACCTCCAAATTTAATCTTCAATATCTCCATAACTATTATCACTAAAACATTCCTATTTATATCAGTTATAGACCTAATATTTTTCTACAATTTGGTAAAGGATTCATTAAAATCGGAACAACAGAAAGAGAGATATAGAGGTTTAAATTATTTAGGAAACCTCCAAAATTTAACCTTCAATATCTCCATAACTATTATCACTAAAACCTTCTTATTTATATCAGTTATAGAGCTAATATTTCTCTACAATTTGTTGAAGGATTCATTAAAATCGGAACAAAAGGAAAAGAGATATAGAGGTATAAAGTTTTTAGGAAACCTCCAAATTTTAAAATTCAATATCTCCATAACTATTATCACTAAAACAATCCTATATATATCACTTATAGAGCTGATATTTCTCTACAATTTGGTAAAAGATTCATTAAAATCGGAACAACGGGAAGTGAGATATAAAGGTTTAAAGCATTTAGGAAACCTCCAAATTTTAACCTTCAATATCTCCATAACTATTATCACTAAAACATTCCTATTTATATCAGTTATAGAGCTAATATTTCTCTACAATTTGGTAAAAGATTCATTAAAATCGGAACCACAGGAAGAAAGATATAGAGGTTTAAAGTATTTAGGAAACCTCCAAATTTAATCTTCAATATCTCCATAACTATTATCACTAAAACATTCCTATTTATATCAGTTATAGACCTAATATTTTTCTACAATTTGGTAAAGGATTCATTAAAATCGGAACAACAGAAAGAGAGATATAGAGGTTTAAATTATTTAGGAAACCTCCAAAATTTAACCTTCAATATCTCCATAACTATTATCACTAAAACATTCTTATTTATATCAGTTATAGAGCTAATATTTCTCTACAATTTGTTGAAGGATTCATTAAAATCGGAACAAAAGGTAAAGAGATATAGAGGTATAAAGTTTTTAGGAAACCTCCAAATTTTAAACTTCAATATCTCCATAACTATTATCACTAAAACAATCCTATATATATCACTTATAGAGCTGATATTTCTCTACAATTTGGTAAAAGATTCATTAAAATCGGAACAACAGGAAGAGAGATATAAAGGTTTAAAGTATTTAGAAAACCTCCAAATTTAACCTTCAATATCTCCAAAACTATTAACACTAAAACAATCCTATATATATCACTTATAGAGCTGATATTTCTCTACAATTTGGTAAAAGATTCATTAAAATCGGAACAACAGGAAGAGAGATATAAAGGTTTAAAGTATTTAGGAAACCTCCAAATTTTAACCTTCAATATCTCCATAACTATTATCACTAAAACATTCCTATTTATATCAGTTATAGAGCTAATATTTTTCTACAATTAGGTAAAGGATTCATTAAAATCGGAACAACAGAAAGAGAGATATAGAGGTTTAAAGTATTTAGGAAACCTCCAAACTTTAACCTTCAATATCTCCATAACTATTATCACTAAAACAATCCTATTTATATCAGTTATAGAGCTAATGTTTCTCTACAATTTAGTAAAGGATTAATTAAAATCGGAACAACAGGAAGGGAGATATAGAAGTTTAAAGTATTTAGGAAACCACCAAACTTTAACCTTCAATATCTCCATATCTATTATCACTAAAAAATTCCTATTTATATCAGTTATAGAGCTAATACTTCTCTACAATTTGTTGAAGGATTCATTAAAATCGGAACAAAAGGAAGAGCGATATAGAGGTATAAAGTTTTTAGGAAACCTCCAAATTTTAACCTTCAATATCTCCATAACTATTATCACTAAAACATTCCTATATATATCAGTTATAGAGCTAATATTTCTCTACAATTTGGTAAAAGATTCATTAAAATCGGAACCACAGGAAGAAAGATATAGAGGTTTAAAGTATTTAGGAAACCTCCAAATTTAATCTTCAATATCTCCATAACTATTATCACTAAAACATTCCTATTTATATCAGTTATAGACCTAATATTTTTCTACAATTTGGTAAAGGATTCATTAAAATCGGAACAACAGAAAGAGAGATATAGAGGTTTAAATTATTTAGGAAACCTCCAAAATTTAACCTTCAATATCTCCATAACTATTATCACTAAAACCTTCTTATTTATATCAGTTATAGAGCTAATATTTCTCTACAATTTGTTGAAGGATTCATTAAAATCGGAACAAAAGGAAAAGAGATATAGAGGTATAAAGTTTTTAGGAAACCTCCAAATTTTAAACTTCAATATCTCCATAACTATTATCACTAAAACAATCCTATATATATCACTTATAGAGCTGATATTTCTCTACAATTTGGTAAAAGATTCATTAAAATCGGAACAACAGGAAGAGAGATATAAAGGTTTAAAGTATTTAGAAAACCTCCAAATTTAACCTTCAATATCTCCATAACTATTATCACTAAAACAATCCTATATATATCACTTATAGAGCTGATATTTCTCTACAATTTGGTAAAAGATTCATTAAAATCGGAACAACAGGAAGAGAGATATAAAGGTTTAAAGTATTTAGGAAACCTCCAAATTTTAACCTTCAATATCTCCATAACTATTATCACTAAAACATTCCTATTTATATCAGTTATAGAGCTAATATTTTTCTACAATTAGGTAAAGGATTCATTAAAATCGGAACAACAGAAAGAGAGATATAGAGGTTTAAAGTATTTAGGAAACCTCCGAACTTTAACCTTCAATATCTCCATAACTATTATCACTAAAACAATCCTATTTATATCAGTTATAGAGCTAATGTTTCTCTACAATTTGGTAAAGGATTCATTAAAATCGGAACAACAGGAAGGGAGATATAGAAGTTTAAAGTATTTAGGAAACCACCAAACTTTAACCTTCAATATCTCCATATCTATTATCACTAAAAAATTCCTATTTATATCAGTTATAGAGCTAATACTTCTCTACAATTTGTTGAAGGATTCATTAAAATCGGAACAAAAGGAAAAGAGATATAGAGGTATAAAGTTTTTAGGAAACCTCCAAATTTTAAACTTCAATATCTCCATAACTATTATCACTAAAACAATCCTATATATATCACTTATAGAGCTGATATTTCTCTACAATTTGGTAAAAGATTCATTAAAATCGGAACAACAGGAAGAGAGATATAGAGGTTTAAAGTATTTAGGAAACCTCCAAATTTTAACCATCAATATCTCTATAACTATTATCACTAAAACAATCCTATTTATACCAGTTATAGAGCTAATGTTTCTCTACAATTTGGTAAAAGATTCATTAAAAACGGAACAACAGGAAGAGAGATATAGAGGTTTAAAATATTTAGGAAACCTCCAAATTTTAACCTTCAATATCTCCATAACTATTATCACTAAAACATTCCTATTTATATCAGTTACAGAGCTAATATTTCTCTACAATTTGTTGAAGGATTCATTAAAATCGGAACAAAAGGAAGAGCGATATAGAGGTATAAAGTTTTTAGGAAACCTCCAAATTTTAACCTTCAATATCTCCATAACTATTATCACTAAAACATTCCTATATATATCAGTTATAGAGCTAATATTTCTCTACAATTTGGTAAAAGATTCATTAAAATCGGAACCACAGGAAGAAAGATATAGAGGTTTAAAGTATTTAGGAAACCTCCAAATTTAATCTTCAATATCTCCATAACTATTATCACTAAAACATTCCTATTTATATCAGTTATAGACCTAATATTTTTCTACAATTTGGTAAAGGATTCATTAAAATCGGAACAACAGAAAGAGAGATATAGAGGTTTAAATTATTTAGGAAACCTCCAAAATTTAACCTTCAATATCTCCATAACTATTATCACTAAAACCTTCTTATTTATATCAGTTATAGAGCTAATATTTCTCTACAATTTGTTGAAGGATTCATTAAAATCGGAACAAAAGGAAAAGAGATATAGAGGTATAAAGTTTTTAGGAAACCTCCAAATTTTAAACTTCAATATCTCCATAACTATTATCACTAAAACAATCCTATATATATCACTTATAGAGCTGATATTTCTCTACAATTTGGTAAAAGATTCATTAAAATCGGAACAACAGGAAGAGAGATATAAAGGTTTAAAGTATTTAGAAAACCTCCAAATTTAACCTTCAATATCTCCATAACTATTATCACTAAAACAATCCTATATATATCACTTATAGAGCTGATATTTCTCTACAATTTGGTAAAAGATTCATTAAAATCGGAACAACAGGAAGAGAGATATAAAGGTTTAAAGTATTTAGGAAACCTCCAAATTTTAACCTTCAATATCTCCATAACTATTATCACTAAAACATTCCTATTTATATCAGTTATAGAGCTAATATTTTTCTACAATTAGGTAAAGGATTCATTAAAATCGGAACAACAGAAAGAGAGATATAGAGGTTTAAAGTATTTAGGAAACCTCCGAACTTTAACCTTCAATATCTCCATAACTATTATCACTAAAACAATCCTATTTATATCAGTTATAGAGCTAATGTTTCTCTACAATTTGGTAAAGGATTCATTAAAATCGGAACAACAGGAAGGGAGATATAGAAGTTTAAAGTATTTAGGAAACCACCAAACTTTAACCTTCAATATCTCCATATCTATTATCACTAAAAAATTCCTATTTATATCAGTTATAGAGCTAATACTTCTCTACAATTTGTTGAAGGATTCATTAAAATCGGAACAAAAGGAAAAGAGATATAGAGGTATAAAGTTTTTAGGAAACCTCCAAATTTTAAACTTCAATATCTCCATAACTATTATCACTAAAACAATCCTATATATATCACTTATAGAGCTGATATTTCTCTACAATTTGGTAAAAGATTCATTAAAATCGGAACAACAGGAAGAGAGATATAGAGGTT
Source organism: Rhodnius prolixus (assembly GCF_049639745.1). Lineage (NCBI taxonomy): Eukaryota > Metazoa > Arthropoda > Insecta > Hemiptera > Reduviidae > Rhodnius > Rhodnius prolixus. The sequence goes on along the minus strand of NW_027411582.1, from coordinate 36,566,128 downwards.
TAAAGTATTTAGGAAACCTCCAAATTTTAACCATCAATATCTCTATAACTATTATCACTAAAACAATCCTATTTATACCAGTTATAGAGCTAATGTTTCTCTACAATTTGGTAAAAGATTCATTAAAAACGGAACAACAGGAAGAGAGATATAGAGGTTTAAAATATTTAGGAAACCTCCAAATTTTAACCTTCAATATCTCCATAACTATTATCACTAAAACATTCCTATTTATATCAGTTACAGAGCTAATATTTCTCTACAATTTGTTGAAGGATTCATTAAAATCGGAACAAAAGGAAGAGCGATATAGAGGTATAAAGTTTTTAGGAAACCTCCAAATTTTAACCTTCAATATCTCCATAACTATTATCACTAAAACATTCCTATATATATCAGTTATAGAGCTAATATTTCTCTACAATTTGGTAAAAGATTCATTAAAATCGGAACCACAGGAAGAAAGATATAGAGGTTTAAAGTATTTAGGAAACCTCCAAATTTAATCTTCAATATCTCCATAACTATTATCACTAAAACATTCCTATTTATATCAGTTATAGACCTAATATTTTTCTACAATTTGGTAAAGGATTCATTAAAATCGGAACAACAGAAAGAGAGATATAGAGGTTTAAATTATTTAGGAAACCTCCAAAATTTAACCTTCAATATCTCCATAACTATTATCACTAAAACCTTCTTATTTATATCAGTTATAGAGCTAATATTTCTCTACAATTTGTTGAAGGATTCATTAAAATCGGAACAAAAGGAAAAGAGATATAGAGGTATAAAGTTTTTAGGAAACCTCCAAATTTTAAACTTCAATATCTCCATAACTATTATCACTAAAACAATCCTATATATATCACTTATAGAGCTGATATTTCTCTACAATTTGGTAAAAGATTCATTAAAATCGGAACAACAGGAAGAGAGATATAAAGGTTTAAAGTATTTAGAAAACCTCCAAATTTAACCTTCAATATCTCCATAACTATTATCACTAAAACAATCCTATATATATCACTTATAGAGCTGATATTTCTCTACAATTTGGTAAAAGATTCATTAAAATCGGAACCACAGGAAGAAAGATATAGAGGTTTAAAGTATTTAGGAAACCTCCAAATTTAATCTTCAATATCTCCATAACTATTATCACTAAAACATTCCTATTTATATCAGTTATAGACCTAATATTTTTCTACAATTTGGTAAAGGATTCATTAAAATCGGAACAACAGAAAGAGAGATATAGAGGTTTAAATTATTTAGGAAACCTCCAAAATTTAACCTTCAATATCTCCATAACTATTATCACTAAAACCTTCTTATTTATATCAGTTATAGAGCTAATATTTCTCTACAATTTGTTGAAGGATTCATTAAAATCGGAACAAAAGGAAAAGAGATATAGAGGTATAAAGTTTTTAGGAAACCTCCAAATTTTAAACTTCAATATCTCCATAACTATTATCACTAAAACAATCCTATATATATCACTTATAGAGCTGATATTTCTCTACAATTTGGTAAAAGATTCATTAAAATCGGAACAACAGGAAGAGAGATATAAAGGTTTAAAGTATTTAGAAAACCTCCAAATTTAACCTTCAATATCTCCATAACTATTATCACTAAAACAATCCTATATATATCACTTATAGAGCTGATATTTCTCTACAATTTGGTAAAAGATTCATTAAAATCGGAACAACAGGAAGAGAGATATAAAGGTTTAAAGTATTTAGGAAACCTCCAAATTTTAACCTTCAATATCTCCATAACTATTATCACTAAAACATTCCTATTTATATCAGTTATAGAGCTAATATTTTTCTACAATTAGGTAAAGGATTCATTAAAATCGGAACAACAGGAAGAGAGATATAAAGGTTTAAAGTATTTAGGAAACCTCCAAATTTTAACCTTCAATATCTCCATAACTATTATCACTAAAACATTCCTATTTATATCAGTTATAGAGCTAATATTTTTCTACAATTAGGTAAAGGATTCATTAAAATCGGAACAACAGAAAGAGAGATATAGAGGTTTAAAGTATTTAGGAAACCTCCGAACTTTAACCTTCAATATCTCCATAACTATTATCACTAAAACAATCCTATTTATATCAGTTATAGAGCTAATGTTTCTCTACAATTTGGTAAAGGATTCATTAAAATCGGAACAACAGGAAGGGAGATATAGAAGTTTAAAGTATTTAGGAAACCACCAAACTTTAACCTTCAATATCTCCATATCTATTATCACTAAAAAATTCCTATTTATATCAGTTATAGAGCTAATACTTCTCTACAATTTGTTGAAGGATTCATTAAAATCGGAACAAAAGGAAAAGAGATATAGAGGTATAAAGTTTTTAGGAAACCTCCAAATTTTAAAATTCAATATCTCCATAACTATTATCACTAAAACAATCCTATATATATCACTTATAGAGCTGATATTTCTCTACAATTTGGTAAAAGATTCATTAAAATCGGAACAACAGGAAGTGAGATATAAAGGTTTAAAGTATTTAGGAAACCTCCAAATTTTAACCTTCAATATCTCCATAACTATTATCACTAAAACATTCCTATTTATATCAGTTATAGAGCTAATATTTTTCTACAATTAGGTAAAGGATTCATTAAAATCGGAACAACAGAAAGAGAGATATAGAGGTTTAAAGTATTTAGGAAACCTCCAAACTTTAACCTTTAATATCTCCATAACTATTATCACTAAAACAATCCTATTTATATCAGTTATAGAGCTAATGTTTCTCTACAATTTGGTAAAGGATTCATTAAAATCGGAACAACAGGAAGGGAGATATAGAAGTTTAAAGTATTTAGGAAACCACCAAACTTTAACCTTCAATATCTCCATATCTATTATCACTAAAAAATTCCTATTTATATCAGTTATAGAGCTAATACTTCTCTACAATTTGTTGAAGGATTCATTAAAATCGGAACAAAAGGAAAAGAGATATAGAGGTATAAAGTTTTTAGGAAACCTCCAAATTTTAAAATTCAATATCTCCATAACTATTATCACTAAAACAATCCTATATATATCACTTATAGAGCTGATATTTCTCTACAATTTGGTAAAAGATTCATTAAAATCGGAACAACAGGAAGTGAGATATAAAGGTTTAAAGTATTTAGAAAACCTCCAAATTTTAACCTTCAATATCTCCATAACTATTATCACTAAAACAATCTTATATATATCACTTATAGAGCTGATATTTCTCTACAATTTGGTAAAAGATTCATTAAAATCGGAACAACAGGAAGAGAGATATAGAGGTTTAAAGTATTTAGGAACCTCCAAATTTTAACATTCAATATCTCCATAACTATTATCACTAAAACATTCCTATTTATATCAGATATAGAGCTAATATTTTTCTACAATTTGGTAAAGAATTCATTAAAATCGGAACAAAAGGAAGAGCGATATAGAGGTATAAAGTTTTTAGGAAACCTCCAAATTTTAACCTTCAATATCTCCATAACTATTATCACTAAAACATTCCTATATATATCAGTTATAGAGCTAATATTTCTCTACAATTTGGTAAAAGATTCATTAAAATCGGAACCACAGGAAGAAAGATATAGAGGTTTAAAGTATTTAGGAAACCTCCAAATTTAATCTTCAATATCTCCATAACTATTATCACTAAAACATTCCTATTTATATCAGTTATAGACCTAATATTTTTCTACAATTTGGTAAAGGATTCATTAAAATCGGAACAACAGAAAGAGAGATATAGAGGTTTAAATTATTTAGGAAACCTCCAAAATTTAACCTTCAATATCTCCATAACTATTATCACTAAAACCTTCTTATTTATATCAGTTATAGAGCTAATATTTCTCTACAATTTGTTGAAAGATTCATTAAAATCGGAACAAAAGGAAAAGAGATATAGAGGTATAAAGTTTTTAGGAAACCTCCAAATTTTAAACTTCAATATCTCCATAACTATTATCACTAAAACAATCCTATATATATCACTTATAGAGCTGATATTTCTCTACAATTTGGTAAAAGATTCATTAAAATCGGAACAACAGGAAGAGAGATATAAAGGTTTAAAGTATTTAGAAAACCTCCAAATTTAACCTTCAATATCTCCATAACTATTATCACTAAAACAATCCTATATATATCACTTATAGAGCTGATATTTCTCTACAATTTGGTAAAAGAGTCATTAAAATCGGAACAACAGGAAGAGAGATATAAAGGTTTAAAGTATTTAGGAAACCTCCAAATTTTAACCTTCAATATCTCCATAACTATTATCACTAAAACATTCCTATTTATATCAGTTATAGAGCTAATATTTTTCTACAATTAGGTAAAGGATTCATTAAAATCGGAACAACAGAAAGAGAGATATAGAGGTTTAAAGTATTTAGGAAACCTCCAAACTTTAACCTTCAATATCTCCATAACTATTATCACTAAAACAATCCTATTTATATCAGTTATAGAGCTGATGTTTCTCTACAATTTGGTAAAGGATTCATTAAAATCGGAACAACAGGAAGGGAGATATAGAAGTTTAAAGTATTTAGGAAACCACCAAACTTTAACCTTCAATATCTCCATATCTATTATCACTAAAAAATTCCTATTTATATCAGTTATAGAGCTAATACTTCTCCACAATTTGTTGAAGGATTCATTAAAATCGGAACAAAAGGAAAAGAGATATAGAGGTATAAAGTTTTTAGGAAACCTCCAAATTTTAAAATTCAATATCTCCATAACTATTATCACTAAAACAATCCTATATATATCACTTATAGAGCTGATATTTCTCTACAATTTGGTAAAAGATTCATTAAAATCGGAACAACAGGAAGTGAGATATAAAGGTTTAAAGTATTTAGAAAACCTCCAAATTTTAACCTTCAATATCTCCATAACTATTATCACTAAAACAATCTTATATATATCACTTATAGAGCTGATATTTCTCTACAATTTGGTAAAAGATTCATTAAAATCGGAACAACAGGAAGTGAGATATAAAGGTTTAAAGTATTTAGAAAACCTCCAAATTTTAACCTTCAATATCTCCATAACTATTATCACTAAAACAATCTTATATATATCACTTATAGAGCTGATATTTCTCTACAATTTGGTAAAAGATTCATTAAAATCGGAACAACAGGAAGAGAGATATAGAGGTTTAAAGTATTTAGGAACCTCCAAATTTTAACATTCAATATCTCCATAACTATTATCACTAAAACATTCCTATTTATATCAGATATAGAGCTAATATTTTTCTACAATTTGGTAAAGAATTCATTAAAATCGGAACAAAAGGAAAAGAGATATAGAGGTATAAAGTTTTTAGGAAATCTCCAAATTTTAAACTTCAATATCTCCATAACTATTATCACTAAAACAATCCTATATATATCACTTATAGAGCTGATATTTCTCTACAATTTGGTAAAAGATTCATTAAAATCGGAACAACAGGAAGAGAGATATAAAGGTTTAAAGTATTTAGAAAACCTCCAAATTTTAACCTTCAATATCTCCATAACTATTATCACTAAAACAATCCTATATATATCACTTATAGAACTGATATTTCTCTACAATTTGGTAAAAGATTCATTAAAATCGGAACAACAGGAAGAGAGATATAAAGGTTTAAAGTATTTAGAAAACCTCCAAATTTTAACCTTCAATATCTCCATAACTATTATCACTAAAACAATCTTATATATATCACTTATAGAGCTGATATTTCTCTACAATTTGGTAAAAGATTCATTAAAATCGGAACAACAGGAAGAGAGATATAGAGGTTTAAAGTATTTAGGAACCTCCAAATTTTAACATTCAATATCTCCATAACTATTATCACTAAAACATTCCTATTTATATCAGATATAGAGCTAATATTTTTCTACAATTTGGTAAAGAATTCATTAAAATCGGAACAAAAGGAAAAGAGATATAGAGGTATAAAGTTTTTAGGAAATCTCCAAATTTTAAACTTCAATATCTCCATAACTATTATCACTAAAACAATCCTATATATATCACTTATAGAGCTGATATTTCTCTACAATTTGGTAAAAGATTCATTAAAATCGGAACAACAGGAAGAGAGATATAAAGGTTTAAAGTATTTAGAAAACCTCCAAATTTTAACCTTCAATATCTCCATAACTATTATCACTAAAACAATCCTATATATATCACTTATAGAACTGATATTTCTCTACAATTTGGTAAAAGATTCATTAAAATCGGAACAACAGGAAGAGAGATATAAAGGTTTAAAGTATTTAGGAAACCTCCAAATTTTAACCTTCAATATCTCCATAACTATTATCACTAAAACATTCCTATTTATATCAGTTATAGAACTAATATTTCTCTACAATTCGGTAAAAGATTCATTAAAAACGGAAAAACAGGAAGAAAGATAAAGAGGTTTAAATTTTTTAGGAAACCTCTAAACTTTAACCATCAATATCTCTATAACTATTATCACTAAAACATTCCTATTTATATCAGTTATAGAGCTAATACTTCTCTACAATTTGATAAAAGATTCATTAAAAACGGAACAACACGATGAGAGATATAGAGGTATAATGTTTTTAGGAAAACTCCATATTTTAACCTTCAATATCTCCATAACTATTATCACTAAAACAATCCTATATATATCACTTATAGAGCTGGTATTTCTCTACAATTTGGTAAATGATTCATTAAAATCGGAACAACAGAAAGAGAGATATAGAGGTTTAAAGTATTTAGGAAACCTCCAAACTTTAACCTTCAATATCTCCATAACTATTATCACTAAAACATTCCTATTTATACCAGTTATAGAGCTAATACATCTCTACAATTTGGTAAAGGATTCATTAAAAACGGAACAACAGGAAGAGAGATATAGAAGTTTAAATTATTTAGGAAACCTCCCAACTTTAACTTTTAATATCTCCACAACTATTATCACTAAAACATTCCTATTTATATCAGTTATAGAGCTAATATTTCTCTACAATTTGGTAAAGGATTCATTAAAATCTGAACAACAGGTAGAAAGATATAGAAGTTTAATATATTTAGGATACCTCCAAACTTTAACCTTCAATATCTCCATCACTATTATTACTAAAACATTCCTATTTATATCACTTATAGAGCTGATATTTCTCTACAATTTGGTAAAAGATTCATTAAAATCGGAACAACAGGAAGTGAGATATAAAGGTTTAAAGTATTTAGAAAACCTCCAAATTTTAACCTTCAATATCTCCATAACTATTATCACTAAAACAATCTTATATATATCACTTATAGAGCTGATATTTCTCTACAATTTGGTAAAAGATTCATTAAAATCGGAACAACAGGAAGAGAGATATAGAGGTTTAAAGTATTTAGGAACCTCCAAATTTTAACATTCAATATCTCCATAACTATTATCACTAAAACATTCCTATTTATATCAGATATAGAGCTAATATTTTTCTACAATTTGGTAAAGAATTCATTAAAATCGGAACAAAAGGAAGAGCGATATAGAGGTATAAAGTTTTTAGGAAACCTCCAAATTTTAACCTTCAATATCTCCATAACTATTATCACTAAAACATTCCTATATATATCAGTTATAGAGCTAATATTTCTCTACAATTTGGTAAAAGATTCATTAAAATCGGAACCACAGGAAGAAAGATATAGAGGTTTAAAGTATTTAGGAAACCTCCAAATTTAATCTTCAATATCTCCATAACTATTATCACTAAAACATTCCTATTTATATCAGTTATAGACCTAATATTTTTCTACAATTTGGTAAAGGATTCATTAAAATCGGAACAACAGAAAGAGAGATATAGAGGTTTAAATTATTTAGGAAACCTCCAAAATTTAACCTTCAATATCTCCATAACTATTATCACTAAAACCTTCTTATTTATATCAGTTATAGAGCTAATATTTCTCTACAATTTGTTGAAAGATTCATTAAAATCGGAACAAAAGGAAAAGAGATATAGAGGTATAAAGTTTTTAGGAAACCTCCAAATTTTAAACTTCAATATCTCCATAACTATTATCACTAAAACAATCCTATATATATCACTTATAGAGCTGATATTTCTCTACAATTTGGTAAAAGATTCATTAAAATCGGAACAACAGGAAGAGAGATATAAAGGTTTAAAGTATTTAGAAAACCTCCAAATTTAACCTTCAATATCTCCATAACTATTATCACTAAAACAATCCTATATATATCACTTATAGAGCTGATATTTCTCTACAATTTGGTAAAAGAGTCATTAAAATCGGAACAACAGGAAGAGAGATATAAAGGTTTAAAGTATTTAGGAAACCTCCAAATTTTAACCTTCAATATCTCCATAACTATTATCACTAAAACATTCCTATTTATATCAGTTATAGAGCTAATATTTTTCTACAATTAGGTAAAGGATTCATTAAAATCGGAACAACAGAAAGAGAGATATAGAGGTTTAAAGTATTTAGGAAACCTCCAAACTTTAACCTTCAATATCTCCATAACTATTATCACTAAAACAATCCTATTTATATCAGTTATAGAGCTGATGTTTCTCTACAATTTGGTAAAGGATTCATTAAAATCGGAACAACAGGAAGGGAGATATAGAAGTTTAAAGTATTTAGGAAACCACCAAACTTTAACCTTCAATATCTCCATATCTATTATCACTAATAAATTCCTATTTATATCAGTTATAGAGCTAATACTTCTCCACAATTTGTTGAAGGATTCATTAAAATCGGAACAAAAGGAAAAGAGATATAGAGGTATAAAGTTTTTAGGAAACCTCCAAATTTTAAAATTCAATATCTCCATAACTATTATCACTAAAACAATCCTATATATATCACTTATAGAGCTGATATTTCTCTACAATTTGGTAAAAGATTCATTAAAATCGGAACAACAGGAAGTGAGATATAAAGGTTTAAAGTATTTAGAAAACCTCCAAATTTTAACCTTCAATATCTCCATAACTATTATCACTAAAACAATCTTATATATATCACTTATAGAGCTGATATTTCTCTACAATTTGGTAAAAGATTCATTAAAATCGGAACAACAGGAAGTGAGATATAAAGGTTTAAAGTATTTAGAAAACCTCCAAATTTTAACCTTCAATATCTCCATAACTATTATCACTAAAACAATCTTATATATATCACTTATAGAGCTGATATTTCTCTACAATTTGGTAAAAGATTCATTAAAATCGGAACAACAGGAAGAGAGATATAGAGGTTTAAAGTATTTAGGAACCTCCAAATTTTAACATTCAATATCTCCATAACTATTATCACTAAAACATTCCTATTTATATCAGATATAGAGCTAATATTTTTCTACAATTTGGTAAAGAATTCATTAAAATCGGAACAAAAGGAAAAGAGATATAGAGGTATAAAGTTTTTAGGAAATCTCCAAATTTTAAACTTCAATATCTCCATAACTATTATCACTAAAACAATCCTATATATATCACTTATAGAGCTGATATTTCTCTACAATTTGGTAAAAGATTCATTAAAATCGGAACAACAGGAAGAGAGATATAAAGGTTTAAAGTATTTAGAAAACCTCCAAATTTTAACCTTCAATATCTCCATAACTATTATCACTAAAACAATCCTATATATATCACTTATAGAACTGATATTTCTCTACAATTTGGTAAAAGATTCATTAAAATCGGAACAACAGGAAGAGAGATATAAAGGTTTAAAGTATTTAGGAAACCTCCAAATTTTAACCTTCAATATCTCCATAACTATTATCACTAAAACATTCCTATTTATATCAGTTATAGAACTAATATTTCTCTACAATTCGGTAAAAGATTCATTAAAAACGGAAAAACAGGAAGAAAGATAAAGAGGTTTAAATTTTTTAGGAAACCTCTAAACTTTAACCATCAATATCTCTATAACTATTATCACTAAAACATTCCTATTTATATCAGTTATAGAGCTAATACTTCTCTACAATTTGATAAAAGATTCATTAAAAACGGAACAACACGATGAGAGATATAGAGGTATAATGTTTTTAGGAAAACTCCATATTTTAACCTTCAATATCTCCATAACTATTATCACTAAAACAATCCTATATATATCACTTATAGAGCTGGTATTTCTCTACAATTTGGTAAATGATTCATTAAAATCGGAACAACAGAAAGAGAGATATAGAGGTTTAAAGTATTTAGGAAACCTCCAAACTTTAACCTTCAATATCTCCATAACTATTATCACTAAAACATTCCTATTTATACCAGTTATAGAGCTAATACATCTCTACAATTTGGTAAAGGATTCATTAAAAACGGAACAACAGGAAGAGAGATATAGAAGTTTAAATTATTTAGGAAACCTCCCAACTTTAACTTTTAATATCTCCACAACTATTATCACTAAAACATTCCTATTTATATCAGTTATAGAGCTAATATTTCTCTACAATTTGGTAAAGGATTCATTAAAATCTGAACAACAGGTAGAAAGATATAGAAGTTTAATATATTTAGGATACCTCCAAACTTTAACCTTCAATATCTCCATAACTATTATCACTAAAACATTCCTATTTATATCAGTAATAGAGCTAATACTTCTCTACAATTTGGTAAAACATTCATTAAAAACGGAACAACAGGAAGAGAGATATAGAGGTTTAAAGTATTTAGGAATCCTCCAAACTTTAACCTTCAATATCTCCATAACTATTATCACTAAAACATTCCTATTTATACCAGTTATAGAGCTAATGTTTCTCTACAATTTGGTAAAGGATTCATTAAAATCGGAACAACAGGAAGGGAGATATAGAAGTTTAAAGTATTTAGGAAACCTCCAAACTTTAACCTTCAATATCTACATATCTATTATCACTAAAACATTCCTATTTATATCAGTTATAGAGCTAATACTTCTCTACAATTTGATAAAAAATTCATTAAAAACGGAACAACAGGATGAGAGATATAGAGGTTTAAATTATTTAGAAAACCTCCAAATTTAACCTTCAATATCTCCATAACTATTATCACTAAAACATTCCTATTTATATCAGTTATAGAGCTAATATTACTCTACAATTTGTTGAAATATTCATTAAAATCGGAACAAAAGGAAGAGAGATATAGAGGTATAAAGTTTTTAGGAAACCTCCAAATTTTAACCTTCAATATCTCCATAACTATTATCACTAAAACATTCCTATATATATTAGTTATAGAGCTAATATTTCTCTACAATTTGGTAAAAGATTCATTAAAATCGGAACAACAGAAAGAGAGATATAAAGGTTTAAAGTATTTAGGAAACCTCTAAATTTTAACCTTCAATATCTCCATAACTATTATCACTAAAACATTCCTATTTATACCAGTTATAGAGCTAATATTTCTCTACAATTTTGTAAAAGATTCATTTAAAACGGAACAACAGGAAGAGAGATATAGAGATTTAAAGTATTTAGGAAACGTTCAAACTTTAACCTTCAATATCTCCATAACTATTATCACTAAAACGATCCTATTTATATCAATTATAGAGCTAATGTTTCTCTACAATTTGGTAAAGGATTCATTAAAATCGGAACAACAGGAAGAGAGACATAGAGGTTTAAATTATTTAGGAAACCTCCAAACATTAACCTTCAATATCTCCATAACTATTATCACTAAAACATTCCTATTTATATCAGTTATAGAGTTAATATTTCTCTACAATTTGGTAAAAGATTCATTAAAAACGGAACAACAGGAAGAGAGATATAAAGGTTTAAAGTATTTAGGAAACCTCCAAAATTTAACCTTCAATAGCTCCATAACTATTATCACTAAAACATTCCTATTTATATCAGTTATAGAGCTAATATTTCTCAACAATTTGTTGAAAGATTCATTAAAATCGGAACAAAAGGAAGAGAGATATAGAGGTATAAAGTTTTTAGGAAACCTCCAAATTTTAACCTTCAATATCTCCAAAACTATTATCACTAAAACATTCCTATATATATTAGTTATAGAGCTAATATTTCTCTACAATTTGGTAAAAGATTCATTAAAATCGGAAAAACAGCAAGAGAGATATAGAGGTTAAAGGTATTTAGGAAACCTCCAAATTTTAACCTTCAATATCTCCATAACTATTATCACTAAAACATTCCAATTTATATCAGTTATAGAGCTAATATTTCTCTACAATTTGGTAAAAGATTCATTAAAAACGGAACAACAGGAAGAGAGATATAGAGGTTTGAAGTATTTAGGAAACCTTCAAATTTTAACCTTCAATATCTCCATAACTATTATCACTAAAACATTCCTATTTATATCAGTTATAGAGCTAATATTTCTCAACAATTTGTTGAAGGATTCATTAAAATCGGAAAAACAGGAAGAGAGATATAGAGGTTTAAAGTATTTAGGAAACCTCCAAACTTCAACCTTCAATATCTCCACAACTATTATAACTAAAACATTCCTATTTATATCAGTTATAGAGCTAATATTTCTCTACAATTTGTTGAAAGATTCATTAAAATCGGAACAAAAGGAAGAGAGATATAGAGGTATAAAGTTTTTAGGAAACCTCCAAATTTTAACCTTCAATATCTCCATAACTATTATCACTAAAACATTCCTATATATATTAGTTATAGAGCTAATATTTCTCTACAATTTGGTAAAAGATTCATTAAAAACGGAACAACAGGAAGAGAGATATAGAGGTTTGAAGTATTTAGGAAACCTTCAAATTTTAACCTTCAATATCTCCATAACTATTATCACTAAAACATTCTTATTTATATCAGTTATAGAGTTAATATTTCTCTACAATTTGGTAAAAGATTCATTAAAAACGGAACCACAGGAAGAGAGATATAGAAATTTAAAGTATTTAGGAAACCTCCAAACTTTAACCTTCAATATCTCCATCACTATTATTACTAAAACATTCCTATATATATTAGTTATAGAGCTAATATTTCTCTACAATTTGGTAAAAGATTCTTTAAGAACGGAACAGCAGAAAGGGAGATATAGAGGGAAAAAAAATTTTAGGAAACCTCCAAACTTTAACCTTCCATATCTCCATAACTATTATCACTAAAACATTCCTATTTATATCAGTTATAGAGTTAATATTTCTCTACAATTTGGTAAAAGATTCATTAAAAACGGAACAACAGGAAGAGAGATATAGAAGTTTAATATATTTAGGATACCTCCAAACTTTTACCTTCAATATCTCCATAACTATTATCACTAAAACATTCCTATTTATATCAGTAATAGCGCTAATATTTCTCTACAATTTGGTAAAAGATTCATTAAAAACGGAACAACAGGAAGAGAGATATAGAAATTTAAAGTATTTAGGAAACCTCCAAACTTTAACCTTCAATATCTCCATAACTATTATCACTAAAACATTCCTATTTATATCAGTTCTAGAGCTAATATTTCTCTACAATTTGGTAAAAGATTCATTAAAAACGGAACAACAGGAAGAGAGATATAGAGCGTTAAAGTTTTTAGGAAACCTCCATAGTTTAACCTTTAATATCTCCATTACAATTATCACTAAAACATTCCTATATATATTACTTATAAAGCTAATATTTCTCTACAATTTGGTAAAAGATTCTTTAAGAACGGAACAACAGAAAGGGAGATATAGAGGTAAAAAAATTTTAGGAAACCTCCAAACTTTAACCTTCAATATCTCCATAACTATTATCACTAAAACATTCCTATTTATATCAGTTATAGAGCTAATGTTTCTCTACAATTTGGTAAAGGATTCATTAAAATCTGAACAACAGGTAGAAAGATATAGAAGTTTAATATATTTAGGATACCTCCAAACGTTAACCTTCAATATCTCCATAACTATTATCACTAAAACATTCCTATATGTATTAGTTATAGAGCTAATATTTCTCTACAATTTGGTAAAAGATTCTTTAAGAACGGAACAACAGAAAGGGAGATATAGAGGTAAAAAAATTTTAGGAAACCTCCAAACTTTAACCTTCAATATCTCCATAACTATTATCACTAAAACATTCCTATTTATATCAGTAATAGAGCTAATATTTCTCTACAATTTGGTAAAAGATTCATTAAAAACGGAACCACAGGAAGAGAGATATAGAGGTTTAAAGTATTTAGGAAACCTTCAAACATTAACCTTCAATATCTCCATAACTATTATCACTAAAACATTCCTATTTATATCAGTTATAGAGCTAGTACTTCTCTACAATTTGATAAAAAATTCATTAAGAACGGAACAACAGGATGAGAGATATAGAGGTTTAAATTATTTAGGAAACCTCCAAACATTAACCTTCAATATCTCCATAACTATTATCACTAAAACATTCCTATTTATATCAGTTATAGAGTTAATATTTCTCTACAATTTGGTAAAAGATTCATTAAAAACGGAACAACAGGAAGGGAGATATAGAAGTTTAAAGTATTTAGGAAACCTCCAAACTTTAACCTTCAATATCTACATATCTATTATCACTAAAACATTCCTATTTATATCAGTTATAGAGCTAATACTTCTCTACAATTTGATAAAAAATTCATTAAAAACGGAACAACAGGATGAGAGATATAGAGGTTTAAATTATTTAGAAAACCTCCAAATTTAACCTTCAATATCTCCATAACTATTATCACTAAAACATTCCTATTTATATCAGTTATAGAGCTAATATTACTCTACAATTTGTTGAAAGATTCATTAAAATCGGAACAAAAGGAAAGAAAGAAAGAAAGAAAGATAAATTTTTTATGCTCTGGGACTTATGTCCCTTAAGAGCAACCAATAAAATTTACAATGTTAAAAATATTTTCTCTGATCTGAGAGATTAAACTGAAATAAATCCTTGACAACTATTTACATCCATAATTTTATATAAAATATGTACATATATAAAAATTACTAATTATAATGAATTAATAAAATAATAATAATAATAGTAATAATAATTATTAATATAATAATGTAAAACAAAAACAAACAAAAAAAAGAAAAATATCTTCTATATACAAACTTAAAAATCTCTTTTGTACAATTCAAACAAATGATTGTAATAGAAAAACTTAAAACTAGGCAGTAATTTCTTGTTGGTCAAGTCAGTAGGTAAGTCGTTCCAAAGTCTACTGGCAGCAACAGTAAAAGAGTTTTGATACGTTACAGTCCTATGGGGTTGTATGTAAAGTCTGGAATCGACAGTCCTTGTAGTTCTTAAGTCTAGTGCAGCTTTTTGTGTAAACATGTCATATAAGTATTTTGGAGTCTGTGTTCTAAACAATTGGTATATGAAATTACCCATAAAGTATTTTCTACGGTAGTCAACAGTAAGCCAATTTAAAGTAAAGTAATGTGGTGTAATATGTTCGTCTTTCCTAATATTTAGTATAAAACGAATACAAGAGTTAAGTGATCTCTGGAGTTTGGTATTAAGTTCCGAGGTAAGATCAGCATATACCAGGCAACAGTAATCAAAATGAGGAAACATGAGAGTACTAACTAACTGTTGACGGAGAGGTATAGGCAACATATTTTTATGGAGTTTTAGCTGGTATAGAGATTTATGAATACTATTACAAATATTACTAACATGACTATTCCAAGATAACGTGTTAGAAATCGTCACACCTAAACATTTTGCAGTCGTAACATAAGGTATATTTATGTTATTAACAGTAATTTTAGAAATTAGGTCCAAATTGATTGTATTTATATATTTTCTACTGCCAATTATCATTGCTTTTGATTTTGTTATGTTAAATGCAATAAAATTTGACTGTGTCCAGCTAAGGATGGAATTCACATCAAGCTTAACTTTCTCAATGCCAGCTTCTAATTCTGACGGTAAACAGTGTAAATATATTTGCAGATCATCAGCATAGAGCACATGTTTGCAATGCTTTATTACTCTTGGCAGATCATTCAAATACAAGCAAAATAAAAGAGGTCCCAAAACAGAACCCTGCGGGACACCAGAATTAACTGACTCCCAAGGAGATCTTTCTTCATTACTATCAGTCACTAACTGCTTTCGGCCACAAAGATATGAACTAAACCATGAGAGAACAGAATCCGAAAAATTTAATAATTTTAATTTATGAAGAAGTAACAAATGGTTAACTGATTCGAAAGCCTTAGAAAAGTCAAAAAGTAGCAGAACAGTAACCATTCTTTTGTCAATTGCAGAACGAATGTCATCTGTTATTCTGAGCAAAACACTCTGTGTGCTGTGTCCTGAAGAGAGATATAGAGGTATAAAGTTTTTAGGAAACCTCTAAATTTTAACCTTCAATATCTCCATAACTATTATCACTAAAACATTCCTATTTATACCAGTTATAGAGCTAATATTTCTCTACAATTTTGTAAAAGATTCATTTAAAACGGAACAACAGGAAGAGAGATATAGAGATTTAAAGTATTTAGGAAACGTTCAAACTTTAACCTTCAATATCTCCATAACTATTATCACTAAAACGATCCTATTTATATCAATTATAGAGCTAATGTTTCTCTACAATTTGGTAAAGGATTCATTAAAATCGGAACAACAGGAAGAGAGACATAGAGGTTTAAATTATTTAGGAAACCTCCAAACATTAACCTTCAATATCTCCATAACTATTATCACTAAAACATTCCTATTTATATCAGTTATAGAGTTAATATTTCTCTACAATTTGGTAAAAGATTCATTAAAAACGGAACAACAGGAAGAGAGATATGGAAATTTAAAGTATTAAGGAAACCTCCAAAATTTAACCGTCCATATCTCCATAACTATTATCACTAAAACATTCCTATTTATATCAGTTATAGAGCTAATATTTCTCTACAATTTGGTAAAAGATTCATTAAAAACGGAACAACAGGAAGAGAGATATAGAGGTTTAAAGTATTTAGGAAACCTTCAAACTTTAACCTTCAATATCTCCATAACTATTATCACTAAAACGATCCTATTTATATCAATTATAGAGCTAATGTTTCTCTACAATTTGGTAAAGGATTCATTAAAATCGGAACAACAGGAAGAGAGACATAGAGGTTTAAAGTATTTAAGAAACCTCCAAACTTTAACCTTCAATATCTCCATAACTATTATCACTAAAACATTCCTATTTATATCAGTTATAGAGTTAAAATTTCTCTACAATTTAGTAAAAGATTCATTAAAAACGGAACAACAGGAAGAGAGATATAGAAATTTAAAGTTTTTAGGAAACCTCCAAATTTTAACCTTCAATATCTCCATAACTATTATCACTAAAACATTCCTATATATATCAGTTATAGAGGTAATATTTCTCTACAATTTGGTAAAAGATTCATTAAAAACGGAAAACAGGAAGAGAGATATAGAGGTTTAAAGTATTTAGGAAACCTTCAAACTTTAACCTTCAATATCTCCATAACTATTATCACTAAAACAATCCTATTTATATCAATTATAGAGCTAATGTTTCTCTACAATTTGGTAATGGATTCATTAAAATCGGAACTACAGGAAGAGAGAGATAGAGGTTTAAAGTATTTAGGAAACTTCCAAACTTTAACCTTCAATATCTCCATAACTATTATCACTAAAACATTCCTATTTATATCAGTTATAGAGTTAATATTTCTCTACAATTTGGTAAAAGTTTCATTAAAAACGGAACAACAGGAAGAGAGATATAAAGGTTTAAAGTATTTAGGAAACCTCCAAAATTTAACCTTCAATAGCTCCATAACTATTATCACTAAAACATTCCTATTTATATCAGTTATAGAGCTAATATTTCTCAACAATTTGTTGAAGGATTCATTAAAATCGGAAAAACAGGAAGAGAGATATAGAGGTATAAAGTTTTTAGGAAACCTTCAAATTTTAACCTTCATTATCTCCATAACTAGAAACCACTAAAACATTCCTATATATATCAGTTATAGAGGTAATATTTCTCTACAATTTGGTAAAAGATTCATTAAAATCGGAACAACAGGAAGAGAGATATAGAAGTTTAAAGTATTTAGGAAACCTCCAAACTTCAACCTTCAATATCTCCACAACTATTATCACTAAAACATTCCTATTTATATCAGTTATAGAGCTAATATTTCTCTACAATTCGTTGAAAGATTCATTAAAATCGGAACAAAAGGAAGAGAGATATAGAGGTATAAAGTTTTTAGGAAACCTCCAAATTTTAACCTTCAATATCTCCAAAACTATAATCACTAAAACATTCCTATATATATTAGTTATAGAGCTAATATTTCTCTACAATTTGGTAAAAGATTCATTAAAATCGGAAAAACAGCAAGAGAGATATAGAGGTTAAAGGTATTTAGGAAACCTCCAAATTTTAACCTTCAATATCTCCATAACTATTATCACTAAAACATTCCAATTTATATCAGTTATAGAGCTAATATTTCTCTACAATTTGGTAAAAGATTCATTAAAAACGGAACAACAGGAAGAGAGATATAGAGGTTTGAAGTATTTAGGAAACCTTCAAATTTTAACCTTCAATATCTCCATAACTATTATCACTAAAACATTCCTATTTATATCAGTTATAGAGCTAATATTTCTCAACAATTTGTTGAAGGATTCATTAAAATCGGAAAAACAGGAAGAGAGATATAGAGGTTTAAAGTATTTAGGAAACCTCCAAACTTCAACCTTCAATATCTCCACAACTATTATAACTAAAACATTCCTATTTATATCAGTTATAGAGCTAATATTTCTCTACAATTTGTTGAAAGATTCATTAAAATCGGAACAAAAGGAAGAGAGATATAGAGGTATAAAGTTTTTAGGAAACCTCCAAATTTTAACCTTCAATATCTCCATAACTATTATCACTAAAACATTCCTATATATATTAGTTATAGAGCTAATATTTCTCTACAATTTGGTAAAAGATTCATTAAAAACGGAACAACAGGAAGAGAGATATAGAGGTTTGAAGTATTTAGGAAACCTTCAAATTTTAACCTTCAATATCTCCATAACTATTATCACTAAAACATTCTTATTTATATCAGTTATAGAGTTAATATTTCTCTACAATTTGGTAAAAGATTCATTAAAAACGGAACCACAGGAAGAGAGATATAGAAATTTAAAGTATTTAGGAAACCTCCAAACTTTAACCTTCAATATCTCCATCACTATTATTACTAAAACATTCCTATATATATTAGTTATAGAGCTAATATTTCTCTACAATTTGGTAAAAGATTCTTTAAGAACGGAACAGCAGAAAGGGAGATATAGAGGGAAAAAAAATTTTAGGAAACCTCCAAACTTTAACCTTCCATATCTCCATAACTATTATCACTAAAACATTCCTATTTATATCAGTTATAGAGTTAATATTTCTCTACAATTTGGTAAAAGATTCATTAAAAACGGAACAACAGGAAGAGAGATATAGAAGTTTAATATATTTAGGATACCTCCAAACTTTTACCTTCAATATCTCCATAACTATTATCACTAAAACATTCCTATTTATATCAGTAATAGCGCTAATATTTCTCTACAATTTGGTAAAAGATTCATTAAAAACGGAACAACAGGAAGAGAGATATAGAAATTTAAAGTATTTAGGAAACCTCCAAACTTTAACCTTCAATATCTCCATAACTATTATCACTAAAACATTCCTATTTATATCAGTTCTAGAGCTAATATTTCTCTACAATTTGGTAAAAGATTCATTAAAAACGGAACAACAGGAAGAGAGATATAGAGCGTTAAAGTTTTTAGGAAACCTCCATAGTTTAACCTTTAATATCTCCATAACAATTATCACTAAAACATTCCTATATATATTACTTATAGAGCTAATATTTCTCTACAATTTGGTAAAAGATTCTTTAAGAACGGAACAACAGAAAGGGAGATATAGAGGTAAAAAAATTTTAGGAAACCTCCAAACTTTAACCTTCAATATCTCCATAACTATTATCACTAAAACATTCCTATTTATATCAGTTATAGAGCTAATGTTTCTCTACAATTTGGTAAAGGATTCATTAAAATGTGAACAACAGGTAGAAAGATATAGAAGTTTAATATATTTAGGATACCTCCAAACGTTAACCTTCAATATCTCCATAACTATTATCACTAAAACATTCCTATATATATTAGTTATAGAGCTAATATTTCTCTACAATTTGGTAAAAGATTCTTTAAGAACGGAACAACAGAAAGGGAGATATAGAGGTAAAAAAATTTTAGGAAACCTCCAAACTTTAACCTTCAATATCTCCATAACTATTATCACTAAAACATTCCTATTTATATCAGTAATAGAGCTAATATTTCTCTACAATTTGGTAAAAGATTCATTAAAAACGGAACCACAGGAAGAGAGATATAGAGGTTTAAAGTATTTAGGAAACCTTCAAACATTAACCTTCAATATCTCCATAACTATTATCACTAAAACATTCCTATTTATATCAGTTATAGAGCTAGTACTTCTCTACAATTTGATAAAAAATTCATTAAGAACGGAACAACAGGATGAGAGATATAGAGGTTTAAATTATTTAGAAAACCTCCAAATTTAACCCTCAATATCTCCATAACTATTATCACTAAAACATTCCTATTTGTATCAGTTATAGAGCTAATATTTCTCTACAATTTCTTGAAAGATTCATTAAAATCGGAACAAAAGGAAGAGAGATATAGAGGTATAAAGTTTTTAGGAAACCTCCAAATTTTAACCTTCAATATCTCCATAACTATTATCACTAAAACATTCCTATATATATTAGTTATAGAGCTAATATTTCTCTACAATTTGGTAAAAGATTCATTAAAATCGGAACAACAGCAAGAGAGATATAGAGGTTTAAAGTATTTAGGAAACCTCTAAATTTTAACCTTCAATATCTCCATAACTATTATCACTAAAACATTCCAATTTATATCGGTTATAGAGCTAATATTTCTCTACAATTTGGTAAAAGATTCATTAAAAACGGAACAACAGGAAGAGAGATATAGAGGTTTAAAGTATTTAGGGAACGTTCAAACTTTAACCTTCAATATCTCCATAACTATTATCACTAAAACGATCCTATTTATATCAATTATAGAGCTAATGTTTCTCTACAATTTAGTAAAGGATTCATTAAAATCGGAACAATAGGAAGAGAGACATAGAGGTTTAAAGTATTTAGGAAACCTCCAAACATTAACCTTCAATATCTCCATAACTATTATCACTAAAACATTCCTATTTATATCAGTTATAGAGTTAATATTTCTCTACAATTTGGTAAAAGATTCATTAAAAACGGAACAACAGGAAGAGAGATAGAAATTTAAAGTATTAAGGAAACCTCCAAAATTTAACCTTCCATATCTCCATAACTATTATCACTAAAACATTCCTATTTATATCAGTTATAGTGTTAAAATTTCTCTACAATTTGGTAAAAGATTCATTAAAAACGGAACAACAGGAAGAGAGATATAGAAATTTAAAGTATTAAGGAAACCTCCAAAATTTAACCTTCAATATCTCCATAACTATTATCACTAAAAAATTCCTATTTATATCAGTTATAGAGCTAATGTTTCTCTACAATTTGGTAAAGGATTCATTAAAATCTGAACAACAGGAAGAAAGATATAGAAGTTTAATATATTTAGGAAACATCCAAACTTTAACCTTCAATATCTCCATAACTATTATCACTAAAACATTCCTATTTATATCAGTTATAGAGTTAATATTTCTCTACAATTTGGTAAAAGATTCATTAAAAACGGAACAACAGGAAGAGAGATATAATGGTTTAAACTATTTAGGAAACCTCCAAAATTTAACCTTCAATAGCTCCATAACTATTATCACTAAAACATTCCTATTTATATCAGTTATAGAGCTAATATTTCTCAACAATTTGTTGAAGGATTCATTAAAATCGGAAAAACAGGAAGAGAGATATAGAGGTATAAAGTTTTTAGGAAACCTTCAAATTTTAACCTTCAATATCTCCATAACTATTATCACTAAAACATTCGTATATATATCAGTTATAGAGGTAATATTTCTCTACAATTTGGTAAAAGATTCATTAAAATCGGAACAACAGGAAGAGAGATATAGAGGTTTAAAGTATTTAGGAAACCTCCAAACTTCAACCTTCAATATCTCCATAACTATTATCACTAAAACATTCCTATTTATATCAGTTATAGAGCTAATATTTCTCTACAATTTGTTGAAAGAGTCATTAAAATCGGAACAAAAGGAAGAGAGATATAGAGGTATAAAATTTTTAGGAAACCTCCAAATTTTAACCTTCAATATCTCCATAACTATTATCACTAAAACATTCCTATATATATTAGTTATAGAGCTAATATTTCTCTACAATTTGGTAAAAGATTCATTAAAATCGGAACAACAGGAAGAGAGATATAGAGGTTTAAAGTATTTAGGAAACATCTAAATTTTAACCTTCAATATCTCCATAACTATTATCACTAAAACATTCCAATTTATATCAGTTATAGAGCTAATATTTCTCTACAATTTGGTAAAAGATTCATTAAAAACGGAACCACAGGAAGAGAGATATAGAAGTTTAATATATTTAGGATACCTCCAAACGTTAACCTTCAATATCTCCATAACTATTATCACTAAAACATTCCTATATATATTAGTTATAGAGCTAATATTTCTCTACAATTTGGTAAAAGATTCTTTAAGAACGGAACAACAGAAAGGGAGATATAGAGGTAAAAAAATTTTAGGAAACCTCCAAACTTTAACCTTCAATATCTCCATAACTATTATCACTAAAACATTCCTATTTATATCAGTAATAGAGCTAATATTTCTCTACAATTTGGTAAAAGATTCATTAAAAACGGAACCACAGGAAGAGAGATATAGAGGTTTAAAGTATTTAGGAAACCTTCAAACATTAACCTTCAATATCTCCATAACTATTATCACTAAAACATTCCTATTTATATCAGTTATAGAGCTAGTACTTCTCTACAATTTGATAAAAAATTCATTAAGAACGGTACAACAGGATGAGAGATATAGAGGTTTAAATTATTTAGAAAACCTCCAAATTTAACCCTCAATATCTCCATAACTATTATCACTAAAACATTCCTATTTATATCAGTTATAGAGCTAATATTTCTCTACAATTTCTTGAAAGATTCATTAAAATCGGAACAAAAGGAAGAGAGATATAGAGGTATAAAGTTTTTAGGAAACCTCCAAATTTTAACCTTCAATATCTCCATAACTATTATCACTAAAACATTCCTATATATATTAGTTATAGAGCTAATATTTCTCTACAATTTGGTAAAAGATTCATTAAAATCGGAACAACAGCAAGAGAGATATAGAGGTTTAAAGTATTTAGGAAACCTCTAAATTTTAACCTTCAATATCTCCATAACTATTATCACTAAAACATTCCAATTTATATCGGTTATAGAGCTAATATTTCTCTACAATTTGGTAAAAGATTCATTAAAAACGGAACAACAGGAAGAGAGATATAGAGGTTTAAAGTATTTAGGGAACGTTCAAACTTTAACCTTCAATATCTCCATAACTATTATCACTAAAACGATCCTATTTATATCAATTATAGAGCTAATGTTTCTTTACAATTTAGTAAAGGATTCATTAAAATCGGAACAATAGGAAGAGAGACATAGAGGTTTAAAGTATTTAGGAAACCTCCAAACATTAACCTTCAATATCTCCATAACTATTATCACTAAAACATTCCTATTTATATCAGTTATAGAGTTAATATTTCTCTACAATTTGGTAAAAGATTCATTAAAAACGGAACAACAGGAAGAGAGATAGAAATTTAAAGTATTAAGGAAACCTCCAAAATTTAACCTTCCATATCTCCATAACTATTATCACTAAAACATTCCTATTTATATCAGTTATAGTGTTAAAATTTCTCTACAATTTGGTAAAAGATTCATTAAAAACGGAACAACAGGAAGAGAGATATAGAAATTTAAAGTATTAAGGAAACCTCCAAAATTTAACCTTCAATATCTCCATAACTATTATCACTAAAAAATTCCTATTTATATCAGTTATAGAGCTAATGTTTCTCTACAATTTGGTAAAGGATTCATTAAAATCTGAACAACAGGAAGAAAGATATAGAAGTTTAATATATTTAGGAAACATCCAAACTTTAACCTTCAATATCTCCATAACTATTATCACTAAAACATTCCTATTTATATCAGTTATAGAGTTAATATTTCTCTACAATTTGGTAAAAGATTCATTAAAAACGGAACAACAGGAAGAGAGATATAAGGGTTTAAAGTATTTAGGAAACCTCCAAAATTTAACCTTCAATAGCTCCATAACTATTATCACTAAAACATTCCTATTTATATCAGTTATAGAGCTAATATTTCTCAACAATTTGTTGAAGGATTCATTAAAATCGGAAAAACAGGAAGAGAGATATAGAGGTATAAAGTTTTTAGGAAACCTTCAAATTTTAACCTTTAATATCTCCATAACTATTATCACTAAAACATTCCTATATATATCAGTTATAGAGGTAATATTTCTCTACAATTTGGTAAAAGATTCATTAAAATCGGAACAACAGGAAGAGAGATATAGAGGTTTAAAGTATTTAGGAAACCTCCAAACTTCAACCTTCAATATCTCCATAACTATTATCACTAAAACATTCCTATTTATATCAGTTATAGAGCTAATATTTCTCTACAATTTGTTGAAAGAGTCATTAAAATCGGAACAAAAGGAAAAGAGATATAGAGGTATAAAATTTTTAGGAAACCTCCAAATTTTAACCTTTAATATCTCCATAACTATTATCACTAAAACATTCCTATATATATTAGTTATAGAGCTAATATTTCTCTACAATTTGGTAAAAGATTCATTAAAATCGGAACAACAGGAAGAGAGATATACAGGTTTAAAGTATTTAGGAAACATCTAAATTTTAACCTTCAATATCTCCATAACTATTATCACTAAAACATTCCAATTTATATCAGTTATAGAGCTAATATTTCTCTACAATTTGGTAAAAGATTCATTAAAAACGGAACCACAGGAAGAGAGATATAGAGGTTTAAAGTATTTAGGAAACCTCCAAACTTCAACCTTCAATATCTCCATAACTATTATCACTAAAACATTCCTATTTATATCAGTTATAGAGCTAATATTTCTCTACAATTTGTTGAAAGAGTCATTAAAATCGGAACAAAAGGAAGAGAGATATAGAGGTATAAAATTTTTAGGAAACCTCCAAATTTTAACCTTCAATATCTCCATAAGTATTATCACTAAAACATTCCTATATATATTAGTTATAGAGCTAATATTTCTCTACAATTTGGTAAAAGATTCATTAAAATCGGAACCACAGGAAGAGCGATATAGAGGTTTAAAGTATTTAGGAAACATCTAAATTTTAACCTTCAATATCTCCATAACTATTATCACTAAAACATTCCAATTTATATCAGTTATAGAGCTAATAATTCTCTACAATTTGGTAAAAGATTCATTAAAAACGGAACAACAGGAAGAGAGATATAAAGGTTTAAATTATTTAGGAAACCTTCAAACTTTAACCTTCAATATCTCCATAACTATTATCACTAAAACGATCCTATTTATATCAATTATAGAGCTAATGTTTCTCTACAATTTGGTAAAGGATTCATTAAAATCGGAACAACATGAAGAGAGACATAGAGGTTTAAAATATTTAGGAAACCTCCAAATTTTAACCTTCAATATCTCCATAACTATAATCACTAAAACATTCCTATATAAATTTGTTATAGAGCTAATATTTCTCTACAATTTGGTAAAAGATTCATTAAAATCGGAACAACAGGAAGAGAGATATAGAGGTTTAAAGTATTTAGGAAACATCTAAATTTTAACCTTCAATATCTCCATAACTATTATCACTAAAACATTCCTATATATATTAGTTATAGAGCTAATATTTCTCTACAATTTGGTAAAAGATTCATTAAAATCGGAACAACTGCAAGAGAGATATAGAGGTTTAAAGTATTTAGGAAACCTCTAAATTTTAACCTTCAATATCTCCATAACTATTATCACTAAAACATTCCAATTTATATCGGTTATAGAGCTAATATTTCTCTACAATTTGGTAAAAGATTCATTAAAAACGGAACAACAGGAAGAGAGATATAGAGGTTTAAAGTATTTAGGGAACGTTCAAACTTTAACCTTCAATATCTCCATAACTATTATCACTAAAACGATCCTATTTATATCAATTATAGAGCTAATGTTTCTCTACAATTTGGTAAAAGATTCATTAAAAACGGAACAACAGGAAGAGAGATATAGAAATTTAAAGTATTAAGGAAACCTCCAAAATTTAACCTTCAATATCTCCATAACTATTATCACTAAAAAATTCCTATTTATATCAGTTATAGAGCTAATGTTTCTCTACAATTTGGTAAAGGATTCATTAAAATCTGAACAACAGGAAGAAAGATATAGAAGTTTAATATATTTAGGAAACATCCAAACTTTAACCTTCAATATCTCCATAACTATTATCACTAAAACATTCCTATTTATATCAGTTATAGAGTTAATATTTCTCTACAATTTGGTAAAAGATTCATTAATAACGGAACAACAGGAAGAGAGATATAAAGGTTTAAAGTATTTAGGAAACCTCCAAAATTTAACCTTCAATAGCTCCATAACTATTATCACTAAAACATTCCTATTTATATCAGTTATAGAGCTAATATTTCTCAACAATTTGTTGAAGGATTCATTAAAATCGGAAAAATAGGAAGAGAGATATAGAGGTATAAAGTTTTTAGGAAACCTTCAAATTTTAACCTTCAATATCTCCATAACTATTATCACTAAAACATTCCTATATATATCAGTTATAGAGGTAATATTTCTCTACAATTTGGTAAAAGATTCATTAAAATCGGAACAACAGGAAGAGAGATATAGAGGTTTAAAGTATTTAGGAAACCTCCAAACTTCAACCTTCAATATCTCCATAACTATTATCACTAAAACATTCCTATTTATATCAGTTATAGAGCTAATATTTCTCTACAATTTGTTGAAAGAGTCATTAAAATCGGAACAAAAGGAAGAGAGATATAGAGGTATAAAATTTTTAGGAAACCTCCAAATTTTAACCTTCAATATCTCCATAACTATTATCACTAAAACATTCCTATATATATTAGTTATAGAGCTAATATTTCTCTACAATTTGGTAAAAGATTCATTAAAATCGGAACAACAGGAAGAGAGATATAGAGGTTTAAAGTATTTAGGAAACATCTAAATTTTAACCTTCAATATCTCCATAACTATTATCACTAAAACATTCCAATTTATATCAGTTATAGAGCTAATATTTCTCTACAATTTGGTAAAAGATTCATTAAAAACGGAACCACAGGAAGAGAGATATAGAGGTTTAAAGTATTTAGGAAACCTCCAAACTTCAACCTTCAATATCTCCATAACTATTATCACTAAAACATTCCTATTTATATCAGTTATAGAGCTAATATTTCTCTACAATTTGTTGAAAGAGTCATTAAAATCGGAACAAAAGGAAGAGAGATATAGAGGTATAAAATTTTTAGGAAACCTCCAAATTTTAACCTTCAATATCTCCATAACTATTATCACTAAAACATTCCTATATATATTAGTTATAGAGCTAATATTTCTCTACAATTTGGTAAAAGATTCATTAAAATCGGAACAACAGGAAGAGCGATATAGAGGTTTAAAGTATTTAGGAAACATCTAAATTTTAACCTTCAATATCTCCATAACTATTATCACTAAAACATTCCAATTTATATCAGTTATAGAGCTAATATTTCTCTACAATTTGGTAAAAGATTCATTAAAAACGGAACAACAGGAAGAGAGATATAAAGGTTTAAATTATTTAGGAAACCTTCAAACTTTAACCTTCAATATCTCCATAACTATTATCACTAAAACGATCCTATTTATATCAATTATAGAGCTAATGTTTCTCTACAATTTGGTAAAGGATTCATTAAAATCGGAACAACATGAAGAGAGACATAGAGGTTTAAAATATTTAGGAAACCTCCAAATTTTAACCTTCAATATCTCCATAACTATAATCACTAAAACATTCCTATATAAATTAGTTATAGAGCTAATATTTCTCTACAATTTGGTAAAAGATTCATTAAAATCGGAACAACAGGAAGAGAGATATAGAGGTTTAAAGTATTTAGGAAACATCTAAATTTTAACCTTCAATATCTCCATAACTATTATCACTAAAACATTCTTATATAAATTAGTTATAGAGCTAATATTTCTCTACAATTTGGTAAAAGATTCATTAAAATCGGAACAACAGGAAGAGAGATATAGAGGTTTAAAGTATTTAGGAAACATCTAAATTTTAACCTTCAATATCTCCATAACTATTATCACTAAAACATTCCAATTTATATCAGTTATAGAGCTAATATTTCTCTACAATTTGGTAAAAGATTCATTAAAAACGGAACAACAGGAAGAGAGATATAGAGGTTTAAATTATTTAGGAAACCTTCAAACTTTAACCTTCAATATCTCCATAACTATTATCACTAAAACGATCCTATTTATATCAATTATAGAGCTAATGTTTCTCTACAATTTGGTAAAGGATTCATTAAAATCGGAACAACAGGAAGAGAGATATAGAGGTTTAAAGTATTTAGGAAACATCTAAATTTTAACCTTCAATATCTCCATAACTATTATCACTAAAACATTCCAATTTATATCAGTTATAGAGCTAATATTTCTCTACAATTTGGTAAAAGATTCATTAAAAACGGAACAACAGGAAGAGAGATATAGAGGTTTAAAGTATTTAGGAAACCTTCAAACTTTAAGCTTCAATATCTCCATAACTATTATCACTAAAACGATCCTATTTATAACAATTATAGAGCTAATGTTTCTCTACAATTTGGTAAAGGATTCATTAAAATCGGAACAACATGAAGAGAGACATAGAGGTTTAAAATATTTAGGAAACTCCCAAACATTAACCTTCAATATCTCCATAACTATTATCACTAAAACATTCTTATTTATATCAGTTATAGAGTTAATATTTCTCTACAATTTGGTAAAAGTTTCATTAAAAACGGAACAACAGGAAGAGAGATATAAAGGTTTAAAGTATTTAGGAAACCTCCAAAATTTAACCTTCAATAGCTCCATAACTATTATCACTAAAACATTCCTATTTATATCAGTTATAGAGCTAATATTTCTCAACAATTTGTTGAAGGATTCATTAAAATCGGAAAAACAGGAAGAGAGATATAGAGGTATAAAGTTTTTAGGAAACCTTCAAATTTTAACCTTCAATATCTCCATAACTATTATCACTAAAACATTCCTATATATATCAGTTATGGAGGTAATATTTCTCTACAATTTGGTAAAAGATTCATTAAAATCGGAACAACAGGAAGAGAGATATAGAGGTTTAAAGTATTTAGGAAACCTCCAAACTTCAACCTTCAATATCTCCATAACTATTATCACTAAAACATTCCTATTTATATCAGTTATAGAGCTAATATTTCTCTACAATTTGTTGAAAGATTCATTAAAATCGGAACAAAAGGAAGAGAGATATAGAGGTATAAAATTTTTAGGAAACCTCCAAATTTTAACCTTCAATATCTCCATAACTATTATCACTAAAACATTCCTATATATATTAGTTATAGAGCTAATATTTCTCTACAATTTGGTAAAAGATTCATTAAAATCGGAACAACAGGAAGAGAGATATAGAGGTTTAAAGTATTTAGGAAACATCTAAATTTTAACCTTCAATATCTCCATAACTATTATCACTAAAACATTCCAATTTATATCAGTTATAGAGCTAATATTTCTCTACAATTTGGTAAAAGATTCATTAAAAACGGAACAACAGGAAGAGAGATATAGAGGTTTAAAGTATTTAGGAAACCTTCAAACTTTAACCTTCAATATCTCCATAACTATTATCACTAAAACGATCCTATTTATATCAATTATAGAGCTAATGTTTCTCTACAATTTGGTAAAGGATTCATTAAAATCGGAACAACAGGAAGAGAGACATAGAGGTTTAAAGTATTTAGGAAACCTCCAAACATTAACCTTCAATATCTCCATAACTATTATCACTAAAACATTCCTATTTATATCAGTTATAGAGTTAATATTTCTCTACAATTTGGTAAAAGATTCATTAAAAACGGAACAACAGGAAGAGGGATATAGAGGTTTAAATTTTTTAGGAAACCTCCATACTTTACCTTCAATATCTCCATAACTATTGTCACTAAAACATTCCTATTTATATTAGTTATAGAGCTAATATTTGTCTACATTTTGTTGAAGGATTCATTAAAATCGGAACAACAGGAAGAGAGATATCTCCGTAACTATTATCACTAAAACATTCCTATTTATATCATAGAGCTAAAAACTTTTCTCTACAATTTGGTAAAGGATTCATTGGATGAGTGATAAAGAGGTTTGAAATTAGAAGGAGTTTGAATTGTGGCAATTCTAAAGACTCTAGTGCACAGTCTTTCGGGGAAAATAAAGAATGAAATCTGAGTCTATTATTAGAGGGAGAAAAGTACATTGAACTTGAGAAGGTCCAGTCTGGGTAAAAAATTGGCTTTATATGCTGAAAGGGTTTTCTTGAAGGGCATAAGGTACACCTGCCGAGTTTTTTTGTGTAAGTGAAGGTGACTCTTATAATAGTTCTATCCTCTACCTATGGGCAACCACTATAACCCGCCATACTCCAGACTTCTTCGACTTATGGTGTAATGAATAATTAGCAGGTATTTCAAAATATCGTATCACCTTTAGAGCACTGTGGCTCTCAAGAGGCTGAATGTACCCACAATTGAAGAACTACATATACAGGACAGTTCAGTCATTCTTTAGAAAACCTACGAACTTCGGAAGCTGGACAATACCAACTTGGGCAGAAAACAAAACATATACACCAAATAATTTGTAATAACTCGGAAATCTAAACAGGCTTACCCAACTGTTTTTAACAGCACTGTACTCTAATTAACTGTTGGAACCTCTAAAAAAAAAAAAAACAGCAACACTCCAGACTGTTCTATTCCTCCATGCTGACTTATGCTACAATAAATAAGTAGCTCGCAATTCGAAATAAAGCGTTGTTTTTCGCCTTGGAAGCACTGTTGTTTTTCTTAGAACCTCACAAACACATAAGGGGCTGAAAGTATCCATAATTACAGAACTTCAGATTGCAAAGATATTCCTAGAGTACGAACGAAATTTGCTAGACAGTACCACTTCTTGAACAGAGAACTGACCGAAAATGACTGAATTCAAAACTATCACAGAAGTTACTACACTTTTAGCACTAAAACTACAAAGAACATTTTGATCTAAATAAATTCTTGAATTAGGCTGCCGGCCAAACAAAGGTGCTATAGCTATACTTCTTCTTTCAATTTGTAAAAAAAAAATCACGTGTTCGTACTCAATCCTCGAAACTACAAATCGTGTAAGAAAGGAATACTGTATCTTTAAAAACAGGTTAGACAGAAAAAAGAACAAAAAAAGAAGATACTTATCACAAGAAAAGTAACCTTATTATTCACACGAAAGGTTCTAGAAACACCAGCTTATAAAGTTAGTCCCTAGAGAGCTCAAATGTAGTGAATAATTTACTTGACTTAAGTGATACAGTGCCCTCTTGCAGTTCTTGGCTCAGACAAAATACAGAAGAGTAGGTTATTAAAAGTTTGGTGACTCTGCAAGTTTATGTTACTGTGCTAACCTATGTCAGTCAGCCTCGTGTATTTCTTTTCTTTATAATAATGAAAAAAAGAACTAGAATTAAGACCACCAGTGAAATTAATATTTAACATCATGTGAGAGGTAATTCAAGATTGCAGTAGTGCTGAAAATTCAACAAAAAATTGCAAGGTAAGATTTATCGTTTGACCTCTAAGCATTTCTTTAGTTATTTTAACTACAATAACTTGTAATGGATGGTGTTTGTTATTAAGTTTGAGTAGCTACTCATCGATCAACTGGTTAACGTTAGTTTTATTGGGGATGCACAAAAGGTCTGGACCTAAATGGGGGGTCTGGTATCCCTCATACCCAACCTTAATCCCCCTAAAAAAACCTCAGCTGTTAAGTCTCACTCAGCCCTCTTGAATCTAGTATTTTCAAGATTCTAACATACAGTGGTCAATATAAGTATTCAAACACTAAGTTTTTTTACTTTATCTACTGAACTTTTGTTTCTAGGATGACTATTTCTTCAGCACTGAAATAGAAGATAGTAACAATGAATTTAATGCTCTCATTTTCTTTTATAAACATAAAGTATTGAGAAAAAAGCAGAAAAATAATTTATTGTATGCAAAATAAGTAAGTATTCATACACTCAGTCTGAATGTTATAATTAACGCAAAACTAAAGACCTAATATTTTGTAAGCAATCCCTTTGTATTTGTTATTGCCTGAAGCCTCCTAGGCAAAGATTCCTGATGGTCTGTGGCGTAACAAGGGTCCCTGAAGTTAACGCGAGACTTTCTGAGAGTTGGCGTGCTCATCAGAAGCGCATACTTCTTTCCAACAGGATAACGATCCCAAACATACAGCCAAAAAAACTAAGGAATGGCTGCTTTATAATGCCCGGAAACAACTTCTCACCCCTCCACAGTCTCCGTATGTAAACCCTATTGAAAATTTATGGTCCTATTTGGAGAAGAAAAATTCGAAAATTAGAAATATTCTTCCAGAAAAGAGCTCATAACCAATTTAAAGAAATCATGGACAGAAATCACATCTCAAGAGACACTAAACCTGGTGGAATCTATGCCAAGGAGGCTTCAGGCAATAACAAATGCAAAGGGATTGCTTACAAAATATTAGGTCTTTAGTTTTGCCTTAATTATTACATTCAGACTGAGTGTATGAATACTTATTTTGCATACAATAAATTATTTTTCTGCTTTTTAATCAATTCTTTATGTTTATAAAAGAAAATGAGAGCATTAAATTCATTGTTACTATCATCGATTTCAGTGCTGAACAAGTAGTCATCCTAGAAACGAAAGTTCAGTAGATAAAGTAAGAAAACTTAGTGTATGAATACTTTTTTTGACCACTGTACCTTAAATTATTTTCATGAACACATCTAAATTTGAATAGTAAAAAGGAACAGTTAGTAACAAGGAGCCCTTACAACAAATTTCCTTTGAATGAAACGTATACAATTTGGTTTAGTTTATCGATTGCACTACCGAAAATCTCAATACACGATTTCCATTCATCCTTTTACTGGGAGAAAGAGAAAGCAAAATGTAGTTATTTGTGATAAGTATTGGAGTAAATTGGGCTTAACTCAAGTGCTTGTCGCTAAAATAGTTTTTATTGTCACCAAACAAGAATAGCACTTGCTCCGAGAAGTATTCATACTATATTATAAGTATTTACTCATCTTAAATTTACATCATCCAATATATAAGTATTCATATAATATTATAATCAAATTTCTTACCTTATTTTCTTCTTAAAGAGCATCCAGTCTATCTGCCACAATCACAAGATTTGTCCAGAGTAAAGTTATTGATTAACCAACTGAACGGACACAAATTCACAGCACAAACACGCGACACCTGAAAAATAGAAAATGCTTTTATAAGTTTTACTTCAAAGACAGAGAAAAGAAACGAATTAAAACAGAAGATTTTTATCAGGTGTTATTCAAATCAAAAGAGTCACAAGGAAAATCAAAGCAAAAGGTGTGTATGAAATACAAAATTTTGTTGTTTTTGAAAAATACAAGTTTAGTAATTTTATGTATGTTCCAGGTATATTTTTTTGCTCAAAATGATACTTAACCTGATAGGAATTAACAGTAATAACATCAACGGATATAAAAGTATGTATTTCAAACTACTGTAAATGATATTTCAGTCTAAACAGTTTAGAAGTAACTGTAAGAGGTTATTAAGTCCATATTACTTCTTTTTAAGAACTAATCGCGTATATACTTCCTTAACCTTCCAGCGGGCGCGCCTATCTCACAGATAAACTTTGGTATTTTTAATTTTTTCTATCAATAGAAGAAATGAAATTAATTAAATAACATCTATAATTATTAATAATGAAATAACCAATAAAAAAAGACTTTTTATTTTTTACAAGCCAATAAGTGTAATTTTACAATCACCATGTTCAGCCACTAGACTGTCTGAAAGTGTTCGCAGTTATTTCCTCCTCGTATCTGAGATATACATTGTCTTTTTCTGTCAGTAGAAAACAAAATTCTTAAAAACAATGTTGAAAATAGTTCAATTTGATGGACACGTATAAAAGAAAAAATATAAATAATTGATAAGTCAGGAAACTTACTCGAATGGTCGCGAGTATATG
Organism: Rhodnius prolixus; assembly: GCF_049639745.1. Taxonomy (NCBI): domain Eukaryota; kingdom Metazoa; phylum Arthropoda; class Insecta; order Hemiptera; family Reduviidae; genus Rhodnius; species Rhodnius prolixus. The sequence continues at coordinate 36,531,374 of NW_027411582.1, read as the reverse complement.
TCAGGCACGGATCGGCAATTGCAAAGAAATGTACAACCCCAAACAAGATAAGATTTTTACTGAAGGAAACTAGTCATGAGAGTGTAGCATTGCTTAAAGGACAGCATCCTCCGCCGCTCCGTCTCTAAACTGCGATTACGAGGGTCGTTTGAAAAGTCCGTGCAAAAATAAAAACTACTTAATTTTTTGGGGTAAACCTTTTTTATTTTTCAACATAGTCTCCTTTTAGGCTAATACACTTCGTCCAACGCTGCTCTAGTTTGTTTGATCCCTTCCGAATAATAGGATTTGTCCAAGTCTGAAAAATAGCCATTCGTTTCTGCAATCACCTCCTGGTTTGAATAAAATCTTTTTCCCGCCAGCCATTTCTTCATATTGGGGAACAAATAGTAGTCCGAGGGAGCCAAGTCTGGAGAATAGGGGGGGTGTGAAACGAGTTGGAACCCTATTTCCATTAATTTTGCGACCACAACTGCTGAGGTGTGAGCTGGTGCGTTGTCGTGATGGAAAAGGACTTTTTTGTGGGCCAATCGTGGGCGTTTTTCTTGCAGCTCGGTTTTCAAACGGTCCAATAACGATGAATAATATGCACCTGTAATAGTTTTACCCTTTTCCAGATAGTCGATGAGGATTATTCCTTGCGAATCCCAAAAGACAGTCGCCATAATCTTTCCGGCCGAAGGAACGGTCTTCGCATTTTTTGGCGCAGATTCCCCCTTGGTAACCCATTGTTTAGATTGTTCTTTGGTCTCAGGAGTGTAGTGATGTATCCATGTTTCATCCACAGTGACAGCTGCAAACCGTCCTTGCAACACTTCACACGATTTCGTTTTTGGTCAAGCGTGAGCAATCGCGGCACCCATCTTGCGGATAGCTTTGTCATGTCCAAATGTTGATGCAAAATATTATGTACCCGTTCATTCGAGATGCCCACAGCACTAGCAATCTCACGCACCTTCACTCTTCTGTCATCCATCACCATATCATGGATTTTATCAATGATTTATGGAGTAGTAACCTCAACAGGGCGTCCAGAACGTTCAGCGTCACTTGTGCCCATATGGCCACTCCGAAAATTTTGAAACCACTTATAAACTGTTCTAATCGAAGGTGCAGAGTCACCATAATGTTTATCAGGCTTCTCTTTAGTCTCCTGAGGCGTTTTGCCTTTCATAAAGTAGTGTTTAATCAACACACGAAATTCTTTTTCGTCCATTTTTTGAAAATCACTCGACTTCCTCGATTCAAACGAATGCCAAACACAAAGAAATAGACCGATCTGGCTGAAACTTGGTGTGTGTTCTTCCAAGAGATGCTACTAACTAAACATAACCTCGATACGCGCCAGTGGTGCTATCTCTCTGACTTTGCACGTACTTTTCAAACGACCCTCGTATATTAGTCTAAGTTTGTATCTGTGAGGTACGCGCGCCCGCTGGAAGGTTAAATGTCTTCGTTAATCCCTTCGTTAAGTAAATATCAAACGAATGCATCTTTAATAGGGAATAAAATACCTTAAATTGCATTAAAGCTGGTAGAATTTAACTTATACTTGAATTATTCTTCTTAAGTGAAATTACTAACCAACTTAGAAACACAATATCAATTAAAAAATTGCAATTCTTCCTAATAAGCTAACCACTGTTTCACTTTAAACAATTTGTAAACATCTTTTTTGTGAAATTTAGATTACTAAGTGTGTGCATTAGAATCTAAATTTTAGCACATTCTATCAGTTTTTGGTATGCAATTGAATATATATATATATTTTTTCTTTTAATTTGCTTTTAGGAAGAAGTTATAGAATTAGATTTATTCAGAATCAGCTGTTTTGAATTGGTTTGGAAATTACAATTTTATCGAAAAACTTAGTAGTAATGAAATTGTTCGAATATAAATTAGTCAGATTCTAATAATTTATTCAAGATTTTCATTGAATTTAGCAATTTTCGAATTGTGGCATCTTTTAATCTTAAAACTGATGCTGAATATGAAAATGAATCTTATAAATTAACTTAGTGTAGTAAATTTGGAATGTTAGATATTTGGCAACCCTGTAGAAGGTGTAAGAAAAGGGCTGACCGTTAGGGGAAGCTAGAGGGTTGCAGGTAGTTGGAGACATTCCTCAGTTGAGTTTAGTTTTGTCACTCTTTATGGAAGTTATGCTTTATGTGTGTTATGCCTTATGAATTGAGAGAATAAACTATATTTAGGTTAATTTGTGTTTATTCAACCCTTATGAGTATTAAGTAAATTATTATTATGTTTTATGTGTTTTAGTTTTTGAGTTATCTCCTCCCATTTTTATTTTTCATTTCATTTTTACATTAGAAACGTTGATTATTAAAGAAATTTAGATTTTCGAATTAAAAAAACTATTATAAGTTAACAAAATTGGTAAAAACTCATTAATAATAACCTTTGAAGTCTGATGCCCCACTAAATTCAAAGTATCTTTTAAAAAAATCAATGTTTTCCAGAAAACCTTTATGAATATTTTACTTCAGATTAATAAATAATTTAATATTATTATCAACTTTTAAATAAGATTTAAAGCAATTTAAAAGTAAAAAAAGAAAACATTTGAACTTGGGAAAAATTCCGGCCATATTGAATTCTTAATGGCCCCCATATTAAAAAAAAAACTCTTTTTACTAATGTAATCCATAATTAAATATAATAAATTATACATCATTTTAAAGCTAATTTTATACAGAATAAATTTATAATAAAGTTACGAGTAACTGTTGAAAATTTCCATTACAAAATTTGAATTCAAATTTTACTTACATCAGAGTTGCTTTGCACTGGTGGTCACATGATGAACTGAGCAAGTAGTGGGTAACTTACTAATGACGTCATATTTTGTGAGTTATTTAATTTTGATTTATTTTAATTGTTAATACTTAATTATTTTATTTTTTGTTTCAGATTAAAAGACTTTTTTTTAAACGAATTATGAGTAAAAATTGTATCTATAATTGTTGTAACTACGAGCGAATGTCATTATAATTATTGTACGAGAGAGTTTACGACTATTTTATTTATAAATTCAATGTTAAAATCTAGTGATTTCTTTGTTAAATTATGCTAGATTCAATGTATCAATGAAAATATTAATAAACTTGATTAATAAGTAATAATTAATCAGTCAGAAAAACTTCTTTGAACATCTCAAAGAATTTTATTCACTTCAAAGATATCTTTTGAGTAAGATGAGTCAATTCAATGTATTCAACGCAAGTTGGAATGAATGAATATTAAATAAATTCAGAATATACTTCAATGGCTGTAGAATTTCAATACCATTTTTGTAACCGGCAAACCCTATTTTTATGTTAACTAATATTAAAGGAGTGTAAGAATTGATGAGGGTTATTTTCAAGACGAGATATTGAGTTTTTTTTTTTTATTTGATAACTAATTCTATTATAAACCGTTTAAATATATTTTTAAGGAAAGATTGTCAACTATAATATGGTAATTCATATTTAAGCAAATTTAAAGGTTAATGTTCCAATAATTTAACATCTACTTGTTAACATCTGGCACGTTCTCACCTAACTACCTCGTGAGTTAGGTCCCAGGATACATATATTAAGCGTATTTTAAATTCAAATTATAATCTAAACTTAGGTTGGATTTGGGAACGATATCTGAATTTTCTAACAAACATTATGCAATTGGTGTTCAAATTATTTTAATTTTAGAAGAATTCAGTGTTTTTTAAAAATTATTAATTTTTAAATCAGTATTTGTAAAATGATTGAAATTTTTGAAGGTTTTATACAAAATGTATGGAACAGTTTAGATTTGAGGGTCAGTATTTCCTGGCAGCTTTCTATTTTCAGAAACTCAATAGATTTTTATTGTTAAACAGGATATTTAAGGGCTAGTTTTTTATGGTGGGAATATGGTCGAAGTTAGTTACTATAGTGTGGAAGCTATGTGGCCCAAATCGAGATTAAAATGAAACTGCCCGAGTTATATATGTTCAATAAGATAATAAATCCATCAAACTGATGCATGAATGAAATCTTCGGGGGTTACTTACTGATTTGTGAACGCAATTAACATTTTTCTTGGCGCCACGGTAGCCGAGCGGTTAGAGGCGAGACCTGCGAAGCTAATATGCATTGTGGTACTGGGTTCGATTCCCTGCCTAGAGACCTTGGATTTTATTTAATGGTTAATATGAGAAATTTATAGTAAAGTATGTTAGGCGGTTATAGGCTAGACCCGCACAGCTAAGATGTATTGTTGGTTTAGTGGGTTCAATTCCCCTGGTCTAGGGACTTGAATTTTATTTAATGGTTAATATGAGAAATTTACAGTAAAGTATGTTAGGCGGTTACAGGCTAGACCCGCAAAGCTAAGATGTATTGTTGGTTTAGTGGGTTCGAATCCCCCGGTCTAGGTCTTGGATTTTATTTAATGGTTAATATGAGGAATTTACAATAAATTATGTTTGCTAGTCGCCTCCGTCCACGACACCTAATTGGTAGTTGGACGTTACTTTTACTTCTTTTTTTTTTTTAACATATTTTGTCTCCATAAAAAAATATCTTGGTGGGGGAAAAGTCTTAAAGATTATTGATGATTTTATTTCTGTTTTTATATGCAAATTTTAGGCTTAGGGTATCCGCGAGATGAGGGGCGGAGATATTTGGTACTCTGCACGGCTGGAGATGATCTTTCAGAGAAGGTTGATGGTAGGAAAGTTCCAGAAACTTGTCTGTAGACCGACCATCTAGTTCTTGGTGAATAAGAGTGCCGGCCAAGGAGTACAGAAGGGCATGGTCGAACATCCAGAGATGTACCTTGTTCTGAGAAAGAAGATTCTGGAAACGTTCCCTTCTGAGCTTATTAGGCTGGTTGAAATGAAAAATTAAGAAAGGGAGTCTTTGGATGTGTCCTCCAAGTTCTTCGAACCCACAAAAAAAAAAAGGGGTTTGTGGCATGTTTTATACTCAGACCTGCCTCATCTTTAGTTCAGCTTTAGAAAAAGTGATCAGGATACTCTAGGACTCCAGATTGCTGGCACATTATCTCGTAAATCTCGTCCAGTTACTTGCTTAAGCAGATCTGTTTCTAGCTCCAGGATGGTAACGTACCCAGTGGTAACTGCAAATGGCTCCTGGATCCCAGAATAGATAATCTATGTTTACCTTTCGCAGAACATTCCGTTCCTCAGAAGAATTCCAAAATAAAGTTTTCTCTTCCCAAAGGTGAGCTTATAAATTTCTTAGCCCATAAACTTTAATTACAACCTTAATGTTATATCCCAGTGTAATTGTTTCGATTGTGAATAAACACAGACTTCCCCAGGTGAGAGGCGGCTCTTTTAAATATCCATTAAAATACAAGAACAATTTCACTAAATGTTCTAATTAAGGAGAGAAGTGTTAATTACAGAGAATGGTTCTATCTAATTAAAACACATTTTATTGCCAACCTATTGTAATGAAACTTTTACAATTGATAAGAATGACGTCAGATATAATCAGTCCTCTGAAGCTGCCTTGAACTTTCTTATAAAGTTCAGCTTTTAGTTTTATTAAATTAACAACTTAATTAACCCAATTAATATCCAAGGCTGGTTAATGGTGTTGCTTTTATGAGAAGTACGTATTTTATGACCAAGTCATTCGCACGCTGTTCATATATTAATCTTAAACTTTTTTTAGACGTAAGATGCTGGATGTGCTGGATATTCAGAGATTTTAAAGTTGTTGATTGATGATGGAGTTTTGAAGAGTCTGTACGACAGATGTGCACCTGTGATAATCCCAGTCCACTACAGCAATCCGATAGTAGTTATTTATTTACACACTATGTAAGGGTTCTATTTTAGCATTTCTACATCTTATCGGGCAGAGTTTTTTTTGCTTTCTTTTTTCTTTTTTCGTAGCTCCCGATAATTCCTTGTAATGTGCTAGAAAAGGTCTGGGAACACACTCCTCCAGATATCCCGTACAGTTCTCACTGATAAGTCCAATTTACAGTCTTCTTCTTCTTCTCCTTATCGGCCTTCTGTTCTAACGCAAAATATCCATTATTCGCCCTCTCATTTTTCTTGGCATAATCTCTAGAATAAATAAGTATTGATCTAGCCTAATTTTGGTCGCATTATTCCTCTCTAAGGCAGAGAAAATCAGCAGGGAAGTCCACACTTTGACTTTTCTTTTTTTTTTTTAGGATGGAACTTATTTATGGCACTTAGGGTAAAGTTCACAGAATTGTGTACCATCAAGTAATCAAGTCAACAACCAAAAGACTGCAAATTTTGATTTTTCTGTCCGATGTGTACATGATTAAAACTCTGTTCTATTAGTTTACAGAAATGTCAATATTAAGTAAGAAATGTCAATATTAAAACTGTCCGGTAGGACAGTTGTATAAGCGTTGATCGTCAAAAACTGCACGAAAAAGCGTAATGTTGAAAAACACCCAACTTTGACAATTTTTTTCTCTTTTTCTATAAAAGATAAAATTCCCAAATTTTCTTTATAATATAGGGCAAATCCTCCTTTATAACTGTAATTTTTTCATAATAACATAGATTAATTAGTTTTCGAGAAAAACGATGCGAAAAATGCACAAAAACTACATTTTCAAAAGTTCTTGTTGTTGTTACCTTTTTTGTAAACAACGTAGCGCCTAAACGCGTGAACCGATTTTCATGAATGAGGTGTCATTCGATTCGGAATTTTATGTAGATGTGCCTTTTGGGGGTCTCGATCCTGTACATCGAATAGGAGAGGAGTTAGCCCCCTTTATGTAAGGCCCCCTCTAAAATTATTATTACTAATTACTCTGTAAATCTTAGCCCGATTTTGAAATAATGCGGTAGGATGATAGAGTTAGGGCTCCTCTACGTAACATTAAAGCGGCGATCAGCTCTTGCACTTGTTAAGGGAAAGTATAGCAATCGTTTCAAATTATAGACACGAGAACCGATTGTCATGAATGAAGGGTCATTCGAATCGAAATTTTGTACAGATTTGCACTTTAAAAGTCTGAACGCTGTGCCTCATAAGGAGGGGAGTTTGCCCCACCCAAGTAAGGCCCTTTCTAAAACTATTATTACCAATATTTCTATAACGCTTAGTCCGATTTTGATAAAATTCAGCTCGAATAAGTTGTTAAAGCTCCTCTACTTGGCTGTGAAGGATCATCAAGCTCTTGCATCTACTAAGAGGAAGTCCTGCAATCGTTAAAATTATCAATGGGTGAACCTATTTACATTAATGAATTGTCGTTCGATTCAAAATCTTTGCCTTAGGGAGAAGTACTGTAATCGCAGTTTATTATTCTTACTCCTCTTAAGAGGAAGTACTGAAATCGCAATTTAATTTTGCTTTTTACGTACAAATACCTTCCTATTTTATTCAAAACGCTTTCTCAAAAAAATTGTTATTCAGGATGTCAACTATAATCATTCTTTAAAAAGATCTCTCCAATGGTAGTTATGGTTCCGACTTAACACCTTATCAGGTTATAATGATAGAATTGCTTATTCTAAATTTTAAAAAAATCTGTTAAGCAGATAAGTAACTTTGTAAAATAGACAAAAATGAAAATCTATCCAAAAGGTACAAAAATCTCTTTAACAAAAACTTACAGTTTAAAATGTTAAGTATAAGGGTTGATTAAACGCCAAAAGGTACACAAATCAGCTAGTACCAAACATTTCATTCATGCTTAGCTGATATAATTTAAGTAATTTTACTGCATTAACTTTTTCTTCACATTTTTTTAGAAATTATTAGATGTCACAGACCCTTATGCTGGCCAGATCATTCATAATATTATTTTGTTATAATTATGATAAAATGTATATTATATCTTCGTTTTTAAATAGGTACTTTATTTTAACTCCATTTCAAATTATTCTTTGGATTTCTCTTTAATATGCCCTTTATTCTTAGTAGTCACATATACATTCATGTTAAAGTAGAGAAAAACAAAGTTAGAGTCAGCCACTGTTTAAATTTGAATCACGAAGGATTTAAAACAATATTTCAGTCTTGAATTCGTCTTACCGAAATATTCGTGAGCACAAATAACTCACAGTTAATAACAAGTAGATTATTCTACAATTATTCATTTCTCAATAAATTGTAATTTAATTTAGCCTCCCTAATTTTACTTATAGTAAAATACTGGAGTAATTAGCTGTCCTAAATATATGCATACCTTATTTACTTTATATTACATATATACAACATTGTGGGAAGAACACCTAGATTGAGAATGTAATTGAAGAAAACTATATTATTTGCGATAAAGCCAGATAATTATTACCTATTATTATAAACGTTTGACTACTACATAAAATAACAATTACTTTAATCGAAGAATGAACTTAAACCGACGATTTAAAAAAATAAATAAAATAAAATAAATAAATAAAATAAACAGAATCATTGATGTATGTTGATATAAGCATTTTTTAAAAAAAGGTTTTGAATTTTTTAGCCTCATATTTTATTTTTTATTTTTTATAACGTTTTCTTTCTAACATGTAATTAATAGTTTGATTATTATAGATTAATAGATATTACAGTCAATCTACAGTGCTACTTGAACAAATATTTTGTAGATGAAAATGGCCAGCATAAGGGTCTGTGACATCTAATAATTTCTAAAAAAAAATGTGAAGGAAAAGTTAATGCAGTAAAATTACTTAAATTATATCAGCTAAGCATGAATGAAATGTTGGGTACTTGCTGATTTGTGTACCTTTTGGCGTTTAATCAACCCTTATACTTAACTTTTTAAACTGTAAGTTTTTGTTAAGGAGTTAAGTAAGAAATGTTAATAGTAAAGTAAAGTAAAAAGTAAAGTAATCGCCTATTTTTTCAGGCGGGGCTTAACCTCCAACTACCAATTAGGTGTCGCGGACGGAGGCGAATAGCAAATGTACTTTACTGCAAATTTCTTTTATTAACCATTAAATAAAATCCAAGGCCAAAAAGTCCGGGAATCGAACCCAGTACCACAATGCATATTAGCCTTGCAGGTCTCGCCTCCTACCGCTCGGCTACCGTGGCGCTAGTATTGTTAATTGCAAATTTTCTGTTACATTTTATTTATATAATTTTTATAATGATGAACCCTTTGTAAAAGGCATTATTCTTATAAGAAATAAAGTTATTATTATTGTTTTTTAATGATTTAAGGCGCGTCAACATCTGAGTTTATTGGCGCCCGGAGCTTTTTTTCAGTACACAGCTGGCCTCCGTATAGTTTTCTCTCGTTACAGACAATACTGTCCATCACCGGTCAGTGAGCTATAAGAAGCTCTTTAGGAAGGGAAAATCCTTAGATTTCCCTTAGGCCAGCAACTGAATTCGAACCCGGGATCTCAGCGTGGGAATCCCAATACGCTAACCGCGTAGCTAATTCCTTCCCTTTATTATTATTATTCCTATTATTATTACTATTATTATTATTACTACTATTATTACATGCGATATTTTAAAAAAGAAGAAAGCTGAAGAGGAACACTTCAGCTGAAATGAGGGAAAAATGACGGAGTGCATAGTGTTCCTGGTCCAGCCTGAAGTAATGTGATAAACGGTCCCGGGCTGGGTCCATCAAGGAAGACGAGGAAGTGAGGTTTTTTAGTGGGTAGGAATCCCTCATAACCGCTCGTGTCGGTACCTTTATGAAGGTTTTCCTCATAAAAAAAAATTATTATTAATGATTTAAGGCGCGTCAAAATTCTGAAGTTATTGGCGCCTGAAGCTTTTTTCAGTGCACTGCCGGCCTACGGACAGTGCTCTCTCGCTGTATTATTATTATTATACTGGCTAGACACTTTAGAGGCATGCATAACTTTGCCCTCATCTAAAGAATACACCCCCACACTAATTTAGGGAGCGGTTAGCGAGTACTATAAACTATTAGGTTTAAGCTGACAGTAAATTTTCTCTTGGATTTTAAGAGAAACTAAAAAAATATTTTTATGCCAACAAAGTAACATTAGATCAGAAAATATCTGAAATACAAAACTTTAAATTATCTCACTAAATATTTAAAACGGAACATATTTACTCCATCCATTGTTCATGTTCACATCAATGAATTTAGCGATCCAAATCGCACTTTATCTCGTTTTAAAAATAAAAACCTAGAACTTCTCCTAAAATAGAAATGTGGGGGAGAGGAGTGGAGAGGTTACACTCAATCAACCTCCTAGATAATAGGAAGAGATAAATGGCCAGCGATCAATGGGAACTCCATTAATTAGATCTGGTAAACGAGCACCACCATTAGGAAAACGTTCTTCTCCATTTAATGCTGTAACAGTTATCATTTGTAAGATGTGTCCAATCACTAAAAAGGAAACAAAATAAAAGAAAAAAAAAAAAGCAAGAGAGAAGCGGGAACAAGCTGATAAACGATGATAAATATTCGTTTTGACAAAGAGAAATGATTGGCTCTATAAAATGAACAGTATGAAAAAATATTAGTTTGGGTCACCCAAAAAATACTTTCAGTTTCGAAATTAACTCGTAAAAGTTTTGAACTCAAAACCTTTTGTAACTTTCTCTTAAGAGGTAAGAGGAAGTATTAAGATCATGTGATCATTTTATTGATTTCGCCTTTTCGGAACCAGAAATATACATTTCAATTATTACTGTTAATCGATTTTCTTTATACTTTTATTTGCATCATGAAGCTTGACCAATATTTTGGAAAGAAAATTGGTTTTCCTATAGATTGGAAAACTATTTCCAGGAAAATAATTTAAATTTTGAAAAATTAAAAACGACACCTATATATTATTTTCTTACATTACCGAGAAGACGCTTGTAAAATATATTGGTCGTGCGAGGTGACAGTTTTGTTGAACAATAAATTTTACTACGACAGTAATACATTATATTAGCTTATAAGATATGACAGTACATAAAGTGCAACTAAGGAGCGTGTAGTTTTATGTAGACCCCCCCCCAAGATGTCATCTACTTTAACTACATTAGGGGACATCATCATTAGTGGAATCTTATGTTACAACCTAGAAAGGGATGATTATTATATTTAGTTTTATTTTTAGGGTGGGGGTAGATGATTTTGTTTTATACATTTTATGTATTTATGTAATGTATAAAAAAAAGTAAAGTAATGCCTATTTATTCAGGCGGGCTTTACGTCCAAGTACCATATTAGGTGTCGTGGACAGAGGCAACTAGCAAACATACTTTACTATAAATTCCTCATATTAATCATTAAATAAAATCCAAGGCCTAGATCAGGGTAATCGAACCCACTAAACCAACAATACACCTTACATTTGCGGGTCTGGCTTATAACCGCCTAACATACTTTACTATAAATTTCTCATATTAACCATTAAATAAAATCCAAGGCCTAAACAGGGGGAATCGAAACCACTAACCAGCAATACACCCTAGCTTTGCGGGTCTAGCCTATAACCGCTCGATTATCGTGGCGCCTCAATGTACGAGTACTGTATATATATATAAGGAGTTAGCAGAAAATCCTAGAAGCCATTTTGGAGGAAATCTCAATGTGTGAAAATTTATTGAGTTAAAATGTGCCTCAGTTTGAGGAATTTTCTTTCAACACGGTATTTTAATAGTAAATATAATATAACCCCTTATCATCATCAAACAAGGAGACAGGATCGTACATTACACAAAAATGATCCTCAAGAGGAAATCCTTTCATTCCCTACTCCTGGATGTACCTCTAATCAAATTTTCCGGGAAATTAAAGGAAATTATGACATAGAATTATGGAAGACATACCTACGTACTCAGATTTTTTGTGCGATTGTTAAACAGTTGGAAAATTAAATAAAATAAATCTCAGTAATAACAATCTAGAAAGTTTCCCTCGCTCCTAACTATATATCCAACCTGCTCCTACAAAAGGATCAAAAGTCCTTTTGTTACAAGAAATCTTATCCCTGGCTTCATGAAAAATTCCCTGAATCCTTTCTTCTTCATACCAGTCCTCTAGTCCTACAGTTTACACTCTTCCCTAATGCCGAGGCATCTTTCCTCGTCGCCTGAATTCCTAGTAGCTATTGTTGCATTAGGTCCATCCATCAAAGTTTAAAATTTTTAGGTCATAACGGAAAGGTTAATGAAGGTCACACACACATATATATATATAGACCTGATTCAGACTCGTAATTCTTATCGATCCTCACAGCATGTCTGACCTAGAGTTGGCTGTTGTACGTTCAGTCTACTAGAGTAACTTCAGCCACATGTACCGCGACCACACCCTGGTTCTTTGTTTCTAACCAAAATACGCGATACAAATTCCAAGATATATATTTACTTAATCTGGGAGTATTTTCCTCGCATAGATTTTAATTTTCTTTTAATCAAGTAGCAGCTAACATTTTTCTTTGAGTTTTTTTTTGCCTTTCTGAACTTGAGACTTTAAAATTTAAAGACAGGATAAAACATGTTTGTAAATACTCGGATCAGCTGTTGAAAATTATCTCTAATCTTTTTTTTTTCTTGATTTTTAGGGAATATTGAGGTCCGGTCAATAAATTCACTAAACAAATTTTGTTTTTTCATACCAACGTTTTGGTAAATATATTACCTTCTTCAGGGCATTGTAAAAAATTTTGTGGAGTTGAATGGGTAAGCTGTTGTAAAATCTTGCAACTGTTTAACAGTTATGATGATGTAGCTTAACATTAAACTCCACAAAATTTTACAATACCATGAAGAAGGAAATAAAGTAAAGTAATCGCCTATTTCTTCAGGCGGGGCTTTACGTCCAAATACCAATTAGGTGTCGTGGACGGAGGCGACTAGCAAACATACTTTACTGTTAAATTTCTCATATTAACCATTAAATAAAATCCAAGACCTAGACCAGGGGAATCGAACCCACTAAACCAACAATACATCTTAGCTTTGCGGGTCTAGCCTATAACCGCCTAACATACTTTACTATATATTTCTCATATTAACCATTAAATAAAATCCAAGGCCTAAGACCGGGAATCGAACCCACTAAACCAACAATACATCTTAGCTTTGCGGGTCTAGCCTATAACCTAACCAAACATACTTTACTATAAATTTCTCATATTAAACATTAAATAAGACCAAAGGACTAGTCCAGGGGAATCGAACCCACTAAACCAACAATACACCTTAGCTTTGCGGGTCTAGCCTATAACCTAACCTAACATACTTTACTACAAATTTCTCATATTAACCATTAAATAAAATCCAAGGCCTAGACCGGGGGAATCGAACCCACTAAACCAACAATACATCTTAGCATTGCGGGTCTAGCCTAAAACCACCTAACAATACTTTACTATAAATTTCTCATATTAACCATTAAATAAAATCCAAGACCTAGACCGGGGGAATCGAACCCACTAAACCAACAACAATCTTAGCTTTGCGGGTCTAGCCTATAACCTAACCTAACATACTTTACTACAAATTTCTCATATTAACCATTAAATAAAATCCAAGGCCTAGACCGGGGGAATCGAACCCACTAAACCAACAATACATCTTAGCATTGCGGGTCTAGCCTAAAACCACCTAACAATACTTTACTATAAATTTCTCATATTAACCATTAAATAAAATCCAAGGCCTAGACCGGGGGAATCGAACCCACTAAACCAACAATACATCTTAGCATTGCGGGTCTAGCCTATAACCTAACCTAACATACTTTACTACAAATTTCTCATATTAACCATTAAATAAAATCCAAGGCCTAGACCGGGGGAATCGAACCCACTAAACCAACAATACATCTTAGCATTGCGGGTCTAGCCTATAACCTAACCTAACATACTTTACTACAAATTTCTCATATTAACCATTAAATAAAATCCAAGGCCTAGACCGGGGGAATCGAACCCACTAAACCAACAATACACCTTAGCTTTGCGGGTCTAGCCTATAACCTAACCTAACATACTTTACTACAAATTTCTCATATTAACCATTAAATAAAATCCAAGGCCTAGACCGGGGGAATCGAACCCACTAAACCAACAATACATCTTAGCATTGCGGGTCTAGCCTAAAACCACCTAAGAATACTTTACTATAAATTTCTCATATTAACCATTAAATAAAATCCAAGGCCTAGACCGGGGGAATCGAACCCACTAAACCAACAATACATCTTAGCATTGCGGGTCTAGCCTATAACCGCCTAACATACTTTACTATAAATTTCTCATATTAACCATTAAATAAAATCCAAGACCTAGACCGGGGGAATCGAACCCACTAAACCAACAATACATCTTAGCTTTGCGGGTCTAGCCTATAACCTAACCTAACATACTTTACTACAAATTTCTCATATTAACCATTAAATAAAATCCAAGGCCTAGACCGGGGGAATCGAACCCACTAAACCAACAATACATCTTAGCATTGCGGGTCTAGCCTAAAACCACCTAACATACTTTACTATAAATTTCTCATATTAACCATTAAATAAAATCCAAGACCTAGACAGGGGGAATCGAACCCACTAAACCAACAATACATCCTAGCTTTGCGGGTCTAGCCTATAACCGCCTAACATACTTTACTATAAATTTCACATATTAACCATAAAATAAAATCCAAGACCTAGACCGGGGGAATCGAACCCACTAAACCAACAATACATCTTAGCATTGCGGGTCTAGCCTATAACCGCCTAATATACTTTACTACAAAAGTTCTCATATTAACCATTAAATAAAATCCAAGGCCTAAGACCGGGAATCGAACCCACTAAACCAACAATACATCTTAGCTTTGCGGGTCTAGCCTATAACCGCCTAACCTAACATACTTTACTATATATTTCTCATATTAACCATTAAATAAAATCCAAGGCCTAAGACCGGGAATCGAACCCAGTACCACAATGCATATTAGCTTTGCAGGTCTCTCCTCTTAACCCGCTCGGCTACCGTGGCGCCTGAAGAAGGAAATATATATTTACCGAAACGTTGGTTTAAAGAGAGAAATTTTGTTTGTAACATTTATTGGACCGCACCTCAATATTCCCCCCCAAAATAATAATTTTTTTTTTTTAGAAACACTTTTTCTTTGGTAGAATTTTTTTTAAAAGTTTCAAAAAAGACAGGATGGGAGGAGGGGAAGGAAGCCAAAGCGCTTTCTTGGCACTTTGCCCAGTCATGAATCTTATTCACAAAAAAACCGGAAACTACAACCCCTTACCTCGTATACTTTTTACGTCTAGTGTGAGGAAAATTTATTATTTACAATTGCGATCGGTAAGTGAAAGGAGAGGTTTTCCGAATTTCCATTCTACTAGTGATCGTACAGAGTTCCGATTTTTGAGATATAACCGGAAATATTCATTTTGAGGTTCCGACTGTAACTTAGCGATCAAAATCTATCAACCGGAAGTCCCAATTTACACAAAGAACTGAACACTTTTTTTGAAAAAAGATTTATTTTAAACTTTGTGAACACGTTGTACTCCATGATGATTCCATAATTTGAAGAGGGGTAGATAAGCTTTCCTATTAAATACCATTTTACTGTTTTGTGTTTTACATATTCGTATAAAGGAGGGATAGTGTGTAGTTAAAATTCGCAATTTAAAAAAAAAATCCATGACCGGAAGTAGTACTTCTCTTAAAAGATAATTCACTTTTTGGGGATTTTTCACGGAAATTGGCTCCATTTTCTTTTTTTTGTGCAATTTTTCTCTCATCTATTTTTTAAAAAAATATTTTTTAAGTAATTTTTGGGGAGATAGTTGGAAAGTTTTCTTTCTAAATAGACCCCCAGGGGTCTATTTAACAAAAGTAGGGGGTCAATCTGTGCCAGGGGGTTGAAGGAAAAACAATTTCGAACCCAATATATAGCGAACCTTGCAAAGAAACACCCAGGCACACCCATCTCATTAATTAAGAAGCAATACTTGTAGTTACTTTACTTATTTATAATTACTTATTATTTAATAAATATTAAGGTATTTAAATTTCGACATTAAGATATTTTCATAAAACTATTCTTAGAAGTTTTTTTTTATATACTTATTTCGTTATTTACAATCTGTATAAATAGGGAGAATGAAGGATAAATGTATGCGGAAGGCAGTAGGAAAGAAACTGCCCAGCGGTAGCACTCTCTACAGGATATAATGAATTTTAGGTCTTCAGACTGCGAGGAAGTCGCGGGGTCACTGGCGATTCAGGATTTTTAGGGGTGTCAGAGGAGGCGAGAGACTGTACTAGAGGATCAGAACACGTAGAGAGAGCAGTATGGAATTTTTGATATTTAGTCTTGGCGTGTTGGTCTATGAAGGGAATGTTGAGGTCCTAGTAAAGAGTGAGGTTAGTCACCGTAGAAAGGAGCGTCCAACTATCTCTCGGCAGTAGTTTTGACTGAAATGTCCTGTACAGTCCGTACGTTTTGTAGGTTTGGCTAAACCCCACAGCTCTAGTAATAAATGTTTAAAATCATAAAATAAATGTACAAACACAAGTTTCTAGTTAACTAAAAATTACTTTTATGTGGGGGGGTCGATGGAGATTTCCGAAAATTCATATAGGGGGGGTCCATGATCAAAACACGACCCCTGCTCTAACGTATCATTTGGGAGCAGTGTACGGTTTTTACAAATTTTATAATATTAGCAAAAAAGAAAATATGTTTTTTTATAGTTTTCTATCACGAGGAAAAGTCTTACGAGTGACCACTCTCTAGATTTATTTTATTTTTCCCTTACACAGTGTTACCAACCTATAAAAAACCTGAACTACGCTGTGCAATACAAGGTATCTAAGGTTCCTAAGGGCATAGTTGCCCCATTTTCCGCACTTTGCTTCTATTGTACCCTTAGCGGATAGTTAGATAGTCTATAACCGCTCTATAACTATTATAAGACCCCTTTGCCCCGCCATATATAAGTTAGTTACTGAGCTGTATGACCCACATACAGTGTTGGTTCGTCTAAGTGTGAAAAAAACAAACAAAAGAAATGATTGTTGTTAACACTGGGCGTGTGTATTTTGTGAGATCACATTATCGCTTCCGGTACATGGGTTTGGGGGGAGGGAGGCCGGAATTCCATTAACCGAAATGTGATTCATCTTTAGTCATTTTTCCAAATTTTCACGCAATTTTTTTTTTATTTGAAACTTATTTTCCAGATACATTGAATTTTTGATTGGATTTCCTCATTTTTGGTTTTTACTACCCAACATTTTTCTTTATATGACTTTTCTTTATAATTATTATCAGAAAGAATGAAAATATTTCAACCGAAACTTGAGTAATCCTTAAAAGAAAAAGCTGCAGTAAAATGTTTCATCCTGAAGGTTTTAATTAAAGCTCATTTAATAAAGGGAACATCATATTATAAAAATGTTTACATGTTTTTAATATTCCTTTGTTATAAAAGAATTTTTGCTTAAATTTCCAAGCGAAGAATGAAAATAAATTTTAGAATATTATCTTAAAACACTTTCTGTATTATTATTTTAGATCATTTTCTCGAAGTTTCAGCTCTTATACAGGGTGATCCATTTAAAACGCACCAATCGCTAATAACTTTTTAGGAAAGCGGAATTTCGAAAAAACCCACGAAATAAACTATGTTTTTTTTGGTCTAGTTTTCAAATTTTCCACCCCCGATGCTCTAACTTTATTTTTGGCAGAGTTACGGCCAAGAACCCGATTGGGGATTCATAAGGACCACTGATTTTGACAATGACTGTGAAAAATACATAAAAAAATTTTGAAAAATGACGTTGACCCCGTTTCGATATCCCTAATATTTGTTGAGATATTTAAGATTAAAATTACCATTTTATCAACTCGTAAACGGTTTTTCAATATTAATTTTCCACCAGAAATACACCAGTTTTGGGGAGGTCCTCTGACTGCAAAAAATGTTATTTGTGATGCAAAGAACAAAAATAATAATAATTAAAGATTTTAAAAATTTAGTGTAATGTAATGGTTGTGAGTGAATCAGGATAAATTTGTTTTATCACCCTTATAAAAGCAACCACCACATCATTTTAATGTTTCCGATATGCAAGACTTCTTGACCAATGATTGCGGTAAGAATATCTTGCCAGGGAAGGGGCGGGTGTTGGTCTAGTGATCATGAGCATGGTTTTGTAAGTGGAAGATCCCTAGTTCAAATTCTGCGAATGCTTACATTTTATTTAAAAAAGTATTATAATGTATTAAGTATTATGAATAACTGCATACGCGGGATTCGAACTGGTGATCTCTCACTTTCAAAGCCACGCTCTTGATCATTAGACCAACACCCTAGCAAGATATTCTTACCGTAATCACATTTAAAGAAGTCTTGCCTAAGGGGGTACATTAAAATGATGTGATGGTTGTTTTTATTTGATGATAAAGCAAGTTTATCCTGATTCGCTCACAACCATTACATTACACTTCATATTTTAAGATCTTCATATTTTAAAATTTTAAAGTCGTGGGTTTTTTTCGAAATTCCGCTTTCCTAAAAAGTTATTTGCGATTGGTGCGTTTTAAATGGATCACCCTGTATATATAGACGTTTAAACTATTTACGAGTTTGGTAACTCAGATTTAAAAGTAACAAACTTTGGGCCTATTTTCAGCTTCACGTTTAAACATAGTTTTGTTTACTTTCCTATTTTGGAGAACTAGTTCGGGTTTTAGTGGTTTTAAGGCCTGGATTCCAGTTATCCGTATTATAGCTTTGTAGAGAGTAGTTTTGAATAGTAAATGAAACGTAAGAGTTTTTGACTCTTTAAAGTGTATATCACAAAGTAGACGCGAGACTGAGTTGTTCGAGTTTTATTCTCATCAATAATATTGCTCTACTCACTCTGGAGCAATATATTTAGTTTTCCAATTTTCTTTATTATTTTCTTTAATTATTATTATTATTATTTTGGAGGGGCATTCCAATTTTCTCTGGAAATACTCAGAGAAAAAAATTTTTTCCACCACTTATATCTCATGAAAAATAAAGAAAACATTTTTAAAAACTATTTCCCTATTTTCTTTTCTAGTCGCACCTGGTTTTACTGGCATTATTTAGAGTGAAGCAGAAGAAAGGAAAAAAACAAGGAAAAAGTCCAGTTTTTTTTCCAGGAAGAGTTTTCTTTTAATATCTCCTTCTTCACTCTTCAACGTGAAATCAACTAGAAGTCTTCTCTTTTTTTTTGTTTCTTTACTTCCGCCGGAACTCAACAAATCTTTCTCTGCCATCGCTCTTCTTTAAAAGTTCTTTTCTCCCGCTCTCTCTCTCTCTATTTCCCAAGTTCCATAATTTACCTCTTGTTAAAGTTCAGTTTGAAATACCAATCCATCTTCCTGTAAACGATCAACTGGGATCATTTTTCTTTTGTAAACAACATGGAAGACAATGGGTGCCTCGTTTATTCTTTTAAAAAAAAAAAACGTGTGGCGTTCACACTCTAATGACTTTTTCTTACTGATTTTTCAGAATTATTATTATTTTTTTTTTTTAAATTTTTGAATACCGTAATATTAAAGCATGCAGGTGAGCACAAAATCTGGACTCGTCAGTAATAAAAAAACTCATCTTTACACACTTGTATAATAAATAACAATTTTTGTAATTCTTCTAATAAATCGACAGGTCACATAAAAATCGAAATTCACAGAAAAGTCTTGTATTATCGAAATATCAAATCGATCATTTGATTTTCGTTTAATTATGATCGATTCATTTAATCGTTAACGAAATAATAATGATTTTACGCGTAAATAAATTTTTCTTGCATAAACGATTCAAACGTTGAATCGTCTAGATCTACGTGTTTTTGCAGCAGTGTATAATGTAACCAGTTTAAAGAAATTCATTGGAATCATTTCAAAAAAAAAAGAAAAAAAAAGTAGAAATACTTGAAAACGATCATTTCCGATTAGAAACTCGAAATCGATAATTTGATTCGATTAGTACAAAGAAGAAAGACTAGAAAATCAAATCCTTTTTTCCCGCAACACATCTTTGCTTTGAGGGTTTTGCCTATATTAATATTGTTCACTGAATGAATCACCCGCAACACATCTTTGCTTTGAGGGTTTTGCCTATATTAAAATTGTTCACTGAATGAATCTTCCGCAACACATCTTTGCTTTGAGGGTTTTGCCTATATTAATATTGTTCACTGAATGAATCTTCCGCAACACATCTTTACTTTGAGGGTTTTGCCTATATTAAAATTGTGTTTACTGAACGAAACTCACAAACACTTTAAATGCTATTTAAAGACTGAATGCAATAAAATTATTGATTTTATGGAGTTTATTTATTTTGAACAAGGTCTTCTATACATTGTTAATTTAGTTCTGTTAATAAAACTTTTGCAATTTAGTCCAAGTTAATTATAATTGTGTTATTTCAAACTTCTCTCGTTTCTACTAGAGTTTGATTACTGTTAATTAAGTTTGAATGCAATGTTAGCATGATTCATTTTAATTTTTTTTTTTTACAGCAATTAATTAAGCATAACCTCTTGACCCCCCCCCCTAAACGTACACAGATTAACGGAACTTCCGGAATGTCGGAACAAAATTTCCAATAAACAAATTAAGTAGAGCAGTAAATTAAGTAAGCAGAGATTTTCTATTCAGGAAAACACAATCAGACTTATCGTACTCATCTAACTCTTGCATTTTGCGTAATTTTCCGAGTGTTTTCCTTGACGTTGCTCATCAGGCGTTCGACAGGGTGTGGTACGAGTCTTCCCCATACATACTACCTCATCCTCAAATCCTACCTAAAAGATCGATATTTCAGAGCCAACTGTGGAGCAGCAGACTCTGATATCCACCTAGCTCGAGCTGGTGTTCCTCAGGGCAGTGTTCTAGGCAGATATACCTCAACATCCAAATACCATACTCTCCACCTTTGCTGACGATACTGCCTATCTTATCTCCTCATTACGATCCTCTTATTGCTACACGAACTCTTCAAACACACATCAACCACTTACAGTACTGGCTTATCAAATGAATCAAAATTTATAGTATTCACTCTTAGACGGAAAATTCTACCTCCCATCATCTTGAACCAAACTCCTATACCAACTGTGGACAAAGTATGCTACCTTGGACTGTACCTAGACAAACGGTTGACATGGAATCCCCCGATACTAGACTGAAAAGACAAGAAACTAACCAATGGTACAAACTTCTCGCCAGACTACTTGACAAACGTTCGAAACTTAACCTATACAACAAAAGTCTCTTATATCTACTGTTACTGCGACCTATTTGGTCATACGGCATCGAAGTATCGGGGATCGACTAAGCGTTCCAACTCACTACGCCTCCAGAGACTTTACAGTCCAAAAATGATTCGATAACTTCTTAACGCTCCGTTCTATGTATCGTAACTTCAGCGTCCATAATGACCTCAAAATCCCTTTCATTAACGACCTTACTAAAACTCGTTTCTTAAAATTTCATTCCTCTACAGCAGCTCATCCTAACCCTCTCATAGAACACCTATCTTCTTCCGGCATTACCAGGTAATGCCACTAAGGAGATTGAAGAGAAGATGGCCTCGTCGTGATCTACTCTTATCGTGAGAGCAGTATCAAGAGCTTGTTACTGAAGTGACACCACTAGGTGCTTTCTCCACTCGTGATTTTCACGTATTTTTTTATCAGGTACCACATTTTGCTTGTTGCAACAACCGTTGCAGTCGTAAATTCCAATAAAAAAATTTTTTTAAATATTTTAAACGATATATTTTTTAAGCAGCTTTTTCTGAAGATAAATGGATTTATCAACTATTCAATTAACTTTAAATCGATACTCGTAGGTGGATTAAATAACAGCACGTGTACTGGTATCCAAGTGTACTCTTAGTACCAGCGTTCGTTCCCCCCCAACCTCGCCCCCCTAACTTCTGAACACTGTAAGCTGATCGTACACCAAGTTAGAAACGGCTGTAATACAACATGGCAACATATATGAGCTTACATAAGTTACATTCTGTGTTGCTATTGTGGTTGACATAAAACAATGCCATCAAAATATACGAGTGTTGCAATTCTACTTCATTTTATATATGCCAGCTAGAATAGAAATACTCTATTAATTACGCTGCTGAATCTCTTGGGTTCTATACAAATATAAAACTAGGAGCAAGCGGAAATATTGTGGTTAAAATAGATTTTTTGTAAAATAATTTTTCAACCGGAAATACATGAATTGAAGTCCCCCCTAATCCGTAGAAGGATGTGGATTAGTAACCACTACAGAGATTGTACGTCCCTTCGTAATCCCAGCTCAACTAAACTAACAATACTCAGCATTGACACTAGTAACACTAACATAATATCCCCAGGACATGCAAAGATTTGGTTTATCTCACACACAAATAGCTAGCTCTGGCCCAATCTACAGGATATCATGCAACCGATGGTTTGCACAGAAGTCTAGACACAGTGTTTAGTGTGGTGATTTCCGACGAATTTCAGGTTTCTCCTACGAATGATTAGTTAGAGATTTCTTCCTGGAAGCTGCGTAATTATCACTTGTGATCACTTTCTTAAATAAGCGTGATCTATTTTTTTTATAGAAACCCAGAGATTGTTGCAGAATCTCCTGTGCTCTCCTCCCTCTCTTCCTGGAACTATCCTGTAGAGAGCAGGTACCTAACTAGGTTTAGAGGCGGTATATATATGTAGTTTCAGAATATGTGTCTTGATTTTAGATTCATGATCGCGTACGCGGCATACGCGCAAGTAAGGATTTGCAGGTGATCATCCATTTTCACGTACTCGGTTTTAAAGAGTATAAAAAGTTATGAAAGAAACCGTAAACCACAGTTATCTTCAAAATTAAAGGTGCTAGGCCATTTCAAAATCATTTATTAATCATATTTCAATTTTTTAACTTGTTATCAAAGAGAAAGAAGAGCACGCAATCGGTCATTTTTATGTATTTTTTCATCCCCTTTCTACTAAAAATATTGCCAAGGCAGTAAAGCTAGTATTTTTCTTAATATCGGGAAATAAGCCAGTTTTCCGAGTGATTTTTCTAAGAAAAATCAAATGTTAAGAGCTTTAGATGTTCTCCAAGCATACACAGAATGGCTAAAAATTAATTTTACATCTGTTACAAACAAGAAGGTTTAATAATTATTTGGTAATTTTGGGAGAGTTGCGTTTAATTACCGAAAAAAATTGGAAACCTTCTGCCACATATTTAAGTGATCAATATCTTTCATGTAAAGGATCAAACTTAATACTTAATTTATCAAATAATGCACTTTACACAGCTTGTGCAGCATGTACCTACGTGTCTTCAAAGGTGCCTCCGCTGGCTGGCAAGCCAGGTTAGCCAGTTTATCTACTGCTCTCTCTGTACATACCAAATCAGATACAAAGAGCCATTTGAGAATGTAGATGCTCTTGCCAAACAACTAGAGGTGACGGGCAAACAAATTTTTCCTCTATCATTTTTTTTCGCTCAGATCAACCGTTTAAGCATGAAATGCTTTTGAGCTGTCTTAAAGTGAACACCCTGTGTATATTAATAAGAATAAAATGTGGGATCAAACTAAACCGGAAGTGGCCAAATTAAATAGTTAAAATCTGTGATTTGAGATTTCCTCAGAAACCGGATGTATGTTTTTAATTTATTTATTTTGATTATAAAAAATATAAATATGAAATATACTTTGTAATATTTTGTACCGAAAAATTCGATTAAGAGCGTATTTATGAGAGAGCTTTTTAGGTTCTCGTTTAAGTGCCATATTTTGATATATGATCCTATTAATTTTATACTTTTAAGAGGATTCAAGAGGATATATCAAATATATTATATATTATGTATCGAAAACCAGAAGCACCTTCTTCACTTAATGTTGTCTTTTTTGCGAATTGTTCCGTCGCTAGAATCTATCTAGCATCTTCATTTAGTGTACCATCTTTGAAACATCTGGTGGGCCATTGCATGGTGGGTTGGACATGATTATTACAGATTAGACATTTCAGTCGTGCACGAATTTCTGGATAAATGGCTTCTGCGATTTCATTGGCTGTGTATATCATGTGACATTACTGAGGGTTCCTCTAAAGAGGGGATGAAAGGAAATGCTAAACTAAGCGATTCTTGGTCATAATGATGATCAGATTAAACTTTTGATGTCATTTCCTACATTTATTAGCAACGCCATCGCTTTATCTCTCTATCGATAACTCCATAAATACTATATCGATGGCCAGATTTATTGCATTCTAGGTCACAGGTAATAAAAATAAAAAACTCTATATCCTGGCAAAAAGCCAATACCAATAAAAAAAAACCACCATCATTCGATAAACAATTTAATTCCAATCTCTTGCCTTTTTCCACTTCATTTTATGTATTATCTCAAAAATAAATAATATCAAAATCGATTTTTCCTTATGAACTTCACTTACTTCTAGTTTATTTGCAAAAGAAATTGAAAATTAGCAGAAAAAATATTTAAACTATATAATATGTATATTTGAACAAAATATCTCTAGTTCGTCGGTAACTGAAGCATTTTGATTGGGTCTCACCAGAGGATAACGATAGTAACTTAACAATCAAAATTACGAGTTATATGGTTCTTTCTGCCAAACTCTCGAAGAGGCTTATTTGGTTTCCAGAGTTAGGATCCCACCTTAGGACACTTCTAACCTGTACACTTTAAGGGGGGGGGCAAATTTCGGAATATCTGGCGGGAAAGGATAAACCGGGAGCCCCCTCTGGAGGTACTTGTCTACAGCTGTCACTCTTGGGATAGCTTGGTTCCTCTTCTGATCTTGGGGGGGGGCATTCTCTAGAACAGTATCTGAGGAGTATTTCACGCCTCCCGGAGTTGCGTTGGTGGTACATCAGATGGTAAAGAGGAACAGCTTGCCCTATAATCCTCATGGAGGGAGCTTACTTCAGAAAATTTACGTGGTGGGTGCTGGCTTCCCAAGGAGTCACTTGTAGATTGTAGATTGTATTAAATGGGCGGTTCCACCAAATAGCAGAAGGAACGCAGACAATTCAAAATGCCCATTGTTCCCCGCCCACCACTCATCTAATGAGAGATACCGGGGCTTTAAAACAACAACAAATCCGGCTAATGGTTGCACAGATGCCAATGCAATAAACTGATAAAGTAGTAACAGGACACTAGGGAGCATGGCGACTCAATCGCCTCAGAGCACTGGAATAAACCTAAGAGAGTTCTGGTAAAGATCACCAGATGCCACAAATCTCCGGGTGGGGAAACATTCAACCTCCCGAAGACGAGAAATCCTAGTTTTAGAATAAACGGGGACACACCTCCTACAAAGTGCCGCACAGTCTCTCATTGGACTCACCACAGCCGGCGCAGATTAACAGCGACTGGGTAAGGCCGCATTTGAAAAGATGGTACGCTAAATTTGCATGTCCACTCAATATCGGATCCGAGACCTGCTAAAACCAACTCTAGCCATTTTTGACAGGAGGCCAAGAATTTCTTTAGCCTGACGGCCACTCTTAGGATAGCTTGGGTCCCCTTCTGGTTCTGCGGGGGGGGGGGAGCCATTCTCTAGAAAAGGATTTGAGGAGCTTTTATTTTTACGCCTCCCCGAAAGCGATGGTTGTTTCACTAGCTGCTAAAGAGGAATACACCCGTTTACAACATGCCCTATAATCCTCATACAGGGAGCTTACTTCAGATAAATTTACGAGGGTTTCCAGGAAGTCACTTCCTAGTTTTTCTCCTTTGATTTCCCAGGAGTACAATATATATATTTTTTGTAATGGCATAAGGGCAGAATACCCTGATAAATGTAGGTAAGTATCAGACATCCCAGAATAGGAAACTAATTCAAAATACTTGTTCCTGCAACCTCAGTCTCGGGAAATGAAAGGAGACATTTTGAGTTTGACGTCAATATCTGGCTGCCTTCGATAGAAAAGAAAAAAATATCAAAAACCCATCTTTGGCAAATTATTTGCAAATTTCACCATCTTAATTACACCAACTGTAATTCGATATTTTTAAAAAAATGTGGAAAATATTTTCGCTTTACAGTTCTATTTTCTGAGTTTAATGAGGTCCCCACCCATTCATCTTCAACTTCCTTTAGCGTGGGATTTTTTTCCAGCTTTAAAAGCGGCTCCAGGGCAGCCGCCTCCACTGAGAGAGAGAGAGAAAGATTTATAACAGGTTGGACCCTTAATTTAATCTCATTATTTCACCGCTAATTTATTTTCCCTTAAATTCCCAACTCCACTACACTAACCCCTGCCCTTAACTACCCCTCACCGGAACACAAAATAAAAGAACTAAGAAAGAAAACCCTTTCTCTCTACTCCCCTTTACCCGTAATCTTTTCCAAGAATTTACAGGATTTTCTTTACAACGCATCAACTTTTTCTGGACGTAACCTTTTTATTTTATTTTTTTACACAATAAGATCCTTAGCAACCTTCAGGTTTTTTGTGTATCCCTTTTCTTTTTTTTAACTTACTTTCCCTATTTAATCCAATACCGCCAGATGTTTCATTGTTTAGTACCTCGTACCTGCAAACAATTACCACTACAAGATAAAAGTATTAGAGAAGATGTTA
The DNA here is from genome assembly GCF_049639745.1 of Rhodnius prolixus. Taxonomy (NCBI): domain Eukaryota; kingdom Metazoa; phylum Arthropoda; class Insecta; order Hemiptera; family Reduviidae; genus Rhodnius; species Rhodnius prolixus. The sequence goes on along the minus strand of NW_027411582.1, from coordinate 36,504,774 downwards.
TATTCACGTAAAGAGGGACTTTTTTCTTTATAAGATTTTAAGTAAATACTTTCTGAGGAAACTAAAATAATACCGATGTGTTCTCTATGTACTTACTAAGTCAGTACGTGAAGTAAATGACGGAAGTGTAGACGAAATCTTAACCACAAACCGATTATTCTACCTCTGAAACCGGATATTGTTCAGGAATAACCATTAAAACAGGCGACCTACGACGGATTAAACATCATTACTTTTACATAAACTGCTGTCGATCTTGTACGACTTTGTTTAAGTACGATTCAACTTGGAAGCTTTTCGGGGATCGCTTGAGGAAGTGGACTAGCCACATTACATCAGGGTCTTTCCAGATATCCGGGTCCTGACAACACCAACACACAACAGTCATTGAGTAAAGTAATTGCCTATTATTTTCAGGCGGGCATTACGTCCATCTACCACAATTAGGTGTCGTGGACGGAGGCGACTAGCAAACATACTTTACTGTGAATTTCTCATATTAACCATTAAATAAAATCCCAGGCCTAAAGACCGGGAATCGAACCCTCTAAACCAACAATACATCTTAGCTTTGCGGGTCTAGCCTATAACCGCCTAATACACTTTGCTGTAAATTTCTCATATTAACCATTAAATAAAATCCAAGACCTAGACCAGGGGAATCGAACCTACTAAACCAACAATACATCTTAGCTTTGAGGGTCTAGCCTATAACCGCCTAACAGACTTTACTGTAAATTTCTCATATTAACCATTAAATAAAATCTAAAGCCTAGACCAGGGGAATCGAACCTACTAAACCAACAATACATCTCAGCTTTGCGGGTCTAGCCTATAACCGCCTAACATACTTTACTATAAATTTCTCATATTAACCATTAAATAAAATGCACAAGGCCTAGACCAGGGGAATCGAACCCACTAAACCAACAATACATCTTAGCTTTGCGGGTCTAGCCTATAACCGCCTAACAGACTTTACTATAAATTTCTCATATTAACCATTAAATAAAATCTAAGGCCTAGACCAGGGGAACCGAACCCACTAAACCAACAATACATCATAGCTTTGCGGGTCTAGCCTATAACCGCCTAACAGACTTTACTATAAATTTCTCATATTAACCATTAAATAAAATCTAAGGCCTAGACCAGGGGAACCGAACCCACTAAACCAACAATACATCTTAGCTTTGCGGGTCTAGCCTATAACCGCCTAACATACTATACTATATATTCCTCATATTAACCATTAAATAAAATCCAAGGCCTAGACCTGGGGAATCGAACCCACTAAACCAACAATACATCTTAGCTTTGCGGGTCTAGCCTATAACCGCCTAACAGACTTTACTATAAATTTCTCATATTAACCATTAAATAAAATCTAAGGCCTAGACCAGGGGAACCGAACCCACTAAACCAACAATACATCTTAGCTTTGCGGGTCTAGCCTATAACCGCCTAACAGACTTTACTATAAATTTCTCATATTAACCATTAAATAAAATCTAAGGCCTAGACCAGGGGAATTGAACCCACTAAACCCACAATACATCTTAGCTTTGCGGGTCTAGCCTATAACCCCCCAACATACTTTTCTATAACTTTCTCATATTAACCATTAAATAAAATCCAACGTTTAGACCAGGGGCATCGAACCCACTAAACCAACAATACATCTTAGCTTTGCGGGTCTAGTCTATATCCGTTCGGCTACCGTGGCGCCTCTCTTTACTCTAATAACTCTCTTTTAATGTTGAAACTTTTCCTTTCCCTTACTCGAGTAAGAGCGTATTTAGAATAGAAGGATGTTTAGACTTTCCAGTAATGTGCCATTTCTGTTTCTTCTACAGGCTTTTGCCACCTGCCTTGTATTAACAAAAAAAAAGAATGTGGCACTGAATTTCCCAATTTAAAAAAAAAAATGGCTGACCGGAAGTGCCACTAGATTTCAGCGTATTTTGAGATTTTTTTTTTTTTTAACTTAAATCTATAAATATTACTCAAATTTTTCGAATATTAAGAAACATTTATGAGTTAGTCATAACCACTCCACTCCACGTACTGTTTACTCGTAGTTCCCTAATTTAGAGTTAGCAAACAGATAAATATTAAACGTGAATTACGGCAAGTTGCTATGGAAACCGACAAAAAGAAATACGTCCTTGTATTAACATAAGGGCAAGGCAGCATATTAAGATCGTAAACTATAATATATATAATTGTATATATATAAAATCCTTGCTAACATTACGGCCCATCCCTAAAACCAAACTAAAGGGTCATTAAAGTCAAAACTATTCCCTAGCCCTAGCTGTAACTGGTCCTAACTGGGTGGGTTAGCTTTTGTGACTCCCTTATCTGTAATTAAACGACTAAACCCGCATAACTTTGTACACAGCAGTAGTTTACCCGGAAGCGGTGTGAGAGAGTACACGTACAAATTAGGAAGTAGAGAGGGAGTATAATGTTGGTAACGCCTCTGGTTACAATTTCACTGCTCATTAAATAAATAATGCACAATGGCAAAACCTGGCTTGAATTGGTCAATAGATGATTTTATTGATTTTAACGTGGGAGGGGATGGAGTTTTCAGGAAGTTTAGTGTGAGACAGAAACTTAGCAGATTTTTGTCAATTTTATGGAATATTCATAGCTATTCGTAAATATTTGAATTAACGCATATTTATTGTACATGAATTACGTCAATAATGTCATATAGAACATAATTTGGAGAGAGATACAGATTCCCGCCTATTTCCCCTTGTTTGTAAAGGGGATGCTCCAAATTTTAAGGTTAGCTTAAGGGGGGATCATAGGGCATTTAATTCATTCTACAAGAAATAGGCGCCACGATAGCCGAGCGGTTATAGGCTAGACCTGCAATGCTAAGATGTATTGTTGGTTTAGTGGGTTCGATTCCCCCGGTTTAGGTCATCGATTTTATTTAATGGTTAATATGAGAAATTTACAGTAAAGTATGTTTGCTAGTCGCCTCCGTCCGCGACACCTAATTTGTGGTAGTTGGACGTAAAGCCCCGTCTGAAAATAATAATTATTATAATAATAATAATTAATTCTACAGAGTGATTTCTTTTTGGTAAACCTAATTTTAGCCTAAAGGTAATTGTGACTTCATCAGGTGGTACCTAATCAAAAAATTACCTACTGTTCATAATTTTTGGTGACTGATTCATAGTTTCAATAGGATGCAGAAAATAATAACTGCCAATTTCAGTCATGATATTCATTTATTATGCCGAGCTTTTCGACCTCCTAGGGACTAGGTCATCTTCAGGGCTAATTGTGACAATGTAATATTAAGGGTTGTTGTGTCTTCTGTCTTGTCTCTTCATGGACTTAGCCATGAAGATGACACCTAGTCCTTAGGTCGAAAGCTCGGCCATAATAAAAATATATTGTGACTGAAACTGGCAGTTATTAGTTTTTCATCCAATCGAAAAATTAACTTTCATCTATTTCCTGGCCGAAATTGATTTGATTTGATTTCACCAATTTTCCTTTCATATTTTCATTACTTTTTGATTTTTCTCTTATTCCACTCGTGCGGAAATGTATTTAATCGAATTTTTTCCAATATTTGTAATTTATAGAGGAGTTCACTTTATATTTTGGAAGAGTAGAGATTATCTACTACAAACTTATTCTTTCGTCCTCAAATAAATCACTATAGATCTAAATTAAAAAAGTTTTTTAGCGGCCCCCTCTCTCTTCAAACAAACAAAAAGCGTTACGTATCCAAACCAGCACAAAAGTTATTTACTGTGAACTTCTGAGGAAGAGTAAAAAAAAAAAGGGTTTGAATTCCTCGGAGACGCAGTAAATTTAGTCCTTTCCACTGTCCACTGTATTTGTTAAAGCAAGCCCTTAGGGAAGTAACCTTATTCTACCAGAAAACAGTTTTAGTGATAGTGGTTATCAAACAGGTGTGGTGGCCAGCTAGTTTGACAGGAAATCGAACCAGACAACCAACCTTCAAAGTACCAAGTTCGTAGAATTTCCTGTATGTTTCACGTGGCGAGTAAAATCGATTTAAATTGATTTTCTTCCACCGGAAATTGCATTCTACTATTTTCTAGGAGTGAAAACTACTCTGAGATTTATTACAAAAATTTATGTTTAATTAATTTTTGAAAAAGTATTATATTGGATTTTCCGGAAAATATTGCAGGATTTTATGATTTCTTTATTAATACCCCTCCATATAGTAAACTGTTTATGTTTGTTGGACTTTTTGACTTTTATAAATGTAAACACTTTATTAATCCTCTTTTACCTGCAAAGCTAAGATGTATTGTTGGTTTAGTGGGTTCGATTCCCCTGGTCTAGGCATTGGATTTTATTTAATGGTTAATAAAAGAAATTTATAGTAAAGTATGTTAGGCGAATATAGACTAGACCCGCAAAGCTAAGATGTATTGTTGGTTTAGTGGGTTCGATTCCCCTGATCTAGGTCTTGGATTTTATTTAATGGTTAATAAAAGAAATTTATAGTAAAGTATGTTAGGCGGTTATAGACTAGACCCGCAAAGCTAAGATGTATTGTTGGTTTAGTAGGTTCGAAGCCCCCGTTCTACCCTTGGATTTAATTTTATTTAATGGTTAATATGAGAAATTTGTAGTAAAGTATGTTTGCTAGCCGCCTCCGTCCACGATACCTAATTGGTAGTTGGACGTAAAGCCCGCCTGAAGAAATAGGCAATTATATTACTTTACTTTACTTTACTTAACTTTAATCCTCTTTCAAACAAAAATGTTTTGTTTACCTCTGTAAAAATTTTGGCAAGTTGGAAATAATTCAGTCTTCCAGCTAAGAAGTCAAAGCGTGATTTTCGCATAATTTTTGTTTTACGAGTTCGAACTCGGCCGGAACGGGAGGTACACACGTCTGTACATATATCTACGAACATAACATACGTGTATAGGAAGGATTTATACATACAAAATGTTCGAAGTTATTACTTGATGTAAGTTTAAGTTGTGGTAAATCCACAATTAAAATTGTTTCATTATTAAATTAAAGTAAAAACTTTTGTTTTTCTATTAATGGTTACTGGCTAGAAATTTCCTTTTCAATCTGGGAAAATGGTCTATTGTGAAAACTAACATGACGTAATGTTTTTCCCTTAAAGCAAAAGCGGAAAATCAAATTTCCTCTTACTGCTATTACTCAAGAATTTCGAACCCATTAATCATATTCTACAATCTTGGAAAATAGTTTATACGAAACGTACATTACACTGAAAACTAACTAAAAGAAGCCCTATCCAAACCAAGTACAGAAAAATACAGGAAACGCCTAAGACTGGAAACATAGTGGAGCGGCGAGCAATGCGGCGATGATAGCTGCTTCAAATCAAAGAGAGCGACGAGCAGCGAGCAAAGAGTCGCATGCACATAGTGACGAGTTTAGTCGCGTTCTCCTTTTTACAAAACAAGATGGAGGAACTATTTATATATGAAAATTCTTCCTTGAAAATTTGGTATTTACAGCAGCTTAGAAGCAGGAGCTGCAGTGTACGTGACATAAATAAGTTTAGAAACGAACTTGGTGAATTTCATCACTTGTACCAACAACTTCTGGAGCATCCTGGCAAGTTTCATGCGTATTTTCGAATGTCTATATCAACATTTTATTACATACTAGCCCAGTGTAACCCCATTAATCAAAATCAAATTTTATTGCTTTTGAATAATACAGCTCATGAGCAGGAGTTAGGCACAATATAGAAAAATTAACTAAATACAAATCTGTGTAACCCCATTAATCCTAGCAGTTACTTTAAGGTTAGAAAAGAATAAATAAATAAAAACAAAATAGAAATATATGCAGATAAAAAGAAATTAGTCAATTAAAAAAAACAATAATTTTATTAAATCACTACACCATGATTTGTCGTAAATTAATGTTGTTCATCTGAAAAACTGGAGTTGTACGACGCTACAGAAGAAGGATTGGAGAATTCGTCCTGATCAGAAGTAGTAGGACGTGAAAATGTAATTCAATTTTGCCTAGTATTTAGATGAAAGTTAGCATTAAGGGAATGAGAACCAAATTAAATGTAGCAAAAATTACCTGAATTCTCCATTAACTACTAATTGTTAATTAATATTAACTATTAATTATTAATTGTTAAAAACTGTTGTAGCTTCGCAAATATTACGGTCCCACAGAGGTTTTTTAAACAAACTAAACCAATAAATGTATCAATATCCATAACCTATGAGCAATAACCTTTAAAAATTGAGCGCGATGAGAGAGAAGAAATAAAACATGTCATAACGCTTTGCTCCACTCTCTATACGAGGGTCGTTTGAAAAGTCCGTGCAAAAATAAAAACTACTTAATTTTTTGGGGTAAACCTTTTTTATTTTTCAACATAGTCTCCTTTTAGGCTTATACACTTCGTCCAACGCTGCTCTAGTTTGTTGATCCCTTCCGAATAATAGGATTTGTCCATGTCTGAAAAATAGCCATTCGTTTCTGCAATCACCTCCTCGTTTGAATAAAATATTTTTCCCGCCAGCCATTTCTCCATATTGGGGAACAAATAGTAGTCCGAGGGAGCCAAGTCTGGAGAATAGGGGGGGATGTGAAACGAGTTGGAACCCTAATTCTATTAATTTTGCGACCACAACTGCTGAGGTGTGAGCAGGTGCGTTGTCGTGATGGAAAAGGACTTTTTTGTGGGCCAATCGTGGGCGTTTTTCTTGCAGCTCGGTTTTCAAACGGTCCAATAACGATGAATAATATGCACCTGTAATAGTTTTACCCTTTTCCAGATAGTCGATGAGGATTATTCCTTGCGAATCCCAAAAGACAGTCGCCATAATCTTTCCGGCCGAAGGAACGGTCTTCGCCTTTTTTGGGCGCAGATTCCCCCTTGGTAACCCATTTTTTAGATTGTTCTTTGGTCTCAGGAGTGTAGTGATGTATCCATGTTTCATCCTCAGTGACGAAACGACGCTTTAAGTCCTGCGGATTCTTCTGGAACAGCTGCAAACCGTCCTTGCAACACTTCACACGATTTCGTTTTTGGTCAAGCGTGAACAATCGCGGCACCCATCTTGCGGATAGCTTTGTCATGTCCAAATGTTGATGCAAAATATTATGTACCCGTTCATTCGAGATGCCCACAGCACTAGCAATCTCACGCACCATCACTCTTCTGTCATCCATCACCATATCATGGATTTTATCAATGATTTCTGGAGTAGTAACCTCAACAGGGTGTCCAGAACGTTCAGCGTCACTTGTGCCCATATGGCCACTCCGAAAATTTTGAAACCACTTATAAACTGTTCTAATCGAAGGTGTAGAGTCACCATAATGTTTATCAAGCTTCTCTTTAGTCTCCTCAGGCGTTTTGCCTTTCATAAAGTAATGTTTAATCAACACACGAAATTCTTTTTCGTCCATTTTTTGAAAATCACTCGACTTCCTCGATTCAAACGAATGCCAAACACAAAGAAATAGACCGATCTGGCTGAAACTTGGTGTGTGTTCTTCCAAGAGATGCTACTAACTAAACATAACCTCGATACGCGCCAGTGGTGCTATCTCTCTGACTTTGCACGGACTTTTCAAACGACCTCGTAGATAGCGTTGCTCTATCTTCGCTTTGCTCGCCACTATGCGCGGTCCCATATGTTTACTTGTGTTTGTTTTCGCCGCTTTGCTCTTCGCTATCATCGCCGCTTTGCTCGCCGCTCCACTATGTTTTCAGCCTAAGAAGCCATCTTCGATAAAATGGACTATCCATTGAATATGAGGAACTTCCGGTGGAGGGAATTTTCCCCAAACTCGATTTTAGATAATAATTATATTTAACTTTTTCGGCAGAAGACTTTCAATCTATGCCGTAAAATACTTATTTTTATATCTCTTTTATTATTTTTCTCTAAATTTGTAAATAAATAATAATAATAATTATTATTATTATTCTCTTGAGTGGGCATGTTTTAGATATAATTTTTAGCAGCTTTTTAATGACGAAAAACTTAAAATACTAAATAATTCTTTTTACTAAAAAAAAAAAGCTCTTACGTCAGCCCTTTTTGTCTGAAAATTTTGGAAATTCAGTTTTCCATTAAATATCATGCAGCTGGTAACGGCAGTACAATAAACAGAAATAGCACTTTAAAGGAAAACCTAGCTGCCCCCCTCTCCCAGAAATGCTGTTAATCGATTTTCCTGGAAAAAAGTTTTCCAAAAAAGTTTTAGCTCTGGAAATTTCCACTTAATACACTAAATTTAAAGAAAATTGTTATCAAGAAAATATTAAAAAATTGTAAATATATTTAGTAAAGTACGTAAAGTGCCGGTTGATTGGTTTTATTTCTAGTCTAAGGTAAATACGTACAGACAGACAAAGACCATTTTGAAAAAGAGAGAGAGAAAAAAAAATTGTTCAGACTTACGGGAGCTGAAAACCAGACATTTCCCGGTGAAAAATCAGCACGATTACAATTATATACTCGCACGACTTTTTCACTTACTTTATTTTACTCAAAATTACAATATAATTCATTTCCTGTATAACTTGATGACTACGTAAAACTGCTGAGTATTCAAAGAAGTTTATTCCGACAAAAACAAAGTTCTTGAATTAAATTAATACGTATGAAGACCCGTGTTTGTGTTATTCACTTCCGGAATCTCAGTATCAGTCTTTCCAAAGTAATATAAGCACGATCATCATTGTCAGAAGTGAAAAGGGTTATTTCCTCCTCCTTCTCCTTCTCCTCCTACCCACCATTTCTCACTCTAAGCTCAAAGTACGAGCTTATACGTACAACGCAAATACAAAGACGCACAGATCAAAAGACGGAGTTATCTCTCGAACACTGCTGGATGCTGGCAATATCATCTCATCTAATATGTATGAGGTGACAGGAAGTGGGGGGTGTTTCTCGAGCGAGAGAGAGAGAAAGAGAGAGAATGATTTCCTTCATCTTTCCAACTCATCCTGGATGAACAGGAAGTGAAGTTATGGATAGAATATTTTTCAATCTGCTAAAGGCTGGAAAACAGAAAATCGTATTTACGATGAAATGGAAAATAAAAGCTTTCACTTCCTGTGGATAAAATGGGAAAGCTCTTTGAGCTAAAGAAACCGGAAAAGAAATTACAGAAATTGTGAACTGGTCCCCGGATATGGGTTTGCGGATGAGTCAAATTATTTGGAGAATAAAAACAGTTTTTAACCCAACGTAACCCACACATTACACGTGTTACAAGGTTCCCTCATTTTAACATTATTATTATGTGGGCATCGGTTGTTGCAGCCTCTATTGCCAACCCATCATCCCTAGTTTTCCAACAATTCCCAGACCCGCGCGGCTTCCTGCTCACCGTCTCATCGGAGGGGGGGCCTTTCCTATAGACAAAACTAATCAACAAAGGCCCTTTTACGTTCATGATGAACTAACGTGTACACGCATGGGGATCATCACTATTTCTCTATTGATTCGTGTGTTTGTTTAGGTCTACAGCAAAGTGTTAGATAAACATACCATGATGTACACAACCCATTGATGTCTTTGATGTCCACTCTCTCTCTCTCTCTCTCTTTCTCTCTCTCTCTCTCTACAAAACTACCGGAAATTGAATTTAAACGGAATTAAAGGTTTTACATTTTCTTTTTTCGACTGGTGAATGAAATTTTGCGTATATTGTTTAAGTATAATATTTTCAATAGAACACCTTTTTTAAAGGGGGGTTTGCGAGGGAGAGGGAGGAGAAAACTGGGAAATCCCAAGAAAAATATGAAAAATATGAATAAGAAAATATTCTCTGAATTTGAGCAAAGAATTCAAATTACTTATCACTTCCACACGCTTAAAATAATTATATACGAAATGATTCATTAGACCAGTGGTTCCCAACCACATTTTTGGTCGTCCCCGTTCCCCTACAGAAATTTCACTCGAATCTCACAACCCCTGAAATTTTATATTTTGTACAAGGATAAATTACGCATAACAAACCCATGGATTATATAACAAAGAAAGTATACTTTACAAAAAATAATACTTTCCTTGAAATATATGCAAGATAATATAATAATGAAAAATATAATACCTTATATATTATATAGGATATGCTTTTTTTTAAATTTTTTTTTTTGCAACTGTATCCAATACAACTTTGCAAAAGAGATTAGAGTTGAGGATGGCGCAAATACACATGCATGTATATATATGTGTACATACATACACGCGCAAATGCAAGTGCACCAAGAGGCGTGAGTAGAGTGAACGACGACCATCCAGTGATGGAAACCGTTAGTTCCGTTCAGATTGGCAAGCTTACGCAGCATCCATTCTAGGAGATCGGGCGTTGTGTTGAGATGATCGCGTGGCCACCGTCGCTTTAGTCTCCGCTGTGGAATTGTAGGAAGGGCTTGTAGCAGACATGTTGTGGATCAGAGGACTGTGTAATGACTGTCTATAGATTTGAGTGAAGTTTTGTGCAGCGAGATTGAGGCTATTTCCAGAGACGAGAGGAATATATAGGATCAGAGTGTATTGTGTGATTGGAGACGTAGAAGGGAGCGATAACTTTTTGTTCTTAGAATTTTAGACTGTAAGGTTTTGAAGTCGGTTCATGTTCCGATTTTTTGGCACTTCCGTAGAGCTGTATTCTGTACGTCCATATTGGGGCCAGTAGGGCGGTGTACAGTGAAAAATATTTGAATAATAACAATATCCTCCTACTATTTACCTGGACATTTCTTAAGCCCCCAGGGTTGGGAACCCCTGCTTTAGAAGAAAACCCAGTCATTCCATCTTCTTACCAAATAATCCTTCTAAACAATAAATTTTCCCCAGAAATAAATGATTTTTCCAAGGTGAGAACGTGGATAGAAAGTATACAGAGTTGGGAAGTAAATACGTCAGAGCCTAGTTTTTCTTTTTCTATGTTCACACAGGCTTACATCATGTATTTCCGGTAAAATGTGAATAACGGATAGATGGAAAACTATTTCATTTATTGCACTATTTTTGGTCACTAATTTATCCATCCAAGGTAAAGAATTTAGTTTTTTTTTATTTTTACGATATTATAGCCTAGTTTTATAGACTCGTATTATAGCCTAACTTTCGATATAAGAGACTACGGTCAACTCCAGGGACGTGAAACATAATTTGAACAGAAACAGTTTACATAAACAGTACATTGATCTGATGATACTCAAATTGTAATCTATTTTTGTAAAATACGCTCCACAGCCCTGGCGATGTCCTAATCCCTAGGGAGAGAGCTTGAAAGAAAAAAAAAGGACATAAAAACAATTAAGACCGAAAACAGGAATAATCGGTCTTCCCTTAAGTTTTATTTTCAAGTTTGTATAGCCTAAAAGTAAAATAAAATCTGAACAGATGTACCCAACAGCTTTAGCTTAAGCTTATACTTAATCCACCTAAGGATTGAAGAAAACAAAAGCTTAATTAAACTTAATTTAAAACTTTGGCAAACTGAACATCAACAACAAAACTTCTGTTTGACTTTCATTAAACAACTAATGAGATTAACTGTTAATTATTTTGGAGATTGTCCATTTTCAAAATAGATTAACAAATAAGTATAATTATTTTCTCAAATGTAATTTTTAAGTTTATAATCACTTTTTTGTTTTCTTTTGTTAGGATTAACAATTACCTTATGTTTTTGTAGTTAAAAAATAATAATAATAAAATAAATATATTTTTAACATGTTTTTTTTTTGTGTCCCGCAGATGAGGAGGATATATTCATGGTATCCGATCTATTGCTGGGCGGTGATCTAAGATATCATCTCTCGCAGGAAGTGAACTTCACCGAGGATACTGTGTTCCTGTACGCATGCGAACTGGGACTTGCCTTAGATTATTTACAATCTCATTACATAGTTCACAGGTTAGTGTGTTCCTTTATTTATTTCTTAAAATTTATTCCATATTTTTGGAAAGTAAAGTAAGTAAAAGTAAAGTAATCGCCTACTTTTTAGGCGGGGCTTTACGTCTAACTATCAAATTAGGTGTCGTGGACGGAGAGGACTAGCAAACATATTTTACTGTAAATTTCTTATATTAACCATTAAAAAAAATCCAAGGCCTAGACACCGGGAATCGAACCCACTAAACCATCAATACATCTTAGCATTGCAGGTCTAGCCTATAACCGCCTAATATACTTTACTATAAATTTCTCATATTAACCATTAAATAAAATCCAAGGCCTAGAGATAGGGAATCGAACCCACTAAACCATCAATACATCTTAGCATTGCAGGTCTAGCCTATAACCGCCTAATATACTTTAGGTATAAATTTCTCATATTAACCATTAAATAAAATCCAAGTCCTAGACCAGGGGAATCGAACCCACTAAACCAACAATACATCTTAGCTTTGCGGGTCTGGCCTCTAACCGCTCGGATATCGTGGCGCCTCATATTTTTTAAGTGTAAAGATTGTTTCGGAAGTTGAAGATTTATTAAAAAATCTACAGGATGATCCATTTAAAATGGCACCAATCGCTAGTAACTTTTTTGTAAAGTGGAAATCCGGATAAACCCATCAAATAAGCTATATGTTTTTCTGGGTCTAGTTTTCTGGGTCAAGAAGTCTTGCATACGGAATACATTAAACTCCGTACATTAGAATTAGATTACATTAGATGGTTGCTTCTAGTTGATGATAAAATCCAATTTATCCTGAATCACAACCATTACATTACACTACATGTTTTAAAATCTCCAATTATTATTATATTATTATTTTTACTTAGCGTCACAAATAACATTTTTTTGCAGTCAGAGAACCTCCCCAAAACGTGTATTTCTAGTGGAAAATTAATATTGAAAACCGATCACGAATAGATAAAATTGTAACTTTGATCATAAATATCTCGACTAATATTAGGGATATCGAACTGGGGGTCAACAACATTTTTCACAATTTTTTATGTAGTTGTCATAATCATTGTCAAAACCAGTGGTCCTTATGAAACCTTGACCATTTTTTTAGCCGTAACTCCGCCAAAAATAAAGATACAACATCGGGGGTGGAAAATTTGAAAACTAGACCAAAAAAAACTTATAGTTTACTTAATGGGTTTATCCGAATTTCCGCTTTTCTAAAAAGTTATTTGCGATTGATGCGTTTTAAATGGATCACCCTGTATATGCATATTGAATAAAAGTTACAAAATTTAAAAAATTAAAATAAATAAATTATTGGAACTTGGTATTTTTACTTTAAAAACTGGCTTTAATATTATATACACGATAAAGTATTCTTTAGAAGGAACTGTGATGTCTCAGTCACAATAATCGTCTTCAATGAAACTTTAAACCCAAAATATTATGTATGACCTAACTTCAAGATATGAAACCTAGTATTACAATTAGAAAGCACTGAATACTCTAAACAGCTGTATAGCGGAATTGCAATTTCGATTAGAGTGAAAGAGAGAGAGAAAGGAAGTGAATAACGAAGTTCAAACTTAAAAAACTTTTTATCTTAGACAAGAGTTTGGGAATCTCTGTGAAAGTTTTAGAAACATTCAGAGATTAGTGATTGGTGGAGTATACGCGGAACGGAAGTGAGTTTATCCTGTGACACAAACCAATATCGTGTAGAAAAGTAGTTTGCTCTTACTTTCCTGTGGAGGTGGGGTGGGTGGGGGTGAATCAACAAGTGATCAGAGAATTTCAACCTGAATTTATTTACAATCATCGGAGAGCTACAACTTTCTCTTTGGTCTATAATTCGTATAATTGAAATTGAATGAAATAAGAGGGGCAGAGAAAGTTCTAGATGAATTCTCTTAGCACTTCCGTACTCAGGAGAGTTGCACAATGTTCAGGAATAAAGTTTCTGAAGTGAGAGTGACGTTGCAGCTTCTTCTTGCAGTAAAAGAAAGATGGCTTTTTCGTGCAGTTTTTGACGTTCAACCCTTTTACGTACAATTGTCCTGCCGGACAGTTTCAAATTTTTTTTAACTCAAGATCATCAACACCTCCCTAATTTAATTCCCTAATTTAAGAATTTTTGCAAACACATACTAACCCGAACAAAGCTCTATTCCAAAAAATCTTAAGATCATTTTCTTCCCTCGAAAAAGAGGAATAAGCCTGGAAAGTAAAAGAGAAAAATGATAGCCAGCTGAAGAGGTGGATGAACATAAAGATGAAGAAGAAAAAAAAGAATTCGTCAAAAACATCGCTATAAAGGTCAGACATTTGGCGGTGGAGGGGTCGGTTATGGACCACTCTCACTGAATGGAAGCTTAGAGCCGGAACGGGGGCGGGGATTTAAGCCGCTTTAGCACCCTACGGTTTCCAGATAAAAGAGAAGGTTTTTATCTCTCGGGTCCCTCTTACCATAATGGGGGGGGAAGAAATAGGGATGGTTTGATGTCCACCAGTTTTCCGCCGTTGGCCATTCCCCTGGATGACATCATAAAGGAAGATTTCATAGCTGAGTTTTAATGGATCGGCTTTACTCAGCCAGTTGGAGGGGGGCTTCTTTTGTGCCCCTCAAAATAAATATTTCCACATAAAATGTATTAAGTATAATAAAAACAGAATAATATCTTGGCTTGACTGTAAGCTAGCCCCCCCACACCTTTTCGCTTTTAACTGACTCTTAATCCCCCTCCATTAACAAGAAGTATTAGGGGCGGGTTTTGGTCTAGTGGTCAAGAGCGTGGCTTTGTAAGTGGGAGATTCCTCAGTTCGAATTTCGTGTATTTTTATTTGTACTTTTTATTTGCCAGAGAAAATTTGTTTATAGTGAAGTATGAGCTTCCTCGCTCCAGACCACGACACCTACTGATTGGTAGTTGGACGTTAAGCCCCGTCTGAAAAAAAATAGGCGATTACTTTACTTTACTTTATAAAAAGTATTGAGTCCAAATTTTTAGAAATTTAGTACTCTGTAAAACTCTACGTGAAAAACATTTTACTTTATCCTTTTTTTGGCATTGGCTGTCGCCATACAGCCAGCATCGTCTAGGTCAGGGATGGCGAACCTTTTTGATACGTGGGTCAAATTTTGTTCATTTTTTCTTTAGTACTAGCTCTTGGGTCACTAATGCCCATTTGCACAAGAGTTAAGTTTAAAGATTTTAAACTGAATATTTTCAAAACTAAACATCTTTAAAATTCAGTTGGCTTAACTGGGTAAAACGGGACGAAACTTCAGTTTCGTTGGTGGATGTTGGTGGATAGACGGCTATGGAAGTCTCTCTTTTTACAAACATAACTGAACAAAACCTGAACAAAAGTGTGTTTTATTTGAAGAAAAATCTAAATATGGTTATTTGCTTTGGGCTGTCGATTTTTTTAACAAACCAAATATGTGTAAAATTATACATTTTATTTGATATTTTGTAAACAATTTTGCTTTATTTCAAATACTATACAAGCATTTGTCGTCATTTGCGTTTTAGAACTGTAATGATCAAACTAAAGGTTATAGATAGGCATTTAAATTGCTTTTGTGTCAATGCGTGATTGAAAAAAAATACAGATAGGATATAAATTATCCTCAACAATTAGAAAATCTAAGTCAACCCGCGTAAATGGTTGCCTAGCAATTGTGTGCCAGTGAAAAAGCTTGCGCGGGTCATAGGTTCGCCATCACTGATCTAGGTGCTTATCACTAGAATATCACTCACTCTCCATTCTTACTTATAAATACATTCGCTTCACACATTCATCCCTCTACTATATCCAACTATTTACATACAAACTTACAACTAATGGATGGATCAGTCCATATATTCCTGCCATCCTTATCGCTTAACCGAAATTAAAATCACCGTAATCCTTCTCTAATCATTTTCTTCCATTCATTCTAATCGGCTATAACTTTTAAATAATACATTCATATTTCATTGCTAGCTCTGCTATAGATTTAAGCACATAGATGTTGGGTGGAGAATATTATTTCGTAGCGAAATGCTGCATCTAAAATACCTGTATAATGTCGTCAAACATTCATTTCCTTTACATAACGTGGACAACATTTAACTTCCCTATATAATATATGTTATAAAGAGATGGTAATTTCAAGGGAAGTCTACTCATTCATACCAAACTTTTAATGGATTAATTAAACTACCATTGTACAAACAGACGTACAAAACTACAGACAAAAGACTGGAAATTATGCTTCACAACTAACTGAATTCTGGACCCGAATACAGACTCCTATTTCTTTCTCCTCTCCTAGTTCTACTTAATTAAATAGCTGTGGCAATTAACAAATTAAAAATAATCACTTTACACGATAAAACGGTTGGATAGGTTGTGAAAAAATTTGGTCCGCTTCAATGACGATGGGAATTTAGACTCTCTTGAGAAAAAAAAAAACGACAGGGGTACACGATAACGCGTTTTTGTGTTCTCAAGATACTAAGCGACGAAATTTGTTTGTGCCCAAAATCTTAACTAACTTGAGATTCCATGTCCTCCTGCTCTGGTCAGACTAAGAAACGTCTTATGAAGTTCTACATTCCTCATTTCTCCAGCGCATAAACTCAAACTCAAAATAAATACTTCCTGTGGAAGCTTGATTACAAAAATATGGACCATAAAACTTAGTATTTCCTGTTTCTAATCTAATAATACAGAAAATGCTGTAGATGATTATGGTATAAAACATATGTATGTATTAGTAAGGGGAAAGAAATTGCAGGAATTTTCATGTTCGTTACAAAAATATGGACCATAAAACTTAGTATTTCCTGTTTCTAATCTAATAATACAGAAAATGCTGTAGATGATTATGGTATAAAACATATGTATGTATTAGTAAGGGGAAAGAAATTGCAGGAATTTTCATGTTCGTTACAAAAATATGGACCATAAAACTTAGTATTTCCTGTTTCTAATCTAATAATACAGAAAATGCTGTAGACGATTATGGTATAAAACATATGTATGTATTAGTAAGGGGAAAGGAATTGCAGGAATTTTCATGTTCGTTACAAAAATTTCAAAAAGTTCAACATATCCAACTTCAAAACAACTCTCTTCCGCTTTGTACGATAAAGGTGGCACAGAGATGGGATGTAAGTTCTAAGATTTAAATGATGATGACCTCGGGTTTTCAGTGATGTAAACATGTCTCACCTCCGCACGCCGCCCAGCTGTACCCGCCGGGGCTAAATAGAATCCTGGAACACCGGCCCGCTCTACTAAGAGTTACCCGTACTATTTCTCATCAAGAGGTCTCTCTGTCTCTCCCAGTTTCCAGGTCCTGGACAAAGTCAGTAATGGTATCCATCTAACATTCTCCTTTAAGGCATAATACACCTCTTCGCTTCCCTCATTCCTCTCTTTCCTGGAACTGTAATTAGCTTGCCTCTGGACCGCTTTATAAACAACAACAGGTTCCATTATATACGTTACTCTATCGTTCTAACATAGTCTCTTTACGTGTTACTAAAATATATCATCTTCCTCTCTGACCTTACCCCGTAACCACAGCATCCAGTTTTGGAATTTTACACAGATTTGGTAATATTTAAAGTTTATGTTTGTATATACTCATAATTTTACTCCCTCTATGTCAATGTATGCTGTGTTGCATAGACTCAATTTTCAGCTCTCATATGTTCTTGACAATTCGTAAATTAGTTTTCCACGTATCAAACTGGGGGGAAGGAAAATGCGGCGGAAATGAGGTGGCCAAAAAAAAAAGAAAAGGTTGTTTTCTAATTTAGAAACAGCAAAATTTTCAGCATTTGTATAACTTATTATGATGTAGAAGTTTTTTTCAAAACTTTTCTCTTTTAAAAGTGTTAATTAATTTTTCTAATTCTTGTTTGTCTGTTTGTAAAGAGTGTTTGCTAGTATATAATTGCACAAAGTTGAGAAAATTTATTTCCGGTTTTCAAAAATTTCACCGGAAATATCCGTTTCCCTTACCTGAGTAAGGAAAATTAGTTATTGCAAAATTGTTTCTTTTTTTTTTTATTATTACTAAAGTGTCTATGTGTGCGTAACCAGCGTAAAATCGCAAAATGTTTAAATTTAATGTTTTGCTTTGCTGTCATCATCAGAGGACGTTTTAGTCAAAAAATTGGTAAAGCGGAAATTCTTTACTGAATCTGTGGTTACAGTATAAACACTAATTACTGAATTTCCGTTCAACATTCGCTGCGACTATAAAATTTAATAACAGTATTGATTACTTGTTTTCAATATAGGAATTAATGCAATAAATTTTTTAATTGCAATTAATTATGAACCTTTCATAATTAGCCAGATTTAATTGCCCTTAATTGCATTATATTGTTTAAGCAAATTATTACCAGTGATTATTTTTTTTTTTTTTTTTTTTTTTTTTTTTTTTTTGCGCATCAACAGCTGAGGTCATTAGCGCCCGGAGCTTTTTCCAGTGCACTGCCGGCCTCCGGACAGTGTTCTCTCGTTACAGACAACACTGTCCATCACCGGACAGTGAGCTGTAAGAAGCTCCTAGGAAGAGAAAATCTAAGGGTCAGCTGCTGGATTCGAACCCGGGACCTCCGCGTGGGAGTCCAGTATGCTAACCTCATAGCTAATCCCTTCCCTACCAGTGATTATTATTATTATTATTATTACTGGTTAATTAATATTAGTGACATATGAAAATTATATCGTAATAGTGTCTAATTTAGGCGCCACGGTAGCCGAGCGGTTACAGGCTAGACCCGCAAAGCTAAGATGTATTGATGGTTTAGTAGAATCGATGTCCCCGGACTAGGCCTTGGATTTTATTTAATGGTTAATAAGAGAAATTTGTAGTAAAGTATGTTAGGCAGTTAGATAGGCTAGACCCGCAATGCTAAGATGTATTGTTGGTTTAGTGGGTTTGATTCCCCCGGTCTAGGTCTTGGATTTTATTTAATGGTTAATATGAGAAATTTATGGTAAAGTATTGTTAGGTGGTTTTAGGCTAGACCCGCAATGCTAAGATATATTGTTGGTTTAGTGGGTTCGATTCCCCCGGTCTAGGTCTTGGACTTTATTTAATGGTTAATATGAGAAATTTATAGTAAAGTATTGTTAGGTGGTTTTAGGCTAGACCCGCAATGCTAAGATGTATTGTTGGTTTAGTGGGTTTGATTCCCCCGGTCTAGGTTTTGGATTTTATTTAATGGTTAATATGAGAAATTTATGGTAAAGTAAGTTAGGCGGTTATAGGCTAGACCCGCAAAGCTAAGATGTATTGTTGGTTTAGTGAGTTCGATTCCCCTGGTCTAGGTCTTGGATTTTATTTAATGGTTAATATGAGAAATTTATAGTAAAGTATGTTTGCTAGTCGCCTCCGTCCACGACACCTAATTGGTAGTTGGACGCAAAGCCCGCCTGAAAAAATAGGCAATTACTTTACTTACTCACAACTTGAATGTATCAGGTTCTCTTGTTGCAAAAATTTACTGTGATTGTGAAAATAAACGTAGTTAAAAAAATAATAAGAAGACTGGAGTGACGAGGAAGGAATAGAATTAAAACTTAATATTTGCTACAAATAATGTGTGAGCGAAGCCAGAAGTAAGAAAAATCAAATTAAAATTTAGGCCGTCTCATTTTTAGAACACAACAGAGCTGAACATTTAGAAGGTGATGAAATGAAGGTGACAAGCTGGTTTTTTCCCTCGTATTTCACAACAATTTGACAAATGATCCATAAGAAAAGCTTTTCTTTTCCCCTAGAAAGGAAAAGCTGAATCTGTCAACCAACTAGATTTATTGGCCAACCCAAAAACTTTTCCCCTTCTAAATTTTCTTTTACATACAATTTATTTTTTTCATACTTATATCTTTATATCATCACCATTAATCTTAAAAAAAATCTTTTCTTTTTTTTAGACCACTTTTAGATAGAGTGGTGGGTTTTTTTGAGGAGGTTTTGACAGCCAGCCTTCGGTAGCCAATGAGCTGATTGTGGTCGCCAAAAATGGGGGGGGCGCGAGGAAACCCATTCAAAGACCTTGTCTGTCCATTAGCTGGGGGTCTAGCTTAAAGCTATCAGAATTTTCCTCTCCAAAGAAACCAACTCCTTACATAAGCTTTCAAACACTCACACAATGATTTTATACTTGTTTTCCTAAAAAAAAAAAGAAAAACCTACAACAGGATATCCGTTGCCGTAGAGCGTGTCAATCCTTTCACAGGCTGTGCTAGAACAAGAAACCTTTCCTCATCCCTGTCGTCATTCCCGTGAAGTAAAAAGTGAAAACCCAGAATCTGCTGGGAGAACGCTCAGACGACTTCCCTAGCTTTACGAGGGTCGTTTGAAAAGTCCGTGCAATGTCAGAGAGATAGCACCACTGGCGCGTATCGAGGTTATGTTTAGTTAGTAGCATCTCTTGGAAGAACACACACCAAGTTTCAGCCAGATCGGTCTATTTCTTTGTGTTTGGCATTCGTTTGAATCGAGGAAGTCGAGTGATTTTCAAAAAATGGACGAAAAAGAATTTCGTGTGTTGATTAAACACTACTTTATGAAAGGCAAAACGCCTCAGGAGACTAAAGAGAAGCTTGATAAACATTATGGTGACTCTGCACCTTCGATTAGAACAGTTTATTAGTGGTTTCAAAATTTTCGGAGTGGCCATATGGGCACAAGTGACGCTGAACGTTCTGGACGCCCTGTTGAGGTTACTACTCCAGAAATCATTGATAAAATCCATGATATGGTGATGGATGACAGAAGAGTGAAGGTGCGTGAGATAGCTAGTGCTGTGGGCATCTCGAATGAACGGGTACATAATATTTTGCATCAACATTTGGACATGACAAAGCTATACGCAAGATGGGTGCCGCGATTGTTCACGCTTGACCAAAAACGAAATCGTGTGAAGTGTTGCAAGGACGGTTTGCAGCTGTTCCAGAAGAATCCGCAGGACTTAAAGCGTCGTTTCGTCACTGAGGATGAAACATGGATACATCACTACACTCCTGAGACCAAAGAACAATCTAAACAATGGGTTACCAAGGGGGAATCTGCGCCCAAAAAAGGCGAAGACCGTTCCTTCGGCCGGAAAGATTATGGCGACTGTCTTTTGGGATTCGCAAGGAATAATCCTCATCGACTATCTGGAAAAGGGTAAAACTATTACAGGTGCATATTATTCATCGTTATTGGACCGTTTGAAAACCGAGCTGCAAGAAATTTTGCAGCCCACAAAAAAGTCCTTTTCCATCACGACAACGCACCAGCTCACACCTCAGCAGTTGTGGTCGCAAAATTAATGGAAATAGGGTTCCAACTCGTTTCACATCCCCCCCTATTCTCCAGACTTGGCTCCCTCGGACTACTATTTGTTCCCCAATATGGAGAAATGGCTGGCGGGAAAAAGATTTTATTCAAACGAGGAGGTGATTGCAGAAACGAATGGCTATTTTTCAGACTTGGACAAATCCTATTATTCGGAAGGGATCAACAAACTAGAGCAGCGTTGGACGAAGTGTATAAGCCTAAAAGGAGACTATGTTGAAAAATAAAAAAGGTTTACCCCCAAAAATTAAGTAGTTTTTATTTTTGCACGGACTTTTCAAACGACCCTCGTATATCCAACTCCTTATTCTCTCTACCCGTAATTCTCAAGAATCAGGACTCTTTTATCCTTAAAATAATAAAATTTTAATCAGATCTTAAGAGGAAAAAAAGTTTCCCAAGTGACAAAAGAAAAACCTAATACTTTTTTTTATTTTTCCTTTTTTTATTACATTTCCTTTAGTATTTATATAACTAACAGGAAAATGTTCCTCTCATTTTATCACATCACGTTTCGTTTTTTTCTTCTTTTTTTATCATGACTTTTTACGTGCACATTATGACGTCAGCACTTTTCATTAATTAAATTCCTTATCCCCTATTCTATCAAAGATGTCGTGCAACTCCCAAAAATAAAAACAAGCCAGGCTAGCCTGTACATCTTAATGTAATTGATTCAAACATTTTTTGTGCAGCCATTTTTCTTCGATATCCAATTATCTAGTGTTTCAACGTAATTGTTTTTTATATAAGTATATATACCTATATAAAAGTCATCTTATTTATAGATGTTAGCGTTAGTTTATTAGTTCCATCATTTATTAGGTAAACTGTGCTCTGAAATGAAATGATCAGCTATATTTTGATATCTTGAATAAGGACCAAGTAGGTCAGTTCAAATTGTTTCTTTTTTAGATTAAATTACATTCTTGTTTGTCCACTTTTCTGGCCAAAAGAAGACATTATTCGTATCAATTCGTTACTAAATCTTATTTCAATCAGCTGAATTTCAATAAATGCAGTCTCTAATTTGATTTTGTTTTATTAATATTATACACGTGGCAAGCCTGTAAACAGTAAACAGGTTTTCAGTAGTTTTTACAGGAAAACCCCAATGTGAACCCCAATAGGAACCCCAAATCACCCCAAAATGGGGCTTTAAAAACAATTTTCGTGGGAAATTATTTCAAACATAATGTTATACGATCTATTTGTACACAATTGTACTGAATTTAAAAGCAAATGGTAGGAGCCTTTATTTGAGAAAAATCCAAAAATAATAGGAAAATCTATACAGATAAAAACGGATAACTCAAAATTCGAAAATCTGTACGACTATAATACCTTTTTTCCCGACAGGAAGTAAAGAAGAAAAAAGGAAGTTATATATTAATTACATAATAAACTTGATGAAGTTTACTAATTCTAAAGTTTGGATAGTGGTTGTTGCCCTGCTGTCCCTTGGTGACCTTTTCTGGATACTTGAAATTGCATGGAATGTGTTCCCTTACTACGGACACAATGGGAGCCAAAGGTATTACATCATTCTCTCTCATCCAATAACAATTAATAAAATCATCTTGTTCATTCACATAAATAGTTCAAAGCAAACTGCGATGTATTCTTTCCTTGTGATAAAAAAAAAATTATTGGCAAATGTTCCTTATAAAGTAAGTAAAGTAATTACTTAACTTTACGGCGCGCTTAATGTCTAAAACTTCTAAATTAGGTGTCATGGACAGAGACGACTAGCGAACATACTTTTAATATAAAGCCTGCATTAACCACTAGTATAGCCTAATCCTGCAATACATCTTACCATTGCGGGTCTAGCCTTTAACCGCCTAACATACTTTACTATAAATATCTCATATTAACCATTAAATAAAATCTAAAGCCTACACCAGGGGAATCGAACCCACTAAACCAACAATACATCTCAGCTTAGCGGGTCTAGCCTGTAACCGCCTAACATACTTTACTATAAATTTCTCATATTAACCATTAAATAAAATCCAAGACCTAGACCAGGGGGAATCTAACTCACTAAACCAACAATACATCTTAGCTTTGCGGGTCTAGCATCTAAATCGTTCGCCTATCGTGGCCACTTAGACACTAATAATATTACGTGATTTCGGTATTTCAGTATATCTGTATTTCTGTTTTAAAATAAACTCTATTTTCTAAAACTATTGTAACACGTATAAGCCAAATATTTTTTGGCTCAAATAGCAAACTATAATAATAAACTAATTCCAAACAACCAGATCACGTATTTGTTTCCCCCCCCCCCAGAGTTCAACGGAAATATACCTTTTTACAAAGATCCTTTGGGCCCGATTCTGAACATAAATCATGAAATATAAGATATTTTGGCGAATGAAACAGAGAGAGAGAGAGAGAGAGAGAGAGAGAGAGAGAGAGAGAGAGAGAAACATAAACATCACAAATTGCCATTCTATGTGTGACACAAATATATATTTATATATGTAATACAACATCCCCACAATATTACATAATATCCCCTCTTATTTCTATAAATTCTACTCATATATCCTTATCGATTGCACATAAATTCAAAGAAACGTAAGAGCTTTTACAGAATACAAATACATACATATATATTTGTAGGTATATTGGTTTTTTCCTAAAAAGGTATACAAACGAACGTATATGTTTCTTTTTAGTTATTTATAACTGGCAATATATTCCTTCTTAAAGTAATAAAAAGGAAGAAGTTCCTTTTTAAAGAAAAGGATGCTGAAGTAAGGAACAGATCAGCTTTCCCTGAAGTATCTAATAATATTGCGCTGAAATAAGTTCCCTATTTCCGTAATTCCGTTTTTCCGAAGTTTCAGTCTTTGATTTTTTTTACTTCCTTTTAATATGGAAAAGAAAAGTATTGCGATTATGCTAAATTTTCAATCTTGAGTTTTCCAATTGAGTGTATACACGTCAAACACGCTTAAGTGGTTTTAAACAATTTCTGTTTAATTTTCATTATAATTTTTCAATTTCATAGTTTTAAGTTTTTTGAAACTAAAAAAATATTATTTATTTATTTATTTATTTTTCCAGGGATATCAAGCCTGACAACATACTTCTCGACGAAGAAGGTAACTTGTTATTTAAGTTTTTTCTTTATTATATTTATTTATTTATTTTATTTTTAGTTTTGTAGTAGTTTAATTAAAAATATCAATCTAGAAAGCGGACATGCTCTCCATGTCTAAATTGAGAAAGATTAAACAAATCATTTGGACCGACAATTTTATTTTTTAATTATCGATTTAAAATCGATACAATGAAGTGGTTACTTCCGTTTAGCTGGTTTCGTCCAAAAGCTCATTAACTAGTGGGTTTGATTTCCTCGATTCGATACATGGAAATTGAACTTTCCGGGAGTTTCCATTTTTTTATATATACCATACTCAGATACATACTAAGTAATTTGTTAAAACCATTTTTTGTTTTGGTCTCGGAAAACTTTAAAAACGGAAGTTGGAAGTTAATAAAAAAAAAATTCAACATCGAAAATATGCACGAACTTTTCCACCTTCTCTTTACCTGGCAGAAATCAAGGGAAAGTAACCGTAAACATTGCAAACTAGAATTTCCTGTTTTTCCTTTAAAGTTACTAAATAAAATTTTCTTGAAAGAAAAGCCTAAAACGATTATAATGAAAATGTAAAGTTATTAGCATAGTAATTGGAAAAGGAAGAGAGAGAGAGAGAGAGACGAAGAATAGAGAGGATTTGAGGAAAGAGGATTCATCGGGATAAAGGTGTGAAGGGGGAAGCTGCAGGAAATGAAATTATAACTTTTATTTTCACTCTAACTTCAACAAAGGAAGTCCTAACTAAAGAAAATAATGAAGTAGTTGGTCTAATCCATAAAAGGAAAACTAGAATTTCATTATTATTTAAAACAAGTAAGTTGCAGTTAGTAAATACAAGTAAGCAAGTGTTGTTGGAAGTGCAATTTCAGGGACTTAATTGAATATAGTGAGTAAAGAGCTGTGGGGGGGAAGCGCATTAAGTTTTCCCGGTGCACTTACTGGAGGAACGGAGGGGTTTAGTTAAAGCTCTCTGGGTGCATAGCAATGCAGCCTTAATTGCATTAATCCGTTTTAATTTTCTTTTTTCTACCACTAGCGAGAAAATTCTTACTCGCATTGCTTAATTTTTTTACTTCATTTTTAAGTCCAAAATGGAATTTTTCACTTTTAATCCAGAAAAATAGCCTAACATACATTACTATAAATTTCTCATATTAAACATTAAATAAAATCCAAGACCTAGACCGGGGGAATCGAACCTACTAAACCAACAATACATCTTAGCTTTGCGGGTCTACCCTAACATACTTTACTATAAATTTCTCATATTAACCATTAAATAAAATCCAAGGCCTAGACCGGGGGAATCGAACCCACTAAACCAACAATACATCTTAGCTTTGCGGGTCTAGTCTATGACCGTCTAACATACTTTACTATAAATTTCTCATATTAAACATTAAATAAAATCCAAGACCTAGACCTGGGGAATCGAACCCGCTAAACCAACAATACATCTTAGCTTTGCGGGTCTAGCCTATAACCACCTAACATACTTTACTACAAATTTCTCATATTAACCATTAAATAAAATCCAAGACCTAGACCGGGGGCATCGATTCTACTAAACCAACAATACATCTTAGCATTGCGGTGTCTAGCCTATAACCGCTCGGCTATCGCGGTGGCGTTTAGGATGTTAACTATCCCGCCTACGATTGGTAAACTGTCCCTTTTCAAATTGCTGCTATTTCCACAAGATCTGCAACGGTTTGTTGGTGGGCTCCCGCTCAGACCCTTCTATTCAGTGTACACAATTAAACAAACCACGCGGCTGAGGGCACAGGCACAACCCTGAGACGTACATTTTCAGGGCTGTTCGGTGTACGTTTCTTGTAATGTTTCAAGCATCAAATTTTATAACTTTATTAAGTATTAAAAATATAAATATTTGTTTTTTCTTAATAAAAGTTTTGAGTTAAAACCTTGAAAGAGAGGGGGCAAAAGTCGTGTGTGTGTGTGTGTGTGTGTGTGTGTGTTCACTTAAGATGTTTAGTTTTGCTAGATACACATCTAAGAAGCAGTTAATCCAAAATTTGGTCAAGAGATTCTCATCTTTACTTTTTAATAAGATCAAGGCTGAAATCCATAATAAATTAATCACGGTGTTTATGGTAAATAAATGAGCCTTCTATAAACTCATCCCCTCTCCAACTAGAAGCAAAAAAAAATATATCTTCAAAGAAGAGAGGAATATAAGCTTATAGTGCCTCGTTAAGTTTGTAAAAGAAATATTTCTTATGAGAGCACATCATTATCTGCTTTCCATTTGATTAAATCCAATTAAATCCATCAAGTAAATTTTCTTGAATGAAATCTTGATGGGGATAAAAAAAAACTGTGACTGTGTCATGGACACGGCCGTGTGTTGTACGTGAATACGTTTACGTAACGGGTTATATTTTTTATAATATAATAACAATAATAATATATTATTATTAAGCAGCGGTAAGTGTTTTTCTTTTGTTAGCTTGAATGAGCGCAGAAACCATCATAGACGATCACACACATCACCCTTATGTCCGAATGGATTGTTGACAAACGTCGTAGTGAAACGTGCACTAGCTGCTGCCCAATGTGTCTTCATAATCGACGATCGAACACAATCTATGCCTATACAGTCCACTTTCGATGTAGAAGCGATTTCATCATCCACTTGTATAATTTCAACCTCCCCAGCTGCAGATGTACTGACACCGTCGTTGATCCGTTCAACCGCATTCATTCTTTTACGTTCCTAGGCACAGCTTGACTCGGTCATATGGTGTTTTATTATTACCATTCAATTGTTCTTGAGAAGCCCTTTCCAACCGTATACGATCTCTGTATTTGGTTTTGGCTTTTCGACGCGTATATTGGCCGACATTATATATTTTTGATAATATTTTTTTATTCTAACACCTTATTATATTCACTGTCACTATTTTACACTAATGTTTTATATACAATCGATAGATTGTGACGACAGCTGACAATTAAAACTTAAACGAACATCGTAGCTTCTCCGAGTCAAAAGTTATACTAATTGCGAATCTCGATACGCAGCAAAATGATCTCAAAATGGCGGCGCTTCCCCCTTCACCGCGCGCGATGCGTCACAGTCCTCGCTTATTGTAATGAATTCTTTGATCCTTTAGCTATCCAGTGGTCTAAATTAATTTTGGATGTAGACGATAGATTCGAAACTATAATGCCAAACTGTATCCCCCGATTTTGTTATCATTAGGTTTTTTGGATTGCCTCCAAATGATAGCAAATTTAAAGACGTATTCACGTCAAAAGAAAAACAAGAAAAAGAGGGAGAGGATCAGCTGAATAGGAGCTGGATTCCCACTAAGAGATCCCGGGTTCAAATACAGCTGCTGGCCCTTAAATTATCTCTTCCTGAGAGCTACTTACAGCTTCCGGTAATGATCAGTAATTTGTAACTTTGAGAAAACTTCCGAAATAAAGACTCAAATGTTGACGCAATTTAAATTGAAAATAACAATAATAAAAATAAAACTAGTTAAGGAATTCCTGGATAGCGCATTTATTGCCATAATAAAGCTCCCCCCCCACCAAAATAGTCCAATATAGTGAGGCAATTAACAACGTAGACAGATATTTACGATGGTAAAATTGTAAAATTGATTGCGCCCAATATTGTCTCTCACAAAAGAGAATATAGACCCCTTCCTGTAGGATATACTCCATTGTGCTGGTGTTACCAGGAGAGGATAGTGGATTTAGCGTAAAACACGTATAACCCTAATATCCCGATGCAATAAAGGGGCAAAATCAATTTTCACCAGCATAGCTTTTAAAGTTTTCCTACTGTTGGTGGAGGGCGGGTATGGCCCCCAGGTTTGCTTTTAGGAGAGCCATATTTTAGGGTAATGGATGGAACTAACACCTTCCACAGTATAATCAAGGATTAATTTTAAATCCCATTTTTTGGGGTTGGGGGACGGAAATGGCCGAAAATACTAATCCGGAAAGATTTTTCAGTTTGATGTGAATATTCTCGAAAACCCCAGAAAAGCTGAAAGTCTAGGAAATTTACTGGGAAGGGCAGCAAAGTGTTAGTATTCAATATACTTCTTTTTCTAATTTGTACTTCATAATATTAGACTTATTTTCTAGCCCTTTTTTTCATCCATTTTACGTATTTTTATTTGCCATTTCGATCTATTTATGTATGTGAGTCTGTCTATCTTTGTGATGCTGCGTAAATATTCATCACAACTAAAAAACTGATAATTGTAAAAAAATAAATAAATTTTTGATACTTCGCTTACGTAATAGATGACCTATAACTTAGGTAATAGGTGGCTTTGTATGTGGGAGATCCCCAGTTCGAATCCCGCGTATGACTACTTTTTATTTGCTAGAAAAGAAATTTGTTTATAGTAAAGTATGAGCTTCCGCCCCCCCACCCGTCCAACAACACCTAATTGGTAGTTGGACGTTAAGCCCCAACTGAATAACTAGGCGATTGGCAATTACTTTACGATATTGCCTCGGCGCCACGGTAGCCGAGCGGATAAGAGACGAGACCTGCAAAGCTAAGATGTATTGTTGGTTTAGTGGGTTCGATTCCCCCGATATAGGCTTTGGATTTTATTTAATGTTAAATATGAGAAATTCATAGTAAAGTATGTTTGGCGATTATAGGCTAGACCTGCAAAGCTAAGATGTATTGTTGGTTTAGTGGGTTCGATTCCCCCGATTTAGGCTTTGGATTTTATTTAATGTTAAATATGAGAAATTTATAGTAAAGTATGTTTGGCGATTATAGACTAGACCCGCAAAGCTAAGATGTATTGTTGGTTTAGTGGGTTCGATTCCCCTGGTCTAGGTCTTGTATTTTATTTAATGTTAAATATGAGAAATTTATAGTAAAGTATGTTTGGCGATTATAGGCTAGACCCGCAAAGCTAAGATTGGTTTAGTGGGTTCGATTCCCCCGATTTAGGCTTTGGATTTTATTTAATGTTAAATATGAGAAATTTATAGTAAAGTATGTTTGGCGATTATAGGCTAGACCTGCAAAGCTAAGATGTATTGTTGGTTTAGTGGGTTCGATTCCCCCGATTTAAGCTTTGGATTTTATTTAATGTTAAATATGAGAAATTTATAGTAAAGTATGTTTGGCGATTATAGGCTAGACCTGCAAAGCTAAGTTGGTTTAGTGGGTTCGATTCCCCCGATTTAGGCTTTGGATTTTATTTAATGTTAAATATGAGAAATTTATAGTAAAGTATGTTTGGCGATTATAGGCTAGACCCGCAAAGCTAAGATGTATTGTTGGTTTAGTGGGTTCGATTCCCTCGGTCTAGGTCTTGTATTTTATTTAATGGTTAATATAAGAAATTTATAGTAAAGTATGTTTGCTAGTCTCCTCCGGCCACGACACCTAATTGGTAGTTGGACGTTAAGCCCCGCCTGAATAAATAGGCGATAACTTGTGATACGAACTTCTATGTAAACAATTTAGGGAAAAAATAATGTTTGATCCAATAAAAGGGCATCCCATAAGCACACTAAGGTGAGAAAATTTAGGTTTACTTTTTTTTCCCGTTTGTCTACTTCTTGCTGATAAAATACGGGATCATTAAGGGACCGCTGTACCCTGAAGGGATACAATTACGTTCCCTCAGAGATATTACCGCGGGATGCTGCAGGTGTATGTTCACGTCAGGATGGTTTTTTTCTCTCACTCCCTTTCTTGGCAGCACAGCCTACAAATCTTCCAGCACTTTACTTTCCCTCGGTAAACCCCCCTTTATCCTTTCTTTAACTTACCGTTTCTCCCCCGGCATTTTGTTTTGTTACAGATAAGCCTACTCTCTACTTTATTTTCACAGCTGTACAAAAAAAGTAAATTGCCCAACATAAGAATTATTATCATGAATATATGTAACAATTTAGGTAATTTATGGATTTGGTTTTTTTACCCCGTGAAATGAAGGCACCATTTCATTTTTGTTGTAAGCCATTACGACCTCAAAAATCCATTACGTCAAAGATCTTGCGGAAAACTCATTTTCTCAAATTTCATTTCTCTGTAGCAGCTCATCTTAATTCTTTAAACGAACACCGTAATACCAGGAAACCTCCAAGAAGATTGAAGAGAAATATGGCTTCGCGATCTACATACTCTCATCATAAGAGCAGACTACATAATGGAGTGACACCACTGGGTGCCTTCTCCGCTTAATATTCTTGGTATTAGGTTATCATGTACCACATATAATTTTTACAACAGCTGTTGCAGTTGTAAAATCTCTTAAAAGATTAAAAAAACTATGAAATAAACTTGCATATCCTTGCCTTCAAAAGGTGTCTCCACAGGCACAGAGAGCAGTTGATAACCTCCTGGCTGATCTGGCTTGCGAGCCAGAGGAGACAACCTTTGAAGGCACAGTACATGCTGCACAATCTGCGTAATGTGCATTATTTGATAAATTAAGGAATAAGTTTGTTCCTTTAAATGAAAGATATTTATTACTTAAATATGTGGCAGGTGATTACCAAAAACCTTCTTGTTTGTAACAGATGTAAAATTATTTTTTAGCCATTTTGTGTATGCTTGTGAACATCTAAAGCTCTTAACATTTGATTTTTGTTTAGAAAATCACTCGGAAAACTACTTATTTCCCGATATTAAGAAAAATACTAGCTTTACTACCTTGGCAATATTTTCAGTAGAAAGGGGATGAAAAAATACAATAAAAATGACCTAAACGCGCGCTCTTCTTTCTCTTAGATAACAAGTTAAAAAATTGAAATATGATTAATAAATACCAGATTTTGAAATGGCCTAGCACCTTTAATTTTAAAGATATCGAATTGCGGTTTCCTGTTTATTTCATAACTTTTTTGTACTCTTTAAAACTGTGTATATGAAAATTGGGGGGGTCAACTGCGAACCCTCACTTTTGGTCGCGCGTCAGCCGCGCATGCGGGCAGGAATCTAAAATCAAGTCACATATTCTGAAACTAGAGGTGACGATCGACAAATTTTTCCTCTACCATTTTTCGCTCAGATCAACCGTTTAAGCATGAAAAGCATTTGAGCCGTCTTAAAATGAACATATAGTACATGTATAAAAGAAAAAACGAATTTTGTTAACACATTCGATAAGCTTAAATATCACACACAATTAACTCAATAAATAAGCTTTCCCCTTTTTAAGTTTAATAAAACATAAACTACGGCCAGAAGAAATCACGTGATCGCACCAGATTTACTTCTTCCTTTGGGATCTAACCGTTCATCCAGTTATAACCAGATAATTTTCTGAATAACCACTTCCTTGGGATTGTGGCCCGCCATTCTTCGTAAATTACAAATGAAACCATAATTTCAAAAGTTATGAATGGGTGGGTTCACACAGTACTGAGCAATAACTGTGGAAAGGCTATCTAACTGCAGTGGTATTATACGAGTAGCTTCAGGGGTTTCCTAGTATGTTATTGAAATGCTCATGTAATACCCATAGTATCATGAATATTAATTTATGCTAAAACAGCTGTTGGCAATGTTGGCAATACTATCTCGAGATATTTTGGTACATAACAACTGCCGTCTACTACCTTAGAAAATATAATATCATCCCTATATTACTACAAGCCCCTGAAGGTATTTCGCTTCCAAGATCCAAATGAGAATTAGTCACCCTAATCTTTACAGTTGGTGTTCTTGCCAGGAACTTATTTTCCAAGATGACGTAACTTCCATTTACACGTAACACCCAAATTATTCTTTCAAAAGAGAAAAGAAAACCTAGTTTTCAATTATTCTTTTTAATAAACCAACAATGACTGTTGGTTTATTAATAATAAAAATCAGTTGGAATAATATGCGCTGACAATTAAATAATTTATCGTGATAATCGCTAAAACAGGAAGTTGAAGGAAACGTTAGATTTTGTATCATTTGTGTAAAAACAAAAACTAACCAAAAAAAAAAAAAAACGGGACAATAACTAATTTGTTTGATTACTTCCGCCCCCCACACACCCGGATTCAGTGAACCTATAATATTTAGGCTGTCAAATTCAATTAAGCTACAAATTTTTCAATAGAAACGAAAATAATTAACAAAAAAGAAAAAAAGAAGCTTATCCGGCTTTGTTTTTCACGCATTTGTTGGGCAATGATTAATGATTTCTGCTGTAATCGCCATTTCTACTAGAAATTTATAAATAGCAAAATCTAAATTGATTTTATGACATTATTTTATTAATTATTTAAATTAAAAAAAAAAGAAGAAAAACAAGCAGAAA
This sequence comes from Rhodnius prolixus, assembly GCF_049639745.1. Lineage (NCBI taxonomy): Eukaryota > Metazoa > Arthropoda > Insecta > Hemiptera > Reduviidae > Rhodnius > Rhodnius prolixus. Next base: position 36,472,089 of record NW_027411582.1, on the reverse strand, counting down.
ATGTAATTGGAACTATAATTTTTCTTAATAATGATTAAATACATGAACAGCTGTTGCCAGGAAATTGGGAAACTAATTGGAAGTAATATTTGCTGTCGTTTCCTTGGGGGGAAAAACTTCGATCAATCAATCGATTGTTGAATATAATGAAAGAAAATTCTGCACACAATTAATTTTACTTTAAAAAAAAAAAAATCTCAAGCTTTAAACATTTAAACTTCGAATTTATAAATCATTCTTTGCTAATATTATGGAGTATTCTTTGCTAAAAATTTAATAGTAAAGTATGTTTAATAATAAAGGCGGTTATAGATAGGCTAGACCCGCAAAGCTAAGATGTATTGTTGGTTTAGTGGGTTCGACTCCCCGGGTCAAGGTCTTGGATTTTATTTAATGGTTAATATGAGAAAATAGTAAAGTATGTTGGGCGGTTATAGGCTAGACCGGCATAGCTAAGATGTATTGTTGGTTTAGTAGAATCGATGCCCCCGGTCTAGATCTTGGATTTTATTTAATGGTTAATATGAGAAATTTGTAGTAAAGTATGTTAGGCGGTTATAGGCTAGACCCGCATTGCTAAGATGTATTGTTGATTTAGTGGGTTCGACTCCCCGGGTCAAGGTCTTGGATTTTTTAATGGTTAATATGAGAAAATAGTAAAGTATGTTGGGCGGTTATAGGCTAGATCCGCAAAGCTAAGATGTATTGTTGGTTTAGTGAGTTCGATTTCCCCGGTCTAGGCTTTAGATTTTATTTAATGGTTAATGTGAGAAATTTACAGTAAAGTATATTTGCAAATCGCCTCCGTCCACGACACCTAATTTGTTAGTTGGACGTAAAGCCCGCCTTAAAAAATAGGCGATTACTTTACTTTTACTTTTTAATATTTTTGTGATCTTGAAATATTAATTTTTAAAAAAAACAATCTATTAAATTAGAAAGATTTTTAGGTTTCTGGAAGACTTGAAACGTCACACTTCCGGTCTTAAATGTCATTTCCCTAAAGTCAGCCCAACTACCGTCACGCTAACAAAAGTAAAGAGTGGGAACTGAATAAATTTTGCCCATTATCTCCTTTTAGAATAGAGATTCTATCTGCTTAAGTTATACTTATTATAAATTCTAAATGATATATATATACAGGAATATATAATCTTCTAACAGTTATATACAAAAACTTTTTGAGCAATAGGAACAACAAATGCGATCTGGAATGTAAGAGTTCATTCTGATGAACAACTAAATCCACGGCATGAAGTGGGTACCTACTTAGAATTCTACACAGTGCCATTCTAAATAGAACTAACTCCTCTTTATAGAGTTAACATAATATTAACTCGAACTACTTTTCGTTAACCTTAAAGCTGTGAAATAACTTTAAATAACTACTTTGCTAACCAAACTTACAAATTTAAGTACTAAAGCAACGGAAAGTTATATCTATTTTATTTAAATATTGTATTTTTACTTAATATTATCATAATGGTTAAAGAAGAAGAATTGCAATTATTGCAAATTATTAAAATTAATAAACCCTATTTAATGATTTCGAATGAGAAATTTATAGTAAAGTATGTTTACTAATCGTCTCCATTCACTATCTTTAATTTAATTGCTATATAACTCTAATCAGTCGCCAATATGGTTAAATGTGAGTGCAGGAAGGTCCTACATAAGTCTAGTGAGTCAACAACTTGGTAAATGTGAGTGCAGGAAGGTCCTACATGTCTAGTGAGTCATTAACTTGGTTAAATGTGAGTGCAAGATAGTCCTATATAACTCTAATCAGTCGCCAACATAGTTAAATTTGAGTGCAAAATAGTCCTACATAACTCTAATCAGTCGCCTACATGGTTAAAAGTGAATGTCAGATTGTCCTACATAAGTCTAGTGAGTCGCCAACATGGTTAAATGTGAGTGCAAGATAGTCCTATATAACTCTAATCAGTCGCCAACATGGTTAAAAGTGAATGTCAGATTGTCCTACATAAGTCTAGTGAGTCATTAACTTGGTTAAATGTGAGTGCAAGATAGTCCTATATAACTCTAATCAGTCGCCAACGTGGTTAAATTTGAGTGCAAGATAGTCCTACATAACTCTAATCAGTCGCCTACATGGTTAAAAGTGAATATCAGATTGTCCTACATAAGTCTAGTGAGTCATCAACTTGGTTAAATGTGAGTGTAACATAGTTCTTTCCATATAAGTCTACTGACTCCCTAACATGATTAAATGTGAGTATAAGGTGGTCTTACACAAATCTGGTGAGTCACCTTTATGGATAAACGTGAGTAAGTGTAAGATGGTCCTATATAAGTCTTGAGAGTCACCAACATGGTTAAGGAACTATTTCATGGAGTTGCATAGAAATATAAAACCTTCTGAAAAAGTCCAATTTATAAACCTTAAAAAATACTGAGGAGAATATCAAGAAATAGCCAAGCTGTAGTAACTACATTTATGTTTACAGAAATTGCCGCTAGAGTTCTCCACCGGATGGAGCGTTATAGTAAGCTTACCTCCCATTTAATGGCGGCTTACATGCTCATTTCTCATTTATCTATTTCTCGATTAAACAATACAAATTCTAAACTTTTTTTATTCTATTAACGATAGTTATGTAAAACATTAGGTATTATCCCAAAAGAAATATTTTTTATTGTATTTTTAAACAGAAATTGTTTTTCTTGCTTAAACCGAAAGTTTATCAAATACCTATGGGGGAAATGTTGGGAAAAAATTTTTAAATTAATTATTTCATTGATTTTATTACGTTTAAAGTAGTGGCCAATCACAGCGTAGTATGGTGGGCGTGTCATGCCCACCTCTAGTGTAGTCACGCCCCGCCCAATGAAAACCAGTTATGGGTGGATCCAGAGCGTTCTAACAATGGCGCTTCAATACCTTTCACTTATATTTCTAAATCTTTTATTATTTTCTCATATTTTATCATTTTTTTGTTCTTGTTATTTTAGAAATAATAATGTTACGTAAATATTGAGAAAATATGCTGACAATTTTTTTTTTTTTTTAATCATTTTAATCATTTAATTTCAATCACAATTTTCTTAAGTTAAGATGGTTTTCGAATAGTTTTTGCCACTATTCGACAGTTTCACTTCACTTTCTCACGAAAAGAATCTCATATGGACACTCACATGACTTTTTCTTACCATAATTTACGAATATAATTGAATTTTATTGTAACTTAGTATTGCTTGAAAAAATGGATCAATTTAATAATAATGTTGATAGAATGCGACACATTCCCTCTGAGCCAAACTATTAATTGATAAAAAATTACCAGCCAAACTGACATTTAAGCTTAACTATGCCATTAGATCAGCTTCAAATGAATCCGTTTGGCAAATCGATAGTAAATTACAGAAAAAGCCTTTCTTTTAAAACTGCACATCCGGTACATTAGTGTTCTTTTTTCTTGGAAGTTTGGTTAGAAATTTAATGAACAAACAGTTAGAGGTAGATAAAACCTTAAAATGTCTAAAATAGAAGTTTAGAAAACCTTATTTAACGACTCGTAAAATAAGATAGTCAGTCCTTATGTAGGTCTAGTGAGTCACCAACACGGTTAAATGTGAGTGTAAGGTTGAACCTATCTTGGTTTTAGTTAATCGTAATGCTTGTGAAGTCCAAGTCTGAAAATATTAAACCGATAAGGTTTTTTGTTGGAGATACTGAGAAAGTTGGCCTCGCCAAAACGTGGTTTGAGAGTTGGGAAGTCATTATAGTGAGTTATTAAAACAATCTGATTATCGATTAAATTTGAAATTTAGTTCACTAATTAATTGTAATATGATTAAAAGTAGGATTAAATTCTAATTAAAATTAATCGATCAAATTTATGATTAAATTGTATTTTTAATCAGTGCACATCTCTGCTTAACAATAACAATGTAAAAATATGTAAAGGTGCTGACGACAACGCGACACAACCTGAATGTTAGGTTACAGTCTGGGAAGGTTTAGCGTCACTTTAGAGTGTTTACGTTACATGGAGTGTTTTCAAAGTGTTTAACAACGGTGAAATATTACCACTAGTAATTTAATTATTCTTTACAGAATAATAAAATCTGTTTCGTAAACCGTCTTTCAAATATTATATTGTCCATAAGCCCTGAAGATGACCCCTATGACCCTAGGTCGAAAGGTCGGCTAAACAAAAAATAATGACTGAAATTAACAATATTCTTTCTTCCCTTCCGCATTAATGATGAATCATTTACCAAAATCAATGAACGAAATTCAATCTGTTGTAATGTGCTACATGAGTACTCGTTAGTGATTGTAAGTTATTTAAAGTAATTTTCTGTTTTTAGTTGTAGTACAAGTAAAGATTCCAAGTACAAAGTATTAAGAATCTGTTAAAGGTAGCACAGAATAATGGAACAGTTAAGTAGTGGTCAAAATGTTTTTAGGCTAGAGTGGTTAGGTTAGAATTCCCAATGTTTGAAGGGAAAATAAGGGCAAGACTTTCTAAAGAGAGGCTGATATTAAAAAAAAAGATATAAGTATTTGTGAAAAGGTTTACTGTTTAGGCCCTACCTAGACTGTGGAGTTATAAGTGTTGTCTTCGAGTTCAACATGATTCATTAAGTTTCTAGAAAGAGCTCATCCTCCTTCATCATCATTCAACACATTCAAGATACTATCCACTTTACTTCCAGATCATCACAGACCCTACGAGACCCTAGAGGGAAAGGTTATCCCTTCCTTTATCCTGTGCCCTAGATTATTAAACTAAATGTTAATAATTTAATACTAACATATCCTATTCCAAGTAATCTCCCACCAAACATTACAATGTTTTGCATAAATTAATTCGGTTGAAGTAACCAAGTCTATTTTAATGCGAAGTACAATAATAATAAAAAGCTCTCCTTTAAAATTCAAATGCTTTAAGTCATGAACTTAGTACTTAGTAAATGAACATTTATTTTTAATTGAAATTCATCAAGTTACCATGGTTTATAATTTAAGTTAAACTTTAGTTTGTTTAACATAAAATTTTATGATTTTCTAAATAGCTTTCTTTTTTATAGATTTAAATTTAATTCCCAATAAATATCCCTAAATTTTGAGCATTATTTATCTAAGGCAATATTTTATTCCCTTCATGAGAGATCTTAACAACGTTCAGAACATGCTGGTAATCTCTGTACCAAAAACATTGTTTCTATTACATAATTTTATGGGCTAACACAGAATGAAATTCAATTCAATTCTTCGATCCCTTTAAATGAAAGTTCAGTATCCATTTAAGGGGATAAAGAAATAAGGGGATTGGCTTTCTTTCCCCCCCCCCTTAAAAGAGAAGGAAGGAAGGGGGAGAAGTATTAGCAGAAAAAACAAAAATAATTTTTCAAAATTTCTCTTGAGATTGTGTAAGCACTAGACGTGTGAAAAGGAGAAGTACCGGATTATTGAACAAAGATACTTGATACTGACAAGTATCTAAGTAATGCCAAGATGTTTCAAGATTCATAATTTTATCTTATAACTTAATCGCTTTAAAGATTATAAAGAGAAAGAATGTAAACATGTAAACAGCACAAAGAATACACAGAATCAGTACCAACAAAGTAAGGACACAAAAATGGACTGAAATTTTAAAAATCAAAAACCAAAAAAACAGGAAATTAAACTGAGCTTGCAGTTTGAAGATTCAATTGTTATGAGCTTAATAAAAATGGTAACGATAGAGAGAAGTTGAGATGGTATGGAACATCTTAGGTGGATGGCTTGAGATGTTCAGAGAACGGTATGGTCCCCTTTCGGCACAGAAAAATGAGAAAAAAAACTGCCGGTTCCTTAGAAACCTAAGACAGGGAAACTAAAAGAGTCTGAAGTTTTAAAGAGAAAATTGAGACTTGAAAGTTGGACAAAGTAGAAGAAATCTCCAAAGTTAAGTAACAAAGTACTAATCTTTTAAGTATCAGAAATTTGAAAAAATCAGACATATAATTTGTATAGATGAGTTGAAGAGATCTAGCCGCTTAATGTTGTTCAATGAACAGCTTCCCAAGAGGTAAGAGTAAATCTGGACCATTCACATAAGCTTTTTAAGAATTGAAAACTAGAAAAATATCTTAATTCAATCGAAATCTTGTTTCTGCCCCAATTTTTTTTTTTTTTTTTTTAAATAGCAATATTTAATGTGTACTTAAATCAATAATGTATGATAATAAAATCAGATAAGCTGCTATGCATTTGTTCGTGCGATATGAATCAAGATGCAAAGAGATATCCAGTGCACTGTTTTGGAATATCTACATTTTATTAGATGAAATCTTGTTAACGGTAGAATGGAGCTTTCTATGAGTTAAGTACGTTTTTCCTAATTTTTTTTTTGCGTAATGAGTGACTTGGAGTCAAGTTATACACCAAGATATAAGCTTTTTAATATTCATTTAATGTTGGGCGAAAAATCAGTTAGAATTTCAACTTTTTGCATTATTTACTAAAGTAAATAAAGATTTAAATACAAATTTTCCTACCTTAGAAAACACCTGACAGGTCACAAAATACACCATGTAGAAAACACACTAGACACTTTACAACGCACTGCAAAATTGAAACCGCACCTGCAAAATTCAAAATAGTATTAAAAACTATTTCTAAAAATCACAAAAAAACAGAAAACCATAAAACAAATCCTGAAAAAAACTTAATGAAATGTTAAAAATAATTAATTTTTTTAGAATCATTTTCAGTGTATAATCTAAAACTAGAAATTTTATTTAAAAATATCTTTATTCAAAATTACATATCTTGTTCTTAAGATAACTACTGCAGATGAATCCGATTGCCCAAAATGTTTGGAAATGGTATAACTATGAATGAAATTACTTTCTTCAGTGGAGAAAAATTCATCAAGAAAACATCAGCATAAAATTCAAACAATGATTGGATACAAATAGTATTCTGAAGTTTTTGTTTTTTGTTTTTACTTCAAATACGTAAATTGCTTTTCTACCACAATTTAGAAGTCATCAGGAGTATTGAAATCTTTAAGTGGTTTTGTCACATCTTGCCAAATTTACTACAACCATAGGAACATTTCCAGAACATTAGAGATTCCACGTAAAGCCTTAAGAAATCTCAATTTGTATTTTATTGGCACTGAATGACCTCTCAAAATTGTTGTTGAGTGGAAAAAACCATCATCAATTACTAATAATTAAAACATATCTTAAGAATCTTCTACAAAATTTATTTATCGATTTAATTCAATTCGCATTATAATAGAGAAATTAAAATTTAATCATTATAATATAGAACATTGATTTTTTTTCTTTTAGATTTTGATGCTATAACCTTAAAAATCTTTTTTATGGGATGTGCTGCGCGATAAAAATTTATTTAGACGAGGGAGGCGCCAAGTACTTCTAAGGCTGGAAACAGTGGAGCGGCGAGCAAGGCGGCGATGATAGCGAAGAGCGAAGCGGCGAAATCAAACACAAGTAAACATATGGGACCGCGCATAGTGGCGAGCAAAGCGAAGATAGAGCAACTCTATCTATTTCTAGTTTTTGTTTTTGCCGCTTTGCTCTTCGCTATCATCGCCGCTCCACTATGTTTCCAGCGTAATTGGGAACTGCTATTGGGAATTACTACTACTATTATCAATTTAAATATCAAATAAATGCATCGATGGGTACTTTGTAATAAATATCGATTCAAAAGACAAAAATAGTGTGCTACTTCGTCTTTGCTGTATCACTGAATGTTTAGTGTAATTGCACGCCATTAAGTTTCCATTGTTGTTGAAATTAGTGAATTGTATAACCCTTTTACTATTGTCACAAGATCATTACTGTGAACTGTGCTCTGCTAAGATGAATCTTAAATCTTATAACAATTAACAGCAAGGTTAGAATGTTTTCTATGTTCATGGACCACGCGGATGGATATCTTAAGAGATAAGGTTATATAGGTAAATTAGTTTGATAAATTCCTAAGTTTTAATGATGTAATAAAGAATAAAAAAGGATCTGGGTTCAAGCATTTTGATGGAGTTGAGCTTTTTGGAATTTTATTGCTGTCAGAAAAGATAAGGCATGTTTCAAAATTATGTCGAAGGTGTGTTTCAAAATTATGTCAAGGTGAGTTTCAAAATTATGTCGAAGGTGTGTTTCAAAATTATGTCAAGGTGAGTTTCAAAATTATGTCAAGGTGAGTTTCAAAATTATGTCAAGGTGAGTTTCAAAATTATGTCAAGGTGTTGTTCGTAGATATAACTACATATAACCAGTTACAATTTAGTAAAAATGTACATTTATGTTGCATTTCAGGCAGAGTTATGATAATCATTCAAAATCTTACAAGTTTCTAATTCAAGTGAAAATGACTTCAAAAAAACAAAATGCAATAATTTAAATCTAGTTCCATTTGAATGAATATTCCAGAAATAGATCTTAAAGAAGATCAGAACTTTTTCTGAAGTTAAGGGACAAAATAATTTAAAAGGTACGTTTTCAAAAACACAATTACTTCATAGTGAACAAATAAATAAGTTGCAAACGGAAAATTAGATAAATTTGAAATGAAACTCAGCTATATTAGTCTAAAGAAATAATGATACAAAATTTCTTAAACTAGAAGATTCCAAAACAAAAATAATGTTAAATATTTATCAATTAAAACTTTAATAATACTTTGCTATTTGTCAGTAAAATGTTCTAATAGAACAATCACTCTTGAATTAGTAAGTTATCGAAAATTAAAATCTCAACTTTGACTCAAAGCTAGAAGCCCAATTTTCAGTCATCAATTTTGTTTCTTTTTCAAAATTATTCTTTACAGAAATTTAACCCAATGTTCACAATTACTTTTAACTGCAAATTGTAATAGGATGCTGAGCAACTACATCATCAATTATTTATGAGTTTATTCTATTCTCTAAAAATTCTAAATTCTAGGAGCCAAAATTTCCAAAAATCACTTCAATTTCTATTTTTAAATCATTTTTCATATAAATTCTAACTCATTTCTGATGTTTATAAAACATTTTAAATGCAAATTGGAATCAGGAATTAACTGGCTCAAAAACTGAGCACCAAATTTTACTTGTTCTTAATTATTTTTTGAAAAATAAAAGATTCTGCTATTAATTTTGAATCAATCCAAATTTTATTTAATTTTAATGAAATCTGATATAATTACTTACATTTAAACGTCGATTTGAAGATTTAAATTGTAGAAATTAAAGAACTTTTAATCCGCCATACTTAATTTTGGCTAGAAAATTCGATTCAAATTTTGTTCACTAAGTTATTTAATTATAAAATAAGTATTCTCAGTTAATTTCTGCTGTAACGATACCTAATTTTATGTTTGCCTTTTAATGCAGTCAATGTATTTAATAAACTTTCTCTTTTATAATAATTTAATTTTACTTACATACAAAAAAAAAACGAAACTTCTTGCCAAAACGCCATCAGCTAAGATTTTAAAGTGGAGCATCCAAGACCTGCCAAATCACCTTAGCCGGAACTACATTTATTTGGTATATAAAGTATTTATAAATTTTTTTATCTTTTTTTTCGAAAATTTGAGCCTAGACGTTTATTTAATTTTTTTATTGCTTTAATTTCTGTTGTAGTAAAATTGATTAATAATTACCTTATTTAAAAAAAATAATAATAATTATGAAGTCATCTAAGTTCAGTTCAAAATGTTATTAATGCTTAGATATTTACAGTTGAATATTATTATAATTAATTAATCTTATTTTTTATTTTATTATTATCTTTAATAAAATATTTATTTTAATTATAAATAATAATATATATTCTAGGTGTAAGGACCGTATCCTGGCGAGAATCCATCTTGTTTTTCGTAAAAGGTCTTCCAGATGCCCCAACTTTATTTCGTGACGTGTAAATTAGTTTTTGAAATCTTATTGTATAAAACATAGGAACAGAAACTGTTTCTCATAATTAAAGGTGTTTAAAAATTGTGATCTTTTATTTTTAACAAAAGTTAATTTATATTGTGAAGCAAGTTTTGAATGAAAAGTAAAAAAAAAAAAAAAAAAAGTCACAAGGTATGTGGAAGTTGGATTTCTTTATTGTTAAGTTTGAATTGATACTTCTTAAGTTGGCTAAAATCTCTTAAAAATAGAAATATTAAAGAGTTAATTTTTATATAGCTATAATCTAAATGTACCATGGATAGGATGTGACGTATTACAGCGGATAATAAATAGGGAATTATATAGAGCTTATCGATTTCAATTCACATCTAGCAATATCGTAGTTAGCAACAATTACTAGACTAAAACCCTAGGATTTAATTAAGTGCAGCTTATATGGGATCATTTTGCTCTTTCCAATAGAAACTTTTTCATTGTTTTCTGATGATGTCAACTTCATCTGTATCAGATAATTAAATCTATTTAATGGGAATAATGTAAAGGAGTAAGGTCCTGTAACTTTAGATTCGTTTTGTAAATCATAGATAAAATTTCAATTAGTAGAAATAGTAATCTGAAAAAGCTAAATTAGATAAGTTTTATTTTTTAAAGTGAAATATACTAAATTTATTTTATGTTTTTGAAGTCTTTAAAAAACGTCTTCTTTTTTTTTGTATCTACAAAAAGAAAATGTTACATTAATAAAATAATAGCAATACATAAAGACAGCCTACAGTACAAATATTTAATTTTTGACTTTTATCGTCACAGATAGACTAGGGTGGCCTCAAGGCCTACGCCACTGCGACCCCTTTGGAGATCTATTGTAGCTCCCCTCGCTCTAGAGCTCACCCGTCCTTTTGATCAGACTCTTAATGCTGGAGAGCGGCTTCCTGGGTAAAGCTCACCAGTCTTGGTTTTTCCTCCCCGAGAAGTAACAGCCACCTCATCGTCATCAAATTACAGTAATTGTTTTAAATTTTTTACATTTTACTTTGAACAAATCAAATTATAAATAAAAATAAATAATTACTTTAGTATGAAACTCAAATGAATCCAAAATCGAATTCAAAGTCTATTGAAGCAATGGAATTTAGAAGTAAAAGGTTTTGCTTTCCTTAGTATTTGTTATTATTTGAATTTTTTTTTGGTACTTCTTTTGTTTGATTCGGGAATAGTGAACTAGAAATTATCATGGGGAGTTTTTACTTTACTGGAACCAAGGTGACAAGACTTTTCTATGGTTAGCACAGTAAGGATAGAGAGAAAAGATAATTTCAATTCCTGTTTTTCTGCGATTTAGTAACTCCTATTGGTATGCTAGTAACATATAGCTTTCCATTAATAATTATTATTGCTTTTTTAATATGGGTTCAATCTAAAATACTTCGAACTATTGTAAACGCTCCATTTTATGTCTCCCAACCTGGGACTAGATACACTGACCTTAACCATTCCTTCTGTTACTCAAGGCGCTAAAACAAGATACAGAAAACTTCATTTTAACCTGCAATCTCATGTAGATCCTCTAGCTCACAAAATCTTCCTTCAAGAACTCTTCCTGATAACCCGGGAACAAGACGCCTTAAGAGACAGTGTGGCCTCGTGATCTCCTCTCAAGTGAAGAGGAGTGAGGAGACTAATAGTCTAATATTTTGGAGTGTTACCATTGCGGTAACTTCTCCACTCGTTTGTATCTGCCATTCACTTCTATCATTGTTACTTATAGCGCCAACGCGCTGATTGTACCACTAATAGAAAAAAGAAAAATGGGTTTACAGAACTTTAAAATACTTTTTAAAGGCACATTTAGCCAAAGTTCATTGTAGACAAAGTTTATCTGATACTATCAAGAAATTATCTGATTAAACAGCATCAAAAATGGGGGAATCTAATTAATTTTACTATTCTGAAAGATATAAATAATTATTTATCTTTAAAAATCATCTTACTTAACCTTATTTGAACATAATTTGCAATTTAGATAAGTCTCAAAACGGAGAGAGAAACATTGTACATAATATTAATTAGTGAAGCTGCTTAACTTGTTTAATTTGCTTAATGGATCAAAAAGCTTATCTCTTATAATCTATTCATAGCAAGAGTATCCTATAAATTGAGCTAAAATGCAGAATATTCTTACTGGAATAAAGTCAAGAAGCATCAAAGCATACTCACGGACTAAAGTTGAGCTTTTGTATGCCCGATTAACTTAGGGAAGTCAATATCGACCTCGTCAAGAAAAACCAGCTCGTAAGCACAAAGGATTTGGTTGCCGAGGTAAGGAGCAAAAGATTGGCATGGCTGGGACATTTGGAAAGAATGGACGAGGATCGAGCACTGAAAAAGATTTTCCGGAATTGGCCAGAAGGAAGGAGGAAAGTGGGAAGACCTAGAAAGAGATGGTTGGAGGATGTGGAAGGAGACCTCAGAAGGCTTGGTGTGAGGAATTGGAGAAGAAAGGCCACAGATAGAGAGAGCTGGAGGAAAATTACTAAGGAGGTCAAGGCCCTTCAAGGGCTGTAGTGCCATGTAAAAAAAAAAAAAAAAAAAAAAAAAGCACAAAGCGCCTATTTCATCCTTCCAGACACTGTGTTTCTGGATTTCCCTAATGGAAATATCCTTGCTGTTCATCTTCTTTTTTTTTTGGAAAGAAGAGGCATTTTTCATTTTTTTCTTGTCAGTTCTTTTGGAGCCTTCAATGTCAATCGTATAGACAGCTGTAAAACATAAAATGTTCTCCTTATCCATCCTGTCTGCTATCTTGTGGTTCTTCGAGTAACTAGAACATTCGTTCTTGTACTAGAGCCGTGGTTCCCAACCTTTTTTTTGACCAGGGACCATTTTAATATTTTTGTTGTTAGCAGCAGGGACCATAAGGTTCAATATTACAGTAAACTACTTTTAGACTTTAAAAATAAACTTCAATTAACATTGTGATTAAGTTTTCAGTTATATTTAATGTGCTTTTTGTGCTTGCATTTTCTTAACAAGATGGGTAATGCTGGGGGGATTAGTGATGAGATTGTTCAAAGCTACACGAATATCACCAATTGCTTTTAGCCGACTGTTGGACATAGTAAGAAAAAGTAGAAATTATTAAAACTGTATTCATTCCTTTGACCTTAACATACTATTCGTGACTGATGCCCTAGCACTAGTAAAAAAAGAAGGGAATAATCTTAGTTATGAAGTTCATTTCAAAGCCTTGGACTGTAATCAATGGACGTCTTATCCAATCATGCCTGTTCAAGTTAACAGACAGACTCTCTGTTCACAATGAAAAAGCCAAGACTTAATTAATCCCCTTTTTTTTTCTGAAATATTGCTCCTCATGTTCTTGTCAGCAGAAGGAAGAAACAACTTCTTATATTCTATTAGATTTTCATCTTTCGAGAAATCTTGCCACTTTAGCTTTTGTACTGTGCCATCCCATTACTTTTATTTCATTTTTTGTATCATTTCTTCTTCTATTTGATTTACAATGGATGTTATTCTCAGATCATTTACAGTATCTCGTAATTTTTATCATTTTTGTCTTCTAATAAGTCGAATCGATTTCAGTCTTTGTAGGTTGCCTTTTTAATTAAAATTCCTTCTTTTTATTTCATTATTATATCTTTTAGAAAATAATCTTCCATCCTGCTTTCTGATAAGATTTGCTTCAATGTATCCATTTTTATCTTTTAATGATTGATTGTAAGTATGAACAGTTCTTACAGTATTTCTTGCTGTAGATCAATTTACACCTCAGATTTCACGTTCAGATTTCAGAAATCACTTGTTTGTAGGAAATAAAGGGCACTCCAAAAAAATACTTCTTCCAGTAAACTATTGCAGGACTATGTTGACACAAGGAATTTGTATAGAAGCTTAATTAAAAAGAAAAAGAATTTATTTTGGGAGAATATTAAACAGAATATGCGCAATGTAAAAAACAACTGTCAGTTTTGGAAAACCATTAGATCCATCAAAGGGTTTAATGCGAACATTAATGAAATAGGGATCACTGAATGGGTTGATTACTACAAAAATTTGTTCGGTATAAAGATTATAAACGAGACACAATTCTTTTCTGTAACTCATCCGTTCTTAGATACGCCTTTCTCTTTAGTAGAGTTACAAACCTGTATTCAAGCTAGTAACAACAATAAGGCACCAGGGTTCGATGGCATTATATACGAGGTCTTCAAGAACTTAACACCGGAATGGGAACATTATCTTCTCCACTTATTCAATAGTATCTTGGATAATGAATGCCCCCCAAAATCGTGGTCTAACGCCAAACTTCATTTAATCTATAAAAGAGGGAATAAAAAAGATCCGGACAATTATCGTGGAATTTCCCTCATTAATTGTATCGCTAAACTCTTTACTGGTATCTTGGCGAAAAGGATTCTAGCTTGGGCTGATAATGAGAATATAATCCCGGAAGAACAATCTGGCTTTCGGAGTGGGAGAAGCTGTGTAGACCATATATTTACGCTTACATCTTTGATGCATATTAACTTAAGAGAAAAAGGAAGTTATGTATTTGCCGCCTTCGTGGACTTTAAGCAAGGCCTTCGATTCCATAAATCATAACTTATTATGGGAAAAATTGTTCCTTCTTGGCCTTAATGGAAAACTCGTGAGGATATTGAAAGGTTTATACGAGATGGCAAACATACAGATAAAACTGGGAGATTGCTTTTCTGAAGAAATAGGTGTGACCTCTGGACTACTTCAGGGTGAATCTCTTAGCCCAGCTCTATTTATCCTTTTTATTTCAGATATTGTAAATTACTTTAGAAGTAACGGAGCTTCAGGATTACGGGTCAATAGTTCAACGGAAGCTATAATGCTTTTATTTGCAGATGACCTGGTATTGTTGAGCCGCTCCTGGTCTTCAGCTCAGAAGAATTTGAAAATTCTGAATGAATATTGTCATAATAATTATTTAAAACTAAATCCGGAGAAATCAAAGGTTGTGCCTTTTCACAAATCTGGGAGAATTAAAAACCTAAAGCCTTTATACTGGGGAAATTTGAAATTAAAGGTGTGCCATTTGCGGCATCTGGGAAATTTAAACGGGCTTCGGAACACTTCATACGGCGTTCAGTGATCGCAAGTGCTAAGGTAAGGGAAATTCTTATTAAAGGGAAAAGTGATTCTTGGGATTCGAGAATGACCTTGTTCGACTCCATGGTTGTTTCTACACTTCTTTACGGTTCTGAAGTCTGGAGTTTGAGGTACTTTGAATCCTTGGAAGTGGTCCAGACGAAATTTTTAAAAAATTTATTCTTATGGCCAAAATTTACCCCTAATTATATAGTAATTATATAGTACGACTAGAGTCCGGTAGAAAACCTTTGTCAGTCCTAGTTTTCGGTAGGGTAATAAATTTTTGGATTAAATTGCTCCAACTCCCACTTGAGAGTCTCCCAAGACAATGCTTTGTACGATTGTGCCAACTGGATCAAGGCACCTGCAATAATATTGATTATAATTGGGGATCACAAGTCAGGAATATTGCCATTCAACTAGGGGATCCCTTGGTGATGAATTCAGAGAATGCTAATATGGTTATTGAGAATAAGAGTGGACTGTTACAGAAGATGAAAAATAATCTCCTGAGTCTAGATATTGATAGAGCCCTGAATTCTGGTTATTCCTCAATTTACAGAAGTATTTGTGACTTTGCTGACTTGGAACCCCAATACTACTTCACGTTAACTGTTAATATTAATAAATTAAGGGTTATTAGCCAATTAAGAATAGCAAATAATAAGGTAGTTAGGCTATTGATAAATGGTGAAGTATATATTACTTATATAAGGAAGAGGTTTGCAAATTGTGCCAGCATTTGATATTGAATTCTGTTGAACATCTCTTATTGGAATGCCCTATTTATTCCAGCATTCGATCTAAGTTTCTGAAACAGTATATTGTATCTCATGAGAGCACATCAAATCTGGTTAATATCTTAACTTTTGATACTGTTGATAAAATAAATAATGTCTATTTTTAGATATTAGAGATCTGCGGATTGTCAGCAGAATTAAAATAAAAACCAACAGCATTTTCAATATAAATAATTATTGTTTTATAAAGTTGAGGAACTTAGTTTCCATTACTTAGGAGCTTTGTTTTGTTTACTTTCCTTTTTTATGCAACATGCGAAATTTTGAGAGCTAAATTTTAATTTATTTTTCTATCACGTACCTTATTATTTTGTAAGTATATTGGTAAATTATTTTTATTTTGCAAAAGTTATTATTTTAAATTGTAATAGAGAATGTCAACTCCATGCTAACAGGTGTATGTTCCTTTATAACAATAAAACTATATTCTATTCTGTTCTTGTAAGTATGAACAGTTCTTACAGTATTTCTTGCTGTAGAACAATTTACACCTCAGATCCTTTTTTTATTTTTTCGATCTTTGGGCCAATCCAATCGAACAACAGGTGAGAGGCCGTTTTCTCGTCCTCTTCCTGACACAATCTGCACAACGGTTCCGAGCTAATAAGGCCCCACCTTGCGTAGATGCTTCCTCAACCTTCCTTGCCCCGTGAATAGGCCTGTAATCGGAGTAATCAGAATTCTACCCAAGCACAGGGTCTCTTTGGTTCTTGGTTTTCACAGCCAAGGCATCATAGTCTTCCTGTGTTTGATCCCCAGGACACAACACCCAGTTCTTTTCGTGCTCCCTCCAGATCCAATCTCTGAACGAACCGAACCCCTGGTAATTCCCAGGACAGGCCTACGGGCCGATGAAAGGAGTGTTAGATCCATTCCTGGCCAGATGATCAGCTTTCTCATTCCCTTCAATCCCCCCCCCCCCATATGACCTGGCAACCATTCCGAGCCGAACTTTGTTGCTGTAGGGTCTTCCTGCATTCCCAGACCAGGGAAGAGGTAATTCTGAAGGTTACAAAAGCCTTTAGTGCAGCTTGGCTGTCTCGAAAAGATGCAAATCTCCCTATTTCTAGGTTCCATCGGCAGGTTTTCCTCGGCACATATTTTAAAAAGAAAAAACCTCGGCCTGGAGATACTGTGGCGTATCTCCCAAGAGCACTCTCAGTGAGTATCTCAGGTTTAGCCCCATATACTCCAGTCCCAGTCCCACAGTCCATCTTGGAGCCATCGGTAAACCAAATGCCTCCCTTCCGGTACTGGTCCATCCAGTTCACCCTCCATTCAGTTCTCGGTTTAATACACACCTGAAATGGAGTCTCGAAACTGTATTCTCTTTAGAAACTATTTATTCTTCCTATATTTTTCAACTCCTTAAGTTTAAATCCTCCATCCATTACCGTAACACTAGATCTCGCTCATCTGATCTCTATATTCCCTCTCACCGTACCTCATCCTTTGACAAGTCCTTCCTAATACGTGCTACCTCTCTCTGGAACTCCTTGCCATCATCTGTCCGCCATGCTCCTACCCTATCCATCTTTAAATCCCGTCTATTCAGTTATCTCCTTTCTATCCAGCTTCCTCCGAAATTCTAATTGTTTTAATTTATTTCCTTAATTTCTGCTGTTTTATTATTTTATTTTTACTTTCATTTTCACTTATTATATTTTCACTTTTGTAAATACTTATTTATTAATTTAATTTCTGTATAATCACAGGCCAAACTGTTAAGTCCTCTATTTGTTCCTGTATTTATTCTTAGGGGGCAATTGTCCCAGAATAATAAATTTCTTTTCTATTTCTATTTCTATTCTTCAAAACTCATTCATTATATTCTTCTTTCTTTTCAAGATGGTTTTTGTTTCTCATTTTAGCCAAGTTTCATAGTTTTCTGCTTAATCATTTAATATTAATCAAAGGGAAGTTTATTAATTCGTTCATTAATTCTTTGCTGTTCTTTTATTATTAATTCTGTAAAATTATCTTTCATTAAAATTCATTCTATCTTTATTTTCTCATTATTTGACTCATAAAGTTTAATTAACTTTTTTTTAAATTTTTTATTATTATGACGTAATAACAGTTTGATTACAAAGAATTTCCATTATAGGTAAACATTTTTGGTAAAGTTTTTTTTACAGAACTTCGTCCTGATTTAGGTAAACACAAGTCCAGCCCTAAGGGCTAGGAGTTTTTCAGTATATTTATTTTCAATTCTTGTTAATCTGAAAATTAATTCAGCCCTAGTTTACGTATTGATTAATTATTAATAAACCACCTAATTAATAAGAATTAAAAAAATACTTTATTACATTGTAGTCAATATTCAATTGAATAACTTTTTGGTGCTTTCATATTCAGTATTTTCTGTTAGTACGTACATCGAGTGACACTCCCTTTAACCAGTTAAGCGTGTAATTTAATTTTTAAAAAAACCCTCCACAGTGTGCGGAATTAAAATCAGACAATGACAGTGTGTACGAGCATGTCGAACGCAGGGCAAAACAACTAAAAAGTTTACAACGTCAAAATATAGTCACTGCAAGCGACTTTTTCTGCAATCTCTCTCTGGGGGGCTTGAGATTACCAGAGCTCTTCTGAGCTCATTCCAAAATCTTGCACCGCTTCTTCACGTTATGCATTGCCTCTAGTTAACTAGGGACGCAAGAGCTTTTTTACAAGGAAGAAAAGAGCTTTTTGAATTCTATGCAAAATGAAATCATGCTCATACTGAGGTCTGAATCTCTATCTAAAAGGCAAAAAAACGGCATTGCACAAGGGTTGAGAGCTTCTATTTGTGTGCGTAATTCTCGAATCTCTAATGCGTAGACCAAACATGTACCAACCACTTATCATTTGGCTGGCTCCCACCACCTCTCACCGTATAAAATACTTGGCAGTTCTATTGGTAAGATAAAGGAAACATCCTACCAAATAATATTCTTATTGTATTTTATTAAAATTTCGAGTTTTTTGTAGTTAATGGCAATTTTATATTTTTCACTACGAGTATACACGTCGAACGCACCGTAATAGAGATTTGGATTGACGTGTGTACACGTCGAACACGCTTAACTGGTTAATTATCTTACCTAGGGTTTTTACCATCCTCGGCCTATCCCTTTTGCACCTCGTCTGAGGGACTCGTTCTGACACCTGATTAGGTTATCTTCTGCTCATGAACTCAACAAGCCTGAGATATTTGAAGTTTAAGCCTTCATTTTTGTCTCCTCTGTTCCTTAATGCTTAATATTTTTCGTACACTAAGGTGCTAGCTGTTAGAAATATCACTCCAGTACACAAAAAACGTTTTTCCATAGACCAAGTTAATGATGTATGGAGAAGTTCGTGATGAGATCCGTAAAAGCGGGGGCATGTCAGATGCTGCTTTACAATTTCACTTTGATTGCGCCCCCCCTTATTCTGGGCAGATTATTCCGTTGAAAGTACTTATGTACTATGATCACGCGAAAACATGCTACAGCCACACTCTAAGTCTGTGGGGAAAAGAAGTTTTACATCAACGTTTTGTTATTTCTTTCTTTCTCTGTCTCTTCTTGAACGGCTCATCTTATACTCTTGTCTTGTTTTGGGTGCAAGGAGGAGGTTAGGTGTAGTCTCATTTACCTGGAATAGGTAGAATGCAAATGAAGGCTTGCATTGCATTTACTCATAGAAATGCACAAAAAATAGCTTCTAAAATTGTTCTCTATAATTTGTGCAGAATCTCTTAGATCTGAAACTTATCATTTTGCTGAGAAATTTCAATTAGGGCGTACTTAAGGTGGGATTCTGATTAGGCATACCAGAAGGGTTTTTACAAGAGTATAATTTATGGTTTTACAAAACTATATAATGTAAATCAGAATTAAAAAAGATAATTAGTTTCAACTAAATAATATGCTGAATTTGTAGTGCCTTTTTGTAGTGGTACTTGAGCTGGAATACCTGCAGGTATTTGCTTAAAACCATAATGAAGTGATTAGTCTAGTCCAGAGGTCGCCAAAGTGGCCTATATAGACCCCCAGGGATCTATTTAACAAAAATAGGGGTCAATCTGAGCAAGGGGGTCGAAGGAAAAACAATTTCGAACCTAATACAGCAAACCTTGCAAAGAAACACCAGGCACACCCATCTCAGTAATTATTATTTGACAAATACTAAGGTATTTAAATTTCAACATTCAAGATATTTTTTATAAAACTATTTGTTACACAATGTAAAATTACTTTAATAAATGTTTAAATTCATAAAATAAATGTAAAAACACAGAGTACCTAATAGATAGTTTTGATTTTTAATTAACTGAAAATTACTTTTATGGGGGGGATCGATGGAGATTTAGAAAAATTATATCAAAAAAGTTTGGCGATCCACTGCTAGTCTAAATGGCTAATTGATGCCAGATTTGCATCAATAATCATCGCGTATTCTTTTTCTTATCTGGTCATCTTCCAGTTGTTTCCTGCAGCATCTTCCTGTTCGGGCTTCTCTCACTTATATTTTTCTAAGGAATACTTCAGCGTTTCGTATGACGCCCTTTTCCAGCATCCATTATCAGGCTAATTCTTTTCTTGTGATTCAACCATCATGTCTACTTGCTGCGTAGATTCATTCGAATTTTCCTGAGCATTGATTGACCTAAAACACAGTGTAGCTACAGTCTCAGAAAATGGTTGAAATTAAAAATAACTACGAGAATATGTTGTAGTATCACATACTTCTTTCAATAAAAGTGTTTTTTTTCAGTACAATCAATTACTTTTTCATGTAAATATTTCTCTTTACAAAGAAAATTTATTTAATGGAAATAACTTACCTAAATTCTATCTCCAGCTTTACTGCATTGTTCTGTAATAAAGCCCTGAAGTTAGCGTGAGTACTCAGTAAATATTGGCATAAAACAAAGCTTTTTGTAGAGAAACAACAACAACAACACAAAAATAATGAAATTCTACCTACATGTAACCTTCCTCCAGTAAGGTTTTTGTTCTGTGTTAGGTTAAACAGCTTGTGTGTAGTATTTCTTCTCTTGGGTTGTACACTGGGCCAAAAAAGTCTGTGAACACTAACCTAAATTTTATTACTTTTATTATTATCTTATTAGAAACTTCTTTTATTTTCAAATGAAATATACTATTCGATAGAGAGAAACCAGAGTTTTTCATTTTATATTCAATCTTTTATTTTTGTTCAGCAGGAATATCACAATTAAATGTTTAACAAAACAACACCCCAAACGAATGCAAAAAAAGTCTGTGAACACTTTGCAGAAATAAATCATTGTTACACATTGTACGTGAATTATAAATTTTAAAAACTTGTAGGACCTCCTATGTTCCTAATCACTTCCAACAAACGAGCTTTCATCGATCCTAATAATTTTGTGGTCGTCAATGTTGGAATTTTATCCCACTCTTCTAAAATAGCGTTTTTTAGTTGTTCACGGTTTCTTATTCCTCGTTTATTTATTTCGCGGCTGATTTCATCCCACAAATGTTCTATTGGGTTAAGGTCTGGCAATTGTGGAGGGGTGTTTAGGCGCCAGAGTGTATTATTTAAAAGCCATTCCCGAGTTTTTAGTGCGGTATGTTTCGGGTCATTGTCTTGTTGGAAGACAAACGTTCCCTCCAACCCTAATTTTTTTGAATTTTCTTTTAAATTGCGTCTTAATATATCCACATACACATATTGGTCCATCATACCATTAATTAGATCTAACTTGCCCTCTCCTTTAGCACTCATGCACCCCCACACCAGAATGTTGCCTCCCCCATGCTTAAAAGTTGGCTTTATATTTTTCATTTTCATAGCTTCATTTCTTTTTCGCCACACTTTTTGTCGTCAATCAGACCCACATACATTGAATTTCGACTCATCTGAAAAGATTACGGTTTCCCAGAAACTAGAAAGCTTAGAAACATATTCTTTCGCGAAATCCAATCGGCGGTTACTATTTATTTTATTGATTAAAGGTTTTTTCCTCGGGACTCGACCGCAATAATCGTATTCATGTAATTTATTTCTAATTGTCTGTGGTGTTACGCTTACACATAACCACTTGATAATTCTTGACTGATTTTTTGAGCGCTTGTCCTGGGTTCTTCTCGAACAGACTTCAGAATTTGCAGTTTATGAAAGGAATTAAGTTTTGGTGGCCGTCCACTGCGTGGCCTACTAATCACATTTCCGTACTTTTTAATTATATTATGCACCGTTGAAGGGTTTTTTTGAACTATCTTTCCTATTTCTCGAATACTTTTTCTTTCATTTCGCAACGTCACAATAAGTTCTCGAATTGGTCTGGGAACTTCCATATTAGTGGTTAAATATGTACTAATTAGAGTATTTATTCACAAAACTGACTGTAGTGGTTTCTACAATACAATAGAGAACTTTGAAACTTTATTCAATCGTTTTTCTGTTTGTTATCTTAATGTTTTTACATATTTATACAGCTGTTCACAGACTTTTTTTGCATTCGTTTGGGGTGTTGTTTTGTTAAACATTTAATTGTGATATTCCTGCTGAACAAAAATAAAAGATTGAATATAAAATGAAAAACTCTGGTTTCTCTCTATCGAATAGTATATTTCATTTGAAAATAAAAGAAGTTTCTAATAAGATAATAATAAAAGTAATAAAATTTAGGTTAGTGTTCACAGACTTTTTTGGCCCAGTGTATATTCAAACGTTCAACAGTGAATTTACAATATTAACTTGTGTTAAAGTGTATTTATTCTTCAGTTATGTAAATAAAACTTTGTATGTTTTTTGAACATTATTATTGATCAAACGAGTTAATTATTCATTCTAAAGACATCGTGTTATTACTTATGGTGAAAATGTTAACATTTTGTGAGTGAACAACCATTTCATTTTCATTTATTTCGTGAAATTAATTTAGTCAGTTCTTTTTAAGAAACTATGAATTTAAATAGCCTTAATAGGCTAATATACTCTTTTAGAACGTGATCATATCTTATTGATTTTTTTTCAAGTAAAAAGGTGAGTTATACAGTTTTTTGTTTGTAAGCTCTTAAAACTTTCTAATAATGGTATAAAAAAGAAGTATTCATACATTTAATTTGTTAATTCTTTATTGTGAAATACGTACTTTTAAATAATGTACAGTTTAAAACTTGATTCTAACCAATAAATGCACTTTTCATAGCAAGTGCTTTGACTTATCTTCCAAAAAAAAGTACGAGGAATGTTCAGATCTCTTTTAAGAACTCATCTTGATTATAGATTATAATTTGGAATCAATTCCTGGACACTTGAAGGCTGTTCCAATTGAGAAAGTTCTTGGTTCGCTTCCTGTTTACAGTTACCTAAAGAAAACATCGTTCCCGTTTCTACAGCTATCTTTCAATATTCTTTTCTCTGTGCGCCAGGAATAATAAGCTCTCTTTCTTTCACAATTTTTTTCCCATTCTCAGAATAGAGACAGTCCTTACCTGGTTTCTGTAATCTCTTTTCATTGGTACAACCTTCTTTCAATGCGCTTTACTGCATACGAGGTGTGGCTATTAAATAACGAGACTATAGCTGTAAAACATTTTATTTTAAATTTATACATATTTAGTTATTATCACCTTCAATATACACCCCTCCCCTATACCGACAACGCTCCATGCGCATTTACCATTGTTCGAAACAGTGTGGAAATCTGGGAGCTTCTGCATGACGCGTGCAGCTTTTTCTTTCACTCAGCTTCAACGGACTGAAATCGTGTTCATTTTAATACAGATTTGACTTTGGGGGAACAGATAAAAGTCAAATGGGGCGGCCAGGTCAGGCGAATAAGGCGGATGAGGCCTAAAACTGGGATGTTGTACTTGGCTAGAAACGTCGTCTTGACAGACAATGCAGTGTGAGCTGGCGCGTTGTCTTGCGTTGGAGAACCCCATGACTTGTTCTTCCACAAATCGGGTCGTTTTTTTTCCTTACTCTTTCACCAGAGTTGAGCAAGCACCTCACCGGTAGTAATGTTGATTAATTATAATCGAATATTTTCATCCGTTTCTCTGACGTCTTCTCGGCCATCTTGGAAACGCTTGAACCACTCAAAAACTTGTGCACGTGATTAAAATTCATCGCCAAAAAACTTCTTTTAATAAAAGTTTAAGTTTCAGTAGCGGTTTTATCTCAAGTTTTGATGTGAAATTTCACGACAATTCGTTGCTCTACTACACATGTGCAGTATCACATGTTTTTTGGCAAAACGAAACTAACACCTCTTACACAAACGACGGTTTCGGTCAGACAGATTTCTCTACAAACACGTGAGACGCTACAATCGAAAGAGAAGGCTTTACGCTGCACAGCTGTAAGGATTTGTAGCAGCATCAGTCTCGATATTTAATAGCCACATCTCGTTCCATTCTCTGTTTTTTTCGAAAGATACTTGCAGCTAACTAAACTTGACTTAGATGTAATTTAAACATTTCAGGATTTGAGAAAATGAAAAAAGAAAGAAAATAATTCTTTAAAATTAATTTTCTTATCATTATATTTGACAAGTAATTCCATTTTGACGTGAATGCATCCTACTTTATAATTTGTTTTAGTGTGGTTTATTCCTTTTTTTATCCCTGTATTTTTATAAGAAGTATGAAGTATGTTACTTCTTCTTGATCTTCGTTGACATCACAGCTCTTTAAGGGGCTTAGACTTATTCTACTTCTTGCCTCATCTTCGTTCTCTCTTCAGCCATCTTTTTCCACCAATTTCTCACTCAACACCTCGAGATTTTGTTCAACCTGTCATCGTAACCGGTATATTCCTTACTTCTCTGCTAGGTGGCCAGTAAACAGCAGCCTTCTTTGGTACTTTCCTTCACCTCCAACCATATCTAGGTGTTCCAACCGTTTCAGCCTATCTTTGTTTTATACCATGTCTTGTGGTTGTTATAATTCTTGGAGGGACCTAAGTCCATCGCTTCCATTTACTGGACCACATACATTTTTCCCCAAATTCTCAACATTTTTCTAGCCCAGATGTCAGAGCAGACATCTTCTTCTTTTGAAAGCATCCAATTTCTTTTTCTCCTGAGATTAGTAACAGTCTTCTTTATGACAGCTTTCCTAGAAGGAACGAACAGAACGATCTGCAAGGCCCCAAAACATTTATAACCTGTTCAAAGCCTTGTTTTGTTTTGTGTAATTTCCTCTCCCCCCCACATAAGCTATGAGGTGCCCATTGTTTTTTTTTTTGAGAAATTTGTACATTGATTCATAGGTTCTGCTTTTGGTTAAAAAATAGAAAAGTTGTTGGTCAAAAAAATTGGAATATTAGGACAAAGAGCAAAAAAAGTTTATTTACTAAGCAAAGAAAATTAATGGCGCACCCCCCCAAAAAAAAACTTTACCAAGGTCATGCCCTGTTCGTAACATTGTGCTTGTAAACAAAGATATAAATCTAGAAGTTGTAACACAAATAATAATTCGGGTCATGAGTTTCTGAAAAGTTAATAAATAGTTACTATTCACTCTCCATAGATAGGGCTTGCAGCGCAATAGACGGTAGGGTTTTCACTTTTGGGTTTTTATATTAAAGAAAAACAAAACACAGATGACGTATTATTAATTTAAAAATACCAAGTTTTGGAGGAAATTTAAAAAATATTTTTGGGAAAACAATCAATCTTACTTGTCCGACAGATACTTCCGAG
The DNA here is from genome assembly GCF_049639745.1 of Rhodnius prolixus. Classification (NCBI taxonomy): domain Eukaryota; kingdom Metazoa; phylum Arthropoda; class Insecta; order Hemiptera; family Reduviidae; genus Rhodnius; species Rhodnius prolixus. The sequence goes on along the minus strand of NW_027411582.1, from coordinate 36,446,578 downwards.
TGTAAATAGGATCTTCTTTCTCCCCACTTAAACATATCAACGCTGGGGTTTCGCAGGGCAGCATTCTGGGTCCTATTCTTTACTCCATTTACCCTTCAGACATACCAACTGATCCTAACACCACACTTCTCACATAACGCAGACGACACCGCCTTACTGTCTACTAATCATGATCCTGTAATAGCTCTCAGAAATCTACAATCTCATCTCTCCTCATTAGAACAGTGGTTCTAGAGATCGGCTATTAGAGCTTAATGAAACCCAGTCTCAAAATATCACCTTCACTCTTCGGCGCATTACTCTTCCTCCAGTCATGTATAACCTAACTCCTCTACCAGTAGTGAACGTTGCCCGCTACCTTGGGCTTTACTTAGGACCAAAGACTTTCTTGGAACCCCCACACTAGACTTAAAAGAACAGAACTAAACAGACGCTTAAAAGACTCTTAGACGACAGATTAAAACTCTCTCTCTGGACAACAGAAGACTAATTTATACTTCTATTTTGAAACCCATCTGGGCGTATGGAATAGAGCTGTGGGGTTCAACCAAACGCTCCAATCTCCGGAAGGATTCAATCGCTACAATCTAAAATACTTCGAACTATTTGTACACGCTCCATTTTATGTCTCCAACCTGAGACTATGCACACTGTGACCTTAACATTCCTTTTGTCACCGAAGTCGTTGAAACACGATACAGAAAACTCCCACTTCAACCTGCAATCTCATATAAATCCTCTAGCTCAAAATCTTTCTTCAAGATCTCTTCCTGACAACCTGGACAAGACGTCTTAAGAGACAGTGGCCTCGTGATCTCCTCTCAAGTGAAGAACTAACCATCTAATGTTTTGGGAGTGTTACCACTGGGTAACTTCTCCACTCGTTACCTAATCATTTACTACTCTATTGTGTCATTGTTACTTATAGCGCTAACGCGCTGATTGTGGCACAATAAACGCTAAAAATAAAAAAAAAGGAAAAACAATTGAAAAATGGAATCTAAAATTTAAAAAAAACATCTATAATTGAGACTTTTTCAATTCTTGAATGAATTGAATGACACATTGTCTTACAGTTTTTAATTAAAAACTTTTGCCCAGATTCTGAAGATAATCTTTGTATTAATTTATTTTATCTAAAGAGTTAATTTTCATTTTCAAAAATATGATATTTTTGGCAGAGCATAAAATTGTTTTCAAAAGTATTAAATTGATTAACAGTTTAAATGAATTTAAAAAGTTGCAGTTTTTTAAAATCGAAAATAGCGCCATTTATTTTTTTGGCTTCCTTCCTTTTTTAAGTTACCCACAAAGTTTGGCCACTTCCTGCTTAGTTTGGTCCCAACATTTTATTCTGATTAATCTACAGGTTGATCAATTTAAAACGCACCAATCGCTAATAACTTTTTAGGAAAGCGGAATTTTGAAAAAAACCCACGAAGTAAACTATATGTTTTTTTGGGTCGTCTAGTTTTTCAAATTTTCCACCTCCCGATGCTGTATCTTTATCTTTTTGGCGGAGTTATTCTTCTCCTTTCTTTACATCCTCCGTAAATCCTCGTTTCTTTTTTTGAGGGTTTAGATTGTAATAGTTGGGCTAGGTTATCAAACAATCCAGGACCACACCAAGGTTTGTGGGAAAATATTCGCGAAAAATTCGTTTAAGGATACTTTTTAAGGGAAAAGGGTTGGGTTAGATACTTTCTAAGGTTCCATTTCCTGTAATGCCATATCCTAATTCTTGTGTATTGGATGCTGTAATCAAGAAATCAATTGATTGTTTATATTCTCTTAAATTGCTCTTCGGCTTTATTGCTTTAGACTTTGTTTTTCTACATTACATACAGATAGGTTTATAACATATTTTTATTTATCATATTTCTCGGGAAATTAGTTTTAGGGCAGTCCTAAGGGACGGGTTGGGATATGCTTCCCTGTTAGGTTACATTTCAGTGTAATGTACGGTCTTACAAGCGGTATAATATGGGTAAGAAGTAAATGTGGCTGTAATATTTGGATTTTCAAGAAAATTTGTTGTTTATTATCTTGAGGATACGCGACCCATAGTTTAAGAAGCGCTGCCTTTTAATAGAAAAGTCCTTGGAAAGTCCTTTATACTAGATTTTTATTATTTTAGTAGAGAAATTTAATTTTAAAAAATTTCAATTAATAAAAAGTTAATTATCGAATTTCTCTCTCTCTCTCTCTCTCTCTCTTACACACAGAATTTAATTGTTATGCTTTCTAATTAAATCTTATTTTAATTATACTTGTAATTTTGAAATGGCAGCTGTAACGGGGGCAAACAAGAGTACCAGCTGTTTTGTTCTAGAAAACAGCTGTTATGTTTTTATCTTATAAAATTTATTTGACAGTTAATTAAACTTTACACTGTTGATATAACCTAGCAGAATGGGGAAGAAGGGATTGGTTAGGTTACCTTATGACTTTACCATCTTCTTTGTTTTACGTACGAAACATTAAGTTTTTTTTTTGTTTTTTGTTTTTCATTTTGTTTTTCTCCCTTTTCTCCTGAAGGAAAAACTTTTTTATAACAGGAATTTCACTCGCTTAATTTTTAGTTTAGGACAAAGGAAAATATACATTTTTAATATGATCTTATAATTTTTCTAATTAATGTTTAATAAATTCATTTTTCCCTCATTTATTTCTCTTAATCTGAGTAAACAGGAAACCGAGATTAGTGCCTTTTTAGCACAATGTTTAGGTGTTCATTTTAAGACGGCTCAAATGCATTTCATGCTTAAACGGTTAATCTGAGCAAAAAATGGTAGAGGAAAAATTTTGTTGCCCGTCACCTCTAGTTTCAGAATATGTGACTTGATTTTAGATTTCTGCCCGCATACGCGGCTGACGCGCGTCCCAAAAGTGAGGGTTCGCAGTTGTCCCCCCATTTTCATATACACAGTTTTAAAGAGAGTAAAAAAAAGAAAGTTATCAAAGAGAAAGAAGAGCACGCGATAGGTCATTTTTATGTATTTTTTTCATCCCCTTTCTACTAAAAATATTGCCAAGGCAGTGAAGCTAGTATCTTTCTTAATATCGAGAGATAAGTCGTTTTCTTAAAAAAATCAAAATGTTAAGAGCTTTAGATGTTCTCCAAGCATACACAAAATGGCTAAAAATTAATTTTACATCTGTTACAAACAAGAAGGTTTTATAATTATTTGGTAATTTTGGGAGAGTTGCGTTTAATTACCCAAAAAAAATTGGAAACCTCCTGCCACATATTTAAGTGATCAATATCTTTCATGTAAAGGATCAAACTTATTCCTTAATTTATCAAATAATGCACTTTACTCAACTTGTGAAGCATGTACAGTGCCTTCAAAGGTGCCTCCGCTGGCTCGTAAGCCAGGTTAGCTAGTTTACCCACAGCTCTCTGTACAAACCAAATCAGATACAGAAAGCCATTTGAGTTTTGCTTGCCAAACAACTAGAGGTGATGAGCAACATAATTTTCCTCTACCATTTTTTGCTCAGATTTAACCGTTTAAGCATGAAATGCATTTGAGCCGTCTTAAAATGAACACCCTGTGTATATTAATAAGAATAAAATGTGGGATCAAACTAAACCGGAAGTGGCCAAACTGAAATAGTTAAAATCTGTGATTTGAGATTTCCTCAGAAACCGGATGTATGTTTTTAATTTATTTATTTTGATTATAAAATATATAAATATGAAATATACTTTGTAATATTTTGTACCGAAAAATTCGATTAAGAGCGTATTTATGAGAGAGCTTTTTAGGTTCTCGTTTAAGTGCCATATTTAATAAATGATCCTATTAATTTTATACTATTAAGAGGATTCAAGAGGATATATCAAATATATTATATATTATGTATCCAAAGCTAGAAGTACCTTCTTCACTTAATGTTGTCATTTTGCAAATTGTTTTTAATAATACAGTTTTATTCAGATCTTACAGTTTTTCATAAAACAATTCAAGGAAACTGTGCGCGGCACATTGATTTATCATTTTTTCTTTAAGAAAAATTAGTTGTAGGCCAGTTTTTCATAGAGTTTTCTTTTTTTCTTTTGTGATTGTTGAAACTTTAAAATAAGGAGGATTCATATGAAAGAAAACTTATAAAGAAGAGTTTTGTGTGTATGTATGTGCTATCTCATGGATTGATATTCAGTTTTCCTTCTTTATTATTTCATGTCACCGCAATAAAAAGGAAAAGCTTCTTTTCCTCCACAAAGAAAAGTTACTGAAGTGTGACGTTGTTGTGGAAATTGTTACTGATGTGTGGCATAAACTTACAAACATACAAGTCGGAACTTTTTCTTTAAAATCCACTTTATCTCTTAAATCGCTAGAATATAAATCTAAACTTATGATCATTTTGGATGCTGTATTGGTTTTTATTTACTTTTATACAAAAACTTTTTCTTTATTTTCTCTTTGTTTTCTCTTGCTGCTTTCTGAAAAGAAAAAAAAAATGTAAAGGAAAAAGAAAAGTCAGTTTGAACGTCAATTTTAAGGATACTTTATATTTTTATTTATCTAACTCCGTGACGGCGAACTCCGTGATAAGCGCGTCAGAGATGACACGCGAACTCATTTTGGGTGACATACGAGGGTCGTTTGAAAAGTCCGTGCAAAAATAAAAACTACTTAATTTTTTGGGGTAAACCTTTTTTATTTTTCAACATAGTCTCCTTTTAGGCTTATACACTTCGTCCAACGCTGCTCTAGTTTGTTGATCCCTTCCGAATAATAGGATTTGTCCAAGTCTGAAAAATAGCCATTCGTTTCTGCAATCACCTCCTCGTTTGAATAAAATCTTTTTCCCGCCAGCCATTTCTTCATATTGGGGAACAAATAGTAGTCCGAGGGAGCCAAGTCTGGAGAATAGGGGGGATGTGAAACGAGTTGGAACCCTATTTCCATTAATTTTGCGACCACAACTGCTGAGGTGTGAGCTGGTGCGTTGTCGTGATGGAAAAGGATTTTTGTGTGGGCCAATCGTGGGCGTTTTTCTTGCAGCTCGGTTTTCAAACGGTCCAATAACGATGAATAATATGCACCTGTAATAGTTTTACCCTTTTCCAGATAGTCGATGAGGATTATTCCTTGCGAATCCCAAAAGACAGTCGCCATAATCTTTCCGGCCGAAGGAACGGTCTTCGCCTTTTTTTGGCGCAGATTCCCCCTTGGTAACCCATTGTTTAGATTGTTCTTTGGTCTCAGGAGTGTAGTGATGTATCCATGTTTCATCCACAGTGACGAAACGACGCTTAAAGTCCTGCGGATTCTTCTGGAACAGCTGCAAACCGTCCTTACACGATTTCGTTTTTGGTCAAGCGTGAGCAATCGCGGCACCCATCTTGCGGATAGCTTTGTCATGTCCAAATGTTGATGCAAAATATTATGTAGCCGTTCATTCGAGATGCCCACAGCACTAGCAATCTCACGCACCTTCACTCTTCTGTCATCCATCACCATATCATGGATTTTATCAATGATTTCTGGAGTAGTAACCACAACAGGGCGTCCAGAACGTTCAGCGTCACTTGTGCCCATATGGCCACTCCGAAAATTTTGAAACCACTTATAAACTGTTCTAATCGAAGGTGCAGAGTCACCATAATGTTTATCAAGCTTCTCTTTAGTCTCCTGAGGCGTTTTGCCTTTCATAAAGTAGTGTTTAATCAACACACGAAATTCTTTTTCGTCCATTTTTTGAAAATCACTCGACTTCCTTGATTCAAACGAATGTCAAACACAAAGAAATAGACCGATCTGGCTGAAACTTGGTGTGTGTTCTTCCAAGAGATGCTACTAACTAAACATAACCTCGATACGCGCCAGTAGTGCTATCTCTCTGACTTTGCACGGACTTTTCAAACGACCCTCGTATAATTTTAAATAATTCAAGCGATTTGTGGAGTACTTTGAAGAGATTACGGTATTTATTGAGAGTAAAGGATCTGGCAAACTTTCCTCAGATCTATGATCAAAAAGTGGGTCATCTAATAGATCTTTTTTCTCTACTACTATGGCAGCAAATATACCGGAAAAAAAAAAATTATGAATATCTCTATATCTGACTCGAACACCAACAGTTAAGTTAGGGTTTTCCAAAATTTTTGACACGCTGCGCACAAAAGGTTGGCCATTACCGCATCTAACTAGGAAAATTCTCAAGTTTTCTAACGGATTTTCTTTTTTTTGTTTCAGGTAAGTTGTTTCCAGATATCTTCAAGTTATCTTTCGAAAATTTGTGAGTAATATTTATTATTGTTACTTTATTAAACTTACTAATTATGTAATTATTCACAACTTGACGATCAATATTTCTAAAATAACGTGTTAATATACGAGTAATATTCATACAAATTAAATGCTACCATCACGTATCGTATATCGTCTTTTTTTTTTTATTTAATGCACTTGTATGGTGATTGCTAATAACTGTAACGCTATACATGGATATCCTAACGTGTAATTTTTAATTAAATATGCTGTAATGCCCATAAAAAGCAATTTAGAGCATTAAAAGAAATGCTTAGCAGTTATCCAATGTTACGTCATGAATAAAGTTCTTTACAACAATTTCACGGCACACCATAAGTGTATATACATAAATGCACATCATATATATGATGTTATGATCTGTATTTGTAAATTGCAACGTTTTCCATATTTATTATTATTGCAGATCTTCACTGGTAAATCGTATTTCATTAAATCGAAAGTCGAAACGATTCAAAGCGGCATCAAATTATTCTAATTTTTTTTTATCCTCTTTCTCAGTTCATAACCAGAAAAGACAGGAGGATAAACCAACTTAACAATAACCATGAAAAAATATTTTACAGATAATAAGTCCTGAAGATGATCCTAAGTCACTAGGTCGATAGGTCGGCACAAAAAATAGTGACTGAAATTGGCAATCTTCTTTCCGGATTAATGAATCAGTCACCAAAAGCATTGAACGATAATGATCTGTTCCCTTTATAGGGCTGTTTCCCCTCTCCAACAAATAGGGTTGGTAGGAAATAACAGTTGAAGTGACGTAGTATTGCAAGGTGTTGTTACCTGATGTTTCTTTAAAATGTTCTGTACCCTTTAAAGGGTATTTCCCCTCTCCTCCAAATAGGGTTGGTAGGGCAAAACAGTTAAAGTGACGTAGTATTGCAAGGTGTTGCTACGTAGTGTTCCTTTAAAATGATCTGTACTCTTTAAAGGGTATTTCTCCTCTCCTCCAAATAGGGTTGGTAGGAGATAACAGTGGTATTGCAAGGTGTTGTTACCTGGCGTTTCTTTAAAATGCTCTGTTCCCTTTAAAGGGCTATTTCCGCTCCCCTCCAAATAGGGTTGGTAGGGAATAATAGTTGAAATGACTTAGTATTACCATGTGTTGTTACCTGGCGATCCTTTAACATGTTATAACACTTGCAACACCTGAGTTTGGCCATTTAAAGTACATATATTTCTTAGCCTCTCCATCTTTTAGTATCAACAATATTGTCGGATCCGAAAACTGCTTAAATTTGCGCGCCCCCTACCGATATAAAAAAAAATAATTTAAGTTTAAAATTCTAAAACATTACCTGGACAAAAAAGCTTACTGGACCCTAAAACACGTACTAGATTTCATTAACTGATCATTAGCATTTTAAAAATAGCACAGAATAGCGCCATGGGACCTCCCTTACTCTCAGTTAGCAAATGAGACCGGAAATTAGTCACAGGAAATCAATCTCGATGATGGATGCAAGTCTAAAACATGGCCATGATACAGAGAACCCATGCAATGCTAACTAGATTCTACATGGCGAGCTACAGTTAGCTAGCAGGCTGTGACATTCACCGTATTGTACCATAACTTCTAGGAGTGTGTAGGGCGGGTGGCCACCACGCAAGGGCGTTGGCAGACGGCCAAGACGGGTTGCCCAGAACTGCGTTAAATAACTAGTACATTATCGTGTATTTTATACTATGATAGAAGTAATCTTGGGCAGAGTTATTATATCGCCCTTGCAAATGGACTTAAAAAGGCGCAGTAATTAACAGGTGCATGTTTCCGCTAGTTTTTTTGCCCAGGAAGTTAATACTCGATCCAGCAGGCAGGAGAAATATTAGATTATACAAGTTCCGCTCAGTAATAACTTTAAGTTACCATTTACCCTTTTGTGCTTAGACATGAGCAAAACTGGGTGGCTATTTCTTCCTACTGGCGCGTCCCATTTCAGCCATTAAAGTATGGCTCTGCCGTGTTTTTTGCGTTACACTAGGGGGGATTGAAGAAATTCTGAATTTGATAGAAAAGTAACGAACAGATTTTCCATTTTCAGTGTTTTTCCCAAACTGTCTGCTAAATTTTCTCCCCCAAAATTTGGATTCAGATTAAATGCTTATAGGGCGCCACGGTAGCCATGCGGTTATATGCTAGACCCGCAAAGCTAAGATGTATTGTTGGTTTAGTGGGTTCGATTCCCCCTGGTCTAGGCCTTAGATTTTATTTAATGGTTAATATGAGAAATTTATAGTAAAGTATGTTAGGTGGTTATAGACTAGACCCGCAATGCTAAGATGTATTGTTGGTTTAGTGGGTTCGATTCCCCCTGGTCTAGGCCTTAGATTTTATTTAATGGTTAATATGAGAAATTTATAGTAAAGTATGTTAGGTGGTTATAGACTAGACCCGCAATGCTAAGATGTATTGTTGGTTTAGTGGGTTCGATTCCCCCTGGTCTAGGCCTTAGATTTTATTTAATGGTTAATATAAGAAATTTATGTTAGGCGGTTATAGGCTAGACCCGCAATGCTAAGATGTATTGTTGGTTTTGTGGGTTCGATTCCCCCGGTCTAGGGCCTTGGATTTTATTTAATGGTTAATATGAGAAATTTATGTTAGGCGGTTATAGGCTAGACCCGCAATGCTAAGATGTATTGTTGGTTTTGTGGGTTCGATTCCCCCGGTCTAGGGCCTTGGATTTTATTTAATGGTTAATATGAGAAATTTATAGTAAAGTATGTTTGCTAGTCGCCTCCGCCTGAAAAAAAAGGTGATTACTTTACTTTACTTTTAAATGCTTATATTTGACTAATTTTAGAAAGTTTTGATTCCAATAAAATAAAATTTTCTTTGATTTCAATTTTTATTGATTTGGCATTTTTGTTGATTAATTTTTTTAGTATTTAGTTATAATTGCAAAGATTGATCCCTCAAGGGAGGGTGGAACCCTCTCAGTTAAAATTGAACTGTTAAATCTTTGAACTTGGTATTACTTTTCCTTTTTCCAGAACCCCGTGCCCCCCCCTCTCAAGTTAGACCTTTAAAATTTTCTCTCTCAAAAAAAAGAAAAGAAAAGTAAGATAAAGGACGACCCTAAAGTGGAGTTCCGGTTAAAGATAAATAAAAGAAAACTACGAAAAGAACGTGTAGAAAGATGAGAGGTAGTTTTAATATCAGCAAAGATGGTGTATCAAGCTCTGCAAGCTTTAGCCTTTCATCCTCTCACATTTTCTCCTCCATTTTAAGCTCTCCTTGTCTTTCACTATCTAGGCCAGCAGTCTCTATCTCTCTATCTCTTTCTTTTTTTGCATTTTAATGTTGTACAAGATCATTCCGCCTTTCAATCTAAAGCTGTTCCTGTTCAAGTACTACTAGCTTTAAAGCTTACTTCTCCATCATCCTTCAGACACTAGAGACAGAGAGAAGACCATGTTATTACAACTCCATCTTCTTTAAGGTTGGAAATCTCCTTTTTACTTTATTTTCATAAATGAATATTAATATGGCGCAAAGGGCGGGAGACGTTCGTTCCCATTTACGAGTGAGATTGAATATTCATTCTTTTGTGGTGGTGTTGTCCTCCGTAATTCAATTCATACTAGATTAATTCAACTTTATATGAATAAATATGTAGTAACTCCTTTCTATTTTGAAATTGATATATTTAGAGTGTATTTTATTCCGTCGTTTTTTAATTTTTTTGTCGCCATACTTCAAGAGGCAAGAGAATCACAATTTCTTTACAGAATTTGGACCAAATTTTGTAATTAAAATAAATTATTTGTTTATGATGAAATTTAGATAGATAATGAATGAATGAATGAATGAAAGATTTTATTTATTACATGAAAATAAATACATATGTACAGTGTATTGGCAGTACGAATACTATAACCTCCAGCATAGTAATTACAAAAAATTGTACATAAATATAAAACATAAAATTTGAATAATAAGGCAAAAAACTCATGAAAAAAACCTCAGCTGACAGGAAAGTTCCAACTTAGGAGTCCTTAACTCTCCTGTGTGCCTGTGCACCGTGTCCACATTATAGTCCCCTATTTGTCTGCATAGGTGGGTTGTGACTTGATTCACACTTACTGAAGAGACCAGTAGCGAGGTACTTGATGTAGTGTTCTACATAGTCCATGTTGGTGTTACAAGTGTAACGGTCTGTAGCGGGGGAAGTTGTCACAAGCCTGAGGAATTTATTTTGTATGATCTGCAGCGAGGCGCGATATTGGATCGACATGTCCAGGACTCCAGGAAGGACAAGCATAAAGTAACACAGGCCTAACCACTACCTTGTTACAGAAGGAGTTTATTTTTTATTTATTTTATTTTATATTTTTTGGGCGCATCGACGACTACGGTCATTAGCGCCCCTAGAGCTATGTTCTTTTCTCGGACTAGGATGGCACATGTCTCTCCACCTGATTAGCGTCCAACCAATATCTCAACCAGTGAGGCATGGCGGAGCCCCGGGTAATCCGACCTAGGTTCACACTCTCCTTCATAAGTTATCGGTCCAGCCGACAAGAGGGAGTGCGGGTACCCAGTGGTGCCATCCTTTTCTTTCCCAACTCATTCGTCTCATCTCAGTTTTATTTACCACCTAAAGGCTATTTGCATCTATTATTCTTTCCCAAACTATCTTAGCTATCAGTTTTGAACTTTGGGGTGTAGTACTCTTATAAATATTCCTACACACCTTAAAATATATAGCCTAGCAATATGTACAATATTTACACTCATTATACCTACATTCTTCTTAATTAAAAGGAAGAGTTAATTCTCTCAGGGGACAGTTTAGAGTCCCTGCAGAACAGCGGGAATAGTACTCGAATGGCTGCCTTACCCTTTATTGACTCTGGTCCTTTATGTATATATATATATATATACATGAAGTGCCAATGAACAATACATTATAACCTGCGAGACCTGCAAAGCTAATATGCATTGTGGTACTGGGTTCGATTCCCGGACTTTAGGCCTTGGAATTTATTTAATGGTTAAATGAGAAATAGTGAAGTACGTTTGCTATTCGCCTCCGTCCACGACACCTAGTAAATGGTAGTTGGACGTTAAGCCCCGCCTGAAAAAATAGGCGATTACTTTACTTTTACTTACTTTACTTTACATTATAACCTTCATAACAACGGTATGGGGAAAGCTTAAGATGTGAAGGATACAGAATGCAGGAAAAACTGACGGAAAAACCTGCAGCTAGCGCAGAAAGTTAGAGAAGGATATGTTCTATACTTTTGTGTGTCTGTAGGGATTAGAAGAATCCTGTAGGAGGCTATACCGCGGCAGAGTGGGTTAGGATGGACAGTCTAGGATGGAAAGTAATTTCAGGAGACTGTTTATGGATATTTTGGAAGTGTATCGGGGGATAATGGATGCAGTGAGAGTGGAGTGAATCAATTTTAGTGCACCCGAGAAGAGTTTGTCGCAAGTCTGAGAAAATTTGTTCTGTGTTTTCCTGGAGTTTTTCTTGATGTTTACTGGTCTAGGCTCCAGGCGAAGAGTAAAATCGGCCTGATGACCACTTTCTAGAGGAGAAGTTTTGTTGGGCACAGTCATTTTTCGTGTCACGAGAGAGTAAAGGAAATAATAGTCACGTAGTCCAGTTTGCCTGGATTAGAAAAGTGTATGCTGTATTTCCTCCTTAACTTCCCTGAAAACATCCTTTCTTTTATAGCATTTAAACTTAGCAATTAAACTTGTCCATAAATGCCGAGAACACAATTTATTGTGGAAAAAAAGTAAGTGTTGGGGAGCAATGATATCTAAAGCGCAATACAAGACTGAGGAGGACTAATATTACCAACACCACCCTCCTAACCACTAACCACTTTAATGATTTTTGACAGCTGTAACAACGCCTTTCCAATTACACGTAATAAAATAAAATAAAAAAATTATGAGCGTCAATAACCAACAAGAGTTATAGAAATGGCCATTAAAAAATAATTGCGGAAATAAATGCCCCATTTCCGGGAGGAAGTACTTAATTAGTAATATTGATGCTAATAAAATTTTGTTACTTTTATTGAATTTTATTAGGTAATTGATTGATTTCCTCAATTTAGAAACTTCATTACCAATTAATGTATCGGGATTCCATCAACTTAATATTGCAGCCCACTCTATAAAGAGGGAGTTCCTTTTTCTCTAAGTTCTAATCCTTGCAAAGCGTTTATTACTATTTGATAATTATGTACGAGTAGATGACGAAACTCTTTCCTGAGAGTAATCGAAATTGTGGGGAAAGTTTTTCCAATAAAATTAAAGAAAAAAGCAAAATGGTATTTCTAAATTTTCTCTGTCGATAGATATGGACTTCCGGTAAATTTTCTTGTTTGTGTGGTATTCTGTTAACAGACAAACTCACGCACACACACAAAATACCCGCTAAAAATCTTTGATTTACAGGATTTTTTCCCCTCCCCAGGAAAATTCGAGCACTTCCGGTGTAGGGATGGGTTATGCTTCCCCTATGTAAGCCATTTTAAGTAGAATTCATGGTGCGATAGATTACGTATTTACATATGTATATGATAATGGAAAGTTTACAGTTTCACCAGAATTTTTGAGTTCTTTAAACGGAAGTGACTTTTTTCTTTTTTTTTTAATTTAAGGCGCGTCACAACATCGTGAGTTGTCTTTCAGTATACTGCCGATCTCTAGACACAGTATTCTCTTGTTACCGACTAACAGTAGCCATAACCATCCGGTGAGACAGTAAGAAAATCTGAGGAAGATAAAATCAAAGGACCAACAGCTGGTTTCGATCGCGGGATCTCCGCGTGGGAATCCAGTACGCTAGCCACTGAGCTAATCCCTTCCCTAGCTTTTTATTTTACATTGATTTGTTCTTGGAAAATGGAAAACGGTTTTCTAAATTCCATATTTTTTGTTACTTACACGTAGTTCTCTTAAATTTTATTTAAATAATAGTTCTTTCAATATTTGTTGAAGGGTAGATCTTGTGTGGGGATTGGGTATGCCTACTTTTTTTTACACGTAATTTAAGGTTTTTAAAGTTTTATAATTCCGAGTTGACGTAAATTTAAGGAATAAGAAACTCAAGAATTAGTATAGAATTGTGAGAAATAAGATTTATATTTCCAGTCCTTTGTGTCGTCATTTAACATCGATAAGTTCAAGAAGTGATATAAATCTACTTGAAAATAATCGATTTCTAATTAATCGGAGATGTGCAGCTTTAGTATGGTCATTAGTATAAATACCATGGCCATTATTATAGCCACTAATCTAGCCTAGATTGCTTGGCTATTTAGGTCGTCAAATAAATTAAATCTCTTTAAAGAGAGAAGTTAGTTCACTATTAGTGGTTGAACTTAAGTCTTTCTACTTGATTTCAGATTGGCTTCACCCCTGGTCATTGGGTTGCAAGTTCAACTTCCAAGTAAAGACCAAATTCAATTAACAGAAAACATAAAAAAAAAGAAGAAAGAAATCTAATCGAGGGGAGTCTAATCTAATGAAATATCTATTTCCGTTTTCCGATTGTTGAACTTTATCCCTAGACTGAAAAAAAAAAATAGACGATTGCTTTGTTTTGATTTCCTCTTGAACACAAAAACATGCGTCAGTCTGGTTCGTGGTAGAAAAAGTCAGATAGATAGATAATAAAGGGGCGACTGTTGGTCTTGTGGTCAAGAGCGTTGGCTTTGTAAGTGGGAGATCACCAGTTCGAATCCCGCGTATCACTACTTTTTATTTGTTAGAAAAAATTGTGAATAGTAAAGTATGAGCTTCCGCCCCCGTCCACGACACCTGAATTGGTAGTTGGACGTTAAGCCCCACCTGAAACAAAGTAGGCGATTACTTTACTTTTCTTTAGATAATAAATCTTTATTATACGAATATGTAAATATGAGTATGTACGAATATGTATCGTACGTAAATATGTACAACAAAATACAAACATGAAGTGTCAATATACAATACATTATAACCTTCATAACAACGGTATGGGAAAAGCTTAAGATTTGAAGGATACAGAATGCAGGGAAAAAGGAAGGAAAAACCTGCAGCTAGAGGAGAAAGTTAGAGAAGGATGTGTTTTAGTCTTTTGTGTCCTGTACGGAAATAGAAGGATCTGTAGGAGGCTATGTCGCGGCAGAGTGTATTAGGATGACAAACTAGGATGTAAAGGAATTTCAGCAGACTGATTTTGGATCTTAGGAGTGCAAGGGGTTAATGGATGCAGTCTAGAGAAGTGTGTTAATTTTAGGGCGTCGTGGAGAGTGTGTAGATATTTAGAGAAGGATGTGTTTTAGTCTCTTGTGCCTGTAGGGGAATAGAAGGATCTGTAGGAGACTAGGTCGCGGCAGAGTGGATTAGGATGACAGACTAGGATGTAAAAGAGTTTCAGCAGACCGATTTTGGATAAAGTAGTGTACGGGGATAATGGATGCAGTCTCGTGAAGTGAGTTAATTTTAGGGTGTCGTAGAGAGTATGTTGCGAGTCTGTCGAAATTTGTTCTGTGTTGTCCCTGGAGTTTCTTGATGTTACTTGGTACTAGTCCAGACTCCAGGCGGAACAGGCGTAGAGCAACATCGGCCTAATGATCGCTTTGTAAGGTGGAGGAGTTTGTTGGTCATTTTGGAGTCACGTGAGATAGTAGAGGAAATAATAGTCACCTAGGCCAGTTTGAAAAGACAGAGAATCTCCATTTTGTATGCTGTATTCCCTCCTTAACTTCCTTGAAAACATCCTGTCTAAGCCGATCATAGGTCTCACCTTTTTTTTCTGGATATCTCAAAACACAGGATAAAATGTTGCATCGTGAGGGGTGTTGTTATCTGAAACCAATTTTGGAGTTCCGGAAAGACTTCAGAATAAATCTATTTACTTAATTAATTGTAAAGTGAAGCACCAATGTGGGCAGAATGTCCCCACATATGTGCGTCCTCCATATAAGTAGGATATACCTATTGGGACACCTTGTATGTAATAGAATTAATTGATTTTGTAAAATTTAAGTAATCGCCTATTTTTTGCAGATGGGGCTTAACGTCCAACTACTAAATTAGTTGTAGTAGCTAGAAATGATATATATATATATATACACATATTTAAGACAGAAAACAGTTTAAATTTCAAAAAACTGACACCAACAATTTAAACAACATATACGGCCAACTTTCTGCAAAAATACTTTGACAATTGGCAACACTGACTTCCTTTACAACCAAACACAGTCATACACAGACCGATCACATTTAGTCCATGAACAGACAAGACAGAAGACACACCAACCCTCTAATGATGTAAAACAGTATATATTGTAAATTAGGTAAATATTTTTGTTAATTTTCGTTACATTATACATATTCATTGTAATATAATTAATTGGTAATATAATTGTTAACACACACTGTAAATATGTTCCACAGCCCTGAAGTTGACCTAGGTCCCTAGGTCGAAAAGCTCGGCATAATAAAGTTTATAATGACTGAAACTGGCAGTAACTTTTCATCCTATTGAAACTTTTGATTCAGTCACCTAAAATAATGAACATTAACTACTAAATTAGGTTTCGTGAACGGAGGCGGAAGCTCATACTTTACTGTAAGCAATTTTTTTTGTAACAAATAAAAAGTAGCCATACGCAGGTTTCGAACTGGGGATCTCCCACTTACAAAGACCAATACTAGCGCCCTTCTGTTGTATATTTAAATGGTTTTATGTATTTAATTCTTCAAATAAATTTCAATTTTATATTCAATACCAACTGTACGCTCGATTAAATTTCACACAGTTGTTGTGGTGGTTGCACTTTCGTGTTTTAGTAATTTAAGAGCTACTTTAGGTCAGCTATTCCTGGAACATGATGATTAAACTGCCTGCTAATGGGAGGTTAGTGGTCAGTTCACTGGAGTTTAGTAGATCAGTAATTTGAAATTAGATCTTGGAACTATGGGCGAGTCCACTTGAAATTCTACAAAATAATGTTTTGTATTGGGGGTTTTGATTTGTAATAGGATCAAATCAAATTGTACTAGTACCATGATGAGATCTCCTGGAGTATTTAGGCTACTTGTAGCAAATAAAAATTTGGTGTTTCCCTGTTATATTCACCCCCTTCTTCTCTCAAGCACAATTTGAGAGAGAGAGATACCAATTGATGAAAACCAACTTCATCATTCTCACCAACTTGAAAAGATGAATTTTGGAGAGAAAACAAAAAATCACAATTTTCTCACAAGGAGGTTAGAAAAAATAAGAACCATTTCCTTCTCCTCGGACGACGTAACTTTGTCAATTTTGGTGCAAACAGGAAATGCGAACGTTTCCTTCAGTTTTACCAAAATTGTAAAGTAGTTCCCCCACACAAGGGAAAGGGGATGTGATTTTCTCACAAACTTTAGAAACAAAAAAAAAGAGAAGAGAATCAAAAGTTCTCTGAGAAACTTCGGAAGTAATCGTCGCTTGTTTCCGGTCTTTGCTTGACCCCCCCTTTAAGACGGAAATATATAGTTAAAGTTAGTTCTCTTTTCTTTTTTTTTGGTAAAAGTTTCCACAACCATTTCAAAACAAAGTTTATCCGTTACACTATTATACACACTCACAAAACTTACTAGTAATATTGGCGGAAAAACCAACAGTGTTTGCCCGCGCTTGTGGTGGGAAAAAAAGAAGATAATATCAAAAGGAAGGAAGCCGCACAAGTTTTTCCCTCCTATGATAGTAATAAAAGTAATTATCTTCCAAAATGGTGCTTTTTCAAGCGATCAACGATTAATGGACGATGGATCGTTAATGGCCGATATCTAGAATCGAGGTATGGGTTAAGTGAATATGGGAGTCTTGTAAAGTAAATCTAGTTAATCAGATTGGGTCTGCCGATTGGTGTGTGTGAATGAGTGAGAGTGTGTGTGTGTGTGACTAACGTTTACCGAAACTGTCGTTAATCTAAACGTTCTTGGTTAACTATCGATAAATGTAATTTTTCATTACATTATCGGAGTAAGGCTTATTTTATTAATGACTATTTTTCCACCCCCCTATTGCTTTTTCTTGCTTTTCCGGCGTGAATTTCTCTCAAGACTTACTAAAAAGGTGGTCATTCTCTCTTTATAGATTTACAAAAATGGTTTAAATTAGCATGTAATACGGAAATTAGGTCTTTTTTAGCCTCCCGCCGGCCGTAAAAAAAAGGTTTTCCTACGATTAAACGTGTAGAAATCACGTTTTTTATTTTGACTTCCTCTTATTGTAGTAATGAGAAGTTATTGTAATTGTGCAGATTTTCAATTTCTCTTTCACTACTTAGTGAGAGTTTTCGCCGATAATGTCTTGATTTGTGAAACCTTGAGCCGGAAAAAGTGGTCTATATATCTCTCTCTCTCTCTCTCTAACTCACGCTCTACTCTCTTTCTTTAGGCGCAAACGGTAGCCAAATGGTTAGAAGCAAGACCCGCAAAGCTAAGATGTATTGTTGGTTTAGTGGGTTCGATTCCCCTGGTCTAGTTCTTGGATTTTATTTAATGGTTAATATGAGAAATTTATAGTAAAGTATGTTAGGTTAGGTTATAGGCTAGACCTGCATAGCTAAGATGGCTTTGGATTTTATTTAACGTTTAATATGAGAAATTTATAGTAAAGTCTGTTAGGCGGTTATAGGCTAGACCCGCAAAGCTGAGATGTATTGTTGGTTTAGTGGGTTCGATTCCCCTGGTCTAGGCCTTGGATTTTATTTAATGGTTAATATGAGAAATTTATAGTAAAGTATGTTAGGCGAATGTAGGCTAGACCCGCAAAACTGAGATATATTGTTGGTTAGTGAGTTTAATTCTCCTGTCTTAGGCCTTAGTCGTTTTATTTAATGGATTAATAAAAGAACTTTGCAATGCTTTCTCGCCACTGCTTAGTTTTTAATGAAAGTAAATAAGAAAATTAAGTTCGCTACCATTTAAGGGCATGTTCTAAAGACGAAGTCCCCCCCCACCCTAGTAATGGAGCCTAATTCGCTTCACAACTCCAGTGCATATTACTTGAGGAACTTAGGTCTCTCTACTTAATGAATGCTTTAATCTAAGTGCAGATGTTTGTAGTTTTAGGGGGTGAACAGTGCTGGCCAGGAAGATCTTAACCATTCCATTCCCATCTTCCGGTCTGACCCTTATTTCCTTTATTAACTACCTGGTCAACCAGATGGCGTAATTTAGAGAGAGAATGTTCAGTTGTTAAATCTACCTTTCTAGTTAACTATTTTATGCTGAACCAAAACAGTGAAATTACCATGTTAATGGATTATTTGAAGATTATTTGTAAACCAATCTAATTTAAGGGTATGATTAATTCTGTGGTAGTTTATACTTCATTTCTAAATTATGTATTCTGAATCAGATTGAAAGTGTAAGATTGCCAAGGCTTGCTTTAGACTAGTGAAAGTCTAAAATTCATGTTACCAAAAGAAAAGTTCAAACATTAGTGATGACCTTTTTCTATATCGGCTGTACGAAGTTCGCAGCTACCTTAGGAGATGCAACATTCAAACATAAGTGCTGAGATAGAGACACCAATTTAGACAAAATTAATCATGTTTATACCTGTTTAAGAATGATCTCATATTGCCCAGAGTAATGGATTTATTTTCCAAAAGGGACATATCCGGTCAAATGTTAGTATCTGCACGATACCTTCCAGCTAGTGTTCCACACTTTCTCTAACCAGTAATCCTAACCTTCTACATGACCACCATCACAAATTCAGGGAACAGATGTGACAGAAACTTGAGCAAGTCGTGCAGTAACCAGAAACCACAGGGGCGCCCCCCTTAATAAAACACAGTGTAATTGTTAACTATTGTGAGTTTCATTGTTTGTTTAAAAAAAAAAAAAAATAGACAAGAAATTATGATTTTGGGGGGTCTATGAACTCACAGAACAACATACTTCAAGGGTAAAGATCTTTCCTTAAGTTTAAGCTGTACTTTAAGGGGGGGGGCACACAAAAAATAACTTTTGGTGATGTTTAGATAAGTTATTTGTAAAGACTATTCTTTACTTTATTGTGCTTGACTAAATAACTTATCTAAACAAACAGATGACTTTATTGTTGTGTAAATAAGTGTATTCATCTCTCGTCTTACATCCTGTAAGATAAAAAATGTATTGTCTTTCAGCCGGAAGTTGGACGACTGCCTGAGATTATTAGCTGGAGAAACATCTGAGCGCAAATATTACTGTCATTGTAAACATGGTTTAGTTTCCGGCTAAAAGTTAGTTCACTGTTACCACTCCTCTCTTAGAACTCACCGCTTCTTCACTTCAAACACTCTGTCTCTTTTCCATTCCCTCTCATTCTCCTTTAAATAACTCAACCGATCTCTTAGATATTGCAATTCTCTCCCTCTCTCTCTCTCTCTCTCTCTCTCTCTCTCTCTCTCTCTCTCAGCTATTATTGGTACTCTGTCACATCATTAATTTTTCCGCATCATTTCATAGAACATCGCTTCTCTTGCATTTTGTTTCGATCTACTTCCGTTCACTTGCTCAACCATTAAAATCGTTGTCATGGTTTCTTGAGTGGGAGTGAGAAAAAAAAAATCTTTACTCTAAATTTTTCCTCTTCTTTTCCGCTATTATTAATGGTAGAAGAATATTGCCCCTTGCAGATTTTAGATTTTTGAATTCCGCCGGAAATGACGTTATTAAGATACGATTTTTTATTTTTTTTAACAAATTGGTGTGGTGTGTGCGCGTTTGTGTTACTTGAACAATGGTACCATTATTAGAGGCGAGACCTGTAAAGCTAATATGTATTGTGGTACTGGGTTCGATTCCCGGTCTTAGGCCTTGGATTTCATTTAATGGTTAATATGAGAAATTTGTAGTAAAGTATGTTAGGCGGTTATAGGCTAGACCCGCAAAGCTAAGATGTATTGTTGGTTTAGTGGGTTCGATTCCCCCGGTCTAGGCCTTGGATTTTATTTAATGGTTAATATGAGAAATTTATAGTGAAGTACGAGGTGTGTTCAAAAAGTAACGGGAATTTTCGTTTTTTGAAAAAAATATTTATTTATTCATCTACATTAATATTCTCGCCTTCAAAGTAGTCCCCTTCGCATACAATACACTTGTGCCAGCGCTTTTTCCAATCCTCGAAACACTTCTGAAACTCGATCTTTGTGATAGCTTTCAGCTCTTTCAGCGATTCGCTTTTAATGTCATCTATGCTTGTAAAACGACGGCCTTTTAATGTTCTCTTTATGTTTGGAAATAGAAAAAAGTCACATGGAGCCATGTCTGGCGAATATGGAGGCTGGGGCATCGTTAAAGTTTTGTTTTTGGCCAACATTCACGAACAAGCAATGAAGTGTGAGCAGGTGCATTATCGTGGTGCAAAATCCATGAATTGTTTTGCCACAAATCCGGGCGTTTTTTTCGGATTGCTTCACGCAAACGGCGTTGAACTTGTAGGTAGTACTCCTTATTGATTGTTTGACCTTGTGGCAAGAATTCATGATGCACTATGCCATTAAAATCGAAGAACACAGTGAGCATAACCTTCACATTCGACCGCACTTGTCGAGCCTTTTTCGGTCTTGGCGATCCAGAATGCCTCCACTGGGACGATTGAGCCTTAGTTTCGACATCATATCCGTAAACCCATGTTTCGTCACCTGTTATAACACGTTTCAGTAGATCCGCATCGTTGTCGACTTCATTGAGTGACTCTTGAGCAACTTCCATTCTCCGCTGTTTTTGTTCGAAATTCAACAATTTTGGAACAAATTTTGCTGCCACACGTTTCATACCCAAAACATCCGAAAAAATTTCATGGCATGAGCCAATTGATATGGCAACATCATCAGCGACTTCTCTGATTGTGATTCGGCGATCGTTCATAACCATTTCTTTCACTTTTTTCACGTTTTCATCGGTTGTTGATGTGCTTGGACGTCCAGGTCGTTCGTCATCTTCAACGTTTTCGCGGCCATCTTGGAAACGCTTATACCACTCGTAAATCCTTGTTTTACTCATAGCAGACTCACCATATGCCTTTATTAACATTTCACACACTTTATTTCATTTTTTACGCAAAATTTAATACAAATTCTTTGATCCATTTTTTTTAACAAACAAAAATCGCCAAGCTCGAAAAACACGTCTAACCTTAACGGCTGCCACTTAAGAAGTAAACAATGAATATTACTGAAAATTTTATCGTACTTCAGGGGCATGTGTACCAACATAATAAAAAAAAAAAATTTACAATCAGACTCTCCAAACCCGCGAAATTTAAAAATTCCCGTTACTTTTTGAACACACCTCGTATGTTAGGCGGTAATAGGCTAGACCCGCAAAGCTAAGATGTATTGTTGGTTTAGTGGGTTCGATTCCTCTGGTCTAGGTCTTGGATTTTATTTAATAGTTAATATGAGAAATTTATAGTAAAGTGTGTTAGGCGGTAATAGGCTAGACCCGCAAAGCTAAGATGTATTGTTGGTTAGTGGGTTCGATTCCCCTGGTCTAGGCCTTGGATTTTATTTAATGGTTAATATGAGAAATTTATAGTAAAGTATGTTAGGCGGATATAGGCTAGACCCGCAAAGCTAAAATGCATTGTTGGTTAGTGGTTTCGATTCCCCCGGTCTAGGCCTTGGATTTTATTTAATGGTTAATATGAGGAATTTATAGTAAAGTATATTAGGCGGTAATAGGCTAGACCCGCAAAGCTAAGATGTATTGTTGGTTTAGTGGGTTCCATTCTCCTGGTCTAGGTCTTGGATTTTATTTAATGGTTAATAAAAGAAATTTACAGTAAAGTATGTTTGCTAGTCGCCTCCGTCCACGACACCTAATTTGGTACTTGGACATAAAGCCTGCCTGAAAAAATAGGCGATTACTTACAATGGTACCATTCATCATGATTTATCGTGAGTTATTAAAACAGTAATTGTTTCCTCAAAATATGCATAGCAAATTGTGTTTTTAGTGTATCCGCGGTATATATATGTGGATTATTAATTCCCAATGTATGCATCGTATTATTCTGTTGGTAAACCTTGCTGCATTCAATGCAATATTCCAAAACTGAGCTACAAATAATTATTGCACACCGCATGCATCAATTAACTAGGTTTATTCATGCTAGTATGTTCGCCATAACGTGAAATAGTGGCATTTAATGACAATATGCATTTTAGGTAATACCTTTCATAATTTATTAATTATTGCACTCCTTTATGCACATATTAAATGAATATCATTGAAACATTTTCATGCATAAATTGTGGTAGTACATTAAACATGAAGCGTCCCTTTTTGTTGCTTTAGTTTCCTTTACAAATCTTTATTGCTAGTTTCGAGACCGAATTGTTCCAACTTAATGACGTAATATAAAAAAGGTGTTTTTTTGGCCTTTTTTTTGGCATCGGCTTCCGTCATACATCCAGCATCGTCTAGGTGCTTATCACTAGAATATCACTCACTTTCCATTCTTACTTATAAATACATTCGCTTCACACATTCATCCCTCTACTATATCCAACTATTTACATACAAACTTACAACTAATGGATGGATCAGTCCATATATTCCTGCCATCCTTATCGCTTAACCGAAATTAAAATCACCGTAATCCTTCTCTAATCATTTTCTTGCATTCATTCTAATCGGCTATAACTTTTAAATACATTCATATTTCTTAGCTAGCTCTGCTACAGATTTAAGCACATAGATGTTGGTGGAGAATATTGAGTCTTCGTAGCGAAATGGTGCATCTAAATACCTGTATAATGTCGTCAAACATTCGTTTCCTTTCTACTTCATAACGTGGACATAAAAAAGGGCAGATTTTTAAATAAGAGCAGATTGAACCAAACTGTTTTTAGCCATATTAATTGATCAGTTTTATGGCCTGGTCTGAGAAAAAATCTAATTAATGTAAATTTGCGCTACAGCTGGCCATTGGCCCCCTGACATCGTTGTCATTCAATATGGCGATCTTCTAATTTCCGGTGTCACCGGCTGTCAAGAAAGTCGCCATGCTCTTCAAAAAACTTAATCCAAAACCATCCCTACAAAAAAAATAATAAACCTCCCTTGTTATTCCTCAAGTTGTCCACGGTAATTTCTGTGCCCTGCTTAATCAGTCCCACCCTCAATTAGGTCACAATCTTCTTCTTGTACAATAATTCTAACACCTCTAGTTGGTATTTTTGGCAGTTTTCACTAATTAGACCCCTCATGAATCAATTATAAAGGAGGGTTTTAAATCACGAAAAGTTGTAGCCATTTTATCCTAAAATTTATTATCAAAGTCAGGAGATGGTGATATATATTTTTTTTTTCACACCATTTAAATTTAATTCATTTTACGAACTTTATAAATTTCAGTTAGTTTCATTTAAGTTGGCACCCATTTATTTCCGTGGATTAGATTCAGAAGTGCTGAATTAAAGCATTTGAGAATTTAAGAACTTATGCGCTTACAAAAAAAAAAGTTTCCTTTTTTAAGCTTAACCATAATTTAACCTCTTAGCTTTTCTCCTGCTTAGGAGCTTCTTATAGCCCAGTTTCCGGTGATGAATAAAGAGAGAACTATCCGGAAGCCGGCAGTACACTGAAAAAAAGCTCCGTGTGCTAAAGGACCCGGATGCTTCTTAAAATAATAATACTTGGAGTATTACTGGATCGTGGGCTGACCTTTACCCCCCCCCCCCCCACACATAAAGGACCAGGGTCAATAAAGGGTAAGGCAGTCATTCCCACTGTTCTGCTGGGACTCTAAACTGTCCCTAAGAGAATAAACTCCTCTAGTACAAGGTAGTGGTTAGGCCTATGCTACTTTATGCTTGTCCCTCATGGAGTTTGACATGTCGATCCAATGTCGCCTCGCTGCAGATCATACAAAATAAATTCCTCAGACTTGTGACAACTTCCCCCCAGTTAAGACCGTATTATAGACTTACTCTACCTTTGTCTTTTTTCTATTTTCATGTTCATGTGTAAGTGATTACACAGAATAAAGGGCATAATAGAGATCAATTAGAAGAATAATTTGGAATAGAGTTAAAATAAAGCTTCTATTTAATTTTGAAGAAGTATACACTTTTTTTAAAAAATGATTTAAGGCGCGTCAACATCTAAGGTTATTGGCTCCCGGAGCTTTTTTCAGTGCACTGCCGGCCTCCGGACAGTGTTCTCTCGTTGCAGACAACGCTGTCCATCACCGGACAGTGAGCTGTAAGAAGCTCCTAGGAAGAGAAAATGTAAGGGTCAGCAGCTGGATTCGAACCCGGGAAGTCCAGTACTTTATTATTATCATTATCACAAAAAAAAATATTATAAATGAAGTGGCCAGCATAAGGGTCTGTGACATCTAATAAAGTCTAAAATATTTTAATGAAAAGTTAATACAGTAAAATGACTTAAATGTTATCCATTAAGTACATATCGTAATAATGAAATGATGGGGTACTTGCTGATTTGTGTACCTTTTGGCGTTTAATCAACCCTTTATACTTAACGTAAGTTTTTGTTAAGGAGTTTATTACTGGCCCCCCCCCATGTGTAGATGTATGTATTTTCATTTAATAAATAAATTTTTATCTATCTATGTAATATCTGTAAAATAATAATAATTTATAAAACAAAACTGTTATTACGGATTTTAGTGAATTTATATTGATATGTTTTAATTGTAATTTATATTTAATAAGCAGAATTTAATGCTTATTTATGCATGTATGCTTATTTATGCATGTATTTCCATATAGTATATGAATATATTTATGTAAAGCGATTGAGTGACATAACAAATAGATAATGGTTTACGTGTGAAATGTCTGTTTATGGCAAGCTAGATAATACGATTATCTATTAATACTATTATTTTACACTATGCACACACATGTGCATGTGACGATGCATGTATGATGGTGGTACGTATGTATGTATGTTTGAGACAGCGGAAGGTTTCACAACGACTGTTTGGAGAGCATCAACAGTCTGTCTGTCTGTACAGTTTGTGATTGTTAATGAAAGATCTCTGATTAATAATCTAGATTTTTTGTTCAGAAAACTATTTTGTCTGTAATTGTAATTGCGTCTATCCTATATCCGTTTTAAAACTTATCGTGAGAAAAAAAAAGTTTTGCCCAATTATTTCCGGGTCTTCGCAGTGCAGCTCTTCTGGTGGACTTAGTCTCTCAATCTCTATGCGTGTACAACTATTGCGTGATTATTTTGACGATTGCTTTTTTTAGTCTTGAATTATCTTCAAGGGGGTCTTGTTCCGGTGAGATTACCCTTCTATATAGAAGATGTTCCATATCCTGGCAGCCTCTGGACTGGCTGAATACTCTCTTGAGATGGTCTTTTCAAGAAATCTTTTATACTTGAAGAAAATAAACGCCAAAACTTACCGAGTTCTGTAATTGATCGAAAAAGACTCATGTTCATTTAAGATTTATTTAAAATAACTTCATCAATAATTTTCAGAAGTTTTTATGAGGTCGTTTATGATTATTGATTATATAAATTTTCAAGAATTTGTATCGGAAAAGCGGAAAACTTATTTGTTTATTAAATTTTGTATAAATGATAAAAAAAAAAATCAAACTTTCGCCTTAAGCTCTCATTTTGATTTAAGCATAAGTTGAGAGACTAAGCGGAAAATTCTTAGGTTGCCTGAGGGAGTTGAAATTGAACGAGCTTTCCCTTTCCTCCCGTGTTGAGGATTACATTTTCTACAGGAACTGCACATCTTACTTTCTTCCGTTTTTACGTCTTTTCTTCGTGTTCCTTTATTACTTCTCATACTTGAAGTTTCCCTGCTCTTTCGCTTCGTATTCTCTCTTTCTCTCTCAGATGTGGAAAACAGTGGTAGAATTGGAGCTCAGTACGACAGACAGACGAAGTTGAGGGTACTTGAGAGAGGATGTTCCTATTTACTGGTATTATATCAGCGATTTCCTTCTTTCTCCCCTCCACCAATTTTATTGGATAGATTTTATTTTTTTAATATGAAATTATTCTTTTATTATTTTACATAAAATCTGGAAAACTCGCACTCCGCAATTTATGAATTTCCATGAAAATTTAAAAAAAAAATTTTGTTAAAATCTTTAAAAACTGCAAAAAAAAAATAAAACGTCGTAAATCTGTCAGTAAATGATCATTCCAGCTCAATAAGGAAAAGTTGTTGAAACATTTAAAATTTATTTTTATTAACGATATACAGGTTCATACAGGAAATGAGGGTTCATACAGGAAATGAGTGACCAAAATCAATAGCGCTTAATCTGGAGGGGATTTTCTAATTTTTTATTCACTTATTAGATGTTCCATTGTGTGATTTCACCAGAAATATCAAAATTGGATCCCAAAAGGGGGACCTGACTGCTATCTATTGATTAAAATCAGGGAACCGCAAGTACTTACTGAAAGAATTGTTCACAATTTTAAGTTTTGTTACGATTTTCTTTAAATTAAATACTTAACAATGGTTGTCTAAAATATTTATCTGAAACTTTACGTTCAGGACCAAGTAAACGCAGGTAAACCAGACTACAAGACTATTATTTCCTCTACTCTCTCACGTGACTCCAAAATGTCTGTGGACCAACAAACTCCTCCACCTTACAAAGTAATTAATATTGCTCTACGACTGCTCCGCCTGGAGACTCTGAACTTTGTAGTAAGTAACATCAAGAAACTCCAGGACAATGCAGGACAAATTTCGTCAGATTTACGATAGACTCTCTCCTTCACGCACTAAAATTGACTCACTCCACGAGACTGCATCCATTATCCCCATGCACTCCTATGATCCAAAATCAGTCTGGATTGTTCCCTTTTTAGAGATATTCCTACAGTTAGCTTAATAGTTTTGATCCTCTTTGCACTAGTGTTCCTCTAAAACTGTTAAATTTTTGAAATGCTTCCTGAAATTGGATTAAGGGGATCCTTGGAAGAGGGGATGAGTATTCTTCCCTCTTAAAGTGGTGCGTTAGGTTTTATTACAATGGAAATCATTTAAACAAAGTCCATTTTTCAAGGGAGAATGTGAAGTAATATGTGGGCATTCTTAAAGCAGTTACACGTAAATTATATGGCATTTCCAAGCCCTTTTTTTGGAAAAGCGGAAAACAACACCACTATAAAACTAAAAGAAAATAAAGAGCCAATAAATTTTCCTAACAAGAAATTATTTCATTAGAATGTGACACCTCTACTTGGTGAAAAACTCTTGGATGTTGAGAGAATTTTCCGTTTAAACATCCAGTACTGACTTTTCTTTTTGTCGCAGCTGGAGTGTTTTCAATTTTATCTCTCTCTTTGATTCTAGTAAATTTCCCTGGCTCACTCCCCTACTCGTCGTTCTCCTTTCTTTTTTTTCCTTATTTCCACCATACGCTCACAATTTCCCAAGTTTTTCATTTACAAGACCCTACTCTTGTTTGCTGCAACCTTCTTCACTCTTATTCCTGGTAGTACAATTTAGTTTCTATTCTCATAAAAGTTTTGTTGTTTAGCCAGCCAGCCCTTTCCATCTTGTCCGTTTCCTTTAAAGTTACCGTTTGCTCTTTTTAGTGAAAACGCCCTTTTATTACCGCATTCTTCTATGACAACTCAAAATAGAGTCTTTCTTCGTTTTAATATACCTTTAAGGTTTTTTTTTATTTTATTTATGTTTCTACTTAATTTTTATAAAGGGACAGTATTGCGATGGGGTAAATTATCGATTTTGAGCTTTCATCGGAAATATCGATGTTGAATTCAAAAAATATTTCTTTTTATTACAAATTGCTTTAAAGTATTTACTTATATATAAGTATATATAAAACTCAGGCGCCACTGTAGCCGAGAGACTAGATCCGCAAAGCTAAGATGTATTGTTGGTTTAGTGGGTTCGATTCCCCCTGGTCTAGACCTTGTGTATTTTATTTAATGCTTAATATGAGAAATTTACAGTAAAGTATGTTTGCTAGTCGCCTCCGTCCACGACACCTAATTTGGTAGTTGGACGTAAAGCCCCGCCTATTAAAATAGGCGATTACTTTACTTACTTTCTTTTTACTTTTATATACGAGTATAAAACTACATTCATTACTTGGACTCTCTTTTACGAAAAATAGAAAATTGGCGATTACCCTGATTCAGAGTTAATTAACTTTCGCAACTTTTCTGGCTTCCGGTAGCTGATGCTGCAGGAAATGGCAATTTCCTAAGTACCAATCGGCACTTTTCAGAGAGCACAATACTTCTGCAGAAGTATAGCTCATGGATATCTAGGTCCTCATATTTAACACGCTGTACTTCTGCCTGAGCTAAAGATAGTTTTGTGTGAGTGTGACTGTCTTCAGGCGCTGTAATTCTGGTTTGCATTCTTGTTAGAAAGGAAGAAGGTAATCTCTTAAAGCTTTTCTACAAGTTTTAGATTG
This sequence comes from Rhodnius prolixus, assembly GCF_049639745.1. Classification (NCBI taxonomy): domain Eukaryota; kingdom Metazoa; phylum Arthropoda; class Insecta; order Hemiptera; family Reduviidae; genus Rhodnius; species Rhodnius prolixus. The sequence goes on along the minus strand of NW_027411582.1, from coordinate 36,417,866 downwards.
TTCGTCTGCTATCGTGAAAGGTCTCCCTAACAACAAATAGGATTGGAATTTTTTCCCCTCGAGTTGCAGTCCACAAAGCTCTTTTATCTATGTATCCTTTGATAATCTGAGCTGAAGTGCAGAACATAATCTTATGTCCATACACTTGCAATGAAGACCCGCCTTTATTGCTGCGATTATTTATTATAGCAAAGTTCAGTCGCTTTTTTTTTTTACCCAATTTGCTACCCACAGGGATGCTGGTTCCTGGACCACCAAAGCTATCCTCCTGTCGTAATTCTCTTAACATAATTATAGCCATTAATTAATGTACAGAATTGAAAGTTAATGACCCTACAGAAACCTCTGTATAGGATGTACGTATTATTATAGGGAATGTATATAGATGGATATAATAACAGAGCTGGTAGGGATAACTATTTGATATTGAACCCTAAGATCGACTTACCCCCACCACTAAACGGGAGTAAAGAGGTTGTAAGGCCCTGCATTGAATAGAGTGGCTAAACCACTAACTACATGCCACTCGAGGCTACATACTTCAATACATAAAGCCAACATCGTATGTTACTATCCAATAACCTCCCCCATATATTTACATATTTTTTTTATCCCGTATTATGTTTTTATTTATTAAAGCCAATATTGGTTTATGGAATGCCTTGTACTTGTAGGTTTTTTTCTTTTAAAGCAATTTCTATCCTGAAGGAGAAAATAATCTGGGAGTGTAGACTCACACGACGTTTTCTTACTAGTATTCTTACGGTTCTAACTCACAAACTTTCTCTAAACTCCGAAAATTTGAGTCCTAATTAATTGTTGAAAATGTGATTACGTTCACAGTGTTGGTTAATGTAGTAGCTTAACAATATTTTGTTGTTGTTAAAGGCATGTTAGGGGGGGGGGGGGGGAGAATCCTGTATCATTCTTCCTCTTGCATCATGAAGGCAGTGAAAAATATTCACGTATTAGACCACCCCTCTTATAAACAAAAAAAAAAAATTCGTGTACAGGGTGACCAAAGTTATATGCTCCACCCACATTTTTTTTAAACGGCGGGAAATTTCGAAAACTTAAAAAACACGTATTTAATCATTTTTAGTCTAGTTTATTTTCAGTGATTGACCCATTTTTTTAAACCCCTGTAACTCGAGATACAGCATCCAACTTTGTTTTTTCCAATGGAACGTTAAAATATGAATTTAAAATATAAAAAACAAATTTCAGTTTATTGTCAAAATTACGTTTTTGCTTCGCACATTATGCGAGAGTTGTTCGAGGTTACCTGGACAGAAATTTCCATGAAAAGTGCTTAGGGACTCATAGTCCGATCCAATGGCCACCTCGATCTCTGGACTTAACCCCGATGGACTAAGTGTTGTGGGGATATCTAAAAAATAAAGTGTACAGTAACCTTAATCCCGTGGCTTCAGTCGATGATCTGTAACGTCGAATAACTCTAGCCTGCCTAGATCTTGACTTCGCCACTGTAAGTGCTGCTACAAGCAAAGCGAGTGAGTCCAGAGTTTTGGCTTGCCCATCCGTTGATTGTGCCCAGTTTGAGCAGATTCTTAAAAAAAAAAAAAAAAAAACGTAATTTTGACAATAAACTGTTTGTTTTTCATATTTTAAATTACCATAACTTTTGAAAAACCTAACCGATTTCGAACAATTTTTTTTTAGTTTTTTTTAGGAGCTCAAATACTATAAAAATATGTAAAAAAAATTATAACGTTCCATTTGAAAAATGGATGCTGTATCTCGAGATACAAGGTTTTAAAAAAATGTGTCAATCACTGGAAATAAACTAGACTAAAAATGATTGAATACGTGTTTTTTATTTTTTCGAAATTTCCCGCCGTTAAAAAAAAAAGTGGGAGGAGCATATAACTCTGGACACCCTGTATATTACGCACTTTGTATCTGAATTTTTGCGGCGTCAACGAGTAAAATAGCCTTTTCAACGTGACTAAACACGTTATCTAACTCTTTTTTTTTTTTTTTTTTTTTTTTTTGTATGTTTGTCCAGAGTAAATATGATCTCACTTGTTAAAGTAAATAAAGCTAGCCACTTTAATACACGTGTGTAGGATTATGCACGTGTAGGATTTCTTTCGTCACACAGTTTTCTCTCTGAATAAAAAAAAGGGCACAGATTGAGAAGAGGATTTAGTAAAGGGCCCAGCTTATTGTGCACAATTCTAAAGCTCCCCCTCCACACTGTCAATGAATGTAATGTTTATTTTAGAGGTTGCTATATAGCGGGGTGCTTACTGACCGTGTTACACATTTAAAGGATGAAGCACAGAATCCTTTAAAACGAGATTCTAACACAACTGGAGAGAGCTAGAGAGTGGGGGGATGCTGTCTCTTTGAGTTCATCAGAAGAGTATGTACACAAAATCTCTTCCACAAATGTTTAGGGTTTGAAACCACTTAACTGTTGGTTCTAAATTCAATTCTCCCTCTCCCCTTCAGGAGTGATCACTGCTTTAGCTAATCCCTTCTTGAATTATTCTCTTTCATTAGGGAGATTTATGTATTAAATAGGATGAAAAAATAACTACCCGTTTCAGTCATGATATATTTTTATTATGCCGAGCTTTTCAACCTGAAGACTTGGGTCATCTTCAGGGTAATTTACAATATACTATTTTACATCATTAGAGGGTTGGTGTGTCTTCTGTCTTGTCTGGTCATGGACTGATTGTGATCCTGTTCCAATACCTGTGATTTTTACAAAATTAGTAAAATAATGGGTTCGATGGTGGAAAAAAAAGGCATTATATTATAAAGTAATATAACGTGATAATTAGTTAACGAGAAGCCAATTCTGCATAATATCAGGGTACTGTCTCAGGCTAACAGCCTGGAAAACCAGTCCAAGAGGAGATAAGCTCAGGCATTAAGCCCCAACTTCTCCTTCACCTACACTTGCGGGCGTTGAGGAACCCAACCCTTTTCTGCCAACTTTAACCCCCCCCCAATATTTCAGATTAGTGAATATCGTTTACTGGTCTTGCCAGGATATATTTTTTATTACTATTATTTTATTCCTCACTAGGCAATTTTTATATTCAGGTGATTCACTATAGCTAAATCTTCGTACTTCGCTTGATAATTATCTTATGTAATAATTGATGTGCTTTATTACGTTTTAAAAGAATTTAAAATTTGTAAACAAAAACGAAAAAATTGGTCCAAAATATGGGCGCAATAGTACAATTTGTTTCAATTTCTAGACCCGCAATGATAAGCTGTATTGCTGGTTTAGTGGATTCGATTCCCCCGTCAAGGCGTTGGATTTTATTTAATGGTTAATGTTAGAAATTTATAGTAAAGTATGTTAGGCGGTTAGATAGACTAGACCCGCAAAGCTAAGATGTATTGTTGGTTTAGTGGATTCGATTCCCCCGTCAAGACGTTCGATTTTATTTAATGGTTAATGTGAGAAATTTACAGTAAAGTATGTTAGGCGGTTAGATAGGCTAGACCCGCAATGCTAAGGTGTATTGCTGGTTTAGTAGTTTCGATTCCCCCGGTCTACGCTTTAGATTGTACTTAATGCGTTAATGAAAATGTTACCGTTTAATAGATTTTGACTTAATGTCATATCCTATGATGTGTAATTAACCAAATGACAAATTGAAACATTCTGGAATTATCCATTTTTTTAACCAGAAAAACCTCTGTTTAGTACCCAACAGACCTAATTTTCCTGGTAAACTCTAAACGATTGAAATACTTCTCATTTAAAAGGCGAGTGAAAGACAAACTAACTGTTCTGTTTAATTTGCTTCTATTAGCGTCGCCTATTTATTTTTTCAATTGTTACCATCCTTTATTTAATTAATTTGAATTAAATAAAACGGTCCAATTGGATAATGGTTGATCCTCAGATTAAATTAATTTCAATTAAACGATTATCATTTTTATTCCCCCATTATTAACAGTCAATGAAAACTTTAATAAGAGATAATGTAGGTCATTTATTTATGAATTATTCTGGCTAATTTATTTTCCATTAGGCTATTATTTATTCTTCTCTAATTTTAAATTTGTTCTATAAAAGAACCAATATTTAAATAATGGATTATTGGAAATTCTTGCGCCCTCTTGTTCATTACACTAACTTTGTTTGATGTATGTAAAGTTAATATTTTCGCACTATAGAGGGTTTTCCCTGGGTTTTAGTAGCAAATGTTTAGGGTTCCATCAAAAAGTGAATAATAAATAATTGTGGCCGCACTGTGTATATTTAATGAAATGGAGTTGTTTCCTTTGAACGCTTCTAGTGTTTCCGCCGCCATTAACGCCTTTATGTTGGATTCACGGTTGACTTTTCCTGGATGAACTTTGGGGAAACCTGGAAGAGGTTTCATTTCCCTTATCGCCGTGCCCACATTCACTTCAGTCACATTTTATCTCAACTTCATGGGCCTCAGCTCGATTACAGATGTTGTCTCATTGAACGTTATTTTCCATTTTTATATTTTCAGTTGGTAGTTTCAGCCCAGGCTGAAAAAAAAAAATAGGCCATTCTCTCTTCTCTTTATATTGTAAAATTGATCTTTATAATGTAAAATTGATTCAGGCTATCGAATTCTTTAGGTTATACCTTCCCTTACATACCTACCAGAGTCCCTTACTCATTTTATGAGGCGCCACGGTAGCCGAGCGGTTAAGAGGCGAGACCCGCAATGCTAAGATGTATTGTTGGTTCAGTGGGTTCGATTCCCCCAGTCTAGGCCTTGGATTTTATTTAATGGTTAAATGAGAAATAGTAAAGTACGTTTGCTAGTCGCCACCGTCCACGACACCTAGTAAATGGTAGTTGGACGTTAAGCCCCAACTGAAAAAAATAGGCGATTACTTTACTTTTACTCATTTTATGGCCTAATTAGGCTGCTGCGTAATATTTAGAATTTGGCATTTTCTTTTTTTGGCAATGAAAAAAAATATATTTCTGACAAAAGTTGCACCTTTTACTAAAAAAATTGGATTTCCTCATAAATTAGCTGTCGGAAGTGGCAAAAGTGATGGGAAGTTACGATTTGTGGCCTTTTCCGCTTACATTTTATAAACAAGAGCCAATTGGTTGGCTGTATTATTTGAAACTCTTTTAGTTAAACGTGTGTTTGTGTTAGTTAGTACCTATATTCTTCGGCTTTAAACGTGCTAGTCAAAATTAATTGATTTTGGTGGAATTCTTCGGGAGCTGTAATGTCACATATTCTTCAAACAGCATCATCTTATTAAAAACTGACCGCTAGGATCGTCAGAAACTGCACGAAAAAGCGTTACGTTGGAAAAACACTCAAATTTGACAAATTTTTTTTCCTCTTTTTCTATAAAAGATAAAATTCCCAAATTTTCTTTAAAATATATGGCAAATCCTCCTTTATAGCTATAATTTTTTTCTGATAACATAGATTAATCAGTTTTCAAGAAAAACGATGCCAAGGTTTGCAAAAACAACATTTTCAAAAATTGTTCTTGTTCTTGTTGTTACTTTTTTTTGTAAACAATGTAGCCGACTAAACGCGAGAATCGATTTTCCATGAATGAGGTGTCATTCGATTCGGAATTTAAAAATTAGTGAACATAAATTCAACTATCTTCCTATAAAAATTTGAAAGTATCAGTAAAATTTACTTAAATAAATTGTAATAAAGATTGATTTTAAGGAGTAGTTTTGAAACATCATATTTCCTTTAAAAGTTCTTTGTAAAAAACTAACAAACATTTAGTAAACATTCATAATTTGTAGAAAACTTTTAGAATTTTAGTAGAACAGAGTCATGCGAGTATTTAATTTTTTTTTTTTTATCTTTTGTTTTTATTACTTAATTTTACAGAGTAGACAGTGTTCTGAACAAGTTAATCATCAATATAAGACCCCCACTCGCCTAGCCAACTAATTAAGTTTGAAGTCCTCGTATTAACTTAATCCCCCTCCTCTTCACGGTAAGCACTTAGAGCGTGGAATTTCATTTCAGCTGAGATTATCTTCAGGCTTATAAAAGATTCCCTCCACCCACTGAGTGTTCTTTAATTGGTAAAAAGCTCGTGAGTAAAGACAAAATGCTTAAAGAGCTTCTTCCGCTTCTTCGCCTTTCTCTTGTTTGTCATTTTTTTCTGCTGCTCCTTGTAGCCGTGAGCTTTCACTTAAACCCTCACTTTAAAGAGTCGCGACCTAATGTTTATTAAGTAAACCTTTTTTCATCAGGTGACTTCATCGTCTTGTAATTTAAGTTAAGCTTAACTCAATACATACCCAGGGTGAACCTTTGACAGTCTTACGTATTTTAAGACAGCCTACTTTAAAATTGACTACTGGGTCCATCTAAAAGAGTTTTCAATGAATTAAACAACTTGATAAACTAACACTGTTGTGTCTTGCTCGTGAACAAGTTTTCTTGCAAAAAAACAAACGTAATTTCTCATACGAAGATAAAAGGAATCCTGGAAAATGATATACCGCTTTAGAAAGCCCACATTAGACAAGAAAACTTTTACTAGAAAAGTGGCCAGCACCTAGGTCGGATAATGATCACATAATGGCCGAATGAGTTTTCTTAAAAATTTCGATTACTTTTATTTTTCCAGTATCCAGGAGGAAGATTGAGGCTGTTTGGAGAATAACTTATGCTTCGAAATGGTGTCTATTTTTAGAAAATTTAACTGTCTTTCTAACCTTGTCATCCAGAATCCGAATTCGGACTAAAACTTTCTGAGTAATAACATTTTTATTGGGAAAAAAAGTAATGATTTTAGAAAAAAAATTAAAGTGACGTCACTCAAGAACAGTGAAAATTATGAAGTTGGCCAATACGTCATTGAACTCCACTTTAGATGTACAGTAGGCCTATGGACAATACTTACTGGTTCACCCTGTGTAGATATACATATTATAAATATTTAAAAATGAGTTTAGGTTCACCATGAATATCTTTTGATTCGTAGCAGGCCATGTTTTATTTGTATCACTGACCAGTAAATGCATAATTCAATGTCACAGATAGAACAATCAGATTTCGTCTTCGGCGACCAGCCTCTAATCACGCACTTCCCCTAGGATGTGTTCATTTCTCCCCTTTTTGGGAAAGTACACCGTCTGCCGCCACGCACGGCTAGAATTCCTCCGCATTCAGCTAGGAGGATATGGATGTGGAGACAGTCCTTTCACCGCGGAAATCATATTTATAGAAACCATCAGAGCATGTTTCAAATACCACAAATTTCTAGTTAAAATTACGCCTCGGTGACGTTTAAAATTTCTTGCAAATTATATTATATTATGTACATTCAGACTGCTTGCTACCTTAATTAAAGCCATACATTGCGGTTTACGCTTAAAACTCTCCCCCCTCCATTCTCATGTACTCCACCCACCCAATAGCGTTTTCTCATATTCAAATCAACGCTTTTACGTTTTACAGTAAAACCAACCTGAGTACAGGGAATCACAACTGTGCTATTCTCATAACGTATTCAAATCACTCTCTGTTTTGTGCTTTTGTTGGATGATAATTAGGTTGTAAATGTTCACATTTCGGTGATGAAACTTTGTTCATCATATACTATTTCAGTAAACACTTGCCGGAGAGTGAAACACCTTAAAAAGAAAAATAAGAAAGAATTGTAAGATACTCACACGTCTTTCTCTTTCTGCAATTCTTACAGTTGTAAGAGAAAATACTTTCTTTTCTTCCAATTTTTCGGAAATTTTAACAATACATTTAATTGACTGCAATACTAGATAAGAGGGAAGGCGCCACTGTAGCTGAGCGGTTATAGGCTAGACCCGCCATGTAAGATGTATTGTTGGTTTAGTGGGTTCAATTCCCCTGGTCTAGGACTTGGATTTTATTTAATGGTTAATATGGGAACTTTATAGTAAAGTATGTTAGGCAGATATAGGCTAGACCCGCAAAGCTAAGATGTATTGTTGGTTTAGTAGGTTCGATTCCCCTGGTCTAGGACTTGGATTTTATTTAATGGTTAATATGAGAAATTTATAGTAAAGTATGTTAGGCGGTTATAGGCTAGACCCGCAAAGCTAAGATGTATTGTTGGTTTAGTGGGTTCGATTCCCCCGGTCTAGGACTTGGATTTTATTTAATGGTTAATATGAGAAATTTATAGTAAAGTATGTTAAGCGGTTATAGGCTAGACCCGCAAAGCTAAGATGTATTGTTGGTTTAGTGGGTTCGATTCCCCCGGTCTAGGACTTGGATTTTATTTAATGGTTAATATGAGAAATTTATAGTAAAGTATGTTAGACGGTTATAGACTAGGCCTGCAAAGCTAAGATGTATTGTTGGTTTAGTAGGTTCGATTCCCCTGGTCTAGGACTTGGATTTTATTTAATGGTTAATATGAGAAATTTATAGTAAAGTATGTTAGGCGGATATAGGCTAGACCCGCAATGCTAAGATGTATTGTTGGTTTAGTAGGTCTAGGCCTTGTGCAGTTTATTTAAAGGTTAATAAAAGAGATTTACAGCAAAGTATGTTTGCTAGTAGCCTCCTTCCACGACACTAATTGGTTGTTGGACGTAAAGCTTGAATGAAAATATAGGCGTTACCTTACTTTTATTACTAGATAAGAGGTAGAATTTTTACACTCCAAAACGAAGAATAATAAAATCGCTACTCAGGGAATAATGGCTGCTAAAGTTTTCTTTGCCATTTTCAACAGCAATTATTTCTCAATAAAACTTTAAACAATCTGCTTTTCTCAATTAAATATTTTGCAACCTTGTTCTAATTCTTTTTAGCGGTTTTACGTTGTCTACTCCGTCCTCAGCATCCCCACTACCATCAAGTGAACAGATTTTGTAATTGACTTTTTAATGAAGTAGGATTCCTAACTTTTCTATTAAGGACGACGATTTTCCGCTAAGAATGGATTAAAAATTAACATAGAAAGGAATCTAAGAGAAAAGATTTCTTTTCTAGAAAAAAAGGGAAGAAAATTCTTTGCAGAAAAGAAGAGTCATTGTGAACTACGGCCGAGGCTAATCGGAAAAGTTTGTAGATTTAATTTCTCTTGTCTTTACCTCCAGGACCACAAGTGGGACCTGTTCAAATAGCCGCCTAACTAGGCGTGCGGGAAGAACGCCATTGTCTCGGCAGTTTAGTGGGGATAATTCCCAGCCTAGGGAGGAGAAGATAAGTTTATTGTTACGTTGAACAGATGTCTTAAGTCTCTTAATTGTTAGGACATTCTTAAGATTTTAAGCAGGAAGTATTGTTTCGAAAATGATGCACGGCACAGTGATTATTGGTCAAGGAAGTTTTTTCGGTCAACTATTTTTTTTCCCAGTTACTTACTTTTATTTGCTCTTAAACTTTCTTCTTCTTTTTTTTTAATTATTCCTGTAAAAAAAAAAAAAAGGAAGTAAGGGCATCGTACAGAATTTGAAGGATATAAAGTTTTCTCTGCACTTATACAGATGCCCTGACATTTTATCTGGGGCTTTATAAAAAAACTACAACTTAATTTTAATGTATTTTTTTTAAAAAAAAATCAGTGATGAACAATCATGATTATCTCTTTCTGACTGAGAAATTACTGGTTAGTAAATCTTAGGCGAAGCGGTTATAGGCTAGACCCGCAATGCTAAGATGTATTGTTGGTTTAGTGGGTTCGATTCTCCTGGTCTAGGTCTTGGATTTTATTTAATGGTTAATATGAGAAATTTATAGTAAAGTATGTTAGGCGGTTATAGGCTAGACCCGCAACACTAAGATGTATTGTTGGTTTAGTGGGTTCGATTCCCCCGGTCTAGGCCTTGGATTTTATTTAATGGTTAATATGAGAAGTTTATAGTAAAGTATGTTAGGCGGTTATAGACTAGACCCGCAAAGCTAAGATGTATTGTTGGTTTAATGGGTTCGATTCCCCCGGTCTAGGCCTTGGATTTTATTTAATGGTTAATATGAGAAATTTATAGTAAAGTATGTTAGGCGGTTATAGACTAGACCCGCAAAGCTAAGATGTATTGTTGGTTTAGTGGGTTCGATTCCCCCGGTCTAGGCCTTGGATTTTATTTAATGGTTAATATGAGAAATTTATAGTAAAGTATGTTAGGCGGTTATAGGCTAGACCCGCAATGCTAAGATGTATTGTTGGTTTAGGAGGTTCGATTCCCAGTCTAGGAAGCTAAAGGAATTTATATTTTAATTTTCATTAATATCGCATGGTAATTGGAAAATCACTTGTTTCTCTAAAGTTATTTCGCATTTCCGAATTCCGAATTCATTGCGCCTGCAACGACAACCCGGAATATAACAAGTTTATAAGCATTTTTCTAATTAATTTACTTTTTGGCGTTTTTTTTTTTTTTTTAAATCACTAGGAAATGCGCTACTAACTTTTTTGGGGGGGGGGGTGTTCAAGGGAAATTAAAACATGAGCTTCCGGTTTCAAATTTGACGTGATAACAACTTGGCACAATACGTGAAGTGATAAAAATAAAAATAAAAAAAGCAATAAATGTTCTCTTTTCACGTGATCATCTGGAGCAAAAGTATCATCTCATTCATTTCGTTCTGCTTCTAAGTTAGCCGGACATTTTCTCGTGGTGAGACGACTTAGTGCCACAAGATGAGAAAATAGCTTCCTTAGTGTATAATAACAATCAGTCTTCATTTCTTCCTTTTCTTGTTCTCAGGATAATGGTATTTCCGTTGTGTGTGTGTGTGTGTGAGAGAGAGAGAGAGAGAGAGAGCGAGAATCCTCCTTATTTTGCTATTTTTGTTCAAAGTAATTGGAATGGGATTTCCAGAACGTTCAAGGCTAGGACAGGTTTGACTGTCTAGTCGAGGAAAAGATGGCTAACATCCAAAATAGAGTAAGGGAAGAATGGATGAAGGTGGGAGAGAGAGAGAGAGAGAGAAGGATCACGATGAAGGAAGGCGGAAGGGGATGAGCACTGAGGATTATCCATCTTCCAACCTCTTATTTTTTTTTGCTAATTCCAGAGTTAGAGACACGGTTTAGATTCTGGGTCTAGACCCGGGCTGGACTTTTGGGGACCAATAATCCTGGAAGCAGTTTTCACCTTCAGTGAGTAGCAGATTAACTGTTGGGGAAATGACAGAGCTTTTCTCTATATCTACTTTCCAATTCTTTCCTCCGCCAATTTCTTGGCTTAGATAAAGTTTTTCATTAATTGCAATTGATTTTTCTTTCCACCCTCTCTTGTTTCTTTATTTTCTCGAGAAACTGACGATCTTTCGTGATTATATTTCGATAGCAATCGTCATATTCTTCATTTTTTTTTTATTAATTCATCACAATGACGTATATCCGCATTAGACGGTGGCGCTATTGAGTGGTGGGTAGTGTAATATTATCAAGTTAACTCCAATTATGGAAGTGATAATTGTTTTAGGCACGCAATTACTAAAGAAATTTATGGACAGTAAATAAATAACAGGAAGGAACGTCATTTCAATCAAAATAAAGTACACTTCCGCTACTTAGTAGTTTGTAATGGCGGGAAAGGAGGGGGAATTAAACAGGAAATTCTAGTAAATTTTTAAGCTGTCTTGAACTTCCCCAAAGGGTGGGGGGTTATGACTTAACCGCTGACATTGTGAAGTTTCGACAGGATTTATGTCAAACTTTTGCAGGGGGGGGGTCTAAAACATTTATCAGCTTCTACGCCACTTCCGTTGACTATGTAGAAAGTAAGGAAACTATTTAAGTTAGTTGTTGCTGTCTGTTAGGACGTTTTACAAGATATACAGCAAACTCAGCTTTGAATATAGGGAAGAGCAGTGCGGTCGTAGTGGTGGAAGAGAGAGAGAGATATATAGCAAGAGAGAGATGGAGTATAATTTCTGGTCCTGATTCATTGTTATCGGAGACAGATCTTTTATGCCACGTAGTTTTCCTTTTAATTTCGTAGATTTAAACCTGTTCTAGCATGCAGATATTTTTATTTTCTCCTATAGTAAGAGATGAGTATTGATGATAATCTTGCTGATTTTTCCACTTTGATTTATCACCAGAAATATGCGTTCTAAGAACTCCTGACGTGGTTATGTGTGTGTCTAATGCCGTATAATTCACAAACGAGAAATTGTGGTAAAATTCAAATTTACTATTGAGTTTACGAACTAACAGAGGATGGCAGAAGTGAGGGGTTTTGGTCGAAATAGTTTAACCGGAAGTAGAGAATTTTCTTGCAAATGGCTCAACGATTTTCTTTAAAATTTTCTCTGGTGTTGTGCGTACGTCGATCTGTAACTTCTATATGATACATTTCTCCAGGAAAACACGATTTAATTTCTTCAGCGATAGGAATCGCGGATGGAAAAGAGGTGATTAATTTATTGATGCTGTTGGAATTAAAGTGTTACGTTGGTTTCTAAAGTTACTTAACAAATTAAAAAAAAAAAAAATAGTCTAGAAAAATCATGTTTCATTTTGGTTTCGATAAACTCGATTTTGTTTGATAATTAAAAGTTCAATTAACAGAATTGGGGCTATCACCTTGGAAACTGCCACGAACCGATCTAGTAGTTCATAGGTTCCCCCAGAGTATCTACCCACTCACTGTACACCTGTATGGTTTATTGTAGAAGCTATTAATCAAAGTGTGTAGAAGAAGAGGCCTAACCCTAGAATGGATGTTCATAAATTAACCAGTCTTACGTTGTAGACGTCACACTAAGATTTCATCCTAGTAAATTCATGGGTTCTCTTTAATCCAAAACCGGGGAACCTTCTTTGTTGAAATTAGATACCTACTCTTAGTGTTTCTTACAGATAGTGGAACATCCCAGCACACATTGTTCGCTTTATTAAAGGTTATACCTTTATTTATTGATGATGTAATAAAGATTTTTATTTTATTTTCGCTCTATCTCACTACACCAAGAAAGAGAAAGTAGGAATAAAAAAAAAATAGTGACGTAGAAAGGCCTTCTTTCTACTTTACTATAAAGTTCTTGTATTATCTATCACATTAAATAAAATCCAAGGCCTAGACCAGGGGAATCAAACCCACTAAACCAACAATACATCTTAGCTTTGCGGGTCTAGTCTATAACCGCCTAACATACTTTACTGTAAATTTCTCATATTAACCATTAAATAAAATCCAAGACCTAGACCAGGGGCATCGAACCCACTAAACCAACAATACATCTTAGCATTGCAAGTCTAGCCTAACATATAACCACTGTAAACTGTATCCAACAAATCTTACGCATACACATTTCCACCGTGAGGTTGTTATGAGAGCTCCCACATGAACAGCTACCGGCATTTCATAATATTATCACTGCAGCAAAAATAACAATTAATTAGCAAAAGTGGTATAAAACATTGAACAAAAAACAATCTGTTTAATGTGCTACTACTTTTAAGTTCACACAGACACACATATTATATGTATATGTTAATTAATTAAGATTAATAATGCTCTACTAAATATACTGAATATATACATATATTATACGTATGTATGTATGTATATATACTCAAATATTTGTGTGTGCTTTATTCAGTAGGCACTGCCACATATTCTACTGGTTTGGCTTTATGCCAAAATTTGCCCAACCAAAAGTTTAAATGACAGTTCCACATTAAAGCTTTTCTGTTACGTGATATGTAAATATCACGTAACATTACTAGAATGTATAAAGAACTTACAAGATTGGTTTTTTTTTCTAAATATTTTTTTTTACATAATTAATTAGCAATTTAAATTTTACAAATTATACAAATATGCTGTATGTTTGTTTGTACATTAATGTGGGAGTTTGCCAAGCGCAGGTGTTTGTAATATATTTCTCTTTCTTTCTCAACATTCTCTTAGAATTAATTAAATGCTTCTTGTGTTGGTAAGGAATCTGTTGAATTCTCTCTTTGAAATAGTTTTTGCCCTTTACCGTTGTGTGCGTAAAGGTTTCTCTCTTTCCCTTGAAAAGCTACGTATAAAAAGCCTTTTGCTTCCATGACACAGCGAGCGGTAAGTGGCGGGGGTGGCTAGTACAGCTTTCACCACAGGTAAGACAGGTCCCTTAGTGGGGCGGAAGAAGTTGTAGGGTCATATATTTTAATGCGACCCTTTTTTTTGTTCTTTTTTTATCGCCTGGAACTTCCGAAAAGGGTTTGCAAGCTATTATTATTATTATTATTATTATTATTATTATTATTATTAGTGTAATGGTCAGTGGACTAAAGGTGTTGCAACCTACGGTGTGAGAACCGCTTAGTCGACACCGTGTATAAAAATTGGGCTACTGACTGGTCACGACTCTCAGTAGTTTTTCGGAGGACAGAAGCCCTAGGCTGCTGAAGGGGTTCGTCGGCTGGCTGGTCCTGATGGCTGGTGAGTTGTTGTAGCCCCAGTAGTAACTTTAATTGCGGCGTTTTGTTGTAGCCCCAGAATGGTTGCAAGGACGGAAGTGGGTGGCTTGTATCTGTATGATTGTAAATGTAACTTATTGATGAGCTAAGACGCTTATTTGTAATATGTTAAGGAACAACCATAAATGACGTAACGCCACTATAGGGGATAGAAAAATTGTGACACTTTGTGATAAATAAAGGTAACCATCACATCATTTTAATGTACCCCTTATGCAAGACTTCTTGACCTATGATTACGGTAAGAATATCTTGCCAGGGATGGGCGGGTGTTCGTCTAGTGGTCAAGAGCGTGGCTTTGTAAGTAGGAGATCACCAGTTTGAATCCCTCGTATGACTACATTTCATTAAAAAAAGTATTATGATGTATTAAGTATTATGAATAACTGCATACGTGGGATTCGATCTGGTGATCTCTCACTTACAAAGCCACGCTCTTGATCATTAGACCAACACTATTCTTACCGTAATCATAGGTCAAGAAGTCTTGCATACTGGGTGCATTAAAATGATGTGCTGGTTGCTTTTATTTGATGATAAAACAAATTTATTCTGACTCACCTATAACCATTACACTATACTCCATGTTTTAAAATCTTCAATTATTATTATTTTTTTTCTTTGCGTCACCAATAACATTTTTTGCAGCCAGAGGACCTCCCAAAACGTGTATTTCTAGTGGAAAATTAATACTGAAAACCGTTCACGAGTTGATAAAATGGTAATTTTAATCTTAAATATCTCAACAAATATTAGGGATATCGAAACGGGGTCAACGTCATTTTTCACATTTTTTTATGTAGTTTTCACAATCATTGTCAAAAGCAGTGGTCTTTATGAAACCTCTATCGGGTTTTTGGCCATAACTCTGCCAAAAATGAAGATACAGCATCGGGGGTAAAAAATTTGAAAATTAGACCAAAAAAAACAGTTTACTTCGTGGGTTTTTTCGAAATTCCGTTTTCCTAAAAAGTTATTAGCTATTGGTGCGTTTTAAATGGATCACCCAGTATACAAGAGCGCTACTCAAAGACTGTTGTTTTGCCTTGGTTTTTATGGTTGCCCCGTAGTGAATTCGTTGAACTAAAATTAATCGCGATTGATTCTACCGTTTGTTGACAATAAGATCGGAAATTTATATTATAAAATGTCAGAAAATCTTTATCAACGTTTTTACAAAGCTGTAAGAGTAGCATATCCTTCAATACAAGGAAAATTTTTTAATGGAAATGTACAAGGGGGGGAACCAAGATGTGACATCATTTTTAGGGGGAAGGAAAAAAATTGTGGAAAAGGGGGGCAGGGGGTGAAAAAAGGAGATTTTTAGCGTTACGTCATTTATGAACGTCCCCTTAGAGTCAACTTAGATATATAATTGTGTATGATAATATTCAAGTGAGTCTGTTTCGGTAATAAGTACGGGAAGAATGGTTGGCAATTTATTTAATTTGGTTATCTGTATTGTACTTTTGAATTAAATAAATATTATTGCCGAAAACTGTGATTATATTGAGTTGTGATTGGAGTGATCACTTCTTGTTTCCTCAGCGCGCGCGATGGCCACCCCTTTACAATTATTATTATTATTATTGATTTTTGGTGAATAGTCCGAGGTGCGGTCTTGAATAAAAACAACTTTTTTGCTTTATACCAACGTTTCGGTAATTATTACTACCTTCTTCAGGGTCTGTACAAAAGGAATATTACACTAATATAGATATAACTTGAAAACTAAAAAAATAAATAAAAATTATTGCTAAAACATAAAATTAAAAAGATAGATGAATATAATTTGGAAAGACTTACATCATAAAAAAAAAAGATTGTGAAGTTCAATGTAGAGCTACGAGTATATCATCATAACTGTTAAGGATTGACGGAAAAGCGGGTTTATACAGAGGTAAGGGAGGGGTGAAAAACAATAGGGCTGGAAAAACCCAAGGTATGTGGTGAGTAATTTGTTAAGTTACTGTTTGAAGAACTGTTATTGTAGAAATTCGAAAGATTGTTCGTGTCAGTCCTAAAGTTGATAGATTTTTGTTGTTTTTTAATTTGTATCATTTCTAATATGTTTCGTTTGTTTCCGGTTGGTGTTAGTTGCAATTATGGAAGTGTTGTCAAAGTCAAATTCGTGTTGAAAGTCTAGATGGTGTTTAGTTAGAGCAGATAAGGTATCATTAGGTTTTTTTAGTTTTGCAGTCGTGTTGGTGTTGGTATAGTCTCTTGTTCAGATATTGGTGATGTTTGTCCGACATATGTGGCATCACAATTTTTGCAATTGATTTTATAAATTACATCTGAACTGAACAAGATCGCACCTCGATATTCACCAAAAATCATCTATCAACAACGGTCGAAAAAACCATAACCATTATTATTATTATTATTATTTCTTCTGGTCTCGAGGTTTTAAAGGGTCTCCATAGCACAATCTGAAATAAATTGGTTGAGACCCTTTCTAGATGTAATTATTCAGGTCTCATTAAATATTGGATAGATTTAAGAGAGAGAAAATATAAACTGATAAATATTTTTGCGACAAACGAATAAATATAAAGAGGAAAATCAATTTTCCTTTCATTTTCACGCGTATTGTATACAAGTACATTACGAAGAAAAAAGAAACTGAATGAATTAGATATATTGTAAAGGGAAATTGAAGAGCAAGAGAGAGAGATGGTGAAATTGAAGACATAATCTTAGAAGAGAGTTTGGAACTTATGCTAAGACATGTATATAAAGGAGATAGAGGAGTACGACGGTGTTTGGAAGAGTGTTAAGAGGAATAGAGATACTCCCGCCGGGAAAAGAACTCCTGAAGTAGGTCTCTTCTACTTCTACTTCTTCTCCTTCAATAAAGAAACGAGACTTTGGATGGAAGAGGGAGAAAACAAGGAAAAAGTGGGAAACTGTCTTAGAGAGCCAGTAATGCGTGTAAAAGTTTTTTAACAATAGGGAAAAGCTCCTTGACACTGTCAGACTGATAAAAGTGTAAGAGTTGATGAAGTTCGCCGGGCGGATGTTGATAGAAATACAGCCATCTTGTTGAGGAGCTTTCAAGATAAAGATGCTTACAAAAGAAATAACTTTTTTTAAATCTGAAAAAAATTGGATTTTCTTTTTTTTTTTCTTATTCACATAAGACAAAGTACCGCAATTGTGCTGAACTTTTCCACCGGAAAACCATGTTCTTCAAGTCCCCTGAGTTTGAAAAAGTGTTTTTATTCTTAAAAATTAGACTAAATTTAGATTGTTATTGTTTTCCTAGAACATAATGATCAACTATTTCCATGAATTTCAATGAATTTCACAAATCTAAGTGCCAACTCTAGCTCACCATTACGCATACAATGAGTATGCCACTCTTATTGGCCTTTGCATATCATTAGGGTGTTATATCCTCCTCAGAAAACTTCAGCGAGAATTAATTAGAAACATAGTTGTTATTTAGAAGAGTAGCCTTCTCATTCGTTAATTTTAATTAAAATATTTTGTAAATTCTTTGGTATTACCTGCAGTTTTATAGGTTGCCTTAAAATTAAATTTCAACATAGATTTTACCGTAAATAATCAAATGAATGTTTACTCAAACCTTGAGAATTTCGTGTTGAAAATTATTTAATAAAACCAAAATTAAATTATTGGTTTTAAATAACCAATATTATTGGTTAAACAGCTGAGGTTACAAGGCTTTAAAGGTTTGAACTATGTTATTGGTTGGCGGCGGGCGGTCAGGGTTGAAGGATAGATTGGGTGTCCCACAACTTTAATAAATACGATCAAACTTTTTGGCTTTAACGATGATGTAAATCAGAGGTAGTTTTCCTGGTCCATAATACCCCACTAGCGGGCGATTTAAAGCTTTCGTGGGGGGGGGGATAAGGGGTCTGATTTTGACAGGGGATGGGACAGGAAAACCTGTGGCTGAATAAAAAAGGAAAAAGTGCCTAAAATGTTTGGAAAATATGTGAAAACTGTTATTAAATTTATTGGATAGATATCCTGTGTGCAATATGGTGTGCATATTGGATAGAATGTAATTGTAAGTATTCATGGAAGAGGTAGCTTGCGCCCCAAAATAAGATGTTTAAATTTTATTGGATCTTACAGTTGGAAAATTTAATGTGAAGTGTGAAGGTTCAGTTCGAATTCTGCATATATGTACCTAAATTGTAATTGTTATTCGGGGGAAAAAAAATGTTAATATTAAAGTATGAGGGGCTTATCTGGTCCAGGAAAAATTTATTGGATCAATTCGAAAGGTCCAATATTTTGGGTATCTCTGATTCGTTGATCTATTTTAATGATACCTCCTTTTACTGGATAAATATAAGATTTTCTTTTAAATTATAAATAGTTTGTCCATTTCCTCTACTCTGCGTATTAAAACTGTCCGGTAGGACAGTTGTATAAGGATTGATCGTCAAAAAGTGCACGAAAAAGCGTAACGTTAAAAAACACCCAACTTTGACAATTTTTTTCTCTTTTTCTATAAAAGATAAAATTCCCAAATTTTCTTTAAAATATAGGGCAAACCCTCCTTTATAACTGTAATTTTTTTGCAACCCCCCAGACCTAATAGATTTTGAGAAAAAAGTTGCCGAAAATGAGCAAAAACGGCATTTTCAGAAATTGTTCTTCTTCTTCTTCTTCTTCTTCTTGTTGTTGTTGTTGTTGTTGTTACCTTTTTTGTAAACTACGTAGCGCCTAAACGCGAGAACCGATTTTCATGAATGAGGTGACATTCGATTCGGAATTTTATGTAGATGTGCCTTTTGGGGGTCTCGACGCTGTACACCGAATTAGAGAGGAGTTAGCCCCCTTTATGTAAGGCCCCCTTCAAAATTATTATTACTAATTACTCTGTAAATCTTAGCCCGATTTTGATAAAATTTGGTAGGATGATAGAGTTAGGGCTCCCCTACGTAACATTAAAGCGGCGATCTGCTCTTACACTAGTTAAGGGGAAGTATAGCAATCGTTTCAAATTATCGACAAGTGAACTGATTTTCATGAATGAAGTGTCATTCGAATCGAAATTTTGTACAGATTTGCACTTTAAAAGTCTCGTCGCTACGCCTCATATGGAGGGGAGTTTGCCCCACCCAAGTAAGGCCGTTTCTAAAACTATTATTACCAATATTAAAACTGTCCGGTAGGACAGTTGTATAAGGGTTGACCATCAAAAACTGCACGAAAAAGCGTAACGTTGAAAAACACCCAACTTTGACAATTTTTTTCTCTTTTTCTATAAAAGATAAAATTCCCAAATTTTCTTTAAATCTTACTCCAAACCCTCCTTCATAACTGTAATTTTTTTGCAACCACCCAGATCTAATAGGTTTCGAGAAAAAAGTTGCCGAAAATGAGCAAAAACCGCTTTTTCAAAAAATGTTCTTGTTCTTGTTCTTGTTGTTACCTTTTTTGTAAACAACGTAGCGCCTAAACGCGTGAACCGATTTTCATGAATGAGGTGTCATTCGATTCGGAATTTTATGTAGATGTGCCTTTTGGGGGTCTCGACCCTGTACATCGTATGGGAGAGGAGTTAGCCCCCTTTATGTAAGGCCCCCTCCAAAATTATTATTACTAATTACTCTGTAAATCTTGGCCCGATTTTGATAAAATTTGGTAGGATGATAGGGTTAGGGCTCCCCTACGTAACATTAAAGCGGCGATCAGCTCTTACACTTGTTAAGGGGAAGTATAGGAATTGTTTCAAATTATCGACACGTGAACCGATTTTCATGAATGAAATGTCATTCGAATCGAAATTTTGTACAGATTTGCACTTTAAAAGTCTCGACGCCGTGCCTCATAAGGAGGGGAGTTTGCCCCACCCAAATAAGGCCCTTTCTAAAACTATTATTACCAATATTTCCATAACGCTTAGTCCGATTTTGATAAAATTCAGCTCGAATAAGTGGTTAAAGCTCCTCTACATTGCTGATGCTCTTGTACCTACTAAGAGGAAGTACTGCAATCGTTTAAATTATCAATGAGTGAACCGATTTAAATCAATGAATTGTCGTTCGATTAAAAAATCTTTGCCTCTTTGCCTAGAAGTTCTGCAATCGCAGTTTATTTTTCTTACTCCTCTTAAAAGGAAGTAATGAAATCGCAGTTTAATTTTGCTATTCACGCACAAATACCTTCCTATGTTATTCAAAACGCTTTTTCAAGAAAAGTTGTTACTGAGGATGGTTTGGGGGACCTTAACGATAATCATTCTTTAAAAAGATCTCTCTAGTGGTAGTTACGGTTCCGACTTACCATCTTATCAGGTTATAATGATAGAATTGCTTATTCCAAATTTAAAAAATCTGTAAAGCAGATATGTAACTTTGTAAAATAGACAAAAAGGAAAATCTATCCAAAAGGTACAAAAATCTCTTTAACAAAAACTTACAGTTTAAAATGTTAAGTATAAGGGTTGATTAAACGCCAAAAGGTACACAAATCAGCAAGCACTCAAAATTTCATTAATTCTTCATTAATATTTAAGTAATTTTACTGCATTAATATTCATTAATATTTTTTAGAATTTATTAGATGTCACAGACCCTTATGCTGGCCACTTCATTTATAATATTTTTTTGTTATAATTATGATAAATCACACATATGTACATGCATGTTAAAGTAGAAAAAGACAAAGTTAGAGTAGGCTACTGTCTTGAATTCGTCTTACCGAAATATTCGAGAGCACAAATAACACACAGTTATAACAAGTAGATTATTCAACAACAATTATTGATTTCTCTATTTTAATTTAATTTTACTTATAGTAAAATACTGGAATAATTAGCTGTCCTAAAAATATACATATCTTATTTACTTTATTTTACATATTACATTTTTTTTTATAAAAAAAAGTTTTGAATTTTTTAGCCTCATAATTTTTTTTTATTTTTTATAACGTTTTTCTTTTTAACCTGTATTTAATAGTTTGATTATTATAAATAACTAGATATTACAGTCAATCTACAGTGCTACTTGAACAAATATTTTGTAGACGAAAATGGCCAGCATAAGGGTCTGTGACATCTAATAAATTCTAAAAAATATTAATGAATATTAATGCAGTAAAATTACTTAAATATTAATGAAGAATTAATGAAATTTTGAGTGCTTGCTGATTTGTGTACCTTTTGGCGTTTAATCAACCCTTATACTTAACATTTTAAACTGTAAGTTTTTGTTAAAGAGTTTATTACAATTGAATAACACTTCTTGTTCTGTTACGTATTCATGAACGGAGTCGACTAGCAAACATACTTTACTATAAATTTCTCATATTAACCAATAAATAAAATCTAAAGCCTAGACCAGGGGAATCGAACCCACTAAACCAACAATACATCTTAGCTTTGCGGGTCTAGCCTATAATAATGATCTCGGAGTACTTTTTTTGTCTTCAGGCCTTTTTTCACTTACAGCTAACCCTTTTGTTTGTAGGAAATCACAATTACCATCCCGTTAAGTTAGAGAAATTTTAATAAAGTCAAAATCAGATTCGCTAGTGATAAGAAAAAAGCGCAGAAATTTGGGCTCCATTATATTGCAATAAGTTAGAATGAGTTCATCTTCCATTGGCCACGAAATGTACCTAATCATTATGTACTTTTAGAAGTTGGGTTTTAGAGGCTATTGAAATTGAGGTTCTAAAAAAGATTGTTAGATGGTGATATAAAATTCAACTGATGAATGGTAACCGCCTCCTTAAGATATGTTTGGATACTTTAAAATCCCTCAGTAATGATAGAATATCTTTGATTAAATTCAATTGTTAGAAACAATTAAAAGAGAAATTGGATTCTATTGATGCAGTTAGCTTGCTAAATACTAGCGGAATGTCACAATTTAGGGATGAATTCAGCAGTAGCATCCTGAAATTTCGGAATAATAAATTTTCTTTAGACATTAACGCTGTTCTGCATTCAAATTATAACCCAGACTTCAAAAAGATAAGTAGCCTAAAGCTGGGTGGAGCAATATTTGACTCTGAGGGTGCCAATTATTAAACTATAAATTCATCAGTCAAATGAGGTTCTGGTCAGCCTCGTTCTTTTCAAAGAATTTCCACTGGTTTCAGAAACAGTTTTCAAGCAGATATCTCCAATTGCCCAATATGCAGCATTCGCGAAAAAGAGGATTTACAACACTTTTTACTAAAATGTATAAGGCTGCAATTATATACGTCTATACGTCTAACTCCAGATTTAAGACTGCAAGAGATAAATACTTGAATAAATAAATATCTGATATTTCAGATGTAGATATTCAAGTCCAAGCTCTATTAGATGTAGCCGATATTGATAAATTAAATAATCCATTTTATTTTGTAAGAAGTGCTTTGAAACTGAGGAATTTTGTTTTGAGTTTATAAAAGATTACTTTTATAATTTTGTTTTATTTCTAATTTTTTGTTTCTAAATTTTGTTCCTTTTTGGTTTTTATTCGATTAGAATGTAAATTTTTAGTTTTAAATTTAAGTTTTATTTATGTTTAATAAGACAATATTTGATTTTATTTTTTTTAATCAAACTTCATTTCTATAGGGTAGTTCCCTGAAAACGAATAAAATTATTCTGTTTTATCCCGTTGCGTTTGGTGCTTGGCTTGCTTTGGTTGTTGTTGCGCTTGTTGCCGTTGTTTGGCTTGTTGTGCTTGTTGTCGTTGGTTGGCTTGTTGTGCTTGTTGTCATTGGTTTGCTTGTTGTGCTTTGCTTATCGCCTATTTCCGTACACAATCCTGTGCATGTGATTTCAGTCGGTGTAAAGAGAGAGAACAGGTCAAAGTCGTCATCTTCCACACAGTGAATCTTGCAAGAATGCTTCTATAAAAACATATTACAAAAAAAAATATTTAATTAACAACTTTTATTTTGTACTGATAAAAAAAAACAACAAAGTAATTGCCTATTTTTTTAGGCAGACTTTACGTCCAAGTACCAAATTGGGTGTCGTGGACGGAGGCGACTAGCAAACATACTTTAGTTTGTTTGACATAGTAACATAAGACCTAGACCGGGGGAATCGAACCCACTAAACCAACAATACATCTAAGCTTTGCGGGACTAGCCTATAACCGCCTAACATACTTTACTATAAATTTCTCATATTAACCATTAAATAAAATCCAAGGCCTAGACCAGGGGAATTGAACCCACTAAACCAACAATACATCTTAGCTTTGCGGGTCTAGCCTATAACCGCCTATTATACTTTACTACAAAGTTCTCATATTAACCATTAAATAAAATCTAAGGCCTAGACCAGGGGAATTGAACCCACTAAACCAACAATACATCTTAGCTATGCAGGTCTAGCCTATCTAACTGCCTAACATTACTACAAAGTTCTCATATTAGCCATTAAATAAAATCCAAGTCATAGACCAGGAGAATCGAACCCACTAAACCAACAATACATCTTAGCTTTGCGGGTCTAGCCTATAACCGCCTATTATACTTTACTACAAAGTTCTCATATTAACCATTAAATAAAATCTAAGGCCTAGACCAGGGGAATTGAACCCACTAAACCAACAATACATCTTAGCTATGCAGGTCTAGCCTATCTAACTGCCTAACATTACTACAAAGTTCTCATATTAGCCATTAAATAAAATCCAAGTCATAGACCAGGAGAATCGAACCCACTAAACCAACAATTCATCTTAGCTATGCAGGTCTAGCCTTTAACTGCCTAACATTACTACAAAGTTCTCATATTAACCATTAAATAAAATCTAAGGCCTAGACCTGTATTGAACCCACTAAACCAACAATACATCTTAGCTATGCAGGTCTAGCCTATCTAACTGCCTAACATTACTACAAAGTTCTCATATTAACCATTAAATAAAATCCAAGACCTAGACCAGGAGAATCGAACCCACTAAACCAACAATACATCTTAGCTTTACGGGTCTAGCCTATCTAACTGCCTAACATACTTTACTATCAATTTCTCGTATTAACCATTAAATAAAATCCAAGACCTAGACCAGGAGTATCGAACCCACTAAACCAACAATACATCTTAGCTTTGCGGGTCTAGCCTATCTAACTGCCTAACATACTTTACTATAAATTTCTCATATTAACCATTAAATAAAATCCAAGGCCTAGACTGGGGGCATAAAACCTACTAAACCAACAATACATCTTAGCTATGCAGGTCTAGCCTATAACCGCCTAACATTACTACAAAGTTCTCATATTAACCATTAAATAAAATCCAAGACCTAGACCAGGAGAATCGAACCCAATAAACCAACAATACATCTTAGCTTTGCGGGTCTAGCCTATCTAACTGCCTAACATACTTTACTATCAATTTCTCATATTAACCATTAAATAAAATCCAAGACCTAGACCAGGAGTATCGAACCCACTAAACCAACAATACATCTTAGCTTTGCGGGTCTAGCCTATAACCGCCTAACTTACTTTACTATAAATTTCTCATATTAACCATTAAATAAAATCCAAGGCCTAGACTGGGGGCATAAAACCTACTAAACCAACAATACATCTTAGCTATGCAGGTCTAGCCTATAACCGCCTAACATTACTACAAAGTTCTCATATTAACCATTAAATAAAATCTAAAGCCATGACCAGTGGAATTGCACCCACTAAACCAACAATGCATCTTAGCTTTGCGGGTCTGTGAAAATCGCTCGGTTACTGTGGCAACTTCTTTGCGCGCGGTAAGAAATTGAATTACAAAGCTAACAACAAAGTATTTGAAATTATTTTTTCTCATTTTATTTGTTGGTTTCAACCCATAAAGGGGGTTTCAAAGGGGAAATGATCCTATAAAAGTAAAAAGATCCAGAATCACTCATAGTATTTTCCTTACTACCTATATACATAGTTCTAAATCACATATTTTTTTCTAACTACTAACGTTTGAGACATCTGATCCACCCCCCTCCTCTCAAATATACCCTTAATTAAATTTCGGGGGGAAATGTTTCTAATAATAGTTATTGGATTTAAATTTACTCAATCACTGTGCAAAATCGTGAAAGCTGTTTTGCGAGTAAATCTTTATAAACTGGAAAATCTATTCAATAGAAAGGTACTTAAGGTGGACCTATTTTTGGTCAATCCCTTGGTAACCTTGGTTGGTTAAATATGCACTCAAAAACGGAAATCTGTATGAAAATATCTTTCTTTAAAGTTATGTACTTCCGGTTTTAACACAAAAACAAAAAAACTTGAATATACCAACTTGTATATTTTGTGGTAATGCGGCGTGAAGTTCCCAGTTCAAGAAGGCAGAGTTCAAGAAGTCATCAAAAAATGAATACTGCTGTGAATTGGCTTCCCAAAACGTGGCGCTTTTTGATTGGAATACATTTAGCGCAAATACGAGAATGATAAGACAGTTTGTAGATATCATTTTTTTTTGTTTTCTTTCGCTAAGTGCGCGTACAAGAACAATTTTACAAAAAAATAATGAGCGGACGTTTTTTTTGGATTAAGTTAAGGCGAACTGTGTGCTTAAGTTGTAATGAGATGAACATCTTTTATATATGCACATATGAAGTAGTGTTATCGTTAGCACATCCTCAATCATGCTTCCTTATCTCAAGGCCAATATCTTTAAACTTAACTCAGCCTCCATCGTTTAGCAACATCTATTCTTACTAAATCTTTGTTTTCTTTGTCTATATATATACTTTTTTTTTGTTTAACTAAAGGAATCCTAAAAATCTTATCACTGTCCTAAATTTTTTATCATTTTTCAATTCAACAAGTATTAGTTTTAGAAAAAATCGTAAATGTGTCGTAAGTATGCGCAGGAAGTTAACAGAAAAAATTTTGTAGAAATAGTAAATCGTAGAAAACAGAGAAAAATCACTTAATAAACTGGGACTTCCGCTTGAGAGATTTCCTTTAAATTTGAAATTTTCACGATCTAATCAATTCTTATGTTTGTATTTATTTTATTTATTTATTTTTGTGTTCAAGAATTGATTATTCTGAAAATAAGGTGTTTGGTCCTTTTCTTTACTGTCAGAAAAGTTAAAAAGTACAAAAGTACAAAAAAAAAGAAGGTTAAAGCTAACCTAAATCCCTTCTCCCGGAAACGCCTGTCTTCAGGATGTATACGGAGCAAAGGACGAAACTTCCGGGAGGTGATTCAGCAGCTCAAATGCAACAAAAAATATTCTCTTCACTATGGCCCAATTCTCAATAGTATCCAAGATATTTGCATTTTTAACTTTTCCGTCGATATTCGTGATTTTCATCATAAAAAAATGGACGTAACTTTTCTATCCTTTATCCTACTACAATTCTTTCTTATTCCAAACGAAAGAGCATTAAATTTCCCTATAAATCTGCTTAATCCAGAGTCTCAAAACGTTTCTTATAAACAATGAAATTATTTTTACTTTAATGTCTAAGAAAATTCGTTCTCCAAGATTTTTGTTAAGATTTTCAACTAGCTTTTCTTCAATGATTAATGGAATCAACTTTTCCGGCTTAGTTACGACTGTTTTTTAACGTGAATATCGATGGAAAAGTTAAAAATACTAATATCTTGGACACTAAAAGAGAATCGGGCCAGAATAGAATATATTTTTTTTGTTGCATTTGAGCTGCTGAATCACCTCCCGGAAGTTTCGTCCTCTGCTCCCTGTTTAGTTTAGGAATATTATTGAAACTATTTTTGGAAACAGTAGTTTCACTAGAGACTCCCAAGCAAATCTCTACAAGTGAGTATGGTTGAGAGCCTTAAAGGTCAAAAGACTTGCGTAGGAGGATTATCTTGAGAGATGTAGCAGTGAGAATATAGGGTTAATCTCCTCAGCTAGGCCTTTGTTAACTAAGGCAATAAGTTGAGTTACTTTGTTAGAACAATATACAATGTAAAATCTGGGTTTTGGTGTAGGGGGTAGTAAGTTCTGGCGAGTAAGTTGGGAGATCCAAAGTTCGTGACCAGCGTGTGGTTTCTTTGGATTTAATTGATTAATTGTTGATTTGTAAATTATGAGCTTCCGTTATTTCTTGCCAATACCATCTGATTATGGTAGTTGCAACTTTAAATCACGCCTAAAAAAAAAAAATTAGGCGATTACTTTAAAAAAAGTAAGTCCTTTACTACGAAAGCTACTCGAAGATATTTCTTCCAGAACTACAAAACCTTCTTAAATTTTCATCCAGAATTGTTCCATTTATTGAATGAATTTTCACAACACAAACTGTGTTGGTTGATTGTAATTAGGAAAATCCAGTGTCTTTCGACACCGATACGACTTTCTTTTAATGGATTTTTTTTAAAACTTTTCAGTATCAGCTAGCGTAATGTGAAGCATTAAACTTATTAATTTACCTCTCATGATGGATGAAAATCCGAAACCCATTAAGGGATACGATTAACATGCATGCTACCTGGGAAACTAGAAAGTAAAGTAATTGCCTATTTTTTCAGGCAGGCTTTACGTCCAACTACCAATTAGGTGTCGTGGACGGAGGCGACTAGCAAACATACTTTACTGTAAATTTCTCATATTAAACATTAAATAAAATCCAAGGCCTAGACCCCAGGAATTGAACCCACTAAACCAAAAACACATCTTAGCTTTGCGGGCCTAACCTATAACCGCCTAACATACTTTACTATAAATTTCTCATATTAACCATTAAATAAAATCCAAGGCCTAGACCGGGGGAATCGAACCCACTAAACCAACAATGCATTTTAGCTTTGCGGGTCTAGCCTATATCCGCCTAACATACTTTACTATAAATTTCTCATATTAACCATTAAATAAAATCCAAGGCCTAGACCAGGGGAATCGAACCCGCTAAACCAACAATACATATTAGCATTGAGGGTCTTGCCTTTAACCGCTCGGCTAACGTGGCGCCACAGGAGTAGAATTTACTCCTGTTTCCTGTTTCCTTACCCCTCTTTTTTTTTTGTAGAAAACAGTTTTTCATTTGTAACAGGTGTCTATAAATCGAGACCATTAATTCTGGAACATGTTGTAGGGCGCCCTCTGCCTGCCCCCCCACCCCATTACGAACTCAAACTCTTCTGATCATTACCGGCAGTTTAACAGCTTCATGTTCACGGGGACCTAAAAACCATTATAATCTGGCCACACTAGAATAAAAGCGCTCCGATAAAGCTCACACACCCCCTCTCAGCCTTAAACTAGCCAACCATAAAGCTGGACACATAAATGGCCATATTTAAGATAAAGCTCAATGAATCCAGATTAAAGTTCTAACTTTTTTAATGTCTTTGCCATATTTATGGTTCATTACTTTCTCTTACTCGTCGAAAGATGAAAAGTTAAAATTCTCACCGGAAATACATATTTAGAGAGGAGAGGGTCATTTAACACGGATCGCAATGTGCTGGCGTTTGGTGGGGTCAAAAGTAGAAGAGGGTCATCAAAAAAATTTAAATTTATTGATTTCCTTTTGATTTCTAGTTTTACTTAAGTTTAGTAAAAGGAGCATTTGTACTATTGATTTTTGAGATCGCACCGAATATATCTGTTTTTAGTTCGACGGTCAATCATCAATACATAAATATATACGTATAATAAGTAAATAGGAATATATAAGATAAATGGATGCGTGAAAGGCAGGAGGAGAGAAACTACCTCCGGTAGCACTCTCTACAGGATGTTAAACGTGTTTATGATCTTCAGTCTGCGAGGAAGTCGTGGGTCCACTGGCGATTCAGTCGGCGAGAGACTGTACTAGAGGATCAGAACAAGTAGAGAGAGCAGTATGGTACTTTTGATATTTAGTCTTGGCGAGTTGCTGTACGAAGGGGTTAGCCACCATAGAAAGCACCGTCCAACTATCTGTCGGCAGTAGTTCAGATTGGAATGTCCTGCTGGCTGAACCCACAGCTCTAGTCCTGTTGTACGAGTACATTAAGCGTTTGAGTACAATTTTTGTTATGATATTATTTTTATTTTTTAATTTAAAATATTTTTTGTATAATTTCTAAAATAAAATAATTACATTAATAAATTATTAAGTCTGACGAGCACACATTACAGTTACTAATATACAGCGTTTCATTAAAAAAAAATCTAAACCCGGAAGTACTATTTATTGACGTAGATTTCCTACGATTTTCGCTAAACTTCCGATTTAGCATATTCGTTAAAATAGATAAAATTGTTTAGAATATTTTTTTCTAGGAAAAAGTCATTTTTAGGTCATTGAACTTAAGCTTAAAAGTATAGATTGCAGTTTTTTTTAAGGTTCTGCGTTTTATCAGTTAGAATAAGTTATAATTTTAACATTGCAACTCACAAGAGAACTAACTTATAGTAGTGTGAGTGGTAGGAGCTTCCAGAACTGCCCTGGATTAGAGTAGGGGCGGATTACTCCCAACCCCACCATAGACGCCCGTCATTGGCGAGCTGTATGGTATTGAAAGCTAACAACAAGAGCACATTCCAAGGAGATCGTTCGCTCGAATTCAACATCTCAAACCCAGGTTCTATTCACATCTATTGCTCTATAATGCTAACGTCATCCTATATATAACCATAATTGATTTATATTTCACCCATTTACTCTGTTCTACTGTTCTGTCTAAATGTAAGTCAAGCATACTGTATTTGTGATTCCCATAATTTACTTTGCATCGATCTTCTATTCATTCTTTGTTTGCCAATTACGTAATCTGTCATATCACCTATCCCTCTAGAGGCTGGCAATAAAGAGGACCAAGAATAATCTTCAAAGAATAATGTTAAACTCATTTGTTGTGTGTTGAATCTAAATATATTTTGTGAATAGAGTGGGAAGATGAAGAAAGAAGGGAACAAGTTAGGGAGGTTAATATGCTTGGCCAATGAAAACCCAAGTATCCCAAGAACCCCCTCCGGGAATGTGGTTCAAAAGAGGAATTGAAAAGGGATTTTTTTTTTCCCCCAAGTTGAAGCTAAATCAAGCTGAAAGCTAAAAGGTTGAAAGAGGTGCGTTTGATCTGTGTACCTTCGGGCACTTCACAGTAATGAATAGGGAAAAGGTTCGATCTGGCTAGGTCTGTCAGTTCATAGTACTACGTAGTACAAAAGGGTCATCAGACTTCCTTTATGTCCACTTTAGGTGCTCTAGTTTTCTGTTTTACATTTCTTCTGCCCTATTATTGAACTGTGATGAATTCTACCCAAGTCCAATATTCATTATTCTTCTTTTAGACCATTTGGCTTTGGTTTTTCCTCTTTTTTTTAATTTACTAGATTGTTTGCTTACCCAGGAGTTTTTCCAAACGAACTAGAAAAACTATAATACTCTTTAAAAACAAGTAAATCAGATTGCTTACAATACATAAATAAAAAATGGCTGGAAAGATTTGAATGAAGGCCCCAACCAATGATAACCATCATGAGTCCTGTCCGTTGAAGTGAATTCAAAGGATGCTCTTTTTCTATCATATATGTGTGGCCATCGACGCTTCTGTCTTCGGCGAGGATTCGAGGAAAGAGTAGACTGGGTCAGGCAAGTGCTATGAGCGGATTTTTTGAAGTTGAAATTTGGGTGTAACGGGAGAGATTTGGCTAGGTCAAGGACAAATGGTTTTTTTTTGGGGGGGGGGGGTCAGTGTGGGGATAGTGTTGATTGCTTACGTCGAATGGTGTGTAGGATTTTTGATTGAAGGGATTGGATGCGGTTGAGATTGGAACGCTTTGTACTACCCGAGCAGTTCAAGTCCGTAAGTCTAGACTGGGGGCTAGTAGAGCTGTGTAGAGTTTCCTTTTTGTTCGTAATCCTCAATTTGGAGCGTCGAGGAGTCTTTTGGTCTTTCGGTAACGTCAGTAAAGTGTACCTGTCGCTAGAATCGGGAACGGGGATTCCACGTACGGGCGTTTTTCGAGGTAAAGTCCAAGATAACGCACCTTATCTGCCGGAGGAATAGGAATATGGTTTTCAGGTAGATTGGTGGGAGTACCTTGTGATTGAGGGTAAAGGTTATGTGATGAGATTTAGACTCGTTGACCTTTATTCTCCGTTTACGAAACCCAGGGTTCAACGATACGAAGATGAGACCGGATGGATCGGATTGCATTCACTGGAACTGAATCTGAAACTATAAATTGAAACAAATATTACAGGTTACTAAAAATTGAATATATACTGAATGGGAAATGAGTGTAAATTTCGAAGTAAACTTTTTTAAAAAGAAATTAGTTTTGGATCACGTAGTATTTTGAAATCATTTCTCCCGACTTGATTGGATAAAAAAAAAAACGGAAATACCCATTCCCACTAAATTTTCAATTTCAATTAGAATTTAAATCTCAATAATGGTTGGAAAAACTAAGTATAATTTTTCTATCTAATTTTAGAAAAACCATATTTATAGGTAAATATATTTTTACTCATTATTGGAAAAATAAACATGAAGCTGGAAAAGCTCGGGAAAATTTTATTACCTAGAGAAGTTATGGCTATTCGAGCATTATTATGTAAAACTATTAGCGATTTGTAGTAGATATTACAATTGGTAAACGTACTGTGAAAATCCATGTTTTGGTTATGAACATGGTATAAAACTTATGGATCCAAAATGTTATTTGTAGCCGGATTTTATTCACGGAGAGTTCAGATCTATTTTTATTACGACGTAATACTATTTTCCAGTTTAATGGTCTATGAAAAGTTACATAGAATTTTTCCGCTATTGTTTTGGTTTTTTTTTTAGACGGGAAAACAAATTCTGCCCTACACACTCGCAAGACTTCCTGTCGGTACTTTTGTCAAATGTTCAGACTTACAAATTTTCTTCATACTCTGCAACATATTTGGGTTCATATTTTTGAAAGGGATTTCTATCTACACCCATTTTCATGAGTACCTTTAATTAAATTTTATCGCAGGAAATACGTTTCCAGTAAAAGTTTGTAGTTATTTCCGTTCAGAAAATAAAAAAAATCAAATGAATACCTAAAAAAAATTGGAAAAAGCCCCCCCCAAAAAAACTAACTTCAGTTTGAAGACAGTAAGAAAATAATATACCTAAAATCCACCTTAATAGGTAAAAAGTTTAGGGCGAAGTTTATGAAGAAGACGTCATTGCCGTACTAACTTTGCGGAAGAAGAAATTTGCATAATCAGATTGGGTTTGGTAAATTGATATTCTTAGTTGGAGTATGAGGAGTTTTGCAAAGGAGATTGAAAGAGCATTGTATGAGGTATAGTTCCGGTGTATAGGTGAAGGGTTATAACTTCTTTGGAGGATATGCTCATTCAGAAACTACGTAAAAAGATAAGTTTATATATATATATTTATATTCTCGTTAAAAGCTCGTTAAGAACACCTTACCAATAAACTTTTGGCTCTCCTTTAAAAGGAAGTACTACGTACGTTCTAATTTTTTAGTATCGAGTTCTTTTTTACCGGAAATACACATTTTTAGATCCCCTGGAGTCGTAAAAAAAATATTCTTTTTAAAGAAATTTTTGTTTTTGTGTAAACTTAGCGTTCACCAAAATTTCCACTTTCCTATTTTTAGAAAATGGCTTTTCCAATTTATCTTCTAGGTATATAGCTCTTGCGAGATAAGATTAGAAGCGGTACGGGACCCTTCACGCCCTACGGCACCGCAGCTACAAGAGGCTTATTGTGCCTTCCCCTTTTTTGGATCTAGAAGTCGAAATCTCTCCTACCTAAAAAGGTTTGAGAACTTTCCCTACTAGTTCTTTTTGCGCTACTATCTCTTTAGGTCTCGAAGGTTCCAAAGGTATCTGTAGCGCAGCCGCTCAGATTGCAAGGCAATCGAACAACAAATTAGAGGCCGTTTCCTCCTCCTCTTCCTGACACAATCTGCACAAGATTCCGAGCTGATAAGCCCCACCATGTACAGATGCTTCCTGTTCGTGCCCATGCCCCCCTGTGAATGGACGAAAAAATCGTATTTGAGTTCATTTGTACTTCCGTTTAAGTGGATTAAGCCGAAATATTACGTTAGATTAAGATTAGAAAACGGGACGGGGACCTACGCCCCACGGCACAGCAGCCACTAGAGGCTTATTGTGCCTTCCCCTTAGGATCTAGTAAACGAAACCTCCCCTACTAAGGAGGTTGAGGACTATCCCTACCAGTTCTTTTTGCGTTACCATCTCTTTTGGCCTCAAAGTTCCAAAGGTATCTGTAGCGCAGCCGCTCGATTGCAACTCAATCGAACAACAAATGAGAGGCCGTTTCCTCCTTCTTCCTGACACAATCTGCACAACGGTTTGGAGCTAATAAGCCCCACCTTGTACAGATGCCTTCCTGAACCTGCCCATGACCCCTGTGAATAGCCCTGTAATCAGAAGTAATCTGGATTTCTGCTCAAAGCCCAGTCTCTTTTGGTTCTTCGCTTTTACACAGCAAGAGCATGACTCTCTTGCCGTGTTTAACACCAGGACACATCACCCAGTTCTTTTCATGTTCTCACTCCAGATCCAATCTCTGAGAGCCTCATGAACTGTACACCCTTAGTGATCCCCAGGACTAGTTCCCCGGGCCAATGAAAGGAGTACTAGCTCCATCATTCCTGGCCAGCTAGCTCTTGCAAAGTCATGTTTTGAGAATTTTCAATAGTTGACACCGTTCTGGTCTACCAAATACTTATGGCTGCCGTTCTCTACTGTGATGGAGGGGGTGCGTTCGTGTAAGTTAACGATGATGACGGCGCCGGAAATAGGAGTGAGTCCATCCCAGGCTAACAATCTGGGTTTATGTATACAGATGATAGTTAGTGAAAAGTTGAAAATACCTCCACCCACCCATTCATCCCCCATTCAGCGCCATAATCCCAGCCCAGGATGGACACAATGGGCCTGTTGAACCCTTTTGTTGGTATATATACTCTCCAGGAGGCTGGAACTTTACTACCCGAGTCCCAATGTTGGGAAAGCTGTTCAAATCTGTCCCGCACCCACTCTTAGTGGGATTTACATCGCTACGAACAGCCAGGATTCTCTGCTAGCCTCCTGATGCTTTCCTCTTATCTCTAAAGTATATCATCCAGTCCTGCAGGCTTCCATTGTGTAAAGCACATTTCTAACCCATCCTCTTTAGTTTCTAGATGTCCATTCTAGAAATACGTTCACTTCTGGGTTCGCCCGAAGTACCCCCTCTCTACCTCTTTCACTTTCCCTCGTTCCCTACTCATTCATAAGTAATTTTGACGAGATTATGAAGAGATATTTTTACTTAAGGAAATATTTTTCAATCCTATTAAATTTTTAATAAGTGCTGCTACAAGCAAAGTGTGGGAGTCCAGAGTTTTGGCTTGCCTATCCGTTGATTGTGCCCAGTTTGAACAGATTCTTTAAAAAAAAATAACGTAATTTTGACAATAAACTGAAATTTGTTTTTCATATTTTAAATTATCTTAACTTTTGAAAAACCTAACCGATTTCAAAAACTATAAAAATATGCAAAAAAAAAAATATATATAACGTTCCATTTGAAAAACAAAAGTTGGAAGCTGTATCTCGAGATACAGGGCTTTAAAAAAATGGGTCAATCACTGAAAATAAACTAGACTAAAAATGATTAAATACGTGTTTTTTTATTTTTTCGAAATTTCCCGCCGTTTAAAAAAAAAAGTGGGTGGAGCATATAACTTTGGTCACCCTGTATATTCGTCATCGCTTATTTTTTGTACGACGCACATAGGGGACAGGTTTTCCAACGAGGTCGTAACCAGTTAACTACTGGTTAAATGAACATATAAAATATTTAAATCAACGATCTTTTTTGACACAATAAAATTGAATTGCGTAATTTACGTTATGAGCTACAAAAAAAAAAGTCGTGCGAGTGATCACACCTTTTTTTTGTACCAAAATCCGTAATATTGAGATAAAAAAAATAATTACAATTATAGTTACAGTAATAGTTGTAACAATTAAAAAGTTTTAGTAATTTGTTGTAACAAATGAGTGGTTCACACCAGGTTACAAAAAACAACAAATGAACGGGTGTTAACATTTTTTGCTTCCCCCCCCTCTCCGCCAAAAAAAAGGAATAACAAAAAACCTCTCCTGTGGCTTTAGTAGGATATAAAGGACGTTTTTTCTTTTTCTTTTTTTGTAGCACGTCAACGTATTTTCTCCAACGTGCAGTGGTTTATTCCCCCTTTTTTTTTACTTCCGTTGGTTTTTACAATATTACTCCTTCTCTTCATCCAGGTCTTTATTCCAGATTTTCTTCCCTCATTTCTGTACGCTGTTACTCTAATGATGTAGGCCAGAAGAAGAAAACCAATCTACACGTTCTGTGGGAAAAATAAATTTACGGGAGAGAGAGAGGGAGGGAATTTCCAGCAAACTTGTCTACACACGTACCGGATGTTACGATCTCAATCCACAGCGATGTAACTCACTCAGTAGATATACAGGGTGAACAATTTAAAATGACACCAATCGCTAATATCCTTTTAGGAAAGCGGAATTCCGGAAAAAAAAATCCACGAAGTAAACTATGTGTTTTTTTTGGTCTAGTTTAC
Organism: Rhodnius prolixus; assembly: GCF_049639745.1. Taxonomy (NCBI): domain Eukaryota; kingdom Metazoa; phylum Arthropoda; class Insecta; order Hemiptera; family Reduviidae; genus Rhodnius; species Rhodnius prolixus. Next base: position 36,381,966 of record NW_027411582.1, on the reverse strand, counting down.
AAAATTTTTCACCCCTGATGCTGTATCTTCCATTTTTGGCGGAGTTACGGGTAACAAAACCTGATCGGGGCTTTCATAAGGACTGTAATGGGTTCAGATGAGAGATGTTGGTTGTAGACGTTGATGGATAAATAACACTTTTAGTATCGGTATAAGACTTTGTATATTTATATGACTGACTGACTGCCAAGGACTGTATACTTTACACTACAAGAACAGAACAGACTGACTCACGTGGCTAAAACGATGGTACAACTCAAGTGTAAGACTTTGAACAGAATTCCCGAATCTTCGATTCACAGAATCTTCTTTTTGACTTTCCTCTCGTTCTTATATACATTCGCCGAGCCTCCCTTCTCTGCGTCCGAGGGGGCTGTCTCTTTCTCTCTGGCTAGAGTGGATGAGTGGTGGGGTTTCACTACCCCTACGCTAGAGTGGATGAGTGGTGGGGTTTCACTACCCCTACGCTAGAGTGGATGAGTGGTGGGGTTTCACTACCCTTACAGGACCAATGGTTTTTGACAATGATTATGAAAACTACATAAAAAAAACTTACAAAGCCACGCTCTTGACCACTAAACCAACCCTCTGGCAAAAGATTCTTATCGTAATGTTAAGTTAAGAAGTCGTGCATAAGGGGTACATTAAAATAATGTAATGATTGCTTTTTATATGATTATAATGTGTGTTGAATTACAACTAGACTGAGTTTCTCTGAAAAAGAAAAGAGTTTTATTTGGCATTAACAACATTCTTAAAACATTAATTTTCAATACATAATTATTTAACTATTCTTCAATACCTGAAAAAGAAAAGAGAAACGACACTCAAAGCCGATAATTCACTTCACTCTTTTCAATCCTAACCTGTCCTTTTTTTCCTACCCACTCGTCACTCGAAGCTACGAGCATGCGCAGAAAGACGGGGGTGGAAATTTAAATATCTTACATCTCCCCCCCCTTAACGAAGAATCATAATTTCCAAGTTTATCTTTTTTCCTCTCTCTCTGGAAAGAATCATGGTTTGTGAAGAAGTTCTGGAAGTGGAACGAGTTTTGTAATGTGGAAAAGGTTTGACTCTGGTTTCTTATGTCCCGTATCTATCCTGTATATGGAGTTTGAAATTTTTTCTAAGATCTTATATGGCCCAATTCTTAATTCATCTAATTTTTTCCTGTGACTAATTTTTCTGACAATTGTCTTATATTTTTATGATCAGGTGTCTTCTTTATTTCACTAACATTTTGTATGATACTTGGTAGTGCCTCTTGTTGAGTTTTTGGAGTAATTTCCTCTAAAAAATAACCTTGAAACTGAATATTCCCATCTTCATCTATGTATGTTTCTTTTATTTCTTCTGACACCGAAATCCATACCTGTCTTTTATCGTGTCTTTTTTGTAAGGTATTTTTTATTTTTTGGTAAGTATTAGTTTTTATAATTGCTTGATGCAATTTTGATGGTTGCAAGTGTTCAGGAATTATAAAAATCTGTTCACCAATTGTAGAAATAGTGGTGATACAGATAATGTTTGTTTTTGGGTCCTCTACAGATTTGACCACAAACTCAAATTTTAATTTATCCATTCTTGGTTCGTAGAAGTGTCGTTTTATAATGTGTGTTGAATTACAACTAGACTGAGTTTCTCTGAAAAAGAAAAGAGTTTTATTTGGCATTAACAACATTCTTAAAACATTAATTTTCAATACATAATTATTTAACTATTCTTCAATACCTGAAAAAGAAAAGAGAAACGACACTCAAAGCCGATAATTCACTTCACTCTTTTCAATCCTAACCTGTCCTTTTTTTCCTACCCACTCTTCAATCGAAGCTTCGAGCATGCGCAGAAAGACGGGGGTGGAAATTTAAATATCTTACATGATGATAAAACAAATTTATCCAGATTCACCCACAACCATTACATTACCCTACATTTTTTAAAAATCTTCAATTATTATTAGTTTTCTGCTTTGCGTCACAAATAACAATTTCTTTGCAGTCAGAGAACCCTCTCCACAAACGTGTATTTCTGGCGGAAAATTAATATTGAAAACCGACCCACGAATAAGATAAAATTGTAACTTTGATCTTAAATATCTCGACAAATATTAGGGATATCGAAACGGGATCAAAGTAATTTTTCACAATTTTTTATGCAGTTTTCATAATCATTGTGGCTTCTAATGAAACCCCGATCAGTTCCAATTCCGCCAAAAATTAAGATGCAGCATCGGGAGGTGGAAAATTTGAAAACTGGACGAAAAAAACACATAGTTTACTTCGTTAGTTTTTCCCAGATTTCCGCTTTCCTAAAAAGTTATTAGCGATTAGTGCGTTTTAATTGGATCACCGTATATTGAGAGTAACTTTGCATTATTATTTTTTATTTTTTACATTTTTCTTAGTTTTCCGATTTTTCTTGATCCTGTTTTTCCTCTATACCGAAAAGTAACATTATTATCCTGTTTTAAATTATTCAACAATTAAAAAATGATAATCCTGTTTCCTGAAAATTATTATGCATAGTTTTCTTTTAAAAAAAAAAAAATTGTGAGCAATTTGGAAAAATTTTCTCAATTGAAAATGATTTTATGTTTATTTTCCAAGTTTTTCGCCATTTTATTCAAGCCAATTTCAACTTAAATCTTATTCTAAGCATCTTCTGTTAGTACGTAAGCTAAATATCAGATATGATTTGATTTGTTTTGAAGTTTTGGGTACATTACACACCAAAAATCATATTAGTCAAATTGGTAATTTTCAAAATTAGGATCTCAAAATGCTTACTTCAGGTGAAAGCTCGCAAAACAATCGATAATCTGCTCGATTACCAATATCTTCTTTTACTCAGTAGCGTAAAAGAAAGTAAATACATATTTCATTTAGTATAGATAAAGTTGTAAGTAATAATATATAAATCGAGCCTCCCGGATACCCCCGTATCAGTTCCCCTTTTAATGTTGTTTGTCTAACTTGTTGGGTAAAGTCCCCCCCTGGGAACATAAAACTGCAAAAAGTGGCGGCCCCCCCCCGCCCACGCAGAGTTCCTCACAGTTCGGCTCGTCAGAGTATTGATTCTGTGACGAGCAGAAAAACTTTTGTTAATGTAGTTATCGAAAGTCATCATATAGTTCCATTTGACGTCAGAGATTGGCAAAACCAAGCATCCCTCTTTCAAATCTCATTTTGAACAGTTTGGAGCAGTTTTTTTTTTTTTTAACTTCCTCTTAGAAAAAGGAAAGTACAGCGATCATGACGTACTTCCGATTTGGAATTGATCAACGAGTCCTCTCTTTCTAGAATAATAATGATAAAAGAAACAATAATGTTCGACTCAGAATGGGTGACGGGCCATGTGGGGATTAAGGGGGAATGAATTAGCTGTTCAACTGGCCAGGAATGGCCCGGAGCCTGTCCTTGGGATCACCAAGGGTGTGCAGTTCGTGAGGCTCTCAGAGATTGGATCTGAAGAAAGAGCATGAAAAGAACTGGGTGATGCTTCCTGGGGTTAAACAAGACAAGAGTATTATTCCCTTGCTGTGAAAAACGAAGGACCAGAGGAGACTCTGGGCTTTGAGCAGAAATCCAGATTACTCCTGATTACAGGACTATTCACATGGGTCATGGTGTAAGTGTTCAGGAAGGCATCTGTACAAGGTAGGGCCTTATTAGCTCAGAACCGTTGTGAAGATTGTGTCAGGAAGAAGAAGGAAACGGCCTCTCATTTGTAGTTCGACTGCCTTGCAATCTGAGCGGCTGCGCTACAGATATCTTTGAAACTTTCGAGACCTAAAGAGATAGTAGCGCAAAAAGAACTAGTGGGGAAAGTCCTTAACCTTTTTAGAACGGGATGTTTCGTTTACTAGATCCAAAAAAGGGGAAGGCACAATAAGCCCCTTGTGGCTGCGGTGCCGTGGGTCTCGCATCTAATCTATCTAATCTAAATAAAAACCTAAGGTTTTAAAATAAGGGTCAGGAATTCATGCTTGCCAATTAAAAATTCCTAATTCCCCCAAAGAAATCGTATGAACAGAAGAGCTACGCCTCAATTCCGGTAAAAGATCGTCGTTCTTTTCCTTCGCGTCATATTTTTTTTTTTGTTACTAAAAATTTTCATTATTCCCGTTTTTCTGCTTAATTGAATTTTTTGTTTTTGTTCTTTTGTTCTGTAACAGTGAAATAATGTGGGATTAAAAAATGAAAATAAAACTAATGAAATTGTACTTTTAATCCCTAGAGTGTGAAAAAGGAGATGGTTTTTTTATTCTGTTTTTTAATCCCGGGATGCTGAAAATGTAATCAGCAGAATGTCACGTTCAGTTAGACAAATTACATGTAACTTTGCTTTAAAATGAGATCTTTTCACAAATGCTTGTGTTATAACGATAGGGATTGTTTCAGGTGGTACTCCTAAATGGGTTGTTTTATCGTAGTCTATTGATTTTTGGTGGATGATGATTTTTCTGATGCACATGGACTTAAATGCAGTTATGCAGGGCTTCACGCAAAAAAATTTTGTATCCATCAATGCATTAAAAAGTCATATTAAAGATACAAAAAAAAAACAAGTTTCATGAAGTCTTGTTTTAATGAGTAACCTGGTAAAACTTTAATTGGTGAATAGAAATTAGTCTAGTTATTTCATAAGTTAATGAAGCTAGTTGAGAAGGGTTGTGAAATAAGGGTTTGTGTCATACCATGGTTTGTTCTCCAAGGGTTGGTTACCAGCTGTGGGCTGTAACCTGCTCGCTGACTACAAGTCAGTTGTGGGAGAGGGGGGTCCAACTCAAAATAGAGATCTCCCCCCCCCCCATGTAAATTGCAAGACTTTAAGAGAAGACTGTCATGGCCATAACCCTCTGGGTACTTTCTCTCTCGTCCAGTATTAACGGAACATTCTGGACTTAGTGAACTTTGTATTGAAATTTGTGATTTCATATGATTTGAGGTTTACCTCCCCCCCCCCCCCACGGAAACACAGAAAACTCGGGGGAGTAGAACCTCTAGAAATGGTCACTTCCGTTTTGGCGAAAATTAATTTACAAAAATTTATTACGTAAGTGATTTTACCATGTAAAGGCACTGAATAGGTTTTTTTTTTTTTTTTGTTTATAGAGGGAAACCTAATCACGATTATACTCTCGCAAAATTACTTTTATCTAGGGTTTATACCCAAAAAAACTGACTTTTTTTCGAAAACCGGTTTTCGAATTTTAACTTTTCCATTAAAATCGGTTTAAATCTGTTTCCGGAATTTTTTCTTGATAAAAAACAAGAAGTACAACTTAAAATAGATATTCTATATATTTTTTTTAATTTTAATTTAAAAATACAAAAAAACATAATAGATAAGCGAATAGATATTTACATGCATAAAATTATTTAAATAGACCAATTACTAACCAAGTACGATATCTCGGACTACATCTTGACAAACGACTAACATGGAACCCTCACACGAGACTCAAAAGAATTGACCTCAGTCTGAGGTATTAAAATGTTGAAAAGACTACTCGACAAACGATCAAAACTGACCCTGAAGAACAAACGAACACTATATACCGCTCTACTTGCCCCAATATGGACGTACGGAATACAGCTCTACGGAAGTGCCAAAAAATCGAACATCAACCGACTTCAAACCTTGCAATCTAAAATTCTAAGAACAAATAGTTAACGCTCCCTTCTACATCTCCAATCGCACTATACACTCTGATCTAAATATTCCTCTCGTCTCTGGAAATAGCCCCAATCTCGGTACACAAAACTCCACTCAAATTTACACAGTCATTACAACCCTCTGATCCCACAACTACTACAACACTTCCTTCCATATCGCAGACTAAAGCGGCGGTGGCCACACGACCATCTCAACACATAACGCCCGACCTCCTAGGATGGTTGCTGTGTAAGCTTGCCAACGTGGCGAACTAACGGCTTCCATCACAGTTGCAAAATTAATAAACAAATTAAAAAAATAAATAAAAAATACAGAAGTCCAAAAAGTATTTAACAGTCAGCTGTGTATACTCTGCTTACATTTTAATATTTTTAGTAAATAAATATATAAGTATTATATATTTATTTAAAACCGATCTTTCTTTTTTTTGCTGAAAAACCGGTTTTTAGAACCCGATAAAGCCCTAGTTTCATCGCAGCATCCGGGGATGTAGTAAAAAAGTTTCTAAAACTCGGTAGTTTTATTTAAAAGAAAAGATAAGAGTATAGAGTTCTCGGAGAATTGCAGGGACTGAAAGTCGATTATATCAGATTTTATTTGTCCAGTCTTTGTTTCTTATAAACTTACTTTAAAGAACGGTATGATAGATGTCTGGTTTAATTTTTTTAAATTTTCTTTTATTACTTATTTTTATTTTTCATTTTAAATTCAGGAAATCAAAAAAGGACTTATGATAGATTTGAGATAAAGATTATATCTGAAATAGCGTAACAAGCCTCGGTACATTTTATGCTAGACATTATCTAATGGAAATTCAATCGATAACTATCAATGTCTGTTGGAAATTTCAACATTAGATATTCCTTTTTAGACAAGAGTACAGGATTGGGAGTATCGATGGTAGATTGGGGATGAAGACGACGGGTATTCTTGTGGAGGACAGTCTCCTTCTTGTTGCAGTTGTGGTGGAGGTAGAAGAAGGTTGATAATATGCATAAACCTCTTTTGTGTATAAGACGGGGCTGTTCGTGTTGGGGTGGCAGGAATGGGAATATAGGCACCTAGCAGCCCTCTCTCTCACTCCCTAGGGAGAGGATATTCTTCTGCAGTCAAGTCGGCTACAGTCTTCCATAGATATATATATATATATATATAGCCTCCACCTTAAGGAGGCTCTCTTCAAATATTTACCAAGACCTAAAGCCTCTACAGCCACTCCCCGTGTACTCGGTAGTTCATGCTGCTCTCTACCCACTTATACCCATCCAGAATCGCTTTCCCCTTTTAACGTTAAAATGAGAAGAAGTTCAGAGTTCAGTTCACACTCTGGCCCTAAGTAACTAATCATTTACATTCAACCGCCTGCATCAGATATTCTTCCCACCTTAGTACATTACTCGTGTGGTTCCCCCCCCCCCCATCAAGTAAATTTTTCACGCAAACTGTGACGCAATATTTGCTAGTTTTCCTTCTTTTTAGAACCAACCATGAATTGAGCAATTCCATGTGTTGTTTTATCAATGAAATCAACAAAACTATTTAGCTTTTAACAGATTTTTTTCAGCCTCAAAGTTAGCATCTTAAGATTTGTGCTTCAATATTATTGAAGTTCTTCTTCTTCTTCCAAGGTATTTCGTCTAACCAGGGCCCCAAGTAATCCACCCTTCCCAATCCTGAGCGTCACTTTCGCATAGACCGCGCGCAATCATGACTTCTGTTAGCTGCACGAGCTAACTATTCATAAGGTCTTCCGCTTCTACCAGCATCAGCAGAGAGCTTTTTTATGGGTGGGGGGTAGACGCGCATCGCTCATACGAAGAACATCCCCAAACCACTATAGTCTTCTTTCGTCTATACTTTCCTAGGATAGTTCTATCTATATCGACGGCTTCCCTTATAACCGTATTTAGGACTCTATCAAGAACTGTTTTTCCTTAAACATCTCCTCCAGAATCTCATTTCTATCGAATTAATGGGTATTTCGCTCTTTTGATGAAAAATGTGCACGCCTCGCAGGCTTTCTACGAGGTAGATTTTATAATTTGTGGGGAATGCCCAAAGCGTGGTTCCGGATTACGGAATGAAGTATCCGCGTAGCTGCTCTTCCCTCTATCACCCTTTATCCTTCACGTCCTCGGAACCCCTGCCAGAAAGGATCCAAGGTACTTGGACACTAGAGCTACCCTTAATGTTCTCGGCGCCGTCTAACACCAAACTATAGGTGTATGTGGTTGTCCTATGACAAGGTATTCACATTTATCTACATTTTCTATTGCTAGGCTCCATTTCGAACATTCTTCAAGTTAGTATATTCCCTGTCTGCGGCCATTAAACTATGGGTGGCGGACTAGGTTTCAGGAGTGGTGGCTTGCGGAATTCATAACGGGGCTATTCGCCAAGGCTGACTACAGAATTAATCTGTCAAGGCCGCGTGAGGCTATAAGGATAATTGTAGGCCTATTAACCCAGCTACTGCAGGTTCAGAAAACATATGCGTAGCATGGGCCTGGCAGATGGCTAGCCTTTTGTAGGTTCTGTCAGGAAGAGGAGGAGGAGGAAACGGGCACTGCACGTGTTGTGTCCAGTGAGAGAGGGCTGGTCTGGGCTAAGGATGTTACTTCTCGGGGAGAAAAAAACCAAGGCCTATGAGAGCTTTACCCGGGGAGTCGTTCTCCAGGAATGAAGAGTCTGATTAAATGGACGAGCTCTAGAGTGGTGGAAGCCACAACAGATCCAAAGGGGTCGCAGTGGCGTAGTCCTTAAGGGCCACCCTATTAGAATCTTAAGTATATTCCCTTCACATACTTAGTTTCAAAAGAAACATTAGATGCGACGTTGAAATTCCTTTCCTGTAAACATTTCTCATGACGCAATACTTCCTTTTGTTCTATTATATCCGAAGAAGTGGAAAATAACCAACAATGAATTTATCAACTTAAATCTTTATATTAATTATTTTAACAATGTCACTCTAAAGTTACACAAAGCTAACATTTTGACATGGTTTGTGACAAACAACTCAGCGCCCCCATCTAAACGGAAAGAGACTCTACTTCTCATAATAATGCTCTTAATTATTTTACCATTTCCCCTCCCCCTCCACCGCCATTTCTCTAGAATTTATTGTTCTCGGCAGCGAAGTGTACAAGAGAACAAAAAAGCGCTATTGTTCCGCCCAAGTGCTCTCTCTAAGGCACTCTCTTGGTTTCCATCTTCCAAAATAGTCTATTGAAGAACAGCCATTGTTTGTCTTTTCTTGAGATTCTCCCTCCTCCTCCTCCTCCTCCTCCTCTCCATCGGGCAGTCCCACCTCTATAATGACTATGATGAATAATTTCACTCTTTTATTGCCCTATTCATTTATTTAAATATATTCAAAGATTTTTTTATATTTTTATATTCTATAATTTTTTTTTTTTTTTTAAACTTTATCTTCGCCATTAAGCTGAAGATTTCGCATTGATGGCGTGACTCGCCATCATCTTCGAGCTTGAATAGCTTGCAACTTAAATTTGAAAACGCTTTTTTGGGGGAAAATCGTTGAGCATCGTTATGCATTAAGCGAGCAGATGTCCAATCGAAAGTGCAGCTTTATTAAAAGAATTTTTCCAACGAATAGATCTTCCAATTACATAAATTCACGCTGCACACAGACAGACGCACACACACGTATGGCTGTTCATTATTTTTGGTGACTGATTCATAGTTTCAGTTTGGATGAAAAATTAATGCCAGTTTCAGTCATTATAAACTTTATTCTGCCGAGCTTTTCGACCTATGGGACTAGGTCATCTTCAGGGCTAGTTCATGGACTCCTGTCTGTTCACTCGACTGAACAGACAAGACAGAAGACACACCAATCCTGTAATGTAAACTATCCCTGAAGATGCCCTAGTTCCCTAGGTCCAAAAGCTCGGCATAATGAATGTATCGCGACTGAAAACTGGCAGTTATTTTTTTCATCCTACACACATATGTTTTGACTATTATATTTTTTTACACGATTCTCTCAGGTGTGTTATAAAGTCTAGAGGCAATACTTCTAATATGCCATTTTAGAACATTGTACGGTTCTAAAATCTGTAAAAAAAAAAAAATAATAAATTAATTATGAAAGTTTTGTGAACCATAATTCCCAAAAAGGAAGTACACCGAATGGCACGAAATCCATTGAACTCCGGCCGTGAACTTGTGCTTCCTATGTATCAGATTGGTTATGTAGAATTTTCTCTGAGTTTTGTGGAGGAGAGGGGGGAACTGTGACGTCACCATTTCATTCAATAATATTTTACAGCAGAGGAATATTAACAATATTAAGGTCAACCGTCTTTTTAGAAATAAATTCTAAAGCCGTTTAGATGTTCATTTCAGTGTATTGTAGGAAAATTTAATTAAGTGAACTTCCTGTCCGGAAGTGTGACTTTATTAAATCAATTTTTCAGTTTATTTATTTTTTTTTAAAAAAAAGATTTTATTACGAATTTCATTAAAATTTATGTATATTGTTATGCATAACTAGTTTTACAAGTTTTAATTAAAACGTTGTACTGGAAAAGTTCGATAAGTGCATTTCCGGACGAGTAGGGTTGGTTAGCCTTTCCTCTAAATCCGGCGGATTACGCAAATTGCGACCCGCTTAAACGAAATTGAATAAAAAAAACCTATTAAAACTAAAAAGCGTAACTGAGTAATTTATGAACAAATTATGTATAATCTCAATTAATTTCTTAATTATATAGTATAAATCGATTATATTTGTTACACAATTCCACATTATAATCGGATGAAAAGATTGTTACTGTCAACTATCTCTGCAACAAAAACCAATTTAATTTAAGATGATATTTTATGTTTTCAGTTTTTTTTTAGTCTGTTCTTAGGTACGAAATATTCCCAACACTGTGGAAGTATCGATCTTTAGGTATTGCCATGGCAAACCAAATATATCGATATGAAGTATCGATCTTTTAGGTATTGCAAGGCAAACTAAATATATCGATATGAAGTATCGATCTTTTAGGTATTGCCATGGCAAACCAAATATATCGATATGAAGTATCGATCTTTAGGTATTGCCATGGCAAACCAAATATATCGATATGAAGTATCGATCTTTAGGTATTGCCATGGCAAACCAAATATATCGATATGAAGTATCGATCTTTTAGGTATTGCTATGGCAAACCAAATATATCGATATGAAGTATCGATCTTTTAGGTATTGCTATGGCAAACCAAATATATCGATATAAGAATGTGATTTATTTAAGGCGTATTGTTTATGGCTTATTATTATTATTATTTGCCCTCTCTCAAAAAGATTAACCTCCAAAGTTCAGAATAGATTTCAAACATAATGTATCATTTTGTGAATAAATAGTAGGAGAAAGTCGTCTTGAGTCTTTACTCCAGAATTTAATATAAATAAATAATTAAAATTGCACCGATTGTTCCAAGATTTTGTTCTTATTTCTTTTTCTTTTCTTTTCCAGGTCACGCCCATATAACGGACTTCAACATTGCTGCCCTGTTACCTGACGGACAGCTGGCCACTTCCATGTCCGGCACCAAACCTTATATAGGTGAGAGTATGTTCTAGACATTTCTTTCTCTTACTTTTACTTCTAATTTTCTTTCTGCTAGTCTTTTTTTTTTCCTGCATCCGCTTTCCCAACATATCTGCATGGAGTATACCGCTTCATATAATATATCTAAATGGGGATCCTGTTGAAGGGATTTCGCAGTTTTCGTTACCTCTGAGGGGCGGTATGGGTTTTGAGGAATTATTCCTCCTGGTGTACTTTTACTCGTACCCGGTTGAATTAATAGGTCGTTAATCAATTTTTTATCGAAATTAGGGGACACCTCAAACCTATTTCTTTTGGTTTTCCTCTTATAAGAGATGGTAGACGCGAATGGCCTATTATCGTTACCTACGAGTTTATTTAGTAAGGGGAATTCTTTTAGACTATCTAAAGTGGCGGCTTGTTTTTCCGCTAAGGCGGCAAACGAGTTACTGTTACTGGATAGCAATCTTCTTGCGTCCAGGTATGAGATATTCTTCTCGCCCATTAATTGCTTTAGAGTTTTCTCTTTCTTATATTGGGGACACATATTCACGTTAGTTGCCAAATGGCTAGCACTGCCGCAATTCACACATTTAGGTGTGTTATCTTTACATTGAGATGCTTCATGATTCTCCCCACATTTCCCACATCTTACATTCCCTTTACATTGGTCTTTAAAGTGACCAAATCGTAAACACTGTTTACATTGTATAACATTTTGAACGTAATTGTGCACTTCGCATCTTACGTAATGTATATAAACATATTGTGGTAACTGCTGTCCCCTAACCGAGAACAAAACCGACTGAGTGGGAACGAATTTTGTTTCTTTCGTATCCCTGTCTATCACTTTTCGCTTTAATCTTCTGATTTCTATTATCTGGTAATCAGCCCCTAATGGGCCCCTCATAACCTCCTTTATCTCCTCTTCTGTCAGATCCGTGTCTACATCCCTAATTCCTCCCCTTCCCTGCAATAAATATCTGGGTATGTATACTCGGAACCCCTTTTCCTTTAGAATTGCGGAACTCACTAATCTGTTGGCCGCTACCCCATTGTTCATCTCAACTCTCATTCTATTTACGCCGAGCTTTTTAATTCCGTCGATACTTTTGGCAATGTCTATGTGTTTTTCGTATAATAGTTTCCCAACTGACATTGGGTGCACCCTCGAAAGCCCCTTTTTGTCCTTGCTAGTGCTTTCCACTATAAAAGGGTCCTAAATCCGTACTTTGATATGCCATATTTGTGTATGCATTTGTACTTTTGTTCGCCTTGGTGTAAATGTGTTCATCACTTACCTTGTTTGCTTCTTGGTTGGTGCTTACCTCAGTCAGTTCCATAGCTACCTTCACATCCGGTTGGCGCAACATGCTTCTAGTGGTAGGGACCGATCCACTCTCCGTCCCTTTACACTTTCCAGCCACGTTCACCACCTTCTTGACTGCCTTAGTAGGCATATTTGAGATTTTTATTAATATTTTTGAATTTTCAAAAAAACGCTTTGTTATGTTGCTAGTGTTTCCGCAGTAACTGTGCGCGTACGTTTTTGTTTTTTCTCCTACCTCATTTTCAACATTTTCCAACTGTATGAATATTTTTCATGAAAGCAAATTACGATCTCCATATTATTGCTTGTTCCTATTGCTAAACTGGAAAATTAATATTTCCATATTATGTTTTCCGCGTATTTATTGAAGAGAAAATGTTTTTAATAACTAAAACTTTGTAATTACTCAATTTTCCTACTTGTTAACTGTTTTAATTTCAATTTTAGAACTTAAAAAATAAATAGTCTCTATTTCTGTCTCATTCTCTCTCACTCCACACACACACACACACACACACACACACACACACAAGAACGCTAAGAATTTGATTGGCAGAGAATAAGATTGATTTTCCTTATTGTTTTTTCTCACTTGGAGTAAAATTACAAAAGCTTTTCTTCTAACTTTATGTGAGAAATATTTTAACTTCATCTTTTGATGAAGTTCTTTAGATAAGGGAAGTATCGCAATCGTGTAGGGGAATGTACAGAACACCTTGATCATCTTGGCTTAAAATAGGATGTTTTTTTTTTACTTTACAGCATCCCAGAACATTCTGGAATTCCGAGGGCCGTAAAAGAGTTGGACGTTGCTAGCAGTCGGATCTAGGATTAGCAATATGTTTCCCAAAACTGCTTTAACGATCTTGAAACAAATGTAACACCGTCAGGTTAGATGTGGGAGAACTGAGTGAATTTGTGGAAGATACACACACTATTAACAATTCTGCAGGATAATGCAGTGTATAGAAGCTGGGGGAACATCTGCACAAAATGTGCCATCTTACTAGAATATTCTTCAGTGCTTTGCAGCAGGGCGCCCATAAATTTATACTCTCTGCAGTTAATAGTTTCGTCAGATGTTATATTCAGCTATGGGGCTTATTTATAGCTAGTAGTTAAGAAAATGTACTTCCATTCATTTACAGCTTGCTTGCGAGTAGTTTTCTTTATTGCTTTAGGTTTTAAAATTTTCAAAGCAAAACCCTAAGTTTGTAATTTATTTATTTTTTAGAATTACGTAAGCAACACTTTTTATTAAATCTATTTATTAAGTCTAGAACATTGCGATTAGCACCAGTTATACACCCAACTTTTCTCTACAATTTAGTAAAGAATTCATTAAAATCTGGTATATACGAAAAGAGATACAAACGTTTGAAATTTTATACGAATTCTTAAATAAACTCAAAACCTCCAAAATATAAACTTGAATATCCAACTAAGTATTAGTACTAAAGCATTGTCATTGATACCACATATACAGCCTACTTTTCTCTACATTTGGCTATAGAAATTATTGCAATCGTATGTACAGGAAAAGAGATATAAAGGATTGAAATTTGAACGAATTTGAAAACCTCCAAAATTTAACCTTCAATATCTCGTTAACTGATATTATTAGAACATAGTAATTAGCACAAGTTATACAACTTTCTTTTCTCTACAATTCAGTAAAGATTTCATTGAAATCTGATAAATGCGAAAAGAGATATAAATGTTTAAAATTTGTACGTAATTCGAAACGAAACTCAAAACGTCCAAAATTTAAACTTGAATATCTAACAAAGTATTTGTACTAAAACATTGCCATTTATACCACTATATAGCTAACTTTTCTCTACATTTTTGGTGAAGAAATCATTGAAATCTGATAAATATGAAAAGAGATATAAACGTTTGAAATTTGAAAACCTCTAAATTTTAACGTCTTAATCTTATTAACTGTCTTTTTAACAAAAACCTTCAGTTTAAAAGTTTAAGTATAATTGTGTTATTGACTTTTATACCTTTAACTGGAGGGATCTTTTTAGTGAATGGCTTTAGTTGCGGTCCCCAAAATATCCTTATAAACAGTTTTCTTTGGAAAGCGTTTTGAATAAAATAGGAAGTTATTTGTAAGTTATTAGGAAAATTAAACTGCTAATGCAGTACTTCCTTTTAAGGGACGTGACAAATATTAACTTTCGATTACAGTACTTCTCCTTAAAAGTCTGAGAGCTCAATACCACTGACACGGACATAACATACTATCATTGCTCATTACATAGGCAGCGACACTCCACATTTGTTGTACATGATTTCCGCTTCATATTCACTGGCTCATCCTGCATTTCAGTGCCTAATACTTGAATTCTAACTTTACCTTATTTCATAGTTCTCTTTGAAGTTGAAAAATAGTTTTTCTGACGTGAAATTTCCCAAATAATAGGATTGAGGAGGCAGACAAATGCAGGAATTCAACCATATTTTGATCGTGTTCGTTTAACTGAATGTGGAAATCTCTTAACACGATCTTAATTACTTCCTTTATTAGAGAAGAGAAAATAAAATTACAGTAAAGCTAGACTGTTATTAGGATAAGGGGTAAATCCCTAAGAATTATTCGATCCTGGAATGGGGAAAAAAGGATGGATAAAAGGAAAACTAAGCTAAAGAAGGGAGACAGGATGCGCCTGTTAGTATTGCTGGAATTAAAGTTGTTGAACTAGAAGTAAACCGGGGATACATGGAGAACTGACTTCTAATTCGGGAGCCTATAAACGGAAGTAAAACCTGTCCAAGATAAATGCTCTACAGTCCGGCTGTGGAAATAATAGCCCTACTTCCTTTCTTCTTTTATCTCTTTGGACGCGGGAAAGCATTGAATTGGTTTTTCGCCAGGATGTATACCTCTGTGTATCCCTCTAGGACAGTGGTTCTTAACCTTTTCATAGACGCGGAACACAATTATATGTATATATTTTTCTCGCGGAACACAATTATATGTATATATTTTTCTCGCGGAACACTAACATTAAATAATTTGAAATTCGGTATTTAGCAAGAACTTAAAATTAAATGAAAATTAAAAAAAAAGGAACAATTTTTTGTTTTCGTATCTTTCCTAAGTTTCTAAATTTCAATACATTTAAAATTGAAATTTCGCGGAACACTTGGACCATATTCGCGGAACACCAGTGTACCGCGGAACACCGGTTAAGAACCACTGCTCTAGGATATAGTCTTTATTATTCTAAGAAGTGCTTTGAAATTTAGTCTTTTTTTTCTCCCAATTTTATTATCTTTCAAGAATCAGTTATCCGATTTTCTTGCAGCCCTAACACCATACATCTATCTAAATCAGAGGCCGCCAAAGTGGTCAATATGGACCCCCAGGGATCTATTTAACAAAAGTAGGGGGGATCGATCTGAGTCAGCTGGTTTTCGAAGGAAAAACAATTTCAAACCCAATATAGCGGAACCTTGCAAAGAAACACCAGGCACGCCCATCTCATTAATTAAGAAGCAATACTCTGTAGTTACTTTACTTATTTATAGTTACTTATTATTTAATAAATATTAAGGTATTTAAATTTCAACATTCAAGATATTTTTCATAAAACTATTTGTTACACAATGCAAAATTACTTTAATAAATGTTTAAAATCATAAAATAAATTGTAAAACCACAGTTTTATTTTTAATTAACAGAAAATTACTTTTATGGGGGGGGATCGATGGAGATTTCGAAAAATTATATAGGGGGGTCCATGATCAAAAAAATTTGGCGACCCCCTGATCTAAATTATAACGAATATGGTTCCTTTATAATTGTTATTATTATTACTATTATTATTTTTTTTAAATGATTTAAGGCGCGTCAACATCTAAGGTTATTGGTGCCCGGAGCTTTTTTTCAGTGCACTGCCGGCCTCCGGACAGTGTTCTATCGTTACAGACAACACTGTCCATCACCGGACTAGTGAGCTGTAAGAAGCTCCTAGGAAGAGAAAATCTAAGGGTACGTTTACAACGGAGCTGTGAGTATAGATGATAGCAGAGATGATAACTGATAGAGTAAAATATAATCGCTGATTAGTGTGCACAACGGAGCTGTGATACATGTAACATGTCGAGTAGTGAAGAAGAGTTTTTATGTTCAGCAGCAACGAAATGGAATATTTTAAAGAAAAAACGCTTTAGAAAATATCATGTACATACCATAAATAAAAAACGAAGTACTTTGGGCGAATTTCACTATTTATATAAGGAACTTAGAAATTATCCGGATCGTTTTTTTGAATATGTGAGAATGGGTCCACCCACATTCGACTATATTTTAGAAAAAATAAGGTCAAAATTAAGAAAACTTTGGAAAAATTGTCATGGAAATCCTATAACCATAGAAGAAAAACTAGTGATTACTCTGGTAAGTAATGGTTTTATTGAGAAAAAACAAATAAATACACATGAAAATAAATGTAAGCACGATTTAAAAAACAAAATATTGTTTAAAAGTAAATAATAAAATAATAACAAAAAATAATGAGTACAGACAGCACTAAATAATTTTTCTACGTCCATTTTGAAGCTCCGATACTGGAGTTCAGCTAGCAGAAAAATGAAAAATTCAATTCTATCTATGCTCGTTTATAGCAGCGAGTATGAGTCACTAGTCGAAGCTTCGTTGTGCACGCTCACATAAGAATGTACCAGGTTATTCTATAAGCGCTGATGCATCACTGCTATCATCTCCGCTATCATCTATGCTCACAGCTCCGTTGTGAACGTACCCTAAGGCTGGAAACATAGTGGAGCGGCGGGCAAAGCGGCGATGATAGCGAAGAGCAAAGCGGCAAAAACAAAAACTAGAAGTAGATAGAGTTGCTCTATCTTCGCTTTGCTCGCCACTATGCGCGGTCCCATATGTTAACTTGTGTTTGATTTCGCCGCTTCGCTCTTCGCTATCATCGCCACTTTGCTCCTCGCTATCATCGCCGCTTTGCTCGCCGCTCCACTATGTTTCCAGCCTAAGGGATCCGCAGCTGGATTTATTATTATTATTGTTACAGCACCAGAAGTATTCGGATGCGCGATGGACGAATGCGCTGGTTATACATTCGCCGTTGATTGGTGGTCACTTGGCGTAACACTGTACGAACTATTGGCCAAAACTAGACCATACGATATTCATTCGGCCACTAGTATGTCGCAGATTAAATCGTTGTTCAACAATCACGTGCATTATCCAGCCAAATGGAGCACTTCTGTTGTAGACCTGTTGACCAAAGTAAGTATTCATTTTTTTTCAGCCAATACTTTTAAACTTTAAAGTTCTTTTTTCAGCCAGCTCTAAAGGCCAACTCTAAAGGAAGTTATCATTAACTTCCGCTTTTAGTCGCCATCTTCCGGCTGCTACCTCATTTGTAATGTTGTTATTTTCTAATGTTATTCTGAAGGTGGCTTTTCCAAATTGAAAGAACCACAAGGGGATTCTAGTACAGAGTATCCGGTAGCTCGTTAAAAGTTTAAGAGTCGTACCTTGAGACTAGCGCACTTTGATGGACATTTTTTATAAGTTTTCTCGTTGCTTGGGTTTTCTTTTTTATTTAAAAAATCAATTAATTTTCTTTTATTTACGTCAAAAACAAAAAGTAAATTGAAAAAGCTTTATTTTTTTTTAAATACATTTTAAGAGATTATTTAAGGATTACTATTTGTTCAGTTTGATGGAAAGCTTAGCTTTTCCCCTTCTCCAAAAGCTCCCCAGTTCCTTCATTAGGATTTGCTTTTTACAAAAAATAACCAAACCCTTCTATCTGTCGAACCTGTAAAACGCTCGGATTATTGTTTTTCCGTTCATGTTCATGTTTTTTCCCAATTTTCTATTTCATCGCAGTAGTAATAGAAAAAAGTAAATTATGTACTTTTGACAATACTTCTTTTACAGGTGGGTAAATTTTTGACGCTAATATGCCAAATTTGATTCTACTACCGGAAGTCCCATTTAATGAATGGTTTATTTACTACTTTGTGGGGTTTTTTCCCACTTAAACTTTCCAATTCCTCATGGTTTCCAGAACAATTGGATAATAAGCACTTTGTGGAGAAGCGGTAGGTATTCTTCCCTCTAAAGTACCATTTCAGTATAATGTACGACTTGTTTTACATTGTAAAGGGCGCTTAAAAATTAAATGGTTTCATTGATTGAGTAAATTTAAGTAAAATTTATTTTTATTGAATTCCGCGTATGAATAAACTTCCAAAACAATACCCGGAAGTATTATATTACACTCGTGGGTTTATCACCTTTTTTTTTGTGGTTTCTTATTTAGTAAGAGAGGAAGACATGTGAGTGATGATTAGACCAGATTTTCTTTTTTGGTAACAGTGTCGCTTAGTTTGGGTTTATGTGTATGCTAATATTTCCGGTTGGAGAATCTATTCCCAGGAAATCTAATAAATATCATTATTCAACATGGATTCCCTTGGAACACTCCTCCGCCAACGCGCTCGCTCTCCAAAAGGGTTCCTGGAATAGCTTACGACTAAATGTGGGATGGTTGAGTAGAAGTTATGTTGTATTCCCGCTTCAACAATTTGGAACCCTTATCCGCGTATATCTGGCGGTTACTTTGGATTGGTTTTTATCTTCACTGTGGATACTTTAAACTAAAATAAACGATTGACAGGAAGGGAATCAGCTGTCTGATTAGCATACTGGATTCCAACTCCGAGATCACAGGTTCGAATCCACCTGCTGACCTTTAGATTTTTCTTCTCTTAATTGGAGCTTCTTATAAGCTCACTGTCCGTTGATGGTCTTAAACGTAAGAACACTGTCCGGAGGCCGGAAGTGCGCTGAAAACAAAAAAGCTCAGGGTGCCAATAATCTCAGGATATTGACGCGCCTTGAATTAAAAAACAAATTTATAATAATAAAAATTTTAATCGTGGGTTATTTTAGATGTATGTATTAATAATGAGTTATATACGTACGTGGTTTCATTGAAAGGTCATGTGTCAAGCCTCTAACTCACGTCAGCGTTTCCCAACCTTTTTTGGCTCACCGTACCACTTGGTAGTACATCATGCTAAATTCTACCACTTCATAAAAATAATTGTATTTCGTGTAAATTTGTTATTCCCGAGTGCGTTATTTTATTATTATTATCTCTATTTGTATAGAGATACAATGTATCTGTTCACAAAGGAGTTCCAAGTTCATGTTCACTTTATAAACTTTGTAAAGTGTAAGATCTTAGTTTTAAAACTTTTTTTAAATAATTAAAAATTGCGCACATATTTTTCTCTTCAAAATTATTAATTAATTTACAAAGTTCTTCTTAAGGATTATTATATTTGTGTCCAAATCTTCTAAATTAATTTCTTTTAAGCATTCCAACTACCTGTAATTACCAATTAAATTTAATGTTGCTTGGATAGCAGCTTACTCATTCTCAACCTGTCTCTTTAAGCAGATTTTCGCATAGTTATCATTTAAGTTCTGTCACATGATAATTCTATTAAATTTTCTTCATCTTTTATCGATAATGATGTAGCTTTTCCTAAATTTTCTTTATAGAAAGGAGTTTGAAATCCAATTATCATTTCTGTTTTCAGGGATTTTTGGGAAAATACTCCATGAAAGACAATTTTAATCCTTGATAAATGTGCTATTATATTTTCTCGTATATCTTGAGACAGACTAACCTTACATACTAACTACTTTACTGTATAATATTAATAATTAAAATAATTTTTATGAATTATAGGAGAAAACGTTTTCTGTGATATGGTTATGACATTTTTTTTAAAATTTTGTTTTATGTCCGCCATTACTGATTATTTTTCGCGTACCACAGGTTGGGAAACGCTGCTCTAACTGATGCAAAAAAAAATGCAATTTGGTTCAAATAAAATTCTTTTCATAGCTAATGACGTATTTTTTTTAATGAGATTTCACAAACTTCAACATAATTTCCCAAAAGTTTTTCCGATTATTAAGCTTAACTAATCGATTTTTTTTTTTTTTTACTGTAAATTATTCTACGCTTAGATAGATAGGAAAAACTTAACACATCGATATACTTATTGCATTTGTTTAGTTACAAAATCACTTCCTGTAAAATGGTTTATCTTATTTTTTATTTAAATAAAAGTTTTCCCCACAAAGTTTCATGCATTTAGAACAGGAAATTAAACCTGAGATGGATTTTCTTTTTATCTTAGTTAACATTGCATTTCTCTTTGTGAAAACTCAATTAACAAATATTATCTCATAGTTTTTCCTTTTTTATAGATGAAAACCATGAATGCATTTATGCAATTTTCTCTTCTTTTTTATCTCTCAAAATGAAAAACACCTTTTCCATTTACATAGTTCAAGAATTTAATTGAGAAAAGTTCATGTTGAAAATTTACCAGCATAGTAAATTAGATTTTCACAGATTTAAGCGTAAATTTTAGCGTGCAACCTCCACCAGGGTTATGTCAACTTTTCATTCCGTTATGACGTCAACTGACTAGTGGTATTCTGTCAGCTGGTTAATTCTGTTGTTAATTTTCACGCGGGAAAAAAACAAAAACAAAACAATGATTTAGGTAAAACTGATGGGTTGTTAATTAAAAATTCATAATTTTAACAACCTAAGCTAACTTGTGAACTTTCTCCAAGTTAATAAAATTAAGGTCATTTATTTTTAGAGCCACGGTGTACCTTGTAAGTTAGTTATTCCAACAGAAAGTTACTGCCTTAACTGATGAAAATGTTCACTAAAATATCACTTATTGAAATTCAGTCTTTCCTGCATTTACAGTTGTTACTGTCCCAAATTATGGACTATCTTAAAATTTATCCCACATACGTGATCAGTCTAAAACCAGTGGATGGCGAACCTATGACCCACGGGTCAGACACTGACCCGCGCAAGCTTTTTCACTGACCCACAATTGCTAGGCAACCATTTGTTTGTTTACGCGGGTTGATTTAGATTTTCTAATTGTTGTGGATAATTTATATTCTATCTGTATTTTTTTTTCAATCACGCATTGACACAAAAGCAATTTAAATGCCTATCTATAAACTTTAGTTTGATCAATACAGTTCTAAAACGCAATTGACGACAAATGCTTTTGTAGTATTTGAAATAAAGCAAAAATTGTTTACAAAATATCAAATAAAATGTATAATTTTACTCATATTTTGTTTGTTACAAAAAAATCGACAACCCAAAGCACAAATAACCATATTTAGATTTTTCTTCAGATAAAACACACTTTTGTTCAGTTATGTTTGTAAAAAGTGACTTCCATAGCCACTTGTTTCGTCCCGTTTTACCCCGTTAGGCCAACTGAATTTTTTAAAGATGTTTAGATTTTTGAAAATATTCAATTTAAAATTTGTAAACTTAACTCTTGTGCAAATGGGCATTAGTGACCCAAAAGCTAGTACTAGAAAAAAAAATGAACAAAATTTGACCCACGTCTTAAAAAAGGTTCGCCATCCCTGGGCTGTAATGCCAAGAAAGAAGAAGAAAACCAGAAACCTAAATCGAAAAACTACTCCTTTTACAAGCTCTTCGTGACCACTATCCCAATCCAGGAAATGGATAGCATAGCTGCATAGTTTGTTTCCTGCCAATTATATTATATATGTAAGACGGTTTTCGAAACAGATTTTATTATTCTGTAATGAATATGCAATGAAATAATAATAAACTTAGGATGGAAGATTTGCGAGGAATCGGTTAAATAAAACAACTCTTCTTTTTGCCAACGTTTCGACAAAAATATTGTTCTCTTCAGGGCCTGGATATTACAAATACAAAACAATTTACAGAGTCAGTAACATAGAAAAATCAGTAAAAATCAGTAATGCAAAAATAAATAGTAAAATACAATAAATTCCTAAGTCTATTGTATCTGTCCAATTGTAATTACCAAAATTCCCGTGAAAGTCCCGCTAAATCTGTATATACGAGGGGGTACCCAAAAAAAACCGGAATTATTTTTTAAAAGCTATTTATTTACAAATTTTTTACAGAACAACCTTATCCCCTTCAAAATACTCTCCATTACAACTATTACATTTGTCCCACCGGTGCTTCCACTGTTCGAAACATTTTTTGTAGTCATCTTTAGAAATGGCTGACAGCTCCTTCTTCGTTTTTTTCTTGACCTCTTCAATGTTGTCAAATCGGTGACCTTTCATGCGTGGAAATAAGAAAAAGTCGCACGGAGCCAGGTCAGGCGGGTAAGGTGCGTGGGGCAGCGGAACCATGCCATTTTTAGCCAAAAACTGTGTAACAGAGTTGGCTGTGTGTGCAGGTGCGTTGTCGTGGTGGAAGAACCAGTCTCCTGTTTGCCACAAATCGGGTCTTTTTTGGCGAACACTATTGCGCAATCTTTTCAAAACTTCCAAATACAAGGTTTGATTGACGGTCTGACCTGGGGGGACAAACTCTGAATGGACTACGCCTTTGGCATCAAAAAAGCAAATCAGCATTGTTTTGATGTTTGACTTGACTTGACGTCATTTTTTTGGTCGGGGTGAAGATGACGTCTTCCATTGGCTCGACTGTTGCTTTGTTTCTGGGTCATAACCATAGCACCATGACTCATCACCTTTGACAGAAAGTCTGGATCAGTTTCAAGCTGTTGTTTCAAAGCACGACATGTTTCAACTCGATGTTCTTTTTGATTGTCAGTCAGAACTCGAGGAACAAACTTGGCAGCAACCCTTTTCATCCCCAAATCTTCCGTTAAAATTCGCTGAACCGAGCTCTAAGATAACCCACTACTCTCTGACAGTTGATCAATTGTCTGTCGACGGTCTGTGAACACCAGCTCTCGAATTTTTTCAACATTTTCGTCGATTCGGGCAGTTGATGGACGTCCAGAACGAGGTTTGTCATCAATCGACATGTCGCCAATTTTAAACCGAGTAAACCACTCGTATACTTGAGTTTTTCCCATAGCGTCATCTTTGTAAGCTGTTTTCAACATTAAAACACTTTCAGCAGCATTTTTGCCGAGTAGAAAACAAAATTTCAGAGCTGCACGTTGTTCACTTAAACTTGCCATCATAAAAAACGAAAAAAGAACAAAACAGCGCTGGTAAAAACAATCACTGCAGATGAACAGAGCAAGCCAGGCAGACAACACAGGCAGGACTGAACTGGCAAGGAATTGCGCTATACACGTCTAGCGGCAGAAATGCGTACTACATAAGCTCCATGCGCGGCAACGCAATTCCGGTTATTTTTGGGTACCCCCTCGTATATACCTGCTTCTCCATTTCTGGCTCTTAGTTTCTGTAACTCAACCAACCCGCAGAGCCACGTAAGTTTCAATAATTATAAAGAATTTAGTGTAATTTACTGTTTATTTTTGTATTACTGATTTTTACTGTGTTACTGACTCTGTAAATTGTTTTGTATTTGTAATATCCAGGCCCTGAAGAGGACAATATATTTGTGGAAACGTTGGCAAAGAGACGAGTTGTTTTATTTGACCGATTCCTCGCAAATCTTCCATCCTAAATTTATTATTATTTCATTGCATTTTTTTTTTTTTTAATTGTTCAATTTGATTGAAGTATTATTTGATTTGTTTTGCAGTTACTTTGTGTAGCACCCGGCGCCAGGATGAGCACCCTGGAAGAGCTGAAACAAGTGCGATGTCTAAAGAAGCTGAACTTTGCCAGCATCATGGAAAAGCAGATCAAACCAACATTTCAGCCACCTGTAAGTTTCTCTCTAATTAATTAGTGGTTTTCAAAGGCAGCTGTTAAATTAATTAAAAAAAAGGGTCATTGTCCCTTTGGCTCCAGCTGTTTTCTCTCTCGTTCTCTCTCTCTCATCCTCTCCCTCTCTCTCTCTCTCTCTCTCTCTCTGGGGTGCAGTCACTCAGTGAACATCAGTGAACATCGTCTCTGTATTTAATTTGATTTAGTTTTGTTTCTAGCGATCTCTTTGATGTGAAATTTGGCAGAGTTGTGTTGAAGTGACTTTTGTATTAGTACATAAATTTTCAAAATAATCTATCGAGTGGTTTTTGTAAAAAAAGTAATTTAATTAAGTTTAACAAGAGAACAATTGAGGTGAGTCATTGCTTCTTATTAGTTTGAACTTTGCTCGTTTGGATACCTTGGTAAATAATTTTATTTACCTACCTTTATTACAACAAGTACAAATATTTTTAAGTATATTATTATGGCAAAGTGTGGTAAATGCAACGTTATACTAACTCGTGCACCAAATGTTACTCACGCACGGTGCGGCAAATGCAATCTATTGTTTCATTTGGAGTGTGTTGGCCTTACACCTGCGGATTGGTCCACGTTAAAAGATTTAAATAAAGCATGGTTCTGTAATGCTTGTAATAAAGAAATGCGAGTTGCTCGTACTGATTCCACACCAGCATCTCCGGCCCCCACTAAGGTAGTAACTTCTGGCGGTGAAATGTCTACGTTAAATGAAGTACTCAAGGCGATTCAGAATAACACCTCTGCACTCAATAATTTTATTGAGAGTCAAAAGGTACAAAATGCGGACATTTTAAAGTCGTTAGATGACTGTCATACCTCTATACAAGAGAATACGACCACTGTAAATGTTTTACAGGCAAAGGTTGATTCTCTCATTGCTCAGGTAGATGTACTCACTTCGGAGAAAAAAGCACTTGAAGGTAAAGTGTCAGAATTACTGGTGACGGTTGAGGTGTTAAAACAGGCCTCAAGATGTAAAACCGTAGAAATTCATAATGTGCCACTGGTTCAGGGAGAGAATGCGAATGATTTGTTAAACAAAATAGGAACAGCTCTAGATGTCAATGTTGGAGAGGTCGATTTTGTTTATAGAGCTAAACCAGGTCCAAGTATTGTTGACCCCCCTCGACCACCTCCCATCATAGCTACTTTCCTGAGGCAGTGCACTAGAGATGACCTTATCACTAGAAGAAAAGTAAAAAGGGACTTCTCTACCAGGCACATCGGTTGGGCTACACAAGAGAATCATATTATCTACATCAATGAATCCCTCACTCCGTACTTCAAGAAACTCTATGGTGCGGCTCGTGCCGCGAAAAAATCAAATATTGTAAAATATGTGTGGGTGAAAAACGGTAGGGTGCTCATTAGGAAAGCTGATGGTGCTCCTGTGATAGTAGTTCATAAACTAGATGATATACCATCTCAATGAGATCGGATGTCTGTTAAATTTTGTATTGCAATGCGTATTAATTCAGCTCTCTCATTATGTTACTCTTTCATTTACTATTTGAAATTAAATAAGGAAAACTACAGCTGTCAAAAGTGTTATTTCTCTAGCAACAGAAGGTTTTATTTTTATTGTATCAAATT
This sequence comes from Rhodnius prolixus, assembly GCF_049639745.1. Taxonomy (NCBI): domain Eukaryota; kingdom Metazoa; phylum Arthropoda; class Insecta; order Hemiptera; family Reduviidae; genus Rhodnius; species Rhodnius prolixus. Next base: position 36,356,042 of record NW_027411582.1, on the reverse strand, counting down.
GTATTCATTTTATTTTACTAATATTTCACGTTATGGTCTCTTTAATTTTGATTTGTATTTTTATTTAAAATTAGACACACAGGTACAACACTTATATATTGTTTACATTTACTTCTTTGTAGGAATGATTTTGGAGTTGCTTTTTACAATGATTATGGTAGATAATTTATTAGTATGTCATGTTAATTGTCAATCATTGGTTGCACATATTGATGAATTTCATCACTTTTTCGTAAAACATTTTTATTACTATTATGATTATTATTATTATTATCACTATGGGTAGGATTTTATTATTCATTGGATTTACTCTAATTACTATATTTAATTTATTCTCTCCTATATTATTTTTTCATTCTTTCTGTATTATTATGTTCCTGTTCTTTTGTACAATTACGACATTTCTCACTAATTTCATCTTACATCTAACTTATGTGTCTCTTTTGTTCTCTGCTCTTTTTATTTTTTGCTTTTGGTTGTGATGGTGGTAATGCTGATGAATATGTTTCTCACGGATGATCATGACTAGTAATCTGTCTATTTGCCATGTTAACTGTCAGTCTTTACTTGCCCATTTTGATGAATTTAGAGATTTTTTCTCTGGGAATTTCTATCATATCATTGCCTTATCAGAAACGTGGTTAAAACCGCATGTTAATGATATGGTAGTTAATCTTAGTGATTATTGTTTGATTCGTTGGGATCGTCTTGGGAAGACTGGCGGTGGGGTGGGTCTGTATGTCCACAGAACACTCAAAGCGAAAGTTCTGGCTACCTCTCCATCTGTTTATTGTTCTCGACCAGAGTTTTTAATAGTAGAGATTTCTGGATTAGAGATCTCTAAGTTACTGTTGAGTGTCGTCTACCGTCCCCCTAAAATTGGCTATTTATCTGACTTTGAGTCAGATATAACGCAATATATACCCTTATATAAGCATGTAGTCATTTTAGGGGACTGGAATACAAGTATGAACTCCAACTCGTTCGACAGTAACTATTTAAAGAATTTCCTATATGAAAGTAATTTAACCCTAGTTCCTTTCCTCCCTACTCATCACACAGCTACCTCCCATACTTGGATAGATCTTGTCTTTGTCGATGACATGGATAAGGTCATCCAACATTCCCAACATCCGGTACCTTTCCTTTCCTCTCATGACCTTATTGAAATCAAATACTCCTTTAAAGTCTCCCATTATTCCCCACCAAATTTTGTTTACAGAGATTTTAAGCAGTTTAATATGGAGAGGTATCAGTCTGATCTAGAGATGTGTGACTGGTTATCAATTGTGGAATCAACTTTCATTGATGATAAAGTTAATTTATTTAACAAAAATATAATTTCTACAATGGATAAACATGCCCCGCTTCGTTCTGTGAAACTTAGAAGGCCATCGGCACCTTGGTTGACCAATGAAATTCGTGTGTTGATGAGGGAACGTGACTCTTTGAGAAGAGCATTTATTCGTTCTCGTTGTGAGTCCGTATACTCTAAATACCGAATACTTAGAAATCAGGTACAGGCAAGGGTTAGAACGGCTAAACGGGAGTTTTATTGCACTAAGTTTTCGGGCATTAGGGACTCTAGAGTGATGTGGAGTGAATTAAAGAAATTAGGCCTGGTAAAGTCTAGAAATCTCTCCAGCTCTATTTCGTTCACTCTTGACGACATCAATGCTCACTTCTCCTCTTTCTTCAATAAACAGACTGTCTCTCCTATTCCCTCTCCCTCTAGAACACTGACTGAGGTAACTGGCGACGACAAATTTTATTTTCAACATATTACTTTGGACGTACTATTAGATAATTTATTTAAAAGTAGATCTGGGGCTGTGGGGGTTGATGATATCCCAATTAATTTCCTAAAGAAGTCCGTTCCTGTTATAATCCCTTCTCTTCTTGATATATATAACTATTCCCTAACCAATTCAGTTTTTCCTTCTTTATGGAAACTATCTCTTATCCGCCCTATTCCCAAAATTAAATTACCTTCCTCTCTAGATGATTATCGTCCAATTTCCATCCTGTGCGTTACATCCAAGCCTTTAGAAAGAATAGTTTCCAATCAGATTTCTAACTATCTTAAAACTTACAATTTATTAGATCCTTATCAATCAGGATATCGGAACAACTACAGTACTCAGACTGCTTTAATAAAACTAACTGATGACATACGCCTTGCAATTGACAAACGAATGGTTACTGTTTTGGTTTTCTTTGACTTTTCTAAGGCCTTTGATTCTGTCTGTCACTCTGAACTCCTCTTTGTTCTTAAAAGCTTGAATTTTTCTTGCAGTGCTCTCAAATGGGTTGAGTCTTACCTTTCGTCTCGGCGACAATGTGTCGTTGGAATGAATGGTGCTCGCTCAAGATGGGAAAATGTTGCTTCTGGTGTGCCGCAGGGCTCTGTTTTGGGTCCGTTATTGTTCTCTATCTATGTTAGTGATATTTCTAGAGTTATCTCAAACTGTTTGCATCTCATTTACGCTGATGATTTAATTCTCTATTTTCATATTCCTTTTGATCAATTGGAGAATGGAATCAGATGTGTAAATGATGACGTCGCTTCTATTTTTAATTGGGCAAAAGATAAAAATTTATCTTTTAATGCCGGTAAAATGAAGGCGATGGTGGTTGGTAGCTCTAGATTTGTTAATGGCATCGATTTTAACAATATTTCTAGGATAAAAATTGGTAACATTGATCTACCTTATGTGGATTCTGCTAAGTTTTTGGGAGTTACCTTCAATAGCACCTTAACTTGGCATAATCATGTGGGTGATGTTGTCAATAGAATGAACAAAGCTCTGTATCAACTGAAGTACCATAAAGAAATCTTGCCTGTGTCACTAAGAAAGCAGTTGGTTCAAACACTCATCCTCCCGCATGTAGATTATTGCTGTCTTGTTTATTTGGACCTGACTTCAGAACTGAATACAAGGATACAAAGAGCTCTAAACTCGGGTGTTCGTTTCATTTTTGATGTCAGGAGAGATGAACATATTACTCCTTATTACCATCGTCTGAACTGGCTAAATGTTGAATACAGAAGGCAATATTTTTTAGGTGCCTTTATTTATTTTCTGTTCAAAAATAGAGCACCAGATTATCTGTATTCACTATTTAGTAGCAAAGAACAGTTACACTTGAGGACCACTCGACAAGTGGATACAAAGTTGTACACGCCCACACCTAGGACTGCAACCTATCAAAATTCTTTTTATTTAAAAGCTTGTAGGTTATGGAACTCACTTCCGATTGGTTTGCGTGCAAAGTCTGTCAATACGTTTAAACCTCATTTATACGAACATTTTATCAAAAGTTATCTAAATCAGTGATTTATTATTAAAGTTATTATTATCATTACTATTATTACTTCTTTGTTCCAATTATTATCTTTATTTCGTCATGTTTTCCTCTACTTATTATCACTATCACTATTACTATTATTATTGATATTATTGTTATTAATGTTATTATTATCATTATATAATTATTATATTGTAAGCAGTAGACCTATTCTTTTCTTTTATGTTAACATTTTTATTTATGTATTTATTTGTGTATATATTTAAAACGGAAATGGAATTTTAGTTTTATTTTTTATCTTTTTGTTTTACTCTGTATATATTGTAAATATTAATTTGGCAGCAACTCAGAAGAGAAATTTTAGTTTATTAAATTTATGTATATACTTTTTGTTGTCCTTAAGGGACTAATGTCCCAGGACATTAATAAACGTATTTCTTTCTTTCTTTCTTTCTCTCTCTCTCTCTCTCACACACACACACACACACACACACACAAACGCCCACAAATATTAAAATAACTCTATAGTAGTTATTTTCTAAATTCAACGTGAACAAAAAATTTGTTTTTCTCACTAAAAATTGTTGGATATTTTTACACGATATATTTTTTTGAAGTAACCTATATACAGTCGAACCTCTCAATAACGGACACTGGCGGGGGAAAGTGGCCGTTAGAAGGAGGTAGGCAAGTTTCATAATGAAAAAATATGGGTTTTTTCCAAACATCTATTTAAAAATTGTTTATTATTAATAGATTTAAAAACGTACATAATTGCATAATTATTTAGCTATATGATATGCATCAAGTTTTTCTTAATTATCCCCAAAATAATATCAAAAAACTACATATTATTGACTTAATTAATAATTTTTAGACTAATCATCACATTTATTCATAAAAATAATAATTTATATCTTTCGGCAAGTTGACGATGGCTCGATTTGGTTTTTGCAAAATCATTCCAATACATTTATTTTCTCTTCTAGAGTTAACCACTTTCGTTTGGGAGACATATCCGGAAAAAAAATAATATTGTTCGTCCAAAATTATATTGAAAATTGGTTAAAATGGTACAAGATGTATGGAGCTTATAGAGGGAAACTTTAGGAAAAACTAGAAAAAAAAAACACAAAAACTTGAGAGGGGATAATTATTTTTATCGTCGCGTCAAAGGAACTTTTAATAATAAGGTGGTCGTTGGTGGGAGGTGAAACATTTAATACGTTCTCCAAAGTCAATGTCCGTGGTCGCTATGTAGAGTGACCGTAAGACGGAGGTTCTTTTGTATAGGGGTAAAACGGGGAAATCCAACAAAACTGTCCGTAAATGGAGGTGGTCGCTAGTGAGAGTGCCCCTTTATGGGAGGCTCGACTGTATTTTCTATTTTCCCATTTCTTAATGCAATAATAAAATAGTATTTACTGTATTTTCTATTTGCTGATGACGTAATTGCTGACGAACCATAGAGTCAAGCCTTGTATACGATGTACGTAAGTACATACGTGTGCGCAATTAAACCTACGGTAATCAGGTCAAGGAGACGGTGGCTGTATGTACAATTGACATCATGAACATTATCCTCCACCGCGTTATCTAATCTAGCTACCATTTCTGTAACTTTCTGTCAGTTTGTCTGTCTTACGTTACTGTGCAATCAGAAGTTAGTTGTTTACAACTTTACATACGTGCTTAACTAATCTATTCTGACACCAATCAGCTACCTTTTGATCTCACATCACAGCACCCATTCCTTCCGTTCTATATTTGAAATTCTGTTATCATAAACTCAATTTTCTTTAAGTATTTTCTTTCCTAATGGAATATGATATTTCAGTAAAAAAAAAGTAAACTAAGTAAACTGATTTTAAACGTACTTCACTGTTAAGATCTTTAATTAAAATAATCCAAGTCCTAGACCTGCAATCGAACTCACTACCACTCAGGACATCTTGGCTGTCTTGGCGCCTAAAATGGTATCAATTGTCAACTATTCCCGTGATTTTTCTCATATCGTGAGTAAATTTCTATTTACATTTATTTGAATTGAAAATCGAGTCATTTCCGGGCGGTACAAAAAAAGAAAAAAACTCAGATTTAATACAGGCTCCGTGAGTAGCCTAAAATCGTATTTTTTATTTATTTTGAGGAATGATCCTAGAAAATTTCTATTAATCTCAATCGATCTTTTTTATCAATTGTAGAATTTAATTTGTAGACTTTTTAATCTTTTACATACCCAAAATAAAATGAAATTAAAGGACTACAAGATAAAAATACGATTGAACACATATGTACATAACTTCCTGGCCGTTACTGAAATAAAAATGATAAATTCTGAATGAAAAAAAAAAATGAAATATAGACTACCATATTTATATAGATTATCCAGCGAATTAAATTCCAATAGTTCAGGCGTGGCTTACTGATATCGGGCGTGGCTTACTGGTTGTGGGCGTGGCCTGCTAAAAGTAGCATGACTGCCTATTGGCTGCACAAACCGCCTACTTTTCACATCTCAATACTCCATTCTGGTTGGTCAATATTTTATTACCAACTATTTCTTATTAAAATACATTAAAAAAAAAAAAATTAAACCATTTTTCACCCATAGGTATTTAATGAATTTTTCAGAATATGCAATAAAAAAAAAAATCTTTTAAAATTAAACCAAAAATTGAGATATCTTGAACTTAATAATATATATAGATACGAACACACACACCAAACAAAACCTCAGAGAATATAGGTACCAAAACGGAAATGTTCCAACGGAACACGAGCTTCCGGCGATTTTCCAGTTTTGTGATATTTGGCTCCCACAAACACCAAACAATGTATATCCGGCAAAAACGTAATATTAAAAACTTTTAAACGAATAGCCAGTAAGAAAAAAATTAAAAATTGACGACGATGTTTCCTATATTTTGGGAAGTAATAAAAATGATGTACATACTTTCTAGAAGTGAAGGTTCTAAAGAGGAAATAATTACAAGCCTATAAAGTGACGTTATAAATAAACGGCCAGGAACTTGTGACGTAGCCGATACAAGGAATTGAAAGATTACCCCATTCCGTTCCCCCTTTTTTAAGGTGCTTAATAGCCATTAAAGTACTTTTGAAAGTTTTCTATTGAAAGCACCACAAACATACTTTACACAGATCGGCCCTCCCCCTTCCTATTTTCCCATTTTCATTTTAAATTGTAATTTTATTCAAAAATTTTCCATTTTTGCTGTAAAAAAAAAAACCAGCTTAACGTATTCTTTGAATTGGATATCATTATTTCCGCTCATTATTCAACGTCAAGAATCAAAGAATTCAATGGAATAATGGTAAAAGAAATTAGTTTTGAATTTCGAGTTTGGGAGGTTTGAGAGTCTTAATAAACCCATCTTTCCCGATTAGGAGGGAAGCTTCATGATAAGAACATGAAGCATGTGGAGATTATGCTTTGTATTTGTTACATTGATATTATTAATAATATTATCTGATTTTTGCAGAGAGATCATCTTAACTGTGACCCAACATTTGAACTTGAGGAGATGATAGTCGAAGCAAAACCTTTGCATAAAAAGAAGAAACGTTTAGCTAAACAAAGATCATTGAAAGGCTCAGTTGGTGCAGATTCGCCGGTGAGTAAAACTTAGAATTTGTCCAGCCAGTATTATTAATTTTAGGTTTTAAAGAAATATCAATAGATACTGTTTGGAACTCGTCCTAAGTTCGACGGAAAAAGATTTTTATATATATTAGTGGCAAAAATTGTATAAAGTTATGATTGCCTGTTTTGACCCAAAATTCAGGATAAGCCCCCATTGAGCTACATTAAGAGATCAGGAGAAGAAGAATTAATCACGCTAATGAGTTAGGAGTAAACTCAATCATGGAAGGACCAATCATATTAAATTCTAAATATTTCATTAGTCGGCAACCATCTTAAAGCACCCACACCTACCTCCCTAAGTTTGATAAGCTTCAGACAACTTGGGGACAAAGTTTAATCAAATTAAACGCTAGGTAGCATGGATGTCATCAAATCAGCTGTTCTGGCCGCCCGCAGAGCTCCATTAAATTAAGAAACACACATACGCGCTCACTGGACTCATTATTTCAAAAATAATTTGGTTAATCAAAAAAGATGACAAAAAAACCTAACTAGTAGTTTACTGAAGGAGCTCAAACAAAATTTTTCTTATGATGATAGCGTTAATGAGAGGCTAGGAGCTACACCTCCTTTTTATCCTGTGAAAACTGATCCTATGACATCCTGATACCATCAACCTTTACCACTAAGCAGACAGATATAGATATTCTCTCTTTCCCTGTACTGGCGCAGCCCAATCAACTCGCACCTTGCAGCAATGCCTAATTTTTTTTGGGAAGAATGGTTAAAAACGAAATGGTGAATTAAAATTAATAAACCAAAATGCTAGGATATAACTTCACTCGAAGACGTACAGTTACTTTCTGTTTATCTAAATCAGACTGCCGATCTATCAAGTACCTAGGACTCTACACTGACGACATTAATGGCGAGTACTAAAGATACACTACTATTTTCCAGCTTGATTTCTTGGCAAAAGTTCAAAACGAACACTGACCTACAAAGAGATATACTGAAAACGGTACTGGACATACGAGGTCAGCCAAACATTCCCTTGCCTACCTTTTCAAATTATGAATATCCAAAATTCCTCACCATTATAGTTTGTCTTTATTCCATTAGGATCTTAACGTACCATCAAGGACTTCTTTATCTCATCTCGCTACAATTAGTTTTATTCTCATCTCTCTGGTCTTAATAATCCATTAATTCATCCCAGCTCTCATCTCATACTCTTGGCAACAATCCTGTCCGATGTCTGAGACAGCGCTGCCTGCGCATTTCTTTCTTTCGGATGTAGATCAGAATTCAAATATCACCGTTCGTTGGAGGGTTGATGATTCCTGTTACGGCTCTATGAACCGCTGATGTACTGTCTGCCAGTCTCATGGCTCCGCATGTGTTAATTTCAAGGAAAATAACAATTAATACAAATTATTTAATCCAGAAAGGTGATCTTTTGCTTAAAAAACAAAACAAAAAAATCTTCTGTAAAATATTGTTAACCTTAATTTTTCCTTTCTTTTATTCCTGTTCTAGGAAACAGAAATTGAAGCACAACTGGCCGACTTCTGTCCATATAATCGTGAAAAAGAGTTAGCTAGAAGGGAAATGGAACTGAAGGAAAACGAATGGGAACGAGAACTTGCTGAAGCTATGAACGCTTCGACGAACTTGTTAGTAGGAGTTTTCAATATGTTTGACTTTGTTTCTTACTTTATCTAATCAGCTAAGTAAGTGGAAATAGCTTTTTCGTGCACATTTCCCAATTAGTGTATTATTACCCGAAGTATCTGTTTTACTGAAGTCAACAACAACAAAAAAAAAAAAGCTGGTGGGAACGACAACACGATTTTCTGCTACTATTCTCGTGGTTCTGACTCATGAAATCTTCTCCTAAATCTTAAAACGTACATAGCACTGAAATGTAACCTTTAAGAGCAGCGAACTCCATCTAAACTGAGGTCAGCAAAAAAAAAAATTCTGGTGTGAACGACAACATGATTTTTCTGCTACCATTCTCGTGGTTCTGACTCATGAAATTTTCTCTATCTCTTAAAACGTACATAGCACTGAAATGTAACCTTTAAGAGCAGCAAACTCCATCTAAACTGGTCTTAAAATGATTTTTTTGGGGGAAAAATTTTTTTTTGTTAAATTAAAAGTTATAAATCTGAGCGTAGTTAATGGATAATGTACAAGGATTGCATAAAACTGTAGGAGCAATTTTCCAGCAAATGAAAACAATCCAATTAAGTGAAAAGAATTTTCCTTCCCGATTCTAGGCGGCACAAGATAGCACCGTACATTTCAGAAGAATTGCACTTTAAGGCAGAGTATCTATATCCACCTTCTTTACCAAAAGTACCGTCATTCAAATAAGTAGGTTACATAAAAAATTTATGAAGACTTTTATTAAATATTTTATAGATTCAAAGCACTAAAAGCTTCAAAACTTTTTAAAGCATAATTACTTTGACATAGTACTTTAAATAAATAATTTTATAATCAGTAGACGAAGTAAATTATTTTAAAGTGAAAAAACAAATAGCCATTTTATAAGAAATGAACATCATAATCCAAGAAAGGGCCCTTTTCTTTCTTTATTTGACCTTGCACAAAAAACCTGGAATCACGATAAAAGGGACCCTTTTTTCTTCCCGTAACCCTTTTCTTTACACAGAAACCCATTCTCTCACAAAACTATACCTTTTTTTTTTTTTTTTTTTTTACATTATTTTATGGCGAGTCATCATCACCTAGACAGCATTTTTACAAAAGAAATTGGTCTTCCTTTAGTTTCGTCAAGCGTCAGCACTTCCGCTCTGCCGCCTCACTGAAATTTCTTTCCGCTTGAGAAGCAAAAAGATAAATGAAATTCGCTCTTTTTTTTTTTGTATAAACTTAGGCTATGCAATAGTCAAAAAGAGGGCACTAGAGGGAGAAGAATTGTCTCCTACTCTCTCTCTCCGTAGGTAGGTCATGTAGCTTTAAAGGGTGCTAATGAATACCCGTAAGGGTTAGAAATTGGAGTGCTTGACGAACAACCACAAAGCCTGCGGCTGAACTTGAAGTCATTGTCTTAATGGAGGAAGATGATCGATCTAGGCAAGGTCTGAAGTTCTCATCGATCATTAATTATACTTAAGAGTTCACTTATTCACTTCATTACTTAGAGTGTTCATCTAAACTCTCGAGACCATAGAATCCCCTAAAAAACACAATGTGGTCTCTTTAAATGCAAATCATTTATAGAAAGGCTTTTGAGTCTAGATTAGATTACACGTTAAATAATCTAATAATGTTATTAACTCTTGTTTCCAGGCAACCCACTGCCAACACCGGAACTTCTAAGCTATTGATACCATCAGCATCTCAAGATAGACGACGATCATCTTGTAAAATAGCCATATCGCCGATTAGTGTACAAACAAGATTAGCGGCTTCAGCTACTACACCGTCAACAAAATCCTCTCCAAATCATAATACAGAAAGTTCTTGTTTAATCGATCAAAATTCTCCTTGTGGTTCCGATGTCTTCCTACCTCTTATAGATCAAACTGAGAACAGTTCATCAGGTCCTGGTCATTTAATGACTTTGAATTCACCAACACCTTTGATAAATATACCATCAATACATATTTGTGATGAAAGTTCATCCTAGGAAACCATAAAGATAAGGATAAAAATCATTTAAACATGAAAATGTTTGTAAATAGTATGGCGATATGAATAAATCATTTGCTTATCTTGATTGTTTTTAGGATCTAAGTTTGCAACTTCATTTAAATATGCCATGAAAACGTTGTGTTTGGTTTTACATTTGTAAGATAAAAGTTTGAAAGAAACGTCTACATTCAGCGAATAGCTTTTCCGTTGATGAATAAACTACTATGGTATACATAAGACATAAACTATATTTGTATATTTTTGTATAGAATTTAGAAAGAAATTTAATGTAAATAATCGAGAATTTAACTATGTAATAACTGAGAATCAAATGTGTTATTCTAATTTAAGCGATTTATTTTATGATTTTTTTTAAATTTTGGCGCAGTAAATCGTGATTTTAATATTATTGGAAAACATAAAATTGAGATTAGTTAAAGGAATGATTCTATAGTACATAACCGTCATTTTGATCGATATTTATAATCGATTGCTTTTAAAGGTTCAAATTGTGAACTCTAGAATAACCAATATTGAAGGTTACAAGGTAGTATGTAAGGTAAATCAATCAACGCGTGTGTTGTGTAAATTTTTTTTTATGTTTTGGTTAAATTTTCCAGTTTTATAGCAGATGTATCGATTGTAGAGGATTAATATAGGCAATAGCCTCACTTCTAGGCAAAAACACACCGATCTTTTTTTGAATTTAAAAAATATTTATGTTTACGAAATGTGACTATTTCATGTTCAATGGACTTGGTGACAATTCAGTTTGAAATCTTAATACATTAAAGATTTTGGTACATTTAAGGATTAGATAAATAATAAACTAGGTAAGAGAAGATAATTATTTTGTATTAAATTTGTACTGTCCCACTTATTTGCGACTTAATTTTTGTATTTCCAACATTTTAGTTGAATCCTTGAATCGTTCATGGTGTTTATGGTATTTAAACGTTTTTGTTTGACTATAATTATTGAAAAAGAAGATTTATTGCCAATTTCAGACATAATTTTCTAATTAAAGAACTAATTTGAGGGAATCCGTTAATCGATATACAGTGACTCCCATTAATATTGGGACACCTTTTACAAAATGATTTAAAAGGAAAATGAAAACAACATACAAAAGTTTGGAATTTTTTTTTTTTAAAATTACATTAGCAACATCTGTAGAAATTATATATAAGTATAAATCGATGAAATTCCAAACTGTTAGGTAGTACTTTTTGAAAAAGTGTAAAATAAAGCTCTCAAAAATATATTAAAATTCAATATTAAAATCTCATACTATTTAATATTTGGTTGGTAATAATTTAATAATTGCTTTTTGACTTAAAACAGCCCTCAAACGATCAGGCATAGGTGAAACAAGTTTTTGGTTAATTCAGGTGGTGTTTTTTTCCCATTCTTCCAGGAAACATCGTTTTAATTCATTTTTGTTAGATATTACTCGTTTGCTTAAAGCACTAGCTAAATATTGCCATAATTGTTCAATGGGATTAGGATCTGGTGACTGCGGAGAGGTTTGGAAAACTTTTCGGCAATTATATAACAGTCACTGACGTATCACCCAAGCCGTAGGTTTGGGGTCGTTATCTTGGTAGAATTTAAAAGACCCTAAAATACCCAATTTTTTGGCACTTTTTCCAAATTATTTTTTAATATATTACTATAAACTATTTAGTCCAACATTCCATCAATAAACACTAATTCTCCAAATCCTGATGCGGACATCCAGCCCCAAACCATAACTGACCCACCTCCACCCGGAGGTGGAGCTTTAAAACCCTTTAATGTTGGCTGTAAATTCTTCTTTTCGAGCTCAGCATTCGCTTTCCTCCAGCCCATAACCCATCCATCAGACTGAAAAACATTAAATTTTGATTCATCGCTAGAGTATATCATTCCAAAAGTCACTATTTCCATTAAAACATTTTTCGGCAAATTTCACTCTCTTAACACGATTTATCTTACTGACAAAAGGATTCTTCCAGGCTACTCTACCATGATAGTCGAGTTTTCTTAGCACTCTCCGAACAGTTTCTGCTCCATTTTTGCTCTCTGAACATGTAAAAAATTTCACATTGAAGTTTTGGAGCACTAAGTCGGTGATCTTTTTTAATTCTTTTAATATATAACGCTGCTCTCTCTCAGAGAGCAGTCGAGGACGGCCTTTTTGTGGGGTTGAAACAATTCTTTTTTCTTTTTGGTAACGCTGAATGATGTTCCACGCAGTAGATGTTTTAGGTCCGATCAGTTTTTCTGTCCCTCTAACACTTTTTTTTTTTTTCTTTGTGCATAGAAATTACAATTTTTCTTTGTTCAATCGTTGTATTTGTATTTTTGCGCGACATGTTACACCTGGCTTGATTTATATAAACTAATTTAATTATTAATTTCATATTGAATATATGCTTAAGGTAAATATTTACAAATTGTATAAATATTCGGGCAAAACCTTGGACAAACTATAATAGTGTCCCAATATTTATGAGAGGTAGAATTTGCACTTATTATAATATATATATTTTTTAATCCACCAAAACATTTTTATGTAATTATTTAAATAGTTTTTATTTAATTAATAGTAATTATAAAATGAAATGAATTTATAAAAATTTGAATAAATGGGTGCCACTTTTAATTTTCGTCAATTTTTAACTTCTGTATGTACTGTCCCAATATTAATGGGAGTCACTGTAGGTATTTATGGTCCGTTTTTTTTTAAATTTAATTTTGTGTTTTAATGGTCTCAGCATTGACTTCTATTAAAAACTAATCCCATTTAACTGACTACTTCTATTTAAAACAATCACTTTTATTTGTTTAAAAAAAACAATTCTGGAATAAAAAATACTTAAAGGAGGTTTTAAGATTAACTTGGAAGAGTTATTTCTGTTTTCCGAGTTCTCGCACAGTGTGGCTCGACAGTGTTAACTAAACGTGCTTCTGTAAAATTCAATATAAATCTGTACAGTAGCAGTTAAAGTGTGATGTTTGCAGTATGAGTGAACATTTTTCACTTTGAATTGAATTTCATAATCAAAGACCATGATTACACTCTCTAAAAAACATATGTTCAAATTTTTATTTTATTAATTTTTTTTAGAATTTAAAAAAAAAAACTTCTTAGCCCATTTAGTTATTAAACTGCTTACAAAACAAAAAGAACAATGTTTGTAATTGAAAACTTTGTTTTCAAACTTGCTAAGTGCCTCTCATATTTCCATGCTTTAGAAGTATTAATTAAATTATAAACCAACAACAAAAAATGGAAGGGCTTTTTTTTTATAAGCGGTGCTTTATTTCAAACGAACTGAAAGTGTAGCACTTAATAACAGGGGCTGAGGAAGTTTCAAGTTTTTGAAAAACTTGTATTTTATTTATATTTTATAAACTTATTAAGAAAAAGTTTTTTCTTCAAAAAAACATTTTAGGTTCACTCCAAGCTTTTTAATAATAATAAATAAAGAATTTGCCCCTGGATTATTGTTAAAAAGGTACCAGACTTTTGCAGACAAATCTCAGGCAGCTGATTTAGTGTACGAGGTACAAGTGATTAATCTTATATTTTAATGTTTGCGTTCGTCATATTCAACTCCAAAAACTGTTAAGATTAAGCATCTTTTCTTCTTCTTAAATGGCGCTACAACTCATGAAGAGTCTTGGGCTTCCTTAAGACGTGCCCGCCCAGGCGTCTCTTTCCTGGGCAGCCGCCTCTCAAGTTACTGAATCCCAAACATAGCCGAAGCATCTCTTGCCACACAGTCCTGCCATCGCGTGCTTGGTCTGCCTAGACCCTCCTGGTATCTTGTTCGCTGCCCTCCATACATCTTTTTGGGGGTATTTCTTCATCCCCCCCCCATCCTTGCCGCGTGCCCTGCCCGTTGCACAGTCTTCTGAATTTTCTAAATTTTGACGATATCCGGTTCCTTGGAACAAAGCATATACCTCCCGGATTTTCCTGATTCTCCCAGTTCTGTCCATCACGTGTACAGGGCCATAAATTCTACGGAGAATCTTCCCGCTCTAATACCGCCAAGGACCGCTCATCTACTTTTGACATGGTCCATGCTTCGGAGCCGTATATAACCGGCACTGGCCGGATCAACGTCTTGTACATTTGAATTTTCGTGCTGCGGGATTCATATTGTAATTTATGTAAAATAAATTGTCTACAAAAAGTTTTCTTAATGTTAAAAAAAAGAAATTCTTGAGAGAACCTGTTTGACGGAGGAAGATATATCCTCTTTGGGGTATTGAGATGAAGGAATGCCGTGACCCGTGATACCAGAAAGTGCCACTTTGGGCTTCTATTCCATTTCTGGATGAGAAAACTGAATAGTGAATTTATAGTATCCATCTTGTTTCTTTTAATTTGGGTTCGAGTCTTCTTCAAAAACCTCTTGGAAAAGCATTGTAACCTAGTATGGGCCATATCTTCATAAAACTAGTAATTCTTTTTCTTTCTTTTTTTTACGTATTGTTCGTGTGTGTCTCAGAGGTGATTCAAAAACGGAAATTAACAGCTGTGATTGACGTAATAGGGTTTTTGGTTAAAATAGGTCTACTTTGGGTGCTTTAAAGTAGGGCGTTGTGGGCTTTGCGTGAGCGAAAATAGTGACGTCATTAGTGACGTTTTCGCCACGGCCACAACGACCGCGGTCGCCAAGAGGAACGCCTGAAGGTTTGTTTTGATCATTGTGAGCGCTTAGTGGAGCGCACCCTTGGAAGTATTACTTCATTGAATCAATGCTTTCAGTTTTTATTTATTTATTTTTGTTTTTTCTCGCAAACGGCTTCAGCGATAATCTTTAGACTTGCACTCTAAGAGCATTTATGTATGTAATCTATAACTTTTATTTGAAATAATTCTGTTAAGGTAGTTCTGAGAGGGAGAGAGATGAGGTGGGTAGATTTCTCACTGAAGCGATTAGAATTAGATAAAAATCTGGGATTTAGAACTTTGTGAAATACCAAGAAGAGAGAGAATCATCTTTTGAGTTCTGGACCAGATTCACATAGTATATAGTATAGAAGTTAATGAAGAGAATTCCATAGCATGGCGGATTTACTATATCTCTGCTTTAATAAAACAGATTAGAACTCCACTACACTTGAACCAAATAATATTATGTATTTTTACTTTAAAAAAAAATATCTCCATAAATATTTGATAAAGCTTGTTCTGCAATAAACTATGGTAGTGGGGAGCTAGACAGATGGAAATACAGAATTTTTGGTGTAGCCAAATACTCTGCTGGCTGCAAAAGATAGTGGTGGACAAGTCACGGTAACAATGTGAAGGTTACTCCCATCTATTATATAAAACAAAAATTATTGATGGTAAGCTAAATTTTTTGATTTATCAATTATTATTTTTTTTTAAAGATCTAAATCTTTAAAGACAATAATTGCCCCCCATATATTAAAGGAAACACGTTAAATTTTAGCTCTAGACTGAAAATATATAATGCACTGTCGTTAAAAATTTTTCTACCCCCAAAAATATGAATAAACAAATAAAATTTAGCCTTTGAATAAATAGATATTATATTTTTAAAAAAAATTTATTCATATCGCCTTTTTGTGTTAAAAAAAAAAAAGGAAAAACTTTTATGTATATTTTGTTATACATAAGAGTTTAGGAAAAACAAAAAGAATATATTTTTGTACACGTTAATACTTAAGAAAATTAAATGCACATTTTTTATTTAAAGAAAAATGGAGAAGTTTGTTTAGAAAAACCTCAAACAGAAGTATGTATACTGTTTGTTATATGTTTGAAAGAAATAATGTTTGATAATATTAAAAAAAGGCAAAGTACTGAATTTGAACTTTACAGATTTATGTTTTACTGAAAAAGAAAAACATAACTTCTTTTTTGGTTTTCTAATAAAATTTTAACTAATTATTGAAATTATATATTTATTTTTATTTAGTATTGTTATACAGCATATAATATTTATTATCATATTATAACTAAATTTTGTTATTAAAAAAAATAACAGAAATAAATTATTCTTAGTTGATGGGAAGATGAACAAGAATTTGTTAAAACAGTTCACCCCAGTTGGATACCAATTCGTTGTTCTAGTATCCAGTATATTTCTTACACAAATACCACACACACATATACGAGGGGGTACCCAAAAAAAACCGGAATTATTTTTTAAAAGCTATTTATTTACAAATTTTTTACAGAACAACCTTATCCCCTTCAAAATACTCTCCATTACAACTAATAACATTTGTTCCACCGGTGCTTTCACTGTTCGAAACATTTTTTGTAGTCATCTTTAGAAATGGTTGACAGCTCCTTCTTCGTTTTTTTCTTGACCTCTTCAATGTTGTCAAATTGGTGACCTTTCATGCCCTTTTTTCATGCGTGGAAATAAGAAAAAGTCGCACGGAGCCAGGTCAGGCGAGTAAGGTGCGTGGGGCAGCGGAACCATGCCATTTTTAGCCAAAAACTGTGTAACAGAGATGGCTGTGTGTGCAGGTGCATTGTCGTGGTGGAAGAACCAGTCTCCTGTTTGCCACAAATCGGGTCTTTTTTGGGCGAACACTATTGCGCAATCTTTTCAAAACTTCCAAATACAAGGTTTGATTGACGGCCTGACCTGGGGGGACAAACTCTGAATGGACTACGCCTTTGGCATCAAAAAAGCAAATCAGCATTGTTTTGATGTTTGTCTTGACTTGACGACATTTTTAAACCGAGTAAACCACTCGTATACTTGAGTTTTTCCCATAGCGTCATCTTTGTAAGCTGTTTTCAACATTAAAACACTTTCAGCAGCATTTTTGCCGAGTAGAAAACAAAATTTCAGAGCTGCACGTTGTTCACTTAAACTTGCCATCATAAAAAACGAAAAAAGAACAAAACAGCGCTGGTAAAAACAATCACTGCAGATGAACAGAACAAGCCAGGCAGACAACACAGGCAGGACTGAACTGGCAAGGAATTGCGCTATACACGTCTAGCGGCAGAAATGCGTACTACATAAGCTCCATGCGCGGCAACGCAATTCCGGTTATTTTTGGGTACCCCCGCGTATATTATACAGGGTGACCAAAGTTATATGTTCCACCCACTTTTTTTTTTAACGGCGGGAAATTTCGAAAAAATAAAAAACACGTATTTAATAATTTTTGGTCTAGTTTATTTTCAGTGATTGACCCATTTTTTGAAACCCCTGTATCTCGAGATACAGCATCCAACTTTTGTTTTTCAAATGGAACGTTACATTTTTTGTTGCATATTTTTGTAGTATTTGAGCTCCTAAAAGCAACAAAAAATTTTTTTTTTTGAAATCGGTTAGGTTTTTCAAAAGTTATGGGTAATTTAAAATATGGAAAACAAAGTTCAGTTTACTGTCAAAATTACGTTATTTTTTTTTTAAAGAATCTTTTCAAACTAGGCACTATCAACGGATAGGCAAGCCAAAACTCTGGACTCCCACGCTTTGCTTGTAGCAGGATTTATGGTGGCGAAGTCAGGATCTAGGCAGGCTAGAGTTATTCGACGTTTCAGATCATCGACTGAAGCCACGGAATTAAGGATACTGTATACTTTATTTTTTAGGTATCCCCACAAAAAAATAGTCCATTTGGGTTAAGTCCGGAGATCGAGGTGACCATTGGATGGGACAATGAGTCCTTAAGCACTTTTCATGGAAATTTCTGTCCAGGTAACCTCGAACCACTCTCGCATTATGTGCCGGGCAACCATTTTGTTGAAAATACATATCTAGCCGACGTTGTAGATGAACATCTTCAAGCAGAACTGGCAAAATGTCTCTTCAAAAAAAGTTAGATATCTTGCACCAGTTAAGTTCTCTCTGTAGAAGTAAAGGCCGATTAGTTGATTTCCTATAACTCCACACCAAACGTTTGTAGAAAAAAACAACCTGAACCTCGAATAACTCTAGCCTGTCTAGATCTTGACTTCGCTACCGTAAGTGCTGCTACAAGCAAAGCGTGGGAGTCCAGAGTTTTGGCTTTCCTATCCGTTGGTTGTGCCCAGTTTGAACAGATTCTTTAAAAAAAATAACTTAATTTTGACAGTAAACTGAAATTTGTTTTCCATATTTTGAAATACCCATAACTTTTGAAAAATCTAACCGATTTCAAAAAATTTTTTTTTGTTTTTTTTAAGAGCTCAAATACTATAAAAATATGCAACAAAAAATATAACGTTCCATTTGAAAAACAAAAGTTGGATGGTGTATCTCGAGATATAAGGGTTTAAAAAAATGGGTCAATCACTGAAAATAAACTAGACTAAAAATGATTAAATACGTGTTTTTTATTTTTTCGATATTTCCCGCCGATTAAAAAAAAAGTGGGTGGAGCATATAACTCTGGTCACCCTGTATATAACTTTTATTTATATTTGTACATAACTTTCAATAATAATAATTACTTTTTTCTTCTTTTTGTTTATGTTTAACTTGTATTGGCTGAATTGATTCAAAATTTTGCGTTTTTTTTTTTTTAGTTTTGCTTTTATTTACGTATTGTTCGTGTGTGTCTCAGAGGTGATTCAAAAACGGAAATTAACGGCTGTGATTGGCGTAATAGGGTTTTTGGTGAAAATTTTCAGTTTTATTTCTCCCACCCTTGCTATTATTTATAATGATTAAACATTTGCACATGGAGCGTTTTTTAGGTAAGCTAGCAGCTCGTGTTCGTTAATGCAAACACATTTGTTATACATAGAATATAATTTATTAACAGACGTAAGTATTAAATGAAAATATGTGTCTCATGTGCTACTAAAATATTATAGTTTTTTTCTTGTCTCGTTAAAAGTAAATAATTAATATCCATTCATTAATTCATTAATAAATTAATTATTGATAATAATTGCTTACTTGCTACACAAATTTTGACAATTCATTGAGTGAGGTCCGCCTGTGATTATTATAAAAAAAAAATCAACATTTAATCCCTAGTTAGTTATTTTTCTCCATTCGGTAAGCTCAAAATAAGAACTCTGGATGTAGGTCTCAGGAGTGGTGGCTTGCCATCACTGGGGCAGAGACAGGCCTAGGAGTTTATTAAAGGCTATTCGCCGAGGCTGTCTGCAGAATTAATCCGTCAAGGCCGTGGGGCTGTAAGGATGATTGTAGACTCAGAAAACACATGCATCGCATGGGCCTTGCAGATGATAGCCTCTGTAGGTTCTTTCAGGAAGAGGAGGAAACGGCAGTGCACGGTGTGAGGGGCTCTCGTGTGGCTAAGGATGTTACTTCTCGGGGAGGAAAAACCAAAGCCTGTGAGCTTTACCCAAGAGTCGCTCTCCAGGAATTAAGAGTCTGATTAAAAGGACAGGTCTGGAGGGTGAGCTTTAAAGTGAGGGGAGCTACAATAGATCCAAAGGGGTCGCAATGGCGTAGGCCTTGAGGCCGCCCTAGTCTAATCTAAGAACTCTGGAGAAAATAGGATACAGTGTGGATCAGATCTCTTCAGGAAATAAGAATCGTACCTAAAATTGAATGGGTAAAAGTAAGTCGTAGGAGATACTCGTACGTCACTTCTTAATTGATTTTCCAAGAAGATATACAATATTAATCAATGAAAAGGCATCAATGTAAAGGTAGAAGGTCATTTCATTCAATCAAATGAAAAGATGTCCCATCAATTCCATTGTTCCTAATTCTTCTGTTACATGAACGAACCTAATGAAGGTGGGGGATCACAGGTAAAACAATGACAAGGGTTCATATTTCATCTTTTACTCTTTTGACAAGTCAAGCAATCACCTGAAACGGCTCCTGGCTTTGTGATTTACTCTACGGTGAAGATTAATAATTGAGTATATATATATATTTTTTTTTTAATGTCCCAATTCATTAATCTTTCGCCCTAGGAACTTTCAGTCATTTACAGAGCTTACAGGAAACAATTTAATAATGTACACGAATATAAACTTAAAAACAATATCACAAGCAAGTCAATGTGCTTGCAGGACGTTCTAAAAGAGCATTGCTGGAATTTTCAGAGCTCATTAGTGTTAATATGAACTCATAAGGAGTTAATGAAAAATAGGGTTTCATAGCGGTAAGGTAAGTTACGAATGAGCAAAATTACAGCCTCAACCTAAAGAACATTTTCACTTTTGTTATCTTAATTAAAAATTATTCAAGAATTATAGTTGTTTCTTTAATCCTAAGTACAAAACAGTGAAATTATCAACAAATAACAAAATAGATCGTTCTGGTTGAAAAAAGATATAATTTTTGAATTAAAGATTTAATTTTTATTAAATTCAAGAATGATTTCTACAATTTTAACAAAGGAATAAATGAACACCAAATATTTACACCAGCATTGTATAACAATTCATTCTAATTGACCTGTTTAAAAAGATTTAATACAAATTAATTCAACGATATCTCTATTTATTTACCCATTTTTCACTTATTCTTTAATTAACCATCCAAAAATACAAAGATTATAGGCCAAAGAAAATATCACTAAAAGATCGAAAGTTTAAAAGAAAAGGTAAAAAGTAGATAACTTGCAGATATTTTAGTAGGTAGTAGTGCTGCCTGGTAGCTATTACTTAAACTAATAGCTACATTGCTAATAGCTTCATGGTTCATATTAATTTAATGGTAATGTTAAGCGTTTTTACTAATTAAAAAATTGTAATTAGATGGTATTACGTTATTATTAATTAATTGTGACAGAAATATGCTGTAATAAAATGTTTTTGCTGAATAAATAGCAATAAATAAACGTTCCTTCGAGTGCGGCCATGTTGACTTGCCGGCTATATAAATCAAGTAAATTAGCAGGGTGGGGGGGCGTGGCGTTTAATTTACCATTACTCCCTTCTTTTTACCTGCAATTAACATTTATCATTCAAATTTAACAATAGGTTTCAAATAAAAAATTTATAATTTCAGTTCAAAGAAAAAAATATTGTTTTCCTCAGGGTCTGTCTAATCGTTGGCTTAAAGACGGAGTTGTTTTTGTGTTTTGACTGACTCCTCCCTAGTTTAATTATAAATATTTGGGATAAGTTTACGGTAACTAAAACTAAAATAAAATTCATAGTCTTGTTTATTTTCATCTCGATCACAAATCCCCTCCTTATAATTACATAGGTACTTACCACAGTAACATGACACATTATCATGATTCTTTGGGAAAGAAAGGTGTCAAGACAAGATTATATTTACAGTGACGAGCGACAGAGCGATCTGTCCTCCTACATCACTCAGATCGTACTGAAGAGAAATTATGATTACAGCTGTATATATAAAAGTTTACTGCTGTCTGGTGGCAAATATGTGAACTAAATTTGACGTAAATTCTACATTCTCATGCGATCTAGTAGAGAATATGAGAACTATTAATTAAATGAATTACAGAAATAAGCTAAAGATTGAAATTTTTCATTGCTGTAAAGAATTAATAAAAAATTAAACTACAATGTTAGAAACAGAAATTAAGGAAATTCCAGCCAAACTATTGAAGATTTTGTAGTTTTCCCTATTTTCTGAACTGCTGGATCTAAAAATAGTCGACCAAATGTGTACAATGTATGCTTGGAATTAAACTACAATGTTAGAAACAGAAATTAAGGAAATTCCAGCCAAACTATTGAAGATTTTGTAGTTTTCCCTATTTTCTGAACTGCTGGATCTAAAAATAGTCGACCAAATGTGTACAATATATGCTTGGAATTAAACTACAATGTTAGAAACAGAAATTAAGGAAATTCCAGCCAAACTATTGAAGATTTTGTAGTTTTCCCTATTTTCTGAACTGCTGGATCTAAAAATAGTCGACCAAATGTGTACAATGTATGCTTGGAATTAAACTACAATGTTAGAAACAGAAATTAAGGAAATTCCAGCCAAACTATTGAAGATTTTGTAGTTTTCCCTATTTTCTGAACTGCTGGATCTAAAAATAGTCGACCAAATGTGTACAATGTATGCTTGGAATTAAACTACAATGTTAGAAACAGAAATTAAGGAAATTCCAGCCAAACTATTGAAGATTTTGTAGTTTTCCCTATTTTCTGAACTGCTGGATCTAAAAATAGTCGACCAAATGTGTACAATATATGCTTGGAATTAAACTACAATGTTAGAAACAGAAATTAAGGAAATTCCAGCCAAACTATTGAAGATTTTGTAGTTTTCCCTATTTTCTGAACTGCTGGATCTAAAAATAGTCGACCAAATGTGTACAATGTATGCTTGGAATTAAACTACAATGTTAGAAACAGAAATTAAGGAAATTCCAGCCAAACTATTGAAGATTTTGTAGTTTTCCCTATTTTCTGAACTGCTGGATCTAAAAATAGTCGACCAAATGTGTACAATGTATGCTTGGAATTAAACTACAATGTTAGAAACAGAAATTAAGGAAATTCCAGCCAAACTATCGAAGATTTTGTAGTTTTCCCTATTTTCTGAACTGCTGGATCTAAAAATAGTCGACCAAATGTGTACAATGTATGCTTGGAATTAAACTACAATGTTAGAAACAGAAATTAAGGAAATTCCAGTCAAACTATTGAAGATTTTGTATTTTTCCTTATTTTCTGAACTGCCGGATCTAAAAATAGTCGATCTAATGTGTACAATATAGTCTTGGCATTAAACTACAATGTTGTTAACCCTTCTGCAATGGATACATGTAGGAATAAGACAAAAACAAACATTGATTCTGGCTTTAGAAGGTACGGTACGGCTAGGAATCTGAAAATTATTAACCGTCTTATTTTTATGTGACCGTAAACCATCACATTTACTGACAAAGATGAGGCTTTTGGCTGGTGGCAAAGGCGACGTGAATTTTTTTAAAATCGCTTTTGACCATAACGACTTTCGATGCACGATGTCTTCACTCAGTTAGCACCTCAAGGCAGATAGCATTTTATAGGTTCAGCCCACCTTCGTGACTGTAGAGGGATCTCTCAATGCCCCGCTGGTGTCCTTACTTGAGAATTTCAAAATTATCACAATGAACGCATCATCATTATGTAATTTGATGCCATAGAAAAAAGGATCGCTGGAAAGATGAGGTAGAAGCGTATTGCGTAGACGTGATGCTCCTAGTCCAGCTTCCCGTTTAAGCATTTCTCCAGAATTGTGCTATTGGTGATGCTGCTATCATAAATTCATGAATACAAACTTGAGAGTCAGCGTCTGTGGGTTTAAAAAAATTTCTTATTCCTTAAGAAACGGGAAGACCAGAAGAAAAGTAAGTAAAACTGGTTGTTCTTTCTCTTAGTTCTAACTTTATGGGGTTCGTTTAACTTCAGAAGGAATAAAATATATTTGTAGCCCTTTAATGCGTGCCCAGCACTACTGGCAGAAGCTTGGGCAGGTAGGTAACGCACCTTTTTATCGCTTACACAGTACTAAAGTATATATATATATATAGAGAACACAATAATAAAACACTGAGACTTAGGGTTCTAAAAAAACATGGGCTACACGGTGGTGCGGTAGAAGTGCCTATTTCAGTAACACATAAAATTTCCCTTTAAACTTTTCTATGATAAGGCCATTCTCGCTTTATCTTTCCTTAAAATTATCTACTCACCATATGGTTATAAAATAATTAACTAGTACTGCATTTACGATTGGTAATTATTTTAATCTAATAAAAAGGAACCTTAATGACTAAAATTTAGGATTCCAATCATTGAGGGTGAATTGAAAATAATTTCAATTTTCTTTTAACTCCAAATAAGAAGTATTGGAAAAGTGAAAATTCAACATAAATCAGTTTTTATAGGAAATAAATGTTTTTAATAAAAGGGACTTTCTATTATGATCTACCTTTTAAATTTTTGAATTTAGATAGATACTACCCAGTTTATTTACTGTAGATAACACTAGCTTTCTTACAACTTCCCTAAAATAGATTCTTCTAGAAAAATCATTCAACGAAAAGTTGTAGATCTACGAGCATAAAATGTAAATACGAAACTTATAGAAAATTGTAGAACTATTGTAGGATGAAACTAATATTTATTTATTTATTTATTTATGTGTATTGTATAAGAATAAACGTTACAATACAGAGTCGCATTCAACAATGAGCAATGGTTAATTACAAAGTAAGCAAAAAAGAAATAAATAAATAACGGATGAAACTAATAAATAAAAAAAAAAACTATTCATAGACAAACTCACGACTTTATCATTAAAGGTTTAGTTTCACAAATCTTCAGAATACTTTAAATATCTTATGCATCTGAATATCTCAAAAATACCCAAACTTCTTACTATTTTTATAACACGTTAACATTCACTTTCTTTTATAAAAACTATTTATCTTAGGTTTATCAAAGAAATGTATTAATGCCTTTTAGACTCTTCACAAATCCAAAGAATCTGGACTCATAAAGATATGTCGGAAAAGTTTGTAACGTCTGTATGGCTCTTGCTCTCATAAGGTTTATTTTTATTATTAATAAACGATTTATTCGTCTTCCTAAGGGAGGTGGTGGTGAAAGTCCGCAGCTTGATATACTCTGATGATTTGATGTTAGTTTCTTCTGATTCAAAAGCTCTGCAGTTAATAATTACTAAGCTTGTTTTGAATACTGCAAAATTTGGAATCTAAGGGTGAACACAAGTCAAAAGTAATGGTATTCTGGAAGAGTGGTAGGTTAGCAAAGAAATGAGAAATTATTTCAGATTGCAGGACGATCTAGTTTCCAATGTTTTTTTACAAGGAGTTAATTCTTGATCCAGAGGACCATACGCTATCTAGCTTATACAAATAATTTGTACTTTATTAGGGTAATTTTCAAACTGCGAGTGGCAATTAGTGTCGCTTAACAGTGTGATGCGATCGGAGCTACAGTAACAGTATGCCCTCTGCTACAGAAGGGAGGTGGTCGACTGTCCAGTCCTAACAGAGTACAGGATTAGGTGGTTTGGATAGAGGGAATGGTTCCAAGGAGAGGCGATCTTTCTGTTGATTGATGTAGGCTGGAAACGCTGCTTCTACTATCATGTTACAACAGCATTTTTGTTATCAGAGTTGCAATATTTAATTGTATTTCCTTTAAATACATAATACAATTAGCAAACACGAATTGTATTGAGAACTATTGTAGCTTTTAAGCTACTCTAGACTGACGCCAAATTCCAAGTTGAATGTGCTTTTTGTGTGTTATTTTTGACAAGACAGTAAGTGTTAGCCTTTTTAATAAAACATTTTTATCTATCCTTGGCTTATAGTAAATCAAACCCTTTATAATACTTATATATTATCGCCTATAGTTTTTTTATTTATTTTTATTTCTTAGATTCTTTAAATCTTTTCTTCATGCTATAGTTTATTCTTCAGTTAATTTCCACAATTTTTGTTAATTCTTTACAGCAATGAAAAATTTCAATCTTTAGCTTTTTTCTGTAATTCATTATTATTGTTACAATTGGTATTGTTATTAATTTTGATAAATTTATTTATTTTGTAAAGATTATGGCTAGAATGCATCAGTAACATTACAAAAATAAATAAATTACAACTAAAATCGTAAGAAAAGTAAAAAAATTAAACATTTAATTAATAGTTCTCAAGTTGCCCACTAGATCGCATAAAAATGTAGAATTCACTTTAAATTTAGTTTACATATTTGCCACCAGGCAGCAGTAAACCTCAATGTATACATCTGTAATCATTTCTCTTCAGTACGACTTGATTGAATAAGGGGGGAAGATTGCTCTGTCGCTCGTCACTCCA
Organism: Rhodnius prolixus; assembly: GCF_049639745.1. NCBI lineage: Eukaryota > Metazoa > Arthropoda > Insecta > Hemiptera > Reduviidae > Rhodnius > Rhodnius prolixus. The sequence continues at coordinate 36,329,719 of NW_027411582.1, read as the reverse complement.
AATATAATCTAGTCTTGACATCTTTCTTTCCCAAAGAATGAAGATAATGTGTCATGTTACTGTGGTAAGTAACATAAAGAGTTGATGTGTGGTCGATATGCAAATAGACGAGAATATGAAACTTTATTTTAGTTTTATTACCGTAAACTTTTCTTAAATATTTAGGATTGAACTAGCGAGGATTCGGTCAAAATAAAAAACAATTCCGTCTTTAATGGCTAGAATGCATCAGTAACATTAATTAATTAAGTAAATAAATTAAAACTGACAACGAAAGAAAAGTAAAAATTTTAAACATTTAAATAATAGTTTTCATGTTCTCTACTAGATCGCATGAAAATGTAGAATTACGTCAAATTTAGTTCACATATTTGCCACCAGGCAGCAGTAAACTTTTATATATACAGCTGTAATCATAATTTCTCTTCAGTACGATCTGAGTGATATAGGAGGATAGATCGCTCTGTCGCTCGTCACTGTAAATATAATCTTGTCTTGACACCTTTCTTTCCCAAATATGACAGTCAAAACACAAAAACAACTCCGTCTTTAAGCCAACGATTAGACAGACCCTAAGGAAAACAATATTTTTTTCTTCGAACTGAAATTATAAATTTTTTATTTGAAACCTATTGTTAAATTTGAATGAAAATGTTAATTGCAGGTAAAAAGAAGGGAGTAATGGTAAATTAAACGCCCCACCCTCCCACCCTGCTAATTTACTTGATTTATATAGCCGGCAAGTCAACATGGCCGCACTCGAAGGAACATTTATTTATTGCTATTTATTCAGCAAAAACATTTTATTACAGCATATTTCTGTCACAATTAATTAATAATAACGTAATACCATCTAATTATAGTTTTTTAATTAGTAAAAACGCTTAACATTACAATTAAATTAATATAAACCATAAAGCTATTAGCAATGTTGCTATTAGTTCATGAAACAGCTACCAGGTAGCACTACTAACTGAAATAACTGCAAGTTATCCACTTTTTTTTAGATGGTTAATTGAATAGTGAAAATTGGGTAAATAAATAGTAATACTAAGTGTATATTATACACATTAGGTCGGCTATTTTTGGATTTAGCAGTTCAGAAAGGGGAAACTGAAATATGTACTAAATTACTGAGTTAGTTTACCTAACGTTTTTATATAGGGCTAAGCGCCTCCTTTTCATCGCGGCCTATCTCAAGAACAGTCGATTGTATGCTAAATTGCATAGATTTAAATTTGTAGAGAATTTTATGCTCTACAACTTTTGTAATGACGTTAAATGTCATTTAGAGCAATGGAAACAAGATATTTTCCGAAAACCGATTTTGGATCTTTGATCACCGATTACGCGAACACGAGATTCTATGGGACTTTTGAACCAACCTATGAAAAGCCAAAATAAAGATTTATACAAGTTTAAAGCTTATTTTCTTCCATTCCGAGGTTAAATCTTAATTTGTATGACCTACTAAGTTTAGAAAAATTTTGATGAAAATTATGGAAACAAAATTGCAGTAATATTATGCTTTGTAATTTAAGTGTTTTTTTAGCTAAAATTTTTAATTGTACTTGTAATTGTACAATTTTTTGGTGAGGGTAGTTACTAAAAAAAATAGTTAATAATTGTTAAATGAATTTAAGTTGGTAGGCTTATAACCTCAATTTGTATAACCATCTCATAACTTCCATGAATTAAAGGTTCCCCTCAAAAGTATTTGTTGTTTCTAGATAAAGTCATTTGGATAGAGAGAATGAGTTTTGAGAGTTTTTTTAATTAGAAATGTGTTGTAATGTTCTTCTTATTTAATATTTAATCTGTGATAGGTCCTGTAAATACGAGAAATTTTAAAAGGTACATTCCTATTTTTCGTAATCAAGTTGTTAAAATTAGTTGCCAAGATATTTTTCATTTAATAGTAAAATGGCAGATTTTTCTCAAGTACCTCTATCGGCACTTAAAACTAAAACAAGATGTTTACTCTCACAAATGTTAAATGCTATAAAAATAATACCATCGCCTAGTGGACTTCCAAGGTACTTTTTTTTGCTGGATTATCAAATGTTTTTGCACAATTTTTGTTCGTATGTTTTAATTATGGATATAAATAATATCTCAGAGATTGGAGAGGACTAGCGCATCTTTCTGGCGTTGATTTGCCACCTGCAAATTCCTGTGATCCAATTAATCTGATTCTGGGAAAATGGAGCAGATGTCCTCTATCTAATTTTGCACAATTGTTAGAAGCATTTAAAGAATTAGATCGATGGGATGTATTGTATGATACTTTACCTTTACTTGGTGAGTTAATATATATATCGTCTTATATTTTTACAAGAATACTGATTTGTGTTAAATAGCTGTATAATCTATCACATTTCATGTATATCTTTTCAGAAAGTGATGCTAATGGGTACTTACAACTCAAATGTAATGAAAACAAAATAGTGCCCAACAATGATGATGAAGAAAAGCTAATTTTAACTGTTGGTATGTATGTAATTATATATTGTTACCATGAATTTTTAATAATTTTATTCATTTATCATAATTAATTTTATAGATGACGTTCGACTTACACGTAATGGAAGAGAACCACAATTCTACGATGCATTTCTTCTGTATTCCGATGAAGATGTAGAATTTGCCATGACAATGGTGGATAAACTTGAAAATCAGTATAATCTAAAGGTGAGTTATGTTTTATTACAATTACTTAGTGCTTATTTGAGTGGATGGATGTGATATCGACGGCGTTGTTCTGCATAATACAAATAAATAAATATAACAGAGATGTAAAATCTAGTGGCATTTTTAACCTTTAGTTAATCAGTATTTTTAAAAATGTTATGTATATTCAAAAAATTAAATGCCTATTAAGGAACGCGTTTCTGTCTGGACTCATTGAAAATTAGCTTCGGGCTCAGTTCATTAATAAAACAAATATGATAAAAACAGCTTATTTCATTGATATACATAATTACTTATTTTAATTATACGTTGTTTTTCAGTTATGCCTAAAAGATCGTGACTTGGTTGGTGGTATAAGTTTCGAGCATGAAGCCATAATGAGATTAATATCCGAACGATGTAATAGGCTAATTATAGTGGTTTCACCAAGTTTTTTAGATAGTCCAGCAAATAAATTCTTCGTAACATTCGCTCAAGCTATTGGAATAAGTTAGTAGTTAGTTTACTATTCTTAATTAGTTTAATCAATAGTTCAATAATTCAAATAGAATTTATAAAAGATATTTAAATCTTTTTTTTTTATGTATGGTATCTAGAACAAGGACAGAGAAAAATCATCCCATGTTTATACAAACGGTTACAATTACCCGACCAATTGCGATACTACTACGTATTGGATTACACAAGGAAAAGCCAGTTGTGGGATTTTTGGGCAATATTACATAAATCCGTAATTTCATCTGCTACCCTCAATTTGCCTGAGTGAGTATATAATATCTGAGAATTTCGTCTTTCTTTTTGGAAGGTTCAAAAATATTTTTAAGTTTTAAAATAGCTGTTTTCTGTTAGCTAAAACAAATACAAATGTATTTATTAAAATATAATTATATTCAGCTTCCAACATTTACTAATTACGAAATCTATTTATCTTTATCTTAATAAATACCACTTACTGTATAATTTTTTTTATTCAGAAACAATTTAGAACCAGTGCGCATCAGAGAATTGCCTAAGGAAGACACTAAATTGGCTATAGAATGCAAAAAACCAGAAGAATGGGTTTGTCCAGTGAAAAGTAAGGAACACTGCAAGCAAATGGAAGATCCAGAATCATTGCCAATCAGTGAGAATGATGATTGTAAATTGAATGTTAAAACTGAAGAAAACGCTGAACGACCTAAAAGTCCTTCGCAATCTTTGTTTAAAAAGGTTCTACCTAAATCATTAAAGGAAAAATCGCGTACGAAAACATGGTTTAAAAAGAAAAATAAAAAGAAAGTGGCGATAACAAGTTAGATAGGAAAAATAGTGCTGATTTAAAGTAAATCTTTAATGAATACTTTTTTTTATAGTTGAAGACTGTTATTTCTTGCGATAAGTGAGCGCTTCCATAAATATTTTATTTAGAAAAGATCATTTTTATATTTTATTTTTTCTATTGAGATATAGTGCAATCCATTTAGAATTATTTCACGAAATTTTTGAAACAATACTACTTTTCCTGAGCAATGAGATTAACGTAATTTTTTTTTTTTTTTGAAAAGGTAATAAATATCAATGCTGAAAATTATTATAAGATCAATTTCAGTTTAGAATTTTATAAAATTAATTAAGTAATAAAGTCAATATCATTAACCCTAATGAAATCTTCAATAGAAAATTTTATCTTTAAGCAGATGTAGCTTAAGATGAAATTCATTATCCGATCTATTTCTCTTCTTCTTTCTTATGTAAGAAAGTTTTACGATCTTCAAATTTTCCTTTATATCAAATTTTCAAGTTATTTCATGAAATTGATTCCAATGGATTTTCTTTTAATTGTATGTACTAACAACAAACATAGCTTTAGCATTTTTGTTTGTAAATTCATTTAGGAAGAAGTTTTCGGGGAATTTATAATTTTTAAGACTTCCTTTTGAAGCACCATTTCCGAGCAATGTTTAATTTTAATTGGTATTCAAAGTATTGTTAGAATTTCCGAATTTAGTACGAAAATCTGATAGAAGTACGATTTACACAGAATATATTCCTAACTGTTGCCTTAATTTTCACTGACAATATAAAAACCTGCTCTTAGCCGCCATTCGAGCGGTTAGAGGCGAGGCCCAGAAAACGAATGTTTTGTGGTACTGGATTCGAATCCCTTGGATTCTATTTAATGGTTAATACATGTATGAGAATTTATTTATTAAGTGATTTCGCCAGTTGCCTCCGTCCACGGCACCTAATTAGGTAGTTGGACGTAAAGCCCGGCTGAAAAAATTAGGCATCATTTTACTTTAATTTTTTTTACCCACTGTTTCTTTGAAAAATAAAATTGTGAATGGTTGTGGGCAAATTGAGATTCGGTTTAAGTTAGATTGTATTTCAAAGTTCAAGTGCTAGGTATATGTAAAGACCAAAAATGGGACTCAATCGTAAAACTTAGCGAGGAACACTTTTACCTTTCATCCCTATCACCTGTAATTTACGTGCTGTTCACATTAATTTAGGAGAATTTTGTAATAAATTACAAATTATAAAATATATAGAATTATAAAAAGTTTGAAGATCAAAAACTTTCTAAAAATATTATTGTAAATTTCATGTCTTATTAGAAAAAATAAGTACACAATGTTCATGAAATGTAAATTTTTAGTATAATGTTAAAATTACTGTCATAAATTTAGTAACATGTAATTTTCCAAGAAAACTTGCTGTATACATTTATTAATTGCAGAAAAGTAAGTCGTTCGCTTTTCGATGTAAGTCATGATTTAATATTATGGTAATTGAGATTTTCTAGGGTGTAAAAGAGCCAAACACTCCTACTAAAAATGAAAAACAGGCATACCTTGTAAACAATAATTAGTTATAATTGCAGCAAATTTGGGACCAATTAAGGCTGTGAGATTAACTATTTTAAAAGTTTGTTATCTACTTGATTCAATTTTTTAAAAAGTGGAGTATTTTTTTTTAAAAAAAAAAAGAAATTTATTTCAATGCTCAAACAAGATATTTCTCATTTTATTTTATTATTTAGTTACTATCTTATAGTTTATACCTTTTAAAAAAGAATTTATTCCAATTTCAACATATCAATTTAAAAATTAAGTCGATTATTAAAAATAATATAGTGTTTATTTTATAATTGTTAATATAAAAAAATATTTTGCATTCTGCAAATAACCATGTTATTGGGTCTTTTGATTTTTATTTTACGTTAAAAATGGTTAATATATTTTATTTTAGAACATTATTATACTATATTACTGCTTTTAGAAACTAATAGATTGTTGATTTTGCTCGTTAAATAATTAAATAATTTTAATGATTTTTGTTGTCAGCTGGTGTTAGTACAAAAAAAAGGCTCGTAAGATTAATAATTGTATAGTTTAAGAAATAACATATTTACCAAGGTAATTTTCCATAAATATGATTATTTTTCTTAAAAACTATAATGCATACTAACGATGATCGATTTTATTAGTGATATTAGTTGCTTGAAATTTCACAGCTTTTCAATCTCCTTTAAGTGGCAACCAATTACGATGTCACCAAAGGTTCTAGGTGTGAAATGGCTGATGGTAAAACTTTGTACCGAATGAAATCCCTTCCAATAGATCTGTTGCTAATAATAAAACACATTTTGCTACAGACCTAGACAAGCCTTCCTAGGAAATTTTGACGGCTTTTCGATTTATTAGTGCTTTTTTAGTTAAGTTTTCCGTTTTCTTTTTTTTTGCCTTTTTTTTTGGCATTGGCTTTCGCCATATAGCCAGCATCGTCTAGGTGCTTATCACTAGAATATCACTCACTCTCCATTCTTACTTATAAATACATTCGCTTCACACATCCATCCCTCAACTATTTACATAAACTCCGTTTTCTTAATAATCCCAGTTCTTCCATGTATAATGTTACTGCTGCAAACCAACTTTCCAGCTTCTGAAGGGTTGTATTTTTTTCTTAGCATTCTTGGACAAATTAAAGACATTGTTATTTTCCATCATTTCGAAGTCAACAACTTTTTCATCATCAACATAGTTTTTTTGTTTCTCATTTGGAATAATGTGAGGCTTCCTTACTTAAGCCATGATTTGAACAAAGTTTATCTAATATTGACTGCTGGAGTAATTAACCATCTCTTTAATTTGATTTTCATTTAGAATCTCTTTGGCCACATAGTATAAATAGGCCATACCACCGCCTAAATAATGTAGCATGCAGAAAGTTCTTGTAACAGGCATAAATTATCCTAATATCTCTTGACTAAAATTCCTTCTACTTCGTTTGTACAGTGATAATTATTCTTAATCATCAGCTGCTTTTCACGAGGGGTATCTACGATGAAAATTGTCTGGCAATTAAATGTTAAAAGAAATTTATATCTTCCAAATTATGATTATACCGATTATATCCATCTTAATTCATAAATAATAAAGATGTCGTTGCAAAAAAAAAAACTTTTATCCAATCTCTGAAAGGTTCTTTTCTACTCTGAGGAGGGATTACTTAATTTTATTTGGTTAATTATCAAATAAAACTTTATATTCACACTTCATAAAAGTTTTAAGTTCAGTAAACTATATTTTGTTTTAGTCCAGCTGATAGGATAAATTGATTATTTTGTTCAGTGGAAAAATGAAAACTTAAATGGTAAGATTATTATTAATTTGATTCCATTGTTTTATATGATAAATTTGATTTTTAAATAAAAGTTATATTTCTTAACATTTAATATTTTCTTTGTTTTTCTTTAATGTTAACATTGCTTTAATGTTAATTTCTGAACTATGTCGTCCCTCAACGATTCTTATTTAGTTAATGAAAAACGAAAGATTTAAAGAGAACAATTCAACAATCAATGAACAAAATTGTTTGGTTTATTCTGTTAATTGTAGAGTTTAAAGAAAACCTTATTCTAAGTTTCAATTTAATTTATTGATCTTTTTGTTCAATTTTTCATCTGATTGGGTTTAAAACGATTACAAAGATGGGCATAGAGAATTAATAGTTTAAGTACTTGCAATACAATCATCTCAACATCCTGATGTGACACTACTCGCGGTGCTTTTCTACAAAAATCTTCAAATGTATCTCAAGATCTTACTTCAGATAAAATTACATTTCCTAAAATTTATGTATAGGGTGAACCAGTAAGTAATGTCCATAAGCCTACTGTGTGTAGTACATCTAAAGTGGAGTTCAATGACGTATTGGCCAACTTCATATTTTCCACTGTCCTTGAGTGACATTTTATTTTTTTTTCTAAAATCATTACTTTTTTGCAATAAAAATGTTATTACTCAGAAAGTTTTATTCCGAATTCGATTCTGATGACACGGTTAGAAAGACAGATAAATTTTCTAAAAATTGATACCATTTCGAAGCATAAGTTATTCTCCAAACAGCCTCAATCTTCCTCCGAATGCTGGAAAAATAAAAGTAATCGAAATTTTTAAGAAAACTCATTAGGCCCTTGTGTGATCATTATCAGACCTAGATGCTGGCACTTTTTAGTAAAAGTTTCCTTGTTTAATGGGCTTCCAAACGGTACATCATTTTCCAGGATTCCTTTCATCTTCGAATGAGAAATTACGTTTGTGCAATGTTCACGAGCACTCAAATATTGTGTGAAGATAATCGTTATTCATTGCAGTCAAGATAAATATATATTGTACTTAAAATAATATATAATTAACGTTCTAGGACTTAATTTACTATAACATTCAGTATCCAGCATTAGTAAATGTACATTCTTATTTTTACTTATCTTGTAAAGATATTTAAAATTATTTTGTGCCACTTTCCTAGATTCTCTTCGTTGGTTTTTTAGTACTGTAAGAGGAATAAAGTGAAATAAATCCACGCAGGAATTATTTTTAGGTAGTAACGTATAATTTTCAATACAAAATAACCAAAATAAGTGCCCTAGAAATGACATAAAACAATTCTGAAGCATACATTTTTATAAAATATTTAATATTTTCCTTCAAAATCATAATTTTTTTTTTATATTCGTTTTTACAAAAGATTTTGAAAAAATAATGGTGTATTATAACAGGTTCTGCTCCCAATCTAGTACCCTATAAAAAAATATATTTCTACTATTCAAATGAAAAATAAAATTAAAAGAAACTATCTCTATTCTATTTTATTTTTTAAATAGGTATCCATTAATGAATTTATATTGTCGTTATTAAATTCAAATTATCGATAAGATTTTGAAAATTATAATTTAGTAGTGCCTCACTATGGCTCTATTTTATAATTTGCAGTCTTAAATAACTATATTAACACTTAAGTACATGGTAACTTTTTGAAAATACATTTATATTTGATATAATTTCTATTATTAATCAAGGAGATTCTAAAACACACATTCTTACAAAAAAAATTATCACACAAGGTTGTTACACTCGAGCTATTTGGTAAAAAAGAAAAAATACAGTCTTCTAGCCAACATCAAAAGCTTTAGCTTTTCTTGTTAAATCATAAAGTGAACTTTTTCAATTTCTTGAAATTGCAAGTATACGGTATCATTAATTGTGTAATAGCTTTTATAGTTGAAGTGAATTATTTCTATTACTAAAGCAATTCGTTTACACTATTTAAAATGCATTAACATGAGTTTTGTGCTTGAAAAATGTTCAATACATTCGAGTGAATTGTAAGTAACTAAAATTTGATCAATAAAGCCACAGCAAAATCGGCATTTTGATTCAACAGCAATGTTACAGTCAGTATTAGCAATATTGCAATATTATTACAATATTAGCAATATTTTAATCCATATAAAAAACATTAAAGCAAAAAATTTACTTTCATTTTTTCCGAAATTGTAAATAGAAAAAAAACCTAATAAATGAGTTATAGTTCTGAATTAGGAGGGTATATAATAAATTCTATCGAAAAAATTGAATAATTACCTTTAGGTATATAATCTTTAATTTAATACATTTCGTATAAAATGCATAACTTTGCTTGGGTACTGTCTAAGCCCAATGTGGCACTGAAATACTGTAACTTTTTATTTCAAAATTGTCAACTTTTAGAGTTCGTTTACACCAGAAATACAAGTACCTGAGTCTAAAAAATTTGCTATCTCTTGTTAAACAAAAATTAAAACAATTTTGAAACCCTGTTTTTCAATAACAACTTAAAACCTCATTGAACACTGCTTCCATGTTATATCTTGAAACAAATTTTTAAAAACATTGATTGACGATTCTAATACAATTAAATCTTACTGTGATTTGTCATTTTGTGTGGAAAAGCTCCTTTATTTTATTCTTAAAACTTAACGAAAATAACTTTGGAAGTGATTTTTTTCTTTTTAATTATGTACTTTAACATTTAGTTTAAACGTCTTTTCTTAAAAAAGAGTTTATTAGATTACTCTGGAACTTCTTCTTGTTCGACAATTGGAAGAGTATCGGCACTGTGTTTACGCCTTGCGGCTGACTGAATGGTACCCCAATGAATTTTCCCAGCTTCTGAGGATGTTAATAATACTGAATATGAATTGGAAGTATCATTTTCTTTACTATGATGAATACCATACAAAAAGTAGACTAGTAAACCTGTAAAAAGCAAAATTAAAAGTAACATTTGTACAAAATTCTGGGAATATATATAAAAAAAAATTCATTTTATTCTACTGCATTTTACTTACCCAGTGCCATCCAAATCATGAATCGGAGCCAGGTTAATGAATTCAGATGAGCCATTAATTCGATGTTACAAAGTATGCTCAAAGCAGGTACAAACGGTACTAACGGCACTTTGAATCGTAAGTTGGTAGTATTTTGTTCGTGTGCTTCTATTATCAACAGGCCTACAATAAAAACAAATATTTTTACTTTTTTTGTTTGTTTTGAAATGCATGCCTATTTTCTTAATCATTATTCAGTTAAAAACTCGGGTTTTCCTGCTCCATGTTTGACGGCTGCGCTTTTCCCTATCTCTTTAGAAATAAGTAAGATTATAGTTACTAAGAAAATCATGCTAGGTTAAATGTTTGAGGAAATTGCTAAAAAACTTGTTATTGAAGAGGTAAAGCAGTACGTCTGATTATCAGTTTTTAAACGAGCTTTTGTGTGAAAAGCAGATATTAAGTAATTCTCCAAAACACTATGAAATTTAGAAACGGAATATAATGAAGTTTTGCACATAAATGTAATCTTACTGGAGCTTACTAAAAAGTATGTCATTGTATACCAAATATTGGAAAAATCTGATGCAAACACTTATATGAGTTTCTCTTATCACATGAATTTGTAGAGAAAAATGCTAGATGTTCAAATACATCTTAGAGAAAATTTTGGAGTGGTAAAAAAACATTATTATGTACAATTTCATTCGAAAAGACATTTTTTTTTTAAATTTCTTATTTAATCAGGAGAATCCGAAGTTTATTTGCTATGCTTTCTTTCTCTAATTCGAATGCCATGTTCAACAATAAAATTGGCACTGTGCATATCTATATGCCATCATATTAACGTAATATCTGTATGACTTACATTGATATATACGAAAGATTACAATTTAGTTATTCCGAATTCGATAAAACGATGTTTTATCTCAGGAACTTACATCCAAGCATGGTAGCTATGAGAAAAGCCGTAAGAAGTATAGTCCACCATGTACCATGACCTACATCTTCGGCGGCCCAATGTAGATGAAAACAGAGAGCCGCAGCAAAGCATGTGAAGATGAATACAGAAGCGGAAACCGCTGCACCAGGCATACACTTGCCGACGACAGGCTCTAACCAACTCCAGCCAGGACGGAGCCTTCCTCCAGGACCCAGTCGCCACTCCATCATCTAAGGTATTATATATATTTTTTTAGCTACATTTTTCATAAAACTGCAAGTGAGTAATATCTGTGGAACATTTTTAGCTGTTTTTTTTATTTCAAACTGAATTAGCAACAAGAAGTAGAAACACTACCTATTAAAAATTAGTTTTATTTTAGATTTATCGTAAATCACGACGTACCCCAGTAGTTGACATAGGAGTAGTTGGTTCTGACAACGAGGAATCTTCTCTGATTAGCGGTGTAATGTCAGGTCTGTACCTGAGTATAATTACTGACGCACTGACAATCGTATAAGCAAGTAATGTACCTATTGACATAAATTCTACTAATTTTTCCAAATCAAATAGTAATGCTATGATTGCACTGCTCAAACCTGACACAGCCAGATTAATTATAGGAACCTATGCACAAAAATCGTATTAAATGGTATTTCTTTTTTAGGAAATTACTATCTAAAGGTAAATAGATAATACCTGAGTAGTTTTATTGACTCGCCCTAAAAATGAAAATATTAAACCATCTGCAGCCATTGCATACATACACCTTGGTAATGAGAACAGAGAACCAAGTAGAGTAGTTGTCATGCCACAAAGGGCACCAATAGAAACAACATATTTAGCCCATGAAAGACCAACGGTAGAAAATGCTTCTGGCAGAGCTGCAGTCGGACTGATCTCCCAGTAGGGAACCATCAATGTTAAAGCACCGCTTACTAGCATATATCCTGTGACAAAATAGTTTTTTTTCTCAGTAATATGCATTTTTGTCAGTACATATATGGAAAATTGGATTTTTTTAGGCTGAACCTACCGATGCACACAACACTCATTGAAAGAATCGTAGCAATAGGGATCGAATAAGTTGGATCTCTAGCTTCTTCGCCCGAAGTGGCTATACTGTCAAAACCGACAAAGGCGTAGAAACATGTTGCAGCTCCGGCAATCACACCACCAGCTCCATAAGGTAAGAATCCGTGGCCTTCTTGCGTCCAATTCTTGAGATCGGCATAATAAAATCCAACTACTATGACTAGAGCCATTACAGCTAGATTGACAACCGTCAGGATGCTATTAACAACGGCTGATCCTTTGACTCCCGTGCCTGAAATAGACAGTATTAAAAAAAAGTAAAATATGGCCTTTTTACTGTGAGAAACTTTGAATACTTTGCCCAAGGAGATCTAGGATGCAATTTGGCATTAAATGCATTACAAGAACATTCTCACAAAGTATAATTTTGTGTTTTAAAAGACTTTTTTTTTTTTTTTAAAACAAGGGCGTGCCTAAATAGGTGAAGTGAATAGTACAAATACTGGATAATTGATTGATAAATTTACCTAGAACGCAGGCGTATGATAGACAGACAGCAAACGCTAAGAAATCTGGATATCGTCCTAACAGTTGTTCATGCATTTCACCTACAACTGTCATTGTCGTATTGCTGACCGCCCCTCCAAGCAAGGAATCCACGTAACCACTCCAGGCTCGAGCAACAGATGCAGCACCTACATATTGTTTTTTCATTTAAGTCTCAATTAGTATAACTTTATTGAGTAATTCATTCCCAATAATTTAATATCTATTTAATTATTATTTTCCTACCTATCATATGCTCCAATATGATGTTCCAGCCAATCACAAATGCCCAAAATTCGCCAATACTTACATAAGTATATACATAAGCTGATCCTGCTTTTGGTACTCTTGTACCAAATTCTGCATAGCATACCGCGGCTAACATGGACGTCATGCCGGCCAGAATAAATGAGATGACAATACCTGGTCCCGCTAGGTCCCTTGCCACTGTACCCGTCAAGACATATATGCCAGCTCCAACCATATGCCCGACGCCTAGAAAATTAGTATAAAAATAAAGTAAGTGTTTTCTTTTTTTAAGAATCAAATTTGGAACGAACTTTGCTTACAACACGAATATCTCAAACTTAACGCAATTTATGCAAAGAAATTTTCTTTAACTTTACAATTACTATAGAACACAAAATTTATCAGTAAATTGGCCCTTCGGCTTAACCAGTTTTTCAAATTTGGAATTTCACTTATTGCATTCTTGTTAGAATTAAACAGGAATCTGAGATCATTATTTAAGTACACTTAATGAAACTTTAAAAGAAAGTTTAACTCGTCTTTCCTTATTATAATTGCCTTAGAAAGATTTTCATTGTTTCAGATAAAAATTACTTAGAGTTATAAGTACGGAAAGTTTATAAGAAAATCCGTATTGAAGAAAAATAAAAAATGAAAAATCCCATTCCAATGAATTGGGGCTTTCGGTTAATTGATTTTGTTCCAAATCTGATAGTTGATTCAGTCCGATGATTTTCGCATAGGGAAAATATCTAGTTTTTTCCTGACCCTGGGGATCTCAAATCGTATATTCTCGGATGAAAACTAAAAATTGAAAATCTACACAATTATAAATTTTTAGCGAATAGTAAAGAAACGTAAAAATTAATTTAGGTTTCGCTAAAATTATCTTTTTTTCCTAGCCCTGTATTTCTGTTCAATTCAAACATGTGCTGACATTCTTGTAAATAATTTGATAAAAACATTGTAAAAAAGAAAAAGAAACAAAAATATTTATTATTTTCCATAGAATTAAATGATTTTTTTTTTTTAATTTAAACAAATTTCAATCTTACCTAACAGTGTGATATCAAAAGTATTAAGACATCTTTTTAATGGAGTATCCAATGCATCATCACCGCTATTCATCTGTTTTGTTCTGTTCATTTTCGAACAAAATCCAGAAAATACGTGTCCAAGTATTTTATGCCTTGATGCGGGCATTTTTAATGCTAAAGAAAGAATAAAATTGAAAAAAAAAAACAATTAGAATTAATTTTCATGATAGATTTTACTAATTCGTTGAAGTCTTGTGAGTTAATAAGTTCGCTTTTGTTTCCTAAGAATGTTTTTTATTTAGAATCATTTCATCAGCTTTATTTATTTATTTATTTTTATAGTAAATAATGAAATTATCAAATTTAATTTCTTTAAAAAAATGAATGCTGTAATTAGCAATATGGCAACAATGTTGAACGTTTTTCTACTTCCAAAAAAAAAAAAAAATATTATTTCAAAGATATCACATTTAAAGTTGATGAAATATTGATTATATTCCCATACGAATAACATTATTCTTTTGTGAATGCTATACAGTTGGTTATCAGTCAGAAAATTGATCATAAGTTCTTTATTATCTAAAAATGATTTATCTATTACATTTTTGAGATTAATCACCAAAAAGAGTGCAACACTATGATTAACTTCATGAAAATCGAACTTATTTGAATTACATATGGAAAGCTATCTTGAAGAAGATCGGAATCATATCCGTAGTAAATATTGTTGATTATTTAAGAATCATTTTTTTAAAAAAAGATATTGAATTTAGTTTTTTTGTTTACCTTTTTCCTAAAGTCAGGGTAGTTAACAAAACCGAAGTGTGTATCCTCCTCGTTCTAGACCGATAATATGTTGCCAATGGAAGCGGTAGTGGTAAGTGCCCAGGGTTTGGAGGCAGCATGCGCTTTTTATTAGAATTGAATCGATAAACCGCCTCCATGCAAAGCCAGCTGGTTTTGTGTCACACTTTGTAGGTCAGTCATAGTGTTGTTATTTTCATTCATTGAGAAGTATGTACCCAATAAAATTGCCTTCTAAGTTTATTGGTTTAAAAATATTAATAAATTAGCTTAATTGTTCCTAATCAAAAATTAGGAACTTATTAAACCACATTTTGTATGAATTGCTTATCTCACCTTTTGTTTGACAAAATATAGTTGTATTAAAGTTATAAAATTTGAGGAAAACGCACATTACGTGGGATTCAGGCGCATGTAACAAAGGTCTCCATTAAATCCTAAGACACAATTGAATAAAAAAAAAAAATACTTGTACTAACATTTAAACGTCGTTAATTCAGAAATTAAATTTTCTTGGACCTTAGAATATATTCCTAAAAAATACTTGATTTCAGTATGTTGACCTAATAAATTTATAACTGTTTAAAGAATGAGTGAATTCTTACCTTTCTCAGCCCTTGGAAACCAAAAAAAAATCAATATTTTCTGAGAAACATTTTGTAAAGAAAACTAACAACGCTCGCTAATACCAATGAAATTCTTTGGTTTCTAGAAACTTAAAAGAAAATTCGTAAAAAGCCGATCAGAACATTCAAACTTTTTGATAGACTGTGATATTCTTCTAACTTTGAACGCTAATTCACACATTTCACAGTTTACAAAGCTTCTGAAAAAAGTAGAGAAATAAATGTATCCAGAATTTTGTGCCGTGTTATTTTACTAAAATCTTTAATCATACCGTTAGAGAAATGATTTGAACGACGTATATTACCTCCATATATTCCAAATCATACCCTACACGATCTTCACGTATTAGTAGAACGGCTCAAAAAATAATAACAATATTTTTGTCTTGCATTTCCTGTGTGGTGGAAAGAGCGTAGGATGTTTTCGGAAACTCCTATCTTAGTAGACTCGCTCCGCCTCCACGAACAGATATTCTATATATGTTACACTATAGTAACTATCATAAAAAACGTATGACAATAAATTCTTGTTTTATTATATTATTTCGCCCATAAATTTGTGAACGTCACTTCCTGGAAACGTGTCACCCCCATCAGTAAGCTGTTGCCATTTTTGCTAAATTTTGCTGAAAATACTGCTCGAAAATAAAAAATTATCATAAATTCTATATTATATATATGTATATTTCATTATTCATTATATATAATTCATTATTGTGTATAAAACTATTATTAGTGTTTAAAAGCCAGAGGTAAGCTTCTTCTTGTACAGCGCTACTAATTCACGAAGGAATTTGGTCTCCACAATAATATTCTGCCAATCCTTGGGCGGCTCTTCTTAAGTCTTGAACTTCTTTAAAATAGCCTCATCGCTGTCAACCCACCTTACTCTAGGACTCTTTCATTTTCTATCACCTGCCTGGATGATGTTTGAGGAACAGTTTTTAAGCACTTAAAATAGCCCATCTCCACTATAATTCTTCCCTTTCTAATAAGACCAACTAGTATTTTCTTATCTGCATTCAGATCTATATTTCTCTGTCTTGGTCCTTGTACCCCCCCTTTCTTTTATCTCCTCCTAGAATGGGGCCATAAATTCTCCTAGGATGGAGGCCCGTTCTTAAGTTATTCAACTGCCGTAGACATTATGGTCGGCCCTCATTCAATATCCATCTTGCATTTAAACCAAGGCTGTTTCGGAATTGAGAATATATGTAATATTAATAAATTAAGAAAAATAAACAGATTATACGACGAAATATTTTAATATAGCTTTTACAAATAAATACAACATAAACACAAGACTTTTTTTTTAAATAAAAGAAACCAACAATAGGAAAGAAAGCTGAACAGAAAGTAAAAGAACTCTTTACCAATAAAAGCACTTTCTAAAATCCAATTTCTTTTAATTTCATTTTTAGAATTATAAGACAATTATTCCTCTTTTTTTCTTTATACTCACAGATTGGTATGTTATATAAATTACAAAAAAAATGAATTGAACATATATTAATCAACAAATATCATAAAATATGTTTCATTTTGAGCAAATTTATGCCAAAGTGACCACATCACATTCACACCTTTCAGTTTCCCGTTTGGGAAAATCTGGAAAGTAAATTTTCTCTTTTACTTTTAGAATTTATTTGTATTACATAGTTTTCCTTATAAAATATTTTTTTATTATTATTATTACAACTATTATTCTTTCTTCTCAAGACATATCTACAATTTGTACTGTTTCAATCAATCTTTTAATTTCACTTAGATAATTCTGTGTACTGGTTTTTTAAAATTTATTCTTAAAAAAAAAAAGAAAATCTTTCGGCCAATGTTTAGAGTGAAAACCAGGATTCCATTTTTTTTTTTTTTTTAATTTCAACTACTTTAAATCACTTTCTGAAACACTAAAATTTAGAATACTAAGGTTTTTGTCTTAAACGTTTTCTTCATACTCGTAATTTAAGGAACGCAATAAAACCATCATGCATGGCCGAAAGAATTTTACTTCTGCCGCCTCTCTCCCCCCCAAGAACTTCTCTAAATCTAAAAGTTATAAGATTCTCTATCTAAATTTAATGTGTGACCCTTTCAGGGGATGTTGGATGCTGGAAACAACAATGTGTTTTCAAATTTAATGATACGTTTACTTGCTAGCACATGTCCTTGAAGATAGATGTCTTTTAAGAGCGACGTTCCAGTTGCGTTCTTCTCTTTCTTCGCCTAAATTAACGTGTATTTCTGGTGGAAAATTAATATTGAAAACCGTTCACGAGTTGATAAAATAGTAACTTTGATCTTAAATATCTCAACTAATATTAGGGATATCAAAACGGAGTCAACGTCATTTTTCACAGTTTTTTTATGTAGTTTTCATAATCATTGTCAAAACTAGTGGTCCTTATGTAACCCCAATTGGGTTTTTGACCGTAACTCCGCCAAAAATGAAGACACACCATCGGGGGTGGAAAATTTGAAAACTAGATAAAAAAAAACAACATATGGTTTACTTCGTGGGTTTTTTCGAAATTCCGTTTTCTTAAAAAGTTATTAGCGATTGGTGCGTTTTAAATGAATCACCCTGTATAGATATCGATTAAAAGATTTCGATCGATGTATTGCAGTTATGTCCATTGGTAGGGTCCATTCAAAATACAAAGTTTTAGCTTCCCTGTGATTTTTTTTCAGTTTTTCAGATATTTTATTTTCATACAGACCATTTTCGAATTCAGAGGACTTCAAAAAGGGATATTTCGGGAGAAAAACGTGGATTCTGAAATCAGACAAGATCGCAGAACTTGTCTTACCTAGTAAAGAGAAAGTGATAAACAAGACCCTCTAAAAGCCACCCTGATTTTTGTTTTTTTTGCGCTCTTGTGTCCCTCACCTTTTATAAATAAGGTAAAAATTTATTTTTTTGTTCTGTGTCAGGTGATCTAATAAAATATTTTTTAAGCATTTTTTTTGTGCATGCTTTTTTTTTAAAAATATAAATCTATTAGTTATTAACATATTATTTAAAAAAATAAGGTTACATATTAAAAAAATGGAATCAAAACAATAACACTTTTTCTTAACAGAGCTAAGAAAAAGTATAAATACAAATAGTCAGTAATAAATAACTATATTCCTTTAATTTAAGAAAAAAGAAGAATTTTTAGAGAGTGGGTGGAAGAATTTTTAAAACTATTCAAAGAATTTTGAGATTATACAGTCATTTTCATTTCTAATTCTAATGCCAAAATTTCTGTTTGCACATTGCCTTTTCTAGAAACTTTCTCCAATTGATCTTTATCCGGATTTTTCAATTCTTTCGTTTTAATTTTCTGTTCAAGATTTTCAATATCTCTTAATTTTTTTCTCAAATTTCTCAATCTTTTCGCCGGTTCAATTGTGGAAGTATTAATAATAATCTGTGACTGGTCATTGTTGTTTACCGTTGATTCAGTAGATTTTTTATTAATCGAATCCTTCTTTGAAGATGACTGTTGTTGTTGTTGTTGTTTCTTTCCACTACTTGTTTTGATGAAACCATCGTTGGACTGTTGTGGTTGAGTAGGTGAAGGTGTTGATTTAATGGTCGTCTGTTTCGGTGTATCGTAATCGTCAAAAGCTCCCGGGTTGGGTACTGGCTGGGATGATGAAGAACCTTTCTTTTTCTTCTTTGAAGTAGCTCCAACTGAAACAGATTTTTTTTTTCTCTCTTAATTGAATAATTTTGTTTCTAGTTGTCCTAGTTAAAATATTTTGCATGACATACAAAATTTAAGAACATATAGGCTAATATTTGTAAAAAATTAATGGGAGGTTAATATAAATAAAGCTGTTTTATTAGGATGAAAAAATAATTGCCATTTCAGTTGTGATACATTTATTCTGCCGAGCTTTCGACCGTGGGACTAGGTCATCTTCAGGACTAGTTTACAAAGTAATATTTTTACATTACAGGGTTGGCGTGTCTTCTGTCTTGTCTGTTCATGGACCAGACACACCAACCCTGAAATGTAAAAATATTACTTTGTAAACTAGCCCTGAAGATGACCTTTTCCCAAGGTCGAAAGCTCGGCAGAATAAATGTATCACAACTGAAATGGCAATTATTTTTTCATCCTATTGAAACCATGAATCAGTCACCAAAGGAATAAAGCTGTTTTACTATAAAGGACGTTCTATAAACATTAAAACCAATCTACACCTGACTAATGTAGTCTTTTTAGAGCCAATTCAAGAACTTTTTCAACAATAGCTGGGTTTTTATTATTTGTAGTTTACAACAGACAATAAGAACAGGCTTAAACATGTTCACTACCTGAATAATCTTGCAAAAATAGCCTTCTTGGTCCTTAACGAAGTAACACTATTAGTAGCACTTTGTTTTTCACTTGGGATATAAAGTAAAGAAATTGCCAACTTTTTCAGGCGGGGCTTAACATCCAACTACCAATTAGGCATCGTGGAAGGACTTTACAATTAACATTTCTTCTAACAAATAAAAAAATAGCTACACGCGGGATTCGAACTTGGGATCTCTCATTCATAAATCAACACTTCCTAATACTTGAACAATAACGCCACTTTTTAGTTGGATATATCTGTAAAAGCAAACCAAATAATCGTACAAACTGACTCATGTATAGCGGCAGTCCTGATAAGACACTTTAGAGAGAAAACTTACTGTTTTCCTTCTCCCTAAGCTGCCTCCCCCTCCCCCAAAAAAATCCTAGTAAAATGACTCAAATAAAAATTTGAATTTATTCTTCTGTATGGGGACTCAAACAAGTGAAAGTTCATATCATGAAATTATTCATTAGGAACGATACATATTAGCCTATATGATTACTAAATTAAGATACACAATTTAACACACCAAAATATTCTTTGGATAATTGTTAATTTACAAAGCTATCCCAAAAAATCCGTTCGTTCACACATTTTTAATATTCATACAGAAGCTAAAAAAAACTTGGTTATTTCTGGTTGAGCGGTCAACTTCTAAATTTTATTGCAGTTTTGTAGTTTTCTTTAATTTTACTTCAAAAGAATAATAATAAAATGGAACTAATGAAGAAAGAAAACAGTATCTAAAACAAATTTTAAGCCGTTACTTAAATGATCGTTTTTTATACCCTCAGAAATAGCCAATGACTGTAATGCTTGTACAAGAGCTGGACTAACGCTGGTCACTTCATAAAGTGGTGGTATAAAGAATACCGGATGCCTCTCTTCATCGAGAATGCTTGTCGTATAATTTGTAGATGTAGCAGTCTTAGCTAGGATCTTTCCTGGGCATTCATACAGCAGGATCTCTTCCTGTGGGGTATATCCCGTGCGAATCCTGCGTTCTTTACGCCACGTTCCATCAGGACGTTGACTAGCCGGTACTGAATGCACATTACCTAGGAAGTTTTATTTTTCTTTATAAAAAAAAAACAATCTCCAAAGTATTCAGAGTATCTCCAGAGTTTCGTGTTGATACTCTTATGAAAAAAAAAAAAAAACTTTAATTAAAAAATGAAAATACAAAAGGCATGCCGTTCAAATTAAATTTAAAAAAAATATTCGTAAAAAAAAAGAAATCAATGATTAAACTAAAAAATATAAGGACAACGCGGATGCTAACAATAATACTTCCGGGATTTGACGGTGACTCTGCAGGCGGCGGGCATGGCACCGTCACATTATTACTTGAACGAGCAATTTTCTGCCAAAATTATTTAGTGAAAATTCGTTAATTTAACAAGAAATTTGAAGAACATTGGGCATCCTGAAACGACGAAAACTTTCCAGAAACGATAGAATTATTCAGAATTTTTTTTTGGGAGCAAATCTATTTAAGAGACACTTTTCGTTGATTCGAATTTAAAAAAAAAATCCAATCTTTGTTTTTTCACTTTTTAATATGTCATTGGCGTCCAGAGTCCTTACCATCTTTACCTTCCAAATAAAAGTGACCTTCTCAGAAGGCACTCCAAAGTAAATTCTATTAAGGGTACTTCTAGCACTGGGGGCTTGATTTGGACTCACAGTTTTTCATGTTGTGGGAGAGTTATCTTACACAATTTTTATTTATTAACTAAAATTTAAACTTTCCACAAATTCAGGTTAACGGGATATATTATGCACGTACCGATACTAACAACCTTTATGTCAACAGCGGTATTTATAGACTACAAGTTATTCCAACTGTGATAGTACCTACAGTGGCCATAGCGGGAGAAAAATGAAAAATAGATACAAACAATACATACTCTCCTACAAATACAATATAACAGACTGCTAAGCAAACAATCTTATCAAACCCAACCACCAAGTGGACAGTATCAACAACACAAAAACGCTGTAACAATTATGTATAAAAAAAAAGTTGAATATACTATCATTTTGCACAATAATTTTAAGATTTTACCTATTTGAAGAAGAAGGAAAAGGGGAAGGTCTAGGAAAGTTGGAAAGGAAGGGTTAGGGAGGCCGTGGCAAAAAAGAAAAAGAATTTGTTTAATTATTACCATCACACATTCATCAATAATTTATTTGGCAATAATTAATTCCCAGTACCAATTATATATAATGCCGTGTCTGCTTAAATTTGTACGCCTCCACCCATATTAAAATTTAACTCCAACTTTACAATTGCACAATATACAATGCACTAAACGAACAGAACCCTTAAACAAATACTAGGTTTCATTAATTTTATTTCATTATCTTGACAAAATGCGATTCATTAAAATTTTGAGTAACACATGTACACATCATGTAACCTCCCTTACTCAGTCAACAAGCGTAGTGCGAGATGGAAACATAAGTGAAGTCGAAATATCTACACCAAAGTGTAGATTAATCTTAACCTCTAGTGATGAAATGAAAGACTGAAACCCGTCAGGAGTACAATAAATAAGCGTGCTACGATGAGGTAAAATCAAAGAATTTTTGTTTCGTTTTTGATAGGGAAGAATTTTTGTGGGAAATTCAACATCGAAAAAACCGCTCATACAGTATTGTTAACACGAAAGAACGTGACCGCAAGAGAATTTTGAGATTTTTTAATTATTTATCAACTATTTCCAGAAATGGTCTCTTAGATTTCGAAATTAAATATACACTTCATAAAAAAATGTATTTCATTAAAGAAAAAAACTTTATTAGCAGATTCGAATTTAGGTGTGCCATAAATTTGTGCATTCGTCACATTACAATGCAAGTACGTCGGTTTGGGACCCTAGCAGACATCAAGTTGGTTCCCTCAATGGGTATTGTGGCTTAAGGATGAAATAGGGCTTATGCCCAATCTGTTTAGTAGAGTTCGTGAAATTAAGAAGGAAACACCTGACTAACTGTGTGTGATAGATTGGAATGTTTGATAAGGATTAGTATGTTTTATAGAAAAAGGCCACAGGATGTTTCTATTAAGTGAGGTTTCTCCATTTGTTCGGGCAGCAGTGATTCTCAGCTAGTTCAGCCCTAGGACCAGACTTACATCCTAGATCGGTTGTTGTTTTTATTCGAGTAGCTAAATGTACCCAGCAGAACTTTGGATGTTAGCAAAGGGTTTTCCTCCATATTATGGAAATAATAATGAGAAATATTTGGCACAAATAGTTCGTAAACAATACACAATAAGTTTGACGATTTACAGAGGAAGGAAATGCACAAACTACAGTAGTTTGCAACCTAGTGCCTATTAAAGGGTTACGAAAATAGGTTACCTTCATCTTTTTGAAATAATTTATATTTAATTTAAATAATAAGTAAATACTTCTAGACAGATTCTAGCATATTCGAATTAAAAATTATTATTTACCAGCGTTTGTTTTAACTGCCTGATTAGATTCGCTAGCTTTAATAAGCTCTGGATCTAATCCTACAGGATACGCAGATCGACTTTTGGCCCATTGTTTTCCTCTGCTTTCGTACAAAGGAACTTCATCTTGAGGAACGTATCCTTCTTTCACTCGCCTAGGTTTGCGCCAAGTACCGTCTGGCCTCTGAGATGGTGGAATAAACGTTCCTGTGGCAAAACATACTAATGAAACAAAACTTGTCTTCAAGGAGTCTTAATTGTTACACCTAACATCACTTGGAATGATTTTTTTTATATCTATTTACTTGCCGTTTATAATATAAAATTTTACTTTTTTATTTCACCAAATACTTGCAGTTAGTTATATCAAAACAAGTCACAACCCACTAATTTCTGAGGTGTCATTTCTGAGAGGGTACTTATAATTAAATAGATCATATGCTCCAAGAAAGAAGATAGTACATTTAGGGATGTTGTTTACTATATTCTGATTTTTAAAAAATTAGTTGGTGCAAGGTGGGTAGACTTTACTTTTAAGGCCCTACCAACCTCTTTTCAGAAGTTCAACTTTGAGTAGTTATTCCTAAGAACTAAGCATCTTAACTTTAAGATGATGCTCGACATTAATAGAGAATTTCACTTCCACTAAAAAGGTGGTCCATTTTAAGTTCTTCTTATTCTTAAATGTTGCTAAATATGTTATTCTAGACCACCTTAATTATTTAATAATACTTCTTCTTTCGATTGCACTTGGGAAACTGAGAAAAATCTATTAACTGATTTTTTGTTCAAAAATTATCTTTTTAAAAAAAGGCTATCATAAGTATTCTACTGCATTCATAGAAAAGTAAAAACCTGTAGTGATACACAAAATACATTAGTTTATTTGAAATGTCAAAACAGTTCTTAAATATCTAACTTAGCACAACAAGTTTTTTACCTTATCTTTCAATAACTTTTTTTAACGTTTTTCTTATTCTGACTTAGATTATAGCACAGAAATATCCTTAGAATATCTTAAAAACTTGGAAGGAGTCGCTGCATACTACTATTATGAACCACAGGGAAAAAGAAGTATTTCTTTTTGCAAATTTGATAAAACAAAGAAACAAAACAAAACTATTCTTAAACTAAATTATTCTCAATAAATCGAAATTGGAAACAAAACAAAAATAAAATTACCTCCCTCACTAGTGCCAACAACTGTTGTAGATGCCATTTCCACCATTCAGTAAATCTGACGACATGTTAAACAGTTAAGCCAACATAGGGTAGCGTAAACAAAAAAAATTCCCCAATTACAAAAACTGTATTACTTGACTTGTTGCTTGAAGTCTATCCATGGGGTGGGGGATCAGTTAGGAACGTTAAGAGTGTGGAGATAGCAGTTAATAGAGTTCATGTGTAGTCATTAAGGTAGTGCAGTTTAGTGTTAGTTAGTTGAATGAAGTAGTAAGAAATTTTAAAATTATGGCCGTACAAGAAGAAATAGGTATCAGAGATTTCGTCCTTTTGGATGAAATAACAATGCCTAAATTTATGGCTAATCTGAAGAAAAGGTAAAACTAATTTCTTAACCTATTTTTATTAGTTTTGTTTTCTTATTTTTTATTCTTAAAAAGTTTGTAATTACATGAAACTTATATACAAAATAATGAGGGTGTGTCGGGTGTTTTATTTTTACGAGGGAATTATCAGATGACCACTTCACCGACAAGGAATTTTATGAGAATTCTTCTGCATTATTACCCTCTTTCTTAATCTATGATACATTTTGGAACTTTGCCAGTGTTAACATCTAAATGACTAATCATTTAATTACATCATTATGACATCATTTCAAATCTTCCTGCGATAATCAAATTGCAATGTTCAAAACTAACATGCCATTTTTTGTTCTCCTGTTTTGTAATTAAAGCTTTCTTTAAAAAAAATTATCGGTTATGAGAGATTTAGCAAAAAAAAAAAAACTGTTAGCAAATAGAAAAGTATCTAGACTAAATCCTTTTAAATAAAACCATTAACGAAAACTGTGTCACATTTTTTTGTTATGAAATAGTGTGAAACCAGATAAATATTTCTAAGCCTGACTTTAGAAAAAAAAGTAAAATATAAAATTAATTTAGTAGAAAAGTTAGCATAGGTTTTAATTTGATAATTGTTGCAAAATTTCTTTTAAAAAGTATTTATTGATTACCAAACTGTATATTTAATGGTAATTATAAGAAATAAATAATGATAATAATTATTTATGAATAATTATGAGATAGTTAAGTGTGCCTTGCATGTATTGAGTGTAACTAACTTTTACTTTTATTAACGTATCGTTTAGAATGGTATTTTACGTGATACCTTATAAATTCAAAATCTGCCCATTTTATTTTTTTGACTGTTGTCCTTATAATTAGAATTCAAAAACAATACCTCCATCTGTAAGAAGAAAAATTTAATTTACAATAAAATTCCGGCAGCTCCTCATTAACGTGGAATCTTATTGTTTTAAAACAAAGAACAAAAAATGTACTTCCTGTGGAAGTTAAATAGACATTTCACACGATGTATATATGTATACTAATTGTATCTTTTTTAAAGTTAAATTATTTTTTTTTAAACATATTTTCAGATTTAATGCTGGCCACATTTACACATACATTGGAGAAGTATGCGTGTCTGTAAATCCATATAGAACATTAAACATTTATGATCAACAACAAATAGCAAACTATAAAGGTGACATTTTTTTTTGCTGGATTCATTTAACTTTTTTCTTTACTACGATTCCCAAATGACATATGGCTCTTTTTTCAATCTTGTTAGTTTTATTTAATTTGCTGCTAATTTGCTTCACATTTTGGCCATCATCAGATGGTCAAGAAAGTGTCTTTTCATGGAGTTTTTAAACATCTTGGTACCATGTCCTTGTCATGAATTCTTGATGATGGACGAAAGCACAGGGTTTAACACTTTCGTCACTCACTGAAGAACGTCACTTTGAAAAATAGACGTTTACCTACCCTGAATATCCTCTACAAGAACGTGGAATAGTCACTTCTTCGAGGTTCTGGACATCGGGACAGGGATCCTATCTTAACAGGAACAAACTCAACTTAAAACTGCAGGGAGTCGATGTTGCAACTACTACTTGGGTCAACAGCCTCTGGCAAATTCAAGTGCATCATCACTTCCGTTCATTAATATTTAACTTCTAGTTTGTCACTTGTCAGTTTTTTCAGGGCTTTTACTAAATCTATCCTCTCTACCAATATTCTGAAACCCAATAGCTGACCTTGCATCCAATCTCATTTGAACGATGTCTTGTCAGTTTCTGCACGGAATCTGAAGTGCTGTCATGTTCCAAACCCAGTTTCTTCAGGTCCACCACCGAAATGACCATTTCCATAGAGGAATCTCGTCATCAAACGCAGACAATTTTTACCCATGCCCTGTTCAAACCTCAGATTTCTTCCGATAATTGGCCAGGCGGCAGAGCTTCGCCTGACTCAGTGCGAGGAGGTATTTGAATGACTTTACTGTCAGCTGGGCTGCCAGAATGGATTTATGACTCTTGATTCCGATATTTCTTATTGAGATTAAACTGGATGCATCTTCCTATTGTTTGAAATTTGTTGTATGCTTAGAGGGCATTAACCTTGGACAAAACACCAATTCCAGTGTCCTCTGAGATAGGCCCCCGATCCATACGTCGAGAAATGTACATTCGCGTATGCTTAAATACAAAAAATCTAATGCTCTTCACTCTTCTGGTACCCAGCCTTTAGAAACAATTTCTTATGAAGTTGTACTTGTTTTTTTCTTAAACAAGAGGTTTATTCATTAGTATGAATTTTAGAGTAATTAGCAATTTTGAAAATATTACAACTTAAAGAAAATCAATCCAAACTTAAGAATTGCAGTTAGTCTGTGAGCTATCGAACTATTTAAAAAAAACAAAAAAAAAACATATTAATAATTGAATGTTTTATTAATGGATTTTCAGGTCGTGAAATATTTGAAAACCTTCCACATATATTCGCCATAGCCGATAAATCTCATCGTGAAATGAAATTACAAGGAAGAGATACTTGTATAGTGATCAGTGGTGAATCTGGAAGTGGTAAAACTGAAGCGTCGAAAATTATTATGAAATATATTGCAGCCGTTACGAATATTGGACAGCGTCAAGAAATTGAAAAAGTCAAAAATGTCCTATTGCAATCAAACGCTATATTAGAAGCGTTTGGCAATGCTAAGACGAATAGAAATGATAATTCTTCAAGATTTGGTAAATACATGGATATAAATTTCGATTTCAAAGGTGATCCAATTGGTGGACATATTAATAATTATCTATTGGAGAAATCTAGGGTTATACTTCAACAACCTGGAGAAAGGAATTTCCACAGTTTCTATCAAGTACTTATTTTTCTTTACTTTTAAATATGTAGTTTACTTTGCTCTAAAAATTTGTTTTGGTTTTCCATAAACACTATTAATACCACGAATAGATTCTCCTTACACTTAACAGATACAGAGAATTAGTGAAGTTCAAGAGACCAATTCGTAAAAATACTTTTTCAATTTTAAGGGAACTTAAAGTGTAGATTTTAAGGCGAAAACTTAAAATTGAAATGTATTAGGATTGTAATACAAGTTCAACTTGAGTAATGTGTTAAGAGAAAACTAAACATATAGGCAATAAATAATTTTGAATAAAAAAGTGAAATACTTGAAAAAAGTATCTCACGTAAGCAAAATTCAGGTACATAATTTGAAATATTAGAACACAATCAATATCAAAACTCTTTATTGCATCAAATTGATGTTAAAATGAAAATATGTTTCTAAAAATTTAAGAGATGTAATTCTCGTATGAGATTGAGAAAAATTCGTCAGCATTTAATATAGTAGTAAGTGAATAAACCAATGATCGTTACATCATTGAATAAATTTTTACAGTTTTTAACTGGAATTCTGGTGGCATTGTTAAAACAAATACCAAATTAAATTGTTCGTAAATTCTGTAAATATTTTAATTTTTTATTTTATTTCAGCAGGAAAAAAGTTATATCTTTTTTTTATATCCAAAAACTGATAAAAAATAAGGATTCATTATCAAATTTTTATATCTTTATCTTTATCAATTTAGGGCTTTTATTTTTTTTTTTTTTTGACCTTGCTAATTTTGTTTCTGTTATTGACTTAATTTTTTTTGCACCAATTGATCAATGAACACTAATCAATATTATGAATTTGCAAAATTAAAACTTTTTAATTTCATATATCTTTTCCTTGTACTAGTGTTCCCCTTCGTTTTTGCGGGCAATCATTTTGGGATCCATTTATTTTGCTTTGTCTTTGGTTTTCAATTTGTTTAAGGAGCGTAAAAAGTTTTTTCAGTCTTAAACTTTTAAAGAATAACTTTTTATTTGTTTATTATTTACTTTAAGATGATTTGTTTTAAGATGTGTTACGACTGTTGCAACGTCTTATACGATGACGTGTAGTAAGCTTTTTTGAAATAAACATGAAAAACAGGTTTTTATCAATCGGCCTGTGAAGGTCTGACTAAGCGTAGTCATCATAACTCTAATGCGGAAAATTGAAGAAAATGAACGTGATAATTTCCTGAATAAGATTTCGGTAAAAATTGATGAAGCGGAAGTGTTGCCTTACTGAATAGTTTAACGTTAATTTCTTCTTCCTTATTATTTTTTTTTTTCTGATGTGATTTTGTCGTCAAAAATGGCTTTTACGTTTCTTGTTAGAGTGTTTTGGACATATCTTTTCGTACCCTCTTATTTGTAGTTTGTAGTACAAACGTATATTGTACATAAAAATTGCATGTAACCGCTCGCACGATTTTCTTGCCTTTAATTCTCAAGTATCTAATTTATACTCCTTCAAACTTCCATTGTTAAGAAAATAAAAGAAAATCCCTGTTGACTTATTGTCGAGACTGATACAACTTTTTTGCTCTTCGGGGATCCCAGTACGTTTTATTATGTTATTAATTTTTTTTTTTGTATGTTGTTTTTGTTGTAAACTCAAAATCGAAACATTGTCACAATCGCTGTTTCATCATACCTAGTGACGTAACAGGAAGTAATAAATAAAAAAAAAAAAACTAGCGAAAACCTAAGACAATAATATAGACCTTTAAGAATAAAAATCTTTCTTATCTTAACTTTTTTTTTCTTTACTTTTTCCACAGGTCCTTTCAGCATGCAAAAATTCAGACATGAAGATGTTAGAATTGAATGGAGATCCTAAATCCTATTTTTATACTTGCCAAGGTACCGCTTTACCACCGACGGATACGGATCGTGCCAACCATAGAGCTACGGTTGCCGCTTGTAAAACTTTAGGATTTACAGCATCCGAAATAGATACACTCTGGAGAATTGTAGCAGCTATTTTGCATTTAGTAAGTACATTTATTTACATATATATGTATTAACGTAATTCTAAAAGTTCACAAATTTGTATAAATGTGGCCTTAATTGGTCCAAAAGTTTAATTATTTTTTATTTGGCCATTTTTAGTTTCAAAGTGTTGGTTTATAAGAAGCTATTAAGTGCTTTTTTGATAAGATAATGATTTCTGTATTTATTTATTTTTAAGAAAAGCAATTACAGCTTAAATAATCTCAATAAAAAAAATCATAGATCATAAAAATATACTTTTTGAAGAATTTACTAATTTCTTTTGTAATAAAAGGTTTTACAAAAGAATAAAATACAATATTTCTTTAATCTATTAATTAGAGATAAGGTAACTTCAGATATTATTATCCTACACAAACAAATTGAATGAATTTACTGATAAGGAAGTCTTTTTAATGAATGACAGACTAATTTTTCTGGTCTAATTTTTTTTCTTTTGAATTAATTTTCCAGTTAATTCTTTTAAGAATACGTAATTTTGTTGTTATTTAAGTTGATCTCACTTTCTCTTACGCTATAAGAGAGAGAGAGAGAGAGAGTGAGAAAGTGAGTGTGACTTTGTAATATTACAAATGGACAGGAAACTCTACAAACAAAAAGTACAATTTGAAAAAAAAATCAACCGGAAGTTTATAAATACATTTTATTATTGTGAAAACCTGATAAATTTATGTATTCTTTTGTAAATTTAATTTCAAAAAAGGTAGTTTTTTGTTTAACACTCTTTTTGCAGTCATATCAATTGAGATAAGACTTATTGTCTTATAGCATAACATTGATATGATTTTAAGTATAAAAGGAACCATTGCCTTTTAATTCGCTTCCTATCACATAAAATTTTGTCGTTTTGTGCAAATAATTAATTAGATTTTTGCATCTACAATTTTGACCAAAAATATTGTGATAATTTAAAAATAAAAATATTTTATTCGGAATTTGAAATGTTCATTTCATTGTTCACAGAATATTGTGAATTTGATTTCAATGATAGTTCATTTTTTTTTTGATAATAGGGAATGAAAAATAAAATTGTGTCGTTAAATAACGATAAAAGTAGTAAAAAAATTAAAGTAATTGCCTATTTTTTCAGGCGGGCTTTCTAACTACCAATTAGGTGTCGTGGACGAAGGCGACTAGCAAATATACTTAACTGTAAATTTCTTTTATTAACTATTAAATAAAATCCAAGGCCTAAGACCGGGAATCGAACCTAGTACCACATAATACATATTAGCTTTGCAGGTCTCGACAAATAACGATAATATTACAGCTACGAGTAAATTTGATTATCAGGAAATTAAATACTGTCAATAAAAATTCAACAAGTTTGCAAATATTTAACGTATTATCAAGTATAAGAGAATAATGTTGAAAAAAAAAAAAAAAATTCATTTATTATCTTTATTAAACGTATTTAAAAAAGTTATTTTTCCTTAAAAAAGAAAAGAAAATGAAGTGAAACATTCATTTTATTCATTCTATTTAGAGATCTAAAAGAAGATTTAACAACATAATTCAGGGAAGGGATTAGCTATGTGGTTAGCATACTGGACTCCCACGCGGAGGTCCCGGGTTCGAATCCAGCTGCTGACCCTTAGATTTTTTCTTCCTAGGAGCTTCTTACAGCTCACTGTCCGGTGATGGACAGTGTTGTCTGTAAAGAGAGAACACTGTCCGGAGGCCGGCAGTGCACTGGAAAAAGCTCCGGGCGCCAATAACCATAGATGTTGACGCGCCTTAAATCATAAAAAAAAAAAAAACCAACATAATTCATTTTACCAACAATAAAAATGTATGAATATTTAACAGTGAAGCACAATCATCCCTAAGAAACCTTCTAGTACTAATTTTCAAGGAAAAACGCTTCTTAGTAGTATTTGGTAAACATAGTTCAAAGAATTCGCGAAGGAAAGGCCCGAGGAATAGAGATCGGGGATAATATACTCGATTTGTAAAGGAATGATTGTTGTAATTACTGCAGCAATCAGGTTGGTTATGGCCAATTGTTGGTCAGAATGAGAATTCTGGTTTTTGGATTATTTGTGGTTCACCGCGGATATTAGGTAGAACTAGGATATTGTACGTTTTCCTTCTGCGAGTAATCCTAGGAAAAGATATGTCTAGGCAGCAAGAGGTGGTATTTATAGGAATGCCAGGAGTTTTGAGTGAGAATTAGGACCAGAGAGTAACGTAGGAGTTGAAGGCGATTTGTCTTGAAGGGCTGTACTGTGCTTTTCTTAGAGAACCTCAAAACCATGTATTTTTGCCATAAATTCCAAAAACCAGCACACAAATAATTGTGTAAGAAAAATACGAAACAAAAATCAACAATGTTATAAAGTAATAATCAATAATTATAGCTTTTAAATAACTACTTTATTTACTAAAGGGAAAAAGAAAGTATTTAATGAGGTCATTCTTTTTTGTTGAAACAAAATAAAAATAGAAAAGTTGTTAAAAAGGTATTTGTCCATTAATTACCAAGCGAGGTTATGTAACCTTATGAAATATACTGTTTACACTTATAATTTCTATGTGCAACAGTTTTTTATTTTTAAAGTAGTGCAGTAATGAATACATTTTGTTCCGGCCCGTGGCTTGTTAATCGTATGAAATTATTAGGACATACCATCGTATATGTTTCGTAACAGCATCGTAAACCGTAACTATTTACTTTTTATTAATGACATTTTCAATCTATATTGGGTAAAAAAATTTGTTCTCTTGAATTCTTTTTTGTTTTATTACTTTCAAAAAAATATTTCACCTTTCTACCATAAGGAATGAATTATTTTGATTATTTAAAATTAGCTTTCCTTAATCGCATAAACAGTTGATGTTGCTTAACACCTGTAAGTGTATCTGAATTTTCATCGACGGATTTGTCACAATTTTCAAACATTTTCTCAAAAAGCTGTCCATTTTTACTTTTCTCATATTAGGTAAGAAAAGTTGTTTTTCATTTAAGCGGTTTTAATTGGCAAACGCGATCTTATATTGCCTTTTGGTGTTCTACTTCACATTCGCTGAATTTTCAAGGGTGGATTAAGAATGGTAAAAGACCTAAGCATTTAAATATGT
Organism: Rhodnius prolixus; assembly: GCF_049639745.1. Lineage (NCBI taxonomy): Eukaryota > Metazoa > Arthropoda > Insecta > Hemiptera > Reduviidae > Rhodnius > Rhodnius prolixus. The sequence goes on along the minus strand of NW_027411582.1, from coordinate 36,296,827 downwards.
TGTACTCCACTTATAAATCTACCTAATTAAAAATAATAAACCTTAAAGTATATTTTATAGGTGCGAGGAAAATTTTTAGTTTTGAACAGTTCCAATTTATTTATTTGTAAGTTATCTTCTTTCTTATTTGATTAATTTGCAAAATTTTTGATGAGATCCTCAATAGTAATGTTACGTATCATATCTGCTACTAAATTTAAAGGAGATAAGACATTCTTGTGGTATAGTTGTTTTCTGAGATGACTATCTTCATTCGAGAAAATGATCATTTGGCTATACACTTTGTGATCATGATAAAAATAGGTCTACAATTGGAAAGGCAAGCTCAATACAATGATTTTATTAAGTTCAGCATGGCTGAACCTGAAGTTTCAAGCTGAGTCATAGAGATGTCAGTTTTCTGAGATTATGAGGTTAATTTTTGGTATCTTATTTAACTCTAGTTAGTTTTAAAATTTTACCAAATTCGAATTTAGTTTCTAAAATTTGTCAATATTGAGTAATTTCAAAACTGGAATTTCTTCTATTCATATCTCTTCGTTCAGACCTTATAAAAGCTGACCAAACATCAGTTTTAATAATGTAGGCTATATTTTCCATTTGCCGTACTGTTCTATACAGCCCATGGACTTCGGCTGTGCAAAATTTCTGTTTTAAACCTTTAATAGACGCCCTAAGCACCGACTTATTTAGCTTAATAATTGTTTCTGCGTATTTCAAACCAGATTTATAATTAAATTTTTAATTTTTAGGGTAACATTAAATTTGTGGTTGATCCAAGTGGTGACGAAGTAAAAGTAAGTGGAGGTAGTGCTGGTAAAGTTAGCCGACTATTACAAGTGACCGAGGCTGAGTTATGTACAGCGCTTACTGAACGGGTTATCGCAGCTCGTGGTGAAGTTATGCAGAAAACCCATACCGCAACTGAAGCTGAATACGGTAGAGATGCTCTAGCAAAAGTAAGTTAGTTTTTATGATCTGTTCGCGTAAATATTTCTTTTTTATGAAAACCAAATGCTAACTTGATGAAAAAATTATTTTTCAGGCAATATACGATAGATTATTTACTTGGATTGTCAAAAAAGTGAATTCTGCGATTGAAGCCAGTGGATTTTATCAACGGGCTACGCTCATTGGTGTATTAGATATTTATGGTTTTGAGGTGTTTGATGCAAATAGTTTTGAACAGTTGTGTATCAACTATTGTAACGAGAAATTGCAACAACTTTTTATTGGTTTGTTATCTTAATTATTATTTAATTAATTCATTTATTTTTATTTAAGATGCTTTAACATCTTAGATCATTGTTCAGCGTCTATTAAGAGCGCTGTCAGCTTCCATACAGTGTTCTCCTCTAACCTTACGTCCAACTTAGGGCTTAGTGGGACCTTAGAAAATTTCTTCTAAAAGTACTCATGTCTGGAAGAAAGAATACAAGGTCTTTAGCTTGCGATGCACACTTTACTGAGCAATTTTTAATCTTGGACGAATTCTCGATAGTCACCAGTCTCTTGATTTCAATTGCTTATCAGGTGAAAGTTAAGGATTAATGTTTCGGTTTTAGTAGTTCCTAATAGGTCTTAATAGATCTCACCTAGAACCATGGCTCTTTCTCATCTCATGTAGTCTCATAGATTATACGATAATACTAGTATAGTAGTGCATGTATATTAATTGCAATATTCTCATTTCAGAGCTGGTATTGAAACAAGAACAAGAAGAATATCTTAGAGAAGGCATAGAATGGCAAAACGTGGAATATTTTAATAATCAAATTATTTGCGAACTAGTTGAAAGGCCTCATAAAGGTATATTTGCTATAATGGATGAAGCATGTCTAAATGTTGGCAAAATTACGGACGAGGTAAGCACTTTTTGTTTTTTAACTAAATCTTATATAAATTTAAAGTTTCCCAAAGATTGTGGAACAATTGTGGTAATTTCGTATTGTTTCTCTTATATGAAAAAGCATCCAAAAAAGGAAGCCTTTTTTGTATTTAAAGACAATATGAAATTTTTCGTCTAAAATTCATTTATTGGGAATGAAACAATAAGTTGTGTAGTAAGAAAAGTGAGAGTCGGCAATTAACTGGTGTTATTTTAACCCCCCCTTCCAAAGCTGTCGCTAAATTTCCGGAAGAAGGCTCCCTCAAATTAAAAACAACACGGTATAATCCCTCCAATAACTGATTACTATTAAGACAAAGGGAAGCCCTGAGATGGTTCTCCCGAATTTAAGACATTATTGCAGGGTTCTAAAATACTAAACCTCTCCAAACCTAGTTTCACCCAGTCTCTGCTGGGTAATTCCAGTGGTCGGGAAGCTGCCATCAGATCGGGATAACTAATCTATCCCAGACACTCCTCCCTCACCCATGAGAGGTTATAAACTCCTTCACCGTTTGGAAATATTCTGGTTTATGACCTCTCATGCGTGCGTTAGTCAGGAAACTGCTTACGCCAATCCTGGTTTTTGGAAGCTATGTTTTCAACGCAGACATCCCAGAACCAACTATCCTCAGGAATCTTGGACTGAGCAACGTATTTATTGAAATGTATTTTTTTTTTTTTCAAATTTTATTCAGATCTACATTTTACGAATTTCCATTATCCCTTATCCCTTATCATGAGATTTTTCTTTGTTTCCAGTTATTACTCGAAGCTATGGACAAGAAACTTGACAAACATGAACATTACGCTAGCAGACAATTGAAACCAATGGACAAGCAGATGGCTCATAAAACACAGTTTAGAATAAGGTAAAACTTTTTTGATCAAATAAACTTTATTTTTTAAGAATTTGTTTATAATTACTATTTTCATTGTATATTTTGTAGACACTATGCTGGAGATGTTGTATACAATATTTCAGGTTTTATGGATAAAAACAAGGACACTCTATTTCAGGATATGAAGAGATTATTGTACAGTTCGTCAAATTCCACTATTGCCTCTATGTGGCCGGAAGGTGCGATGGATATCACTAAGGTAATTTATAAATATTGTATAATAAATTTTCCACTCGTTAAATGATGCTTATTTGATAATGTGTGAGCATTATCTTTGAGAAATGATATTCGTTAATTTGAGAAGTTCTCCGTAAAGAAACGGATGTACACTCCAAATAATTTTAAAATGAAGTTAATATGTCTCAAAAACTCTTCATATATTTTTTTTTTCAAGTGTAAGAACCTTGCGAATTATTAAAGTAAGAGAAAGTCGAGAGACTGTTCACGCCAAATATAATACTTTCAACGATTAAATACTTTCCACGATTTTTTTTGAAAACTCCCTAATGTTTTTATTTTTTAATTTTGTTCTCTTTTGCAGACCACAAAACGTCCACTAACTGCCGGCACATTATTTAAAAACTCCATGATTGAATTAGTGAAAACGCTGGCTAGTAAAGAACCATTTTATGTACGCTGTATAAAACCAAACGAAAACAAATCACCTACGGGTATTGACGATGAACGTGTTGAACATCAAGTCCGTTATCTTGGACTTTTGGAGAATGTACGGGTGAGAAGAGCTGGATTTGCATACCGTCATAGATATGATCTTTTTCTTAAAAGGTAAAGTTAAAATTCTATTAAATTTTACAAATTTTTGTTGTTTATTTGTAGTTTTAATGTTAAATGTCTTGTTTTTTTAGGTACAAAATGATTTCACAATTCACTTGGCCAAATTTTCGTTCTGGTTCCGATCGAGATGGTACACGAGTTTTAATCGATGAAAAAGGATTTTCAAATGATGTTAAATATGGCAAAACTAAAATCTTTATTAAATCACCTGCAACTCTTTTTAAACTTGAAAAGGTTAATAAAATTAATTACACTCTATAATTTTTCCAGTTTAAGTGATTTCTTTCTTAAATGACCTATACATGTTTAACAGATGAGAGCCGATCTAATTCCTGGCATAGTTATACTTTTGCAAAAACAATGGCGTGGTGCTTTGTGCAGGATGAGATATCGAAAGATGAAAGCTGCCCTAACGATTATGTCGATTTACAGACGTTACAAATTACGTTCTTATGTAACACAATTGGCGTTTACTTTAAGGTTTGGTTACAATCTTATTTTTTCGATGGATGGAAAAACAAAAAGGATTCTTCCCATTCAGCTTTTATATTATTTATTGTTTCACGGACTGATCTGTCCGCAAATTAATTATTTTTTAACTTTTAAAGGATAGAATGGGCTTTTTCTGTTCAATCGTTACGCTCTTTCGCGACATTGTTGGTTGATCTATCCTGGATTCTCATTCTAAACTGCCATTCATTATTAAACTATGATCAACTTAGGTAAAAATACAAACTTTTAAGATAATACATTCATTAGAATTGTGAGACTCACAGGAAGAGGAAGTTTATGTGTCTTTCACTTTGTATTTCTTTCCTCAACCTATCAGGGAAAAGGCATATTTTCCATATACATTTTATCTACAACCTATATTAATCTTAAACTCTTTTAAAGAATATTACACTCGTAAATCTCTGGGCGTCATTTGGCACAAAAGTAGAAACATCTTAATTTAACAAAAATATTCTTCATATTCCGTAGTTTCTTATTAAAACATTTTATCAATTGCTATTATTTTTTAGGGGCGCTAAAAACTTAAAAGATTATGGGAAATCTTTGCGATGGCCACCGCCAAGTATTGCTTCCAAGGCTGTGGTACCACTGTTAAGGGTCATGTATGACAGATGGAGAGCAGGAATGATTCTTAAACCATATCCAAGGAGCGAGTGGCAACAACTTAGAATGAAGGTAACCTAATTCAAGTTTATAGATTCATTTAACATTGATTTGTAGGGGAGTTTAGAATTTTTTGTTTATAGAGTAAGTGCATTTTAATTTATTCATGTAAAAACTATTCATTTTATTTAGGATACAATAAAATTCTAAAATGAGTGAGATTATTTCAGAATACGCTGAAAAATAATTAAATCATATTCCAACAGCTCCAAGATCAATCTAACGAGTGAAAACTATGTTCCCATCTATCTGTCTTGTACGCTAGCAAGCTTACGCCGCCTACCGTAGCTTACCCTTAAGAATCTATTGAGATACTTCCAGTTCGATAATTTAGACGTTAGAATAGAGGCTTCTGTGTAAAGATTAAAATCTTTTCATGATCGAAGAGTCGAACACGCAGCCTCATAAGCAACCCTTCAATTTAGCACAAATGAGCTTAAAAATTTTATTAATAAAATTATTGATTATTTGCATCTTCTCAACTTTCCAGAAAACTCAGTTTTTTATTTACTTATTTATATTTTATGTTCAAATTCTAGCAACAATACATAACCTAAACATATTAAAACCTTTTTAAAACCTTCCCCAGATATCAGCTGCATGTGCACTCAAAGGTAAACGTGCTAGTTGGGGGCAAGAGCGTAAGTGGGAAGGCAATTATCTTGGACAGTCAGCAGAGAATCCTGATGTTGCCATATATAATACTAGTATACGAAATTTGAAGAATTCTGATCACTTCAATAATGTAAGTGTGCATTTATTATTTACCAATTTTTTTTTTTTAAACTTATTTCTACAATGTTAGTTTAAACTAAATCTCTCCAATTTTTATAGATTCTTTTTTCAAGTTACATAGTAAAAACAAATCGTTATAACAAATGTGCTGATAGAGGTCTATTAGTTACCGAATATGCCATATATAAATTAGATTTAACTAAATTTAAACCAATGAGAAGTGGAATTCCTATACAAGAGGTAAAGTAAAAAATGTTTGTTTTTTTTTCTTACGTTACTTATTACTATTATTAGTAATAAAATTATTTTTTATTACAACAGATAACTGGAATAAGTATAAGTCCTGGTAGAGATCAGCTAATTGTAATTCACACAAACAAAGGTAATGATCTTGTGGTGACTTTGCGAACTTCAGAAGATCGAGTTGGTGAGCTTGTTGGAGCCTTATGTTCACGTTATTTTCAGTAAGTTGTTTTCAATTCAATGTAATTAGTTTTTGTTATTAGTAAGAGATGGTATTACGATACTTGAAACTTAACCTTTTGTGCCTGATAGGTCTCTCAGCCGAAAAGAACCTAATGACTAAAAAAAAGTTCCATTTTTGTGAATTTCGTTGAAGTGGTTGTAAATACTTTCTTTAACCAAGTAGAAATACATCATTTGATAGAATTAATTTTCAGGAAAATTCTATCAGGAGAAAGAATTTGAATAATTACTCTATGAAAATTCGTTGCTAGGTTATTACTGAGAGTTATCATGAGTAGGCTTCAATCTAAAGTTTCATTTTTTAGTAATGTACTATTCTTTAAAACTAGCAATCAATCATATGTGCTGGCTTTATGAGTTTTTAGTAAATTTTTACATTGAACCTCGAGAAGTGTGGAAGTGTAAGAAAAATATACACTCTTTCAAAAACAATGAAGCCACAAACAAACACATCTCTTATACACACGCGTATTTACTCTTACAAAGTAGGTTATTTTATCTGGGTAGGCTGTAGTAGCCGGTATGACTAATTATAATTTTATATCAGTAAAACTTCTCGAACTTTTTGGGATAACTGAAACAGGTTGCTTTAAGAGAATAAAAAAAACCCGTACCAGACATAATATACGAATATTTATTTGTTTAAATTTAAATAAATTCTTATGTTTACAGATTACGAGGAAGTGAACTACGAGTCAACGTTGCTAGCCGATTTCATTGCATGCTGGGCAACAAGAGCCGTCCATTAAGGGTAGAAGTAAATCAAGAAACAAATCTGGCTGGTTTTAAAAAAGATTCCACAAACAATGGCATAATTTATATGTTGCCACCGAATTTTGCTCTAAGAGCACAGTAAGGTTACACTATATAGTTTTAACTATAATTAATTATATAAAATATTTCCTGCTTTACCTGAAAGAAATATAGGGTCCATTGTAGGTTTAGGGAATAGATTATTAGGACTACATTAATAAGATATATTGTGAGCTTCTGAAGAAATAATGCTGCCTTAATACAAAAAATTAATTGTTCTTCCTATTTTAAAGTGCCATCGCAGAAAAAGATACAAGTTCTGTCTAGTACATAGGGGAACATTTAATTAGATGTTCATTTTGTGTGAAATTCACCAATTATTTTTTAATCACAGATTTAAATATAGTAATTATTTAATAATAACAATGTTAAAACTTCTGTGATTTATTAACATTTATGCAGTTATTTACCTCTTTATTCAATTACATTATTGATAATGACCACCAAAAGAACCAATAAAAGTAAATAAAAATACTGGGCTAAACGTTTAGTAACAAATATCTAAAGCAAAACTAATAATTAATTAATCTTCGTACTTAGTGCATAAATCGCTTAATTTGAAGAGATAAAAAATAGAGTTTACGCTTCACTTCAGTATTACACAGCAATTTAAGTATTAGTGCTTTCTTTTTCAGTATGCCTTTTTTAAACCAAATAGTATTTTGAAAATATTTAAGTTTTCAATTCAAGTACATGCAAAAGAAGGAATGTATCGTGATTCACTTTTGGCACAAATTTTAATTTGTTTTTCATTTTTACTGAAAATAAGAAGTAAGCAGGTACGTTTCATCTAATGGATTTTAGAAATGAAAGGGTATCATGGTGAGATTAGCTCATAGCCATAAATGCCTCCATTGTAGGGACGGCACACTCCACAAAACAAGGGTAGAAGAGTAAACTTCGGCTCCAGATTGCAGTCACCCAAATGTCTCAAATGTCAGGGGGTCGTTAGCGAGCATTAATGTACGAGTGTGGTCACATATGTTTTTGGAACAGAGTTGTTTAACATCCGCGTTCCTGTTTACGTCAAGTAATTAATTTGGTTTCTTAAGGTTGTTAGTGGAAGATAAATCTAGTAACAGCAACAAAACTGAAAACTGGGGTTGTCGTCTCTTTGTGATTACGGAGAATGGTGCAAGGGTGAAAAAAGATGCTTATTAGTTTCTTGAATGTAGAATACATATTTTCAATGTAGTGATTTTGATTGAAACTAAGAAAACACTGAAACTTTTGAAGTTTTTATAAGCAGTTGAGTTTCTTCAAAGCAGCTGTGTTACTGGCTGATTTTTTCCTTGGTTGCTTTTGGCTCTTCTTTCGGTTTTTCCTCTATATCGTATAAATCTTAAAACACTTTATTTCAAATGATTTCTTTCAACTTTTACTTCTTAACTGAAGCAGCAATAAAATCAATAGAATAATTTATTTTCTTAATTTCGTCAAGAAGTACCTGTTAAATAGTGCCCAATTTAAATCCAACACTCGATAACTTCCTTATGAACGTATTAATTACTCTAAAATTAATAGAGTATGATTAGCTGCCGTGATATTTTGTTACAATATTCCCAACTTAGTTAAGGTTTTCAGTTAATGTAATCTTAACTCAGGTTTACGCTTGTTCATTATTTGTATTCTTGAAAAAAAAGAAGTATTATTTTAACTTCCATCAAACGCCCTAAATACTATTTTTATTTCAGCATTGTTCTTAGAAAATTACATCGAAAAAATTTTAAATGTACTTAGAACATAAAAGTGTGCCTTAAAAAAAAGTGCCTGTTTTTTTGTTTTTTTTTTTTTTTTGCTTAATTCGTATGTTTGATCTCTAAAAATAAGGCTTTTCACGAAATATTTCTTTAAAGACTAAAATAATTGTTTAATATGCAAAAAGTTAGATAAAAATTTATTGTAGGTAAAATGTAAACATTTTTTTCAAACAATATGGTGCTTTAGATGTCTTCATTTGTTTTCCATAAACTTAAATAGGTAAGTACGAAAACAAAAATTATTGTACTTAAAAGATTTTGTTTTAATTTTATATATTTATACATTTATAAATTTTACTTATAAATTTACAGTTGCCGCTTAGTTTTGTTAGATAATAGATAAATTAACTTTATGATAGAGCGGCCTTAATGGTATTATTTTTTTATTTAAAGCTAAAATCTTTATTATGGGATGATATTTTGTTTTTAGACTATCTTTTTTAAGCTACGAGATTTATGCCGTAGATGTTTTGCTGATGAGTATGTGCAATAAAATTGTAATAATTGCGGGTAGAAAAAATATCTGGAGCTTCGGTCCAGTAAGGAATATATATGGAAAGCCTAGGCTCCTTCGGGAAACGTTTGGGATTGTAATCCTATTTACGATGGGCACGTAAGTGGCAATGGATTGAAATGATCGGCGGACCTTGTGAGCATTGGGAAGGTGGATCCGATTCCCCATTTATGATTTATTGTTTACTTTGAAGGAGCTAGGTTTTAGGAGAAGGTTGTGGTGAGGATAAGGGAAGAATATAATGGAATGGTGAAAGAGAAGGCCCAAGGTCCTTTGTTGACCTCAATTAGCCAGGTAATAAGAAGAAGCGAACTTATTTGTAAACTTAAAGGGAAATGTTTGAATATGATTGGAAATTAGAACGTTGCAATTATAAAAATTCTAAATCCCCTACACATCGGCGTATGGCATCCGATACGGTCTTTAATACAGCCTAAAATGGTCCAAGGGAACCATATACTCCCCGAGAGTAACGAAATTAGCTTTAGTAAGATCAAGAACTCATCAAGACCCCATCTTAGACATCCCGTAAAAAATAGAACACATCATTTGCTGTTCACGCGGGAACTGAATGAATAAGTAGCTTATAATAATTTTTATTATTTCCAATATTATATTGCATAAATAAGCAATTTAGATTTTTTAAAAAATAATCACTTTGATGGCAATCTATTTGGGAATTAAAAATGTTAAAAAATTTATTTAAAACAAAAACAAATTAGTGAAACCAAAGAATTTTTATGTTCTTCCAAAATTGAAAAGTATTTGACGATTTGTTTGTGATATAATCTTTATTTGTTAAGGAAAATTCTTTCTTTTTCTTTTTTTGTTTCATCTTTGTAGATTTTTTAAAAGTTTATTCACTTTTTTTTCAATTATTTTAACTTATAATTCCATAAAAGAAACTTTAGAAAATCACATTACTGTTAAAAATAACGAAAAGTTTTAATTATTTATTGTAAATTTATATTGTACTATTGTATATAGTTTGTAAAGCATTACTACTAAATTGTAAATTATTCTTTACTGTTTGCTAATGATTTCTAGAAGTTTTGTTAAAATTTATGTATAATAATATCTAAAACAATAGTGAACTATTACGCTTTTTTTTATTATTAATATAAAGTAGATATGCATTTAACTGCTATTTATCTTGATGTGCCTTAATTATTTTTATAGGTTTGGTAACAGTAAAGTATGATACACAATGTTATAGATATCGTGTTCTTTTTATTATTGTTTTTACAAAATTAAAAGTATTACAGAAAAATTTAGATGCGGCCAATTGTAATTAAAGTTGTTCAATTAATTGTTTATAGAAATTTTGGCATTTGAAAGAAACCATCATCTATTTTATGCGAGCTCTTGTTTATTCTGCTTAGCATAGAACATTTATTGTGACTACGTACCACGCCTTCACTAGACTAGACTTAGATAAGTGCTTTCGGAGAGCAGGGGCTGCTCTTCAGATATTTGCAGCCAAAAGAGGCTTATTATTGCAGGCCCATTGTAGTACTAATAAGAACAAAATTTTATGTTTTACAAACTCCAAAGAGTTTTTCCCAACTGTACCGGGTGTATCACATCAAAGTCTAGCGACTACAACATTTAGACTCGTCTTTTTACAGGGATTGGACGTAACCACAGTGTAGCGATGTTTTCTAAGCCTCTTGCCTTTTAAAAAGGCGTAGGGACAGATTAAATAGGCTTGGAAACTCAGGCTGGTCGGTCAGTAAGACATCCAAAGGCTTATAGGATTAAACTTGGTGAATGAATGGATCCTTAGATCATCGCCAACATTCAATTGGTAATGCTTCTTGTTGAAGTGCCCTCTGCAAGTTTTTTCTTCAAACTTGATTTCGTTAATCCTGGTAAATATCTATTTTCCACTTTTCTGTGTTAACAAGTCATGTACATTATTACCAACCAGGTTAGAAATTCTTCTAGAGCCCAATATAAAAGTAAATATGGATATTTTAAATCTAGTTGAACTTTGTAAAGTCCCCACTCAACCCTTAAAGCCCCATTCCTGTTCAAGCAAAAAAAAAAAGTATTTTTTTAAACAGGTATAACAAGGTATAATTTTTTTGCTTTTAAAAATCCCAATTTACAGATCAACTGATTTCCCAAGCTTTCTCGCACAAGGAAATCTAGGATAAGAATTTTGTTTTTCTTGATCCTGTAAGTAAATTTTGGTTGTCCCAATCCTAACATCTAATTGCCGTAAAAGTACACACTTTGATTCTAGTCAAGTGTAATTTTACTTGTAAAATTTAAAACCAAAGTAAGGAATCAAGCTCGACCTATCATGTCAAAACTTTTGGACCTGTTTCATCCTTTCAAAAAATAAGAAAACAGTTAACAGTCTACTGAGTTCCACGCATTCATTCAAGATAGTTGAGGGAAAAAATTAGTTTTAGATATACTTTAAAAAGGGGGATTAGAATAATAAAAATTGGGTCTCGGTCATGAAGCACAAATCTTAAGGCCACATCTGAATTCTATCTTATATAAATAATTGTAAAAATCTATGAGTTAACATTTATAATATTGAATTTAAATTTTTATATTTTATTTACTAAATTCTTTCAGTGTTTAGTTCCATAAAATGAAAAAAACATTCCTAACAAGTGCCTTTTTTTTATTTAATTCAATTTTTATTATTATTTTCTGATGTTGATAAAAATGCATGAATTTTGATGTTAATTAATTGAAGCTAAATAACTAATAGTATTTTTGCCTTTTTTCTTAACGTAATGTTAATAAAAAAATATTTTCAAAACTATTTGAATTTTTACAGACCTTGATTTGAAAATTAAATATTTCTACTGAAAAAAAAAATCTACTGTAGTGAGTACTTTCAGTCGAAAGTGCCTAAAGTTTCAAGCTTTTCAAACGAATGAAAAGGCTATTCAGTACAAGGTACTAGCTACTGATCCGAGTCTTACTAAACCTTATTACGAGGTGCCCTAATTCACCTAAACGAAATATATTTGTCATTTCTATATAGTATTTCTTTTTTCTGTTGTGATGGCTATAGTATGTATTTATACCCACCAATTTTTTAAAGCTACATTTTCGTAACATAGTTTAACGACTTCCTCAGGCGTATTTCCTTTAAAAATTCTGAAATCTGCACGATTCCAAATATTCTTACGAGGAGTTTTATTTATTAAAAAAATTAAAATAAGTAATAATAAAAGACTAAACTAAAGATCATTGCTCTTTCTACCAAAAATTAGCCGTAACAATTGAGAATCCAGGATTCTGAAATATCCCTCAGAGAAGAGAAACCTTCATCTGAAGGGTGTATCTTGGTGAACTGATGAGGATTATGCAACTGATTCATAGGTAAAACTTTTATAAACGAATTATTGTCTCTGTTTTAAAACGGTTTCATATCTGCTCGGATAGTCTGTCTGCGTTGAAGGCAATAAATTCTTGTGTCTTCACCTCGAAGTTGGTGCTAAATTATTCCAAGTGACTAGAAAAGGTCCTTCAAGAGTAACATTTTGTCTTGGCACCAACTTGTAAGGGTATTTCAGTATATGAGAACGATGTTTATGTTAGCTAAATTCAGAACAAATTAGTTCCGATCTATTAAGCGTATTGGTTCAGTAAAATTACATTAAAAGTAATTCATACAAAAAAAAAAAAAGGTTATAAAGATTCCAAATCTGAAAGAAATGGGGTGTGCATAAAGAAAAATTAATGGAACCGAAAGCGCAACCGGGGTGCCACCCCGTTGAAATTTTGACATTTTAATCAATAGCATATAATTTCATTTGTATTATAATAAAAAATTAAATTACAATTTTACAAATAAATATAATGCTGCAACGTTACGAACGAATAGAATTTTATCTGGTTTAAATAGTTGAGCTTTGGCAGCAGTGGCACATAATAATTAACAGCGAACCTCAAACCTTCTCTGTTTTCGTGCTAGTATTTGCGTTACAATCAGTTGAGAACCTTAACTTCTTTTCCGATCTTAGTAAATGTTTAAGTGAAATGTGCCGTATTAATTACTGCAGTTACATAAACTAACTCAAATAGAATTTTATTATTCTAGGTTGAAATAATTATTGTGAATACTTTTTATTTTACAAGTTTTAAAAACGTAAATGATAATTCCTTAAGTATTCAATTGTTTTGATATTTAGCCTAAAGAAACATCACATTTACTCATGTAAATTAATTTGCTGTTAACAGACTTTAAAAGATATGAGTTATCATCGAGGAGGAGATGGAAAACCAAGAGGATTTGGTTTTGGTGGATTTCAGTTGATGAGTAAATCGGAAAGAGCTGCAGCTTTACCTCCACCACCTTCGGCGGCTCTCAGTAAACAGGGTTATTCAACAATGACTTCTATTACTGAGAATGCACTCTCAGCATCTTGGGGAATACCAAAAAAGAGATCTAAAACTGAAGAAGAGTAAGTCTTAAATATGATTTTAATATTGTTTCATTTTTGTTCCAACCCATGTATCTAGGCGCATACGAGCCCTGAAGGGAACTAATATGAATTATGTATTATTCAGATTAAGTTGGTTTAAAAAAAAAATTATATATCAAACAGATATTTTGATGAAGAAGATGAAACACCAAGACTTGATTACATACCAGCTCCTGGTAGCCCTAGTGCGGCGCCAAAGCAAGAATCAGATTCTGACGAAGAAGATCCTCTAGATGCTTTCATGGCTGGAATTGAATCTCAGGTATAGTTCCATTTAATATTTAGTAAGTTTCGTTTTATGCCTAATAATTTTGTTGAGTATTTAAACATGAATTTGTACGTAGATGAAATCTCAGGCAGTAAAGGCTGGACAAGAAAGTGGTGAGCAAGACAAGAGTAAAGGAATTAGAGATGATATTGAAGAAGAAGATGTCGAAGAATCATACTACAGGTATGAAAGTAATGATTAAATTATTTAGAATCTTGCATGATTTTTTAAAATTAAATTTAATCCGCAATAAATTTGATTTATAGTTTTGTTAGAATCGTTTTAACCTTGAAAATGTAATTGACCGGTTTAAATATGACTTTAAGCTTTTTCCAAAACTGTTCCCGGTGTGAGGAATCCTGATTAGATAGATTTATTACAAACATTTTATCGTCTTCAGTCTCAAAGCAGTTTAATTATTTCAACTCATCATTAAATCTTTCTTTAAAAATGTGAAACGTTTCGGAAATCTATGTGTCCATTTTCAGTCTAAAATTTAATCATAAGATAACGTTTTTAAAATTTACTTATTCATCCAAAAGGCAGAAATATTATTGCCAATTTCAGTCATGATTTTGTATTTATTCTTTGACCATCTTCAGGGCTGATGCTTGTTAACGGTTATATTTCTTTTACAGTTTTAACATCAAAGTTTGATGTGTCTCCTGCCCTTCCTTCAAAATTCAATCGGAATTGTGAAATTAATGTTCAAGTTTATATCTAGAGAAATGTAAAAGTGATAGTGGTGTGAATTTACTCTTAAATCTGTATTTGTAGAATTGATTTCATAAGATTTAGCGCTTTGAAATCAGACTTTCTCCCAAAATGCCATTTCAAAATGTTCTAAATTTAAATTATCTAAATGACCACACCATGAAATCTATTATGCAACCTGATATCAATCACGTCATACATCTTTCTTTTTACATAATTTGGTTTTAAATCTCAAATCGTCTTAAAACTTAGCGTTTTTACTTTCATTTGGTTTCTCTTAAATAAAAAATGAATTGAGATGAAAATGAATGAAATGATTTTCAGCTCATCACTCATTTGATGAATGAGTCAGCGACGTCAGGGACCGCAGTCTTGCGGGATAATATCGTTCCTTTTTATTCATCGAGGCACGCATTTTTTGTTTTAATATTTTCGACTTGTTGTGGATTACCAGGGGTTTGTTTATTCATCGGTTTATTGTAATGAATGTGACTTCCACTTGTGATTCTTTCACCAAGTATTATGATATTAAAATGATACTTTTACTAAAGTGATATGTAAATTAAAATAAACGAGTGTCTCCGAGAATTTTGAAGAAATCGTTTCAATTCTATTAGAGGAAATCGTAGTTTTTGTTAACCTTAACCATCGTTTTGGATTTTACTCTATTTTGTGATATTTTGTGCCAATTGAAATAATAATAAGCACCTATCGCTAAAAAAAACTTAAGTTTTTTTGTGAATTCAGAATGTCTTCGTTTCTGGTAAATTTCAGTTTCGCATATTGGGCACATCATTGTAATTTCCATATTTCTCCCCGTCTCAGAGTGTAAACACAAGTAAACTAATTCGTAAAATTTCTCTTGCCTTCACTTAGATATATGGAAGAAAATCCAAGAGCCGGACTTCAGGAAGAAGAATCAGATGTTGAAATTGAATACGACGAAGACGGCAATCCTATTGCACCAAAAAAATCAAAAGTACTTACTTTCATTTAATTTAACAATATAAATATTTGATCATTGTACATTTATATTATAAACGAATGATTTTCTCAGTATATAGATCCACTACCATCCATCGATCATTCAACAATCGAATATAGTGAGTTTATAAAGAATTTCTATGTGGAACATGAAGATATTGCAAGTTTAGATGAAAATAAAGTAGTTGATTTGAGATCAACACTTGGAATTAGAGTGTCTGGAGCGAATCCTCCCAAACCAGTTACCAGTTTTGGACATTTTGGGTATAATTTTTGTATTTCTTGAATGTTTTTATAGAAATAAAGCTTCAATAATTAAAAAGAAAAGGGAAGGTATAAAGTAAAGGAATGTTCACGATTTTCACGGAAGAATCTCATCATAAAAATGGTCCTGTTAAATCTGTTATGGCGCCTCTCCCTGTGAATTTAAGGAACCACCAAGCTTTAAAGCCATGATATCAACTGGGAATTTAATCAAAATTTTATTTGAAATACTATTCATTATATTTATTAACGATGTACAAACTTCGTTCAGTGTTAATTTTGTAGAACTTGCTAATGTTTCTATTATTATATTTGTTTTTAATACTTTATTTATCTATGAACAAAAATTAAATTAAAAAAAAAAAATCTCTTGATATCTTGGCTTCATAGATTAAATGAGTTTTTAAAATCCTAAAGGTTCGATGATCAACTGATGAAAGCAATAAGAAAGTCCGAGTATACCCAACCGACGCCGATACAAGCTCAAGCGGTGCCTGCTGCCCTTTCAGGCAGGGATATAATTGGTAAGTAATGAATTTTGAACTTATATTTAAGTAAAATGTGAAGGAACTCTGATACACTGCACCTATATGAAGTTGATCATTCTGTCGCATATTAAACAATAATTTTACTTTCTCTTAAATGGGTAAAGCAAGAATTGAGATCATGTCATATTTTCAACCTTGAACTTTACCAGAAATATCCATTTTAAGGTCCCTTGAGACCGAAAAAGTAGTTGTTTGAAAAGTGTGTGTATTTGTTTACAAAATATCTGAAAAATCATGGAAAATGAAATTTAATATTTCGATTTAGTCCCAGCTGGAGGAATATTTTGGTGACCGATACATTATTCCAAAAAGAAGAACAATTATTGTCAATTTCAGTCATAATTTATAATAGTAATAATCTCTCATTGGAGGTATACAACACTAAGTCACATTTTAAATTTTTTACAGGAGAGCAAATGAAAGAGTTTTTTCGCGGTTTTTTCTTACTTATAAGCCCACGGGAGTTATTTTACTTTAATATTTGGTGGATAATAAGTAACATAGATGCACCATAACTGATGGTTGTGTAATAAAAAAAGAAATATTGTATTAGAAACATTAAAAAAATGGACTTAATGTTGTATACCTCCGAGGTACTGTTATAGAATTAATAATACTTAGAAGCAAATACAATTTATCGAAATGTTGAAGTATAATAAGAAATATAGCCCAAATGTTCATTGATTTCGGGATATATTGGGGATATATAACATGTTAGTACTTGCTGCAGTTGCCTGTTTTATCCTTCCATTAACTTACTTTAGGTTTAGTCTTGTCCCGTAGTTTGGAGTCTTTGGAAGAATCAAAGATATTTCTTAAGTAGTGATACATTAAATGATTATATTAGGATGTAAGAATTTCTTTCTTCAGATAGGTGCCATTGGATACAGAATGCATAGAACTCCTATTTTAATTGTCTTTCCAAGTTATGAATATATGTTAATTTCAAAAATAAAATTAAAAAGAATTAGTCAGTTCAATCATTAACATGTTTTATTTGCTTGCAGGTATCGCAAAGACAGGAAGTGGTAAAACTGTCGCCTTCATATGGCCTTTATTAGTACATATAATGGATCAAAAGGAGTTGGCTGTTGGTGATGGTCCAATTGGATTAATATTAGCACCAACTAGAGAACTTTCTCAACAGGTTTGTAATTTTTTTTTATCAAAAATTAGTTGAATTATGTATACCTTTAAAGAGAGCTATTTTATTTTTTCTTACTGCTAGTAAGAAGAAATATTTGAAATAAAAATTGTAGAATTATATAAATGTGAATTGCTCTAAGACAATGCTTAAAGGTATTTGTTAAAAATGGATAAGTTGAAAAAGTCGTGTGTGTGATCAAATAAGAGTTTTTACTCTCTACTCTCTCTCACAGATGATTATTCTGTGTAATATTTTGTATCCGTATGCTCTTTTTCTCATATTCCAGATTTATAGTGAAGCGAAAAAATTTGGGAAAGTTTACAACATAAATGTGGTATGCGCTTATGGTGGCGGGTCAAAATGGGAGCAATCTAAAGCTTTAGAAGAAGGAGCTGAAATAGTGGTCGCCACACCTGGTCGAATGATTGATCTAATTAAGATGAAAGCCACAAATTTACAACGAGTCACATTTCTAGTACTGGACGAAGCAGATAGAATGTTTGATATGGGATTTGGCAAGTTTTAACTGTTTTTTCTTTTTTTTTAAGTTTAGGCAAACTTGAGCATCAAAAATTAATTTAAAACGATAACTAACTATTTTTTCTGCTTTCCATTACCAGAACCTCAAGTTCGTTCTATATGCGACCATGTAAGACCAGATCGACAAACGCTTTTATTTTCGGCTACTTTCAAGAAAAAAGTAGAAAAACTAGCACGCGACGTCCTAACAGATCCTGTGAGGATCGTCCATGGTGAAGTTGGCGGTGAGGCAAATGAGGATGTTTCACAAGTTGTACTAGTCTTATTGGAATCAAATAAACTACCTTGGTTGATTGCACATCTAGTAGATTTTCAATCGACTGGATCTGTACTGATATTTGTTACGAAGAAGGTAAGAAAATTGTTTGTGTTATTCGCTTGTAAATCATTATTCTGTTATTTGTGCATCCCATAATGAAAAACACGCGGAAGTGGGAAATACGTGGAGAGATGGACAAACTTAGTTGCAAGCCACCACTAGCATTAGCTTGGCCCGGGCAAAAACTAAAACGTGGGTCTCTCAATAAATATTTTCATTCGTTATTTTTTTATCTTTCTTTCAAAGTTGTAGGTAATTGAAGTATAATTTAAAGCTGAGGGAGGCTGCAATTAAGGTGACTAGGTGTGGTTAATCAAAGAAGGGTTACCGTTAGCAAATAATTTATTAAATAAATATTTAGCAAAATATTGCTAAAGAATCCAAATAATACTTCTCTATTAACAATAAAAATTCTACAATCTTCCAAAAAAGATAAACATATATGTAAACTTAATTACCTGATTTCCCTACCGTCTACAAGACTCAGATATTCGAAACCCAAGACTAAATCAATATAAGTTACTGAGAGACATTCTATTACAGTAAATACACACTAAAAATTAATATGGGCTTCCAGAAACTAATTGACAGCATAGATTTATGCCATTTGAGCTTTAGCGGCCATACATCACACACTTGAGTTCTCTCAAGTCTTTATTTATAACTGCAGTCCTCTAACATCGCTTTCTCACTTATCGCTCGGGTACCGCTCTTAACGTGGAAAGAGCTTCGTTGGACTCCTCAACCTATTATCCCTGTACACCCAATCGTCGTTGTAGATTGGAGGTATTGTAAGCAGTGGATTCAATAAGAATCTGGAGAATGTAGAAATTGACGGACATCAAGCCAAGAAAGCTCTTTGGCTGACTAGCATGTTCCGAATCTTCCAGTTAGACCAGAGGGATTACACTATTTGGGGATCACTTTTTGAGCTTACCACTTACTCAAGTGCAATCTTATACCCAGTCACCAATCTGTGCTGCTTGTGTTGAGTCCAATAAAAAATAGGCACCACTTTTTTTTTAGGATCGTTGTGTATGGAGCTATTTTAGAACCATATTTCTTGTCTTCAGGAAGTTAAGGGTCTTCCTTAACGAGATTCTTGCATCCGATAAGTTGAACGTACTCTATAGATTTATATACAAAACACTGATAGATTGGACCGTTAGTCACCTAATCATCTACTACAATCTCCAATAAATCACGTCTTCAAGCACTTTCTGGCTAAACAATTCTTGACGCTCCGTTTCCTTCTTTGGAGGCATGTGGTTGACGGGAAACGATGGGCACTCTTTATCTGGTTCCTTCCTTTATGGGACCTATCATTTGAACTACCTATCTCTCTTACGCTCCTTACTCACTAACTCACTGCACTGTCCTTCTCTCTTCACTGTATATTTATACATTATTTATTTAACCTCAAGTCATTTCCATTATTATGTTAGTTTTTCAATTTTGGCGTTAAGTTACTAATTTAACTATTCTAGAGCAAACATTTTATTCTGTTGCCATTCAAAATATATTTTTCTTTTATCAATTAAAGATAAACGCTGAAACGTTAGCTGAACAATTAAAATTAAAGGAAATAGATTCATTATTGTTACATGGTGATATGGATCAGATTGAAAGAAACAGGGTGATAACGGCATTTAAGAAGAAGGAAGTTGATATCCTAGTAGCTACAGATGTTGCAGGTAATAATTTCTCCCATAACGTTATTTTTTAATGAATTTGTCCATAGATCTAATAATCGATTCATTTAGTAAGACAGATTATAAGTGAATTGTCAATTGTGTATTTATTTTTGTAGATATGCCTTTATTTTAGAATGGCATTTAAAAAATCTAATAAAAAAAAAAATTGCACCCTTAATTTAATCATAGTACATTTTAATGTATTCAGCACGAGGTTTGGACATACCACATATTCGAACTGTTATTAACTATGATATGGCTCGAGATATCGATACTCACACACATAGAATCGGTCGTACAGGTAGGGTTATAAACTGTTACAATCTTAACTTTACGTTATAATTTCGCAACAAATCATTTTTTTTATATATATATTTGTATGTAGGACGTGCTGGACAAAAAGGTACAGCTTACTCACTAGTTACATCAAGTGACAAAGAATTTGCTGGGCATTTAGTTAGAAATCTTGAAGGTGCAAACCAAGAAGTACCCAATCCTCTAATGGATCTAGCAATGCAGGTCATATTATTTAATATTCTATTATTGAAACTGTCCAAACAGTTTTCTTCGTTCGTATTTTTCAAACTTTTTATTTTGTATCTTTCTATCTTAGTGCTAAGAGGAATTACTACTACCGTGTAGTATTTTCGGTATCAAGTTTTCACCGTAAATAGCGGTTTTAAGAGTCTAATAGTTTTTACTAAGTGATCTGTATGTCTGCCTGTGTCTGTGAAGTGTGTGATCGGCGTAACTCAAAAATTCCAAAAAAAAAATATCGGATACCAGAAGTGCCACTTCACAAAATAGATTTTGATATTATCAATATGTCATTAACAGTTTATTGGAACATTTTACAGTGGTTACAAACTTATAAACGTAAAGTTATTATATAATAACAAAAAGTAAAGTACAGTAATTGACTATTTTCTCAGGCGGGCTTTACGTCCAACTACCAATTAGGTGTCGTGGACGGATATTATATAATAATAGTAATAGCCGTTAATTAAACATACATACTATAAACATATATACTCGTATATACTATATCTAAATCACCCCTATCTGTGGCCACCCTAAAGTTATTGTTAAAATTCCGGAGTTCAAGGAAATTCTTCAAACTAAAGAGTTAAGCTTAACTGGAATAGGCTTTACTCCATGAAATCTTTTCACTTTTTTGAGATTTTCTTGAAGAGTGTCTAGGGTAACAAAACTTCGTAAAGATTCTTTATGTTACTTTTATTACTTTTTAGAAAATTCGTATTAGGACAGTGTGAGGAGACGCTGCTTCTTACATTTTGTATTTGGGTAATGTACGATTTTACAAACTATAATGTTAGTAATAATTAAATATGATTCAAATGTGAAAAACATTCGTAATTCGAATCTTGAGAGTGAAAAAAGGAATAAATAAGTAAAAGTCGTATGAGTGTTCGCCAGATTTTAAATATATTTTATTATATAATATATATATTTATACAAACAAGGGGAAAAAATATGTAACAATTATTGAGAACATAATTTCAAAAGATAATTTTTCAATATTTGTTTATTTGAACACATGAGTATTTCAGGGAAGGTTGCATTACGGTTTACTCCTTTTACTTTTACGTGGTGTTCACTACCCTCACTTCTCTAACTGCTTTGATTATATTTTATTGTTTTTAATGTTGTTTACAGAGTGCTTGGTTTAGGAAATCAAGATTTAAATCTGGTAAAGGTAAATCATTAAATGTCGGTGGTGCTGGACTCGGATTCCGAGAAAGACCTGGACTTGGAGCTTCGTCAGAGTCTTCTGTCGCACCTCTACCACCAGTAATTATTTTCTTCTATATTATTCTTATTAAAGTTTTATATAGTAAATTTTTTCACTTCTATCACTATTTTTTATTTTTTTAGGTTTTATATTAAATTTTAAAAATCATAATTGAAGAGCTTGGTGCAAAAAGGAGTTATCTACAATTATTTAACATTTTTAGTAGGGACAAAAAACTATATATGCTTTAAGATGTATTCCTTATGTTGTGACTGCTGTAAGGATTAGTTAATACGAGTATATTGTGATGGAGTCATTTGGGGCTCAATTTGAACTTTCTAGGGCATTTTTTAAGCTTGCTATAAGCAAAAGTTATTTTGCAGCTAACTTTTTTTTGCACCAAAATCATAATTTTCAGTTAAACTTGAGTACATATTAAGTACTTTAGTCAACAGATTTCTTGTTTTTGAGCTTTTAAGTGGTATTTTGTGTCTTGTCGAAGCGAATGTTAGATATATTATTATGCCTGTCAAAAAGAAAAATAATAATATCTACCTAATATAAACATTTAATAAACCTAATATTTTTTTCCCCCAAGTAATGTAAGGAATGTAAAAGAAAGTTATCTGCAGTAGAAAACTCATTTTTGCTCCAAATCAAACCTAGGTTAGAGAATAAGTAATAATAAACGAGTTTGCATAAAGATTCGTTTATGCACCAAAATATGTAGAATTGAACATACAATAGGGGGCGCCACTAAACACATTTTCTGAAAAAAATGTAGATAACTCCTTTTTGCACCAAGCTCTTCAATTGGTGCTCGTAACGGGCTCCCAATTGTTTCGAAGTTATTTGAGTCTAATAATTGTGCATTTATTAGTTTTTTCGATCTTATATCTTAAAAGTAAATTGAAGTCAAATTCAATGTCCCAAATTTAGAATCTTCTTCATTTTCTAGACAATTCGACCATCACTTAGTGTAGCCGATTTAATAAACAAACAGCAGAGAGGTCCTGCGATGGACAGGTTGGCCGCCATGAAAGCTGCGTTTAGGGCACAATACCAGAGTCAGGTAAGAGAATTTTTTTTTTTTTTTAATTCAGAGGTCTCTAAAGGCCAGTGAAATATCCTAGTTGAACTCTTGTTAAATTGTCCCCTTATGTGAGTTTTTCGCGAGATGTGTATTATCAAGTAATTTTAAGAACTTGTAATTTCAAATTTGACTAAAATTATTTGACCTGAAGTGTTGTTTTTACTTTACTTTGGCAGAGCTGCTAATTGTGGAATGAAAATTGTTTCTAACTGAAATTGAAACCATATTTACTTTCCATATAAAGGGTGACGCTGTCATCTAACGGATCACTTGTCCTAATAAAAAATTCAATTATTGAAAAGAGAGTTTTCAATTAAATTGTTATCTATTTGTGTTGCTGCAAAAAAAAAAAAAACACTTGTGAGTGAGGATATGCCCTCCGTTTAAAAGAAAATTCAGGAATTTTAACTTTTGTAGAAAAAAAGACAAAACATTCAGGTAGTTATTCTTCAACATTAAGCATAGTCGTGCAGTTTTTTGATGATCAACTCCTATAAACGGTCCTGATGCGACAGTTTTAATAATTGTAAGAGAAAGTTATGTAAGTGATTCGTTCTTTTACAGTTCACAGCTTCAGAAGACCACACATGGGAACAAACGCGCGACAATCCAGACGGTGCTCCGAGAGTTAGTAAAGGTCCATTGCCGGAACGTAAAGTTAAGAAAAGTCGTTGGACATGAATGTTGAATGTTTTTTGTATTTATATACATATATATATATATAAAGAAAATATTTATTTTTATTTAATTTTTAATTTTTTTTTTTCTTGCTGAAGGGAAAAAATATTTCTAGTAATTTTGTACATATAAAGTTTTATGAAAGCATCACCACTATAAAAAATGATTATAAAAAAAAAGAATAAACCAAAATAGGAAGTACAAAAAACGTTGAAAAAATCATTACAATCTGTTCTCTCCCTTCTTCAAATAAGGGGAGACATAACTTAAAAAGTTTAATTAAATTATTAAAAAAAAAAATTCATGTTAAAGAAAATTCTTTAAGTAAAAAAGAAATTATTTAAAATAAGAAAGACACCCTCTCTTTTCTCTGTTTTTCTAATATTTTCACTTTCTCTTACCCTTCACAAGAGGTTTTTTTTATATCGATATATATTTCGATATGTATATCGAACCAATTTTTCAACTATTGTAACCATGTAGATACCTATCTTTTATTTAAATCTTCTCTGAAGTGCCTATGGTTCTTTAATTTATTTAATTATGTGAATGTATTGTTAAAATTCCGAATTTGCTAATAGCTTGACTGAAAATGCAAATTACTTGCCGGATTTCTTTTTCAGTTTCCTTGATTAATTTCGTTTTTGTGAATTCTACTAGTTTACCACATACTTAATATTTAGAAAGCATTAAATATGTTATAAAATTAAGGGAGAAATTTATTAAAATTATTTTCTGGAGGTAAGATTTAGCCTTTACAATTAATAACTCAATAACCGGGTAGGAGAAAGTTGTCTTCTACTTTTGCACAAAACTTTTTTCTTGAAAAATAAAAGATGAGTTTTAATTCTTTGTAAAAAAAAATATATGTCACAAAACAGACTGTTATTAAATGGTTCCTAAAATAAAAATCAAACCAAGAAAAAAAAGAATAAAGAAATCAAACAAAAGAATTTTTTGTTTTATGATTTAACTGAGTTAATTGGACAGTTTGTAAAGTACAGAAAAATAACTACAATATTTTTCGGAATGTGCCAATGAAATTTTGTTTTTTCATATTTAAAATATAATCGTTATTTGGATTGTATCTTAAAACGAAACAAAATAAGAATTCTAAAAAAACAATATTAATAATTTGATGCAGTTTGTTTTTTTATTTTTATTTTTTTTAATGATTATTATAGACTTAATTATAATTGCTATGTTAGCAAATTGTATAAAAAATTTAGAACGTTACGAATAAATTTAAATATTATTAATCTTAATATGTATTTGTGTTAATAATGTCAATAGAGTACATTCTAATTAGCAATATCAAATGTTCACAGTAATTGTGAAAGCCTGGTTCCTCCCATAACCCATCTTTTTCCCTAGAAGATGTGTCGCAGAGGTAACTCGATTCGTTTTTAATATTAGTTTTCTAATTTTGGGATATCTGCTATTTTATTTTGTGTTGATAGGGGAGAAAAGATTCTTGATAGGTCTTTTTCGCATTCTGAACTGTGCTCGCAGACTGATTTATGGAAATCCCTCTTCAGTCACTATACTCTATTTTTTTTTTTTTTTTCAATTCCTCCCCTAAAAGTAAGTAACTTTACCAAAGGAAATGTATTTTTCTCATGTATCGAAATAATATATTACATGTTTGTTTTCTTTTATTTACTTCCCATATACATACTTTTTTTTTTTTTTAATACACAACGAACTTGGTGAGTCTGCATGAGCAGCTGGTTTAACTACTCCAAGAAGCGTTGAAATATATTTCTCAGTTCGTCCCTCCCAAAAACATCCATGTATTTTTGGCCTTAGAATAGTAATATTATGAGCTCAAGTCTATTCTGGCTGGCTGTTTGTTAATCAAGATCAAGAATCACCTTTGCTGTGGTTTATTATGTGACGTGGATTATCAGACAAGAGGAACAATAGACTCCTCGGTAAGTTGCAGGATATTTACTTTTTTAGCAGTTTGTAGAACTAAGAAGTCCACGCCTACATATGTTAGCTGTGGAGGAGCTGTTCAACTTGGCTCTGTTAGTATAGTAATTGCTTATTTTTACAGGCGGGCATTACGCGGAACTACCAACCAAATAGGTGTCGTAGACGAGGGCGACTAGCAAACATACTTTGCCGTAAATTTCTTTTATTAACCTTTAAATAAAATCAAGGCCTAACACCGGGAATCGAACCTAGTACATATTAACTTTGCAGGTCTTGTCTCTCTGAAAAAAATGTTTTGTTTACAAAAAAAAAGCCATAGAATAACAATCAATGACTGTTAGCTTGTTTTATTAATGGTATGTATTCATCCATAAGAGCATAAGAGTTGTTTTATTTTGCTCATTATTATAAAAACGAAAATATATTATTAAATAGTTTAGTTTTAATTTACAATACTGGAGTACTACCTGCCAACAAGTTCTACTATGAATTAGTGATTTTTTAAGTTTATAAATAAGATAAGACTGTATTATGCATTTTTATTTTATATATTATAAGAATTTTTACTCAGAAGTTGTAAGTTTAAATATAATTAGTAGGTGAATAAAAACAAATAACTCAATAAACGTCTATATATTTCCTGTTTTCAATTACAGTTGGTAATTTTATATTTGTAAACAAAAAATAAAATTCAAAAAAGTACCTTATATGTAATCTAAAACTCAGAAGTTCAACACTTGCAGAGGAAGGGAAGAAAGTAATTATAATAAAATTAAATTAACAAAAAAAAAGTACGTAAAAAACGTTAAAAGTAGAAAAATAATCAAATTGTTTAAAAAAAAAACAACGAAAATGGCTAAAAACAAAAAAATATTTCTAAAAAAGCCGTCAGAAAGCAATAAAAAATAGAAAAATTAGTTTCAAAAATGGTCACAAGGTAGCAGCACTTACTAAACCTGTCAATTATATAAACACATTTTAGTTTACATATTTGCCACCAGGTAGCACTAAAACAATATACAGCTGTCAAGATTTCTCTTCAGTACGACATGAGTGTTGAAGTGGAGAAGGACGCTCTGTCGCTCGTCACGCTCAAACATATCTACTCTAGTCACACATCATCAATAATGAAAAAGGTATGTTGACATTTTATGTCTGTCTAGTCTAAAATAAGAATAATAATAAAAAATATTCCAAAAAAAAAAATACACAAATAAAAGATGAAAAAGGTAAGATGACATGTGTCTTAGTGATGGGCAGAACGAGTCCGTCTTTGGACTCGTTGGATTTGAATCAGTTCCAGGGTTGGAATCGATTCCAACAACTCGTTCACCGATTCCGGTCTCTGTACTTACCCTGTGCATTAGTAAAAATGTCACGCAATTTATTAAAAAATATCATTAAATGTTAGCTTTCCCAGTTAATAACAAAACTATATTTCTTTAACACACATTGAGTACTATCCCTAATTTCCAATTGCACTGATAAATATAAAATTAACAACGTAACACAAAAATTAACATAAAAATAGACTAGTCAATTATAAAAATTAAAGCAATGCTGTTTAGTCATTATCTAGCTTGACCACTGGAAGACTGGAGTTAACGTGCTTCAAGAGGATCCAAGGTAGAGAAACGGAAATGGGTAGGAAATTATTCCCATAAAAAAAATTCTAACCCTTCAAGCAAAATGATAATTACTCATAAATAAAGAAATATTTATTTACTAGGACTTGTATATCAAGCTTTAAAAATATTATCTTATTATCTTACGAAAAGAAAAAGCTGTGTGCTTAATCTTTAACATAGCGCTGGACACTCTTATTCTTATCTTCATTGGGTAAGTTTAACCGTGTACATGACCGTGAGACAGTCAAAGTAACACTGAGCCAAAATTTAGTATTACCTAATTGGTTTACTTACTGCAGTATCCCTCCCACTCTATCACCAATTTCACAAACATTCATCGATTGGAAATAATTTTTAGTTAAATATTCGTTTTATTTGAATACAAAAAACATTATAACGCTTTCTTAAGATGATTTTAATTTTTAAAATTTGTTTTTGTCCATTACTCTTATATAATACGAAGAATTTCAAATAAAATATAATATACAAACACAATGATCTAGTATGCAGGTGGAGTCAGTCCTCGTTACCATAGCAATGGAACCGTTAAACAACTCCGGTTCCAGCTCCAGCAATTTCTATTGGCTAGATTCAGTGAACGAAAAAATGGAACGAGTCCGGTTTCAAAAGGATTTAAATCACTCCGGATTCGACTCCACCAACTCCAGTGGATTTAACCAATGAAAATGCTAGAGCTGGGCCGGAGTCGTTTAACGGTTCCGTTGTCATGGTAACTACGACTGACTCCACCTGCACACTAGATCATTCTGTGTTTGTATATTATATTTTATTTGAAATTCTTCGTATTTTATAAGAGTAATGGACAAAAACAAATTTTAAAAATTCAAATCATCTTAAGAAAGCGTTATAATGTTTTTTGTATTCCAATGAAACGAATATTTAACTAAAAAATATTTTCAATCGATGAATGTTTGTGAAATAGGTGATAGAGTGGGAGGGATACTACACTAAGTAAACCAGTTAGGTAATACTAAATTTTGGCCCAGTTTTACTTTGACCGTCTAGCTGACATGTACACGTTCAAGCTTACGCCAATGAAGATGAGAGTAAGAGTGTCCAGCGCTAAGTTTAAGATTAAGCACACAGCTTTTTCTTTTTGTAAAACAATAAGATAATATTTTAAAAGCTTGATATTCAATTCTTAGTTAATAAATATTATGAGTAATTATAATTTTGAAGGGTTAGAATTTTTATGGAATAATTTCCTACCCATTTCCGTTTCTCTACCTTGAATACTCTTGAAGTAAGTTAACTCCAGTCTTCTAGTGGTCAAGCTAGATAATGACAAAACTGCATTGCTTTAATTTATATTTGACTAGCCTATTTTTGTGTTAATATTTGTATTACGTTGTTAATTTTATATTTATCAGAGCAATTGGAAATTAGGGATAGTACTCAATGTGTGTTAAAGAAATATAGTTTTGTTATTAACTGGGAAAGCTAACATTTAATGATATAATAATATAATAAATTGCGTGACATTTGTTCTTATGTTTAATCGTTCCAAACCTTCTGCTGCCTCATTTTCATTTTTATTTGCCTAAATTTTTTGGGGCGGGGCGGAATCACTTTTTTTAAAAATAGGGATTTGAATCAACTCGTTCCACCATCGGACTCGTTCCAATGGAACGAGTCCGCTCAAATAGCCCATCACTAATGTGTCTATCTAGTTTAAAAATCACTGTCATAAACACACATGAAAGTTCTTCCATAATAATTATAAAAAAAAATATTGGAATTCATCAAATGTGAAGTATCATGACGTATGTCTGTCTAGTCAAAAATAAGAATTATTCTAAAATATAAACATGACATTTACACAAAAAAGTAGTCATATAATTGCCCCACCCTCCCGCACCTGCAAAATCACCTACCTATATACTCTGGCAGTACTATTGCACACTCGACAAGCAAGATTCATTTACGCATTTTTTCCAGCGTAAAACAATTTATTTTATCTTACTTCTGGTATCATTAATTAAAACATACCTAATGCCATCTAACTGTAATGTTACCTAATTAAAAAAAAGCTCGAGCTACATAATAATAAGAACAATGGAGTTAATAACAAATGAACTGTAGTTCGTACTGTCACTCCTAGCTGGCAGAAAAATCACTATTTTGACGATAGATTTCTCTTTCTAGAATTTGAAGGCCTTTTTTAACTAATTTTTTTTATGTTTTCCTTTTTTATTTTTTTGTATTTAGTTCATATTTTAAATTACTTCTTATTATTTAAGAGAGTAAAAAGAAAAATAAATACAATATTAATTAACTAGTTTTTTATTATTTAAAAATAATTTATAAATTTTTTTACAATAAGTTTAGTAAAATCTTTACAGAGTTTGGGAAAACTTCAATCGGCTGGTGACTCACGAGACCTATGTACTAGGACCTCCCTTCACTCACATTTAACCATGTTAGTAACTCTCAAGACTTAAATAGGGCCTTCCATCCAATCTGGGCCAGTTGTATGTCCTATAATGCATTGATTATTTAAATGTAGACTCGTTCATTCTCAATTAATTCAATTATATACTCTATGAACCAATTTCATAAAGTTTCTGTTTTATAAAAACTGAAGTTTTTCTGCTACGGATAGAATTGTAAGTATTAGAAATATGTAAACAGAAAGCCATTCGCAAAGCTTGAATACACCAGCATATTACACGTTCTACGCTGATTAAAAGTTTTCCTTTAAAGATTTTACTAATTTACGCATTTTTTAAATGATTAAAATCGCATATTCATTCATATTTTACTTCACAATAATTACAGAGAAAATGCACCAATGTCCAGTTTTAAACTTAAATTCTCGCGCCTCCCTCCTATAAAATACATTTCCAACTTTTAAGTTCTAAAATATTACTCAACAAAACAAAACATTTCCTTTTAACATGTACTAGATTTCAATTATTTTAATTCATAATTTTTACATTGTTTGACAATTCGTTAATATTTTGGATAACACCACGTAACCTCCCTTACTTAGTTAGCTCAGTTAGTAAGAGTAGAGCGGTCGGGGGAGAGCAGTGTAGCCGAAATCCTTACCTAATCTGGTTATTCTACCACTGAGATAGTTGAAAGACCGAAACCGATAAGGGGTATAATAAAAATACGTCCTACTACTGGCAAAATTACAAATATTACCGCACTGCGGACATAACCTCATTTTCATAAGACTAATAAATTCTTATGCTTTTACGAAGACCCACAAAAAGTAAGGTTCGAGAAATGTTAGTTCAATATCTAAGTGAAGTGACGAAAACCACAAGTTAAGATTCTAAGTCGAGGAAGATGAGTACGATAAGCTTAATTCACTAGTAGAAAGAGTTAGACCTGTGCATGAAATGGACTACTTAAATTACATTAACAGTTAAACTGAGGAGTCATTATGTCAACAGATATAGATTTAGTAAAAAGGAACCTTATGATATTAAGTAACCTAAGTAGGTAATGATTTTTGATTATTTCGTAACAAGAGTAAAGAGGTAGTAGTGCCTACAAGCAGGACTAGAATGAGAAGTACTTTGCTGGAGCAAGTGTTGTATGAACAAGACCTTTCCTTTTGTATCGGCTTCATAAGGTATTTTGCTTATTTATGTCACTTGGCCCTTTAATTTTTCAGTTTTACTTTAATATCCCCCAAGCACTCGTTACCATTCAATTACTTTTTCTTGCCTATAATAATTACGATCAAGTAGAATGTTACTCTGTTCTCAACGGATATATTTGTTTTCGATAAATGTTTTTACGAATCGTCAAGTTTCGTGTTTGATGAAAATCAATAATGGAAACTTCAAACTTTGATATTTAGTTTAATGGCTCCTTTTGGCGAAACCCGTCAATCTTACTACAAATTTACTGAATCTGATTTTTCGTATTTCCTCTGGAACAGCATTTACGATTTCCTGTAAACAACATACTTTCATTGTTATTATGATCTAGATCTAGAGCATGTATTGAAATATTTCCAATCGTCATTGAATCCAGTCTCCTAATCAAATATCTTTAGGATAATAGTAAATGCTCTTCGGTTCACATTGATCTTACCATTCATAATGACCACAAAATCTTTTATCCTTTTTTCCCGAATTTAGTTTATTGTTTTGAGGAAGCACTTACACTTCTCTTAAAATACTTATAATACTTAACATGTATAATATTGAAAAATTACTTCATTATTATGTTTAAGGAAGAGTTTTGTGTTTAAAGAAAATTTTAATACGTGTGTTGTGACGAGAATTCGTGAATGCTCTCAAGTTTTTAGATTGTGAAGGCTTTTAATCGATCTTCTAGGTTACACCGAGTAAATTCTTTTTAGTTTTATTTCCACTTAAAGTTCATTAAACATTTTTTACATACATATGTGAGATACTTTAGTTAATGGGGCAACTTATTCGATGTAGCGTACCCTTAGTGTCAAATTTCTACCTATCTTCACCGCTTTATTTCTCCCTATCTGTTTTCAGACAGCAATGTTTTTTAATATTTTAAGCTGTTATTTGCAAATTTTATTTCTATAATAAGAAAATTGTCAGTATTGTAGTCAAGTTTAGAGTTTGGTAAAACGTAATCACGATTCACGACTAAATTAGTGACAAACAGATAAAAGATTTAGGTTTTTATTTGAAAAAAACAATTCTTTAGATTAATCATAGTGTTTATTTAATTTTTATAATATACATAAATTCTTATAGATGTTTTCCATGGGCTTCTTAATACTAGATAAAACTCAGTACACATTTAAATTATTTGAATTACAATATAAATTTCGTATTCAAATTCGTATTACTCCTTTTTATGTTTAATGTATAATTTTTTCAGTTCATGCAGTGCTAACATCAATGGGCTTGTTGTAATTGCAGCACCGTTAAGCTCAGCTCTTACCTGAGATGAATTTTTAAGGGTCCTTCAGTACTTCCAGCAGCACGACCATTATTAATATGAAGTTATTCGCATCCAGATAAGTCTTATCTTATTATTTATTACGTTCAGGGTGATACAAGAACTAAAACTTTTTTTCATACAAATTATTCTTCTCTTTTTGTATCAGAAAGAAGTTTTATTTTTTGTTGATTGTAGGTAGCAGTAATTTAATTGAAAAATTTAACATCAAACATGCATGTGAATTCTGCATAATTTTTCAATCACATAGAACTATTTTTAGTCAAGCTTATAATTTTTTAATTAATTTTCAAAAAAAAAAAATCATAATAATAATGCTAGTAGATTGTGTTATTCTATTTTTTCAATCTTCCCGAGGAATGTGAGTTTTTTTAGAAGTATATTTCATTAACATTGAATGAAAGATTTAGGTTTAAAAAAATAAATAAATTCTTTAGTTTAATTACATTTGTCTTTATTTAATCTTTTTTTTATGCATAAATTGTTACAGATGTGTTTCTATAGCTTCTTATGCTAGGTGAAATTCATTACATTTTAATTACAATAATGTTAATTTTCAGGATTAAATACTGGGGATTCCAGAGTACTGCCTGCAAAACTGTTCATCAATGGAAGCCCAAGCGAAAAAGACGTAAAACATCAATCCAGCGTGAATATTCCCACTAATTTGGTTAGGAATCTATAAAAAATGATATGAACCGTCGAAGCGACAACATCTCCTTCACTCATGATTCTTTGGGAGAGAGGTGATGAATGTTAGACTAGACTAGATAACATATGTTTGGAGAGACAGAGCGACCTACATACCTCCTTACATTACTCAAGTCGTACTGACGAGAATTTGTGCTGTTGCCGTATATATAGAGGAAAGTTACAGCACTGCTACCTGGTGGCAAATTCTGACTAACTAAACTTATATAGAACAATTTACACTTACATTTAACCATGTTGACGACTCACTAGGCTTATATTGAACAATTTTACATTCATATTTAACCAAGTTGACGGCTCACTAGGCTTATATAGAACAATTTACACTTACATTTAACCATGTTGACGACTCACTAGGCTTATATAGAACAATTTACACTTACATTTAACCATGTTGACGACTCACTAGGCTTATATAGAACAATTTACACTTACATTTAACTATATTGACGACTCACTAGGCCTATATAGAACAATTTTACATTCATATTTAACCAAGTTGACGACTCACTAGGCTTATATAGAACAAGTTACACTTACATTTAAGAATGTTGACGACTGACTAAACATATATAGATTTATCTTACATTCACATTTAACCACGTTAGAAACTCACTAGACTTATGTAGGTTCAACTTACACTCATATTTAACCCTGTTTGCGTCTTTCTAGACTTATACAGGACTATCTTACACTTAGCTTATTTTTTTACCGCTTCACATGTAACCTATTTATTAATTTGTTTACTTTTGTCAATCTATATATACAAAAAAAAAAAAAACGAAAAGTGAAACCTTTGCTAAGTTAACATATTTATTTTTCGAGGTTTTCGCTTTGAATGATTTAATATTTCTAATTTTTTAAAATATATATTGACAAAATTAACAAATAGGATACAAGTTACATGGTAAAAAATAAGATAAATATGATTGTAATGTGGTCCTCTATAAGTCTTGTTAGTCACCAACTTGGTTAAAAGTGGGTGTAAAGTGGTCCTATATAAGTTTGTGAGTAACCAACTTGATTAGAAGTGTGTTTAAGGAAGTTCTTTGTAAGTCTTGTGAGTCACCTACATGGTTAAATGTGAGTGAAAGGAGGTCCTGTATAAGTCTTGAGAGTCACAAACATGGTTAAATGTTTGTGTAAGATAGCCCTGTATAAGTCTTGTGAGTCACCAACATGGTTAAACGTGAGTTTAAGGAGGTCCAGTATAAGTCTTAAGAGTCATCAACATGGTTAAATGTGAGTTTAAGGAGGTCCAGTATAAGTCTTGAGAGTCACCAACATGGTAATAAGTATGAGTAAGGTGGTCTTATATAAGTCTTGTGAGTCGCCAATGTGGTTTAAAGTGGGTGTAAAGTGGTCCTACATATGTCTTGTGAGTCGCCAGCATGGTTAAATATGGGTGAAAGGAAGTCCTATATAAGTCTAAAGAGTCACCAACGTAGTTAAATATGAGGTTGTTAAGATTTTATAAAAATTTATTGTAAAAAATGTATCAATAATTAATAAATAATAAACGATTTAATTATAACAATATTGTATTTATTTTCCCTTTTAATCTCTCAATAATATGAAAAATTAAAAAAAAAATGAAAAAATTGCGTAGAAATTAAAAGAAAATATAAAAAAGGGTTAAAAATGGCTGCCAGAGTCGTGAGAGTGTGTAAGAAGCATTAAGCAAGGTTACAACAATGGCCGCCGAAGTCTAGAGAGTGTGTAAGAAGATAGCAAAGTTACAACAATGGCCGCCGAAGTCTAGAGAGTGTGCAAGGAAGGCTACGAGAGGTAAAACAGACAGCACGAGCGATCTAGTGACAGCTGGTGGAACTAATATTAGTGGGGGGGAGCCCGTTGTCATGGTGAAATGACGCCATCTGGAGGGTATATAAGAAAGTTCGCGGCGCGGGCCGGGCCGGGTGGGGCGAATAGTTGCCCTCCGACCGTCGAGGTGAACGCATCTCCCTAACCATTACCCATAGACATATTATCAAGATTGTATGTGTGGAAGAGAGGTGTCTTGACTAGATTAGATATTTTTGGAGCGACGAGCGACATAGCCCCCTCCTCACGAGTACGACTCTGCAGTCGTACTGAGGAGACATCTTGTTTGACCGTAGTATATAAACAGTTTCAGTGCTACCTGGTGGCAAACATGTGAACTAAATTTCGTTTATATAGTAAACAAGTCCAGTAAGTGCTGCAACCTGATGGCAAATATGTGAACTAATTTTCCTTTTTTTTTGTTTTACGTCTTTCTGATGCAATTTTTTCACCTTTTTTTACTTTTTCTGCTTTTTAACGCTCTCTGACGCCATTTTTTCGTACTACTATTACTTTATTTTATTTTTTTTGTTTAATTTAAACGGAATTTTTAGTTTTACATTTCTTTATTTGCCTCTTATCATTTTTAGTCTTTTTTAACTTTGTTTTTAGTTGTAACTTTGCAAATATAATAAAAATAACAAGACTATGGGAAAAGAGAAAATACATAATGACTTTTTTAATAATTTATAAATAATTCTTTATTTTGCTACCAATTATACATTTTTTTCTTTCGTATTACAAAAACATTTTAAATTCAATTACATCTTTTAGGTAATGATTCTTAAAATTACCTACATAATAAAATTAAAATTTACATTACATTTTCAAACTTCAAATATATATTTTTTTTTACAAATAATCGACTAAATAAAGAATTGGAAGAATTGCAGTTGGATAGGTGTTTTCCAACGTCTTTTATATTTTGGCTTAATTCGATAAACATTCTTTGCAGCAAGCACTCCAGTTTCGCCTGTTTCAACACTGAAAAATAACATTATGAGATATACTGTTCGTCTACAAATCAAACTCAACTTCCTTGAAAATCAATGTTAATTTTTTATATGTTTAAATAAAAATAGATCAATCTTTTAGAAAGAAAACGCAAGAAAGTAAAACTGAGTGTTAGTAATTACATTAACTTAATTCATTTTGAAAATAGCAGTTCACTGCACTCTTTTAAGTGAAATAAACATTTTTTGAATAAACACTCGTCATTTTTTGTTCTTGTACCTTTCAATTTTCCAATCAAATTAAAACTTTCTTCAACACAGAATCTTTACTATACTCATTCCGATTCTACAGGAATATATGAACAAAAAGGTTTAATCACGTAAAAATGCTCAAGTTTTAATAAATAATAGATAAGATTACCTGGAAGATAACACCACAGATAGGTAGATTTCCTTATTTGGATATTGCAGGAATAGAGATGGATGGGAATCACCTCTTATTTACGGAAGTGCTGCAGCATTAAAAGAAATTCCCTCAAAAGTAATCATTTTAGATTATGTCTCAGCTTCACTGGGCCGCGAGTCGGCCAAGGGCTGAAAACCTTAGTAAATGATTTGAATTTCATTCACACTTATTGTAATGCGGTAGCATTTTACATACAAAATCTTAGTTAATTCTGTTTATAACTAATTAAACCATTCTGCAACTAATTCGGAAAATCTAATTTAAACCATCTATTGCACAAAATAACAACTTTTTATTCAGATTCAAAGGAAAATATTTAATTTATCGGAATAAAGGTTTAATGGATGTTAAAATGCTTTAGATGCTTATCGATAATGGATAAGATAACATGAAGATCAGCTCCATAAGGTAACATGGTAAGTATGGAGATTTCATCATTGATTTATTTGAATGTAGAAATAGTTGCGAATTATCTCAAATTATTTGCAATAAATAATAGTTAAGACTACCTGAAGTAGAATTCTACAAATTAACAGGGTACCTTCGAAGATTTCCTGATTTGTTTCATGAACGAAATGTAGAAATTAGATGTGAATTACCTCAACTTATGTAGGAGTGCTGCTGGATGTAAAGAAGGGCCATGATCAAGAATAGCCCGCGAAGGGAAGAAAGGGTCCTTGAGCAAAGGCACTGGATGGAGAGAAATACATACATTTTAAAACACATAACTTTTATTTTTTACTGCAATTTTGATACTGAAACATTAGTTGAAGTTGAGGCATAGCCTCTAAAACAGTCCACTATATGGGACCCAAGACTTCAATATAAACAATTAACATTGCAACAGAATAACCAAAAGAATGAAGAGATATTTATCACATAGAAGTTGAAATGTTGTAAAGAAGATTTAATCTGAGTAAGCTTCATAATCAAACTCATAATTAATATTACGTTACAAGTAGGTATTACATAATGTAAATTTTCAAATTATAAGTTTTTATTTATTCTCCTACCAAATAATACTTTTTATTTTCACTCTAAGTCAAAAAATCATTTAATAAGATTGATACAAACATGCAATTTACATATACCTAAATAATAGATTATTTAATTGATTCATAACAAAAGTTGTTTGTACTTACTCATTTGATCGATGTTTTCTCAACGTCTTTTTCATTTCCACTTCAGTTGATGGAAGGTTTTGCAGTTATTGGCTCACACAATTGGCTGTTTTCAATCTGAAAATCATTATTCAATGAAATAAACTGTTTATAGAGTTAATCTTAAATTAAAAAGCATTCTATTCAATGATATTACAAATTAAAATGCAACCATTTGTCTAAGATAATTTTGTATCTTTCAAAAATTAAAGAAATAAACAAAGTATGAATACTGAAACATATGAATGCTGAAATTTTAGTTTAAATTTTTTTAATGGATCAATCTTTTAGAACGAATTCATTGCATTGTAAAACATTAAATTATTTTAACATAAATTATGTTTATGTTAATCACCTCAAATATAGGAGTGCTGCTGGACGTAAGGAAGGACCATGATCAAGAATAGCCAGCGGAGGGCAGAAAGGGTCCTTGAGCAAAGGCACTGGATGGAGAAAAATACATACTACATTTTAAAACACATAAATTTTATATTGAAACCTTTTTAATGCAATTTTGATATTGAAACATAAGATGAAGTTGAGTCATCGCCTCTAAAACAGTCCACTATATGGGGCCCAAGACTTCAAAATAAACAATTACATTGCGACAGAATAACTAATTTTGAAGTTGTATTTATGACATAGAAGTTGAAATGTTGTAAAGAAGATTTAATCTGAGTAAGCTTCGTAATCAAACTCATAATTAATATTACGTTACAGGTTGGTATTACATAATGTAAAGCCAGGACAAAAGTAATTTAGCACACTTCCCTTGAGCATATATAAGACAAACCGAACATATATTCTCTTTTATATAATTTTAATGGCATATCTGATAATTTATCAAACACCTATGGGGAGAAAATTGTTTTAAAGATCTTAATTTTTCTGTGAAATAATAATTAAACTTAAAGACGGCAGAGGAAGGGGAGCAAAATGAAGAGTAAAAAGTAGGAGCTAAAAGGGGTTCATTTATAATTTATATTGCAAAGAAATATTGAGTACAGAAAACCAGTGAACTTGGAGGTGTTCCAGCCATGCACATGCAATTTTATGTAAGATTAAGAACTTACTTGTTTTTCAACCAATTTTGCACTTAAAGTTTCCTTATTTTTGTACAATATTAGCTTCATTATTCTCTTTCAGGTAGTGGGTTTGGATGTTAAGAATAACTGCGCATTCATTCAGTAGACGTTGGTTACTACTTATTTTACTTGTAACTCCAGTTTACCTCTCTAACTTAGAGAATAGTTGCTCTCCGACCTAAAGAGACATATATAAAAAAAATTAAACACATTTATTATCTATAACTACTGATGAAATATTGTATCTGGGTTTGGTTTAAAGAAAAATACCCATCTAAGAACTGCAGCGTATATACTGACTAGCTTTTGAAACTAATATGACAAGAGTTCCTTGTATCTGGGTTTGGTTTAAAGAAAAATACCCATCTAAGAACTGCAGCATATACAGGGTGAACCAGTAAGTATTGTCAATAGGCCTACTGCGTGTAGTACCTCTAAAGTGGAGTTCAATGACGTATTGGCCAACTTCATATTTTCCTCTGTTCTTGAGTGACGTCACTTTAAAGTTTTTTTTCTAAAATAATTACTTTTTTCCAATAAAAATGTTATTACTCAGAAAGTTTTAGTCCGAATTCGATTCTGATGACATGGTTAGAAAGACAGATAAATTTTCTAAAAATTGACACCATTTCGAAGCATAAGTTATTCTCCAAACAGCCTCAATCTTCCTCCGAATGCTGGAAAAATAAAAGTAATCGAAATTTTTAAGAAAACTCATTAGGCCCTTACGTGATCATTATCATACCTAGGTGCTGGCACTTTTTATAAAAGTTTCCTTGTCTAATGGGCTTTGAAACGGTATATCATTTTCCAGGACTCCTTTTATCTTCGTATGAGAAATTACCATTGTTTTGCAAGAAAACGTGTTCACGAGCATATTAAAAAAAAATTTAAACTGAAATATTTGACACAATGTCAGATTTTGAAACTAAGCAAATTAGCCTTCGATTATAAAAATAGCACTTGTTTAAAATATTTTCTAACATTTTGTCAAATATTTCAGTTTAGATTTTTTTTTTTTTTAATGTGCAATAAGTAACCTTAGACTACCTTATTTTAAGACAATCTACTTTAAAAATTGACTACAGTTCCATCCACAAGAGTTTAATGAATTAAACAACACAATACAATATCACTGCTGAATGCTCGTGAACACGTTTTCTTGCAAAACAATGGTAATTTCTCATACGAAGATAAAAGGAGTCCTGGAAAATGATATACCGTTTCAAAGCCCATTAGACAAGGAAACTTTTATAAAAAGTGCCAGTACCTAGGTATGATAATGATCACGTAAGGGCCTAATGAGTTTTCTTAAAAATTTCGATTACTTTTATTTTTCCAGCATTCGGAGGAAGATTGAGGCTGTTTGAAGAATAACTTATGCTTCGAAATGGTATCAATTTTTAGAAAATTTATCTGTCTTTCTAACCATGTCATCAGAATCGAATTCGGACTAAAACTTTCTAAGTAATAACATTTTTATTGGAAAAAAGTAATTATTTTAGAAAAAAACTTTAAAGTGACGTCACTCAAGAACAGTGGAAAATATGAAGTTGGCCAATACGTCATTGAACTCCACTTTGGATGTACTACACGCAGTATGCCTATTGACAATACTTACTGGTTCACCCTGTATACTGACTAGCTTTTGAAAGTTTAGAAGCCAAGTTTGTTCACATTTTTCCACATATATATTTTTTATTCTTTCTTATTCACTTTTGTCAGCCACATCAAAACTGCCCGTCAAGACAGTTGTATAAGGGTTGAGCGACAAAAACTGCACGAAAAAGCGAATCGTTGATCCAAGTTTGACAATTATTTTTCTCTTTTATTCAAAGTCCCCAAATATTTTATTAACCAAAACTATAACTTCGTTTTATTTCTCCCTCGCGAATCAATAAAATAATACTATCTATTCCCTCTAATACAATAAATGACTCTAAAGAAATTATTCTAGAACCAAAAAGCAAAAAAAGAAAAAAAAAAGTTATTTAATTAAAACATCTACAAACTTGGCCAACAGTACGAGACACTCATTATATAAGTGTTTATTATGTGATGAATACCATTAGAATAATTTTTCTATTTTATTTTATCTAGAATAAGTAAATGATGTTTATAAAACCAAATAATACCCTTAGGTTTATAAACAGATCATATTACCATCATTGTACAATTTTGATTTGTTAATGAATGCATTTAACATAAATATACCAGGCTTGAAAGATGTTTAAGTTAAATTTTGGTATTTAAAACATTATCAAGAAGTGATATGGGTAAGATAAGAAAAATGAATGAGGATGAAAGGGATCAAATAATTGCATTATTGTAGGAGGAATTTCTACACAACTTATAATGCCAAAAAAAATTGAAAATATTGCGAAACGATCATTAAAAGGTATCAAAATTCTACCTTCAAAAGTTTGCTCAAACCAGGTCGACCAAGAAAATCTGCTAAGTACACAGAATGTTGGTAACAGAAGCCTCTAAGGCAGAACAAAAACATCTTCTGAATTAACTAGCTCTTTTATTGTGTTGGAGCTGAAATTTCGGCTCGAACAGTTAGATGAAGGCTAGTAGCTGCATATTTGAAAAGATGTTAAGCAACGAAAAAACCACTACCAAAAATAGATAAAAATGAATAGGATGAATCAGTCACCAAAAATAATGAACAGTAATTAGGCCAAAATGTTTGTTCTGAAAGCCATTAAAAAAGCAAAATATTAATATAGATGTATAAGAATTAAAAATATACATATTACAACTTACTGCTTGTTAATTTACAGCCTTATTTGAAATTAATTTATATTAGATACCTGTGTAATTTAATACTTTTGGTCAAGATAGTATTACATAATTTATTACCTCGAAAATCCATGTTTTAATTATGAGTTATCACAATTGCTGCTCATTATTTATTATCATTATGAGCTTGCTGCTCCCTGAGATTTAATACCACGAATATTTAAATAAAAAGGTACCTACCTGAAAAATCATATTTTTAACTTGAGTATTAAGGTTTACTAACTCTACTTCTAAATGTAACTACACAGACTAAATAATAGTTAAAGCTACTTTGCAGCTAATAATATTTTCTATCGACTCTAACCTAACCTACATCACTCTCACTGCAGC
Source organism: Rhodnius prolixus (assembly GCF_049639745.1). Classification (NCBI taxonomy): domain Eukaryota; kingdom Metazoa; phylum Arthropoda; class Insecta; order Hemiptera; family Reduviidae; genus Rhodnius; species Rhodnius prolixus. The sequence goes on along the minus strand of NW_027411582.1, from coordinate 36,255,470 downwards.
ATAAGTAAGTTTATTGTGATAAACATATGTTTTATAATCTTCCTTGTTCCACAAGCATCTTAATGTTGAGCTTTGTACTTAGTGTAACCAAATATATTTAAACTGAAAATGGTACATCAAATAAATCATTAAATTATTTTGAGAGAGTAAATTTTCTTTTATTTTAAAAAATAACACATTTTATTTTGAAGTAAGTTTAGCTATATAATACAAGAATAACTTGTATAACAATAAATGCATTCAATAAAAATTTCTATTTTTAACACATTTAAAACAATAGATCGCCAATATAGAATGGAAGGCTTACCTTTAGCTGTAGAATTGGACGGCTGAGAAAAAAGTCATACTTCTGCAACAGGCCAAGGATTCAAGGAACGAAGAGTAACCGTACGGAGCGTAGAATCTCAGCCGAGAACCCATGTACACCTAGCTTAAGTTGAGACTTTTTTTTTTTGCACTTTAAGAGTTGGTCCTCGTGAGTTATAAATCCTCAGGCAGCCGAAAGCAAGCATCATACGAAATTTAACGTAACTTACAAAACTCTTATAAAGAGCTTCAAATATCTTAGCCTAATTATTCATTAAACAAAAATGAAATAAATGTCAAAAAAAATACACTTATTTAATAAGATTGGATCTGCGGTGTTTTCTATTTAGCTTCATTGGCTCAGAAAGGAAGTGCAATAACTTTTTTTCGTAGAGTTTGGTGCCCCTGTGGTAACTGGTGTTATAGAATTGAAATTATAGCTTGGATTTAATAATTAGAATAATGAAACCATGGGAAAACTAGATTACAACACTCTCACCCACATTGTCCGAAAGGAGTACTTCCATGAGGCTTTAAAAAACCTCTAGACTGAAAGAATTACTTCAAAGTGCACCAATAATACTAATAATAGTCTCTTAAAAAAGTCAACATCAATCAGCACAGAATATTGCCTAATTGTACTGTCTATTTGCAGAAGATTTTTTTAAGCAAGAGGGGCATTCTTTGAGTCGGTAATCAGCTTGTAAACAAATGATTGATTTGTTTATAATTTTAAACGTTATAAAATTTTACCTGCTTTTTTACTTTTGTTTAAAATTTTTATTAAAAAAATTATGTATTAAAAAATTATTATTGCTGCATGGTTGGCTACGCTAGAAATAATAGAAGCTTCGAAACCTCCTTTAGATATAGAACCTTTATGATTTTTTACCTAATAAACATTGTGCAGTGAATAGTGTATTTTTGGTTATTATTTATTTAGATTTTTAGTAATACGTGCTATTTATTTATGTAAGTTTTGTCTTCAGAATAGTTAATTTTGTGATGGAAGCACTTATTCCGGTGATTAATAAATTACAAGATGTATTTAATACAGTCGGTGCTGATGCCATTCAACTACCCCAGATTATCGTTGTTGGCACCCAAAGTTCTGGGAAAAGCAGCGTCCTTGAGAGCCTTGTCGGACGGTCCTTTCTCCCTAGAGGCACAGGTATAGTGACAAGAACTCCACTTGTACTGCAGCTTAACTATTGCCCTAAAGATGATAGGGAAAAGAGATGTGCTGAAGATGGCACCCTAAATTTAGAAGAATGGGCTCAGTTTTTGCATACAAGAAATAAAGTTTTCACAAATTTTGATGAAGTGAGAAGTGAAATAGAAGCGGAAACTGGTAGAACGGCTGGACACAACAAAGGAATATGCTCAGAACCTATTGTACTTAAAATCTATTCAGTTTCTGTTCTCAACCTCACTCTAGTTGATCTACCAGGGCTAACCAAAGTACCTGTAGGTGATCAACCTGAAGATATAGAAAACCAAATTCGCCGATTAGTTCACCATTACATAAGTAACCCCAATTCTATAATCTTAGCGGTTGTGACTGCTAACACTGATATGGCTACCAGTGAAAGTCTAAAAATAGCTAAAGATGTTGACCCAGAAGGTAGACGAACTCTTGCTGTGGTAACCAAATTGGATCTTATGGATGCTGGCACAGATGCTTTAGATATTCTTTGTGGAAGAGTTATCCCAGTAAAATTGGGGATAATTGGGGTGGTTAATAGATCGCAGCAAGATATATTAGATAATAAATCAATTACTGATGCTTTGAAAGATGAGGGAAGGTTTCTCCAGAAAAAATATCCAACGCTGGCTAATAGAAACGGAACACCATTTTTAGCCAAAACATTAAACAGGTTATTAATGCATCACATACGAGATTGTTTGCCAGATCTCAAAACAAGAGTTAATGTCATGATGTCTCAGTTTCAGTCATTATTGAATTCTTATGGTGAGGAAATTGGTGATAAAAGTCAAATGCTTCTACAAATCATTACAAAGTTTGCATCAGCTTATTGTCAAACAATAGAAGGTACTTCGCGAAACATAGAAACAACTGAATTAAGTGGAGGGGCCAGAATTTGTTATATATTTCATGAAACTTTCGGGAAAACTTTGGACTCCATCCATCCGCTGTCTGGCTTAAGAAAACGCGATATACTTACTGCAATTAGAAACGCCACAGGTCCTAGGCCAGCTCTCTTTGTACCAGAAGTGTCATTTGAGTTGTTGGTAAAACGTCAGATTCGCCGCTTGGAAGAACCATCTCTAAGGTGTGTAGAGTTAGTACACGAGGAGATGCAGAGTATCATACAACATTGTGGAACAGAAACGCAGCAAGAGATGCAAAGATTTCCAAAATTACACGAACGAATTATTGATGTTGTTACACAGTTATTGCGAAGAAGATTACCAGCAACTAATAAAATGGTTGAAAATTTGGTTGCAATTGAGTTAGCGTATATAAATACTAAACATCCGGATTTCCATAAAGAGGCATCATTGGTACCATCCTTATTAAACAATCAGAATTTTGATCCTTATGCAAAACAAAGTAGGCGAAATTACAACAGACGGACACCAAATTCACCGTCTAACCCAGACGAACCGTACAGAAGTTCTTCATCAACTAGACAAGGCGCAAGCGATGATTATCAAGAAGAAAATCTACAAAGTGAAAGCCCTAATCCAGAAAATGATAGTCCTCTTAGTTTAAACCATTTGGAAAACAATATTGAAATCGGCCACAATCCTAATGAGCACAGGAATCCAAGTAGGGCGTTGTCAGAAAAAGAACAAAGAGAGTGTGCTGTGATTGAGCAATTGATTAAATCATATTTTTACATTGTAAGAAAATCAATACAAGACAGTGTACCAAAGGCGGTTATGCATTTCTTAGTTAATCATGTTAAAGATAATCTACAATCCGAACTAGTCACACATCTTTATAAATCAGATCAAGCAGATGAATTGTTGAACGAATCAGAGCATGTTGCACAACGTCGAGCCGAAGCATGCGATATGCTTAAAGCGTTGCAAAAGGCAAATCACATAATTAGTGATATTCGAGAGACACCTATATAATGATTGTATAAATTATTATTAAATATAACTGTGTAGCAAATGGCGATGACATAAAAACTGCCTCTAGTGGTTTTTTTTTTCCTTTCTTTTTGGATCAAACAAATAAATAAAACTCTCTTTTTTCTCTTTTCCCTACCATTTGATTTTGTAAATATTTCTTTTAGTTAAAAAAATAAATAATCACAATCTTCTTTATTGCTTTAAGGAAAATGTCATTGCGTTTTCCATTAGTCATACATTAGTACATAATTATTATACTATAATTGTATTCAAATTTCTTGAACTATTTAAATGTTTTATTGTACTTTGTTAAACAGGGAAAACAAAATATGTTAAGTTTAATTAAATATTATATTTTCCTTCGAACAAGAGAGTACCATTTTTATTTATTTTTAATTCCTTGATGTTCATATATATATATATTTATGGATGAATTTCGAATATTCCAATAAAATTAAATGGTGTTTTAAAAAGTATTTAGTTTTTTTTTTTTCACTCAAATTATAAAACAGGTTGTATGAATTTCATTGACATTAAATTTATTGTAATTTTGTGTAAAAAGAAGCTCAAAAGAGCTTTATACTATTGAAGCAAATTATTCTGGTGGAAAGATTGACACGCTTAACACTTGGCTATACAATTGCAGCAGATTGAATCTATTTAAAGATGAAATTAGATGACACGTTGAATCCATAGGGAGTATGAGTGAATATCTATTTTGGCACTCGTTTACTGAGTGCAAAAACAAAAAAATATATGTAAATTACAAAAAGCCATAAAATTAAAACCTTTAAGATTAGAAGGGAGAAAGAAGGAAGAATAATCCCAACTTATTTTTTTATTATTTTGCCAAGCTTTCGACCAAGGGACTAGTAATATCAAGTAAAAATGACTAAGTTTGCCATTTTTACTAAACGGTATCTTTTAAATTAAAAATCACTATTTATCTGTTATCAAAAGCCGGAGACATGAATTTTTCCAATATTTTTTGAACTAATATTTAGAAAAAAGGACGACCCCAGTCTATAACATATGGCTCTGTTCTAATAAATGGTTATTAGAATTCAAAAACCATTCATTTTGTACAATCTACAATTAATTTAAGACATTCCACACTTTTTTGAAAAAAGGTCTGTATTTTACAGACTAGATCGTCCGTTTTCTCTAAATACTAGTTCAAAAAACAATAAAATAAATCACAATTCATGCTTAGATAGTACGAAATGAATGATTTTTGAATTCAAAACCATTCATAAGAAAAGGAATAAATATTATATACTGGGTCGAATCACACTCTCAAACGAAGTTCAAAAACCGTAGAAAAATACAGAAATCAGGCGTAGATCGTTAGGATAGAATTATATACGTATAAACACACATAAGCATTTACAACAGCAAGTATGTTAAAGACTAGGTCGTACTTCTTTCTAAATACATTTTCAGAAACAGTGAAAAAATAGTTAACTCCTGCCTAGATTTTAGGATATGAATGATTTTTGAATTCTGATATACACTTACGAGACTTTTTCTAGATACTAGTTCAAAAAGCAGAGAAAAAAGTCTCAATTCACTCATAGAATGTACGAAATAAATGAATTTTGGATTCTGATATCCACATACAAGTGCAGGGCTGTATGTTACTTACTAGGTCGCCCTTTTTTATAAATACCAATGCAAAAAACAGTGGAAAAAGTCTTAATTCATGCCTGGATTGCACGAAATGAATGATTTTTTAACTATGATGTCCACAAACAAAAGCAGGGCTGTATGTAACAGACTGGGTCGTCCTTTTTTCAGAGTACCAGTTAAAAAAACAGTGGAAAAAGTCTTAATTCATGTCTGGATTGCAGAAAATGAATGATTTTTTAACTATGATATCCACTAACAAGAGCAGGGCTGTATGTTACTTACTAGGTCGCCCTTTTTTATAAATACCAGTGCAAAAAACAGTGGAAAAAGTCTTAATTCATGCCTGGATTGCACGAAATGAATGATTTTTTAACTATGATGTCCACAAACAAAAGCAGGGCTGTATGTAACAGACTGGGTCGTCCTTTTTTCAGAGTACCAGTTAAAAAAACAGTGGAAAAAGTCTTAATTCATGTCTGGATTGCAGAAAATGAATGATTTTTTAACTATGATATCCACTAACAAGAGCAGGGCTGTATGTAACAGACTGGGTCGTCCTTTTCTCTGAGTACCAGATAAAAAAAACAGTGGAAAAAGTCTTAATTCACACCTAGATCATACGAAATGAATGATTTTTTAACTATGATGTCCACTAACAAAAGCAGGGCTGTATGTTACTTACTGGGTCGCCCTTTTTTCTAAATACTAGTTAAAAAAACGGTGGAAAAGGTCTTAATTCATGCCTGGATTGCACGAAATGAATGATTTTTTAACTATGATGTCCACTAACAAGAGCAGGGCTGTATGTAACAGACTGGGTCGTCCTTTTCTCTGAGTACCAGATAAAAAAAACAGTGGAAAAAGTCTTAATTCATGTCTGGATTGCATGAAATGAATGATTTTTTAACTATGATATCCACTAACAAGAGCAGGGCTGTATGTTACTTACTGGGTCGCCCTTTTTTCTAAATACCAGTTTAAAGATAAGTGGAAAAGTCTCAATTCACGCCTAGAATGAACGAAATAAATGATTTTGGGAAACTGTTAAGCATTTATTTTCATTAATAGTGACATAAGGTTAGTTGTACTACTATCTATAACAGTTTGGCAACCAAATCTGTATCACACAGCTCTTTTCTAAAATGTGGTCATAAGAAGTGAAAAATTATACATTTCGTAATATCCAGGCATGAATTAAAGTTTTTATCTCCAGCAACAAATAGCCTTGTAGCTGGTAGCAGTTATCAGTATTAAAAATCATTCGTTTAGTAAGATGTAAGCATGAATAAAAACTTTATCTCCTTTTTTGAAATAGTTTTAAGAAAAAAAATGTTATCTAGTATGTAAGATCAGCTCGGCACTAGTTGGTTAGCAGAATTCAAAAATAATTTATTTCGTAGGATCTAGACATGAATTAAGACTTATTCCAATGCTTTTTGAACTAGTACTTAGAAAACAGGGCGACCCAGTATGAAACATTCAGTCTTGCTCTTGTTAGTGGGCATCATAGTTAAAAAATCATTCATTTCGTATGATCTAGGTGTGAATTAAGACTTTTTCCACTGTTTTTTTTATCTGGTACTCAGAGAAAAGGACGACCCAGTCTGTTACATACAGCCCTGCTCTTGTTAGTGGACATCATAGTTAAAAAATCATTCATTTCCTGCAATCCAGGCATGAATTAAGACTTTTTCCACTGTTTTTTTAAAACAGTACGACCTGGTCTGTAAGATACAACCCTGCTGTAGTAAATACACACCTGAGATTAATAATAATTCCTTTCCTATAATTTTATGCCTGAAGTAATACTTTCTTCACTGGTTTTTTGAACCAGTACTTAGAAAAAAGTGCGAGCCAGTATCATATAGCCCTGCTTATCTTGTAAGTGTATATCTGAATTCAAAAATCATTCATTTCGTACAATCTAGGCTTGAATTAATTCTTTTTCCATGTTTTTTTTCTAAATTGGTGTTAAGAAAATAGAGCGACTCATTATGTAACATACAGCCATGATCTTGCAAGTGGTTAGCAGAACTGAAGTAACATTCATTTGGTATATTTTATGCTTGAATTCAGATATCAGTCAAAATAAAGTGGTTCAATATTACTAAAGTGCTCTCTTTGTCGCAATTTTTTAGAAAAAATGAAAATATTTTGTGACGAAACTTTTCGTTGAATTAGCGGTTCATCAGTCAAAAAATTCCGGTGTAGTAATTGACTGATACTCATTGGAAGTAAAAGAAAAATACAATCTGAAGTTTGGTCTTTCATGCATAGCAATCTTACTTAATAAAAAGTGCAGATGGACAATCGTAAGCAGTATCTTTTCATCGGAAAAATCTTGGGAAAGAAAAGTTAGGTTTTCAAGGAATCATTTTTGGGAGAAGGTACTTTTCGTTAAGTGCAAATTATTTTTAATAAATATAATTAAGTTTAATTGAACGATTAGATTCTATGTAAATACGTTAATGTGAATATTATAATTTTGAAAGTATTAGAAGATAATAAAGGGAGTATAAACCAATAAAATTCAATCTAAAGGGGTTTGAATTCCTCTTAATGTTTGAAATATAAAATGATAACTTACCAAGCTTTCTTTCACATTACCCGTTGTAGACTGGAGTCGATGATATAGAAAAGTGTGAAATTAATTTATGTAAGCCTGAGGCTCCATGAAACTTCTTGGTTAAGCGATAAAGAATTTCTGCCATCCCAACGTGAGTCGAAAAACGAAAAAAAAGAAGATAAATCTTTACCTTTCCAAGCGTAAGCGCAACTGTACTTTATAAAGAGGCACATAGTTTCTGTCAGCGCGTGAACGTTGACTCCCCAAAGCGTAGCGTTAGGCGGGGCGTAATGCGCCAGCGGATAAACCGGAAGTGGCGAAGCGGGTTACAGTAATCGTAAATAGTTCACAATTAAATACATGCAAATATATATAGAGAGTAGAGTAGAGGTAGGAATGAGTAACACTTACCCTTGCGGACGGAAGTGAAGCTCCTGAAGCGCAGTGTTAGAGGTAAATGGGCGAATGCCAGGAAAGCGGATATGGTAGAGGTATAAGCGTCTCGAAGGAAAGGGGAAATAGTAACTGTATATGAGTGTCGGAGGAAAGCGGAAATGGTAACTGTATTCGTGTCTGTGGGTTAAGCGTAGCGTGGAGACAAAGGGAAATCTCAGGAAAGGCGTAAGGAGAGAACGAACCTTGCACCGGAAGCGGGTCCACGGAGTGGCCCGCGAAGCGTAAAATAATTGTGGGGATGTCCCTTGATGTCAAGCGAGTGATGGTACGTGTATACCACCAAGGCGGAAGCGAAGCGTAGCAGCGTAGAGAAGCGATAAGAAGCACAGTAAAACCAGCAGGCTCAAAAGCACATACAGCAGACCAAGCACCGATAGGACGCTGGTCAGTAGCGGACTCCCTCAATAGATAAGGAGGTGACCCTATGGTCTAAGAGAAGGTAGAGGGGGCAGTTGGCCTGCGTGAGAAAGGCATAGAATAACATAGAAAATAAGTTAAAGTATATACAAAGCTTCAGAGAATAAGAATAAGGTCTTAAATATACGAAAAGCTGAGAGTCCAACCACCGGAGGCGAACGGCGGTACGCGCGCGGGCGATGGGCCGACCAGCGCGAAGTCGTAGCCAGCCGAACTGGCAGAACGTCCCCGATCGCGACCGAACAGTTTCAATAGACTCGCCAGAGGATGAACTGGGAAGGTCACCCAATAAATTGTAGCTCAACATCTCTTGACTAAACTGGTGCAACCGATATCTCCTGAAAATTAAGCAGAATCGTCCCAGTCTAACCGTCCTTAAAGGAAAGCTAAAAAGTTCTTGTTGTTGTTTGTTTCTTTTAGAATTTGATCCAAATCGGCAAGTTGCAGGGGATAACAAATTGGGAAGTCATTGTAACCAACAAAGGCTATCTTTCCGCTCTGGCTCATCAATCAGCATGCTCATTTTTTTTTTAGAATCTAGGCGTGTCCCTAAGTACTATGAAAATGAAACCAGTGTTCATCGCTCTCATGAAACAGAGAGCAGTATATTAAAGTAATAACCATTTCAATGGCAGCCAGCTCCATTTGCAAATCAGATGCGTGATCACAAATGATAACAGCTGACACCTTCCCATCTGAGAAAAAACTCTGACAGATGTTTAAAATGTTAAACCTTAAAGAAAAGCAAAACATTGTATAAAATGTATTCAGATAAGTTAAGCGCAACTTTCAAGAATAATTGAAACGACACCTCAGTACCAGATGATAAGTTCTTGACTAAAAGAACATATAATCTTTCAAAGCTGAACCTGTAAAGAGAAATAAAATGAACAACTTTTTTAAAAAAAGGAAGATCAATAAAAAAACAAAAACAATTTTTTGGTCAATTTTATTTCTTTTAAATTTTTTTCTTTTTACTTTTTTTTTGTTTTTTAGCACATTCACCCATTTTTGAGGCCAACATTCTTGGTAAAAAATATTGTCTTATTTAACAACTTTTTTTTTTCTTCAAAAATAAAAAATAATAATTAAAAAACGATATAATATCGGCCATTTTTTTTTTTTTAACAACGTTTTTAAATAAATCTCCATGGGTGAGGTTTCCTTATTTACCACACTTGTTAATTTTTCTTCTTTAAAAGTTACGCACTGCAATATATTGTTTGTATTTACTTTATTATGTGTTATATATAATATTTCATTACGTATGTATAAAAAAAAAAAAAAAATTTCTTTTAACATGCAGCCCTCAACACCATGTAAAAATCGCTTATATACTTGTAATTTTACTTTTTTAAACTTTTTATATTTATATATTATATTTTTTTTTTATTTATATATATATATAATTCAAATATATTTCTCCCCTTCTCACTCACAGGTCAGTCTGTTATTTTATAAATAACAAATTATATAATATTTATAACATGAAAATTCATTCATCCTCTTTACAAATCAAAAAAAAGGAATTAAAAAAAAAAAGAATTAAGACAATAATAATAACATTAAAACACAAAGAACGAAAACAAAACGGAAAATCCCGAAAAGTGTGTATGTTGTTCCCCCCTCCGTAATTTAATAATTATAATTTAAAAAGAAAAGTGTACAAAAATAAAATTTTTTTTTTTTTTTTTTTTAACAAGAGGCCCTTCTTTTTTCTTTTTTTAAACAAAAATTCGATGTAGTAGAGATGGGCATTTGGGTTTTTATGAGGGATTTTTTTTGTATGCTTAAAACGCTTTGAAACCCTGAAGCGGCTAAAATCTTCTTTTCAGCTCAATCAATGGCAGCCCCTTAAAAAATGACTAACAAAACTGTCAATGAATTTATTGACAGCTGTCAACTCTTAATTACATTTGATTACCTATTTTATTAAACTGATGTTACAAACTTTTACGGAGGCAGCCGGTGAATTCCTTAATCAGTTTCCATCCCTCCCACAAAGATCCTCTTATAAGTTAAATAAAGAAAAACAAAAAATGCATAGAGGAAGATAATTTATGTAGAGCCTAGACAGAGGCTCTAATGTTGACCATAATTTGAAGACAAGAAGGCACAAAAGTGAAATAACCCGAGAGATTGTTTCAAATGTCTTCCAGCTTATGGCATGAAGTTCTTGGGGGGAAAAAAAAGAAAAAAAAAAAAATGTCATAGTTATGAAATCTACGACAAGCTGATGACGAGATTGTACAATAACTCAGAAAAATTCTTTCTCTGTTTTAAAAAAAGTTACAAATACACAAATTTTATAAACCTTTTCAAAAAGTTTGACTAACAAACTAATGGATTTCCCTTCATCACAACAACTAACACCCTTTTTAAGCATTTAAAGCCCACCTGTTGTAACTTGGCCACATTTTTGTCTCTGTATGGTTTCGCAACAAACGTAAAAATAACCTTAGGTTTACAAGCATCGCAACATTAGTAAGTCTCTTTATCATTTTTAGTTAGTTAGAAGTATCTCTCCTCTCATTTGCTGAAACATAATCAGGAATTTTTTTTCCTCCCCTACAGTAAACAGTAAAACTTCCAGTAACGGGACTTATAATGAAATGGAGGAGTCATCTGTGGCTTCAATCTTCATTGGAGGATGCAGTCATACAGAACACGATTCAAAAAAAAGGAATAACCATCACGTTCCGACAACAAATATATTATATGAACTTGTAGAAGTCACAACCACGTTATAAATTACTACGTTGCTTTTTATAAAAATAGGGCCATTGTTTGCTTGATCTTGAATTACTACTAAAGGAGTCCTCTTTTAAATTATTGCACGGTCTTTATTACAAAGAATGTAGGTGCATTTTTTTTTTTTTCAAGTAAATAAATTAAGTAAATTAAATGAAGTTGTTCTTTTTTTTGTTGTTTTGCAATTTTTTCTTTTTTTGAATTTATTTTTTATAATGTATTTTACTCTTTTTTTTTTTGAAGGGTTTTATTATTTTTTATTTAATTGAAGTGTACAAGTTACGTCCTTATTGAATAGCCAATAGTCAAAACCCGATTTTTTCATCAGCAAGCAGAGGGAAAAGTTCAAAGTGACCTTTATTTATTTATATTTAATTATTTTTGATTGTACGTAATAAAACTTTAACTTAAAAGTTTTTTTTTGCTTTGGAGAGGGAATATGTTTTCAATGTTTTGAAGTTGTAATATTTTAACAGTTAATTTAAAAAAATTTAAATAAAAATCTCATAGCTGAAATATAGAAAAAAAAACAGTACAAATATTGTACAGAGAGAGATGCATTTTAATATTGGTATTTACTATTTTCTTTATTATTCAAAAAAAAAATTGGGAACACCACGCGCAAAATATTTTAATAATAAATAATGATATGAATTGAAATTTATTTTAGGTTAAAATTAATTCAAGATGAGCAATAAAATATCGTAGAAAAATTGTTTTTGAAAACTTTCCCTTTCAAACAAAAATATTTATAATTCACAGAAAAATTGCATTTGATTTTTGGCTTAGCTAAGCCCTACAAAAAAAAAAAATCAAATTACAGTTTTTAAAAAAAAAATTTATATGGGATTGGCTTGGAAGACTAGCAATCAAATGGCCTAACGCATGGTGTAATTGTCTTAATTTCCATTAATTATCTAAATTGGAAAATGGGAAGTTATTGTATTTTATTTTGCAATACAAATAAAATATAAAAATGCATCCACAAGTGTACATAATACATCACTTTTTCTTTTTAGCCATTATGTTTATTTTAATAAATGTATTAAAAATTTTAAAAAAAATTAAAAATGAATCAGCTGCAATGTACTTTAAGGATACAAATTTAGGCTAAATAAAATAGCTGATAGAAAAACAAAAATTTACGAATCTCCCTATTCTCTGTTCTTGATTTTTATCATTTTTTTTTTTTGTTTTTTGTTTAAATTTAATATAAGACGGAAATAGCAAGGGAGAAAGACTACCGTCTAGGGCCCCAAGATGGTGCCGGTGTTGTACTACCTGCAGAGACTGGTGCACCAAACGAAGGAAATTCCTGTGTGGAAGCAGTGTCCGGTGCTTGTGGTTGTTGTTGGTGATGATGATTGGACGACTGTTCCCATGGTGCTCCTTTTAGAATAAAACCAGCACCAGTTCCACCGCTGGCGGCGTTATGGCCACCGCCTCCATAGTGGTGATGTTGACCTCCTGCACTACCGCCGCCGCCGCCGCTACCACCACCACCACCTCCACCGCCGCCTCTTTCAGAGTTCTGTGTTGACTGGGTTATCACACCACTTCCCCAGGATATTGCACGTACAGCTTCACGGGCTTCTAGTTCTTCAACATCTTGCAGCTGAGGAATTAAAACTGATTTTACAATTTTGTACAAAATGCATTCTTTTTTTTTTCTAGATAGAAAAAATTTATTTAACAATTGAAGGTGTACACATATGTACTTAGGAGTGCCAGTATAAATACTATGACCTCCAGCTAATTACATAAATTTTTACAGAATATAGTATAAAAGTAGGTCATGAGGGGAAAAACAATGAAAAACTCCAAGGAAAGTTTTACTTCAGGGAGTCCTTAACTCTCCTGTGTGCCTGTGCACCGTGTCCAAACTACAGTCCCCTATTAGTCTGCACAGGTGGTTATGACTTGATTCACACTTACTGAAGAAACATGCTTTTGTTTTTTAAAAAAAAAGAAGAAATACCATTAGTTTAGATAAGTAGAGAGACCATGTTACAATATCAAATTCTTCAAGCACTGAAACCAAACCTGCATGTTTATTAGGAGAAACCTCACCTTTTAACAACTGATTTAGCCCTTTATTTTTTTTTAATATTATAATAACGACTACAACGCTGTTTATACTGGACATAAAAGAGACCGTTTCCTCTTTTACATGCTGCGCAAGTAATGAAACAAAAATCCCATGTAAAATGAGAGGACATCCTGGAGGAATGCCTGACATCGTATAATATAATAAACAAAGCGAAATTAAATCGACATAAACGATATTTCGTAAAGTTATTAACTACGATTTTCAGATTCCAGTCTATAAAGTTTTCTTTACATTCTTAATTTGAAAACATATTCAATTCTTTCTCGCATTATGTGCTTCGTAAAAACCGTACATTCCATCAATGTGAGACTAGATGCGAAGAGACTACCCTCAGTTCCTTCACAGAACTGCCACAAAGCGAATACTTTCGGAAAACCTATTAAAATAAATGTTATAGATCAAATCCTCTTTGAAATGTAAATAGTAAGATTAGAGAAAATCATAGAAACAATTTTCGACAAATCTCAAAAAAGTAAAACACTTATCTACAAAGTGGATTTCCGGTTGTCAAAATACTACCAAGTTATGACTTTATAACACGCTTAAATGCCACTTAAAAGGACGAAAACTGTTACAAACTAAAAAAAAAAAATCGAAAAATGCAGTTCTGGTTGAACGATTTTGTTTAAACATCCAAGTCAGTCATGTCGTACTGCTTGCTTGCTATTTGTATTACTACAATCCATGAAATATGCTCTCTATTGCCTTACACTGTAGATTTGAAGAGAATAAATTTTTTTAAAAGCTGGAAGTAAATGCAACTTGATGGGAGAACGTCGGATATCTATTCCTGGTCTCACGTCAATTGTGGTCAATTTTTCAGCAATAATTGTTTGGAACATAGAACGTTTATTTTAGTCAGTATACTTTAGATTTATTATATTTATTTTATAGTCAATTAATTTTAACAAGTTTGCCTGGAATAGTTCAATAAAATTCCCCAAAACCATTGATCTAAGTAAAAAAACGAAAGGTTTTTGTTTTAACTTACGTATTCTTCTTCCAGGTTTAGCAAATGGTCTTTAGCATTGAAAACGTTATCTTCTTGTCCAACCACCGTAACTAAATTCGGATTGGCGGAGTTTGTTCTAGGAAATCTGATCTCTACTTGAAATTTCTCCATAATCTTTTTAATGGACCAGCCACGAGCACCAATTAAACGAGAATGTACCCGTGAATCAATTTCAAATTCTTCTTTTGTCAAACCATCCTAAAGAAAAAAGAAAAAATTAATGTTTTTATTAAAAAAAAAAGAAAGCTCAATATATTGATATTCATTATATTCACTTACCAGTTCATGTACAATGGCCAAAATGTCTTCTTTTGCTGCATTCGCTTTGTCTTCATAACCCTGTATGGTTATAATAGATTCATCAGGGTCATCTCTTCGTGGGAAGTTTATCTGGACACCGTGTTTATCTCTAATCTTGCTGATCACGCTTCCTCTTTTTCCAATAATCTTTGGATGATAATCTGGATCTACTTCCAACTGTGAATAATGAAATAAAAGTGATAAAATTTAATAGAAAATGCCAATAACAGAAAGAAAAGCTGATGTGAGCAACTACCTCACAACTTTCTCTTTCTGATTTGATTTATTTAATACGGGGCATGCTAACACCTGAGGTCATTGGTGGCCAGCGACTTTCTCCAGAGAACTGCCCTGCTCCGGACAGTTAGCCAATATACTAGTAGGGCTTAAAAATTAACAAGAACCAGGCTAAGAATCGACCATGATCAGGACTTGCATTGAATCTTAAAATTCCCACCTCATCCTACACGAACGATAGATGGATAAAGTAACCCCATAAAATCTATTCTTAAGTAAAATAAAAATAATCTATTCAGAAAACTCAACTCCCAGTTTCAAGGTTTTTGGCAAAACTTTAGTAAATCGAAAGTAATATTGAAAGAAAACTTGTACTTCTTGCGATTTTTTTCAATTTCGTGATCTCTTTCTGCAATATGTTTTGAGGGATTATTTCTTATGATTTTTCGTTTTTTGGGCTACTGTCCTTTTTCAAAAAGAAAACCAAACCAAAATCGGACGCAAAAGTCTTAATAACCAAGACTATTTCCTGTGAAACCATACTTTCGCAAATTAGGCGCAATACAAATACTTCTAATCAATGGTACTACTACAACTTACAGTTAATTTGAATGATTTCAGACGTCTGTCTTCCTTTTCTTCATCAAACTTCCGCATTTCTTCTTCAATTCCTCTCTTTGCTTCTTCAACAGCAGCCGGTGAACCTCTTATCTAAATTAAATAATGAAAAAGATTATTCATTAGAGAATGGGACAAGCTTTAATTTAGTTTTGCGAGATTACCACTTCCCGAGATGTTAGCAAGAAATGTGGTATTTAGAATTATATTCCTTTCCAATGGAAGAAAAAATAAACAAGAAAAATTCGATTGAGGACAATTCTGAGAAAAGGGGAATAGTGTACATTGGATCAAACGTTTGGAGTTTACACGCTGCAATTTCCAACGAAATATTATTATTTTAGGAATATAAGAATTACCTACTCAACATAATCTTAACGGAGATGAGCTTAAATTTGTCTTGTTTAAAAACTATTTAAATAAGACTTACGACTCCAAGAAGAAGTTGTATATTTAAATTCCTGCTCTCATTACAGCAAAACTAGAAATGAGGATCAATACGTCGAAGCGGTTCTCGCTCTACATCTCAGATGATTTTTGTTTTTTGCTAGCAGCTACAGAGACTACAATGCTATTGATTTGTCCATTTACCCTCTGACCGTCTATCTATCTCAGCATTTATAAACATAATACAGTAATAATTTTTACTCTCAACCTACTCTGATAAATTCTTGCTGTAGATTTGCACCTGGTACATCGATATATACTTCATATTGGTTCATCATATCTTTAACATTTTGTCCTTTAGGTCCAATGATACCACGATGATATTCCAACGGGACGTCCATCTGTAACATTGAATCACTTTTATTATTTGATCTAACAATAAATAAATTTCAGCGAAATAAAAAAAAATCAGAAGTTACAACACAAACCTCAAACACAATTGGTTGACTATCAATCAATGCTTGACTTGCCAGTTCACAATTTTCCGCTTTCCCAGTAATTTTGATAATATTTGCTGGATTTGGACCTTCACTATCACCATTTACCATTGGTTGATTTTCATTGAAGTTATTTTCCAGATTTTCATCGTAATATCCTTGTCCATCGTCCATGCCTATAATATTTATTTTTTAACAAACAATTAATATAGTTAATGTTTAATTTTTATTTAAACATTAACAAACCTCTTCCAGTATTCCTATCAGGAAATTTGATTTTAACATCAAACTTTGCTTCTATCTGTTGAACATTTGATCCTTTTGGTCCCATAACAGCACGATGATTTTTCTGTGGGATCTCGCATGTGATTGTAACACGTTCCTTAAGATCTTTCACAATTTCCTTTTTTCATTAAAAAAAAACAAAACACCGATTTAAAGAAATTGGAGATACTGATAGGGCAAAAAATTAATTTATAACCATCACTTAAATTACCTGTATTCTATTCTTAACTGGATCAATTAACGAAGGTGGTCCTTTTATAGTTACTTTATCAGATATAACTCCACTTCTGGGAAATGATATGGTCACACCAGCGAATTCTTCTTCTAGTTTGTGCAATACTTCACATCGATGCGCTACAAAATGTTTATGATGTCGTTGTTCCACAATCATCTCGCATTCACGAACATTTTCCTTAAATTTATGAAGTTTTTTTTTTGTTTGAAAATTAAGAAAATCACTAACAATCTATGTGTTCAGGGAATAATTAAAATAAGTTGATCAATAAAAATTATTTGACTTATTTAATTGAAATATGATCGGCGATTGTGGAGAAGTTCCTTAAATACATACATCTTTACATCATCATTCCCATACCAGCCTGCTGGCACAGGTTTCACTTGTTACACCAGAAAAGATAGTCACGAACTTCATACTTAATTTAGTTGATTTATCAATTAAGGTTCATTGTTAATTAAAGGAATTATTTGAGTTAAAAGCAGAAATAAAGGTAGGCATCGCAGAATAGTTTAAGAGTCCACAAAAAGAAGTTTTGATTATAAAATGGATCTATGGAATATAAACTGGGGTATAAACAAAAATGAAAGATTACCGATGAATCTATGGAAGAAGACAACCTGAAGAACAAGAATACAACGATAACTTTGCAAAAGTTTTTTTCACATTTACTGAAGATAAGAGTAGAAAAGAACGACTGAAAAATATATTCTGGGCTATAATACAGAAAAACTGGTTGCTGAAATTTTCTAGCAAACGAGCCGAAACGAATTTCATAGACTATTAATTGTATATATAGATCGATATTTACGAAATTAAAGTCGAATTAGAACTGTTTGCATTCGATTTCTCCAAAGTTTTGAATGCTCTTGTACGGCGTCGAGGCATGGTCATTGACAATTAATATTCTCTACAAGAAACTCGAAGGGTTACCAATCAGATTCTCCCGTTTCCTAGAAAGCCCTAAGGGGTTGTTGCGGTGTGAGGTGAATGGAAGATTGGGATACTATATCTCTGAGCAGAACAGTATACCAAAGTCAGAACCTACTCCGTGGAGAACTTCATCACTTGAAAAAGAAGATCTGGCATAGTGATTTTGAAGATACTTTCGATGGTACGCTGCAAGAGATTAATGTCAATTACCTGGAACTTCAAAAAATCTTACACGCCCCATCAGAATATTTTTTCTGAAAAGCGAAGATAATTTCACAAAAGTAGAACTTTGGAGAAACTTGCGCTTCTGATGCCTTCCGCGGCATCAAGAAATATGAGTGTTTACCATTTGTTCAAAAAAGGGTTACTTCAAGGTAAGCAATACAAATATGATATTAAAAAAAAAAGTCCAAATTTTATTCACACTTATGTCAATTTAAAAACAATGAAATTAATTATAATTTGAAAAGAATCTCGCCACTGTATCACAAATTTGATTAGATGAATTATCTGAAATGGAATGGCTACTATTCGAAGGAATGTTGGTAATTCTGGGCGCAGGAAGTATAGGAATAAATTCGGATGAGGTAGATGTGGATGGATAGGAAACGGAAGATGGATAAATATCTTCAGATCCACGTATTTTCACAGAATGACGAGTCAATTTCCCCATTTGAGCTTCAAATAGTATATCATTTATGAACTTCTCGGCTAGCAATTTTTGATCACTAGTTAAAGATTTTAGCTTATAAGCCCAAACTTTTGCTAAATCTCGTTCAACATCGCTCTTTGATAATGCTTCACAAGCTATTGCTAGCAGTTGGCTTTGTCGGTCGATTTCAACTTCCATTCTACTTTTCTTGGATTTTAAGCAGTATTCTGGATCTGCTAAGTCGAGAAACGATTGTTGAAGAAGAACACTTTCTGGATAATCTTCCATTTCTTGTGACGAGTCGTAGTTTTCTTCCTGTAAAAATATGAATAAATTTGCAATTCCAGATTCCTTTTGCTGAAAAAGGAAGGGACAATTTCGTGAGGTTCTTTTAGTAGAGAAAAAGTACAAGCGTACTTCAAATTTGTGTGCGGATTCGAGGCTAACTCGATGGCACTTCTATTCGGACAACAAAGATCCAGTAAATTTATCAAAAATTTATAATTCCAACAATAAATAAGATCTGTTCAAGATTCTGAATTGTGTAATATATGTTTTTGATTGAGTTGCTGATGAAGTTTGTTTGCAGCAAGTAAGATATGCAACTCTCCCAATAAGAAACACAATCTGTATTATTTGGCAAATAGCAACATTTGATACAATTACAATATATTTCAAGGTGTTTTAGTTCAAATTTCAAGAAACCTAATTGACCGACATACGAAAAAAGCAGTCATGTAAAATCATATGGCTTGCAGTCTAAGCAGAAATATAGAAACTATCTCGAGCGCAGTTCGAATGCTCGCCTCCGTTTCTGTCCTCCTCCATCATAATTTTCCTTTTAGTTTCCTGATCATACTGCAAAAAGTCAAGAGTTTCGTCTAAACAGGGCAGACAGTTGTTATGAAAGATTTTTCCATTTTCAGTTCCTCAAACCCAGCTAATGTCTTTGTCCAAGTTTCTCCAGCAGTAAAATTTATTAACTCTTGAACAGATATTTTTGTCCAATTCTTTTCTAAGTCTTATACTTCAGTAAGATCGTGGTTTTCTGAAATTTCAATTGACCACTAAATGATGAATTTAATTTCGAACAAACTCAGAAACATCGATGTTTCCATATTCTCCTTCTATTTTAAGATTAACAGATAGATTACACTTAACATCACAAAACCTTGATATATAACTAAACACTGAACACTTTCGATGATAAACACACTTAGTAATTTTCATAAAACCAAAAATATGGAAACCTTCCGCAAGTTCTAAAACAAATAAGATGTTTGTAGAAATAAAACTGTATTGAACTTGCGAACGACCTACACCTAAAATTATGAATTATCAGGCCATTTAAATATTTAATTATTTATCATTTATATTGTTATTTTATTATTATATAATTACATTATTGTTGTTAGCATTGACAAGGGTTAGAAGACTAGTCCCACATGACCTCATGAAGACCTAGACAATAAACTTTTGACCTTTTCATTTTTTTTAATGGATCTATACTGGAAAGTAATCTCATAGCCCAAGATAAGCAGATCTATTAATGCCCTTTCATAATTCTACTAATTTAATTGTCAAAATGCCCAAAAAAAATGTCAGTAACAGTAATCTTGAGCTTCACTTCTTTACTATAAATCGAAAAGAGCATGTAACTTTATTGTTGAACATCATTAATTGTTGTAAGAGGATTTACTTAATTTAAAACTTGTTTTTTTTTTTGTTTTTTTTTCATGAAAAAAGTCACATCTCATCTCCAGAATGAGAGAAACTATTTCCAAGTTGTTAACAATTCTAGCAAAATTAATGGCTTTTGCGAATTACCTTAAAAACACAATTTCTTTTACTCATTTCAACACTTGGCTTTCACTGACGAATTGTCTTTTAACTAGGCAAATTAACTTAGAAAATAAATGATTTACTATTCAATCCCAAATTCCCAATAACTCTATAAAAAAAAAATCCAGGAAATATTGATAAAAACGATAGATCTGGGAAGAAAGAACGATGAAAAACTCAGACCAAAACTATTTAAATTTTCTTTAAAATGTTGATAAAATTTAGGAACTTTTTAAGCAAGTTTCGAAATATCATTAGAATAATGACAGTTATTTCTAAAAAGACAGCTTTTTCTTAATCTTAAAGTAACCTACTAGGATTCTGGTCACTACCCAACAAATGATGTCCTTCCAATCTAAGGCTATATTTACTTTATGACCACCAGGACAAGATCGACACTTCATAGAAAAGAATTTGTGTAACTTCATTTTTTTTTTAGAAGGTCGAAAGAAGTATTCAAAGAAATATTCAAGAAGGTCGAAATTAATAACTAGGATCTCTTCGGCAGTTTCTCTGCGAGCAATTCGTACAGTATAAGCAAAATATATATATATGTAAATACATATAAACCAATTATAAAAATTATTTAAAGATTACCTTTTTTATTAATTATTCGCATTAAGCAAAACTGAATAGAAAAATTAATTATTTTAAAAACAAAACTCAACAATACCATTTTCTGTATGGCAGCCAATAGTTCAGCTTTCGCCTGCTCTACACCATCCTGTTTGCCAATGATGGTAATCAATTCTTTGTCTTCATCTCTATCCGATGGGAAAATAATTCTTGTACCAGTACTTTCTCGAATCTATGCCAGACAATATTTTTTATAAAATATAAACAGGAAAATAAGTTTATTTATTTCATAATTAATGATATGAAAACACTTCCCTA
This sequence comes from Rhodnius prolixus, assembly GCF_049639745.1. Classification (NCBI taxonomy): domain Eukaryota; kingdom Metazoa; phylum Arthropoda; class Insecta; order Hemiptera; family Reduviidae; genus Rhodnius; species Rhodnius prolixus. The sequence goes on along the minus strand of NW_027411582.1, from coordinate 36,234,238 downwards.
AAGTTTTTAAAATTAATTTTTTTCTACAATCATTTCAATAATTTAGAAGGTAATAACGTCTAAACTTACACGAAAAGTGTACCCGCTGAATGTCAGGTAACTCATTGGGTTTGCTAAATTTGGATTGACTTGGATTAGCTTTTATGAGTGCGAACATTTTAAAATTGCTAATAACATTTCAATTTAATTTTACAAAATTATTCTGGGTGAGGAAACAATACCATCACTTTTGTATAATGCTAAGTTTACATCTGGGGAGTGGTTACAAAGCCACATCTACTGTAAAGTTAAAAGACGTGTCAAAAATATTACTCGAGGGGGTGTTTGTTCCAGCAATCCGAGATCATCTGTAAAGTGAGAAATGATTCAAGTGTAGATGTGTACATGCACTAGCGAGCTGGAATTTCCTAAATAGTTATTCACATCAACATTCTTCAGCAGAAACTATGGGTTGCAAGAGCAAAAAAAGATTTGATCAGACTAAATTACCAAGTCGTCAAGATCTCTCTGAAGAAATTACTAAAAAAGACTAATCACAGTTGAAAAATCTTGCTTTTTTTTCACTTCAATTAAAAAGAAAATATATTCTCTTACCCTATTAATATTGGATCCAGACTTCCCAATAAGATATTTATGATGTTGTGGATTAGCTCTTACTTCGGCCGTATAGCTGTGCAGTTCCCGTTCGGATGCTTGTTCTAATAGCAGTTGTTTAGCCTTCTTAATATCATCTTTTGGACCACGCAATACAACCTGTCCAAAAGCATAAAACTTTCAATACTACAAATGTCCTATTTTTATTGTAAACATTGAATATTTAAACAAACTTACCTTGTCACTGTTACTATCAGCTGACGGGAACTTGATACTTACACCGCCACATTCTTCAGTTATTGAACGAATCAATTTACCACCCGCACCAATAAGTGAGTTGTACATTTTAGGTGGGATTGATACTTCCTCAGATACTATATTCATCTAGAATTAAGGAAATTAAATTAAATGAAATAACTTTTGAGTACCCTAACAAATTGTCTTTCAAAAATTTCTTCTAAGTACGAATTGTTACTAATTGTTAATTGGTTTCAGTGTTTATTATAAATAAAGTTGAAAAATTCAAGTAGCACCAGAACCTTGTCACACATTTTATCGAACTTCATTAAAATTATTTCAATCAAAAGTAATACGACTTTATCTGGATGAACTCTATAAAGTAGTTGTTTAAGAGATAAGATAATTTATTAAGAATAATTCAAATACATAATAATTTTCAACTCAATCGCATTACTTCTAATGGGAATAGATATTACGTATAATGGAGTAAGCAAAATCATTTTTAAAAAACTACCTGATCATTTTGTATTTTCATGATCATATCGCAGGCTCGATCTACGTTCTCCTTCCTTCCTGTAATAGTGATCATGTCGCTCTTACTTCCTTCAGATGGCATTTCAATAGTTGTATTAGTTTCCTCTCTTAACTTTAAAATAAAATATCAAAACACAAATAAATGAGCTTTTATTTTTCACTTTTCAAAATAATTCTTTTTTAAGATGTGCACACATTTTTACGTTCTTTACCTTCTTTATTGTTGCACCGCCTTTGCCAATGATAAACTTATGACATTGATAAGCTGGCACTTCAATGGAATGACTACTTTCTATTAACTCCTTAACTTTTTTCGTCAAATATCGATGACATTTATCCACTTCATCTTTTGGTCCCCTTAATTTAACTATGTCGCTCTTTTGATCTGTACAAATGGTAGAAAATGCGTATGCTTAAATACGGCTGATTTGTACCAATAAATACAATCAATAAATGGGGTTACCTGTTCATACAAATTGATATACGTGCATTGATGACCCCAGGACTGCGAGTTAGGTAGGGGTCGGATTTCCCTTATTTATTTATATATTTATTTATTTACGAAGAATCAAAGTTTTCCAATATGTTGTAAAAAAAAAAAAAGGTAAAAATAACGTTGACAGACATTTTTCAAAAAATTTCAGCTTTAACAAGTTTAAAGACAAGATTAAATGGCATCCCGTCAGTCTGGTCTGTTTGTAAGATTCAATTAGTGTAAAACTCCTGGATAAAACTTAAAGGCACGAACTTTTAATGCCGCACTCTTCTCGAAACAGAAACTACTACTCTACATGTCTAGTGCCGTTTCTTCTTGTCAAATCTAAAAAAAATGCTTTCCGTTTAAAGGCTCATCCGATGCACGTGTTAACTCAGCCTTTAAATAAAAACAAATTCTAATCTTTATTTAAAAAAATTATCCATAACATTCACATTTAAAATTAAGTTTATTTAAATATACTGTTTAGTCAGAAGGTTACAATTACAACCTAGAAAAATGCATCTCACGGTGTCTAGTGGCGGAAGCTTGAACTAAACTTTCTTATGCAGTCCTTTTCTTTTTCTTTTTTTTAAATTACTTATGTTTGAGATGTTTATTATTATTTTACACGAACAGTGGTTCACAGGGCGTGGCGGTTGGGATTTCCATTTTAACGCACACGATTTTTCAGTACAACAGCTATAAGGACATCATCCTTGACGTAATTTTAAAAGTACTCAATAAGTATTTAGCAATATTTTGCTTAGGATTAACTTTTTTTTAGCGTATAATTAAAATGCTTGGGATTTAAGTCAGGCTGGCTTTCTATTTTAACGAATTTTAATACTTTCTTAAAACTGAAGGTGAAACAATTGATGAAATATTATCTTGTTTAACCCCTTCACAAAAAAAATCTTCCGAAATGCATTCCACTTTTACTGGAATGCCTTAGTAAAAGACCCGATTAAGGAGTTTCACTGAGGATTCCACCCACCAATTTCACCGCTCATGTTATTTTCTAATACTTTGCTGACTTCTAATGGCTTTGAGTGGTTTCCGCGCCAGGATAACAGCCTTCTAATTACGCCTTTGTTCTAAACACTCTTCAATAATCATACAATTTGTATCAATAACAAAGTACAATGTACCGAGAAATAGATGGTGCAGGATATATTCAGGAGACAGGTAACTGTAGATTGTAGAAGGAGGAACGAGTAAGTAAGGAACAGAGCTGGGAGGGTCATGCATGCAAAGAAGGAACTATCACATCTCTCTACCAAAAAGGTTTACGCAAATCGAAGTACCCCAGAACGATAGAGAAGATTTAGGATTTCGAATTTAAAATATTATGTAACAATTGTAATACCTTGTGGCGGAAACATGATGAGTACATTACTAAATTTTTCTTTAGTTTCTCTAATAGTTTCTCCTTTTTGTCCAATGAGAGCTCTATGATATTTACAATCAATTATAACATCTTTCTCTTTTTCAAGTTCCATCTTTGCTATCATCTCTTCTAGTTCCTTTGGTAAAATTATTAAATTATGAGAGGAGGGCCTTCTTTGTAATGCAAAAGTAATTCTTCCCTAAGTTGTATAAATCAACATACCTGTTTAACTGTATCCACACCTTGTCGACTTCCTTCAATTCTAATAACATTTTGATCAGATTCAGAAATATTAACAATAACGCCTGTTTGTTCTTTGAGTCGATTCACATTTGCACCATTTTTACCAATTATATGTTTATAATATTTTGGATCTACTGTCAACGTTGTGTATGTAAGTTTGTTAACCATTTCCGCTGTTAGTTCCTTTAATTTTGCTTTTGCTTGTTCTACTTCTTCAGGGCTTCCTTCTATTGTTATTTTGTCTTCCTTTTCAGTGAATTGAACATGTACCTAAATTTAAAAAAAAATAATAATAAATTAACATAATCTTTACAAAAAGTCATCACTATTCTTAATTATTTTTTTTTTTTTAATCCTTACTTTACTGAGATCCTGTGTTATTTGTTTGATGTTGGCGCCTTTCCTTCCAATAATATACTTGTGTATCCAAGAAGGAGCGTCCACAGTTGCTGCTTGTACACTGTTAGCTTTGCCGTAAACCATGTTCAATGCTAGAAATACAGAAATATCCAAACATTAAATTTAAACGGTACCTGATGTTTAAGTAATTGATCATTGAAGTATTTCACAATCAAGAATCTTGGTGCGATCACTAAAACATTCTCATACCAAACGTTAGTAAAGACGTCTTTCTTGAAAGAAGTTTGCAGCAATAAAAGAGCTTACAATCGAAAATGTATTCATTAAAATAAACTTCCTCTCAACCAATTTGCTTGAAATTTAGAATTTTGATTATTTAATGAATTTTTATTAGTATTATACTCATTCTGAGGCTGTGCATTGCAATTTAATTTCACTTCAGAAGAAAGCTAATCAACCCAAAGAACTGTCTTAAGTAGCATTTTTCTCGAAATATGATAGTTGTAGATCTACGTTTGCTATACGTATAATGTGAAACCGTTTTAAAGAAAATTCCAACTTCACTGTAAAATGTGGTGAGAATATTCCATCAGGATGCTACATTACACATTTTACTTATGTCGATCAGAAAATTCTATGGCAATTTCTCCCAGAATTTTTTTTTCCAAATGAAACTTTCGTTCTGTGGACGAATGATTTAAAAGAAAAATCGGCGGAACTTATGAGAAAATCTCTCAAAATACTGGAAAACTTACTTCAGTAAAGTATCACCACAGTTTCCAAGAAACTAGGTATTTTAAGCAGTACGCCCAGTATAAACGGATTATTTTAATAACTATTGAATCCGTTTGTTAACGCTTCACGTATTGTTGATGCTGAACCATGTATAATTAAAGATTTAATAGATGCTCTCTTTTTACAGTCAGAGTTACCAGCGGGTTTGAATACAGCAAAAAAAAATGATAATAATAAAGCACCGGGCACTGATAGAATTTATGCATTTAAAAATACATTAGTTATATACATTACTAATATGCATAAGTTTTAAAGATGCAATATACTCGTATTCCCTGTTCACAATAATACGAATGTGCTGGGCGAATTTCAAGCAGGATTCATAAGGTCTTATTCGACAGTTGCCACAATATTAGCAGTTTGATGAGTATTGTTAATATTAGTTTTTGCTTTCTTTGTTGACTTGTCTGCTGCTTTTGAAAGTATTGACCGATATTATAAACTTTTAAAACTCGAAATTTCCAGTGAATATATTAAGAAATTTATATTATTGTAGTATAATTGGTATAGTGAAGCCTTAAGCTACACCCTCTACCGAAAATGTCCTTTAATCAAAATTTTCTGAATAATTTAGCCAATAAACGTTGTTCAAAAACATGAGTACAATGTGTACATAAAATCTGAAGTAAATCGTTGGAATCATTACCGAGAAAATTTCAACAAAAAAAATGTATAAATCAATCCATTAAAATGGTACTTCACGTATTTTTATTTTTTTTAAAAAAAAGGATATTCGAGAATTTTGATCGCAAAGTTTTGTTAACTGTCCAAGTCCCCAAAAATGCTTACCACTTCCAAGTTTGTCTTGAGGTCCTCTTAGAGTGATGGTCTCCTTTTGCGAATCCAATGGTGGCATTTCTACGCTCACGCCGGTAAGTTGTAATATTTCCGCAATACCTGTACCTTTTGGTCCGTGGACGTATTTATGCTGCATTTTACTGACTTCAACACCTACCGTAGCATACTTTTGCTCCTTAAATAGAAAACAAAAATTGCATACATCACTATAAATTATTCAATAAGTTCAATAAATTTTTTTTTAACCCTTATTAAATAATAATAAGTAACTTTGGTAAATGTAAGCTAGTTCTACATAAATATTTTGTGAAAATATTCGTTAAAAAATGTTAAATCATGGTAAATTATCAAAAATAGAACATTCCCAAAAAACCTTCTCTTACTAAAGGTTTTCTTAAAACTTGCGATTTTTAAAGTAAATGTTAGTGTCACTATAATAGAAAGTTACTAGGCTTTACTATAGGTTTCTCATACTGAAAAGAATTATATTGTATATGTGGAGGAACGAGTTAGTAAGGAACAGAGCTGGGAGGGTCATGCATGTAAAGAAGGAACTATCACATCTCTCTACCAAAAAGGTTTACGCAAATCGAAGTATGTAAGTCATAAAGGACTTTTGTAACTTGTAAGTTTTCATTAATACAAACCTAGATGGCAATACCGAACAATTCAGTGTAATGGTTCTTTGAAGAGAAATCACCCCCACATCTCCTCAATGCCTTAAAATAAATCTTACTGCAAAAATCTTTCAAACTAAAGTTATAAAAGCTTCTTTTTTAAAACAAAAAAAAAACAAGCTGTTATGATTTTCGAGTAATTCGGCGGAAACCATATCTTTCAGGAAATATTCTTTCCTTTCACGTCATTTTCTTCTAAGTTAACACGTCATCTTACACATTTAATCCTTGATTATTTTACTTAAGAGTCAGATCGATATTTAGCAAATGGTTCTTCTGAAATGGTTTTTTAAAGAAAAGCGAAAAGAAGGCAAAACTTTCCCTTAACCAGAATTATACTAAAATTATTTCAAATAAGTCATAGATCTTCTAGTATGCAATCAGTATACCAAGTTAAAAATCAATGTATTAAAAATAATATATAGTATATTTAAAAAATCTTTTCAGTATAGCAGCACTTTCGGAACCATTTTCAAAATAACCTTTTGTTTGATCGCTTGGCGGTACTAAAAAGAAATAAACATCAATTAAGAACTATCTAAGAATTTCAAGTTTTGAGGTAGGCTTATGAGGAGGGACACGTCTATAGTCCTTTACTTACTTATCCTAAAAAGGTAGTTACCTCATTTTCGTATTCAGTAGACCACAAAACTTCTACCACCAATGAAAACTTAAAATCTGAAGACTTCTATCAAATGAGAAAGAAAATAAGGCTAGTAATTTCATTTTTCATAAAAAAAAATCCAATGCTTACCATTGATTGATACGTTTTCATAATTCTTTCCTTAGCAGAAGCCACTCCTTCTTTTTCACCAGCAATAGTGATGACATCTACTTGCGATGACGATGGTGGTACATTAATCCTTGTTCCAGTTTCAGCCATTAAGTTATTTATATTTTCGTTATAAGCACCGCAGATGAATGGATGGTAAACTTTTGGTATGGTGATACGTTCAAATGCTTTCTTTGACTAAAAAATGAAATAATTAATAAACACAAATACAATTAGGACTTTTATTATTAATGTGGTAAAAGTAAGAGGTCATAACGCGCAGAGCTTTTTTTACGGCATTCCCAGCCTCCAGGCAGTCCTCTCTTTAAAGAAGACGCTGTACATCAACGTGGGCTTTAAGGAGCTCCTAGGTTGAGAAAATAAAAAGGCCAGCAGTGGATTCGAATCTCGCATTACCACCTCCCAACCATAAATTATTATTGTTTTAAATCTATTTAACATAGAAATCAATTATTTACCTGTTCATCTGATATAACTTGAATCTGATGCACAGCTTTTTCGATTCCTTCCTTGGTCCCAGTAACTATAATCTCTTCCGAGGAATCGGCTATTGGTGGAACAGTAATCTTTGTAGCTGTATTCTTTTCCAATTCCTTCAATCTAGTTCCAGATTTTCCCAAAATCCAGCGATGATGCTCTTTAGGAATGGATACTTTTGAGCTAGCCTATAAAATTAAATTAAGCACCATTATTGTCTATTTTTGACCTTTATTTTAATATCCAAAAAGGAATTATATAACTTTTTCAAAGCGTGAAAGTAAATAAAAGAGACTTTTTTTCTTTTAATCATGATTTCTTTCTTATTTTAGATCATGATTTTCCTAAATAATATTTTGCTTAGTGAGTCGTTTACGACTAATTTCACTATTCGTAGAATGCTAGAAAGTCTTTCATCCAAAGCCTTTTGGATATTTCATAACTACCAAAATATCACCAAGGTTTAGGATAAAAATTTGACAACCATTCAGTCAACCTCTAATAAGGAAATAGCCTGCACTTTTTGAGGTCAGGGAAAATAACAGAAATCAGGAAAAAAGGGACTAAGGATTGTCGCAATTTCAGGAAGCGTTCCTAGCTGCTCTTCTTAAGGGACCCGTTTACACTACTGCAATGCCAGGTAGCAACTATGGTAATCTCTCCCTTTTAAAAATTATCAACTTTAAATGACTCAAATTCATTGTTTCAAAGGTCATAAAAGGTCTACTTAGAATCCGCAGCTGGTTTTCTCAGTTGGTTTATGCAAACTGAGGTAAAATACGTTCGCTAAACTAATAGAAAAGATATAGCTTATGCAGGTTTTGTCAGGAAGAAGAAGAAAAATTGGAAATAACCCAAGGATGAATCAAACGGAACGGTACCTGTGTCTGAAATGTGCTTAAAATCCTTCTTCTTGCATCCATTACACTATCCTGTTTGCCAGTCACTAGGAAAGTAAGGGACTGATCCTTACTAGAACTGATTTCAATCAACGCACCAGTTTCCTTCATGATTGCTGAACAAGTCCTCATCGATTCCTTTTCACCAAAACTGTTGTTACTGTCAAATCTACGTTCATCTGCTGGTACACGGAATACCTAGTAATCCAAAAATTCACGTTGAAAGTGCCGTGGTCGAAAGGAAATTCAGTAAAGGACAAATTCCTTTTAAATGTAAATTCTCCCGAAAAAACTATACAAACCTGAGTAATTACGGAGCTTCCAATTCTCATTTTATTGTTCCATTTGCCTAAATCGGTAGCAGGAGCCGAGTTGGCCGATTCAGGTAATGCCGGAAATAATTCATCATATACAAACAATGATGAATTTTCTTGTTCCTCTTCACCTACCAAAGAAGGTCCAGCCATCATCATCTCTGATGTTTGGTACACTTGACACTCCTCCATATCTGCTTGCTGAGAGATTTAGCCAGTCACGCGCCGAGTCTTACAGTAACACTGGAAATATTAATCAAATTAAGAACTAATTGGTAGGGAAGACTTTCTCTTTGATAAAGTGAATATAGCAATATTAAAAGAACAATGATTTTGATTTGTACAAAAAAAAACTTACAAGTTCTATAAATAGAACTGCCCGATTCTTTAAAACAGACTGCTAATCAGTCAAAAGAATATTCAAACAATTAAACTATTTACATAAATTCGAAGAATAAAATCAAACACTAAAAGTGAAGACGAGATCACAAAAAGGTAGTTCAGTCAATTGCCAAACGATCAAATCAGATATACTTAACACTTAAGTAATAACTCCAGAAAATCGATTATTACTAGACCCCGCGAGGAAAGTCTTTGCCAACAGAGCCAAAGAACTCTTGAGGATTGTTCTTTTCGATCCAAAACGTAAGCCATAACTCTTAAATTCTCTATTAACGAATTATTCTCTAAATTTTCAATTGATTTTAAAAAATTGACTTTAAAATTTTCAATTTTAAAGAAAAATTGATGTATTAACTACTACCCCATTGCTTCTTTTTTCCGAGAACACCTTTAAACCTGGTTCGTCCCATTTCTTATGGTTGTAACAAGGAATGAGGTTTCTCTTCGAAGTTGGTAGATAGATTTAAGATTAAGATTAGAAAAGGGACGAGTCCTGTGCCCTACGGCACCGCAGCCACAAGACAGTGCCTTCCCCTTTTTTGGATCTAGTAGACGAAACCTCCCCTACCCAACCTCAAAAAGGTTGAGGACTTTCCCTACCCAAAGTTCCAAAGGTTTCAATCTCGCAACGCAATCGTACAGCTAGTGATTGACAGTGTTTTTATTTAGAGAATTACAAAATTCAATATAAATTTATGTACGTATATACACTATTAGACAATGGACATTTGTCCGTCTGCCAAGTCAAAGTTTATAGATATACCGTACAAAACCATCAAGGAAATCGACTCTATACACTTCGTTAAAAAGCACATCACGTTCTTCTCTTCTAGAAGCTTTATCAACTTGTTCTTAATTGCAGACGTACACAAATTAGTTATAAAAAAAGGGGTATGGTTGCTGGAGAATAAACAAAAATGCTGAACTTAACAAAATTTACGATGGTGCCCTTAAATAGAAACTTTTTTAAGGGAAAACTAGTTCAAATGGCTGGGATGCTTGCCCATACAGGATTCTAAAAAGAATCTTGTCTTAAGGAAACCGAGAAGAAGTTGTAAAAAAAGGATGAAAGGATGCCATGGTAGTACTGAGAAGAATGTGAACGGATAAGAATGTTAAAGGAGGGCTAGAGAATAGTAGGCAATCGCCCGTGAAGACCGTCAAAGAGTACGTAGGTTTATTAATCCTAAGCTCAAGTCGAACTTGGTAACGGATTCTCGGAAGAAAATATATCTCAAAAGGCTGAGTTAGCAGCTTATGAAACCACAGTCACACATCCCAAGCAGCTATGAGGAGCAGACACTGGAAAGATCCTTAGGGTTTAAGAGAGAAACGTACTTCGAAAATTATTTATCCGAAATTATTGGATCGGAAAAAGTTGCTTACATAAAGAAAAAAAAAAAGCTGAGATAGTGATTGTTGGATAATGTGGTGAAGAGGTCTGGTACTATGAAGGTTGTTCTAAGAAAAGCTAGGAGAGTTTTATAAGAGAGCCCTAGAGTTTTTTTTAACAGACTAGACAATGTAGAGGAAAACCTTCGTAACAAAAGAAAAAGAAGCCACTCTGAAGCCGAAGATCTAAATGAATAGGAAAAACTAGTAAAGGAGATCCAGATTCAGCTTAAAAGGCTGTTTTACCGTTTGATAATTATTTAATTTTACTAAGCCTCATGGCACTGGTTTTATTTTGTGCGGAAAGCTTGAAGCTCCATGCTCAACGCCAACTTGGAGAACCTAAGGGTAGGATTTTGAAGTTCTTTCCTCTAGATTTTTAAACCGAAGCACCTCATATAGACCAGCGATGACCAGATGACGAGGCAGCAGTTAGAAAAGAGAAACGCTCAAAATCAAATTATAGCAGAAGAAAAACGTGGATGAAAAGGTCTACTGAAATATGAGTGTATTCTCAATACAAAAGCCATTATATCAAAAAAGAAACTGGATGACAGCCTATAGAAGTGAAGCCCCAGGCTCAATACTGTATGTTTCTGAGAAAGAAGGAGCTACATTAAAGAGAGATGCATAACACTGAGAGTTGGAAAATCCGAGAGATTCATTAGGACGAGGCGCTCAAAAGGGAAAGATGGGTTTGAATGGGCTTGAAACTACCGTATGAAGTCTTAAGACGTGTTGGCTGCCATAGTAAGACGAAAATACTATACCAAGCAACTATGAGTTCACCTATTTCACAAATGTGTCTATAATTTACATGTTTTGTTAAGAAAGATAAAAACACAGATTTTCAATTTATTTGATTGATACTGAATAAAAATTCTGATACTCAAATTGAGTACATCTATTTTGAAAAGGAGCTTTAAAGATAAATTGTTGTTGTTGCTGCCCCTTTAGTACCTTATTGCTGGACTCTCGCGTACTTAGTATCTCTCGTTTATAGACAAAGACACAGCTTAATTAATAAGCATTGTAAACAGCATAATTCGATCTCAACTGCTTAGTTTTTACCATACCTTATGCTTGCTGAGGGACGGTCCCTCAGAGTTTGCAATTTCAGCTTTTTTGATTCAATACTTGACTAAACTATCATAGTTCACTAGTCAGATATTCAAGATATGCCGCTCTTTGCCAAGATTTCGTGCCTTCGGATCCATATTAAGCCTATCTAGAGATTCATTTCTAAATGATATGCTCTGTCCAGTATCTCTAAGACGACGAGTATAGTTCGGTGAGGAATTGGGTTGATTGCCTAGTTTGTATACACCCAGAATTACAGCAATCGCTCAATATTTGAAATTTCTTGCGCTGCAAATCCTAACGTACTGCAGATATATACTATGCTAATTTATGCTGTCGATACTTTATCAAATTAAATATAAACTTTTGTAACTTAAAAATTAAATTCAAAGTTCATCAACAAATAAATTTTTTTCACTTTTAATATTTAAGAAAGAAGTATTAATTCAATTCAGTAAAAAACTTTCTTTTTTTTTTCTTCCTTTTAAATTTAAAATTAGATCTACTGCCCCATTTGATATGAACTGGTCGAATAATACTCAAGTTAGAAAGTTAATCACAAATTGAAAACTATAAAACTTTTTCAAAATTATAATTATTTAATTTTAAGCCCTTATTTTTTTAATTTAAGGGGAAATCAATTTTAATGAAATAATTTAGAACTACTTCCAATTTAAAGTATACAACTTTCTATAAAAGAAGCCTTATAAAAGAAAAAGTCAACAGTTCAATTAAAAAGAAAAAAAAATCCTTTTGTGACATTTTCTATTAATTCTGCAATGTATTAAAAACTTGTGTATAATCGAAGATTTATTCTTATTTTTATTCACAAATATATTGAAAGTAAATACTTTAAACAATATATCTTTAGCAAAATTACTAAATAATCAAACAAGGGAAAATCTTTCATTAATAATAGAAAATTAAGAAGTTTAAACAAAATGTAAACGCATTAATGTATTAGCATAATCATAAATTAGCAACAGTTTTGATGTTACGCAAAATTTAAAAAAAAAAAATGCAACAAAAATGCGATCGGTCAACAATAATTGGTTAAAATAGAAAATAAATTTTTGTCAATTGACCTTGAATCGTGTTTATCGTCAATTTTAACACGTATTTAATGCCAATGGCGTCTTTAGAAGAAAATAAAAATTAACTATCCACTTACAGACGTGAAAGCAATTTATTGGGAAGTAAGAGATGGCTAAGCTAGTGAGTTTTCTTAAAGACTGGAATGGATTGAAATGTGGCATACGGTAAGGGCATATGTGACACGTCGTCAAAGTAGGTTTCACTTATTAAAAATATAAAAATTAAATACTAAGCAAAAAAACTATTATTTTTTTCCATTAACTCAAAAAATATTATCAAACTACAGTTCATGAATCATAATCTATATATTAATAAACTATTACAGAAACATAGGTCATGCAGACTAGACGTATACGTAGTTCTTAGACTTACTGTACTGTAGGCCGTAAGATCCGTCCTGAATTTACCTCCTAAGCAGCCAGTTTTGCTTGTCTCCCTAAAAACCGTTATAAATAGTTAATGAACGTAGGATTCTATAATATTCTTAATGTAAATCCTTAAAAAAAATACGGTTAATAAGCTATACTAAAGTTACTAAAATCTCTTAACATCCTTACCGAATGGCAGACACACACAAGTAAAATACTCTAATACTCTACGCTAGGGGCGTACTGTTGTGATAAATCCAGTGTAGCCAACATTAAACATCGTCCAAATACAATAAATTTCTCTTAAATAAATATTTACAAGGAAAGTTAATAACATTTACATCTAGAATAATTCACTTTAAATGTTATTAATTAAAATTATTGGTAACTAATAACTTTTATTTAGACATTTTTTTATTTCAATTGCGTTAAAAACGGAATTTACTTTTATATCATTAATGCACTACTTTAGCAAAGAAGGTTTGTTACTGTGATATTGTGAAGGTTCAAAATTTCGATACTAATTTTTTTCTTCAGAAATTTGAATAGATGAAATAAAGTGAAAGACAAAATTGATGATAAATGGAATAAAAAAAAAATAGATTTAAACTGCGAACAAGAGTTTCAAAGATCATCTAACCATCAATTTATTTTCGTTTGAATAATTGTCCAGTAAAAGGTTAATACATATATTATAAAATTGCATTTAAACCTTAAGTTATCGTTATAATATTTCATATTGATAGGATTATACTAACTTTCTTGGTGAGATATATTTAAAAAAAAATGAACACTCACTACATCTTACTTTATGCTCCCCTTTTTTACTTACGTATTTTCTTCAAACTTCAATGATTACTCAATCTTAGTGTTCTTTTGAGAGAACACTTTTTAGAGAATCTTTCAAAGTCAATTATCATGAAAAGAATTTCGAACTAAAGAAATTGTGTTAATTGAGCAAATGGTAAATGAGAACAAAAAAGAAATCTCTCAACAAATTCACACGTCCGGATAGAAACTTTCTTCATTTATGGAATTTCAAAAACGTTAAGAATTTCTGTTATACATTTAACTCTCATTAGTACAATACAGTTATAATTCCTACCAATGTCTATACTAACTTTCCTAAAATGTGTCAAAAAATTCTATTCATTCAAGTACGTACGTAATGCACGAAGTATAAATAAAATAAAAATAAAAGCGCTTCATTTCTAGAAAATCTCAAAAGTGAGAAATCAACTGAAAACGTGGTATTCCAAGAAATATTAACTCGAACTTTTAGTATTACAATTTAATCCCCATTAGTTATAATATAGTAATCATTTTTGAACTTAATACGAAATGGTACTTTACAGAAAATTGATACCTCCACTTCACTACCAGAAGCGCTATATAAATATTTCTTTTAATGTTTCTCTCTCTCTCTTAAACTGTCATCAAATGCGCTGTAAGACAAAAGCATGAGTGAAATCGGATTCTCACCAAGGTGATAAATTGACCTATAGTGGTGAATGAAGAGCCAGTCAGATACAGGAAACATAATTGCTATGACGGACAAAAAAGATCAAGCACGGCAGACATTCGTTGATTTTGTGCGTCGTAGCACCCATATTTTTTTGTAATCACATTTTTGACAGATTCAATTAAATTTTACAGAGCCACTTGAATGGAAAGAGCACACAAAGTTTAAAGAAAACCAGGTTCAGGTCTAGAAATCTTTCGAGATTTTAAAGAAAATCATTGTTGCTACTTTCTATAAAGTAAAAAATTAAATTGAATCAATTCAGTAAATTAATATCTCTAGTTAAAAGCTTATGATCTCCTTCAACAAAAAATTGTATATTTCTTTGCTGATTGGTATCATTAGAAATTGCGCTCAAATTGATTTTATCATATATTAAAGCTTGGAAAATAATAAATTTATGCAAGGTTTATCGAAAATCTTATCGGCATGTGGCCTCGGACAGATAAATTTTCATGACACTTCACATTTGTAACAATCATACTTATTCTCTTCTAATGATAGATTTTGATAATATAATGGCGAGAATATCTAGAAAGAATAAGAGAATGTTTATCTAAGATTTGAAAAAACAAGTAGAACATTAATAATAATAATCATTAAAAGCAACACCATTTTATTTTAAAATAAACGTTGAAATTATACTTTATTTTTATTATTAACAAAATTTTAAGTAAAAAACGAAAATTTTATCTTACATCGGATTTTTACTGCAGGTAAGAGAGAAGAGACCAATTTGAATATTGTAACTTCACTTCAACTGATATTAATTGAACATATCGTACCACAAGTTAAAAATAACAATAAAAACTGCTCTTATTTATAATATACAACTTTCATTTTCAAACTGCACTGAGAAAATGAGGTAATCAGTTTGTTTTAGGTCTGTATCTGTACACAAGTAAGCCATAAGTGCTTACAGGTGGTCAACAGATGGGAATGACTGAAGAGATAACCACTGAAGAGGTTGATTTAATGAATGAAAATGAAGTACCATAATTAAGTGAGCTTAAAGGATAAAAAAAAAACTTTTTTAAATTCGATCCATTTTTACAACAGTTGCTTACAGTGTCAAAAAGTAAATCAATAACTTTGTATTGTAAGAAGGAATTTGCTTAATAAATGGCGTACAACGTCCCGGGATACGTTGACGCTTTGCAATCCGGTCAATTGAAGCCTGACGAATCAGCAATTATGCAGGAAAGTAGCGACACAACTTTATCATCTACGCAAAGAAGATCGTATAGATATCCTTATTGTATAGTTTGGACACCAATACCATGTATAACGTAAGAATTTATCGTATGCGTTCTAAATAATGTTAATTTCATAACTTAATTTTTTGTACTTACTAAAAGACCTTTACAGCCCTCATATATTTTTATTTTGTAATGCTTAAATTGCTTTTTAAATGTCACGTATTATAGATGGATCTTTCCTTTCATTGGCCACATGGGAATTTGTACATCCAACGGCGTTATTCGTGACTTTGCTTATTCTTATTATGTATCTGAGGATCACATGGCTTTTGGCCGGCCGACTAAAGTTTGGCAACTTGATCCCAACAAAGCTACTGGTAATTGGGACATGTCCATATCTGAAGCTGCAGATGTTTACAAGACCCGTATTGTAAGTAACTAATTGTTTATGGATATTGAATATTTTATAATTATAGCATAAATTAATTCTTGCAGTCCGTTAAAAAGAGACAAAGTTGTTTTTCAGGGAGGTGCCTTACATTTTAAATGCCTTTATTACCCATTGCATCGTTTTACAAAAGTTTTTACACATAGATTAAAATTTTAGTTGAGACAATTTAAGATTTAATTTTACTATGGCTTAACTTAAATTTTTTTTCTCCCCATACAGTTCAAAAATGGTTTCTTTACTACCTCTCGAAATAAAGGCAGTCATTTTCTTCAATTTCACCTCATCTGTGAACAAACAATTCGTTTCTGAATAGGGAGGAACTCTTATCCAGTTCCAATTCGAAAAGATTGAATTTGTCTCCCTTATGATAGTGTGTAAGTTCAGAAATCGGCGTCTTTCAAGTTTAAAGTGTGTAAATGTGGAAGAGAAAATGTGATTACAAACTAGAGTCGGCCTCCGAGTTCGCTAAATCGTAAGTATGTGTAACTTACACTTATCAAGTGAGTCTGCAGGCACTACGCGCATTGAGTGTTGTAGTTAAGCTGTTATATTCGTTGATCTCTGAAGAAGTGGCAAGACTAGTTTTCAGTACTTCATCCTTTAGTGACGGCTATCTTTAGAAAGAGAAAAAAAAGACTCCATTTTGCCTACTCTTAATTGCAAATGTTTTACCATGTAGTCATGGAACGATGAAGATAGGTAAAGGTTTAATAGAACTTGTTTTAGTAAAACTCCTGAGTAGGTGCCTGAAAAAGAAAAGGAAAATGCCTAAATAAAAAATGGCTGAATAGTTTGTGCAGTTAAATGAAGAATTTTCCTAAATGTATACATTTTTAATATTAATCACTTTCTTAAAAACATTGGGCTGATTGTGAGGATTCGTTGAATAAAAACAACTCTAATTTTTCGCCAAATTTTCTGCAGATTTATTGTCTTTCTCAAGGCCTAGATTATACAAACTTATAACATTATTATATGACTACAATATTAAGTGTAAAAATAGTAGATTAACTAATTCAAATGATATTGTATAAATAAAACGTTATTCTTTCAGTTACAATAGTATTGCAGTAAAATAGAGAGCATGCATGTTGATTACTTTTTTTTTACAGCATAATCTCTGTTGCGACAATTGTCATTCCATGGTTGCACTGGCTTTGAACAAAATGAAATACGGTGGAAGAAATTGGAATATGGTATATCTTTGTTTTGGAATGCTTTTTTGTGGTCATTTTGTAGAGTAAGTCTTTTTTATTATTATTATCTCGTTCTAATGTTAACATAGGAAAGCTTCGACCCTATCCATAATGATTAATTATTATTTAGGAAGCAACTAATGTCATGAACCGTGACAATTCACTTTGTTAATTTTTAATTGCTGAGGAGATGCGTGAAATGGATACCTGGCCTCCAGAAATATCTTAAAAATTTCAACCACTAACTCTTCTCTAGATCAAAATAGTTTTCGTTGTAGCCACTTTCTGAAAGCAAGAGGGTTCAGGGCCAAATGGTCGGTCTATTTTCCTGAATCACTTTAGGAGCGGAGCTCATACCTAAATGAGCTAGTTTTAAACTTATTCAGCTTTATATTGCTCTCTGAATCCCTACCAGATTCGGGATAGTATGTAACTATACAATACATCTCAAATGTTAAAAAGGTTCTTTTGTTCTTAATTATATTTTAGGTCAAGTAGTGAATTAAATGATTTTTATTCTTGAGAAAAATAAAATTATTTGGAAAAAGAATGATCCATTACGTCCATATGTTTGAATACACTTCTATGAAATATCAAATGAGACTTCTGTAGTTCTACCTTTTATTGCAGCCTGTAATGTGCATTTAGAAACATAACTCAAAAGTAACAAAATAGATTAGCTTTATTTACTTTAGTAGCTATTACCTTTACCTTTGCAAATCAAAAGGACTCTTTTTCATAGTACCTAGTCTTCTGTAAAGGGGACAGTATTTAAATTAAGTGGTGCGTATAATGGTCTATGCTAATGCTAATTGTGCCACACGTTGACTATATTTGCTAGGTCTGTTTACTGCCATTTGTGAGATTAAATTATTTCGATAGGCTACCCGCCAATATTAGGAATACCAGCAGAGACACTTGATTTTATCAATCTCTAAGAGCAAATATGTACCTCTTTAGGCGTCTATGGGGACCGAGTTATCCCTCGCAGTCTTAAGTCCTGACGGACTGTCTTAGCTAATATAAGTTTGTTCGTAGAGTGAAGGCGTCTTAGAGTGTGCATTTACCATCATTTCTTCTGGTATTATTGAGTCCTTGCGGGGATTCTAGCGATTACATTATAACCCTTATATTCAATTCACAGAAGGCCTCCAGAGGTAGTTGAACAAATATTTTCTTACTCACACTTAATCAATCTGTAATAAAACTGACAATTAAGAATACCAGAATGTATATTTTAAATGCGAGGACTTTTTTCCAATAATAAACGAAGAGCATCACTATTTAGACTTGCAAGGATATCTATTCTCCATCACATTCGCAGTCAGAAATCACAGCTTGAGAGATCCTAGTTATTTATCAAGTATTGAGAATCTGAAAAATGACCGTGGATCTAAATATGATGCTTCGTATATCTTAGCTGAATGATTCATGATTTTCATTAATGTGTAATATAATGTTTTGTTGCTAATTTTTCTTTTGCAGCATTGCTGGATTTGTGAAGACACTATTACCGTTTTGTATATTGGTAATCTGCATCTTATCCGTCCTATTTTTGATATGAAGCTTTAATTAAAATATAATTTCAGCAATATTTTTTATTTAAAATCAACTAAAAGACCCATTTTGACTAGCGAATTTAGATAATTTATAATGATAAAGTTACAGATATATATTTTTTAAAGTTATAAGTGAAGAAAATTATATCGTTGATATGATTGTCTTTAAGTTGTTTAATCAATACGTATATCTTGGTTTAGGCCTGTACACAAGATTTCTCTTCTATGTTCATATATTTATTAAAAGAAAAACTTGTTATTTAACCAACTTGTATTTTTATATTTTCATAAATATTTTTTAAGTGCATAATATAGTAATAATAATAAAGAAAGTAGTTATTGAATACTTTGCAATTTTATTATCTTACTAAAACTCAAAAATATTATTCGCACATTCTTGATGCAAAAAAAAGAATGTGTTCTTAACTTTCACAATAGATCTTTCCAACAAATCCTTGTTTATGCTCTCAGTGGATTTTATTAGTAATTTATAGTTTTATATATATGTTTTTGAAAAAATTTAAAGGAAAAAAAAGAAACTTTTACTTATAAATAGAATATTCGCAAACAACTGAACCTTACTTTTGATAGTGGTATTTAAGAAACTAGCAACAGAAAGTCATATGTGCGCTGGTCGATGTAGCCTTGTTCGTTCTTGCAAATTGAACAACTAATATGTACTTGTATTGTTGCTCGACTCTTGCAGTTTCTCAAATTAAAAAGAAAATAGAAGATAAAATACATTTTTTATTTAAACAAAATTATTTTGAATGTCTTATTTAATTTAACAAATTCTCGTTACTATCTAGTAAAAGAAGGTTGCGATAATGCACATCTTGGATTTTGAATTTTCACTGGAATAATCTGTTTTTGTGGTCCCCAGAATCCGAAAAAATTGATTTTTTACAAATTTGTCTGCGAATGTCTATCTGCATATGATCTGCAAACTCGAATGACTAAAAAAACAAAACAAAAATCGAAGAATTACAAATTTGCCAAATTAGATTTTTCGAATCTTTGTCGACAGGTGACCCGTTTGTAAATCTACAGTACAAAATCAGTCAACCAGTTAAGCTAGTTTACCAAATAAATTATTGGGCTCCTGATTTATTTTTAAAATAATTTATTGCCCTTCAAGTACCCTTTAAAAAGTTACGCGTACCTCAATTTAGAAATTGCTGCTTTAGTTTCACTTTTTCTTTTACCTATTTCAGGGTACACTACCGGCATAACGAGTCTGTACTTCTCCACACAGATTTTCCCAATATAAAAACTGGCAGGTTTAAGTCATTTTGGCAAAGTAAAAAGGCCCGAATACCAATTCAATCCGCGCTTATCACATTAACTTTAGGAGAGTCATGCGCTTTTTAAAAAACATGCAAGGCGTTCTCATAGAATCTTACATATTGAATTGTGATTTTTATTGTGTCCCATACATTTCTTTTATGTTAACACTGTACTTCTTAAAGTAAATATTTTGAATATTGTCCAATAAAAAAAAAAAAAGTTCTGTTGTGAGTGTGTACCTATTTTATTCTGGGTTGTATTAAAGAATGTTTAATATTTCAGAATTTATTTTTTAATATTGTAACAAATATTGTTATAAAAGAAATTATCAACTTAAACTGTTTAAAATTATTATAATTTCCACCTATAAAATAAAAAGTAGTTGGTATGTTATATAGTGCGTTATTTTTAATATTTTCCAAATATATGTTTTTAAATGTATTATTACTGTTTTCTTTTGAAAATGCTAATGGAATCCACTACAAAACAGATTAGTATATAATTTTTTTATGAATTACCGGTTTAAAAAAGTGCCGTTAAACTCGTGTGTTTTAACTACTTTTACTATGCAATGTTTACTATATTTATTTCTTTATTAGCATAGTTTCATTTATGGCACAACTTAAAGCAAAACTTAAAAATAAATATTGTATATATAAACCAGGATCAACAGAGAAAAATTGATATCAAAAGGATACAAATGAAAAAGTACTTCAATTTAAAAAAAAAACGCCAAAATATAAGCAAATGCCTCACAAAATTATTCATGTTAAAAATAACATTAATTTTCAGCATTAAAAACAAATAAATACACAAATCTAGTATTCATTTTTTATTTTATCCTTTAGAAAGATAGATAATGTTCATTCGTTTCTTAAACAAATCATTATACTTTTTAGTGTTACAATTAGAATGAAATAATTTAAAAAAGCCCATTTAAGAACATTTAATTGGTCTGACACGTCTTGCAATATAATGAAAAAATAGTTGGTACATTAAATACTTTCGGTATCACAGCAATTATAACTTTCCTTCACGATCAATAAGAATATTTCGTAATCCTTAATCCTAATGAAACGAGCATTCTATCAGAGTTACAGTGAAGTATAATTGAATAAATAAAAAAACATTTCAATAAAAAGTAAATACAACAAAAAAGAAATTTATTTGTGTAAAAATATCTCTTCCCACTGAGGCAGAATATGATTTCTCATAAAAGACTTACCCACATTAATTACTCTTCATTGTGAAATCTACCTCTTGTATTACTGACTTCTCCAGTTTAAAGTCATAATCATAAGCATTTGTATCTAAATTTTGTGTAATTTTATCTAGAGTCTCTTTTACCAAATTTATATCAAAGGCATTTGTATTATCCTGTTGAAATTCCTTGGCCAAACGAAAAGGAATGGAGTCAAGTGGATTTGCAGGTGGTCTTACGGTTGGTTGAATTCTAGGCGGAACATACGGTGCCTGAGGTAGAAGACTGTATGGTAATGTTGGATATGGTGGAATTGGTGATTCGTAAGATGTAATTGATGATACAGGCTCAGGAGGACCTGCACTAACTTGAGTAAATCCTTCTGTAGTTGTTCCACTAATAAAGACTTCTGGGGCTGATTTCTTTTTGCCACTCCCGAATAACCACATTCTGTAAATTGAGTATTTTTAACAGGAACAATAACAGTTAAATTTTAAGCGTGAAACTAAGCATTATTAGCTAAAAATGAATCATTAACTACTTACGACGTCACTTACATTTTCTGACTAAACCTATGACACTAACCTTTTATGGCTGAAACCTTTCTGAGAGTTAACTTTCTGGAACATATTTTGTAAAATCCCTACAATTTTGCTGTGTATTTAAAATTGCTGAAACAGAATTTATTAAATATAAAATTTTATAATTTTTGTTTAATTTTTTCTTAGAATAAATTATTTTTAGTTTTAACCTGATGTGAAACTTTTTGCTTCATAATTGGGTTTACTGAGAAGAAAAGAGCGGCAGATTTAAATTGTATTTAAATGTTTTGATAATTTAAATTTAATGAGCTAAGTGTTATTTCATGTTTACTGCATTAGTGATCCTTATAGTTCTCAATTTTCGGTTTCAATAAATAAAAAAAATTTATTCATGGTTCTAAAAATGATCGAAATGGTAAAGAAAGGAGATTGCCGATTGAATGTATTTTTCTAATTCCGTTTATAACCTCTATCTGCGTAATGGTAATCAGGAAGTTTTATCTAATCATCATTTAACAGTTTCTGTGTGTGCCTTTTATTTTTATCTGTTGGGCAAGTACAAAAAACTTTATTTTAAATTGTTTATTTTTATATATCTCGAAGTGTTCATTTTTGGACTATTAAGTGAAACGTGCTGAAAAACTGGTTAAGGATATTTATTTGTATATTGAATAAATGTTTAAGTAAAAGGCAGCATTTAAATGTTCGTTGCCTGAACTTTACATGAAACACAATGGCGTAAGTTTTATTTTTGGTTCCTAATTTCTTTCTACAGATATGTGCTTTTTTAACATTACACTACTGGCTATCTTAACGACCGTTTTTAAATTCATTGTGTTTACACAATAAACTTTTATCTGTGTACTTCTAGTTATCTGTAAGTTATTTAATTTGTGTTCTCCCTAACACGCTGTCTAAACACCCGGCCAGCGCTGGGGGGGAAAAAATACAATTTATATGATTAAGTTTTTATTAACTGTTGGTGGATTTTTTTAACGAAAGCAAGCTTCTCATTTTTGTTCGTTTGTTTTTTTCTTAACAAAAAATATACATTATGAGACGTTTACAGTTGGTGATGGAGGAGTCTGATTCGGTGGTGGTTTTGGGATAGACTAAGAAAATGCCTGGTAAGATTTAAAAAAAAAACACAAAATTAATGCATCTTCTAGTAATAAAAATGCTCTTTCTTTCAAATCTTCATTTATGTGCTTTGTGCTTTGAAACTTTCTTTGAATTACTTTGTGGTCAATGTATTTGTACTTTTTTGTTATAATGCTATTGTTTGCTTTCTCTTCATTCTTTAGCAAAAAAGATGCAATAGTCATTTAATTCCTATTGCTTTATTATATTTTTTTAATCATTGTTAAACTAGTAGGGTAATTAACCATTTTTAGAAATTTAAGTTGCCGCTGTATATAAAGCCTACTTAGGTGGTCTTTCTACGGTCAGATGTGTTATCTTTAGTTTAGCAATATTTATTTTGTACACAAATGCATACTATAAAGTTTAATTATCCAATGTTCTCCCATGATAAAGTGGTCATTCAGCGCCATGGATGTTGAAGGACGGATTACTGCTTTATTAAGGGTCATTGTTACCTTAGTAGCAGCATGTGCGTTGCGTGAATAGAAGTGGCGCAGTGGATAGAAAGTATTAGGTGGATTAGAGAATTCGATGTGGCATAGGTTGAGTTTGCAGGCACTTTGTAGGGAAGTGAGAAGCCTCCTGATGGATAGCTAGTATGGGAACAAAAAGTCATTTTCAAGCTGAGTCCTTTATCTTACGCGCTAACTTTATTAGATTCTCAGATGAATTCAGTGTTAGACATTTACATTGTTAGCTCTAACATTTTATTTTAAATTTATACATATTTAGTTATTATCATCTTCAATATACACCCCTGCCCTATCCCTACAACGCTCCATGCGAATTTACCATTGTTCAAAACAGTGCTGGAAGTCTTTTTTCTGTGAGCTCCTGCATGGACGCGTGCCGCTTTTTCTTTCACAGCTTCAACGGACTGAAATCGTGTTCCTTTTAATGCAGATTTGACTTTGGGGAACAGATAAAAAGTTACATGAGGCCAGGTCAGGCGAATAAGGCGGATGGCCTAAAACTGGGATGTTGTACTTTTGGCTAGAAACGTCGTCTTGACAGACAAAGCAGTGTGAGCCGGCGTGTTATCTTGATGGAGACCCCAAGACCTGTTCTTTCACAAATCGGGTCGTTTTTTCCTTACTCTTTCACGGAGTTGAGCAACCACCTCACGGTAGTAATGTTGATTAATTATAATCGATATTTTTCTCCGTTTTGGACGTGGAAGGGCGACCCGGGCGGTAATTATCTCTGACGTCTTCTCGGCCATCTTGGAAACGCTTGAATCGCCATAAACTTCTTTTAATAAAAGATAAGTTTCAGTAGCGGTTTTACCAAGTTTCATGTGAAATTTCACGACAATTCGTTGCTCTACTACATGTGTAGTATGTATAATGTTTTCGGGCAAAACGAAACTAACACCTCTTTCACAAACGACGGTTCCGATCAGACAGATTTCTCTACAAACACGTGAGACGCTGCAATCGAAAGAGAATGCTTTACGCTGCACAGCTGTCGGTCTTTAGGATATTTAGTTCTTCTGTAGCAGCATCAGTCTCGTTATTTAATAGCCATACCTCGTTTATGTGTACACGTTATGTTAAAATTGTATTTTCTAGTGAGAATTAAATTTATTGCTCTAATTCTGGGTTAGAAGCAAATCTTCAGAACTATTTCATTTTAGCATTTGTACATCGACTTCCCATATAATTGCAATGCTTTTGATTCTAATTTTTTTTTCATGAAAATTTATTTGAACTTGAGGTTTTGTGAAGTCATTTTTTTTCCATCGAAGTTCATATTAATTTGAATCCTTAATTGAAGCAAATAATATTTTAATATTTAATAAACATTGAAAGCTTGAAAAGTTTTCATGTAAATATAGATTTACCTTAATAGGTAATTGTATATGTTATCCATAGTAATTGCTTGGAAACGTTTCTCAGAGAATACGGATTTAGGAAAGCTTTGACAAGATTCATGATAAACAACGACATCAGAAATTAGTATCAGTGATCGTACTTGATTTTTAATTATATGCTACTTCCATAAATTTTTTAAATTCTCTTTTTTTTTTTTTGTATTATCGCTTAGTGATTAACTTCCTTTTTTTTATCGTAAGCTAATTTGCTCCAGCTGATTTATTGTTTCTTTTACCCTTTATCTAAAACGCCTATACACTTTTATCAAACTTATGATTACTTTTTTTCTGTTGCGAGGGAAGTTGCTATGTTTTGTGAATAATATTTCCACTGCTGGCAAACACAATATGTATGGTAAGCTGTAATATTAGATTTAACGATATTACCAATAACCACCTATCATTCAACTTTTCACAATAGTAAGAAAAAAACGGTAGTTATATTAAAATGTATACTTATAATTTATTCATGTTAACCAGACATTAAATTGGCCAAATACTGTGGAGTGTCAAGTACTCGTGGGTACCCTGCTATACAAATGGGAAAATAAATTCTCACTAATTTTATACAATTTGTAAAAACAAAACATATGCTTTAACTGATCTAAATTTCTAATCATATCTGCCTCTCAAAATGATCCTTTCATGCGTTTACTTACAAAAATAAAAATGTTTCAAATAAAAGTTATAGAATCATTTTTTAGATTTTTCAATTTTTATTTTTCACTAAAATAAATCTTTTGAGAGACATTCAACATTTTCAACAGACCGCACTATCAATTGGTCATATCTTTGAAGCTCATGAGTAATGTTATTTGCAGTCATACCTTCGATAATAAAACGCTTCTGATAAGCAGTTCTATACATACGCCTTTTATCTAGTTTAGAGATAAAAAAAAAGAAAAAAGTGTTTTGAACTGATACAACTTTCTTTTAGACTAAAACATAGAATTTATAAATAAAACAAACTTTTTTAATATTATGCAATTTCACTGTGCATAAACTCAGTTTGTTAGATATTCCTATTAAAACTACTTCTACAGATTGATCCACGTTTCCTTCTACCTGGTAAATCTTACTCTACACAACTATCTTAATATTCGTTCATCAACTAGCCAAGAAAAAATATCACAAGTTCCATTCTGCTCTCTTTAATTTTTCAGTAGCTCCTAGATTTCCATAAGGATTTATAATCATTGATATCCTATAGAGAGTGTACTGCTAAAGTAGGCTCCTAGATTTCCATAAGGATTGATAATCATTGATATCCTATAGAGAGTGTACTGCTAAAGTAGGCTCCTAGATTTCCATAAGGATTGATAATCATTGATATCCTATAGAGAGTGTACTGCTAAAGTAGGCTCCTAGATTTCCATAAGGATTGATAATCATTGATATCCTATAGAGAGTGTACTGCTGGGTAGTTCATCTCCTTGTGCTCTTCACGCAAAAGTTTATATCTTTACACGCAATTTGATTTATATTTTAAAAGAAAATTAAGTAATACATACTTCTGTTTGGTAGGTTTTTCCAAAAGTCTATCACCACCGGCTACGTAGTGACCAAGTATAGAATTTAAAGTATTTTGTAATTTTGTTCTATTAAATTAGGCTAACCATATTTCATATTGACACACCAGTGACCTAGCATTAGAACCATAATTGGAACGGATATTAAGGACTTAAATTTTCGAAATAAAAGTATGTAGTTTAAAGAAAATTTTGCATCCTTTTTCTAAGAATTGCTAACAAATAAATATCTATTCAGAATATAGTGTCACTTCTAGTTCGGCCGATTTTTTTTTTTTTTTTTCTCCACGTCTAACTTGTGTCTTAAATTTTGTATTCTTACGTATTTAAAATAAATGGGGATGGAATAACACCTTATTTCTACCAATGATTTTGCCTAACAAAAGAATATAGCTTCCTCCAAACTATAAAACTTCAAATAAAAAGGTATACATCTATTGGCTAAGCTCATTTTTCCATTGCATTAAAACTAAATAGTCTGCAATTTCCTGTTTTTTAAGTAATGCTGGGGCTACAGGCAGGAAGACAGAAAAAATACTTTTTTAACATCTAAATAACTATTTTCATTGAAAATCTAAAGTCAAATATTAACACAAAAAGCAGTTGAAAATTATATATTTGAGCGAAATTTTACCTTTAAAGTATCCATTTTTGCCAATCATTTACATGAATTTATTTACATGCGCTTTCACTTACGTCTTATACTGCAATAAATAATTTATGAAAAAATCATTATAATAAATCTTTTGATAAGATAAAAAATGATTAAAAAACAAAAAAAAAGAAGAGTTCCCATCGCCCCGTTCTACATTTTATTATGCAGTAGTGGTTTTTCTTATATTTGATAAAACCATTTCTGTGATTATAATACAGTTTGTTTACTGTTTATCTTAAAAAAATTTATAAAATTTGTGAATTTAAATAATAAAGTTTAATCATGAAAACGCAACTGCTTCGTTCATTAAAAAATATAAATACAGGAGAAATTGATTTGGAATCTATTCGTCCCGGTTAGTATTTTAAGTATTTTTTTTTTTCTTTTTAATAAATAGTGTTACTGATTTTAAATTGAAATTTTATGAAGGAATGATGGATGCTGTTCAAGTTATTTTACTTTCTCTTTGCTTTGTTCTTTTCTTCTTTTTTTTTAAGTCGCATTATCCCCAGTGGATGGACAATTGTTTACTACACGTTCCATCAGTGTGGGTATTACGTGTATGTTATTTTACGAGATGTTTAACATAATACGAATGTTGTATGGGGAGTTAACATATAATAATTGTGCCCATAATTTTTAACTTTAAACACTATATGAAGAGAAAGAAAGCAAAGTAAAGATAAATCAAGTACAGAATAAAGAGTAAAACGAAAACATCAGTTCTTCCAATAATTTTGTGCCCCCTATAAATTCAACTTCATCTTTTGGAATAGCCCACGTTTTGCTCTCACATGGGTCTTTAAAAATCGATTTATAGATCAACAACTTGGTTGCCTTCGATAATAATCTCCTAAAGCGAACTACTAAACTTCATTTTTCTTCTTATGAAAGAGTTATTTTTTACTCTCTCTCTCTCACACTCTCTCACCTCTCCTTCCCTTTAGTTTCAAGAAAAATTGTTTAATTTTTTAATCTTCCGTTCAGTAAAATAATGAGTTAAACCTCTTTTATTTGGTTTATTGCATCACATTTCTATTCTTGGCATTATGACTTTATTTTAAAATTATTTCTCATTTGTAGATATTTTTAATAAATTTTTACCTAAATTTTATACACTATTACAAATTTCTGATCTAGAGTAGAAAAGCGCATTTAATAAGGTGATAGATCAAAGTTCTAATATCTTCATTTAGTCAATTAATTAAACAATAAAAGTGAATGGTAATTCTATCCACCTTCAAAAAGACTTTTCAGTTTTTAGGGCGCTTTAGAAATGTGGAAAAATTAACCATTATTGTATTAGAAGGAGATTAAAATAAAAATGCTTTGAATTTTTGAACTAAAAACTAATGCACTTATACTTATTGTATTTTTCCTCTCTTAATTTAGGAGGATTTGGATCCTCCTAAATTATAATTGGACTTTATTCTTTTTTATTATAAAGAATATCTTTCTTTCATTTCTTTTATGTATTAACATTATTAACGTAAAGTCATTTTTAATCGCATGGGTTTATTTATTTATTTGTTTGATTACAACTTATAATTTCCAAGTTTTTAGTATAATTTTCTCTGTTGACAGTTGGCTATCGGCTGGTAGCTGGACGTACATTCATCTTCACCCTTTGCATAGGAATAGTATTTGGTTTTACATTTGCCTACATAGTATTAAATTCCTCTGGAGATATTCGGCGGTTTGTATTGTTTCCAGCAGGTTTTGGTAATAGTCATATTTCAGATAGACATTCACACTTAGATCAGGATGTAGACGGAGGAAATGTTGATGGAAGTGTTGGTGCACATTCAAATGATGAAGAGTTTCATAAAGGTATGATGTTAAATTATGTCGAATAATGGCTTTAATAATTTCCTTATCAATATTTATTTATTTTTTTTTTAAATATTTCTTTTCAAGATGAAGATATTGTGGCTAAAGAGCTATCATCTAGGGTTCGGGTACTTTGTTGGGTCATGACTTCGCCAACAAATCATGATAAGAAAGCAAGACATGTGAAAGCTACATGGGGATCAAGATGTAACATCCTTCTGTTTATGAGTACTGAAAGTGGTATGTCTTACAAAACATATTCAAATAGACAAGAAGAGGTTTGGTGTAGAGGTTTCTTTTCTCTGTATGAAAGTTTCTTGTGATTTGCTTTGTATGGTTTGTCGTGAATAAATCAGTTCTCTCTCTTTCCGTGAACTATATTTTTATATTTACAATAGAATATATCTTTATTGTAACATCTTCTATTGCTTTTTTTTTTTTTTTTTATTCTAAGGATATTATACTAATAAGTCCCAGTTGTATTATTATTTTAAGATTTTCGAGTTATGTCCACACTAATTGATTAGATTCGATGCGAAATGACTTTGTAGAAGTCAAAAGAGACTTGTCGCGACCACCCTATGTAGGCAGGAAGTATCTTCTATTTCCGTACGGTTCAGGATCAACAGTCAGGATGTAAGAGACCGTTTTCTCCTCCTAATTTTGTTACAATTTGTTGGGCTAAGTTCTCTTTCTTTTTCTAACCTTATCAGAGGGCCTAGTACTGACAAAATGTCAGATAGAATTGGCCAATGTAAGATAATTTGAGGAAAGGTGCTATTATTATTCTTTGATGTAGAGGGTAAATCTTAACGTGCGCTGACCCAAGGTAACTGTTTAGCTTAAAAGCTCCAAGCGCTAGAGGATTTTCTATCATTCTGAGGCCATCATTACTCAAAGAACGGAAAATGGAGAAAAGCAGAGTTCAAAACTGCTATTCGGTTTTAATGCAACAATGTGCTTAGCAATAGATTTATAACCATTTATTTGAAGTTTTCCCAAGATCGTGTCTAACGTCCAAACTTTAGTAATATGTAACCCCAGAATAACCCAGCTCAAAATACAAATCTACCACTTCATGACCCCCCAACATAGATATGGAAATGTAGTTTGAAGTTCATAGTTGAAAATTCGAGGCCAATTTCGTCTTTTCTTAGGATTACAGTTTTCAATTACTTTTCATGCCACACTCCTTGTTCTTACAGATGCCAAATTGCCATCAGTAGCTTTACCAGTGAAAGAAGGTAGAGATAATCTTTGGGCGAAAACTAAAGAAGCTTTTAAACATGTTTATTTAAATTATTTGGATCAGGCTGATTGGTTTATGAAAGCGGACGATGATACGTAAATATATTTTTCTCTTTCTTTATTTAATTAATTCATGGAGGATTATAATTATACCTTCCTTAAATGTTAATTGATAAACTAAGAACTGTTATTGATAATTTCAGATATGTTATCGTTGAAAATTTGAGATATATGTTGGCCGATTATAATACCTCAGATCCAATTTATTTTGGATGTCGTTTTAAAGCCTACGTAAAACAGGGTTATATGAGTGGAGGCGCAGGTAGTTAACAACTTTTAATATTATTGTGGTTATTGCAGTGAAAATATATTTTTTTAATTAATAGGATTCTCCATTTTTGGGTTACCTCCTGTTAATTCCAGTTTTAAATATTTTAAATGCTTGAAACTTTCTTTCGAATAAATTTAGAAATGATTTATTTTTCGCAGGATATGTACTGAGCAAGGAAGCGTTAAGAAGATTTGTAGTAGAAGGTATTCCAGATCACACAAAATGTCGTCAAGATAATGGAGGATCAGAAGATGTAGAAATAGGTTGGTATTTTTCTTATTATTCTGAATGCCTATTGCTGCGTGTGTTTATTATTATTATTATTATTTGTTCTTAATGTACCGTTTTTTAAGGTAAATGTTTAGAAAAAATAGGAGTATTAGCTATGGATTCAAGAGATTCTTTAGGAAGAGGAAGGTTCTTTCCTTTTGTGCCTGAACACCATCTCATTCCTGGTCATTCGGATCCTAATTTTTGGTACTGGAGATGGATTTATTATCCATCACCTGAGGTAAGTTTCTTGTTAAATTTTTAATGTGAGTTGGCTTTCATAATATTGGAAAATTGTAAGATATTTTTATGGGAATTGTGGTACGCTTGGATGATTCCTCGTACCTTTGTGCCACTGCACTCTAGTGACCATTTTTTTTTAAAGAAGTACCATAAATTTTTAAAATAGTTAATTTTGTAAATAGAAACAAATATTTCATACCCAAGGAACAGAAGAAGCAGAGTTTTGACATGTCTCTTTAGCATTTCTTGACTTTTTTTGAGTTATCTACCTACGAATATGAACCGTTGATGGTAAAGGATGTCCCCTCTGTGGGAGCCCTAAGGGGGGAAGGGTTGTGTCTGTAAGTTTGGTTTCTGTTTGTTTGGATTTGAATTAGCATTCATCCAGTTTCTTTTAATTTGGGGGAGTCTTCTTCAGAATATATTAAAAGCCGTTGGAGAGAAAAGATTTCTTAGAGCACTGTTCTAAAATGTCCTTGATAAGACTGGTTCCTTTTTATCTAGTGGAGCCAGCCTCAGAACATAAAGAGGTAGGTGTATATTTGCTTTGGTCATTCCCCAACACCGATTCCTTTCTTGTCTTTCTTGGTTAGTTACTAGGTTTTAGTTGGGTATATACACTTTTTCTAGCAACCTTTCCTGTTTCTTTTAATTTGTGATTGTAAAAGAGAAAGCCTTAATTTATTTTAATGTTATAGTAATTAAGGCATGCGAATCTTTTATTTCCCTAATCTCTCAACGTCCCTTGCTTATTTATGCCTGATGAGAAACATAGATAAATAATGTTTTTATTCAATTATTATTTGTATTTGTTGAGTGTTGCCCCTCGCTGCCTCAAGTGGGTTACTCCCCACAGTTTGCTAATCACAATCTTACGTTATTGAAGTTATAAATGAAACCACCATAGAAAGTAGTGTTTGTTAATTACTTTCTTATGATTAATGGAAAAAAATCTTTTTCTTTAAAAACAGGGCATGGAATGCTGCTCAGATTCTGCGATTTCATTTCATTACGTGCCACCGAATATGATGTATGTAATGGACTATCTTATCTACCATTTACGGCCGTATGGAATAAATCACATGGTCCACCATCAGCATTCTGGTTATAAGGAGAGGACGAATCCAACCACTACAACGACTCAGTATCCTGGTAAATAAACGTAAATATTTGGAGTCTTAAAAAAAAAAAGTGTTCCTTTTATTACTACTGGCAAAAAAATATTTCTAAACAAGAAGAAGATTACAAACATCGCCTAAACTAAGGACATAGCTCTAAGGAAGTTCAATGATTAAGAGTCAAGTTACATATACAGCCGGAAGCGTGAAAATGAGTTGGTTATTTGCTCTAGCTCTAGTTTAAATATGTCTACTGCTAATAGAAAGCTTGATAATCGCATCCGACCTCTACCAGTGAAAGGCATGAAACTATGAAAGAAATATTGGCATTCCTTTGCTTCCTTCGTTTGTACAAACTCCAGCAAAATTATCGCTTCGCCGTTGAAATTTATACATACATATGTATCTATATTATTATCTATCAACTTTATTAAGTTTGTTGAAAATGAGTTTGGGTCCATCAAGCAATTAATCATTTTGTGGTAGATTGGACGTTAAATTCTCTACACTAAGCTGATGAATACATTCTTTCATGATGCATGAAAATCCAAAACCATTTCAGAAACTGAAAAAAAAAACACGATAAAATTAACGATAATATAGTTTACAGGGTATGTTTCCGTTTTCGGTCTTTTATATTTAAAAAAGAAAAAGATGAATATATTTTCAAGAACAGTGTAAAATTAAAACTGATTAGAATTAAAGGAAACAAACCAGCTATAGAAATGGTTAAAGTCCTATAAAGTTAAAGTTTAATTTTGTAAAGAAGTTTATTGCATGGATTTATTTAATAATTAGCTCTTTTCTTGTAAAAGTTTTTTTAAAAAAGAAGAAGGAGAGATGAAGAATACATAATTTTCAAGTAGAGGAATTGTTTTCGTTTGATGATTTAATTTTATTTGTATTTCTTTTCTTTTTCTTAATTTCTAGTCAAGTCTCTGGAAATGCCTTAAACATAAAATAACTCATTGATATTAGTTAATTATCTTTGTATTCTTTGTTTTGTTTTTTTATCTTATAACTTGTAATTTTTTTTATATTTTTTTGAACCTTTCGACCACCAACTAACTCGTATAATGGTATCTCTTTTTCGTACTGCGATGTATACTAGATCCTGTACGATATTGTTCCTATTTAATTATATTTCTCTTACTATTTAATTATGTTTGTCTAGTTACCATGAGGATTTTTGCAAACGAAATTATCAATAATTAAGGAAAATAAACTTAGATAGATACAATAAAAAGTTACTCATAAATAACTCACATTCACCTACCACGGTGTCTTCTACGCCTCACACTTAAGTAATTTAGTAGAATTTCATAGGAACGTTATCATTCTTTGGAAATTAATAGTTAGAAGGTCATTAAATAAATCTTTGAAACAAAGTGGAAATTAATTCGGAAGGAAGTTTGGGTATTTAGAATAATTCCTTGGTGATCGATTGTAGAGTTAAAAATTATTTCTCTGAAGGTGAAAACTTTTACAAATGAGTTAATAAGTAAATAAACAAAATGATTTTCGTTTCTATTTCGTGTCAAGATTTATGCTTTTAAGCAGAAAAGAGTAAACTACGATTTTCTGCTAATTTTCACCTTGTTACTGACCAGTATCTTCGTTTTTCTTTTTGTGATAATGAATTTTGAGACCTTTTCAGAAGTTTTCAGGCTGGATAATCTCCGTGTTGAGTCAAGTTAATTGTTAAGACTTCAAAGGCGATAAGTAAACTTGATAAGCTGTAGGTGGACATGAATGTATTTAGTGCGTAAAATACTGTACTAAATAATGGTTTTATTATGTTATAATCGGATACGCCCAGTTGAGCTAAAGTTTCAGTGGTTTCTTTTAGCAATAACAAGCTTTCACCGGAATAACCCATAAGTTGCTATACCTGTTTTCAAGGCTCTTCACATTTCCTGTTTTATAACTATTATACTAAAATGTGAATCAGCATTTTTCGGGTCTTCCTTAGCTTTCGAACATCATTCGTTGTTGTGAAGTATTTTAAACAAATTAAATAATGCCTAGTAGCTTAAATAACGAAAGCTTTGTTTACCTTTTTCAAACCAAAATAATAATAATAAACTTATTTCTCAATAAATACTGGAGTTTTTAATAAATGGTCGCGTTTTTGCAAAAAAATACGCATGGACTTTTATTAGTTCCCACGTAGTATTGGCTTTTGGAACACGTAGGGTATTTAAAAATAAAATGTCCAGTCTTCTAAGTCCAAGTACAAGATATTTAGTAAAACCTTACGAGAGCTATATATTTAAGAAAGTTGGCCCTATTTTTATTTTTTTCTTCATATAATTAACTATATTTCATACTAATTCCCTGTTCTCGAAAATCTTTTACCTTTTCTTGATTTGCAGCCTTAAAAGCTTCTTTTTTTTCGGCTTTTAACAATCTTGGGTCATATGCCGAACCCTAAGAAAATGAATCTCCAGTACTCTCTATCCTCCCAATCAGAGCCTCTGATAGGCGCCTCTTGTTGCCATTGTCTCCTCCACTCCCTGCAACCAACTCTTTCTTGGACCGACCTCTTCTCCGTCTCTCCACCGGGACATAATCAAAAAGCTTCTTCGGCCATCTCTCTTGCACCATTCTTCTGAGATGGCCGTACCACTGCAGCTGTTTGGTGGTCTCAACGGTGTGCACTATGCTTGTGCCGACCTTAACGATGACCTCGTATGGTCGAGTTTGTCACCCGCTGAGTCCTCGAAACGCGACAACTTCTCCTAAAAAAAAAAAAACCTTAAAAGCTTCCTTTCTAATTTAAGCGTGATAAGGAAGTACTCTTAAAGGGAGTAGATGGGAACTAAAGGTTTAATTGCACCGATGTGCTTTGTCTTACTGTATAAGCTAACTGAAAATGGAAAAACATGAATTAGAGCACATTTCTAGAGAGAAAAATATAACTTTAAAAAAAATTAAAAAACAATAATTGACTAAATTAGTTATTTTGAATTCAATCGTTTTCGATATTCTCCTTCAATCTTTGGAGTCGAGGATGTTGCTGTATATTTGATCGCAACAAATCGCTAGAATTTAGACAAGTTTTCATCTGATCAAAGTGAAAAAACTATTTTTTAAGAGTTGTAAATAAAATAAAATAAAATGTGATAGCATATTATCTTTTTTCATAAATATAATTTATTATAAGATTTCATTAGAATATTTTACTCTTGTCTAATTAAATCAAATTAGATTTGTTTGTAAGTTTTATAAGTAAATTTAGAGCCTCCACATAATGTTTAAGTAAAGAACAAATTTGTATTTTTATGGAATAATTATTCTCTTCGAGGAATGTTTTAAAAATAAAGATAATATTTTGTGAAAAGTTGTTGAATAAAAAAAGAAAGACTGAATCATTTATTATAAAATTAACTATTATAATTATAAAAAAATCTTGGTTTATTATAAAAATAATTAATATTCATTCCAATTAATACATATCGTTATTAGTTTTGGGAAAAAAATAAAATCTTTAGCAGTTTCCTCTCGTTAGGACTTTGCTTCGTTGGAACTGTTTTTTTTTTCAAAGTAAATTATAGATTACTGAATTTAAAAGTTAGCAATAGTTCTAGTAAATAGTAAAAATAAACTAATAACAGTAAATACTTTGTATTGTCAAAAATTCGCAAAAAGATTCAATTACAAGTTTGTGTATTTTATAAAATAGGCTTTGGGATAAGAACAGGATTTTTAGT
Organism: Rhodnius prolixus; assembly: GCF_049639745.1. Classification (NCBI taxonomy): domain Eukaryota; kingdom Metazoa; phylum Arthropoda; class Insecta; order Hemiptera; family Reduviidae; genus Rhodnius; species Rhodnius prolixus. The sequence goes on along the minus strand of NW_027411582.1, from coordinate 36,198,402 downwards.
TTTTTACACCAAAGTCTATCGATTTCTGTTAAACCTTAATTGAAAATAATGGTGCAATTTTCTGGTTAAATCCAGCGCATTGGAAAAATTCTTTTCCGATGTGTGGTATGACCTCATAACAAGTAATTCTTGTACTTTTCTTGGTAGTGGCCATAAGGTAATAAATTAGTAAGTCCTTTTAAAAGTCTGTGTATAAGAGATTCATCATTCAACTTATTGTTAAGTCCACGTCTTGTGCCATCGATATCTAGTTAATTCTTAACTAAATTTGTTTAATTAAATAGCACATTTTCACCATCTAATTCGTTTCATACCACTATCATTCGTGATAAAACTACAAATTATATTTCTTTTACGACTTTGAAAGATCACACAAAGACGCCTTATTATTATTATTTCAGATTTTCTAGTCTCCAAAATATTTTTGGGAAATTATTGTATTTATATTTTGATAGTTCATAAATTTGTAGTTCACTTTCTTTCAGTGAATTGTTTTTCTGTGAGATGTTGTTTCGGAGAGATTGTCAGAAATGGCCATGATTCCAAGAATTGCAAAAAAAAAAAATAATAATAATAATCCGCATAATATTAGAAAAATATATTGTGTTATTTTCCCAAGACCAATAATAGTCCAAATTGGATTTCGTCACAGAGAAAGGAAGTTACTTTATTTGGCGTATTATTTTTTAACCATCTCTTCATACCATTTTAAGTCCACAGCTAAATGTGATAGGCTAGAATCTCCTTTAAGGGCATACATAACCCGAAAAGTTGCACATACATCTCTTATTGCATATTCAGTCTTTGTCAATGATAGGTCACGATTTTTTGTTTGTTTGCTTTGTCTTTTCTGATCCAATTTTTGATAGATTCTCCTCTTTAATTTTAACTTGAGGATCAGAAAGGATTAGCAGAGTTTTTCGTATCACAGTTTGTAAGAGACTATATTGTCTTAAAATTCCCAGTAAAGTTAAAGAAGCATAGTGTTGTCTTATTTCATTTAAAACTTTGCTTTATCTTGATTTTTAAATTAGTTCAGTATTAAATATCTATTGAAACAAAAATACATAAAAAGCACAATTTTAAATGTGAGTGGAAACAATTTTTCTTACAATAATTCATGTTTTCTCTTGTTTACTTTTAATTGTAGTTTTTTTTAAATTAGTCCTGTGTATCTTGAAGTTTTTATACATAATTTTTCGAAGGTGTATAGTGTACATACTAGACAATGACTTGAAGAAATATTACCATATTATTTAGTGAAATTTAAATTGTTATTTCTAACTCTTTGCCATATACATATTTATAGGTTTTTAGTTTAAAATAATTATGTTATTGGTGCTTTATAGTAGCTGAGTTCAAAATTCTTTTTCTTTTAATTTGAAATTATTTTAATTTTATTTTTATATATAAAATTGTGCCAAAGACTCACAATTGCTTTATATTTGAGCACTAGGAATGAGTAATTCTTATGGGTTAATGTTTCGAAATTTATTGCACCAAAATGATTCCGAGTTTATTTCGAACAAACATTTTTTATTCTCTCTTTCTCTTTTATTTATATTCAGATGGTTACCTCAAAAGGTAATTTTAGATCCAGATAATAAATACTATTAAATTTAAATTTTTAAAAAGTAATTTTTATATTGTAAAATTAATATATGTATATACTTTTTGCCCAAATTCCAAAAAGTTTATTTTTAATTTTTGAAATTTGGCAATTCTCTATTTTTCTTCCTACATGTATTTGCTAGTCATTCAGAGATTGTAAAATCATTTGTAAATAAAAAAAAACTTAAAAAAACATTTTGTTCATTGATTTTTTTTTACTTCATTTATTCCTTTCGTAAAGGGATAGAGATGCTTGGAGAAGAAAAGGGAAAGAGCTCGCAGCGGACTCTGCTTTCCAGTAGGATTGGTCTCCGTGGGAAGTCTGACCATTACTCCCGTAAGGGAAGGCCTATACAAAGGAAAAGAAATAAAAAAATAATTATTATAATAAATAAATAAATACAAAATTAAAAAGGAATAAAAAAAATAATAAAATAAATAAATCAACAAAAATAAAAATAAATAAAACTTAAGTGAAAAGTAAAATGTTTTAAGTTTCATATTTCTTATATATTATTGATCTGTAGGATAAATATTTATTTTATTTATAATTGTACATATACGAGGGTCGTTTGAAAAGTCCGTGCAAAAATAAAAACTACTTAATTTTTTGGGGTAAACCTTTTTTATTTTTCAACATAGTCTCCTTTTAGGCTTATACACTTCGTCCAACGCTGCTCTAGTTTGTTGATCCCTTCCGAATAATAGGATTTGTCCAAGTCTGAAAAATAGCCATTCGTTTCTGCAATCACCTCCTCGTTTGAATAAAATATTTTTCCCGCCAGCCATTTCTTCATATTGGGGAACAAATAGTAGTCCGAGGGAGACAAGTCTGGAGAATAGGGGCGATGTGAAACGAGTTGGAACCCTATTTCCATTAATTTTGCGACCACAACAGCTGAGGTGTGAGCTGGTGCGTTGTCGTGATGGAAAAGGACTTTTTTGTGGGCCAATCGTGGGCGTTTTTCTTGCAGCTCGGTTTTTAAACGGTCCAATACCGATGGATAATATGCACCTGTAATAGTTTTACCCTTTTCCAGATAGTCGATGAGGATTATTCCTTGCGAATCCCAAAAGACAGTCGCCATAATCTTTCCGGCCGAAGGAACGGTCTTCGCCTTTTTTGGCGCAGATTCCCCCTTGGTAACCCATTGTTTAGATTGTTCTTTGGTCTCAGGAGTGTAGTGATGTATCCATGTTTCATCCACAGTGACGAAACGACGCTTAAAGTCCTGCGGATTCTTCTGGAACAGTGGCAAACCGTCCTTGCAACACTTCACACGATTTCGTTTTTGGTCAAGCGTGAGCAATCGCGGCACCCATCTTGCGGATAGCTTTGTCATGTCAATGATTTCTGGAGTAGTAACCTCAACAGGGCGTCCAGAACGTTCAGCGTCACTTGTGCCCATATGGCCACTCCGAAAATTTTGAAACCACTTATAAACTGTTCTAATCGAAGAAGCAGAGTCACCATAATGTTTATCAAGCTTCTCTTTAGTTTCCTGAGGCGTTTTGCCTTTCATAAAGTAGTGTTTAATCAACACACGAAATTCTTTTTCGTCCATTTTTTGAAAATCACTCGACTTCCTCGATTCAAACGAATGCCAAACACAAAGAAATAGACCGATCTGGCAGAAACTTCGTGTGTTTTCTTCCAAGAGATGCTACTAACTAAACATAACCTCGATACGCACCAGTGGTGCTATCTCTCTGACTTTGCACGGACTTTTCAAACGACCCTCGAATATATAAATATATTCGTATATTCTTTGAATAAAAATAGGCTTTATTATTATTATTCTTTAGTGAAAGAGAAGTTGCAGTTTTACCTTCATCTTATAGTTTCCTTTTGTCGATTTTTAATTGTTCACAAATTTTTAGACACTGCGTAAAAGAATTTGTTCTTAGCTAAACGACGTAATCAAACTTTTTACGTCTTTTCTAACTGATAGCCAAAGAGCTTTTCAGATGATTGAAATTCTTTAATCATGTTTTCGATTCTTTGAAGTCTGCTGGTGCTGGCTAGCTAGCGTGGAAGTCTTTGAAAGAATTGAGGGCAAAACCTCGAACATTTTTCGCCTGGCAATCGCTAGGCTAGGGGAGGTTCTATATCCAAATCTTTTTTGGTGTATTTTAAAGTGCCTAGTAACGCAGCCGACATAGAATTTGGGTACCACTGTCACAGTTTTTGGCTTATAAAGGAATTATTTCAGCTAAGCCAGGCAGCCATTCGGATGTTCATACACCTCTCTTGACGAACCACTGCTGTAGAGCATTAAGAGTAAGACGAGCGAGACACTTTCTTTTCAAGTGTTCAGTGAAAAAGTGGCAATTTGATGGAAAGGGAAGAAATGTAAAAGTAACAATGTAGCTGGAATCTTTGAAACAAAATCAAAATTAAAAATATCGATCTGGAATTCGATACACCTTACCACATCTTCGCCCAGTTACTCTAACCAATGGTCTCCATTACTCTTGAGTCGTAATAGTGTAGGCATACAGGTCAGCTCTGAGGACCTTTAATAAAAATAAAAAGAAGTCGAGATTAAGAAAAAAATTTATCTCCAGAATGATACTATGCATACAGCCAAAGATCAGGAATAAATAACTTACTTTCTTCGAAAAATCAATATGAATTATGCTTAATTGTATTTAATACTTCCGTAATTATCCTTGAATTATTGTTGCATTAACTATTTCTGCAAATTATTAACGAATTAAGTATTTATGAGTTGAGGAAGTCCTTAATTTTTTTTTCTCGCGTCTTTAGATTTGGGATTCACAGAGGAATTTTTAATAAGGGATATAAAGAAGGTAAAAAAATTGTAACTATAATAGAACTGCAAAACAAGTCATTTTTTTTACATAATTAAATAAAGCTAACGTTTAATTCAAATAAATACATATCAAAGTACAACAATATCACAGGCATTACGAGAAACGTTTTTTTTTTTAATGTTCCAAAAACAATTTTTTTTACCAAGGGCGCCATATTTCTTCTTTGTAATCTATATCATTTTTCAAATCACTTTTGGATTTATATTTAAATCTAAAAAAATAAAAACTTATCAAGAATAAAGAAATAAATCACTAAATGAATTAAACAAATGGAAGCAAAGGTTCTTACTCATTAATTTCCGGATGTGTACATAAATATTCAGTTAATCTTTGTTTTTCTAATATTGTCATATTTTCATACCCAGAAAGTATTTTTTCAAATCTTTCTTTAAAATTTTTCAAATAATTTTCATATCGAAGTTCTATTAATGATTTCATCATTTCAACAGTTCTTTCTAAAATGTCAGCTTTCTCTAGTTTGGAAGGTCTTATATCATTTCTAATAACCTGGAGAAAAAAAAAACAGCGATTTTGAAGTTGTTTCAATTAAATTATAAAAACCGATTAATTAAATAGCTGTTAGATGGAAAAAGGTGGACGTGAGAGTAATGCCTTTCCCAGATATTTTGAAAAAGCTGCCCCCAAATTAAATAATCAGATGGCCCTGGGTAAGATATACTAAGAACACTTAGTATACTATCCAGGCTCTTCAAGGTAGCCTCAGGTAGAGAACAGAGACAGCAGCTCTACAGGGCCATTCTACAACGCTCCCTAAATGTCGCTTCTAAATTAAGGGTTCCATGCTCTCCAGGAAATTCTGAGACGAGAGGGGTTCCGGTACTCAAGGATTAACTATGCCTTAGTGTCCAATACACCACTCAGCTCCTAATAAAGGGAACATTTTTTTCCTAAAACCTTATAAAAGTTAACAATTTTCTAGGAAAAGTTAAATAAAAACCCCCTCAAGGCGCGTGATACGTTGGATGTTCCGTGCTCTAGCTGAGGGTTCATTCATACAAATACAATTAACATTCACAAATACGATAACATTAACTGTCTCCTCATGTATAGGTGAGGAATCATCATCGAATCGTGAAAAACAATTCACACTATTGATGCGTTTTAAGAAACCCTAAGAGTTGGCATTTCAAGCTTTAATCATCAGTGAATTTTTATTAGACAAAATGGCCTTTCTGTCTTCGTATTATCTAAGAAGATCACTTTAAATGGAGAAAATTACCACAAAAGCCATAGGTTTTTATGTAATTAGTTAATAATTAGAAGTTTCAAAGAGCAAACATGGGTCATTTTCGTAAAAATCATAGAAAATGAAAACTATGTTTCAGGAAATACATTCACTTCAAGTTTAAAGATTTTCTTTTTATATAAATCGCACTTCCTGTTCGTCTATTTCCTTCAAACTTGAAATTATGGCAATGTTTTAAATGTAACTCGAATTATATTAGCTAGTGGCTCTGTAAACTGTTTTAAGGAAACTTAAGCGAGAAACTCAACAAGGCAGCAAGAATAAAGTTAAAAAAAAAGTGTAACTGCCGTTCATGCTGTACGAAGTTTAAAGGATATCCGTTAAGAGCCATTTTTATTTGAAATTATTTCAATACTTTCTTCTAAGAAAGTAAAAAAAAAAAACGAAATATACTGATTCTTTACCTCCTTAGTGTTTTCCAAAATAATTTTTTTCAATTCATCTAAACAGTCATTAATTCTTGCCCTTCTCTTTTTCTCCATTAATGGTTTCCTAACCTGGACATAAAAAAAAAATATATAAAGAAATGTACCACGTATTTTAAAGCCAAAACTGTCTTTTTAAATCATTGTAAGCTGGCTTTGAAAATAGCTGAAATTAGTAACTAGATAATTAAAAATAAATCATATCATTGTACATAAATCTCAGCTGTGTTAAGTCTTTACAATTTACGTTAAAATATAGCTTACCTTTCTTGCCTCAGTGGGCTGACGAAAAACTCTTAGAGTTGAACGCATGACAGTAATAGATTAGAATATGAACAGATCATCTCAGACTACTACCCTTATATATATAGGGCGCGTAGAACTGAAAGGGATCACATTTAAACCTCCCTCCCTTATTACATTGTAATGAACCCCTCATTATAAAGGTAGAGCGGATAAGTAATTGTAAGGTGGAATAATAAGCTTTATTGTTATTTATTTGGACTAAAAAAATTCTTTAAATTTTTGTTTATTTTTTTTTTTATAATATTAAATTAAAACCAAATTTTTGCTTATAGGACCTCAGTAGGACTTCTAAGATACGTTGTAAATTTTAATAAGTTGGACGTTAAGGCGTAATTGTAAAGCAGAAACTCCAAAGGCCACAAATATTGGGTAAATAAAGATTTAGGTTTGTCTTACCAAAGAAAGATTTTCTTTGAGAGTGAGGATCTTTGAGTAGTGCAGAGGAATTAGTAAAAGTAAAAAGTAAAGTAATTGCCTATTTTTTCAGGCGGGCTATACGTCCAACTACCAATTTTGGTATCTTGGACGGAGGCGACTAGCAAACATACTTTACTGTAAAATTCCTTTTATTTACCATTAAATAAAATCCAAGGCCTAGACCGGGAATCGAACCCTGTACCATAATACATATTAGCTCCAACCGCTCGGCTACAGTGGCGCCTAGTATAGACATATTTAGGGCCTAATCTTGAGCGCTGGAAAACCAAGGATATTTCGGTCAGGTGCCAAAATAAATTACTGAATAGGTATTTGAACAAAGCTTTTGATTTAAAAGTTAACAACGTAAGTTTGTCTTCTATTTTTAAGGGTTTAGCTAAATGGTTAGAGCCAGCAGTCAGGTCGCAGAGGTAACGATTTAAATCCAGAAAGCTGCCCTTAGCTTTCCTCTTCTTAAATCTCTTAACATCACACCCTGGCAATAAAGGGCAGTGTATGTTTTATCGAGCGCACTGAGAAGACTCCGGGCGCTAATGTCTTCAAAAACGGAAGGATTTATAATTATTGATAGTTTATAGTAATAGATATATATTTCACGGAATCAAGTTACCGACAATAACAGGTTATAATAATTTTTCTTGAAATAAGTTAAATAAATAATTTTAATCTAAAGTTGATAAAGCCGTTTTTCCATAGACAACTAACAGTGTACAGATACTAACGTATTTTGCATCTTCTCTCATAGTTCACACGGTATAACAGACTAAGAAGGCGTGTCAGGTCGACCTGCGTTCTTATTCGAACACAGGTCTTAGGCAATCATAGCTTCCTTTTCTTTCATGTCAAGTTCAGTTTTCTTTTTCTTCTTTTTTTTTTCTTCACCCTTCAGACGTTATTATTCTGCATGTAAAATGTAATATTATATTAGTTAACATTAAGTAATAATTGAAGTAGTGACCTTGCAAAATATCAATGAATCTTAGAAAAATTGTTCCCGTATTTGTCATTTTTTTTATCTTTTAATTTAGATAAGAATTAGCAAATGTTTATCTAAAATTATAATGTTAATGTGATATTTTAAATTTTTGTTCTGAATGAATGAAAAATAAAGTATGTGTTTGTCACCATCCAAACTCAAATATGGAACAACCAAAGAAAGTTTAAATTTGATATTTCGCTAATTTTGGGATACCATTTTTGACGCAAAGAATTTGATCAAATCAGTTTAAACGTAGGTACCATTTTGCTGAATCTATTTTTCACCCTTTTTTAAGTTTTCCTCTCAAAATTGGGTCCAGTGATTTTCTTTAAACCTAGCAAGTCTTTTCACATGCATAGAAGAAGTTCTACATTTATGTGAAAACTTTTTTTTTTTAATGGAAATGCCCGTCTTGATGTAGGCAGACTTTCCTGAAAAGTGTCTATTCACTATCAATAACATACTGTTAAGGGAATTTTCAATTTTTGAAATTTTCTTTTGTATTAAGTTCCTTTAAACTTTGCACGTACATTGCAATATAAAGGTCGATTTGATCTGCAACATTTTTTCAAGCAAACCTTGTTTAAACGGATTTTTGTAAAGGTACAGAGAAGTTCTTCTAAAAAGTTCAGTTTACCTCGTCTACCATTGTATAACATAGATTTTTGAGAATCTAATCCTTAACCGAAATTCCGTAGGGAAAGATGCTTCTTCGATTTTCTGTAATTAAATGGACAGCTACCTAATGCTTCATATGCACTTTGGTTTGAAACTTCTAATGAGTTTGCGGTAAAAATGTGAAGTCAGCCCCTCCAATAGAATTATTATATTATAAGTATAAAACAGAAGGCAACTTTCTCTTTATTACAAAATCTAAGTTTCAAAAAAATGTTATAACAACCAGAGGCAAGAAAAAGTCGTGTGAGTTTTATTGATATTATTTTTCTATGACCAAAAATATGTCAGTAAACAAACTTTTTGCGATGTACCTGCCTTAACCTGAATATATTTCCTGTTCATTGTGTTTTATTGAACAGACCTACAGATCTCACCTGAATATGCTTTTGTCAGACATCTTATTTTGTTTCTTACCTCTATCTTTTATAGCAAAGTACGGTATTACATAATACTGTAACGGTCTATCTTTCCGTTAATGTGAATAAAATATAAATAAATAATTACCATTCTTCTATGAAATTTTGATGATGTATTTCTCAATGAAAATCTTTCTTAAAATAATTTCAGTATTTTTCTCGTAACCCGGGAATCTAAGGTGTTCCGGAGATGGCAGAAGTTTCCTTTTTTTACTCAACTTCATAGGTGCTAATAGGTCACACGGGTGGAACTGGAACAGGCTCTTCTTAAGGAGTCTTGGCCTCACAGCCTAACAAAACAAATAATTACTTATACTGACACGCTCATTTAACTCATTAGACACCATCTATCATTCAAAAGAAGTCATCATATTAGGACTAGCAGAGAAAACTAATTATGTTTAGCGAATGTTATATTTAATCAAAACTTTAGCTTATCATCTTACTCAATCTCGCAAGTACACTTGACACGTCTATGAACAATCACTTACATTTGAAGGATCACAATAAAATTTTTAAGTCAAAGAAGATTTACCTCTAAAGTCTACCCTATCCGAACTCAGGACGCTCAAATCTATGATGCTCCACACTCTGTAGTTAAATGAAACGGAAATTTTATTAAAAAAAAAAAAAGCCTAAACAAAACTGATTCAGCATTTACCGAACTTGGATGAAAATCGGAAAACTGGTCAAAAGTACTAAAATAAATCTTTTCCTGACAAGAAAGGAACTTTTCTTCACGCTACCGTTCCGAAAGAAGGAATTATTTCGGGACGATTGCATTTAAAGACCACAAAAACCTGTCAAAGAGCATCCTATGACGGATAAAATCTTACATTTCAAATCATCAACACGCGAAAAGTATACAAATGTACAATAATCTGAAAGAATCCTAAATTAACATCATTTCACTTAGAAAAATCTACAGTACTATCTTAGCAACACTTTAGAAAGGTGAGCAGTTTGGAGAACAAAATACTAACGATAATTCCACTTTATTGCTTCCGTAAATTTTATAAAAAACAAAAAACTCAAACACTGGACAAAAATGAGACAAAAGATTTCTCAGAAACAACCAATGCTTTAAATTAGAAGCTGATTGAAACAAGTTCCATTAGATGGGAACCTTCATATCATGCATAAGTACTTACACATTGCACGGTGTTACTCCTCTAAAGGACTTGTATCTCCTCATTTCATTTTTCCCAAGGTTTTTAGCCGTTAGGAGCCTCCTTTTCAATTCAACCCGATGGAAGAAGGTCTTCCTCGTCATTCAGAATCAAAGAAGAGGGCATCTTGGAATTCCTGCTTCTCCTTAACGAGGGAAGATAGATGATAGATGTTCTCAAGGCATCCTTTCCATCCAATCATCTCAATCACCCTTTCTTTATTTAAGCCTAAGCCGAACGTCCAAATATAAATCAGTTCTTCGTTTTTCCATATCTTCCAATCGCAATTTACGTACTTCGGGCCAAAGATTATTCGCAGAACTTTTTTTTCCCCTATACCCCTTGCAATCTTTTCATTATTTTGTAGGATACCTAATTAATACTGTTCATTTTTTTAAACTTTTACAGTTTACCATTTTACTGAGACAATTTCTTGGTAAGGTGACGTTTTTTCTAATATTTCATAATTATGTTCGTCTGTAAACTATGTAGGTATATATACTTATACTGCACAAATAAATCCAAGATAATGTAGATAACAACGAAGTATATTAGGTTACTTATCTTGTACGCTCAGGCATATCAGGTTACATCGTTAATTCTACAAAAAATTATAGCAGTATGTTTTAAGTTAAATAAAATTAATTTTATTGTATTATTTGACAAAAAATTGTAATGTATATTTATTTTGTATTATATTCAATATTATATTTTCAATATTTGATACATACCTCAGAAATTCTCAATGCAAAAAGTTGTTGGCTGCACTGTTTTAAGTTCCTTCGTTTTCATTGGTTGGCGACTTAAAAAGAGTTACGTGTTCAAACCAAAAAGATTAAATGAATACTATTTTTTAACGAATAAAATGAATTAATTTTACAATTATTATGTTTTTTATGGATAATATGAACTATTTATGGTAAGTAACTTGCTCAAATGTATTTATTGTTGGTTATAGTTCATGTTAATTATTGGGATTTTTAGGTTTTAAGTTTGCAAAAAAAACTGTTAAAACGGTACAATGTTTCAATACTATTTGAGTATTTTTCTAATAATAGAAGGTAAAGAGATTGTAATACATTTTTCTTCGAGATTTATGTTTCATTTGAGATAAACTGGAAAAATTCATAAATTGGGATTCGAATCGTTCTGAATTTGTTCTCGTAATCTTCATAAGAAGCACTGCAATACTTAAAATATTCTATTTTGTGTTTTTATTGGAATTTTTAAGTCTCCTTGAAATTGAAAAAACGTTTTTATAACGTTACTAATTTAAAACGTAACTAATTTCTAGACGTGAGTCTAGAAATGCCCCTTTAAAAGATATGTAGAGCTTTCAGTTTTTACCTTATTTTAATTAAAATGGTTCTAATGTAACACTACTTGCTGGTCACTACATATAACAAAAATCTGTTACTTCGGAGGGGGCAAAAAATGTGAAAACTTTTCGAGTATGTTCACAGATTTTTTTACGTTTAGTATTTTTTGATGCTATAATTTTCCCTTAATATTTTTGAATTTAATTAAAAATTTGATTAACCGAACCAATTTAACTAACAACCTTTTTGATTACAGTTAAATTAAAAATACCCAATTAACAAAAATGGTGCCTCTTCCAAACCCACATTATAGACTTAAGGTTAATTTTCATATATCAGGCAAGAGTTAAGTGGAATAAATAAGATTTCCTTTCTCTTCAGAGTTCGAAACTTTTTTTTTTTATATAAAAAGAAGCCATAATAATCATAATAAATAAGACTTCTACAAAAAAATATTTATAATTTAAAAAAATAGAACAGATATTTTTCAAATAACCCACTCTTATTATCAATTTTTTTTTTTTTTTTTTTTTGCTTCAATATGGTATTATTTAGAGAGTTTCCATAAAAAAATTTATGGTTTTGCCCCCATTTTTAAATTCACAATAAATTAATTATTCCTTTTTTTCACCACATGAACTTAATCTGAAAGTGGCTTGCAAAAAAGCACGAAATTCTGGTGAATTAGTGAAAATTTTTGAAGACGATGGATCTTCTGGAGAAATTTCATCTAAAGTCTTACTGTTTTTAACCTTTCGTCTTAAATGGCCAAATTCTTCTTTTTCACTATCGTCAAGTTCTGCAGCATCCCTAGAGCAAATAGCCTTCAAAGTCCTTATATAATAATTATGTAAAAAAATAATCTTGCTTACTTTATTTGCTTTTCTCATATATTAAATACAGTTCCCATTTATTTTTTAAAACTAGTTGGTGAGTGAAGTTCTTCTAGGAAACTTGTCTTTATTGGCTAATAAAGCCCAGATGAGGGCTTTATAAACCAATGATGAGGGCTGGACCCAAGCCGAAGCATTGGCATACAGAGAGTTTAAAGGCATACACTCAACAAAATAATTACAATTTTTAAAAAAATTCGTAATTTTATTCGTTCGTACGCAAACTTTGTTTTTCAACATGGAGCTTATATCTCTCTAGATGGTGTATTTAATGAAAGTTTTAAAAACCAAAATTTTATTAGGATGAAAAAATAATAACTGCCCCAATTTCACTCATGATATATTTTTATTATGCCGAGCTTTCGATCTAGGGACTAAGTCATCTTCAGGGCTGTGGAACATATTTACAGTGTGTTACATTGAGTAAATGTGTTACATTTACACACTGTAAATATGTTCCACAGCCCTGAAGATGACCTAGTCCCTAGGTCGAAAGCTCGGCATAATAAAAATACATCATGACTGAAACTGGCAGTTATTATATTTTTTCTTCCTACTGAAACTAAGAATCAGTCACCAGAAATAATGAACATTAATCAAAAGTTTATTATTTACCTCTGATCGTAACTAGATTCTCTATTTTCCTCAATATTCTGTAGCCATTCACTTCTTTGTGACTCCCAGGCATGATCGTCTGTCAATAGCCCTGAAGGAAAGTTTGTTGTTTTGCTAGAAAAATGAACAGGGAAGAACATTATAAGGAAACTGGATCTTCTTAGATTTAAATTTTACTGGGGTCTGCTTGCATATCCCAGATTTTAACTGGGAACAAATAAAATACTTCCCTAAAACTCCAACATAAAAAATTAAAAGCAGCAATTCCTCTCACTGTAGAATGTAATAAGTTATTATTAAATAACATAATAAACTGATAGAAATGCTCCTCACCTAGCCGTCTCTAAGAAGCTGCGAATCAATTTACGTCCTTCTAAAGATTCTTTAGTAGCACATTTAGTCTTTGTTACCAATTCAGAAGCAACTTTAACAGCACTGTCTCTTTCAGCTTTCATATTTCCCATCATCTCTTTAAGAAATTTTATTTCCGATTTAGCCTCATCCAAACGTGATGACAAATTCTGTTGGTCACGCAAGGCTGAATCGGCTATACGATTTTCTCGTGTCACAGCCTCCAGATCTTTGGTTAATTGTGATTTATCCTGTAATCGGCAGTTTTAACAACCAATTAAAAATGCTAAAGGTACATTTAAAAAGATAGCTAGGTAAAAAAAAATGTGAATACAGTTGCTTTTCTCCAAATAAAGCACTGGTGGGTGACTTATCTGTGCGTCTGCTAAACTTAATTTTCTCAGACATACGTCGTATAACAATGTTTACCAAGTTTCTTATTACATATCCAAAAATTTTACTTTAGCTTATACTTTCACCTGCTAAATTAGTCGAGTTGAATATTAAATCAGGTGACTTAAAATCACTTACTCTCCAAATTAATGGGAAAGGTTTGGTGCTTGAGGAAACGGATGCTCTCTTCGGAATTTCCTCGCTTCACCTTTGCCTAAACCTAAACTATAGCACTTAACTGATACCCTTTTTCTGGTACTCAAATACGGAGGATTTAGCGCGGATTTTTTTATTTTTCACAGTTTACAAAATTATCGTGCAATTGTACGTTTCCCATACGGGTTCACGTAACAATTATGGCTCATATTTAGTACATCCTGCATAACTACTAATAGTTATGGTACTAACATAAGCAGTAGCATGCTATTGATTACTAAACAAACCATTTTTTTTAAACTATAATGTGGAAAACGCCGACTTTTGGTAAATCCTAGTTCATAGCAAAATCTATTAATGTGGACTTGCAACTGAGAGGTCCAAATTCAAAATCGACCAATAACATAATAGAAAAAAGAATCATTTTCTTAATACATACAATTTGCGCTTGTCCTAACTGTCGTTGTAAAACATTAATTTCTTTTTTCATTTCTTCCAGTTCAAGTGATGTATTCAGTTTTGTCTTCCTCAATTCTTCATCAGTGCAGGATTTATCACGTTCTATAACTTCCATCGTGGATTCCAGGTCAAGACGAGCTCTAAAGTAAGCACTACTGTTATAGTAATCACATTAAATATTTAATGAAAACATAATATTTTAGAAAGTACAGCAAATAGAGCAGCTTGCTAGATGAAAACTATCCTTTTCGGAGATAAGAGATGATTCATTATAGTCAAGGCCTCCGTCCCCTTTGAGATGATTTAAGGAATCGAGACCTAGGCTTTCTGATCATTTATTTTTACAGCAATGTACCGCAATCTTTTCTCGCCCACGGAACACAAAATTCTCTATTTATTTCCGTGCAGATTCACAAAAAAGAAAAAGTTTTCAGTTTAAGACTGAACAAGCATTTCTACGATTAATGGGAATACTTTGGCGCGTATTTATGCAATTATTTTCGTCTTAGAATTCTATTCTGTTTAACTAAAGAAGAAGTGTTGTACCGGTGCTTCGGAATTACCTCCATCAATTGCGTTTTTTTAGTAACGAGCTGAACTGAACTTCACCAAAGCAGATCTTTTAATCTTTATGCACATGAAACAAACCATCTATAGGTCTCTTGCGCCAATTCCTTCCAAGATATTCCAATTCATCCAGTTTAGAAGTTTAATCACCAAATGTGCCCCAGTGTGGGCTGATAGCCGGCAGTTACTGATAAAGGTAACCTCTCCCTAATCCTAATGTCAACATATCCTGCCCTAGAGGGAATAACCTCCTCCGTCAACGGTTGCATTTCGTGCAGAAGTCTGCCATATCTATAACTTTTACCTTTTTAATGAATTTTTAGGATCACAGCAAACCTTTTACCAAAGAAATAATTCACTAGAGTGGACAAAAAGCAACCATTTTCACATATTTTCTGTTTCAATTTTCTATTAGCGTTATATTTTCAATATAATTGGTTATAATTTCAATTTTTTTTTCAACGCTCTTACTTTGAATAGATCTCTGAAGATTATTTTTTTCTAGAAATGTCTAGAAATTAAAAAAATCTGAAGTATTTGAAAACTAACTTTCTCGCAATGTCCAATTCTTCTTTCATTGCATTTATCGCTATTTCAGCTTCTTTCAGTTTTTCTTTTAACCCGTCTGCGTCACTATCATAATCAGATAACTCTAAGAAAGAACTTCTCCTGTGAAGAAAAAAACTTATGAGTACGTTTTCGCTTATAGAGACGTATTTTTTTGGTAGGGTTTGGCTACAAGATAAATTAGATAAGACTGTATTTAAGCAGATCAGAGTTAATTAAAGTTACATGAATTATATAAATATTAATACATGAATTAACTAATAAAATATAACCTACGATAATACATGGTATACTATAATTGTTAATAATGCAAACTATAATATAAAAAATATATACAAAACGTTACTTTTTTGTACTGAATACATCATTCCCTTGCAGTGAAAACATTTGTGGCCCTTTCCATAAATTTGTAATCCAGCTGTTATTTTCTAAATCATCCGAGAATAGAGATTTTCTTGTTCTTTCTATTTCATTCCTGATTCGACTTCTAGTTTTCTGATTAACAAATAACAGAATCTGTGGTCTACAATTTCATAAAATTGTAATTTTCCCCCCCCTCTTGATTGGTTGTATAAATTTAAGTAAAGATTAGTAATTTTTACATGTTCCTTTAAAACAGACCTCTTCAGAATGACTCCAACCTCCTAGCCACCCTGAGGAAAGACGTTTCTCGGCAAATGTTACAGGTTTCTATAAGAGTGGTTAAACACTCTAATTTGAAGAAATCAGTTGGTGATTTTGGCGAAAATCGAAGGAAATTAGGGGAAAAAACTTTTTTCTTTTTCTTTTTTTAATTTATTTTGAACGTTAAACCTAATGGTTTATAGATAGTAATCTACCTGCACTATTAGTAACAATGACAAAGCTACTGTCACTATAACACACAAACTAACTAAGGGGAGAAGTTTCTCAGCGTCTAATGCTCCATTAGTAATCACAAGGATTAACTACTCTCTTCATCAGAAGAGAGGAAATCGCGAGGCCAATAATGTTTTAATCACCTAGAGCACGGGTCGGCAATGCGCGGCTCGCGAGCCGCATGCTGCTCTTCTATCCAAATTGTGTGGCTCTTCAGCCTGTCCAAAATATATTGTATATTTTAATTCAATTGAAACAAATGAAAATTTCATTAATTAAAGATATTTTTTCAAAAATAATTTTAAATGCGATAGGTTCGAAATTGAATGAAATTATACAATATTAAAATAAAGTACTTGATTTATATTGTAAGACTGCCGCCTTTTCATTCGTTATTATTTATTTGTTTATTTACTTTGCAATATGTGAAAATAAATATATAAAACATTTAAATGTTATTGAATATCATAAAATAATAATTTGCGAATACAAATGATCTACAGAGTTTGTTTACACTATCATCCTTGCGGCTCTTGGTAAGAATTATTAAAATTATTTAAGGAGAAATGGCTCTCTACTTAAAATAGGTTGCCGACAGGGGCGGCTTAACCTGTAGTGCAGGGTGTGCAATGCACACGAGCGCCGCTCCCTGAGACAGCTAAGAGCATCGTTTTGGACCATCAAGGTACAACAATGATATGACAGAAGCGGCCAGCCAGCGCAGTGGCGGCAGTTATCAAACGCGAGCGCCCAATGGGCGGCTTCTTTTTCGAACATTTTGTTTCAACTCAAAGTTAATAGTTATAGCCGGTGGGGGGGGGGGGGGGGTCAGGCCTAGGGGTCGCCAGGGTTTCATTGCATACGGGCGCTACACGAGCTAGAGCTGCCCCTGGTTGCCGACCCAGGGGTCAGGACCTAGAGGATGATCTGGTATGTGCTGAGATGATAAACGACGGGCAAGAAGACTAGAATGAAACTGTTAGTTTTTCATTAAAGTTTTTAAAAAGAGTTCGAGCTACCTGACACTAAAACGGTATTTCTAAGTTAAATTTGAAACGAAGGCGTTAACGATGGTAAGAAGAATTTTAGGCCAAAGAATTTGTATTCGTTGAAGATTGAAGCGTTTCATTGAAACTTACTCAGGAAGATTTTAGTCTAGACATGTATAAATTTGAGATCATTTGTCGAGTAGTAGTTAGCTTATAGAATACACACCAACTTTAGAATAACAATGTAAAAATACTATATTATCAATAAGCCCTGAAGATGACCTAGTCCCCTTAGGTAGAAAGGTCGGCTAAACAACAAGTAATGACTGAAATTAACAATATTCTTCCTTCCTTCCGCATTAATGGATCATTTACCAAAATCAATGGAACAATTACCCTGTTTCTGTAGGCTGATATCAAAACGCAGATCATGATGAGTGTTAAAAGGACTAAATATATCCCACGGGATACAATCAACGATATCCATTGTGAAAATGTTACGCTATTTGCTGAAAATAAAAATAGATTACAAAATTTAACTCCTTGTAAGTGTAAATTATTTTATTCAGTATTAAATTGAAAATTTAATAAAAATTTTATTACTCACAGGATTTAGTTTCATATTTAGTAGTTGCAGAAACACAATAAAAGCAAAAAGACAAAATTATAAATAACATTTTTTGTAATTTTTTAAATTTATTTTTATTTTTTAACTTCCCCTTGCACAACAGATCTTCATTTTTTTTTTTTTTGTTAATTGTCAGTTATTAATTTTTTTTTTTGTGGATTCCTAAGTTATTAACACTATCATTTTTAAAAAATAGAGTTAAAACCTAGGCTTCGAAGTAAATGTTTTATTTTTTTGTTGTTTAAAATAAAGAATTAGAGCAAACCTCATATGATTAGTTTACATACATATGATTCAAAGACATTTTTTTAATTGAAATATTTTTTTTTTTCATTGAAGTTAATGACTGTATTGTTTGTTTGTTAAAATCCATTCGTGTGAATGTTAAAACAGTAAGAATCTACAAATTGTCTAATTAAAAGATAATATTAATAATAAAAAATCTTATTAGATTTTTCACACTATTTTCTCTAACTAAAATACTCACTTTCTAAACTTGCACTACTTTTTCAAATTCGTGGAATGACTTAAAGTGGAAACCTGTGTCTGAAACTGAATAATCACTTTGCAGCAGTAATGAAGCAGAAAGATCTTAATTCTACTTATATGTTGAGATGAGATCAAATTGTATTTTGAATATTTTTGTAGTTATTTTATTGTATAAAAATTAAAAAGCTCAAAGTATTTCATAAAAAGTATCTATTCATATAATTTGTAATTGAAGAGCTTGTGCAAAAAGGAGTTACCTACAGTTTTTTTTTAAATTTTCAGTAGGGACAAAAAACTAAATATGCTTTAAGATGTACGAGGGTCGTTTGAAAAGTCCGTGCAAAGTCAGAGAGATAGCACCACTGGCGCGTATCGAGGTTATGTTTAGTTAGTAGCATCTCTTGGAAGAACACACCCCAAGTTTCAGCCAGATCGGTCTATTTCTTAATGTTTGGCATTCGTTTGAATCGAGGAAGTCGAGTGATTTTCAAAAAATGGACGAAAAAGAATTTCGTGTGTTGATTAAACACTACTTTATGAAAGGCAAAACGCCTCAGGAGACAAAATAGAAGCTTGATAAACATTATGGTGACTCTGCACCTTCGATTAGAACAGTTTATAAGTGGTTTCAAAATTTTCAGAGTGGCCATATGGGCACAAGTGACGCTGAACGTTCTGGACGCCCTGTTGAGGTTACTACTCCAGAAATCATTGATAAAATCCATGATATGGTGATGGATGACAGAAGAGTGAAGGTGCGTGAGATTGCTAGTGCTGTGGGCATCTCGAATGAACGGGTACATAATATTTTGCATCAACATTTGGACATGACAAAGCTATCCGCAAGATGGGCGCCGCGATTGCTCACGCTTGACCAAAAACGAAATCGTGTGAAGTGTTGCAAGGACGGTTTGCAGCTGTTCCAGAAGAATCCGCAGGACTTTAAGCGTCGTTTCGTCACTGTGGATGAAACATGGATACATCACTACACTCCTGAGACCAAAGAACAATCTAAACAATGGGTTACCAAGGGGGAATCTGCGCCAAAAGAAAAAGGCGAAGACCGTTCCTTCGGCCGGAAAGATTATGGCGACTGTCTTTTGGGATTAGCAAGGAATAATCTTCATCGACTATCTGGAAAAGGGTAAAACTATTACAGGTGCATATTATTCATCGTTATTGGACCGTTTGAAAACCGAGCTGCAAGAAAAACGCCCACGATTGGCCCACAAAAAAGTCCTTTTCCATCACGACAACGCACCAGCTCACACCTCAGCAGTTGTGGTCGCAAAATTAATGGAAATAGGGTTCCAACTCGTTTCACATCCCCCCCTATTCTCCAGACTTGTCTCCCTCGGACTACTATTTGTTCCCCAATATGAAGAAATGGCTGGCGGGAAAAAGATTTTATTGAAACGAGGAGGTGATTGCAGAAACAAATGGCTATTTTTCAGACTTGGACAAATCCTATTATTCGGAAGGGATCAACAAACTAGAGCAGCGTTGGACGAAGTGTATAAGCCTAAAAGGAGACCATGTTGAAAAATAAAAAAGGTTTACCCCAAAAAATTAAGTAGGTTTTATTTTTGCACGGACTTTTCAAACGACCCTCGTATTCCTTATGTTGTGTCTGCTGTAAGGATTAGTTAATATATTGTGATGGGGTTATTTGGGGCTAAATTTGAACTTTCTAGGGCATTTTTTAAGATTGTTACAAGCAAAAGTTATTTTGCAGCTAAAACTCTGTTTTGCACCAAAATCATAATTTTCAGTAAAACTTGAGTACATATCTTAGTCAACAGATTTCTTGTTTTTGAGCTTTTAAGTGGCATTTTGTGTCTTGTCGAAGCGAATGTTAGATATATTTTTGTGCCTGTCAAAAATAAAAATATAATAATATCTACCTAATATAAACTTTAAATAAACCTAATAATTTTTTTTTTTTCCTCCAAGGAATGTAAAAAAAAGTTATCTGCTGTAGAAAACTCATTTTTGCTCCAAATCTAACCTAGGTTAGAGAATAAGTAATATAAGTAATAATAAACGAGTCTGCATAAAGATTCGTTTATGCACCAAAAGATGTAGAATTGAACATACAATAGGGGGCGCCACTAAACACATTTTCTGAAAAAAATGTAGATAACTCCTTTTTGCAGCAAGCTCTTCAATTCTTTCTGTGCTCTGTACATGTATTAAATCTTCATTCGCTGTTTTTTTGTATTATTATTATTACTTTCTACTATTAGTATTTTCTTTTATTTCTCGTGTATTTTTAAGTAATATCACAGAAAATTCTTTTTCAGTACTTCTATGTTGTATTATTGTACTAGGCCTGATGGAAAAATGTAATGTCCAGAGGTAATTTTAGGAGAACCAAATTCAATCTCAAAAAAAAAAATCTATCTGTGGTAAATCTCAAGAAAAGAACATAAATTTTTTTGAAGGGAGTATCAAATAACATTTTTTGAATAACATTATTAAGTCAGAACAAAAAAAAGCTTTAGAAAATTATATTCTCTTGAAATTAACTCCATGTTAGTTACATTTTCCTTCGCTAGATCTCGTGGGCAGTCTAAATGTGGTAATGTCAATATGAAGATCATGAAGGCGTGTGATTCTATTTAGAGTGGGGGGAGGTTTGTTGAATTCGGTATCTTAACTTTACTGCAGTCCAGTAATCAACGATCGTAAAGCAAAACAATGTCGGCATAAACATGTGTATATGTGCAAACAATTTTCACAAAATAGGAAACAAGAAAAATTTACTTGTTTTTAATAATGCATTAACTTTGTTGGAAATTTTGCTTTTTTTTTTAAAAAAAGAAAGAATAAGTTATTGTTTCCACCATTTTCTTTTTGTTATTGTTTAGTTTTCACTAGTCGTTTGTGAGTTTCAACACTTCAAATTTTTTTTAGGTTGTGTAGAAAACTTTTTATTAAATTTATATCATGAAAAAAATGTCAATAGTGTTTCGGTTTTTTGTCTTTTTCTTGACTTGGTGCGTGTATTTTCAGTGATTGTGTTGTTGAAAATTTTGTATTTCATTCAAGATGATTCCTAAGCGGTTTCTGTGAGAGGTAAGCTAAAAGTTTTGTTGTTAAGATGTTACTTTTTTTCGTTTATGTTCATTATGAGCCATCTATTTTTCATTTTACTTGATTGAAACTACCAAATTCTCACCCTTTTTTTTTGGCGTCATCAGTTGAAGATTGTATGGGAATTGATGTACTTGTAGAACAATTGGTTTCCCGCGAGAAATGAAAGTGGTTATTTTGTACTGTTTTCCATCAGGGAAAGCTATATTACTAATTTATTTAATTAACCAAAGTTAAAAAGTATTTATATGTGTAATAAATTAAAGAAACTATCTTTTTTGGGTGAGTGGAAATCGTCTTCCTATCGTAGTAACTGAATGTCAAACACCTCTTCGAAGGACGTAGATCGCCCCTTGTGTCTTTTAAATTGTAGAATTTCTCTTGTTGCTTCTTTATTGTATCCTGAACAATCTGGTGTGAACCATCAAACGACTTTATCTTTCAGTTGACTTAAATAAATTGTCTTGAAACTTACAATTGGCATTAAAAAGAAGTTCCCAATTTTCAATAAATTTGCTAATAACTTCAAAAATCTCTTTTCGGTCAGCCAAATATCTGTATACTTGCAACTTTGGATACATATTAAATCCTTATTAATGCAATTAAAGTAATAATTCCATCATTTTACTGAATTGGCACTTCCAAGAATGCGCAGCTCACCTATCGCTGTGAAAAGTGGCCCTTATTTGAAATTTCCCCCCCCAGGAAAAATGTAATAAGTTGTGTGTTGATTTTTGACTTTGAAAACTTATAGCCGGGTCCAATAGTGGCACCTACTGCAGATGATACTGGTTACTGTTTTGATTTCTTCCGTTTGTTGAGTTGTGCTAACCATACACGGTTACCAAATTGGTAAAAACTATTTTTTTTTTGGAAGTAGTGAACCTCAAATTGGATATTTTAGGGGCCCCTAATAAAAAACATGTGTAGTGAAAGAGAATAACAATTACCGGCTAAACAATCTTGTAATCGTCTAATCTATTTTGAATTGGTTTCTCAAATACAAGTACACCTAAAAAATAGTTTATTTTTTTTAAATAGAATTTTAGCTTGATAATCGTTAATTAATATTTTTTTCTCCATTTCTTACAAGTATACAAGTAAGTAGTGAGATATTGGGATGTAAAATTTTTGAACTAGCACTTTTCACCAATTTTATTTTGCTGGCAAAATGAAGTGAAAAATATCCCCCACTAGCTAAAATTTTTTTGGAAATCTGTTTGGAATATTTTCCCTTGTAAATTTAATAGCTTTTTGGGCGAGGATGCTATCTATTGTTTTTCTTTTTTGTTTTTTTTCTCTTTGTTATTGGCCTCTTGAGCTAGCAAATCAGCCATTTACATTCTTCTTTCGAAGCTTTTTTAGTATATTGAATGTTTATAGAATTTACTTCTGTATCTACTGTATCTTATTTGATTTCCAAGCTTTTCTTAAAAACGACTCCTGCGATTTTCTTTGAACTTGATGTATGGAACTAAATTTACTAAGAAAATTAGCTGATCAAAAGTATATTTTACTCAATGGATAATTCTTTTTTTTTTTAGAGAGAGAGAGAGGGGGGGGGGTCTTTTTGAAATGGCTTCTAGAATTTATGGTTTATGGTTACCTTCTTCATACACAAAGATCTGTTACTAAATAATTTTTCAATAAGATGAAAAAAATAACTGCCAATTTCAGTCATGATATATTTTTATTATGCCGAGCTTTTTGACCTAGGAACTAAGTCTCATCTTCACGGCTAATTGTGACAAAATGTAATATTTTTACATCATTAAAGGGTTGGTGTGTCTTGTCTATTCATGGACTCTGCAAAATGAGTGAAAAATATCCCTCCCCACAAACTAGAATTTTTTTTTGGAGTTCTGTCCACCTTTATTTTGAACGAACAGACAAGACAGAAGATACACCAATCCTCCTTTAGTGCTGTAAAATATTACATTGACAGAATTAGCCCTGAAGATGACCTACTCCCTAGAGATAGAAAGCTCGGCACAATAAAGTTTATATTGACTGAAACTGGCATTTATTATTTTTTCATCCTACTGAAACTGTGAATCAGCTACCAAAAATAATGGAACAGTAAATAATTTTTCTGAACAAAATCTATTAGGGTAGTTCTCAAGATTAGACTTTCTGTGAAGTTATATTTCAGTGTAATGTATTGACTATATAATAAAATTAACATTATATAAACTATATAATGTTTGTGAGAATAATAAGTATTTTACCTAAATATTTCTAGTTACTACAAAGATTTCTAAATTGTAGTAAAAAGTCATGCATGCATTTTACACCAGAGTTTGTTTTAATTTTATATATTATAATATAAATACCTTTTTAAAATTAATTTTGTTAATAATGATTAAATTAAAAAAAAACTCACAAATATTAATTAAAAAAATACTTAAAATATCTTGCGTTCTTTGCACAGAATATGTTTATTTAAAGTATCATTCTTTAAATACCATCTTGGTGGCATTAATTTAAATTTTTTTTTAAATTAAAATTTCTGGTATAATAATGTGGCATGTTTAGTTTCCTTGTGCATTAATGTTCATTAATGAAACTGCATGTGCAACTACATTAAGGCGCACAATTAGCGAATTGAATACTTTATTTACTCCATTGATGTTTGTTTGTAATTTTATACAACCTTGCTTTTTTTTGTCTTTCCGTTTTCTTATGTCTTCAGATTTCTTTCTCTCCTTTTCCTATCCTGAACGTCCCCTATGTGTGACAGTTATTGTTGAGACATGTGAACTTTTATTCGTAAATATTTTATTCGTGCATTTTATATTTTTATTTTAAATTAAATAATTTTTTATTAATTTATTTATTGGAGGCGCGTCAACAACTAAGGTTAATGGTGCCCGGAGCTTTTTTCAGTGCACTGACGGCCCTCCGGATAGTGTTCTCTCGTTACAGACAACACTGCCCATCACCGGCACCTCCGCGTTTGAGTCCAGTACGCTAACCGCAAGGCTATTCCCTTCCCTAATAATTTTTTTTTATTTCTATTTTTTTAAATGATTTTATGAAGAACGGAAATAGTGATATCATTCATGCAACCTTGGAATGGTATTTTACTTTTCCTTTAAAAAAAGAAAATAAAATAATGTAGGCGTGAAAAACATGACTTTGTCTTATTGTTCATCATTCTGCATCATAAATTTTCATGAAATTTGAAATTTTTAAGTTAGCTTTTAAGAGATGATTAATAATTTGGTGTAAATGGAATGTTGCTTTGCCTTATTCGTATTATTCATTGTTACATTACGGTGCAACAGTTATTCCACATTTACCGGATTTAACACTTCATATGATGAAATAATTATGAGTATCCATAATTTGAAAAAAATACCATTTTCTTTTTTAGTTTTCTTTTTCTTTTCAAAGATTTTCTTAGAACCTTGAGAATTATATAGTGAGCGTATCTTTTGAGTGTTCTCAAGAGATTTGTTTGCGTCATTAATGTTAATAGGAATTAGTATTTAAGTCAGCTGCTAAGTTTGGAGAGAATTCTGAGCGGAAGTGTCGCTATCTATTGATTAAATTTTGTAGTTTTCAAATGATTTTTTTTGGCACAAAATTGTTTTAACAAATCTTTACTACGTTAATCATGTTAGTTGTATATACATAAGTGTATGTGTGCATTCTATTTTGTAAAATAGATTTTGTAGATGGTATTTTTTGTAAACAAAATGATTTTTCTCTCTCTGTTTGCAGGAGGCGTAAATGGGAGTGAAGCTGACGTAGAGTGTGACATTTGCAAGTTGTTGGCACTACTTCCGTAGGAGTGTGGCCCAATCAAAGGGCTTCTTTTTTTCTTTTTTTTTTAATTTAATTTTCCATTCGTGGTGTGGCTATAGAACAGACCGGAAGTTTTTGCTTAGTTTTTGTGAACGTGTGTTTGTTTGTTTTTGTTTCGTTTGGTTTTGTACCGGATATGATGATGGAAATTCTATTATGAGGTAAGTGAGTTTTTTACTTTCATTTTGTTAAAAATTTATTGTTTGTTCCGGTAATATAAGTCGCTTTTTTAAGATTCGGTTTATTTCACCATCTTAGGCCTACCTCTAGATATGAC
The DNA here is from genome assembly GCF_049639745.1 of Rhodnius prolixus. Lineage (NCBI taxonomy): Eukaryota > Metazoa > Arthropoda > Insecta > Hemiptera > Reduviidae > Rhodnius > Rhodnius prolixus. The sequence goes on along the minus strand of NW_027411582.1, from coordinate 36,172,808 downwards.
ACAATTTCTTTATAATTAGGTATGAAGTTTGAACCGATTTAATATTATATTATATTGAACTGATTATTATTATATTTGTTTTTCCTTTATAACTGCGTAATACATACATCGTAGACGCAACATACAAATATGATAGCGTATAGTACATCATAAATGTGAAATAGAAAAAAAATAAAATAATATGTTAACTAAAAAAAAAACAAAATACTAAATAAATATGTAAATAAAATATGTATATATATATATATATATATATATATATATATATATATTTCACTTTATTAGCCATATTTACAACTACAACAAATGTTGCATCAAGTAAATTTGATCATAGTGGTTAAGTTCACATGAAAGTGATGTAAGAGCAATCACGCATTGGTGAAACTCTTTCTCAGTGGATTGCACTCATATCAGTAGGTCCCTATGCCATTTCCGCTTCAGTCGTCGAGGAGGATTGCCTGGAAGGTGAGGAGAGGAGAGTTGTTGTACAAGAGGATTAGGATAGAGAGCAAGGAGGCTGTGAAAGTTGCGGTAGCGAGACTTTATTAGATCAGAGACAAAGGGGATGTGAAGGTCAGTGTGAATGGTAAGGTTAGAAATGTTATACGGAGCATTAAGGATTTTCCGTAGGATTTTAGACTGTGTAGTGTCTGCAGGTGTTTTGGAGTTAGAGGGTTTGGTTGGGCCCCATACTTCTGCTCCGTCTTTTACAGTGTCTTGTAAATAGTCAGTTTGTGAAATAAAATAAAATCTTAGGAAGGGCTTCAAAGAAGGCCATCCAACGATGACCATCATAAGTCGGTTAATGCAAAACACCGAATGGATTGAATGGATGGTGGCCTTGTTTTATCTCAGCAAGCAGGTGTGATCACGAGGCCATCAACGCCTCAGTCTGCGAGGAGCATTTGACTGGGAGGTTAGCGCAGTACAAGTTGTTGATTTAGGGATTATGGTGTAGGTAAAGTTTGGAGTGGAATTTGATTATAGCGGGAACTGGGCACTTGTCAGAAACAAGATGGAATTTGCAGATCTGTGTGGATGGTTATAGTTTTGCCTCACGTAGAAGGGTGCACCAGTGATGGTTGGAAGGATTTTTGGACTGGAGGGTTTGGATTCTGTTTAGGTTCGAACGCGTAGCTGTTCCGTACAGTTCAAGTCCGTAGGTCAAGATAGGAGCAGCAAGTAGGGCTGAGTATAGGTCGTTTCTTGTTTGTTACGAGTCAGTTTTGTCCGTTTGTCAAGTTGTAAAGTAAAAATGATAATATCTTGAGCATTCGATATTATCTCTGGTTTAGTTCAAGTCATTTTGAGTCTAGTATGTGGATTCCACGTGAGTCGCCTGTCAAGGTCGTATATTTCAAGCTGATTATTTAAGTCAAATCTATTTTGGAATACTTCTGGTTTATTCACCAAAGTTTAAGCATATTTTTAAAGTATTTTAAGTACATTTTACTTTATTACAAGTTTACGACTTATTTGTCAGGAAAATACAAAAAATGAAAAGTTTTATTTGACGTTTGCGTGTTACAACATCCGCCGATGTAAGTGCCCCCTCACAAAAAAAAATGAAACATGCAATATGAACATTATTGTGTACATATTGTTCACTTTTATTAAAACTTTAAACATAATTCAATTCTTAAAAAAAAAAAAATAAATTAAACGAATTATATTTTTTTTGGGGGGGGGACAATATTTACAATTTTGCAAATGCCTTCTAGAGTTTTATGTGGTGAACATTTTGCTAACTACTGAAATAAAAGATTTTGATTGGCTGTGAAAAAAAAAAAAGAAAAAAAAAGTCACATGTTATGCTATTTATTTTTATTTTTTTATTTTTAATGTTGGTAGTTTTGTTCAGCTGTTGATTGTAGAATCTCTGCAGGAGATAACTCCCTGCGATACTCCACACTAGTAACGGATTTTTTTTTTTTGCCTCCTTTAAGACACGTTCATTTGCCAACCATATGAGGAGGAGGAGTCTAAATGTTTAAATAAAACCATTTTGGATGTACCTTCAAGTTACTCTTAACTATAATCTAAGTGGTGGGGGATCACACATTAGTGACGCCAATTGTTGCGCTCATACTGCAACTGTAAGGAAGAAAGTATTAGGTATTGGACAGATTTCCGGTTTTACACCGGTAATATCTGGTATGTTGTTTTACTGAAAATAATTTTCGTTTTATTTTATTTTTAATTTTCACAAAAAACGTCACATTTTACATAATTTATGCAAAATTAATTGTATGTATGTAGTTCTGTAAACTTTATTTCGTTCGTTTTTGCCGGAAATTCGAGTAACGGTCATGCTGTGAGAGGGGGGTTGTAAAGATTTTCTTAAAGGTAGCATTTTCCTCAAATATATTTGGTCCTATCTCTTTTGAGCACTATTTAGGAGGGTGGAAAAGTATTGCGAAAAACCGGCGGTGGAGGGGTTTAAAAGAAAATTCTTCACCCAGAAAGTAATCTCTTTTTCACAATGGAAGGTAGTTCGCTTTCCTGGAAATGGCTTTCCTGTACTCTGCTGGCTTTTTATCTTATTTTGTTTATTAATAATTTTTCTTGAGGGGGCGAATTCCTTTTTAGGGGCTGTTCTCAGGGAGTTTAAAATTTTTATAACAATGTGTAAGCACCAAGTTTTTGGAAAAAGATTGCGTAAGTTATAGTAAAGTGCAAGTTTTAATATAAGATTTTCGTGCATCAAGTCCCCTCCAAATTAAGTCACTAACTTAATTTGTTGGTTGATGACTCCTTGCCTTAAAATGCCTTTTTTCCCCCCCTCCACAATTATTTACAAGACCCCAACAACATCTGTGGATTCAGCGTGGGCAGAAGAAGCTGAACTACACGTGTTTAATGGTCCGGTTTGGAGAGAAGTTCAGCACGTGGGTCTGTAAGTGGTGGAGGAGGTGGTTTGGGTTTTTAGAACACGTGCATTAACTTCCCATTCATTATAAATGCATGGTGCTTCTCTAACTAGACCGACGTTATTAATGGCACCGAGATAGTGTGGATAGTTTTGTGCTTACAGATGAATATAGAAGTTGGTAGAGAGGGGCGCGGAGAATTGGTTTTATGATTATAAAAAAGTTATTACATCATCCCAATGAAGAGCAACTGTAAATCTGTAGTAATTGGAGTGACGCTTTCCGATTGTGGGAAGGTCCATGCCGCGAGGTTGTGACAATTTTAATAATCTTCCCTGGGTCTCCACCCGCGCCTACGCGTGTGGAGTGGGAAAGAGGTGGGCTCCATAAAGTAAAGCTACCTTTACGCCAAACGATCTATTATAGCTCTCTAAAACTAGGGCAAGAACAGTATTTCCTGTTCGTATTTAATTGTTAACCAAGCCTACCAACCACTTTAGAGTATCTTCCATTATTGATAGTAATATTTCCTTTACCTCCCCCCTACAACTTCCGCTCTAACTTAGTTTAGCCGCCTTTGCAATGTGGAGGTTTATTGAAAATATCTTGATGCAATTCATCTGTTAATTTATACTTTGCATATTATATTATTACGTATTTCCGTATTTCCATGGAAACAGCGCCTATACTGGTGCGGAAGTTGAAGAAAATCTGGTGTGAACTGACGTCACTGTTGACATAATTAAATTTTCTTGTAACTTACAATTATTACTTAAAAAAAAAGTAGTTGACTAATATTACGCATGTTCAATTTAGAGGTAGTGGTGAGGGGGGCACATTTGAACGGAATTTACATTTTCTGTTTACAGAGTGCGCACAGAATCTGTATTATTGAACCTTTTTATTTTGTTTTCTACAACTTTCAAGTCTTCTTAACAGATCTATATCAATAAACAGTTAGTACTTTACATACATCTCTATATTTTTTTAATTTAAAAATGTTGTGCCAAATGTTAATATCTGCCCCACTGGTGGGGTTACCTTTGAACACAATATAAAATAGAAAGAAATGATATTACTTTACTGAGAAACTACCTTCTTTCAGTTATTTCTCTCTCACTACTACATTACTTTCTCTTTTGAAACCACTCTGAAATCTAGTTCAAAAAAATCAAGAATGACTCCTCAGTTCGTGATGTTAGGAAGTTTGAACCCTAATATTCGGTTTGTTGCGCTTCTTAATGTAGTAGGTTCGGACCCACTTTCCCCTTCTCTGCGATTAAACAAAAAAAAAAAAAAGTCACAAACTTGTAGGGGTCGGTAGGGCGGCACATTTTAACTGGTGATGTAGAAATGGGCCCCCTCTTTTTCCATAAAAGAAAATATAATATCCAACACTTTTTGTGCAAGCAAATAGACTTTTTGTAAATACTAGATTTAAAAATACGAATTCCAAATGTTAATATGGAGTAGCAATACTTGCAACTTGTCCACTACAAATCTTCACCTATACACTTCCAAAGATGTAACAAAAATTTTACTTCCACCTTACAAAATAAAACATTCCTCAATTCTGACTTTACAAAAACAATGAAATCGAAGGGAAACTCGTGTCAATTATACAACAGGTCTACCACAAAATTTGGGGAAAATTACCAATCATAAATGTTTTAAATATTTGGCGATAAATTAAAACTGTTCAAATGTGCTCCCCTCTCCGCTACTTTTTTTTTCGGAATAACACAAAAATCTATTCATAAAGGGCACTTTTTAATTTCAAATTTAGAGAATTTTTGTTACAAATTAAAGTTTTAGGATGAAGTACGATCAAAATTTCAAGTCAAGTTTAAAGTATATCTATAGAGCAATGATCGATGAAAGTTTGGAAAATCGATTTAATAAAGTGGAACTTCCGGTTGGTTGATTTTCTCCGGAAGTGTATTGTCAGGTCCTATAATGGCACCTTAACCAAATATCAAAAATTTGAACTTGATGCAGTAGTTTTTGCAGTTATGCTGTGCGCTGATTCCGCTAGAAAATGGATATTTCCGGTTTAGATGAAACCACAAATTTGCCCCAATTGCAGTACTGTTCCTTGTCTAGAATTGTAGATTATTGAATTAAAACAACTGGCTAGACATTGCTGTTGCAATTTCTTCTAGACTCGATTAACGTTCTAAGCACGTGTTTTCTTTTTTTCCTGCACAAAACATCCGTTTGCAGTGCACCCGAACGAACATGTCAATACATTTTCATTGAATGTTCAATTTGGGAGGGGAAGTTAAAAAAAATTTTGTAGGCCCTCGAATTTTATGGTGGGGAATTGGAGAACATGTGTCTCTCTAGCTCGCTGGGATGTACGTAAAACGCACCTTGTAAGAGATTACTGCAGCAGCGCTACTCTCTTTGGCAGTGTTGAAGAAGTGGTGGAGGGGGGATCAATGACCTCCATGTTCTGTTGGGTGTACCTACCCCCGGCTCCTTAGTAACCCACCATGGGAGGTTATATGTAGTGTTATCTCTGTATCCCTGCTCTCCGGACCGGTGTCTGTGTGTTTATTATTTGAGAATACACACGTTGAAGCTAACAAAGGGGATGGAAGCTGAGGCGAAGAGAGACGCGCCTTGTGCTCTGTTTCCACCAACACATGCACACACACATACAAACAAAGCTCTCTCTCTCTCACTCTCTCCATCTCTCCCCTTGTACTTCCCCCGCCCATCAGTAGATCCACTGGCGCACATGTTATCTTTTACTTGATTATCATTCATGATAACAACCTCCTAAATACTCCGTCTGTCTAATCATTTTACTAACTCAAGTACCATAGTTGATTAAGTTCGAGTATCCTAAGCATATTGCTTTGACATTACGCAGACTACTAAAAATAAAAACGGAAATGGTGCGAACATTTTCATCATGTTCACTTAATTCAATTCTCAAATTTCAAACAATTTTTTTAAATTAAAATCTACGAGGCATTTAAAACAAAAAAAAAAACAGAAAAGTTAATAATCCATTCAGCGAAGCGGTATTTCCGGTTCTGGAAATTTCCTCTAAATCGAGATAGCTAATCACCTTTTATCTGTAAGACATAGTCCCGTACATCATACTGAAATAGAACGTTATAGACAAGCCCTCAGCTATCGCTCCCCCCTGAAGAAGTGACCCTAATCGAATAGTCCATGAATGAAATTCATTCCAATAAAAAATGTTGGTTACTATAAGTATTGGAAAAATTATTGGAACCAATTTCTGTGGAAATCTAATGGAAAAATTGAAAATCCCATTTAGTAAACACGTTGTTTTCATCAGCCTTAGCACGTATGATTTTTGGGCAATATCTGTCATCAATAAAGACTTTTTTTTCTTTTTTACCATCATAGAAGTTTGCTTTATACTTTGCACGTATGTTTATTTGTATTCCTGACCGGATTCGCAATTACATCCATCGTCAGCGATAGATTGTACTGATTTCGACATCACTTATATTTATTTCCCTCTCACCACCACACCTACTGACTCTATAGGGACTCGAGTGTTCCAAGAAGTGTTCCTAGGTAGGGTGTAAACCTCTCTCCTTCGTATTCTAAAAGTAGTTCCCCACATTAAAAGGAGAACCAACATTCTTCAGGGTAGTTCTTAATAAGAGAGGAGAATTGATGGTCCAGATACAATCTCTCTGAATCCCCGACTTATGAAAAACAATCAGCCAGTTGCTTGTGTTGAGGATTGAGGTTATAATTTTTTTCAGGCGGGGCTTAACGTCCAACTACCAATTAGGTGTCGTGGACGGAGGCGACTAGCAAACATACTTTACTGAAAATTTCTTTTATTAATGATTAAATAAAATACAAGGCCTAGACCGGGGGAATCGAACCCACTAAACCAACAATACATCTTAGCATTGCGGGTCTAGCCTATAACCGCCTAACATACTTTACTATATATTTCTCATATTAACCATTAAATAAAATCTAAAGCCTAGACCGGGGGAATCGAACCCACTAAACCAACAATACATCTTAGCTTTGCGGGTCTAGTCTATAACCGCCTAACATACTTTACTGTAAATTTCTCATATTAACCATTAAATAAAATCTAAAGCCTAGACCAGGGGAATTGAACCCACTAACCAACAATACATCTTAGCATTGCGGGTCTAGCCTATAACCGCCTAACATACTTTACTATATATTTCTCATATTAACCATTAAATAAAATCTAAAGCCTAGACCGGGGGAATCGAACCCACTAAACCAACAATACATCTTAGCATTGCGGGTCTAGCCTATAACCGCCTAACATACTTTACTATATATTTCTCATATTAACCATTAAATAAAATCTAAAGCCTAGACCGGGGGAATCGAACCCACTAAACCAACAATACATCTTAGCTTTGCGGGTCTAGTCTATAACCGCCTAACATACTTTACTGTAAATTTCTTTTATTAACCATTAAATAAAATCCAAGGCCTAAGACCGGGAATCGATCCCAGTACCACAATACATATTAGCTTCGCAGGTCTCGCCTCTAACCGCTTGGCTACCGTGGCGCCTTTGAGGTTTTAATTTAATAACCTATTAAAACTGTCCGGAAAGAACAAAAGGGTTGATTCTATGACGAGCCAAAATAGTGGAAATCAGACTAGACTGTGTGACTTCCTTTATTACAACTGTACTCATTGTATTCGTAATGGTACAATAACAGTTTGTATAAACTCCTAGTTTAAATATCGTTATCAGAAATCTTGTCTACATTTAACAAAGAGTGAATACAGTGGGAGTATCCTTTGTCCTGTTCTAATATAAATATGCGTACGTGATTTTATATATTCAGATTTGAAGGGTAGGTGGGTGGGAGCCTTGAATTGAAGAGATGATAGGACGAGGCAGGGAGACTGAGCAAAGCAAGATCTTTGTGTATAGGGCTGGTGTTTTTGTTCCTGGAGCGACATTAGTCCGCGCCTCTAATCTAAGTTCATGTTCCTGTAGTAGACTAGGGTGACTAGAAGAATGAATCATTATATTGATACCGTTAATACTGTGATGAACAACAAGTCACAATTCACATTTTTGTGGGTGTGTTTGTTTGTAAGAGAGAGGGTATGATTGCAAGCTCTCCTATACTAAAGGAAGTATCGATCTTTTTGCCGGAAGGGCAAGGTTGGTGAGGCGGCTCCAACTGTGTTTGCCGTCCTCCGCTTTTTTTTTATTTCCTTCTTGTTCATCACATTCTTAGCCTTGTTTATCTACGTATTTTAAAAAGTAATTATTTGCCCTTTATTTTTTATTAATTTTTGAACCTAGAGAATGGCTTTTAAACAATTTTTAAATGTATTTCCCGTCCCCCTAAATTTAATTTATAAACCTGTTGGAACGAATATATATACGAAATTACAGAAAACTGTAGCGGCCATTTTCCCTGAAAATATTTTAAAACGTGAACAATTCATTAAGAGTAAAAAAAAAATCACTTCCGGTTTTGGTATTTTTTTATTCAAACTCAGTATTTTGCACTTCACCATTTTTAGTAAAGGAGAGATATGTTTGTCAGTTCATATGTATACCATCATGGTTGCCAACTTGAGTTTATTTTTGGCTTTTATGGTAATAAAAACATTTATTTACGATCTGTTATAAAATTAATAACAAAAATATCCAAGGTCGTCTAGTTGGAGAATAATCGATAAAAACAATAAAAAAAACGTCATTAATTTATATATATATAAAAAATACTATTACATAACTATGATTATAAATATAATGTGTAACTTCATCATTAATTGAGACCTAATTGGCTTAAAGATTTAAGATGAAATCTTGTATAAGACAACAGTAACTCTATATAAATAATTGCCAGTTTCAGTCGTGATATATTTCTATTATGCCGAGCTTTTCGACCTAGGGACTAGGTCTCATCTTCAGAGGCTGTTGTACATACATTTATGTTGACGCCTCACTCACTGACACCAGCAATTAAAACAACATATACGACCAACTTACTGCAAAAATACTTTGACAATTGGCCACACTGACTTCGCTTACAACCAAACACATATCACACACACAGACCGATCACATTCAGTCCCATAAACAGACGAAGACATACCAACTCTCTAATGATGTAAAAACAGTATACGAGGGTCGTTTGAAAAGTCCGTGCAAAAATAAAAACTACTTAATTTTTTGGGGTAAACCTTTTTTATTTTTCAACATAGTCTCCTTTTAGGCTTATACACTTCGTCCAACGCTGCTCTAGTTTGTTGATCCCTTCCGAATAATAGGATTTGTCCAAGTCTGAAAAATAGCCATTCGTTTCTGCAATCAGCTCCTCGTTTGAATAAAATCTTTTTCCCGCCAGCCATTTCTTCATATTGGGGAACAAATAGTAGTCCGAGGGAGCCAAGTCTGGAGAATAGGGGGGGGATGTGAAACGAGTTGGAACCCTATTTCCATTAATTTTGCGACCACAACTGCTGAGGTGTGAGCTGGTGCGTTGTCGTGATGGAAAAGGACTTTTTTGTGGGCCAATCGTGGACGTTTTTCTTGCAGCTCGGTTTTCAAACGGTCCAATAACGATGAATAATATGCACCTGTAATAGTTTTACCCTTTTCCAGATAGTCGATGAGGATTATTCCTTGCGAATCCCAAAAGACAGTCGCCATAATCTTTCCGGCCGAAGGAACGGTCTTCGCCTTTTTTTGGCGCAGATTCCCCCTTGGTAACCCATTGTTTAGATTGTTCTTTGGTCTCAGGAGTGTAGTGATGTATCCATGTTTCATCCATAGTGACGAAACGACGCTTAAAGTCATGCGGATTCTTCTGGAACAGCTGCAAACCGTCCTTGCAACACTTCACACGATTTCGTTTTTGGTCAAGCGTGAGCAATCGCGGCACCCATCTTGCGGATAGCTTTGTCATGTCCAAATGTTGATGCAAAATATTATGTACCCGTTCATTCGAGATGCCAAACACAAAGAAATAGACCGATCTGGCTGAAACTTGGTGTGTGTTCTTCCAAGAGATGCTACTAACTAAACATAACCTCGATACGCGCCAGTGGTGCTATCTCTCTGACTTTGCACGGACTTTTCAAACGACCCTCGTGTTGTAAATTAGGTAAATATTTTTGTAAATTTTCGTTACATTATACATATTCATTGTAATATAATTAATTGGTAATATAATTGTTAACACACCTGTAAATATGTTTCACAGCCCTGAAGATGAGCTAGTCCTTAGGGGTCGAAAGGTCGGCATAATAAATGAATATCATGACTGAAATTGGCATTAATTTTTCATCCTAACAACTCTAAGAGAAGGGGAGGGAGGTTACTGTAATCGATCTCTGAATTCTCGCGAGAACAGGCCAAGATCACCTGTACGTATCACCAAATATTTTGTTTTTTAAGTTATTGTTTGAACAATGAAGAATAATTTATGGTTTTTCCCAACAAATGATGGCCAGATAAATTGATAAAAGTCGTTTTTTAAGCATTCATCTAAAAATAACATCGATGGCCTATCGAGCCACACCTGCGATAAGATCTAATCAATTAATCAGGTAGACATAGATTTCCACCTCCGCTAAAAGTACGTTAAGTGCATTAAGTTTAGAAGTAAATCCGCTTTAACTTAAGCAGCTTATTGCTTTGTTTATTTTTCTTCTTTTTTTTTTTTTTTGCCTGTTTAACCAACAAAAGTAATCTAAACTCTTCTATTTCCGTTTCCTCTACCCCACCCTTTACCACCGTGTTTGGAAAACTGGACTGCTTACTTTTAATATTATTATGAGAAGAGGTTATAGTGGAAGTTGGCGCTTCTAAAGAGAGAAGAGGCACAGGCTTATTGCTCCTGAGGGGTTTCTTCCTCACCCGTCTCTTTGTGAGAGAAACCACCAGGAGAGAGGCCGTATGGGTTAGTTTTAGGGCCAGGGAGGGGGGTAACAAACCAGCAAATATATTTTCAAGGCCAGCTGACTTGGAACAGCTGGCCGCTCTTTGGATTAGAAAAATGAAAGAATAAAACAATCTTTTTGAATTAATTAACTTCTTTCTTTATATAACACAAAGCGTTTTGTTTAAATAATTCTTTTACCATTTTAAAACCTGTTGTTAACAGTTAACATTTTTACGAAATATTGTTATATAGCGAAGTTATTTTTTTTTAAGTTTGTTAACTATCTAGCTCGAGCTGGTGTTCCTCAGGGCAGTGTCCTAGGTCCTCTTCTTTACTCCTTATGTACAGCAGACATACCTCAACATCCAAATACCAACCTCTCCACCTTTGCTGACGATGCTGCTATCTTATCTCCTCACTACGTTCCTCTTATCGCTACACGAACTCTACAAACGCACATACAGACCACTTACAGAACTGGCTTATCAAATGGCGAATCAAAACTAACGTTACAAAGTCAAAATAAACGAGTATTTACTCCCAGACGAAAAATCCTACCTCCCATCATCTTGAACCAAACTCCTATACCAATTGTGGTCAAAGTTCTAGGACTGTACCTAGACATGGAATCCCCATACTAGACTGAAAAGACAAGAAACTAACCAACGCTACAAAACTTCTCGCCAGACTAATACAAAACCTACAAAACAAAAGACTCTTATACCTGTTGTTACTGCGACCTATTCGGGGGTCAAACGGCATCGAAGTATGGGGATTGACTAAACGTTCCAAATTCTTTACTCATCCAGAATTTACTGTCCAAAAATACTACGAAAACTACTTAACGCTCCCTTCTATATTTCTTACCTCACCATTCATAATGATCTCAAAATCCCATTCATTAACGGACCTTACTAAAAACTCGTTTCTTAAAATTTCATTCCTCTACAGCAGCACATTCTAACCCCCTCATAGAACACCTATCTTCCTCCACATTACCAGGTAATCCTCTAAGGAGATTGAAGAGGATTAAGAAGATGGCCCCCGCGATCTACTCTCCTCATGACAGTATAATGATCTGATCACGTTAATGGAGTGTTGCCACTGGGTGCCTTCTCTAATCTTCAATCAAGACACTACATTACATCGCATTTGCTTGTTGCAACAATCGTTGCAGCAGTCGCAAATTACAGCATCGAAGGTTCTAAATTTTACGCTAAAAATCAAAATAACGGAAGTACAAGAAGAGTTAATCTATTTTTTGATGACTGATTCTTGTAAGTCAAAAGGAAGAAAAATATTTCAGTCGCGAGTTTTAATTTGAATCAGGACTAAGCTCATCTTCAGTGCTTATACTTATCAAGAATTATAATTTTTTTTTTTTTTTACTGTACTAAAACAGTCAGAACAGAAGACACCAAATTTAGAACAAAATTTTTGTATTTGGATAACTTTTTTTGATGGGAGGAGCGGGGAAATTGATGTACTACTTGTAATCAGGGAAGGGATTAACTCAGTGGTTAGCGTACTTCACCCTCCCACCCAGGAGGAGGTCATGGGGTTACGAATTTTGTGATCGTGGTACAGATCAGTCTGCTATTCGAAGATGTAATCATAAAATGGAATATTCACTTTGGCTACATCCTAACCAAGTTACGCTAATAATGTAAAGGTACTTTACTATATTCAGTGTCATCACGATACGTGTGTTTCCGGTAAAAACTACTCTGTAAGTAAAGCACTACTTCCGCTAAAGAAAATTGAACCGAAAATAAAGATAGATTTTATTGTTGCCTTACCTCTATTTATCGTATTTTATATTTATTAGATGTAGATGTACAATATATACATATTATTTGATTGTATAGGTTATATAAAGTGGCGGTAGGTTTGAGAGCGCCCTGTGGATATCGATTTATACGCTGGCCCTTCTCTGAGGGCCCCCAGACAGCAAGCGATCCACCCACACGCAGATGCTACGCCCACATGTTTTACTTTTAGGGTTTTTGTGCGCTTTCTAGACGCATCATCTTGATGTGCAAGCAATTTACTCTAATATATATATACACACACAAACAGACTTACGTACAGTGCATTTGCGTGTGTAGATTTTTTCTATTTTATTTTATTTTTTTTTTTACGCACGTACGTAAAACATTGCAGTATCCAGCATTCTTAATTACGGGAAGAAAAAACTTCCCCAAGGATTTCTACTTTCTACCACACATTCTACGTCTTCTTTCTCGCGTTTATAACCTAAGATTTTTTCTTCACAAATATCGGAAACTGTAATATCAGTTTCGCAATTTCCTGTGAAGGAAAAAGAAGTTTTTTAGAAACTGTACTTTCATCTATACGTCGATTTCTGTTTGTACACACTAGTTCAAACGGAAATGCTTAACTTGAAACTTTATACATTGCGTACTTCCTTCACTAAAAAGTAAAAAAAAAAGTAAAGTAATCGCCTATTTTTCTCCGGCGGGGCTTCATGTCCAACTACCTAATTAGGTGTCGTGGACGGAGGCGGCTAGCAAACACACTTTACTAATAAATTTCTCATATTAACTATTAAATAAAATCTAAAGCCTAGACCAGGGGAATCGAACCCACTAACCAACAATACATCTTAGTTTTGCGGGTCTAGCCTATAACCGCCTAAACATACTTTACTATAAATTTCTCATATTAACCATTAAATAAAATCCAAGACCTAGACCAGGGGAATCGAACCCACTAACCAACAATACATCTTAGTTTTGCGGGTCTAGCCTATAACCGCCTAACATGCTTTACTATAAATTTCTCATATTAACCATTAAATAAAATCCTAGACCTAGACCAGGGGAATCGAACCCACTAACCAACAATACATCTTAGTTTTGCGGGTCTAGCCTATGTCCTCTCGGCTACCGTGGCGTCTATATTTCCTAACAGACCGAACAATTTTTTTTTGGTTTTTCTAAACTAAATAACATTTTTGAGAATATTTATTTTTGTAATAATTCTTAGTTTTTTACGAGTTTCGACAAAAATGGTTGAGTTAAATCCTTGAATTTTATGTATTTTTATTTACAAAGTATTATGTTTAAATTTTAGATGGAATTTGTATTCTTTTAAATATGGGTTTAGATATTTTTGCTCTTCTCTAAAGAAAAAAATCTTTTCTCTTGGATCCTTGAGTCCAAAATTTAGAAATTTGGACTTCTCATTTATTTGCTGGATAAAATAAATAAAGAATCCTATCAATTGGATGTAAACACGGCCAGTCCATTTCTGATTTTTATTATCCAGAAATGGCAGTGAAGAAACGTAAATAATGTTTTTGTATAGAGTGGTTGTGAAGGTGGTGGTCATTGTGTTTTTTGTTTGTTCTTCCAGAGATGCCTGGAAAATCCCCTGGGAAATCTACTATTCAGATCCAGGTACAGGATAAACCTACCACCAATTCTTCTTAAACCGTGTAGCCTGGGTTTTTCTCCTCGCTCTCTCTCTCACGGGAAATTGTTCTACTTGTTTAAATCTATTCTTAACTTGATATGATTTTTTTTTTTTTATTTAACCATTTATTTATTTTATCTCATTTCTTTCTAGCTCTTCATTGATTCGTTGATATTTTGGTGCGTAGGGTGGGGGCGACAGTAAAGGTTCTGATTGATTTGAGCGGTATAGGTAGCCGATAACTTTCAACGGATGACGCGAGTTTTCCTGGGATATAAAAAGGGTAACCCTCAGTAACAATCTATTTGTAAAAAAAAAAAGGGGGATTTTTATGACCGATTTCCCTTAAAATATGTTTATGGACTGCATTGTGCAGTACTGCAAATAGATCCCAAGGGGAAGTCAAGGTTATTGCCAATTTCAGTCAACATTTTTTCATTATTTTTGGCCAAGTTTCTGATTTAGGGACTAGGTCATCTTCAGGGCTTATAATTTGTTTTACATTGTTAACATCTAAAGACTGGTATGCCCTTTTGTCCTGACTGTTTAGGTACTGTACCTAAACCTAAACAGTCCAGATCCTATACTGTCTGGACAGAAGACAGATCAACCTTTGATATTATCAATCAAATTAGGTCGGAAGCTTCGAACTAATTCAAAATATTGGCAGTATTTTTTTCATCCAATAGAATTATAATTTGTTCTACATTGTAAACATCTAAAGATTGGTATGTCCTTCTTTCCTTGGCAGTATAGGATCTGGGCTGTTCAGGTTTAGGTACAGTACCTAAGCAGTCAGGACAGAAGGGCAAACAATCTTTAGATGTTTACAATGTAAAACAAATTATAATTCTATTGGATGAAAAAATACTGTCAATTTCAGTCATATTTTGTATTTTCTTATTATTATGCTGAGCTTTCGACGTAGGGACTTAGGTCATCTTCAGGACTGAGGAACATATTTACAGGCGTGGTAACAATAATGATATTAAAATGAATATGAATAATGTGACGTAAG
Organism: Rhodnius prolixus; assembly: GCF_049639745.1. Classification (NCBI taxonomy): domain Eukaryota; kingdom Metazoa; phylum Arthropoda; class Insecta; order Hemiptera; family Reduviidae; genus Rhodnius; species Rhodnius prolixus. The sequence continues at coordinate 36,157,575 of NW_027411582.1, read as the reverse complement.
TTTCCAAAAATTATTTACCTAATTAACAATGTAATATTTTACATCATTAAAGGGTTGATATGTCTTCTGTCTTGTCTGCTCATGGGACTGAGTGTGATCGGTCTCTGTGTGATATGTGTTTGGTTGTGAGGAAGTCAGTGTTGCCAATTGTCAAGTATTATGTAGTAAGTTGGCCGTATATGTTGTTTAAATTGTTTCGTGTCAGTTTTTTGAAATTTAGACTGTTTTCTGTCTTTGATATGTATACAGGGTGAACCAGTAAGTATTGTCAATAGGCCTACTGCGTGTAGTACATCTAAAGTGGAGTTCAATGACGTATTGGCCAACTTCATATTTTCCTCTGTTCTTGAGTGACGTTACTTTTAAGTTTTTTTTCTAAAATCATCACTTTTTTCCAATAAAAATGTTATTACTCAGAAAGTTTTAGTCCGAATTCAATTCTGAAAACACGTTTAGAAAGGCAGATAAATTTTCTTAAAATTGACACCATTTGGAAGTATAAATTATTCTCCAAACAGCCTCAATCTTCCTCCGGAATCTGGGAAAATAAAATTAATCGAAATTTTTAAGAAAACTCATTAAGCCCTTACGTGATCATTATCAGACCTAGGTGCTGGCACTTTTTATAACAGTTTCCTTGTTTAATGGGCTTTGAAACGGTATATCATTTTCCAGGATTCCTTTTATCTTCGTATGAGAAATTTCGTTTGTTTTGCAAGAAAACGTGTTGACGAGCACTCAAGAGTGTTAGTTATCAAGTTGTTTAATTAATTAAAAACTCTTTTAGATGGACCTGTAGTCAATTTTAAAGTAGATTGTCTTAAAATAAGGTAGTCTAAGGTTACTTATTGCACATAAAAAAAAAAAAAAAAATCTAAACTGAAATGTTTGACAAAATGTTAGATTTTGAAACTAAGCAAATTAGCCTTCGATTATAAAAATAGCACTTGTTTAAAATATTTTCTAACATTTTGTCAAATATTTCAGTTTAGATTTGTTCTTTTTTTTTTTTTATGTGCAATAAGTAACCTTAGACTTCCTTATTTTAAGACAATCTACTTTAAAAATTGACTACAGCTCCATCCACAAGAGTTTAATGAATTAAACAACACAATACAATATCACTGCTGAATGCTCGTGAACACGTTTTCTTGCAAAACAATGGTAATTTCTCATACGAAGATAAAAGGAGTCCTGGAAAATGATATACCATTTGAAAGCCCATTAGACAAGGAAACTTTTGTAAAAAGTGCCAGCACCTAGGTCTGAAAATGATCACATAAGAGCCTAATGAGTTTTCTTAAAAATTTCGATTACTTTTATTTTTCTAGGTTCCGGTGGAAGATTAAGGCAGTTTGGAGAATAACTTATGCTTCGAAATGGTATCAATTTTTAGAAAATTTATCTGTCTTTCTAACCATGTCATCAGAATTGAATTCGGACTAAAACTTTCTGAGTAATAACATTTTTATTGGAAAAAAAAGTAACGATTTTAGAAAAAAAAATTTAAAGTGACGTCACTCAAGAACAGTGGAAAATATGAAGTTGGCCAATACGTCATTGAACTTCACTTTAGATGTACTACACGCAGTAGGCCTATTGACAATACTTACTGGTTCACCCTGTATATCATTTCTAGCACTTTTCCCTTCTTTGTGTGTGTTGGTTTCTGATTTTAAGTATCTTTGTGTGTTTTGGTGAAATCGAAAGTGTGATGATTTTCTGTACTATTTAAGGAAAATGCTATAATAAATTAGGTAAATAATTTTTGTAAATTTCGATACATTATACATATTCATTGTAATATAATTATTGTTACCACATAGTAAAATATGCTCCACAGCCCTGAAGATTACCTAGTCCAGTGATGGCGAACCTTTTTTGAGCTCGGTGCGTCTAAATTTTGTAAAATCGAAACATAATCTTCGTGGCGTGTCATCACACATCACAAAAGTAAAGACTAAAAAAAATAATGGAAATATATATATTTTTTTCAAAGTTAATTATTTGTTTAATGCCATTTAAAGTACAAAAACCAAAATGATGAAACCAATAATTTACAATATTTGAAGATGCGTGTCACCAAAAATGAGCTCGCTTGTCACAGATTCGCCATCACTGATCTAGTCCCTAGGTCGAAAGCTTGGCATAGATAAAAATATATCAATGACTGAAACTGGCAGTTATTATATTTTTTCATCCTATTGAAACTATGAATCAGTCACCAAAAATAAATGAACACTATACTCTAATTATTAACAAGTAAAATCCCTGAAGATGACGTAGTTCCTAATTCGGAACCTACCTACCCCATGGCGCTACGGCCCTACAAGGACCTGGGCCTCCTCCACTATTTTTCGCCATTCGGCTTTGTCATAGGCGTACCTCCGCTACTCTTTGTGCAAGGATTCGTAACAATGTTTTTTTTTTTTTTTTTTTTTATGGAATAGGGTTAGCTAGCCCTACGTCCAACCACCAACCTGGAGGACTAGTGACCTTGATTTTTGGAGTGTCCTACTCCTAGATAGACTGCCTTCATTATGGGGTAATGAGCACTATCTACCCATTTTATTTCTGGGTTTTCACAACTCTAGGTGAGCTCACGAGTCTCACCCAACCTTTTGTCAGCCGTTCAGCGAAAAACGGGGGACACCGCGAGTAGGCGACTGACACCCGCCCCTCCTAAATCGGAAACTTGGCCCAAAAATAATGGAAAAAATGCCAACTGAAATTGGCAATTAATAAACTTTCTCTTCTTTATGGACGCAGTGTGGGTGGGCATCATAGCCGTAATTTGGCCCAATGATTTGCTTCCATCATCTTAATGCCTAATTTATTCTGAACTGTGATTGGGGATTATTGATTGGCTAGATAATGCCAAAATATTTAAAACTTTTTCTTCGTAGCAAGAGAAGGGGAAAGCTGTTGCAATTTTCATAGTTTGTGCCTTTCAAGAAAAACAATTCTCGCTCTCTCTCACTCTTGCTCTCTCTCTCGCCGGTATTTTGAATAAAGATGATTGGAAAGGAATTAATATTTCCCTCCGCCCCTATCTACCCCGCTCCTCGCAACAGGGCCCCCCTCGTAATAATTTCCATCGTAGAGCGCCTGCCTTCAATGCTCTTTACAGCGTGTTCCCACAATCTAAACGATTCTACTAGCTAATTTCTATTCAGTAATCGATTTTCTACACGATTCTTTCTAGTAATGGAAAACAGATTGAATGGTGAAAGAAAGAGATAGTAATCAAAGCTGGAGATGGAATGGGTACCACCCCCCCAATAACAATCAAATCGATCATGGAACTAAAATTGAATTGATTACCACTTTCTGCTTTTTCTCTTTCTCTTTTCTCTCTCTTTTTGTCCGAACTTTGGATAATGCTCTGTAAAGATTGGCCGGCAGCATTAATGCTGTTATATTCACTTCTGCATAAATAGTTCATTTTTTTTTTGCTTTCTAGTGATTTTATATATATATATATATTTAATCTCAAAAGATCTCTTGTTTTTTTTCTTTGATTTTATCCGTCAAATACGCAGTTTTATTGAATCTTTGACCGTTTTCTCAAAACCTTCATCCATCATCAGAGATTCAGACTTTGGTATAGAGATTTCGCCTTCACTTATACATCCGGTCTCGTACTACACTTAAAGAACCAATAATTCTATCGGATACCATACAAAATGCTGGCTAAATTAAATAAATCAAAGTATTTATTTATATTTATGGATCTTTAAAACAGTAATAGCAGAAAATAAATACAAATGTATTAATCAATAGAAATAAATATTTTAGATCATCATTATAATAATCGATTCCAAGGAATTCTCTTATCAAATCCGAAACAGTACCTTAAATATCGTTGATTTTCATGAACATTAATGACATCACACTCTTTACCGAGTTCTTTATCTAATATATGAGAAGCTATAACAATAAAAATCATCTTAAAATTATTTCGCGTCATTTCCTGTATAAATATTGAAAAGTTATAATATGCTGGGCCTTTATTACTGTTATTTTTATTATAAAGGCTCCTAAGTTGATAGGGCACCGCTGTATTAAGTATGCACATATATATCATGGTAATTATACTAAATTTAGGTAAATGCAATATCAGCACTGGCCTTAAATAAGCTTATGATGCTTTGTAAGTTTTCTCTTAGTTTCCTGTTAGTAATGTATTTTGTTGATTTAAGCGGAAAATTACTTACAAAGAAGTATTCGAATTTTTTAGAAGTAATTTAAAAGTTTTATTATATTTAATAATTACGGTGGCTGTAGACCTCATCTCCACGTACAGACTATATTTTTTTAAAATTTATTGTAAAGGGGGCGTGAAAATGGATATTTTCGGTTTTTAACAGAAAATCGGAAATCGGTATGAATACAATTTTCTCATTCTCTTACTAGTTAGTTAAAAGAGTAAGTAGAAACACGTCATTTCCGTTTCAGATTAATCTTTGCAGCTTAAAAAGAAAAAAATGGCAGAAACTGGACCGGAAATTGGTTAGAAAGTGATACTGAATTGTGATATATCTCTTTCTTTACTAATTAAACAAAAAATTAATGAGGTACTTTTTGTTTTTTACGGTTTGAGGGGTCGTTACAAATTTTAAAAATTATGAAAAAATTTAACCGGAAATCAGGGCTTGGGGAATGTTACTAGCTTTTGGTCAAATTCTGTCCAATCGGAAGTAGATTAGATTAGATTATGATAGGGCGGCCTCAAGGCCTACGCCACTGCGACTCCTTTGGATCTATTGTGGCTCCCCTCACTCTAAAGAGCTCCCTTTCCAGACCCGTCCTTTTTGTTCAGGCTCTTAATTCTGGAGAGCGACTCTTGGGTAAAGCTCACAGGCCTTGGTTTTTTCCTCTCCCCGAGAAGTAACATCCTTAGCCCAGACTAACCCCCTCACACTGACACAACACGTCCTCTTCCTGACAGAACCTGCAAAGGCTAGCCATCTGCCAGGCCCATGCTATGCACAGATGCTTTCTGAACCTGCAGTTAGGCCCAGTTAATAGTCCTACAATTATCCTTACAGCTCCACGCGGCCTTGACGGATTAATTCTGCAGTCAGCAGTAAACGGAATTAACTTTAAAGTGTTTTTAGGGCACATTGGGAAAGAAGGGACTGGTTAAGGGCTTCACAGTATAGTGTTGTGTAGCGTAATCTATGATCCTGTTATTTATAGAAATTAATGTGGATTGAATGAGATGCTAAAAATCTGGAGTATGACTGGCTGGTTCCCTGGGTACCCTGTGATGAACTGATCCCCCCCCCCATGTTTGACACATTACCAAAAGATACCCCCTTTTTTGTCGCCTACAAATTCGTACAATTACCGCGCGTGTGTACGTGTGTCAGTTTGTTTGTATAATTCTGAAAAATGATAATTTCGAGCTTGGGTTCTTTGATTCACTCAGCTTTGTTTCATCTAATTATAACTGGTACCAAACAGGATTTCAAAAATTTGTATCATTGCTAGGAAATGGGAAGCTGAAGTCCTTAACATTCCTTCAGGGCTGCCTTAAAATGGACTTTAAGGGGAAACAAAAATGCACTGAATGATGTTCTTCCCATTTTGGGGAGTGTTTACGATTTTGTGAAAACAAAAAGTTGTGAACCGGAAATCCTATTATAACCAAAACCATTTTTGAGCTCATATGTTAGCCCCTTCCCAGCAACAGATCGAGTCTTGGGATCCAAAAGCCAGTTCCGGGACTGAGCCAACTAAGCTATCACAGCTGTCCGACCAAATCTAGCGATAACCTTAACACGTTGACTGCCATGGGTGCCACCGGTGACCAGGACAATCGTAAGAATTGCCTACCGAGCCGTGGGGGCCACCGGTGACTCTCACCACAAAAACTGCTTCAAGCAGTCATTTTATCTGCTGCAAATAATATTTCAGCATAATATGCATCGCATAATGAAAAGTTCACGTCGGCGCCTTGGGTAAACCATCGAAAATGCGTCTGGCAGTCAACGTGTTAAGAGAGGAATCAGCCTTAGCTTCTCCTCGCGTCACCTTATTTCGATCAAAGATCTTGCACACACCCTAAATAATACGTCATAAGATGGGCGGGGCTGTATGTATGAATTTAGAAAATTTGGGGTGTCAATAGTTGCCATGGTGACGCAGATTTGTACTCTGGGTAATTTTTCTTTTTCCTGTATACGCCTTCATCGCTGGCCGTGACTCTTCTGAAAAAAAAAGGTAAACACCTGTTTCTGAGATTTTAAGGGGGGTGGGACAGTCTCAAATGCGCAACTAAACTAATTATAAATTTTTGGTCTTGCAACTTTTTGTTTTGAATAATGCTGGACACACGTGCGTACAAACTTATTCGTTAGGTAGGCCGGGGGAAAAAAGGGTGTATTTCCTGTATAAAAAAAAGAAGTCAAAATTTAAAGTTTGTCCAATCACAGTGCTGCTTTTATTGATGGATTAGTGCCTATTGTGACCTAATTCTAAATCAGGGCATCTCTGATTCCCCCTATCTTGCTTTTGTAGCTGGCATGAATCAATAAATTTTGCTCTTTGAAATAAATGACCTTCACAAAATTCATTAGAGGACTGGATTGAAAGAGTTAATTGTTTTTTTAGAAGTGATTATAATGGATAACACTGAAGACAATTAAGTCAAAGATAATTGATAGAGTAACATTTATGAATAGATATAGACGTAAGGGTAAGGGGGTTCCTTTTAGCTATTGTGTGGAGGGTGTGGCGGAACTCGTGACTATGGTGAGACTGACTGAGGAAGATGGACTAACAGGGGACCAGAGTGAGTGAGAGTTGTAAAATTAACCTGTCCGTACAGGTTGTGGAAATGGGGAAGTTTACTTAACAGCTTGGCGGTGGTAAATTTTCCAGTAGATTTACTTCCGGCAGTTGGTCACCATGGGCCATTTCTCCCCCTACCCACTTTCCCGGGCTAATCTCTTCTCCACTGTGTGAGCAACAGAAAGCACACGTACGTAAAGATTATAGCCGAGCCTGTGTTTTTACAGGATCCTTCCATCTCTTTGCTTCCCTAAATTCATGTCACAGGGTTTTTAACCATCATAAAACAAGCTCTCCTGTTTCGAGACTTGTGCTTCTTCATTAATTAATTGTTCACTTCCAGAGAGTTTTATCCCCAAAACTCTAGAACCAATTAAAATGGTTAAAGTTCTGACATTTATAATTATCCACATCGAAGGATTGTTTTTTGTTTTTTTAAAATAATTTTAGTTTTCCATCGCATTTTCACATAGTTAATCACTTTTATTTAATTACCTTTCTGAAAAACTTTTCTAATAATGCTCATTAGAGTTTTTCATCGATTTTTTCCAGATTTTCGTAAAAATTTTTACCGGATGTTGATTGTAAAATCAGCACCTGTTGTCTCAATTTCATCATTTTCTTTTATTTTTATAAAATAAATTCCTGAAAAACTAATTATTATAAAATAAAAAGGAAAATTCAATTAAGGGTTTTTCTGCAAGTGGAAAATTGGTTAGTTTTCTCTACAGTGTTTTATAAACACAATTCTTTAGTTTTATGAATGGTCGTATTTCTTACGTAATATTGACGGGAGTTTTTAAGAGGAGCTGTTAAAAAATTGGGAGTTTTCTTAGCAGGTAGTTGCTAATTTCCTGAATTTTTCTTTCAATTTTCTTAGCAACATAAAAGAGGTTAAAATGTTTGTTTTTAGCCAATTTTTCCCCGGAAGTGTAAAATATTACTTAAACGATTTCCTTACAACATTCGAAGACTTCCAACTAATAAAAATTCCTTTAAAATTGAATTCTGAGTTGTCAAAGTTTTCTTTAAAGTCTGCCAATTTAATTGATTAATTAAAAATTCCTATATTTGAAATTAAACCCTTCAATATTAGAGACTTCTGCAATATTTACTTTTATTTTTACAGACTAAACTGATCATACTGTTGCAGATAGAAATATATATATGTTTTGCTTCATATCTTGATTAATATCAGGCCCCTACTCAGACTTGTCCAGGACTTATGTGGGTGAAATTGTAGAGAGAGATAGATAGATTGATACTGACAATAATTTATGTCGATCGGACTTCAAGATATGTTATATTCTGTAAAGAGGATACATATCGAGGAGATAGATACGGATGTATTTATGTTTATCTTATGTTAAAAGAAATATAACTTTTGCAGGCTCTCTATGACTTTATCAAAAGTATATTTGTCTCAATATTTTGTTCTAAACTTTTTTGTATTCATGTATTATTGTTACAATTACTAAATAATGAGTTTATTACTACAGTAAATTTAGGCGGGAAACTCCTTCTAAATTCAGTTTTCTGAATTCTGGAAAATCTTTGTAAGAAATTAGTTTTTCCCAAAATTAGTAGTTTGAAAATGAAAAACATTACTTTCACTCTTCGACGCATCACTCTTCCTCCTGTCTTTTATAATTTAATTCCTTTACCAGTAGTCCGCTACCTTGGGCTTTACCTTGACAAAAGACTTACATGGAATCCTCAATATACGATTTAACTCTATGGGACTAGGTGGGTTAAAAACTGTCCCACCTTTTGCTTAGCTTATGGTGGGATATATTTTAACCCACCTCGAAAAGTTGAAGTTATTCATACATACAGCTCAATATGTTATTTAAAGTTTTTCATTCAGTTGGCAGTGCTATGCACCAATGGTGAGTGCGAAAATAAGTGAAATAATTTTTATATTTAGTAAAAATGGTGGCACCGCATACTGTTCTATTGTTTGGATGCAGCTGTTGTTAATTCATATATTGTTTATAAAAAATTGGGTCAAGACATGGAACTTAAACATTTCAAGGAAGAGTGCGCTGAAGGACAGTGCTGTACTGTCTGCAAAGTTCCGCTTTGTTTTGGTAAAAAGTTGTGTTTGAATGAACACCATATAAAGCATTATATTGTTGCATAGTGGTATTATACAATACCAGTGTCCCACACTAAAAAAGGACTATTGAAATGGTATTAATTTTTTCTTTTCTTTTTTCCGTATTTCGAGAGTGATGATTATTTGAGAGGGATGATTACTTATGTCAGATAATGGAAATGAATCTTTATTTCCATTTTTTTATAATAAAAGAAATTCTGTGCAACTAGGGCTTTTATTTTCTTTAAAATCCTGTGCCTCAAAGAGCTAAGGAGCAACAGAACTCAACAGAAGCTTCCGACAACTGAAAAGACTAACTAGACTGTTGTCAGATCAAAACACACTGTAGACAACAAAAGACTTATTTATGTAGGTTAGGTACGAGTACTATATTAAAGCCAGTCTGGGCTTATGGCATCGAACTGTGTGGAGGTTCAACCAAACGCTCAAATCTCTCCAAAGGATCTCCAGTCCTTGCAATCTAAAATTCTTCGCTCTATAGTAAACGCCCCTTTCTACGTCACCAATCAAACCATATTCACACAGACTTGGAACATTCCTTTCGTCACAACAAGTGGCTGTAAACACGATATAAAAAACTGCATCTTAACATTCAAACACATCACAAACCACTTGTACAACACTTCTATCTTCCAGAAAATTTCCAGACAACACTCCCTAGACGTCTTAAAAAACAGTGTGGCCTCGCGATCTCCTCTCTGATGAAGAGAGTCAGTAGAATGTTTTTGGAGTGTTACCGCTGGGTAACTTCTCCACTCTGATATGTGTGATATGTTGCTTATTTTTACCCTTGTTGCTTATAACGCAAAATGCGTTGATTGTAACTAAATAAATGATTAAAAAAAAAATAAAATAAAATAAAATTGCAATTTAGAACACGGAGAAATGTAATAAAGGAAGTCGTGCGAGTAGTTACACAAGTTTTTCTCAAGTTTATACGATTATTTGTGTTTATCTGTTTCAATCAACGAATTGAGTGGAGATTGTTGATATCTACATTCATCATGATATTTCTGCCTATATAATCTTCATAAACATATGAATCATTCTGTACCAACATTAGGTATACACTGTTATTTTAAGATAACTTTTATCTCTTATTACAAGTTTATAAGATTTTTTTTTGTAAAAATTTCGCTTGAAGAGCACACTTGAACAATTACTTCTCCTAAAGTAAGGCCTTACAAAGAATTGAACGTTTTTTAAAGGTGCTAGATTTCACCAATCGTCAACTATCTCCTCTCCTCACATTTTAAGTCCTCTTAAAAAATTGTTATTAGTTGAGAAAATTTTTGATGTTTTTGTTTCCTTGTTTGGGCTGGGATACCCTGCAAGAATATCGGGGGGAAATTTAGCTAGTTCTCGTTTGATTAGTTAAGGGTTTGACTAAACGTTCGTTTTTCGTAGTTTAAAGAAAAATCATTTTCAAGGAAATTCTCAAGAAATTTAAAGCAAAACATATAGTTATATGGTACTTCCGGTTTAGGATTCTTTGAGTTAGGATAGATGAAGGAGGGAGAAAAGAGGGGAAGACCAACTTGTAAAAAAAAAAAAAACATATTTTCGAACCTCAATAGGAGTATTTCCGGTAATAACTGCACGATTACAGGACTTCCTCTTACTAGTAGAGTTAGAATCGATGGCCACCAACAATGTGCTCTTTTTTTTTTTTTTTTTTTTTTTGGTAATTGAGTGTGAAGTAAGCCCAAAAAGGAAGCTGAAGTACTCGGAGACGAAAAGTACTTAAAAAAACAAACTTAAAAATAATTTCTCATAAAGTTGCAAAATTACGCAAAATTCCTCATAAAGTTGCAAAATTATGCAAGTATAAACTTGCTTATACTAGTTTTCTAATTTCTATCGTGTAGAGAGTTTTTACAAAGGGTAAGTTTGTTTGTAAGTACGTACGTCGTGGTGAGAAAAAAAAAAAAATCTTCGTGTTCCAACCAAATAACATTGCACGCGATTGATTTTTAACCCAATAGCACTTAATCACCTCCAGGGTTTCTGGATGGGAGGGGGTGGAGAAGAATAATGATCTAGTCCATGAAGTTCGCCACTGTTAGTCACAAGGTCACTGCCTCCATTATAATTCTCGTATACACGCTATCATTTTGCTGCCTCCATCCGTTTTCATCTTTCCTGAAAACCATTACTTATTACTTTTTACACTTTTATCATCTTTCTGTTGTGACTTTTGCTTTTTTTTTGGTACTCTGGGTAATATTATTATCTGGGCATTTCCCAACAGATACGAATTCGTGTACCCGGAAATAGGTTTTAGAATTACATATTGTACGAGTACGATACAATAGGGAAATTTAAGATTAGAAACGGGTTCAGTTTTCTGTATTGGTAATTGTAAGTCCCTATTATTGGATCGATAGACCGCGCTAAACTCTCCCACTTCCACTGGGAATGTTTTCAATCTGGCCACTTATTAAGGGTTACGACCGTTAATAATAGGAGCAATCAGTTCAGGGAGTCCCTTTAATTATACTGAAGGCACTGGTTGGGTGGTATTAAATTGAGATATATGTATTACTTTTCTTCACCTCTACTGAAGTAAGAGACGAAGGTATTGTAATAGTAGAAGTAACCACCGGAAGTATCCGGTTTAAATGTTTGATTGTCTATCTGTCGCTATAATGTATTATATCTAACGCGTCTAAAAAACGAAGTATTACATTTCCTTCAAATTTCGAACTGCTGTATCTCCTGTTCAACATTAGTGTTATCTCTGCGGAACTATGTAAAAATATAGTAATCGTTTCCTGTAAAGCTAATTTGTATTGTGGTACTGGGTTCGATTCCCGGTCTTAGGCCTTGGATTTTATTTAATGTTTAATATGAGAAATTTATAGTAAAGTATGTTAGGTTAGGTTATAGGCTAGACCCGCAATGCTAAGATGTATTGTTGGTTTAGTGGGTTCGATTCCCCTGGTCTAGGTCTTGGATTTTATTTAATGTTTAATATGAGAAAATAGTAAAGTATGTTGGGCGGTTATAGGCTAGACCCGCAATGCTAAGATGCATTGTTGGTTTAGTGGGTTCGATTCCCCTGGTCTAGGCCTTGGATTTTATTTAATGGTTAATATGAGAAATTTACAGTAAAGTGTGTTTGCTAGTCGCCTCCGTCCACCTAATTGGTAGTTGGACGTAAAGCTCGCCTGAAAAAATAGGCAATTCTTTATTTTAATTTTTAGTACTCGTTTACCACTACAATTGTGCACAGTTGTAGGTTTCTATCAGTATTTTGGGAGGAGATTTCAAGTGTTAAATTTTGGGAGTTTTGCATTTCCTTCAAATTTTGAACTGCTGTATCTCCTGTTCTATTAGCGTTATCTCAGCGGAAGTGTGTACAATTATATTACTCAATTTCCTCTAGAAATGTGTATAATTGCAGCTTTCTAGCAGTAGTAAGCGGCCCCTTAGGCTTATAATGAATCTCTAATCCTAAGTGTGGCCTCAAGATCATTTTGGTTTTGCCTCCCCCTGGCCTAGTTCATAATCGATCTCCTGGAAATACCACTTTACTTAATCAGTTTCCTAGTTTTCTTTAGAATTTTTTCAAAAGACTTATCGATATTGTTTATCAAATAAATGTGCATATTGCAAGAACAATGTTGTAGAGATGCCTTAATTTGTGAAGGCTCATCTTTAAAGATAGCCTAATTGTGAAAGTGTCTGGGAGTTTCAAAGAAAATCTTTAAACAAATTGAATAATTTATTTGGAAGAAGATACTAAATAACAGTTGGATCCGACGAATTTTTCATTTATTTTAATAGCTTTTAATTTTTTTGTTTGGTTTTATTACTTATAAATAGTTTTAGTCTCAGCGTATCTGAATATAACTATTTCCCTCAGTGTAGAAATTAAGCGCCGATCTTATTTCTTTTTGTTACAAAGAGCAGTACAAAGTAACAAACAAACAAGCAAGCGAACAATATGTTTGTTTATGCAATAAACACGGTCTATTTCAATATGTCAGAATGTATTGATCAAGAAAAATAAAGACTACTGAACTTCCTGCAGCAGCAGCACACACGCTCTCTGAACGTGCGTACAAAAATAAATACGCTGGTGACCTCGTGACCCCCTATGAATGCCAGAGGGGCGTAGCCACTCTATTTTTACCAGACTTCAGATCAGATAGTATATCCACTTGTTAACTTAAATTACAATAGAATGTTAAATCAATATCATGTAGAATATCGTCAGTATCATCGCCTATTTTTTTCCGGCGGGGCTTAACGTCCAACTACCAAATTAGGTGTCGTGGACGGAGGCGACTAGCAAACATACTTTACTATAAATTTCTTGTATTAACCATTAAATAAAATCCAAGGCCTAGACTGGGGGCATCGAACCCACTAAACCAACAATACACCTTAGCTTTGCGGGTCTAGCCTATAACCGACTAACATATTTTACTATAAATTTCTTTTATTAACCATTAAATAAAATGCAAGGCCTAAGACCGGGGAATCGAACCCAGTCCGAAATTAATAATTAATTCGAAATAAATTCGAAACAGGATGTTTACTCAATCGCAGAACTTCCTCTTACCTAGCGCGTAGTAAATAGAAAGAAATAGCCCGAATCAAACAAAATAGATTTGTTTTATATAAAACAGTATTTTAATTTTAAAGGCAATATGTAATACATACTAATAGTATGTGTGCGTAAAGTGTTTTTTTCATTTTCCCTTAACTTTTCTTTTGGTTAAAACTGATATTTTTCCATAACCTGAGAAAAAATAATTTCATTTTTTTTTGTAGAAGAAGTAGGAAATGGAAGACGTAACCGCAGGAATGTCTTGCCGCTTACTAAATCTTAATTAGTGAATCAGTAGTTTTGTTGTAGTAGTGGCTATCCGATACTGCAGGTATGTTTATGTGCGGTTGTTATAATGTTTACCGGATGACTTAATCGTGTGTTATTTTGTTGCATGACGTAATGCGTGAATGGAGTGTGGGTAGTCTTCGAGAAGTATATGCAGAAGTGGGAGCTCTGGTTGGTATGACTTCATTCAAGTCCCTATCATTTATTTATTTATTTTTTTAGTACAATGTCATGGTATAACGGAACTTATAATCCATCTTAGACTATTTTAATTATTATTCGTAAATGACAAATTATTTGCGAACTTGTCAAATTATTCAATTCCGAGTTTTGATAATAAATGATAAATAAGTGAAGTTCTGACGATTAAAATTTTAAATTTTATCGAAATTTAAGTGATAAAATTTTTATAACCATAACTTTGCCATTGGTTGAACCAGGATCGAGCCACCTTCATTCTGTCTAGCTGGTGCTTCATCTTCATCAATATTATCAGTTTTCTCAAACTCGGCACCTTCTTCCATGGATTTCTCTCAATACGCCTACATAATTAATTCTTCGCTGAGCCCAAAGGAAATACCTGTCCTTTAAAGTGAAATAAAAAGTAAAGTATTTGCCTATTTTTTCAGGCGGGCTTTTACCAAATTAGGGTGTCGCGGACGAAGGCGACTAGCAAACATTCATTACTGTAAATTTCTCATGTTAACCATTAAATAAAATCCAAGACCCTAGACCAGGGGAATCGAACCCACTAAACCAACAATACATCTTAGCTTTGCGGGTTTAGCCTATAACCGCCTAACATACTTTACTATAAATTTCTCGTATTAACCATTAAATAAAATCCAAGACCCTAGACCAGGGGAATCGAACCCACTAAACCAACAATACATCTTAGCTTTGCGGGTCTAGCCTATAACCGCCTAACATACTTTACTATAAATTTCTCGTATTAACCATTAAATAAAATCCAAGACCCTAGACCAGGGGAATCGAACCCACTAAACCAACAATACATCTTAGCTTTGCGGGTCTAGCCTCTAACCGCTCGGCTACCGTAGCGCCTAACTGTCCTTTATCTGTGTCATGCTTTTCTCTTGTTTAACGTTCATTATTTTAAAAAAAATAAATTTGAAGCCGGAATTAAATATGACCCTATGAGGAAGTAAAAAGAGGAGATTAAAACCGGTCTTAACGTATTAATAATAAACGATAATTAATTCTAATTTAAGAGCTTGATAAATAGAAACTATAATAGTAAAACAAAAAAGATGGTGATGCTTCTACAGTATTAGTGAGATAACCTCTTTAAAGATATGTCCCAAGGCTCCATATTGGGGCGCCGACAGACAGACAAAACAGAATTACTAGCTCTCATTTATAGAGAGGGGCAGGATGTATTATAGCATTTTTCTCTCTTGAAAAGTATTTTTAATAGTTTTGCCCCAAGCATCTTCCACTTTCACTTAATTCATTTCTCTATGAACTATTGTTTGCGAGCAATTATTTTTCATTTTAATCTATCAATGAGAGAAATTTCTCTTCAGGACCTTGTCATAGGAAGTTTTATTTTGCTTTTTTTTGGCATTGGCTTTCGCCTTACAGCCAGCATCATCTGTGTATACAGCCAGCATCGACTAGGTGCTTATCACTAGAATATCACTCACTCTCCATTCTTACTTATAAATACATTCGCTTCGCACATTCATCCCTCTACTATATACAACTATTTACATAAACTACTGCTAATGGATGGATCAGTACTCTGTGCTCCTGCCATCCTTATAGCTTAACCGAAATTAAAATCACGTAATACTTCTCTAATCATTTTCTTCCATTCATTCTAATCGGCTATAACTTTTAAATACATTCATATTTCATTGCTAGCTCTGCTACAGATTTAAGCACATAGATGTTGGGTGGAGAATATTATGTCTTCGTAGCGAAATGGTGCATCTAAATACCTGTTTATGTCTGCAAACATTCGTTTCCTTTCTACTTCATAACGTGGACATATCCATTATTATATGTTTGAAATCCTCTCCTCCTCACTGCAATCTACGCAAAGAGGAGATAGGACCTTTTTGTTGATCCTGTGAAGATACAATCCACACACACCGATCTCAGCCTGCTTATTGTCGTAACAACCCATTTTTATTAGTGACAGTTCCCTTAAACCATGGTTGTCTAGGTAACTGATCTGCCATAGTTTTATAGAAACTCCCTTCATTACCATTACTGGTAATCAGTCTGCCATTTTTGTAGTGCTGTTTTTGCAATTATGCACTTGATATACGAGGGTCGTTTGAAAAGTCCGTGCAAAGTCAGAGAGATAGCACCACTGGCGCGTATCGAGGTTATGTTTGGTTAGTAGCATCTCTTGGAAGAAGTAAGAATAGCTTTAATTATAATTTGTTTAATTGTTTTTATTTATAGTTTTAATTTTATTGATTTTATGAAGTATCGGCGTTATGCTTGATTTATTTTTTTTTCGTTTCCTTTATTTTTTTGTTGATTTTCTTCTTGTTTAGCTGACACCAAGTTTCAGCCAGATCGGTCTATTTCTTTGTGTTTGGCATTCGTTTGAATCGAGGAAGTCGAGGGATTTTCAAAAAATGGACGAAAAAGAATTTCGTGTGTTGATTAAACACTACTTTATGAAAGGCAAAACGCCTCAGGAGACTAAAGAGAAGCTTGATAAACATTATGGTGACTCTGCACCTTCGATTAGAACAGTTTATAAGTGGTTTCAAAATTTTCGGAGTGGCCATATGGGCACAAGTGACGCTGAACGTTCTGGATGCCCTGTTGAGGTTACTACTCCAGAAATCATTGATAAAATCCATGATATGGTGATGGATGACAGAAGAGTGAAGGTGCGTGAGATTGCTAGTGCTGTGGGCATCTCGAATGAACGGGTACATAATATTTTGCATCAACATTTGGACATGACTAAGCTATCCGCAAGATGGGTGCCGCGATTGCTCACGCTTGACCAAAAACGAAATCGTGTAAGGACGGTTTGCAGCTGTTCCAGAAGAATCCGCATGACTTTAAGCGTCGTTTCGTCACTGTGGATGAAACATGGATACATCACTACACTCCTGAGACCAAAGAACAATCTAAACAATGGGTTACCAAGGGGGAATCTGCGCCAAAAAAGGCGAAGACCGTTCCTTCGGCCGGAAAGATTATGGCGACTGTCTTTTGGGATTCGCAAGGAATAATCCTCATCGACTATCTGGAAAAAGGTAAAACTATTACAGGTGCATATTATTCATCGTTATTGGACCGTTTGAAAACCGAGCTGCAAGAAAAACGCCCACGATTGGCCCACAAAAAAGACCTTTTCCATCACGACAACGCACCAGCTCACACCTCAGCAGTTGTGGTCGCAAAATTAGTGGAAATAGGGTTCCAACTCGTTCCACATCCCCCCCTATTCTCCAGACTTGGCTCCCTCGGACTACTATTTGTTCCCCAATATGAAGAAATGGCTGGCGGGAAAAAGATTTTATTCAAACGAGGAGGTGATTGCAGAAACGAATGGCTATTTTTCAGACTTGGACAAATCCTATTATTCGGAAGGGATCAACAAACTAGAGCAGCGTTGGACAAAGTGTATAAGCCTAAAAGGAGACTATGTTGAAAAATAAAAAAGGTTTACCCCAAAAAATTAAGTAGTTTTTATTTTTGCACGCACTTTTCAAACGACCCTCGTAGGTGTGAGGTAATTTATAATTAGCCATTTCCCCACTATTGGTGGCTTCCTTTCGGAAGTTACTTTATTACGTTTGTACTTATATCGTTGCATGTATTTTTTGAACTTATTAAATTTACGTAATTTTGACAACGTTATTACCAGAATTTACGTAAAGAAATTTTTTTGGCACATCCTTTTGTAAGTTGGGCTTTCCTGTAAAGTACTACGTAAGTGTAATGTATGTCTTTATTAGGATTAATTATGCATGGAAAATTCCAAATTGGCAGATAATCAGCCTTACCGGAAGGGCCTAGATTTTTTTAAAAAAAGGAAATCACTGTTTTTGTTCTTGTTTTGTTTCGAAAAGGGATTCAGCAATTTTTTGATTTTTTTTTGGACTTTATATTTAGAGTTGCTCAAAGATATGAAGTAGTATGAGTGTCCACAAATATTTATTTATTTTAACTACATTTTGATGTTAAATAAACTAGCTCCATTAATAGTTTTTAACTGTGGTATTGTTCGTTGGATATTCTTTAATTTTTGTTTATATTTCCATTCTTTTATTTTTAACTCAAAATTATGTCTTGACTCTGTATTAGCCTTGAATTTTTAGTTATTAACACATATCGTCTCACTTTTGTTTTTATCTTTAAAAATGCGCAGCGGAAAACAAACAAGAAATGATGATTCACAATTTCCTTTTCTTTTTCTTTGTAAATTAAATTTATAGGGGAATTTAATTGATATTTTCGCAGCATTATCGCGTAAATTCTCTTCGTAATTCTTTAAATTTTTATATTATTTTTATTTTTTAGAGACGTATTGTTCTCTTGAAGAATTACTTGGAATTTAGTCCCAATTTGATATTTTTTGGGGGGGGCTAGAGTCAATTTTAGTCAAAAGAGAACCACCGGAAATACCTGTAGTTCCGGAAGTACCGATTTCTGAACCGATTTTTAAATAGTTACACTAATCGAATACGAGGTCTGTAAATTAAGTAATGAGACTGATTTTTTAAACATTTTTTATTCAAAAAGAATTACAATTCTATATTGTCACCTTCAAAATAACTTCCTTCTGAAGCCACACAGCGCTGGAGACGTTTCTTCCACTCCTCATAACAGTGCTCGGACTCCGATACTGGAATAGCCTTCCAGCTGGCCGTTTGAATGTTTACCGACTGTCCCAAAATGAGTTCCCTTGAGGTGATTTTTCCAACTTCGGCAAGAGTAAAAAGTCACAAGGACTCAAGTCAGTGCGAATAAGGAGGCTGGAGGAGCCACAGGAATGTTTTTTGCTGGCCAAAAACTCTGGTTTATTGAAATTGCTGTGTGACAAGGAGCATTATAGTGATGCAAAACACCCACTTGTTCTTGATGTTCTTGGTCTCACACGAATGACCCTTTTGAAGTGTTGATTGACCGCTTCTTGAAAAACTTCGAAAAAGGGTCATTCGTGTGAGACCAAACATCAAGAACAAGTGGGTGTTTTGCATCACTATAATGCTCCTTGTCACACAGCAATTTCAATAAACCAGAGTTTTTGGCCAGTAAAAACATTCCTGTGGCTCCTCCAGCCTCCTTATTCGCCTGGCTTGAGTCCTTATGACTTTTTTCTCTTCCCGAAGTTGGAAAAATCACCTCAAGGGACCTCATTCTGGGACAGTTGAAAACATTCAAACGGCTGTAACCGACCAGCTGAAGGCTATTCCAGTATCGGAGTTCGAGCACTGCTATGAGTAGTGGAAGAAACGTCTCCAGCGCTGTGTGGCTTCAGAAGGAAGTTATTTTGAAGGTGACAATATAGAATTGTAATTCTTTTTGAATAAAAAAATTTATTTAAAAAAATCAGTCTTATTACTTAATTTACAGACCTCGTACATATAATTAACAGATATTTATCTTAAGAGCCTTTTTTGAGGCTATTGGATCGGTTACGCCTACCTTTAAGCTGTCATTTTAGTGCATGTTCTAGCATTTCAATTCGACTTTATAATATTAGTGATAATAAGCCGCGGAAAAACATATTCTAGTCCTAATAGAGCTGCATTTTGGCAATTTTCTATAATTTTACATTATAAAATAAGATCATGATGCATAAATGATGCATTATTCTATCATGTTAATTGCAGAATGCAAAAAAAATATCGTGCTGTTGAGTAAAATAATGACAAAACGTTTAATCGTAAAAATTTTGTGGCAAAAACGGCCAATATTCGTAATCTATTATTAATCTATATTATAATAAATTATTAAAATCGGTCTTTGAAATTTTTTAAATTATTTATCGATAGATTTAAAGGGGATGTGATGCTGCGACAGTGATGATATAGAATGGACACGTTCAGGTATCGTACAGCTTCAAGTCAATGTTATACTAGAAGTAGCACGCATCCACTTCTTGTTGTAACTATCGATCTATAGCCACAGTGTTTTGTCTGCTTGGGAAAGTTCTTGTGCCCCCTTTGTCTTAGAAGAAACAATAAGGTTGGTATCACTGTCCTGACATGAAGAGAGCACTGTCTAAATAGAGAAGAGAAGCTAGGCTAGCTGATTGGTCCATCCTCTATCAGGCGTACCATATCATTTTTCTGTTAGTGATATAGAGGATAGTGTGGGTGGGTGAGGGTTATGAGAAATCGGGACTGGGAAAAGAGTGACTATAGGTCATTCCACCCCCCACCTCCCTGAAGGCGAGGTGGTTTTTTTTTTCTTGTACGGGGGCGATGATCTGTTCATTTCCTCTGGGAGATAGAGATAATCCATTGGGCGGGAAAATAGGTTGGGATACACTGATCCTTTTTATCCATCAGGATCCTTCACACAATGGCCCCCCCCAAAAAAAACCATAATTCATTAACACCTTGTAAGAGGAACCAATACGAACGTGGTAAAATTCAAACCGGAAATACATGTTTTTTTTTTTATAGCGCAATCTTTCAAGAATATGTTCACCGTCCAACAATGTATCTTAACTCAAAGATGCTGGATGGATCAGACTTTTAGCATTCTGTTTGGACTCAAAAAAAAGTCACTGTATGATGTTTTTAGGTTTTGGGACGAATTTTGGGCGCAATTTTTGGGCTTTTCTCTTTTTTGAATAAGAGAAGATATTTGTAATCATGCCGGAAGTATTAAAGGACCTCAATGTGCGAAAAAGTGGGCTTTTTTTTTTAAACACACTGTGACTTCCTCCCTAATTCTCCTACTATTTCCTGTGCGTATATATTTGTGCATGTTTTCATTCATCGTGAATCTAATAACAAAATAATTGTTGAGCGTTTAATGCGTATTTCGCTTAGGTACCACTGCTTGGGTTGCGTAATTAGGTTTTTTTTAAATCCAAATTATCAATGAGAAGTATACTTTATTGAAGCTGTTTTTCATATTTTTTATTGATTTTTTTAAAAGTCACTGTATGATGTTTAGATTTTTGGGACGAATTTTGGGTTTTTCTCTTACTGAATAAGGGAAGATATTTGTAATCACGCCGGAAATATAAGCTTTGAGCTCCTCAATGTGGGAAAAAGTGGTTTTTTCCCCCTAATTCTCCTACTCTTTCCTGTGCGTATATATTTGTGCATGTTTTCATTCATCGTGAATCTAATAATAAAATAATCGTTGAGCGTTTAAAGCGTATTTCGCTTAGGTACCACTTTTAGGGTTGCGTAATTAGGTTTGTTTTTAAATCAAAATTATCAATGAAGTACGCTTTAATGTAGCGGTTTTTGATATATGTATTTTATTGGTTTTTTTAAAAAAACACTGTTTCAATGATTTTTTGTTTAAAAAAAAACATACTGTACCAATCTCGAGCATATATCTTGAGATCTCTTAACTTTTATTTCCGCTACAAAGTGAAAATCGAATCTACACGATTTCACTACTTCCTTTTACTAGACTAAGAGATACAAAAACAATTGTAATACTACAGAGAATATAAAATAATTATCCATTTACTAAAACGGCGAAATTAAATTCCATGATCAAAATTAGGTTTTGGTAGTAATGGTTTTTCCACGTGACTGGAGAATTTAAATTTTGTAATATTTGCAAATTGTTTTAGAAAACATTATTTGCTATTTTAATAATATTTATTATGATTAGATAATTGTGGAGAATTAACTTTAAGTTGATAATTATTATCTCTGTTAATCGGCGGCTGTGTGCAGTAGGGCGATTATTATTGCTCTCTGTGTGTGCTTGGGTATGTGTGTTCGTGTGTATTTACATGCGGCTTTCTATTAAGCCAAAACCCTAATAATCTCTTGGGAGAATTATATGGATTAGCGAATATGGAATAAGGGTTCCATGAACTGTGAATAATGGATTACCTACCATCGGTCACTATATATATATATATATATACGCGTAATATCCCTCACTTCCGTTTGAGATTCCTTCCATTTTCGTAATGAGATGATTTAGTAGTTAAGAGTTGAATTGTATAAGAATACGCAAAGAATAAAATTTACAACAGGAAACGATCCGGGGTTGAAAGAAATTTATAAAAGTATTTCAACACCCCCTTAGGTTTAAATTCATTTAGGATTAGGTCCCACTTTTAGAGTGTGCAGGAACATTTGTTAAAAGTACTGCACTCTCGAGTTAGATTCTACGGAAATAGCCTCCTTACAATAGACTATATACTTGAAGCGGATAAGTCATCATGATTGTACATATGTTTAAATGAAGCTAAACCCAAATATAATACTTTAATTGATTGATCCTTGACAAAATGTGAGTTTTGCAAAATGTGAGTAATGAATTAAGGGATGGTGCCATCGGCGAAACCGCATTCCCCCTCGTCGACCAGTTCGATGATGTAAGAGGGGAGCGCGGTCCGATATCCAATAGCCTAGGCTCCACCTTGCCTTGTTATGCAAGATATGTATGTGGCAGCCCGATAGGCCAATAGGTACCATCCCAGCTCTAGTGGCCTTTTTATGAGAAAAGAGAAAATGTGTGGTGGGCGCTAATGGCCATAGACGTCGATGCGCCGGCAAAAAAAAAAAAAAAAAAAAAAAAAAAAAAAAAAAAAAAAAAAAAAACGAACAATGGCCGCAATGCTAAGGTGTGTTTCTGCGGTAGTGGGTTTCTAAATCACCATTCATTGGGTCTTGGGTTTTATTTTTTGTTTTTTTTGTGCATTTATTTGTGCTACAATCAGTGTGCGTTTGCGCTATAAGTAACAGTGACAACAGAGAAACTAATGATAAGGTAACGAGTGGTAGAAGTTACCGCGGTGGCAACACTCCAAAACATTAGACTATTAGTACCACTCTCTTCACTTGAGAGGAGCTCCACGAGGCCACACTGTTTTTTAAGACATCTTGTCCCCGGGCTATCAAGAAGAGTTCTTGAAGAGAGATTTTTAGCTAGAGGATCTATATGATATTGCAGGCTGAAGTGGAGTTGCCTGTATCGTGTTTTCAGCGACTTGTGCGATAAAAGTCAAGAATGTTAAGGTCAGTGTGTATAGTCCCAGGTTGGGAGACATAAAATGCGAGCTTTTACAATAGTTAGAAGTCTTTTAGATTGTAGGGACTGAATCCTTTAGAGATTGGAGCGTTTGGTTGAACCCCACAGCTCTATTCCATACGCGCAGATGGGTTTCAAACTAGAAGTATAAAAATCAGTCTTTTGTTGTCCAGAGACAGTTTAGATCTGTCGTCTAAGAGTCTTTTAATGTAGTCCATTGTTCCCCAATCTTTTTTGGATCGCGTACCACTTGGTTACTACATCATGCTAAATTTTACCACTTCGTAAAAATGGAAATTTGTTATTCCGAGTGTGTTATTTTATTATTATCATCTTTATTTGTGTAGAGATACAGTGTATCTGTTACAAAGGAGTTCATGTTCACTTTATAAACTTTGTAAAGTGCAAGATCTTAGTTTTAAAACTTTTTTTAAATAATTAAAAATTGCGTACATATTTTTCTCTTCAAAATTATTAATTAATTAACAAAGTTCTCCTTTAGGATTATTATATTTGTGCCCAAAATCTTGCTAAATTAATTTCTTTTAAGCATTCCAACTACCTGTAAGTACCAATTAAATTTAATATTGCTGGGATAGAGCTTACTCATTACAATCCAGCCTCTTTAAGCAGATTTTTACATAGTTGTCACTTATGTTCTGTCACATGGAAATTCTATTAAATTTTCTTTATCTTTTATTGATAATGATGTAGATTTTCTCTTTATAAAAAGGGTTTGAAATCCAATTATCATTTGTGTTTTTCGGGTTTTGGGAATGTACTCCATGAAAGACAATTTTAATCCTGTTAAATGTGCTGTTATATTTGCTCATATATCTTGAGACAGACTAACCTTATTACTGTCATATTAACAACTTTACTGTTATAATATTATTAATTAAAATAAATTTTTATTAATTATGGGAAAAAACGTTTCTTTGATATTTTTATGCTGAAATTTTTGGTAAAAGAATTTATAGCCGCCATTATTGATTATTTTTCTCGTACCACCAACCACAGGTTGGGAAACGCTGATGTAGTTGATGTAGCGTCTGTTTACTTCTGTTCTTTTAAGTCTAGTGTGTGGAGGGGGGGTTATTTAAAGTATTAATATGTAAAGCTCAAGTAAAGTATGTAAGTTTATCGATTGTCGGACCTAAAAATCATTTACTTGTGCTGTTATCTCCCCCAACTGGTTTAAGCTGTTTCTACATCCAAACTGAATTTAAAGAAAATTTATGCACGATGCTACTCTTCCTGTAACGCTAGCATCTAAAAAGATCTTAGATATTCACATCTGAACAGAATCCATTATAAAGACCCAATATTCCATCAAAAAAGAGACCAAAGTTTTGCGGTAAATAGCCTTCCCTCTATAGTTGTCTAATAACTTTGGTTGATCAAAGAGCAGATAGGGATGAGAGGGTGGTGAGGGAGATCTTTTTTTAAAAAAGAAACTAATTTCCGGGCATTTGTGAACTAAAAGAGAGGGGGGCAAAACCACAGCCTACAGGAAGTGACCCTTTGCTGAAGGAATTTACCACTGTTTTAAAGATTTTCTTTGAACTTCCGTTTTAAATTTCATGTAGGTACGATCTGTAACTGTTTCTTTAATCACCCTTCTAAGTCTTTAAAATTCCGAACTTAATTAATACTTAAAGGTTAAAACTTTTTAGGAAAGTCCTGTTTTTAATCTAGATTTTTCTTTTAACCTATTAACTGGTTTTCGACCTCGTTGGTAAATCTGGCCCCCCCCCCTACGTGCGTCGTACAAAAAATAAGCGATGACGAATATATTCATCAAACCCAGAGCAAGATAAGATAAGATAATAGATGCCCCACGGCACCGCAGCCACAAAAGACTTATTGTGCCCAGCCCCTTCTTAGTTCTAGTAAGCGAACCCTCCCCTCCTAAAGAGGTTGATGACTTTCCCTACTAGTTCTTTTTGCGCTACTATCTCCTTAGGTCTCAGCGTTCCAAAGGTTTCATAGCGCAAACGTTCGATTGCAACGCACAACAGGTGAGAGGCCGTTTCCTCCTCTTCCTGACATAATCTGCACAATGGTTTCGAGCTAATAAGTCCCACCTTGCGCAGATGCTTCTTGTACCTACCGTGCCCCGTGAATAGGCCTGCAATCAGAGTAATCAGTTTTCTACCCAAGCACAGGGCAGCTCTTTGGTTCTTTGCATACACAGCCAAAGCATCATAGCCTTGGCCTTGTGTTTAACCCCAGGACACATCACCCAGTTCTTTTCGTGCTCCCTCCAGATCCAATCTCTGAGAGCCGCACGAACCGAACCCCTGGTGATCCCCAGGACTGGCTCCGGTGTATTCAACATGGTATGGCCGTTGGCAAACCCCAGAGTATGTTTGATATGAAATTGGGTTGCTGCAATGAAATGACTTTTATGTATTTTTTTTCCGTTATTTATTTCATGTATTTCATTTATTTATATTAACATAAATAGGAACCAAAAATATTTATGAATATATTTTAGATTAAACTAAAATTACAAAATTAACTGCCGAAAACGCATGACGAATATATTTCGTCATAACACAAAATTTTACCCTTTTTTCATGACGTATATCTTCGTCATAAACAGTTAACTGGTTAAAGTAAATGACATAGAAGTAACTTGAATCTGACTAAAGAGAAGAAATGGTACCAACCAGACCGAGTTAGATTGTGATAGTAATGTAATGACTAAAAAAATTCTGATTGATTCTTATTACAAACAGGTGTGGTGGCATTTCCTCTTGACAAAATACTCGTATCATTTGGTTAAACATTATTGAATGCCGACTGATGAATAATATATTGTGGAAGTCATTTCTCCCCTCCACGCACTTCATTCGTATATCTCCCTCCTCATCTACTGCAACCAGCTGTTCATATTTATTCATGTGTTTAAATTTATAGAAGTATTGTAAAGCTGAGGATTTTTAGGTTTTGTGTTTACGCTCGGAAAATACATCTTTTCGAGGTCGTTTTTTTTTGCGAGAAAAAAATAGGTTAATCTTCTGTTTCGAATATTTTTACCGGAAATAGCCGTAATTTTTGAGGTTACCTTAAGTCCCCCCTCACAAAAAAATTGCCGGAAGTTTTGAATTTGATTTCTGGTTTAGATGCCACTATCAGTAAACTTTTTTAGACAGTATCAACCAATCAGAAAGGCTAATTTACCGAATCGATTATTCATTTTTCTTTATTTTTTCAAATAAAACATTTTCACTTGAATGACCCTCAATAGACCACGTCGGTATTGTTCTGTTTGGCCTAGTACGCAGGCGCCATACACAAGCGGAATTAGATAACCATTCAATGGGCATTATTATATAACGTTTAGAGAAAAACCTTGACCGTTCCAACAATTGTGGAGCCCCCCCCAATTGTGTTAGGTTATTTGAATGGGGTTCAATTTTTTCACCAGTTAAGTATCTACAATATTTTAGTTTATGTTTTTCTTACTTAATGTGCCAATATTTTTTTGGACTTAATGTCGCCTGAAAATATTATTCTGATTTTTTTTTTTTTTTAAACTTCCTGTAAATGCTGATAAAAAAGGAAGTGGCGCGATCTTTTCAAGGTTTCGGAATTTTTATTTGCACCGGAAGTTCATGGTTTTGAAATACTTCGTATAAAAAGAATCTTGCAAGAACACTTGCACGACTTCCTGTTTACGTAACTAAATTTTCTGAGAACAACTTAAAATTTTCATCTTCAAAAAAAGAGTTGACCATATTATTTACTCATTGGTTACAGCTATAAAATTAGTATAAAAAAAGTTAATAAAAATCGATAGACATTTTTATAGCAATCCTTTGGTGACGTCTATGTGAAAAGTCATTGTAATTTTCTTCTTTGTAAAGTTACGGCAGAAACACTCTCACACAAAGGGTGAGAACTTTTACCGACCCCAAAATTAGAAAATCTTTTTGCGAGAACAATACTTTCTCTTATTGTGAGAAAGAGCTGTAAGAAAAAGTAAAAGAAAATCAAGTTAAATAAAAAGATGAGATTACGCAAGCAGGACGGGGACCTTTGCCACACGGCACCACAGCCACAAGAGGCTCCTCTTTTCTGGATCTAGTAGAGACATCTTCCCTTCTACAAAAAGTTGAGAACTTTCCCTATCAGTTCCTTTTGCGCTACTAAACTCCTTTGGCCTCAAAGTTTCAAAGATATCTGAAGAGCAACCGCTCGAGCGGCAACGCCTATCGCCGCCAGTATTTTTTTGTTTTGGCTTCATTCTTTTTCCAAGTCATCCAATCTCAAAGGCCATCTTATATTTTTCCTAACTCTTCAAGTTTAAATCCTCGATCCATTCCCGTAATACTAGATCTCTGATCGTCCGATCTCTATATTCCCTCACACCGAACTCCATCCTTTGACAAATCCTTCCTAATAAACGCTACCTCTCTCTCTCTGGAACTCCTTACCATCAACTGTCCGTCATACTCCTACCCTTTCCATCTTTAAATCCCTTCCGTTCAATTATCTCCTTTCTACCCAGCTTCCTCCGTAATAATAGTTAAATTTCCATTTATTTCCTTAATTTTAATTCTTATTTTCTGTAAATACTTGCTTTTTTTTTTTGTATATAAATATCTAGATTAGATTAAATTAGGGCGGCCTCAAGGCCTACGCCACCGCGATCCCTATGGATCTATTGTGGCTCCCCGACTTTAGAGCTCACCCTCCAGACCCGTCCGCATATAAATATCTAAACTACAGGACAATCCAAAAAAATAGACCCCCCAAACTGTACATGTATTTATTCTTAGGGGACCAATAGTCCCAGGATAATAAATTTATTTTCATTCTTTCTTTCAATCGAATAACAGGTAAGAGGCCTGTTCCCGTCTTCTTCCTGACACAGTCTGTACAACGGTTTCCAGCTGATGAGCCCTACCTTGTACAGATTCCATTTCTGAACCTGCCCATGTCCCTGTGAATGTACGAAAAAGTCGTATTTAAGTTAATTTGTACTTCCGTTTAAGTGGACTAAGCCGAAGTATTACGTAAGATTAAGATTAAAAAAAGGGACAGGGACCTACACCCCACGGCACCGCAGCCACTAGAGGCTTATTGTGCCAGCCCCTTCTTGGATCTAGTGGACGAAATGTCCCCTACCAAAGAGGTTGAAGACTTTCCCTACCAATTCCTTCTGCGCTACAATCGCCTTTGGTCTCGAAAGTTCCAAAGATATCGATAGCGCAGCCGCTCGATTGCAATGAAATCGAACAAGTGAAAGGCTGTTTCCTCCTTCTTCCTGACACAATCTGCACAACGGTTCCGAGCTGATAAACCCCCATCTTGTACAGATGCCTTTCTGAACCTGCCCATTATCCCTGTGAATAGGCCTGTAATCAGGAGTAATCTGGATTTCTGCCCAAGTCTAGAGTCTATATAAAATAAAAAACTTTAAAAATTAAAAGTACACTTTAACCTAAACTTTTTTTTAAAAAAAAGTTAAAAGCTTATTTCTAATTTCGATCAATTGGTTTAATTGGTCGAAGAAATAAGGTGACGTCTGCATATTGTATTGTGGGTGCCTCAGTTTAAAATTGCAGTTATTTTAAGCATTAACAAAGATGATTTTTTTAAAAGAAGTATAATTATTCTACCTATTTGGATGAGCGGTCCTTTAAATAGAAAAAGAATACGGCAGAATAGGTATGGAGTGATTTTAACGCAGAACTACAATCACCAAAGAACGATAGAGTTGGAGATTGGGAAAGTGGGGGAAAAAAATCCAAATCGTGAGAAAGGAAACGGCTTGTAGTAATGCTATGTCCGCTTTGTGGCGGAAGGGAGCTGGGGTCCTGTACTACCTGCCCATTGTGAAAACGATATTAAGCCAGCCGTGAATGTAAGCATGTATACAGGAGGATCTTCTTGTAATGGAGCGCCGCGGCGGAGTCGGCGGCATTGAGTAAGGCCCACCTCGCTCTGGATGTACCAAGAAAAAAGAAACATTTAGCCACTTAGCCTCGCTCCAGTGGCTGCACATCGCACTCAGCAGTGTCTAACTATCCGGAACTTGGGTTGTTTTTTTCTGCTTCTTCTCCTTCCGGCGCGTCTGAACTGCAGTGGCGTTCCCACAGCAGGGTTTTCTTCCCCCCACTTGTTTCACACTGACAGACAAGTCTACTCTTCTCTAATAGATATGTTTCTTTGGTCCCCGAATATTTACTGCATTCCTACTTTTTTTGCTTTGAATTTTTCGCTTCCCATTTCCGGAAAACTTATGTTACTGGGCCAGATATGTTTTCCATAGATCAAAGAGAAAAATCTTAAATGAAAATAAAACACGTATGACTTTTCCTTCCTTCTCTCTCTCACTCCTCTGGCTCTTCGGTCCTCGAAGGATCTTGGCCTCCTCTATCATCTTGCGCCACTCCTCTCTCACCAAAGCAATCCTTCTCCCATGTCCTTACTCCCAGATTACTCGTGCCTTAAGACCAAACCGATTTTCCTTTCCTTGAGAGGTTTCGAAAACGGTCAGCGTTTTCTAGGATGGGATTGTCAGCACCGCGCCCAACCCCTGCCTGCCATTTTGGAGGACCTAAGATTTTTCTTCAGGGTTTACTCCTCTAGCCCTAGCCAAAGCATTCACCCTAGGAACGGTAGCCCTAATTAGTGTGCAGTGTATATGCCTTGTCTGAAAAAGTGTCTATGTATGTCTTGTAGTGTAATGAGTTCAGTTCTGATGAGTGAGCACGGTGTAATGAGTTGTGGTACCTGTGGGTCGCTACTCACTCCCGAAGTAAGTACTTGCCATAATTACCCATTCCTTAATAAGTAAAGTAATCTCCTATTTTTTCAGGCGGGGCTTAACGTCCAACTACCAATTAGGTGTCGTGGCCGGAGGCGACTAGCCAACATACTTTGCTATAAATTTCTTTTATTAACCACTAAATAAAATCCAAGGCCTAAGACCGGGAATCGAACCCAGTACCACAATACATATTAGCTTCGCAGGTCTCGCCTCTAACCGCTCGGCTGGCTACCGTGGCGCCCCACCCATTAATATTCCAAATTCAGTTGAAGTTTTCAGTATAACCCTGTCATAATTTACCTTCAGGTAGTAACCAGGATTATCTTAATAGGACGATGAACCCTAGAGAGTATTATTTCTGTCTGCGCCGGGGGGGTCTCCTTTTGCATTTTCACCAAATTTTCTTCACTTTTCCAAATTCTAATCATGCTTTCAGTGGATTTTTCTTCCCAACCCCAAGGATGGATGACACAGCAGGAGTAGTGATGATGCTTCCAAGTTCTTGGATTTAGGACGACCAAAGTTCGAAATTGGATGTTTGTATCACCATGATATGTCCACGTAATCCATGAGTTCCAGTCTTAAGTTCCGCGCTCCCCTTGAATAATTGTGAAAATAACAATTACATTATGAGCGCTTAATTTAAACATTTTTCTAACAAACTTGAAAACGTCCAAAAATCGTCAACAAATTAAAAAAAATAAATCCAATAGCAATAAATATTGTCAAGACAAGAACAGCTCACTGGCTATTATAAGGAAAGAAGAGTGATGTCATTTTCTAGTATGCAACACCATAACTCATTGTCGCTAAAATAAATTAGCAAATAATAGCAGGAAGGAAGTGATGCTTGTATGTATGTATATGCGTACACAAATTATCATACAAATTAAAACTGTCCGGTAGGACAGTTGTATAAGGATTGATCGTCAAAAAGTGCACGAAAAAGCGTAACGTTAAAAAACACCCAACTTTGACAATTTTTTTCTCTTTTTCTATAAAAGATAAAATTCCCAAATTTTCTTTAAAATATAGGGCAAACCCTCCTTTATAACTGTAATTTTTTTGCAACCCCCCAGACCTAATAGATTTTGAGAAAAAAGTTGCCGAAAATGAGCAAAAACGGCATTTTCAGAAATTGTTGTTCTTGTTCTTCTTCTTCTTCTTCTTCTTGTTGTTGTTGTTGTTGTTACCTTTTTTGTAAACTACGTAGCGCCTAAACGCGCGAACCGATTTTCATGAATGAGGTGACATTCGATTCGGAATTTTATGTAGATGTGCCTTTTGGGGGTCTCGACGCTGTACACCGAATTAGAGAGGAGTTAGCCCCCTTTATGTAAGGCCCCCTTCAAAATTATTATTACTAATTACTCTGTAAATCTTAGCCCGATTTTGATAAAATTTGGTAGGATGATAGAGTTAGGGCTCCCCTACGTAACATTAAAGCGGCGATCTGCTCTTACACTAGTTAAGGGGAAGTATAGCAATCGTTTCAAATTATCGACAAGTGAACTGATTTTCATGAATGAAGTGTCATTCGAATCGAAATTTTGTACAGATTTGCACTTTAAAAGTCTCGTCGCTACGCCTCATATGGAGGGGAGTTTGCCCCACCCAAGTATGGCCGTTTCTAAAACTATTATTACCAATATTTCTATAACGCTTTGTCCGATTTTGATAAAATTTAGCACGAAGAAGTGATTAAAGCTCCTCTACATGGCTGTGAAGTGCCATCATGCTCTTACACCTACTAAGAGGAAGTACTGAAATCGTTAAAATTATCAATGGGTGAACCTATTTACATTAATGAATTGTCGTTCGATTCAAAATCTTTGCCTCTTTGCCTTTTAGGGAGAAGTACTGTAATCGCCCGTTTATTTTTCTTACTCCTCTTAAAAGGAAGGTCTGAAATCGCAGTTTAAATTTGCTTTTTACGTACAAATACCTTCCTATTTTATATAAAAAGGCTTTCTCAAAAAAATTGTTATTGAGGATGGTTTGGGGACCGCAACTATAATCATTCTTTAAAAAGATCTCTCCAGTGGTAGTTACGGTTCCTACTTAACACCTTATCAGGTTATAATGATAGAATTGCTTATTCCTAATTTAAAAAAAGCAGTAAAGCAGATATGTAACTTAGCAAAATAGACAAAAATGAAAATCTATCCAAAAGGTACAAAAATCTCCTTAACAAAAACTTACAGTTTAAAAAGTTAAGTATAAGGGTTGATTAAGCGCCAAAAGGTACACAAATCAGCTAGTACCCAACATTTCATTCAAGCTTAGTTGATATAATTTAAGTAATTTTGCTGCATTAACTTTTCCTTCACATTTTTTAGAATTTATTAGATGTCACAGACCCTTATGCTGGCCATTTTCATCTACAAAATATTTGTTCAAGTAGCACTGTAGATTGACTTTAATATCTATTAATCTATAATAATCAAACTATTAATTACAGGTTAAAAAGAAAACGGTATAAAAAATAAAAAAAATTACGAGGCTACAAAATTTAAAAACTTTTTTAAAAAAATGCTTACATCAACATACATCAATGATTTTGTTTATTTTATTTTTAATAAAAATCGTCTGTTTAAGTTCATTCTTCGATTAAAGTAATTGTTATTTTATGTAGGAGTGAAACGTTTATAATAATAGGTAATAAATTATCTGGCTTTATAGCAAATAATATAGTTTTCTTCAATCACACTCTCAATGTATCTGTTCTTCTCACAATGTTATATATATGTTATGTAATATAAAATAAATAAGATATGCATACTTTTAGGACAGCTAATTATTCCAGTATTTTACTATAAGTAAAATTAAATTACAATTGAGAAATGAATAATTGTTGTTGAATAATCTACTTGTTATTAACTGTGTGTTATTTGTGCTCACGAATATTTCGGTAAGACGAATTCAAGTCTGAAATATTGTTTTAAATCCTCCGTGATTCAAATTTAAACAGTAGCCGACTCTAACTTTGTCTTTTTCTACTTTAACATGCATGTATAAGATGTGACAACTTCAGAATAAAGGGCATATTAAAGATAAATCAGAAGAATAATTTGGAATAGAGTTAAAATAAAGTACCTATTTAAAAACGAAGATATAATATACATTTTATCATAATTATAACCAAATAATATTATGAACGAACTGGCCAGCATAAGGGTCTGTGACATCTAATAAATTCTAAAAAATGTGAAGGAAAAGTTAATGCAGCAAAATTACTTAAATTATATCAACTAAGCTTGAATGAAATGTTGGGTACTAGCTGATTTGTGTACCTTTTGGCGCTTAATCAACCCTTATACTTAACTTTTTAAACTGTAAGTTTTTGTTAAGGAGATTATCGGATATGGTTTATTGAGAGCAATATTATTATATCTAATTTAATGATAAACTTTATTATTAATTTATTATTTTAAGATAACTTTATTGCTAAATATTTAGCACAGTCTTTTATGAAGACTATTAATTTTTTATTGGTTCTTGTTTAGCAAAGAATGTGGTGGTGAGTTCCAAGATATATTGGGTAAGATTCTTTAGGGAGACACAATAATTCTAGTTGCTACTTTAACGTTATATTTCCGGAAAATTCATTTATAATTCAAGTACAGCTTTAACAGTTAGTAAATTATGTCACGGAAATGTCAACTGCCACATTAGATCGAAGTGTTGTCCTTATCATACAAATTTTGTTTTATGCGGATATGAGCTGTTTGTTGCCAATCAAATTATCAATCTATCTGTTAGTATATAAAGGTCAATTAATCTCTTGTTTTCTTGCGTTCGATATTGTCCTTCTGGCCAATAAAAAAAAGGAATTTATTATTCATTATTGTAATTACAGAAAGTCGTGTAAGTTTTTCTCATAGTTTCAAAGCATTTATTTCCGGTAAAGGCTCAGTTCCGGAAAAGTAGACTCTGTCGTAGTACTTCCTCTTTATTCGCTAAAAAAAACAGTATTCCAGTAAAAAAGTAAAAGTAAAGTAAAGTAATAGCCTATTTTTTTCAGGCGGGGCTTTACGTCCAACTACCAATTAGGTGTCGTAGATGGAGACGACTAGCAAACATACTTTACTATAAATTTCTCATATTAACCATTAAACAAAATCCAAGACCTAGACCAGGGGAATCGAACTCACTAAACCAGCAATACATCTTAGCTTTGCGTTACAAAATTTAATATAATTAGAGAAAAGCTACAAAATCAGTTGTTATTTTCAATTGAAAATTCCCCGGAAAAGTTCATTAATTAAATACATTTTCCCAGCAGTACTTTGGTTATTCCTTCAGCATTCAGAACCCTGAACTTGTACTTGATTCCCTTTGGAACTTGTACTAATTAAGGGAGGACTTTGTCTGGTTGCGTTTTCCTTAGTGTTCTAACCTTACTGGAAGTTTTCATTTTTCCCTGGTCTCCCCCCCGTCCAATATTGTAAACCCTGGAAAATTTTTACTTCTGTTTTTCTATGTTTTTAAGTTCTTAATTGGAAAATTAACATCATTTATTAGTCATTCAGATACTTTATGAAATAAGTGTTTAACTTATATTAAGTATTCAAATTAGCGAGGAAGCGGTCCAGAACAAAAAACAAGTCCGTCTTTTTGTCAACGTTTCTGGCCAAATTTATTGCCTTCCCCAGGGGCCTGGATAATACAAATAAATACAAACAATTTCAGAATATTGAGGACTACAAATAAAACGTATTAATACATCTTATTAGAACTATAAGAAATGAGATGTGTTTAACACTAAGATTGCCGGAGCAAGTAAATTTGACTCATCATTTCAGGCAAAAACAGGTATATACTCAACATCCGGCCATCTAGTTTTAATAAAAAGTGATAATTCCATAAACAAGGCGCCACACGGTAGCCGAGCGGTTAAGAGGCGAGACCTGCAAAGCTAAGATGTATTGTTGGTTTAGTGGGTTCGATTCCCCTGGTCTAGGTCTTGGATTTTATTTATAGGTAAATAAAAGAAATTCGCAGTAAAGTAGGTTTGCTAGTCGTCTCCATCTACACCTAATTGGTAGTTGGAACGTAAAGCCCGCCTGAAAAAATAGGCAATTACCTTACTTTACTTCCATATACAGTTAGGAGATGTAATTTATTCCAGAATGGTCTTAAATTTAGAGAAACGCTTTGGGAAGGTTTGTGGCAGATACTCACAGTTTAGATTCCATTTAGGAGCCATGGATTCATTTCACTTTGCGTCGTTGATTTTTTTTTTAAAAACAGGAAGCGCTCAGTTTAATGAATATTTCCATTTATTTACGTTCAAATATAAAGTTTACAGTAAAAGAAAATCATATGAATGATTTTTATGTCAATTAATTACTTGTTTTCATAATCATTGTTTTTATTTCTTAGTCATAAAAAAAAAATAAAAGTTTTAATTTATTGGTTTTTATGAGCACGATGAGGTCAGTAAAACATTACGTGCATATGGTTGGCTCAGAAGTCGTAAATTATATGTTGCGGATGTTGATTAAATTGAATCGATATATCGTTTATATATTTCATTCGATAGAAGTAAGCAGTAAATTTGTTCAAACATTTCATAGAATTTGTGTGTTTTTGCAAATAAATACATTTCATTTAATAATTGCATTGAGTAATATTAAATAATTGGGCGCCATGATTGGGTGGAAGTTGGCGCCATTGTAGGCGACTATCTCTCTCCCTCCCATTCTCCGCCAAATTGTTTCTCTCTCTCTTTTTATTCTTTTTATTCTGGTGTTCCTCTTTTGGTTTTAGTTAAAGCTTGTATTTTGATACCTTTTATTCAATTATTAGTTCTTTAATCTGGCACTTTATTCGTTTTGCACTTTTTTTCGTATTTATACGTCAAATTTATGTAATTTTACTATTTCTAAC
Source organism: Rhodnius prolixus (assembly GCF_049639745.1). Classification (NCBI taxonomy): domain Eukaryota; kingdom Metazoa; phylum Arthropoda; class Insecta; order Hemiptera; family Reduviidae; genus Rhodnius; species Rhodnius prolixus. The sequence goes on along the minus strand of NW_027411582.1, from coordinate 36,121,947 downwards.
CAAAGGTGTTATTTCAAATTTTCTCTCGATCGATTTCACGCCGGAAATACGTGTTTTGTGGTTGCTATTAGTAAAATTTTCTCATTACTTCCGGTGTGTTGAAAACCAGTAAGGCTCCGCCGCTACATTTCCTGTTCCTGATATTGTCAAACATTACATTATATCAAGAGATATTGTAAACAAAAAAAAAAATAGGTACTTATTTCTATCTTCTCAGTAAGGAGCAAATAATACGATAGTAAAGTAAAGTAAAGTAATCGCCTATTTTTTCAGGCGGGGCTTAACGTCCAACTACCATTTGCTAGGTGTCGTGGACGGAGGCGAATAGCAAACGTACTTTACTATTTCTCATTTAAACATTAAATAAAATCCAAGGCCTAAGACCGAGAATTGAACCCAGTACCACAATACATATTAGCTTCGCAGGTCTCGCCTCTTAACCCGCTCGGCTACCGTGGCGCCCTTGTAAACAATAAAAAAAACAAAAAACAAGTAAGGAGCAAATAATACGGTAGTGTCTAAAGTTTCGAAACTGTGATTCCATTGTCCTTCATCCTTGCCGTTGTGTTTTGTTAAGAGCTTTATTATAATCATTAACATCGAAAACGGGTGGAGATCCCGAGCTGACTGCCGTCCGGCTAAAGAAATTCTTGGCCTCTTTAAAAATGGCTATAGTTGGTCTTAGCAGGTCTCGGTTGAGAACCACTGCTCTAGAGAGTTCCAGAGCATTGGCTGGCCCCTCTCAGTATGCCTTTCCGATTGTGGCGCTGAATCCACCTACTTTCTGTGCCTAACTCAATTAAGAACACATTTACTAGATATATATACAGATTGTAAGTAAATAAATAAATTATACTAATATATTTGTCTTCTTTTTTTCCAGATTGCTGAACAGTAAGATGTGGTGGAATACGTCCAAAAGAAGAATTATACCCATAAAATTGGACTAGTGAGTAAAATTTGCATTATTAATTTGATTATTATTAGGCATAACCCTGGAATGAGGAATATCTCGGGAGTCCGGGTATGCTCCATCTGCAACTCCTTCCAGCTGTTTCCTCCTCCTCTACAGCTGCAATTACCCATAATGATCTCTTTTTTGGCCCTTGTAGGTCCAGGGCACAGATTTCAGAAACAATTTCAGGAAAATATGGTCCCCTGAACTCCCTCTGATTCCATATGCCTCTCTTTATTTCTTCGTCCATATCCTCTTCGTCTAGGACTTCTTATTTCCCAAGAAAATCAAAAAATTATTGACATTACTGTGTGCTATTTGATTACGTCACATCAATACTGTGGGGCTACTTCATGTTTATGACGACTTTTGTAATAACTTGCGGGGGGGAGTGATAAAAAGTGAAATTAGTACTTTTATGAGATTTCCTGTTAACTTTTTACTTCCTTTTGCCTGGTACCACGTGTATGTATTTTTTCTATAAATCTAGTTTTGAGCCCCTCAAAAAAAAATCGCAAGAAGCTGTAACTTCACGTTTCCATGTCATAATAATAAAAAATTTTTTTTTTACTTTATTGAGGGAAACTTGACGTATACATTTTTACGCTTTTTTTTAAGTTTATAAAAAGTTTTATTTCTAAAATTTCCTCCATGAAAATACTTCCTGTAGGGAGCGGAGTTATATACATACATACATACATAATCAAAAAAAAGGGGAAAAAAGCAAACGATAAAAAAGGAAACCAACCCTGAATTCTGAATTCCTGTTTAAACAGAAACACCATTGCCAGTTTGATCCCTTCTTTAGTCAGACATATTAATATTTGAAAGGAATATAAGAAACAGGAATTACTTGGGGCAGTAAAAACCCTTCATGGGTCCCCACCCAAAAAAAAAACAACAACTTCGTCGAGACTCCCTTGGCTGTATCTCCTACTCCTTTCCAACTTAACTGTTAACCAATTCCACAGAGTCCTCTTTCTAACCCTTTCAAACACGATCTGTGCCTCTCCTCTGTTCGGAATAACTTATTGTTATTAAGCGGAAAAGTGCTTTCCTTTTTATTTTCTTTTTTAACACCTTTGTTGAATGAAAATTTAACTTCTTAAAAATTTTTCATTTCATTAAAAAGAAAAAGAAGAATCGCCATAAGTTTATACTTTATATTTCGATTCGGTGCCACTCAAAAATTGTGAAGTTTTTTGTTTTTGAGAAAATGTCGTCCAAAAAAAAAAAAAATCGAAAAGCACTTCCGGTCGAGAGATTTGAATCGCCATGATACTGACAACTCCCCTGATGAGGCCCAATCTAAATTCAACGTTACAACTTCCGGTGAATTTTGGTTTTCGAGGTATTTTGTTGATACAAACAGTTCACATTTAGTAAACAATTTTTTTTTTTTGGGTGGGGGACGATTAATTTCCGGTTTAAAACTTTTTAATAGAAAATTTGATGCGATCATACTTCCGCTCACTAGTGTAAATTAAAACAGGAAGTAGAAATAGAGAAAGTGCAAGTAAGTTCTTGTAATTTGATATCTTAATGGACCTAACTTCTCCCTAATTACCTTTTCTGATTATTAAGTACTTACTTAAGTAGAAAAAGCTTTTAGAGTTATTTAACTTTCTATTCTAGGTCTTATGAAAGAAAGCAAGCGTTAACCGGAAATGGTAGCTTTTCTTGTCGTCTTGGCGAAAGAAGAAAATCATTTTTAAGTGCTCCTATTAGTGGGTCACTCAGGGGAACATGAGCTTAAGTACTTTATCACCATTTCTCTCAATACTTAAAAAGAGGAAGTAGGGGATCGTTCAAATTTTTAGATTTTTTTCAATTTTTACTGGAAGTTTTCGTCTTATTTTTAGTTTCAAGAAAATTTAATTAAGAAGAAAAACTCGTGTCAGTGTTTACACTAGATTTTTTTTTTGTTTACTTGTGTATGTGTTAGTGTCGGAAAATATTATGCACAACTATTTTTCCACCCCCCTGTCCCTAGTTTTCCTTTTTCCACGCTCCTAATGGACACTTCGAGTTTTGGTACTCGAAAAAAGCTGTCCGCCTAATAACTATCACCACCACATAATGCCATTCTTATTTAAAAGATTTTCCCCAGATTCCTAGTCTGGAAAATAGATTTTCTCCTTCTAATTATTTATGGCTGCTTTAACATCTTTTTTCCCGACTGTTAATAATGCAATTGTTGGAAAAACCAACTGATGCGGTTTAAAGGGGGGGTGGGAAAATGTCTTGGAAAATTTAGTAGATAACCTAATTTTTTTTAACCTGCTATCAGTGACTTCACCATTTTCAGTCAAATCAAGTCCCATTGAGAATATATTGAACTTTGCTCTGCTGCTTTGGAGTTATGGTGCTTGGTCTTCAAGGCTTGTTTGCCTAAATTTGTTGTGATTTCTATTATTTCATCCTATTTTTGGTGAAGGGACCAGTAATTGAGAGCTTAAGAAAAAAATCGAGTTTCATTTAGAGTATTTCCCGTTATTTTCACTCCAGGTGTAGATTGTACAATTTTACTGCTCTATTACGATGTATTATATATTATTAATATCTAAAAAGCAGTAAATTCGATCTTAATGTCAACCAAAAATGATTTTTTTTTGGGGTAAGTACGTCAGATTGACATCAGATTTTTGGGGGTATCCTCTGTTTGGCAAAGAAGTACAGGTAGTCCTCGAATTACGACGTTGATCCGTTCCTATGCGGCGTCGTAAACCGTTTTTTCAACGTAGTTGGAACATACGTAAACTGTACCATATACAGTACAGTACTGTATTACCACAATAACAGCACAGTACTGTAAGCACTTAGCCTATCCTAACACAGTACCCTACATAATTATCAAAAAACATATAAAATACTGTACAGTACGTTTAAAAATGAAATGAAACAGTAGTGTACTTTACGATATCTAATTTCACTTCCATGGTGATGGCCTTCCTTTTCTTCGATGCACTGCCATCAGAAGGAGTCTGCCTTACACGTTTGGGAGCCGTAATGAAGGGCAAAAAGTGATCGTGACAACAATGTTAATGGCGTACTGGGATGCTGGTGACGCCGTCTTTTTCGGTCCCGTGGCCGCTGCACACGAAAACACGTACAGAAGTTCGCGGGATTTTCATAATACATACAGTAAAGTACTGTACTGTAAATGGGAGTCGTAACCACGAAACGTCGTAACTCGAGACCGTCTTAACCCGAGGACTACCTGAATATTTATGAAAAGACATTAGGTGTGTATTCAAAATACCTAAATCACTTTTCACTTGGATTTATAACAAAAATCAGTCTTATTCATAATTAATTATAATCGGTTTTTTTAAATTGGCATACCTAAATAATGTAATATTTTTCAACATTGCACTTTTTCAAGCAGTTTTTTGGCGATCAACCCTTTTGCAAACTGTCCTAACGGAGAGTTTTAATTACCTCCAAACCTCCAAGGACATCTGCAATTCCCTTCTTCATTCAAGTATCCGAAAGACTTCATTATACCAAGCGTTCAAACTACGTAGTATTGGTTACTTTGGCTCGAAAAACAGTGAGGTTTTCGCTTATCCTTGTCGCACTGATGATAGGGCGACGGTTCCAGAATCCTTTGTACCAAGATTTGTACCTGGTAGGTTATTTTTGAAAGGATTCGGTCTATCTAGTTTTTTAAATAATAAGTGGCTGCACACTAATCAGCTGGTGGTTTTTATTGATGGGGAACCCAGCTCTGGGATACGGATGTAATCCACAAAACTTCTCAAAGCGGTCATAATTTTCTTTAAAAAAAAACCCTGTTTACTGACAAACCTGTTTACTATTAGGGTACTTCTGGGCAAAAGATTTAGACCGCTAAATTACAGCCTGCCACTCTCCTAATGGGACTCAATTAAAATCTAAAATTTCAGCTCCTTGGAAGTTTTAGTTTTTATTTTTATTTTCCCCTCACCACTTGTAATAAAAAAAAACTTTTTCAAACTCATTTGAATTTGAAGCCCCTGGAGATTTTGGAAAAAAACTTTGAAGTTAGAAATCAAGATGGCCGCCAGTACTTGTGAAAGTACGTAAAACGGAAGATGTCAGAATTCATTTTAGTAAACTTTGTGGAGAAGTTATTGTGTGTTAAGTCAATTTCCAAGATTGTGAACTTGTTTATATTAAATATTAAACATATACGTATATATATGGTAGCCACATAGAGCCGACTTCCTTTCTGAGCCCACTTCCTTGCCGCCCATTCTGTCAGAGAGGTATTCCAATGTTGATAATGCTTTTCAGCAGACCTCACGTTTATATATATTCTCTCTCTATTCAGATATACTCTCTTCTAGTGACCCAATTTTCTGACGGATAGAGAACAAAGATTGATTTAACCTATACATTTTCACAATATTAATAATCTCTTTGTTATAGATGACGTCACGCTGTTAACGTCATTAATCATACATTCACTTATATTAATTGAAAACTCTGTATAGCCAAATTTCAATTCATTTTGGCTCTTATTTTCTTTAATAGGCTGAGCGAAATTGTTGAATATTTTTTTTTTTTAAGTAAATTGAATTTCCTCCGATTGAATTGAATATAAAACTGGTGATAACCCTCTCATGACTTCCTGTTACGTAATGGTTTACCAAGGCAATTGATGAACATTGCTTAACACCTAAATTCATGAAAAACGGTCCGCGCGTTTAGGTGCTACGTTGTTTACAAATAAAGGTTTACAAAATTGTCTACAACAATTTTTGAAAATGCTGTTTTTGGCTCATTTTCAGCAGTTGTTATAAAGGAGGATTTGCCCTATATTATAAAGAAAATTTGGGAATTTTATCTTTTATAGAAAAAGGAGAATAAAAATTGTCAAAGTTGGGTGTTTTTCTGACGTTACGCTTTTTCTGGTGCAGTTTTTGACGATCATACAACTGTGCTTCCGGAAGGTTTTATTGTTCGTTAGTATGATAGGTATCTTAATGTGTTCATCGTATATGTGAGTTAATGAGCTACCATTTGCCCTGTGGGTTCCCAAATATAGCTGCACATATCGACCTCTCGTCCGGGGTCCCAGGTTTGTTTGTATAATAGTTTTTTTTAGGGTTATAACCCGTCTGGGTTGACAAGTTCCCTAAAGAAGTAGCTAGTCCCGTTCCTCCGCTCGGGAGAAATAATCGCCACCAATAATTTTACTAGTCGAAATATCAGACGAACAGTACGAGATCTCTGGTACGTATCCTAACTGAAAATGTTGTCCAAGCTCCACAGTGCTGGATTCACATATCGTTGATTCAGCTGAGTCAGCATGTGTACGAGGGTCGTTTGAAAAGTCCGTGCAAAGTCAGAGAGATAGCACCACTGACGCGTATCGAGGTTATGTTTAGTTAGTAGCATCTCTTGGAAGAACACACACCAAGTTTCAGCCAGATCGGTCTATTTCTTTGTGTTTGGCATTCGTTTGAATTGAGGAAGTCGAGTGATTTTCAAAAAATGGATGAAAAAGAATTTCGTGTGTTGATTAAACACTACTATATGAAAGGCAAAACGCCTCAGGAGACTAAAGAGAAGCTTGATAAACATTATGGTGACTCTGCACCTTCGATTAGAACAGTTTATAAGTGGTTTCAAAAATTTCGGAGTGGCCATATGGGCACAAGTGACGCTGAACGTTCTGGACGCCCTGTTGAGGTTACTACTCCAGAAATCATTGATAAAATCCATGATATGGTGATGGATGACAGAATAGTGAAGGTGCGTGAGATTGCTAGTGCTGTGGGCATCTCGAATGAACGGGTACATAATATTTTGCATCAACATTTGGACATGACAAAGCTATCCGCAAGATGGGTGCCGCGATTGCTCACGCTTGACCAAAAAAGAAATCGTGTGAAGTGTCGCAAGGACGGTTTGCAGCTGTTCCAGAAGAATCCGTCGTTACGTCACTGTGGATGAAACATGGATACATCACTACACTCCTGAGACCAAAGAACAATCTAAACAATAGGTTACCAAGGGGGAATCTGCGCCAAAAAAGGCGAAGACCGTTCATTCGGCCGGAAAGGCGACTGTCTTTTGGGATTCGCAAGGAATAATCCTCATCGACTATCTGGAAAAGGGTAAAACTATTGCTGGTGCATATTATTCATCGCTATTGGACCGTTTGAAAACCGAGCTGCAAGAAAAACGCCCACGATTGGCCCACAAAAAAGTCCTTTTCCATCACGACAACGCACCAGCTCACACCTCAGCAGTTGTGGTCGCAAAATTAATGGAAATAGGGTTCCAACTCGTTTCACATCCCCCCTATTCTCCAGACTTGGCTCCCTCGGACTACTATTTGTTCCCCAATATGAAGAAATGACTGGCGGGAAAAAGATTTTATTCAAACGAGGAGGTGATTGCAGAAACTAATGGCTATTTTTCAGACTTGGACAAATCCTATTATTCGGAAGGGATCAACAAACTAGAGCAGCCTTGGACGAAGTGTATAAGCCTAAAAGGAGACTATGTTGAAAAATAAAAAAGGTTTACCCCAAAAAATTAAGTAGTTTTTATTTTTGCACGGACTTTTCAAACGACCCTCGTAGCATGAGAACGGAAACAAAGTCGAATTCTCTCTGCACCAGACTGTTAAATCAACTTCCGATGACGTATTTCCTAAATTTTGTTGGTGAGGGGGCAAGAACCGCCATCTTAAAACAACTTGTTCGCGCAGCTCTAAAAATTTATTAAGTAAGGGAGGTTAAGAAGAGAATTTGAAATTTTAGAACAAGTAATTCCGTTTGCCTGTTGGGACCTGTTCAAATATTAAACCCCCTCTCTGCACATTGAATTGCTTCATAACACTTCAAAAACAATATTTACTAATTCTCTTTCATTCTTTTTAGGTTAATTATTATTCATTCACTTGAAAAACAGAAATCTACGTGACTTATTATTCATTCGAATGACTCTCAATTGCGACATTATCTTCTGAACAATATTGTGAAAGTTTCGTATTTTATTTGGTTTACCATCACGTACTTTTTCCATATCATACTTTAGTCGTCCCTGAAAGAGAGGTTGTCCTACGATCAAAAAGGGAAAAGTTATTACTAATTTACATAAATACGTGTGAATATTTCTACCGGGATGTGGAGAAATCTTATCCATCATCACTAGCCACTTAAGGGAGGGGGCCTGATCATCTCAAGGATCTCTAGTATCTCCTGCGGCTATTCCACTATTATGAAACTTAAAAATCGCATTATTGCAAAAAACCAAACTTTCTCACACTACTTGTAAGACGTGCAGATGTAATTAAGTTACGTGTGCGCTTATAAATATTGGTGATTGGTGAGTGTAAGCCAAATTGCGTTCCAGCGAATATTTAATCCTTAATAATACGAGGCATGTCCAGAAAGTAAGTGTACTGAGGCCCTCACGGCCGGAGGGATTTTTTTTCCTACATGTTGGCTACACTGGCGTGTAGCTTGATTCCTCCCCTCCACAACGAGACCGTATTTTACAGAAATAGAAATTACATGGAAATAGTGCGCTGGAGGAAAAACAATCACTTTACAAGGTCCGTAATACCCTTAACTTAATATCCCACAGGAAAATGAATGAAATAATACTTTAGTAACTACTTAGAAAGTATACTAAGTTTAAAATGAAAGAAAATCGTAGCAACAGTTTCCAAGAAAATTTCCCAAAACCGGAAATCTATTGTTTAAAGTGGCACTTCCGGTTGGCAGATTCCACAAACCCCCCCCCCACAAAAAAAGCTTATTGTCGAGTCTGATGGTGGCACCTAAACCACCTAAATCTGTGCGACTTTTTTTGCTTTGTTTTGTTTTTAATGCTGAACTCTGCACGTACACACTTATTTCCGGTTCAAGGAATATTGGACTACTAAAGGAAAGACTTCTAAGGAATATTTTCCTAATTGTCCTGGATATTTTACTTTTTTTAAGGGTCTATGATTCTATGCTAACCCAAGCTTGCTAAGTTATCATTGGATAGCATTGATCGTACCTTCATTGATTTGGGCTGATTAGATAAGATTATCGGGGTGGGACCTATGCCCCACGGCACCGCAGCTAAAAGAGGCTTATTGTGCCTTCTCCCTTTTTTGGATCTACTAGACGAAACCTCCTCTACTGAAAAGGTTGAGGACTTTCCCTACTAGTTCTTTTTGCTACTATCTCCTTTGGTCTCAAAGTTCCAAAAGGTTTCATAGCGCAATCACTCCAGCCAGTGAGAGGCCGTTTCCTCCTCCTCTTCCTGACCCAATCTGCACACAACGGTTCCGAGCTAATATGCCCTCTCCACCTTGTACAGATGACTGTGCCCTATGTGTACTGTGTAAATGTATTGGGGTGTAACAGTATATGTTGCTCATGTTCATGTTTTTAGGCTGGGCTACCCGCAGGGGCGCCAAGTAATCCTGAAGAAGTGGCTTTGCTTCTGCAGAAGACCAGTCGCGTAAAAACACATAATCTTTTTTAGCAGCCTGTTTGACTCCTTGAAGAAATAGAGAAGCTGAATGTATGGTGGGGGAAACAACAAGTGTGAACTTCCTCTAAAGATTGTGACAAAATTTTGGGACGTCGATATTTTGTAGTAAAAGAAAGTCACACCAGATTTCTTCCTCTGGTGATCTGATTTGGAAAAAAAATTAAACGTAACTTTTCACCTCCTTGCTCTTTAAGTTAAGCACAGCTCCCCCCCCCACTCCAACTATTGAAAAATATTTAGCAAGCGTTTGGTACTTGATTGTGGACAACAAGGAACACAAGGGACTTACAAAAGCCCGAGGGAATCCCTGTTTCACACTAAAGATGTTCCGAGAGGACTAGTTTTGGCTAGCTAGATATGGTTTTGACGCCACTGCCTTTATAACCAATCTACCTCAGGGTTTTTGAATAGTTCCAGACTGATCTCTCTACAGATAGACACACTCACACAAAAGAATAACGTACGTAAATAATTCTATTTATTTACGTACAAATAACCTTGACAAATAACAAACATATCGTTTCTTGTAAATAATCTGGTAATGTCCCTCCGATTGTCATGGTATTGGCAATAGATTCCCAGGGCTATCATCTTACTCTTATCATCAACAGTTCCTGATTGTCTTCTTCAAGGTCAATATCGCAAATAGTGTACCCTTTTTATAATTTATTCCATGTATTTTTTTGAAATAGATTCCATTAGTAGAAATAGATTGAAATAGACATATTGTTGGCAATATATATTCAGTTGCTGATGTACCTATATATTCAAAATCAATATCATTTACATATAGTGTGATTTATGTTGGAGAGAGCGAAGGCGGTCTCTGGATACATGCATGCTGTTTTGCTGTTATGTTTCGTGCAGATTAACAGCAAATAACTAATCATAATAACCTTGTCGGAATTTCCTATCTAAACTATTTTAATGGAACCCATGCCTATTATCGCTAATGTCTGGCGATTTGTTCTCATATTCATTGTTTTTATTCATATTTTTTGTAAAATATAAAATTTCGATTTGTGGTTGGTTTGTTTTTAGCTTATTGCAATTTCTTAAACTCAGTCTTAGAGTGTAACGTATTTTATTTTCTCTCTAAACTGTACTTCACGCTGAAATCACTTTCTAGAAGGAAGTCCTATTTTAATATCTGTTAACACTGCCTTAAAAATGTTTTTAATTAATTGTTATTGAGGCTACGTAACGTATTACGTGTGTGGAAAAAATTTAAGACGTCATTTTTTTAAAAAAAGGTATAATTTCCGTTCAGTAAGGTACTTCCTTTGTAGGTTAAGGAATTTTCTCCTAACTTTTTGTAATTCATTATATAAACATTTTCATAAGGAATGCACATACAAACTCAGAGTATTTCGAGGAAAAAAATTTACTTTTTCGGGAGGTAGGATTTTTCGTCTTAGGGTAAATACTATATATTTTGATTTCGTAACGTTAGTTTTGATTCGCCATTTGATAAGTAAATCCTGTTATACCTCCCATCATCTTGAACCAAACTCCTATACCAATTGTGGGCAAAGTACGCTACCTTGGACTGTACCTAGAAGCAAACGGTTCACATGGAATCCCCACAGACTAGACTCGAAAAAACAAGAAACTAACCAAACGCTACAAAACTTCTCGCCTGACTACTTGACAAACGTTCGAAACTCCACCTACAAAACAAAAGACTCTTACACCTGTAGTTACTGCGACCTATTCGGGGGTCAAACGGCATTGGAGTATCGGGGATCGACTAAACGTTCCAAATTCTTTACGCGCATTCAGACTTTACTGTCCAAAAATACTACGAAAACTACTTAACGCTCCGTTCTATATTTCTAGCCTCACCATTCATAATGATCTCAACATCCCTTTCACCTTAGTACTAAAACTCGTTTCTTAAAATTTCATTCCTTTACAACAGCTCATCCTAACCCTCTCATTAGAACACCTCTATCTTCTTCCACATTACCAGGTAATCCTCTAAGGAGATTGGAAGAGAAGATGGCCCCCGCGATCTACTCTCCTCAAAAGAGCAGTATAGTGCACCTATTCACGTTAATGGAGTGTCAAACACTGGGTGCCTTCTCTTATTTTCATTCACGACATTATATTATATCACATTTGCTTGTTGCAACAACCGTTACAGTTGCAAATTTCAATAAAAAGATTTAAAAAAAAAACAACAACTTTTTCGGGTTCATGGGGGGGCCCCCAAAACAGGCATTTCCGGTGTATCTTGATATCGAAACTTTGTTTGACACGATCGAATATTTTTCGTCTCATCTGGTTACACGTTCGAGAGAAGGGAAAAAGCTTTTCGCCGTTCCTGTTTTTAGTTGACTATGAGAAAAAAAAAGAAGTCAGGGTTGGAGAGGTATTTATTTTGGGGGGGGGGAACTGGAACAGAACCTGCATAATGTACAGGAAAGCTCCGGTAGCGAGGTGAAGCACAGAAAAGGGGCGACCCCCCGCTTTTATTTATTAGGTCTCCTCGAGGAGATGAGAGTTAGTGCCCCGAACCCTCTCACTAGGGCGGAGATGGTGGCCCCTCCCTGTTCAATACACACACCCCCAGAGTTTTTTTTTGGAGGTCAGGAGCGCGTCAACATTTATGGTGGGTTGTTTATGGTGAATATGGTCTTCTAACTCTGGCGCCAGCTGTTGACACTGCGATGAACTTATAATATATGACGACACAATGTACACATTTCTCTCTCTCTCTCTTTAAGGTTGCGTCAGGTTCTTCTTTCCACCCCTCACCACTCCAACAATGTTTACATCTTGTTTCGAGCCAGACATCGAAGATTACAGCCAGAGTTCTCTTTGTATCATACAGTCCCCTGCTACACGTCATTGATTAACAAGTAGATTCCTCCATAAAAAAAAAAGGTACTTCTCCTAGAATGATTATATCTTATTACCATTTACTGTTGTCAGGAACAAGTTTAGGTGTAGTGGTTATGAAGCGTAGATATGTAAGTGAGAGATGATCCCTAGTTCGAATCCCGCGCATAGCTACTTTTTTTTTATTTGGTTAGAAAAAAAATTGTAATAATAAAGAATGTGCACGACACCTAATCGGTAGTTGGGTTTTTAAGCCTTACCTGAAAGAAAAAAGGTGATTACTTTTTGAACCTAAGGGACTAGGTTCTTCTTCAGGGATAAAACACCTAGTCCCTTGGGTTCAAAAGCTTGGTATTAAAATAAATACAAAAAATTATTATTGACATTAGAGATAATCCATTTTCTCTTTGAATTAATAAATAATCAATCTCCAAACTAGATGAATATAACCTACTACTTCCATCATTTTTCAAGAAAAATTATTTTTATGACAGTTTTAGGGGGGAGGGGCAGAAGGTAAGCATCCATCTAACGTGTCATTTTAGTATTATGTACCTTGAGATTTGTTATAAATAAAAGTCGTATGTATTTCCAAATTTTTCTTATTTTTAAAAAATAAATAAATGACTAAAATTTTATAGAAATATAATATATTTATTCCACTACAAAATACTTATCAGTTTGTAAATTTAAATTAATAGTTGGGCTAAAAATGTTTATTTTTAGAACTAGTGATAAAAAGTTTCACCAAACTTGTGTATGAACACTATTTAGTACAATGTAGCGTACTTCATACATGCATTTCACTTCCTGTTCCGCCATTCGTATGAAGGGTATCCACTATCGCAGTCAGTTTTCTTTATTAAAGTCTTTGGGGAATTTAAAAAAATTTTTTTTGTATTTGTGACAAACATTATTCAAGAACTAAACTGTTAACGAGAACAGTAAACTGAACTTAGACAATTAATAGGTTACTGAAACTTAGTAATACTATCACTACTTCCGATATTAAGCATTATGGCGAAATCTATCCGCCGGAAGTGCGACGACCATATTGAAAGTATGATTCATGTTTTCTTGATTTTCTTCGTAAAAAATAAAAATGGTTTTTAGTCGGATCGATTCTTCCCGAGAAACTTCGTGGGTTTTTTTGCAGGGGAGAGGCAGGATCGGAAGTTAAGTGCTCCTCTAAAGTGTCTTTTGTTACATTATCCCGAACTAACACAGTGTAATATTTTCATGAGCATGAAAATGATCTACCAAAATTAGGATATCCATGTGCCGGACACGCACCTGTTCAGAACGACTACCAATCTCTGAAGTCCTGGTATAGCCTACTTAGGTTCAGGTTTCTACCTATTAATCATTTGGGCGACTTGATCTCTTGTCTCGGCTTGCCCAGAGATCTAGATGCCGCAGCCCTAGCATTTGCACTTACAGTGTAAGTTCAAATCTTTCATAGTACTTAAAGTAAAAAAAAACTCGCCAAGTCCTGATCTAGGGTTTCTCTCCCTGACGTTGTTCTCTTTCTCTTTCTTTCAGATCGGATCTTCTCCTCTGGTAAGTTCAATAGACAAACATATTCTATATTAAGTTTTGGTTAAAGAAAAAATCTTTCGAGTAGAATAACAGTCGGAAAAAAAGCGTACAGAAAAGTAACAGACGTACAGAATTTGCCGGGCGCGGAAACTTTATTAGATAATTGAAGGAAAGGGATCCGCCATTGAACTGCTATTCCGGAGATAGAGATGTAACGAGGAAGAGGAAGGTTAGCGCCTCGGCTCTGGCTACATTCTACGAAATAACACTTTAACTAGGTCACACTCACTACAACACTAGTGCTATCTATATTGATTTTAGTTAACCCATCTTGCTTATGTTATGTAGATTATTTATTCATAGTTCTGGGGGGAGGGGAGCCCTTTTTGTTTTTGGGGGGATGGCCGGATTCGAAAAGGTCGGAAAGAAGAGGGGGTAGTTATCTAATTTATTAATTATAATCGATTTTATGTCCCGTTAAACTGTTTAAACAAAATTATATTATAAGAATTTTCTCTTTGGATAGTCTTCGTACTCTTTTAAGGCTATATCTGAGCCAGAGTTTCGAAACTTTACCGGAAGCAATGGAAAACGTAATGATTTTCTTCTGCCACAATTATTACGTTTCTAAATTAGCTAATCTTGAAATTTGGTGATCGAGGATATCCCATATTTGCTGCTCTTCTCCCATTCCAGCATTTCCCTGGCCGAATTCATGCTTTGTGCTGAAGGATAGGTAGGGGTTACTATGTCGAAAATGGAGCTTATTAGATCCCTCTTAAAATAAGTTACTCTTTCCAATTATCGCAATTATTTGATAAATGTTGGTTGGAGAACAGGATGTATAGCTTTCTTGAGGGGATGTGGTTATCCCAGTCTACCCGGCTAAAGAGGCCTTGGATCTCCTTGGAGATCTAAAGTCTCCTAAAGGTTGGTTCAGGTTCCCAGGGGGTATTTAGTTAAGCCTCTGGCGGCAAGATAGTGGTGATCTTAATCGAGATCAGCTACCCTTTTCCTGGGGAGCCAGGGTTTTTGAGGGATGTATACATATTCTCTCTAATTTTTTTTTTTTCAATTTAGGAATAATTTGGTACAATCTGGGGGGATGGGTTTGCGGGAAAGAGTGGCAAGGGTGCAAGAAAAGTTATACCCGAGTATACTACCCATTGTCCCTTCGGCCTAGCTTTGACGGCATGACGGTGTATGGTCTCCCAAATTAAGACAGGATAGTTACGAGTGCCCATAATCCCAATCTAGATCCTTTTGTAGGAAACTTTTTGTAGGATATTTAGGGATTAAACGGTGATTATCCTCTCACTTCTGGCTACCATTTCCCGCAACTCAAATTTCCCTAGAGTATCTGGAAGTATTGGCTACATCACCACAAGGGGAGGGGGCTGCTGAGTCTCACCTGGTCACAGTACAAAATATCCCTTCCTTGAACTACAAAAGGATCTCTGAAACGGGAAATTAATAGATTTAATGAGCTGTGGTTTAGCGCCCTGTATTTACTTCAAATATTATTGTACATTAGGGATTTGTTTAAAATATTAATACAGGAAATGATAATACATTCTAATGTATTCGCCTCCACGCGTAAAGAATTTTTTTTTTTTGTCTTCCACTACATCGTTAAATCATTTCCGGTGGTCACTTGTTGCTATAAGTGTTGCCAACTTCAACGTTTAGTTGAAGTAGAATCTACCAGTATATGTATTACCAATGAATAATTGATAACTCGCTCGTGTTCAAGTATGAGGAAGAGCCAGCCAGCCCCACTTGTATTATTTCCTCTCCGATTGAATTTATCATCACTTTCAAAGATGTTTAAAAGAGAAAAGAAACTGATTCTGAAGTAGCTATAAAAGTGGAGATTTGATTTAATTTTATGATTTCTTTAAGAAAATTTGTAATTTGAGAATTTTTGTTTCCTTTCTTCAATTTTTAAAGAATAATTACGTAAAAATTAAATTAATATTATACGTCATCTCAGTCCCTACACTTGCTGATAAGTCGAGACGAAAACATGGTTGAATTCGAAATCTCCCCACCGATCTGATCCTTAATTAACCTCTGATGATGACTGAAAATCCGAAAGCGGTCAGGTGTACTATAGACATGCGCATTACGAGGGATAAAATGGAAGTTATATCCAACATTGCCTATATAAGTTTGCTAAGCGATATTACTATACGAGGGTCGTTTGAAAAGTCCGTGCAAAGTCAGAGAGATAGCACTACTGGCGCGTATCGAGGTTATGTTTAGTTAGTAGCATCTCTTGCAAGAACACACACCAAGTTTCAGCCAGATCGGTCTATTTCTTTGTGTTTGGCATTCGTTTGAATCGAGGAAGTCGAGTGATTTTCAAAAAAATGGACGAAAAAGAATTTCGTGTGTTGATTAAACACTACTTTATGAAAGGCAAAACGCCTGAGGAGACTAAAGAGAAGCTTGATAAACATTATGGTGACTCTGCACCTTCGATTAGAACAGTTTATAAGTGGTTTCAAAATTTTCGGAGTGGCCATATGGGCACAAGTGACGCTGAACGTTCTGGACGCCCTGTTCAGGTTACTACTCCAGAAATCATTGATAAAATCCATGATATGGTGATGGATGACAGAAGAGTGAAGGTGCGTGAGATTGCTAGTGCTGTGGGCATCTCAAATGAACGGGTACATAATATTTTGCATCAACATTTGGACATGACAAAGCTATCCGCAAGATGGGTGCCGCGATTGCTCACGCTTGGACCAAAAACGAAATCGTGTGAAGTGTTGCAAGGACGGTTTGCAGCTGTTCCAGAAGAATCCGCAGGACTTTAAGCGTCGTTTCGTCACTGTGGATGAAACATGGATACATCACTACACTCCTGAGACCAAAGAACAATCTAAACCAGTGGTGGGCAAACTTTTTTAATGGGGGGGCCACAAAGTTTAAGAAATTCTGGAGGAGGGCCAGAATTATAGAAAAAATGCATTTTGTGTTAAAGCTTTTAATTATAATATTATAAAAACATTACAGCATTACACACTTGTGTAACTACGCGGCTAGTTTAGCTTCACCTATAGGTTATGCATCTATTATTCTACTAAGTAGAATCTACTTTATACTTCTCGACCGTCAAAACGTAATTATAGCGGGCCATATACTATCCATGTCGATGGACCCTCGGCGGGCCGGATTAAATACTTTCGCGGGCCGGAGTTGGCCCGCGGGCCGTACTTTGCCCATCACTGATCTAAACAGTGGGTTACCAAGGGGGTATCTGCGCCAAAAAAAGGCGAAGACCGTTCCTTCGGCCGGAAAGATTATGGCAACTGTCTTTTGGGATTCGCAAGGAATAATCGTCATCGACTATCTGGAAAAGGGTAAAACTATTACAGGTGCATATTATTCATCGTTATTGGACCGTTTGAAAACCGAGCTGCAAGAAAAACGCCCACGATTGGCCCACAAAAAAGTCCTTTTCCATCACGACCACGCACCAGCTCACACCTCAGCAGTTGTGGTCGCAAAATTAATGGAAATAGGGTTCCAACTCGTTTCACATCCCCCCTATTCTCCAGACTTGGCTCCCTCGGACTACAATTTGTTCCCCAATATGAAGAAATGGCTGGCGGGAAAAAGATTTTATTCAAACGAGGAGGTGATTGCAGAAACGAATGGCTATTTTTCAGACTTGGACAAATCCTATTATTCGGAAGGGATCAACAAACTAGAACAGCGTTGGACGAAGTGTATAAGCCTAAAAGGAGACCATGTTGAAAAATAAAAAAGGTTTACCCCAAAAAATTAAGTAGTTTTTATTTTTGCACGGACTTTTCAAACGACCCTCGTAAATTGAGTTTATATTGAATTAAAGAAAATGAAAAATAATAGCATTAACTATAGTAAAATTATAATAAATTTATTCATGCTACAATATATTAAACTTTAGATATTGTAAATTAAAAACGGGTATACCTACAAAAGGAGACCCAAGCACTCTTGCCCTTTACAAAAAAAGTAGGGTCTAGAATTGTGTTTAGCTTAAACCCGCATTACACGCATGATGGTATGTGTTTGCCTAGGCCCCCAACAATTATTTACACGCCTTTTTTCTTATAATATTAACGAAAAATTCCCAGCTGTAATTTATACAATTTGTCTTGGGTTTTTTTGTTTCCTCGCGAGTTGGGCGTATCCGTTGTTTTAATATAATATTCTGAAGCTTACATTATTTTATTTATTAATACATAGACTCGCGTTTGTAAGTGAAATTATAATAATCACAAATACAAATTTTGTTTCTTTATCTCACCAACGTTTCAGTAAATCTTATTACCTTCTTCAGGGTCTGTACAAATGGAATATTGCATTAATACCAAATTGAGTAACATAAAAATTATACCAACAATTTTACGATTTTTTTATTTTATTTTTAAATTGTCTAGAAATAAAATAAAATTTTTTTTGAGAAAAAACAAAATTTGGGTTTAAATTTTTATTGATTGACCGCGCACCTCAATTTCCCCCCCCCCAAAAAAATCATCAATTAACAAACGGTTGAAAACCAAAACTATAAATTTAAAATCTCTAGATTTTTCGCTCTATAGTTTTTATAATTTTTATGGATTGACAGCGCACCTCAATGTTCCCCCCCAAAAAAAATCATCAATTAAGAAACGGTTGAAAACCAAAACTATAAATTTAAAATCTCTAGATTTTTCGCTCTATAGTTTTTATAATTTTTATTGATTGACCGCGCACCTCAATGTTCCCCCCCCCAAAAAAATCATCAATTAACAAACGGTTGAAAACCAAAACTATAAATTTAAAATCTCTAGATTTTTCGCTCTATAGTTTTTATAATTTTTATTGATTGACCGCGCAGCTCAATGTTCCCCCCCAAAAAAAATCATCAATTAACAAACGGTTGAAAACCAAAACTATAAATTTAAAATCTCTAGATTTTTCGCTCTATAGTTTTTATAATTTTTATTGATTGACCGCGCACCTCAATTTCCCCCCCCCCCAAAAAAAAATCATCAATTAAGAAACGGTTGAAAACCAAAACTATAAATTTAAAATCTCTAGATTTTTCGCTCTATAGTTTTTATAATTTTTATTGATTGACCGCGCACCTCAATGTTCCCCCCCCCAAAAAAAATCATCAATTAACAAACGGTTGAAAATCAAAACTATAAATTTAAAATCTCTAGATTTTTCGCTCTATAGTTTTTATAATTTTTATTGATTGACCGCGCACCTCAATGTTCCCCCCCCCAAAAAAAATCATCAATTAACAAACGGTTGAAAATCAAAACTATAAATTTAAAATCTCTAGATTTTTCGCTCTATAGTTTTTATAATTTTTATTGATTGACCGCGCACCTCAATTCCCCCCCCCCAAAATCATCAATTAACAAACGGTTGAAAACCAAAACTATAAATTTAAAATCTCTAGATTTTTCGCTCTATAGTTTTTATAATTTTTATTGATTGACCGCGCACCTCAATGTTCCCCCCCCAAAAAAAATCATCAATTAACAAACGGTTGAAAACCAAAACTATAAATTTAAAATCTCTAGATTTTTCGCTCTATAGTTTTTATAATTTTTATTGATTGACCGCGCACCTCAATGTTCCCCCCCCCAAAAAATCATCAATTAAGAAACGGTTGAAAACCAAAACTATAAATTTAAAATCTCTAGATTTTTCGCTCTATAGTTTTTATAATTTTTATTGATTGACCGCGCACCTCAATGTTCCCCCCCCAAAAAAATCATCAATTAAGAAACGGTTGAAAACCAAAACTATAAATTTAAAATCTCTAGATTTTTCGCTCTATAGTTTTTATAATTTTTATTGATTGACCGCGCACCTCAATTTCCCCCCCCCCCCCAAAAATCATCAATTAAGAAACGGTTGAAAACCAAAACTATAAATTTAAAATCTCTAGATTTTTCGCTCTATAGTTTTTATAATTTTTATTGATTGACCGCGCACCTCAATTTCCCCCCCCCCAAATCATCAATTAAGAAACGGTTGAAAACCAAAACTATAAATTTAAAATCTCTAGATTTTTCGCTCTATAGTTTTTATAATTTTTATTGATTGACCGCGCACCTCAATGTTCCCCCCCAAAAAAATCATCAATTAACAAACGGTTGAAAACCAAAACTATAAATTTAAAATCTCTAGATTTTTCGCTCTATAGTTTTTATAATTTTTATTGATTGACCGCGCACTTCAATGTTCCCCCCCAAAAAAAATCATCAATTAACAAACGGTTGAAAACCAAAACTATAAATTTAAAATCTCTAGATTTTTCGCTCTATAGTTTTTATAATTTTTATTGATTGACCGCGCACCTCAAAGTTCCCCCCCCCCAAATCATCAATTAACAAACGGTTGAAAACCAAAACTATAAATTTAAATTCTCTAGATTTTTCGCTCTATAGTTTTTATAATTTTTATTAAAGTTTTACTATTTATAGAATACGATTAAAAAGGGTTGTTATGTAAATGGAAAAATTACAAAAAAGTAATGATTGTGCCACACGTAACCTGTTGGACGGAAATAATTAACCGGAAATCCTAGTTTATCTAATCGATTTATTTACTCGAAATAGGCTCCTTTGATGTATTGAAATTAGAATCATTACATACGTGTAGATTTTTTTTTTAACTATTATTTGAAATAGTTCTGGAAAATAAATTTAAGGGCATTTTTTGAGGGGGGAGGCTAAGAGAGGCAAGCTTCCCTCTATGATTAAAAATAAAAGTGACTAGTGCATTACATAATAGGTCTCAGGAGTGGTGGCTTGCCATCACAGGGCAGAGACTGGCGAAGAAGTTCATTAAGGGCTATCCGCCAAAGCTGACTGCAGAATTAATCCGTCAAGGCCGTGTGGAGCTATAAGGATAATTGTAGGGCCTATTGACTGGGCCACTGCAGGCTGCAGAAAACACGTACATCGCATGGGCCTAGCAGATGACAGCCTTTGTAGGATCTGTTAGGAAGAGGAGGAAACGGCACTGCACGTGTTGTGTCAGTGCGAGGGGCTTGTCTGGCTAAGGATGTTACTTCTCAGGGAGGAAAAACCAAGGCCTTGAGAGCTTTACCCAGGAGTCGCTCTCCAGAATTAAGAGTCTGATTAAACGGACGGGTCTGGGGGCCGAACTTTAGAGTGAGGAGAGCCACAATAGATCCAAAGGGGGGCGTAGGCCTTAAGGGCCGCCTTATTAGAATCTTATCTTAATCTTAGTTAATTACATTTTTGCAAGAAAGAGATGGGCCAAAAAATACAAGCCGAAATGTCGAAAAAAATCTTACTCCTTCTTTCTTTCCTCTACCAATAAGCTGTGTTGCAATTGGCCAGATTTCCTGTTTTGGATTTTCACCGGAAATACCTATTTTGTGGTGATCCATTGAGTACGGAAAAATGATTTTTTCTACTGATATGTTTAAGCATTTAATTTTAAAAAAGAAAAAAAAAATAGCGAAAAATTCAAATTTGATACTTTGAATTGGAGCCCTTATTGGGGGGGGGGTCAACCGGAAGTGCCCCTTTGCTGAATGGAATTTTTTTTGGGAGGGAGGAGTAACATTTGTTCAAAATTGAAAAAAAAAAAATTCTTCCACGTGGAAATATACTAAGATATATAATATTATGTATTTGTAATTAACTCTCGCCAACTAGTAACGCCCACTTAATAATATTTTTAAAAAACTAAATAAATACCGGCAGCCAGAATAGAGTTGGTTTTCCAGTCGGCACCAATGTTAATTAATGTCCATTGGGGCGCCAGGTGGTTTGCAAACATGTGGGCGAAATCACGAAATAGAAACCACCCCCTGCCCTACACACACGCCCCTAAATTTATTTATGTTTATAATCAGCTTATTATTTTTGCCCAAATTTACAACACTGGTCACTTAGGTAGCCATTACCATTTCTTAGCGACTATATTATCCACTTTTTATTGTACCACTTATTATTTATTTACACCGTAACATTATAAATATACATTATTTTGAAGGTTGCCATTTTTATACTAGTTTTTATAGTTATTCGGCGCTACGGTAGCCGAGCGGTTAGGAGACTAGACCTGCAATGCTAAGATATATTGTTGGTTTAGTAGGTTCGATTCCCCTAGTCTAGGCCTTGTATTTTATTTAATGGTTAATATGAGAAATTTATAGTAAAGTATGTTATGCGGTTATAGGCTAGACCCGCATAGCTAAGATGTATTGTTGGTTTAGTAGGTTCGATTCCCCTAGTCTAGGCCTTGTATTTTATTTAATGGTTAATATGAGAAATTTATAGTAAAGTATGTTAGGCGGTTATAGGCTAGACCCGCAAAGCTAAGATGTATTGTTGGTTTAGAGGGTTCGATTCCTGGGGTCTAGGCGTTCGATTTTATTTAATGGTTAATATGAGAAATTTATAGTAAGGTAGTTAGGCGGTTATAGGCTAGACCCGCAATGCTAAGATGTATTGTTGGTTTAGTGGGTTCGATCCCCTGGTCTAAGCCTTGGATTTTATTTAATGGTTAATATGAAAAATTTATAGTAAAGTATGTTTACTAGTCGTCTCCGTCAACGACACCTATTAATTTGGACGTAAAACTCGCCTGAAAAAATAGCATTACTTTACTTTAATATTGTTATTCATAATTTTCTCACCGTTATTTTCAAATAGCTGGCTGCTTTTCACTGTTTTCATTTAACTACGCAATGCTTTTCACAAATTTTTTTTTCGAATAATTTTTCAAAGGTAGTTCATTTTAGAGCAGTTCTGGTGAGGGTAGCTTTACTCTAAAATGCATTTTAGTGAAAAGTGCAGTACTACGAAGTGTTAAATGTTAGTAATGTTAGAGAGGTACAATGTACAGAAAAGAATTTGATTTATTTACATATTATATGTATACAGTGTTCTATTTTAATTATTACATTGTTATAAACTTATCCATTCCTAAATAATATCTCGTTTAACATTATTCAACCTCATCTTCACTTGTTGAAGACAAAATTGAAATATTAATCCTTGCAGAATCCGAGCAAAAATCCATTTGAGGGGATAAATTCCAAGATTAATTTACGTCATAATTGCCTTTAAAGAATTTGATGAAAATCGATTGCTTAAAAAATGCAATTTTTATTGAATAATTTTTTTTTTTTAATCGATTTATTAATATAAACAAAATTATGTAAGTATATATACACATATACTCATTTATGTTCAAACATCAGATTGGTGTATAACATAAACTAGCCTTTTAGTGCAGTTCTTTGCTTTTCTTCAGCCTAGAAGTACATCTATTTCCAACAAGCGTTTTCCTTTTTCAAATAGGGGATAAAGGAAAACTGCTTCTTCTAAGAGATTTTTATTACCTTAGGATGCTGTAACGTAACGGCCGGGGAGGGGGTGGATTTCTATATCCCTTTATGTTATAGCCAATACTGGGTTTACTTTATGTGGTCTTGGGTTATGGAAGGGCCTATTATAGGATCAATTTTTAGTAGGCTACTAGTAAGTGATCATCCTCTTAAGCAGTGGATCTTTAGCTATCCACCATCCGCCATTTCCTCGTATCCGTGGAAACGTATGATGTTATTAAATTATGCTTATTAGTTTTGAATACTCTTTTTTGGATAATATGTTTTCCTGCTTCTTCTAAAGGAATATTCATTGTCATGTGATATTGGTCGCCTCGGAGTGTGTGGGGTGGATCTTATCCTGAGAAGAGATTCTTCGCTTTCTGGAAGAGCTTGTTTTTTTTGGCTCTCTTTTCAGCCATGGTCGCTCCAGTAATCTTTGATAGTGACTCTCACAGTTCTACAGAAAAGCTCCTATCAATTCTGTTTTGATGAATAGTACCTTCCGCTTAAAGGTTGGGTTGGTGGGGAGGAGTCATTTTTGCTAAGGTTACCTCGCGTATAGCCCTAACAGACCAAAATCTTTACAATGTTCATGTAAAAGGATCGTATTTATTTTTCAGGACTTTATAATGGTATTTCCGGTTTAGAAAATTTGATCGCGCTATGATACAGTCAGCCGTGGATACTCTGGAGTGACCAAAACTAAGTGTAAAGATTCACTTTTCCGCGATTTATCATTTTTTGAGAAAACTTGTTCACATACTAACAGTACGTTTTCTTTTTTTGCGCAAAACCACTTTTTGGACTTAAAAACGGATTTCCGGTAGAGAACCGCTATCGAAAATTCGATGTGATTAAATAATACTTTAACATAGAAAACAAAATGAATAGTTATTCTAACAATGTTCATCTCTTCTATCTGATATAAGAAGATGCTGTACTTTCAAATCTATTTTTTTTTTTAAATGTCTTTTATTCTCTTCCCTTTCCTTTATGTTTCCATAGCAACTTTTTTAAAGGGTTTAGGGTAGGGTGCTGAGAAGAGGAGGAGGGTTATTCACCTTTTATCATCTCTTTGTACCTTTTTCTCCTTTTGGTGGTTACTACGGCGCTCCCTTTTGAATACTTCTTGCATGACTATATGGGCCCTTCAACATTGAAGTTAGTTCGTAGATTGTTTGGTGAAACTGGTTCTTTTAAAAAAATATTTTAGGGTGTACCTGGTGAAGGAGATATGAACAAACTGGTGTTCTTGTGTTCGTCGTTTTGATTGTCATCTTTGTTGTATGGAATTCCTTCTGCTTCGTATTATTTCTTCGTCTTACCATTCCTTTTTGTTGCTCCCTCTCCCCCCTCGGTGTGGCTTCAGGATTACCCCGTAGGCAAACTTTAGCTCATCATTGCACACTCATTCACATCGCTATTAGACACACCTTATACGAAATTACAATTTTTGTAGAGTTTTTTTTTTTTTTTAATCGTTTTTGACGTTTTGCTTAATCTCGAAACATATAAAAGTGATATTGTTTAAAAATCGATTACTCTTTGTTTTGGTTGTTCGTCTATATAGTCTGTCTGTGGCTGTCATCAATTCAAAAGCGGAAATCGCACAGATAGTCAAAAATATGATACGTTTTCGTACTAATAATTTAGTCAAAAAGTTTTGATAAAAGTTAAGCAGCCGGAAAGTGTCACATAGTCCATGTTTAATTTTTATTTTCTTTTTGCAGTTTTCTCAATAGAGGACCTTTGTTTGAGCCCAGTTAGCATTTTAGGCTATTTCCGGGGGCAAGGACTGTTATTATTAGTATAATATATGGATCTATCACTTACAGAATATTAGAAACAAACCTGTTGTGTGGGCGTTTCTATGGAGACAGGAATGGTCTAGCTTCCAGGAATAGGTGGATTCACAGTATCCTTGTTGATGAGTCATACACGGCCGATTAGAAAAGGCTTCTTGTGTATAGCCCCTTCCGGTTGGATGGAATCCTCACTTCTTGTAGTTTATTGAGACATCTATACATACTGGGGTTTATCCCATACAGCCCCATACTTTTATATGAGTTTGTAATATATAGAAGATAAGCCTTAAGAACGTTTTTCATTCCATAATCAGCTGATCGCATTACATATTGTTGAATATAAACTCAATTGCGTCATATTTGACAAGCGCCATATTCGTTTAGGACTTCCATCCACCTTCAGAGGTACATTATGCAGTTTGGCGAAGAGATTTCCGTGTTCACATATTTATAAAACTTACTTCCTGTCTCCAGCATGACTCAGCGTCATTTGCAAAACAAAAATCAGCTGATATACTCTTTCTCCCGCCTTTATTTGTTTAATCTGTTGTGTTTACGCTTATAGTAGTAAAATCGGGAGCAGTGCCAAATTACTGATTGCTCTCGTTCCAAATTGATTCTCTTAAATGTCCCTAGAATAACATCAATGTATACATATCTACACGTGCACACATAAAAATACAATGATCACAACTTCCATTTATTCTGGCAGCAATCTCACCACCGGAATTAGGTCATAGAATATTTTGTCCTTGATCTAATTTTCTCACATGTTTAACAATGAACGCAACAAAGCACTAACAAAGCCTTATCATAACGATATATTGAAGGTTAAATTTTAGAGGTTTTCAAATACGTTCAAATTTCAAACCTTTATATCTTTTTTCCCACTCATCAGATTTCAATGATTTCTTTACCGAAATGGAGAGAAAACTTAGCTGTGAATGAGGTATAAATGGCAATGTTCTAGTATTATTAGTTTGTGTGATATTCAAGATTGAATTTTTGCATGTTTTTAAATTCGATTCGTATTCATTCAAATTTCAAACGTTTATATCTCTTTTCTCATTTATCTTATTTGATTTATTTAAGGTTTTCTGGGAAACTTTTTGAGATGGTCATTGAGTTTAATTGGTCTGTACAAGAAGGAAGAGAACGTGTTAATTTAGACCAATCTGCTAATTAGGGTAATTTACATTTAGGTTAATCTAATCTTATATGTGATCATCTAATAATTTGGTCACAATTGTAAGCACAAAGAAGCACTATTGAATAACTTAACAATTGTAAGGAGCGAAAATGATGGGAGTCCATCTGAAGCGATGTTTTTTGTATGAATGGAAAATTCTTTTAAATCCTTCTAGGAAATATTTTTACTCTCCGTCAAAGAGCTCGCCTCTTTTATTGAGTTTTGTAAGTAAAGAGAAATGAAATAAGAGATAAAAAAACCCTGGGATTAGGAGATCAAGATAATGTTATGGTGCGGTTGGGGGGGGGATATCAGAAACAGGTAAGGCAGAGAAATTGCTATATTAAGTTTTGTTGGCGAGCTTATTCTCGTTTATATGGAAGAAGTTGTCAAGATGTTGGGTCCGTAGTTTGGGTGTATTGAATGTCTGTTGGTTTGAGTTTGGAGATGAACTCTTATCATACCTTGTACAAATATTTATATTGTGCAGCAGCCATATTTGCTTGTGCTTATTTGGTGAGCTTTTGAAGGCCGCCAAGCTTTATATTAAGAGTCAGGTTTTACTCTGTGTGTGTGTGTGTGTGTGTGTGTGTGTGTGTGTGTGTGTGTGTGTGTGTGTGTGATATTAAAACTTTTGCCACTTCTACGCTCTCTCTCATCTTTCACCAAATAGCAGATCTCTGAAGGCGCTTACTTAGATAGCCATTGCTGTAACTATATTGCAAGTTGAACGTAGTTTAAAATCAATACTTACGTGATATTATGGTTTGTGAAATGGCTTGATCAGTCCGTATAATGCCTTATGCAAGGGTCTAATCTTTCCGTAACTCGTACTTTGTTCACAGTCTAATGTTTACGAAAATTAGCTCATATTCAGAAAAGAAAAATATTAGGCGCCACGGTAGCCGAGCGGTTAGAGGAGAGACCTGCGAAGCTGCTACTGGGTTCGTGTCCTCGGTCTTAGGCCTTGGATTTTATTTAATGGTTAATATGAGAAATTTATAGTAAAGGTATGTTAGACGGTTATAGGCTAGACCCGCAAAGCTAAGATGTATTGTTGGTTTAGTGGGTTCGATTCCCCTGGTCTAGGTCTTGGATTTTATTTAATGGTTAATATGAGAAATTTTTTAGTAAAGTATGTTAGGCGGTTATAGGCTAGACCCGCAAAGCTAAGATGTATTGTTGGTTTAGTGGGTTCAATTCCCCTGGTCTAAGCCTTGGATTTTATTTAATGGTTAACATGAGCAAACAGTAAAGTATGTTTGTTAGTCGCCTCCGTCGTTAAGCCGACACCTTGACGTTAAGCCCTGCCTGAAAAAATATGCGATTACTTTACTTTTTACTTTACTTGATTAAATGAGTGATGGAAATTATTATTATTTTCTTCTGGAAAAATGTTTAAGCCAAAAAAATATTTGTCCACTCGTTCGTGACCATTACATCTCAACATCCGTGCCACGTGATGTAACAGTCAAAATCTTTCTACCCGAAGAATCGATTTTTCATTTTATTGAGATCTCTAAGATCTTTTTTAAGCTTGACTTGCTAAGTGCATATTGTGTAGATATAAAACGTTTATTAGAATTAAATTTCATGGGAAGTTTGATTGATTTTTTGTAACTTTGGTTTCAGTTTCGAAATGTAGACATAAATTTTGAGCTTCAAATTTGAGAACCTATTTTCTGGCCATCCCAAAACAAGCTTAACCTATAATTATTATTTTAAAAAATTCCCAACAATCGTAAAATTTTCCTTCTTTCAATTATACCCAAATGAGTTTTAGTTTTAAGGCTTGTTCGGCTATCTTCGCAAACAGGAAGTAAACCGTGATGAGGCTAATAAAGGCACCAATAACAATGAAGTATATAAACTGGCAATATTAGGGGGAATATAGTGGCTTTTACATATGACTATGTATAATATACATTATAGTCATTAACAGCCAGCGCAGTCTACAGGCAAATAGTGGAACTCATTCATTGATATAATGAACTTATTACAGTAGTTTATACATTAAATGATAATGCACCAGTTTACAGTCCCTTAAAATAGTGGAAAATGTGGTTTTTCTTTACGATAATTTTCTGTTTCTTTTAAGCGACTTTAAGAACCGATTCCATTCAGGTAATGAAAAACTCTAAAATGACTTGTACCACCACTATTGTGTGTACACTTTCTTGTGTAAGGGTGGACTTTGTTTATAGCGGAAATGATCTATTCAGATTTTTGTTATTCTGCTATGCGAATTAAATCTTCAAGAAATAGTGTGTTCCCTTCTCCACCCTCTCCTCCCCCCTTACAATTTGTCAATCTGTTGACGTTGCATTAAAGGGAAAAGACATTGACGGCGGGACTAAAGGGACCACATTTTATATTTAAATAACCTACGTCATTTTTTTTAGTGCTGCCGCTTATAAATAATTCAGCACCGCTTCCTTATACAGTTCTCCCAAGTTCGTACACAGAGAGAGAGACAGTATTACCGTAGGAAAAAAGGGGAGAGGAGTATACCTGGTGCTGTACTCTTGTGTTTTCTGTATGGGTCGGTGGAGATGTCTTGATGTCCATTCCTACGTTCGCAGTCACGACGTGACAGTCGTCCTAACTATGGGTCGATGACGTAGTTCCACTTCCATGAGTTTGATTGGTATGTATTTATTTTTGGTGAGGTAACCTTGAGTTACATTTCTCTCTCTCTCTCTCTTGGACTGCTACTGCTTTCTGTCTCTATTCATTCATAATGGAAATCTTGCTTTGCTCTTGTACACTGGCTGTGGGCGAATCTTGAAGGAGTTATGCTGGTGGATATACAGGCTGGTGCAGTATGCATTCCTTATACCCTATACAGGGTATTTCAGGGTTTAAAATATTTTCTAACATTTTCTCAGATATTTCAGTGAGAACAAAAGTAAATGTTTAAAGTGTTATTTGTAACCTTTGACTTCCTTATTTTAAGACAATCTAATTTAAACATTGACTACTGGTCTATCTAAAAGAGTTTTCAATGAATTAAATAACTTGATAAACTAACACTGTTGAGTGCTCGTGAACACGTTTTTTCTTGCAAAACAAACGTAATTTCTCATACGAAGATAAAAGGAATCCTGGAAAATGACATACCGCGTTAGAAAACCCATTAGGCCAGGAAACTTTTACTAGAAAAGCTAGCCACCTAGGTCTGATAATGATCACACAAGAGGGCCTTATGAGTTTTCTTCAAAAATGTAGATTTAATTTTATTTTCCCAGATTCCGGAGGAAGATTAAGACTGTTTGGGAGAATAACTAACTTCGAAATGGTATCACTTTTTAGAAAATTTATCTGTCTTTCTAACCGTGTCATCAGAATCGAATTCGGACTAAAACTTTCTGAGTAATAACATTTTTATTGGAAAAAAGTTATGATTTAAAAAAAAAAATTAAAATGACGTCACTCATGAACAGTGGAAAATATGAAGTTGGGCAATACGTCATTGAACTCCAATTTAGATGTACTCACACAGTAGGCCAATGGACATTACTTACTGGTTCACCCTGTATGTGTATAATAATAATAATAATAGTAACAAGGGAAGGGATTAGCTGTGAGGTTAGCATACTGAACTCCCTCGCGGAGGTCCCGGGTTCGAATCCAGCAGCTGACCCTTAGATTTTCTCTTCCTAGGAGCTTCTTACAGCTCACTGTCCGGTGATGGACAGATAGATAGATAGATAGATAGATAGTGTTTTATTTAAAAAAATAAAAGGAAAACTTACACTTTTTATAAACAAAAAACACTTAAGACAATGGACAATTTGTCCGTCTGCCAAGTTACCTTCTAATTGAAAATAAAATGATTTTTAATTATTACAAAATAAAATAACATAATTAGTTTGAATTAAAAATAAAATGTACATTTGAACCTTAAAATTTTCAGGTCTTTTTTCCTTCCTTACGATCTTCTTATAGGTCTTTACGTGAATGAATAATGAAGAATCCTTTATTCATTCATTATAGTGGTCTATTAAAAATTTTCTATATGTGGATGCCCTGGTCACGTACTGGTATAGATGGTTCCAGTTTTTACCATTTAAATATTGAATCACTTCCTCTCTTGACAACTGGGCTTTCCCCAACCACCTGCTACGGTACTCATTCTGCACAGGACATACCGCTAAAAAGTGAAAACAGTCTTCTTTTTCAGATCGATTGCACATGGTACAAAGTCCGCTCGAGTCCGAGGAAAAGGGTTTAAAATTTAGGTTTAACAGTTGGCATCTCGACCGAAACAACACTCCCATATAGTGCAGTTTATTTACATTCGTAATGTAACTTCGAGTACTTTCTCCTAATAACAATTCACCATATAAAGAGTGATGCTGCGATCGAGAGGCCAATAACAACCAGTGTTGCGAATAAAAAGTATCGACCCGGCAAACAACCATATCGAGACTTTCTCCCAACCTATCGCAATCTTCACCAATTTCCTCGATATTGCAATCATATTTCTCAGACATATCCAGCCATTCCCTGTACCAGTACAGCTTCTTTTGAATTATTTTCTTAGCGATAAAATGAGGCAATCGACTTTCCGGCAGCTTTAAGATTTTTAAAATGTATTTAAAATGCAGCTGTAAAGTATATAGGTACATTATTTTTCGTCCTGTTTCTAAATACAGCATGTAATTGGGAGTGGAGGGAGGAAGACCAAAAAGTTTCTTAATAAAAAATCTCTGAATTTTTTCCACTTCATCAAAAGGCTTGAAACCCCATACCTGAGCGCTATAGCACATCACTGCCCGTGAAACCGATTCGAATACGGAGTATTTTGCTGATAATGGGACTTCTTTTCTCAAAATGTAATTAGACCAGGTCGTATTGAGACCGAATTTAGCTGTTGAGAGCTTTTCCTCAAAGTGTTTTCTCAACGATAACTGAGGTGTAACACCAACTCCTAAATATTTATAATAGTTTACAATTTCAACAGGTGTCCCCTCCCAGGTCCAGTATTCACTCCTAGCCGGTCTACCCCCATTCCGAAATACCATGATTTTCGATTTGTTGAGATTCACAGTTAAGTTCCATAACTTCGAATACTCACTTGCTTTATTAATCATATTTTGAAGTACAACCGGGTCTGAACTCATTAGGACTATATCGTCCGCGTACAACAGACAATTTATATTCATTTCATCTATATTGAGTCCACCGCCGATATATTCAGGGAGATCGTTCACATACAAGGAGAAGAGGGTCGGAGAGAGTAGACACCCCTGTTTCAACCCTAGTTCTGTTTTAAAACATTTGGTTACACCCTCTTTGACCCAAACAGCTGATTGAGTGTCTGTGTATAGCATTTTTAATATATTGATAAATTTAGAGGAAATACCTAAACAATTTAATTTATAAAAAAGTGATTTTCTAACTATTGTGTCAAATGCGCTTTTGTAATCTATAAAAAAACAATAAACTTTCTGGCGTTTAACGGACAAAATTATTTTAATTATATTAAAAAGATTAAAAATATTGTCATTTGTAGAATAGCTTTTTCTAAAGCCTGCCTGATACTCATTTAAAACTTTATTAATAGAACACCAATTTTCCAATCTCAAAAGTAGCATACCCGTAAATAATTTAGAAACGGCATCGGCAAATGAAATTCCCCTATAATTTTCCACACTGTTTACATCGCCTTTCTTATGCAGTGGGAATATTATCGATTTAGCAAACGAATGTGGCACATTACCGGACTCCCATATATAATTAAAAACAGATAAAAGATGTAGCAAAAAAGTTTGTGGGCAATTTTTGTAAAATTCAGACGGTATTCTATCAAAGCCCGGGGCCTTATTACTGCCCGCTTTCATAATCACAGCCTCCAATTCATTAATTGTAAATTTAGAGTCTAAAATATCGTCACCGTAATAAGGGGCTGCATATAGAATCGGTCTATATTCAGAGGCCGGGTTGAGCAATTTATTAAAGTGCTCATACCATATATCGCTCTTTATATTAGCACCACATACAAAAAACTTTTTTACAAAAACTTTTATTAATGACCACATTTGTTTAGAATCTTTAATACTTTCAAATTTTTTGTTTAATGATTCGTAATAACTTTTTCGTTTTTTTCTACAAATACTTTTATATTCCTTATTAGCTTGCAGATATAATTGTTTAACATACCCTGAATTATTCTTTCGAAAAATATTTAACAATTTGAATGAACATATTCTAAGTTGATTACAAGCATTGTCATACCACACGGGTTTTGCTTGTTTAGGTTGAAAGGTTTTTGTTTGTTGACCATAGGCCGCAGATTCTCTAATCATAGAACATAAATAATCTATTGCTAACTGTGTATTATTTGGCACAACTATATTTCCTTTACATTTGAATTCCAATTTTTTCTTAAAAAATAAATTATCATTTTTAGACCAGATTAATTTAGGCAGCAGAGGCATTATATTTGCATCCCTTTCCTCCTTTTTTGAATAAACAGATATACTTATTGGCATATGGTCAGAATAATTTTTAACATTTACACTAAAACTTTTTATAATATGTAATATATCAAACGATACACAACATACAGCGATAACCGAATTACCGGGCCCACCTACAAAAGTAAATTCACCCTCGTAATCACCAGCCGTTCTCCCATTAAGCAGTATTAAATTAAAATCATCGCAAACTTCCATAAAACGTTTACCTTTACTATTTATACATTTATCTTTTGATTGTCGTTTTATATTAAATTGATAAAGATTATTCAAAACACTTTCTGGTATAGTCTGCGAATCTGCGAATCTGGCATTCACATCTCCCATTACAATAAAATTACTACTAGACTGTTTATTAACAAAATTAGAAAATTTTACAAATTCTTCATCCCAGCTTCTAATATTTAAATACAATGGTACAATATAAAATTTTATGTTCCTATCTTCATAACTTATTACAGAGAGCCCATCTACATTAACAATTTTTAAAAATTTAGAATAAGGGGAATTACTTTTTATACCAATAACACATCCACCCCTGCCTCTGCCATACCTGTTTACTTTCTCTGCTGCTATCCAATGTAAATTATATCCAGAGAAATCCTTTTCATACATAACTATATCCTTCTCTACAACAAAAGTTTCTATTAAATAAAATAAATCATATTCTTTAATAAAATTAAAAAACCCAACTTCTTCACGTTTACTACCTAACCCGCAAATATTATACGACAACATATTTAAATAGAAATTTTCTTTTACAAACTCTTCACTTCTTCTTCTTTGAACCTGACAGACTGCCTTACCTCATACCTCCGAAATGTTGGGAGCCAAACCTGAAACGCCTGAGTTTCCAGCCAATGACTGTGATGGACAGTGTTGTCTGTAACGAGAGAACACTGTCCGGAGGCCGGCAGTGCACTGGAAAAAGCTCCGGGCGCTAATGACCTCAGCTGTTGATGCGCAAAAAAAAAAAAAAAAATAGTAACAATAATAATAATAATAATAATAGTAATAGTAATTATATAACTAATTCCGGAAGTGTGATGGAATCTCCGGTGAAAAACGCTATCTCTAAAATTTTATCCGACGTCAGAACTTCTTACTGGTAGAAAGAAATAGTAAAATAAAAGTAAATGAACGGAAAGATTATTTATGATTAAAACAAGTATTTTATTTTTGCATTTTCTAGTCTCGTAATAAACGAGGATTTATCATGTCGAGTATATCTATAGAAGTTGTGGTTAAAAGAGTTCTTTAAAATATCTACGCTTTAGGAAGGTTGCTATAAGGTTTATATCTTTATGATGTTTTAGCCACCTCTACGTGCTTAGTGTTTTTTTCGTTTACAAGTACTTCTCTCTGTGTAAGTACTGGGAATAATCTTCACGAACACAGTTAGCTGGAAATGCTTGTATTTAAAGTTAATAAACGCCCCCGGGGGAATATTGTTCACTACTCTCTCTTTAAAGACTGTTTGGTCGGTTGCCAGAACTACTTTATTTTCTGACATCTCTAATAACTGTCCAATTTAAAGAATATATACCACAAGTTGGTATTCATATTTTTTACACCAGCTTATTTTTCTTTCCCATATTTTTGCTTCTTCATGTATTTAGTCATAATGGAATGAAAAGATATGGTATCCATTTATGGAATTTAATTTTCTTTAAAGTTTGCAGATCTATACATATTTCAGAAAGTAAAAATCCCAATTGGAAGATATTAGTATCTAATTTGTAAGTTTCAGTTGTTTTGGTTAATCACTCTAACAAAATAATTTAGTATTATAAAAATAATAGATTTTTAAATTCACTTTAATAATAAAATTTAAAATTTAATTGAAGTTAGCATTATCTTTTAAATATAATATAAAAATTAGGCATCCCTGTTCTGAAACCTGAGAGTAACCTCCTTGAATACTACGATGCTACGACTAATTTTACGCGCTATTTTCTGAAGAATATTTTTCTGAAAAAACTCTATCTAATGTGTTAACAAATTGCAGCAAACTAATGGATAACTTACTTTATAAACTTACTAATACAATAGTAGTTGCTAAACAACTTCAAGATTACCTACTGCTGGCAGTTATGAGTGCAATCAATAGTTGTAAGTAAAATGAACGCAAATATTAGTAAATAATTTTTTTAAAAGTTAAATTAAAATAAAACCTAGCAATTTGAAAATAGTTTCGACTAATGTTCTAGTTTATATAACATTCTAAGTTCAGTAACGTACCTAACCTTCAAAAACCAATTTATAGATTATCTTTTGAATCATTTAAATGATTAACGAAAACGAACTAGTGTTGTGCACATGAAAGGAGTGTTTTTTTTGCTCTCTACTTTTTTTTATCTATGATAATCTATGATAAGAAAATTATAAAATAATAATAAGTTCCCAGAAGTGATGGCCAGTTTTCGGGATATGTTAGACCCTTCTGAAATACCAGACCATGTGCTCGGTTCATGTCCGTACAAAATGCTCTAGATCGCATAAAAATATTTTAATCTTAGCTCTAAAGAAGTAAGATTATGAATGTATCGAAAAGATGCGGTAAGTTGGATACGAAAGGGATCGATATATACAGAACAACCAGTGGATATGTACCTAGAAAAGAAAAGAAATATGTGACAAGTGTATGACTTTTGATGAAGTGAAGTTTGGGGAAGAACTTTGTGGTAAGAAGGTCTGTGTGGTTTCGGTTCTAGGGGCACCCAAATTATCTTGGGGATTTCTCGAACGATTCGGAGTCTATCTTAGCAATGGGATACTGGTTAAGCCAATATATGGAAAGTTATGATGCTTAACCTCCATACTCCATTCACCGTGTACTCCTTAAAAGTATGTTTTTACCTCTAAATGTACATTTAGATCTGAATACGTCTTGAGATTAATCAGAAAGCTGTGCGGCCAGCAACTCTTTGTTGTTTTTCAATTATCTAAAGTGTAACTGTTAAAAATTTGGATGAATACTTTGCTCTTTTTTTAATGAACAAAAACTGAAACCTAGAAAATAAAAACTACTATGATAACGTTTCTTTCTGTTACAGATGAAGGAGGCAGGTTGAAAGAGCGTTCCAGGTGAGTGGTGGGGGGTAGGTTCCCTCACAAGATGGACCACTCGGTGAAGGCGATGGATTCGCACAGAAAGTTGGTATTCTCCAGGCTGGTCGATCGGCAGCGTTTTGAAAATGATGAACTGGAAGCTCTCTACCAAAGGTATATCTTCAAATTGCAACACAGTTCGGTCAGCTCTGTGGTCTGCCTCTTTCTGCTGTTGAGCGCCCTACTGGCCAATCTTTCTTTCGTCTACACTAGAAGTCTGACTCCGCAGAACATCTACCATCTGCTGCACTGTCTACTCTTCCTATTTCTGCTGGTCTTCCTCTCAACTAGGTGAACATCTATTTCTATATATCTAGATTCTGTATTGAAATATTTGATTAAATGCACGTCTGAGGAATTGTTATTAGGCATCAACCCTTAGTGACTGTATTGTCATACCACCTCTGTACATTTAATAATGAGAATCCAATTTTCTTTGTAACTGAGAGCATAATTACAAGTGTGTTGTAATTATATCGTTAGTGTGTTTTCTTGCCCTAAAAGATGTAAATTAAGTTTTATAGAAAAAAACTACACACTATTACTTTCAAGTTCTAACTCGCTAATTTTTTGAGAACTCCAAACATTTGAGTAATATTTAATGCTTATTAACATTATACAAGGAACCATAAATTACGCTTAAAAGTAACCCTAAATTTTTTGAGCGCAAATTTACAGATTAGCTGAAAATTCATTGTTACTGAGCCAAGTAAGTGACCTGAATGTTACCACTCTTTAAAATTTGGATAATTTAGATGACTTCGTTATAATGAAATTTAACTTTAAGTAATACTTTTAGGTTGATTTCATTGCCTTAATAAGTTAATTGATTAAACTAAATAATGATTTCCTTCTTCTATATTCCAGATATATGCAAGACACATATCTACTTTGGGTATGCTATGTGATACTGTTCTTCTGCTCCACATTTGTGGCCGTTGGACTGCCGCTGGGACCGCCGTTATCCGGTCTAAGACTGGAAACTAGACGAGTATTTCCAGAAGGTGTATGGCGTGTATTGTTCGTGCTATTCGTATCTTATGCCATGTTACCGCTGAAGACTTGGGTAGCCGCACTATTCGGCCTAGCATTGCCGCTGGTACATTTGGCCGTCAGTGCCGCTTTTGTGGACATGTTTCAAAATCTTTTATGGCAACAAGTGAGTAAATTTGCTTTTCTAAAGAGGAAACACATTCTTGCGCAAAACGCATGAGACTTATCATCGAAAATACTTGTCCTTGAATATGAAAAATCGTGTGTTTTCTCATAATTCTCATTTGTTAATCTTTAATGTATATTCTTACATCGAGAAATGCAATGTTAAATTTTACGTTCAGAAAGTGATGTAAGTCTAGTATATAGTCAATCTATAGTGTTGATAAGATGAAGTACTGTAAAGGGTAAAAGGGGGAATGTGTGTGTGTGTGTTTTAAAAGAGAGCGTGAGAGAGAGAGAGCAACGAGAGACACACACTGACTCCCTAAACCCCTAAAGGGTATGTGGAGTACTGAAGGGAGAACTGCTCTGTTCAAGGTTTGAAGGCCAATCACTTAAAACCAGATTCTATTTAGGGAATTACTTTAGGAGACCAGCTCCTCCTCCCCTCTCCTGGTTCCTTTCAACATTCTCTCTTTTTTTTTTTAACTTTAGGGCGTTCTGTCTCCTACACGTGTTTTCTGGTACTCTGCAGTATGCATTCCTTAGGTAGTATTTTTATAGTCTGGCCGTATAAAATTCAGTCAGAACCTTTTTTGTGTTCCTTTTTAACATGGTCTCAAATTTTTTTCTCAAGTAATTGCTGTAATTTTAAAAATGGTATAAAATGATTGGTATTGCTGGACATGACGCCGAATTGACTTTTTAGAAAGAACCGTAATCATTCACATCCTCCAAATATGGCTGAAATGTCTCTGGAAAAGTTTACAACGTACTGAGTAGTTAAAAGAAAATCGTATGAATTATTTTCGAAAACAACTTTTAAGATGTGAAATAATCTCTTTCAATAACTTGTCAAGTTCCAAGGTGTTACCAATAAGATATATAAAGTTTAAGCTTTTTATAACTTATTGCCAGAAATATAAAAAAAATGGGATGTTATTTCCAATATTTTCTTTCTTAATACTTGTTCGCACCCACCTAATTTACACGAATTAATGAATTTTACATTTTTTCTTTTAGGTTAAAAAAAAACTAAGCAAATATTTAGTAACATAACATTTTTTGCCGCTGCATTTTTGCAGTAGTCTGCCAAACATCTGTTAGTATTTATAAATTTTATAAGCTTTTAAGTAACGCCTCAAGAGTTGATATATCGCTGAAATGAATGTTTTAATTATAAATATACCTTCTTTCTCCTGCACAATTTCATTAGAGAGAATTTTTTATAATTTTTTTTGGACTAAATATAACACTAGTTCAAAAAAGTTTAATTTAGTGGACATATGTTTTGACAATTTAAAAGAGCGTTAATTTAATAGAAACTATTTTGTTCAAACTTCTAAAAACATTTGACAGAATCATTACTGAACTATATCATGTTCCTTGGTTATTTATTGTGTCCTATTATTTGGATTTCCACCTGGAGATGGCAAATTTGCCCAAAGACTCAGAATGCCTAATTCTGGAACCAAATTCCCCCCCCGCACTAGTCCCTCCAGCAATCATCACTTACCTAATCCTTATCTCAACAAATTTCCCATTACCTTTTCCCCTTACCTTTCGGGGTGAGGGACTCACCTCAAGTATACCATGCGTGCAGCTAAACAAAAAAAAACTTAACGCTCTCAGAGCATCATTGTCGTCAAGGTGTACTTTTTCATTAACTTAAGTAGGCGCTCGTTAATAGAGCTAAGCTCCTGGAGTAGCTTCTCAGGATTGTGGCAGGCGAAGATTTGTCTTCATAATTATAAACTGGAAGTGATATGAAGAATGCTTCCTTCTATATACAGGGTGTTCAGCATAAGACTACGGTAACTTCGGGAGGCGATTCTGGGCATCATTTGCAACAAAAAATTCCATATAAACTATGGCTCGATTCGGCTCCGTTTTATAGATATTTTTAATTTTATGTTTTTTCAAGGAACTACTACTTTTTAGCAAACAGTTGTCTATATATCTCAAACTATTGTAGCTGCAGCAATTTAAATTAGCTCATTAGAAAGAAGGTTAAATTTCCTTTTAAATAAGCTAATTTGTATTCCAAAATAATAAAATTAAGTATTTCAAATTGTGGCCCAAACATAAGAAATAGCAAGTTTCTAATTTTTTCCAAAAACTTTGACTTCATTTTTCTCAAAAACATTTTATATGAAAAAACCGTGCACTATTCAGGAAAAACATCTACATACGATCACCTTTCGAACGGTATACAATGCATAGGGATTATTTTAAAAATTGATGCAGAAATCTGTGATTAATTGCAAAAAAGTAGGCCTTAAAACAGCGTCGGCTCTCCACAATCTCCTGTGTTCGGCTTATTCATTAGCACTTCATAACCTGTTAATTCCTAAAGTTTATTGAGTAGTTCAAAATGATGATTTATTCACATTATTTGGCATATTTCTTTAATTAACTACAGAATAACACACAGATCTAAAGTCGTTAAACGAAAATCCTTTCTTTCGAGATTGGTACCTAACACTCATTTAACACCATATTCATTTTTCATCTTTTTATTTTATTTTATTATTTTTAATGTAAGTTTTATATTTTTGAATATAGTTCTTAAATAAATTAATTATTAAATTACATGTTTGCAAAAAATCGCACTGGATTTGATGATTCTGATCAGTTATTTTCTTATGGTAAGTGAATTCCTTTCATAATGCCGACGCTGTTTTGAGGCCTACTTTTTTGCAATTAATCACAGATTTTTGCATCAATTTTTAAAATAATCCCTATGCATTGTATACCGTTCGAAAGGTGATCGTATGTAGATGTTTTTCCTGAATAGTGCACGGTTTTTTCATATAAAATGTTTTTGAGAAAAATGAAGTCAAAGTTTTTGGAAAAAATTAGAAACTTGCTATTTCTTATGTTTGGGCCACAATTTGAAATACTTAATTTTATTATTTTGGAATACAAATTAGCTTATTTAAAAGGAAATTTAACCATCTTTCTAATGAGCTAATTTAAATTGCTGCAGCTACAATAGTTTGAGAAATATAGACAACTGTTTGCTAAAAAGTAGTAGTTCCTTGAAAAAACATAAAATTAAAAATATCTATAAAACGGAGCCGAATCGAGCCATAGTTTATATGGAATTTTTTGTTGCAAATGATGCCCAGAATCGCCTCCCGAAGTTACCGTAGTCTTATGCTGAACACCCTGTATAGTAAGAATAGACTTCGCAATCGTGTTTTATTTTTGGCATACTATTTTTCTCTACTTTATTTGAAAGTTCATTGAATAATAATCCCAGAATGGTCTCATACTGTAATTCGCTAGCTCTTCTCACATCTATCTATTAATTTTTTTTTTACTGCAATCGTTTAATAATTGGCCAATTATTTACTAAATCTAGTGAAGAAAATTTGAACTTCAATTAGGTCATTGTTTTTTGCACTATTACTATTATTAATTAGTAAGTATTTAATATAAATTAGAATTTTCAATTCAGTATTAATAAATATAATTTAAACTTTGAAATTATAAGTTAGTATTGCCGCCTATAAGTATTATTTGAAATTTTAGACAAACCTGTTTTGTAACCTAAGAGCAACCTTCTCATGTACTGGTAAAACATCATGGTGGTGTCGTAACCTCTTGATAGTAATGATTATTTATCCGAAAAAACAACTTCTAAAATTGAATTAAGTGCAGAAAACTAATAGGTAACTTACTTAATAGAATAGTAGCAACTGGTAAACAGCAAGATTACTTACTACTGTCAGTAATGGGAACAATAATTGTAAGTAAAATTAATGTCAATCTTTTATACTTCTAAAGCTCAGTTTAATCCAATATTCTAAATTCAATAACCTACCTAAGTTTCAGCCGGGAAGCCTTTTCGTGAAGTTTAGAGTTTATTTATTCAATTATTAAAACGATTGCAAAAAAAAAAAAAATTTTAACATTGAACACCCATTTGCAATAATTAAGTACATCATTCGATATTTTCATTTTTATATACAATTGGCATTATGAGTTGTAGTTAACATTAAATTTTTTTGACTATTAAGTGTTACGTGAGATTTATGAATATTCACGTAAATGCACTTACAATGGTGCAAAGGTGAATCGTGATTACTATATCATACATGAATGTCAAGGACTACCTTTTCATAAATTTAAATAATACGTGAGATTGTTTAATGTCATTAAAGTAAAGAAAAATAGGTGGGATTTGGAAATGGAGGTGAGGATTAGTAATGAATCCCTGAGAACTGCTTTTGTTCGTTAAAACGTTGTATGTCCAGCTAAAGCAACTTAGTGCTTAAACTTGTGAAGGTCAGGGTTTCCTAATTTTCCTACAATTTGCCCGTTATTAAAATTTATGTTGATAAGCTATAAAACATTATTCGAAAAATAGTGATTATAAAAATTACGAACAATAGATTCAATTATGAAGTAGAGGACAATAGTCAGCTACATTAAACCCGACTGATACTGCAAACAATTCCATAGCTACCGTTAATTACAACACTCACCAACCATTTACATGTAAATGTAACATATAAACGAGTTATAGAACTGACTTCACCTATGAAGCAGTATGAAAAACAAACAAAATATAATTTGTTAGGAAACTCTCACGACTTCCTTCCCCTTTCCACAATTTACTAAATTAAATTTTCTTGATTGTTAGAAATAATTCTAAAGACTGTCACAGATCCCTCAGAACTTCACTGTGTTCGCCGCAAAAAAAGTTTCTCACCAAGTTGAAATTTTACAAATCCGGAATTTTGGTTAGACTTCTTAATCAAACGTTACTCTAAACTATTTCTAAAAGTGGCACTTTAGATTAGTATTTTACACACTTCATAAGAATTCAATAAAAATAAGATTGTCTAGAAAAATTATTCTACTAAATTTAGAGTGCTAAAGACTATTAAACTCTTGTGTAAAGTGGCTCTTTGTTATGAATTTTACAAATTTTAAAATTCAGTTATGAAACCATATAGCACTAAGTAGAAACGTCAAGCCTTAAGAAAAAGTATTAAGTTTACCTTGAGAATTGAAAAAGGAAGGGCGAGTTAGTGTTCATACTTAATTTATTTAACCATTTATTTATGTATTTTGTTGTTGTAGGTGGCAGCAAACGTGATCATATTCATCTGTGCAAATGTTGTTGGCATGTTATTACATTCGTTGATGGAACGTGCACAACGTCGGGCGTTTCTAGATACAAGAAATTGTATAGCCGCTAGATTGGAAATGGAAGATGAAAATGAAAAACTTGTAAGTACAGTGTTAGCTGTGGAAAAATTAGCATTATTATTTATTTATTAAGAATTTTACAGTTTGGCGTACATTTAAAATTTTTTCTTAACAACGCTTAGACTGTAAGTTGAAATCAAAATTCTATGCATGATACTAATGAAGTATCAAGATGAATGAAACCGACAGTTGTCAGAAATGTTTTCGATTTTTACAAATCTACAAAAAATGTTCTAGAACGTAAACAATGGTGGAAAATAGTAGTACAAAAAAACTCTAAACGAACGTGAATTTTGTGTGTTTTTACCACAGGAAAGGCTGTTGTTATCGGTTCTTCCGCAACATGTTGCCATGGAGATGAAAGCAGATATCATGTCTCCTGTTGAAGGACAGTTTCACAAAATTTATATTCAAAGGCACGAAAACGTTAGGTGAGTGGGTTTGTAATATACAATATTTTTTTTAACATAATTTTATTTCCTTTATGTTTATTGATTATAATTACATATTATTTAAAAGTAAATACTCGAAAATATTAATTGAAAAAAATATTTTTATACTTTTATACCCACACATAGAAAATATTTTGTTTTCAATGATAAGTTGTTCTGAATCATTTGATGAACTTCTTTGGCAAGCTGCAGTTTTTAATTGGCTGACTCACATATTTTAAATAGAACTGAGTCCTTGCTTTTCAATTCTCGTATCATTCATAAATCAATTAAATAAAACAGCAATGTTTTATTTCTTCCCACTGTGAATGTTTGCGCCAAATTGAAACAATTATAGAGGGAATTCGGCGACAGATATTAATTAGAATGTGGTCTTATTAGTTCGTTTTTTCTCCAAATGTTGAATATTGTTACTTTCTCTTACTTCAAGTAAAAGGAAGAGTTGTAATCGTGTCCAATTTTTGAAATTAAATTTTCACCACAAATGGTGTGCAAAAAAATGCGACTTTTTCGAAAATGGCTCTAACGATTTTTGTTTTTTAACTTCCATTATTAATTATACATTTGAACTCATCATAATATATTCAATTTTATTGGATACATTTTCCTATGTAAATACATAAGAGAAGAAATGTGGGTATCCCTCAAAGCATGCTTCACAACTTTTACCCAATCCGAGACATTCTAAATTCTGTATTTCATTCTGACTGACCCACTAAAACTCTATTTATTAGTACATGCATTTTCAAAAAATTTAGGGACTTATTTCTTACGAATTAATGCTATTAAGTAGTTATGTTTCGCTGTCAAGTAGAAGGGTAGTACCTGTGCTTCGGAATTCCCTACCATCAACAGTTGTTCCATTCACCTAGGTTATTTAGGCGGGGAAGCCAATAATGAGGGATCGTGATGCTTATCACATGTGTATCAACACATGTTCCCTCTTCAATATCTTCAAAGATATTCTGGAAGAAAGACTCTCCTAGAATAGAAATAACTGGACCAATGCTCCCCGAAAGTCAAAAGAGCCAGCATGTTTAGGGATAATCTCTCTAAAGCCAACTTCTCCCTTCCCTCAATACGGTGCTAGTTCAGCGCTGAAGATAGTTTGCTTTACTAACTGGCCAGTCGCAATGACAAGGCATTATTTACACAAGTCTATTCTTCTAAGTCCTTAGCCTTTGTATATTTATATAAAGGAGATATTTGTATGTAACATTGAAAATCTTTAAGTACAACTAATCCTTTAAGTTGTGAAGTACATTGTGCAACATTTATTAATAGATTTTTGTGTAGGAATAAGTAAAATTCTTGAAAACCTTTAGCCCGTTGTGTATTCATTATACATCCATCTATATCTCTTATGCC
The DNA here is from genome assembly GCF_049639745.1 of Rhodnius prolixus. Lineage (NCBI taxonomy): Eukaryota > Metazoa > Arthropoda > Insecta > Hemiptera > Reduviidae > Rhodnius > Rhodnius prolixus. The sequence goes on along the minus strand of NW_027411582.1, from coordinate 36,077,964 downwards.
TAATTGGGAGTATTGTCGCCTAATTATATGTCTTTCTTAGTCTTAAATTGGCTTCTATGATCATAATAAAAAGTGAACTTAACAAAATTATGTTTACAAACAAAAAAAAAAGAGAAAAACCCTGGACCTAAATCCCACAATTGTAATAATTAACAAAAAAAATAACCTAAGACAAAAAGGAAAGCATATTTAATGATCAAATTTTGTAAAAATATATTATTGCTATGTTTTTCTTCTTAAAATATCTTATTATTGCAGCATTTTATTTGCGGATATTGTTGGTTTTACGGTACTTGCTTCACAATGTTCAGCACAAGAACTCGTTCGACTGCTTAACGAACTTTTTGGAAGATTTGATCAGCTAGCTAACGTATGTTAATTATTATTATTTTTAAAGAGAGAAATTTACTAATATCAATTTTAAAATAATTGTAAATCATTAATCAATTATAAATATTAATTTAGTTGATTTTTTTCCAGGACAACCATTGTTTGAGGATAAAAATTTTGGGCGACTGTTATTATTGTGTGTCTGGTCTTCCGGAACCCAGGTCAGATCATGCTAAATGTACTGTTGAAATGGGATTAGATATGATTGATGCAATTGCGTAAGTATTCTTGTGAGTCCGTAATATTTAATGCATTAAAGGCATTTTTTTGAGCTGTACTGAATGGTTAATGCAAGTCTTTCCATTTTCAGTTCTGTTGTAGAAGCCACCGATGTTCATTTGAACATGCGGGTAGGTATACATTCAGGTAGGGTACTGTGTGGTGTTTTAGGATTGAGAAAATGGCAGTACGATGTGTGGTCAAACGATGTAACGTTGGCGAATAACATGGAAGCCGGCGGAGAACCAGGGTTCGTATTTTCTGTATAATTTGTTAATTTTCTGGTTTTATTTTTAGTTATTTTCTAGTGTTTTAAGGGTAGTGTTACGTATAATTATAAAGCTAATTTGAAATTTAATACTTACAACATAATCTTTCATTTTTTTATAAGCAATATTGAACTTAACTCTTTGAGGCACACGATTTTAAAGAAAATAAAAGCCCTACTATCACAGAATTTCTTTTATTATAAAAAAAATGGAAATAAACATTCATTTCCATTATCTGACATAAGTAATCATCTCTCTCAAATAATCATCACTCTCGAAATACGAAAAAAAGAAAAGAAAAAATTAATACCATTTCAATAGTCCTTTTTTAGTGTGGGACACTGGTATTGTATAATACCACTATGCAACTAATGCTTTATATGATGTTCATTCAAACACAACTTTTTACCAAAACAAAGCGGAACTTTGCAGATAGTACAGTACTGTCCTTCAGCGCACTCTTCCTTGAAATGTTTAAGTTCCATGTTTTGACCCAATTTTTTATAAACAATGTATGAATTAACAACATCTGCAGCCAAATAATAGAACAGTGTGCGGTGCCACCATTTTTTACTAAATATAAAAATGTTTTCACTTATTTACGCATTTACCATTGGTGCATAGCACTGCCAACTGAATGAAAAACTTTAAATAACATATTAAGCTGTATGTATGAATAACTTCAACTTTTCGAGGTGGGTTAAAATATATCCCACCATGCAGCAAAAGGTGGGACAGTTTTTAACCTACCTAGCCCCAAAGAGTTAAAAGTGAGCTCTAAGGAACGTCCAAGGTAGCATCTAATTCAGAAGAAATGTAGGATTCTAATTTCAACCATTTTTGCTCTACCAACTCTAATCTAAATTGATATCATTTTTTTTTTTTTCGTCTCAGGAGAGTACATATAACACAAGCAACCCTGGATTATCTTGGAGGTGAATACGAAGTAGAAGCCGGGCATGGTGGTACTAGAAATCAATATCTCAGAGATCATGGTATAACCACTTACTTCATTGTACCGCCAGTTAGAAGAAGAAAAGTAAGTTATCTAAAGAAAAAGAAGTTTGTATGTAAGTAAAAAAAAATTAAAAATTAAATAAATATTTGTAAATGTTTAGTTAAATTTAGTGAATAGAAAGAATATGAAAATATAAATATTGTTCGTAATTTACCTGCACAGTATTTTATCTATTGTGTAAATACAAAATGATTTTTCAGTGTATACTAAAAAAACTGGAACCATAATTTTCTGTTTTAAGTAAAAATTATGGATTAAAGTTTGACAAGTGAAAACATGAAAAACAGTGATATTTATGTTTAGTGGTTAGTTAAGTGTCACTTCCTGATAGTGTGATTAACAAAGAAAAAAACAAAAAATCTCGCTACTTTATCCCCTAGATGTCTTCAAATAACTAGACATTCTGACATTTTAAGTCAGGAAACAAACAATGTACTAAAGAAGAGAAATCTGAAGAAGAGAGAACATTTGTACAAAGTTTGTGAGAAAAATGGGGCTAAAACAAAAATAAAAGAATTCCCCAACATTGTTGGGCAAAAATATCTCGTAGTTTTGAATATTATTTCAAAAAAAAAGAAAAAAAGAATTAATTTGTAGTATTTTTTTTTTTTTTTTTTGTATTATTATTTCTGTAATGTCCATACACAGCCGCTGTTGTTCAACACACTGCAGGTACGTTCAGCGCTGGGCGCCCAACGTAGGAAGCTGAGCTTCAAGAATGTGTCCAACGTTGTTGTACAGCTGTTGCATTCGATAAAATATTCTGTGGAAGTTCCATTCTCTAATATGGCCACAGCGGCGGAACATAAAGCTTCTACAGCCAGGAAGGTAAAAAGCTTAGATTTTTAAACTACAAAAACTTCTTTTATTCTTCCATTTTTATTTTATTTTTTTATTTAATTTGATTTTTTTTTTATTGAAATAGTAAATAAAATTAAAAGTAGAAACTCCTAAGAGTTTGGGTTAGTATTATTATTTTAGTAAAGTTTTTGCCCGTAATGGAGTTACCACACTATATAAACCATGGTAATATTAAAATAGTAGTGTCAAGATTTTTAGATGAACCATCCACCGAGCACCATATTATGAACTTACTTTTAGCCCCGGGTTTCTCTCATATTTTTCTACCCTGAAAAGATACGCTCCCTAGTCTTTGCTTTGGATCTTAAGGGGGAAATGTTAAACTTGTTGCAAGTGGGTATACCCATTACTTGGTTGCATGATGTAGTAGACAAGACGATATAGGCCTGTAGCAATTAACTTTGATTTTGAACAACAAACAGTCATGTGTACACATCATTAAATAGCAGGAGCCTCCTAAATTTTATTTCAATTAATTACAGTGGAGTCTCGGTTATCCGTCATGACCGGGACCACCGGACACGTGACGGATAGTCGAATAGACGGATAATGGAAAAAAACAGGAAAATTTCCAGATTCTTTTGTTTAACGTGTATAAAACTTTGTATTAACTTTGTATACTTTATTTATACGTTTATACGCTTAAGCCTTAAGGGTCAGCTATCTTTCATTATTCAATTCATTCTATTGTGTATTAAAATTAATGAATACAATGTCTGCGACATCTAATCGGTTTTGTGGGAGGTTTTGTTTGTGGTTGATCTTTCTAGGAAAAAAAACCCACAAACTGTCGAATGATGGACACGAGTATGTACCTGAAAGACAGAGGGAAAAATCTCAAAAGAAAATATTAACACTCAGCGTTGAACAGGTTTTTTATTTTTATTTTTAAATACTGAGGTCAGTGACGGTTAATTGGAATAGACGGATAAAAGGGTGACGGATAACCGAGACTCCACTTGCGTTCGTGAAAAATTCAAGTTCTATTTTGCTTTTGTCCTTCGTATTAAATAATGTTTTAGAATTTCACTGATTACAGTAATAACTTAAACAAAAAACAATAACTTGAAAACTCGTGTTTTTGCATAAATTTCGTTTCCAATATTTTATCACGAAATCTATTGAGAACAGCGTTGTTGCAAAAAAAAAAAATACACTAAAAATTGGGCACTTTATTTTAAAGAAAATTTGAGAATTTTGTATTTTATAGATATAAAAAGAATTATCAAATTAGGAAGTTTTTCAAGATTACTTACCGTTTTTCTCGTGTCCTACCTACCGGATAGTTTTAAATTCTATCAATCATTATTTTCCCCAAACCTAATTTATATACGCCATTGTCATATATCAGAAAATTTAAAATTTTCGCCTCCTTCACTCAGAATTACTCTAATATATCTTCTTAACATTACTAGAACAGTTGATGCTTTAGTATTATTCATCAGAAAAGAAAAAGTAGATTAGTTTTTGCCATCTAGTGAGAAATAATTTGAGTTTTAGTTAGAATTATTTGAAATAACTAGTAGTTTATTAGTAGTTATAATTTTTATTAGTTACAAATTACAATTAAAAAAAAAAACTATACAACCTTAGACCTTGTTTTATTTTAGTTTTATTATTATATTTTTATAGAAATTTTTCAGTACTATTGCTTAATTTTGTCAAGCTCTACATATTACACAATATTATTTGATATTTTATCGTTGAAAGTATTTTTGTTTTTATAGAAGTAACTATTTCATTTCCAATTTTGTTTTTTACTAACAGCCTTTTAAATTTTCTGTTTTTTCCATGTTTATTTATACCCCCCCCCCCGTTTAATCCAGCAATATTTGATAACTTCCAGCAATGAAAGAAATTTAAAATGATAAGCATAACGGTTGATTTCCATAATATACGAGGGTCGTTTGAAAAGTCCGTGCAAAGTCAGAGAGATAGCACCACTGGCGCGTATCGAAGTTATGTTTAGTTAGTAGCATCTCTTGAAAGAACACACACCAAGTTTCAGCCAGATCGGTCTATTTCTTTGTGTTTGGCATTCGTTTGAATCGAGGAAGTCGAGTGATTTTCAAAAAATGAACGAAAAAGAATTTCGTGTGTTGATTAAACACTACTTTATGAAAGGCAAAACGCCTGAGGAGACTAAAGAGAAACTTGATAAACATTATGGTGACTCTGCACCTTCGATTAGAACAGTTTATAAGTGGTTTCAAAATTTTCGGAGTGGCCATATGGGCACAAGTGACGCTGAACGTTCTGGACGCCCTGTTGAAGTTACTACTCCAGAAATCATTGATAAAATCCATGATATGGTGATGGATGAGAGAAGAGTGAAGATGCGTGAGATTGCTAGTGCTGTGGGCATCTCGAATGAACGGGTACATAATATTTTGCATCAACATTTGGACATGACAAAGCTATCCGCAAGATGGGCGCCGCGATTGCTCACGCTTGACCAAAGACGAAATCGTGTGAAGTGTTGCAAGGACAGTTTGCAGCTGTTCCAGAAGAATCCGCAGGACTTTAAGCGTCGTTTCGTCACTGTGGATTAAACATAGATACATCACTACACTCCTGAGACCAAAGAACAATCTAAACAATGGGTTACCAAGGGGGAATCTGCGCCAAAAAAGGCGAAGACCGTTCCTTCGGTCGGAAAGATTATGGCGACTGTCTTTTGGGATTCGCAAGGAATAATCCTCATCGACTATCTGGAAAAGGGTAAAACTATTACAGGTGCATATTATTCATCCGTTATTGGACCGTTTGAAAACCGAGCTGCAAGAAAAACGCCCACGATTGGCCCACAAAAAAGTCCTTTTCCATCACGACAACGCACCAGCTCACACCTCAGCAGTTGTGGTCGCAAAATTAATGGAAATAGGGTTCCAACTCGTTTCACATCCCCCCCTATTCTCCAGACTTGGCTCCCTCGGACTACTATTTGTTCCCCAATATGGAGAAATGGCTGGCGGGAAAAAGATTTTATTCAAACGAGGAGGTGATTGCAGAAACGAATGGCTATTTTTCAGACTTGGACAAATCCTATTATTCGGAAGGGATCAACAAACTAGAGCAGCGTTGGACGAAGTGTATAAGCCTAAAAGGAGACTATGTTGAAAAATAAAAAAGGTTTACCCCAAAAAATTAAGTAGTTTTTATTTTTGCACGGACTTTTCAAACGACCCTCGTATTTCTGTGCTATTCTAATGAAATTTCATGTTTTTCAAATTGATTTTTTACCAGTAATTTGATTACTGCTACGAGATCAAAAAAATTAACTTGCTAAGTTGATCAAAAATTAATATTTATTGAGTCAATGAATGCAAAAAACTTAGAAAAAGAAAATTCTCATAATTTTAAGTTCAATTCAGTTTTAGTTTAATTTGGTTTATTGCGCGATTCGTTATTTATAAAAAATTATCTTTCTGAATTATTATTGTAAGTTATTGATGATAACCTAAACACCAACCAATAATCATTGCTTTGGAAGTTTCAAATTTTTGTAAGTAAAATTTTTGATTTACTCAATTTTTTAAAATTAAAGTTACGTTTGTATGTAGATTGAATGAATGTTTTTTTATCATTCTTATTCTTATTAATTTTCTTTTTTCGGTAGTTGTAGTTTTTTTTAAGTTTTTGTTTTTCCTTTTTCTTTGTTTTTCTTTGTTTTTCTTTTTTTTTTGGTGTTAATTTTTTTTTTTTAGGATGCGGTAAGTGATGAGTGGTACTACCAAAGAGGCAAATACAATGACCCTCAGTACAGTAAAGTATGTTTTTCAAAAAAAAGCTTTTTGTTTTTCTCTCAATTATTTTATCATCTGGTAGTTGAAATAAAAAAAAATAAAATATCTTTTTTTTTTTAATATTACCAATACTTAATTTTTAGAAGAGGGAAAAAAGAATAATTTTTATTTTCTTTAATTTTTTTATGGCATCCTTTATCAATTTTTCTTTCAAGCCAAAAAGTTAATTTAGACCTATTAGTTCAATAAAAAAATTAATTTTGGATGTAGACGATAGATTCGAAACTAATAATGCCAAACTGTATCCCCCGATTTTGTTATCATTAGGTTTTTTTGGATTGCCTCCATATGATAGCAAATATAAAAGACATATTCACGTCAAAATAAATTAATAAATAAACATACTAGTATATTTTATTAATTTTGAAAGTATACAAATGCCTCATCATATCTTTATTTAGTGTATATGTCCGCTTTTAATTTTCACTGTATAATGGTTAATCATTACATTTTCATATAGTTATACATGCATACAATTATTAGGACATATGCATAATGTATGTAGATAAAATAATATATAACTTATCTGCTCTGGTTTTTTATTTAAACTTAGATAATCTTTAATTCATTATTTGAAATTTGCGTATTTTTTTTTTTAGCTGCTTGTAGCAAGTGAAATCGTATGCAACTATTTTTCTAATTGAATTTGTTTTTTTTTTCGAGGTCTAATCGATCACTTTTTCGTCTTGAGTATGAACAAAGTAAAGGAATAAAACAAATATACATACGACACCTTTAACAGTGTATTTTTCTTCTTAGATTCTCAGCTTTAATTAAGTCGGGTAACCAGAAGAAGTGCTGTACAATTTTTAAAGTGGCGTCTCCTTATAGTTTCAGTAGTTTGAGAAGGAGAAACCTTGCCTTTTTTTTTTAGAAGGGCCACCAGGGTTTTTGTAGGATTTGGCTGAGCAGTAACAACAACTTAGGCTTGAGACTCCCTTTATTTTTAATACAGTGTTACAACCAATATTTATCACCCAATGTCATAGATAATCCCATTAAGTGTGATAAATCATCTTAAAATTTAAAATCATTCATTTATTGGTAATCAAAGCTAAAATTTAGACTACTTTTAGAGAGGACCAAAGGAATGTCGAATATTTCAGTTACTTTTTTGTTCTATACCAGCGTTTCCCAACCTTTTTTGGCTCGCGTACCACTTGGTAGTACGTACATCATGCTAATTTGTACCACTTCGTAAAAATGTTGGTATTTCGGGAAATTTAATAATCCGAGTGTGTTATTTTATTATTATTATTATCTTTATTTGTATAGAGATACAATGTATCTGTTACAAAGGAGTTCAAGTTCATGTTCACTTTATAAACTTTGTAAAATGTAAGATCTTAGTTTTAAAACGTTTTTTAAGTAATTAAAAATTGCGTACATATTTTTCTCTTCAAAATTATTAATTAATTTACAAAGTTCTACTTTAGAATTATTATATTTGAGCCCAAATCTTATGAATTAATTTCTTTTAAGCATTCAACTACCTCTAAGTACCAATTAGATTAAATATTGCTTAGATAGAGCTTACTCATTACAATCCAGTCTCTTCAAGCAGCAGATTTTTACGTAGTTATCATTTAAGTTCTGTCACATGATAATTCTATTAAATTTTCTTTATCTTTTATTGATAATGATGTAGCTTTTCCTAAATTTTCTTAATAGAGAAGGGGGTTTGAAATCCAATTATCATTTGTGTTTTCGGGGATTTTTGGAAAAATACTCCATGAAAGACAATTTTTAATCCTTTTAAATGTGCTATTTATATTTTCTCGTATATCTTGAGACAGACTAACCTTATTACGAAGTACATTCTAACAACTTTACTGTATAATATTATTAATTAAAATAATGTTTATGTATTATAGGAAAAAACGTTTCTATGGTGTTTATATGATTTAATTTTTGGTTTATTTTTATGTCCGCCCATTATTGATAATTTTTCGCGAACCACCAACCATCAACTCGCGTACTACAGGTTGGGAAACGCTGTTCTAGAGGATTCATTGCTTAAGTCTTGACTATTTTAGGAAGACACTAAATTTTCCAGTCATTCCCTGGAGACCTGTTCAATTTTTTTTATACTTTTTTTTTAAGCAAAGTTCATTAGCTATAAACATTGAATTAAAAAATACATAGAAGAAAAATAAGATGTTTACCTAAAGTATTTCCACATAATTTATGAACGCATGTTGCTTTTGCTTTCTTTATTATTTAAATAAATAGAACCAATTTTTTGGATATGGTAAGAAATATTATTGGTTTAGAGTTTAGGCAAAATTCCAGAGCAGTTTTATTTTTTGTGAAGTTCATTTTGTTTTATGTTGTAATTTTTTTTCATTTTGTCTTTATTTCGAAAGCTCTTCTATTTAATTTCGTTTATTTTTGTCTTATTTTTGTTCTTTTTTTGTTTTTTGAGTACGATTGGAGTGTGTGTATGATGTAAAACTTTTACTCTCCACCCTTTGTTAGGTGTTAGACCTTCAGAGAGCCCTCCATGCTGAACCAGGATCTAGACCCTTCAATCCGGCAGATCTCAACATTAGAAATGTTACACATAAGGTAAATAAAATGTTATTGGAGATGTGCACGATGTCCTTATTTTTTTTTTTTCCTGTAATTTGTATCAATAGATTTTGTAAACCTTCTTCTACTTACCTATTTATCCTATTAATATTCTGTTAAACTCTCAGAACATGCAGGTTTCTTCTGATCTTTTACTCTTTTAGTGCACATTCTCCCACTTTGGCGACAGTGTTTTTTTTTTATATATATATAAAGTAAAAGGATGGCCGACCTTTTTTTTGAGAAAATGTTTACGTATCATTTCCGAAGTTCATTATTATTATTATTTACGTAGTTTTTATTTAATTTATAATCTGCCATAATGAAGCCAATATTGAATGAATGTCTGTAAGACATGAATTATTCTTCTTTTTTTTTGTAAAGTTAAAAGATGTTAGTCCTGATCATTTTCAACATTTATTTCTGTGATAGATAAATAAATTAGTTTAGAAGGTTCGCTTTTTTGAAGAAGAGAGTCTTCAACTATAAATTCCTTCAGTATAAGAATAGTTAAAGAGCTCTTCATTGGTAGTCTTACTGCTACGCTGTTGGAGCGTAAAAGCCGAAGAAGTAGTGAGGTAATGAAGCTTCAAGAAAAATGGGCTTTTGCTAACCATCTCCATCATAGGAGTGACTTCAATCATCTTCTGATTGTCACAACTTCATTATTAGCTTTCGCCTCTGTAGGAGAGATGAATTTTAAGCCGATTCGTGTGATCTCAAAATACAAACCGAATTCAAGGCAAAATTCCATATCTGAACTTGAAGCAGTAGACTCTCAAAACAGCCGAACAAATTTTTTCTTACAGGCTGTTTGTCCCCTAACAACTCAGAACAGCACGTTAAAGCAACAGTGTACAAGCTAAGCAAGCCTTTCTATCAGTGACGTTTCCATATCGCGGGATTCGAATTACTTATACGCGGATTCCAAGTCACTGGATTTGGAATAGAATAGGATTCATCGTCGTTAAGGTTATAGTAACCAATGCAATTACTGATAATGTTAGTGTGAAGGAGGACTATATTCAACCTCTTATCAGGAATTACACTTGCTTGATATGCAAGGCCCTTTCAGATTCTTTATAGGAATTATCTTACCTAACCTTGTATAAGTGGGTTGTGAGCATTTCTTATCTTGCCCTAAAATGTGCTTTAGAATCTATCTTGCAGTAAGTTTCAAGACCTTTTCACCTCAGCTAGAGCCTTATATAAATAAGGTTCCACTGATTATAAAATGAAATTTGCTTGCACCATAGTCTATATGGGCCCCAAAAATTAAAAAAAATAGAAAAAAAATCTGTCTTACTGTACATTTTGTGGCCAAACATTTGCCAATTCATTTTCTTCTTTTATCCTAGCAGTAAATTTTCGTGTAAATATAAGTGTAACGGGGTTCGGAAAAGGTTTCCTATCTGTAATATCTATCAGCAACAAATGGTAAGTTGAATTAAGAATTTTTGTTGGTACCGTTCTATGAGAATGTACGTAATATTGATGTAGCATCCTCATATAAAAGAAGATACTGCAACTTCTTCATACATGTTTATTTGAAATAACTTTTAACTAATGTTAATACTAATTTATTTAATTACAGCTTATTACTTTCACTAATGTGGGTATTTAATAAAATACTATAAAAATTCAACTTACTTATTATTTGAAGTCCGAGTTTGCTTGAATATTTATGAAAAATAGGAAATTGTTCATCCCCCAGATCTGTAATAGTTTGCATTCTGTTAAGCTTTACTTGTAATATTACTACTTCTTTCTTAATTTTCTTCTTGAAGCTTATAACTGCACGCATTTGTTGATGTTAAGATGAACAATAAAGTTTTAATTGTATTTTTTCTGATCTTTACTTTAAGCACTTTCAAGTTGTCTACTAATTTTTTGTCTTCCTGTTCTGAAGGTACTGCTGTCGTCTGGAAAAAAATGGAAAATTTGTCCTTTCACTACCTTAACATACCTTGGTCCAACGCCAACGCTCTTCAATAGCACGTCCATTAATGTCAGAAAAAGGGGAAAGCAGTTTTCTAGAACTAAGTTTGAGGATCACGATTGTAAATTCAATACTATTATCCTAGTCGTAATTTTCAGAAATAGACCTCACATCCGACAATTGTGGTCTGCATCTGGTTGCTGGTTTCATTACGCAGTAGGATTTAAGATTAAGGTTTTTTTTTTTTCTCAAAAGAATGACAACGGCCTATTGTGTTGATCCTTCCTTGTCGGTAATATAAACTTCTTCAAAGCAAACAAACCCATATTTGATTGACTGATCTGTTTCACGTTCTTTTATCCTGGTTTTGCTCCAGGAATGTTTTATTCGGGCCATTTCAAAAGATAAGTGTTGTGGTTATATTCTCTCTACCCATTTTTGCTGCTGGGAAACCTACATTTCCAAAGTACTGGTTACTCGCTGTTTGTACGTCTTGAAGTGGAGCGTAATTTGTACTTGATTTGATCAAGTTTAACCATTCTGATGCGGAGCACGTTTTCTTGTCAAATTTTATGTTGATGTTCATTTGGTAAGGTGGAAATATTGTTGTCAACTACCTTCAAATATATCAATTTTGATATTTTAGTTCCTGTTCGGTACAACTTTGATAACTTAGTCTCATATCTTTTGCATCATATAAATTGGCGAATGAATTTCGTGTTTGTGTGGGTATGCGACTGTAAATTATCTTCTTATTTTATTTAAATTTATTATTTTTGCATGTGTATTATTTTAATGCAAGCATTAAATGATATTTCTTTTTAGAAGTAGTAGATTTAAATTGGATTTTTTAAAATAATAACATTTTTCTTAAGTTTTATAAAATAACAGATGAATTCGAGTTTATTATATATATTTTTTTTTTCTAGCAGTTAGTTTACTTTGTTTAGGAAATGAATAGTTTCAGAATAGTTTCAGCTGGATGTCAGATACTTTTTGTCTTGAACTTTAGAAAATTAGTTATATTATTTTCAATCATTGTCTGCACTGTTCTTAAATTTTAATTTTTCATCAAGGTTTTTTGCTTTTAATGTTCTTTACCACACTGCCTAATATTTGCTGATCTATTTAATCGATTTTCTTTGCAGAACAAAGTGACAGATAAATTCAAGAGGCCATTTAAAAAACGACACTCTAGCGTTTACCATCAGCCACAGAATCGTGTAAACAAATATTTAAGTCAAGCGATTGAAGCTAGAAGTGTGGATCGAGAAAAATCAGAACATGTATCGTTGATATCGTTAGCATTTAAAGATTCATCAAAAGAAAGCCAAGTAAGTGGGGGTTTAAATTTTTTTTTTATTTGTCCTTTCTCTTACTGGGGTAAGGAGAGTATGGCTGCAATTTTTAAGAGTTTACAATGGAAACAAAATGTCTGGAAAAACGACAAACAGGAAGGTAAAACTTTACATTTCGATTGATCTTACTGAGTGTACTCGTCTCTAACAGAGCGATCAAAACCCTCAACTGGTAGTATCACTATACTGAGCGGATGTTCCACGTTTTTTGTTGAAAACTCTGGAAAATGACTTGATTTTCTTCAAACTTCGTACCCACATTGTACACATGATGGAAATAAATCTGTAATGAAACAATTTTCCACGAAAATTCGACCAGAGGTAGTACTTCTAGGACTTCCTAGGATTTTACTTCCTTCTATAGAACCATTGTGTCCTACGTATTTATAAGAAGAGGGGATAAATGTTCTACGAAAGTGTTCCGAGTTAGATGAAAAAATTCTTCATCCGGAACTACCTCTGTAACCTGAATTTACTCTTTAATCTTTGTGTGCTCAATTATCATTATTTTTATCATATTCTGTTTTATCGGTTCTGCATGGTTTGCACTGCAAAGCGGAATTCGATATCTCTAGCTAAAATTTATAGAAGGAGTGCCACACTTATTGCTTTTTGAAAATGCTTGCTACGATTTTCTTATTTATTTATTTAACAAATTTTTTTTTGTTTCTTATAAAATAGCTAATGTTTTGCTTTCTTTCACTTTAGTATCAAGCTGACAACGATGTTGGTTACAGCACCTCCTTAGCCTGTAGTCTGGTACTACTTCTATTAATTGGAGGCCTGCAAGCGGCCATATTGCCCCGAACTATAATACTGTTGTTGCTCTTCCTAACTGCCTTTGTCTGGATATCAGTTAGTAATAATTCCTTAATTTTTTTTTTGTTTAAATAATTATTTAATCAAAGTAATTGTAACTTCTTTCCTTCCTTTAAGTTCCTCCATTTTTATGTAAAAAAATATTACTTTGGAAATTTCTTGTTTTTCTCCATAGGTGGTGCTAATGTTGTTACTAGCTGTACGATTAAGATGGATAATGTGGGATATTTCCCAAAGTTTCATACTACGTCTCGCAATTACAGTGTTCACCATAATTCTAATATATACTGTGGCTCAAGTTAATGTGGTATGTATTTAATTTTTACTTGTTTAAAAAAATATATTTATATATGGATCTTATTTTCATTCTAAGCAGTATAATTTTTGTGCGAATATTATAGAAACCCTTAGTAAAGGAAGGTGATTCTTAGCGCTGTGTAAGAAGATAACTATTATTATTATTATTCTTATTATTATTATTATTACTTTTATTATTATTATTCTACTACCTCACTCAGTTTCTTACAGGGCACGGGTATTTCACCTCCCTGTACCTGTATAAGATGGGGAAAGTTGGAGACCCGTCATATATCTTCGGAGACTCTGACCTCGATGATGCCCACCACACATTCTTTTTGTGTAATAGATGGGTGCCGGAGAGGGAGAGCTTGGAACAAGAGATCGGGAGAATCACGCCCGAGAACATAGTAGGGAGTATGCTCTCTCACAGAGACTGCTGGGACCGGGTGGTTACCTTTGTCAAGATAATATTAAAAAGAAAGAAACAGGAGTTGGACTTCCATCTGCTCCCGGCGTAATGGAGAGCGATTGAAAGCCGGTAGGAGCTCGTATGGGTTATGAGGCACCACCTTGATGTAAGGCGCAAGTGGTTCCAGGTAGGGTTTCTCTGTCTGTTGGGGAGGTTGGTTTTTTAGTGGATGAGGGTCCCACTAACGTGGGCATTTCTCCCACGATGATGCATAATGCATTTTTCCCCTCCATAAAAAAAAATTATTATTAATCTTATTATTATTCTTTAAAGCGCGTATAAATTTACGGTAATTGGCTCCTGTAGCTTTTTCAATGCATTAGCTGCCTTTGGACAGTGGTCTATAAAAACAACATGGTCCATCACCATTGGTGAGGTGAAAGTGGCTTCTATGAAGAGAATATAAGGGCAGATAACTGGATTTCGAACGCTTAACATTATTAGTATTATTGTTGCGAGTTTCAATATGGCTTGAGATACTAAACTTTAGAGCAGGATCTTAGGAAATAATTATCGGGAATTAGAAATTATTCCTTGCTCCTCAGTTCAGACTTAGGTCCTTTGACCTCCATCCATTCCATAGCTAATTTTTTTCAAGGAAAAATTCTACTTCAGGGCAAGAGAATAAATTAGGTTTTTATGGATTCTTTGCCTTCTAAGTACCAAGCAGGAATTAAATTATTGGCCCAAAGATTAGATTTATATGATTTATTAGATGGTTAAGTAGTTTGAAATAAAAATTTGTATCATTTTGTAATACTCGTTAATGTAAAAGGCTAAGATTTTTTGCACTTTCTTGTATTTTATATTGGAAATAATTTTTAATCTTTAAAACCTTTCCAGTTTACATGTCGAGTTGAAACCGGATGTCCACGTTTAAATTCAACAGTAACTTGGTCAGATCACCGACTATGCCCTCTGCCACAGTATATAGCTGCTTCCTGTTGCCTTGGTTACCTGTCTGTGGCAATCTTTCTACGATTACCTACACTGGTCAAGTGTACACTATTAGCATTGATGGCGCTTGTCTACGTATTGCTCATTGAAGTCTCGCACAAACCTATATTTAATTGTTATGATACTAGGGTCCAGTAAGTAATCTTTATAATTTTATTAATTTCTTTTATTTTTGTGATAAAATTTAATTATAACAGTAGATTAACCTATTGTGATAAAATTTAAAGCGATCTAATTATAACAGTAGATTAACCTATTATTCATTTATTTCTAGATCTTCGGTCCCAACACATGTGATAAGTATTGTTTATATTTTAATGTTCCTGTTGGCTGTTGCAATTCATGGTAGACATGTCGAATGGACGGCCAGACTGGATTTCCTCTGGCAAATCCAGGTAAGTTTCGATTCCTTATATCAAAAATATTGGATATTAAATGTTAGGTCAGTGCAAAATGAAATGTCCGTTTATTCACTATTGTATTTTTCCTCATAGTTTATTTTGTTTTTTCGTGGTGGATAAGTAGTTTCTGACTGAGAAGTTAAAAAAAAAAGAAACAAATCTGTGATGTAAATTGCATTCTATAAAACATCTTTCGGTACTTTTCCGTTAGCCGGGCGCAAGCGAAAAACAGTATTGGGTAAAACTGTTTTCTTTACAATTCATTAATATTTGTTTATAGTTGAACTTGTTTTGCTTATTATTAATTAATATTTGTTTATAGTTGAACGTTTTCGACTTTTATTCCGTTGACTTGGCTCGCGTTTGGTTCACAATTGGCGACATTTGCGCCCGGCTAACGGAAAAGTACCCATCTTTCTTATAAGTATTCTCTTAGTATCGAAATTATTATCCGAAGTTGAAGCACGTTTATCTTAAGTTTCTATCAAATTCTGTCAATAGTAGGGGAGACATAGAAATTTTAAACCAGAAGAATATATTTTACAAATAATGAATGAACTACATTTGTCAAAGGAATATAACAATCCCAAATATTTTTATAGATTTTTTTCCCATCGTTTGAACATAGTATTTTGAAAACGCGTGCTTAGAATCCGTCGTATATGACATTTCATTTGCATTAATCAATTGGTTAATAGAAATTCTTCAAAGTAACACTTCGAAAATATTAATTTAAAAAAAATCATTGATGAACAGGCGAATGAAGAAAAACGTGATATGGATGCATTACAACATTCAAATAAACGAATATTATTCAATTTGCTGCCCGCTCATGTTGCCACACACTTTTTAGACAATCAGTTCAGAAGCAATATGGTGAGTAGAAGGGAAAAAATATCTGTTTTTTGTTTATCAAAATTATAAGGGAAAGTATGCATTTTTCGTTTTTTCAATTTTACTGAAGAGGTTTTTTTTTTAAATCATAAAAAGAATCATAATCATGATTTTTGTTAATTTTAATCATGAATCATTCATCAGATGTTGTTTTTCAAATCAAATTACTCAGCTGATTTATTTGAATTTTTATAGTTTTTATTTTAAAATTCACTTCATGCATACATTCTTATATTATTTAAGGCACTTTAAGTTTTTAGTATTTCATATACATTTATTCTCATTTATTTATTTATTTTTTTAAAAATAATAGTTGAATAAATTTCGTTACTAATTAATGAATTTTTGTGTGACGCTCTGTTGCTTTGCTAAAGAGCTGTGTTTCACAGGAGCTGTACCATCAGAGTTACAGTCGAGTAGGTGTAGTATTTGCTTCCATTACTAATTATCATGAATTTTACATGGAATTAGATGGAAATAATCAAGGTGTAGAATGTTTAAGATTGTTAAATGAAATTATTGCTGATTTTGATGAGGTAATTTATGTTTAATAACTTAGAATTCTTAGTTAAGTGAGTCAAAAGTCTTAAATTAGCTTATAATTCTGAATTTTTTTTAAAAAAATGCTGTTTTCTACAGCAAGAGGAGAAAATAAATCTTCCAAACTTCAACAAATTATAGAAAACAAAAAAAAGAAAAACGCAATGACATTTTAACTCACTGTAACTCTTTTAACTTCTTTTTTGTAATAGTGAAATGATTATTCAGAAATAAAATTTGATTTTTTTTTATTGCTATAGTTATTAGGCGATGAAAGATTTAGATGTATAGACAAGATTAAGACTGTTGGTTCTACATATATGGCAGCAGTAGGATTGATGCCAGAACATAGAATATTAGACAGTGATAGTGATCATTCAGCAGCAATGTACATGAGCCAGCTGGTAGAATTTGTATTCTCCATGCGTGATAAATTGGTCTCAATTAATGATAATTCTTACAATAATTTTATGCTGAGAGTTGGTAAGTTTTATGTTTTATTTTATTCAGTGACTTAACAGTAGTAACTTTAAAAAAACAACAACCAATCTTCAGGAATTTCTTTTAAAACGATTCTCGAGAATTGCTAACTGACTACTTATAAGAACAATTTAATCTTTTAAATTCTAAAATGTCTTAAAACTCATTTATTCAGAAAAATTCTAAGAAGTGAAAAATACATTCAGTAAAAATCGTAATTGACTGACTCGGAATTTTAGCAAGGCATTTTTGTTTTAACTTTTACATTCAGAATCTCACTTTCACTGAAATTGGTACTTTTGATAGAAGAATTCAATCCCTTTATCAAAGTTTGAAACGTAATTAACCCTTCTTTATAATATTTACATATATTCAATTACACATTCATTTATTACATTCAATTATCCTTTAGATGAAAACCTAATCTAATTATAAAGTTGCAGCTTCCTACGATTTCTATGCTTTATTAGCACAAATTCTCTGACCATTTTTAAAAAACTTGTATCAGACTTAGAGGACCACAAAACCAAAATTTTCGTTGATAACTTATAATCGAAAATTGAGTCATGGTTGCAATACTTTATTATGAAGTAATAGACTGTTTGAATGACCCGATTTATAGTCCAAATATGTCTTAAAGATAAATAAGTTTATTAGGTTTTTGTGATAATCCAATTTTCCTTTAGTTCTTTTGTCAAGAAAGACTATAATATTCAGAATATATTGTTGTAACTCAGTTTTATGTGTGTTTCTATCGCTTGAATATTACTTTTATCAGGTCTTTTTAATCAGTTTATAATTTGCAAACAGGTATCAACATAGGGCCAGTTGTTGCCGGTGTGATTGGTGCTAGGAAACCCCAATACGATATCTGGGGTAATACAGTAAACGTAGCTAGCAGAATGGATTCTACGGGTTTACCAAATCATACTCAGGTATGAAATTGTTATTAATTAATTATTTAAATAAAATTGAAATTTTTATAACAAAGGACATAGCAATTATTTTTTTTACAATAAAACTTTAGGTAACTGAAGAAGTTTACCATGTTTTAAGAGGACATCCTTATGAATTTCAATGTCGTGGTAAAGTTAAAGTAAAGGGCAAAGGTGAAATGACTACATACTTTTTGACAGATAGAAAACAGCCTGGTACAATCAGGGTTGAAGAGTTGTCCAGTATTAGAGCGGCTGGAATAAGTTAGTATTCAATTTCATCTTGTATTTAATTAGTAAAATTTTGTAAATAACTACATTTTTGTTTTTGTAATCATTTCCAGGCAACATGTACGGAGGAGTGGCTACCCCATTGGCATTCCTCCAACAGATGCCTGATCGTAGTAAGTTGTTGAGAGTTGGCCAAAGATCTCTTCAGTCTCAACCACAAGTTGAAGCAGTTGAGCCTCATCATGTTAATCATAACCAACCTCCTCCAGTTCCTGCCAGAAATAACTCCAGGTAAAGAAAGCAATATGTGGTACAGTACTTTTATTAGAAACATATTACTAGTAAAATTTGTTTTTATGAACTAAAATGACATTCATCCCAGGGAACACCCTACCAGTCGTTTTTGCACATAACCTTCTTTGATCTCAAAGTGCCGAAGAACTCATATCGCCTCATATACTCATATAATTATCTCTAATAACTTTACATTTACGAAAGTTAGAATTTCCAACAAGTATAGAATGAAATTCGTTTAAGTAGCTAGACAGCTAAGTATTTCTCCTGATTCTGAAGTTAGGTTTTTTTTTTCAACTTAAATCTTCGACATTCTGTAGTGTTGTGAATTTTTATCAATTATTTCTGATTAGTTCCCGTCTCGCTCTCCGTCTGAGGTTCTTACCCCTTCCATGTTATACTTTGTTTAATCATGTATTTTTATGTTTCCAATTTGCAATAAGACTATTAATATTAATCACCCAGGTATACTCCACCATGGCCACGAGGGCCTGTCACCAATAATGGCGGCACTTCACTTCCACCACCTTCATCATCACCGCCTCCAGCTCCAGCCGTGGTACAACCTTTGCTGAAACCATACATGAAACCTTTACCGAAACCACCGCCAAAAGTGAAAGCATGGGCTGTTCGACGATATTCTGACGAGAGTGGAGACGAACAACGATTGGCGCCACCAT
This sequence comes from Rhodnius prolixus, assembly GCF_049639745.1. Lineage (NCBI taxonomy): Eukaryota > Metazoa > Arthropoda > Insecta > Hemiptera > Reduviidae > Rhodnius > Rhodnius prolixus. The sequence continues at coordinate 36,058,533 of NW_027411582.1, read as the reverse complement.
TTCTTTCGACGACCACTCAAGTTGTACAGCCGAGGATAGACTCTAGTGCTGATGAGATTTCTTCTGTAAACCATTCGGCCAGCATTAGCAGCAGCGATGAAAGCTATTCAAAAACTACAGACGCATCCCCTAGTCCTTCACCACCATTGTTGACAGCCGTTGCTGATACTAAACACTACCTCTTCCCTTCAGATATTCAGGTATTTATTTTTTAATTATTAGTGATAGTAAAGATTTCAGTTCAGAATATGACACTATTAAACGTAGTAAAAAATATCATTATATAATATAAAATTGCATACGAAATCAGGTGATAACGAAACCAGTTTTTTGTGTTAGGACAGTGCAGCTGCCAAAATCAAAGTGTCTTAACCAATATTAGCAGATTATATTTAAATTTCTCGTAGAATTTATTTCTAAAAGAACAATTAGACCACCATGTGGTGTTATCCCAATTGAAATACAAGGTCCCTTGATCAAATAAATATTTGTACAGAATTATTGTTTTAAATGAACGAAATAAATTACTTATCGACTTAATTGGTCAAAAAGGTCGGAGCTAACACTCCTTTCATTGGCCCGAAACTATGATGCCCTTGGCTGTGGGAACAAAGACTCTGTGCTTGGACAGAAATCAGAATACTCTGATAACAAGCCTATTCACGGAACATGGTAGGTTCAGGAAACATCTGAAAGGAGGGGCTTATTAGCTCGGAACCGTTGTTCAGATTGTGTCAGGAAGAGGAGGAAACGGCCTCTCACCTGCTGTTCGATTGCGTTGTAATCGAGCGGTTGCGCTATGAAACCTTTGGGTATTAATTTAAGATGTAACTGTTTATGTTGACAAGACAAAGATTGTGTGCTTAATTATTACGTGAAAAAGTTATAATGTGAACAAAATTGAATTCCTTGGCTAATGAATATTTACGTACTAATCCTGTTACTTTGTTATCCTCAGGTGAATCCCTGTTCATCGCCAGAAGGATCACCACGAGCTTCCCACGACTATATACCGCCATGTTTTCTAACCAACAACAATCCAACAAATGGCGATTCATCGCGCAGTTTTTCACCAGCCAAAAATAATGGCAATAACAATCGATGCGGTGTTGGAGGCGGTAGCAATAGGTCAAGAAATTTTAAAAGTGGGTCGTCGTCAAGTTCGCGCAAAACCAATTCAGATAAAGTACAAACTACACCTCATACGGTTGGTATCAAACTTAGTTATTTATTATATTTAGTAAAATATTATTAAATAAATTTATTATTTATTTATTTAACAATTTTAGACTACAGCTCAAAGTGAGACATGTGCCAGTTTTGAATTTTCACGAAGTAAACGTGGTAAAAAGAATAATTCTTTAGAGAAAACTTCTACAAGATCTGCGGATTCTTCTTCTAAGAAAGATAATTCATCGCAGACTGATTTAAAAATGTCTACACCGGAAAGTGAACAAGATTTTGAAAAACAAATACGTAGATTGTTGGAGGAACAGCAAGAATTGAAATCAAATCGTCCTCAACCACATGTTACACCAAGGTAAATTGTTTTCCAGCTATTGTAATGAAAATGCGAAGAACATTACGAATGGCAACGAGTGGTTTTGTTTTTGTTTATTCTTTTTTTCCTATTTTTGTTTTATTAGTTATATTTTTTTTAATTTTAATTTCAAAATCACATAATTTGTAAAAGGGTGATGTTCAAGTCCGTATTTTCTTAATAGGTACGCTCATATAGTCGATCTTGCAGCTCAACAGCAACATTTGCTTGGTATCTCACATGCCATACACGATATGTGAGTTTTTCTTTTTCTTTTATTTATTTTTCTTTTTGTTTATTTTATTTATTTATTTTTATTTTTTTCAATTTTATGTTGAATAATTCATAGAACTAATTGGGTCGCGTATTGGTACAGCGATTGTGAAGCATAAATTTGTCAATGGAATATCCCCAGTTCGGATCAAGCGTGTAGCTACTTTTTATTCGTTAAAAAAATGTTAATAGTTAAGTATAAGCGCTGTCCACGATATCTAATTAGTAGTTGCACGTTAAGCCCCATTCGAAAAGACAGACGATACTTGACTTTTACTTTACTTATTGTAAATTTATTCCAATAATTGCACGGTACATATTTTAATTAGATTATTTTGTTAACAGTGATGAAGAACTGTGTCTGGAAGGTCCTTCAGGCATTGAACCACCAAATCCTGGAGATGATGATAGAAAAGAAAGCGAAGCGTTCGAACAAGAGGAAAAAAGGATAGCTGAAGAGCTACATTTACAAGTAATCTTAAAATTAATGGAATGCTTCAATAATAAAATGATTTCAAAAAATCTATTCTTTTAAATAGACAGTAAACATCTTACAGTTCATAGCTTAAACAAAAAAAAAAAAAAATTGCAATTAATTTTTGAAATTTGTCCTCAGGAAGGAGAATGTAGGGCTGAGGTGACTGGATGTATTGGTACTGGTGATCAGAGCGAATGGAGTGATGAAGAAGCGGCCTCAGAACCATTGTTGGGCGATCGAGAAAGTACTGGTTATACAACGGACGATCCAGCGCTGGAAAATATATCCATGATTCATGAGACCGGACTCACAGATGCTGAAGGTAAATCTTTTTTCGCTTGCAAGAATGTCTGGTTGGTGAATAGAAGTGATGCAGTCTCATGCTCCATTGAAAATGGCAAGAGTTTCTTTTTATCATGAAGCAGATTTACTCGCATTTTAATTTGTTCCAAATATCCCAGAATTTGAGTATTGTTTGGACTTAGCATCAGAATCTTTAGATATTATGTGTGTTGTGTGAAATGAATTCTTTTATTATAAGTCAATATTGTATTGAAAATCATTTTATTACATTTTGAATAAACTAGTAATAAAAAATTAAATAAAAAATAAAAGAAAAAGAAAGAGGATTAGTAGATCTCTAAATTGTTAACTTCACCAGGTGCACTAAGTGATGTTGCCTCAGTATTTGATGGTGGATGTCAAGATGAAGGTGATAACACTTCCTTGTCAAGTCGAGCTTCCAGTCGCTTACTAGACAGTGATGCCGTCCTGAGTTTAGATTCACTCAGTGCACTCTACGATTCAGAGTATGATACATGTTACCCAGACGATTACAGGTATTTATTTGGAAAATGTTTTTAAATATAATTTTAATATTTAAATTTAGTCAGAATATGTGGGGATATTGTAATCCAGTTATGTAGTAAATGGTAGAAATTATAACCTTTAGGGAATGATAGCGTAGAAATTTAGCTTCAGATGTGTATCTGTTATAATTTTATAGCAATTACTAAAGCCTTTTCTATAAAATTATGTAATTTTTTCAAAGTATAGAATATAACAACAGATCTATTATATTATTTTTAAAACAAACTGAAAAACTACTTGTATTTTTAATTTTCTTCTTTTTTCATTCTGATTGCTTAGTCCAGTTGAAGTGAGGTAAATCGTCAGATAACTTAAGATCTTTTCATAAATATTGTATTATTTTTTTTAAATTAGGTATTTCTTTTAACTTCTTTTACTTAACTATGTCAAAACTTATCTTTGACAGTTGCGGTTGATCAAATTGGTTCGTTCATGATGACTACAGTATCTAATTTAAGGTTGGGCAACCTCAGTCTTTTCTACAATGGCAGTTTGAACATATAGGAGTTGATAAAAAAAATTATTAACAATAATTCGTAGTAACTCAATGCAAATATACAGATGGTTCTGAGCCTTCGTAATATAGTTCTTTTTATTTATTTGTTCAAATAATATTTGTGGTTGGCTTTTTTTGTTTTTATTCCTTTACTAATTTCTACTAACCAGGCTGATTGCGCCGCACATTTTTCATTTTTATATTACGTGTATACTGTAGATTTTTCTCCTATAAAAAGTGATTTAGATGACATTGAAAGTAGCAATTAACTTTAAATATGTAATTTTCAGATATAGAATGAGATCAGTGTGTAGCAACTTTTAAAACTGATTGAAAATAATAAAACGTTCCCGAACGAAATAATTTTAGATATACTTATTTTTTTATATTTTTTTTTTCAAATATAGTATACTGCTAAGGCTAAATAAGGCTCTTTATTATCCTAATAAAAAATTAATTGGTAAATTTACTTTAATAAATTCAGATGAAATTTAAAATTATAAGTTAGGTACAACATATGAAATTTTGGGCAACACTAAGAGGTAACCTACGAGATACCTTCCTTACCAGTTTAATGGCAACGTTTAGGCGAGGTGTTAGTTCAAGAGATAGGGAATATTGTTTCAAAATCTCCATAAGTTAAATCACTTGTAGTAAACTAATAGTTAACTTACTTAAAACTTGCCAGTTTTATTAGTGGCTACTAATCAACTACAAACTTACGTACTACTGCCTGTGAAGGAAACAATTTTGAGTGCATTAAAAATCAAAGTAAGCAAATTATATTGAATTAGTATTCCAATTTTAGTTTTTTTTGAAAGTTTTACACTTATCAAGGTCAACTGAATTCAGTTCTAAGTTCAATAATACACCTAACCTTCAGTGGCTAGCCTTTTCTAGTCGTAAGTTTAAAATTTACTTTCAAATTATTGAAATGATTGCAGATGAAATCTAATAATGCACATTTGAGTAAAAACTCAACTTCTCAAAGTCGTAATAAATTATTATTTTTTGGAATTCAATAAATTGCAACTTTTAACACTGCCTTTGATAAATTCAGTTTCTAACCATATTTATTTTTCGATTGTTTTGTTTCGTTATCGTATTTTAAAATTTTTACCCAATCTGTCAACACTTCAATGCAAATTATAATTAGAAGTTGTTATTGATGAGTTTAAATCGTTATTTACTCTCATTCTGACTGGGTTTAGATATATGTCAGTGTTTCGAGTTTTGTAATTTAAAAATGAGTGAAGTTCGATGAGGATATGATATTTTAAAAGTTTAATACAGTTCATTTTGATCTGAATTAGCTTTAAATATTACGGTACTTTTCTGGAAAGGTTGAAGTCACTTCTTTTCTCAAACATGTTAAATCTGTTTTATAAAAATGGTGTAAATTCTATAAGGTTTGTGCTTTATGCTATTTTTAGTTTGGGGAGGTATTCTTTTTCACTCCATTTTTACATACTGAGAATTCAAACGGTTTTCTTAACACAGACTGAGAAAATAAAAAGAAGTATTAAAGCGAACTATATTTTCAGTAGTTCTATTTATGTCTACAGTGTACACGTTTTATTTACACGGAATAATTAACTTAGCTTCAGTAACCTTGTATTTTTTTAATACTGTACATTTTGTAATCATAATCAAATACACTTTTGCAAATCTGCCGCCTGCCTGCGAAGAACTACAGAGCACCATTATCATTCATTGTTTATTAATATTGGATTTTATTGTTTTAGAAATAGTTACTTAATTTGATAAGAATTTCATGTATTCAGAATTATAAGGGATATCTTTATCAAGCAAAAGAGGAGCGTAAAAGCATGGGTTAACATTGCGTGCATTTCTTTTTTACCGTTTATATTTCAGTGTATTATTTTTAATTGCCCTAGGAGGTTATTATTTTTTTTTTGTGTTGATCGAGAGTACAGCATTGTGACAATATTTTGCTGCCTCCTAGAAACGGTTAAACCTCAACTCTCCACAACACACATTGTACAGATGACACATATTGTAGACCAAGAGCAAAATTGAGTCAGAGGGTCCCATTTTGGATCTTTCAGTATTTGGTATTTTGGTTAACAATGTGTGATTTCAACCTTCTATTCAAAAAGGTTTTACTTTCAGTTTTGTTCTTGGCAAATCGTACTTTCCATTCGGTCGGCACAAGCCCCTTAGTATCTAAAAGAAATCTACCTTTTTCCCTAACTTCTGGTATTATTTTTGTTTATACTTTATTCATGTTATTCGGAGCATTTAATGATACTTTGTCTAATTGTCATAAAAACATCCGCTTCCCTACAAGTGCCGGTATAATTTTGAACCTACAGTCTTCTCTTTTAAGTCAATAACTTTCAAGAATCTTAAATCTCTTGAGAGGTTGTAAAGAGGAAATTTCCTTATTTCACACAATCTGTGTATAATAATCCAGCTGGTGAAATTTCTTTAAATATCATTCATTGCAAACTAGAGTTACCATTTTTTAGTGTTCGCCATTCCATTTTCCTGTAGAATCAGAAAATTTTAACGTATAGTGAAACTTGTTTTTCATACGACTTTGAATTGACAGTTACCCATCACATCCCGGGCTCTTCGGGATCTGTTCTTCGGTTTTATAGCTAGACAGATTGTTTCATGGAAGTATTCCTCCAAAAACCGACTGCTTATCATCGCTCAGTTTGCCCTATGTTTTACGATCTATAATCATCATTGCTTGATGTAATTGTAAACACCTAGATTTTTTTTTGAAAAATTCAATTCATTTGAGTCAAAGTAAGAATCAAATCCATTAAGCACGCTAGTCGTAGTAAATTAAGTCTTCTTGCCTAAATTTAGAATAGAATATTTACTAAGCATCTCATATATTTTATATAAAAGTTTTAATTTAAACTGTTTATTTTTTTTCCAACTATTTATTTTATGAAACTTAGTGAAAGAGTAAGAATAGGAGGAATATATAAAATTTTCTTTTTTAAAACGATAAATAAATATGTTTCAGGTATTATAATAGGGATATAACACCTGATATTGCAAATTTGGCCAACATACGTACCATGTCTGAGAGTATTACAAGAAATTTTGGACAACCAAGATCTGAAACTGATTCAGATATTTAATAAATGAAAAGAACAACGGTTTTTCAATCAAAAGAAAAAAAAAATCTCAAATCAAGTCTTTCCTAAGGATTTTATTGTTGTATATAGGTAAGTGGTTTTATCTTTTTTTAAATACATTTACGTGAAAGTTCTAGATGTATAAAATAAAACAAATTTGGATGTGATGACTCACACGACTTTTCTTGAAACTCTCCAACTTTTGAGTCAGTCAATATTTCTTATCAGTTAATATTATATATTAAAATAATTAAAACATATTGTTTTTCTTGTTCTTTTTGTTTGAAGTTCAACGCATGGTACTTAAATGGCAAACTTTAATAGTTTCTTCCACTATTTTATTGAAGGTACTTTAAAAACTATAAAAGGATTCAATTCCTTTCTACTTTTAATTATTTAAAAAAAATAGAAACTTGGCCTACAAGTTTGGAAAAAAAGGTTTAGTTAAATTAGTTTTATAAATTTATTTGCTTTTTCATCTTCTTTTTTTTTATTAAAAAATTTGTGTACATTTTTGTTTTTTGTACAGTGGAAACTTTGAATTTTTCCTGCTAGCTATGTTTATTAAATTAGAAGAGAAAATAATAGGTCCTAATAAAAAAGATAAGAAAATGAAATAATTCAAATAAATGTAGATTTTTTTTTTAACCAAAATACTTTTTGCCACGTTTAATATTGACTTAATATTTAGACTTGGTGCTTTCATGAAATTTAAAGGCTTAATTAAAAAAAATTAAAACTACTTTTGTAAATAATATATGTGTAATAATTATATACAACTCTCTTTTCTTTTTTAAGTTATTTTTTTGTTTTGTAAATATTTTATGTAGGCAGTTATATGTAATACTAGAAGCTAGTTAATATAAATAATGAAATTATGAGCTCATTAAAAAAAAAGTATATATTTACCTTCATGGAAGTATATAAAATTTTTTCCGAAATAATGAAAATTAAATTAATTAATACAGAACTTAATTGTTGAATTATTTAAAATGATTATATATATTTAAAAAAAAGTGCGTTATTTAAAAAGAGAGAAAAAAATGGTGGCAATTAATCTGAAAGAAAAATTGAAATATTAATGGAATTATTAGGTTGCTCCTCCCTGAGTGAAAGAAGAAAAGAAATGGAAGGTTTTAATTTCTTAAGACTCACGAGATCAATGAAGTTTGGTTTGTATTGGCAATGGCCAAAAAAATTAACTCTTTCTCTTTATGTCTGTATTTCTCAAAAAATTTTCATAACCTACCCCACCAACCAACACATTTCCACCAAATTATTGTTGTTGAATAAAGTCATGTTTTTCCTAAGGTGGTATATGCTTGGTGTGTAATGGTTATTATGAATTTCAATATTTTAGATTTAAAAACGTACATTGCGCATTTAAGACGCAAGTTTGATCAGTTGGACCAGGGGATTTCATAGGGCCGATAGGTTTGGCTTAGCCGCCTAGAGACGCGGCTCTATTAGGAAGAAGGATGTGCTTAGGAAAAATAAAGTAAGTTCATCTGGGTAATTATAGTGATACTAAATAAACTGTAGGCAATTTCCCTCAGCTTAGAGTAGGATCAACACTTAAACCCAGAGAATAATGAAATGCCCCAGCCCTATTACTCCACACAAGCAAGTTTCCGCAACACTTCGGAAAAGAACCTCATCTTCCCGCGAAGTATTTTCCAACATTCAGTTCAAACTAATCTCCCACTTAGGCCCACTACAATTGCACAGTACCACCACAGGATGATATCATTTCCTCAGTCCGATTTTCTTCCACAAACTATAGATGTAAATCTTACAGCCTTGAGAATTCATTTCATTTACAGACGTTTAATTATCTGGCCCAGTTATGGAGAAATGTAAGTTATAAAAAAAAAAAGAAAAAGTTATACAGTGATAAGGTTTCGTTAAATTAAGAACTTGCTTTCAACCTAAACTTTTCTAATCTTAAGGAGGTTGCACATATAAATTCATTAATATAAATTACTTTAAAAAATGAGCCTAACATAAAGGAAAACTATTAATTATAAAACCCGTGCAATAGTTTCTTTATTTAACTACATAACAAATTATATTCTTTTCAATGTAAGTTGAAATTAATCCTAGTTTTCATTTTTAGTTTAACAAACAAGCGATCTCTTTTTTTTCTAATTAAAAATTACTATACAAAAAATTTATATATATATATATATACATATTATATAAATTGTTTATAAAGTGTATACATAAAATTTAAAAAAACTATATTACTGAAAAACCAAATCTTTGCATCATTGTGGTTATTGAAAAATATTAGTGAGGTATCAAAAAGGAAAATTATTGAACTTTTTTTTTTTTAATCCAACTCACTTTTTTCTATTTAGTGTTGATATTTATTAGATATTTATAAAGAATATTATAATAATAAATATAAATGACGTAGTATGAAAACAAACTTTGCAAAAAAAATTACAAAAAATAACTTAAATTATAGGTGCCAATGTTTTTACACTTTTGAAAAAACAAAAAATTATAAACTTATAAAACGCAATAACGTTTTAAACGTATTTTTTAATTTAAACCAGTTTCATATCCTTCATATCTTTTGTTTTAGTAAAGGTTTAAGAATGGTTTTTAGTTTTTTCCAACCTAATTTCTAATTGAGACAACCCTGAACACAAAGTCATTTCAAACAGATTATTTGTTAATTGTATAAAAATATAATTTAGCATTTTTTTTTTTAAATGAACGTAAATTTAAGTTATAAATATATAATTGAAGCTTTAGTTAGGTACCATTACAAGCAAATTTAAAATACAAAAACAAAATTGTAAGATAGAAAGTATTGATTTGTTTTTAAGTAAAAATTAAATTTGTTTAAGACTGTTTATAACGTAAAAAAAGAAAATAAATTGTTTGCTTTAATTTATGGAAAAATGAACGGAATTTCTCCAGTTTTAGTTTTATTATAATTGAAATATAAAGTGAAATTATTACTTTAAAGGCCTCCAGAAAAAGAAAACCTAAAGTAATGTTTACAAAACAGGAATTATCGTGACTACTAGTTCGTTTTTTATTTTTTTAAATCCTACCATAAAATAAATTTGCAATACTGTTATCAATAATTTGTTTCCTGATTGTCAGTGTAATAATCTTTAAAAGAATAAACTGTGTTATTTTTTTTAACAAAGTAATTTGTGAATGATTTATTTATTATTTATTAAACCTTGTGTTTCTTTAAAATCCCTAATTTTAGTCAAAAGAAGATTTTTGTAAAGAAGTGTAATTATTATGAAGAAAATGGTAAAAGAATCAAGAAGAAAATTAGTTTTATTTAATTTTTTTATCTATCCAATGAATAATGAATGTTTTTTTGTTGTAATAGTTATACTGTTTTTATTGGCTCTGAGCTGTATTTAAGACTTATAGTAGGATAGGTACCACCAGTCTGCCAGATATGCGCAACTATTCCCAACTTGGCCTTATTTAAGATGAACCGGAATATCACACAGTAAGTTAAATTAGTTTTTAAACATACCAAATCTTTTTTAATCCAAATTAAACAATTTTTTCGTTCGCTTTAAATAAACAGTTGTTCAAGTACTAAGAGTGGTTGTATCTAAGTTATAATATCTAGTATTTTGCCATCACAAACGTTTAGGTAAAATTCATAAGAGAATGTTTTAATTTGGCTAAAAACGGCCATCTATTTGAGAAAATAAATAGTAATACAATCAAGATGTTTATTTTACTAAGATATTTATTATATAAGCGAGTTACAACGAATTATTTTTATCAATTTCAGGTAAAAGTAAGTCAGCTTTAATGTTACATGTGTTTGACCTTAAACAAACAAGCTACCCAAACCATTAAGTTTTGTTCCTAAAAATAAAAAGTGTTATTCTACAATCATACACTTTTACTATAACAAAGAGAAGCTGTACAGGAAGTATAATCACTTCATAAGAAAATTACGAGTTTAGACATCAAACAGATGGCACTGTATCTAACTTCTTCAAGGCTCCCTAATTTTATTTTAAAACAATTTTATTGTGACGTTAATGTTAAAATACGTAATGACAATGTCTGAAAATGTTATTGTAAGAATGCATTTTACTCTCGAAAAGATTGAATATAGTAACAAATATTTGTTTTCCCCTTATTACCCTTTCCAATAATTATTTAAAAATAAAGAAAAAAAAAAAAGTTTGTTCTAAATAGTGCCGGAGACAAGTGTTTAAGGAAGACAAAAAAAAAAGGGCTTAAAATAATTAGTTCCAAAAATGGCCATCAGGTAACAGCACTTACTGGACCTGAACACAAAGAAATTTTAGTTCACATATTTACCAACAGGTAACAGCACTTACTGGACTTGTCATATATGTAAACACTTTTTAGTTCACATATTTGCCACCAGGTAGCACTAAAGCTATATAAGTGTCAAGATTTCTCTTCAGTACGACTTGAGTGTTGTAGGGGAGAAGGTCGCTCTGTCGCTCGTCACGCTCAAACATGTCTACTCTAGTCACACATCATCAAATATGAAAGAGGTATGTTGACATATGTCTGTCTAGTCTAAAATAAGTAATTGTAATAAAAAATATTCGTTCTTCTTTAAGAATTATAAAAAAAAATTATTCCAAACAACAAAAATGAAAAAGGTGAAGTAGGAATGACGTATGTATGTCATGTCAAAAATTCAGAAGTCGAAGAATTAATAATGAATTCAAAGTAATTACTCCGCCCTCCCACCCAGCAAAAATCATTACCTATATACTCTGGTAGTACTATTGCACACTCGACAAGTAAGTAACATTTTATGCATTTTCCTAGCATAAAACAATTTATTTTAACTTACTTCCGGTTTCATTAATTAACACATACCTAATACCATCTAACTGTAATATTACCTAATTAAAAAAATCTCGAGCTACATAATAATTAATAAAAACATTGGAGTTAATAAAATAATTAGCTTTAATTCATGCTGTCACTCCTAGGCACCAGAACAATCACTATTTTAACGAATAGATTCTCTTTCTAGACTTTGGAGGCCTTTTTTAACTATTCTTTTTATGTTTTCGTATTTTGTTCATTATTTTGAATTTATTCATATTATTTTAAATAGTTTAGTTACTAAACTTTAGTATAAGGGTTGATTAAACGCCAAAAGGTACATCCAAGCAAGTAGGTACCCAACATTTCATTTATACTTCCGCCCATTATTTCAGCCATTTAGAAACATTCGAAAAAGCGTATTGTAATAATTGAAATCATTTAAGTAATTTCACTGCGTTAAATTTTCATTAATATTTTTGAGAATTTATGAGATGTGACAGACCCTTATGCTGGCCAGTTTCATCTATGTTAAATAATAATTGTCAAGCAGCAAACCATTTAACTTTCATTGATTGCATTACGTATCTATTAATCTATAATAGTCAAACTATAATTCACAGATTAAAAAGAAAAACGTTATAAAAAAATTATAAAAAAAATTGAGGCGATTTTCCCTGTTTGTATTTTTATCTTAGTCATTAATGCCCTGAAGCTGGAATAAAATATTTTTCTTTAAAACTAGACATTACTTATTTTTCAATTTCTTTGTAATAGTGATTTTAAATTCGAGCGTGAAGTGGATTGTACAAGGAGGGTATCTGAATCTAAAGTTACCATTGCCAAACAAAAGTAAAATGAGAAATTTTCAACTAGTTATCCGAAAAGATAAAGATTTTAAATTTCAGTAAATTATAAAATAAGCCAGAGGTAAAATGTATACAGTGTGTACGAATTTTGAGTAACAATTGCCAAATTAATTAAAAACAAAAAAAGGATTCTCACCTTAATTTTGTCAATTAATTAAATTATATACTTTATGAACCAATTTCATAAAGTTTCTGTTTTATAAAAAATGAAGTGTTTCTGCTACGGACACAAAATGTATCTGAAATCTGCAAACAGAAAGCCTTTCACAAAGCCTTAATATAACAGCATATTGCAAGTTCTATGCTTATTAAAAGTTTTCCTTTAAAGATTTTACTAATTTACGAATTTTTTAAATGATTAGAATCGCATATTCATTTAAATTTTACTTAACAATAATTATTTCGCAGTGAAAATGCAACAATGTCGGTGTTTTAAACTTAAATTCTCGCGCCTTCCTCTTATAAAATACATTTCTAACTACAGTTCTAAAATATTACTCGCACAGAATTTTTAAAAAAGGAAATTTCTTTTTTTAACATGTACTAGATTTCAATTATTTTAATTCATAACTTTTACAAATGTTTGACAATTCGAAAATATTTTGGATAACACCACGTAACCTCCTTTACTCAGTCTGTTCAGTTAGTAGTTGTAGTGCGGCTCGGGGAGAGCTGTGTAGTCGAAATCCTTACCCCAATTTGGTTATTGTACCTTTGACATAGTTGAAAGACCGAAACCGATAAGGTAGTATAATAAAAATACGTCCCACTACGGACAAAATTATAAACATCACGCACTACGGACGTAACCTCATTTCATAAGACTAATAAATTAATAAGCCTTTACGAAGACCTATAAAAAGTAAGGTTCGAGAAGTGTTAGTTTTACATCGAAGTGAAGTAACGAAAACCACAAGACGAGAAAGATGTGTGCGGTAAGCTTAATTCGGATGTAAAACGAGTTAGACCTGTTCAAGAAATTCACTACTTATGTTACATTAACAGTATAACTGAGGAGGTATAGATTTAAAATTTAAATCAGCAGATTTAGATTTAATATAAAGAAACATTATTTAATGATATTAAGTAACCTATGTTCGTATTGCAGTTGTTTATATATTTTGGGAGAATCTTTTCATGCTTTTGTTATTGTTGCACTTCGTATAATATAGCCAGTGTAAGAAAAAATAACAAGATGACAATGTGTATATATAATAAATTTTAGGGCTTGAAAAAGGTTTGAAGTATATCCAAACATTCGTATTTTTACATGATGGTGATTTCGGCAGTTCAGAAGAAAAATTAAATGGCTTCATAGATAGGATTGATAAGAAGTTACTAGCTCAGTATTTCGCTGGCAATGGTTTTTGACTATTTCGTAACAAGAATGCAGAGGGTAGTTGAGCCTACAAGCAGGAGTAGAATGAGAAGTAATTGCTGGAGCAAGTGTGTGAACAAGATCTTTCCTTTTGTATCGGCTTCATAAGGTATTTTGTTTATCTTTGTCACTTAGCCCTTTAATTTTTCACTTTTACTTTAATATCCACCAAGCACTCGTTACAATTCAATTACCTATAATTGCTATAATAAAAGAATTACCAATTCTTGCCTATAATAATTACAAGGTGTTACGTACGATCAAGTAGAATGTTATTCAGTTTTCAACGGATATATTTGTTTTCGATAAATTTTTATACCAATCGTCAAGTTTCGTGTGTGATGAAAATCAATAATGGAAAGTTCAAATTTTGATATTTAGTTTAATGGCTCTTTATGGCGAAAATCTGTCATTCTTACTACAAATGTACTAAATCTGATTTTTCGTATTTTCTCTTGAACTGCATTTACGGTTTCCTGTAAACAACATACTTTCATTATATTTTTTATGATCTAGAGCATGTATTGAAACATTTCTCACGAAAAATTGATAAAAACTAAAAACTCTCTGTAATAAATTAGAGCAGCGTTTCCCAACCTTTTTTGGCTCGCGTACCACTTTGTAGAACATCATTCTAAATTGTACCACTTCATAAAAATTATTGTATTTCGTGAAATTTGGTAATCCCAGTGTGTTATTTTATTATTATCTTTATTTGTATAGAGAGATACAATGTATCTGTTACAAAGGAGTTCCAAGTTCATGTTCACTTGGTAAACTTCGTAAAGTGTAAGATCATAGTTTTAAAACTTGTTCATATCTTTCTCTTTAAGATTATTTATTAATTTACAAAGTTCTTCATTAGGATTATTATATTTGTGCCCAAATCTTCTAAATTAATTTCTTTTAAGCATTCAATTACCTGTAAGTACCAATTAAATTTAATGTTACTTGGATAGAGCTTACTCATTACAATCCTGTCTCTTTAAGCAGATCTGTACACAGTTATCATTTAAGTTCTGTCACATGATAATTCTATTAAATTCTCTTTATCTTTTATCAATAATGATGTAACTTTTCCTCAGTTTTCTTTATAGAAGGGGTTTGAAATCCAATTGTCATTTGTGTTTTCGGGTTTTGAAAAATACTCCATGAAAGACAGTTTTAATCCTGTTAAATGTGCTATTATATTTTCTCGTATATCTTAAGACAGACTAACCTTATTGCTGAACATATAAACAACATTACTGTATATTATTATTAATTAAAATAATTTTTAGGTATTATAAGAAAAAAATGTTTCTATGATATTTTTATGCTTTTATTTTTGTTTATTTTTTATGACCGCTATTACTGATTATTTTTCGCGTACCATCAACCAGCAACTCGCGTACCACAGGTTGGGAAACGCTGAATTAGAGACTGCCATAGCTGCTGCTTTTAGAGCAATCTGTACTTTGACAGAAATCGTGATAGAATCTTGAAAAATCGTTTATTTTGGTTGACTAACTTAATAAACTAATGATTTAAATTTATGGCAGATTGTAGCTAGACTAAAACAAGTTTAGTACAACGTTAAATTGCAACGTAGGAATAATTCATGTTAAAATAATTTAATGTTTTACAATGCTACGAATACGTTCTAAAACATTGATCTAGTTAAAATATTTAAACTAAAATTTCAGCATTCATATTTTATTTATTTCTTAAATTTCTGAAGGATACAAATTTATCTTAAACAAATGGTTGCGTTTTAATTTGTAGTATCATTGAATAGAATGTTTTTTAATGAATGATCTACTCTATTAACTATTTTTTTCATTGAATAATGATTTTCAGATTGAAAACAGCCAATAACTGCAAAACTGCCATCAATTGAAGTGGAAATGAAAAAGACGTTGAGAAAACATCGATCAAATGAGTAAGTACAAACAATTTTTGTTATGTAATTTGCATGTTTGTATCGCAATCCTATTTATTAAATGTTTTTTTGACTTAAAGTGAAAATGAAAAGTATTATTTAGTAGGAGAATAAATAAAAATCTTTAATTTAAAAAAAATGATTTATTAGCATACCTTTTTTGTTTTTACATAGACTTCATATTTTACATTCTGCTATACAAAAAATATACATATAAATCAATAAAATACAAAAAGAATTGCTAAAAAACTTTGAAACCTAACAGAGAACTTAAAATAATTAATAAATAGGTATTATCAAAAATATTTGTTTCAATGAAATATTCTATATCAAAAATAATACCGTAGCGAGCAACTTCTTTAGTCTTTATTCAATAATGTTTAACTAAATTAAACTTTTTTGTGAAGAGAATTGAATATATGTTGGTTGAAACAAAACAAAAAATTGATTCTGGACTAAAAGTTGAATTAGCTTTAAAAAAGATTTAGTTCAACGATAAAATGCTATAACATTACATCAGGATTGTTAATAAGGTTCAAATAATTTACTTTTTACAATCCTAGGCATTATAATTAATTAACTATATATCTTAAGAGATTTATAATTTAAATAATTTCATTAATATTTCGAAATGAATTAATAACTAAAAAAATGTATTATTGCATTTAGGTGTAATATGCATTTTTAAGTCACAATCTTATTAATTATATGCATTATTTAGTAGGAGAACAAAGAAAAAAATTAAATTTAAAATATATATGTATTTATTTCATATCTATTTATGTTACATAAACTTAGTATTTTGCTTTCTATGTTAACAAAATATACATATATAATTTAATAAATAAAAAAAAAAAAGCTAAAAAAAGTTTAAAACTAACAGAAAAACTTAAAAAAGTAAAGAAATTAAGGTAAAAAAAAAAGTTCCAAAAAAATCCGTCAGAGTGTGCCACTTATACAGGTGTATAAAAAGTTCCAGAAATTGCCACCAGGTGGTAACAGTGCTGCAATTTTCCTCTATATATACGTGGCAGCACAAATTCTCGTCAGTACGACTTGAGTAATGCAGCAGTGTAGATAATATCTTCTTTGGTCTAGTCTAACATTCATCACCTCTCACCTAAAGAATCATGATGTTAAGTAATAGTAAGGGAGATGACAGACTCGCTTCGATGGTCGGAGAACAACTATCCTCTAGGTTAGAGAGGTAAACTGGAGACACAGTAGAATAAGTAGTAACCAACGTCGGGTTAAATAGTAGGCAGTTATAACTTCCAAAGACAGTATCTGAGAGAGAATAATGAAGCTGATATTCTACAAAAATACGGAAACTTGTATGTGCAAAATTGGTTGAAAAACAAGTAAGTTGTTAATCTTACATAAAATTGCATGTGCATGGCTGGAACACCTCCAAGTTCACTGGTTTTCTGTACTCAATATTTCTTTGCAATATAAATTATAAATGAACCCCTTTTAGCTCCTACTTTTTACTCTTCACTTTGCTCCCCTTCCTCTGCAGTCTTTCAGTTTAATATTTATTATTTCACAGAAAAATTAAGATGTTTAAAACAATTTTTTCGCCATAGATATTTGCTAAATTATCAGATTATGCTATTAAAATTATATATCATGGAAAATTCAAATGTTTGATATCTAGTTTAATGGCTCTTTTTGGAGAAAAACTGTTAATCTTACTACAAATTAACTGAATCTGATTTTTCGTATTTTCTCTTGATCAGCATTAACGATTTCCTATAAACAACGTACTTTCATTATGTCATTATGATCTAGAGCATGTATTGAAACATTTTCCTCAAAAAATTGATGAAAACCAAAAACTCTCTGTAATAAATAAAAGACTGCTGTAGCAGCTGGTATGGAGCAATCTGTACTTTGACAGAAATCATGGGGCACTTACTACTTTTCCAATTGTCAACGAATTCAGTCTCCCCAATCAAAAATCTTTTTGGAAAATATTAAATGTTCTGTTCGCATTGATCTTACCATTCAAAATGACCTCAAAATCTTTTATCCTGTATCTAGCGAAATCCTTTTTTCCCGATTTTATTTTATTGTTTTGAGGAACCTCTTAAACTTCTCTTGAAATATTAACTTGTATAATATTGAAGAATTACTTCATTATTATGTTTTATATTTAAAGAAAATTCCAATACGTATGTTGTGGCGAGAATTCGTGAATGCTCTCAACAGAATGCGTTAGTGTAGCTCAATACTGCCTCGACTAAACTAAGTTATGAAAGTTATTTTTGTAGTTTAAGTTTTTAGATTGTGTAGGCTTTTATTCGATCTTGTAGGTAACACCGAGTTTATTCATTCTTTTTAGTTTAATTTCCACTTAAAGTTTACTAAAAAATTTTTACATATGTGAGATATCTTTAGTTAATGGGGCAACTTATTTGGTGTAGCGTACCCCTAGTGTCAAATTTCTACCTATTTATATTAAGTAATTTATCAAATTCGTATTACTCCTACTTATGTTTAATGTAATATTTTTTTTAGTCCATGCAGTGCCAACATCAATGGGCTTTTCATCAACTTGTAGCTCCGTTAAGCTCAGCTTTTACCTGAGATGAATTTTTAAGGGTCCTTCTTAGCAGCACGACCATTATTAATATGAAGTTATTCGCATCCAGGTAAGTCTTATCTTATTATTTATTATGTTCAGGGTGATACAACAACAACTAAAACTTTTTTTCATACAAATTATTCTTTTCTTTTTGTATCTGAAAGAAGTTTCAATTTTTGTTGATTGTAGGTAGCAGTAATTTAATTTAAAAAAATCAACATCAAACACGCATGTGAATTCTGCATAAATTTCCAATTATATAAAACTATTTTTATTCGAGCTTATAATTTTTTAACTCATTTTCCTAAAAATAATTTCATAATAATAATGCTAGTGGATTTTGTGTTATATTTTTTTTCAATCAAATTAATTTTTTTCCTATGAAATAGATGTGTATTTTAGAAATATTTTTCATTATCATTGAATGAAAAGGTGTAGGATTTAAAAAAAAAAATCAATTCTTGAGTTAATTACAGTCATCTTTCTTTAATCTTTATAATATACATAAATTGTTATAGATCTTTTACTTAATGCGAGGTAAAACTTACTTAACATTTTAATTTAATTTAAATTACAATAAATAATTATTTTCAGAATCAATACTGGTGATACCCAGAGTGCTGCCTGCAAATCTGTTCATCAATGCAAGCCCAAGTGAAAAAGACGTAAGTCATCAATCCAATCTGAATATTCAAATTGGTTAAGAATCTATAAGAAAAAGGTATGTAGTTATTATACGTAATATGCATGATTTTATCAAAATTGAAAATTGCATGTTTAAAAAAAAATTAATAAAAATCTTATTTTTTTATTTAAAAAAAATTATTTTATTATTTTTTCCATTTAATGTGTTAATTAATATGAAAAAGTAAAAATTAAACGAAAATAATTAATAATATTTTATTAATATTTCAAAATGATGAAGAAAATACGAAAAAATAAAAAGGATAACCTAAAAGGAAGGTTACAGAGTCTGGAGAGTGGTAGAAGTAAAAGAGGAAAACCTAGAGGGAAGGTTAACAATGGCCGGCAGAGTCGTGAGAGTGTGCAAGAGCAACAACAGACAGCTGGGCGATCTAGTGGCCACTGGTGAACAGGTGAGTCCTGTATAAGTCTTGTGAGTCACCAACATGGTTAAATGTGAGTTTAAAGAGGTCCTGTATAAGTCTTGTGAGTCACCAACATGGTTATAAGTATGAGTAAAGTGGTCCTACATATGTCTTGTGAGTCGCCAGCATGGTTAAATATGGGTGAAAGGAAGTCCTATATAAGTATAAAGAGTCACCAACGTGGTTAAATATGAGGTTGTAAAGATTTTATAAAAATTTATTGTAAAAAAATGTATCAAAAATTAATAAATAATAAACGATTTAATTATAACAATATTGTATTTATTTTCCCTTTTAATCTCTCAATAATATGAAAAATTGAAAAAAAAATGAAAAAATTGCGTGGAAATTAAAAAAAAATAGAAAAAAGGGTTAAAAATGGCTGCCAGAGTCGTGAGAGGGTGTAAGAAGCATTAAGCAAGGTTTCAACAATGGCCGCCGAAGTCTAGAGAGTGTGTAAGAAGATAGGAAGGTTACAACAATGGCTGCCGAAGTCTAGAGAGTGTGTAAGAAGATATCAAGGTTACAACAATTGCTACCAAAGTTTAGAGAGTGTGTAAGAAGATAGCAAGGTTACAACAATGGCTGCCAAAGTCTAGAGAGTGTGCAAGGAAGGCTACGAGAAATAAAACAGACAGCACGAGCGATCTAGTGACAGCTGGTGGAACTAAAAGTAGGGGGGGAGCCCGTTGTCATGGTGATATGACGCCATCTGGAGGGTATATAAGAAAGTTCGCCGCGCGGGCCGGGCCGGGTGGGGCGAATATTTGCCTTCCGACCGTCGAGGTGAAAGCATCTCCCTAACCGTTAACCATAGACATATTATCAAAGATTGTATGTGTGGAGAGAGGTGTTTTAGACTAGATTAGATATTTTTGGAGCGGCGAGCGACATAGACCCCTCCTCACGAGTACGACTCTGCAGTCGTACTGAGGAGACATCTTGTTTGACGCTTGTATATAAACAGTTTAAGTGCTACCTGGTGGCAAACATGTGAACTAAATTTTGTTTACATAGTAAACAAGTCCAGTAGGTGCTGCAACCTGGTGGCAAATATGTGAACTAAACTTCCTCTTTTTTTTGTTTTATGTCTTTCTGATGCAATGTTTTCAACTTTTTCTACTTTTTCTGCATTTTAACGCTCTTTGACGTCATTTTTTCGTACTACTATTACTTTATTTTATTTTTTTTGTTTAATGTAAACAGAAATTTTAGTTTTATACGTACCTGTACATTTCTTTATTTGCCTCTTATCATTTTTAGTCTTTTTTAACTTTGTTTTTAGTTGTAACTTTGCAAATACAATAAAAATAACAAGACTATGGGAAAAGAGAAAATACATAATGACTTTTTTAATAATTTATAAATAATTCTTTATTTTGCTACCAATTATACATTTTTTTTTATTTTGTATTACAAAAACATTTTAAATTCAATTACATGTTTTAGGTAATGATTCTTAAAATTACCTACATAACAAAATTAAAATTTACATTACATTTTCCAACTTCAAATATATATTTTTTTACAAATAATCGACTAAATAATAAAGAATTGGAAGAATTGCAGTTGGATAGGTGTTTTCCGTCTTTTTCATTTTGGCTTAATTCGATGAACCTCTTTGGCAGAAAGCACTAGAGTTTCGCCTGTTTCAACTCTGAAAAATAACATTATGAGATATACTGTTCGTCTACAAATCAAACTCAACTTCCTTGAAAATAAATGTTAATTTTTTTTATTCGTTTAAATAAAAATAGATCAATCTCTTAGAAAGAAAACGCAAGAAAGTAAAACTGAGTGTTGGTAATTATATGAACTTAATTCATTTTCAAAATAGCAGTTTACTGCACTCTTTTAAGTGAAATAAACCTTTTTTAAATAAACACTCGTCATTTTTTGTTCTTGTACCTTTCAATTTTCAAATCAAATTAAAACTTTCTTCAACACAGAATCTTTACTATACTCATTCCGATTCTACAGGAATATATGAACAAAAAGGTAAACATGCTCAAGTTTTAATAAATAATAGATAAGATTACCTGGATGATAACACCACAGATAGGTAGATTTCCTTATTTGGATATTGCAGGAATAGACATGGATGGGAATCACCTCTTATTTACGGAAGTGCTGCAGCATTAAAAGAAATTCCCTAAAAAGTAATCATTTTAGATTATGTCTCAGCTTCACTGGGCTGCGAATCGGCCAAGGGCTGAAAGTATTAAAACAGTAAATGATTTGAATTTCATTCACACTTATTGTAGTACGGCAGCATTTTACAAACAAAATCTTAGTTAATTCTGTTTATAACAAAATAAACCATTCTGCAACTAACTCGGAAAATCTAATTTAAACCATCTATTGCATAAAATAACAACTTTTTTATTCAGATTCAAAGGAAAATATTTAATTTATCAGAATAAAGGTTTAATTGATGTTAAAATGCTTTAGATGCTTATCAATAATGGATAAGATAACATGAAGATCAGCTCCATAAGGTAACATGGTAAGTATGGAGATTTCATCATTGATTTATTTGAATGTAGAAATAGTTGCGAATTATCTCAAATTATATGCAATAAATAATAGTTAAGCCTGCCTGAAGTAGAATTCTACAAATTAACAGGGTACCTTCGAAGATTTCCTGATTTGTTTCATGAACGAAATGTAGAAATTAGATGTGAATTACCTCAACTTATGTAGGAGTGCTGCTGGATGTAAAGAAGGGTCATGATCAAGAATAGCCAGCAAAGGGAAGAAAGGGTCCTTGAGCAAAGGCACTGGATGGAGAGAAATACACACTACATTTTAAAACATAATCTTTATATTGAACCGTTTTTAATGCAATTTTGATATTGAAACATAAGATGAAGTTGAGGCAGTCTCTAAAACAATCTAACACTATATGGGACACAAGACTTCAAAAGAAACAATTAACATTGCAACAATTTTGAAGATATACTCGTATTTATCAAATAGAAGTTGAAATGTTGTAAAAGAGATTTAATCTGAGTAAGCTTCATAATCAAACTCATAATTAATATTACGTTACAGGTTGGTATAACATAATGTAAAGCCAGGACAAAAGTAATTTAGCACACTTCCCTTGAGCATATATAAGACAAACCGAACATATTATCACTTTTATATAAAATTTTGATAGCATAATCTGATAATTTAGCTAATATCTATGGCGAAAAAATTGTTTTAAACATCTTAATTTTTCTGTGAAATAATAAATATTAAACTGAAAGACTGCAGAGGAAGGGGAGCAAAGTGAAGAGTAAAAAGTAGGGGCTAAAAGGGGTTCATTTATAATTTATATTGCAAAGAAATATTGAGTACAGAAAACCAGTGAACTTGGAGGTGTTCCAGCCATGCACATGCAATTTTATGTAAGATTAACAACTTACTTGCTTTTCAACCAATTTTGCACTTAAAGTTTCCTTATTTTTGTAGGATATCTCAGCTTCATTATTCTCTCTCTGGTAGTGCCTTTGGTAGTTATAACTGCCTGCTATTTAACCCGACGTTGGTTACTACTTATTTTACTGTGACTCCAGTTTACCTCTCTAACCTAGAGGATAGTTGCTCTCCGACCTATAGAGACATATAAAAAAAATTAGAATGTCGAAAGAACGCTGAGAACAAAAATAAAAATTATATAACCTGTTACTTATAATTGTGTTCATTGTAATTTACTAATGTTTAGAAAAAAATCAATTTTCACAGTTAGAATTTAAAACTACTGGTACGAACCTTAAAAAATCCAAGGTCCATAATTCTAGGACGTATTTAACTTTACAATAATTTAAATTTCATGGTGATTACTCTCTCCTTTATATGATAGAAAAGTGTGAATATTTACGTGGAAGTTCATAATTCCCAAACACATAATCGTAATTAGCAATTTTCTTAGCAAAGACGACCAAAAATCGTTAACATGTTACGAACTAAAACTACCTACTTATGACCGTTGAAACATTTTTATGAAATAAAATAATGAAGACTAAAATCAACTTTTTAAAATTACATACGTACACTTAAAATGCATCTAATATTAACTGTCTTTGAAACATGTCAATTTCATAAACACTTCTATTCACATCAACTAGTAATTACAAATAAAAGTATACCTAAAAATGTTGCTTACCTGCTAGAAGTCCTTAACGCAGTAATAATGCAAAAACAAGTTTTTAAATTTCCTAGGAAGTTATTCCATAATGCAAATAGATAACACAATCAGTTTTCTAAGGTATGTAAAGTTCCCACAGAGTTAGTTACAGCAACATCAACTTAGAACTATCAATCATTAATTAAGCAACATCAAATTATGAGGTAAACAGTGAATTTTTTTTAGAAGAAAACTTCTTTTGAAAATACTGACTTATCAACATGGGTGAAGAACATTTGATAAATAAAGCAAATTATTACTGATTCTACATGATAAAGAGAATATTTGGACTTAACCGAATAACCTTTTTAACCAACTGAACTGCCTGACCTGACAGTTGTTTGGTTAGGTTATTTAATGTTTATTTTAAGAGGGTCAAAGAACATGTTCATGCTACCTAGCGGTAATCACTGAAACTAGTTTCTATGTAATTACATCCTCGTGGTTTAAGCTATTGCCGCTAGATAGCATTGGCATGACCTTAATACGTTATTTTATTCCATTCCTAATTTTAAAGTAAGAACAGAATGTATAGAATTTCTAATAAGGTTGCCCAATTTCTTTATTATAAATATAAGGACTTCAATTTCTGATTTGTTCATTGATTTAAATAGAGCAAATACCAAAATAATATATTTTTAAATTCCACTCTCTTCACATGGAATGGAACCAACCAATCTTATGAAACTATTTTAATAATTATGGGATGATAATATTTGTACTACAAGCGAGAAAAATTCTTACTAAATCTCCACAAGATGGATTGATATTTCACTATACAAGTAACGTAACTAAAATTTCCATAAGTAAATCAATAAAAACTTACTTAAGAAGTTGAAGATGAGGAGTAAAATGTTGTCAACAAATCTAACGTTGTTCCTCAGCCATGCTATACCATTGTATCCATCAATCAACTGTAAGACTTCAATCTTCTGCAATTACTTTATGCTAATATGAAAATACATTGAAGGTGATAATAGATTGGCTCAAAGGTGACTTCGTGCTTAAATGCACTGCTGCAAAATTTTATCGGATGATAATATCACTTACTAAAAACTTCACTCAGATCGATGTCGTGATTAAACAAACAAATATCGATTTTCATCGTACACCACACTTGCCGATTCTTAAAAACATTTATCAAAAACAAATACATATGTCCCTTGAAAACTGAATGTCTAAATTTTCTTGATCGTAACACTTTGTTAGTAATATAGGTGAGAAAAATTAATTGCACTTTAACGAGTGCTTGGTGGATATTAAAGTAAATATGAAAAAAGGGACAAGTGTCAAAGATAAGCAATATACCTTATACCAAAATAGCCGATGAAAAGGGAAAGGTCTTGTTCACATAACACTTGCTCCAGCAAGTAATTCTCATTCTACTCCTGCTTGTTGGCACTACTGCCCTATTCATTCCTGTTATAAACAAAAACTATTAGCAGCGAAATACAGAACTAGTAACCATATCAAACCTATCCACGAACATATCCAATACTTCAACTGAAGTGCCGAAATCACCATGATACCAAATTTTCGGTATATTTAACAACTTTGTTTTTCAAGTCCTAAAATTGATAATATATGTTGTACATATTGTTACCTTGTTATTTTCCTTATATAGGCAATATTATAAACAACATAACAATAATAAAAAAAACGAAAATTGTAATTATAATTAATGTAATACTTACATAGGTTACTTAATGTAAGTAGATAAGGTTCATTCTTATTAAATCTATTTCTTTTGATGTAATGACCCAACAGTTATACTGCTAATGTAAAATAAAACGTCAATTTCATCGCCTAAGTCGTTGTAGTTGCGAGTTAAGCTTAACGAAATTATCTTCCTCGTCTTGTAGCTTTCTTTAGTTCACTTGAATATAGAACTAACTCTTCTCGTACTTCTCTTCGTTATTACGTTCTTTGTACATGTTCAAGTTGGTTGTCTGATTTTTCAGAAGCTGTCACTTGGGTAATGATTCTTCGATCATCTGTGTTTACCTTGATTTTTAAAACTGGTTTTCACAGGTTGATTGGATTTTTTTTTGTTTCAACCAACATATATTCAATTCTCTTCACAAAAAAAGTTTAATTTAGTTAAACATTATAGAATAAAGACTAAAGAAGTTGCTTGCTACTGTATTATTTTTGATATAGAATTTTTCATTAAAATTAAAACAAATATTTTTGATAATATCTATTTATTAATTATTTTAAGTTCTCTGTTAGGTTTATAAAATATGAAGTCTATGTAAAAACAAAAAGGTATGCAAATAAATAGATTTTTTTTCAAGTTGAAGATTTTTATTTATTCTCCTACTAAATAATACTTTTCATTTTCACTTTAAGTCAAAAAATCATTTAATGAATAGGATTGCGATTCAAACATGCAAATTACATAACAAAAGTTGTTTGTACTTACTCATTTGATCGATGTTTTCACAACGTCTTTTTCATTTCTACTTCAGTTGATAGCAGTTTTGCAATTATTGGCTGTTTTCAATCTGAAAATCATTATTCAATGATAAAAACAGTTTAAAGAGTTGATCTTTTATTAAAAAGCATTCTATCTTTTCACCCAACTGTATAGGAATGATGCTGCTCCTGTGTTTATTAGTTAATATTAAGGCTAATGCTTTAATATGCATATTGTGCCGATCTATTTTGAAAAACAGGAAGTAATAACAGTTGGAAAAGGTGGAATATTTCTCTTAATGAGTAATATATTTAATTTTTATACTGGTTTAGGTTTACACTGGTTCAGGTTTCTGTATTTGATAGAAATTATTAAGACCAGGGCTAGATTGTTTAAACTAGGTCAATCTATTTTAAAAACCTGAAGTAAAAACGTTTATAAAGGTGAAAATTACTCTTAATTTCACTAGAATACTCATGTTTCCGTATAAGACAGCTAATACTAAGGGCAATACTCTAGGTCAATCTATTTAGAGAAACAAAAAAAGAAAACCCATTGGAAAAAGATGATCATTTCACCCAACTGTAAAGGAATGATGCTGCTCCTGGATTTAATAGTTAACACTAAAGCCAACGATAGATTGTACAACTAGGTCGATCTATTTTGAAACACAAGAAATAAAAACCACTGAAAATAGAAGAGATTGTATACTAATTTCACTGGAAGACTGCTGTATCAGTATTTGATGGTTGATATTTAGGCCATTAAGGTAGTTTCACTAGAATACTCGTTTCCTTATATGACAGTTAATATTTAGACTAAGGCTAGCTTAGAATTGGATCTTTTCTCTTAATTTCACTAGAGCGCTTCTGCTTCCGTATTTGATAGTAATTATTAATTTAATAGCTAGATTCTGCATATTGTGCCGATCTATTTTGAAAAACAAGAAGTAAAAACAGTTGAAAAAGTTGGAATATTTCTCTTAATTTCATTAGAATACTTATGCTTCGGTTTTTGTCAGTTAATTTTAAGACCAAGGGTAAATTATGTAAGCTAGGTCAACCAATTTTTGAGAAACAAGAAAGAAAAACCATTGGAAAAAGTGGATCAGCAGTCTTCCTGGGGACAATTTCTCCTATATCCAATGGTATTTACTTCTTGAGTTTCGAAATTGATCATCCCAATATGCACAATTTAGCATTATCATTAATATTAACTATTAAATACAGGAGCAGCATCATTCCTATAGCATTGCCTTATTACAATATTAACTATCGTATGCACAAACCACTGCATCTCAGTGAAATAGGAATGAAAGTTCAATTTTTCCAATTGTTTTTACTTTCTTTTTTCAAAAATGATAGACTTTACAATTACAATCTAGCATTGGTCATAATATTAACAATTTTGACTTTTTCTATAGTTTTTTACCTCTTACATTTAAAAAAAGATCGTACCTACATGTATATTTTACCATTTACCTTAATAGTGACTATCAAATACAAAACAGGAGTGTTCAGGCAAAAGTAGAAGACGATTTCTACTTTTTCCAATGGTTTTTACTTCTTGTTTTTCAAAATAGATCGACTCAACATATACAATCTGGGGTTGCCCTTAACATTAACTATCAAATGCAGAAACAGCAGCATTACAGTGAAATTAAGAGCAGTTCCAAAGTTAGAGAATCTAGTTTAGTTTATTATCAAAACAGAATGGCTGCGAATTACCTCTTAAATTAGGTCGTACTTGCTGGAAGGATCGTTCAAAATAATGAATTGGGTTATAACAGCGGATGATAACATGCCCCATCTATCTATTTGAGATACTTGACTTCATTGTTGCAAAAAGTTCAGTGTTGAAGAAGTAAAAAGACCAATCAAATTATATAATTAAATATTTTGAATGTGCAATCTGAACAACACTAAATTTTATGACTTAATAATTCACTTCAGTAAACTAATTTGATCACTAAAAAGCCCTAAGATGATAGAGAATCATTAAAAGTGTAAGCACATTCACTTTTTTTAAAAAAAACTTAAACCTAAACCTTCTGGTTAGTTTGAATTTAGGCAAATCACTGCACTTACTAGGTATCTAATCTATTACTGTATACTTTACTATTTACTTTAGATAATACGATATAATATCTTATCTGAGAAACATGCTGTAAGCTGAAAACATGTACTTACTGATGCTGTAGGGGTTAAAATGTGTTACACTGGATGAAATGTCATCAACCCAGCCATTTGTTTGAATTGAACTAGTTCAGAATTACCATTAGAATGTCGAAAGAACGCTAAGAACTAAAATAAAAATTATATAAACTGTTAGTTATAGGTAATTGTTATCATTTACAAATATTTAGAAAAAAATCAATCTTCAATAACTTAGAATTTAAAACTGCTGATGCGAACCTTGAAAAATTCAAGGTCCATAATTCTAGGACGTTGTTAAACTTTACATTATTAATGTAAATTTCAAAGGAGATTTACTCTCCTTTAAATGAGAGAAATGTGAATATTTACTTGGAAGTTCATAATTCCCAAATAAATAATCGCAATTAGCAATTTACTTTAACAATAATGAAGATGACCAAAAATTATTAAGATGATACTAAATCTACCTACTTATGACCGTTGAAACATTTTTATGAAACTAAATAATGAAGAGCAAAATCATTTTTTTAAAATAACATGCATACATTTAAAATGTATCTATTACCAACTGTCTTGGAAACATGTCAATTTCATAAACACTTCTAATCACATAAACTTGTAATTGAAAATTGAAGTGAGTACTTCTACACAAAAAATATTGCTTACCTGCAAGAAGTCCTTAAATCAGTAATGATGCAAAACCCAGTTCCTTAATTACCTAGTTATTGCTTAATGAAATAGATAATACAATCAGTTATATACTGATAACATACTGATATACACTGATAATACAAAGCTGCATCAACTTGAAACTATAAATCATAAATACAAAAAAATTTAAAACACTGACGATATAAAAAGTTTATCAACGTGGGTAAAGAACATTTAATAAATAAAGCAAATTATTATTGTTGCTACAAGATAAAGAAAATATATGGACAAAATCCTATGTACCCATCTACACCACAGTCATACCAGACAGTTGCCTATTTAGGAGGTTACTTAATGTTTACTTTAATAAAGTCGAAGTAAATATTCATGCTACCTAGCGGTTTTCGACAAACATGAAGTAAAAACTAATGGAAAAAGTAGAAATAGTCTCCTATTTTCACTGGAATGCTGCTATTTCTGCATTTGATAGTTAATATTATGGCCAATGCTAGATTGTACATCTTGGGTCGATTTATTTTGAGAAACAAGAAGTAAAAACTAGTGGAAAAAGTGGAAATCTCCTCCTAATTTTACTGGAATGCAGCTGTTTCTGCATTTCATAGTAAATACTAAGAGCAATGCTAGATTGTACATCATGGGTCGGTCTATTTTGAGAAACAAGAAGTAAAAACAAGTAGAAAAAGTGGAAATAGGCTCTTAATTTCACTGTAATGCTGCTATTTCTGCATTATAGTTAATATTAAGGCCAATGCTAGATTGTACATCTTGGGTCGGTCTATTATGAGCAACAAGAAGTAAAACCTTGTGGCAAATGTGGAAATAGTCTCTTAATTTCACTGTAATGCTGCTGTTCCCGCACTTGATAGTTAATACTAAAGGCAATGCTTGGTTGTAGATCACGGGTCAATCTATTTTGAGAAACAAGAAGTAAAAACAAGTAGAAAAAGTGGAAATAGGCTCTTAATTTCACTGTAATGTTGCTGTTTCTGCATTATAGTTAATATTAAGGCCAATGCTAGATTGTACATCTTAGGTTGATCTATTTCGATAAACATCAAGTAAAAACTAGAGGAAAAAGTAGAAATTGTCTCCTAATTTCACTGGAAAGCTCATGTTTCTGCATTTGATAGTTAATATTAAGAGCAATGCTAGATTGTAGATCTTGGGTCGGTCTATTTTGAAAAGGAAGAAGTAAAAACTAGTAGAAAAAGTGGATATCTCTTCCTAATTTCACTGGATTGCACCTGATTCTGCATTTGATAGTTAATATTAAGAGCAATGCGAGATTGTACATCTTGGGTCGGTCTATTTTGAAAAACAAGAAGTAAAAACTAGAGGAAAAAGTGGAAATAAACTCCTAATTTCACTGTATTGCTGCTGTTTCTGCATTTCATATTCAATATTAATGCCAATGCAAGATTCTACATCTTGGGTCGGTCTAGTAAAAACTAGAGGAAAAAGTGGAAATAAACTCCTAATTTCACTGTATTGCTGCTGTTTCTGCATTTCATATTCAATATTAATGCCAATGCTAGATTGTACATCTTGCGTCGATCTATTTTGATAAACATCAAGTAAAAACTAGATGAAAAAGTAGAAATAGTCTCCTAATTTCACTGGAAAGCACCTGATTCTGCATTTGATAGTTAATATTAAGAGCAATGCGAGATTGTACATCTTGGGTCGGTCTATTTTGAAAAACAAGAAGTAAAAACTAGAGGAAAAAGTGGAAATAAACTCCTAATTTCACTGTATTGCTGCTGTTTCTGCATTTCATATTCAATATTAATGCCAATGCAAGATTCTACATCTTGCGTCGATCTATTTTGATAAACATCAAGTAAAAACTAGATGAAAAAGTAGAAATAGTCTCCAAATTTCACTGGAAAGCACCTATTTCTGCATTTGATAGTTAATATTAAGAGCAATGCGAGATTGTACATCTTGGGTCGGTCTATTTTGAGAAACAAGAAGTAAAAACTAGAGGAAAAAATGGAAATAAACTCCTAATTTCACTGTATTGCTGCTGTTTCTGCATTTCATATTCAATATTAAGGCCAATGCTAGATTGTACATCTTGCGTCGATCTATTTTGATAAACATCAAGTACAAACTAGATGAAAAAGTAGAAATAGTCTCCTAATTTCACTGGAATGCACCTGATTCTGCATTTGATAGTTAATATTAAGAGCAATGCTAGATTGTAGATATTGGGTCGGTCTATTTTGAAAAGGAAGAAGTAAAAACTAGTAGAAAAAGTGGATATCTCTTCCTAATTTCACTGGATTGCAGCTGTTTCTGGATTTGATAGTTAATATTAAGAGCAATGCTAGATTGTAGATCTTGGGTCGGTCTATTTTGAAAAGGAAGAAGTAAAAACTAGAAAAAGTGGATATCTGCCTCATTTCACTGGATTGCTGCTGTTTCCGCACTTGATAGTTAATACTAAGAGCAATGCGAGATTGTACATCTTGGGTCGGTCTATTTTGAGAAACAAGAAGTAAAAACTAGTGAAAAAAGTGGAAATCTCTCCCTAATTTCACTGGAATGCAGCTGTTTCTGTATTTCAGAGTTAATATTAAGGACAATGCTAGGCTGTACATCTTGGGTCGATCTATTTTGACAATCAAGAAGTAAAAACTAATGGAAAACTCCTCCTAATTTCACTGGAATGCAGCTGTTTCTGCATTTCATAGTTAATATTAAGGCCAATGCTAGGCTGTACATCTATGGTCGATCTATTTTGAGAAACCTGAAGTAAAAACTAGTAGAAAAAGTAGAAATCTCCTCCTAATTTCACTGTATTCCTGCAGTTTCTGCATTTCATAGTTAATATTAAGAGCAATGCTAGATCGTAGATCTTGGGTCGGTCTATTTTGATAAGGAAGAAATAACAACTAGTAGAAAAAGTGGAAATCTCTTCCTAATATCACTGGAATGCAGTTGTTTCTGCATTTCATAGTTAATATTAAGGCCAATGCTAGGCTGTACATCTATGGTCGATCTATTTTGAGAAACCTGAAGTAAAAACTAGTGGAAAAAGTAGAAATCGCCTCCTAATTTCAGTGTATTGCTGCGGTTTCTGCATTTGATAGGTAATATTATGGCCAATGTTAGATTGTACATGTTGGATCAATCTGTTTTGAAAAACAAGAAGTAAAAACCATTGTAAAAAGTGGAAATTTCTTCCTTATTTCACTGGAATGCAGCTGTTTCCGCACTTGGTAGTTAATACTAAGAGCAATGCGAGATTGTACATCTTGGGTCGGTCTATTTTGAGAAGCAAGAAGTAAAAACTAGTGGAGAAAGTGGAAATCTCTTCCTAATTTCACTGGAATGCAGCTGTTTCTGCATTTCATAGTTAATATTAAGGCCAATGCTAGGCTGTACATCTATGGTCGATCTATTTTGTGAAACCTGAAGTAAAAACTAGTGGAAAAAGTAGAAATCTCCTCCTAATTTCACTGTATTCCTGCAGTTTCTGCATTTCATATTTACTATTAAGGCCAATGTTAGATTGTACATCTAGGGTCGATCTATTTTGAGAAACCAGAAGTAAAAACTAGTGGATAAAGTGGAAATCTCCTCCTAATTTCACTGTATTGCTGCTGTTTCTGCATTTGATATTTACTATTAAGGCCAATGTTAGATTGTACATCTTGGGTCGATCTAGTTTGAGAAACCAGAAGTAAAAATTAGTGGAAAAAGTGGAAATCTCCTCCTAATTTCACTGTATTCCTGCTGTTTCTGCATTTCATATTTACTACTAAGGCCAATGTTAGATTGTACATCTATGGTCGATCTATTTTGAGAAACCAGAAGTAAAAATTAGTGAAAAAAGTGGACATCTCTTCCTAATTTCACTGTATTCCTGCAGTTTCTGCATTTCATATTTACTATTAAGGCCAATGTTAGATTGTACATCTTGGGTCGATCTATTTTGGGAAACCAGAAGTAAAAATTAGTGGAAAAAGTGGAAATCTCCTCCTAATTTCACTATATTTCTGCTGTTTCTGCATTTCATATTTACTATTAAGGCCAATGTTAGATTGTACATCTAGGGTCGACCTATTTTGAGAAACCAGAAGTAAAAACTAGTGGAAAAAGTGGAAATCTCCTCCTAATTTCACTGTATTCCTGCAGTTTCTGCATTTCATAGTCAATTTTAAGGCCTATGCTACATTGTACATCTTGGGTCGATCTATTTTGGTAAACCAAAAGTAAAAACTAATGGAAAAAGAGGAAATCTCCTCCTAATTTCACAGTATTGCTGCGGTTTCTGCATTTGATAGTTAATATTAAGGCCAATGTTAGATTGTACATCTTGGGTCGATCTATTTTGGGAAACCAGAAGTAAAAATTAGTGGAAAAAGTGGAAATCTCCTCCTAATTTCACTATATTCCTGCTATTTCTGCATTTCATATTTACTATTAAGGCCAATGTTAGATTGTACATCTAGGGTCGATCTATAATAATAATAATAATAATAATAATAATAATAATAAGGTGTATATTTCCAATTTACAATAAACGTAATGAAGAAAAATTACAATATATAACACAAATGCATGGACTTGGTCCATCAGCAGAGAAGCACGTAACTAAAATTCTAACTTGATACAAAACAAACAAAAAAATAAAATAAAACAAAAATACATAAAATTTAAGAGAAGAAACTAAAAATTAAACTGTTCTATCATAAACTTCCTGTATCTACCTGCGCATATACAATACATATTAAGCTGTGCCCAGTCCTTACCATTCAAATACTCTAAAAATTGGGGTTCACCTAATTGTTTTGTCCCAAAACATTTAATTCTGAACTCCCTTAAAACAGGACAAACGGCAATGTAGTGGTAGACATCTTCCACTTGACCCAGATTGCACAAACTGCATAAATGCTCTTGCTCACTTCTCCCAATTCTAAAATTCAGTCCTAAGAGCTGACCTCTTACCTTAAAAACATTTTTCATTAAAATAAAATTGTTATCATCTGCTATATAAGGATTTTGTAAACTCAATGACAAATCCCTATATATACTATGATAAACAGAACGATTTGCTTTTGACAATAAACTGCATTTAAATTCATGTTTAATTTTATCTAATAAATTAACTATATTAGTTGAATTACTATAATTTACCTCACAATCATATTTTTTGCATAAATTTATAAAATTCTCGTGCCAAAACAGTTTTTTATTAATGATTTCTTGAGCAAGTAACTTGGTCAACCTGGAATTATCTAATGACAATACCTTATGAATATAGTTGATATGCAGAGATAAAGTAAAGATATATAACGGACTAGCCCCTGTTTCCAAATATATTATATAGTCCGGCGAATTTCGTGGAAGAGAGAATATTTTTTTGATGAAAAAGGTGAATACTCTTTCAATAGAAACAAACCGCCTAAAACCCCAAACTTGCGCAGCATAACAAATAACTGCTCTTGAAACAGCGTTGAAAACTTCCAATTTCGCTGATATGGGGACACCATAATTTTTCAATAAGCTGCTGTAGGTCGAATTTATTCCAAATTTAGCAGTAGATACTTTTTCTAAGAAATGCTGTCTAAAAGAAAGCCTTGGCGACACTCGAATCCCCAGATACTTATAGTCATTTACTATTTCTAGATTTTCTCCAAGATATGACCAATGTTCATTTCGCGCTAACCTCCCACCATTTCTGAAAACCATTATTTTCGACTTGGTAAGGTTCACTGATAAATTCCAGCAATCACAATACCGAGACAAATTATTTAACATTCTTTGAAGTATGGAGGGGTGATCAGCCATTATAACAATATCATCGGCGTATAATAAACATCTAATATTTATACCCGCAATACGAATGCCACCTTCTAGGGCCTCATGTATATCATTTATATATAACGAGAACAACAGTGGTGATAACAAGCATCCCTGTTTCAAACCCATTTTCGTTGGAAAGCTTCTCGTAAGGCCTACCGGAGTCCACACACAGACCTCGGTCTGTTTATACAAACCTTGTACCGCATTTATGAATTTAGTAGACACCCCCATTGTATGTAATTTATAAAAGATATTATTTCTACTTGGAGAGTCAAACGCCGACTTAAAATCAATAAAACAACAGTATAATTTTTCCCCTTTATTTCTAGTTTTCAATTTAATAATGTTAAGAAGATTAAAAATGTTGTCCACTGTGGAATATCCTTTTCTAAATCCAGCTTGGTATTCCAGCAAAACATTATTTTCAGTTACCCATGCTTCTAACCTCTGCAAAAGTAAACCAGTAAATAATTTAGAAATGCAGTCCAAAAAAGAAATCCCTCTGTAATTCCCAGCAACATTTACATCTCCTATTTTAAGTAATGGAAAAATAATTGATCGCGAAAAACTCGCCGGCACATCTGACGATTCATAAATGTAATTGAACAAATTCAGTAATTTCTCCAAAAAATGTTGTGTACTATACTTATAAAATTCAAAAGGAACGCGAGGGTCGATCTATTTTGGTAAACCAAAAGTAAAAACTAATGGAAAAAGAGGAAATCTCCTCCTAATTTCACTGTATTGCTGCTGTTTCTGCATTTGATATTTACTATTAAGGCCAATGTTAGATTGTACATCTTGGGTCGATCTAGTTTGAGAAACCAGAAGTAAAAATTAGTGGAAAAAGTGGAAATCTCCTCCTAATTTCACTGTATTCCTGCAGTTTCTGCATTTCATATTTACTATTAAGGCCAATGTTAGATTGTACATCTTGGGTCGATCTATTTTGGGAAACCAGAAGTAAAAATTAGTGGAAAAAGTGGAAATCTCCTCCTAATTTCACTATATTCCTGCTGTTTCTGCATTTCATATTTACTATTAAGGCCAATGTTAGATTGTACATCTAGGGTCGATCTATTTTGAGAAACCAGAAGTAAAAACTAGTGGAAAAAGTGGAAATCTCCTCCTAATTTCACTGTATTCCTGCAGTTTCTGCATTTCATAGTCAATTTTAAGGCCTATGCTACATTGTACATCTTGGGTCGATCTATTTTGGTAAACCAAAAGTAAAAACTAATGGAAAAAGAGGAAATCTCCTCCTAATTTCACCGTATTGCTGCGGTTTCTGCATTTGATAGTTAATATTATGGCCAATGTTAGATTGTACATCTTGGGTCGATCTATTTTGAGAAAACAGAAGTAAAAATTAGTGGAAAAAGTGGAAATCTCCTCCTAATTTCACCGAATTGCTGCGGTTTCTGCATTTGATAGTTAATATTAAGGCCAATGTTAGATTGTACATCTATGGTCGATCTATTTTGAGAAACCTGAAGTAAAAACTAGTGGAAAAAGTAGAAATCTCCTCCTAATTTCACTGTATTGCTGCGGTTTCTGCATTTGATAGTTAATATTGTGGCCAATGTTAGATTGTACATGTTGGATCAATCTGTCTTGAAGAACAAGAAGTAAAAACCATTGTAAAAAGTGGAAATCTCTTCCTAATTTCACTGGAATGCAGCTGTTTCCGCACTTGGTAGTTAATACTAAGAGCAATGCGAGATTGTACATCTTGCGTCGATCTATTTGGAAAAGGAAGAAGTAAAAACTAGTGGAAAAAGTCTTTTAATTTCACTGTAATGCTGCTGTTCTCGCACTTGATAGTTAATACTAAAGGCAATGCTAGGTTATAGATTTCGGGCCAATCTATTTTGAGGAACAAGAAGTAAAAACAAGTAGAAAAAGTGGAAATAGGCTATTAATTTCACTGTAAT
Organism: Rhodnius prolixus; assembly: GCF_049639745.1. Taxonomy (NCBI): domain Eukaryota; kingdom Metazoa; phylum Arthropoda; class Insecta; order Hemiptera; family Reduviidae; genus Rhodnius; species Rhodnius prolixus. The sequence goes on along the minus strand of NW_027411582.1, from coordinate 36,021,912 downwards.
CCTGCTGTTTCTGTACTTGGTAGTTAATACTAAAGGCAATGCAAGATTGTATATCTTGGGTCGATCTATTTCGACAAATATGAAGTAAAAACTATTGGAAAAAGTATAAATAGTGTCCTAATTTCACTGGAATGCTTCTGTTTCTGCATTTCATAGTTACTATTAGGGCCAATGCTAGATTCTAGATTTTTGGTCGATCTATTTTTAAGTTTGTCAAATAAGATCGACCCAAGAATTTTTTAAAAAGAGTACCTACATCTTCATTCTTACATCGGCCCTAATATTAACTATCAAATATAAAATAGCTGTTTTTGAGTGAAATTAGAGGAAGATTTTTACATATTTCAATGGTATTTGATTCTTGTTTATTACAATAGATCGTCGCATGCTGAATAAAGTAGAATTGCCTTATTATTAATTAATGTATACTGAAACCACAGCATCTCAGTGAAATTGGTATAAATGTTCCATTTTCTCTATAGCTTTTTATTTTATGTTTTTCAAAAGATGAGACTTTATGCAATTACAATCTAGCATTGGTCTTAAAACTATTAAATATGCAAAATTAGACGACAATTTTGACTTTTTATACAGCTTTTTACCTCTTACTTTTTAAAAAAAATCGTACCTACATGTACATTTTGCTATTGGCCTTAATAGTGACTATCAAATGCAAAATAGGAGTGTTCGATTGAAATTAGATGACGATTCCTACTTTTTCCAATGGTTTTTACTTCTTGATTTCCAGAACAGATCGACCCAAGATATACAATCTGGGATAGCCTTTAATGTTAACTAACAAATGCAGAAACAGCAGCTTTACAGTGAAATTAGGAGACTATTTCCACTTTTTCCAATGGTTTTTACTTCTTGTTTTTCAATTCACATCAATCCAAAACTTACCAACTTGAAGTTACCTTATTATTACCAGGCAAATAGAGAAACAGCAGTATTCAGGCGAATTTAGGGAAGAACTTCAACTTTTTCTATTCGTTTTTACTTTTTACTTTAAAATAAGATCCTTTTCACATTTAAAAAAGCTGTAAAGTAATCGCCTATTTTTTCAGGTGGGGCTTAACGTCCAACTACCATTTACTAGGTTTCGTGGACGCAGGCGACTAGCAAACGTACTTTACTATTTCTTATTTAACTATTAAATAAAATCCAAGGCCAAGTCCGGGATTCGAACCCAGTAGCACAATGCATATTAGCTTTGCAGGTCACGTATCCACATGTATATTTTACCATTGGGCTTAATAGTGACTATCAAATACAAAACAAGAATGTTTGTGTGGAAGTAGATGTTTTCCACTTTTTCCATTGGTTTTTACTTCTTGTTTTTCAGTACACATCAATCCAAAATTTACCAACTTGAATTGACCTTATTATTATTAATCAAATACAGAAACAGCAGCATTTCAAGAAATCAGAAGTCTATTTCCGATAGTTTTTAATTTTTTTTATTTTCAAAATTGATCATCCCAACAAGCACAATCTACTATTGGCTTTTTATTAAGTATCAAACACGGAAAAAGCAGGATTCAAGTGAAATAAAGAAATAAATTCAACTTTTTGTATTCGTTTTTACTTCTTACTTTTAAAAATAGATCGTAGCTACATGTCCATTTTACTATTGGCCTTAAATTCAAAACAAGAATGTTCGAGTAAAGTAGAAGACGACTTTCACTTTTTCCAATGGTTTTTACTTATTAATTTTCAAAACAGATCGGCTCAACATATACATTGTAGGATTGCCTTAAATATTAACTATCATATGCAGAAACGGCAGCATTTCAGTGAAATTAAGAGACTATTTCCACTTTTTCCAATGGTTTTTTAAAGGTTTTCTTTTTTAATCCTTCCACTCTCGCAGCTATTTCTAACCTTTTTTTAGATTTTCCTTCTTTTTTTTTAATTAAACGCTTTTTAACAGTAAATCTGTTAATCTTTAACAGTTTATTTTTATTTTTGGAAATTATTTCTTTCATCCTGTGGTCTGTTCGCTATCGAAGTTTTTTGAACTTTTCCATTTTTTTTTTTAATGATAAAGAGAATAAGTAAGATTCTTTTTAAATTTGTAATTTTTTTTATACAGCAAACAAATTTTATTTTGTTAAAAATTAATATTTAATTTATTAATAACATTTTATTAAAAACAAAGAACATGCAATTTAAAGTAAAAATTCTAACATTACAGTGTGAAATTAACGTGCATATTACATATAGTTAATATATAATACTTGTTTTATTAATTGATTCTTCACAAAAATCTCCTAGGATAGATGATTTACGTCTATTTCAGTTGGGCTTCTATTGATGAACAGTTTTGCAGGCAGTACTCCAGCATCAGAGGTATTTTAATCTGAAAATCAACATTATGTACAGACAACAATATTTATGCACTTAAAATCATTAGTTTTTACTGAGTTTAGCTTGAATTAAGAACCTAGACAAAAAAAAAAAATTATAATTGATTATGTATTCATAAAAATTAAATAAATGTGACTGCAATAAAACTAAAGCATTGATATGAAAGTTTAAATCATTTTTTAAAGAACCTAACCCTTTCTTTCAAAGAAAATGAAATATATTTTCCAAAAACATGCTTATTATTTATTAAAAAGATTACTCTGATTGAACAACAACAAACATGCTTACTAACGTTCTAATTTTTTATTATCTTTTTTTTATACAGAATAGAAATAGTTCTGAGATTGGAAAATATAACAGAATTTCAATCAAATTAAAACCTTTTAAAAAAAATTAATACTTTTTAGCTATAAAGATAAAAATATATATGAAAAAAGTTTTAGTTTATGTAGTATTACTCTGAACGTAGTAAATAATAGATAAGAATAGTTTAAGAACAGTTCCACAGTTAGAGAATCTAGTTTAGTTTACTATCAAAATAGAATGGATGCGAATTGCCTCATGAATAAGGTCGTACTTGCTGGAAGTATAGAAGGCTCCTTCAAAATAATGAAATGGGTTATAATAGCGGAAGACAACACGCCCCATCTGTCTGTTTGAGATACTTGACTTAATTGTTGCAAAAAGTTCAGTTTTGAAGAAGTAAAAAGACCAATCAAATTATAAAATTAAATATTTTGAATGTGCAATCTGAACAACACTAAATTTTATGACTTAATAATTCACTTCAGTAAACTAATTTGATCACTAAAAAGCCCTAAGATGATAGAGAATCATTAAAAGTGTAAGCACATTCACTTTTTTTAAAAAAACGTAAACCTAAACCCTCTGGTTAGTTTGAATTTAGGCAAATCACTGCACTTACTAGGTATCTAATCTATTACTGTATACTTTACTATTTATCTTTAGATAATACGACATAATACCTTTTTACCATGCTGTAAGCTGAAAACATGTACTTACTGATGCTGTAGGAGTTAAAATGTGTTACACTGGATGAAATGTCATCAACCCCGCCATTTGTTTGAATTGAACTAGTTCAGAATTACCATTAGAATGTCGAAAGAACGCTGAGAACAAAAATAAATTATAACTATTGTTTATAATTGTTTTCATTTACAAATATTTAGAAAAAAAATCAATCTTCAATAACTTAGAATTTAAAACTTCTGGTGCGAATCTTGCAAAATCCAAGGTCCATAATTCTAGGACGTTATTAAATTTAACATTATTAATTTAAACTTCATGGAGATTACTCTCCCCTTTAAATTAGAAAAGTATGAATATTTACTTGGAAGTTCATTATTCCCAAATAAATAATCGTAATTAGCAATTTACTTTTACTGTAATGAAGATGACCAAAAATTATTAAGATGTTACTAAATCTACCCACTTATGACCGTTGAAACATTTTTATGAAACGAAATAAGACTAAAATCAACTTTTTAAAATTACATGCGTACACTTAAAATGCATCTAATATCAACTGTCTTTGAAACATATCAATTTCATAAGCACTTCTAATCACATCAACTAGTAATTAAAAATAAAAGTATACATAAAAATGTTGCTTACCTGCTAGAAGTCCTTAACGCAGTAATGATCCAAAAAGAAGTTTCTTAATTTCCTAGCAAGTTATCGCTTAATGCAAATAGATAATACAATCAGTTTTCTAAGGTATGTAAAGTCCTCACTGACTTAGTTACAGCAGCATCAACTTAAGACTATCAATCATAAATAAATAAACATCAAAATATCAGGTAACAGTGAATTTTAAACATGGATTTTTTTTTTCAGAGGAAAACTTCTTTTTAAAATACTGACTTATCAACGTGGGTGGAAAACATTTAATAAAGCTAATTATTGCTGACGGTACATGACAGAATATTTGGACGAAACCGAATAACCTTTTTACCCCACTGCCTTACCAGACAGATGGTTTGTTAGGTTATTCAACGTTTATTCTAATAGTGTCAAAGTACATGCTCATGCTACCTAGCGGTGATCACTGGAACTAGTTGCTATGTAATTACATCTTTTTAGTTCAAGCAATTACCGCTAGATAGCATTAGCATGTCAATACGTCTATTTCTGATTTTATAGTAAGAACAGAATGCATAGATAGAATTTCTAATAAGGTTGCCCAATTTCTTTAATTTAAATATAAGGACTTTAATTTCTAATTTATTCTTTGATTTAAATAGAGCAAATACCAAAATAATAAATTTATAAATTCCACTCTCTTCACAAGCTACGTATAATAGAACCAAAAAATCTTATGAAACTATTTTAATAATTATGGGATGATAATATTGGTACAATAAGCCATAAGATGTATTGATATTTCACTATTTGCAAGTAACTTAACTAAAATTTCCAAAAGTAAATCAATAAAAACTAACGATTTTTATAAGATGAAGATGTGGATTAAAAGGTTGTCAACTAGTTTAGTCTAACGTTATTTCTCAGCCATGCTAATCCATTGTATCCATCAATCAACAATAAGACTTCAATCTTCTGCAATTACTTTATGCTAATATGAAAATACATTGAAGGTGATAATAGATTGGCTCAAAGGTGACTTCGTGCTTAAATGCACTGCTGTCAAACTTTTATCAGATGACAATATCAGCTCGAAACCGAAAATTTTAGTTTTACTATTAACTTTGTCTTACCATTACCACAGGAAGACTTCGCAATCCTTTCTAGAACAAAGCGTCTCACCTTTCTTTTAGATTATTCAATATAGCGTTTTACATTTATTTATTTTTTCAATGTGTCCAATATTCAATCAAAAGCTGCTTTAATTAAGGTAAGCAAAGAAGAATTCCCAAACTAAATTTTGTTTTTTTTTCAGTTCTTGAAGCATTGCTCTTATTGAAGATTCGAATAACTGCAAACGGATTACTGGAACAAAACAGCATTTACAACGAAATAATAAAGTCTGCTGACAATAATTTTAGTTACTTAATTTCCTAATGTACAGGTGTGTGTGTGTACCTTTTGGCTTAAGAATGTTATCTTAGAACAACTGACAGAACATAAATCTTGAGGCTTCCTACAAACATCTACTTTACTCAATAAGCATTTTATTAAACAAGTTGTCGGTTGAAGTGTGAAGTTTAAGCCTCACCATATTCTAATGAGGAAAGACTAAATGAGTTACCATTCTACCTTGTTTATATAATTTTGACACTTATTTAAACACTCTATTCTGATAAGTGGCTGACTGTAAGTGATCTCTGGTACACATTTTTGCCATTCCTCCTCTTTACAATTACCAGTGGATCAGTTTTTAATCACATAGAAAAAGAAGGAAATATACATATGTCTAAAAGAGTTGGCAACTTGGTTGTTTTATCCTCGATACGTGTGTAAACATACTTCCTTCTGTTCTCCAATCACACTCTTAATGATATTCGACTGTCAACCAGTATATTTCTACACGGACAGTGCATTCCAGTGCTCGGATCGTTAGGGATGATTGTCCCTCTATTACCTGGAGTTTTTTTTTTTTTTTAACATTTTAAAAAAGTGAAAAGTACCCTGAGCTTGAAATTACTGGGATTATTTAAAATGAAAGGATATTATATCTTAAGAAGTCCAATTCTATCTTAAAAAAGATAATTGGAAAATAAATGATCAATAGTTACCTTTTCAATAGTTATTTCATCACTCTGTGGTCACCTTTACTATACGTGTTTCCTATACGTAATGGTCTAAGAACGCAAAGCCAACAATTCCAATCCTTCTGTGACAGTCTATAAGTAAATAAATAAATATAAATAGCCTATAGTAAGCAAATAAGTAACTATAATAGTTAAATAGAACTGCATTCGAATTTACAGTATACTGAAACTATATTATTTTGGAAGAAAGCTTTGTATGCAAAGATAGTTGAATAAGAAAAAGAATAATGTTCTGAAAACAAATAATAATAAACACCGTCTTCCACGAAAATATCAAGCATGTTGAATATGAATGAAAATAAAGAGTTCAAATAAAGTAAAAATCTTTGTTCTTCAGAGCCGTCAAAAGCAACTCTATCTATAGAGGGGTTGAGAGGATTTTATTAATCATTAATCTGATTACATGTTTATGATCAGAGGCACCATCTGAATAAATGTATGGAGATTTCTTCAGCAAGACTGTAAATGGAAAAAAAAGGAGTATTGGAAAAAGTAATTCATATTCCTAAGGATTTGAACTAAGAGAAAATTGGGTAAATGTCAAGAATAGGTGTCCGAAGGTGTGACCTAGGAGCTTCTTTACAGCCCACTGTTTGGAGGTCGGCAGAGTACCAGAAAATGTTCCAGGCTCGAACGGTCTTAGATGTTGACTCGCTTTAAATAAAAAATAAGATGGAATAAAAATTATCTTTGAATAACTTGGATCCATATATTGCGCTTCTTCCCCTACGGGTGCCGCCCGTTTTTGTAACGTATTTTTTTTTTAGTACAAACTCTAAATTTTAGGAAAATATAATTAACTGAACTACAGTAATAATTAAAAAATATTTATTTTAAAACAAAAATGAGCTAAACTTGCTGGATACTTGTTTGGGAGACCGAGGCTGTAATGTACCCTTCCTAATTTAAATAATGATTATTGTAAATCGACATTGAAACAATAATTATTGAGAGAAACTGTACAATCTATTAATTTACTTGTAATGGGTATATTCTAGTAATTAATTTTATACCTTTATGATAACACGATATTAACCTACCTATGTTTATAAAATATCCCCGCGTTGTTCCTATGTTAGTCCCCGACATAACGTAGAGGTCACAAGAAGAGGCAGACCCTAGGTTATCCAGTTACATTTAATGAACTTATCAAGCCGAACAGCACAGGTTTTCACCTGCACAGACACAGACAATCGGAATAATGACGGACAGTTCTAAGTACCGGCACTTCTATCCACTAGCTCAGCTGATGATTCCCACCCTCTTCTTCCTTTTACAGTCCACTAATGACCCAACGACCCATCTCCTCTTCAGCCTATACTTCGTTCGGCCCCTGCTACCGTTTCATACTGTCCTGTATCCAATCATTAATTATTGCGACTGGCGCCATATCCATCATTAGTTTCGAAAAAAAAAGGAGGAGTACTATTTAAGATATGCAGGAGCTTTTTGTCAGGATTTGGCTGTTTTTACTCCAATATTCTGGGATTTCCAGCAACTTAGATTTAGAGAGCGCAAGATCTGTAGTTGACAGTTCAAATTTTGTATTCGTTTCGTAACTTATTGCTAATCTGATGTTAATGTTTCGACCTCCTCTTAAACAATTCCGCCTAATATTTTATCCTATTGTTTTTAACCCTTGAAAACGGTTATATTTTTAAATGCACTATAGTTTTAGTATTCGATTTACATAAGTTTTCACCTGTTTCAGGAACTAGTCATCGAAAGGTTAATTATTGATCAGTAGACAAACAAAATCCCAGATAAAAAAACAGAGAAAAAACAGGGACTTCAATTCAAAAAAAAAACCTTCGGGACAGCAGGAGATAAGTCGGCCTGGCGAAGCTGAAGGAACAGAGCTGAAGGAGAACTATCAGAAGGAAAGTCCCAGCTAATCCAGGAGGGACTGAAATCTCATGGAGGAAGCATTCCATCGAAATAGTAGAGCTTGTAGGCAAGGTTCAGATGTTGCGGTCGATGCAAGAAGCCTTCAGGAATTTAAAAGCGGCACAGAAACAGGGACACACCGCAGGTTGTAGCGAGAGTTAGGCAGACAATATTCTTCCTCACAAATTTATATAATGAACATCCAGCTAGTAGAATGTCGTTTGAATAGGTATTTTAAATAAAGACATCAAACTAACCAAAACAACGTAATGTACGTTGTTAATGTACGACAAAACTTGTGCCTCTTTTTCAAATTGGCAACACAGATCTATCACAAACGAGAACATTTTAGTACCGATTTTACGAGGAAAGCTTGCCCTCACTCTCTCAAAAGTGCTCTTATATGAATTTTCCTTATATGAGAATCTGTAACTTTAAACTAGTTTGATGAAAATCAGAGCAGTTTTAGAGAAAAACTAATTAGTCTAAAAATTGATTCTACGTTTTTGTCAAAAAAAGCTAATTGCCAAAACGCAGCTTCCCAATCCTCTGGACCCGTGATCACTCAAAGCACGAGGAGGAGAAAGAAGCGTTTAAAACTTGCTGCACGAGCTGGGTTGCTATCTGGCGTGACTATAATGAAGCAGACCTTGGCCTAGTACTAGCATATTCCAATAGATCTCTATTCAGCCCACATTTCTTAGTAAACCAGTTTTTTTTTTTAATTTTTTCATCATATTTTGGGCTTTGTACCTTACTTCTTATTGGATTGTGACTATAAAGTAAGACCATGATGTCTGCCAACTTCTAGCAAGTTAAAAGTTGAAATCCATCTTTTATGTTTCCCTTAAGTTTTCAAATTATCTTTTACTTTGGTCCTTACTTAAATTAAACAAGGATAACTATTAAGAATCCACCCCAGATTGCCTTAAATATCTCGAAAAATAAATTTCATTCCCTTATCATAATTTACGTAGTGGAATATTCCAGGTTTTTTTTTTCTGAAAGCAAAGCTTCAAAGTATAGAGGTGTCGATGGGATGCAAAAAGTAGTGAATTTGTGTGTCTTACAATTAGCAACCAAATTAGACATCTTTTGACTATATCTTAATTTTATGGGTTTTGTTGAAAAATGAATTTTATTGACTTCTTCTCTTTTATTTTGCATTATGCATGTGCAAAACTTACGGGGCACAGTCTCGCTGAAGTAAGAGATTAATTCCATTTTATTTACACAACTTAATCATTGATTTATTATGTTTTATATTAAATTTAATTATTTCAGAGTCACTTATTAATATAAAAGTTATTTATTAGAGCCAATCAATTACAGAGTATATACCTGCGTAATAATTATAAAATAAATGACCAAATTAATTACACTACATAATGCCTCCCCCATAATTATACAACTGAAAAATTAATTTAATTTAAACATAATTAAATTAAAAAATCGAATTAATTTGAGCATATGTCTGGGCAGGTGGCGCCATCAACGGACCTCCCACAAGACTTCACATTGTCCAAGACTGGATCTTGTGTGCTTAAATCACTTGTCTTTCGAAGCTTAAACTTTAATTAGACTTTGGATCATTATTATTTTTTTGTTATGTATAACTTCTGTTAAGAGGAAGTATTGCGTCAGTGTCAAATCTTTTTTTGATATCGAATTTTTACCGGAACTCGCACTTCCAAAAAGTTTTTTTTACGACTATAAGTGCAACATCACAGGGTGCCGGAACTTTTATTTGAAACATTATTTCCAAGAAAATTCGATGAAGAGCACATCTTATGGAAAGAAGTGGCTGGAGAAAATCTCTTAAGTACCAGCAGTGCGCCGCCTCTCCCATAGCATGATAGCAGGTACAACGCAGAAAGGAAATATTCGTGTGTGATAACGAATTCAGCTATATTTGTGACGATCATTCCTGAATCCAAGAAAGTCGCATCCTTCAATTCGAAAATGAATTTTAATAATCTAGCAAGTATTATTTTTTTTTCGAATAGCTATGACCTCTATTTTTTTTAATATAAAAATAAAACTAAATTCTATGTTTTTTAAATTTTCAGTTTAACATTGTGTACTGATACTATACCTTTCACAAGGTCGACAATCTGCCTTTCATGGTATACCTTTCAGTATATCCCGTACCAGACCAAGGGTCAGCAACCCGCGGCTCGCGAGCCGCATGCGGCTCTTTTATCCAAATTTTGTGGCTCTTCAGCCTGTCCAAAATAAATTGTATATTTCAATTTTATTGAAACAAATGAAAATTTCATTTATTAAAGTAAAGATATTTTTTCAAAAAGAATTTTAAATGTGATGGGTTTGAAATTGAATAGAATTAGATTAAAATACAGTACGTAATATATAGGACTGCCGCCATTTTCATTCAAACACAGGTTTAGTTATTATTTATTTGTTTATTTACTTTGCAATGTGTGAAAATAAATATATAAAACATTTAAATGTTATTGAATATCATAAAATAATAATTTGTGAATACAAATGATCTACAGAATTTTGTACATTATCATCCTTGCGGCTATTGGTAAGATTTATTAAAATTATTTAAGGAGAAATGGCTCTCTACTTAAAATAAGTTGCCGACTCCTGCCCCAGACTATTTGGATTCCCCTGTGGTGTACATAAATCTGCCGCACTTTCTTTAGTTCTCTTTGTGGCTAGTGAAAGATATCTAAACTGTTCAACATCATCGTCTGACTCTTATTAGTAGACATCTGCTTACTAAAAAGTAAAGTAAAGTAAAGTAAAGTAATCGCCTATTTTTTCAGGCGGGGCTTAACGTCCAACTACCAATTAGGTGTCATTGACGGAGGCGACTAGCAAACATACTTTACTGTAAATTCCTTTTATCAACCATTAAATAAAATCCAAGGCCTAAGACCAGGAATCTAACCCAGTACCACAGTACATATTAGCTTCGCAGGTCTCGTCTCTAACCGCTCGGCTACCGTGGCGCCCATCTGCTTACTATAAAAGTAAGCAGAAGTATTGGATCATGTCAAATAACTCGAATTAAGTTACTATTAGAAAAATAAAATTTTGAGATTCTTACAGTTCGAATAAAATTCGAACCTTGATTAGATTAGAACCTTCTGAATTGTAACATGTTCATACTACTTATTCCTTTATTTAGAACTAGTTATTAACAGTAGTGCTAGAATTCGAACATTTAGGCGATATTTTTTTTCAAGATAGAGCTAAAAAAAAAAAAGCTCATTGCATGACGCAATAAAAGATTGTCCATTTGACCCCATAAATGTTTGTATAGCCCACCCAAGTGCTGTATCTACAGCACTATCGTAGATTTTATGTATTTTTTGAATTATTAATTTTTTAAACACCACCCATCAAATTATGAATGTAAATATGTCCTAGAAAAATTAATAATAACATATGTTTATGAGTAATTTTAACTAAAGTCAAAAGGCTGGCCAAAGTAATCAAATGTATTTCAATTACAATTGGAAATTATAGAGAGCAAACTAAATTGATCAGAAATTACATATCTCTGAACAAATTAGATGTTTTTTTAGAGTGAAAACTTCATTTAAATTATTGTAAACAAATAAAGTAATTATAAAAAAATAATACCAGAATAAACTTTATTACTTTCTCTAACACCTCTAATGTGGAAATCTATCACTAATAATTGCGGTTTTCAGTATCATGGTGGTACAAGTCAAATTAATGGAAAAACACTGCTTAATATTTTTTTTTATATTTCTAAACATTACTCGAATGTCTAAAATTTCGAATGAATACAACTTCGTGTAAACATTTTTCTTCGAAAATATATTTCGGTCAATTCTATGGGAACGTTGGGGTTAGGACATTCTTCTTTAGCTTATTTTTTTGTTTCTACAAGTGAAAAATTTATTAATTAAAGATTCTGAGTTTATATTAAAGAAAATGTAAAAGCTGTAAACTTTAAATTCTTATAAATTCCAAACCAGGTTTTTCTCGTATTCAGAGAAGTATGGACAAAAAATAAAATTGAAATCATGTTCAAAAGATACCTACTTGATATTTTCATTGTATGCCACGCATGGGATCCGAAAGAGTAGGAAAGTTGCTAAAATCTATTGCTCACAAAAACTACTTCAACTGCAGCTATTATAAATATTGTTTCATTTTCAATAGAATTGCCATCAATGCAAGCAATTTAGTTAGACTATATTTCAACCTAATGACTCATTCAATTCAACCATAAGACGATATCACAGTGAATTAGAAACTTGAGATTCAGATTTGCTCTGTTATGAAACTAGTAATAACTTCACCGTAATAACCTGAATGTAAGAAAACTCCCACATATTGCTTCTATAAATGATGGGAATCTTTATAATCGATTATTATTGAATCAAGAATTCTTTTATTTTTTTGATTAATATTTTATACTACATATATTTCAGATTGGAATACGTGATGTTGTAAAAATTATATATTTCGTTTAATTTAAAATTATTAACGATATAAAACAACAATAATTACACCAGCTTCTGATATTACACAAATTAACTTAGCATGAAATTACCTCTAGAGATGGCTTACTAAGCCATTTAGTTTTACCGTAGTGTACAGTGTTCACTATATATTTTACCCCATATAATAGCGTTCATTAATTGGTCAAGCTGGTTAAAAAACTATCAAATTTACAAAACTGAGTTTTACCCAAAAAGGAAGCCATCGAACCCAGAATTTTTGCATGGGAATTAAGAGCGCTATCCTCAAAGTACATAGCTACAACCAACAACCTCAAACCAGAACTGAATTACATCTTTAGATTGCTCAAAACACTCGTGGAGATACTAACTCATATAAGCTTATTTTATAACTCGGCCTTAAAACCAATCTGGAATGAATGACCAACGGACTACAACTTTGGGGTTCAGCTAAACGTTCCAACTACCCAGGAATCCAATCCGTACAATCCGAAAGACTTCGTAATATTGTTAACGCTCCATAAAAATCCTATTTATTAGAATCATTTCTTCTTTTTGAAGCTAGTTACCCCATAACAACGATTCCTACAGTATAACTCTCATTCAAGCTAGTTATGCTATAAAAACGTTTCCAGCTCATAGTCAGAAATTTTCTTGAGCCCTCCCGGACAAATCTTCCCATCGCCTCAAATCGTAATCTCAAGTCCTCAAGTCGGTCTCGTAATCTTCATTAAATAAGCGACGTAAAGTACTATAATTGGGACCTTTCGCCACACTATTAGTATATGTGTTTGTGTATAGATATTTCACTAAGTTCTGCAAAAACGCATATACAAAAACCATACGTCTTATGGCCGGACGTGTCAAATCATTGATATTTCAAGGCGACAGTCCATTCTGTAATCATCTTATCTTTTATCTTTACGAACTCATTTTTTTCTAAGCCCTTTAGTCATATTAAGTAATAATTTGCCACAGCTGAAAGAACTGTTGTTGTTTTATAAAACTGTATAATTTTAAATATATTTTAAACTAACACGATGCAAATTACTATGAAGTTGAATGGGCAAGAATGACATATGTAATTACGCCGCTTATAATTAAATAAATAATAAATATATCTAATTTAAAGTGTCTATTTTAGGCCAAAAAAAGATGTTAACCCACGAAATGAGTCAGTTTTAATGAATTCAATATCAAATAAACACTATCAATCAAATAACAAAATATTTTGTGCTGATATTTGGGCACACTTTTGCAATCTTTCTTAGAGACACGAACTTGAATCCATTTCAATGCTTGGGTATAACTCTTCCATAGGTTTCATTCCCCTAATTACCCGTTGAAGGTTGGGAATCATTACGTCAATAAAAAAATAAATAAAGAAGGAAAGTGAGATGAAAAAGAAGCCGACAGACCTCCCTGGCGAATGAAGGGCGGTAAATCTTCAATTACAAACCTTCCCTCTTCCCTCAAAGAAGTACTGTGAACTAGTTGTTTTGTTTTGTTTTGTTTTCTGGGAGTTAGCAGCCCTTTTTGTGCTTCTGAAAAAAATAAATCCCTTCGTTTTCTTTTCTCAACTAAAGATTCAACAATTTGTTTGTTTACAAATCTTACGAAGTCACCAATCGATTGGATATCACCCACAACTTCTTTTTTTTTCGTATATTTAATGGTCAGGCGAACATTTAATCAGTGTGCCGTTTAAAAGACGGAACGCTATGAAGAGGGTGGTGCGCACAAAGGAAAAACTTGTTGGGCTTTGTCAAACTAGTCAAGTGAAACAAACAATTAGGTGCTTGGAAAAGCTTTATCGTCATGCTACTTTGACAACACTTCTTTAACAAACATAATGTCTTTTTTTTTCTTTTCATTTTAGTAAACTAATTAATCATGTTTACTTTACAGTTCTCCCTAATCAAAAGAGTTAATGTTCATCTGCAGTCACTCGCAATCATTCCAACTAAATGTCCCGAAAGAGTTCATTTTTGAGGTTGCAAAGATCAGAGCTCCATGTTTAAGAGTTGTTCCACAAAATTATGGTTTTAATCGCCATTAAAAGAGAAATCTGATATGAACACAACCAACTGTTAAAGTGATGTACATTATTAAACTTTGTTAAAACAAATGTTTTTTTTTAAAAAGGTAGTTCACTTCACAATTATCTAAGTTTAATTAAATAAAATGGTGGAAGTGAAGGAAGGATGACGTCACAGTTTCCATCCCGGACCTTACTAAAAAATCGATAATCTCAGAGAAAACAGTTGCAAACCAAAATCACAGCATAAAATACATTATTTCATAAATATAGAACAACATATCGAAACGTCATATTAAAGAGATGCTTAACAACATGATTACCTAAAACGACACATCTATTTCTTTGAAAAAAACATAATAGTTTTTAGATACCCTCAAAACGTACAACTATACAATTGAAAATCTACACGATTTTTGTTGTAAATCCATGATCTCACCTGTGATTTAATAAGTTTCCATAATTGTTCTGTGTCAGCCTTCTTTCCCATCTTCAATCATACTCCACTTTGATCCGATTTTATTATCCATAACTTTTCTTGACGTATTTTTCAAAAATTTGGGCAATGAAACAGTCATCTGCGAACAGGGGATGGTTTAGAAATAAATCATCCAATAAACATGATTTAAAGCGGTATCCTATACAAATAAAACAAACTTCTCTAGATTTAACAGCCTACAGCAAAATTACTATAAATTATTTAAGATTTTTTTTATTAATGTGTAATTAAGAATCATATTAAAATATTTAAATTAAAAAAACAAAATCCCAGCATCACAAAAATGTTGAAATATTACAGAAAAATATTAAATACATGAATTTATTTACAAGTTCAGACGGGAGAGGACGCCAGATGGTTTCAATATGAATTTAA
Organism: Rhodnius prolixus; assembly: GCF_049639745.1. Taxonomy (NCBI): domain Eukaryota; kingdom Metazoa; phylum Arthropoda; class Insecta; order Hemiptera; family Reduviidae; genus Rhodnius; species Rhodnius prolixus. The sequence goes on along the minus strand of NW_027411582.1, from coordinate 36,006,525 downwards.
AAAGAAGGCTCAGAGTGGCTGATTTATGGGTCAATATAATAATCATAAAGTATGTTTATCCAACGTTAGCTCTTACATAATTTAATAGAGACGCTCGCCGAGCTTGTTTATTTGTAAGATTCAAGCGCATTTGTTTTAATGAGGCTTATCTTTAACAGGTGGGAGCGGGGGCATAGCTAGGTAATTAAGCTTCTAACGTTGACCAGAAATATACGATTAACACTTCTATCTGAAACATAATATAGCAAAAATAATTTTTGAGGTGTACTAGGGGAACGGATGGTAAAACTTTGTTGAAGAATAAAGCAGTATTTCTTATCTAGGAGGGATGCCAACGCCCTTTAGGGAGTCTTATTTAAAGGTCACGGGGCTAGCGAAAGAAGGGATTCAGAGAAATTCATCTCAATTTGAAATTGAAATTTGTTTACTTTCTCTTACTATGAAAGAAAATTATAGAGATCATGTTAAATTTTCTATTTTCAATTTTCAACAAATATTTCATCAAATTGAAGGTCCTCTAAGACACAAAAAGAGGATTTTAGAAAATGTTTTATGCTCGCGCGCATGACGAAAAAGTATCAGTTATCTAATTCTTTATATTTATTAAATTGGACCCTGGAAGAGAACTCCACTGTAACAGAACGATCAAAATCCATCAATCGAAAGTACAACTTTATAAAACGGATTTTGGAGTAAGGAGTGTGCTTGGAGTGTAGGAAATAATAAAGGAAAAATTGACGAAGAGAAAGCATAAGTGTTATGGACACTTTAGGAGGGTAACCCGTGGATTCCCCCGGTAGCAAGTAGAACTCTTCATGGAATAGATGGAGACCTGCCGAGAGATGGGAGTAAGAATTCGATGAGCAGATGAATAGAAAAGTTTCAGAGATAAGGTGGCTGGAAGAATGGAGAGTTTTGGGAGACAGGAGCCCGAAACAGGAGCTGACGGAAGCCCGTAGAGGGAAGATACGAATTAAAGAATATTTAAAGTAATTTTTTTTTTCATGTTTTGACATGAAGCAAGCAACAAAAAACAATTTAAAATATAATTAACATTAATAAGACTAATGATTTTAATCAGCTGTTCACTAGATATTAAATTTCTGATAAAAGCCAAGCTAATAATTATAACTTACTTTTCAATTTAATAAAATATTTTGGAGGACAAACTAAACTGTATATTTATTAATAGGTTTGTAAGTACAACTTATTTTATATATTTAACGTGTGATAAATTAGTGAAAGATTTTACTAAAAAAGTATTTTGGAATATGAAAAGGTTAAGTTATTATGGAAATACCATTATTAAATTTAATGTTTTGATATTTATGTAGTGAACGCCTATATTTATCATACAACTAGTTTTGAATACATAAAAGTTCATTGAATATTTTATTAGAATGATGAAATAAGGTAATGTTTTTATAAACTTAAATAAATTTCAGAGTTAATCTCAAAAACTTTACTAAAAGTGTTTTATTTATTGACCCCTTCAAAATTTTTGAAACCTCTTATTGATCAACTTTAAAATTTAAATAATAGAAAAAAAATTTGGAGTAAGCAATCAAGTGACTTTTAACTAATTAAACTTAATGGAAAATTGGTATTTTGTACTAAGAAGATTGCGTATTTGAATATTTACTCGTTTACATTGTCACTTTTGAAGAAAATATCAAAAAGCTCCCTTAGAAACTAAAAAATATTAACCAAAGAATTGGAAACTCTTTCAAAATGCCTGCTTTGTATGTTTATTTTAAAAGTTACGAACTCAAACTAAAGGTCTATAAAGAGATTTACGAGTACGTCCTTCAAAATATTGTGTTAAAGTGCCTGTTTTGCATGCTTGAAGAAAGGTGACCTAAGAGAATTTTTTAGAATTCACTCTTAGAGAATTTTTAGAAGAAAGTGAAGAAAGCTTTGAAGAGCAGGAAGTGGTTGTGTTTGGAAGAGACTAGGAACGATAAGGACTGGACAGACAGGAAGATATGATCCCAACGGTGTGATGGGATGATGTGACTGATAAAATATTTTTAAAAACCCCTAAAATAATACTAAATAAAGTTTTTTCTAAGTGTCATAACAGATGAGCGAAATGATATTATATTTCTAGTTCTCTCATTATACTGTTCTGAAGAATTAAATAAAATAGAGCCCCCAAAAATTGTCGCGATCATTCTTTAATTAGGATGATTAAGAATAATTTGTGTTTCATTGAGCGCTTCCATTTTTTATCAATTAAAAATCAATTTAATCAATTAATTTATCGAATACTATCATCATTTTTAGAAAAACGGGCAAATCAAGAGACTGGCTTCATAAATTGAAGTTGAACCTAAACGTACTAAAGATAGGTTCAAGCGAAAAACTTTACGCAGCTCCTAGCCAGCTAGAAGTTTAAAATTTACAACATTGACAAACAATGAAAGGTCGTTCACATAAACCTAAAATAATAGGACGTACAACTCGTCACTGTACTAACACGCATTCCACATAAAACATTAAAACTACAACATGCTATTCCAACCCTTAGTCAGCTCAAATTAACTGTAATTAACAAACAGAACCCAATGAAATCTCAACAGACTAAACAACTTTATTCTACAACACTAAGACCACCTCTGACGCACGCCATTCTAGATAGCCGCCAGTAAGAACAAACTGCAAATCTTCCAAAAATAAAGTACTCCGTATCCCCTTGGGAATACTGTGTTTCGAGGGAAAGTAGCAAATTTACTGGGAGTTAGAAATATCATAGATAAAAAAGACTTAATAAACATGATGACCCAAAGATTTGTAGTACTACCAGCTTGGAATAAAAAGAGAGATTATCGACTGGGTCAGCCCACCAACATGACGTCGCATAATGCCTAAATTATAGCTGGACTTAAAAATGTACAAATATTCTGTAAGCCAGGAAAAATAATTGCAGAAAAAATATGACTGAAACTGGCAATAATCTATCTTCTACTAAGATTCCTTGCTTTTTATAGAGTTTAAATTCTAATGAATGGTTATTCAAGAATAACGATTTATAACTTGATTATTGTAATAATAATTGAAGCTTTTAAGACGTAGTCGTACTTTACATTAAAGTTTTTTTAATTATTGAATCGGATGATTAATTTTACTACATTCAAAGGCATTTTTTTTATATGATTCCTTCAGAATGGACAGTTTAAAGTAGAAAACATTGAAATAAGTTCTTGATTCTCCTTAGAAATGCAATATAAATAATAGTGTTCATATTCATTTTTTAAAGAACATCAACAATAAATGAAAAACAAAATAGTTCTGGCAAATTGTGCAGCTACTACATTTGAAGTTAAGTGTTTACAATGGAAGATCCTAGATAGGGCTGACTTCAGATTACACAATACGGTTGTTTTTGGAAGTATTACCAATAAGAGATTGTAATACAAGAAAAGAATTGACGGCCATTAGCAATTAACTATATAGTAGAGGTTATAAAGTGCATTAAGTTCAAGCTTGTTGTAATTTTCAAGATCCTAAAGTGTCTTCTCATTTTTAGAATAACTAATTTTCAAAATTGAACGCAGAATTTGTGTTTAAAGTAATCTGACAACAGTTTACAGTCTTATTATGAAATGTACCTACAACAAAAGTGTAAGAACCGAAAAATAAAAAGAAGAATCACTTGTGCTGTTCAGTTGATTGTATTTCTATCGTCAAACATAATGAGGTATTTTCTTATTGAACTAATAATATTAATCAAGCTAATTCTTATCAAAAGTGTGATAAAAAATTAACATGTGTAAATCAATTGTAAAAAAAGTGAAATAATCCAACTGTTGCCATGGTTATAAGTTAATTAAAAAAACAAGGCAATTATTACATTTTTCTTACGTTGTTTTCATCCAGCAAAATGGGACTAAACCTTCAGCTACACTTGCAGTCAATTTATTCTTCAGCTTTCGATACTACACCCAGTGATTTACACTTGATCACCATTCAGACCTGAAATCAGAAATGTGCATTTGAAGAAAAAAAATGCGTGCTTATTTGGGAAATAAAAAAAAAACTAGAAGAAAATACAATAATTAAAAAAATATATGAACAATTGGTACGTCATTAAACTGCATTTTTTTGTCTTTAAACTACATATTTTTTTGTTACTTTTCATGCTTTTTACGAAAATTATTTCTAATTTTCCAGATGCGAAAATTTTTTTAACCTATATCAACTGCAGATAATTTTAAATAAAAACTAATCAAGGCAGGTAAAGCATTATTTTTACATCACTTATTCACAATTGAATACTTCATCCATTCATTACAAACTATTTGTAGAAGAATTTTAAGCTCAGTTTAAAACTTCTATTTCCAAAATAAAAAGCAATATTGATCATTAACAACTTTATTTAAATATAATCAAACCCTCATATAACAATTGTAAGTTTATGAAATACTTGATGGATAACTTACTTAATTATAATTCTTAAAATTATCTACGAATCTATTTTAAGAAGGATCTTCATAAGCTTAGCCATATTGTATCTTCATTAAGCCAAAAATTGGAATTTTCGTCAAACTACTCTTTTCGCTAAATTGAAATTAACAACTAGTATTATTATTTTAAATACTTGCCAATTTCATTATCGTTTAAGTAAATGTTTTATTTTCTTGTATTAATTTAAAAAAAAGAAAAAATTACTCACCATACAGTACAAATTCAGAAAGAGTGCCCTGATGGAAACTGAGCTTAGAATTGATCTAGTGACCAACGGCAAGGGAGCAATATCCTAAATTAAAAAAACAATTATTGAATTAATATTTAAATAATTGTAACGAACGTAATTATAAAAAAGTATTAAATTTAGTTTGTCTCATTATATTGTGTGAAAAATTTAAAAATAGTAAACTTAGAAATGTGTTTTAATTTTTTTTTTGTTTTTTTAAACAATACTAATTGTAGAATTTAAATTTGTTTTTATATTTTCTATTAATAAATTTGTTTTACTTCAGTTAAATTTTTTATGATTTTTTCCCAGTTAATTAAGCTTTGGTTTAGGCCTTAAGTTCTTTTATCTGTAGCCATATTGTTCTTTTATAAACTGGTAATATAACTTTTTTAAATGTGAAATGTAAGTGTAATTTATTCAATTGTAATATTTTAACTAATATTAAAGTGAAAAGTAATGTTTTTTTTAAAATAAATTATCAATAAATATCAGTTTCCTAAAGTTTATTGTAATACTGGAGATTTGGCCTTGAAATTTTAAAAGAGGTATGATTGAAAATTCAATTTCTTTTTATTAATTGACATTAAAAGCAGTTAAATTGCTTCTTTTTTTTTATAACTATTTAATGTAATTATAGTACAGGTTTATTTCCTACAGCTCAATTTCATTTTTTTTCTTTTATCACAAGTTACTTTTACTTCAGAATGTAATGGTAAGTCAGATGCCTTCTTCGGAGGGCACAAGAGTTGTTCTTACATTAGTAAGAGTCTTATTTTGTGCGTTCACAAAAATTTATCTAATAGAAATTTTGAAGAATTACAGATTTTAGCTTTGTTTTACCATAAAAGTGCCACTGCATTGTTGGGGACTGAATACTAATCAGAAGTTTGAAATTATTTGTTGAACTTTTCATTTGAGGTTTAGGATTAATTAGGAATTTTATCTTTAATTCGTTTGCTATGCATTAATAAACTATGTTTATTATACATTATCATTGTTCCGCATAAACATTCTTAATTATATGTCTAATCTCAGATTAAATTTGTCTCTTCACTTCAACTTCAGTTAACTACAGGATATCGATAAATTTATCAAAGTTCAAGATTTTTTCACGATTTTTTAAATTTTTAACCACACAAAGTGTTCATTTTAATGTTCAAAAAACTTGGATACTTTTAAATAAAAGATTGTAAAAGTAGAAATGGAAAATTATTTTAAGTAATTTGCAATTATGAAATCTTTACAGTTTCAATGAGCTTCTAGTAAATTGCTCTTGTTTAAATAACACATTACGTTTGTAGTTTTACGTTCCCTAATTAGGGTTTGGGAGAGAAAATTAAAAATTCATGTATTTGAGCTTCAAATACGATTAAATCAATCAATAATTTGTTATGCTTAAAAAGATTCGCAAGTTTACGGCTAAAAAACTTATTACAATTTTTGGAAATTGGTACTTATTCTTTAGCTCTACGATCCTCAAAGTACCTTGTGTTCACCCTGAATTACTTCACTCCCTTATTTCTCTATTGCAGTCCTCCAAATACTTAGTACCTGGTTTCTTAGTATCGTCCAGCAATCCAGTGGGTAATTATTAAGTTTTAGACTTTGGTAAGTACTGTTGCTTGTAAAGGCAGAATATTTCTGAAATTACTTATTGCATAATTTGTTTTACAATTGTTCGTTTACCAAATTTAAAGAAAATCGTTGAAGCTGTACCACTTGATATTTCCGGTGAGATATTAAAATCGCGAATCTGCTCGAATAAAATAAGAGGAAGTTAAAAAGAAAAAGTGTTTGCTACAATCTAGGTATCATTGAAGCAAACCAAACATACTTTTATAACGCAGGCAACATAAGCCCAACATTGGAGCATGTTTTTACGGTTGGTGCGTGAGTGTTTGTGTGATGTTACTTTGAAGAATTGATGTAGGTAGTCACATATAAGCGGCGAACCTGGCAGTGGAGGTTAGAAATGAAGAGATACCAAGTGTCGGCATCCTTTGTGTTGCCTTATAGGGTCAGTAATTAGAGGTGTCAGTGTATTAGTCAGTGTATATACAGTGTTAGTCTCACCAGTACAACCATACATTTTACACAAAATATTGTATTGCTAGCAGCCAGCTACTGCTGTAATACTACTTAGGAACGTCTGCACCGTCTCCCGTCATGGTTACCTCTGACCAAATCTAATTATAACGAAATTATGAGGGTTTTTTTTAGCGGGCCGCGAGGCGACGAATGGAGAAAATTGATTAGCTCTCAAATTAGAAAGGATTACACATTTCTATCTTTTTATTTCTCTCTTTCTCTTTGTGTTAATAATAGAACCTAATTGGGTACACTTTAAGTAGTAACCAATCGTATTGATTTAATAAGGAGTACAGTACTGATTTTTAAGAAATCCTTAATATTTTGTCCAATTTCCCTAGGATTGCTCAGTTGAGATGAGTAAATCAGAGAGAATGGGAAGTGTTCACCACGAACATATTTTTGATTGATTCGCCACCCCAAGAATTAAAGAAAAAAGCGAAGTGCCGCTATTGTGGATGACCACTTCTTAAAACCTTACACTTCTCTTCACCAAGAAAGAGGATACACCCTTCTCTAGGTTGAATGCCTTCCCAAGTCCCATTTTAACTATATTCAGAGGACCTCGAAACGTGTAAAAAATCAAAATTGAAAATCTGCGACGGCCATACTTTCTGTAGTGCAAGGCAAAAGAACTATAATAATCTTATCTTGTAAATTAATTAATTCAAAAGACTAATGCTAATTAAAACCTCTATAGATTGCGTTATCTTGGCCAGTAATTTGCGTCCGCTTTTAAATCTATAATTAATTTTGATTTATATACAATTTATGAACGAAACAAAAAAGGCAATATGAAGTTTTACGTGTCATGTTAGCAAAAATAAGCATGCAATGCCTGCTTCCCAGCTAGTAACTCAATCTTAGATGGTTCTGTTCTACCTGATATTTTAATTAAGTTCACATTTATTGTACTCTAAAACAAGTTACAATTTTTAACATATAACATACTAGACCTCTGAGGAAAAAATAGGAATATATTGAAATATTTCAAAAAACTTAATAAAAGTGGCTTACTTTTAGTGACGGTCGAGAAATACGACGTCACAAAAATTATGATTCTGGTTTTTATTGCTTTTAAAAGATTTACCATATTGCAAGGAGTCTTTATTACCAATTACAACAAATTCTACCTCAATGTAAAAGGTACGGAATTAATAAGAATTATAAATTCTAAAAATATAAGACAAGTTAAGTTGGATTAAAAAATAGTTATAAATAAATTAATGAATATCTGAATTTTAGGACATTACTAACAAGAAAAATATTTTTGTTTCTTATAATTTAATCAATTTATAACAAAAAAGGAAACTCTTAAGCTTTTGATCCTGAAAACTCAATCCCAAATAACATTTGAAATACGAATATCTTAATGATGCTAGTACTGTGCCATACCACAAAATATGTGTAAAATCAACAATTAACATTTGAAAAATTAAAACTATCTCAAACAGGATTAAAAACCGAATTATTACAAACAGAATCATTTACATTAATTCTTGGTTTAATTGAGCTGATTTACATAATTCACCAGAATTGGGATAGCGTATGAATGAATTTAGCTTGTAACATGTTATTTCTGAGGAATCTGGAGTTTTCTTCAGTTTATAAATTAAAAATATTTTACGCCATCGTATCGAACTATATTTATTTCATATTCAGGGCTAAAACCAAATCGAGAGATCTGAGTGTTTCAAATTATAATGAAGAATTAAGATATTATTCAAAATTTGATTGAAAAATAATATAAAACCATCTAAAAACTGTAAACAGTAACTAAAAACTAGTTTTAACAATATAATCTTAATAATGTCAAGCGCAGATTCTGGACTAACAAGGGAGAAGATATTCTAATCCTGGCCAGGTGATAAGCACCTCCGTAGACCTGATGCCAGCATGACTGAAGAACTACCAATTGCACGGGAAAAATGGCTGCAAGGAAAATAACACCTTTAAAGGTAGACTTATGCCCATACTTCTTTCAGAGATTTTTCTTAAAGGAATTTAGCATAGAAAATGTTAAGATATCCATGTGTACAGTGAGCAGAGGAGTAAGCAGGGTATCTAGTGGAAAAATGGGACAGGGCAGCCAAGATTTGTTAGACATTGCAGTAACCCCTTAATTTCCCTTTGATAATGAAATATGGGAATAATTCCGTGAATTTGACCAGTTGATTTATCCTACAGCTTCATTAAAAAATTGAACTTAAATTAAAAAGAGAATAAGCATTAGAACAAATTTATTTAATAAAAGTATAGTTAATGTGAATAATTACAAAATTTAAGAAACTTAATTTTGACATCGCTGATATTTAACAAAAATTCTAGCTAAGCTCAATTCCATCATCTTCATTTCCAGGTCCAGAAATCTCCTGACAATCCCATTTCGAGCATTTCCATCCATCATTTATCAGTTCACTATATTGAAGACACCAAAAGTGCAGCTTTCTTAATATACGTACAACGCAGAACTTCATGCTTCAGTCACAATTCCTGATTATAGAATACGCAATGTAAGTTGATGCACAAAATAATTGTTTTCATAATTTGAAAAAATCTGGTGTAGACCTAACATGACGTCGCCATATCGTTTAAGTAATTAATTTTTCTTGAAACATAGAATTTTCTACTGAAAAGTAGTTGACCTCGTTATTATAAATGTTCACTTTCACGAAAATCGCTAAGAACTGAAACGTCTATTCAGTAAAGAGGCACTTCAAGTTAGCTAGTCTAAAACGCCTAGTATTTGGTCCGATTGTGGCATCTAATCCAGATATTAAATTTATGGTGACCTCCAAGTAAATATCTCCTTAATGTTTAAGAGATTTGCTCTTGTTGATCTTCATTCTCTTTTTGCTAAACCAAGATTCGAGCATATAAAGTTAGGATGGCCATATCATCGACATACGAATAAATTGAAGTGTTAGAATGGCAGGACAGTCAGCCCTGTTCAGGGTGAGATCAAGGGAGCGACAACACTCCCATGAGGAATTTCTACATGGAATTTAGAACTTGAAAGTTATGATTTTTCCTTTTGAGTTGTACTGACCATACTCAGATCTCACATGCAGGCTGTGCAATATAACTCCAGCCTCATAAACAGGAAATTGTAAATTAATGGCAGGCCCATAATCTTCTAGTTATGGATAAATGTTAGAAGAACAAAAAACTGTTATTGGAGAATAGCAATTATTGCAGAAAGGCGAGTGCATATTCATGCCACATTTTATTTTATTTATTATTTACCTTTAATAAACCTTTTTTAAAACAAAGGATGGATCTTCAACCAACGTAAAGAACATTGTAACAAATGTACTGTAGAGGCTCACTGCGTTAAATAACTAACTCGGATCATTTTCTAATTAAGCTTATCACCTCAGCGCTACGCACCATTAAAAGAAGTTTTCATATTAAATTATTCAAATGAAATGATTACATACATCATTATATGATAATTATTGAATGAGAAGTTAAGAAGAGTTGAAAAATATACAATGACTATAATAGTTGATGTGAAACCGCCAAAGGAAACATTAAGGAAACAAATCGTCAGTCAATAATTAAAATGATAGTTTTAAAACTTACAGGAACAGATGTTTCATTCATGAAGATATTATCGAACACACTTCGAATAAAAAAAATAAAATAAACAAAACCATAAGGACTAGGTAGTTGGTAATTAATTATTATTATTAAAAATTAATATCGAACAAGAGGTTACTTCAATTAAAATTTTATAGCAGAATAGCAGTTTATATTTGTGCAGGTTAAGAAATCAATGTTTTTTCTGTTATTTTTCTGTATTTTAACTTTATAGCTTAGATCTGCCATCTGTAGGGTCACAAAGAAAGCAATAAATGCAACCATCTTCCCAATTTTTAGCTACCACTTAAAACTTTTAGCTTCACTGAGATTTATCTCATCAGAATCAGAAAAAAATAAAATAATAAAAAGCATGATAACGATGTATGAATCAAATTAGGGAAAATAATAGTAGAAACTAGGCCTGATTTGGGGGAAAAAGCGTCTGCAGTAGGCCTCATAGGACTTTTTACTGGCAGATCCTGTTATCCCAAAGGATCCATCCTATTGATGCATGTTGGATCCAAAATGTTGATTCAACATGGTATGTCCATTTCAACATGAATTGTTGTGGGGACTCTTTTGACGAGCCTTTCTCTCAGACTTCTAGTTGGTTCCCTTACTGGGAATTTCGGTTCTTGGAGATATATGTATACAGGGTGATCCATTTGAAACGCACCAATCACTAATAACTTTTTATGAAAGCGGTATTTCGAAAAAACCCACGAAGTAAACTATATGTTTTTTTTGGTCTAGTTTTCAAATTTTTTACCCCCGATGCTGTATCTTTATTTTTGGCAGAGTTACGGTTAAAAACCCGATTGGGGTTTTATAAGGACCACTGGTTTTGACAATGATTATAAAAACTACATAAAACACTGTGAAAAATGACGTTAACCCAGTTTCGATATCCCTAATATTAGTTGAGATATTTAAGATCAAAGTTACAATTTTATCTATTCGTGATCGGTTTTCGATCTTAATTTTCCACCAGAAATACACCAGTTTTGGGGAGGTCCTCTGACTGCGAAAAATGTTATTTGTGACGCAATGTAAAAAAAATAATAATAATTGAAGATTTTAAAACATGTAGTATAGTGTAATGGTTGTGGGTGAATCAGGATAAATTTGTTTTATCATCAAATAAAAGCAATCATCATTTTACATCATCACATCATTTTAACGTATTCACTATGCTAGACTTCTTGACGTATGATTATGATTACGGTAAGAATATCTTAGCAAAGTGTTGATCTAGTGGTCAAGAGCGTGGTTTTATAAGTGGGAGATTCCCAGTTCGAATCCCGCGTATGACTACAATTTATTAAAAAAAGTGTTATGATTTTTTAAGTAATGAGAATGACTGCATACGCAAGATTCGAACTGGGGATCTCCCACTTACAAAACCACGCTCTTGACCACTAGACCAACATCCACCCCTCCTTGACAACTATATTCTTACCGTAATCATAGGTCAAGAAGTCTTGCATACGAGGTACATTATAATGATGTGATGGTTGCTTTTATTTGATGAAAAAACAAATTTATCCTGATTCACCCACAACCATTACACTATACTACATGTTTTAAAATCTTCAATTATTATTATTTTTGCTCTTTGCGTCACAAATAACATTTTTTTCAGTCAGAGGACCTCCCAAAACGTGTCTTTCTGGTGGAAAATTAAGATCGAAAACTGTTCACGAATAGATAAAATTGTAACTTTGATCTTAAATATCTCAAGTAATATTAGGGATATCGATACGGGGTTAACGTCATTTTTCGCAGTTTTTTTTGTAGTTTTCATAATGATTGTCAAAACCTGTGGTCCTTATGGAATCCCAATCGGGTTTTTAGCCGTAACTCCGCCAAAAATAAAGATACAGCATCAGGTGTGGAAAATTTGAAAACTAGACCAAAAAAAAACATATAGTTTACTTCGTGGGTTTTTTCGGAATTCCGCTTTCCTAAAAAGTTATTAGCGATTGGTGCGTTTTAAATGGATCACCCTGTATACATAATAAGGTTTATGCTATGTTTTGTTTTTGTGAAAAAAAAGATTGTTTTATGGTGTGAGGAGGCCAGGTTAAGAATCTTTGGTAGAAATTTGTGGATGAATTTGAGATGTAGGAACTTGGGCTGTTTCCTGCAAGGTTTAATGCTTGATTTGTTCAGACCTCCTCTAAATTTTAATGCTAAACTGGATCAGTTGCCGATATTTACAATATATATTTCTAAAAAAGAGGAGTTGGAACAGATGAAAAAGTGAGAAATCCTTTTCTTTGCACCTTTCATCCTTACAATAAATAAGACTGTTTTGACAACTAATCCGAAAAACCTGAGCACGAACGTCCATGAGTCTGTGCAACCTAATTTGACAGGTAAACTCCTTTTTTTTACCTGAGGAAAATATCTAGGATTATCTCTCACCAGTTGGATAAATAAATATGGGTTTACAACGCCTCTTTTAAATCTCTTTTATGTGCCACCAGTATTGTCACTCTAAATGGTTTAAGAATTAGACTTTTAAACTAACATCTTTTTTTTTTTTGGTTGATCATTTTTTAAAGAGAGCTTTTCCAAGTTAACGTAGTCTGTAAGCAGTGGTAAATTTGTTCTTAAATTGTTATTAAAGCTTAACTAATAAGTTATTATAAACAACCTAATAACTTGTACCGCATAAAACATCTAGCGAAATGAAGCTCACAGACAGCTTAATCACAATTTTCGTAAAATACTTAATTCATCATAAGTTTTGTTCTAAAAAGTTTCTTCAGAAGCTTTGGATATGGTTATCTACTCAACCTTTACTCGTATTATTATTATTTATCAGTGGGTAAGAAAACCTTAAGTTAACCAAAGTAACTCTAAAGAAAAACTGTTTCGATGGGCCACGTGTCTATTTATAGTGAGCTATCGGTTAAGTTTTGAAATAAGTCTTATATGTAGTTCAATTTTAACCGTCGTCGGTCTGCATTCTCACAGAAGTGGTTGTGTCCAGCCTCTTTAATATGTAGTTTCTTTAGGGTTGTGATGTCCATTAAATCTTTAACTGTGGGTAATTCCACTGTAATTATGCGTGGATTTGTTCATTCCATATGTCCATTTTCGGCGCTAGCAAAGCAATACGTAGTTCTTTATTTTCATAGCTTATTTATTGCTGCTATATTGGCGTCCATGGCATTAAGCGTAAGAATCATAGATGTATACTAGAGACTAGGACAATGAGGTGTTAGAGGAGGATAGATTTGTATTAAGAGTTTGGTAGAGCTAATTTTACTGTAAAATGTGCAGTCCAATTTAGTCTCGAGTCGCCTTTAAGAGAAACTACAAATTATTGTAAAAATTGCTGTATTTTTTAAAAAAAGTATTCCGTACTTTAGCCGTTTCATTAAAGGCATTACTTTTCTGTTCTTTTAACAAACTTTTGGAATGTCTCGGTCTCAGAAAAAATTCTCGTAAGTTTAGCTTTACGTATTCAATGAAAGAATTATCTATAAACAGTATTCTCAATGAATGTAACCTGTAAAATAAAAATCATGATATATTTACTAGAATGTGCTCTATATTTACGTTTTACATTAATTGCTAACAACAATAATAACAAAATACAGATTATATGTATAATTTATGAGATGATTAAAACTATTTTCTCGGTTTTTACAATCCGGATCATCCATTATTCTAGATAAAAACAGTAGATATAATAATAACATTAAAAAATAATAACATTCAAGGATAAAATATGATAGTTTACTCTTATTTAAAACAATTAGCATTATGATTTAGTAAGAACTATCTTAACAGAAGAGATAAGGTGTAAAAATGTTTTTTTATTCTAATAATAATATCCTCTGTAAAGGGATAGATGTACATCACAATTTTTAGATTTGAAACACTTATAGTTAAATTTTGATACAAAAATGTATTATAAGAAGGGCCTTACCATAATTGGCTCAAAGTTACGAATTCTACTTTTTTTTAACATTTCTTTTAAGTAACGAATTTTGATTACAATACTGCTAAATCAAAATTTACATCCATAGCAACTTTACTACCTAATCTGCGTGATAATCCGTTTAAAACTTTAAAATAGGAATGTCCAACATTTGAATTTCAATAACTATAAAAGTAATTCAATGTGAATGTTCGAATTTAAAACATAAAAATGATATTTCTTTTACCTGATGCTGCTATACAAAGAGATTATATTCATTTAAAATTACAACTTATATATTCCTCTATTCCTGGATACCGACACTCCAAAGGGTACCCCTTGTTCCTGATTGGAATTCTCTTTCTGATAATTCTGCACCTGCAACAAACCAGTTTTAATTCAAACAAATAAGAAAGAGTAAAATCTACATGCTCGTCTATAAAAATGCTTTTAGATATGGCAAACAGTATCTATCTAATCAAAGCAGCACTTTTGTGATTCATCTATTGAATATCAGTGGATGATGTGAAAGGAAGAAATATGTGCACTGAATTCGAAACTATTTCCTGATGAGTATACAACCAACCTTACCTTACTTTTGCAAATCCATCTTTATTCGTCGAATTGATTGGTAGCCTCTGAAATAAGATGAAAATAAACTGTTTTGGTTAAGATTAGCTTGGAAGAAAAGTATCAATAAGATTAAAATAAGTAGCAGGCAATAAGATTGTTAAAAGTATTGTAATAATCTAAATAATTTAACGATGTTTACAGAAATGAAGATTCAAGCTAGTTGAACAACACTAATCCAAAACTTTACAACCTTGAAAAATAGAATTAATTACTTCACCAAGCGAATGGCCATTATCTTCAATGGATAGAACTAAGCAGAATTAAAGGTTAATTTTGGTTTATAAAAATCTTAATTTCTGAAGTTAAGAGAACAATTTTATTTGTTTTAAATTAGATAGTAATTAAGGTAAATCTCATGACTAAGTGAATATTGTCTGATATTCCCCCTTGATAAACTTCAAGTATTCCTTGAATTTCTTAAAAAAAACATTCTGTTAAAATATTTTACCAAGTAGATACTCAGATATTTTTACATTAAGCTATTCTTAAGACGAAAGGCAGATTTAAAAATCTAACTACCAGAAAAACAGTATAAAATAGAAATGATAATGGAGAAGTTAATAAAAAAGACGAAGTGCAGCATAACTAACATTTTCTGACTGTCATTCCATATAACTATACTAGGAAAGATTTTATTTAAACATAGTAGGTTTGCAAATCGTTTAATAATTCTAAATATTACACAGGTGGCGTAAACAGGCTGTAAATAGCAGCAGTTGAGGCTAGCAGATCATCCCAAATCCTGAAGCAGATTTTTTAAATAAAGTATGTTAAAATTTAGTTTAGAACAATCAATTTATAATCAATAAATCTCAGATAACAATCGTATCTGTGAGAAAACAAAAGTTCATGATAACAGCGTCTGTGTCTACGAAAAATTTGGTAAAAAATGAATATGGAAACAAATAGATATCTTTTACTTAATAATTAATCAGACAATTTCAACAGAAAAAACGTAAAACTTGGCTTTTTTAAGAAAATATCAATCATTAAATGATTACCATGGAAAAAAATTTAACAGAAGTTCACTCTAGATCAAAATATCTAATTACTCTCAGCAGAACCTCGCTTAAAATGAGTCGCTCAGAAAAATACAACTAATGCCCTTTCTATGTAGCTTGATCACAATTTCAGACATAATCATATCATCAATTAAAATACCAAAAACTATTCTGCAATCAAAACTGGGAATGAAAAATCAGTAACAATAAATAAAAACTGTGAAAAACAACCAGATTTTCTCATATTAACTGAAATTTTACTAAAATTTAATCTAATATTGTTATTAAATAGAGGGCAAAGCGAAACAAGAAGTATTGGTAAAAATTTAGAGGACTTGAATATATTTTAATGATAATGGCAGATTTTACAGAAAAAAATTGTCTATTTTTAAGAAAATCATTCCCTGTTTAGAAGATAATTTCATTTTTTTTAAAAAACTAAAAGCTGAAAACTTAGGTATTTATGATTTAGCTATAGGTAGACAGAAATTAATTGGAAAAGGTTCAGTTCAGGATAGGAAGAGTTCGCGTAAGATTCAAGTTCATCTGGAGTGGTTTGGAGTAGTTCGATATTGCTCTCAGGCTGCTATAAGAACAACTGAGTTTCTGCGCGATTGGAGTTCAGACCAGAACCTGGGAAGTTTGAATAAAGTTGATTTGAGCTTAAGAAGGCTGCGCCTAGCATCTCATTCAGCACTAGGACTGTCATTACCATGCTTTGCATCAAGCAACAATGAAGATACAGATCTAATATGACGCAAACCTGTAGATTGAACAGGTATTAATAGGGGAAAATTTCAGATTTGCCACAGAAAGAGCACACATGAGGTTCAAGATAACTTTTTTTGGAGCCAGATTAGATCAGTACCCTGCTAACACTAGAGTAAGATCATCCCAACTCCCTAGTTAATGGTGTTCAGGTAAAAAGCTGACCGATCGACCACGTAAAGTTTTAGATTCTTCTGGACCAAGCAACTGTGGAGAAGTTTCCTTTTGTCCGATGATACCTCATGTTCGCGAAAGGCTTGTGAGAAGGCCAAAGATCATCAGGACAGATTTACTTCCTACCAAGGAAGATCTATCTACCCAAGAGGATGACTTTTCTCTTTTCAATACTTTGCAATATTATTAGTCTTGTTTTAGCAATACTTTCGAATACATCTTTTTCCTAAATTGAAGGCACCTGAATACCCCATATTCTAGAAGACTCCCCACTAGTATTATAGCTTGAGGAATAAGAATAAATATGAAATTGTACTTACAACTTAATGGAAAAAAGTTTAATTCAATAATCCATAGAATTATTAGTAAAATTGTTGTTTTCATCCATTATAGAACGCTTGTTTTTTTTTCTTTTCAATTTCTGTTGATTTTCCAGCCATTGGCAGATGACCATTTTTGCTTTAGCATGACAAGAATTTGACTTCCACTTATATTTCTGTCACAAACTACACCAACACTTATGAAAATTTATCATTTCCACTTTTCACAGATTTGTTAAGAAGACCATTAGATGTTCTTTCTTTTCATAATTATCCGATTCTAGAAAATTATCTACCTAAGAAACAAATAAAAGTATAAATTAATTAATTAAATAAAATAACGAACGTTTTGAAAAAAATAAATAAATTTTTGAGGGTCAACATTTAAATAGTTTCAGTTTCTTAAAATGTACTTTATTTTTCATCAATTTTAATTCAATAAAAATAAATTTTACTATTTAAAGAGAAATATTTGAAATTCAAATTACTTTGTCTTGAAAGTTAATAAAAAGAAAGTATGACGTCACTATTCTGTTGGCAGATCAAGTACTCCATTAGTCATCCATTAAGTTCTGACGCCAGCAAGACCCATCACATTTTAAATTCAATTTTCTTAAAGTTAATACAAAGAGTTTAAACAAAATTTGTATTAAAAAACACAATCTACAAAGTGAGCATTAACAATACATCAAATTTATTATATTTGATTGTGGGATTACTAAATAATACAGCAATAAATTAATACCCAGAATGCAAATGGCGAACTACAATTAGCTAATCTTATTAATGATTATTTTAAATAAGGTAATCCAGCTTTAAAACTGTTATATCCATAATTTTATTGTTACTTATTTTATAAACTTATAAGTTTTAATAAGGATTTTCATTGCTGAACCTTTTTTAATTAACTATAATTTAAGTCAATTTTCAAGGTTACTACAAGTAGACTGCAACTAAATAGGTTTTACAATATTTTAAAAATATTATTGCCAGAAATAACTTTGTTATGAAAAGTTTATGAGAAAAATGCAATATAAATAGTTTTTATTACTTTTCTCACAGTTTTATCATGAAAAATAACTTTAAAAATGATTTTTTTAAAATATAAATCATTTTGACTTTGATAGGTCAAAGTTATATTCTGAAATATTGATTTCACAGGTAAGTTTAAAGTTGTAACTTAAAATTTTCATTGAAAAAAAGATGAATGTATGTCAAAGTAACAAAAATTAAGTATACTTAATCTTATATATTTGATAAATTTATCAAATCTTACAAATTGGGCCAGTTTTTTTAAGCAAATCGTTTAAATGCAATTTAGGCAAAAGTAGTTTAGCTTTTCTATTAATAATTTTGCAACTAATTATTCACACATTTGGGCAATTTTATTAAATATATTTCCTAATTTAAGGGTCGAAATGTATTTTTAAGTCTGTGAAAGCAATTCTTTGTAGAAAAGTTAAATATCTGTATTGCTTAGTTGTATCACGTTATGATTTTCCTACTTTACCAAGAAAAGCTATTGCTAAATTTACACATTATTTTAGTGGAATTAAATGAAATGTTACTTTTTTTTTATAATTAAGACAAAATAAAGAAACTATTTTTAGTAAAGTTTTCCTATTGATTGTAAGAAATTTTCCATAATTAGGTAAAAATACATTTTCTATTTTGTTTAAGTTATTACAAAGTATGAATTTGAATTTGAAAATGTTTATTTACAATTTAAAATTTTTTATACAAATATATATAAAAGGAGGTTTCAGGCTGCATGCCTATATCCTCTCCACAACATATCAACATTTACATTGGGTACAAGTCCAACTTAATGCTAAGGCAAAAAATTTAAAAAAACCTTACTACATAAGATTAATTAAAGCAAGATATGCTTTAGCCTTTTGTGTTTGTATTTTCTATAATTAAGAGAACTTAAGTTATAGTCCATAATACTTTTTATATGCGGGTAGGGACTATGTGTACAGGAAGTTACAAAGTTTTACGTAGCGTTGTAGATAAATGTGGACACGCTGGCAACATCAAGTGCTGCATGCATGTAATCTATGGGTGTCCACCGGGGATATGACCCAACTAACCTTAAGCATTTGTTTTGGACTCTTTGTAACTTCCCGTAATTGGTGCAACAAGTATTGGACCACACAGGGGCTGCATATAGTAGTACGGAGCGGATATAGAGATAGTAGATAAGTTTTTTATTAAGAAAATCTAAGTTAGAGTTGCGGTTCAAAAGAGGAAAGAGACTGCACATAATTCCTACCGCTTTATCGCACACTGAGTTTATGTGTTTGGTGAAAGTTAATTTGGAGTCTAACACCAACCCGAGGTATTTAACTTCCTTGCTCCACGGAAGGGAGTCGCCGTTATAATTTGGACAAATCTATTCACAGCCGGTCTGCGGCGTGTAAACAAAATAATTTGTGTCTTGGCATGGTTTGGCCTTATTTTCCATTTTGCAAAGTATTTGAAACATTTTTCAAGGGCTATCGATAATTGTCTGGCTATTGTGTCAACTCTGAAGGAAGAAATAAAGAAGGCAGTATCATCAGCAAACAGGGAGCAACTGGATTTGAGTTTCAGCTTGGTGACGTCATTAATAAAAATGTTGAAAAGTGTAGGCCCCAGGACTGAGCCTTGGGGAACACCAGACAAAGTATGAATAATTTGGTTTTAATTGGTAATTTTCTGAATTCAAAACATTTTTTCATAGTATTTGTTCAGAAATTTACAGTCAAATAGTTTTTATTAGGAAAATTCATTTAAAAAACAAAGAAAATAAGAATTAAACTGAAGATGATAAATTGAAATATTAAAAATAGATGAATTTTATTATCAATTTTTTTTTAGCATACCTGTTTTTGAGTTCACTGTTTGTCCAATATTTCCAGGTACTTAGTTTCATTAGAAGTTTCTGATAGATGACTTTTAATTACAGGTGACAAGATTTTTTGTTCACCACTTTGAGTATTTATGGTTGCTGCCTTGAATTTCTCAAACATCTTTACTCAAGAACCTGGAAAATATATTCATCCATAAATGGTAAGTAAAACACACACAGAACAACGCTACATTGATTTTCTAATGTTTAAAGATTTCTAAAAAAAAAATTATCTGAGAAGGAGAGACTAAAAAATAGTTCTAAACTGTTTGCAATGAATTTTGTGGGTCTCGCATTTAATTCAAACTAAATGAAATAACTTGCAATACTTACTCTTAGAAATTAATGTTGATTATTGTTCTTTTTTGGTGACTGTAAATCATTAATCCAAAATGAAAGATTATTGTCAGATTCAGTAAGTATTTATTTATTTTTTTGCCAAGCTTTCTCTATCTAGCGGCCGGTCATCTTCAGGGCTTATACGAGGGTCGTTTGAAAAGTCCGTGCAAAAATAAAAACTACTTAATTTTTTGGGGTAAACCTATTTTATTTTTCAACATAGTCTCCTTTTAGGCTTATACACTTCGTCCAACGCTGCTCTAGTTTGTTGATCCCTTCCGAATAATAGGATTTGTCCAAGTCTGAAAAATAGCCATTCATTTCTGCAATCACCTCCTCGTTTGAATAAAATCTTTTTCCCGCCAGCCATTTCTTCATATTGGGGAACAAATAGTAGTCCGAGGGAGCCAAGTCTGGAGAATAGGGGGGGATGTGAAACGAGTTGGAACCCTATTTCCATTAATTTTGCGACCACAACTGCTGAGGTGTGAGCTGGTGCGTTGTCGTGATGGAAAAGGACTTTTTTGTGGGCCAATCGTGGGCGTTTTTCTTGCAGCTCGGTTTTCAGACGGTCCAATAACAATGAATAATATGCACCTGTAATAGTTTTACCTTTTTCCAGATAGTCGATGAGGATTATTCCTTGCGAATCCCAAAAGACAGTCGCCATAATCTTTCCGGCCGAAGGAACGGTCTTCGCCTTTTTTGGCGCAGATTCTCCCTTGGTAACCCATTGTTTAGATTGTTCTTTGGTCTCAGGAGTGTAGTGATGTATCCATGTTTCATCCACAGTGACGAAACGACGCTTACAAGTCCTGCGGATTCTTCTGGAACAGCTGCAAACCGTCCTTACACGATTTCGTTTTTGGTCAAGCGTGAGCAATCGCGGCACCCATCTTGCGGATAGCTTTGTCATGTCCAAATGTTGATGCAAAATATTATGTACCCGTTCATTCGAGATGCCCACAGCACTAGCAATCTCACGCACCTTCACTCTTCTGTCATCCATCACCATATCATGGATTTTATCAATGATTTCTGGAGTAGTAACCTCAACAGGGCGTCCAGAACGTTCAGCGTCACTTGTGCCCATATGGCCACTCCGAAAATTTTGAAACCACTTATAAACTGTTCTAATCGAAGGTGCAGAGTCACCATAATGTTTATCAAGCTTCTCTTTAGTCTCCTGAGGCGTTTTGCCTTTCATAAAGTAGTGTTTAATCAACACCCGAAATTCTTTTTTCCTGTCCATTTTTTGAAAATCACTCGACTTCCTCGATTCAAACGAATGCCAGACACAAAGAAATAGACCGATCTGGCTGAAACTTGGTGTGTGTTCTCCCAAGAGATGCTACTAACTAAACATAACCTCGATACGCGCCAGTGGTGCTATCTCTCTGACTTTGCACGGACTTTTCAAACGACCCTCGTACTTAACAATTATACGTTTTACATTGTTAACATTTGTAATATTAGTATCTGAACAATCAGAACAGAAGGACCAACCAATTAAACAAATTACAATTGCTAGTTAGTGTAAGCCCTAATAATGATCTACGTTGGTTTAGCCAAAAATTGAATCAACTAATAATACCTGAAACTGGTAATAGTCATTGAACTCCTTATTAAAATTAAGTTCTACAAACAACAAGCAGGTTTGAATATCGCCAAAAAAAATAGAACAGTAATCTGCCTAATTTTATTTCAAAACAAATTATTTCTTAACTATTTAGCACAAATAATTTCTTACACTACGCAGGACTGTACAAAAATAAATGACAAGAAAAGTTAGTGATCTTTTCCCCCATTATTGGCTATTGTAAACAAAGAAATAATTCAGTTAAGAAATTCAGTATTTTACATCCTTCTTAGCAAGAAATGATCCTTCCCTCTACCTAAGTACAAAACAACAGGATGTAATATAGGAATTCTTAGTATTTAAAACGCTTCTCGGTTGAAACGTATTCTCATTATTTTCAAGAATGTTTTGCCTTAATTTAGTAAATAATTTCTGTTTCCAAATAAATGTAAAAATATGATGTCTTATCGTTTCCCTTATTGAGAAATTATTTGTTTCCATATTAATAGATTTATTTATACATTTTTTTTTGAGTGCCGAAAAAAACGATCTGGGTGAAAAAAAAGTCCCAGAACGAAAAACAGGACAAGCTTAGCCCTATGTCTATTCATTGGCAGCTAACATGTGTCCCATCAATTTTCCTTTCCCTTGAACATATTTTTTTTATATAGAAATAATGGCTTCTGCCATACAATTCTTGTAGCCCTAATTGTAAAAACACCACAATGTCATTTCAGCCCACTGAGGTTAATTGCCATTACTGTTATTTCAAAATAATCTGCTGCGCAACGAGAAGTATTTACAAAAAGGGAGAGCCATTTTTCTATAAAATTTTTTGAGGAATCTGTGAGGGAAGGAGAGATGATGATTAGTTCCCTTTTTACAGCCTCACTTCGGAGGGAAAACTTTTGGGGACATTAATAAAATATAGATATTTATATGAACTAAATCTCTTGTTCAGAAACGGCTCTGTACTGAATAAATTTTGTACTTTCTTTTGATTTTTAACCGTCTAATGCCAATATTTCAAATCATTGCCAAATTATGATATTTTTTTTGTATCTTTCTTACCTGTCACAATTAGATAATAGTTCCTATCATTTTACTACCTGTCATCACATTACATGACGTAATTTATAATTAAATAACGTGAGGGCGGAGCTACACAGCGGACTAAACTTCTCGTAATACTTGTAAAAGTGGAAGTAATGCAGTCGTGAATTTCATGATTTGAAGTCTCTTGGAGATCTTGGATTATTTAATTCGGTTAACAAAACGCCCACAAAATCCATTTAGGCTTGCAATGGAGTTAATGAGGACGGATTTTCTTTTTAGCAAATGGACTTCGTGGTCTAGCACTTCTTTTTTTCTTTTTGTAGCGGAGGATGTTAATTTTGAAAAAACGTTTCTATTACCATGTAATGGTAGTTGGTTTGTAACAACGATTTTGGTTTGGCGAACTCACAGCCAAAAATCTAGCTCATCATCCTTCACAATAACACTCATCCTCTACAAAGGCACTAACAGTTTAGAAAACCACTATAGATCTTTTAGGTCACAATTGCTTTTGGCTTATAGCCACTTCTTTTACAATCTATTGTAAAATGTAGCCTTTAACATCATGATTTTTATAACTATAGTTTCTGTGTGTTGCTTCGCGCTTCACTTCATCAACTGCAGACAATTAATATTTCTCTTTTTTCTTTTGCAGATAGTGCCCGGGAGTGTTGAAAGTTTTTCGCGAGTGTTTCAAAACGGGAGTTTTTATTCCTTTTTACATTAAAAAAGATTTTCTTTTTTCAACTTGTGCGGAAAAAATCAAAGTAAGTTCGGGTATTCTAAATTCCGCCATAGAATTATATTTGCGTTACAGTAATTTGTTTGCCAAATATCCTCTTTTAATCTGTGTCAAGTGCCCAGTGAGATGATGTTGCGGTGAAGACATCGATGGATACGGAACTGTTACATATCCCATTATACATAAGTAAGTACAATTTTGCTAACTAATGTACAATTATTATTATTATTATTTTTTTT
The DNA here is from genome assembly GCF_049639745.1 of Rhodnius prolixus. Classification (NCBI taxonomy): domain Eukaryota; kingdom Metazoa; phylum Arthropoda; class Insecta; order Hemiptera; family Reduviidae; genus Rhodnius; species Rhodnius prolixus. The sequence goes on along the minus strand of NW_027411582.1, from coordinate 35,982,475 downwards.
AATTTAGGACGCATCTAAATATGAAGTCATAGGTGATCGAAGCCATTTTCAGAGCACTGTCGAATATCCGTATAGAGTTCTCCATGTTACATAAAACGATACGCTTCTCCGGAACGTAAAGCCGTGTATCTAGTTGTTGCAAAATTACGTTTTGTTTTTATGTATTTCTACGTTCGTTCTGTATCAAATATGATTAACTCACTGCTTGCAAGATGGCCGAATGGTTGGCTTTATTTCCAAACATTAAGGAAATGATATAAAATAGATCGTTGAATATTTGGTTATATGGGTATCTGTATGTATTTTTACAACAGATGTTTAATAGAACTTAAATTACTTATTGAATCATTTATGATTCAACAGACACAGGCTTCGCTAGCGTAAGTGATTATCGGCCCATTAATAGATTTCTAAGCTAAAATTCTCACCATGCGAGATAAGTTCTTGAACCGGAAACAGGCATCTATTTTCTCTGCAGTTATTCTTGCTTTTATTTCTGCAGTTATATCCTCAATATTTGTTATTAAAGGATCTTAGGTAGTAAAAGTAAAGTAAAGTAAAGTAATCGCCTATTTTTTCAGGCGGGGCTTAACGTCCAACTACCAATTAGTTGCCGTGGACGGAGGCGACTAGCAAACATACTTTACTGTAAATTTCTTTTATTAACCATTAAATAAAATCCAAGGCCTAAGACCGGGAATCGAACCCAGTACCACAATGCATATTAGCTTTGCAGGTCTCGCCTCTAACCGCTCGGCTACCGTGGCGCCTAGGATCTTAGGTACTTACTTGGTCATAGCATTCCGGGAAGCTATTATTCTACAGACTGGATTCGCTCGTCTCCATGACCCTCGAAGTACGCAAATATATTTGGTGAAATACCTCATTAACTTCCTGATCGCTCTTTCTGCTGGCTTCTTCCAGTTCTTGAACTTCACTTTTCTCCAGTGCAGCTTTTGATTTCGCTGTAATCAAATGCGTAGTAATACAAATATGATTACAAGGTCACATTGTCTCAAGCATGCATTTACTCTGCGAAGTCCTCTGATTGATTGTAGATTGTATTAAAAAGGGCGGTTCTGCCAAAAAGGGGAAGGAACGCAGGCAATCCAAAAAAGTCCTCTGATGGTACCAGTGGGACTAGAAACTTGCAAAAATAATAATAGTACGTAATATTTTATTAAAAACAATTTTCTCTGGCCATCAACGTTAATATTCTTTTCATAAGGGTACTTATTTTCCAAAATAAATTTTGACATACAATGGAAACTACGAGTTTAAAGATTATTTGACTTTAAGAATGGTAAAGAATTGTCACAATAAGAGAAAGTTCTGTGTTCACAGATTTTTATTGTGAAAATAAATTGAAAGATATTTTAGGTAAGGTTGAACACAAGGTGTAACTCCTTAACAGTTGGCTACTTTAAACTGTCGGCATGGGTTTAAGATCAAAGAGGCCGCCTTGAAGCCGCCAGTGGGTGGGCTAGTATTACTAACTTTTCTGAACACATCCGACTACAACCATATTAACCTCTTGTTTCTCTTCTCAGCTAAAGGGGGGATCCTCTCGCAGCGTGCTTGCTCACTGACACCCGTCCTGCCGCCAATGGAACGTTATAATTCCATCACCTTCACTATGTCCGTGTCTATGTGCTTGTATGTTTGTGTGAAACCCTCATCATTTGATAGACTATCTTTGACATAATAATTATATTGGACTACTAATTTCTGTTTTTGGTATATATATATTCTTCTCATTCTCCGTCTACTTTAAACTCATTTTTCTAACATACAACCTTTCACATTCAATTCATTATAGTTAAAACAAAATTAAGTTGGCAGTTCTGGACGGATAACAGTAAAATAACCCTCTTATCTCATTTAGTTTATTATATTACTAAAAAGGCACAATAAACCACCCACTTAAACTATAATTACGAATAATGTTTCACAGCATTCCTGTGGTTTATGAGTTAAATTTAATTGTAAGTAATTATTTATTAGCGTGATTGAATCATTATTCTTTTTATCTTGATAATTAATTTAGTAAACTAGATTTTGTAGCTCTTTAACAAATGATCTAATTAGCAACTTCTTATCCCTGGAATTTCGTAATCTGTGTTTTGATGTGAATTTTGAGGAAAGTGGAACAAAATTTTTACTCATTTCTATTGCTTTGGTGGAGAATACTAACTCGAATTACTCTTGCTATTATCCTCACGGGTTTCTACAAACTTGGAATATATAAAAGCGTTCTCTTCAAAGAAATCTAATTTATCCTGAACTCCTTAATTGATAGGTAATATCGTTGGAGGTGTTGTTACTACTAAAAAACATCATTACAAAGAAAGATGGCATTAGGAGGTGTCAGGAGTCTTAATACCTTTTCTTTTCTTTTTTAAACTCCTTAATGAACCTAGGCGAGAAGTTTCGAATCATTTCTTCATCATCCAATAGCTAACAACAATCCGTTTTATTACACACAACAAACACACTTCCGGTGAAATATATTTATTTATTTTAAATACAGTACATCTGGGCAACCAAAACAAGTAAAAAAAATAGAGGACTAACATCCTTACTACTTTGTAACCATAACTAAATAGATAATTTATCACAGAGATTTAATTTGAACGAAATGAGAAAGAGAGAATCATAGAATAAATACAAAAAATAACCTTGTAAAAAAAGAAACCAGCGTTAAGGTTTCACACTTCATACGATGAGGATATGAACTTGTTATAATGTATACATGAACACATCTATACACATATTATGTACACTACTCTGTTTTATATAGTGTTAATGATAAACACATTGCACTCTACTTCACGAGTACACATTGTGTACTATGTTACTATTACACTTTAGAAGGAGCCATCTTGTTTAATAGAATAATTGTTTAAAAAAAAACAGTGTTGACTGCCGCTTACCCACTACGCAGTGTTGTCATTTATGATATTTACGGGGCACCCCGTAAAATTTAATTTGTTTAATTAATTTTTTTTTCCTAATAATTTATTTTTATTACTATTATATTTATCACACCTCATTTCCTCTTCCACCTGTTTTTAATTAATTAATTTTACGAAGTATCCAACTAATTAACACTTCCTTAAACATTTATAGTAATTCTAATTTATATTTTTTCAACGTTCGTCTATTAAAAACATTCTAATTTTAGAACCAGTGAATACAAAATTTCTGGATTAAATGTCTCCCATTAATTCGAGGGTGGAAATGTAAGGCATGTAAGGGTAATAAAGGCTTGTAAAAACATGTAAATATTTACATTAATGTATTAGCATGCCAACTGTAACTTCTACAAGAACATTGCAGAACTAGTCATTATACTAGATACTGTCTGTAAGATAAAAGTTGTAACAGATGTCTAACAGTAAAGAAAAAAAAATTAATACACCCAAATAAAAGTATTTCTTATAATATCAAGTCACTCTGTACATTTCACTACTGTCATTAAAGACAAAAAAACATTATTTACAAACATTATTTCTTTGTTTTAAAGTGATGTCTTATCTATTGTTTAATGATCTCTAATAATAGAGTATATTGTACAAAGTTTACACGTGAGAATACTATTTACATGTTCACAATTTCACTGGTTGTTTGACACTTGATTTTAGGTTATAATTTGGTGCTGTTGTTTTGCAAAACTTTGATTAGAAATGGTTCTGAAATTGGTTGTTTGGTGGCGCTAGTGGCTGAAGTTTCTTTTTTTTCATTATTAAATTGATGGAAATGTTGGTAATTCAATTTGCATTCTTCTAATATTAAATCCAGTTTGAATGAATTTCTTTCTGTTTAGTTTAAGCTTGTTAGGTCTCATTTTCATGGTGTGCGCTGTCTCTGAAATCCCAGTATTCAGTTGATTTCATTTTTATGATTCCCGATGAAGTGAAGTTGATTTAAGAGTGGCGTGTCAAGCAACGCTTGATTAGAACTTAGGATTCATGGAACATAATACCATTTCTCTAGTTGGGTGGGGAAGAAATCTATGCGTTATTCATATCCCGTGTTCCCTGTAGTTTCCTGAAAGTTCGTAGCAAAACTCATTTAGGCCGCAGAATAATTTTTTTATTCATACTTAGAGGGGGGGGGGCTTAAATTTAGTAAAGGAGGTCACAGAACTTTAGTAATCATTTTAGTTGTTTTTACTTTATCGATATAATTGATTCTGTAAACTAATTGAATTATTACTGAAATGGGACTCGTCCACGACACCTAATCGTTAGACGTTAAGCCCCGACTGAACAAATGGGCGATTACTTTACTTTACATAATAAGAAAATTAGCTCACTTCGGGTTATTATTTTATACTACTAGTATTTCTTGCTCTAAAGCTTAAGATGGTTAGATTTCGTAGTCGAACGTAGCGGAACATCTCTTACCTCGAAATCATCGATAGTACACTTTTAAAAACACCAGATGCCGCTAGTTGCAAACCATAAAGGTGATTTTATTGGCTACTGATTCAACCAATGTTTTCTTAAATTGGATTGATCTGTTTATTTTCACTTACTCTACTATTTTAAGAGAAGGTTAGAGTTTCAGATTTTACCGGAAATATCAGCAACATGGGGGGACCTGATATTAATAAGCTTTTGAAAAAAATTAGCAAACCGGAAGTGCGAGTTTACTGGATCGATTTTTTCAGGGATTTTCTCCGAAAATCGATTATTCAGTTTTTCTTTAAACTTCATATACTCACGGCACCCCTATCATTAACTTTTATTTGAAAAATTTCCCAAGGAAAATGCGTCTAGGGAAATGGTGGGGTTATACTTCCGACTCGAGTGCCATTTCATTTTCTTCATTAATACAAATAGCAATTCAATGAATTGTATATAATTTTCAAATTACTAAAATCGTTACAAGAAAATTTCATTCAGTAAAATCGTTGTTAGAGGAAAAATTGTGTAAGTGAATGCAAAGAGAAATCATTTTGAATAAACCTGCTCTACAGAAAAAACGACACTGAATCGTTTACGAACTACATTAGGGTTTATCTGGTTCTCAGCCTTCTGCACTTGCGCAGTATTAGTGGTCTGCGAGTTTACTGCATGAAAGTTTTAGGTCTATTTCTGGTTTGTGTAAATTTGTTAAATTAATTAAGTCTGTATCTTAGCTTTACTACGTGATATTTAGAACAGAAATTGTAAATCATGTTGGGCCAATCCGCTTTAATGAACTTAGACAAAAGATCCTGTTCAAATATTTTTTTTTTTTAATCTAAAGGGCGGTATTACAAACTTTTCCCCAGTTTTCCTCTAATTCCTGAAAGAATTTTCTTTGAAATATTCATTGTTACTCGTATGATTATGGAAGGGCTGAATTAAGTAAATAGGTGACTCCTAACTATGTACCAGCTACCAAAAGAACTACCTTTTTTCCTTTATTATGGCGAAAGGGGAAGGGTTCTGTGTATGCGTAAGCCATTTTGTTAGTAAAAGGCTAAGGGCCTAGAAAAATAGGGAGCATCTGCCTTATCTTATTAGGCTCAACTTTTTTTGAGCCCTTTTTTTTTCCTTTACCACCACCTGCTTTCACTTCTTGTAAGAAAGAACAACAGCTTATTATTCTATGGACAGGCCGCCATTTTGTAGTCTGCCCTTAAGGGATCATCAGATTACCAGTCTACAATCTTCTCATTCACCCTTTATTATACTGTCCTAATTTATTAATAAATTAAAGTTTTGATTATGAAAGTACTTCCGTCAATGATTATGCCTTTTCATCCGAAAAAACATCTTTTAAGGAAGATCTCTCTTTTCGATTTACAAAATAAAACATCCCCATCGGTCATTTCACATGGAAATCCATCGCCTTCTATATAATTAAGTAATTGGCTACACAGACAATCTAATTAAAAGATGTAACACGAAATACAGGAAGTCCTCTTTGACAAAGAAACATCTGGCGGTTTTTTTTTTTTTGTAAAAAAAAGAACGGAACTTGATTGCTTTTACTAAAAATTAAAAAAAAAAAATGTGGAAGCCTTTTTTTTAGCTTTTTAATTTATTTTCAAACTATGTCAACCTGAACCATATGGTCCCTCAAGGAGTCACGGGAAAATTTCTAAGAAATGGGAGGCCATAATACTATTTTCTTTCCTGCCATGGGTGCCATTAAATACTTAATAATAATCACGAAATGGTAATCATTGATTGGGGTCTAACTAATCGAAGTATCGCATAGATTTGCAAAGTAGTTCAATACTCTTCAATTACGATGTAAAAGATATGGTTTTCTTGGATTTCTACCGAAATAGTAAAAACAAAGCCACTTTAGACCCCAACACGAGGTAGACGAGACCTGAGCACCGCAAAACTAAGTATTATTTAAATACGAGGTGTGGCTATTAAATAATGAGACTATTGCAATTATTTTATTTTAAATTTAAACATATTTAGTTATTATCACCTTCAATATACACCCCTCCCCTATCCCTACAACGCTCCATGCGAATTTACCATTGTTCGAAACAGTGCTGGAAGTCTTTTTCTGTGAGCTCCTGCATGACGCGTGCCGCTTTTTCTTTCACTCAGCTTCAACGGACTGAAATCGTGTTCCTTTTAATGCAGATTTAACTTTAGGGAACAGATCTAAAGTCACATGGGGCCAGGTCAGGCGAATAAGGCGGATGGCCTAAAACAGCGGATGTTGTACTTGGCTAGAAACGTCTTGCGACAGACAATGCAGTGTGAGCCGGCGCCGGTTGTCTTGATGGAGAACCCCGTGACTTGTTCTTTCACAAATCGGGTTCGTTTTTTCCTTACTCTTTCACCAGAGTTGAGCAAGCACCTCACGGTAGTAATGGTGATTAATTATAATCGATATTTTCATCCGTTTTGGTCGTGGAAGAGCGACCCGGATGGTCATCATCTCCGTCGTCTTCTCGGCCATCTTGGAAACGCTTGAACCACTCAAAAACTCGCGCACGTGATACAACATTCAGCGCCATAAACTTCTTTTAATAAAAGATAAGTTTCAGTAGCGGTTTTACCAAGTTTTGATGTGAAATTTCACGACAATTCGTTGCTCTACTACATGTGTAGTATCATGTTTTCGGCAAAACGAAACACAACACCTCTTAGACAAACGACGGTTCCGGTCAGACACAGATTTCTCTACAAACACGAGAGAGACGCTGCAATCGAAAGAGAAGGTTTTACGCTGAACAGCTGTTGGGTCGTTAGGATTTGGCGCATGCATAGTTCTTTTATAGCAGCATCAGTTTCGTTATTTAATAACCACACCTCATTAGACATTAACAAACTCATATCACCGTAGTTATACAAACTGAAGAGATTATACAATCTTGGAAGTAAATTACAACCTGAGCTTAGAAGGTTCGCATGGCCACCTAGAGTGTAATATACTAATTGCTCCTGCGCAGTAGTGAACTCCTTTATGATCATTATCTCTCTCTCTCACACTCAGTAGCCTTAAAACATCTTACTACCCGCATCTACATTATCTAGTCTCCACTGTTTATTGTTACAATTAAACCGTGGATGTGATTTGCACATCTTGTTTTGTATGCCAGTAATGATTCGCACGGTTGTTAACCCTACATTGCTTTCTTGTATTTTGCTACTTAAATTCGATCAGAAATCTTTTCTAATAAATTCTCCTTCAAAACCACAAAACGAACAAATAAGTTCGTAACATTCTCCATACTTTATTATTTACCTTTTCATTTTTTTCAAATTCCTGTAGATTTGAAAAACAAAGATTAGAATTTTACCGGAAATACTCGTTTCGTAAAAAGAAAGTAGCTTTTACAAAGCCTGTGTTTTTGTGCGTATCTATGGTAACCAAAACAACATAAAATCATTGAAAGTTCGTGTATCTATGGTAACCAAAACAACATAAAATCGTTGTAAGTTCATGTATCTATGGTAACCAAAAATAACATAAAATCGTTGTAAGTTCGTGTATCCATGGTAACCAAAAACAACATAAACGTTCAAATTTCAAATATTTTGGTATTCAGCTTAGATGCCCCCACAGAAATCAAATAAAGTTTTGATCTAAATCGGTTAACCTTAAAAATTAACCATTTTAATGTTTAAATTTTTCATTTTCTCAAAAATAATTGCACCTACTTAGTGTGAAAATTTTGTATTCGAAATACTTTAACAGGCTTGCCACCTGTATAATATTAATAATATAAAAAAAAAAATTCAAAAGAATTTATATAAATTTGAAGAACATTCTAAAACCAGAATTATCTCTTAATTCACTTCCTCGAAAATAACTCCTAGGCAATTGTACTGTACATTTACATAGATTTATAACTCGATAAAACGAGAAATTCGTTTTAGAGCGGTTTTTCGTGGAGTGGTTGATGTAAACTCTTCTTTGTGGTTACATTTTTTGGTTTAAAGTACGGTTACAAAGTTAACGATGTTGGTTAAGGATTAATATATAACTTCGGAATGTGAAAATAAACTTTGGGAGTTAAGAACTTTGAAAACAGCAGTAAAAGTCTTGTGAGGTGTTCACACTAGTTGATTTTTTTTTAATTTTTCAAGAGATTTTTATTTATTATTTATTTTTCTCTCTTTGATAAATTAGGGCTAATTTGATTGGGGGAGGCGCGCAGGCTTGTGAAAAAAAGAGAGAAGCGATGGGTATGATTATGAAGATGGCGGATAGAGGGCAGGTGTGTGCAGTAATATGTAGTTAAGTGCGCTGACTATTGGACTTTTAGTCGAGACAATGGCTGACGTGTGCTGAGAGCAGAGCTCTCCAGCGGCCAGTTCTATACTTCACTTGTCTTGTTAATTATAACATTTATTAGAGCTATTTCATAGGGTTTAACTATAAGTTAGAGCTAGTTTACTATTTTTTTTTTTTTATATATTCATTTTAATAGTGATTATAGGAATTTATATTGGCTTTTAGTGAAACTAAAATATTTATATTAAGGTTTTAATTTAGTAAGGATTCGGTCCTGAACAAAAATCAACTCGCGTCTTTTTTTGCCACCGTTTCTGGCCAAATGTATTGCCTTCTTCAGGGCCTGGATAATACAAAAAAGAATACAAACAATTTCAAAGTATTGAACCACAGAACTACAAATACAACAAATTGCTGAAGAAGATAACAAATATGCCAAAATGTTAACCAAAAAAAGACGCGAGTTCTTTTCTATTTTGTTCTGGATCGATTCCTCGCTAAATTGAATTCTAATTATAGTGTATATCGATAACCATTTTTAACGACAATCGATATTGCAGATTTAGAACTAATCTACTAATAACAGAACTGAATAACATCAAAACAGAGTATTTTTTTTTTTAAACTGTTTAGAATAACGAGTATCATTTCACTTTTACTTCAACGCTTTGTAATTTTGGCTTTTTGATGTTATGAATGACACTAAATTTTTTTTTTTGCTCTTTTTGGCACTATTTTTCGCCATACAGCCAGCATCGTCTAGGTGCTTATCACTCACTCTCCATTCTTAGTTATAAATACATTCGCTTCACATATTCATCCCTCTACTACTATATACAACAACTATTTACATACAAACTACAGCTAATGGATGGATCAGTACTCTGTGCTCCAGCCATTCTTATAGCTTAACCGAAATTAAAATCACGTAATCCTTCTCTTGCATTCATTCTAATCGGCTATAACTTTTAAATACATTCATATTTCATTGCTAGCTCTGCTATAGATTTAAGCACATAGATGTTGGTCGAGAATATTACGAAATGGTGCATCTAAATACCTGTATATGTCGTCAAACATTCGTTTCCTTTCTACCACATAACGTTATTATATGTTTGAAATCCTCCTCCTCATTGCAATCTACGCAAAGAGGAGAGAGGACCTGTGAAGATACGATCCGCACACACAGCGTGGTTCGCTCTCAGCCTGCTTAATGTCGTAACAACCCATTTATTAGTGACAGTTCCCCTTAAACCATGCTTGTCTAGGTAACTGATCTGCCATAGTTTTGTTGAATCTCCCTTTATTACCATTACTGTAATCTGTTTGCCATTTTTGTAGTGCTGCTTTTGCAATTATACACTAAATGTTACGCGGCGACACCACTTTGATGACCATTTGAAAGGAACAAAAATTTTGTTTCTACAGTTTTTAATTTCTTTTGTTCCTTGGTAAGAGAGGAAGTAAGTGCGATGTAATAGAATTTTGATTTCGCGTATAAACAGGAAATACACGTCAATAAAGTCCTGGAAGTACGTAAACAAAAATTATGGGAAGTTCAAATTATTGCCTTTTTTTTTTTTTTTGTAGTTTACCATTTTGTCTCCGCTAAACTACGGAAGCCATCTTAAACTTATTCACACTTACACACCGACGGTTAATATTACTAAAAAAAAAAATAAAAATGTTAAAAAAAAAGTACATTACTAAATGACTATTAAATTATCGAACAGTTAAGTCGCTAGTTACTTTATAGTTGTGCCGCCATCTCAACAAAACGACAAGAACAAACAACGAACAACAATAATAATATTTAAACCTAACCTAAACCTTCTTCTGCTTCTTCTTCTTCTTCTTCTTCTACTTTATTACAGGAATAACCTTCTTTTATCTTTGTTGCAAAGATTGTACACGCACTTATTGACACTTAAATTACACAAAAACAGAGAGAGGAAAAAACTGGCATTGTTGGCTTCCATACAATATCCATATTTACCGTTAATTTTTACTATAAATATGTCTTTGTGTATGTAATGATGTAATTTACACTTCTCTTACTGCTAATAACTGGTGGTTTGGTTATCGTGTTTAATTTTCAAAAAATTATGAGTTTTCGAATCCTTAAAGAACTCAATCTTTGTCTCATCGTTCTAATTTCCGTTTCTGAACGTTTTCGCCCATAATCCTTTCACTTAAACCAGGGGACTGGCGATTCAGTCGTCGAGGAGTATTGTTAGGGGTGTCAGAGGAGGCGAGAGACTGTACAAGAGGATTTGAGCAAGTAGAGAGAGCAGTATGGAATTTTTGATATTTAGTCTTGGCGAGTTGGTCTATGAAGGGAATGTTGAGGTTGTTGTGAAGGGTGAGGTTAGTCACCGTAGAAAGGAGCGTCAGCTATCTGTCGGAGGAGTTTTGATTGAAATGTACTGTACTGTCCGTATGTTTTGAAGGTTTGGCTGAAACCCACAGCTCTAGTCCTGAAAGTCCACATAGGTTTGAGAATAGTACAGTATATTAAGCGTTTGAGTTCAATGGGTAATTTGGAGCGTCGTCCAAGAAGTCTGTAAAGCAGTTTCGCACGTTTCGTCTTTGCTTGTCTTTTAAGTCTAGTCTGTGGGTTCCACGTGAGTCGTTTGTCTATGTAGGTGCCCAATGTAGCGCACCAGATCTGTACAAGGAAGAGGATTGCTGTTGAAGAGACAAGGTGGACAGGAGCCCCTCCGGAGAGTAAACGTGGCATGCTGGCATTTCTGTCGGTTCAGCCTTATACCTTAATATTTATTAAATAATAAGTAATTATAAATAAGGTCAAGAAATTACAGTATTGCTTCTTAATTAATGAGATGGGTGTGCCTGGTGTTTCTTTGCAAGGTTCCGCTATATTGGGTTCGAAATTCTTTTTTCGTCGAACCCCTGGCTCAGATCGACCCCCCTACTTTTTTGTTAAATAGACCCCTCGGGGAGACCACTTTAGCGACCTCTGACTTAAACCAATCCTCTTCTAGCACTTCCTTCCATAGCGGCAATTCTTCAGGTCGCTTGCACGTAGACGTTGCCTTCTATTCACAGCTGACCTCACTTAACACAGCCTCACTGATTTTGGCCGCTTGTGCTTCGGGGAATCAACACCTAATTGTGCCTAAATACCTAATATACTTTTGCCTTCACGAGATCAATATATATAGGTTGCAAAAAAATAAATAATTTTAAGTTAATCCAACATTGAAGCTAAGCTTAAGCGCCTCATGAACTGCTTCATAAGATTTATTTTCAGCATTTCCAGAGACTCTCGCATTTCGCACTGCTACGATGAGTTGAAGTGGCTTTTTCTTGTCTATCGCCGCCAATATTTTTTGGCTTCTTTCCTTTTTCAAGTCATTCAGTCTCAAAGGCCTTCCTATATTTTTCAACTCCTTAAGTTTAAATCCTCCATCCATTCCCGTAACACTAGATCTCGCTCATCTGATCTCTATATTCCCTCTCACCGTACCTCATCTTTTGACAAGTCCTTCCTAATACGTGCTACCTCTCTCTGGAACTCCTTGCCTTCATCTGTCCGCCATGCTCCTACCCTATCCATCTTTAAATCCCGTCTATTCAGTTATCTCCTTTCTATCCAGCTTCCTCCGAAATTCTAATTGTTTTAATTTATTTCCTTAATTTCTGCTGTTTTATTATTTTATTTTTACTTTCATTTTCACTTACTATATTTTCACTTTTGTAATTACTTATTTATTTATTTAATTTCTGTATAATCACAGGCCAAACTATTAAGGCCTCTATTTGTACCTGTATTTATTCTTAGGGGACAATTGTCCCAGAATAATAAATTTCTTTTCTATTTCTATTTCTATATCAGAAAAATAGCAGAAAGAATAAGCTTACCCCTCGCGCTACTCCCAGTAAGAGAAACAATAAAACTGCAATTGAAAGTTATACGTCAAATCTTTTTATTTTATTATTATTATTATGACATTTTTAAATTTAAAGCGCCTCAGCATCTGAGATTATTAGAGCAGCATAGTTTCTTTTTCAGTACTCAGTCGGGCTTCAGATAGTGTTCTTTCTATCACTGTTTCAAACAAGTCTGTCCATCACCGGTTCAATTGAGCTGTAAGAAACATTTCTTAAAAGAATATTGCTAATTTAAAAAAATAAATAAAATAAAATAATTTGACAGCATACGCCCATTTACTAGAGAAAAGAGAAATTAAATATAAATACATAAGTAGTAATATATCATTTTAAATATAAATATACAAAATTGAAATGACAAAAATAAATATTCTTATCTATTTTGTAAAAATTTCATTTAAAAAGATTTATAAATAATATATACAGTGACTCCCATGAATGGTGAAAGTATATATTTTTTTTTTCAAAGGAAACAAAACAACTTAAGTTATAATCGAAATCAATCGATTATTAGAGAAAGCTAATAGATAGATGATGGATTATTAAAAATTTTAAAATTTGCATAGGGGGGAGCCTTAAAGAAAAAAATGTAGCTTTCAAAGCAATAAACTTACAATTAGTGAATAATTTATAATTTAAATTATTTTCTATTGTAATTTTCACCAACTAGTGATAAAGGGAATTACTGCAATCGCATTAAATTTTTTTCCGATTTCTAGTTTTTTGTTTTTGTTTTTGCCGGAAATACACTTTTTTGACAAACACAGGAAGCCTGAAATTTTAGTATTTTTCAATTCGAGTTTCACCGAGAACAGCTGACTGTAGCGATCAACATCCATTTACCGGAAGTAGCTCATTACCGAATAGATGTTTTTCCTTTTGATTTAAGTAATTTTCTTTTTGGAAGGGAAAATCGATTTTTGAGCATTCTGAGCATAAAAACAGCGGAAGGAAGTCGTATTAGTGTTAACACCGTTTTTCTTTTTCTTTATCTTTTGATTGTAGATCAAAAATGAAATAGCAATATATATTCATTTTTTTTTAACCTCGACATTTAACGTTTATTTTAAATTATTTATTAAGTAAATTCTATAAATTGACATTTAAATCGTACAGTTTGTGTTAAATATTTATTTTTTTAATTTTTTTTTAAAGATATTATCAGTAAAAAAACAAAACATTATCAAAATTCATGCCGAAAACTGTTTATTTTGGAAAATATTTAGTTTTGAATTTCTTCCCTATTTGTTGATACCTGTGATTTTTCTGTAGCGACATTAGTAAACAATACTATCGCTGTTTTCCCCTCCACCGATTTAGGAGCCTGCATCTAATTCCGGGATATTTCTTGCAGATTCAACGATCTTTAGTTACCCCTGTTCCCGCATAAGATTGCAGATTTATTCATCCTGTTTATAAGGAACTTTACCTCTTGTAATCGGAAACGTCTATTTTGCGATAGGAAGGCTATTGTTGATAGAATTGTAATGCTGCGATATTTAGTAGGGTTTCCAACATTTCATTAAAAGAGATCCGTCTAATCTACTTCCTGTTCTAAACACAAAAATAAAGGGACAGAAATTCTTGCTTCTACTATTTCCTGCTCTCCTGAATTTAGTTTAAACCCCCCCCCCCTTCCCCACAGTATGCGGAATTAAAATCAGACAATGACGCGTGTATACACGTCGAACGCAGGGCAAAAACAACCAAAAGTTTACAATAGTCGTAATAGTCACTGCAAGCGACTTTTTCTGTAATCTCTCTCTCTCTGGGGGCTTGAGATTACCCCAGAGCATTCTGTGCTCATTCCAAAATCTTGTACCGCTTCACGTTATGCATTGCCTCTAGTTAACTAGAGACGCAAGTGCTTTTTTTTTTTACAAGGAAGAAAAGAGCTCTCTGAATTCTGTGCAAAATGAAATCATGCTCGTACTGAGGTCTGAATCTCTATCTGGACATTGCACAAGGTTTGAGAGCTTCTATTTGTGTGAGGTAATTCCCGAATCTCTAATGCGGAGACCAAACATGCACCAACCACTTATCATTTGGCTGACTCCCACCAACCCCCTCCGTATAAAATACTTGGCAGTTCCATTGGGTAAGATAAAGGAAACATTCCACAAAATAATAGTCTTATTAAAAACGCTTAACTGGTTAATGAGGTCATCCCGGGAATGATTCCTTTTCTAGTTAATGATGTGCGCTTTTCCCAGATTTTCGAATGAATAGTCGTAGTTTTTCTCAGGTGGAAATTAAAAAAAAATAATTGCTTTTCTTGGTAGCAGAGACAGGATGTTGTCTTTGATTCTTTTGCTTGTTCAACTTTAATTTCCGATTCCATCTTCACCTGTACTCTTTAAAATCCTATTGTACTTTCTAAGGGGTTTCATCTTAACACAGGAAGTGAAGAAGGTTGTTGAGGTTTTCCTAATGTGATATTTAATTTGGTGTTGTTTTGGAGCTATAGGCATGTTTATAACGTAGGAAATGCACCTGTATTAAATTGTCTAAATGTACAACTAGACACACGCAAGATGTATAATGGTGTTATCTAGTCACTACTATTTCCCTACCTAGACTAGACACACCTGCTTGGTTTTTAACGCCATAAGCGTAGCCATCTTGATATGTATAATTGGCAGTCATCAAAAGTAGGGTGAATATAAACAAAGCAAAACAAAAAAAAAACTGAGAATATAGAAGGCATAGATGATGTCTGACGGTGTTCATCTACGATATGAGGGGGTAGGGAAGGAAATTGTGGCTGAAAATCTCTTGGAATGACGTAATTACAATTACAATCAACAACATAAGGGATTAGGTCATTATTTGTTCGACTGGTGTTCAATACAGAGTTCATCTAGATACTTATCTTTTTTGTGTGTGTCTTTCAATGTCTTAAGACATCTTCTTGTCTCTAATGAAAGTTCAGCTTCTCTCCTCCAGGATCTGCCACTTTGACGTGTAGCCAATCCTTCCGGTCACTTTTTTTTATCTCGGTAAACCCTTGCTGGCACATCCTGGGGGAAAATTTCCTTTTTCAGAAAAATATTGCTTCCTTTCTAAGATGCACATTTTGAAAACTCAGTTTTGGTGAGGTTTTTCTTTTTATTGAATTTTCGCCAGGAAAAAAAAAATCCATTTCTGCGTGGCCACCAGCAATTTACTAACCTACGTACTATATTTCTGGTCTAGAGAACTTTGTCTTACGAGTACATTAAAAAGCAACATTGTTAAGTTTATTTTATTCTTTTCCGTTATACTCGTATGCCATAACACACATACGCACTCTATAGGTATTCATTTCCGTTTTTTTTTTTTACTTTTTTGTACTTTAGTTTAAAGAAAAATGAATGAATGAATGCTTTTATTTACAAATATAAATACCTACAAATAGATTCAAATTTTACAAAAAAGCGCCTACAAACAATGGCTTTTGCCGTCTGTCGAGTTGCCTACTTTAAGTTTCCTTTTTTTCCTTATTTAATTTAATTCATTCTTATTTTAAATAATTTACTTAGCTTTCTAATTACAGTATTCATACAGCTATTAATTTAATCGTTATGTTGGAAATGCTCAACCAGGAACTTTCGATATTTAATAACTGTGTTTAAGTATTTGGCGAGTGTTGTCCAGTTGGTAACCCATTCAATAAATTGATCACCTCCTCTTGATTTAATTTTATTTGACCAAAATATGCCTTTCTAAATTCCCCTAGAATTGGGCATATTCCTAGGAAGTGAACAGTATCTTCCGGGACGTTTAGATTGAACAAGGGACACGTAAAGACCTTTTTTTTTTTTTTCTTTTTTTAAAGAAAAATTGTAGTATCTCTTTTTCTAGAAAATCTTAAATAAATGAATATTCGATTCAATAAGCAGACGCTTTCCGGTAGGTTGATATTGTTTAAAATCTTATTGTTGGGGGGACCAATTGTGGTACATTAACCAGATTTGAACTTGATGCGTTTTTTTGTTTTGATTTATTTAAAGTTATTAACCAGATTCATGAATTTGTATGTGGAAAATTCGCAGACTTTTCTCTTATTGTTTCTAATAAGAGAAATAATAGTGTAACGTATTCGAATCCAGCTGCAGACTCCTTAGATTTTCTTTTCCTAGGAGCTTCTTAAGAGAGAACACTGTCCGGAGGCCGGCAGTGCACTGAAAAAAGCTACGGGCTTCAATAACCATAGATATTTACGCGCCTTAAATCATTAAAAAAAAAAAAAATAATAGTGTAACGTGAGGGAAGGGATTAGCTATGAGGTTAGCATACTCGACTCCCACACGGAGGTCCCGGGTTCGAATCCAGCTGCTGACCCTTAGATTTTTTCTTTCTAGGAGCTTCTTACAGCTCACTGTCCGGTGATGGACAGTGTTGTCTGTAAAGAGAGAACACTGTCCGGAGGTCGGCAGTGCACTGGAAAAAGCTCCGGGCTTCAATAACCTCAATATGTTGACGCGCCATAAATCATTAAAAAAAAAAAAAAATATTGTAACGTACTTTTTTCTGCCACGTCATCTCAATAAAATCGATTCTTTCAATCGAAACTTAGAAAATGATATTTTCCAATGCCATCTAGATTAAAAAAAAGTAGTAGTAAAAAATGATTTCTTTTTCAATTAAGAAAAAGGAAATATTCTATTAAATAATTGAACTTTCTAATATTTGATTCGTAAATACATTTCTAATAAACATATATTTCAAATTAATTTTAGATAGAATATTAGAATAATTTTTAGATAATTTAAGATAACTTTTGCCATTTCATTTCTGTATTTCTTTATAATAATAGAAGCTTTTTTTTTTATTTGTTTAATATTTTATAAAAAACAGAAAACATAAAGTTGTTTAATATTAAATGTGTTTCTGATATCAAATATAAAAATAAATAAAAATAAAAAAAGTAAAGAATTGAAACTCCCCCCATTTCATTATAAAAATAAAACGAATCGACCTCTCGCGCTAGCGCCGTTCTTTGATCTTTGCCGCTATGGGTGCAAATTTATCTAAAGATTAGAACATTTTTCATTCAAGATTATTCACTTTCTCTTACAATACTCGTGTAAACTACGAGAAGTAGGTATTTTGTAATCTTATAGATTTTTAGATTACGTTGAGTATTCTTCAGAAATATCTGTGTGTGTGTGTGTGCGTTTGTGCCGGATGTTTGAGTGAATTTTAAGGGACTCTCTTTTATCGGAACTGACAATCAATCATCTCTTGAACAAAATCAGCTCCCTGCCCCTGCCACCGCCGGAAATGCAAATTAAATGGATTTTTCGTTAGTACTTCCTCTTCCTGTACTAGGGATCGAATTACAATTTCTATTTCGACATTTCACCGGAAATATCAGTTAGAAAGTCTCCAGAGTCCAAAAAAAAAGAGACCCCTTTTTTTTAAAAATTCTTCCTGATGGGAAGTGGCACTTCTCTTGAATTGATTTTCTTTGGTTTTTCTTTTGGGGTGAATTTCACATTTTGGAATTTCAAGAAAATTAATTTAGTTATTATAAACTTGTGATTATAATACGAGGGCGTCCAATAATTAAGAATTATTGATAGGATGAAAAAAAATTATTGCCAGTTTCAGTCATGGTAAACTTTATTATGCCGAGCTTTTCGACCTAGGGACTAGGTCATCTTCAGGGCTAATTTACAATATTCTGTTTTACATCATTAGAGGGTTGGTGTGTCTTCTGTCTTGTCTGTACATGGACTGAATGTGATCGCTCTGTTTGTGATTGTTAGGTTATGAGGAAGTCAGTGACGCCAACTGTCAAGTATTTTGTAGTAAGTTGGCGTATATGTTTAAATTGTTTCGTGTCAATCAGGCGTCAAATAAAATATGTTGCACAGCCTCTGAAGATGGACTTAGTCCCTAGGTCGAAAGCTCGGCATAATAAAGTTTATTTATCATGACTGAAACTGGCATTAATTTTTCATCCTATTGAAACTATGATTCAGTCACCAAAAATAATGAATAGGAGAGTTATTTAATTTATTCGTAAACTGGTCCAGCATCTTCCTTAAACTTGGCGTGTTAACAGTTTTTAGTTTTAAATCAGAATACCGCAACCGGTGTGCGGTCCTGGTGTATTTTTGTGTGTGTGTTGCGTGTAAAACAGCGGACTTCCGTATGACTTCCAGTCTTTGTTCCCTTTTCGAGTTAACTTCCTGCTTCGACTTTATAACCAGTTTATTGGTGGATGAGGTATTCTCTCTGGTGGCATTGAAGATAAGCGGTGTATTAGTAGGTATCAGGGAGTGGATTAACCCCAACTAAAGGCAGGCATCCCCTTCCAATCAAAACTTCCCTTCTTGACTGGTTCCCTTCATATTTGGTGGGGCTATTCTCAGAACATCTAAAGTTGTTGTGGGGTGGGTTGGCTTCTGGGGGAATGTTATTACCAATTGCCCTTTTTTTTTTCAATGGTGATTCTGGATAGTTACTAGGTGTTGCGTAGATATAGGTACCCATTATTTAAATAATTCTTCTGAATATCTCAGAGCAGTGATGGCGAACCTATGACCCGCGGGTCAGACACTGACCCACAATTGCTAGGCAACCATTTGTTTGTTTACTCGAGCTGATTTAGATTTTCTAATTGTGGTGGATAATTTATATTCTATCTGTACTGTTTTTTCAATCTCGCATTGACACAAAAGCAATTTAAATGCCTATCTATAACCTTTAGTTTGATCATTACCAGTTCTAAAACGGAAATGACGATAAATGCTTTTGTAGTATTTGAAATAAAGCAAAAGTGTTTACAAAATATCAAATAAAATGTATAATTTTACTCATATTTTGTTTGTTAAAAAAAAAAAATCGACAACCCAAAGCAAATAACCATATTTAGATTTTTCTTCAGATAAAACACACTTTTGTTCAGGTTTTGTTCAGGTTATGTTTGTAAAAAGAGAGACTTCCATAGCCACTTGTTTCGTCCCGTTTTACCCAGTTAAGCCAACTGAATTTTAAAGATGTTTAGTTTTGAAAATATTCAGTTTAACATTTTTAAACTTAACTCTTGTGCAAATGGGCATTAGTGTCCCAAGAGCTAGTACTAACAAAAAAAATGAACATAATTTGACCCACTTCTCATAAAGGTTCGCCATCCCTGTCTTAGAGGAGAATGGAAGGGAAACGTATGTTGTTAGAAGAACATGATCCCAGGACTATCTAAAAAACCTGGATATGTCATCACCTAGTTATGTGTGGTTTCTGGATTTTTTTTTTTTTTTTTTTTTGTTTTCTTTTTTTGACATTGGCTTCCGCCATACAGCCAGCATCGTCTAGGTGCTTATCACTAGAATATCACTCACTCTCCATTCTTACCTACAAATACATTCGCTTCACACATTCATCATTCTACTATATACCGCTATTTACATAAAGTACTGCTAATGGATGGAGCAGCACTCTGTGCTCCTGCCATCCTTCTCGCTTAACCAAAATTAAAATCACGTAATCCTTCTCTAAGCATTTTGTTCCATTCATTCTAATTCGGCTATAGCTTCTAAATACATTCATATTTCATTGCTAGCTCTGCTATCGACTTAAGCACATAACTGTTGGTGGAGAATATAATGTCTTCGTAGCGAAATGGTGCATCTAAATACCTGTATATATCGTCAAACATTCGTTTCCTTTCTACCACATAACGTGGACATATCATTATTACATGTTTGAAATCTTCCTCCTCATTGCAATCTACGCAAAGAGGAGAGGACCTTTTTTTGATCCTGTGTAGATACGATCCGCACACCGCGTGGTTCGCTCTCAGCCTGCTTATTGTCGTAACAACCCATTTATTAGTGCCAGTTCCCTTAAACCATGGTTGTCTAGGTAACTGATCTGCCATAGTTTTATAGAATCTACCTTTATCACCATTATTGTAATCTGTCTGCCATTTTTGTAGTGCTGCTTTTGCAATTATACGCTTGATATCGGTGTGTGGTAATTTATAATTAGCCATTTCCCCACTATTGGTGGCTTCCTTTGCAAGTGTATCAACAATTTCATTCTCTTTTATACCACAATGACCTCTTACCCACAAAAAATTAATGCAGACTCCCTTCTCTTTAAAAATGGCAATAGTTTCTACAATCTCTGCGATAATGTGATTCATTCCTGTAGACTGGTTGTGTATAAGTGATAATTTACACAACGCACTCTGGCTGTCACTAATAATGGTATATTTTTTCTCCGACAACGAATAAATATATTTTAAAGCCGTTAAAATAGCAATTAGCTCCGCTGTATAGATGGACGCCTCATCTTCTAATTTAATTATCGTAAAATAGTTCCGAACCGGATCATACACAGCACTTCCGACTTTATTATTGATTTTGGACCCATCTGTAAATAAACGATATGAGCCCGGATAATGGGAAGAAATGTAATCTTCGAAGGCCACAGTTCTCATCTTTTCCGGTACCTTTATCAAGTCGAAGGAAGTGTTAACACTTAATTCGCTCAATAAATGTTCGTATTTTAAGTTGTACACATCTAACTTATTATTCGAATATACCTTATCTCTAAAGGTAGAGATTCTAATAAAACTTTCTGTGTAAATGGGGCCTTTCTTTTTTGTCCAATATTTGTGAGTGAGGACTTCGGTATTTAATTGGCTTATTTTATTATAAATTATCCGGTTCGTGGCTAATTTTTTTAAGACATATCGATCGGACAGTACTTCTATTCTATAAGCGAGCGGTAATTCGCCAGCCTCTGCGTACATTACGTCCACAGGTGTGCTGTTCAAGAATCCGAGACACAATCTGATACATTTATTTTGTAATACGTGAAGGGGTCGCATAACATACTTGCAGGCCTGACCGTACAGAAAACACCCGTAATCCAGTACCGTTCTGGATGTTTCTAGTGTTCAATAGTTCTATTTTGGTTTTAAAACTTTAGCAAATTCCATAATAGCAAATTCAAAACTGCATTAGTACGTAACAAAAAATGTCCCTAAAGTCTGGAAAATTCGTCCCTATTCTTACAATAAGCTGAAAATCGTTTTCCTGCCAGAATGAAATGTTGAATTTAGTGGGGCCTGCTTTAGAAAAAAAGAATGCTAGAACCCAGTTTTAAACCATCACATTAATACAAAAAAAAGGAGTTCCTTCCAGGAATTAATTTCAGAGAACCTGCACTATAAGAATTGATTAATTGATTATAACTCCAAGATAATTGATCTGCTAGTCTTCAATTAATTTGAGTATACACGTACATTCCTGCGCGAACCTATCGTCTTCATATTCAGTTTGCAGACACTAAAGCGAGGTGATGCTGAAAGAGCGCGATATGATTAAACTCTAAGGAATGCATTTTATTTTATTTTTATAAGAATAGCTTGCTTATTTGGGGGGGGGCGGCCCTCATTGCTGCCATACGCCATACTAATTTCTACCAGTGATAGACTTGCATCAACAACTGTTTCTGGCCAACAAGAAGGTGTACCAACCCTAGTTTAAAAGAAAGAAAAAAAAATATATACACACACATATATAAAATAAAAATTAAAAAAAAAAAGAGAGAGAATGATCAGAGGAGTGGAAAAGAAAAAAAAACCGATCAGTTAGAGTTTCCGGCATTTAGGCGGGCCAGCCTATGTGTTTCTCTTTGAAGTTTGCCGCCCAGGAGGGGGCACCCCAGACTCTTCTACAATTGTAGTTATTTATTTATTTTTTTTTTTGAAATGGTGGGGGACTTAAGGTTGCACACACGACGAATATATTCCGTTCACTAACTGCCCAATCCGAGGTGGGAGGTTATCTCTTTTTTATTGTTATTTATTTGTGGTATATATATATACATATTCTTTTACAAAAGAGGGGAAGAAAGGGAAGCGGAAGAGTTCCCTCGACATTATTTGTATTTCTCGCTAATTTCAGCTGTAGCATCACAGTACGTCTTCCTCTATGCGGTCTTCTTGGCCTACTTGAAATGATAACTCTGTTTTAATTTCTTTCTTTCTATTTTTTGGACTAAAACTTCTTGGAGACTTTGATCAGTTTTAGATCTTTGAGAAAGGGTCTGTTTACCTAGCACGGCAAGCCAAAACAAGTTAACAAGGGAAATCTCTCCATTTTGTCTCTTCTTGTCTCTAACAGCTAGAGATCTCTTCAAGCAAACTTTCTTGGTACGCAGCTCCAGTCCTTGGCAAAAACCAGTTGTACCACTTTTGAGTTGGGTCTTTTGAATCCTTTCTCTTAGGTCATCGGGTGTCAGAATCTTGTAAGAATAAGAGTAAGAGTGTGTTAATACAAGAAATTCTCGTTACTGGCCCCGTGTTGTTTATTGCAGTTTCAACGTCATGTATCCTGCCTAAAGGTACTACAAGCCTATTATACTTAAATTTACACTGCCACTATTTTTTAAAAAAATACAAAATAGGAAAGGCACCACGATAGCCGAGCGGTTAAGATACTAGACCCGCAAAGCTAAGATGTATTGTTGGTTTAGTGGGTTCGATTCCCCTGATCTAGGTCTTGCATTTTTATTTAATGGTTAATATGAGAAATTTATAGTAAAGTATGTTTGCTAGACGCCTCCGTCCATGACGCCTAATTTAGTAGTTGGATTTAAAGGTAGCCTGAAAAATAGGCATTACTTCCAATCAGGTAGTCTGGATTCAGCGTCATAACTGCAGTTGTTCCTTGACTATTCAGGAGAAACTAAAACCGAATATACATAGACTTTGGATGTATATTTTGATTGGACACAAACTATACTAACTAATCGCTAGTTTATCAGAAATTACTTTACCTTTTTTTGAATAACACAGGTAAAGCCCCGACAAAGACATGAACAAACTCCCTCTGGTGTCAACACTTACTATACTTTGAACATCATCAGTTTCAACATGAGGACAATACTGCATTTCTTGTACCTCTTATTGTATTTTTGCTTTAACTTCTGTACAGACGGGTCTTTTCTTTCAAACCTGTTAGAAGACTCATTGTTTCCACATAAAGGAGAAGAAGATGCAGAAGAAGTAAAATAGGATAAAAGGAGAGAAATGATGACTATTTCTTCTTTTTTTTTATAACCTGCTTGTTTACAACCTGCTGTTTGTAACCTGCTTATACTGTTACAGACCACTGGACATACATACACTCACACACACACATGTAAAATAGATGTGTTAATGTGATGACACTCCACAGAGATGCACACAATATAATAAGTTACAGTGGACAGGTAAGTAGTAAGACTGGCCCACCCACATCAGAACAGGTGACTTTAGGTGTCATACACAAATTAGTCACACCTTCTTAGAAGAGGAGACAGAGGCTGGACCTCAAAAGAAACTTGCGCTCGGTTCACATATTTTTATTCTATCACTAAAAAGTTTTTGTTAAAAAGAAATGAAAAAATTATTTCAAAACTTAGTTATTTTATTAATATATTGTTATATATTTTCTCTTCTTTTCTTACTTTATTTGAAGTTGTCGCCGGAAATTGAAGTTTCAAGTTTTCTGAGCCGGAAAATGTGTTTCTTTTACAAAATCGGCGCGTGTGCACAGCGTAACCTCTCCGAAACAAACTTTTGTTGCAAAAAATCACACTTATAAATGAGGATATGCTTCTTATTTAAAAGAAAATTTGTGAATTTTATGTTTTATGTGAAAAGAAAAAAGAAAATTTTCAAAGTTGGATGTTTTTACCGGACAGTTTTAGGTGAAAATTTGTACGCGAAGGATTTTCCGGTTTTAGAGATTTCTTCAATTTAATTGGTTGCCATCAAAGTACCATTCTAGTGAATTTAAATAAGCTAATATCATCATATACAGGGTGTCCCAAGCTATATGGATAACGACTTTTTCTCGGAAACTAAGATAGCTAGAAAAAAACTAAAAAATACGTGTTCCCTTAGTTTTTTGTTAGGAATCCAAATTTAATTTGTAAATTTTTTTTCGGTGCTTCCAGAAGTGAGATACAGACACACTTCATTTTTTCAAATGGGAAGGTGCGGTTTTTATTTCAGAAATAGATTCCTCTATTTTTTTAAAGAAAAATTTACTTGAACGGTTTTTTTCTGTGAGCGATATTTTAGAAGTTATGAATGAAAACATGATTCTTATAAGAAATTTCAAAATGATAATATTATAACGGTTTTTTGATTGAATAAGAAGAAAAGTACTATTTTATCATAAATTTTACTCCTCATTAATATTACAGATCATGCTCGAAATGGCCTCCACCATTAGAGATGCATAGACATGCTCTTTCCTGCCAATTGCCCTTACTGCCAAAGAAATAGATTCGATTTTAACCGAGTTACAGGCATCTATTATTCTCTGCTTTAGTTCATCTACTGAATCGCCACCCGTGTCGATATAACACCATCAGGCATGTAAAGAGATATCTCGATAGGCAACTTGATGGGCGTGTTATATCGACAGTAGCCACCTCTCTCACCGGGCTTGACACCTATGGACTATTTCCTCTGGGGATACCTGAAAAACAAGGTGATTATTCATAACTTTTTTCTTTCTTTCCTTATTACTGCTTACCTAAAAGCATTTCTAAATCTAGGCGTATCAGAATCAAGTCGGGATGGCATCTGTAGATGAACTAAAGCAGAGAATAATAGATACCTGTAAGTCGGTTAAAGCCGAATCTATTTCTTTGGCAGTAAGGAGATGTCAAGCAATTGGCAGGAAAGAGCATGTCTATGCATCTCTAATGGTGGAGGCCATTTCGAGCAAGATTTGTAATACTAATGAGGAGTAAAATTTATAATAAAATAGTACTTTTCTTCTTATTCAATCAAAAAACCGTTATAATATTATCATTTTGACATTTCTTATAAGAATCATGTTTTCATTCATAACTTGTAAAATATCGCTCACAGAAAAAAACCGTTCAAGAAAAAGTCGTTATCCATATAGCTTGGGACACCCTGTATATTCGCCAACAAGGTGCAAGTCGATCTTATTTAATCGATTTATTTGATGAATGCAGATTTTACTCAGCAGTTCCTCATATTTCGTCGATTCCTTGACTGTAATTTTTTGCATCGATTGTCACCGTACTGTTACCATGTTTCCTTTTATTTTCATAATGGATTTCAGCCTTTGCCAGGCCCAGCCATGTCCTAGTAGTGCCCAGAACGTAGCTCTATGGAATAGGGAGTCACCTATTTTCCACCTTTCTAAATCGCTTTTAGTCCGGATCTATTTCTAAGTTACACCGCGATCCACTTAACTATCTTCTAGATGGATCTTAACGCCACATCATCTTCAATTACTATGGACCCACGGTACGTGAACAATCAAACGGAGGTCAAAATCTTTTGACCTAAATTTTTCTGGAATCAACAACCTTTTAGCACTAGTGCTTTCACTAGTACAATTGGGTGCCCCAAATAGCATTATTTATTTTTCTTTAACTTTTCCCATTGTTTGATCTCTTAAAAGAAAATCGACCCAATTTCATTTCTTGATGTGTTGCAATAGTTCTGGGGAAAAATGGGGGGTATAACAAATTATTAACCAAGAAAAACAACAGCCCCCCCATTCTTTAAAAAGAAAAAAAACTTTGAAAAATACACATGTCAAAACCTGCCAAACAGTGATCATTAATAGAAAATAGGACCTCATTTTGAGTGAGGAGAGAGAGGGGGGAATTCTCTGAAGGAGTAGGGGTAAAGTAGAAAAGACGCTGCTGTGTCGGCGAATCTCCTTTGATCTTAATGATATGGTTTTTAGACTCATTTAACCTATAATTTATCTTGTGAAGTGGAGGATGCTTGCTTTTTGGAGATTTTTGCTTAGATCAGGTGGAAAAAAGGCAAGAGGAAGGGTGGTAGGGATTATTTTATTGATTTCATTTGAATTTTATTTTCATTCTGTCTAGTTTTTACTTTACGAAAATTAGTAGAATATTAAATTATTAGAGAATTCATTTTATAATAAGTGAAAGAGCTTAAAATTGAAAGATAAGAAATCTGGTCTAACACCCACACGATTTATTACAATACTCAAGACAATGAACAAACTTCGGTGCCTAGGGCTAAAAGCAAATGATCTCTGTCTTTGTTGGTAGTTTTCAGTTTGGAAAATTCGACCATTTTACAAGCGGCAAGGGAAGGGCAGTTATTGGAGGGTTGGGCTATAAAAAGAAGAGACTTATTTAGTGCGCCACAGCCCTTTTAAGGGCTCTTTATTAAGGCAGTTCTATGTACTAAGTGTCTCCCATTGTTTTCATAATGTCTAATTTCCATTTCAAATATTACCTCCTAAGTAATAAAGTATGCATTAAGTACAACAGGTGGGCTACAAATACCTATGCAGGATGTATTTAAGGTTGAACTGGCCATAGAAAGGTTGGCTGCTGTTCTTCATCTTATTTACGACAAAAACAAAGATCATGTAAACTCTGATCCAATTCTCCAACAGGTTTTGTGATGACGACCATTTTGTGAATATTATTTTATTGTAATTGTATACTTTAAATGATTTCATATGTGGACCACAAGGGGGATTGAGTAGAGAGGCGTATTACGTCACTCTGCACTTAATCCTCAAGCCAACCCAACCTCCTCGTGGTGTGGTCTGGGCATCTCGCCTATTTCAATTTCCAGAGTGTGGAGGTTTGTTTTCGCCTAGATCATTGAACTTTTGACTTAACCTAACAAAACTTAAAATTTGATTCTCTGGAATTAAGGCGAGATGGCTAAGAGTGCTCTGGCGCTTAGGAGGGGAGGGGGGAATCAGTAGCAAGAAAACTGATCTCTATAATCCCTAATTATCCCTAATTACACTAGTCAGGGCTTAAATTAGT
Source organism: Rhodnius prolixus (assembly GCF_049639745.1). Classification (NCBI taxonomy): domain Eukaryota; kingdom Metazoa; phylum Arthropoda; class Insecta; order Hemiptera; family Reduviidae; genus Rhodnius; species Rhodnius prolixus. The sequence continues at coordinate 35,955,049 of NW_027411582.1, read as the reverse complement.
AAAGCTGTTTCAATAAGCGCACGTTCGCTGAACATCTTAAGGGAAGATTCAAAACTACCTCATTTTAGGGAATGTTCAGGCAATACTTTTAAGCCTTACTTCAAAATTTCACCCAAATAAACTTTGGTATACTTAGGGTTAACCTAAAGCTAACCAAAGTTTCCCCCGCCCAAGCACAGTTTCATAAAAGGGAATAAATCTAACCCGTTTTTTAGATCCCCTAGAAGAACTTAAATTAATATATATTTAATAATTTGTCAATAATAAATAATTTCTATTAAAAAGAAATCTGCCTAAATTAATTCAATTAAATCAATAGGCTGAAAAAAATAATTGCCATTTCAATCTTAACAATTACAAGACGAAAGCCAATCGAACCAACATTTTCACTGAAGTGGAGCACACCTTTGGATACACCACGAAGAAAATATTAAAAATTAAGACTGAAATGGCAATTATTTTTTCATCCTATTGAAACTATGAATCAGTCACCAAAAAGAATGAACATCAATTACATCGTTTTTTTGGATATTTCAGTTTAATTGATGGAACTTTCTGAAGACTCAACTTCCTTGTTTTTGTGAAGGGGGGAGGGGTTTCTTACAGGAAGTGCGAAAATTTTATGTTTCGGAAGTGTTTGTGGTGAATTTTTTTTTTTTTTTTTAAATAATGATTCTTTCTAAATTTTTGCGCCTGAAGTGGGGGTGGCTCAAGGAAGTGATATTCGGATATTCAAGGATAATACGCCTCAAAAATTGAATGTGTTCCGGTATTGTCTTTGGCGTAAAAAACTTAAATTGTGCCCAGTGACTAGTGTGGACTTGATGAAGAAGTCATAGACCACTATTTTGCTGCAAGAGATCTCGTCAACCCAACCTACACCAATCAAAGGTAGGCTATGAATTTAAAATTATTCATATTTATTTCCGGTCTAATTAATCATTCTTTTTTGATGACATTAAGTTCTTCCTTTCAGGCTTCCGCTTCAACATTTGTTGGAATATCTAAAAATCATTATAATTCTATCGTAACTTCTACGTCATGCCCTCTAAAATTTATGTACTCGTATATCAGATATTTTATGTTAATTACGTATATAATTTTGCAAAGCGTACATTCCGATGTGTATATTCATGTATTTGATCTAAAAAATAAATAAATAAATAATCAAAATTCTAAACATTAGCTACACAAACTATAAAGACCTGTGGGAGATGTGTGCAACTACTTTGGGTATGGCGAATCTTTTTCAATTTCCGGCTCGTCGTAACGCATACTCACTAGCAATTTTGTGAAGCAATCCGATGTGCAATACATCATTAACATAAATATAATGGAAAATAACAAAAGCAATGACATACCTAAAAGTGGTGGGGATAGGGAGGGCTAGTAATTCATTTATGGGAATATCAGCTGTATTACTTCTTAAATTTACAGCTTGGCTCATTTTAATGCATTTTATGATGTGTTTTTTGTTATTTTGACGCATTTACGGGTTTTTTTGCCTGTTTTTTTGGCATTGACTTCCGCCATGCAGCCAGCATTGTCTAGGTGCTTATCACTAGAATATCACTCACTCTCCATTCTTACCTACAAATACATTCGCTTCACACATTCATCCCTCTACTATATACAACTATTTACATACACTACAACTAATGGACGGATCAGTACTCTATATTCCTGCCATCCTTATAGCTTAACCGAAATTAAAATCACCGTAATCCTTCTCTAATCATTTTCTTCCAATCATTCTAATCGGCTATAACTTTTAAATACATTCATATTTCATTGCTAGCTCTGCTACAGATTTAAGCACATAGATGTTGGTCGAGAATATTACGAAATGGTGCATCTAAATACCTGTATATGTCGTCAAACATATACTTTCTACCACATAACGTTATTATACGAGGGTCGCTTGAAAAGTCCGTGCAAAAATAAAAACTACTTAATTTTTTGGGGTAAACCTTTTTTATTTTTCAACATAGTCTCCTTTTAGGCTTATACACTTCGTCCAACGCTGCTCTTGTTTGTTGATCCCTTCCGAATAATAGGATTTGTCCAAGTCTGAAAAATAGCCATTAGTTTCTGCAATCACCTCCTCGTTTGAATAAAATCTTTTTCCCGCCAGCCATTTCTTCATATTGGGGAACAAATAGTAGTCCGAGGGAGCCAAGTCTGGAGAATAGGGGGGATGTGAAACTCTAATCATTTTCTTCCATTCATTCTAATCGGCTATAACTTTTAAATACATTCATATTTCATTGCTAGCTCTGCTTCAGATTTAAGCACATAGATGTTGGTGGAGAATATTATGTCTTCGTAGCGAAATGGTGCATCTAAAAATACCTGTATAAGTCGTCAAACATTCGTTTCCTTTCTACAACATAACGTGGACATATCCATTATTATATGTTTGAAATTCTCCTCCTCCTCATTGAAATCTACGCAAAGAGGGGAGAGGACCTTTTTGTTGATCTTGTGAAGATACGATCCGCACACCGCGTGGTTCGCTCTCAGCCTGCTTATTGTTGTAGCAACCCATTTATTAGTGACAGTTCCCTTAAACCATGGTTGCCTAGGTAACTGATCTCTTTTTCTTTTTATGATAATGAAGTTTACGAGTATAATTAATTCACTTTTGCTAAAATTATGGAATTTTACTTTTTTAAATAATAATTTATTTGACCACATACTTGAGACATTTATAATCAAGGATATCCTGTAGGAATTACTTCCGCTGGGACGTGTCCCTTTTCCTGTTTATCCTGCTCCATTTACATCTTCACTCAATGTGTGGGTTTATATATATATATATATATATATATATATAGATTATAAAAAAAACCTTATAAATTTAATTTTACACCTCATTTAATGAGAATTATATTCTATTGCAATAAATGAGTCCAAGATTTCACATTTGATCCGCTCCATAAACTGCGCTTGCGTCGCCTCAGCCATTTTGTAGCTAATCAGTAAATCTGTGTCCCGGCGTTGTTGTCGGAAGTTGACACTTATTTCAAGTCTTTCAATTTAATGTCAAGTGAGAGCGGGTTTTAGGTATGAAAGGTGGTGAATATAATAAAATCACGAAAGTTATCTCAAGGTAATGGGGGGCATTGCGTTATTTTTTAATAAACTGAAATTAAATTACATCGATTCCTGTTAGATAATCGATTCCTACCGATATATTATTATTTTAAGATACTGACAGTGAATATGAAATAGTCAATATCGTGATAATATATAATAAATAATTATTAATTACAATATTCTTGCTTTCATGACCTGCAAAGTAGTTCTCCGCTCGCTCATTCTCTCTCATTTTCTGATCTCAGTTATATTGATGATTGATGATCAGTTGAATGAGTTATAACGTTGTCATTGATTGATTTCAAAGTAGTACTTCTTGAACTATCGTTATTTTTTTTTTTTTTATAATTATGCAAAGCATAGAATTATTGCTCTTATCCTACATAAAAGGAAGTTACAACAGATTTTTTTATGCTCTTCTGTTTTCACCGGAAATACAATTACGTACCGGAAGAGGAAGTCTTGTGAGGAGCGTTTACGCTACGTTTCTAAGATGAAATACCATATTAGTTTGAACGTCTTAAGATGAAACGAAATCAAAGGGAGAACAAAATGTATGTTGCGTATATTCTTGAGTTGAAACAAAGTAGCGCACATGTAGCTCTTGCTAGAAGAAAACACGTGTGTGTTGTGACATCACATCGTGTCCTCCGGAGAGAGAAGGTGCCACAGATCTTCATGTCTCTCTCTTCTCCGTCACAACTCTCCTCTCGCTTTGCTCCATAACTACCACCCAACAACACCAATCTTCTTTGACGTCATCGAGAATAGATCTCCTTTCATCTTTCACCGCCATACTGTGCGCACGCGCCTTATCACTTCATCATCACCATCATCATGTTCTCTATGAAAACAAAACAAATATAAAATACCACTTCGTGGAAAATTTTTAAAGAAAAACACTAGAAAATGCTTTACCTCCCTCTGTGTTTTCTTTTCACGGTAGTTCCAGCTACCAATTTTCATTTTGAACATTGTTTATTCTTTTTCTTCTTTGTCGATGTATACTTACACTTTGACAGCGTTTTCAGCGGATTTTATAAAAAGAAAAGTAACTAATAAAAAGGCAAATGTTTTTCCCTAGATTTTGCACTATATCTTTTTTTATTGAATATAAGTGAAATTAGCTAACTAATTTGAATAATGTAAGACGCTTAGTAAGACCGAGATCCTAGGTTCAAATCCAGGCTTGCGGCCTTAGTTTTTTTTAAATTTTTTTAGAGGCTTCACAATTTAGAGAAAGTCGAGCAAAATTGGAATCTACAAGGCGAGAAATAGACTAGCGTTTTCTAGTTTAGATATCCAGCCTAACTATGCTTTTGCACCAGTGGTTCCCAACCATTTTTTACGCCCCGTACCCTTAAAGAAATTTCACTCGAACCCCACCCCCGCTGAAAATTTAAATTTTGCTCAAGGATAAATATAACAAACACATGGAGTATAATATAACAAAGAAAATATACTTTATAAAAAATAATAATTTCTCTGAAATATGTGCAAGATAATAATATAATAATGAAAAATATTTGAATAATAATAATATCCTATTATTTACCGGGACTTATCTCTTGGAATATCGTCTCGAACCCCCAGGTTGGGAATCCCTGTGTTAGAGTAATAATAATAATAATAATATCCTAGGGAAGGGATTAGCTATGCGGTTAGCGTATTGGATTTCCATGCGGAGGTCCCGGGTTCGAATCCAGCTGCTGACCCTTAGATTTTCTCTTTCTAGGAGCTTTGTTCAGCTGATTGTCCGGTAATGAACAGTGGGTGTCTATAACGAGAGAACACTGTCCGGAGGCCGGCAGTGCACTGAAGAAAGCTCCGGGCGCCAATAACCTTAGATGTTGATACGCCTTAAATCATTAAAAAAAAAATAAAAATAATACCCTATTATTTTGGGAAGGGATTAGCTATGAGGTTAGCATACTGGACTCCCACGCGGAGGTCCCGGGTTCGAATCCAGCAGCTGACCCTTAGATTTTCTCTTCCTAGGAGCTTCTTACAGCTCACTGTCCGGTGATGGACAGTGTTGTCTGTAACGAGAGAATACTGTCCGGAGGCCGGCAGTGCACTGGAAAAAGCTCCGGGCGCTAATGACCTCAGCTGTTGATGCGCCAAAAAAAAAAAAAAAAAAAAAAAAAAAATACCCTATTATTTACCTGGACTTTTCTCGCATTTCCTGGAATATCGTCTCGCACTCCCCAGGTTGGGAACCCCTGAGTTAGAGTGATAATTAATAATAATAATAATAATAATATCCTATTATTTACCTGGACTTTTCTCGCACTCCCTGGAATATCGTCTCGCACTCCCAGGTTGGGAACCCCTGTGTTAGAGTGATAATTAATAATAATATCCTATTATTTACCTGGACTTTTCTCGCACTCCCTGGAATATCGTCTCCGCAGCACCCTAGGTTGGGAACCCCTGTGTTAGAGCAATAATTAATAATAATAATAATAATAATAATAATACCCTATTATTTACCTGGAATTTTCTCGCACTCCCTGGAATATCGTCTCGCACTCCCTAGGTTGGGAACCCGTTTTTTTTTTTTTCGAGGGGTGAAATGCGTTTACGCACGCAGAGACCCTGCTGTGCCGGACTCCCAAAATAGACTACCGGCTAAAACACCCCCCCGCTGCTAGGCCTAGCCTGGATTCACTGGCGACCAGCATTACTTCAGAGCTAGGCCTCTGTCTTTACTCATTGGAGTATTTCCCTCGGTGTTACCCTACTTGGCAGTCGTCCAGGTCCTGCTTCTTCTGCTGAAGAAGGTCCCTGGCGTACCTAGCTGCAGTCTGCCAGTTGGCCTCACTGGCCAGCATAGCTTCAACTATAGTGTCTGGAGTCTGTTGCCCAATCACTGCCTCGAAGTGACCTCTGAGCCGCTCCCACCGACCGCAGGAGAAAAACGTGTGGGAAGCATCGTCTTTACTGCCGGGGCAGTAAAGGCATTCCTCATCCTCTACCTTTCCCACCTTTTTCAGGTATGCCCTGAAATAGCCATGCCCACTCAGGGAACCCCTGTGTTAGAGTGATAATTAATAATAATAATAATATCCTATTATTTACCTGGAATTTTCTCGCACTCCCTGGAATATCGTCTCCGCAGCACCCCAGGTTCAGGAACTCCTGCTTTACGCTAATACCTTCTACACTTCCACACACACCCACTCTTGGACCAATCTCTTAAGTCTAATCATAACAGAAAGTCTGTATAAGTGTTCCCACTAGAGTGTTCTTTTTAAAAAGGAACGTTTCACAATTTCCAATAAAGAAATCATCACGTAGTTCACATTTTTTTGCATGGCCGGAACATACACGTTATTACTTGCGGGAAGGATAAAGTTCAAAACTAGGGGAAATTTTTTTCCATTATTTTTTCTGAAGAAGTGGAGAAGACGGGAACATTTTTTTGATTAACTCAGGCTCTCTACTTTGTCCTATTAAAATCAATAATCTTGGCTAGTTGATATTGATCACGCCGTGTTAAACCAAAAAAAAATCATGATGGCTACTTTAATGGAATCATCAGTGATGACCTGATGGTGGAATTGTAATGGAAGTCTTAACTATTCGATTTCTTAATCGATATATGTGATGAACTTGTATTCATAGATCTCTCTCTCTCCTCAGTCTCTAATGGTTACAAGATTTCAATTATTCATCTAAAAAAAAGTACATTAAATGTTAACCCAATATAATAGAATCAAAAAAGTCGTGCTGCTTGCTACAGCAATTCATCCATAATTCCATCAATGGGGAAGTTTTCGGTGTGATGAAATGGGAATATTAGGTAATTAAAATGGATTTCGACTTTTTTTTTTTTTTTATTAATTTTTTGGTCTTAAACTTTCTCAGCTTTCCAACGTTGATTAACTTGCTGAGAGAAATCTAATTGCGTCATCAATTTTCTCCTTCTTAAGAATTAAAAAAAGAATTACTATACAATCATGGTAATTTTTAGAATTAGAGAACAGTATTACAATCGTGAATAATATAGTAAATATTTTTTTGAACTTCCGGTAAGCCCAAAAAAAAGCGGTTTTTATTTATCAATCTGTGATTGTGTCAGTTCGTAGAGTTAAAGTGCCATAAAGTTCAAATTTGGTATTTAGTTTGGGTGCCATAATCGGAAAAGGAAATAAACGTTTACTCAAAATCAGCCATTACCGGAAGTGTCTATTTATTAATTCGATTTTTTTCCTTTATTTTTTAATTTTCTTTTTTTTTTGGACTGCGCTTACGGTTTTCTTTAAATTTGTGTGTTTTAGGGCTTTCCCCCTAAATTGCTTTTTTTTTTTTAAAGTCTCAAATATTATTAGCATAGAATAGAATTTTTAGAGCAGTAATATAAGGGCTGCAAACTAAACGATGCATAAATTACCTTCAGGTATTCCGCACACTTTTGACAAAGGGTTATAAATGGGTGTGTTTTTTTTTTCAAATTACGTTTTTTGGAATTTTGAAGGAAATGAAAAGGGCTGGAATCTTGAATGAAAAAGAAAGACAAAGTAAAGTAATCGCCTATTTCTTGCAGGCGAAGGCTTAACCTCCAACTACTAAATTAGGTGATGAGTACGGGGGAGTGGAAGCTCATACTTTACAGTAAACACAAATTTTTTCTAACAAATAGAAAGTAGTCATACACAGGATTCGAACTGGGGATCTCCCACTTATAAAGCCACACTCTTGACCATTAGCATTATACTGAAGTGACGTTTTACAGCTTTTAATAAGCAGTTTCCCTTAGGAACACTTTAATTCAAATTCCTTAACAATATATAACCCTATAGATCTCAAAATGTCTTACAAAGCTTGAAAACATTTGGCTTTTAGACTGAAGTTTCGAAAAACTAGCTTTGCTAAACCGATTATTTACTGTAAATAGAAGACTTTTTGGTTGTGCAAAGTGGGAAATATAAATACGTAAATGGGTGAAGATGACCTGTAGAAGGGTCCAGGACAGGACAGGCGAATTAGCCAGTTTATTCTTTGGTTTTAAGGTCTAAGAGTACCGCGATCCCTTTTAAGGACCGGTCCTTTGAAGAAGGGTGTGCAGCGTAAAAGCGAACGGACATATGTTTGTTGTGTTATGTTGCTTAGATATTTTCTCTAGTTGTGTTTGTAACTTTGTGTTTTTATAAAAACAGTTTTGGGCTTAAACCAGTAGGACCTGGCCATTAGTCATGTGACATATCACAAATGCCAGAGAAATAACGTCTGTGACCCTTGTGTCTATCTCTCCCTTTCGGGGGGGTCAAAGACGGCCACATCTTCAAAGACGTCCCATTACTTGCAGGGCGCCATCTACTTAAATTAACTAGGGTAGTTTATTTTTCTTTCATGGCTTTTCCCATGTTGTCCCAATTCTGGCCCAGTCTCTAATATCCTGTTTAAAATAGGAAGAGATCAACTCCAGTGGCTCAGCGTAAATCCTGCAGCAGGGTTCTTAGATATTGTTTTCCCTGGAAGCTTCTCCACTGATGGGCAGTGTTGTTCGGATGCTGCCCAGAAGGCCAGTAGTGCTCCGAAACTTCCTCAGAAGTTGGACGCGCCTTAAATTTTTTTTAAAAAAAGGGAAAATTTGGTTATAATTAGTTTTTCTTCAACTTCAAAGATTCATAACATGTGTTGGTCCATTTTTTTTTTACAACAGAGATATTTTCATGTTCAGCCTCTTTTATGGATTTTTCTTGTAGATTCTGTCGCCCGTTACGATGTGAAACGTTATTGTTCAGTGGGAAGCACTGTTTTGCATTGTGCTGTTGAGACATCTTGCAATGGATCAGCTGAATCATTTAAGATTTTAGATTTTAAAAGCGGGACGGGACTAATGCCTCATGGCACCGCAGCTTCAAGAGGCTTATTGTGCCTTCCCCTTTTTGAGTCTAGTAGATGAAACCTCCCCTACCTAAAGCGGTTGAGACTTTCTCTACCAGTTCCTTCTGCGCTACAATCTCCTCCTTTGGCCTCATAGTACCAAAGACATCTGTAGCGCAGCCGCTCGATTGCAACTCAATCGAATAACAGGTGAAAGGCCGTTTCCTCCTCTTCCTGACCATAATCTGCTCAACGGTTTCGAGTTGATAAGCCCCTATCTTGTACAGATGCCTTCCTGAACCTGAACCTATAAATAGGCCTGTAATCAGGAGTAATCTGGATTTCTGCCCAAGCCCAGAGTCTCCTTTGGTTCTTTGTTTACAAAGCAAGAGCATGTTTCCCGTGTTTGACCCCAGTAAGCATCTCCCAGTTCTTTTCATGCTCTCTCTCTAGATCCAATCTCTGACAGCCTCACGAACTGCACCCTTGGTGATTCCCAGGACAGGTTCCAGGCCAATGAAAGGAGTGTTAGCTCCCGTTCCTGGCCAGTAGATCAGCTGTCTCATTCCCCTTAATCCCCACATAGCCCGGCACCCATTCCAACCGAACTTTATCGTGCCGAGCCAGTAGTTCTGGGGGCCTTTTTGCGTTCCCAGACCAGGGTAGAGGTAATTCTGAAGGAAACAATGGCCTTCAGCGTAGTGATATTTAAGAAGTGAATATCAGGAAAATTGAAGCGGAAGTTCTATTGAATTCTAAGTATCAAGAAACTTTAAATACGCACACTGCGCTTAGAGGAAGTCTATAGAGTGTAAAGTGATCAGCGTAGCTGAAAGCGGAAATGTTTATACTAGAAATGAAATTACCCTTAAATCAGTAGCAACTATTTAGAGAGAAATAACAGCTGGCTAAGATTAAAAATAAAACTCGTAACTGATTAAAATCAGATTTCTACTACTAAATGTTACCCAAGTAGTGGGTAGTGCAATTTATTAGAAAGGCAATGCCTTCTTGATTATCTATAGTGGAGGTTGGAAGTTGTTACAGATGGTTTCCTTTGGTGAAATTTCCTCCTTTAACAAACCGCTCATTTCCCGTCTTCTTCCATCCACCTAAGTTTAGTTCTACAGATAGCAGAACACTAATGTTCCCTTTACTGTTGACATTACTAATTAGTTAGGAAATATATACACACAACTAGATGGATTGTTTATACTGGCAGGCGGCCATTTTGTAAATTATCTTTTTACTAATTATGTTTGAGCTTTTTTTGGGGGGGGGGGAGGGTGCGGAGGGGGACCTTTACTTCCCCCTCGGCTAGCGGTAAGTCGTAATGGTCGGCAGGTTTGTTGGGTACAGGGGGAAATCGTAACTCATAGAATCACGCTGTTTTCCTTTTCATCTTAATTCTTTCCTTTTTTCCCACACACACAGCTTTTAATGTCAGTTTCCGTAAATTACTTTCAAACCTCTCGGCTTCTTCTTTTCACTTCTTCATCTCTAGATCTTGTGCATCTTCACCATTCATTTTTTGTTCAATTTCAGTGCTCGTAACTAGAAGTATTATATTTACGAATATTTCAAAAATCCACCGGATATGGATCCTATAACTTTTTTTTTTTTTTAAATGGTTTCACCAGCATTTGCGTTACAGCATTGTCCTACTGTGGGCCAGAGACCTGTAAAGCTAATGTGTATAGTTGTACTGGGTTCGATTCCCCTGGTCCTAGGCCTTGGATTTTATTTAATGGTTAATATGAGAAATTTATAGTAAAGTACGTTAGGCGGTTTTAGGCTAGACCCGCATAGCTAAGATGTATTGTTGGTTTAGTGGGTTCAATTCCCCCGGTCTAGGTCTTGGATTTTATTTAATGGTTAATATGAGAAATTTATAGTAAAGTACGTTAGGCGGTTTTAGGCTAGACCCGCAATGCTAAGATGTATTGTTGGTTTAGTGGGTTCGATTCCCGGACTAGGCCTTGGATTTTATTAAATGGTTAATATGAGAAATTTATGGTAAAGTATGTTTGCTAATCGCCTCCGTTCACGACATCTAATTGGTAGTTGAACGTAAAGCCCGCCTGAAAAAATGGGCAATTACTTTATTTACCATGGGCCAAGGAAGGGGCAGGTTGGGCCTCCCCCCCCTAGAACCCTAATTAATAATAATAATAATTAAAAAAAACATGGAAACTTACGAAAAATTGCGTTTAAGCACAACCAAAACTAAAATTCTTTGTTTTTTAAATTAACGGAAGTAAAGGTGTACTTTGTAATTGTTGATTATACTTATAGCACACTTGTGATTATGGATGAAACTCCGAATGTGTCAGGGATGCTGTTAACAGGCGTGCTACGACTAGATAAAATCCATGATATACTTCTGTTTGAGAAATTTGGATCTCTTTAAGTTTTGGACGGATTTCTTGGCGGTTACCTGTTGGAATATAATGTTTTAATAAGAAAAAATATTCCGCTGTTTAATGCTACGCAGTTTACGTATCCAACACGACAATCCATTCCGATTCTTAATTACCTAATCCAAATGCATTATCGCTAATTGCACCACCAACTTTTCTCAGAATCCATTCCAAATAATCTCCCTTCCTGAGGCAACAGCGTCCTCGCTATATCTTACAAGATGGGTAGGGTTTTAGCTAGAGTTGATTGAAATAGTGGGGTGTGACTATTTAGTTGTTGCTGGTCCCGTTAGTGGAACTATTTAAAATTTCAACTAAGATTAAAAGACAAAATAATCTTTCTGCGTTATCTTGTCCAAGAGAGATTTGCAGTACACATAAATACCCTAATTTTGTTTTTTTGGATTCATGATACCTCTTAAAGGAATTATTTCCGGTAGAAAAGGTCCTACTGTAGTTCTCTGGGAAAAGGTAGGCTATCCTGTAAGATTACGTCACAGTGTAATTTAATTGCATAATTTTCTAGAAAAAATTTTTAATTCTAAAAATAAAAATTGCGGTTAGCCTGAACCAAATTTCTTAATAATTTCACACCAGCAAGGGAGCGCCGGGAATACTGAACTGCCACCAACAAAGCTCACGTAGTCCGCTGGTGTCTCATTGTTTCACCATTTCATCACATAGTGTGTCTGTCTGTCTTTGTTACGCACCTTGTAACTGTTAAATGTGATTTTCTTTTTTATGCATAAAGCTGGCAGACTGAAAACGGAAAATGTAGGTCTTATTTTTCATGAAATGTTTCAAAATTTTCTACAAAAAAAAAGTTTTCTTATAATTATCTTCTCTCTCTCTCTCTCTCTCTCTCTCTCTCTCTCTCTCTCTCTCTCTCTCTCTCTCTCTCTCTCTCTCTGTATTTATATAAGGCGCCAAGCCGAGCGGTTGTAGGCTAGGTTACAGGTACTAGTTTAAGCCGTGGATTTTATTTAATGATTAATATGAGAAATTTATAGTAAAGTATGTCAGGCGGTTATAGACTAGACCCGCAAAACTAAGATGTATTGTTGGTTTAGTGGGTTCGATTCCCCCGGTCTAGGTCTTGGATTTTATTTAATGGTTAATATGAGAAATTTATAGTAAAGTATGTCAGGCGGTTATAGACTAGACCCGCAAAACTAAGATGTATTGTTGGTTTAGTGGGTTCGATTCCCCCGGTCTAGGTCTTGGATTTTATTTAATGGTTAATATGAGAAATTTATAGTAAAGTATGTCAGGCGGTTATAGACTAGACCCGCAAAACTAAGATGTATTGTTGGTTTAGTGGGTTCGATTCCCCCGGTCTAGGTCTTGGATTTTATTTAATGGTTAATATGAGAAATTTATAGTGAAGTATGTTAGGCGAATATAGGCTAGACCCGCAATGGTAAGATGTATTGTTAGTTTAGTGGGTTCGATTCCCCCGGTCTAGGTCTTGGATTTTATTTAATGGTTAATATGAGAAATTTATAGTAAAGTATGTCAGGCGGTTATAGACTAGACCCGCAAAACTAAGATGTATTGTTAGTTTAGTGGGTTCGATTCCCCCGGTCTAGGCCTTGGATTTTATTTAATGGTTAATATGAGAAATTTATAGTAAAGTATGTTAGGCCGTTATAGGCTAGACCCGCAAAGCTAAGATGCATTGCGTTACTAGTATATATTCCCAATAGTTAATATGAGAACTTTATAGTAAAGTATGTTTGCTAGTCGCCTCCATCCACGACACCTAATTTAGTAGTTGGACGTAAAGCCCGCCTGAAATATATATATAATTGTAAATGTAGTAATTTTCTTCCCTTTATTTATTCGTTTAGAGAAATTTTTCTTTTTTTGTAAAAGCTAACTCTTATTTAATGGCGAATTTGCCTTCTAAATCTATTTGTTAACTTTTTATTCAGAAAATAGATTGTCTAATGTATTATGTTATTAAGGAAAGAATTAAGATATCATTTTCTTTTTTTATTAAAATTATGGCTGCTGTAAAAGGAAATTTGTCTCCATCTTACCCCAAAATCTGACCGGTTAATGGCATTTTAATTATATCATTGTCTAGTTCATTTAGCTTTTCCGTCTTATTTGCTATCATTTCCGTGAAAATATTGTAACGGTTTCCGTTTTTAGAATGTGCGTTTTCATGGAGCGGAAAAATAAGTTCTGAAATTCTCTTCAAATCTATTTTTTTTTAGAGATCAATATCCTTCGGGAGGCAATTTGCTAGGGCGATCATTCAGTTAATAGGGAAATGTTTGCTGGGAACTTGATTCTGGAGAAGTTTGGATGGAATAAAGAATTTATTAGGGTTGCAATGGATGAAGAAAAGAAATTTAGTCTGGAGAGTCGTATTTGGTTATTGAGGAGTCCAGGGATACACATTTTAGGGATGTGTTTAAGTTAGGATTTGAAGAATAGTTGTAAGATAAAGTTAACAGCTGATTTCTTTTGTTTTTTTTAAAAATAAATCAATGAAAATGCAATTAATAAATTGATAATTTCCCGCAAGGGGTAGTTGACGCATACAACTACCTGGGGAGTAGCGACCCCACGGGATAACCTGAGCTCAGTACACTATGCGCACTCACCAGAACAGTTCGAATACATGACCAAGAAACAGGAACTACACGAATTACGGATATCCTCCATGAACTTTAGGTATATTTAGGGCCTGAGTTGGGGAATAAACCTCTTAAGATATTAGATCTTTCCAAATAGCTGGAATTCCTGTCTAGGCGACAACAATGCAAGTTCTACAGGTTTGTTTTTATTAAATCCAGAGCACAGCAAAACTGATCTGTTACAACGGTACTTCTGGAAATTTTGACTGAAAAAGAACGATTAGAAAACCCTTTTAGGGGTTAATTCTTCTTGGCGTTATCGCGATTATCTTGTACTTAAGATTTCTAGCAGCCACAGCACACTCCGCGATGATCGCCAGGTGTCTGGGCTACTCTTAAATCAAAGAACTCTTGGGTTCTCACGGGAATCGAACACCATACACTTTGAACTCTCTATTCCTGAACTCTTCTCTAAATTTCTTCTGAATAAAGCTGATTCCTGATGATATTTCTATCGTATCGATTATGTGGGTTCTTTTCGATGTTCAATACAATCGTGATTACCACTAATATGCAGTTTTTTAATGTATTAGATAAAGATCAAATAGTTTATCTATTTATGTGCAGACGGACGGATGTATTTAATTAATGGAAAATTAAAATTAAACATTTTCATAATTTTCTCTAAAAATATTACAGCCCACATTTCGAGTATGTTGTCTTTATCAAATCAGTGACGGATTTTTCTCTTGTTGAAGGAAATTAGTACGTGGAGTTTTCCATTAACGGTATCGCGGAATGTTTACAAAAAATGAACTTTTCTCGCTCGTGAAACTGTGGAGTGGCTCGTGATGTGGAAATTAAATTATTCTTCATAATTTTCTTGCTACCATCAATGGAAAACTCCATTTAATAATTGTTTATTGCAAAAATGCATAAATTCTAAAATAAACACCAACAGCTGCCTGGAAAAAGGAAAATATATTTGTGGAAATATTGGCTACCCTGTAGCGTATTCATCTAATGTATTGACAGAACTCAGTTCCTTTAAAAAGGATGATTATTCAACTGAACTTATCAAACTTAAACGTAATTCTGTCTCAATTTTTATTTCTGTTTATTCTGTTAAATTAAATAACATTCTGTTTCTTTTGTTACAGGAAACGCGGCTCGGGAGTGCGGGAGTGTTCTCGGGAGTGCGGGAGTGTTAAAATCTCCGAAAGTGCGGGAGTGGTAAAATCCCCGGGAGTGCTTGCATTGGGAGTGCTTGATTACCCTTTATTAACTTGGAGTGATTACTTTTAACCTGTGCGCTTAAAAATAAACCGAAAAATGGTTCCGGTTATTTTCGAAATTCCGTCACAAGACAGTAAATACGTCACAGTCTCATTTCCGTTAAAACCTTTTAAACTGTGTCCAGTGTCCAGTGTTGATGAGCTGCGGAAGACATCGATGGATATGTTACTGCAAGTGATTGGTGCATATCCCAGCCGACAGCTAAAATCAGGTAGGGCGAGGAATTAATTATGTGGTCCATATTTATGACCTCTCTCAGCATCTTTTAAGTGTCATTCTTCTTCGGAATGGCACACTACTCCTGCCACAGATCTATCCTCTAAATAATAACTCTATCTTCTACAATAATTATAGTTCCAACTATTTTGCTTGCATGAAAAAAAATGGCACTAGTCATTTTAGAAAAATAAAAGGGAATTATAATTATTTAAAACATTTATATGGCCACTGTTAATATCCTTCTTCGGAACTTCAAGTCCGAGTATAGTAGACCAGGTCTGTCAATTTCTGCATGTTTACTGCATGTTTACTTTGCATGTTTACTGCATGTTTTTAGTGCATGATCATTTCTTCAATTACAGAAGCAGATTTTCATCAGGAGATGGGATGTAAATACATAGATAGAAATAGAATATTGTTTATTTAATTAAAAATTCCAAATTCCAAATTTTTCCGCATATTTTCAAGTAGTTTTTAAATTCTGAGATTATAGTTTCATTGAATTTAAATTAAATTAAAATTAAAGTTTCAATAGAAGCAAATTTTTCAATTTTTTTCAAGTTTAAGAGATTTTTAAATTAAATTTATCTTTTGGTTTCAAAATTATTAACTTTAAAATTCTAGAATTAATTGATTGGTTAAAGAAATTAGTGACATTATTTAATTCTGACCGCTTTAAGTTTTAATAATCAAACGCGTATTGTTGCTTTAAAATTAAAGTTTGAAAAAGTTAAAGATTAAAGCTGTAGATGTCTTTAGGCGAAGATTCTGGGTGGAAATGGAGCAGCCACTTCTTCAGGGATTTCCACATTATCACACCACAGTATTTACACCGACATTTCACTAACACTCACACAGGAGCGTTGCTTTCTAACTGGCCATCGGTTTTCACAGCCACCTACTCATGCGCAGTCCCGCCAATCTTAGTTACATTTTTATTTAAGAATCTCGAGTTTACGAGGCTGGATTTTGGAAATCTTCGGTAAGACGAGGCGCGTACCGAGAATCATCACGTGGTTATTTTTGACTGAACAACTTCATTAAATGCTCTGTCATCTTTCCAGGCAGATAACTCGTTCGCCGTTTCCAGAGAAACGAATCAGTGCTTTCTTGCAGTTAGTTTAATTCTAATGCATTAGTTGCATACACGTGGAAAATATTCAATTATTTGACGTATAGACAAAGATTAGCTTTAATTGAAATCGAAATTAACTGATATTTTAATGGAATATCCGTCTTTCATATCAGATTTCCGTTTATAGAGAGTAATAGCAGATAAACTCCGATAGAATTACATATGTTCTTTCATTAGGAAAGGATGTTCAGATATTTACTGATCTTTTCCAAAAACCGTTTCGCATGTAGTCCCGTCGGAAATGGAAAAATGTTACTTTGATTTGACCGCTAAATTATTACCGGAAGTTCCTCCACAGTGAGGCATCCCCCCCTCTGTTCGGTTGATGTCTCAACTCTGTATTTTACCATGACATCAGATTTGCTTACCTAGTTAAAATAACTACGCTACGCTAATACACTGTTCACATAAATTGTACACTCTTCAGACATCCATAATCCTTCACAAAGGACTGAACCCCTCCGTGGAGAGAGACTTTCCGCTCGGAAACAGGTCCAGGCAGTAAGTACAGGGGGGCAATCTCTCTCCATTTTCTAGTTCCCCCTGTTCCCTTTCGGCAAAGGTTCTCATCTGAGAGGAGTCACTTCTCCGATGTTGCTCTCTACAAAGGAGCAAACTCAGATCGTACTCTTAGCTGCTGCATGTGAAGTTCATGAAGTTCAATACCGGTCCCTTGGCCTCAGCTTTGTTTTGCCTTCTTCGTGCTGTACACTTACTTGCATGAACTCTATACACCTGGTGAAGGAGCTGGGATGATCTTGTAGCAGTTTAAAAGCTACCTTGATGCATTCCCAGCATCCTTATTCTCCCTCTGCCTGATGGGTTCCTGTCCTTCCACAGCGCGTACCTTCTAGTACAATATTAGTACCCCACTTGGGCGGAAATAGTTCGGTAACTTCTCGTTTTCCCAACAATATCTCAGTTGAACTCACTCTTCAGGAGTAACCTTTCGGAAATGATTCATTTAGAATTATTTACATGGATCGTTCGCCTCCCACGTTTTTAGTAAAAACATTTTTATAAGCTCTGAAAGTCTGAATGTACAGCTTCTTCGAATTTCCTATCCTGAATTTTCATTTTCCATTGCTGTACACTTAATTAACTCTTCTTAAGATTGAAGCCTCAAGCTGAAGTAGGCGGATTTTCTCCCCCATCCTTGTTGATTGAAGCGCACAATCCACAAATACAGCAAATTCGTTGTTGTAGTTGTCCGGGGTGTTAAATGGGTTAGAGTCCTACCCGTTGGGCTGACGCAGCCTCTGGAAAGACGCGACCCCAATCTCAGTTCGTTCACCATACACATTACCTCACACAGACACTCTTGTTCCTCCAGTGAGGGAGCAAGAAATCTTTTTTTTTGCATTTGCAGGTAGCCCGGGAGTGTTAAAGTTTCGGGAGTGTTGAAGTGTCCGGGAGTGTTTGTGTCGGGAGTGAGTGCTTTTGATGAAGAGAAGTGAATATTTTTCAAGTGAATTTAAAGTGCATAAAATGAATGCAATTCGGGTGCATTTCGTCACTCCGACTTTAAGCGTTGTTAGTTTTTGCGTTCTAATTTTTTGCGTTAATCCAATGCCCTGGATAGGACAAGAAGACATCGATGGACACGTACTGCAAGTAATTGCTGCATGTCCCACCTATAGCTAAATAAGTTGAGTATACTGAGGAATTAATTAAGTGGTCCATATTTACGACGAAACTGTCACTCTACGGAGAGGCAAACTACTTCAGAAATCGACGTTTCTTTAAATTATAATTTATCAATAATGATTATAATTCCAATTATTTATTTATATTTATTTGTTTGATTTTTATTTTTACATTAGTGTGTGTGTGTAATTGTGTATTCACACATTTATACGCACCATCACAAATCTTTGATTTTATCCTCGTATCACGGATGTTTTCATTATTTCCGACTTGTTTAGATTTTTATCTATCATCAGAGATTTATTCTTCAGTTTGGTTTAGAGAATTTGGCTTCCACCACGTTTCTGTCGAACACTGGAGTCAGCAGGTTTCGAGGATGACAAATTCTCTACAACAAACTGAGGAATCAACCTCTGATTATGGATGAAAATCTGACACTGGCCAGAAACAATAAAACATGCGTGCTACGGGTAAAATCAAAGATAATGTCCAGCACTGCGGACCTAACCACATTTTCATCATCATCACCATCATCATTTGCATGTTATTAGGTGTATTTGCATGAAATTAGGTATATTTGCATGATATTATAATGCATGAAACAAATGACACTAGTCATTTTATTAGAATAAACGGAATTATAATTATTTAAACATTAATATGGCCACTTTTTAATATCCTTCTTCGGAACTTCAAGTCCAAGTATAGCAGACCAGGTAGGTCAATTTCTGCATGTTTACTTTGCATGTTTTTCCTCTTTTATCATTTATGTATTTCGAAATGTATGTTAATGTCTTTGTTGGGGTTTTCAGCAGTTTTGGGGACGTTTTTGTTTGTAAGATGCTAAATACTTCATGTTCGTATTCTTCGTTGTTTCTGATTTCTATTGTTGGCGTTGTTATTCAGTTCTGCTGCTGTTTCTTCAAGTTTGGTTGTTTAGTCAGTTGTGGATTGTGTTCTGTCAGTTCTCTTTTAATCAATGGTTCACTTTGTCTTTTGTCGATCGCTTGGTTAAGTGTCCATTGCTTATTCAAGTTACCCACTTCCTGAACGCGGTCTACAAAATAAGCGTCCTTCTTTCCGCCATTCCTGCCATATGACCATTACTCCACCCAAAAACTAGATGATCGTATTCCTTAACGGGACCTTTGCTGGTTTTCTCTCTCCCTCCTCTGTACTTCGCAGGTAATGCATCTCCATTGTTATTGAGATTTGCTACTTCGCCTGCATAATAGAGGATGAAAACCAGCTGGAATACGATATTAAAGGCAGGATGGCATTTTTGGGGGGCAAAAATCTGAGCTCTACCTCCACGAGGTGCCCCCCGGACAACTGCTCCCCGGGAGCAGGCTAACAGAGCCAGTACCACTTCCCTTAGGGAAGCCTGAGTGGTCATTTTATGAGAGACCTCAGGTCCATAGCCATCCAATCGAAAGTGAAGCAATGTTGTAGCTAACACCGACGGATTTCGGTGTCCACCATTCTGCAAGAAATCAGACCGCATTGAAGTAGCTAGGTGTACTATGGCTATGTTCAGCTGTAGTTCGAAACCCCAGTTAGCATTCCTTGTCATCTGCTGGAGGTCGTCCTTAACATCATTCAACTCTTTTCCAACGTCGCCAGCCTATTTTGATTCTGTTCAAATCTCCAAGCCACCACAGACTTGCAAGGTAATTTCTGTACAATTACTTAATTGGTTCCGCCTTTGCTAACTGCTCCTATCTATTTCCATTGGATATAAAATATGAAACCGGAAAAATATTCAAGTTTTTTCCAGGTTTTCCTTTGGGAAAAAAACTCCTACGAGTTTATTTTTAACATTACTGGTATACACTTCTTACATTGAATGTCATTTCCGGTTTTACAAACTATTAGAATAATATATGTGTCAAATATTTGGAGTTTACAAAAATTGTGAGTTAGAACCTTGAGATAGGAAGTAAAAACAAAAGAGTCGAATGATTTCCGTATTGAGCACCCACGTCGTCGACAAAAAAAAAAAAAAAAACAGTTGCAGGAAGTTCTTATTGTATATTCCGGTTTTAAAAAGGTTTTGGTCCCAAATCAGTTCCCACTTGACTTAAATCAGTTTTTTGATTAGGATTTACATTTTTTTGGGATTCTCCTAAAATGGCCCCTAAGATTTTACTTAAACATGGTGTACTAGTTCCTATACATGTAGGTCAACAACTTATTGAAACATTATTCCAGAAAAATTCAATTATGAGACATTTTTGGGAGGGGGTTGGGCAGACATCTTAGCTAAAGTGCCATTATTGGGAATTTGATTGCCTTGCCACCTGGATAATGTTAGTTAGAAACGAATTTTGAAAGATAATTGGCTGATTAAAAAGGCTCATTTTACTGAATATAAAAATTTGATTGAAACATCGTACATTGTGATTAATGAACGTTAATGCAGAAGTTTTATTTTTCCCATGAAATAAGGTTAGGGATGCTTCTAGGAGCAAGGGGGATGAAATGGATTCCGTTTTCAGGATCATTTTTTGCGAAATCTATGGTCCTGATGTCCTGCTTCTTCTATACTATTATATAGGGGCTTAAATGTGCCGCCAAAATTGCAGAATTAGAAGGAAATTCCTGAACCGGTACTCAATGAATTTTCCCTTGTTTTCTCAGATTTTCAAACTCACAAAGTTTGTGAGTTAGTAAATCTAGAGGGGACGGTGAGACAAAGTCGTGCGAGTGTTCACAATAATTTCTTTTTTTTTTTAATTACAAAACCTCTGCGGCAGGTTAAGTTCTTGTGTGAAGTATGCCGTCCATTATAAACTTAGGGGAAGTTAGAAGCAAGTGTTCTTCTACCGGTTCTTCAGTCCGTTATCATTTTACTTTTCCTTACTAAGTCTTCTTTCTATTGATGTTTATCAACAATGTGTCTGTGGAGATATTAAAATCGTGATAGAAGATATATAGGACGGGCAAGAGATGAAGAGAACGTGCTCCGCTGCCTGCTTGGCACGCACCTCTCTCTCATACAGCCTCCTGGGTCCACCTCTTAGAGCGGGCATGCACTAGTTTTTACAGTTTGATTCCCCTTCATTATAACTAGGCACACATACTGTACTTCTTAGAAACCGTCAATATTACCTTGAATAATTCTGTGGCTTGGTGCAAGAAGTGCCAATGCCAAAAAAAAAAGGATTATCAGTGTACGTCCTCTTTGGTTTACCTGGAGGGGGGAAATATTGATGCTAAATTTTGACATTGGCACTGGTAAGTTTTAGTAACTCAGTCAATACTTTGAAATTGACTTCGGCACTCCTTGCAAGAAAAATTTGGATGGTTAATATATATCAAAACAGATTTTTTACTCATTTTTACCAAAATCTGACATTGGCACTTGTTGCATCAAAGCCACAGATTTATTTTTTAATCAATAAATTTTCCAATGAAAGTCTATTTAAAAAAGTAGATTTGATCTTTTCTTTCACTATCCCTTGAATTAGGAGGGGAGCCACTTAAAGGAAATGAACGAGATGAAAAGTAAAAGAAGATGTAGTTGTTCTTGGGTTTCTTTCACTTTTATGCTCAGTTTAAAAAGCCGGATCGGCTGAGGTAACATCAGCGCGCAAGTATAGGATTGAATGGGAATAACGGCTGTGAAAACTTTGTAGAGAACTTAGTCCAAGGTTACTTCCGCCCTAGGCGCCTAGAGAACTTCAGCCTCCACCCAACTAGTTTGGGAGATCTTTGGATCTTTGCCTTGAAAATACTGATCAAACAGATAGAATAAAGTATCAAGGATGTGCTTTACAATAGTCCCACGGGATACGCCTGAACCACGCCCAGGAAGTCCCGCCCCTCCCGCCAAACTCCAGCGAGGTGGCCTCAAGAACCTGGTGATGATTCAGTCCACATGATTCTGCCATAACCTGGAGCCGATAATCTTTTAGGATATCTTGTTGCTGTTCCAAATATAGGAATTAACTCTCAAGAGTGTGTAGTCCTCGCCAGTCTGCTCCACTCCTACTTTTTTTTATAGAGGAACATTAAAGAAGAAAGAATTCGCTGTCGGGAAGAAAAATAAACCTATAATTAGATTCTATACAAATTCAAATGTCAACTACGGATAATTTGTTTTTACAATCACCTCTAATTGAATAGCTGCAGTACTGCCAACCACACTTTATTATTTCTGAAGTATTAAAAAAAAAAAACCACACACATATGTTAAGGTGAAAGTTAAGTTGGCAGTACACCCTGATAATAAAAACTTCCTCTCCGTTCGTAAACCAATCATTGTTTTGTAAAGTAACTGCATTTAAGTCATTTTTTCTCTTTACTAATTTTTAATCACTTTATTTTTCATTAGATTTTATTATACTCTGTTATTAACATAATAATAACATTATTAATGGAAATTTATTTTTACTTTATTATTCTATAAATTGAATGTATATGAAGGTTTGGCCTCTTATTATTGGGTGTAGAATTTAGTGGTTTGGGTGGCAGGCGAACAATAGCATAATTTATATAAATGCATTATTCTTTCCGTTAAATAAAATGAATTAGTTCCGTTTAAGAAAATAAATTATAAAATAAATTGTTGCAAGATTTATTTATTTTTTTATTGAAAAAAAAGAAAAAAAACGTCTTATTTACTTATTATCTTTTTACGATTCAATAGACATATTGACGAAACTTTTCCAAACAATATACGATATGTGGACGTTGAATACATAATTAGGTCTGCGATGTTGGCTAATATAGCTAATTTTATACGCAGACGTAGCACGCAGGTATTTTTTTTTTTTTTTTTAATCCCAGACGGAGCTAAAAATGTCGGAATTGCATTCATCATCAGAGGAAGATTAATGATTGTGGTGTTCAGATTTCTGGGTTCGTAGCAAGGTAGTTGAACGTCTTTTCGTATAAAATAGAAATAGAAATAGAAAAGAAATTTATTATTCTGGGACAATTGTCCCCTAAGAATAAATTCAGGAACAAATAGAGGCCTTAACAGTTTGGCCTGGGATTATACAGAAATTAAATAAATAAATAAGTATTTACAAAAGTGAAAATATACTAAGTGAAAATGAAAGTAAAAATAAAATAATAAAACAGCAGAAATTAAGGAAATAAATTAAAACAATTAGAATTTCGGAGGAAGCTGAATAGAAAGGAGATAACTGAATAGACGGGATTTAAAGATGGATAGGGTAGGAGCATGGCGGACAGGTGATGGCAAGGAGTTCCAGAGAGAGGTAGCACGTATTAGGAAGGACTTGCCAAAGGATGAGATACGGTGAGAGGGAATATAGAGATCAGATGAGCGAGATCTAGTGTTACGGGAATGGATACATCTTCAATACATATCCAAATCCATCTCCAACGATTCGAAAACATAACCAAATGCTCAAAAACTTCAAAACTCTTGAAACCACGTACAGATTTCACTATTAAAAAACAAAAAAATGTCTGTTTATTTTTCAAAGTTTCTGTAATTTTGTCTGGACAGTCATCAAAGAGTTTTTAGTTGAACTTAGATTAAATTAGGGCGGCCCTTAAGGCCTACGCCACCGCGACCCCCTATGGATCTATTGTGGTTCCCCTCACTATAAAGCTCACCCTCTAGTCCCTGTCCGTTTAATCAGACTCTTAATTCCTGGAGAGCGACTCTTGGAAAAAAGCTCTCACAGGCCTTGGTTTTTCCTCCGCCGAGAAGTAACATCCTTAGCCCAAGACAAGCCCCTCACACTGACACAAAACGTGCAGTGCCGTTTCCACCTTTTCCTGACAGAACCTACAAAGGCTATCATCTGCCAGGCCCATGCGATGCATGTGATTTCTGAGCTTGCAGTTAGGCCCAGTTAATAGGCCTACAATTATCCTTACAGCCCCACGGCCTTGACGTTAGTTGAACTCGGCCATGACGTATTTCTTGAGGTTTATCGCTTTGTTTTGGTACCTTTTTCTTGAAGGTTATTGATTATAGTGAGCTTCTAGCGCGTTGTGACTTTAGCATTCCCTCAAAAGTACCATTTTATTTCAGGGAACAAGGATAGTAGATGTCAACTATTTTTTTTTTTTTTTTTTTTTTTTTTTTTTTTTTTTTTTTTTTTTTTTTTTTTTTTTTTTTTTTTTTTTTTTTTAGTAATTCCAGTTTAAAAAGTTATTTTGAATTCACCTCGTAAACCTCGTAGCGTGCGAATTGTACTTACTTGGGTTTGATTCATAAATTTTCTATTTGATAAAACAAAATACAGAATTAATCGTTTATAACATTTTGTTTCGTGTTTTAACCACCATATTAGACCCCCCATTTGTTTAGTACTTATTTAAATTTAGAAAGTATTCCGTGCAAGTATTCAAATCATTATAATTATAGATAATAATTGTAAATTATCAATTGGTGGTTACGTTTTTTTTGTTCTGTAGTTAAAAGCTTTAATGAATCCGTAGTTAAGTACGCTTTCGTTTGGGAACAGCACGAACGATTTTTACACTTAATCTAAAAATAGCTTCCGCTAGATAACCATATAAACGATGGCGTGCAATTCGCCTTCGACTTTTGGTATCGTTTTCTTTTTTTTTTTGCAACAACGATTTCGGACATTCACCTGTTACACAGGGTGAATCAGTAAGTATTGTCCATAGGCCTACTGTGAATAGTACATCTAAAGTGGAGTTCAATGACGTATTGGCCAACTTCATATTTTCCTCTGTTCTTGAGTACAGTCACTTTAAAGTTTTTTTCTAAAATCATTACTTTTTTTTTCCAAAAAAATGTTATTACTCAAAAAGTTTTAGTCCGAATTCGATTCTGGATGACACGATTAGAAAGACAGATAAATTTGCTGAAAATTGATACCATTTTGAAGCATAAGTTATTCTCTAATCAGCCTTAATCTCCCTCCGAATGCTGGAAAAATAAAAGTAATCGAAATTTTTAAGAAAACTCATTCGGCTCTTATGTGATCATTATCATACCTAGGTGCTGGCCACTTTTCTAGTAAAAGTTTCCTTGTCTAATGGGCTTTCAAACGGTATATCATTTTCCAGGATTCCTTTTATCTTCGTATGAGAAATTACGTTTGTTTTATAAGAAAACGTTTTCGGGGATTTTTGGGCAAATACTCCATGAAAGACAGTTTTAATCCTTGATAAATGTGCTATTATATTTGCTCGTACATCTTGAGACAGACTAACCTTCTTACTTGTACATATTAACAACTTTACTGTATAATATTATTAATTAAAATAATTTTTGTGAATTATAGGGAAAAAACGTTTCTACGATATTTTTATGCTTTCATTTTTTTCTGTGCGCCATTATTGATTATTATTCGCGTACCACCAACCAGCAACTCGCGTACCACAGGTTGGGAAACGCTGTTCTAGAGTATCATTCTGTCTCTATCCTTCTGTATCGAATTCAAAGTTAAAGATCGATTTCTTTGGTTTTTTTTTGGAATTCTCATCATGAACATGGTGAATTGAACTTGACTTTATTCTAGAACGTCATACTTCCCATGAAAGTACTTTTTAACATGCACTGATGTCATCATTTTAGTTAAAAATTCCTAGTTTTAGTAAAATAACAAAAGTAGTGCGTCACTTTTTTTTAAATATACAAATATACGGGAACTGCCCAGCCTTTAATATCTAGCTCAATAACCCTGATATTAGAAAGAAAACTTTTTAGAAGAAAGTATATCATATTCTCTCAATGATTATTAATATTTCCGGTTTTAATACAGACTTACACACTTACATCTTGAGCGCTGACAGACGGATATCTAATTAAATCCCAAATTAAAGCTTTAAAAAAAAAATGTAAATCTGCAGATTATTACAAGTAATTACTGGCAATTAAACAATTTATATAGCTATATATATTATATTGGTTAATGCCCGTGGAAGTAGTGGGGGAAAATTGACGTTGATTGGGTTAATTGTAGAGTTTCTAGAATTTTTCATTAACCTGATGGTTCGCTAACCATCAATAGCCTAGTGTTGACTCACTACGTCATTATTTTAATTAATTAAAAAGGAAATTTAAAAAACCTACTTATGTAGATTTAGTTAGCACTGTAAAGAAAGTTTTTTTTTTTTTCTCTCCTACGATTAGGTTGGTAAAACTGACTTATAATTTTACTACTACTCTTCTTATTAGCAACGGCTATTTGTATTTCCTGTCAGTTGCTTCTTTAATGAGGTTATCATTTCACTTTTTCCGCTTACTGGCGCCACAACCCGGATTTTTCTATCGTTTTTCTGAATATTGCCAGAAATTGAATACATCGCCGGTGATTTGAATAGACTACCGAAATCTGTACAGGAAACAAGCACAAGCGATCGTCCTAAACCAGGGATGGCGAACCTTTTTGAGACGTGGGTCAAATTTTTGTTAATTTTTTTTTTTTAGTACATAGCTCTTGGGTCACTAATGCCCATTTGCACAAGAGTTAAGTTTAAAAATTGTAAAACTGAATATTTTCAAAAAACTAAACATCTTTAAAATTCAGTTGGCTTAACGGGTAAAAAGGGACGAAACAAGTGGCTATGGAAGTCACTTTTTACAAACAACTGAACAAAACCTGAACAAAAGTGTGTTTTATCTGAAGAAAAATCTAAATATGGTTATTTGCTTTGGGTTGTCGATTTTTTTTAAAAAACAAACAAAATATGAGTAAAATTATACATTTTATTTGATATTTTGTAAACACTTTTGCTTTATTTCAAATACTACAAAAGCATTTGTCGTCACTTGCGTTTTAGAACTTGTAATGATCAAACTAAAGGTTATAGATAGCATTTAAATTACTTTTGTGTCAATGCGTGATTGAAAAAAAATACAGATAGAATATAAATTATCCACCACAATTAGAAAATCTAAATCAACCCGCGTAAACAAACAAATGGTTGCCTAGCAATTGTGGGTCAGTGTCTGACCCGCGGGTCATAGGTTCGCCATCACTGTCCTAAACCTTTAGTAAACTTAGAGAATTTTTTTTCTTTTTTCAATAAAAAGCGGAACTAGGGGACCGGAAGTAAGAGAGTATTCCTTTTATTACGTGTGCTACATGACAGATTCACGCACATCCTGGTTTACACTCCTTTGGGAACCGTTATCTTCCACTTTTTTATTATTGGTCAAAAAATAAAGGAATTTTTTACAATGATAAACTAATTACAGATTTGTAGACTTATCACCAGGTGACTGTAATTTCATACTGTTTTTTTTGTGTTTACAAAACAATAACTCTTTGTAAGTTGAATATTGAATGAACAACATTTTTGTATCCTCCTCTTCAGTGCCAAAATATCAGTTATAACCACATAATTTTTTTGAGACTTGAACTGTTCAGGTCAGTCGATTGTTCGTAGGAGAAAGTGCCAGCTGATGTTGAAATTAGCGGCTTTTTTTTTTAGAATTTTGGGCCAAATGCTGGACATTTTTTTTTGGGACTATAATTTACGTCTAGACAACTCAATAAAAAAATGATTTGATTGTGGGGGGTATCTTTGTTATGAAAATAACTCTAAAAATTCGAAAACTTTTTAGAAAGTTCAAAATTCTATATAATATGATTTAGTTACCACCTAGCCAAAAAGGAAGTCTTGCTTCCCAGTTTTTAGCGATTTCACTGAAATAGTTTGCAATGATTTCCGGTAAATTTTTGTAAACGTTTACAGATAATAATTTAAATTTTCTTTACCTTATATTTGAAAACATTTGCTCATGAAACTAAATTTAAGCGTACTCTTTAGAAAGAGCTTAAAGCCTAAGTTAATCAGTACTCGTCTGAAGTACCATTTCAGTGCATTGTACTGTTTTAAAACCTGTATATTATTTTTTAAGTACGAAAATATCTAAAACTGAAATTCCAACCGGAAATGGTGTTCGATTGCTTTTGAAAAACTTTTTTTCCCAATAGTTTTTTGAAATTTTCAATCATCATAAGGTTTCCATTTGAGCTTTTGAGCTTGGTTTCCTTTTAACCAGTTAAGCGTGTCTGACGTCAAACTAAATCTCTATTACGGTTCGTTTGACGTGTTTACTCGTTGTGAAAAATATAAAATTGCCATTAACTACAAAAAACTCGAAATTTTAATAAAATACAATAAGAATATTATTTGGTGGGATGTTCCCTTTATCTTTACCAATAGAACTGCCAAGTATTTTATACGGAGGGGGTTGGTGGGAGTCAGCCAAATGATAGGTGGTTGGTACATGTTTGGTCTCCGCATTAGAGATTCGAGAATTACCTCACACAAATAGAAGCTCTCAACCCCTTGTGGCAATGCCCGTTTTTTACCTTTTAGATAGAGATTCAGACCTCACAGTACGAGCATGATTTCATTTTGCACAGAATTCAAAAAGCTCTTTTCTTCCTTGTAAAAAGCTATTGCGTCCCTAGTTATAACTAGAGCGGTGCAAGATTTTGGAATAAGCTCAGAATAAGCTCTGGTAATCTCAAGCCCCCGAGAGAGAGATTGCAGAAAAAATCGCTTACAGTGACTATTACGACTATTGTAAACTTTTTGGTTGTTTTGCCCTGCGCGTTCAACGTGTATACACACGTCATTGTCTGATTTTAATTCGAGCACACTGTGGGGGGGATTTTTTTTTTTAAAACTAAATTCCACCGCTTAACTGGTTAAATGTCCTGTACCTTGTATTTTAAAACATTTTGCTCATGAAACTAAATTTAAGCGGGGACTCTTTAGAAAGAGCTTAAAGCTTAAGTTAATCAGTACTCGTCTGAAGTACCATTTCAGTGCATTGTACTGTTTTAAAACCTGTATAATATTTTTTAAGTACGAAATATCTATAAAACTAAAATTGCAACCGGAAATGGTGTTCGATTGTTTTTGAAAAACTTTTTTTTCCCAATAGTTTTTTGAAATTTTCAATCATCATAAGGTTTCCATTTGAGCTTTTGAGCTTGATTTCCTTTTATAAGTCGTATAACTTGGTTTCTAAATTTTATTCAGTGAATATGGACTTTAGATTCTTCTTTCGTCATTCTTCCCCTTCAACCCATTCTATCGACTGTTTCCCGTTCGACATCATCACCGATCTTCTTGCTCATCTTACTGTTTTACCATATTTTCCACACTCATAAGAACAGAAAACTCTTCCTACGTTTGGCGCTTCAAAAAAATTGTTTATTTAACTCTTGAATTCTGCTGATTATCGTCTTGCTTAACTCCAGACTGAAATATTAAAGCTGTAAGAGAAGTGGGGCGGAAAATAAATAAAACCCATTTTCTTTTTTTCTCTAAATTTTCAGCTTACTTTTATTTTCTTTTTTCACTTTTCCGTTTTTGTTTTTGTTTCTGTCTGTGTTTTTCTTTTGGAACATAATTTTGAAACAATAATTAATATTATTACATTTACATTATATTTACGTTCATATATCACATTACTATGCTAATGATTTCCTTTTTTTTTTTAAATTAATTTATTAATTAATAATTTAATTTATTATTTATTTACATAATTTCTTTATACACTTTATTTTTTTGTTTTTTTTTTCTTCCTTGGAATTTATACTTACATAAATAATAAACAATTCTTTTGAGGGGTGGGGGAAATAAAGGAAAAAGATTGCACTTAGTGTCTAGGCGGAAGTTAACATGGACAAAGTAAAAAGTTAATAAAGTTTTTTTTTAAAAAAATAATCTTACGCATCTTATATTTAATAAAGAAAATTTAATAAATATTTTTTTATTTATTAATTAATTTTGTACACTTTTATATTTTTATTATTATTTACAAATAAATTATTATTTTATTTATTTATTGTTTTTTTTTTTCTGTATGTGTGTACAATAAATATACTACAGTAATTACCGGAATTGCACGCAATTTACATTTACGCAATCATACACTTTTTTTAAAGTTTACTTTCTCTTACTTCCGTTAGTTTAAATGACGCCATTTTGCTGTAAACTCACATTTCGATCATCTCATTTTTTTTTTTTTAGATTTATTTCACCATCGCCAATTTAGGGGAAATTAGGAAACGATTCAAGGAAACCGGGGGGAAAACTGACTGCCATTCAGGCATTCAAGGTTTTCTTAAAAATTTTACGCCATTTTTCTGCCAAAAAAAAAAAAAGAAGAAAAGAAAGTCGTGATTGGTTGATTTACTTACTACCCCCCCTCTCACTTAGGTGCGCCTAATTAAGATGGCACCTCTACCCTCACCCCCCCGCCGATTCATGGTTTCAAAAAGCTGAATGTTAACAATTTAGTATTTCTTTTTGGGCTTTGTGAATGATGATCTGGATCACTCCCATTCAACAGAATATTTGATTGTACTGATGGGAACTACGAGATATCCTTAGTTTTCAGTTCGATTGGCGGCAGTCACCTTGCAGCTCTTCCCAGTGGTGGTGGGGGGTTTGGTGGGTACAAAGTATAAGTAGAGGATGCTGTAGTTTCTCTTAAGTTCTGGACCCCCATCTAATCCTAATCATATCTCTATTATTCCTTAGTAAGAGAAAGAGACGTTACTGTATTCGTACATTTTTTTAAAAAAATTTAATTATAATTTATATATTTACAAGATCCTTACTAATTTTGGTAAATATTATAATAAATTACATAACTTACAATTAATATTATTTATTTATTTTTTAATTATAAATTAATACTGATATTTAAAAGTGCCGACAACTATCTATATTATAAATATTTAAGTCTATTTACATTTGGAAAACAAACTTTCATTTTAATTCTGTACAATACTTTGGCCTAAAAAATTTAATTAGGCCATTAAAAATTAATTAATCAAAATAATAAAGGAAGAGATAAAAAAGGCAATTCAATTTAAAAAAATAATAAGGAACTTTGGGATATTAACAAAGGTGATTCGGTTGTTTTTTTTTTTTTACTTTTTTTAATTAATTTAATTGATAATTTAAAAAAAAATACAAACAAATTTTTTGTAGAAGAAATTTTTTAATTTTCAATTATTTTTCTGATTAAATAAGATAAACAATTAATTAATTTGTTAATGATAATTTTTATTTGATAGAATACGAAGAGCTTCAATTTTTCTGCAAAATAACTTTTAGCAAAAAATAACTATCAAGTTATTTATACTTTAGAAAATTTTCCTGCAGAGTTTTTCTGTTTACCGAATTGGGAGGGGAGGTGTAGGTGTAATTTGGGTTCTTTTGAGTAGATTTCCACCATAACTCAAGCCGGAAATATTAATGAACGGAATTGATCTTTCAGTATCTTTTTTTTCTCTTTTTGACGCAAAATAAATATGATTTTCATTAAATTTTGTAATGTCGGTTGTTGTAATCTCGGTTTTATCCATTTGAGATAGGAAAATGCATAGAACAATATGTGAATCCATTATCTTTGATCGGTAAATATGTAAAAAAAAATTAAGAATTTTTGCTTAGAAATGGAACTGGAGTTTTATATTGTTTATTTTTGAAGAACCATTAAAGCGGTTAGGCCTCATGGAAGGACGCAGCAAGAGATCTGCCTGCTTAACATTATCCCAGGATTTCCTAGCGGAATGATGGAGAAGAAAAGGGAATGGGAATACGGAGAAAACTCGTCCGGAATGGCGAAGAATATAGTAGCATCTACGATTCATACATAGATTGCAAGAATTGTGTTTTATCTTAAATAGTAGAGTAACATAGAAGGATCCTGGAGTTGAAGGAGTGTTTCTATTTTTTTCTTTGATTCTTGAAGAATGAATCGTAGGAATCGCAAGTTTGGGCTATTTTTCTTTGGGCTGTGTTATAGGGCATTGAAAAAGTGGATTACATCTGATTTTATCATACATTCTGTCTAGGATCTTTGCTCTCATCAGTGACTCAGTTCTAAAGGAAGTGACAGTGTTGCCTGTATCTTCAAATGGAATTTTAACCTTTTTTATCAGTTCTGTTCTACACTTCTTGTACACGAAATTTACCCCAAATATTGAAAATTTGAAAATCATTCAGAATTATTGAGACTTGGTATTTATAAGCAGTCTTTATCACTTGTAAAAAATTTCTTCCACAATTTTTAACATTGAATATATAAAATTTAAATACATAATATTTATATATTTACAGAGATTTACATAAAAAATATATAACTATTTAAATCACACAATGATCTGTTAAAAAAAAAATTAAAATAAAATTAGTAACTAAAAAGAAAAATAAGAAAAATCACTTTTCCGCATTTTTCTCATCGTCCGAACCGACTGTAGGTTTTTTCTTTAATATACTAAAAGACGTAACAGATTCTAAAAAAGATTTTTGCGTTGCAAAAGCTTTAGCAGTTTCCACATCTTTTTTTAATTCTTCCATATCACGTTTTAATTTTGCCCGTCGATTTTGAAACCATGTAATCACTTGAGCGTTTGATAAACCTAATTGTGCGGCGATTTCATCACGATCGGCTGGTGATAAATATTTTTGGTATAAAAAACGTTTTTCCAATTCAAATATCTGATGATTTGTAAAAGCTGTTCTAGATTTACGTTTTTTCTTTGGTTGTTGGCGATTGTTGAACATATTCATGTGACTTCCGCCGCCTTCTGTAACAGAAAGAAAAGAAAAGAAAATTTGCTGTTAATTATTTTCGGTGACTGATTCATAGTTTCAATAGGATGAAAAATAAATACCAGTTTCAGTCGTTATACATTTATTCTTGTCCATGGATAGACAAGACAGAAGACACACTAACCCTGTAATGTAAAATATTACTTTATAAACTAGCCTTGAAGATGACCTAGTCCCTAGGTCGAAAGCTCGGCAGAATAACGACTAAAACTGGCATTTATTTTTCATCCTATTGAAAGAAAATTTGGTTAACATTTCTATTTTAATTTAGGAGAAAACTTGTTCTGATGTTCACTAAGTAACAGCGTCTGGAGCCTTGAATCAACTTATTAAATTTTGTTTTCGAAACTTTTTGAAACTATAAATAGCACACAAATATCTATAGACAAAATAATGGGCTGGTTCAATGTTGGAATCTGAGGCGCCACGGTAGCCGAGCGGTTAAGAGGTTAGACCCGCAAAGCTAAGATGTATTGTTGGTTTAGTGGGTTCAATTCACCTGGTCTAGTCTTGGATTTTATTTAATAGTTAAAATGAGTTTATAGTAAAGTATGTTAGGCTGTTATAGGCTAGACCCGCAAAGCAAGGATGTATTGTTGGTTTAGTGGGTTCGATTCCCCCGGTCTAGGCCTTGGATTTTATTTAATGGTTAATATGAGAAATTTACAGTTAAAGTATGTTAGGCGGTTATAGGCTAGACCCGCAAAGCAAGGATGTATTGTTGGTTTAGTGGGTTCGATTCCCTCGGTCTAGGCCTTGGATTTTATTTAATGGTTAATAAAAGAAATTAACAGTAAAGTAGGTTTGCTATTCGCCTCCGTCCTCGACAACTAGTTGGTTGGACGTAAAGCCCGCCTGAAAAAATAGGTAATTACTTTACTATTTCACTTCAATTTTGGAATCTAGACTGAACAGAATGCTGCGGCAAATCTTCTCATTCCGAAGACTGCATCTGAACTTTAATTTAAAACTGCACACATCACACTGAAATCAAAACAGGCCTACCAATTTCTCAGAAAGCACTACCCTCTAAATAACCAACGGATATCCCCCGTAAACTTTACTCTAGACCAGGGGTCGGCAACCCGCGGCTCGCGAGCCGCATGCGGCTCTTTTATCCAAATTGTGTGGCTCTTCAGCCTGTCCAAAATATATTGTATATTTTAATTTTATTGAAACGAATGAAAATTCCATTTATTAAAGGTATTTTTTCAAAAAGAATTTTAAATGTGGTAGGTTCGAAATTGAATGGAATTACACAATATCAAAATAAAGTACTTGATTTATATTGTAAGACTGCCGCCTTTTCATTCGTTATTATTTATTTGTTTATTTACTTGGCAATATGTGAAAATAAATATATAATACAATTAAATGTTATTGAGTATCATAAAATAATAATTTGCGAATATAGATGATCTACAGAGGTTTTTTACTCTATCATCTCTGCGGCTCTTGCTAAGATTTATTAAAATTATTTAAGGAAAAATGGCTCTCTACTTAAAATAGGTTGCCGACCCCTGCTCTAGACCAATGATTCTCAACCCTTTTTTTTTTTTGTCGCGGCGGCACACTTTTAAAAATTCAAAATTTAGCGGTACACTAACAATAAGATAAGTTTAAAAGTATTTTAATTATCCCATAATACACTAAAAATAGTTGTATGTTTATTTTCAATATAAAATAAAATAATATTGTACTACAAAAATACTAAGTGACGTGGACGGAGGCGACTAGCAAACATACTTTACTATTTCTCATATTAACCATTAAATAAAATCCAAGGCCAAGACCGGGAATCGAACCCAGTTTCACAATGCATATTAGCTTTGCAGGTCTGTGGTACACTGGTACTTTATGCGTAATGGAGAAATTCACAGAAAGTACCCACAGTAAAATACTTAACAGGACAGGAACTGGACAAACAGATCAAAACTAAAACTTAAAAACTTAAAGTGATCATTTTCGATAACTTAATTATATTACTTAGTTTTCATTATATTGTATTTTTGTAAAGCAGATAGTAACCGCCATGGAAAATTCAAATATTTTCTTTATATATTTTTTTGTAACCGGAAATGATTGATAAGTCAGGCGTAATTTATCACCTGAAATTAGAATGTAAAAAATTAGAAATCACACGGACTTGTTCATCTGAGACTTGTTCTACATCAGTGAGCTTTATTAAGTACTAAAAATCGGAAGGAAAAATACTAAATGTTTAAAAAAAAAATCTATAAATTCTTTTATCTTTATATTTTATTTATTTCATTTATTTTTTTTTTACCTATATATCTTTATTTTTGTGTGTTACTTAACCGTTATAGTAATAACCATTACTCAAGCTACATTATTACTTTCAAGAACTTGAAAATCTATTACCTGATCGTTATAAAAATTAAAAACGGAAAGAGTAAGCGATAAAAAAAAACACTGAAGCTGTTAGTAAATCATACGCATGCAGTAAAGTGCGAAAGGTCACTTTCCAAACCGATAGAACGAGCATGTTCTCTTCTAGTTTGTTTTAAACCCTCCTTCGTTATTTAATCATTTCATTTTGGTCTGTTTTTGTCCGTCCAGTTTTTCTTTACTCAATGTTTTATTAGCGAAAAATGTAATGCAAATACTTCGTTATTTTTCACTTATCAGAGTTTACGTAAATAATACGAATTATAGGGGGGAAGTAAGGGAGTAGTGATGTCATCATGAAAATTATCACGTGGTACTCATTTTCTTCAACGGCAAGATATTCCACAGCTATCGATGAAAGCCAAATTTAAAAAAAAATGTATCTCAATCGCAGCTACAATTCTTCTTTTTATTCATCTAAAAAGTGAAAGTAATAATCTAAAAAACGCTAGACGTAATTAAAGTAGGTAATATTATAGACCTACAATTTTTTTTGTTGGCCCCCACCAGTCCAATGTCCATGATCATCAACTTAAATACGGTTAGCATCATTAATAAATTTACTAATAGGTTTACAATCAATGAAACATCGATTGGCTAGCTTTTTGTGCCTCCTAGACCCGGTTCTATCATCGATCATTAGATCAGATCATCAGTACCAGACACTATTGTTTGTTCTAGTTTATTACAGCGCACACAGGGGGGGGGGAATTAAAAAAAATATGTAAGAACATTAACTTAAATTAAATCTACATCAGGTAGACTTCCCACGGCCAAAAATTCAAGTTTACTAATTCAAACAGGATACTCAATTTAAAAAATGTATTACTAAATTTAAAGTTCTAACTTGAAATATTTACTCAAAATTCCAAATCTTGAACTATATTTTATTATAACTAACCAGCGTATTGTAAAACTGGACTTAACACCCAGAAATGACTCTTTAGAAAAGGGAAGTCGAGTACTTAGATTACACCTAAATTTTATAAGTAAATGTTACACAAATACTTGAATGTAATGTCCATAAGAGAGTTCTAAGAGTTAAGCAATAGTAAAGTAAAAAGTAGTAAAGTAATTTTGCCTATTTTAATAGGCGAGGCTTTACGTCCGTCTACTAAATTAGGTGTCATGGACGGAGGCGACTAGCAAACATACTTTACTGTAAATTTCTCACATTAAACATTAAACAAAATCCAAGGCCTAAGACCAGGGGAATCGAACCCACTAAACCAACAATACATCTTAGCTTTGCGGGTCTAGCCTATAACCGCCTAACATACTTGACTACAAATTTCTTTTATTAACCATTAAATAAAATCCAAGGCCTAAGACCAGGGGAATCGAACCCACTAAACCAACAATACATCTTAGCTTTGCGGGTCTCGCCTCTAACCGCTTGACTACCGTGGCGCCTTAAGAGTTGCAATATAAAAGGCATGTCCCGGGGAAAATCCATTTATAGTAATAGTAATACTTGCGGTTGAGGAATTTCCTCCACTTCCGGAATTTCAGCAAGATATTTTCTTTATGATCTACAATGTTAAATAACAAATTTCGAAGGAAAGCCATAAGTCCACCTTTTTTATCCCCCCAAGAACTGTCTTTAGAAGCATTTCCCTCGGAAAATGTATGGAAATAAAAGTTCTAGATCTAGATGGGGGGAATGAAAATATGAAGTTTTCACAAAAAATCGTTTTCCAGAATTATAACCCATAAAGGAGGAAAATTGTAGTTAATTAGATTGGCACTTGTGGGCCACTGATTTGTTTTAGCACATGATGGCACTGATTTGAATGGTCTAACTGGAACTTTCTGGGTCTATCTTTTTGAGTTAGACTGTCTTCCCGCCCCTACCCCCCCACAAATACATAATTGTTAGACACACACACATATATTGTTAAAATCGTTTAATTCAGACCTGTTGCCGTGTAGAGTAAGAAAAAAAAAAATAAAGAAATCTTTTATATAAAGATCGATGTTATTTTAATGAGTACTAAATTAAAAATCGATTAGTAAAAATTTGATGTACTATTAAAAGAATAATTGGCACATATTACATTGAAAATGATGGGATGACGTGGCTGTTCTTTAAAATATTATGATTTTTAAAGTTGATCAGAGAAGGTCCGCCGATCTATTATTTTCTATAACTTCTCTCTCTCTCTCTCTCTTACTCAATCTCACTCACACAAACACACTCACATCATTCAATATCAAATTATTAGCTTCTCTTATCCTGGAAAAAAAACCTGGAATAGACAAATTAAAGACTACCATCACATCACTGGAAATTACCTACTTCCAATTTGCAGTAGTTTAAATCGGCCGTCTATATAAGATACTAGTAACTTAATAGTTAGATGCAGCTTCTAGTATTAATGATTAACCATTTAAATGGCCGCGGTTATCTACAGAGGCACTTGTTTAGTACTTATGTAAGTACAGTATAAGACTGACGTACAAACAGTCTCGCTAATCGTTGGTTTTATCTGAAATAATTAAACTTTTCATTTCCACTTCTACAATTTTCTTTTTTCTTTTACGTTTGAATTCTTCCCGCATTTTTCTAAGAAAAGTAATAAAGATGTTAAGAAATTTGTACTGGTTAATTGTTTATCTTCATTTTTAAAGCGGGGATAAAATTTACTAATTGCTGAAAATCATGGCCTCAGTTGAACTGACGTACTTCCGCCGCGTTAATGTTACAATATTTACCAGGAAGTTGATTAGGATATAGAGTAGGAGTTGATGGCTGCTTTTCGTGGATTGTCTACTTTAGATTGCTGAACTTTATAATACTAAAAGACTATTCACGGGTTTTCTCAGATACCTAAGCTGGATCAATCGAGCTGTAATCTTTTTGTCCTAAGAAGGGAAAATATCTACTTGAAGACAATTAAGTGAGCTCTAGATCAATTCGTTAGTAAAAAAAAGTAAAAAAAAAGAAAAAGTAATTGCCTATTTTTTCAGGCGGGGCTTTACGTCCAACTACCAAATTAGGTGGACGGAGGCGACTAGCAAACATACTTTGCTGTAAATTTCCTTACTTTACTGTAAAAAACATTAAATAAAATCCAAGGGCTAGACCCCGGGAATTGAACCCCACTAAACCAACAATACATCTTAGCATTGCGGGTCTAGCCTATAACCGCCTAACATTCTTTACTATAAATTTCTCATATTAACCATTAAATAAAATCCAAGGCCTAGACCAGGGGAATCGAACCCTCTAAACCAACAATACATCTTAGCTTTGCGGGTCTAGCCTATCTATCGTCTAACATACTTTACTATAAATTTCTCATATTAACCATTAAATAAAATCCAAGGCCTAGACCGGGGGAATCGAACCCGCAAAACCAACAATACATCTTAGCTTTGCAGGTCTCGCTTATAACCGTTCCGCTACCGTGGCATCTACAATTCGTTAGTAAATAGTGCTGTTATCGAAGTGTCATCAAGGTGTCAAAATCAAATCAATCCTTGACAAAAGAGTAAAATCCCCCCCCCACCCACCCACAAAAACCGAATCAGCAAGTGTTAAGGACAAATTCTATAAACTAATAATCCTGTGACAGCATTATTTATAAAGGATTATTGCAGCATAGATATGATAAACAAAATGTAAAAATTTATTGAACGTATATAAATTATAGGATAATTAGTGTCACGAAAGTTGAATATATATCGATCTGGTGGTACACATCGTATCGATTTTGAAAAAAAAGATCAGCTCATTTCGTTTCCCTTTTTTAATTATTATTATTATTATTTTTTAGTCAATGTGTGTGTTTGTCGCTCTGCTTTATAGTGCTTGTAAAAATATAAATAATGGTCCAGCGTGTGCGTGTGTAAGTTGTAGTAGCGGTGGAAGATCCAAAGAGGTTCTGTAGAGAGAGAGACAGAGAGGAAGCCGACGAAGGAGGTCTCTTCTGGACGCGATGTCTTCTTATAATCTAGCAACACCGTGACCTATCCGGTTAGTGGATGTGTGTTCCTGTGTACTCACACACTCACACAATGGAGGGTTTTTTTTTTTCTTCTACCTTCTTTTTTAATTATTTTTAGAGTGAGAGAAAGATTTAGATTTAGAAACTATTTGTGAAGACAGCTACAATATCTGTAACAATAAATAATGCTTGTAGGCTAGTTTTTTTGGTTTATGTAGAGAGACTGTTTCAAGTTAATATTTACTGTTTGGGAAGTGGTAAGCTTTAAGATCGCGTGAAAACAGCGATGTATTGCGTTTAACAGCTAAAATTAGGTGACGTCAAATGGGGTCGATTAGCTAAAAAAATGTTAGATTAAAAATGCCTCAAACTGGCAAAGAAAAGCTAAATGTGTTATGTATTATACTAAAGCTAAGATAGGAGCGTAGAAACTAGTACCGCAATACATCTATGTAGTGCGGTACTAGCAGCCAAACCCCTTAGCGATTGTTTGAATCTATTTAAACAGCAATTTGTAATGAAAATAAACTGTATTTGAACAACCACCTGTGGCACTTTCTTAAGGCTATTCTCCTAATTAAATTATCTTGAAACATGGAATTTTTACTAAATTGATTGATTCTAGTAGGGCGGCCTTAAAGGCCTACGCTTAGGCTCTATTGTGGCTCCAACTACTCTAGTGCTAGCCCTTTAGACCCGTCCGTTTAATCAAGACTCTTAATTCCGGAGAGCGACTCTTGGGAAAAGCTCACAGACCTTGGTTTTTCCTCCCCGAGGTAGAACATCCTTAGCCACACAAGCCCCTCACACTGACAGAACACGTGCAGTGCCGTTCCTCCTCTTCCTGACAGAACCTACAGAGGCTATCATCAGCCAGGCCCATGCATGTGCTTCTAAGCCTACAGTGGCCCTATTAACAGGCCTACAATTATCCTGACAGATTAATTCTACAGTCAGCCTTGGCCGAATAGCCGATTATGAACTTCTTCGACTGTCTCTGCTCCAGTAGTGGCCTACCACCACTCCTGAGACCTCCTTTGCACCCAAAATTTAATGGCCGCACTCTTACGGCACTTGGAAACCCCAAAATAGGGCTCCGGGCCAACTAAGTCTCCCGCAGCTCCTTAACGGGCCAACAAATCTGCTGTTTCCTTTATAACCTGAATGACCGAGTAAAGGAGTAAAGTAATCGCCTATTTTTTCAGGAGGGCTTTACATCCAACTATCAATTAGGTATCGTGGACAGAGGCGTCTAACAAGCCTACTTTACTGTAAATTTCTCATAATAACCATTAAATGAAATCCAAGGCCTAGACCAGGGGAATCGAACCCACTAAACCAACAATACATCTTTGCTTTGCGGGTCTAGCCTATAACCGCCGAATATACTTTACTGTAAATTTCTTTCATTAACCATTAAATAAAATCCAAGGCCTAAGACCGGGAGTCGAACCCACTAAACCAACAATACATCTTAGCTTTGCGGGTCTAGCCTATAACCGCCTAACATACTTTACTGTAAATTTCTCATATTAAACATTAAATAAAATCTAAAGCCTAGACCAGGGGAATCGAACCCACTAAACCAACAATACATCTTAGCTTTGCGGGTCTAGCCTGTAACCGCCTAACATACTTTACTGTAAATTTCTCATATTAACCATTAAATAAGGCCTAGAGACCGGGAATCGAACCCAGTACCACTATACATATTAGCTTTACAGGTCTCTCCTCTTAACCGCTCGGCTACCGTGGCGCCCTAATGACCGGGTAAATTGATTGTTGAATTTTCAGTATAACTAAGTTCAGAAATCGCTATTGTTCCAAATTCTGTTTATGCAATATTCGATTTTATACTTCTTTCTTATTATATTGCATCGATATTGAAATCAGGTAACATTTAGTTCAAAAATTCAAAGATGGAAGGAATCTTAAAACTCTGTAAGAAAAAGTCGATAATCACTTTCTCTTTTCTACAATACTTCACCAATAAGATATTGCATTTCATACAGGAAACGGATATTTTAATAATGCGTCAGATAGGCCGCTAGGTTGCGTTTATTTTATGTTTAGATTTATTTTTGTATATATTACTCTCTTTATGTGGACCTTATAACAGTGGTAAAAGGTTATATACGAGGTGTATGTGTGCGAGGTGTGTATAAGTTCGGTAATGATTAGACGGATCCATGGAGGAGCCCCTTGGTATGTGTATATGTGTGTGTGAATGCAGGTATTAGTGTGAAAGTAAGGCTAGTTAGCGGACCGAGCGGCAAAGATCAAAAGGAAAGCACGAGGTGTGAGTCTTCACATACTGGCGTGAGAGACAGAGTGAGAGAGTAGACAATTGGTGGTGGAGGGGAGCCAGCCACTTGCCTACAGACGAACATAGTCTCAAATATGTCTCATACGTACGAGCCCTAACGCCGTCCATTTCTTCTACTTCATCTTCTAGGCGACCTTACCAAACTAATATTAATAATGCCACTCTAATAGTGTGTTAGTGTGTACAGCCGCTACAGGAAGACGCGTATGAACCGGATCCTTTTAAGTCTTTTATCAGAATTGAAACCATTCATACGTCTTTCAATTTGCTCAAATTGTTTTTCACCAATTTTTGATTCAATTTATTTTTGTACCAAGAATTTTCAGGCGCCGTTGAAATTTCCTCCAGAAAATCAATAAAATTTTGCTGAACTTTGGTGGTCTTCAGTTCCTGCAAAAAGCTGCATATCTGCTAACCCCATTTTATTGTTGCAATTCTCCCATAAATTTTTGTCAGGCTACTGGGGACATTCCCAGTCCAAACTTAGTCCTTCTGGAAGTAATCGTGCCCCCTCCAGTTACTCCATCTCATGACAGTACGTTTTTCTCCCAGGCTGAACCAATAGTTTAACTTCAGCTTGCCTGAATGCCTAGCTTCTTTTTTGTGTGTAGCCATCTGAGAAGGCGTTATTTAACGATGCGGCTTGCTGAAATTTTTTCTAGGATGTTTTACTTTTTACCCTGCCTTAAATCCGGCGAGAAAATATTTTGATCCTATCAAATTTTTATTATAGTTTTCATGAAAAATTATAAATTTTGATGTTTTTTAATAGAAATGATCTATGTGTGTGTTGCACTTGAATTTTAACCCCCCTTTTTTCACGATATTTGCTTGAAAATGAAACAAAAGTTTTCTTTTGTTTGAAAATAGACTTTGGAGAAAATTGTTTGATCTTAGCACGAATTTCCTGTAAGTTTTGAGGTCATTATGAATGGTGAGGTTAGAAATATAGAACGGAGCGTTAAGTAGTTTTCGTAGTATTTTTGGACTGTAAAGTCTAAATGCGCGTAAAGGATTTGGAACGTTTAGTCGATCCCCATATTTCGATGCCGTATCACCCCAAATAGGTCGCAGTAACAACAGGTATAAGAGTCTTTTGTTATGTAGGTTAAGTTTCGATCGTTTGTCTTAAGTAGTCTGGCGAGAAGTTGTGTAGCGTTGGTTGGTTTCTTGTCTTTTCAGTCTAGTATCGGGGGATTCCATGTCAACCGTTTGTCTAGGTGCAGTCCAAGGTAGCGTACTTTGTCCACAGTTGGTGTAGGAATTTAGTTCAAGATGATGGGAAGTAGTATTTTTCCTCTTAGAGTAAATATATTATATTTTGATTTCGTAACGTTAGTTTTGATTCGCCATTTGATAAGCCATTCCTGTTGATGAAAAATATCTTAATGTTGAAATTTAAATACCTTAATATTTTTATTAAATAATAAGTCATTATAAATAAGTAAAGTAACTATAAGTATTGCTTCTTAATTAATGAGATGGGTGTGTGCCTGGTGTTTCTTTGCAAGGTTCCGCTATATTGGGTTCGAAATAGTTTTTCCTTCGGAAACCCCCTGACTCAGATCGACCCCCTACTTTTGTTAAATAGACCCCTGTGGGGTCTATATAGACCACTTTGGCGACTTTTGATCTAGCCTAATAACTTTTAATTATTTTCCCAGCATTATTTTACCGTAGAGTAATTATTAGGAATGAATTAGTTAGGCATCTATTTATTTGATTTTTTCATTTTTTTGATGATTTAAGGCGCGTCAACATCTGAGGTTTATTGGCGTCCGAAGGTTTTTTTCAGTGTACGTACGGCTGGCCTTTGTACAATGTTCTATTGTTCACTATTTCGTTGAAGTTTACGATATTTCCAATTATGTAACTTTTTATTGTGGTAATGGGTTCGATTCCCGGTCTTAGGCCTTGGATTTTATTTAATGGTTAATAAAAGAAATTTACAGTAAAGTATGTTTGCTAGTCGCCTCCGTCCTCGACATCTAATTGGTAGTTCGACGTAAAGCCCTGAAAATATTGGCAATTACTTAACTACTTTACTTCAATGTTGGAATCTAGACTGAACAGAATGTTGCGGCCAAAATCTCACTCCGAAGTCGCCTCCGTCCACGACACCTAATTGGTAGTTGGACGTTAAGTCCCGCCTGAAAATTAGGCGATTACTTTAAAAAAAACAACTATGTAACTTCAGTGAGGAACATTGAATGTGTAGTCAATATTTCGTGTTTGAAAAACATTGGAACCGGAAATGTAATCCTTCGTTGAATGAGATTTTCTGTAATATCCGGGATTTTCTGTAAAATATCCGGAAATAGTCTCCTTAGATAATTTTCTATTGAATTCTTTTTACCAAAATTTGATTTTAAGGGTGGGGTGGCTAAGAAATAATTTTACTTGTATCAACGTAAATTGGGGCCGAACTGCTATATAGTAGATGTTTGGAGGCAAAAATTAGGAATTTGAAAAAAAAGAAAATTTGAAAATAATGCTGGGAAAAGCATGAAACGAAAGATGAATGAGTGTTTACTCTGGAGAGATTTTTGTAAATGAGAAAACTTTTTTTCGCAATTTTCCTGGATAAAGATGACACAAAATGAAAGCAAGAGTTACAAAGTACAAAAAAAAGGGATAAGAGTGGATGCTTTAAGCTCGGCGGTACAGGATGATTACAGGGCTACAAACAATTCTCTTAATATCCCTCCCCACCAATCCATCGTTTAAACAACCAGAACGGATGACGACGACTTTAAAGGAAAAAGAAAGAGATAGATAGAGAAAAAAAGAAGAAGATCCACTACCAATTTAGTGTGTTGCTGAAGCAGTTTGGAGAGACAGAGACAGAGTGATGTAACGTAATCTGGAGAGAGCGCTCTAAGAGAGCGAGTAGGCCACGCCCACCCTTAAGGCCGGCTTTAAAACACAAGGCGCTCTCTCGGAGCTTTGGGCGAGCCGAGAGA
Organism: Rhodnius prolixus; assembly: GCF_049639745.1. NCBI lineage: Eukaryota > Metazoa > Arthropoda > Insecta > Hemiptera > Reduviidae > Rhodnius > Rhodnius prolixus. Next base: position 35,910,606 of record NW_027411582.1, on the reverse strand, counting down.
AAGAGAGAGAATCTCTTTAACCAGAGGACCACACGGCAGACAAAAGGGGCGGAGTAGTTTGGGTGTGACGTCATTGTCACTTGTCAACCTGCTCTCTCCTCCTTCCTCTTTGTCTTACTATTAAAGTCATTCATTCTTTTGTCTTGGTTAGTTTGTTTCTTTTTGGGAGGTTTTTCCTTTTTTTGGTTTTGCCTCCCGCCTCCAAATCAGATGGACAGAAATATTTGCCGGCTCACTCTCAACCAACCAAATTGTCTACCACGTTATCTACATTCACAGCCTCCATGCATATACCGTTGACGACACCCAAATTCTTACATCCTCTAACCCAGCGTTTCCCAACCTTTTTTTTTTGGCTCGCGGACCATTTCGGTGAAAATGATTGTATTTCGTGAAATTCGTTATTCCGTGTGTGTTACTATATTACTATTATTATTATCATCTTTATTTGTATAGAGAGATACAATGAATCTGTTCACAAAGGAGTCCAAGTTTTTTTTTTGCTTTTTCTTGGCATTGGCTTCCGCCATACAACCAGCATCGTCTAGGTGCTTATCACTAGAATATCACTCACTCTCCATTCTTACTTATAAATACATTCATCCCTCTACTATATACAACTATTTACATACAAACTTACAACTAATGGACGGATCAGTTCTCTATATTCCTGCCATCCTTATAGCTTAACCGAAATTAAAATCACCGTAATTCTTCTCTAATCATTTTCTTCCATTCATTCTATAACTTTTAAATACATTCATATTTCTTAGCTAGCTCTGCTATAGATTTAAGCACATAGATGTTGCTGGAGAATATTATGTCTTCGTAGCGAAATGGTCCATCTAAATACCTCGTATAAGTCGTCAAACATTCGTTCTCTTTTCATGTTCTCTTTATAAAATTTGTAAAGTGTAAGATCTTAGTTTTAAAATACTTTTTAATGTTGCTTGGATAGAGCTTACTCATTACAATCCAGTCTCTTTAAGCAGATTTTTACTTAGTTATCACTTATGTTCTGTCACATGGAAATTCTATTAAATTTTCTTTATCTTTTATTGATAATGATGTAGCTTTTCTCTTTATAAAAAGGGTTTGAAATCCAATTATCATTTATATATTTTCGGGTTTTAGAAAATACTCCATGAAAGACAATTTTAATCCTGTTAAATATGCTATTTATATTTTCTCGTAAATCTTGAGACAAACTAACCTTATTACTTGTACATATTAACAACTTTACTGTATAATATTATTAATTGAAATAATTGTTATGTATTATTGGGGAAAAAACGTTTCTATTATATTTTTATGGTTTAATTTTTTATGTCCGCCATTACTGAATTATTTTTCGCGTACCACCAACCAGCAACTCGCGTACCACATGTTGGGAAACGCTGCTCTAACCAATACAAGCCGCGATAGTGACAAATTTTTAATCTTTACCGTTTTTACCGGAAATAACCGTTTTTACCGGAAATAACCGTTTTTGCCGGAAATAACCGTTTTTACCGGAAATAACCGTTTTTACCGGAAATAACCGTTTTTACCGGAAATAACCGTTTTTGAGGGCCTTTGAAAATGTGTGTGTGCGGTCTCAGCATAATGTGGTGTACCTCCCTCAAAAACCGGAAATAACCACGGCTTTTTTTTTTTGTTTTGTAAAAACCGGATCACGCTGTGATACCATTTCCTGCACAGAAAACGTCCCTTACAAGGTGGATATAGACTTACTTTTAAGAATGAAGACAATCGAAATAAGAAATCCGCCCCCCCCTTATTTAAATAAATAATATTATAATAAGTTCAAAAGAATAATGGGCCAATAAATGGGCAGTATTTTAACAAAATGATAGTTTATTAAAGTGTTAAACCAGGAGATAGAAAAATAATTTGAGGTCGGTATCGCCTTGTAATTATAGGCTGTCGCCACTAGACAGAGCCGCTCTCTAACTAGTGCCTCTTACTTCTAAAAAGAGACTAAATCTGTCGATAGATATTTCAAACCTTTACAAAGAATGAACGAAAAAATGGAACTCATCAATTCTTAACTAGGCCTAATTTTCATAAACGTATTTTTTATGTATCACTGATAAATTATTATTTTTAAATATAGTTATTTATTTGAGCCGTCAGTTTGTGTGTCTACTTGAAGGTGAGGGTAAAAATTACATTACGCTTCAACAACCGAGTTAATTTGGTAATTTACTTGTATTAAACATATGTTGAAATACAATATTGATTATGCTTTTCATAATCTTTCGTCACAATAGCATAAAAGTATAACTTCCTATATTGATTGATTGAATAATTTGACACAATATTACTGTTACATTTGGAATAAAAGTATTATTAAATAGTTCAGCCAAATAATAATGTTAATAAAAATAACAAATAAGATGAAAAAATTAATGCCATTTTCAGTCATGATAAACTTCATTATGCCGAGCTTTCGACCTAGGGACTAGGGTCATCTTCAAGGCTAATTTACAAAGTTTACAATGTTTTACATCATTGGTTGGCGTGTCTTCTGTCTTGCATGTTCATGGTGAATGATGTAAAACATTAAATTAGCCTTGAAGATGACCCTAGTCCCTAGGTCGAAAAGCTCGGCATAATGAAGTTTATCATGACTGAAAGAGGCATTAATTTTTTCATCCCATTGAAACTATGATTCAGTCACCAAAAATAACAAAACTTTTAAGACATTCGTAATGTTTCTACTTACTGTAATAAGAGAAAATAAAAATTCTTAGGTTGATGAAATCTTGTAAACTGGACTTAACTGGATTTTCTATTTCGAGTTTTCGCAGGCAAATCAATCAGATCAATTGTGTGGTGATTTATCATCGCACTAGTTTGAAATTATGAAAATTGAAAACCAGTAAAGCACACAAATAGAAGCTCTCAACCCTTGTACAATGCCCGTTTTTTACCTTTTAGATAGAGATTCAGACCTCTCAGTACGAGCATGATTTCATTTTGCACAGATTTCAAAAAGCTCTTTTCTTTCTTGTAAAAAAAGCTCTTGCGTCCCTAGTTAACTAGAGGCAATGCATACGTGAAGAAGAGGTGTTAGATTTTGGAATGAGCACAGAATGCTCTGGTAATCTCAAGCCCCCGAGATAGATTGCAGAAAAAGTCGCTTGCAGTGACTATTACGACTATTGTAAACTTTTGGTTGTTTTGCCATGCGTTCGACGTGTGCACACGTCATTGTCTGTTTTTAATTCCGCACACTGCGGTGGCGGGGGAGGGGGGGTTAAGGAAAGGTATTGTTCTCTTTTTAAAAGTCATTTTATTGACTCGGTGCATAATTCCCAGTTTTTAACGGGCTTGCTTCTCCAGACGAGAATACTGCTCAAAGAAAAACAATATATCAATCTAATTCGCAGCGCTGCAACCTTCACTTACAGTTTAAAACCGGATGTATAGGCCGTATCTTAACCAAAATCCAAATTTTTTTTGAAGAAAAATCTTGAAAATTATTGTGACGAAAACTCTAAAGGTTTTTCCAAGCTAGATTTCATTTAATATGTACTTATTAAAAAAAAAGTGAGGTAGTTTTCCGAATGCTTGCACTTTTACTTTACATGATTGAAAAACTGGTTTTATGTAGAAAATTTTTCTCGACTTTGTGTGACAAATCACTTTTCTGGGAAAAATGAATAAAAGTTTTAGTTGTATTCACTCAAAAACAAGTGAACTCGGTTTATCTTTAGTTTTACAGTTAAACCAAATCATAGACCTGTAATATGTAGTTTTAAACTAGTGGCTATAAAAATAGGACAGCTACTAAAAGAACATTGAATGCCCATTTACCTCTATCTTATGAAGTGCAATAAAAACTACTGGCTACATTTCCAAATAGTTCAGGTCTTGGGAGATTTTTATAGTTTACAGATCAACAACAGGACCAAACTGGCGCCAAACGTCTCTTTCTTCAAACTTTAGGCGCCGGCGATTGTCTTTTATAGATGATATTTACCATTCTGGACAATTATCACCTGTCTATTTATGGTTAGGTAGTTAAGTTTTGGGGGACTTGCGACTATTTATAGCTTCTGTTTTATTTTTTTTAACAGATCGCTTCCAAATTACTCCAGGCAACTAGCAGTTCAAAGGGCGGTGTCTAGCAAAAAAATGATGCGGAAATATATGTTTTTTAGCAATCAGTTAATATACCTACTTGTTGATTTTCCGAAAAAGAGCTTTGCGGATTTCTGTGTACGTAATTAAACAGCATGAACAGCTAAACTTTTTTATTTTGACATTTCATCATTGGACATTGCCTCACAGTATGCAGCCATAAGATTTTAGGAAATATTTTTTCTTAAAAGACAAGCAATGACAAAACGTGCGAAACTTTTCTAAAGACTTCTTGGACGATGCTCCCAAATTACCCATTGAACTCAAACGATTAATATACAGTACTATTCTCAAAATCTATGTATACTGTTGGGTTCAGCCCAAACCTACAAAACATACGGACAGTACAGAACCATTTCAGTCAAAACTCCTCCGACAGATAGCTGACGTTCCTTTCTACGGTGACTAACCTCACACTTCACACCGACCTCAACACCCCCTTCATAGACCAACTCGCCAAGACTAAATACCAAAAATTCCATACTACTCTCTCGACTAGCTCTAATCCTCTTTGTACTGACTCTCGCTACCTCTGACATCCCTAATACCCCTCGCCGACTGAATCGCCAGTGGCTCCGCGACTTCCTTGTAGTCTGAAGGCCTAAACGCCATTATTATATCTCTCCTCTCTCCTCCTCACCATTCTCCTCTCTCTTATAGAGAGTGCTACCGCTGGGTAGTTTCTCTCCTCCTGCTCTCCTCCCGCTCCAGTTCATCACTCTCTCCTATCTCTCCTCTCTCCTCCTCACCATTCTCCTCTCTCCTATAGAGAGTGCTACCGCTGGGTAGTTTCTCTCCTCCTGCTCCAGTTCATCACTCTCTCCTATCTCTCCTCTCTCCTCCTCACCATTCTCCTCTCTCCTATAGAGAGTGCTACCGCTGGGTAGTTTCTCTCCTCCCGCTCCAGTTCATCACTCTCTCCTATCTCTCCTCTCTCCTCCTCACCATTCGCCTCTCTCCTATAGAGAGTGCTACCGCTGGGTAGTTTCTCTCCTCCTGCTCCAGTTCATCACTCTCTCCTATCTCTCCTCTCTTCTCCTCACCATTCTCCTCTCTCCTATAGAGAGTGCTACCGCTGGGTAGTTTCTCTCCTCCTGCTCCAGTTCATCACTCTCTCCTATCTCTCCTCTCTCCTCCTCACCATACTCCTCTCTCCTATAGAGAGTGCTACCGCTGGGTAGTTTCTCTCCTCCTGCTCCAGTTCATCACTCTCTCCTATCTCTCCTCTCTCCTCCTCACCATTCGCCTCTCTCCTATAGAGAGTGCTACCGCTGGGTAGTTTCTCTCCTCCTGCTCCAGTTCATCACTCTCTCCTATCTCTCCTCTCTTCTCCTCACCATTCTCCTCTCTCCTATAGAGAGTGCTACCGCTGGGTAGTTTCTCTCCTCCTGCTCCAGTTCATCACTCTCTCCTATCTCTCCTCTCTCCTCCTCACCATTCTCCTCTCTCCTATAGAGAGTGCTACCGCTGGGTAGTTTCTCTCCTCCTGCTCCAGTTCATCACTCTCTCCTATCTCTCCTCTCTCCTCCTCACCATTCTCCTCTCTCCTATAGAGAGTGCTACCGCTGGGTAGTTTCTCTCCTCCTGCTCTCCTCCCGCACCAGTTCATCACTCTCTCCATATTTACAGATTGTATACAATGTATACAGATTGTAAATTACAAAATAAATTTAAAAAAATAAAATTTCGAAAGAATCTCAGAAAAGTGAAAAATTCTTTTCCAGTAAAATGGAACTACTTCCGGTAGTGAGAGTTTTATTTTTAACTCGAAATTTTGCATCTCATTTAAGCTCTTCTTTATAATCTATTACTTGAGAAGCTGCGTGGATCTCCACAGCATCGATGTCCAGCACCCCCGGATCTAATTCACCGTTAACGTGCTTTAAAATAATGAAATATCAATTTTTGGAATACACTTTAATTGATGCCTAAGACATAATCAAAGGTTGGTGGTTACAAAGAGAAAAAAAATTGAAAAACTATGAAAAGGAACGAAAAATCGATCAATCAAGACATGATAAAAGAATCGATTTTTTTTTTTTTTACGTACAGGTTATTTTTGTTAGCTGGGTGGCGGCATCTTCAGATCTTGTTAATGAGGTGGAAAAAAGAAGACACGAAAAAACGGAACCAACCAGTGTGAGAGAGAAAGAGAGGGGGGAGCCGAATGAAAGGGGGTTACTACCCGTCGTCTCCTCAGACATTCCTTCACTTTTTGAATGAGGTAAAAATACTGAAGCAAGTGTCAAGACTAGCACAGCAGGCCTTTTCTAAGTACCTAATTCTAGCCGAACTCAACACATACACACACAAAGATCGATTCTTACAGTCCATAACTTACACAAAAAAAAACAATGAAAGCTGCTATGTTTTACAAAAACATTGTAATCATCATCATGAAGAAGACCCTTTTGATAGTCTATTGTTCTTTTCGAATTTCTGTTACTAGGAAAGTGGGGGGAGGTACTGTGATCGTGTCAAATTTTTGAACTTCCTGTTTTTACCGGGAAATATCAGTATCGAGGTCTTCTAGGGTCCAATTTAAAGTGAGTACCCCAACTTTTTTTTTTTACACGATTTTGAAATAATATGGTTTAACCAATAAGAAGAAATACACGATTTTTTTTTTCCAGTTCTAGCACGAATCTCCCCCTCATTTTTTTTTTTTAAAAAATCTGATTTTGGCAGTGTGATCACAGAAGTCCGATCGATTTATTGCCCACACATGTGTTAAGTGACTTCGGAGGAATACCCAGAATTTTATTATTAGAGGGAATTGGTGGTAATGTGGAACCCTGCTGGTATTTTGGCGACAAGTGATCGTGTGTTAACAGTATCCAGCTTGAACTGTAGCTAGATAAGGGTATTGTCCAAAGCGGGTTGGTTCAATTCTACCTAAACCCCACTCTACGGCGACTTACAATAAAGATACTAAGGTGTGACCTATTCAACTCAAGTCACAGAGGTACCACTTTCACTTTTTCCATAAAATTGAAGGTTGCTCATCTGGTGGTTGGAGGAGAGTAATTTTGAAGACAATAGTGGCAAGACTAATATATAAAGCTAAGCCAGAGAAAGCAATACAATTTTTTGGAATGCCTGGCATTGGGTAAGTCAAAAACAAATAAGGGTTCCATATTACTAACTACTTCCTCTACGTTTCTCTTTATCTCGTTCTACTTCAACTTGGGGAACACAACATTTTTGTTATTCAGTGTTAAAGTGTTCAGCATATCACACACACTGACTTATCTACTAATGATGATAGCATTTTCGATCCAGTTCGTCACTCAAGTGACTCCAAAATGACTGTCGTCTAACAAACTCCTCCTCTACAAAGTAGTAATTAGGTGCCGATGTTGTTCTACGCTAGCTCCGCCTGAAGCCGCTGACTTGTGTAGTAGCAACATCAAGAAACTCCAGGGACAACACAGAACGAATTTCTGAGAATTTCGCAACAGACTCTCTCCACGACGCACTAGAATTGACTCACTCCACGAGAGACGGCGACCATTATTATCCCCCGGTACACTCCTACGATCCAAAATCGTCTGCTCAAACTCCTTTTCATCCTAGATTGCCATCCCAATCCACTATGCCGCGACATAGCCCCTCCTACAGATCCTCCTACAACATACAGGACACAGAAGACCTAAAACATATCCTACTCTAACTCTCTACAACTAGCTGCAGGTTTTTCCTCTCCTTTTTTTTCCCTGCAATCCAATCCTCCTCACCTAACTTTTCTCTTACTTCACTTAGCTAAGAAGGTTGAAATGTGCTCCTACAATACACTTACACTTCTGTATTTATTTTATGTATTATATATATTTATTATAATAAATATTTATTCATTCATTCATTGATCCAGTTCGTAATACGTAATCGTGCACGCTTGTTATCAAGTAGAGATGAATAGTTACGAAATTGATTTTTATTCCCAATTTAAATTTAAATTTTTATGGGATGGCAGTCTAGGATGGAAAGGAGTTTGAGCAGACAATTTTGGATCGTAGGGGTGTTCCGGGGGATAATAATGAATGCAGTCTCTGTGGAGTGAGTCAATTCTAATGCGTCGTGGAGAGTCTATCGCTAAGTCTGTGAAATTTGTTTTGCATTGTCCCTGGAGTTTCTTGATGTTGCTACTACACAAGTCAGCGGCTCCAGGCGTAGAGCAACATCGGCGCCTAATGACTACTTTGTATAGGAGGAACTTTAACTGTCAAATAATTTTAATTTTTGATTTTTTGATAATAAAAATGAATTGTTTTTGTTTTATAAATTTGTAGTAATATGGATTACATCTTTTTTTGCCCGTTTTTTTCGGGAAAACATTTAGAGTTTTTCCATCTTGAACGACTTTTTTTTTTGAAGTTGTGGAGCATATCCCATAAATTTATCATCGCTTTTCTAAGGAACGTATCTATCGTGTAAAAAAAAAAAGTTAGGTTTATTTGAAAAGAGTTGGGTTTATTTTAAAAAAAATTGGGGTCTCCCGGAAAAATTTTTGTTTTTAGGGCTTTCTGAGGACGGATTTAGGATCCTAAATTCATACTTTCGAAAGTTACAAGGAGGGGGAGACACTTCGTAATGTGAAAAAAAGCCGGTACAAACAAACATACAGATTTGTTTTACTCGTAGTGGTCCACAGAAAAAAAAAAAAAAAAAAAAAAAAAAAAAAAAAAAAGGCGCCCATATTACCACCGGATGAGTCAGTCAGCCTCCAGCCTCCAGTTGATGAATGTCAAACAATCAATAACAGATAAATAAAGCCTTCACCAGCTGATCTTCTCTCTGGAGCATATTTCATTTTTGTGTTTTTATTCCCGATGAATTCTAATTCACGCACGCGTACATCTCACCGCACCACCCTTCCCTATTCCGGTGAAGAAACAACGTAACCACTTCACCATGTTTTGTTTGTATTTCGGCCATGATTCCTCAACACTCTAGTCTGCTTTGTTGATTTTTTCTTGTCGTTGTTTTTTTTTTGAAGGGGGGGGGTTGTTTGTTTGTTTATCATCTTGTTTTGTTTGATCTGTTCCATCCATTTTGTTTCTCACTAATTAGTTCCTTTTTCTCTTTTTGCCGCCATCATTTGCTTTCTTTACGAATAGTCTCCCATTTCTTCTTTTGGTATTACTAAGTAAAATATTGAATTTCAATCCGGCAAAATTTTCTTACATTTCTTGTGAGTACAAGAAATCGATAAATCTATCGATTTCCCATCACAACCATTTCTTTATAAGAGGAGAGTCGATTTTCAACACACAATTAAAAACAAAAAAGGCTCTACTGTGGCTGTGTCATGGACACGGCCGCGTGTTGTACGTGAATACGTTTACTTAACGGGTCGTATTTTTTATATAAAATATTTTTATTTATGTATTTAGGATGAAATCAAGGAAACAAATAATTACTGTATTACAATATAACTTAATTAATTATAGGTCTGTGATAAGAAAAGTACGACACAAATGGCATACAAGATACATCGAGATTTCTGGTAAACGTTAAATCAATATAGGTATTACCTAACGTTGTTGGAGAAGTTTCAATATAAGACAAATTGAACTCGCTGAGCATGAAGTCGGGCAATGAGCGGTTTTTTGTGAGACATCAACATTAAAGTCTCCAACTATCATAATTGGTGTAGTAAGATCAGGCTCGTAATCGGGTATAATTTTAGAGATGATTTTAGAATATTTTAACAACGATCGTAACATAAAGAGTTTAATTTCTGCTAACGCTGTGCCCGGATGGATATATACACAGCCGAGTACGAATTTGAAGATGCCATTGGCCTTTTTCGTTTACTAGACAGACATCACCAGCTTTTGCGTCTTTCATTTCCAAATAAATTTCCGAAATGTCAACGTTAACTCTATTACAATCAGTGAAGCTATTGATGTTGCGATATATGGCGACTCCACTGGCTTTGCGACTTTTACCATTCGATTGTTCTTGAGAAGTCCTTTCCAACCGTATACGGATCTCTGTATTTGGTTTTGGTTTTTCGACGCGTAAAGGCCGACATTATATATTTTTGATAATATTTTTTTATTCTAACACCTTTATTTTATTCACTGTCACTATTTTACACTAATGTTTTATATACAATCGATAGATTGTGACGACAGCTGACAATTAAAACTTAAACGAACATAGTAGCTTCTCTGAGTCAAAAGTTATACTCATTGCAAATCTCGTATCGCAGCAAAATGATCTCAAAATGGTGGCGCTTCCCCCTCCACCACGCGCGATGTGTCACAGTCCTCGCTTATCGTAATGAATTGTTTGATCCTTTAGCTATCCAGTGGTATAATTTAATTTTGGATGTAGACGATAGATTCGAAACTATAATGCCAAACTGTATCCCCCGATTTTGTTATCATTAGGTTTTTTGGATTGCCTTCATATGACAGCAAATTTAAAGACGTATTCACGTCAAAATAAGTAGATTTATTTATTTAAATTAGGAATTAATATTTCATATAATAAAATCAAAAGTGTTAAATAATTTTTGTAAGGAAACATGTTGATAAGGTTATTCGGTGTTTAAAAAAAGTACATAATGAGTTGAATATAAATATATTTCAATTTAACTAACAAGCCTGCCAACTGTGGTTGGTTAAACAGAAATAATCGTATCATTTGTGAAATCTCTTTCTTTTTATTTTATTTTTCCAACCTGTCTAATAAACTTTTCTTTAAGACTACCACGTATTATTATTAAAATATGCTTATTTATTTAGCTAATTAGACCAGTCTAATTAGTGGTCTACAGCATGCATCTAATAATTGAAAGAACAAAGAAAAAAAAAGAAGTATTTTTCTTTGTTCATTACAACAGTAATGTTAATTTTATTGTGCATTTATGATTTTCTTTTTTCTAATCAGCTGCCTTGATCAGCCATTACACTGGTGCCATGACGTTTGTGTATATTTTATCGATATATTTCGTGTTTAAATGTAATTAATCCCTACTGATTTTACTTTTTTGTCGGGGGAAAGTGAACAGTTTAACTTAGATTTTATTTAGATCCAACTTTAAGATTTTTGTTTATAATTTTCTAAACTGAGCTTCACCAATTAGTAATCCATTATTGTTTACGGATCTTAAATTACGCATCAAGCAATTAATCTCTACAATCGGGTGACGTAATAAGTTACTTTTTTCATAAATTTAATAAATTGTAATTATTTTTTAATAAAAAGAAAAATCTAAAAACCAAAAAGTAATCGATTATTTTTAATTTATTAATTTTTTAATTCGAAAATATAATCATTAATTATTTTTGCTTTCTGTTACTGGGCATATTCGATTGAGTCAAATTTTGTATTTCCTGTTTTCAACGGAAATATTCTAGTAATTTCGCTTTTTTTTCTTTTTTAAAAATAAAATCAGCCAATCAATAAGTTTCAATTTATTGAATCGATTTTTTACAATTTTCTTTAAAAAAAAAAAAAAAATCAAAATCAAAAACGGGTTCTTATGATTTTCTTTCAACGTTATATAAGTAAAGTAATCGCCAAATTTTCAAGACGCGTACGTCTACATTATATTAAAAAAGACTTATGAATGACTGCATACGCGGGATTCGAACTGGGAATCTCCCACTTACAAAGCCTTGCTCTTGATTACCTAGACCAGTGGTCGGCAAAGTGCGGCTCCAGAGCCGCATGTGGCTCTTTGGCTCCTTAAGTGCGGCTCTGGCACAAATATCCAAGGAAGGCGCAATAATATTTTCATTTAAAAAAAAACTTGGTAAGAAAAAAATTACATCTTATTTTGATAAATTAAAATTCTTCTATAAATCGAGAACATGTATAATTTGTTGTTTAAGTTAAAAGATAGATAGGTAATTAAAACTTTATATTGTTGTAAAAATACGTAACGAACATCGAGTTTAATTTTATTAGTTTTCGTAAACGTAAACACAAACCATGTACAAGCTACCGGCTGAAATTGTTCGTATGTTATAGCAGGTTTCAGAAATTTAAAAACAGCAGAGCAACTTTAGCATTTGTCAAAAATCCTCTTAATGCTACGATAACCGAGTTGAAATTTTCTCCTTTTGAAATTGACATTGGTAGCTTTGAAATACAATTGCTGGATTTAAAAAACAAGGAGATATGGCGCTCTAGATTCGAACGTCTTTGTGTTGAATTGGAAATATTGGAGAAGAAAAAATGTGATCTTAGTTCACAACACAAGTGGTCTGCTTTGAATGACCTGGAGAAGGAAGACATGATCATTTTCAACGTTTGGAATAGTATTCCTGACTCTTACGATCAGCTGAAAAAGCTCGCGTTTGCTGTTCTTTCCCTTTTCGGTTCTACATATATATGCGAACAATCTTTTTCAAGCATGAACATTATCAGGAGTAAACTGAGAAGTCGTCTTATTGATGAGAACTTGGAATCATGCCTAAAATTAAAAACAACCACATACAAACCTGACTTACTCAAACTTTCCAAGGAGATGCAAGCACATTGTTCGCATCAATAAATATTTATTAAGTATGAAATTTAGTATTATTTAGTGTACTACTTATTTAGTGTAGTACTTATTTAGTGTAATAAAAGTTTACTGAACAAGCAGATTTGGCTCCCAATTTTTTTTAAAATCGTTGTAATGTTCATATTTGGCTCTTTGGCTAATAAGTTTGCCGACCACTGGTCTAGACCAACACCCTGGCAAGGTATTCTTACCCTAATCATAGGTCAAGAAGTCTTGCATAAGGCATACGTTAAAATGATGGGATAGTTGCTTTTATTTGCAGATAAAACATATTTATCCTGATTCTCCCACAACCATTACATTACACTACATCCTTTAAAATCTTCAATTATCATTATTTTTTTTTCTTTGCGTCACCAATAACTTTTTTTTGCAGTCAGTGGACCTCCCCAAAACTGGTGTATTTCTGGTGGAAAATTAATATTGAAAACCGATCACGAATAAGATAAAATTGTAACTTTGATCTTAAATATCTCGACAAATATCAGGGTCAACGAAATTTTTTCACAATTTTTTTATGTAGTTTTCATAATCATTGTCAAAACCCAGTGGTCCTTATGAAACCTCGATCCGTTTTTTTCGGCCATAACTCCGCCCAAAATGAAAATACAGCATCGGGGGTGGAAAATTTGAAAACAAGACCAGAAAAAACTTCGTGGTAAGTTTACTTCATGGGTTTTTTTTTCCGGAATTCCGCTTTCCTAAAAAGTTATTAGCGATTGGTGCGTTTTAAATGGATCAACCTGTATATAGATTTATTTATATAATTTACAGATTTTGTATTCGTTGTACTTTGAAACACCGGAAGTATGACTAAAAACTTTAATTCAAGGCTTACTAATATTTAGAAAACTATACACCTAAATAATGGCACTAAAAAATGCGGATTACTATTTTAAAGAAGTAAATAATCTAAATAAAAATAGTATAATTTAAATTGTGGTAGTCTGAAAATTTAGAAAAAACGAAAAATAAAAATATATTAAAATTATGAGCGTGAAAAATGTCAACAATTTTATAATTTGGCAGAGTAACGCTTTCAACAAACTATTTAGTTATTTTAAACATCTGGTTATTATTATTAACATAGTTTTGGCAGCTAAAAGTGAACTAAACGTTTTCACGCTTAACAAGATAATTTAGGCTAGAATATACACACCACTCTAATTAACTTCCTGGTGGGCGTTTCATTTCGTGTGACACCTTCGTCTGTGACGATTTGGATCTTAAATCCTTTCTTTACGGCTGAACGGAAGAATGAGAAGAGCTTTATAATCCGTGCAGACTGAGTAAAGGTTTTTCCTTTTTTTGCTCCCTACTAACTTCTTTCCAGGAGAGAATTGGGGTGCCCTGGGACCTGGGAAATGGGAGTCCACTATCTGTCAATTCTTCATGAATGAGGAATGAACAAAAGAGAGAGAATTGCGCAGGTCACTATGCACCATTCATGTGCAAAGTTATATAATCTGGAGTTTGCTGGGAACGTATATCTTACCTTAAAAGATCATCACCATTTTAGCAATGAACCTGTTGTGATATCAATTATAAGTAACTTGGAAAGTTCCCTTGGACAGCAGGGGGATAGCTAACCTTTTTCTGGTGAAAGGAGAAATTAGATTTACCATTTCTCTTTGGGAATCAGCGTGATTTTCTTTAGTCTACTGGATGGGTATTCACACATCTCACTTCATTCTCCCTAAATTATGATATACGAGGGTCGTTTGAAAAGTCCGTGCAAAAATAAAAACTACTTAATTTTTTTGGGTAAACCTTTTTTATTTTTCAACATAGTCTCCTTTTAGGCTTATACACTTCGTCCAACGCTGCTCTAGTTTGTTGATCCCTTCCGAATAATAGGATTTGTCCAAGTCTGAAAAATAGCCATTCGTTTCTGCAATCACCTCCTCGTTTGAATAAAATCTTTTTCCCGCCAGCCATTTCTTCATATTGGGGAACAAATAGTAGTCCGAGGGAGCCAAGTCTGGAGAATAGGGGGGATGTGAAACGAGTTGGAACCCTATTTCCATTAATTTTGCGACCACAAGTGCTGAGGTGTGAGCTGGTGCGTTGTCGTGATGGAAAAGGACTTTTTTGTGGGCCAATCGTGGGCGTTTTTCTTGCAGCTCGGTTTTCAAACGGTCCAATAACGATGAATAATATGTACCTGTAATAGTTTTACCCTTTTCCAGATAGTCGATGAGGATTATTCCTTGCGAATCCCAAAAGACAGTCGCCATAATCTTTCCGGCCGAAGGAACGGTCTTCGCCTTTTTTGGCGCAGATTCCCCCTTGGTAACCCATTGTTTAGATTGTTCTTTGGTCTCAGGAGTGTAGTGATGTATCCATGTTTCATCCACAGTGACGAAACGACGCTTAAAGTCCTGCGGATTCTTCTGGAACAGCTGCAAACCGTCCTTGCAACACTTCACACGATTTCGTTTTTAGTCAAGCGTGAGCAATCGCGGCACCCATCTTGCGGATAGCTTTGTCATGTCCAAATGTTGATGCAAAATATTATGTACCCGTTCGTTCGAGATGCCCACAGCACTAGCAATCTCACGCACCTTCACTCTTCTGTCATCCATCACCATATCATGGATTTTATCAATGATTTCTGGAGTAGTAACCTCAACAGGGCGTCCAGAACGTTCAGCGTCACTTGTGCCCATATGGCCACTCCGAAAATTTTGAAACCACTTATAAACTGTTCTAATCGAAGGTGCAGAGTCACCATAATGTTTATCAAGCTTCTCTTTAGTCTCCTCAGGCGTTTTGCCTTTCATAAAGTAGTGTTTAATCAACACACGAAATTCTTGTTCGTCCATTTTTTGAAAATCACTCGACTTCCTCGATTCAAACGAATGCCAAACACAAAGAAATAGACCGATCTGGCTGAAACTTGGTGTGTGTTCTTCCAAGAGATGCTACTAACTAAACATAACCTCGATACGCGCCAGTAGTGCTATCTCTCTGACTTTGCACGGACTTTTCAAACGACCCTCGTAGATGAAAAAATCTAAAGTTCTATAGAACTTACATATGGCGGAGTCTCAGTAGATTTCCTTAGATCTTAGAGCAGGGGTCGCCAAACTTTTTTTTTTTTATCATGGGACCCCTATATAATTTTTCGAAATCTCCATAAAAGTAATTTTCAGTTAATTAAAAATAAAACTATCTAATAGGTACTGTGTTTTTACATTTTTTAAAAATCTTTTATTGAAATTTACCACTGCAACGGTTGTTGCAACAAGCAAAATGTGGTACCTGATAGCAAAAAAATACGTGAAAATCACGAGTGGAGAAAGCACCCAGTGGTGTCACTCCAGTAACGTGCTCTTGCTATACTGCTCTCACGATAAGAGTAGATCACGAGGGCCATCTTCTCTTCAATATCCTTAGAGGATTACCTGGTAATGTGGAGTGTTCTATGAGAGGGTTAGGATGAGCTGCTGTAGAATGGAATGAAATTTGAGAAAACGAGTGTTAGCAAGATCTGTAATGAAAGGGATTTTGAGGTCATTATGGATAGTAAGATTAGAATGGAGCGTTAAGAAGATTTCGAAGTATTTTCTTACTTTAATGTCTGGAGGCGTAGTGAGTTGGAACGCTTAGTCGATCCCCGATACTTCGATGCCGTATGACCAAATAGGCCGCAGTAACAGTAGATACAAGAATCTTATGTTTTGTAGGTTAAGTTTCGAACGTTTGTCTCAAGTAGTCTGGCGAGAAGTTTTTACATTTATTTCATGATTTTAAACATTTATTAAAGTAATTTTACATTGTGTAACAAATAGTTTTATGAAAAATATCTTAATGTTGAAATTTAAATACCTTAATATTTATTAAATAATAAGTAACTATAAATAAGTAAAGTAACTACAGAGTATTGCTTCTTAATTAATGAGATGGGTGTGTGCCTGGTGTTTCTTTGCAAGGTTCCGCTATATTGGGTTCGAAATTGTTTTTCCTTCGACCCCCTGGCTCAGAATTACCCCCTACTTTTGTTAAATACCCCCAGGGGTCTATATAGACCACTTTGGCGACTTCTGTCTCTAAAGACATTTAGAATTGCGGCAATTTCTCGGGAGAACTGCGACATAAAGCTCTCATTTTAAAATGAATGTACGACTTTTAAGTTTAAAGCGTATTCAGAATACTAAGCGATAAATGTATTTCCGGTAAAACTCAATTACCAAAATTGACGTAATCGCTACTACTACTAATACTAACAAAAAGTGATCGAACTAAATACCCGTAATTAGGACAAACCATCTGTATTGACTTTAAAGAGAAATTTAAACTAAAAAAGAAAAAAAAAATCAAGAAAGCGCGGGAATGGCAAATAAAAAAAGGCGGGTGTGAACACACTGCCACCAACATAATCTGGCATAATGCCTAACTAAACATTTTAAAATATAATGAAAAATGAGTGGTTAATATATTGTCTATGTTTAAAAAGTTTTTATAAAGAGATGGGATGGGGGCGCCCCTCAAGTTAATTTTTTACCCCCTTTCTATTCAGTCTAAATGCATACGGTTCAACACTGTCATACTAATAAAAGTCAACTTTCTCACCCAATAATTTTTCTCTTTATAATGTTAAAAGAGAAATTAGATAAGTTGTTTCTCATCCCCCTTAACATAACACCACTACCAACACATAATTATTAATAAATAATAGAAAGTAATATTTTATAAGAATATGTTGGCTAAACTGTTTAGTTTCGAATTTTTTTTTTCTTTTTTAAATCTTAAATTATCTCAGTCAAATGCCCCTTTTCTTCCCCCTACTACTAGAAATAGATTTATACTAGGCGATATATTGTTTTAAATGGTGCAAAAAGTATGATACAAGTAAGAAAAACAAATATATTTTATCTGATTTTATTTATTTTAATCAGCTGATTTATAAGAGATAATTTTTTAAATAAAAATAAAAAACAGCTGTTTAGATAAATTGAACATGTGTTACAATTAGTGGCCTGGACTCTCGCTGTTCTTAAAGAATGACATTTCCATTTTTTAACCGTTGACTTTATACAAAATTTATTTTAGGCTTGAAATTTGACTTAAAGCATTCTATTTTTAAGTACAAAGATTTTCCTTATTTAAGTAGCACAAAGATTTCCCCTTGTATTTGACCTTTTTCCGGTGCGGGAACTCACATGAATGCCTATTATTTAGGTTTGATTTTCCATACTCTTCTCGCCATATATCCCCAAAGACTGGTTCTTAAATTAACAGTTTCAGGAGTGCACTAGGGAGGACCACACATACTCACCGCTCCAACGGTGATAACTGCCAGAGAATCTGTGTGGAAATCCCACATTAACCACTCGCTAGCGTCAGATCTCTTTCCCTTATTCCCTTAGGGAAAACATATCTCGCCCTAAAATCTGCGGACTATCCAGGCTCTCTCTGGAGGAATCCCAAAAAAGGGAGAGAGGAATAACTACTTCCTGAATCCTTTAACTTCACACACTTCTTAGAGCATCGCCACTCAAAATTTACGAACACTTTTTGAGGAACCCTTAATATCCTTCCTAAGCCCGGTTTAGATAGTATATCTCCTCCATCGCCACCCAACATGTACGAACACTTTTTGAGGAACCCTTTTAGTTCCTACCAGGTCAATTCAAGGCTGGTTTGGGACTGTCTGGGTACCCTGAAGGAAATTAGTGACCAAAATAAGGTCTTTCTAGTTTGGGTACCTGGTCATTCAGGACACAAGGGAAACGAAGTGGCAGATTTATTGGCCCGAGAAGGCTCAGCGGGACACTTCGTTGGCCCGGGAGCCCTATTTTGGGGTTTAGAAAGGTGTTAAGTCTGCGGCCATTAACTTATGGGTGCAGAGTAGGGCTCAGGAGTGGTGGCTTGCCACCACTGGGCTGAGACAGGCGAAGGAGTTCATTGGAGGCTATTCGCCAAGGCTGACCGCAGAATTAATCCGTCAAGGCCGTGGGGCTATAAGGATAATTGCAGGCCTATTAACTGGGCCACTGCAGGCTCAAAAAACACATGCATCCCGCTAGCCTGGCAGATGATAGCCTTTGTAGGTTCTGCCAGGAAGAAGAGGAAACGGCACTGCACGTGTTGTGTCAGTGTGAGGGGCTTGTACTGGCTAAGGATGTTACTTCTCGGGGAGGAAAAACCAAGGCCCGAGAGCTAAACCCAGGAGCCACTCTCCAGAATTAAGAGTCAGATTAAGCAGACGGGTCTGGAGGGTGAGCTCTAAAGTCGGGGAGCCACAATAGATCCATAGGGGTCGCGGTGGCGTAGGCCTTGAGGCCGCCCTAATTTCATCTATTCTCTTCTAAGCCCAGTTTAGATAGTATATCTCCTCCATCGTCACCCAAACTTTACGAACACTTTTAGAGGAACCCTAATATCCTTCCTAAGCCGGGTTTAGCTAGAAAACGGTACTTCCTGAGACGCTAAGCCCTCGCTGAGGTTCTGTTTCCAGCATCTTTCCTAGCTAACCATCGCATGACATCTTGAATTAGGCTACAGTAAGTGCTGAGAATAAATGTAATTTATTTCGAAAAGCAACAAATAAATCTTATTATAATAACTACATTATTAAAATAAATATTTATTTTGGCAGGGAAAGAATTTAAATTTTTAGTTTATTAGTTTTAGTTGGCAGCCAGCAGGAGTAAAAGTTACAGTTGTCTGCTTGTTCCTGTCTGAGCTGTGTATATATATTAGTATACATTTCCAAATGATATGTAGATGGCGATGACAGAGTAGGCGATAATCGTGCTGCTACGCTTCCCTCCGCACTTTATGCGCAATGTTATTTGTACGCTTGTAATAAAACGTCAACGCCGTTCATCGTATTTCTTAGCGTTATGTGTTATTGAACATTTAAGAGTTTGAATTTAGCTGGTGGTATTTAGCTACTTTCATCGACTGCCGTCACAGTTACACCAATAAAGTGGTTAAAAGTATATAAATAATCATAATGCCTCTATTTTAGCCTTTTATTCCTTTCATAGCCCCCCTCTCGCAAAGAAAAAAGACGCTTTTTCTTTTCAACTCTGATTTTTCCGCATCCCATTTATATAAAAATTTAGGGAACCCTTAGCTACTTAATCCCCCCGTCAAAATACCAACCTAAAATACCCGCTGCAACAAAAATTTAATTCGAGAAATCTCCCCCCCCCCAATAAATGTTTTCGAGAAAATCGTAAAAAAATAAATTAATTAATCCATTCAATAAAATCACTTAAAAGGAATATCAAATTTAAACTAAGAAATTTTTGTCTGGAAAAATTGCAGGCATTTTCCCTGGCTAAAGTTTTTACTGTTACGTCACCCTTTTTGTGGGAAATATATTAGCGACTTCTTCTTCAAAAAAAACCTTGCCGTTTTTTTGGTGGTTATCCCAGCCTGACGCTTTACAGAAAAGACTCCCTAAAAACATGTCACACTGTAAATTATAGGTTCTGCAGAGGTAGTTGATGTGTGCAACTATTTGGGCTTAGCGTACCCACGGGCAGGACTCGAGCTCATCACCACACACACACAATCACCAACACTTTACAGTTACGCACAGACACTCACATACTTAAAGAGGTCCAGGGCGCTCTCTTACATAATACGCTGACAACCACCGTAATGATTACACTTAGGGCCTGCAGAGGTAGTTGGAAATGTACAACTATTTGGGCTTAGCGAACCCACAGGCAAGACTCGAGCTCATCACCACACACACAATCACCAACACTATACAGTTACGCACAGACACTCACATACTTAAAGAGGTCCAGGGCGCTCTCTTACATAATACGCTGACAACCACCATAATGATTACACTTAGGGCCTGCAGAGGTAGTTGATGTGTGCAACTATTTGGGCTTAGCGTACCCACGGGCAGGACTCGAGCTCATCACCACACACACACAATCACCAACACTTTACAGTTACGCACAGACAATCACATACTTAAAGAGGTCCATGGCGCTCTCTTACATAATACGCTGACAACCACCGTAATGATTACACTTAGGGCCTGCAGAGGTAGTTGGAAGTGTACAACTATTTGGGCTTAGCGTACCCACAGGCAGGACTCGAGCTCATCATTATACACACTACACTACACAACACACATTCACTTCTGTACACAACTGTATTCAATGTAGAATTCTAAAGGACATTTAAGGGAGCCACAATACGATCTCTTTCGTAGGTGGAACTGGCGCTTTTACAGTCCATAAACTACGTGAACAAACTACCTCTTACTTCCTCAACAATTCGGAATATAAGAAGCAGATGTAGCTGTTCTTTGCAACCTGTTTGGGCTTATCGAACCCACTCAAGGCAAACTCGAGCTTATCATTACACACCCACATACACACACAAACATTTAACACTTAGAAACGCCCACGTACTCCTTTTACGGAGCCCACAACAGATCTTTTAAGGGTCTTAATTGATTTGCATTGTATAATCGATTCTTTATTTATTATTGATTGGTAATAATCGAATTAACGTTCGTGCGGAAATAGAGTAGCCAACATTTCACAAAATTAAAAAAAAATTATCTATCAGTGATATGATAACTGTTATTTCTTTTTAACTGATCCGAAGTGGACAAATCTTGTAAGATTATATGTAATTTCTTTACTCTCTCTCTCTTTTTTTTCTGTCTTTAAGATTTCATGGGATTCGGTTTTTTATCTCTTTTACTTTGTTGACATGAAAGGTAGCCGTTACCTGGTGAACAATGCACAGCTACAGCGCCGTTCTTTCTCCTAAGACCACAACTTTTAACTACAAAGTGCGTGAACAACAACTAGAGGCTATTTCCAACTATACAGACATGACGTTATATAGTTTTAAAATAACTATTGCTGTAAGTTACGCTCTTTGTCAAAGAACTACAAAAAAAAAAAACTTCTGTTTGTTCTGTAAACATGTTTGTCTGTCAAGTGCTTCTTACTCGAATCACTTACTAAATATAAAATTCTTCAGATGTCTTATTTTTCATTTCATTTCTTCTTTTATTCCTACTTTTAAGTGTTTCTTTTTAATTTTACCACAGTTCCTCGAAGAAGCACAGGGAAAGAATTTAATTCGAAAAACATACTGGGCGTACAAAAAAACAAAAATTGTTTCAGATTTTCGTGCATTTATTTACAACAACAAAACATCATCTTACGATGGTAATCAAATCTACAATTCTCTGCAGGACCTACGTTTGAGAGTTAGGGATGCCAAATTTAAATTTAATACTGATTTTAAGTGAAAAGAATCGTTTAGTGCGAGATCAGTAGAAACAACCAATCAATTGGCGCAGTTAGGAATGGCTTATCTTTTCATATAATCGGGCCAAACTCTCAATATAATAGGGCTTTATAGTTAATCGAGAGCACAAGGGGAGGAATTGCAGAATATATAGGCCAATTTTTAATATACATTGTGGTTCTGGGTTCGATTCTTGGTCTAAGGCCTTGGATTTTATTTAATGTTTAATATGAGAAATTTATAGTAAAGTATGTTAGACGGATATAGGCTAGACCCGCAAAGCTGAGATGTATTGTTGGTTTAGTGGGTTCGATTCCCTTGGTCTAGGTCTTGGATTTTAGTTAATTATTAATATGAGAAATTTATAGTAAAGTATTGTTAGGTGATTATAGGCTAGACCCGCAATGCTAAGATGTATTGTTGGTTTAGTGGGTTCGATTCCCGGTCTAGGCCTTGGATTTTATCTAATGGTTAATATGAGTTTATAGTAAAGTATATTAGGCGGCAATAGGCTAGACCCGCAAAGCTAAGATGTATTGTTGGTTTAGTGGGTTCGATTCCCGGTCTAGGCCTTGGATTTTATTTAATTATTAATATGAGAAATTTACAGTAAAGTATATTAGGCGGCAATAGGCTAGACCCGCAAAGCTAAGATGTATTGTTGGTTTAGTGGGTTCGATTCCCGGTCTAGGCCTTGGATTTTATTTAATGGTTAATATGAGAAATTTACAGTAAAGCATGTTTGCTAGGCGCCTCCGTTCACGGCACCTAATT
Organism: Rhodnius prolixus; assembly: GCF_049639745.1. Taxonomy (NCBI): domain Eukaryota; kingdom Metazoa; phylum Arthropoda; class Insecta; order Hemiptera; family Reduviidae; genus Rhodnius; species Rhodnius prolixus. The sequence goes on along the minus strand of NW_027411582.1, from coordinate 35,887,910 downwards.
TGGTAGTTGAACGTAAAGCCCGCATGAAAAAAAAAATAGGCAATTACTATAGGCCAATTTCTATAGGTAACTTTTCACAATCCAAAAGTATTCGTCACCTTCCGGAAAAAGCGATCTGAATATAAAATCGTTGCAGTTAAATCGATATTATCATTTAAATACGAAACACCGGATACAAACTGCTTCCTCTTTATGCCCCAATCTTTGGAATTTCTATCTTAAGTCTAATAATACAGCTGACAAGAAACATTTGGTTGAAAAAAAGTTAAACTGATCGTTTTAGCGTCGTTAAAGTTCCTTTATTTACCCAAATTTATAAAATTAAAAATATTAATAATAATAAAATACAAACACCAAAAATTCCCATTGGTTTTGATTAATTTATTCTCACACTTTGATTGGTTTATTTATCTCACGTGAATTTTTGTTTTCTCAAAATTATTTTTAGTTGAATTTAAAAAAAATACCTATATAAAAATGCCGACATTATAAAGGTACCTATCTAGTCACGAAGATCTTTGATGAAAAAGACGTCCTTTTCAGGAGAACGTCTATGATGAAGTTAGTTCCGTTAGAGAATATAAAAAGGAAGTTATTTATTCCCCGCCATTTTTTGGTTCCTGTTACGCCTAGGTAAAAGAGAAAGTGTGGGAATGGTATCAAATTTTCGACTTTTATTGGATTTTTTTAAAAATTTCTATCGTTACTCATAACCGGATAGTGAGCTGCAAGAAGCTCTCACGAAGTTTAATGGCCAGCAGCTGGATTTGAACCTGGGATCTTCGAGTAGGAATACACTGAGCTAATCTCTTCCCTTTTTTACATGAATAATTTTTTTGTTTTGATCAAATTCCTTTCATCATTCAGGAGAGTTCTGGGATGCGCATTACACTTATTGTAACGTACAGTTACAGGTCTTGGAATTAGTAAATAGATATTCAAGTTAAAAGTCTGAGAATTGTTTGCTTGCTTTCTAGATTTTCTGTTCTAAGTATTTCCTGTTTCTGAGACTTTAAAATGAACTGCATAGTTTTAAGTCACTTCTAGCGCTAACCTTATGTTTCCTTACGGGAAGGGGAAGCCGAACACTGGGGTGATACTTATTAGCCCGCAGCGATTATCATATATTATAGAAAAAGAATCACAAGTCATTGTTTTTAAATCGTCAATCGTATAAGAGGAAGTTATGCCCCAGCATCTTCTTTATAATCCCTAATGGAAATGTGTAACAAAGGAACATCTTTCTTTTTTAGTAAACAGGGAAGGGGGTGCGTAATCCACTGCCTACGGAATTGTTAAACTACCAAGTATTTTTTTTTTCGAGTTTTAATTGTTTGGTTGGGCCACCCTTAATTTAGAGCCACTACTTTGATTAACTAATTAGTAAAATCAGCTGGAGATCTTTTATTGCGCTGATCAAGTTGTAAAATTGTTGCTACCACATCAGCTGTTGATGGTCTTTTTTGAATGCCCCCTCCGTCCATATCTTTGAAGTTGTACATTCAGTGGAAACGTTGGTGGGCTCGTTTACTATCATTGTCGCCCGTTCTTTCTATGTCTGGAAATTACATTTCACTTGTTACATTCATGTAATCTAGTTTTATATTGTTACATTTTATTACATGTGTTGCTTTTAGGAGAAAGCTTAATTCAAAAAGCGAGCCAATTACTATTGAATATGTTGTCGTCTTGTGTTCAAATTTCTTTCTCACGTGAAAATTAGTTGAAGCGGAAAAGCAGAGTTCCAGCTAGCTACACAGAACCTCAGAAATCTCAGATATAAATGAGATGAAATCTTCCGATGAAGCGATTTCCCGTAATTTCGAAATATTGTCTAGGTACTAAATAATTATTACTAATATTAAATAGGAGGTAATACCTTTCAACTGAGGCGCCACGGTAGCTGAGAGGATATAGGCTAGACCCCTTCGATTCCCCTGGTCTAGGCCTTGGATTTTATTTAATGGTTAATATGAGAAATTTACAGTAAAGTATGTTTAGGCGGTTATAGGCTAGACCCGCAAAGCTAAGATGTATTGTTGGTTTAGTGGGTTCGATTCCCCTGGTCTAGGCCTTGGATTTTATTTAATGGTTAATATGAGAAATTTATAGTAAAGTATGTTTAGGCGGTTATAGGCTAGACCCGCAAAGCTAAGATGTATTGTTGGTTTAGTGGGTTCAATTTCCCTGCTCTAGGTCTTGTATTTTATTTAATGGTTAATACGAGAAATTTTATAGTAAAGTATGTTTGCAAATCGCCTCTGTTCACGACACCTAATTAGGTAGTTGGATGTAAAGCCCGCCTGAAAAGAGTAGGCAAGCCTATTTTACTTTACTTTTTACCCTACTTCTTAGTAAACGAATACTCTCCCAGAACTACGCTAAACTTAACTTTCATGGAGAAAAAGATCGAAAAAAAGCTTGAAGACCTTGTTACAATAAAATCGAAGTTAAGTGATGTTTTAGAATTTCCGTTTTTTTGAGCTAGAATCTTCACACACACTTGCACTTCTGCTGAACAATCGATAGTAATACTCGACTTTTAATATCATTGGACGTGTTCGCAATATTTCCCTTTTTTCAGAAACAGAAGAGGAAGTAATGAATGAGTTAATTAGTTTGAGGATAATTAGAAGTTGTAGTGATTCTATTTGTAAAAGTTTAGAAGGTGTAAATCATGATGCTGCACTGATGTGTATTTGAGAAGCGGCCGTTCAAAAAAGTCCCATAGATCACCTAATTGAGCAAGGAGTGTGGGGGGGGAGTTAACTTTAGTCTGTAGATTATATGAGGAGAGGTTAAGGGATTTGTCTGTGTATGTTTAGATTAACAGGAGTTCATTTCAACCACTGACTGACTACAGCTCCTATAGGTCTGTGAAGGGTGAATGGCTGAAAGAAGGGGGCCCATGTGAAGAGATTTCCAACCCTCCCCCCAACCCCCGTAAAGTATTTAGTTTTAAAGGACCCTAGAACGTCACTACTGGCTATAACATACTATTTGTAGAAAGGGGATGTTTATTGCTGGACATAAATCAGGACGACACTGTTAGTCTAGGGATACAAACACACACACACTCACACACTGTTAGACTAGATTTATCCTGAAGGTTTAACTAAACTAAACACTTTGACTGGGCTACGTATAGAGAGATGGAACGTTTTTTCACTTGGGGAAGCTGAGACCGATTTGAATCAATTTAGTGACGTCTTCTTCTCTTTGTCCAATATTACGTAATTATTTAGTTGTTGCTCTGTGGAAACGCCAACTGGGGGTTACCACCTGCAAAAGGTTTTAGTAAATATGCTTAGTTTAAAGATACATGCAGCAATTTGCGAACCAATTTTCTTCTAAATTTTGGGAAATTTAGTTCCACTTTTTTTTTTTTTAATACTAAACAGGTGGCAAGCCTGTACAATTAACAGTAATGTGGGAATCTAACTTCTATCCTCGATTTAGGAACTTTACTTGAATACTGTTTCGGTTGCATGGTCCCCTGGTCACTCCGGGATTCCGAGTAATGAATTTGCTGATGAAACGCGAAAGGAAGGAATTTCGTTGATAACAATGACTCCTCAGCCTATCGACGTTGTAGATCAGAGGTGGAGCTATGGATTTTAACACTAAACCTACCGACATTTATGCATAACTATTCCTACCGTGACCGGTCAAATGACCGCACTTTAAAATTACTTAAATTTCTTATTTTAGAATGAAGATAATAATTATTTAACAATGAAAAAGCATAGTTTCTTTTGTTTAAAAATAAATCTCGTAGATTTTACTCTTTTATGCATCATTTTTTATAATTACAGGCTTCTCAATTGCAAATTTCCCGCTTACTTCCTTTTTACATTTTAGACAGCATTTTTTAGTCTTATTGCCTTTGCAGTATCTTATTTGGCTATTTTCCGACCACTTGTTCGTGTACTAATATTTGTCATGCTTTTGCAATGGTAACACAAATTTTGCCTAGAAATTTCGCTTCCGGTAGTTTTTTATACAAAATCCATGGATTTATCCCGGGGCTGTCTAGGATATTGAAAACTATTTGTTGAGGCCATCTCCGAGATTTTCTACGGTTATATTTCTTCCACGAGCTGTATACTAATTTCAGAGCGACACACCTCCCCAAGCGGAACTATAGGTTCTCTGCTTTCACGTTTTCCCAAAAATGGAAAGCCTTTTATTGCATCGAACGCTAGCCAAGATTTGATACCAAATTTGTCCGGTTTGTTTGGCAAGTACTGAGTAAATTTGCATCTTGACTTTGTTGGGAACAAATGTCCTTGGAAGAGATATATGCTCTTGGTTAGAACAGTTTTGACTGTTCTCTACGAATTTGTTCCAAAATTTAGAAATCAAAGCAAATTTATCGGTTTGTAAACGATTATTTCTTTGATCCACTCGAATAAACCTCGAAATTTCCGTCTATACATTTCTGCTCCCAGTGTTTGAGAAGAATGCTCGTCCCTATTTTTGTTCCATAGAAAAGGGCAATATCGTACATTTTTCGCCTCATATGCACCACATGCAAACAATAATCCGATAAATGCATTATCAAATTGAGTTTTCGAGAGAATTCTGTTACAAAAATAAATAAATAAATAAAATAAAATATTAAATAATTAAATAATAAGTAAATAAAATGAAAATATTCAGCCGGTCAAATGACCGGTCGCGGTAGTTAAGACGGACTACAAATTTTACTCAAAAATCAAATATTAGGAAAGAAGTGAATATTAAAAAAACAATTGGATACATATTTTAGGAAAAGTCGTGAAGTTTAATGGCGGTATGATGACGCTGTAATTAGAAAATTTAAATCAAATTTAAAAAACAGTCAATTGACCGGTCGTGGTAGGTTTTGTGTTAAAGGAACATCGGAAACATTGGAGATCTCGAGCTGACTGCCGTCAGGCTAAGGAAATCTTTGGCCTGTCAAAAACGGATATGGTTGGTTTTAGCAGGTCCCGGATTTGGTACAGGTGTTGAGTGGACATGCGAATTTAGCGTACCATCTTTTCAAAAGCGGCCTTACCCAGTCCGCCAATCTGCGCCGGCTGTGATGTGAATCCAATGAGACAAGTGCGGCACTTTGTAGAGGTATGTCCAGTTTATTCTAAAATTAGGATTCCTCGTCTTTTGAGGGAGGTTAAATGTTTCCCCACCCGGAGATTTGTGGCATCTAGTAATCTTTACCAGAACTTTCTAGGTTTATTCCAGTGCACTGAGGCGATTCAAGTCGCCATGCTTCCTAGTGTCCTGTTGCTACTTTATATCAGTTTATTGTATTGGCATCTGTGCAACCTTTAGCCAGATTTGTTTTAGGGTTGGGAACAATGGGTATTTTGGATTGCCTGCGTTTCTTCCCCTGTTTGGTGGAACCGTCCTTTTAATACCTCGATTTCCGGTGAATTAATTTTAACCATAAGCAGACAAAATCATAGTGTTCTCTGTTAGCATCTAAGCGAATTTTGAATCGGATTTGAACTTCTTGCGGTATTTTCAGGTTTTATCATTATGGCGGATGTACAATAGATAAAAAAAAAAAATTCGTAATCAAGGGATCTTGAACGGCTACTTCCGGTAAACGTAAAAATCAGCCCAATAACACGCGACTCCCCTCCCTTTTTTAAAAAGTTAAAAAAAAGCGATAAACTTTAAATACTGAGATTTTTTTTTGGAGATGGAACATAAATTTAAAAAAATAAACTTAAGCTTTTTAAAAACGATTTCGTAAGTGGTAGATGAGTTTTAATGTAGTTTATTTTCTCTCTGAGAGAGAGAGAGGGTAGAGGAATGTTTATGATAGACATCTATCAGTCAGTAAGTTTAATTTACCATCTTTTGTTTGTTGTTTTTTTGTTCTTAATAGTGTTTACTCGAAATAAGAAGCCAAAAGTAATAAAAATAACTAAAAATGCATTTTTAGTTTCTCCAAAATTAAACGCTCGTAAAAAGAAAATATGTTAGGCCGGTAGGCGTCATCTATTACAGTTTATGTATGAGTTAACTTTGTCATGTCGTACATAAATGATCCCTTCCCTAGTACGGCCGTATATTAAAGCTAGAACAACTCCATCTTGAAATTGTAGTAAAAATTCGTGAAATACCAAAGGTAGGGTTTAAAGAAACAACGAATAGGTCTTTTTTTTTCTTAAATATAACTTATTAACTACAATTATTTTTAAAAATAAGAATTTTTAGTGGCTAGAGCATTTATTTTAAGTCCTCACTTAAATAGAAGTAATTCTAGTAGGGTAGTCTCATTTTCAGTCTATTAAAGCAACATACCCACCATTCCTGGACGCCCTGAACCACTGCCGTCTCTCTTCCGGTACAATATTAAGACAAATTTACTACACGCTCACTAATAAATATGTTAAGTCTTCTTTTAAGTGCAAGAAAAAGAAAAAAAATCGTTTAACATCAGAAAAAAAGAAGAAAAAGATCTAATAACTGTAATTATCTGAACTCCTGGGGGAGACATATGTCGCCCATTAAAATCATCTCCATCTTCATTCATTATTTCAAGATGCGTTCAGCTGGTCCAGTATTTACTCTTTACTTTCTCTTTCTCTCACGGCTTAGTTAGAGAAAGTACTGTAATCTTGCGTATATTTTCCACCGGAAGTGCCGTTTCTTTTGTGGTTTACTACGTTTAAATCTGTCTGTCGGTATGTATCCACCATAACTCAAAATACAAAAAAATTGCAGGAAGTTGAAATTCGATATTTTTAGCTTACGTATTGCCTAACAGAGGATGCCTCAATAGTAGTAGACAAAATTGACTCCTCCAGGTGTACTTCCGGTATAGTTAAAATTTCAGTCCCCTGTGTTGGGAATCTATCGAAATGTAATGGTTTAACTACTTGTGTGTGTTTTTTTTGCCATTTTTGATATTTAGTGTTCACACACTGACTAGCCTTTAAAACTAAAGGCCTTGGGCACACAGATCGCGGCGGTCAGCGATCCAGCAGTCTGCGATATGGGGACGTCACAAAGGACGCGATTCTTTTGTTAGAGCGGTCCACAGTTTGGTAGATTTCTTCTTGAGAAGTAGTAGTGCGTTTTTTTTTTTTAAATTTTTATAGGATGAAAAAATAAATGCCATTTCAGTCAGTAAAATTTATTTTGCCGACCTTTCGACCTGGAGACTAGGTCATCTTCAGGGCTGTGGAACATATTTACAGATTGTTAACAATGATTCTATTAAAATGAATACGCATAATATATACAAAAATTATTTACCTAGTTTACAAAGTAAATATTTTTACATTTCAGGGTTGGTGTGTCTTCTGTCTTGTCTGTTCATGGACTGAGTGTGATCGGTCTGTGTGTGATATGTGTTAGGTTGTGAGGGGAAGTCAGTGTTGCCAATTGTCAAGTATTTTGTAATAAGTTTGCGTATATGTTGTTTAAATTGTTCGTGTCTGTTTTGAAGATGACCTAGTCCCTAGGGATCGAAAGCTCGGCAAAATAAATGTATCTCGACTGAAATGGCAATTATTTTTTCATCCTATTGAAACTATGAAATATTGAGTATGAGCTCGGACGAAGAGCAACTCCTTCTGCTATTAGCTTTGCAAAGCAAAAAGAAGAAAAGACGAAGTTGGGTGCTCAGAAATCGATAAGAAGAGAGAACAATTAGGGGAATACCACCGCCGTATGTATCGAACTGGAGTCACATGAAGATAGGTTCTTCTAGTATTTTCGTATGTCGCGAGAATGAAATAAAAAAATGAGTTATAAAAGTTTCTTAACATTGGAATCTTTATTTCGTACTTACTAGGTGGCAAGGCGGTCACGTTGAAATCTGTAATTTTGTACTCAACCAGATCGCTTGTCGTCAAAGACAAAGACTAGCCCTGCGGCGGTAGACCGCGTTCTGTTTGACACAGATGATTCAACAAGAGTGTAATACAACTAGACCGCCTAACCGCTTCGGTCGGAGATCGTTGCCCGCCGCGACAGACCGCTTTCTGTGTGCCCAAGGCCTAAGTTTCATTGCAGCATCAATTTAGTATCTACTTAACGAGTTAAACCTCCACGCGAGTGTAGCAAAAAACTTAGAAATCCTTAAAAACATATTCTTGTATTTTGCAAGTAAAAAGTAAAGTACTTAAAGAACTTAGTAGGTATTAACTTGTACCCAAGTGCCTTTAATAATGCTACAATACGCTTTTATTATTGTTAGCTTATAATTGTTCCAATAAATTTTATTTACTATAAAACTTACTGATCAAAATAAAAATTCAGGGACCCTGCACGGAGACATGACATATTTTGGATGAATAAAAAGTGTTAGTGGTGGGGGACTAATTAAGCCTAATGATTGGCAGTTACTTTGCTACTTATTTCGGTAGCCATGAACCATCATGTCTTAATTATTATATCATTTATAAAACGGGTAGTTCAATGGGATTATTTTGCATTTGGTTGCCAAAAAGTTAAGGTTTAAATCAACGAATCACGTATTCTAGAAGCCCTTTCAAATGATGTTGATGAAAACTTCAACATTCAAATGGCTTCGTAAAAAAATAATCTCACTCTAAATTCTGTCGTTGAGTAATCACTTCTTAACTAACTGTTCGATTTAACGATCCTAAAACCTAGATCCAATATTCAATTTCAATAGTTTCATGGTGTCAAACTGTCAATCATTTCGCATGCGGCTAGGTCCTTCCCGAAATACATTTACCACTTTATTGGATCCAATTAATTGAATTTTCTTGTATAAGTTATTTTTCAGTTCCTTTTATTAATCTTAAATGCTAATAAGGGGGTGGCTGTTTTATAGGATTGCAGGAAAGAGTGCGTTCCTATTGAAATATGATTGGAAAAACCTGTAATTCAGTGCGGGGCTTACAGAAACGGAAGCTCATAATTATTGTATAAAAAAAAAAAGTAGTTACACACAGGATTCGAACTTACAAATCCAAGCTTCATAATCCCTACACCAACTCGCCCTTTTCACCAAATAACAAACTTGATACTTGATCCTCAATTTTTGTTATCCAATTATTTAGAAATATTTGTTTAGCAAGCACTGTGACAAAGCTATCATGTGTAATTCTACTAGGTTACATATGTTTTATATACTGGAAAGCTTATTGTTATCAGAATGGGAAGCATACGTTCCCTGTCCATGCTTCCCCATATACCGTACAAAAGCACCCCCTTCTGCTAACACTGGGATCCAGTTAGAGGGATGAATCTCCACTAATTGTCCATTCCTTCCGCTTTACTGGTCCCTTGCTCTAATCTATCGTAACGAATTTCCTGCATTAGTCACAAACTATTCTCGAAACTCTAGTCTTGAAATTAATTCGAAAATCTATCCATTTTTTTTAGGCAATATTAATTTACTTTGTACATAACGTCAATTTTCTTAAAGGTTTTATTTATATTGATAAAAAAAAAAAGGGTTATATATCATTGATTTATTTAGCGTTAAATTAACATTAGTTTTGTTAATAACTATTCCATGGCCATCTAAATATTTTTTAACATATTTACTGCGTACTACTCTAAACAGATGGTTTACTAAAACAAGTGATTTATATTTTCATAAAGTCAGCTGTTTCAGATTTATTTATTTATAAATAAGAAATACATCGTCGGATATTTAATATTTTTTCATTTTTATTACCGTTAATAAATAATTAATTAAATAAATAACTTTTGAGATATGTACTTTTTAAAGCACTTTAATTAACCTGTAAATACTTTTGAGATTAATTGTAAGTAAAAGGGAATAAACCTTTCTAAAGTAATCAATGGTCAGGGGGACCTAGATATGGGAAAAAGTTCTGGAGAAATGAAGGCAAGGAGAATTAGGGAATTGTGTTCACTTCCGGTGATTTCAAGGATCAAGTATTTTTTATTTCTGTTTCTCTAAAGCAGTGGTTCCCAAACTTTTTATGGGTAGGGACCATTTTAATATTTTTTTTTGTTAGCAGGGAACACAGGTTCAATATCACAATACACTACTTTTTTGATTTTAAAAATAAACTTCAATTATAACATTGTGATTATGTTTTCAGTTATATTTAAATGTGCCTTTTTGAGCTTGCATTTTCTTTCACAAGGTGGGGTAATCCTGGGTTTGATGAGATTGCTCAAAGCGACACGCACATCATCATTTGCTTTTTAGTCAGTCTCCTGGACCTGTTTTTTTAGGCGCTCTACGCTCGCTCGACGTCCCACTCACCGCGCCGTCGCATGTCAAATAAATATATTATTACTTTAAAAATGTTAAGTGTTTAGCAGACCATATTTTAGTTCTTGCGGACCACAAGTTAGGAACCACTGCTCTAAAGTAAGATAATCTGAGGAGATCGTTAGTCCAATTTTCTTAATTGAATTGGATTAAAAACTATCGGAAAAATAGCAAGTTTGGAATTTTCTTTAAATCAATCAAGTCGCGATATTTGTCCCTTTTCTTTTTATAACATTTTACTACTCCGTTAGCTAGTGAGGAATTATTGTAATCGTGTAAATTTTAAATATTAATTTTGCGTGTCGATTTCCGGTTTGAGGTTCTCTGTGTAAGAAAATGTGTTTTTTTTTTTTTACAAGTCGCATCTTTTTTGTCTGCATGAGGATTAAATTAGTTGCTGAGTGGTTGAGGAAAATGAAGCGACCGGAAGTGAGAATTGCTTGTCCGCTTTTATTTGAATATTTTTCGTGAAAATTAATTTTTTCATTAAGATAAAGAACTTCGTGCTTTGCTTTAAAAGTTTTTTTTCTTGCAGTAAACTTCATTTTACGAAAATTAACGAAGAAGGACGAATGAATTGTAGGTATATATTTAGAGACAGAAAAAGACACCAGATGTGCACAGAAATTTTTACTAAACAGTAAAAACTCTTCATTGGAGCATATTTCACTTGCAGATTCTCTTAAACTAACCATTCCCTTCCACCCAGTGTGGGTTTCCTGAATAAACATTCATTTTACTTGCGACGATAAAGGGGAGGTAAACAGGAAATGGAGTTTGTGTGGTGGTGAACACGCATGCGCGTATTTTAGTGCGCGTGATATTTAAAAACCATTGGAGTGGTGAGGGTTGGTGAGAGAGTTTCTAATTTCCTAGATCAGTGCAGCATCCCGGCATGTTTGAGTATGTTTTAAAAGTTATGTGAAGCGAAACATAGTAATTAGTGACCTCCCCAGGTTTGGGGAGGTGATGCTGTGACAGAGAGCGAGTTAGTTAGCTTGACACAACAAGCCACACATCTGTTTGTAGTGTGGATCTTCTCCCATCATTCGCGCGCGCACCAGCCTAAGACAGATTGAGTGTCATGTAGCCGACTACCGCGGTGAGGAGTGTGAGGTTAAAGTTATGGACGTTATATATTAATAAAATAGACGCTGTGCCACCCAAGGGGGGGTCTTCCTTCTAAAACGACACTCCGAGTCCTGTCTTTAACGCGTGGGATATCATCAATAAATTAGTATTCCATCTAGTTACAGGACAAGTGCAATGTATCACAACTCTTTACTTCCTTTTTTGTACACTCCTAAAACATGGATCCCTTTAAATGAATTTCATTACGATATATACAGTGGCAACCTCGGTTCTCGATCATTATTCGTTCCGGAAGTGCGGTCGAGAACCCAAACAATTTATCCCATAAGAAAAAATGTAAACTATGTGGTTTATTTAGTTTCTAAGCCCCAGAAATATTAGGCCATTTTACTGGCCTAATTTTTTATATTTTATGTAAAAACATGTATCTAAACAAGAAATAAGATCTAAAAGGGTAAATACAAAAAAGAACTCGGCTCATCTCGGGGTGTTCCGAGTTCCAAATATTTGTTCGGATTTCAAGGACAATATTTTCTCGAATTTCTGGGTCGAATACCGATTTTTTTGGAAAGTCAAGTCGTTCGAAAATCGAGGTACCACTGTACTTTAATTGAATAACAATGCTTGTAATCACTTTCTCATAACATACGTTTATTTAAAAAAAAGAAAATGTATCTATTTTGCCAACTAGTGAACATACGTACAAATTTATGTTTATTAAACGGATGAATTTCCAAAATTTGTGACTGAATAGAATTTTCTAATATTTTAAGATTGCCTCGCAAAACGGCTAACTGCGATTTTATTAAAAAACTTTGTATAGTGAATAAAAGATACATAAATCTACAACCTTCACTGAGATTAAAAAAAAGAATTGGGGGAGACGTTGATCTCAAATCTTAAATTTAGCCAGTTAAGCGGTGGAATTTAGTTTACAAAAAAAAAACCCACAGAGTGCGGAATTAAAATCATACAATGTCATGAACACACGTCGAACGTAGAGCGAAACAACCAAAAGTTTACAATAGTCGTAAGCGACTTTTTGTGCAATCTCTTTCGGGGGCTTGAGATTACCCCAGAGCATTCTGTGCTCATTCCAAAATCTTGCACCGCTTCACGTATGCATTGCTTCTAGTTAACTAGGGACGCAGGAGCTTTTTTACAAGGAAGGAAAGAGCTTTTTGAATTCTGTGCAAAATGAAATCATGCTCGTCTGAACCTCTAAGGGCATTGCGCAAGGGTTGAGAGCTTCTATTTGTGTGCGTAATTCCCGAATCTCTAATGCGGAGACCAAACACGTACCAACCACTTATCATTTGGCTGGCTCCCACCACCTCCCTCCGCATAAAATACTTGACAGTTCTATTGGTAAGATAAAGGAAACATCCCCACCAAATAGTATTGTATTTTATTAAAATTTCGAGGTTAATGGCAATTTTATATTTTTCACGAGTATACACGTCAAATACACTTAACAGGTTAGGGGGATAGAAAAACACGATTGCAATCTATACCCCTCAAATTAGGAGTAAGTGAAAGTAAAGATAATGAAAACTGCTACAAGAAAATGGAGAAAAATCATAAAGAAAATGAACATTTTTCACGTTTCACCATGATGATCAAGCAATAAACAAAATTGTGGACACCAAAATGCGATAAAAAAAAAAAAAAAGTTAATGTACCATTAAAATGAGATGACCAATAATTGTGATTGGGTTTCATGAAAAATCGAAAGGGGGTCCTCTTTTTTTTCCCGCACCACCAAACATTAGTCCCGCCAAATAAATAGGGCACTCCAGCGCTCCAGTGGACAAAGCATAAAGCAAAACTCGATAGACTATGAAAAGAAAAGTTAATGGGTGGACCAGATGTTCTCTTATTGAAATAAATCGCGCTTTTACCCACACACACATGTACTAATTCGTCACTGGGGGGGGGGGCCGGCTAAGGGGCGTGGGGGTGCTATACATGAGTTTAGATGATCACATAAATCAGCAAGGCTGGTCTCCTTTCCCCTCTACTTTACAAATCGATCTTCAAGTGTGAAACTAAAACCCCACCTAAATAGTCATTCCAGTGAATATAGTCAGTGATTGACTCATTGCTTGTCCCCCCCCGCCACTCCACACGCCCATAGTCCCCTATAATTTACCATTACAGATTATATTAACACTTAGTCTATTGAAAAGCACCCTATTTTTACCGTGATTACCACTCCTTATATCGATAGCTAGCGCTTAGAGTTAATTATTTTTTTCCTCTATCTCACTCTCATGATTTTATAGGCGGAATAAGAACAAAAAATTTACTAAGAATATAGATTTCGCGCACCCATATTTTTAGCTGATTATGTCATGGATCAACAAATAGCTAAGCTTCTGGGTTGGATCTTGTTCTATACGCAAATTAGCCCTCTTTATAAATGTTAACTTCCTCCCAAGTAGGTTATTTTTCTTTATTACGTCACTATTTCAGAAATTTGAATTTTTCTCTTAGTAATAGGTTAAATTTGTTCGTTATATTAATAAGGCGTTTATATAAGAATGGTTAAGCCACTTACTTCAAATATTTAAAACATCTCGGCAGGATATCCCAGCCTAGCAATATAAAACAGACTTTACGAATAGAATTTTCCGTATTTTAAGATTTCTCCTTCTTGACGACTGAATCCGCCAGTGGACCCGCAACTTCCTTGTAATCTGAAGACCTAAAGATCATTATACCCTGTAGAGAGTGCTACCGCTGTGGGTAGTTTCTCTCCTTCTGCCTTTTACGCATTCATTTATCTTTCATTCGTCCTATTTACTTATTGTATATACTATACAGGGTGTTCAGCATAAGACTACCGTAACTTCGGGAGGCGATTCTGGGCATCATTTGCAACAAAAAATTCCATATAAACTATGACTCGATTCGGCTCCGTTTTGTAGATATTTTTAATTTTATGTTTTTTCAAGGAACTACTACTTTTTAGCAAACAATTGTCTATATTTCTCAAACTATTATAGCTAAAGCGATTTCAATAAGCTCATTAGAAAGAAGGTTAAATTTCCTTTTAAATAAGCTAATTTATATTTCAAAATAATAATATCAAGTATTTCAAATTGTGGCCCAAACCTAAGATATAGCAAGTTTCTAATTTTTTCGCCAAAACTTTAACTTCATTTTTCTCAAAAACATTTTATATGAAAAAACCGTGCACTATTCAGGAAAAACATCTACATACAATCATCTTTCGAAAAATATACAATGCATAGGGGTTATTTTAAAAATTGATGCAGAAATCATGACAGGATTCCTGGATATTTGGTACTAATCGAGTGGGATGTACGCGAACAGATCTTTTAGTTTGCCTCTTACGGCACGCAGACACACACATCGTGAGTTTGCCGGAACAAAACGGACTTTCGCTGCTTCTACTATTTCCTTACTATTTTGCACACATTTAATGTGAACCTAGTGAACAACAACTGAGGGATAAGCCCTTAACTGCTTGGCAATCGCTGCTCCCCCCATCTACTGTGCCCAGATAGAAGATGGTTAACGAATTCTCTAAGAAATTAAAGTTCCAGGCATTGTATTCTATGGAAATCGTCCCCAGCGATTTTCTATCATTTTGTATAGTTCTTTTACTCATATAAAAAACGACCAGTATCAAATAAGTTGTAGTTCCGGATATAAAGGAAATGGAATGACGTAAATGGCTCATTCCCCCCCGCACAATTTTACGCGATTTTCCCAAAACCGCATTAAACTTGTTGTCCTAACTATTTATTTAAGAAAAATGTAAGTTGAAATTTTTCTTTTTCCATGAAAATTGATTTATGGGAAGTTTTTTTTTTTGGGGGGGGGAAGGGCGTATTTAGGGCTTCCGTTTAAAAATACCGGACTGCATATTTTTCGTATTTTATTGTGAGATTTGAGTTGCGGGAAAGTCTATGAGTTTTCTCAATAGATTTGTTTTTTCTAAACATAACTGTCAATTTAATAAAAACAACTAATGTATCTGCCACACTATTTTACTAGTTTACTAGTAAGTGTAGGCGGAGCAGCCATATTTATCAGGTAAATAGTAAACTTTGAAAACACGTTAGTAGTTACGACATCCTGTTTTGACAGGTAATCGCCTTTGGGACTGCCCCCATCTCAGCACCATCATTTTACATACGCACACACACACACACACACACACACACACACACAAATAAAACAGAGAAAGAGGGATAACAACGCCCTCTCTGTTTAATGCACTCTTAATTTTTTCTTTAAAACCTCCTTCTAATTCTTTTTATGGTCACCAGTAGCGGTTGTTGATTAGTTGATATTGGTAACTAAATTAGTGGAGGGTACTAGGTTTTTTTTTTTTTTTGGTAACCTTTAACGGAAACGATTGCTCGCGAATAGTGTTCTCTCATTTGTGATACTTCCGCCTTTCTTTCTCTTACAGCTGCAGAACAGAATAACTACTTACTAGTAGAAGTAACGATCTTGCAGTAAAGCGAGTGCCAAATTTACCTGAAACAGACAGAAATGATAATTAGTCATATACATTTTGGAATAGATATTCTCATATTAAACATTAAATAAAATCCCACGCCTAGAGACTAGGAATCGAACCCACTAAACCAACAATACATCTTAGCTTTGCGGGTCTAGCCTATCTAACCGCCTAACATACTTTACAATTTTCTCATATTAACCATTAAATAAAATCCAAGGCCTAGACCAGGGGAATCGAACCCACTAAACCAACAATACATCTTAGCATTGCGGGTCTAGTCTATAACCGACTAACATACTTTACTGTAAATTTCTCATATTAAACATTAACATAAAATCCAAGACCTAGACCAGGGGAATCGAACCCACTAAACCAACAATACATCTTAGCTTTGCAGGTCTAGCCTCTAACCGCTCAGCTACCTTGGCGCCTAGCTGGAAAACTAGAAATTGTAGAAAGATCAAGAAACCGTTTTTTCGTGTTTTCTTATAAAGACTGTACGTAATATTTTAAGTTTTGAGAGTGAAATGCATCAGACTATTTTTTTGGGCAACTACTTTGGTAAGAACTTGACAACTAATACGATCGAAAGATGTAGATTATCTATCTGCAGAGGCATCTTTCTTGCCAACTATAGTTGGATAATGTTAAGTTATCTGCTAAGAGAATCGAGATTTGTCCAAACACAGATGGTTTCTTTTTTGGTTTACAGGAAACTCATTTCACAGTTAGGTGGGGGGGGGGGATGGCCAGGCCAGAGAGATGTGCGAGGGAGAAATGAAATTTAAAAGGTAGATGACTTCCGGTTTACATTAATCAGCGACAACAGCACTACTGTGGTAAAAGAAGACAGGATAGATGGGGAGTACGTTTTGATTATGCTCCCCACTGTGTGAGAGGTCGTTTGTGTCTGGAAGCTATCTTGGTCTGAGGGATGTGTTAGTCTCCCAAGGGAGTCGGTCTCAGGAGAAGAGATATTAGTTAGGTATGGAGCACACACAAACACACAGAATCCTCCCTTGTCATCATCAGTGCCCAAGGTCCCGTGCTCCTGTGGTAGGACCAATGTTTAAGGCAAGTGACGTTTTTATCTTCATTAGAGAGTGTTGCTTTGAATCCACCCAAACTCTGTCTTTGTTTTAAAAGGAAATCAGGCTTTCCAGGCTTTTCTCCAGCAATAAACAACATCAGGATTTATCATGATTTACCACTCTCTACTTGCCCACACTTTTGCACCAACTGAAAACGTCAACCCCCCTCCCCAAATAAAGTTGAACAATTTGATTGGTTTTGCGCCGTTTTATAAATCACCTTCTTATATATCATTGTTACTCCAGGTTTTCCCGTAGAAAATTAGGCGATTCATCCATTATTTAAGGACATTTCTTTCCTTCCGGTGTTCTGCTAATAAAGTTGTTTTTTTTTGTAACCAATTTATCAAGGAAATCCTTTTTAGATAAAGGAAATCTATTACAATGTACGTACAGGATATTCTATTCGCTAGAATATTATTTTCTGGGGTAAAAAAAGGAAGATTTTAAGGGTCCAAGGAATTTGAGAGAATAGGATTTGGATGTTGATGGAAGGGCTAGGTCAGGGGTCGGCAACCCGCGGCTCTTTTATCCAAATTTCGTGGCTCTTCAGCCTGCCCAAAATATATTGTATATTTCAATTTTATTGAAGCAAATGAAAATTTCATTTATTAAAGTAAAGATATTTTTTCAAAAAGAATTTTAAATGTGATAGGTTTGAAATTGAATAGAATTATATTAAAATACAGTACGTAATATATAGGACTGCCGCCATTTTCATTCAACCACAGATTTAGCTATTATTTATTTGTTTATTTACTTCGCAATATGTGAAAATAAATATATAAAACATTTAAATGTTATTGAATATCATAAAATAATATTTTGTGAATACAAGTGATCTACAGAGTTACCTTACACACTATCATCCTTGCGGCTCTTGGTAAGATTTATTAAAATTATTTAAGGAGAAATGGCTCTCTACTTGAAATAGGTTGCCGACCCCTGTACTAGGTTGTTAACGATTTCCAGCCCTCTCAGGGAGAAAATGGGTATTTATTTCGGTAGCCACAAGAACCTTGGACGCAAAAGGGTTAGCCTTCAATGAAATGACATCAAGGTGCCCTAATTTACCCTAAAAAGGGCAATTTCCACTCATTACTCACCACCAAGGCCTTTTCCAAATTTAGTAAAAATCGATGGAGCGGAAATACAATTTGTTTAAAGTTTGGTGACAACGAATTGATGAGACAATTCACTGAAATGACCCTTATATTTGGTCCAAATTCTAAATTAAAAACCCCAGGGTTAAAAAAAAAAGAATAAACAAAACCAATATTCAGCTAATTTTAACTTCTTTATTCCCATAAAGTGGAATAAACTTTGTGACTAAATCTTTGTAATAATACTCGCAAGAGAGATATTGCTACCAATTACAAACTATCATTTCCTGTATGTAATAACTTTTGGAAGCACACACATATATATACATACATACGCACACATAAAGCCTCATTAGATTAGACGTCATCACTTTGTAAGTTCAATAAAAAAAATAAAAACAAAAATTAAAAAAAAAAACGCCAACTCCATACGTACGCGCACATACAGACAAACATAATACGATGAATAGGTTAGATATAAAACCTTCACTTAAAGGTTATCATTAGCTATGACTCCTTGTATTTTATTTATGTATTATTTTGTTTATTTGAAGTTTGCCGACAAAAAGGAATAATTTCTTCCTGTATATTGATTAACGTAGTACCGTTGGATGAGCACGAGTGAAAAAAAAAGAAGAGAAAATAATCAAACTTTGTGATTTCTCCAAGTGAGAAATCTCTCTCTCATACTCACACGACTTTCTCTTACGAAAATTTACGTGAATTTAAATTTTAGGAAACTTAGAACTGTTTATAAGAACGCTATCTGTTAGTGGCACTTTTAAAAACATATATTTTCTCTACCGCTTCACAAAGCGCAGTAATATTTCGTCACTTAAAGAGAGAGATATAAAAAAGAACTTTGAAAGGTTACCAATTAAAAGCACATCTAACCACACTAAACTATCATAATGTACGCCAACAATAACATCATCTAGTAGTGGAGATTTGGATTCAGTTGAACTTTTACACGTCTACTAAAGTCCGTACAATCTTTAATGCTTAGGCAATAGATACCAGTATTTAGCTTTATTTTTTCGTTTATTTTCTGCAGATAGCTCTATTGTGATATTTATGACATAGGCAACATAGTTTTGCCTTCTTCATTAAAGAGATCCGGCTTCTGGTTTTCCCACGATCTAGAGAAAGAGATACGGGTGGATATTTTGTAGCTTTTTGTCAAGCGTAATTTGAAAATTTGTTTAGTAGTTAGAGCAAACGGGCGGTATGATAGCAATGTAGGAGGGAGGGATGAATCTTCTTCTTTGCCCCCGCCCACCCGGTCATTAGTAGAAGTAATGAGTTTAGGAGTCTCAACTCGACTTCTCGGGCAAAGAATAAATGACTCAGCAAACCCCATTTACGGGGAGTGGGGTGAGATATGAATTTCTGTGTCGATTACGACTTAAAGCGCTTGACCAAAAGCGTTTTGCACGCGACATTGCTAAACACAGAGGAGCTCCTCTCATCTTTAGAAGCTTAGGATATTCTGGAAGAGACTCCTAGTTATCTCTTCATGAACAGTGGTATACTATAATCGTCTAGTAAAGATTTAGAAGTTCAGTTACTAAAAAGAATGATCCTACGGTTATTTTCAGGGATTTCTTGGAGTGATAAATTAGTAGGATTTCTGGCTCATCCAGAGAATTGCTCAGTTACTTAAAAGAATTTTCCTGAAAGAATCATCCTTTGGTTATTTTCAGGGATTTCTTGGAGTGATAAATTAGTAGGATTTCTGGCTCATCCAGAGAATAGCTCAGTTACTTAAAAGAATGTTTCTGAAAGAATCATCCTTCGGTTATTTTCAGGGATTTCTTGGAGTGATAAATTAGTAGGATTTCTGGCTCATCCAGAGAATAGCTCAGTTACTTAAAAGAATGTTTCTGAAAGAATCATCCTTCGGTTATTTTCAGGGATTTCTTGGAGTGATAAATTAGTAGGATTTCTGGCTCATCCAGAGAATAGCTCAGTTACTTAAAAGAATGTTTCTGAAAGAATCATCCTTCGGTTATTTTCAGGGATTTCTTGGAGTGATAAATTAGTAGGATTTCTGGCTCATCCAGAGAATAGCTCAGTTACTTAAAAGAATGTTTCTGAAAGAATCATCCTTCGGTTATTTTCAGGGATTTCTTGGAGTGATAAATTAGTAGGATTTCTGGCTCATCCAGAGAATTGCTCAGTTACTTAAAAGAATTTTCCTGAAAGAATCATCCTTTGGTTGTTCTCAGAGATTTCTTGTTGTGATAGATTTAGTAGGATTTCTGGCTCTTCCAGAGATTAGCTCAGTTACGTAAAAGAATGATTCTTCAGTTATTTTCAGGGATTTCTTGGTAAGATAGATTTATTGGGATTGCTGGCTCATAACAGGTTCCTTTTTTCCCGAAAAATTACAATTTTCCATTGACTTATTTTATTAAAAGCTTAGCTTAATTTTCCGCAAATTCAAGTTTATACTTAATTCCAGTAACATCTCTTCAGCAAGAATTAGAATAGGCAAGTTCCCCGGTCGTAAAGTACTACATTTCTGCTGGAGGCTGGAGATCTGATCTAATTTTCACCGCTTATTCTAATCGTACGGATTAAAATTACATTTTTTTTTTTTTTTTAAATTAATAAATTTACTTTCAAGTTAGAATTTTTACCTTTAAGCATCCTTAATTCTCAGTAATATTGGCGACATATCGTACGAATCAGCAAAATGACTTTTAGATATCCAATTTTTTTTTTCCAGCTGGACTTCTGGGAATTTTAAAAGGATAATTCCTCTGAAAACTCTGATATTTTTTCCCCCCATTTTTCATCTAAGGGCACTTCTAGAAGGGTGGAAGGACTTCTGGAAAGTCATACTGCTGATCTGTACAGTATATCGCCAATATTAGGGAGAATTAAGTACGCTTAAAGTCCTAAAAATAGAACTTAGTTAATAGAAAGTTATTATATTACAAAAAAATTAAGTAATTTTTGTCGCTAGTTGACTGTGCCTTTGATGCAAATTATCTTTCCGGCCGTGAAAGTGAGTTCTAAACGGAAGTTTGCACTTTCCGTTTTTTGTGACGTCTATTTAATTAAACTAATTCTCAATTTAGTAAAGTTGGCACTATCTACCTCCTGTGGGCTGTATTACCAAGATATAGTAAAACAGTAATTAGTTTAGATATATAAATGTATTAATTAAGAGGATTTGTGAGAATTTGATCTTACGTTTCATACAAATATATTTTTTTAAAAATACATTTATTTTATCTAAATTTAGAATATTTCTCGTTACTGTTAATAGGTTTTTCTCTCCAATATCTATGTTCAAAATCTTATCCTATTAAAAACTGTTAGCAGCTACTCCCATGTGTTTTTTTTAAAGATTAAGATTATAAACAGAGGTCTCTGTAGTTTTGTAGATTTTTCAAACAGTTTTAGAATTGAGAAGGCACACCATAAGTAAAATGAAAAGAAGTAAATGTTATCACATGTGAGGGAATAGAGTTAAGAAAAAGATAAGAAAATAAATAAATAAGTAAAAAGTAGCTCATTATTAAGTAAGAGTGAGACAAAAAAAATTAGTATTGGTTTGTGTCTAGTTTTCAGTTTGGTCTAGTTTGGGACTGGGATGAATGCTCTGTAGTTGTTAAGAGTTTTGTGCGGGGGCAGGGATACGTGGTTACGAGGGGAGGAGATGGATATGATAGAGGAGAGACCTGTAACTGGCTGCGATATACAGGGCACCCCCCAGCTAAGATCTATAATTCCTCCTTAAACAAACAGCACAACTTGTCCGCTCAAACGGAGCGTTACGTCGTTTGGAGTCGGTCCCATACAGTTAACACATTGCTACCAACTTAGATCCGAGAGAAAAAAAAAAAAAAACACTACGCTAGTCTTTATACGAAAACTGTCAATCTGCACCTGTTACCCCCTACTCTAACCACACTATCTTCGTCTTTTCTCCAAACTTCTTTCTTGATTCGGTCCATTTCCACTTCCCTAGCTGATTATCTCTACAAAACTAGTTCTAATTTCATTTTCAAAAATGAAATTAATTTATCTTAATCCTTCTAAATAACTAAATACAAAGAAATATGATGGAAGAATAGAGAGGCGACACTTTGGTTCTAGATAGATAGACACTCTACTCCTTGGTCTCCCATCCAATTTGCTTACAGAACAAAGAAATAACTTAAGCATATCCGCCGAACGAACCCCTCCAGGAGCTGGAACGACAGAAAATCGACTGTTGCATGCCCATCAAAATGATCAAAAAATAAGACGAGAAAATCTTTTTTTTAAAAAAAGTCTATTTCCTGGACTAGGAGAACTTCAAAACAGATACTTCCGGAGGGGAACTAGATACAGATAAATTGGACTCAGACACTATAACAAGGTACCACCTTAACAAAACTAAATATCTAGGTAATAGTTAAAATGATAGTTAACTACAGTTATTTTGAGGATTAATTAGTTAATCTTTGTAGAGCTAGTTAGAGCTACAGACTTACACCAATCAGAGGACAACAAATTAACTTTTTTTTTAACCGATAATCAAGAAAGAAAGACAGAAAAATTCAACTCTATAAAACACATAATCATTTATTATGTATAATTAATTTATAGCAGACAGAAGTGTACCCTAAAGACTAGGCTGGGGTGTGCGTGTTTATTTTGGACCATGTCCCAAAAAATAGTGTCCCAAAACACAATTAAATTTGTTTTTTTTGTTTTTTTGTCATTTAAATGCCTGATAACAAATGATTTTTAAAATTGATTTACTGAAGCCCCACATGATTTCCAAGCAGACTTTTTGTAGATATGTACTATAAATAAAAATGAATACATATTTATATATTTAAAAAAATATATATAAATACAGTAGTATGGGCAACACTAACGAACTCTATCCACCAAATAGGCTATATGATTTAGATATGTTGAGTTAGCGGTGTCACCTGCGTAGAAGCATGGCAAAATTTGGAACTAGCTCCTACAACCAATTTAGATTCTTTATATTTTATTTTTCTTTAATTTTTGTCCTATTTACAATCTTGTTGATTTCCTTACTTAGATCCTAGATTAATGGTTGTAGATATTTAATCTATATAATTATGTCATTTACAATTATTAAAAAAAAAGTATTATTTTTAGTTTTTGGTTAAAAGCGCAAGATTTGTATGGATAATTAAAATTATTAAAATTGAGCTTCATATTTACGTACATAATCAAGCTTATCGCTCCGAATTAGATTAGAATTTAGGGATGCTTTGTTAAACGAAGCCCTATCTTGTGAGCAGAACCTAGAATACTATAAGGATTAGAAAGGAAAGAATATCCCTAAAATATGGCGGAGGATCCTTCTTTTGTATTTTGAAAATTGACGTATTAAAAATAATCGAACATTAAATCGATTTAAAAAAAAAGGAAATTCCGTTTTAGATGTTTAGAATTTAAATTGTGCAAAAGTAAGCCTTTAGCGCGGTACCTCAATCGAGATTAATACACCAAAATACTGGTAGCGCGATTCGGAAGCTGATTAGACTTCCGGTTCACTGCTATTTCACTGTGATAGTTACGAATATAGGGACTTCCACTTTTTAATACAAAAATATCAGGAAAATTTTTAACACCAGAAAATCAGCGGATATTTTCATATTGGATTTTCTTTTCTGGTGCTTTTTCCTGAGTAGAATTTGTAATGGTAATAACTGACTTGAGAGTGGTAAGCGTTCAGGGGTTAAGATGATAAACAGAATTAACTGTGGGGTTGCAGTAGTGTAGTGGTGCTTAACTGAAATGAGGATACAATTTGATACTATCTCATCCCTGCTGCGCCCATTAAGCCCTAACTAACATACACACTAAATGAGTTCACTATTAAATAGGTAACCCCCAAATAGCCCCCACGTACACACAGACTAAACTGTTTTTAGAAGCAGTGGGGGGGGGGGGTGCCCCAACGGGGGTGACTATAGTGGGAAGACATCATCTGCATATAGTTAAGTAAATTAACGCACGTGACTGTAGCACACCCTTTTAGGGTTATCTAATAGTCTGAAACTGGAGATCTTGCAACCCTTAACCCCTTATCAACTCTACAATCCCCAATTTAGTTCACCTCTCCTTGTACCCTCCAGAAAAAAAAAAAAAGAACAAGAAGTTGAACAAAGTTCTGGAAGTTAAGGGTACTACTGCGGGAAGATTTGGAATTCTATCTTTGCAGTGTTATTTAAAACCAGAGGGAAGGTTAAAATTACAAATAACTGTTACCCAAACATGTACACGCCTTCTGCTCTTATGGGCTCCTTAATATTCCTTCTTCAGTAGCCCTTTTGCTAAATGTGCATTCAGAATAAAGTGTGGGGGTCTAATTTTCGAAGGTGACGGAAATCGACTGACCGTAACTTTTTGCCGAATCGATTTTTCCCGTAATTTTCTTGATTTTCTCGCAATATTCTCCTATGGGGTTGCAGCAGAGTAGTGGTGCTTAACTGAAATGAGGATACGATTTGATATATTTTCTTTAAACCAGTTAACTGGTTTCGACATTGTTGGAAAATGTGTCCCCTACATGTGGCGTACAAAAAATAAGCGATGACGTATACATTCGGTCAAACCCAGAGTATGTTTGATATGAAATTGGGTTGCTGCAATGAAATGACTTTTATGTATTTTTTTTCTCGTTATTTATTTCATATACATTTATTCATTTATTTATATTAACATAAATAGGAACAAAAAATATATTTATGAATATATATTTTAGATTAAACTAAAATTACAAAATTAACTGCCAATGGTCACTACAGAAAACGCATGACGAATATATTTCGTCATAACACAAAATTTTACCCTTTTTTCATGACGAATATCTTCGTCATTTACAGTTAACTGGTTAAACTCACCATAGTGATTTCAAACAGATTAAACTACAAACGTCATTGGAAAGATTTTTTTGGAAATTCGATTCCGGAATTTTAAATTGGGAAATTTGGAGAAAATTTGTGAGTTCGAACTAGTGGGAAAAGCGTTAAGAAGAAGTGGTGCGTGTGTTAGCCAAGGAGTTGTTTGTGCTTAAATCTGGCTGGGTGTCTAAGTAAATCCTGGTGTATATATTTTGTGGAATAGCCCTGTTGGCGGAAATACTCGTAACAGTGTGCCCGTTGTCAAGAAGCAGCCAGCGTATACCCTCTCTTTCTTACTTGCTAAATCGTGTGCACGCGGGGGGGGGGGTGTAGCACGAGCTGTGTTGGTAGGGATGAGGAGTTCGTTTAGTCTTGGGGCGGCTAGATGGCATTAGAGTGTAATCGTACGGAAAATAGGGTCTCCTCCCCGCCGCCGCCGCCGGACAAGTTGACAAAGTGTTTATTGTTGGAAGGTCTCCTTGGCTCTTTTACTGGAGGGTGGCAGAGGCTGGAAGCAGATTGTGTTAAAAGGGAAGTAGTAAATGGTAAGAGAGAGGGGGAGAACGTTTACCAAGTTGCGGAGGCGGTAAGAAGGCCAGTACATGATGTGGGTGCCACCCCCCGCTGAAGAGAAGTGCAGAGTCTGGGTTTATTAATCTTGTCACCGTTCCCTTTTGGAGAGAGGCGGCCGCTTTTACTCTACCTCAAGCCCCCCGACTAGCTCCCCGTACTCTCTACCTCATCATCAACTAACTTCTCTTTTCCCTACTCTCATCATTGTATTCTCTCTTTCTCTCTCTTAAATAAACTGATGTCAACGCCGGGAGTGGCTGAGACACTTGACTGCATGCCGTACAATGGAGGCAACAGACAAAGCTGCAAGAGGAGATTCCACAACATGTTTACTGCCTCCGGGAATAGTGGGGGTGGATGTATTCTTTGCCCCAGCAACTCCTCTTTTTTAAAAAAAACCACCCTTACTCTCTCCAGTTGTTTGCACGTTTCAACATGCTTGTAAAAGAAGCCTAGTGCACACAACTTAACTAGTATCTAACTCTAGTACGGAAAAAAAAGAGCTTTTATATGGTCCAAAGCTTTAAAAGCACTTAACACTTGAGCTCCCTACCAGGAGAGAGCTTTTTATTTTTTTTCTCTCTAAATAGGAGGACAGAAATTATTACTAGGGTGGTTTCTATTTTTATGTTTCCCTGGTTTATTTTCCTGACGTATGTTTCTTTAAGCGGAAGTGGGTGGAAACGATTTCCCTTAAATGTTCCGCCTTTTCGTGACAAATACATTCCTACAAAGTTGTAATTTAGTTTCTTTGTAGGTGTAAGACGGGTAACTTTGGCAACTATTTAATTATACATATAATAACTCGACAATTTCTTAAAGTTTTACAGTAATTGTTAGCAACAATAAATATGGTGGCACATTTATTGTGTGCATTCTTCAACACTATATTCGGCCGGTTTAAAGATGGTAAACTTAACCGATGTAATTTACTTTAAAGAATAATTATACCGGCTGGATTCCTGGGCAGTATTACAAGTTTTAGCCGGGTCAAAATTCCTCTGACGACTGCTCTTTTCAAATCTTGGGTGATCCTTGAAGCTGGGTGATAAATGATTTAGTGGTACTAGGATTAACGTAGCCTTAACCGGAACTGAGTAAGCATATCCGATCCACTCTTTCAGCTACCGATCCAACTTTTTTTTTTTTTAATTGAACTTCGCGGAAATCGACCATGTATCCTCACAGTAGATTCCAGTCACTTGAGGCAATCGTCTCAAAATTCAAAATCGACCTCAAAATTGCTCCCTAAGGAAAAGTTCTAATTAAAGATATTAGGCCCTTGTTAATGAAGTTTGATATAAAATTCTGGTTTTCATCCTTCGACAAATGCTTCCTAATACGTGCTTACCTCTTTCTGGAACTCCTTACCTTCATCTGTCCGTTATCTACCCTTCCATCTACCCTTTCCTTCTTTAAGTCCCTTGTGTTCAACTATCTAACCGGTTTTCTCCGTAACTATAATGGTATCTCTTTATTTTATTAATTTTAATTTTTCTAAATACTTATTTCTAATTACAAATATTTAAAAGTTAGACCAAACTAATAGGGCCTCCAACTGTACTTGTACTTATTCCCAGGGGACAATAGTCCCAGAATAATTAATTTATTTTCTTCTTCTTCTTCTTAAAATCGTGTCCAAGGTTTCAGAAAATCATTAAGGTCATTTTTAGGATCTTTTTCTGTCTTTTGTCCCTTCCAATTAGTCTAGTTCAACTCTCCTGAGTTCTCCCTTAGGTTCCCTTGTATGAACTTATCAAATTCAGGGATCCTCATAAAGTCAACTTCCGGGGGACTCAGCTTAGTTCACAAAACCCCTATTACACACGTAATAAGAGAAAATATAAAATTGCAAAACAGCTGAATTCGTTAGAATATTTACCAATAAAAGTTACAAATTACTGATTCGTTACTGTGCCACAATTATTTTGGTATTTCTGGTTGGTCAATACGATACACGAATCTAGGTAGTTCCTCTTTTATCACCCCTTTGTTAATTGTAAACAATAAGAAAAAAAAATAACCACAGACTGACGTCACAATCTAATTGTGATGTAATACTGGCCGTGACGTTTATATTTTTTTTTTTTATATTTATTTTTCTTATTTTCTTGTTAGTCATGAATCAGACACAGTTGACAAATAACCTAGTTTTCAAATAAGATCTACATGAAATTAAGTGTGGAAATAATTTGATTTTTGTGTGTCTGTGTGTGAGTGTATATTCGGGCTGTTATAATTTTGGTTACACAGAGATAGTGTATTGATAAGCGTTACAAAGGCACGAGTATTGTTAATGTTATATCTGTCATTTGGGTTAAATGTTCCTTCAAATAACCTTAAACGATAAATACAAAATTGTTTGCAATTCACTTTCCCCTTAACCGTAAGACGTTTATACGAGGGTCGTTTGAAAAGTCCGTGCAAATTCAGAGAGATAGCACCACTGGCGCGTATCGAGGTTATGTTTAGTTAGTAGCATCTCTTGGAAGAACACACACCATGTTTCAGCCAGATCGGTCTATTTCTTTGTGTTTGGCATTCGTTTGAATCGAGGAAGTCGAGTGATTTTCAAAAAATGGACGAAAAAGAATTTCGTGTGTTGATTAAACACTACTTTATGAAAGGCAAAACGCCACAGGAGACTAAAGAGAAGCTTGATAAACATTATGGTGACTCTGCACCTTCGATTAGAACAGTTTATAAGTGGTTTCAAAATTTTCGGAGTGGCCATATGGGCACAAGTGACGCTGAACGTTCTGGACGCCCTGTTGAGGTTACTACTCCATAAATCATTGATAAAATCCATGATATGGTGATGGATGACAGAAGAGTGAAGGTGCGTGAGATTGCTAGCGCTGTGGGCATCTCGAATGAACAGGTACATAATATTTTGCATCAACATTTGGACATGACAAAGCTATCCGCAAGATGGGTGCCGCGATTGCTCACGCTTGACCAAAAACGAAATCGTGTGAAGTGTTGCAAGGACGGTTTTCAGCTGTTCCAGAAGAATCCGCAGGACTTTAAGCGTCGTTTCGTCACTGTGGATGAAACATGGATACATCACTACACTCCTGAGACCAAAGAACAATCTAAACAATGGGTTACCAAGGGGGAATCTGCGCCAAAAAAGGCGAAGACCGTTCCTTCGGCCGGAAAGATTATGGCGACTGTCTTTTGGGATTCGCAAGGAATAATCCTCATCGACTATCTGGAAAAGGGTAAAACTATTACAGGTGCATGTTATTAATCGTTATTGGACCGTTTGAAAACCGAGCTGCAAGAAAAACGCCCACGATTGGCCCACAAAAAAGTCCTTTTCCATCACTACAACGCACCAGCTCACACCTCAGCAGTTGTGGTCGCAAAATTAATGGAAATAGGGTTCCAACTCGTTTCACATCCCCCCTATTCTCCAGATTTGGTTCCCTCGAACTACTATTTGTTCCCCAATATGAAGAAATGGCTGGCGGGAAAAAGATTTTATTCAAACGAGGAGGTGATTGCAGAAACGAATGGCTATTTTTCAGACTTGGACAAATCCTATTATTCGGAAGGGATTAACAAACTAGAGCAGCGTTGGACGAAGTGTATAAGCCTAAAAGGAGACTATGTTGAAAAATAAAAAAGTTTTACCCCAAAAAATTAAGTAGTTTTTATTTTTGCACGGACTTTTCAAACGACCCTCGTAGATCCAATAATTTGCTAGCATTTGAATGTTCACTGTCTTTTCTTTTTTTAAGTTGACTTTAAACGATAAATAAAGCCAACATTTATTGAGAATTTTACGATAAATCGACTACACTGAACATTTCTTAACTAGGTATGAAAAATTCGGCAATAGATGGCGTGCTATACAGTTGTAAAATAAATCTTTCTACAGTTATTGAGTTAATGCTTACGTGACTTTATTGTTTAAAAAATAAACTATACATAAAACTACGTAAATCCATACAAATACATTTTCTACGTTAAAGTAAAAAAAAAGTCTAATTTAGTAATAGCGTGATTCTTCACATCGTGAAGCAATCAAGTACCCTTTACATTTACCGTTATTTACTTTAAACGAAATGTCTGGTGGTAATTATGGGTTAAAAAAACTGGGAAATCAAATACATATAAAGTACCTACACATAAATAGATTGATTTATCAGCTGATTATACTTGAAGCATTGGAACAGCTGACTATACTTGAAGCATTGGAACAGCTGACTTTATATAGATTTAAAAATCAATTGCCAAAAATAGTAAACAGCTGATAGATAATCGTGACATCAAGATTATGTTAATAAAATATGTACCGATCTATTCCAATGGTATTACTTCCGCTTTTATTAACTCTAAGGTCGTAATTTTCTCGGATAGTCAGGCTGCTCTACGGGCAATTAGTTCCTACCAGGTCAACTCAAGGCTGGTTTGGGACTGTCTGGGTGCCCTGAAGGAAATTAGTGACCTGAATAAGGTCTTTCTAGTTTGGGTACCTGGTCATTCAGGACACAAGGGGAAGGAAGTGGCAGATTTATTGGCCCGGGAAGGCTCTGCGGGACACTTCGTTGGCCCGGAGCCCTGCTTTGGGGTTTCGAAATGTGTTAAGTCTGCGGCCATCAATTTATGGGTGCAGAGTAGGGCTCAGGAGTGGTGGTGGCTTGCCACCACTGGGGCTGAGACAGGCGAAGGAGTTCATCAGAGGCTATTCGCCGAGGCTGACCGCAGAATTAATCCGTCAAGGCCGCGTGGGGCTATAAGGATAATTGTAGGCCTATTAACGGGCCACTGCAGGCTCAGAAAACACATGTATCGCATGGGCCTGGCAGAAGATAGCCTTTGTAGGTTCTGTCAGGAAGAGGAGGAAACGGCACTGCACGTGTTGTGTCAGTGTGAGGGGCTCGTATGAGGAGCCACTCTCCAGAATTAAGAGTCTGATTAAACGGACGGGTCTGGTGGGTGAGCTCTAAAGCCGGGGAGCCACAATAGATCCATAGGGGTCGCGGTGGCGCAGGCATTGAGGCCACCCTAATTTAATCTAATCTATACTTCCGCTTACTTACTAATAGTAACAGGAAGTGATTTTTCCGGAATTTATTTTTCACTAGAAATGTTTTGAGCCCACAAAAAATTTTTTTTTTTTTTTTAGAATGTGGTGATAACTCAAAACAAAAAAAAAAGAAAGCAGGATGTTGTATTAATGTTTTCATTGGGTTCTACCAGCGTTTCCGGATTAAAAACCCGTTTAACCGGAAGTGAAACTTCTCTGAACGGATTTATTGCATTTATGCCATTTTTTTCTTCAAAAATTTCGCAAATTAATATCTACAATTGAAAATTCGGTTAATTCAAAAAATAGGAAAATTCCAGTATGTTGCATGCTCTCTTTACTGTTTTTCTTTTAAACATTCTATTTATTTACATATTACTAGTTCAATTATTAGAATCGTATGTTCATCAATATTTAATTTAACAATAATTATTTCCAAGTACAAATTAAATTTTTTTATTTTTTATTTGCTATCTGTATAAAAATACACATACATTCAGGCAAAGTGTGAATACAATAAGTACAATACATGATGCGAAAGCTGTGCGGCATAGCCTTCGCACACCGTAACCTGTACGGACACAGGAATAGAGAAATCATCCAGTGCTGGACACTCTCGGGAAATTTTAGTGACTGGAAAGGTCTAGGATAGTAGACCAGGAAGCCAACGTCGTTTTAGATGTCGTGGGGGAGATTATCAGGATGGGTTGATGAAGGAAAGAGTTTTTGAGCTCTTTGAATTGGGGATGGCAGGATGGGTTTCTGTGTGGAAATTGAGGAATCCGTGAATGGGATCGTTTCAGTGACAAAAGCGGATATTTAGGTCTTTGTGAAGGATGAGGTTAGTGACTTAATGGGAAGTATTAACGGCGGAAGGCTTTTGACTGAAAGTTTTGGATGCAAAAGATATTGAAGGTTAGTTTGAGCCCTACAGCTGTGATCCGTAAGTCCAGATAGGTTAAGTAACGTCTTGTTAGGTGTGCTTAGTTTAGATTTAGGTCCAATCGTGCGTCTTAGTTGTCCCGCACCTTTTGAACTAAGTGTAATTCGTGTTTTAAGCTTAAATTCGCGCGCACTCCACTGGTATAACATTCAATTTCAAATTTACCATTCTAAAACATTACCTACGCAAAATCCTTAGAGAATCCCCAATATTCGCATTAATTTTAAGTCATTATTTTGACAAATGTTAACGTTTTCGGTAACCCACAAATCACAGCATAAAGTTTCCTTCACTCAAGTCAAAGTCTCAACACTCAAACATATTGATCTCACTGAAAGTACTAATTTTTGCTGTTTGCAAGTTATAAAGGGGCATTTATATCTTTTATTCAAGATATAGAGCATTAACCGGAAGTTAGAATCAAGAAAACAAAAAAAGGGCTGTAAGCTTAAAGCTCTATTGTCCAAGAGAATTGCTTTAGGCGACCATCCGTGTTGGACCCTATATTTTCTAATCTATTTTTTTTCAAAATGCTCTTGCCGTCACAGGAAATAAATAATTGCAGTGGGATACTAGGTTCTTTCTTCCTCAAAGGGAACACACATGTCGTATTATAGCCTCTGTGGAAATTCCTTTAAACCAACTCTGGGCGACACATGGAACTGCTGCATTTCTAGCCAGTTTAGTTTTTCCGCGATAGGATGGTTTACTATCTAGGAGAAGGAGCCTCCGACTTTGTATTTTCCCCAGCGAGAAAAACCGTTCGTTGCTTTGGTTCGCTTGGTAAACCTTTTTTTTACTATTGTGTGAAAATAATACCTTTGTCCATGGAAAAGATATATTGAGGCTGTATATCACAATACTATACCATCAAAATAGGTGGATCTCATAGCTTTTCTTTCAAAGAAAAACGCTAACTTACGAACAAACTTAGACATAATAACATTCTCAACACCCCCACAATTTTCTGTGGGCTCTTTACCGCCCCTCCCTGTAGGTCTCCATAGCCCTCAGGGGGGGCGTTAGCGCCCATTTTGAGAAAGACTGATTTAGGCTTTGAGGCTGAGGCTACACCAAATATTTTCCAATAAAAGAAAATATTAATTTGATTTACTCTTTTATAATATTTTCGGTTAGAACTGCAGCTTTTATAAAAGAAATAATTTTAAATGACGCGTTTTTTTAAAACATACGAAACTGAGAGAGTTCTAGAATTACACCTAAAGGTTGACGTCACTTTTAGCGCACACATTTAGAATTCTCTTATGAATTTTTTCTTTCAGAAGTAAGAGAAAATTAAAACCCTGTCTATTCATTATTAAAGGCAGCCTTAACTTTAACCGCTAACTATTTGTTTACACATTTTACCCAATTTCTTGACTAAGTAACGAGTAAAAAAAATTAAAAACAAATTCTTAACACAAAAACAAGCCTTGAAGCGTGCACTAGTAGCCAATGAAATCTGTTAGCGTATTGTTGTTAAATAGATAAAAACATAAAAAAAAAACCTTTACAAGAGAAGGTTATATTACCTTCTTGGGTGTCTACCTGTGGAGCTTACTTAGCACAATATTGTCAACTACCGATATTTACTTTGTTTACTGTTCATTTAACACAAAACCCTAAAGGGTTTGCCTTTGTTTACAACTGAATTAATAGTTTTAAACAAAACAACTACTTGTGGGCAAAGAAAAAGGGAACTACTGGTTTTACTTCATTGTTAACACCTTATTGAAATAGTAGTTAACATTTTCTTTTTTGGGTGCCAGTTATATAATTTTTAAGACAGTCTCAATGTGAAGAGTGTATAGTTCAGTTTCTTTTTATGTTTGAGAGGAACTGGCGAGATCAAAATGGAATCTGTGAGCCTCCACATCCAAAATACGAGGTGTGGCTATTAAATAACGAGACTGATGCTGCTACAGAAGAACTATGCATGCGCCAAATCCTAACGACCGCCACCTGTGCAGCGTAAAGCCTTCTTCTCTTTCAATTGCAGCGTCTCTCTCGTGTTTGTAGAGAAATCTGTCTGACCGGAACCGTCGTTTGTGTAAGTGGTGTTTAGTTTCGTTTTGCCGAAAACATGATACCTACACATGTAGTATAGAGCAACGAATTGTCGTGAAATTTCACATCAAAACTTGGTGAAACCGCTACTGAAACTTGATCTTTTATTAAAAGAAGTTTTTTGACGATGAATGGTAATCACGTGCGCAAGTTTTTGAGTGGTTCAAGCGTTTCCAAGATGGCCGAGAAGATGTCGGAGATGATGACCCCCCAGGTCGCCCTTCCACACGTTCAAAACGGATGAAAATATCCGATTATAATTAATCAACATTACTACCGTGAGGTGCTTGCTCAACTCTAGTGAAAGAGTAAGGAAATAAACGACCCGATTTGTGGAAGAACAAACAAGTCACGGGGTTCTCCAACGCAAGACAACCGGCGCCGGCTCACACTGCATTGTCTGTCAAGACGACGTTTCTAGCCCAAAGTACAACATCCGCCTTATTCGCCTGACCTGGCCCCATGTGACTTTAGATCTGTTCCCCAAAGTCAAATCTGCATTAAAAGGATCACGATTTCAGTCTGTTGAAGCTGAGTGAAAGAAAAAGCGGCACGCATCCATGCAGGAGCTCACAGAAGAAAAAGACTTCCAGCACTGTTTCGAACAATGGTAAATTAACATGGAGCGTTGTAGGGATAAGGGAGGGGTGTATATTGAAGGTGATAATAACTAAATATGTTTAAATTTAAAATAAAATGTTTTACAGCAATAATCTCGTTATTTATTAATAGCCAAATGAGTATGTATGAGTGATTGGAGTGCTCAATCTAAATTGAACGAAGTAGAAGAAACTAGCCGCTGAAGAAGTAGAAGAAGAAGAAGGAAGTCACATCACGCTGAAGAATTCATGAAGAGGGTGCTGAAGATAACGACCCTCCTCTTCTCTCTGTCTTCAGCGTAGAGAGAGCCGCCATTTTAGCGCCAACATACCATCCAGCCAACACTTATCGCTCTCCCGCTCCCGCCCAGAACAAGCTTTTGACGCCGCTTGTGCTTTCTCACCATGGTTTCCGCTTTGTACGTTATACATTCAGTACTTCAACTGGTTTTCTTCTAAACTTCAGCTTTTTCTTCGGAAAAACTAATGTTAAAACAATGAAAATAGGTAAAAATAATAGTTTTTACTGAACAAGTGTGCGAAATATTCACCTTCAACTTCAACCTCAGGAAACATTAAAACTTACGAAAATTTAAAAACACTTGAGATTCAAAGTTGGCATGAGAAAAATAAAGGGGGCAAAAAACAATGATAACCAAAACTTTAAAGTAACTTCCTTCCGGCCAGAAAAAAAACAAAACGCTTTCAATTTTATATATTCAATAACCTGTTCAACAATATCCAGAAAAAAAAGAAAAATATTCTACCACTTTTCACGGCTTAATGAACAGAATAATGCACTTTGAATTAAGTATATCATTTGAAATACCAAGTATAAAGCATAAAATTGAAAATTATATAGAATAATGATAGTGCATTGATCTAAAAAAAATTGCAATTTGCCTATTACTATTTACTAAGAAGATTATAAGAAGATAAATTGATTTTCCCACGTTTATAAGAGCAATAAAAGGAAAGAAAACGCATAGTTTGAAATATTATAATCATTCAAATCAACACTGATGACGGTTACTTACATATGAAGTATTTTACAGAAGTAAGTGGTCGTATATGTTTTTATAAAAGCGAAGAAGAGGTGAATATATATATAGTAATATATATTTAATATATACCCATATATTTTTATAAGTGCATGTGCAATTTGTTTCGGATAATATGCAGCTGTAACATATTCCGGGTAATGACTGTTCTTTTATGTTTATGGATGCAATAATTTTTGTATGCACTTCTTGTTCATATTAAATATCGTAGTTTGTATTTTTAATTAACGTCCATAAAAAACAAAAAACCTGTGTTGTTGTTACCAGGTAGTGGATTGTAGGATGTACTTCTTTTGGGTATAGAGTGGTGCCCGGGAAGTGGTTATGGAGATATGTAGGCTCGCCTCTATTCTTGGAGCTTCCGTAGAATGGCTGGGTATGGTTGAAGTGGAATATATCCTATATAGGCGTCATTGGGATGGGTGTGTCTGGTAACAGGGCTAACCCAATTAGCCGCCTCGGTCACTGAGGTTAAAAACTCCCTAGAAGTCCTGCCTTCTTCCCAACTTTGCATTACAGGGAGAGGTGCAAAGGATCTCAACGATAAAAAGTGGTTACAGCTGACTATCCGGGTCCATAATTTTGGGGGAAGCTAGCTCCAGAAGATCTAAAAGATTGCTGGATGGGAGTCCCCCACCAGTAACTGCCCACTCTACCTGGGGACCTACTCTGGTTGAGCCTAGACAAGTTGGATTTATTGTAGCCTTCCTAGAGAAGGTAGGAGAGCAGGAGAGACTACTCAACCTAGAGCTCCCCTTCAGGTGATGAAAAAAAAATACAACCATGTTCTATAGGGAATTTTAGAATGAGCAGTGGGAGCTGGTAGCCAATAAGAGATAACGTTCCTTGGTTTCCTCCTCCATAAATCCCTGGAAGTTACCAGGTGTGAGAAGGAACTTGGAATTCTTGTTTTTTTTTTATTTAGGATAGCTTTCTTCCGAATATTTACTGAGCGGCAAAGGATTTAAGGAGGAGGAACCAAGGAACGATATCTCTTATTGGCTGCCAGCTCCCACTGCTCATTCTAAAATTCCCTACTGAACCTGGGAGTATTTTTTTTTCACCACCTGAAAGGGAGCTCTATGTTGAGTGGTCTCTCCTGTTCTCCTACCTCTAGGAAGGCAACAATAAATCCAACTTGTTGGTCCGTGCAGATTATCATGAAGAGAACATTTTTTTGTTAGTTTTTCGTGCTTAGGGTTAAATGGTTAAAGTAGATTTTCTACTCGAATCCTCGTACAGGAATCGTCCATTTTTCAGGAACTAAAGTAAAGTAATCGCCTATTTTTTCAGGCGGAGCTTAACGTCCAACTACCAATTAGGTGTCGTGGACGGAGGCGACTAGCTAACATACTTTACTGTAAATTTCTCTTATTAACCATTTAAAGCCTAGACCCGAGGAATCGAACCCACTACATACAACATTCGAACCCCAACAATACATCTTAGCTTTGCGGGTCTAGCCTATAACCGCCTAACATGCTTTACTATAAATTTCTCATATTAAACATTAAATCAAATCCAAGGCCTAGACCAGGGGAATCGAACCCACTAAACCAACAATACATCTTAGCTTTGCGGGTCTAGCCTATAGCAGGCTAACCTACTTTACTGTTTTCTTTTATTAACCATTAAATAAAATCCAAGGCCTAAGACCGGGAAACGAACCCAGTACCACAATGCATATTAGCTTCGCAGGTCTCGCCTCTAACCGCTCGGCTACCGTGGCGCCCTTTTCAGGAACTACTTCATTTTGGTTAATTTTAATTCGCCGATGCTATTTGCAAGCTTCTAAGTAATGAACATGATAAAACAAGTTCGTGAAAAAAATGAAAATAGGAAGTCAGAAAAATTAATTAAAAGAAATTTAAAGTAAATTAAAAAAGGTTTTTATAGAAGTTCAAAATGTTAACTTCCCTTTTTTTTGGGCGGGATAAAACTTTTAAGGGCCTGTTAGGGAGAGAAGAGAATTCGATCCGCAAATTATCACCCGCACCACGTGCCCTGTAGACAGCAGTACTCTGGATAACTAACCCAGCAAGACCCCACAATAATAGGTGCGCGGAGAGGGGATTGGAGAAGTTTTGCGATAACTAAACCAATACAGCGAGGGAGACTAGATAATCCAAGTAAGAGGAGGGAAATGTGGTTTTCAGGATGCCCAGTTGGTCACCCTGGTAGATTTCCCCGGTTTAGCCAAGTTTCTTCTCACTAATTAGAAACAACGGCTTCCTTCCCCTCTGGACCCAATCTAAAAAGGTTTGCATTACATCAATTAAACAGTGATCAATAGTCGTTAACCTCCTTTCCTTGCTTATTCCCCTGCCTAAATTCATGAGGGTATTTGTTTCCATTTTAGTCGTCGCACGGGTTGATGAGTATTCCTGAATTGGGAAGCTTCCCTTTTTTTTAGAAAAAGGAACAATTAACCAGGGATTTCATTAAAACGAGTCGGATTACCTTGAAAATATATTTAGAAACTTAATAAAAAAGGACTCTGCTGCTAGAGATCTGGAGTTAGCGCCGCTATTGGGCCGTTTAGAACAAGAAATGATCCACCGGAAGCGAGTAAACCAAAGAAAACATTGTAGAGAATTTTTTAAAAAACCTTTCGAACAGGAATGTATATCTAAGCGAATGGCAGCACTTAACGTAGTATTCACTTCTTAGATTTTCCCAACTTGCATTTTAAAACATTGGTCCAGGAAATTCTGGTGCACTTCTGAGAAAATACGGAGGAAATAATTTCCTGTATTAAGGAGTGATAAATGAGGAGAAAATTCCTCAAACGGAAGTAAAATTTCCTTTTTTTTTTAGATTTTATCAAATTTTCCTTCATAGGGATGAGGTTCCCTCTAAAGTCGTTAAATATTTTTGACATTCCCAGTTTGTGCGTTTTCCATTGAACTGTTTATAGAAATAAATAATTGATCAAGGGCTCCTGTCCATGTACAGATCTGGTGCGCTACCTTGGGTTCTTTATAAACAAACGACTCAAGTGGAACTCACATACTAGGCTTAAAAGACAAGTAATGACAAAAAACGTGCGAAACTGCTTTACAAGACTTCTTGGACGACGCTCCCAAATTACCCAATTGAACTCAAACGGTTAATATACAACATTATTCTCAAAACCTATGTGGACTTACAGGACTAGAGCTGAGGAGTTCAGCCAAACCTACAAAACATACGGATAGTACAGGACATTTCAGTCAAAACTACTGCTGACAGATAGCTGGCGCTCCTTTCTACGGTGACTAACCTCACTCTTCACAACGACCTCAACATTCCCTTCATAGACCAACTCGCCAAGACTAAATACCAAAAATTCCATACTGCTCTCTCTATTAGCTCTAATCCTCTCGTACTATCTCTCGCTTCCTCTGACATCCCTAATACTCCTCGCCGACTGAATCGCCTGTGGCTCCGCGACTTCCTTACAGTCTGAAGGCCTAAACGCCATTATTCTTCTATGTCTCCTCTCTCCGCTGGGTAGTTTCTCTCCTCCTGCTCTCCTCCCGCACCAGTTCATCGCTCTCTCCATATTTACAGATTGTATACAATGTATACAGATTGTAAATTACTAAATAAATTAAAATAATAATTAATAATAATAATAATAATAATAATAACAATAATAATATTGATAATAATTGATCACATTTTTTCATGTTAAAACAGTTTAAATATTGACTTTCAAAGGGCGAAGTTCAGCTATATTCAGCCCCCCGAAAAAACAGCATTTCCCATTTTTTCATCTCAGCGCTTTCCTCTTCACCGTATAGTTCAAATTAGGGGGGAACTTTTGATTAACCCTAACTAATTCCCTGAGGAAAAATTTTGTAAAGCCCTGTTACGTCCAATCATGGGTTTCGCTCTTTATTTTGTTCAACCCAGCATTAATTATGGAACACCTTTAACGTGTAGGATGTTCCCTAAGAATAATTGAATTAATATAACATTATAATGGGGGGGGGGGAACGTAGTAAATATGTTTCTAATTAGTATATATATAAAAAGGATAGGGTTGAGATAATTCAGCCCTTTCTAAATATATTACTTAACGCCTCTGGAGGCAAAAACTGGAAACAACAATCCTCCAGACCTCACACGTACTACTTAAATGAATATATGGTAATTAGAAGACACGAACTGGTAGAAGACATGGTGGTCTAAACA
Organism: Rhodnius prolixus; assembly: GCF_049639745.1. Lineage (NCBI taxonomy): Eukaryota > Metazoa > Arthropoda > Insecta > Hemiptera > Reduviidae > Rhodnius > Rhodnius prolixus. The sequence goes on along the minus strand of NW_027411582.1, from coordinate 35,848,551 downwards.
CCTCCAGGGCGTTTACTTCTCCACGTGGACTACAGAGGGCAGCACCCTTACCTTCTCTTTCTATGTTATGTCATATTAGAAGCGCCACTTTCCAAAGGGCCGTCAAGAAATATTATAGGGCCCCCCCTCTTTCTCCAGGTTCAAATTTACATACATTCATTATAAAGGGTAACTTTTTTTTTTTCTGGTTATCAATTTCTTCCTTTTAAAAATCAATTATCCTCCAAAGAGATCCAATATTAGTAGGATATTAAAAGAAACTTGCAGCTCATTAGGGATGCTGGGAGGTTTCTTTTGCGAAACAAAGTACTCACTTTATAATGTGTGAGAGCGTTCTGTTCAAACTTTCCGGTTTTGTACAATCTTCTAGAGAGAGAGAGAGTTTTCACAGGAAGTATGAGAGAGGTTGTTTTTCATTCACTGGAAAAACACTACATAACTTTTTCATATTTTCTCAATGGTGAAAATCAATTTTTTTAAAGAAAAACGTTGCAAGTCAAACTGTATATTTAGTATTCTCAGTTTTAAGAGGTTCAATTGAAGAAGAACAATTCACCAGTATCCGTTTAACTACTGAAGACGAGTATACTCGTGGTCCAGGGACTTTCCTGGGGGCCTCTGGGCTTGTACGAACGCGCTGACTTAGTTCCAGCGTCGTTTGGAAGCCAAATGTTCTGCCACTCTCAGTGGAATTCCAGAATGATACGGTTTTAAAAGACCAAATAGGAATCCCCAAAATATATTCCTACTTAGGTGAGAAATATCTAAAAATGTTTGCTGTACAAATTTTTGTGTTATTTTTTGGAGTCTTCCTTGTGTGAGCAACTATTTCCGGCCATGAAATTAAACAAAACAGCCTACAGATCACAAGATTGACTGGATAAACATCTTTCTACCTTAATCAAGATTGTCTGTACTCAGTCACTGAATCCAGATATATTGGAAAACTAGGGAAAAATTTAGTAAATATGTTGTGGCCCCTTCGTGAATCTTGCCTGATGCACCACCAAGTGGCCCATGGAGTTTGACACCCCTGCTGTTTATTATAGGTCCTGCAGAGATAGTTGGAAGTGTGCAACTATTTGTGCTTAGCGAACCCACAGGCAAACTCAAGCTCACCTTACTCACACACCACACAATCAACACATTCACTTCTGTACACAACTGTATCCAATGAAGAATTCTAAAGGACATTTTTGGGAGCCACAATACGATCTCTTTCGTAGAAAGGAACTGGCGCTTCTACAGTCCATAAACTACGCGTACAAACTACTCTTACTTGCTCAACAATTCGGAATGCAAGAAGCAGATGTAGCTGTTCTTTGCAACCTGTATAGGCTTAGCGTACCCACAGGCAAACTCCAGCTCACCACCACACACACTTTTACGTCATTTCTTCTCGTTCAATTTCTCTTTTCTTTTTTCTTTTCCTTTTTTTGTAGCTAGTTTGAAATAAAGAGAAGTTTTGATAATAGCTCTAGACAAAGCTTCACGATCGATTCGGGATTTATAATTTAGATAATAAATGAAAGCGGTGGTAGTACACGAGAAAGCAAAGAAAAGAGAGAGAAGAAAGAGAGCCATTAAGAGAGAGAATTAGATAAATAAAGTCATAAATATAATGGATAATGATACATTATTATTTTATATACATGGTAGTGTGCGTGTGCTTGTGAGGCGCACTCCAGTGGACTGTTCAAAAAAACCTTGAGATCTCCTTCCTTAGGGACCTAATTATGTCCGGTTCCTGTTTTTTTTTAAAAATGCGCTAGTAGATTAGGAGGAAAGTTTGAGGAATGGACACAAATCCTGAGAGTAGAGGGAATTTTTAATTAGGGGGATTTAATTAAGGTAGGGATTTAGGGCTAGTGCCAGGAGGGGTAGGATTATTTAAGGGGAAAAGTGGGGAGGGGGGGAGTTTAGTCTATAGTACAACCTTTGTACGTGTAGAGCGCGCTGAGCGGCCACGGAGAAGTGCGCGTGCGCTAGTTAGGTTAGGGTCGATGCAGGTGGCCGTTGAGTGAGCCAAAGTTTGAAGTCAGCCACTATATTTCTCTTCTTTTATCTTCTTTCTTTCTCTCTACCTTCTTTGTGAACGGATAGTTCTTTCAAGGAATAGCCGCGAGAGGTCGCGCGCGGCAAGAAAATTACAGGGCACCTTGTACACTCTGTTCACATTACAACTTGCTCTTCTAATACTAATGCTGACAACTTTTTAGACTCGAACGTACGCACAAACTGTATTGAAAAGGCTTATTATATATATATATATATCCTCAATTGTTCCATTTTTCTCTACGTTTAACCACTTCAAATATAGTTCCATTATTATTTTTTTTTAATTTAATCTATTAAATTAGTTGAAATGAAAAAAAATAAGTAGGTACAACTACAACAGCCACCATATGAACATATATAGTGTCCGTATTTACACGAAACACTCCCAGACTTATATACTAGCCAATAAATAACCTAGCTAATAACACTGTGCGTGCCCGTTTAGTATACCTGAATGTGTCCATAATAAGACACATGGGAAGAAAGTGATATGTTAAAGAAGAGCTAAACTTTAGACCTAGGTACATATATGTACATTTATGTATAAATATGGGTATACACATTTGTGAAATGTGTATACAACATATATGTAAAGTTCTGATGTTATTTTTCATGTTTTTGTGTGTCTATATATATATATTTTACAATAAACCAGTTATTACCTTAACAGCTGGAGTTATCACGCTAAGTCGGTGGTCTTTATACATTTGAATAGGATGAAAAAAAAAATAATAATAAATGCCAATTTCAGTTATGATATGCATTTATAGTGCCAAGCTTTCGGCCTAGGGGACTAGGTCATCTTCAGGGCTAATTGTGATAATGTCACAATAACATCATTAAAGGTTCATGAGCAGAACAAGACAGAAAACACACAACCCTTTAATGCTGTAAAATATTACATTGACAGAATTAGCCCTGAAGATGACCTAGTCCCCCTATGCTGAAAGCTTGGCACAATAAATGAATATCGTGACTGAAATGGGCATTTATTTTTTTTCATCCCATTGAAACAACGAATCAGTCACCCAAAATTAATGGAACAGTTCAAAAATGGCAGACAGATTACAGTAATGGTAATAAAGGGAGATTCTATAAAACTATAGCAGATCAGTTACCTAGACAAGCATGGTTTAGCATGGAACTGTCACTAATAAATGGGTTGTTACGACAATAAGCAGGCTGAGAGCGAACCACGCTCTGTGCGGATCGTATCTTCACAGGATCAACAAAAGGTCCTCTCTCCTCTTTGCGTAGATTGCAATGAGGAGGAGGATTTCAAACATATAATAATGGATATTTCCACGTTATGTGGTACAAAGGAAACGAATGTTTGACGACATATACAGATATTTAGATGCACCATTTCGCTACGAAGATATAATATTCTCCACCAACATCTATGTGCTTAAATCTGTAGCAGAGTTAGCAATGAAATATGAATGTATTTAAAAGTTATAGCCGATTAGAATGAATGGAAGAAAATGATTAGAGAAGGATTACGGTGATTTTAATTCAGGTTAAGCTATAAGGATGGCAGGAACATAGGAGTGCTGATCCATCCATTAGTTGTAAGTTTGTAGGTAAATAGCAGTATATAGTAGAATGATGAATGTGTGAAGCGAATGTATTTGTAGGTAAGAACGGAGAGTGAGTGATATTCTAGTGATAAGCACCTAGACGATGCTGGCTGTATGGCGGAAGTCAATGCCAAAAAAAAAGGAAAAACAAAAAACAGTTCATAAAATTTGGTTTAAATAAAAATATAGAAGTGAAATGTTGGTTTCGAGTTCTCAATTTTTAGGTACAAAACTGAGTTTCTCTTGGATGTGCCTGCTTTGTAGAAGATCCGTTTACGCCAGAATATTTTGGTCATCGACGACAGCCAACTTTTGTATCCTTAACCTCCCCACATTCAAATTGAAAGAAAATCTAGGATTACCCACAAGAAACTGCCTGTTTTACCATTTATTTTTTCGTCCAGATATTCTTAAGAAGTAAGTTAGTAAACCGACCAATATACAATGTGGAGTAATTTTTTTTTTTTTTTTTTTTTTTTTTAAATGTTTAAGGCGCGTCAACATCTAAGGTTGTTGGCACCCGGAGTTTTTTTTCAGTGCACAGCCGGCCTCCGGACAGTGTTCTCTCGTTACAGACAACACTGCCCATTAACCGGACAGTGAGCTGTAAGAAGCTCCTAGGAAGAGAAAAATCTAAGGGTCAGCAGCTGGATTTGAAAACCCGGGACCTCCGCGTGGGAATCCAGTACGCTAACTCCATAGCTAATCCCTTCCCTAATGAGGAGTAATCTCGGAGAACAAATATTAAATGAAATGTGTCCACTGTGGACTTGAGGTAGCATCTAAAGATGTTGGCATCAAAGAAGAGAGATGAAAGGTCAGAATGAATAATCACCTAATTGTCATTTACTTCAAGGCAACAACTCTTAATCTTCATCAGCATCTCCTATTTCTAAATCTTGTCAAATGTACTATAATTTAACAAATTATTTTCAAATATATTAAATCGAGTTTTCTGAAATGTACAATATTCCTTATTTGTCATCTAATTTCTTCTCTCATCATACCAACAAAGGTTCGAAACTAGTTATGATTCAACAAGTGGCGTTAGACTCGAGCTAAACCAGAAATTATGTATTAATCAGCTGATCATATTGAACACAAATCGATTTAATAATTGTCTGAATCGAATGATTTTTTTTTGTATGTAAAACCAAAAAATTTAAAAACAAAAACGTAATTTAATAAAGATTTATTAAATGATGATCACATGTGTATATATATATATATTTCTTGAGTTATTAATAGACGGAGCAGATTGTTTAGGAGGATACTAAAGGAAACCGGTCTACAAAATGTGTACGTGTGCTTTTAAAGTGTTGTATTTCTGTATGTTTGTCTGTCGGTGTACAGAATCGTTGGAAATCGCCTAAGAATTTTATATAATCATTTCTTTTTTTTTTTTAATTCATTTTTATTCCATAATTTCAAAATTTTAAACTCAAGTTGATAATCAGCAAGGTCTTCCCATTAATCTAGCCTCCTTTCCGCACTCCTGGAATATGCATGAAGCTATAAAAAAAAAGAGGGAAGAAATTAAGGAAGATTTGTAATAAAGTAATTGATTTAAGCTTTAGAATTTGCTAATAAATATCCATATCTTTATCCGCATTCCAAAAGTATTGCTAATGTGTTGTTCTTAATTATTATTAAATATAAACATGTACAAGGAATCTTACGGTGAGGAGGTCCTTCGTATCAGATTTAATTATATTCCCGAAACGTCGAACTCTGGAACGCTGCTGGCCAGGCTCTTCGGCGAGCAGCTGATGATGGGTTTTGGGTCTTCTCTCTGGCAGGACAACTTCTAATACATCAAAGATGCATTCTTGCAGATTTGGATATTCAGTTTTTCATCGGAAACAATCAAGAAGTCCCTGCTTTACTGGTTAGATTTTCCTACTTTCTTTTTTTTTGTTTTTGGCAATTTTCACGAAAATCCATCAAGTATTGTTTTTTCTTTTTTTTTTTTTTGAACTTAGCAAAATGGTTGCTTTCCTACGAATCTGAAAGTTTAAAAGTTTTCCTAGCGATTTCATTAATAACATACTGTTTCCCTTTTAAGGTACCATTTCATGATAATAGAGGCCATCAAGCATTGTCTGAAGACCCACCACCCTTGGACCAAGATCTTAGTCCGTTTTCTGTACAGTTTAAGAGATCGCTGTTCATGTTTCTAGTCCATGAATAGTCGAACATTGGTAAGCTGGTGAATGAAATATGAGCGACAGATCTGCAGCTAAAGAATGAAAAGTGTAGTACGAGAAAGAACTGGGAAACTTTTGGGATAAAAGAAAAAGAAAAACCTGAAATTCTGGAGAGAATTCCATAAACTGTTCAGCTGAGAAGAAGAAACTTGTAATTTCAAAATGATAAGGGACGCCGCCAATGGCAATTAAACAATTACAACAAAACTCCTGCGGCCTCACCAAAAGCGTCTCTATCCTGTTTTACCTCTGAACAAAAGGTAAAATATCATTGAGATAATATCCATAAAAAATAACAGACCGCTAAAGTGTTATCGCTTTTAAAAAAACTAGCAATTTACAAACTATAAATTAGATGTATTTTAATTTAAAATAAAATAGTTTTATTAGGTAATTACCTGAGAATAAGTGATGGGAGTAATCTTAGAATTAGGGATAGAGAGAGATGACAACGCGGTGACAGTTGGTGCCCAGTACCAAGCAACCAGCAACATCAGGTTATTTAATGACCCTGGATTCGCCCTAACCATCCTTATTATTTTTTTATTTTATTTTGCTTACACAAAGTAGATTGAACTTGTCGACGTAGAAGTTTAGTCCAGGAGTACAAGAGTTAAGGAAGAGAAGGACCGGGACTCTACAATATCATTGGCTGGATAGTGTAGCACTCATTAATTGGTGAGTGGCGAGCAGGTTGTCATCTCTGCCATACCGAGACTGTCATGACACGGGGAGTTGTCAGCCCTAGCACAAAACGATTTATCATCTAGCAGGCACAGGGGGGGGGGACCCCAATCTTTCGTCAGAGAAGATTATAGTAGTGAATATCGACCAGAATATCGATCAAAGATACTCTAAACATGAACGCACACCATATCAGGGCAGCCCCTTAAATCCGAGGATAAGAGTTAGGCACGCTATACTACGATAGAGCACCCCCTCACTAGCTTGGCTTGTATATTTTATCGAGCGATTACATTCAACTATGAACTATTTATTCATAGTTTTAACACGTAAAAACTCCTCCCACGCAATTCTGCAGGAAATAAAAAAGAGTGAAAGCGAATGATTGTGGCTGTCTCTAACGTATTTTTCTAGTCTAAATGAGGATGCAGTGATTGCTGGTGTAACTATCAGAGAATCACCACTGCTCAATGCTGAGATTTACCCTTCCTAGAAATTATGATGAATTATTGTTGTTCATTCTTTATGGTGACTGATTCAAAGTTTCAATAGGATGAAAAAATAATTGCCATTTCTGTCGTGATACATTTATTCTGCCGAGCTTTCGACCTAGGGACTAGGACATCTTAAACTAGTAAACTAGCCCTGAAGATGACCTAGTCACCCTAGGTCGAAAGCTCGGCAGAATAAATGTATCACGACTGAAATGGCAATTATTTTTTCATCCATGATAAATTATGTTAACATAAGTAGATAATTTAAACTATCGCTTCTTTGACGTTCGTAATTTCGTCTGACTGAATGTCGTATTCTAGTCAAAATAAAATTTGCTTAGTATTGATCATGTTAAACTCTTGAATAAGCTTCAAACAGTGGCAATCCGTTTGTTCACAATCCTAGTTGTTATTAAGTTTGAGGTGAGTTTGATGTGAGATGGGTAAAAAGGTTTAAATATCCACTAGGATTTAGGGAGCAAACATCATAGTGCGGGACCCAGAGATTGAAAAAATCTGATGGCTATCCTTGCTCTGATCCTTTTTCATCTATTGAGGGAAAGTGGACTAGACTAGGATCTTGGCGTCTCTCGCGGGGATATTTCAGACTATCAACACGAACAAAACTTACACCTATTACTCAACAATGTAGGCGCTATAGAGGTACCTGCAGAGGTTGTTGATGTGTGCAACTATTTGGGTTTAGCGTACACACAGGCAGGACTCGAGCTCATCACCACACACACACACACACACACACAGACACACCCATCCACTAGGATTTAGGGAGGAAACACCATAGCCTTGCTGATCCTTTTTCATCTATTAAGGGAAAGTGGACTAGCTATTTCTTCTAAGATCTTGGCCTCTCTCCCGGGGTATTCCAGCCTATCAAACGAACAAAATTTGCACCTATTACTCATACAATATAGCGTACCTGCAGAGATAGTTGGAAGTGTACAACTATTTGGGCTTAGCGTACCCACAGGCAGGACTCGAGCTCAACACCACACACACACACAGGCCTACACTTATACACTTAACGCATTACAGTTGACCACATTCTATAAAGTGAAGTAAAGTAATCGCCTATTTTTTCAGGCGGGGCTTAACGTCCAACTACCAATTAGGTGTCGAGGACGGAGGCGACTAGCAAAACATACTTTACTGTAAATTTCTTTTATTAACCATTAAATAAAATCCAAGGCCTAAAGACCGGGAATCGAACCCAGTACCACAATACATATTAGCTTCGCAGGTCTCTGACCACATTCTATATACACCAACTTAACCCTTAAAGGGGGCCACATAGATCTTTCTAATTGCAAGGGAGGGTTTAGGTTTATAGACACACCCTTTCACGATCTACAAAGGCCTACTTTTTGGTAAATTTGTCCCAAAAAAATCTAGTTAAGCCCTAATCGCTTTCTTAAGCGACGAAATCGTCCTTCATTGTATAATACATTGCTAATCAGTTAACCTTTCGTTTTATTTTTTTTTTATTTTTTTTTTTTTTAACAACATAATTAGGTATTGCAACAGGTTGTGAGTGTCATTCATTAAATTAGCAGCCTAGATAAGTCAGTCGGCAGCCAGTCTATCAATCAGTCTATATTTGCATCTTTCTTTTTGAACAGCTGGGTGCCTCAAGGCGAATATATTTTCACAATTTTTACAATCCTCTCCTTCTGTCTCGCTTGTTTTTAACGTACCGCTGTCATTTTAATAATCGACAGATCTCCTTTATAGTTTAATTTTTATATTAAGGATATACAAAGTTAATTACAACGTTTATTGTATGATGGTGTGAATGCAAAAAAAACAAAGACATGATAATGACTGGCTGGCACTTATTCACACTCTTCTCAGCTGTAACCTTAAGAAATAACAAGACAGGTTTCATTCACTGTTACTTTTATATGTACATATATTTATCCATAATTGTACAAGAAATATTAGGTACTATCTTTTTTTTTTGTTTTTACATTTTGGAAATATGTCCAAAAACCAGTAATTTTTCTATCTACCAGAATTTTGTTATTTTTAATCATTATTATTAAAATATTAAACACGTATTAAATAATTATTTCTTTTTAATATCGTGTTCGTTTTTATGTGTACTCATTAATAGAGTTTAGGTAACTCTATAACTACTTGTGAAACTAAGTACTAAGTAACTAAAATGCGATCTCTTTTTTTTTGGTAAAAAGTAAGCGATACTTTTACAAAAAGAAATCAGCTACATTTCCGGTCATGAGTTTTTTCATCAGATTTAACTCTTACTAATACTAAGTAGGGAGGAATTCCTGTACCATTCTTGGGCTAAAGACTGAAAGTGAAGCTTGCCCTAAACACACCTTTAAGGTGGCCCTAAATTAAGTATTACCTTTAGTAAAGTAAAGTAATTGCCTATTTTTTTTCAGGCGGGGCTTTACGTCCAACTACCAATTAGGTGTCGTGGACGGAGGCGACTAGCAAACATATTTTACTGTAAATTTCTCATATTAACTATTAAATAAAATCCAAGGTCTAGACCGGGGGAATCGAACCCACTAAACCAACAATACATCTTAGCTATGCGGGTCTAGCCTATAACCGACTAACATTCTTTACTATAAAGTTCTCATATTAACCATTAAATAAAATCTAAAGCCTAGACCTGGGGAACCGAACCTACTAAACCAACAATACATCTTAGCTTTGCGGGTCTAGCCTATAACAGCCTAACATACTTTACTATAAATTTCTCATATTAACCATTAAATAAAATCTAAGGCCTAGAACAGGAGAATCGAACCCACTAACCAACAATACATCTTAGCTTTGCGGGTCTAGCCTATAACCGCCTAACAGACTTTACTATAAATTATTCATATTAACCATTAAATAAAATCTAAAGCCTAGACCTGGGGAACCGAACCTACTAAACCAACAATACATCTTAGCTTTGAGGGTCTAGCCTATAACCGCCTAACAGACTTTACTATATATTATTCACATTAACCATTAAATAAAATCTAAGGCCTAGAACAGGGGAATCGAACCCACTAACCAACAATACATCTTAGCTTTGCGGGTCTAGCCTATAACCGACTAACATTCTTTACTATAAATTTCTCATATTAACCATTAAATAAAATACAAGGCCTAGACCGGGGGAATCGAACCCACTAAACCAACAATACATCTTAGCTTTGAGGGTCTAGCCTAAAACCGCCTAACGTACTTTACTACAAATTTCTCATATTAAACATTAAATAAAATCCAAGGCTTAGAACAGGGGAATCGAACCCACTAAACCAACAATACATCTTAGCTTTGCGGGTCTAGCCTATAACCGCTCGGCTACCGTGGTGCCTAGTATTACCTTTAAGTATTGCCTTTTTTAACTGGAAATTTGTGTAATAAAATGTTTAACTTAAGACTTTTAAATCAATGCAGATATTTTCCGAGTAAATTGTGAAAAACAAAAGACTGAAAAAATTGTTTTGTCTTTTAAAACGGTTCTCTTCCGTTTTGTCGATTTACAATTTATAGGAGCAACTAATCGAAATGTAAATTTTGTACGAAAATAATTTTTACTGATCGTAATTCATAGAAACCATTTTCGAATACTTGGTACAATACTGCTCCTTTTTGCGATAGGCAGGAAAAGATTGAGGAAGTATTTACTACTAAATAATTATTTATAATCATAGCAGATGAATGAGCGGCTATTTTTACTTTGATCTAAATTGATCTAAACAATGAAGTATTGAAAAATTTCATTGAAAAAGCAGATCATGTTTGATAGAATCATCTCCTTGAATATCATAAATATTGATGATTTTCCTCTCTCTCTCTCATTTCTTTGATTATCTCCTCCTCATGCATCATCCAGATTCATTCATCTCCCTAATCGCACTATTTAGACACAAAAATTATAGTCGCACCCATTCTCAAAATTAGGTGAAATATTCGTTTAAAAAAAAGAAAAGAAAAAAAAGAGCTCTAAGAATTCATTGATTCATTCCCACTAGATGATGTAAATCTAATTTGATTGAAACCTTGGGAAATTTTTTTTACTTTTCTTTGTACTACTTTTAGGTGGGGGGTTATTAATATGATCTTGAGGTCAGAATGAAATGTTGGTTAACAGCTCTTGTCGTTGAATCAAGAAATTGTGATGGATCGATCACACTAGATCGATTTTCTTTGAACATTTTTAGACCGCCCCCCCTAAATTAGATAAATATATCGCTCAAATTATTAACCTTCCCCCCTCCTAAGAAAACTAAATTAAAATTGGGACTTTCTTCCCCTATTTATGTTCTTTTTAGTAGTTTAAAGAGAACTTAAAGGGAATTTTCGAAAATTTTGATTAGGTAGGCAGTGATGAGAAAGTTAGTTAATATGGTTAGTCAATTTTTATCGATCTGGTATCACTGTTTTAGAATCATAATTTCTAAAAATAAATTAATTCCAAGAAAGTTACTAAGTGACCACAAAGTTTCACCGGCATTGAGTAACAACAACAACAGCTACAACAAAATAAAAATATACATACATATATATGAACAGAATTGGTTTGCCTAAGTAATAAATCGTGCTACTATTCAACTGGAACAATATTCTACACCCATTGTAGTACATAAAGTATATAACCTGATCTAAATAAGGTGTTGAAGGTTTGGCCTGGAGAGATGGCCTGGAATTGTAGGTTTGGAAATTGGAATTTTCATTTAAGTGGTTTAAAAGGTGCGATAAGTGGTAATATCAGGTTGTGGCTAAATCATCGTGTGGTTTATATCGGCCCCTCGAGACTTTGGTGATAACGGGGAGAGCTAAGTCGTCTGTGGTTTTTATTGGGAAGAAGATAGATGCTCAGGGGGATGAAGGCTCCCACACCGTGGGAATACTACGAGTCTATCTGTCTCTCTCTCTCTCTCTCTTCTTTAAAACTATGCCACCAGTTTTCAATATTATTACTATCATTTCCGGAGGATACGTGCTCGTTGGTGACTGGAAGTGACGTCAGCTAAGCGCTACTTCAGCTCGTGTCATCTCGCGCCAATCTGTGATAATGACAATAATAATAAAAACCAAAATCGCTACTTGTAAGATAATGTTGATGGAGGATGGACCATGTAAGAATGCTGCCTTGGACCACTAGGGTAATAACTTCACACCTTTTGTTATCTCGCAGGAGTTACCCATTGCCTTGCTATTTACCATTGTAAAAATGCTTGCCTCCTTCCAAATCTTGGTACCTATTGGCCGTCAGTCTCGTGTTTCTCACGCTGTATGATGGCACGTACAAATCCCAGCCAGGATCTTGTTAAACTCCTCTCTTTCTTCCTCATAAACGTTCTCTCTCTCTCTCTCACTCTCTCTCTCTCTCTCTCTCTTTCTCCTCTTGAATCAATCTCATCAATTGACACGGATAGGAATATCTAATTTTGTTTAGTTCCCCTTTTGACCTTAGATGGTCAATAGAATTAGATTCTTGTTATTCGGCTACTTTTTTTTCTCCTCCATAATTTTTGTATATTGAACAAAATGGTTGGATCTGCAATGCAATAGAACACTCCGTGGGTCTTCAGTTGGAAAAGAAAATCAGCCTCTGTTTCTCCGTCTTGATCTTTTACCACCAGGAATACCTTCCATATGCTGCTTTAGAAGCTGTATCTTCAACTAAAGAAGGAGTCCCGCATTGTGTGTAGCTCCTCAGCTCCCTTGGCTTCTTCTTCCCGTCTGGTAGAAACCATCCATCTAACAGGATGAAAAAATAATTGCCATTTCAGTCGTGATACATTTATTCTGCCGGAGCTTTCGACCTAGGGACTAGGTCATCTTCAGGGCTAGTTTACAAAGTAATATTTTTACATTACAGGGTTGGTGTGTCTTCTATCTTGTCTGTCCATGGACACCAGTCAAAATAATGTAAAAATATTATTTTGTAAACTAGCCCTGAAGATGAAAATGTATCACGACTGAAATGGCAATTATTTTTTCATCCTATTGAAACTATGAATCAGTCACCAAAAAGAATGAACAACATCAATCTAATGTTTACTCTTCTACTTTACTTAACTTCCAAACATCCTAACAAGATCTCGACAATGTAAGAGTGTACTTATAAACGGTGAGTTTTAGCCCCTGTCTGGCTTAAATCACTCCTGCAAAATTAGAATTTCTGCTGAATATTTCTTAAAGCTTCTCGATAAGTACTTTCGGTCTCAAAGGTGCGTTCTATCTCTTGACTGACCTCAATCTGAGGGTGCCTTTTCTGGACATTGTAGTTAACCAAAGATGCTTGCTCAATTGACCACGTGGTTTGGTTTCCCAGCTCTAGAGACATGACTGCTTCATAACTAAGATTGAGAAAGCGAGACCTCCAATTTCAAAGCTTCTACTACCCTATTCCGATAACTGATTTTGTTTGATAATCTTCTTTGACCTTAATATGATTCCTCTTAGAAACCTGATCATAATTGTTATCTAAGAAAAAAGGCGTAAAATGGCAGAACTCCGTATTGGGAAGTGGAATGGTCTCTGCTTCAGACATCGGTTTCCTGTATCCCAGCTTAACAACAAAAACTAAGTTGCCTAAACAAAGAAAAAAAAGTCTACCCAGTAGTTGCGAGCAAATATTTGGGTATAGCGTTCTCGCAGGTAAATTCTAGGTTATCACTACTGCTTACACACTCACACAAATATGTAAGAACACATTCTTCACAATAACACTCAATCTCTGAGATGATGGATTGTGTACGTTGAATAATATTAGCTTTATAGCCATCTCGCCTAACAGCTGGGACAGATGAATACAAATTAAACTATCCAGTGCTGTAAATCTAATCAAGTTTACCATTATTTTTGTTAGTTTTCTAGTCTCCAGTTTATTTTAGAAATTACAGATTATTATTCCGGGTGCTTGGGCCTCAAGCTACCGGACGGGTCGCAGTTGGCGGATAGCGAACGGCCTGCAAGATATGCAGGTTAGCCGTGAATAAGGAGATTGTTTTACTCTAAATAAACGGCCCCGGACCATGAGGCAACAGTGGGGGGAAAGGGTGTGGTCCTGGTTTTCCTGCTGTTAGGGAAATCTTCCAGTAAACACCACAGATCCCCCGGGAACCCCACTGTGATATCGGCGAGTAAGTGCCGTCCATTCAATAAGCACTTGCCCAAAACCCCAGATGAGACTAGGTTTCTCTGAGATTACCTTCCTTGGGGTGTCTTCGCCGAGGAAAATAAAAGGATCTCGAGCAGATGATGAGAAAATTAAAAGAAATCCAAAGAAGTCTGAGAAAGGAAAATTAACTTACAATGCAAGATGATTTGAAGAACATGGAAAGCCTAGGAAACGATGACGGAACAATTCTTGAAGAGAATGAAAGGAAGTAAAGAAGTAAAAACCCTTCGAGGAGCGGAGGAAGAGGAAGACCAGCGAAGAGATGGGAAGAGGAAATAGATCAGCAGATGGCAGGACGAGCTTTGAGGGTAAAGAGAATTTTGGAGACAAGAAGTGGATCTGATGAAAATCCGGATTAAGTAAGTAAAGAATTTTCTTCAAAAATTAATTTACTTCTAACAGCTTCCTTCATCTGCATCCTTACTTTCTTTTAAAAAACCAAAAAACACATGTTTTTTTTACAGCAGCGACCAGCTGATTATCATTTTAAATTATACCTAATTTGGGTAAACTTCGGAAATTCGTCATTAAGAAGCTTTTTCTCGTTTCCACGGATCTCGTTAATTAATCTCAATAATTAGGCCAATTAATTTTTTAAAATTTGGTTAAGTGATGAATAATATCACAGATTGTGTCCGTCAGCAAGTGTAGCGGTAGTCGGAAACAGTTGAAGTGAAAATTCTCTACAGGAAACTGATTGATGAAAGAGTCCAAAAACTGGACACGGATACGGAAATACATGCGTGCTTACCACACTTCCAATAGTTCCCCCCCCTCCCACAGATTAAATTTAAATGTTTATCAAAAGTATAATTCCTAAATAACAGCTGGTTACAATTTTTTAAAAATCAGCTGTCTGAGAACAGCTGACGCGCTTCAATAAAAAAAAAAATGCAAACCTTGTTGTCCAGTATGTTGAAGAAGCGCAAGCTACTGTTAGAAGCCGTTTGATGTATCCGTGGGGCAGTCGTACAGGTCAGCCCCCCCTCCCGCCATTCTTGCACATCTTATTAACTTTAAGCAGTTTCTTTCAGCCAGCTATTTAATCGCAACTTTGAATATAATTAAACATTAATCGATCGATTATCCAAAAAATTGGAATTCATTAAAAAAAGAAAAAAAGAACTAGCAGGTATATATCGATTAAATCTATCCTTAATAATTATTTTTGCCTATATGAATCTATTTGCCTAATCGAACTAAAAAAAATTATTGAATAAATCATATATATTAATAAATTCAATATAATATAAAAGAGGAAACTGTACTTTTAAGAATTTAATTAAACAAACAGGAAATTAATTTCTGATTGTTAAACATCGTAAATATTTAACATGTAAGTTATACGTATTCTGTAATTAAAAAACATTAAAATTTTTTTTGTTAACTGTTATTTAATTTAGGAACTAATAGGTAATTAATTACTGTTGCATATGAAAAGAATTTTTCCCTCCCTGACTTCGTAATTCAAGAAATTTCAAAAGCACACATGGTCCTCGGAAGATGCTTATCTCCACTCCTAAAGAAGTTCTTTCGTACTTGAACAGTATTCAAATCAACTTTCTAGGTTCCGTACCAAGATTATCCAGAGCTTTTTTTGCCAGACTCCAAATTTTTCTGCAGCTTTTAGTGCACACATGTAGAACTAGAATTTTCATTTGATTCAAAGCATTTTTGAGAGTGAATAAATGAGTATGCTTTCCCCTTAAGTAATATTTCAGTAGAATTTTAGGTCCTCTCTCTATCACATAAATGGGGCTAACTCCTCTCCCATTCAATGTACAGCGTCGAGACCCCCCAAAAAGCACATCTACATAACATTCCGACTCGAATGACACCTCATTCATGAAAATCGGTTCACGCGTTTAGGCGCTACGCTGTTTTAAAAAAAAAAGGTAACAAGAACAAGACCAATTTTTGAAAAAGCCGTTTTTGCTCATTTTCGGCAACTTTTTTCTCGAAACCTATTAGATCTGGGTGGTTGCAAAAAATAATTACAGTTACAAAGGAGGATTTTCCCTATATTTTAAAGAAAATTTGGGAATTTTATCTTTTATAGAAAAAGAGAAAAAAAATTGTCAAAGTTGGGTGTTTTTCAACGTTACGCTTTTTCCTGCAGTTTTTGACGATCAACCCTTATACAACTGTCTCATCGGAAACAGTTTTAATTTGGGAGGATTAATGTAAATTCCAAAAAATCCCTCCCTTATTTATACTGGAGTGGATTTTTCCACTTTTTGGGCGATTTTTCTAGGAAATGCTTTCTACTAAATTCTTTAAACTTCAAAATTTTTTATTCCACGCATGAAGATCTAGGAACTTTTATTTGAGTACTCGTTTTTAGGGCAGTTAAAGCGAGGTTTCTGGGAGAATTTCCTTTAAATGAATATTTCACTAAAATGTACGGGGATTTTTTTCCCCCTCCAGAATAATGTGGGTTCAATGTATTATTCAATTCAAACTTTAGTTGTAAATTACTGTTCATTATTTTTGGTGACTGAATCATAGTTTCAATAGGATGAAAAATTAATGCCAGTTTCAGTCATTATAAACTTTACTATACCGAGCTTTCGATCTAGGGACTAGATCTCATCTTAGGACTGTAGAACATATTTACAGTGTGTTAACAATTATATTACCAATTAATTATATTACAATGAATATGTATAATGTAACGAAAATTTACAAAAATATTTATCTAATTTACAATATACTGTTTTACATCATTAGAGGGTTGGTGTGTCTTCTGTCTTGTCTGTTCATGGACTGAATGTGATCGGTCTGTGTGTGATTGTGTGTTTGGTTGTAAAGGAAGTCAGTGTTGCCAATTGTCAAGTATTTTGCTGTAAGTTGGCCGTATATGTTGTTTAAATTGTTGCTGTCAGTTTTTGAAATTTAGACTGCTTTCTGTCTTAGATATGTGTATATCATTTCTAGCACTTCCCTTTTTTTGTGTATTGGTTTCTGATTTTAAGTATCTTTGTGTGTTTTGGTGAAATCGAAAGTGTGATGATTTTCTGTGCTTTGTAATACTAAAATACTACATTATTACAATTAGCCCTGAAGATGACCCTAGTCCCTAGGTCGAAAGCTTGGCATAATAAAGTTTATCATGACTGAAACTGGCATTAATTTTTCATCCTATTTATTTGTATAGAGATACACTGTATCTGTTACTAAGGAGTTCAATTTTTCTCTTCAAAATTATTAATTTGTTTACAAAGTTCTTCTTTAGGATTGTTATATTTGTTTATACGGAGTGGGATTCCAAAACTTTTATAGAGTTTCATAGTTCATGTATTACGAAAAAAAGAGGGATTAGAACTTGAGGAGTTACAGGAACGAAAAAAAAAAAAACTTGGGCCCCTGAATGTGGGAAGACTGGGGGACCACAGAAGGGAAGGAAGTAAATCTCTGATGATGGTAAAATCTCATCACAGTTGGTAACAGTGTTTAAAGGATAAACTAGCAAAAAGGGGTGTGGCCAAACTGTCTTGTAATGTTATCCAAATATTTGTGCGGAGGAGATTACAGAGTAGAAAGAAGAGACATGTCGGTGAGTGTGCGTTGGCTGGTAAAAAGAAAAAAAGCTAGTAAGTTAGTAAAAATTTTAATGGTGGGGAGCCACATAGTTCTTTATTTTTTTCTTTTGTGTGTTTCCATGTTTTCCCCCAACGGGGTGGAGGGAGCGACAAAGAGAGAGAAAGGAATTATTGCGTAAAGTTTGTGTTAAGAAGAAAAAGGAAAAGAGATTGGGGAATTCGTTGAAGTATGTAACGTACGTACGTAGGAGAAGGATATAGCCTTTATAAGTTGTTGAAGAAAAGAAATAGTAAGGGGCCCAAACTAAAGTAGAATGGTTAATATGATTAGTATGATGGCGGCAAGATGAAAGAGAAGCGGCACTGTCTAATTGGTAGGCCGGCTCTATTGGAGGTGTGTGGCCGAAAAGGTACCGCTTCTAACACCACGCTTCTTAATAACTCTATCCCCCTGTGTGTACATACTAAACTGAAAACATTAGCTCTCCTCATCTATTACCAACAACAACAGCAACAGCATCAGCAACAGCAGCAGAGCGGCGGCCAAAAAGAGAAGAACTCTTTTCTCTTATGGCTCGCTCGCCCTCATAACTCCTTCAATATTTCTCTCTCTCACACTCCGAAGTCACTTCCTTCCTCTTTTAGACCATTCTACGAGGTGTGGCTATTAAATAACAATACTTATTGCTGCAAAACATTTTATTTTAAATTTAAACATATTTAGTTATTATCACCTTCAATATACACCACTCCCCTATCCCTACAACGCTCCATGCGAATTTACCATTGTTCGAAACAGTGCTGGAAGTCTTTTTCTGTTAGCTCCTGCATGGACGCGTGCCGCTTTTTCTTTCACAGACTGAAATCGTGTTCCTTTTAATGCTTAGAATGGCTTAGAAACTGGGGTGTTGTACTTTGGCTAGAAACGTTCTTGACAGACAATGCAGTGTGAGCCCGGCGCGTTGTCTTGCGTTGGAGAACCCCGTGACTTGTTCTTCCACAAATCGGGTCTTTTTTTTTCACGGAATTGAGCAAGCACCTCACCGGTAGTAATGTTGATTAATTCTGTGGCTTGGTGCAAGAAGTGCCAATGTCAAAAAAAGGATTACGAGTGTACATCCTCTTTGGTTTACCTGGAAGGGGGGGGATATTGATGCTAAATTTTGACATTGGCACTGGTAAGTTTTAGTAACTCAGTCAATACTTTGAAATTGACTTCGGCACTCCTTGCAAGAAAAATTTGGATAGTTAATATATATCAAAACAGATTTTTTACTCATTTTTACCAAAATCTGACATTGGCACTTCTTGCACCAAGCCACAGAATTATAATCGGATATTTTCATCCGTTTTGGACGTGTGGAAGGGCGACCCGGGTGGTCATCATCTCCGTCGTTTTCTCGGCCATCTTAGAAACGCTTGAACCACTCAAAAACTGGCGCACGTGATACAACATTCATCGCCATAAACTTCTTTTAATAAAAGATCAAATTTCAGTAGCGGTTTTACCCAAGTTTTGATGTGAAATTTCACGACAATTCGATGCTCTACTACATGTGTAGTATCATGTTTTCGGCAAAACGAAACTAACACCTCTTACACAAACGACGGTTCCGGTCAGACAGATTTCTCTACAAACACGTGGGGACGCTGCAATCGAAAGAGGAGGCTTTACGCTGCACAGCTGTTTAGTCGTTAGGATTTGGCGCATGCATAGTAATTCTGTAGCAGCATCAGTCTCGTTATTTGGTAGCCAATTAAAGCCGGGAAAGCTGGGAGGCCAATGCCTTATCGATCAGGACTGTAGGGAAAATTCCAATAAAAAGATTAAAAATAATTTAAATTTAAAAAACCCCAAAGGTATACAGGTTGTCCAATTAAAACTATAAATCAAGGTGGAAATCGATACACTATTTCGATATTTTGAATAGCAAAAAAAAAGAAGGTGTACTCCATACCTAGTATTAACTTTAAGACCACCTTCATGAAAATTAGACAAAGAGAGCGCGAGAAAGAAAAATGAGACCGATGGAAAATTTTCAGTCAATTCTTTCCAGTCACGTGAGGCACGTGCCAAGGATATTTATTAAACTGTCCTTGGATGGCCACAAGCTATTGGGGCGTACGCGAGGCCCTTATTAAAAAACATTTTTCTTTGCGTCATTATAACATAGCGAGGAAAATCTTTTGTGTTTGTTTTTCACACACCCCCCTTTGAAAGAAGAAAAAACTGAGGAGGAAAAAGCCGTATAAGGCCAAAAGTTTTGGGGAAAACAATGGAGGTAAACTAATTGATTGACTAATGTTACATTTTCCTTTTTTCTTTTTCTTTCTAGTCCGGGAAAGATTGATTTGTTTTTTAGTTTGGGGGGTCTAAAAAGTGATATTTGTGAGGAATGAAGTGGGAGTAAGTTGGGCTGTTTCCTTGGTCTTCCTCCAAATCCCCCGTCCTCTCCCAAGACGAGAGTGTTCTTGGGACTCCCACCGCTCGTCACGCTATTACAGACGGTCGGCAAGAACAAGAAAAAACAAAAAGCCGCATATACTCCTACCGGGTTAGATCTCATCATCAAATGCGCGCTCTCTCTCTCTTCTAATCTCTTGTCTTCTACATCCCACTCTCAGTAATCTTGTAGAGCGGTCTCGGGTGAAAAATCTTCACCCCTCCAGAAACTGCAATGGACCATCAAAATAAAAACTTGGCCTCCACCACTAATTCTGTTGATTTTGCTTTTCTTTCTTTTTTCTTCATACTCTGGTCCAGTCGGGTTTCCTCTCGAGACCACCCACAGCCTCTTAGTTAGTTCCCTTTTGTTGCACTTATTCGTTTCTTGTAAGATCTATTATGGAGATAATGATCTCGAGTTTTTCACAAACTAGGTGTTAAAAATTACCACTATATCGTTTATATTTGACCCCCCAGAAAAGGTATGGCATCAACCAATGATTTAGGGTTTCTGATTTTGCAGCTTTTATAAAAATAATGTTTTCTAAAAATGTTCCCAGTAATTTTGGGCACATTTGAGCACTTTTTCGTATAAGGGAACAACGAAATTTTGAGCTAGTCCTAAATAAAGCTTATTCATATATATGTATACCATATATAGTATGCATTAATCTTAGGGTTTCGACACTAAATGTACATTGATTTGGTTTTATAAAAAGTCTGAAAATATTTTCATATCGTAAATTATAATATTAAGGATTCAAATTAGCGAGGAAACATTGAAGGTTTTTTTTTTCCTCTCAGTTTTTTGTAACTCAAGCAACCCGCATAGCTACGCCCTGAAGAAGGCAATATATTTGTCCAGAAACGTTGGCAAAAAAGACGGAGTTGTTCGTTTTTTATTTGAACCGATTCCTCGCTAATTTGAATCCTTAATATAAATACATGAAAATCGGTTCACACGTTTAGGCGGCTACGTTGTTTACAAAAAAGGTAACGAAAATTAAGAAGAAGAATAAGAACATTTTCTGAAAATACCGTTTATGCTCATTTTCAGACACGTATTTCTCGAAATCTATTTAATCTATGCTGTTGCAAAAAAATTACCGTTATAAACGAGGATATGCTCTTAATTTTAAAGAAAATTTGGTAATTTTATCTTTTATAGAAAAAAAGAAAAAAATTGTCAAAGTTGGGTGTTTTTCAACGTTACGCTTTTTCGTGCAGTTTTTGACGATCAACCCTTATACAACTGTCCTACCGGACAGTTTTAATATTTTTACGTTCACTAAAAGCTAATATGAAAATTCATAAAAATTGTAATCTGTTTCTGTAAAATTTGTTCATATCCCTGAAGATGGAGCTATTCCCTAAGGGGGAGAGCTTGGCAGACTGAAAATTGGACTGAAATTGGCAATAATGGGTCTTCTGTTTGAAAAAGCGCTGTATAACTGTTATTTGATGGAAAAAAATGATTATATTGTATCAACAAATTGAGGATTCGCTCGATATCTGGCCTATTCTTAAATCCTAAAAAAAAACAGGAACTACTATTTCATCCCTGTATATATTTGTAACTTTTTGCATTTATGGATTCGTTGCAGTTAAGGGACAATCGTGTGAATATATCCCTGGAATTCCCATTAAACTAGAATTCTATTTTTAAATAATACCTAGCTAAAAGTGATTCTACAGCTATGACAAATCAGCCAGGTTTGGGTAATTGATGAAAAACTATTTTACCTGTTAAACTGACCATACCAGGAGGTCATAAACTTTGTTGAATAGAATAGTACAACACACATACAGGTTAAATCAGGACGAAAATTAGGATTTAAGGATATAAAAGTTTGTGTTTTTTTTTTTTAACTTGATAAAAATAGTTTTTCCCACAGCTAGTTTTCCTAACTTGGGGGGGGGGGGAAGGAGCATTCTTTCTCTTAGTTTATCTAGCTGAACAGGTTTTCCCGTTCCGTTCAGAGGGTTCATAGTCTTGCTCAAGACAGTGTATGTGTTAGTCTCCTCTGGGGGACTTCCAATAATCACCCATCTTATTTCTCGCCTTCTTGACCCACTAAATCGTTCTGTCCTCTCTTAACTATGTCTAGCCATGGAGGCTACCAATCAACTTCTCTCTAAGTTCGGCTTCACAGTCCTTTGAAAGTGTCCTCCTCGCTTTGACAATAAGTGTCTTAATGGTTCATTGTAAACGCCTTAAAATTACTATAGATTTCACAGTTAACCTCTGCTATTTCTCTTTTCTCTTTTTTCTTTTTCACTTGTAGCCTTCTTGTCAATGGAAGAAGCTCTTCCCGAGTCTTCGTAGGAAATAGTAAACTAGGAAACAATTCAGAATTTTCTGTGCTGCTGCATTTAAAGAATATTTTGCACGAATCAAAATTGTGGTGTTTATTGTTGACAATTCTGGAACTTAATTCTTCTATTTCTATTTTGCTATAAATTTCTATAGAAGAGTGCTTCACACGAGATTGTTTGTCTTTGAAAAGATTTCATTTGAATAGGATGAAAAAATAACTGCCAGTTTCAGTCATGATAAACTTCATTATGCCGAGCTTTCGACCTAGGGACTAGGTCATCTTCGGGGCTGTGGAACATGTTGACAGTGTTTTAACAATTATATTACCAATTAATTATATTACAATGAATATGTATAATGTAACGTAATTTACAAAAATATTTACCTAATTAACAATGTAATGCGATTTTAATTTCGGTTAAGCTATAAGGATGGCAGGAATATAGAGTACTGATCCATCCATTAGCTGCAGTTTATGTAAATAGTTGTATATAGTAGAGAGATGAATGTGTGAAGCGAATGTATTTATAAGTAAGAATGGAGAGTGAGTGATATTCTAGTGATAAGCACCTAGACGATGCTGGCTGTATGGCGGAAGCCAATGCCGAAAAAAGGAACAAAACAATGTAATATTTTACATCATTAAAGGGTTGGTGTGTCTTCTGTCTTGTCTGTTCATGGACTGAATGTGATCGGTCTGTGGGTGATATGTGTTTGGTTGTAAGGAAGTCAGTATTGCCAATTGTCAGTTGTTTTATAGAGGAAATTGGCGTATATATTGTTTAAACTGTTTCGTGTCCGTTTTTTGAAATTTAGACTGTTTTCTGTCGTTGATATGTATATATCATTTCTAGCGCTTTTCCCTTTTTTGTGTGTGTTGGTTTCTGATTTTAAGTATCTTTGTGTGTTTTAGTGAAATCGAAAGTGTGATGATTTTCTGTACTATTTAAGGAAAATGCTATAATAAATTAGGTAAATAATTTTTGTAAATTTCGATACATTATACATATTCATTGTAATATAATTATTGTTACCACACAGTAAAAAATGCTCCACAGCCCTGAAGATTTGACCTAGCCCCTAGGTCGAAAGCTCGGCATAGTAAAAAATATACGAAATATGACTGAAACTGGCAATTATTTTCTTCATCCAATTGAAACCAATGAATCAGTCACCAAAAATAATGAACAGAATTTGATCAACATTCTTCTATGACGTCGTACATTCTTTTCAACAGGATTACTCTTTTAGTGTTTAAACGGTTGCCCATAATTTTTGCCAGGACCTGGATAAAAAGAAAGGTCATGTCTGTAAGAGAAGATGAGTTTGGAAGGAAAAGTTGAGCAATTGCATGATCATTATTGTGAGAACAGAATTGTGGTGTCATCGCAGGATATCAGTAGTATATACCTTGTATAGGAGGGATTGCTGGGATGCTGTCTTAGAATACCAGCCAGGATGAGCTGAATTTGGGAAATGAATGATCCAGGAATTGATTTGGTAGGTAGGATATCCTGGAGTTTCTTTAAGAAGCCTTCAGGAACAGAAGCGGTCAAATAAATTTCAAAACCTCTAAAAAAAAGAAAACGCAATGACAATGGAGATGTTTTCTAGCTAGTAAATCGGTGCCCAATTCTGTTCCTGTCATCCCAATCTCAAGGATCATAATGAGTTCTCTCATAAAAATAACTTCCTATAAAATAATCACACCTCGGCTACTGATTACACCATGATTATACCCAACGCAATCATTCTCCTGTCGCTTCCTAAAACTTACCGGCTCTCTTTCTCTCAAGATTAGTCTCATCAGAAAGTATAATAAGAAGACAGAAAAGGGTTCAATACTTGTTCATTCTCTTTCAGAAACTTACTTTGACCCGCTAGAGCGAGAGAGAGAGGAGAGCACATCCATAATGACTCAGTAATTCTCACGTTTTTTTTCTCTCCTACTTTTTTTTTTATTTAACCCTTAATTTGCCCTCTACCCTTTTACCTTACCGGGTTCGTAGTCAAGGTGAACATTTTGAAAAATAGAAAGATAACAGTAGTTCCAGCCACTGATACATTCAAATGATTTCATCTCTTACATCATGAAAGAGAATTTAATGCAGCAGTTTAAGTGTTCGACTTACGAGTTTTCTTAAGAAAAAGCTCGCGTTAAGTACCGTGGACTTAATTGAATGTTCCTGAAACTTATGTTTTCACACAATATGACGTGATCTGTTACTCAGATTTGATCTTTATTTACATCAACAAATGTAGCTAGGAAAGCCAAAATGCATTAAGTCGCATTAAGTTTAAATATGGAAGAAGTTTTCTTACTTTGTTTTAATCCAACTTATCCACAGCTCTTCAGGGCCCTGAATTATTTCAGCTTCTACAGCATCAGCCAATCACTTTTCTATTCGCAGGACTTGTACAGTGAGCAATGTTAAACTTTGGGGGACGTCTCTAAGTCTAACAGGTGTAACATGGAATTGCATTCTAAATAAGATTTCGGCTCATTCAACCTCGTCATTTAGAATCTTGAAAACGAAAAAAACCGCAGATCATATCTTAGACAAGGGAATCCGAATTCGTCTCATAGTCAAAGCCTTCAAATTTATATTATTTCATTTTTCCAACCGCTGTATTGCATCTGCTTTGCCAATAGATTCCAAATAATGGAGGCGTACTGAAATTAAGAGACCCGAAAAAAGCCTGGAATGTACGGATTTCAGATGTTTGGAATCCTTGATGTTTTTGCAATACCTTAGCAATGTACCCCTATAGATTTAGCTACCTTCTTAAAAAACTTCATCAATGTACTCTATGTATTCCGAGTCCCTGGTTTATGGGCACACCAAAGTCCCTCACCACTTCAACTCTATTTAGAAGAGAATTTCTTGTATTTTCCTTTCTTGTAGAGGGTCTTTGCAGCACATCTCTTGGTGTTTAGATTAAAGCTGTTATTAGGCCGAAGGAACTGGTAGGGAAAGTCCTCAACCTTTTTAGAAGGATAGGTTCCATCTACTAGATCCAAAAAAGGGAAGGCACAATAAGCCTCTGGTGGTTGAGGTGCGGTGGAACAAAGGGTCCCGTCCTGCTTCTAAATCTATAATCTAATCTAGGCGCCACGGTAGCCGAGCGGTTAGAGGCGAGACCTGCAAAGCTAATATGCATTGTGGTACTGGGTTCTATTCCCGGTCTTAGGTCTTGGATTTTATTTAATGGTTATAAAAGAAATTTACAGCAAAGTATGTATGCTAGTCGCCTCCGTCCACGACACCTAATTGGTAAATTGGGTTAAACCCCGCCTGAAAAAATAGGCGATTTCATTACTTTTACTTTACTTTACTATAATCTAATCTAAAGCTGTTATTTTATCTACCTATTTTCTCCGGTAATTCAGATCTTTAAGACGCTATTATCAACAAAACAAATTAAAAAAAGTTTCGAATTATCATGCAAGAAAAGAGATCTAAGATTTTGGAAACCTTCTAAATCGTTCATGAAAGCTAGAAACCATCCCAGATTTTCCAACTTCTATCCCAGCTCTATTCCATTTGACGTCATTCCGGAAACTGTCATTTAACTCTTAAGGGCAGAACTACCTCTTTTTTAGGTATAACGAGGAATAAATTTTCAAGTTAAAAACAAAAAACAAAAAATGGCGAGACCGGAAATGCGAATTTCGGTAAGAGTTCTTTTATTTTACTGCAAAGTTTTTTCAAATGTCATCATCTCCCAGTTAATGTAGACGACGTTAGTCAATTAAAATTCTTTAATTTTTTTCTTTTTAATGGTTGTAAGAGTTTGGGTTGAATTTCCGAACTGCTCTAAGCACGTACGGGAAAAGAGAACACAGTCTCTTTATTAAAATAGACCACTCGCAAGAACACGAAAACGTTTGGCGCCTCTCTTCTACAACTACTTACAAGACTTGCGTCTCTCTCTTGTCAAAGACAAGAGTCGTTCTCTCTTTCTCTCTCTCTTTGTTCCAACTGTTTGTATTCTTTGGTACACCAAGAGCATGCTCTCTCTCTCTCTTGGACGCTTTGATTACCCGAACCAGAGCGCACGCGTGTACCGGCCTCCAAACCTGGCCGCCCCCCCTCCACCACCACCACCGCTGCTGACATCAACTTTTCAAACATACGACACATGTACAATACTAATACCAGTCCTGGGTCTATGTAGTGGAATAATAAGAACAGCTCGCCGTCTCTCTAGTATGTTTAAATAGCTAAAATGGTAAACACTTTATGGGCGCCGCTCTACATTGTTCAATTTAGTCGCGCTCTGTTTTCCTAACTCTTCCAGAAATCTTAACTATGGCTTTCTTCTCCTTCTTCTTCTTCATGAAGACAATAGTAGTTATTATAATGAGATATATCTTTGAAGAAGTACGTATCATTAGTTGGCAATTGTCCGCCATAACTAGTACTAGGTTACCTTCTATGAATATTGAATAATTATTGGCTTAATAAAAATGAATGATTAGTAATTTTTACTTCTTTTTATTATTTTTTTCTTTGACGGCATTAATACAAAACATTACTAATTAGGTATTTGCATTTTCATGTTTTGTTACGTCTTTATTATTTAATTTCATCATAGCATCTTAGGAACTAGAATCTTCTCTTTTATACCCCTTCTCCTCCCTCTCAAAAAAAGTGGGTGGTGATGTTCCTTAAATATTATTAGTTTCAGAAAGAGCCCTTTTCTTTGACGGATGGGGCAAAAATTGCGCTTAGCTTGCATTTAGGGTCCACAAAAAATAAGGCTGAGCGTTTTGAAAATGAATAAAATCAGGGATGAAATTTTTATTTAAACTTAAGACAGTTGTATAAAGGAGTGATCGATAAAAAAAATGCCCGAAAAAAGCGTAAAATTGAAAACCACCCCAACTTGGTCAATTTCTTCCTCTTTCCCTGTAAATAAGTAAAAAAAAAAAATGACCAAATTCTCTTTAAAAGTGAAGGGCATATCCTCCGTCTAATACTGCATATTTATTTTTTTGTAACAACCCAGATTAAATAGATTTTCAGAGAGGCGCCACAGTATCTGAGCGGTTAGAAGCGAGACCCGCAAAGCTAAGATGTATTGTTGGTTTAGTAGGTTCGATTCCCCTGGTCTAGGCTTTAGATTTTATTTAATGGTTAATATGAGAAATTTATAGTAGTTAGGCGATTATAGATAGGCTAGACCAGCAAAGCTAAGATGTATTGTTGGTTTAGTGGGTTCGATTCCCCCTTATGCCTTGGATTTTATTTAATGGTTAATAAAAGAAATTAATAGTAAAGTATGTTAGGCAGTTATAGGCTAGACCCGCAAAGCTAAGATGTATTGCGGTACTAGTCTATATTCCCAATGGTTAATATGAGAAATTTATAGTAAAGCATGTTAGGCGATTATAGGATAGACCCGCAAAGCTAAGATGTATTGTTGGTTTAGTGGGTTCGATTCCCCTGGTCTAGGCTTTAGATTTTATTTAATGGTTAATATGTGAAATTTACAGTAAAGTATGTTAGGCGGTTATAGACTAGACCCGCAAAGCTAAGATGTATTGTTGGTTTAGTGGGTTCGATTCCCCCTTATGCCTTGGATTTTATTTAATGATTAATAAAAGAAATTAATAGTAAAGTATGTTAGGCGGTTATAGGCTAGACCCGCAAAGCTAAGATGTATTGCGGTACTAGTCTATATTCCCAATGGTTAATATGAGAAATTTATAGTAAAGCATGTTTGCTAGTCGCCTCCGTCCACCGACATCTAATTTGGTAGTTGGACGTAAAGCCCGCCTGAAAAAATAGGCATTACTACTACTACTACTACTAGTTCTTCAGAGAAAAACGGTGTCCAGAATTTCATATCTACTTGCCATGTTCGTCTTCCAACATTACAAGGCAAATTCCAATTCTCTTCGCATAACTGCAGAATTACCTCTGAAGATGGATGTAGTTTTTTTAACCTTGAAAATTCCAAAAAAAAAAAAAAATTCACCGTCCAAACCCCATTTAAAACTCCTAGAGTTTGGACAATCTAACCACAGAAATTCTTATGCTTTCTTAATATCTTTTGTGACAAAGAAGCTTAACTTATTCTATAGACTCTGTAGTTGAAGTGGACACTAGCCACTACAGGGAATTAGACGTCCCTGTGGGTATTCCATCCTAAACCCAATAAAGTCAACAAGATACAATTAAAATAAAGATGATTGTGATCTTCATTGATCTTAAATTTTCTCATAATAACTTTTGACTTCTTTAACAGCTTTTATTTACAAACTAGATCTTCTTTTTTTTAAAAAATGATTTCACCATCATTAAAATTGTTTTGTAAAAAATAAATCGATCCATTGTATTATATCTTCAAGTTCATCGTCTTTTAATGATCAACGTACTTTCAGAGTGCTTTGTTTGTTTAGTTTGGGCAATTAACTGAGATTAATGTATTATTAGTGAGCTGATTGACAGCATTCATTTAGTCGAGTTACTTTCTCTTGTAAAGGATTGGAGGACAGAGTCTCTTTCCTTTGTCTAAAATCCAGAAGGAGATCGCCATGAACAGCATCTTCAATTACAGTGTCTTTAGTGCCAGCACATTCCTTATAACAAGGCGATAATTATTGCGTGATCTTGATGATTCTTAGGTTAGGCACTTTTCACATCAATATGAAAAACCCTAATTAGGCTATCCAATTAAGGCTTCTATCATGATGATGGAAATTACAGCACCTGTATATGTTTGCTCCGCTAAAGAAATTTATTTTTTTGTTTTTTGCGTTTATTGTGCTACAATCAGCGCGTTAGCGCTATAAGTAACAATAATACAATAGAGTAACAAATGATAAGGTAACGAGTGGAGAAGTTACCCAGTGGTAACACTCCAAAACAGACTATTTAGTCACTCTCTTCACTTGGGAGGAGATCACGGGGCCACACTGTCTCTTAAGACGTCTTGTCCGGGTTATCAGGGAAGAGTTCTAGAAGCAGAGATTTTGAGCTAGAGGATCTATATGAGAGTGCAGGCTGAAGTGGAGTTTTCTGTATCGTGTTTTCAGCAACTTCGGTGATAAAAGGAATGTTAAGGTCAGTGTGTATAGTCCCAGGTTGGAGCGTTTACAATAGTTCGAAGTATTTTAGATTGAAGAGATTGATTCCTTTCGGAGATTGGAGCGTTTGGTTGAACCCCACAGCTCTATTCTGTACGCCCAGATGGGTTTCAAACTAATAGTATAAAAATCAGTTTTTTGTTGTCCAGAGAGAGTTTTCGATCTACCGTCTAAGAGTCTTTTTAAGTTGTCGATAGCGTCTGTTTATTTCTGTTCTTTTAAGTCTAGTGTTAGGGGTTCCAAGAAAGTCTTAAAAATATTTTTAAAAAAATAATATGTTCTTAGTTTGAATGTGTTTTTTTTTTGCGCGCGACAATTATTAGAATCATCATTTCCGGTGTACAATCAATTACTTGAAAAAAAAAAAAAAACTTCTTCTACGTATTTCGGAGGCAAAAATAAGTTTTGAAACACTCATTGACGATATCAAACCGTAGATTTTACTCGAAACTTACAATTTGTGCCCAAAAAAGTAGTTGAATTCAATAATTATCTAGTTCACCGAGAAGAGGAACCATTTTTGTACTTATATCACCTGAAACTACAAGAAAATCGATTCATTGTTTCGATCAGTCAGATTTCTTCTGAAATGGAATTTAGGTTATATATTTTAATTCTTATTAATATTTAATAGATTAATAACTCTATAAAATATTACAAACGCATGATTACGGAACTAATTAAGAAGATAATTAAGAGATTACGCATCTCTGTGAGATTACATTTCAGTGTAATATACGGCTATAGACTATAATGAGTAAGAAATTCAATAAGACTATGTAGAATCGTACGAGATTTATGGGCAATTTTTTTCCAACAAAAATGTTATTTCAGTAAATGCTTTTGAAACCTCATGTTTTATTCATACGAGGGTCGTTTGAAAAGTGCGTGCAAAAATAAAAACTACTTAATTTTTTGGGGTAAACCTTTTTTATTTTTCAACATAGTCTCCTTTTAGGCTTATACACTTCGTCCAACGCTGCCCTAGTTTGTTGATCCCTTCCGAATAATAGGATTTGTCCAAGTCTGAAAAATAGCCATTCGTTTCTGCAATCACCTCCTCGTTTGAATAAAATCTTTTTCCCGCCAGCCATTTCTTCATATTGGGGAACAAATAGTAGTCCGAGGGAGCCAAGTCTGGAGAATAGGGGGGATGTGAAACGAGTTGGAACCTTATTTCCATTAATTTTGCGACCGAGGTGTGAGCTGGTGCGTTGTCGTGATGGAAAAGGAC
The DNA here is from genome assembly GCF_049639745.1 of Rhodnius prolixus. Lineage (NCBI taxonomy): Eukaryota > Metazoa > Arthropoda > Insecta > Hemiptera > Reduviidae > Rhodnius > Rhodnius prolixus. The sequence goes on along the minus strand of NW_027411582.1, from coordinate 35,817,716 downwards.
TTTTTTGTGGGCCAATCGTGGGCGTTTTTCTTGCAGCTCGGATTTCAAACGGTCCAATAACGATGAATAATATGCACCTGTAATAGTTTTACCCTTTTCCAGATAGTCGATGAGGATTATTCCTTGCGAATCCCAAAAGACAGTCGCCATAATCTTTCCGGCCGAAGGAACGGTCTTCGCCTTTTTTGGCGCAGATTCCCCCTTGGTAACCCATTGTTTAGATTGTTCTTTGGTCTCAGAAGTGTAGTGATGTATCCATGTTTCATCCACAGTGACGAAACGACGCTTAAAGTCCTGCGGATTCTTCTGGAACAGCTGCAAACCGTCCTTGCAACACTTCACACGATTTCGTTTTTGGTCAAGCGTGAGCAATCGCGGCACTCATCTTGCGGATAGCTTTGTCATGTCCAAATGTTGATGCAAAATATTATGTACCCGTTCATTCGAGATGCCCACAGCACTAGCAATCTCACGCACCTTCACTCTTCTGTCATCCATCACCATATCATGGATTTTATCAATGATTTCTGGAGTAGTAACCTCAACAGGGCGTCCAGAACGTTCAGCGTCACTTGTGCCCATATGGCCACTCCGAAAATTTTGAAACCACTTATAAACTGTTCTAATCGAAGGTGCAGAGTCACCATAATGTTTATCAAGCTTCTCTTTAGTCTCCTCAGGCGTTTTGCCTTTCATAAAGTAGTGTTTAATCAACACACGAAATTCTTTTTCGTCCATTTTTTGAAAATCACTCGACTTCCTCGATTCAAACGAATGCCAAACACAAAGAAATAGACCGATCTGGCTGAAACTTGGTGTGTGTTCTTCCAAGAGGTGCTACTAACTAAACATAACCTCGATACGCGCCAGTAGTGCTATCTCTCTGACTTTGCACGGACTTTTCAAACGACCCTCGTATACTGCTTTTTAATCAACTATTTATTTAGTAATAGGTCCAAGCTTGGAGGAATCCTAGAGCGCTGAAGTAAGAGCGTATTTGTAACAGTAGGTTTCTATAATTTTAAAACGGGTTTTACTTTTTGCGCTGAAAAATTGGTATGTTTCCTTTTTTTAAAAACGTTTTAAAGTTGGCAGCACTTAAATGCATCCGCAAAAGTAAGCAGAGATTTTGTCCAAAAAAAAAGACCTTCTTAAGTGCAATTACCGTTTTCAAAATAATAAAGAATAATACAAAAATGGAAGAACAATAAAAAATTAATAAACAAGGTGCAATAAAGGTGACGAGGTAGCCCAAACTTGAAATGATGGGGATAGGAAGGAGAGCGGTGGCCCCGACCCTACCTTAATTTTGCCGTTGCTCTTCCCTCTCCACAACAGCAGGTTCCCGCTAATTCTTAGGAAAGATTTACAATGGGTTCTCCTCAAAAAATGAAACGAAACATAAAAAGGGGATGCCGCCGTCATATCCTCCTTTGATCTTCGGGGGGGCCACAGCGCTCACTTAAACAATCTTCAGCCGGCTAAAAAGTCCTTAAGCTTAAAGTGGATGAACAAAGTCTTTTTTTTTTTTTTTTTGCATTGTTTGACACTTTGTAAAATATGGCTAATGTGACGTCACCTTAAACTCCCACTTCTTTTTATAAAAGTAAAGGGGAATGGACAGTTTCTATGAGTTTTATTTACCTTTACAATGGTCTGGGGAAAGGCACAGCCGATCGTATCCCAAATCTTTGAAATCTAGATCCCTCTGGAAACATGCTCCCTTAGGGTACGTTTCACAACGGAGCTGTGAGCATAGATGTCAGCAGAGATGATAGGAGTGATGTATCAGCGCTTAAAGAAAAACATAATACATTCAAATGTGAGCGTGCATAACGAAGCTGCGACTAGTGGCTCTATACGCGCTGCTATAAACGAGCATAGATGATAGAATTAAATATTCCATTTTTCTGCTAGCTGAACTCCAGTATCGGAGCTTCAAAATGGACGTAGAAAAAACAAATAAATACACATAAAAATAATTCGTGATTAAGACAGCACTAATTGTTTTTTTTCCTTAATAAAACCTAAGAGCAATCACTAGTTTTTCTTCTATGGTTATAGGGTTTCCATGACAATTTTTCCAACGTTTTCTTAATTTTAACCTTATTTTTTGGATAGGTGGACCCATCCTCACATACTCCAAATAAACGATCCGGATAATTTCTAAGTTCCTTATATATAAATGGTGAAATTCACCCAAAGTACTTCGTTTTTTTATTTATGGTATGTACATGATATTTTCTAAAGCGTTTTTTCTTTAAAATATTCCATTTCGTGGCTGCTGAACATAAAAACTCTTCTTCTCTACTCGGACATGTTGCATGTATCACAAGCTCCGTTTTGCACACTAATCGCTATTTTACTCTAACAGTTATCATCTCTGCTATCATCTATACTCTTTTCTATATCCTCACAAGTGGCTAGCATAATACATCTATACCTTATTGATAGGCAACACCAGATTCATTCAGTTCGAATCTGACGGTACTGGAGCATTGCGGCAGTTTAAATCGTCTAGTCCTTCTTCTTTTCAGGAAGACTTCCATTAGTCGTTTCAATTTTTTCCAGCAACAACCACCTTCTGGTTGCCACATCTGAGGACACTGTCCTCTATCAAACTAGAACCTTAAAATTCTTCACTCATTTTCATTCTGTTGTCTGTAGCCGAAGTGGCTCCGTCAGCTGAGATAATACAACTTTTCTAGCTGTAGGAAACCACTAAATAAACCTTCCCCATCCATCAGGTTAAGGTTTTGGGGGCAAAGAGCTAACCATCCTTCCCTTAGAAAAATCTTCAGTTTACAATTTTTTGTATTTTAATCATGCAATTTGCATTTAGCGATGCTAACACATTACTGTTTTTATTAAAGATCAATAGTGCTCAATAGTGCAGCTGAAAGTCTGATGACCCATGCAATTATCTATATCATAATAAAAAAAAAAAGCATCGTCATTTTTTTTAAATACGTTTCTTGCATATATAAATGCAATCCAATAGTTTGAAATAAATCATCTGATAGTAGAAACGAAATTATTATATTAAATTAATCAGCTGATATATTTAGATAGTGGAAAGGTTACAAAAAAATAAAAGACTTCCGTCCGGGTTATAAAAATAAAATATCTGTTATTATTTTCAATGTATTGGCATATAAATGCTACGTAATCTATATACAAACTTGTATGTATGTTAGTTGAAATAATGTTTTGTGTAGAATAGTTCGCAATTATCGATGCAAAATATTTCGCTATAATATTATAATCGAACATGAAACACTTATCAGGGATGGCCAAAGAATATCGATTTTTTTTTATTAGCATCAACTTAATATTAAGTTCGATATTTAATGATGATTTCATATAATTCTATTGTTTTGCTAGAAATTTTTGTCTGAGATGATTATTTTTTTGGTTTTACGGTTGTGTGGGGATTGTGGGCTGTTCATGTTACTGCATTTAGGGATTTTGTGAAAAGCAAGGGTTCTAAAAAGACTCAAGTTTTGATACCTAAATAGCAAAGGGTCGGCTTGTCCTAAAAAAAAGAAAAAAGGATAGGATTAGCAGGCGGTATGTTTGGGCAAGTAGGTTGGATCCTTTCGTTTAGGCTGCAGGGTCATTTGCAGGGTGAGTTTTTTTAAGAAACTCCTTGTCTAAGAAAAACTATTAAATAAAATAATGTTATCTAAATTCTGGATCTCCCATAAAAGATATTTTTATTATAATAATGATAATTTTGACACAGATTGTACACGGTGGTTCTCTACAACCTTTTTAGCAACCGGTAATGACTGAATTCCCCTGAAAGGGCGAGGTAAATAATAAAAAAAAAAATTAATTTTCATATAAATAACATAAATATGAAGATGCATAATGACGTTTAGTTGCAGTACGCCGTAGAGTACTTTGCGGTTAAGCGTTGAAACCGCACAAACCTGTGCGGGAATCCACCTTGAACCATAATTATTTGTTGATTGAAAATTAACCGATGAACACTGCGTCGGGTCTTCTACAAAGCTACAAATAGCGCACACAATTACAAATTTTTTGTCATAAAAATACATTTATTTTTATGTCAATGTCATGTCATTACATGTGTTTTTTTTTACGCTTTGTCCCACTTTATTTTTCAAATAATAAATAAATAAATGTAAGTACGTATTTATTAAAAAATCACGCCTAGAAAATAGGAAGAACGATTTGGGGAACGCTCTGCTCTGTTGGAGGTGATTTTGAGGATCCCCGGTTAGAGGCATGCACTCAGATTGGAAAATACCCCATTGTTCAGGAACTCCCTGGAAAAATTTAAGTTTACAGAAAAAATTAAATAATAATATTTTCCAATTTTCTGACGGAAATGCATTCGGAATTCTTCTTTTTTTTATGACGAAAGAATTCCACTGGACACTTCCTTTAAGATAGATTACGCGAATATCTTCTAGTTTTTATTAAGTGAAGAAAGATGAAATTGATTCCGTTAATGCACCTGTTAAATTTTTAATTCCCTATTTGAAGCAACCAAAATTTTCTCATAAAATATTGGTTATTAATTCAAAATTTCAATTTTAACACGTAAAATTTTGAAAATTAATGCAGCAGAAAAGCTGGGAAATTTTTTTTGTCCTGAAATTTCCTGAATAGAAAGATTTAGGGGAGCGGGAAGTTTTTCAGTATTCATGAGAAGATTGATTAATCTTGGGTCTCTCCCAGAGGCTAGCCAAAAAAGACTAGCCGGTCAGCCTTCATGTCTATTAAGAAGTAATCATTAACCTGCGCAAGTGCAGAAGACTATAAAAAGCGTCAGCCTCTAGTAAAATTGTTGAACGTTCAGACGTCGTTCACTCATGGAACACGTGATTTGAAAATTATATTATATTTACGCTGAAAAATAGTTAATTATTAAAGACTAAATCATAGTTCAGTTTTTTGCCTCAAAATACGAGTATATGTTCCGCAAACGCTCAGCCTTTAATAAGGAAGGCTAAACGGAAGCTGCCGCTCCTGGTTACTCTTAATTCTTTCTGATTTAACTTCCTGGCTTACACTGTTCATCTTCATTTCCTCCTGTCGCGGATCGCTCTGCCAGCTTTCTTACACTAGTTATTTATGGAAGCACTGGGTGAAGTTAGAGGGGAACGCTTACTAAGCACTTTCATCGAACAAAAGTGATGACACAGGAACAATTGATGTCATCTTCCTTGTTTACCTGGCCGGAAATGGTACAGGAAATACAGATTAATTGTTGAAGAGTAATAAAATCTAGTAATAATAATAAAAAACGCGGCAAATAGCGGGAAATGATCAAAAACCAACTTTATACATAAAAAAAGAAGCTATTTTTACTATTTTGTTCTATCTTCCTTTCTTTCGCTCTTTCTGCTATTAGAGATGCTGTTAGAGATGACCGTGTAATGCAACATGTGTTCATATTTATTGCACTCTGGGGCATATCGTAGCTCTTCTTTACGACCTTTTCTCTCTCTGTGTAAACTACAAGAAGAACTTGAATAGAGATGCCGACTTTATATTAACTGCGCATGAAACCAGCATCCTGCTGATCTGTAGCACTCATCAATCCTATTCGTAAGAAAAGTTTTCAAATAAATAAGAGAAATCGATGAAAAAAAAAAAATGTTTCTCAGATTTTCTCTTAAAGGAATTATTAAACAAGCCTATTAGAGAAAATTTAGAATGTTTGTTCTCTTAGATTCTGTAGGGGTTCACAAATCAGCTCTTGCCATCATTTAGATCTTCGTTTCACAATTAAAGCTACAATCATAGTCCTTTTTGCTTAATTAAAGCAGCTACAAAGCTGAGCTTATCAAAGATATTTTTCGTCAAAAAGGAAAAAAAAAGGCCATTATTAGTCTCAAATACGCAAAAAATCATTTTGAATTATTGCTCTACGTCAGAACGAAACCTGAACGTTCAAGAATTCAACTAAAGGCTGACACTTTTCGTAGCATTCTGCACTTGCGCAGTTGCAATTACCGCTTTGATAGTATGGAGGCGCAAAAGACAATCCTTCCCCTGCTAACTCCGGAAAGAAGTGGCGCTCTTTAATCGCTTTTTGAACTGAAAAAAGGCTATCCTTAGATTTCTCTGCTTAATTAAAATTTTTACAAGTAGTCCTTCCACAGTAAGACAAGTTCTAACATGCTTTCCTGTATTTTATGACTTGCTATGGCTACTGCTTAGAAGTCACTAGCTGGCCTTATTCCTGCTTACAATGATAACAATGCTGTTTTCTCTAACGATCTGTACAAAGATCTATAGACAGTTAACCGATTCCCGGCTTTTATCCTGTGCATCTTCGGGGTAAATTAATTGAAGAACTTAGGCGATTTAGGGATGTAACTGGCTCTAACCCAACATCCCTACTACGTCTGGCTTCTCTTCGTAGAATCTGGAAGCTTTCCGTCTCTTGCGAGGGAAGGGCTAGGCGGAACAAGTGGCTAGTTGCTTTCGTCACCCTTGACAATAAGTTACTTCTAATCGCCTTTGGAAATGAACTTAAGAGCTTTTATCGTTTAACGGTTATCCCATAACAACAACACTTTGCACTGGACACATTGAATACTTTATTCTACACTGAGAGCCAATCCCTAGGGACAATTATGGGACAATTATGACATTCCGCATAGAAACGTAGTTTAGGATTAATCACTTTAGCAAATTTCTATCAAATAATTAAAAAAAAAAAAAACTATTATAGGTGTAAAAATAAGATTTAGGAGACAGAAGAGAGAAATTTGGTGTTAAGAATTATGGACGTGGTAAGCCTGTCTATTTGATTTGGGAACCATCCAAAAAATTGGTGTCTGAGCTGTCTGTTCGAAAGGAATTCTGAGCGATGACCTGACACGTCTAGCTCTGCTCCACCTTGTTCCCCATCGACTAGTCCCTGCTCCTCTTTGCTGTAGACGAGATCTATTCAGAATGAATAATTGTAAATTAGGCGATACGACAAATGTTTGTTTTGTGTTACTAGAGAGTTCTTCATCTCTCTCTCTCTCTCTCTCTCTCTATCAACTTCAGACAAGTTTGGACAAGAAGAAAAAAAAGAAGATTTAATTGGTCGTTCACACTAAAACTAATAGCTTGGCGTGTTTCATATTTATCAACACAAAATTCGAATTATAAAAAGATTGCTATATATAAACCAATGAAATGTCGCGTAGGGTACGTATCTAATGTACAGAGTTCAGTATGGTATGGTTCAGTTCAGTACATTTAAAGCACACCCCAGTTTCAATTGATGAGAGCACAGATTCCAAGTTTTAACGTTTGGAAAAAAAAAATACACAGCAAAAACTTTACAATAAACCAAAGTTCAAAAAAGTAAGACGAAGTAAAAGAAAAAAAAAAGCTCTACAACTAAGCACACAGTCACACACACACACATGTGTGATTTTATTATTTGCAAATTATAATTGGGCAGCCATAACTGTCTTTGGTTAACAAGCATCTTCTAACAATTAATTCCTTTGCCTTTTCATACCTTGTTAATTCATCTCCGTGGAAAGATTTAATTTATTCAAGAAGTAAGATGAGATAAAGTTTAACGAAACGTAATAATTGCACTAATATTAAACAATGCACAAAATTGATATGTTTTCAACGGCGATCTGTTTGCACAGAGATATTTGTTGAATTATAGATATGTCGTATTCATATCTTTTTTTTTTATTAATAATCGTGAGAATAACTTACAGGAGAAATGATGGGAAATGTTTGTAATATTAAGTTTCCAGAATACTGCTATAAATAATATGTTTAATTTTGTGACGAGTGATTATCTTACGCCATGGGAAATTTCTCAGTAGTTAGATAGATGAAGATCTGGATAGGACCTAGAAGATCAGGGGACGCATTCATTTGGCAGGCTAAGGCAAGTTATGGGGCCCCATAAAGTCAATAAAAGTAGTCAAAAACTATTACGCTATTAGCCCATTTCATCCATGTTTCTGTGGGCTTTTTACTGGATAAACCTTACTGTTATTACAAAAGGGTTTTGGGGAGCTTCAGCTGGAGATTTCCAGCGATAGGATGCTGTCTAAATTGATAATTCGACATCAATATGCCCGAGCAAAATGCGCAAATTTATTTAAAAAAAAAAAAAAATGCATAATTTTTTAGTATTCTTGCGCTAAACCAGCAATCTAAGTCTTCTATAGGCACTCCCCATATTTTAGAGTATCCCAGTAAAGCTAATAGCGTTTCAGTGGTAGATAATCTCCTTCACCTATTCATTCTCCCAGTAATTTAAAGAAAGTACCCAAAATACTGGAAATGAAAACAATTAATGGCGTACAAACAAAAGTATTCCCCCTTAGCTGTATCTATTTATTCCAAAACTAGAAACTAGCTAAACTAAATGAGATGAAAGTGTATTATTTTAAACTTCCAAAATAAATAATTGAAAAACAACAATAGCCACCATCTCATAAAGTTTCCCAGCACGCTAATAGAACTATAATCAAAAAAGATAAAAAAATGATAGATTGTGAGCAACTGAAGAAGAAGAAGAAGAAGAAGTAGAAGGAGTAATTGAGAAAAGCAAGATGTTCTGGTTGATGGAAGAACAACAAAAAATCTGGACACGATAAAGATCATGAAGATGCAGGAAATATTTATAAGCATGCGCATTAAGTATGATGGCTGCTGCTCTAGCGCGGGTAATGAATATACTGGAATTAAGGGGAAATTGTATTTTTTTTTTAAAAAAGCACAAAAAATATCTTGTGTTAACTCACATGACTTCCTCAATTCGTGCTTTGAACTTCCTAAACATTTTTTTTTTCAAAATCAGAATCATAAAACGAGAATTTCCTTAAGTTTTTTGAAATTATCCTTTAAGTGATTTTTCCGGTTGTGAGGTTTCTTTAAACCCTGTTTTTATTGGTAAGACTTAGGCGCCACGGTAACCGAGGGGTTAAGAGGCGAAACCCGCAAAGCTAAGATGTATTGTTGGTTTAGTGGGTTCGATCCCCGGTGTAGGCATTGGATTTTATTTAATTGATTTCATTTAATTTGCTAGTCGCCTCCGTCCACGACACCTAATTGGTAGTTGGATGTAAAGTCTGACTGAAAAAATAGGCAATTACTTTACTGCTTTTACTGTTGGTGAGTTTTTCAAAACTCTTCCTTATTTTTAAAACTATTGTTTCTGATATAGCTGAATAATTTTTTGATTTTCTCTTTAGTGCAATATAGGGAATTATTCCTCATTCGTAAAGGGCTATTATGAGGTAGTGGTATAGGGATAGTGGATTCTCAGGGACCAGTAGATGCTATAAGCGTTCCGTTATCGTGAGACTGACTAGTCTTAGTGTCATTCAGAAGCATTGTCAGGTGCGAAGCACCTTAGATGTTGAGCTTCTTTTAAAAAAAAAACTGTGTACATTATACTGAAATGGTACTTTTGAATAAGACCCTTCCACCACATTCTGCTTGAAGAGCCCTTAATAGAATTATCAAAGAGGGGAAATGTTATAAATAAAATCGAGCCACTTTATTCTATTTTCTAGGACGACAAAGTTAGCACAAAATGCACCAACATTTTTCTGTTGGTAAACCTAAAAAGGATTACAGCAAATCTTTTATTCTTCCATACAGCAAGAAAAATCAAAGAGGGGCCAGTTTAATTACTGGAAATGGGGGGGGACTTTTAAGGTAAAGAAGAAAACAGATAACACGTACCTATTTCTTGTGGACTGTAAAAATCTGTGAAAAAGAAGACGGGGCATTTTACGGGTACACACTCTAAAAGAAAGTTTGTATCTTTTTCAGATAAAAGATACTGAGGAAGACGATGACGGTGTTCAAGGACGATTCATCATTAAAGTATAATTGATGATTAAAAAAGGGAAAAATGGAAAAAGAAGACTTGAGAAACAAAAGAATTAAGTAAGAAGAAGAAGAAGAAGAAGAAGAAAGAGAAAAAGAGGAATAATTGCGTATTAAAAGAGAGAAAAAATCCTTGTGATTTACACAGTTTGTACAATTAGATTGGTAAGAACTGTGCGAAGAAGAACAAAGCATAAAGTGGTTTTATAAAGAAGAACATTACGCTGTTTATTACGGACAGATTGACTGGTGTAATGAGCGAACGGCCGGCGGCTGTAGCGCTACCGGAAAGTGCACCAAAGTCGCTTCCGACACTCTAACGGGCCTATTCACTGCCACCTCTATAATCTACTCGTATGCCGACCGCCATCATATTCACAATCGACTTTTTCTTGTTTTCGTTTCTTTTCTTTTTACTACCTTCTTTCATACATGTTCATTTATATTTCTGGTTATAGCACTTTACATTTATCTGCTATTATTTACAGAAAAAAAAAAAAACGAAAAAACATCTACATGGACATCTACCATGTTGCGAGATCTTATTATTTCTTTAGACAAAACCAGCTGTTTTGTAATGTCAAGATATCATGTCCGATACTGCGGGATAAAGTGAATGAATCTTCAAAACTTCAACAAAAATTCCTATTTCTACAACAAAAACCAACCACATGAACGATTAAGTTTCTCCATTCCTGTTGTACGAAGAGGAATAGCGGCGTCCTTGCGGGCAAAAATCCTATTTCTACAACAAAAACCAAACACATGAACGATTAAGATTCTCCATTCCTGTTGCAGGAAGAGGAATAGCGGCGTCCCAGCTTCACAACATTTAACAAACTAATGCTCCAACTAAACTCAAAAAGCTTGCAGATTTAAATGTACATTTTGTCAAGTCCCACGGCGTAAACTAAGTTTATTCAAAATATTTTCTGACCTAGGAAAATATAGCTTTATCTTTTATATATTACTACTGTATTATAGTTGTTCATACTTTTTGGTGACTGATTCATAGTTTCAATAGGATGAAAAAATAAATGCTAGTTTGCAGTGGTGATACATTTATTCTGCCGAGCTTTCTACCTAGGTACTAGGTCATCATCTTCAGGGCTAGTTTACAAAGGAATATTTTTACTTTAATGTAAAACCCTGTAATTTAGAAATATGTAAACTAGCCCTGAAGATGATCTAGTCCCTAGGACGAAAGCTCGGCAGAATAAATGAATATCATGACTGAAACTGACAATTTATTATTTCATCCTACTGTATTATAGCTTACAAAAGCAGCTGAGTTAACAAAAAAAAAAGTAAATTAATTTTGAATTACGCGATGTACGAGAATTATACCAAAGGCTGGTGTGACGCCATTCACAGCCTCCTGTGATTGTACAGATATTTTTTACTGTAGCTGTGACATTGATAGTCATTAAAGACCAAAAGGCTAGCCTTTTTTCAGCTATCTCACTTGGGCAACATTCTATTAAAGTAAAGTAAAGTAAAGTAAAGTAATTGCTTATTTTTTCAGGCTGGCTTTACGTCCAACTACCTAAATAGGTGTCGTGGACGGAGGCGATTAGCAAACATACTTTTCTATAAATTTCTCGTATTAAACGTTAAATAAAATCTAAAGCCTAGACCACAGAAATCGAACCCACTAAACCAACAATTCATCTTAGCTTTGAGGGTCTAGCCTATAAACGCCTAACATACCTTACTCATAATTCCTCATATTAATCGTTAAATAAAATCCAAGACCTAGAGCAGGGGAATCGAACCCACTAAACCAACAATTCATCTTAGCTTTGCGGGACTAGCCTATAAACGCCTAACATACTTTACTAATAATTCCTCATATTAATCGTTAAATAAAATCCAAGACCTAGAGCAGGGAAATCGAACCCACTAAACCAACAATTCATCTTAGCTTTGCGAGACTAGCCTATAAACGCCTAACATACTTTACTAATAATTTCTCATATTAATCGTTAAATAAAATCCAAGGCCTAGAGCAGGGGAATCGAACCCACTAAACCAACAATTCATCTTAGCTTTGCGGGTCTAGCCTATAAACGCCTAACATACTTTACTAATAATTTCTCATATTAATCGGTTAATAAAATCCAAGACCTAGAGCAGGGGAATCGAACCCAGTACCACAAATATTACAATGATACAGCAAAATAAGGGGCAGATCTAGTGGTCAAAAGCGTGGCTTTGTAAGTGAGAGATCCCCGGTTCGAATCTCGCGTATTTATTTGTTAGAAAAAAAAAAAATTGTTTATAGTAAAGTATGAGCTTCCATCCACGACACCTAAGCGGTAGTTGGACGTTAAGCCCCCGCCTGAAAAAAAGAATAGGCGATTACTTTACTTACTACAGCAAAATAAGATTGATATAGTGAGGAGTTTTCTAGATTGATTTGAAGTTGAAGATTCACTCAGGATTCAGCCTTTTCTCGATAAAATCACCTCACTACGTCACTGATTACCCAGTGAACACTACAAACCAATAAGCTCTACAGACGAACACTTAAATGGTTGCTGCAATCGATCTTTTTTTTTACACTACAGTTGAATTAGTTTTATCGACCACTGAATCGCCCAATCAAAATTCTAAAAACATTCTTTTTGTCGGGGGGCAAAAAAACAATTATTTTAAATTATATTTATTTATTATGTTTTTAAAAAAATGTTACGTCTATATTATACAACAAATTACCCAATTACTTTTAAAACAACATCTTTAACTTCAATTTTTGTTTTAATGTCGGTTTCCTTTGTCCTTTTAAAGACGAAAAAATAATTTAAAAAAGACAATTTAATTTTTAATATCTAATTTCTAATTGTCATCTAAATGACTTCATTCAAATGAATATAATTTTTTTACTAAGCCTGAGCTATTCGTAATAAAATAAAATAATGAAAAATATAAAAATGATTAATTAATTATTAAATAATAAAAGATTCACTTTTCTGTATTTAATTTATTTAATTTAAAGTTTATGGATACAATTAAACAATTTGCCGTTCAATTAACACTAAATTAACGGTCCAATCACATGGAGTTGTTAAAATTTAAAGTCATCTTTAAATAATAATTATTTTTTAATAAAAACAGCTGACTGTTTCCGCTGTGATGGTAATTCGCAAATTATTTTTAGATTTTTTTTTTTTTATTTAATTTATTTTGACGGGGGTCGCAAAAAGTGCCGGAAGTCTCCGTCTTTGGAGGACTGCTGAAGTCGAAGAAGTGATTTTTAGCTTGCAATGATTCAGTACGTATTAAATTGTGGACAATTTAGCGAAGGAATTTAAATTTGAACAATCATTTCAAATTGTTTTCACTTCCTTCTAAATTGTGGTACCAAAAAAGTATTATCGTTACCAAATTTTATAGTACGTAAATATTGCTTCTCTCAGAGCTGTTTGTCGTTTTGTTCCTCTAATTTAACCCAGCATTGCTAATCCGGAGTCAATTTGACTCCAAAATAAAATAGGAATGGTCTCTGTTTCCCCACATCTCATAGCTATCCCGAAATGCTCTTAGATATACTATCCCCACTCTCTCTCACCATTTGATAGTCACGAGCTGAAGACCATGGAATTCTTAGTTGCAGCAAATTAGTTTATCTTGTATCATAAGAGTCATTTTGACTCCAGATTGGCATTACACGTAAATACTATGTCGGAGTCATTTCGACTCCTGATTGGTACGTATAAGTAGATTATCTTGACTCCAGATTATTGCCTAAATGCTTATTTTGATAAATTTACATAATTTTCATACCAGTAGTGAACTTTGCCCGCTACCTTGGGCTTTACTTAGACCGAAGACTTTCTTGGAACTCCCCCACACTAGACTTAAAAGAACAGAACTGAACAGACGATAGATAAAAACTATCTCTGGACAACAAAAGACTAATTTATACTTCTATTTTAAAACCCATCTGGGCGTATGGAAAAGAGCTGTAGGGTTCAACCAAAAGCTCCAATCTAAAATACTTCGAACTATTACAACCAAGACTATACACATTGACCTTAACATTCCTTTTATCGCACAAGTCGCTGAAAACACGTTACAGAAAATTCCACTTCAGCCTGCAATCTCATATCAATCCTCTAGCTCAAAATCTTTCTACTAGAACTCTTCCTGATAACCCGGGGACAAGACGTCTTAAAAGACAGTGGCCTCGTGGATCTCCTCTCAAGTGAAGGAGAGTGACTAACCATATAATGTTTTGGAGTGTTACCACTGGGGGTAACTTCTCCACTCGTTTCCTTATCATTTACTACTCTATTGTATCATTGTTACTTATAGCGCTAACGCGCTGATTGTACCACAATAAACGCTAAAAAAACAACATAATTTTCATAGAAAGTATCAAGGCACCACAAAAAAAAAGCCTCTTTCTAGAGTTGATTTTGATGTCCGAATTGAAGCAAAAACTTGTAGCGAATTGGGTAATTTCCGGTCCGTGTCAACAGCGCACAGTAGTTGAAAAAATAGTGAATGTAATTAAAAAAAAAAATGATAAAGTCCCTGATCAGAAGGCAGTCAATCAGGATTCTAGAAAATACTGCAAAATTACTGCGATCCTAAGTTGAAGTTAATTCCTTCTGCGAGAAATGTTAAAGCCGATTTGTGGACAGCGCCAAAATTTGTTTTTTCGTTTTTTAATTCCCCTATTCTTTCTCATCCTTTAATGCAAAATTTTATTATTAAAATTAAAATCAATATAAAAAAATTATAAAAAATAAATTATGGAGTCAATATAACTCCACATTGGCAATAACTGACTAAGTTCCAGCATTGGCAATACAGTGTTAATTGAGCCTTCCAAAATTTTGCCGACAGATAGATACGAACAAAATTACTCAGCAGAAAATATCTTAATGGTTAGCTGTTTATCTGCTTGTCATTGATTTCAGTAAATTTTTCGTTTGATTATTTAATCTTCTTTTTAGGTTAAATATCAGTTCAGCAAGGTGCTGAAATTTTTGTCCATTAAATTGTTAAAACTGGGGGGCGTTTCTCAATACGTTGAAGGTTTATTTTTTTAGATTGTAAGGATTGGGGTTTCCCTGAATGTTGTTGAAAGATTTCCCGGTGCTCTAACATTACAGCTTCTTCAATTCCAGTTAGATCTACGAAGTCTTTTTTTTTTTACATAGTTAATTGATTAAAGCTGATATATAAAATTATTTAATTTTTTTTTTAAATTACACATTAATTAATTGTTTGTACTTGTAAAATATTTACTTGTTTAGTTTATTACAAGTATTTACTCACTTTAATGTAGTTATTAAATTTAATTCATTTGTACGAGATAAATATTATAATTGAAATTTCGTCCATACTTTTAATTTATATTGTAAATTAAAAAATTTAAAGATTTTTATAATTTTAAATTTTACAATTACAATATTAATTAAAACAATACAAAAAAAGATATATAAGACCCCGGGGGGCATTTAAATATACTGCCTAAATAATAAAGCGCTTTATGTTAAATTTTAACAGAGGAACAGACTTTGTTACTAAATACTTTAGGCAATTTTTCGGTATTCTATTAAATAACTTAAGTATAAGATAAAATGCTGTAATATTTACTATTTATCTGCTTAAAAAAACAAACAATAAAACACTTAAAACCAACAATTTATTTAAATTAAATAAATTTGTTAATTCAAAAAACTCTCTAGCAGTTAAAATAAAATTGAAACCCATAAATAAAACAATTAACAAAGAATTGGCTAACAAAGTTTTTTGCAAATTATTTTGTTAGAATTGTTTTGTTAATTTTTTTTTTGTAATTAACTTAAACCTGTCAATACTTCTTGTGAGGGGGGGGGAGAGGGCGCGGAAGGAAATACATGAACAGGAAATAGCTATTATTTCCTTTGAACAAAGCAAAAGAAAAAAAAAACAATGATCGGTCATTGTACGAGAGTATTTTGTTCATGCCGTAAATTTTGAATTTAGTTTGCGGAAATGGCAAGTGCAGTTCTTGAAATTTTTTTTTGGCTCTGGCTCTGTTTTCTTTAAGTGTGCAGCTCAGTTAGTTTCCGGCCTGTAACGGAAGAACAGTAAACTAAGTTGGGGAATGGAATTGAAAAAGTTTCTAGGCTTTAATGGCCGCGCTTGAATTAAGAAGAGCCCGATGAGTAGATTATAAGTAGTTCTGATACAAATTACTTTTCCTAAAAGATGGAAATTTTACTAAAATTTAGTTAGTACAGTGGTACCTCGGTTCACGACCACAATTCGTTCCGGAAGTGCGGTCGAGAACCCAATTTGCTTTAAAGTGAGTAAATACTTGTAATAACTAAACAAGTAAATGCTGTACAGTTGGTCATTTCCCAAGTGTTGTGGTATCAATTTTTTTTTTAAATTTAACTTCATTTATTTTCACAACTGCAGTACATCACTGCATCAGCTACAGCTAGTGGGGAGAATTCATCCATTTGTGGGCATTCCCGGAGAAGAACATACCTCGGTTTTCGATCACAATTCGTTCCAGAAGTGCGGTCGAGAACCCAATTTGGTCAAGAACCGAAACAATTTATCCCATAAGAAATAATGTAAACTATGCCAGTTTATTTCGTTTCTAAGCCCCAGAAATATTAGGCCGTTTTACTGGCCTAATTTCTTATATTTTATGTAAAAACATGTATCTAAACAAGAAATAAGATCTAAAAGTGTAAATACAAAAAAGAACTCGGCTCATCTCGGGGTGTTCCGAGTTCCAAATGTTTGTTCAGATTTCAGGAGAATATTTTCTCGAATTTCTTGGTCGAATACCGATTTTTTTGGAAAGTCAAGTCGTTCGAAAACCCGAGGTACCACTGTATTAACAACTTATAAGTTGCAATCAAAAGTAGAGGAAGCATGATCTTCTAGTTCTTTCACAGATAAATTAAAACCTACTAAACTGAACTTAAGAAAAAACCTAAACAAGACTGCTGCATTTTTATGCAGTTTGCAACCATTTTCCGGGAAATCTTTAGATTCTTGAAAAACAATTTTTTTTAAATAGTGAAGAGGCACTTTGAATTTTCTCAAAATTGGGAATTTAGTATTACGTATTTTATTGCTTATTTATAATTAATAGGATGAAACAATAACTGCCAGTTTCAGTCATTGATATATTTTTATTATGCCGAGCTTTTCGACCTAGGGACTAGGTCTCATCTTCAGGGCTGACTTACAATATACTATTTTACATCATTAAAAGGTGTGTGCGTGTTTTCTGTCTTGTCTGTTCGTGAAGCTTTAATGATTTAAAATATTACATTGTCACAATTAGCCCTGAAAATGACCTAGTCCCTAGGTCGAAAAGCTCGGCATAATAAAAATATATCATGACTGAAACTGGCAGTTATTTTTTCATCCTATTGAAACTATGAATCAGTCACCAAAAATAATGAAACAGTAATGATTTAATTAAGGTGATAGAAATGTACATTATACTAAAATGACACTTTAGAGGAAAAGCCTACCCTCACCATTATTTGGAGAAAAGTTGGTAAGATCTCTATGTGTGCAATGTGTGAGGCAACTTTAAGGGAAAACCGTAGGAAAACTTTATTTTAGGGGGAAAAAAATCGCCTCAGAAAAGTAGATAATTTTCTATTGACTAGTTTTCATCAAAATTTGTATTTTCAGACCAATTTGTCGTAATTAGTGGGAGCTTAAAATAGATACTTCCGGTGTTTCTCAAAACAGGAAATCTGCTCGAGTAAGAAATAGTCAAAATGAGTCAAAAGATGATCGTCTGAGCAGTTTTGGAGAAAAATAAATTAAAAAAAAAAGAAACAGGAAGTAAAATCGACTCGCAAAATGTTATTTCCGATTTACACATTTTTTTGGACCAAAAACGTTTGCTATCAGGTCCGTAGTAGGTGTTTACAAAAACCGTCAGTTTTTTTTTTGTGGAAACACTAGCTAAAGACTTCGATTATGGTGAAAATGTAGTTGCGTTAAAGGTTACCAATAGCTGGAAGGCATGTGTGCTTTCTAGAAGTAAAGAAAGAGTATCTCCAAAGTTTTGTAGATAGTTTATAGCTTGTTGTAGAGTAATTTTAACTCCATGATATAGTATGTTAGAGAGATAAGGAAACAAAAAAAAAAAAAATTGGGATTACTGAAAGGATTTTGGGATTAACTCTTTGGTGTCGCGCGTTGGTCTCAGCCTTTCTAGCTCTCTTTAGAGTTTCTTCTTTAAGAAGCCGCTTAGCTGAAGAGTAACGAATGATGATGCTTGTAATGAGAAAAGACGAAAAAAAAAAAACGGTTTGAAGAACTGAAGATCGGTAAAAGAGTCTTTAAAAGATCTTAAATAATCAAAAAATAAACTTTATGAAAAGCGCGTTAGTAAATCTATAAAATGAATCAGCATTCAAACGTTTTTTCCACAGTTTTCTTGAAAACGGTTCGTAGGTCTTGAAAAATTATAAGAAGTTTCATTTTCTCAGTAATAATTTTACCATTTGGTACCCGTAAAAGAAAAGCAAAACAATTTACGGTGTTAAAAAAACACAAAAAAGAATTTCTTTAGTTGTTGACAGAAATGAGTACTTCCCATTAATTTAATCGAATGAATCGATCTCTTATCGGATAAATCGGATTTACCGAGTTATGCACGTAACTTTTCTTTAAAACATCAATCTTCGATTAGTCGGAAAAATGAATTGGCCAATCCCTGGCAACATAGATCACTCTTCGCAGACCAATTCGACTCTCAAATAGATACAAACAATTATTTAAAGTAAAAGTAAAGTAATTGCCTATTTTTTCAGGTGGGCTTTACGTCTAACTACCCAAATTTGGTGTCGTGAAAGGAGGCGACTAGCAAACTCTACTTTACTATAAATTTCTCATATTAACCATTAAATAAAATCCAAGACCTAGACCGGGGGTATCGAACCCACTAAACCAACAATACATCTTAGCTTTGCGGGTCTAGCCTATAACCGCCTAACATACTTTACTATAAATTCCTCATATTAACCATTAAATAAAGCCAAAGACCTAGACCAGGGGAATCGAACCCACTAAACCAACAATACACCTTAGCTTTGCGGGTCTAGCCTATAACCGCTCGGCTACCGTGGCGCCTCAATTATTTAAAGACCTACAGATCAAAAAGAAATGAACTAGAAATATTTTAATTTTATTTTACGGTAATTATTTTCGCATTTTAAACTGTATTTATTTTTGTTTAAATCCATAGCGGTATCATTCAACTTTAGTTTAGATTTTAAGATTGCCTTTTTCTTATTCAATTTTGCTTTTTTATTTAGTTAGTTATTTTTCATATTTTTTTCATATTGTTATTTAAGTAAAAGTTACAGACAGAAATAAAACCTATTTCCGGATTATTTACACAAAATGTATCGTATTCAATTAAAAAAACAAGTCGAAAAATACTTTTTGTGAAAAAGCATTTCACTTGGCACAGAAACTTGAATTATATAAAGCTCAACTTTGTTTTAAAAATAAAAATCAAATTAAGCATTTATCTTTTTTATTATTTGTTAAAATTATTTTTTACATGGGTTATTTTGAGGCCTAGGTTGGCTTGGGTAAAAAGTCTTTGTGAGTCTGATGTACGGTAAAAACCCGGCGAATGGAAGTGTTGGAAGATTTCCCGTTGGCGTTCGCTAAAAGGAAGTCGTGCGAGTGTCTGCCTAAGAGGATCTATTCTGTGATTGGGCGTCTCTTTTTCTCTCCAGAATCTGACTTTCCATTGTAAGTATATATATAAACAAAAAATACAATGAAAAACAGTATTTTGAAATGGGTTTAAGTGGTTGTAATCAATAGGTTTCCCTCCATTCTATTTATTTTTGTGGATTTTCCCGTCTAAAAATGGCTTTCAACATTTTCTTTAAAATTTAGGGTCCAATAAACAGATAGGGAGGGTCTAATCACGTTTGTTTTAAATACTTTTTCGGGAATATTGAGTTTGGTAGAAGCCTGTCCTTTAGTGGTGCTCCTATTTCTTCGGGATCTTAGCGGTCTATTGATCATCCTAATCTGACATCAGAAATAGTATAATCGACACAAACAAACGAGACGTTTTGTAGTGAGAGCTACTATTTGGTTTTAGCGAACCAATAAGTGCAATTCTGTGAACAAACCATGGGTCTGTTAAAGTCACAATGGATTCGCCTTTAAATGCCTTTACGCATTACGGATTCATCTCTGCTTACTAAATATACTATAGTGGTGACCAGTTGAGAAAATACAGTTTCGAAATATTTATTAGCAGTAAGAGAAAGTAAGTCTGGATTCGAAATTCTCACTGTCTTGTAACAAACTGCGGTTACTAAAATTACAACGTAACTACAATACATTTAGGTTTCAGGCATTTAGCGTCGAGACGCCGATTTGCAAGCGGTTACATGCTTTAATTTAGGATCTTTTAGGATGAGCTCAGTATTGAAGGTAAAAGGTGGTCCTGTCTTAAAAAAACATTAACTAAAACAGCTGCTTGGATACGGGTCGTTAGATGTTAATAAAAACTGAACGGATTTATGTGTTCATTTCCGAGGGATACAGGCAACAGCTATTGCAAAACACTGGGATTTTTCGTGTTAGTTTAACTCCGGATTTGGTGCGGCTGGACGGCCGACAGTTCTAAGTAGCTTTCCCGGATAGTAAAACAAAAAAATGAAACTCAAAAGCGGCTTTTCTCTGATTAATAGAATGTAGTTAAGAATCGTGAGTGGCTGGCGATGCCCCAGGAAGATGCTAGAGATCTCAACGGCGGGTAACGCGCTTGATGGTTTAAAATTAAATTCAGGGTGAAAACAAAAACCTTTTTCGTGGGACTTATTTGAGGGAAGCATGCAATACTTTGTCTTTCTTACCTTGTGATTCACCGTTGAGCTCCTCAAAGGTTTTTGACGTCATCTGGAACAGCGCGTCCAAGGGTGAAGTATCATTTTTGCCTTTCCGTTGCGCTTGCTGCGACGGAGGCGGCCTTCTTGGGCTCACACAGTTTATAATGTCCGGTGAGGTACAACAGTCTGAACCACCGGTGGACGACCTACCGGAACTGCAAGTTTCATACAGTTCAGCGGATTTAGGTCGCGGTGCTGCCGGCAGCCGATATAACAACGGAGGCGGTAAAAGTCCTCTGTGCGCTGGCGGCGGTATACAGGATGTACTCTCTGCGCCAATATCCCATGGTCGTACAATTCTGGTCTCTTTGGCCGGCCTATGGTTCAGGATGTCCAGTATTGAGAAACTTTTCACACCACTATTGTTATTGTTGTTATTGTGGCTACTGCCATGATCTTCCGGTAGGCTTTGCCTTCTCGGCGGACGTGGTTTCTTAATTTTCTTATTACTACCACCAATGCTGTAGCTGACCTGTTCTATTTGCATCATTTTTAATCGTTTTAATGGTTTAAAATAATCATCATGCTGCATCTCTTCCTCAGATGATCTAGACAGTTCACTTTCCGAATATTTTGGCGCTGGACTTGGACAACCGACACTGATTTCATCTTCAGATTTGACATCTTCATTACAACCACTACCGGCGTTGCGTATCTCTTCCGGTATATCGAGCTCTTCCTCAGCGGCCATGTTCACCATGTCGTCCTGATCATAACCGTACCCATCCGACCGTTTGACTACTAACTAAAGTCTTGTTGGTTGCTGGTTGAGCTGTTAGAGAGCGTCTTACTAAACACACCGCAAGGAGTGTGTATAGCGGTGGAGGGAGGGTGGGAGGCAGGGAGGGACCCTCGCCCCCTATTTGGCCTGACTTTGTATGAGTGTGTGCTAGTTGGTTGTAAAAAAACTTGTCCCCACCCACCGTTAAACCCTATAGCCCTTTACAACTAGAAACGTGTTTGCTCTTCGTTTCTTTTTCCTCCCCCCTCCTGCAATCATTATTGTTGTTTTGCTTTCAAGTGGGCGTGCCCCTACCAGATACACACCTCCTTTTTTGTAAGTGGCCAGCTCCAATCAACAAGCGCTCCGCCTATTTTGGCGGCCACATCAAAAGGAAAAATATCTCCCACTACTAAAACTACTAAATAACCTGGAGGTGATCTTTATCCTCCTCTCTTAACGTAATAGATCCCTCGTCATTTATTACACGCGGCTAAATTGACGATCTCCCCATTACCCTAGTAAATTACTTTTATCCACTATTGTCAGTCCTCTTTAACCGCACACACACACACACACACACACATACAGAGAGAGAGAGAGAGAGAGAGATACTTCATTTTTCTTTCTTTTTATCTTCTCTGCTCCCCCTTCTAACTTTTTGAACCTTTTGTTGCTTGCTCTTCTTCGTTTCTAATAAGATCTATCTGTTTACTTTACATCGCCCAGCTTCAAGCGAAAATCCCACACACATCATCTCTGGAGTGTCTGTCAGTCCTTTAACTAACTCCAAACATTCCTTCTCTCTTTTCTTTTTTTTTCTTTTTTTATATAAAACATCTTGAGTACCTTAAGTGCCTTGTATCTGGCCATCAGAAGAAGTTGAAACTTATTTACTGGCGTTTTCATTGAATGAAATTCCACTTTTTATTCTTCTTCTTTTTCAAAATTTTCTATATTCAGCGTAATAAATTATGCTGGCCGGTGAAAAAGTCAAAGGAAAATAAAGAAAACACTATTTTGGCCAAGAAAAACAAAAATATTTAGGTACCTATATTGTTTTAAGTACCAAACACGTTTAATTAAGTACCTTGAGAGAGTAAACAATTCTAGATTGGCGAGGAATCGGTCAAATAAAAAACAAACTCGTCTTTTTTGCCAACGCTTCGACAAATATATTTGTCCTCTTCAGGGCGTGGCTATACGGGTTGGTTGAGTTACAGAAACTGTTTCTGTAAGTCAGTTTACCGTAACTCAACCAACCCGCATAGCCACGCCCTGAAGAAGACAAATATATTTGTCGAAACGTTGGCAAAAAGAGGAGTTTCTTTTTTTATTTGACCGATTCCATAGCCAATCTTGAATCCTTAGTTTAACAATTTACGGTCACGAAACCTATATATTCAGAGTAAACAATTAGAACAGAATATTAACATCAACTGTTAACTGGGTAACGCATCACTTGTTCACCCAATAGACACACAAATCAAGAAATTTTTCAAACAACTTTTTGGCAGATAAAGGGATAAGCTCAACCTGGGAGGTAAACAGGAAGTCAATAATCTTTATTTCACAGCAAAGGGGGAGCCTCTTTTTTATCACGGGAATTCGCCCTAAACTCTCCTGGATTTTGCCCTGGCTGTTTTTTTGCGATTGATTTGTGGGTCTCCAAGAGTCCTCAAGTTGATTGTGAATGCTGTCTTATCAGAATTTAGTTTTCTTTTCCTTACTGTTATAATCACAGTTTATCTAATTTTAAATTTGATGAAAATCTACCTTACGGCTAGCTTTTCTCCAAAAAAATGATATCATAGTTTACAATAGGATGAAAAAAATTAATGCCAGTTTCAGTTCATGATAAACTTTATTATGCCGAGCTTTTTGACCTAGCGACTAGGTCATCATCTTCAGGGCTAATTTACAATGTACTATATTAACATCATTAGAGGGTTTGTTGTGTCTTCTGTCTTGTCTGTTCATGTACTCCTCTATAGATAGAGACTCCATGGATAGAGTCCATGAGCAGACAAAGACAGACACACCAACCCTCTAATGATGTTAATATAGTACATTGTAAATTAGCCCTGAAGATGATGACCTAGTCGCTAGGTCAAAAAGCTCGACATAATAAAGTTTATCATGAACTGAAACTGGCATTAATTTTTTTCATCCTATTATTAATTAGTGCTTTTTTTTTTATTACGTCATCCTTCTATCTAATCCACTTCCTGTAACACTCACCTGTTGGTCATTACCGGTTCTTACCCCAAAAGATGAACGCCCTTTTTTAAGGCCCTAAGATTTTTTCACATCAATTCCGTAAGACCAGCTGCACTTTGCTTGCAGCAGCTTTAGAGAGAAGTTGGTTGCTTTCAATTTTAGTATTATTTCAAAGCAGCCGCCTCCAACACCTCCAATTATTGCGCTGAAATCCTCTTGTTTTTTTTCATCCAGTAAATTTTAAGACATTGTACCAGTTGATTAGTTTTTAAAACAAAAAAATTACAGAGTAATTTAAAAAGATTTTTTTAATTTTTTGGGTTTTTTTTTTATTTTCTTATCTATTGACTTTTTATGCTAAATAGAAATGTTAATATTAAAAAAACCAAAAAAAACAAAACCTTAATTAACCGCTTTAATAACAAACTAGCAGCAAGGTTGAAACCTACTTCCGTTCTAGGCAATTAATACGCGTATTTCATCATGTATCATTATATAGCGTTTCTACATATACGATATATATATATTTATACTTTTTTTTTTGTACAGTAGTCATTGGAATTGGTAATTACGTATGTAGAAAACAGTAATTAGCATTAGTAGTGAGTATTTCAAAATGAAGCTGTAATAATAATAGACAAAAAAACTAAAGTTATTCGTAAACAAACATAATCATATCTAATGACGTAATCACAGTGAAGTTTCTAATTGCCAAATGGAATTATGTAAATATTTATTTATTTTCTCAGAAAATATAGTAGAAGGGCCCAGAGAGTTAGATGGTTGAATCTAAAGTCTAATATCACAAGATTTAGATCATTGCCAGCAGTGGTGGTGGCCAATGTTCCTTAGCACTGATCTATACATTCTTGTAGAATGTGGATCATGGTAAAAATGGATAATGGTTTAGGGGCCGTACTTAAATTACGTAACGCAATTTAAAGAGCTTTTTAATCCCTCCCCCCCCCCCCCCCCCGATGTAACAGATCGTAACAAAATGTCAACCTCCCCTCCCCCCCTAGCCAAATGTACGTAATTTTTTGTTATGGAATATCGTCATTGCATAGTATTTAATTAAAATCAAACATATATTTTTTATTTATTACTTATTTAATTACATTATCACTTAGTATGAAGGTTGGCTATAGTAGAATTTGGCGCGAAAAATATCGTTAGTATTTTTCCATTAATGACCAAAAAATTATAGATTCAATTGGAAAAATTACGTACAAGCATTAAAAAATCCCCTCCCCCGAACCATAACGAATGGTAACAATCGAGCCTTACCCCCCTCCCCCCTTGCGTTCGTTACGTAATTTAAGTACGGCCCCTTACTAGTGGATTTTGCTAAATTAATCCCAAAAAAATTACACTACTGAGTTTTGAGTTGTAGCTTGAACTTAGTATTTACTCACTTACTGACTTACAGACCATTTTATAGGAATATTTCTGGTGATAAATCGATTTTTGGACAAGATAATAATTCCTACAGGGGCGCGAACAGTTGACAAACATTTATTTTTATTATTATTATCTTTTATTTTAAATTAAAATTGATTTTAAGGCATTCATGGACGATAAATAGAGTCAGGCATCCCTCTAATGTTTCATTATAGTATAATGTACTGATGAATCTTTAAAGTTGTCATAAATTTAAGCCGTTTACAATAGATTTTTCAACGGGATGAAAAAATAACTGCCAGTTTCAGTCAGATTTTGTATTTTTTTTTTATTATGCCGAGTTTTCGAACCTAGGGACTCGGTCATCTTCAGGGCTGTGGAACATATCTATAGTGTGTTAACAATAATTATATTAAAATGAATTAAAACTGTCCGGTAGGGTTGATCGTCAAAAACTGCACCAGAAAAAGCGTAACGTTGAAAAACACCCCAACTTTGATAATTTTTTTCTCTTTTTCTATAAAAGCTAAAATTCCCAAATTTTCTTTAAAATATAGAGCAAATCCTCCATTATAACTGTAATTTTTTTTTTTTTTTGCAACAACCTAGATCTAATAGATTTCGAGAAAAAAAGTTGCTGCAAATGAGCGAAAACAGCAATTTCAAAAATTGTTGTTACCTTATATTGTAAACAGCGTAGCGCTTAAACGCGCGAACCGATTTTCATGAATGAAATGCCACTCAATTCGGTATTTTATGTAGATGTGCCTTTTCGGGGGTCTCGACGCTGTACATCAAATGGGAGAGGAGTTAGCCCCATTTATGCAAGGCCCCCTCCAAAATTATTATTACTAATAACTCTCTAAATGTAACGTAATTTACAAAATGTTTTACCAATATCTAGGTCTCGTGTCCGTAAATTATTGAACTAAGGATTCAAGATTGGCGAAGAATCGGTCAAATAAAAAACAACAACTCCTCTTTTTGCCAACGTTTCGACAAATATATTTGTCTTCTTCAGGGCTTGAAGAATTGTTTGTATTTTTGTAATTGTAATATCCAGGTCCTGAAGAAGACAATATATTTGTCGAAACGTTCGCAAAAAGACGAGTTGTTGTTTTTTATTTGACCGATTCTTCGCCAATCTTGAATCCTTAGTTTAATGCTTTACCTAATTGACAATGATTGAACATAATGATGTAAAATATTACATTGTCAATTAGGTAAATAATTTGTTAACACTTCAAATATCTTCCACAGCCCTGAAGATGACCTTTGTCCCTAGGTCGAAAGCTCGGCATAATAAAAAAAATACAAAGTATGACTGACTGATTGACAGTTATTTTCTTCATCCAATTGAAACAAAGAATCAGTTACCAAAAATAATGAACAGTAATTGATTTTTCGTTTTCTTGGTTGCACTATATCCGGTGATGTAACCGCAAAAAATCTTACATGCATAATTACTAGTTCTTACTATATTAACTAGCTGCCAATTAACTTAATATTTTTCTAAAAATTATTACCTAATTGCAAATTGGATTTACTTTTGTGATTCTGTGATTTAATTTACGTAACAATTAAAAAAATATTTTTAATTGATGTTTGGCTTTAATTAATCTGGAAGGAATATGTTGTATGTAAATAGAGTGAGGGCGAGAGAGAGAGAGAGAGAGATATTGCAAATATTTGGAGGACGCACGGTGCAAAGCGCGGGGCGGGTGAGTACGAGATTGATTGGGTGCTCTAAGCTGATTGGAACGTTTGCCTGCCTGTCCGTGCACAGCTCTCAGTCGCTGGTTTATTCGCTTTTTCTTCTGCTCCAGTCATTCACAATTCATGCACTTATTTATTATACATTAATGTCACCTTAATGAATTGTTTATTCTATTTTATATACAGCTAAGAGGTTATTATTTATCTTAACAGCTAACTTCCGTTTCTTTTTCTTTTTCTTATTCTTCGTAAGAAAAGATTTGTAATCGTGCAGATTTACACCGGAAATGTTAATTAATAAGAAATATGACTCTGCAGCCGGCGTGCTAAAATAACTAAATAGATCCACATATGCTGCAGTATCAAGTTGCCTTCGTTACGACATGATGCTCAGTTCGATTTCTGGATTCTCTTCTCTTAGTCGTAGGGAGGAGTGGTCTAGCCACTTCTTTAGGGAACTTGGACGTCCCTGCGGGTATTCCAGCCTATTTACACTGACTGCCCCTAACACTCACACAATACACATTGCTTGAACTTGGAAATAAGAATTTTAAAGAAATCCATCAGCCGGATGTGCGTTAATTTATTGACTTTTCCATTTCTCTGTAATGCTAAGATATTTCCATAAAGGTAATTGTGGGTTTCACTGTTTATTTGGAATTTTCTCCTGGAACAAGTACTTGAAGAAAATGTTGAAGTTTCTCTGGGAGCCGCAATTCCTGGAAATGTCTGGTATTTTTCTGTATTCATCATCCCTAATACTTGATTCGCAGAAACTTTGCATCCCTCTGAAACCCCGTAGATCCGTTTTGGCTAGACAAAGAAGTCCAGGGCCTTACACTTACGCTAAAAACCACCATAAAAATCACACTTAGGGCCTGCAGAGGTAGTTGATGTGTGCAACTATTTGGGCTTAGCGAACCCACAGGCAGGACTCGAGCTCATCACCACACACACAATCACCAACACTTTACAGTTACGCACAGACACTCACACACTTAAAAAGAAGTACAGGGCGCTCTCTTACATAATACGCTGACAACCACCATAATGATCACACTTAGAGCCTGCAGAGATAGTTGGAAGTGTACAACTATTTGGGCTTAGAGTACCCACAGGCAAACTCGAGCTCACCTTACCAACACTTTACAGTTACGCACAGACACTCACATACTTCAGGAAGCCACAAAAGGATCTTTTAGATCGTAATG
Organism: Rhodnius prolixus; assembly: GCF_049639745.1. Lineage (NCBI taxonomy): Eukaryota > Metazoa > Arthropoda > Insecta > Hemiptera > Reduviidae > Rhodnius > Rhodnius prolixus. The sequence goes on along the minus strand of NW_027411582.1, from coordinate 35,789,691 downwards.
AATTCAACTTATAGCCACTGACTTTATGATCTATTGATTTGGTTTCCTTTTAAACAGCAATTTTAGGTTGTTTTTGGTCCTAATGTTAACGATAAGTTAAGGAGATGCTTAAATTCTGGGTTTAAAAAAAAAATGGCGTCACCAGAAGTATAAATTTTCCAAGAGTTTACCCTAAAAAGAAAACTGCCCATTTTAGGGCAATTCTAGGGGGGGGGGGGGTTGCGGAACCATTTTCTTTGAGGCTTCAATTTCACTGAATATTACGATGTTTAATTCGAAGTAGTTTGATCACAAACTGTGTGAGAAAGAGAGAGAGAGATTCTCGAAAAAGAAGCTGGAATTAGTTACCTTGCATTGTGACAGACATACATCCTTGTTATTAGAAGATGCTGTGCTCATTAGTTAGATAGGGTTCATATGTGGCATCGGTGGGATAATTTGGTGACACTTATTTAGAGTTGTGTCTCCTTAAGGAACTTCTATAAATAGGATTCTAAAAGAAATCTTAGCTGGAAATTGGTTGTTGGCGGTAGTCGTGTTGTTTTTCTCTTAGATAGTCACTAAATATTTAGTAATTCTTCGACAGAATCAAGTAATGATTGACAATCACAAATTGTCGGCCTAAAAGTCTCCTAACCTAAAAATGCTTTTAAGTAAAGTAAAGTAATCGCCCATTTTTTCAGGCGAGGCTTAACGTCCAACTATCAATTAGGTGTCGTGGACGGAGGCGACTAGCAAACATACTTTACTGTAAATTTCTCATATTAACCATTAAATAAAATCCAAGACCTAGACCAGGGGAATCGAACCCACTAAACCAACAATACATCTTAGTTTGGCGGGTCTAGCCTATATCCGCCTAACAAACTTTACTGTAAATTTCTCATATTAACCATTAAATAAAATCCAAGACCTAAACCAGGGGAATTGAACCCACTAAACCAACAATACATCTTAGCTTTGCGGGTCTAGCCTATATCCGCCTAACATACTTTACTATAAATTTCTCATATTAACCATTAAATAAAATCCAAGGCCCTAGACCAGGGGGAATCGAACCCACTAAACCAACAATACATCTTAGCTTTGCGGGTCTAGCCTATAAACGCCTAACATACTTTACTATAAATTTCTCATATTAACCATTAAATAAAAATCTAAGGTCTAGACCAGGGGAATCGAACCCACTAAACCAACAATACATCTTAGCTTTGCGGGTCTAGCCTATAACCGCCTAACATACTTTACTGTAAATTTCTTTTTATTAACCATTAAATAAAATCCAAGGGCTATACTAGGGAAATTGAACCCAGTATCTCCATACATATTAGTTTCGCAGGTCTAAAAATGCTTTTTAGATGAACGACTCCATATTTTTTTCGAAACGAAAATAACAATAAAGACTTTTCTTGTTTATTACCTGTAAAAAAAAAAAATCTAAAATCTTAGACCGATGATTTAGAAATCAGAGAATTTAGATGTAGGCTACCTATTAGTAATTCAAACACAGCAAGATATCAAGAGAAAGACCAAGCGACGGGCGTCAAAATTGAACTAAAAAACAAAAAGGTTGCATAAATAAAATAAGTTATAGCATTGGAGTAAGTAGGGCTTCGTGATGAAATAAGTAGCAAGGTATCTTGTCTTTGACTTCTCTCTGGTCGTTGGGCAAATAGTTCCATAGGGTGAGGAGGAGTAGCAAGACCCAAGGAATTTTCCGGCCAAAGTGGTAGAATTGAAGCGGAGGCCACCCACGCAAAAAAAAAAACAAAAAGACGAACTCTAGCTGAGTTTACTGGCTTTGATGGACAGACGTTAAATGGGCGAAAGACTGAACAAGGATCTATATGGTTTCAAGTTTAGACAATGTCATCAGTACGGTTAGTACAAACTAAAAAAGGGAAACGATGGATAATAGAGGAGTGAGCCCTTTTTAGGGTTGAAATCGTGTTTGCGTAAAATAGGAAGGGAGTGTAAAGAGAGAGAGAGAGCAAAGCAAAAAAAAAAACCTTATTAAGAAACCAGAGGGATGGATGATTGACCGAAGTTCCACCCACCGAAACCGTCTATTGGCTATCAAGTTTTAACTCAGTCACGCCTATTGCTGAAAACTGGGCGTGGCTTGAATCCAAACTGGACTCCGCCTCTTTGCACTGTTTCCTTTCTCTTAATTGTCCCACACCAACTCTCTCTATACACACACACACAAGTACACTACGTATTGCTGGGGCAGCTGTATTCCCACACTGTACACTGACACACTGAGAAATCCCTAATTAGACTGTCGGCAGCACTGTTTGCCGCTTGCTCCTTCCCCTCATACCTCACCCCGCCCCCATTTCTTGGCGAACTAATAAACCTTGAGTGGAAATTAGACAAGCCATACTCTCTCACCTTCCACTCTCTTTCTCTTTCTCTCTCCATAGCCTCTCTTTCTTTAAAGGATTGAAAGGTGAGGGTGGTAACCATGGAGTACTCGCGATCGTTTGCTCATTAACAATAAAAACAGAAAATACCCAAACATTACACCTCGCCCTTTTTTTAAGTGGAGCTTATACTAAACATGCAAATCATCCACTAATCACGATTACATTTTACTTTTTAAAAAAAATCACCTTCTTCCTCTTTGAGGTACTTTTGGCTTATTTCCTTTACTTTTTTAATGCGCTTTTTTTTGGCAAAGAAAAGCACGCCAATTTTCATCTATGATGTCCACCATCTTTGTTCAACATTCAAATCTTGGTCACTTCCTGAACTTTGTGATCAAAGTATGAAAAAACTTAAAATGAAAAACGATGTTTAAATCTGATTTAAACCGGAAATAGCAAAAGTCAATATTAAAAAAAAAAAAGTTTGACGCGAAACATTCACACATCGACTTCCTCTTAACTGCAATTAACGAAATAAAATTTTTGCTGAAACTATATTGTGGGGAAAAAAATCTCTAAAAAATATTACATTAATTCAGTAAATCAACACACTTCCGCTCGGCTGGGTTACGTCAAATTTGGAATTTTAATGTTAAATCATTTAATTGCTATTAATGATATAATGAATAATTAAATATAGTATAACACAATAATGAAATATTTGTGAAAATTTTCGAAACCAAATTGTGACCATAAAATTGAATCTTTTCTGCGACTAGTTGGAAAAATCGTACTGTACAGTAGCACTTCCGGTAGACTCAGATTCTACTAACTCTGAATCTAAGTTAGATATCTTTTAAATCGTAATTAAAAATGAATGATTGCAGAACGTACAACCTACATGGAGTGACACTTAATTGGGGGTGCACTTAAGAACAACAGTTAAGTGTCTACCGGGAAAACCTTTTCCACTAAACGTGATACGCACGCATGTTTTTTCTTTACAAAAAAAGGAAAATCCCTGAAACCAATTTTTGTGGGGGAAAAGAAAATAATTGGTCCTTTACGATGGATGATGTACTTCTGGCAAACCGATTCCATTTTCAAATTTTCTCAAACTTTGTCCTTTTATATTCTAAATACTATCCAATTATTTATAAATATTTTTGCATCAATAATAATAGGTATTCACTCTGTAGTATTGATTGAATATGCCGTCAAATCATCAATACAATCAGTGACACAGAGTTGAAAATGTAACCACAAGCCGCAGAATTCTCTGGGGACCACCCAGTCATTTGCTAATAACAAAACCGTCCTTGTCATACTCCTGCGTTCCTGCTTCCTTCTAAGTCAAGTATTAGTATACGGGACGCCGAAGCGGTGCAGGATAATCCAAAGTAACAGACAATTAATACAGGATTGCAGAGGAATGCTTAAATTACTTAACTTAACTTAAATAAGCCCAACTTTTCGTTCATAAAAAAATAAAAATCTAAATAAAACCTGTTAGACTTTTGTAAAGAAAAATAGGAATGTAAAAATCTGTTTTTCTTTAATTTTCATTACTTTAGAAGTTCAAAGTGAGCCGCCCAAGTCAAGTACTCTGCTTAGTGTGTGTGGGTGTAAGACAGGAAGTCTGTGTGAAGTCCGACGCCTTCCTCTCACACCAACTGGCGGGTGGAGGGGTGGACGGAGGGGGGGACTTTCTTATTGCCGGCGCTAAACAGTAAATTCCATCGTGATGAGTCACAACAGTAAAGTACCAGAGGGATTTAACTGATCATTTTTTCTTGTTCTCAACTTTTTCCAGCAACTGCTGGAATTCCAGTGGCTGTTGGAGTGCAACATATAGTGAGAAGAATAGTGTAAGAGATCTTCTTGGATTTGGATGGACCCAACCTCTATCTAGCCTCTGTCGCTTCTGGGGGGGACGTGAGCTTCGATTTCCTGTTGAATAGTGGAACACATTTCCTATTATATTTCTCTTTTGTGGAACGCTAACAAAAATTGTAAGGTACCGTGTTGCAGTGTTGGTTAAATAGGCTAAGGAAGCATAGCTAGGGATAGTACTCACGTACAGTACCACTTCCGGTGACGCAGGACGCACGCGTTACGGCTCCGGAAGCAGCAGAAGTAGGAAAAAAGGCAAAGCACTATAACTAAGCCGGATATAGACCATCACATTAGCCAAAAAGCAGACCCATAATTCCCACAGAAATACTGGGCAGTTTGGTGATTTAAATTTACTTGTTCTTTATTTGAAATATTGTATTTGTTCTCGTTTTGTTATTTTACTTTAAAATGAGATGTGTGCAGTGTGCATAGGGATTAGTTCATAGTTTGTTTTATAGTCCGGCCCTTCAACAATCTGAGGGACAGTGAACCTGGCCCCCTGTGTAAAAAGTATGGGTGATCATCCCTGGGTTACAGTTACAAAAATGTATCTCCATTATATAATTCATGAAAATCGGTTCGCGTTAGTTTAGGCGCTATGTTGTTTACAAAAAAGGTAACAAGAAGAAGAACAATTTCTGAAAATGCTGTTTTTGCTCATTTTCAGCCACATTTTCTCGAAAAAAATTACAGTTATAAAGGAGGATTTGCCCTATAATTTAAAGAAAATTTGGGAATTTTATCTTTTATAGAAAAAGGAGAATAAAAATTGTCAAAGTTGGGTGTTTTTCAACGTTACGCTTTTTCTGGTGCAGTTTTTGAGGATAAACCCTTATACAACTGTGTCCTACCGGAAACAGTTTTAATAAATATTCATTAAAAATACATAAACGATCAGTAAAAGAGGAACTTTCGATTGGGGTACCCAAGTTGGACAAAATGAAATATTAAGTTTCTGAGCTGGAATATCCTAACCAATTTAGCGTGGAATTTAGTTTTAAAAAACCCTTCACAGTGTGCAGAATTAAAATCAGACAATGGCGTGTATACACGTAGAACACAGGGTAGAACAACCAAAGGTTTACAATAGTCGTAATAGTCACTGCAAACGACTTTTACTGCAATCCCTCTCTCTCGGGGGCTTGAGATTACCCCAGAGCATTCTGTGCTCATTCCAAAATCTTGCACCGCTTCACGTATGCATTGCTTCTAGTCAACTAGGGACGCAGGAGCTTTTTTACAAGGAAGAAAAGAGCTTTTTGAATTCTGTGCAAAATGAAATCATGCTCGTACTGAGAGGTCTGAACCTCTATCTAAAAGGTGAAAAATGGGCATTGCACAAGGGGTTGAGAGCTTCTATTTGTGTGCGTAATTCCCGAATCTCTAATGTGGAGACCAAACATGTACCAACCACTTATCATTTGGCTGACTACCACCAACCCCCATCGTATAAAATACTTGGCAGTTCTATTGGTAAGATAAAGGAAACATCCCACCAAATAGTATTCTTATTGTAGTATTTTATTAAAATTTTCGACTTTTTATAGTTAATGGGAAATTTATATTTTTCATAACGAGTATACCACGTCGAACGCACCGAAATAGAGATTTGGTTTGACATGTGTAAACACGCTTAAACTGGTTAAACATAAGTTTCTAAAAAAAAAAAAACAAAAACAAAAAAAAACGTTATTCAGGATACCTTGGACAAATTAATAATAAGAAAAAAATATTAAAAATATGGATCCTAGATTTGGAAGAATGTTTTAACTATCCCAATATTTTGCCTGGACTAAAAAAAAAAATTCCTATCTATTGTTGGCAGGTTGTAGTTCTCCTTTATTGTAGTGTCCTTTGAAGAAATGCCGCCCGCCGCTGATGGGATATAGAGTTCGACCTAAAAACCAGTTGGGGTGGGGGTAGGGGGCTTTAGTTTTTTTTTATTACAGGGCTTTCAGTAATTTGTCTACTTGCAATTATTGTTAATGTCCTGCAGGAGATTTCTTGCGGTTTTTCTGTTAATAAAGGGAGCCTATTGTGGCGGTGATTCATTTTTTCCCGGGAATGAGATACATACACACACAGAGAGCTAATTGGAGTAATCGAGGTATGCTCAGGGATTGGGCGGCCTGATATTGGAAACTGAAGAAGCGCGATTCCACAGCTGTCCGGCCTAAATAAATAGTCAATTATTCCCATCATGAGGGAATTCCTCAGGTGAGGTCTGATCTAAGAAATGTTCACTTTTTTTAAAAAAAGGTTTTCTTTCTCTTATAACTCCGAAATTGAAAAGCAAATCTGTGATTTTTCTTTTTGGATATGATACAGGTGCAATGGAGGTTCTCAATCAATCGTTAATTGGACACATTTTTTGTTTGTTTTTTAATCAGTACCCGGAACTGTGAGATTTAGCCAAGCATTCCAAAATCTACTGCCTCCAGAGACTTCAGTCTCCGCTCCGGACTACATCACTATTCCCTCCAATCTAGTACCTTCTATTCAACACCCTAGAATAGATTAAATTAGGGCGGCCTCAAGGCCTACGCCACTGCGACCCCTTTGGATCTATTGTGGCTCCCCGACTTTAGAGCTCATCTCTAGACTCGTCCATTTGATCAGACTCTTAATTCTGGAGAGTGACTTCTGGGTAAAGCTCACAGGCCTTGGTTTTTCCTCCCCGAGAAGTAACATCCTTAGCCACAGACAAGCCCCTCACACTGACACAACACGTGCAGTACCGTTTCCTCTTCTTCCTGGCAGAACCTACAAAGGCTATCATCTGCCAGGCCCATGCGATGCATGTGTTTTCTGCAGCCTGCAGTGGCCCAGTTAATAAGCCCACAATTATCCTTATAGCCCCACGCGGCCTTGACGGATTAATTCTGCAGTCAGCCTCGGCGAATAGCCTCTGATGAACTCCTTTGCCTGTCTCTGTCCAGCGAGCCACCACTCCTGAGACCTATTCTGCACCCACAAATGAATGGCCGCAGTCTTGACACACTTCGAAACCCCAAAACAACGAAGTTGTTCGGGCCAACGAAGTGTCCCGCAAAGCCTTCCCGCCACTTCGTTTCCCTTATATCCTGAATGACCAGGTACCCAAACCAGAAAGACCTTATTTTGGTCACTAATTTCCTTCAGGGCACGCAGACAGTCCCAAACCAGCCTTGAGTTGACCTGGTAGGAACTAATAGCTCTTAGAGCAACCTGATTATCCGAGAAAATTACGACCTTAGAATTAATAATTCCTCGCCCCTTAATCTTGGCAGCACAGAACCTAACCTGCAGCTAGCTCAGCCTGAAAAACTGTAGCTAGTTTTCCTAGGCTAACCGAAAAGCTACATTTCAGCTTCGCCCCAAACACTCCCGCTCCCACGCCCTCCTCCATCTTGAAGCCATTCAACACCCTAATCTCCACCCATTACAAGACGTTTCACGAACCATTCCCTCCGATCTAGTACCTTCTATTTAAGACCCTAATTTCCATCCAGCACAAGACGTAGCACTTGCACATCCCCACCCCCCTCTCAATAAAGTAATTTAAAAATAAATAAATAAAATTAAAACAATTTCCGGCTTTTCGTCTTTTTCTTTTTTTTTTTTTTTTTAGATCAAACACTCATTTCCGGTAAAAAGCAGACATAGAAAATTTAACACTTTTGCAGCAATTAGAGTAAGTAATAAACGAAAAACCGTTCAACGATAACATTTTGGACGAATTATGACAGCTGTATCAAAAATTATTTTAGGGGATTAATCGAAATAATACTCGTATATCTGCCGATAGCGGATATTATCTGCCCTGTTTTTTTTGTTTTGGTACGTCAGTTCGTATTTACATTTCAATTATTTTCAATTAAATTAAAATATAATTGAAAAAAAACTTGTCTGATCGTCTGTGAAGGTGTAACTAGAACACCCGAAAGTACACCCGGATCGTCGTAATTTAAATATAACGAATCAATATTTTTTTTTTTTATCTAATTAGTATCTCATTTTATTATATGATATATTTTTTTTAAATTAATATAAAAGGAGAATTTTTAAGGGGCCAAAAATAGTTTGGTATCGGTTTTTTAAGGGCGGAAAAACAAAAAATTATAACACTTCCCCCCTAAATTATCCCCACTCTCCTAAAATTCAACCCTCTCTAGTGAGATATCTGCACCCTCTTTTCAAACGCGAACATCTGTTCATCCCCACCAGTTCTCATTTTTGTTTTTTTAACTTTATATCGTCCATGTTGTGTACTTTTATGTATATAATATACAGTATATCCTTTATTATATTAAAGAGAGATTGTGGTTGACATTGTATACGTGGAAAAACCGTAGCTAATTCTATGGAAATATATCATGGATGCTGGAACTGCATTGTTGTTGTCGTAGATGATGATGAAGAAGAAGAAGCATTTTGTGTCTTCTTTTTTATTTTTGAGCCCTAATTTTTTATTTTTTAAAAAAATAGGCTTTCAAAAAAAAACATGTGATCAAAAAGCAATTGATCATGTAATTCACAGCTGGCTGTGATTTATAACCTCTTAATGAAGAGAAAAAAACCGTTGAATTTTATAACCCTAACGTTTCATACTTCACCAAACATCAGGTTGACTCTTTAGGTTAAACTATTTCTATAAAATTTCTGACCTCCCCTTCACCCCCGAAACCAATTTTCTTATCAGTTATAATATTTGCTGTTCAATAATCCTGGCTACAGATAAGCGAAGGCAATAAGCGCGGAAATGTTTTAAAAAAACCCTAATTTTCCGATTTTTTTCCCCCAGAAAAGGTACAAATTCCAAATTTTTCCTTTAAAAAGTAAGATTGAATCACAAACTGACAATTTACAAGACATTATTAAGACCCATATGGACATACGGAGCTGAAGTGTGGAGCTCAACCAAACCCTCTAACTTCAAAACGCCTGCAGACACTACAAAGTCTAAAATCCTACGGAAAATACTGAATGCTCCATATTTACATTTCTAACCTTACCATTCACACCGGACCTTCACATCACTTTTGTCTCTGAACTAATAAAGTCTCGTTACCCGCAAATTTCACAGCCTCCTTGATCTCTCCATCCTAATCCTCTTGTCCAACAACTCTCCTCTCCACACCTTCCAGACAATCCTCCTCGTCGCTTGAAACGGAAGTGGCCTAGAGATCTATTATGATTAAATCACTGTGATAGTTTCACCAACTGCTCTAACCAAGTGAACAATTACAAGTGAACTGAACCAGTAAGATCAAATTTACTTGATGCATCAATTGTTGCAGTTCTAATATACAAATAAAGTGACAAAAAAAGAGTGAGGGATCATCCTTGTTTATTAGAGTATAAGATAGAATTACAATCAATTAACTAAGACGCATTGTAATAACATTTACAATGTCCGAAATTACGGGCTGCATTATTCCACTTTTTAAACCATCAGTAAATTGCATTTTTAAAAGCAACTCAATTACATTTGAAAATATTAGGCACATAATTACAGAATACCTAATAAAAACCTCTTAAAATGATAATTATTTATTACTGCAATTAATTCTGTCTGCCTTTAGCATGAAAAGCAAATTCATTAATTAAAACAGTATGTACATAAATTAAATAACTAATAAATAACCAAACATAATTAAATTTTAACATTAACTGGTTTGTTATTAACGCATTATTAATTATGAACTTACAATACGTATATCTCTTGTTTAATTAAGGAATTTAATTTAATTTTCAACTCAATTAAATAAGGTTATAAACAAACAGAAGGTTTTAGATTACGTATGGTTATAGCTGCATAAATCATTAATGAAATAATAAAGTAGGTGGGGGTATTGCTTGCTAGCCTAAGGCTGCTTCCCCTTCATGGGTCAAGAAATCTCTCACTGCCATGACTGAGGAGGTACTGCAAAGAGCTACAGTCTGCGATTGCAGAACCCGGAGGAAAAATCTGGGTATAGAGCCTATTTTAAGCTGTGTAGGGATACTCCGAGGGATACCTCCTACTACCTTCGACCCTGGAGTGAGTTGTTTACTTGGAGTCAGCGTGCGACATACAAGTCAGTCTCACTATCCCCTGCTTTTCAAGCCCTACGATCCCTCGTAGTGGACACGCTTACCTCCTGACCACTTGACTCGGACCGAGTCAAATGTAGTCTTGGGTTGGCACTACGGTGGCCTAGCGATTGGTGTCGAAAGGCACTTGGTTCGAGACCCCAGTCTAGGGGGAATTGATCACATTTAATTGGTTAATATGAAAAATTTGAAGTAAAAGTAAGTTTTGCTAGTCGCCTCCGTCCGCGACACCTAATCTAGTAGATGAAGGTAAAGGCTGCCTTGGGAAAAATAGGCAATTACATTACTTAAAGTAACCTCGTACCTTTTATATGCAGTTCAACAGTGGATGGGTACCACCTTCCTTTAGTTGGACGATGAATGCAATTTTAGACGTGGTCGAATGGCGTTGAAATCTCCAGTTTCGACACGAGAGATCTGGCACTAGGCGTGCATACAAAATACACAACCAAATTGTGAGGGCCACCAGAACAAGAAGCCTCTTCAGTGGCTACAGTGGCTTGGGGATACATTCAATTTTTTTTTTTGGTCTACTTGAATTACTTCCGCTTTATTTGGACAAGAGCTTCCTTTTTTCAGTTTTCACTCCTACCGGATGTGGCAGTGCCCTCGGAACTTCAGTCACATTTCCCACTGTGAAACCATAAAGCCTTCCTTTAAACTAATAATTATAAAATAATGCCCCAAAAATTTCGACTTTTCGAAAAATAATCTACGATATAACATTGGCTTTTTGTTTAGTCGATCGGAAAACTGCAACAAAGAATAGTTCGTAAAGGTGGGAGTAGGTTATATAAACAATGTTAATTAGAATATGTTGAAGCAATCTTCATAAAAATAATGGAACAGAAGGCAGTGATACCAACTGAAGAAGTAAAAAAAAAAAGATGAAAGAGAAGATTGGATCAAGGTGGCAGGTGCCTCTGATGATGATAGAGTAGTAGGAGTATATTCGCCACACAGCAGTGGTCCTTCTGGAAACATCTCAATAGACATCATTAGTAAGGAGTCTGCGCTGCAGGAGTGACATGTTCCGAACAGGATTCTCTGGAAGCTCAATTGGGGTCTTGGTCTAAGCATGCGCATCTACCTATCTTTTCAATCTTGTTCTTATTTCATCATACCAATATTTCACTACAGTACAGAAAACCATGCAGGATTCAGATTTCAATTTTCTATTGTTCGGCAAGTAGAAAACGTAATTGGGCGAAATCGATCCCAAGCAATGGAAAATCGATTCACATGGCGATCCCAGATCTTATGCTAAGCCTTTCGTCTACAGGTAAAAGGCAATTCTATCAAAACGGGTATCAATTTGAGCTATCAGCAACTTTTTGAGGCTTTCTGTTTACACACTTTGAGTGAATTTGTTCCCCATTTTGGGCCTACCCAAATATGTTTTACAAAGTACAAATCTCCTATTAGTTCTAAAATTTAACGACCAAATCAATGTGTTTATCACAAGGTTTCATTTTTAAGAATTATCCTTCTTAATATCATTTAAACGATTCATCTTTTTAACACGTTCGCGGACGGCCTGAATTTAGCTAGGGTACTGATATAAGCACCCTCTGTAAATGCAATTTCCAGGTTTGTTAGATGAAATTGGACAAGAGGTTTTTGATACATCTTACTATATAGCACCAAAAATATATAAATAATAAAATATAAAAATTTTGAAATCGAAAGAGTCAGCTACTGCAATTGCAGTTAGACTCAAACAATAATCACTGCAAATGCAATAGTGACCCACTAGAACAAAGCGAAAGTACTGCATATGCAGTAGCCGTCCGCGAACGTTTTAAACAGAAGTTAAGACTTACGTCATTGATAAGAGGTTCTATTCAAAGTGCACGTTCTTGACACAGAATATAATGCAATATTTAGTGTGTGGGAAAGGGAAGCTTGTATAAATGAGCTTTCAAAGTGACACCGAGCCTCTTTTAGGCAGCCTAAAGTGAGTGTTTTGTAGCCTTTTGTGGACTAAGCAAAGGTACCATGGCAACGAGCACTTATCGCTTCTGTTTCCTGCTATTAGTTTTTGTTCTATTTGGTCTAAGCTTCTGCCAAGCAAATGTGCTCTTTAAATACAGACACAGGCTACGAAGAAATGTCACTACATCACCAACAACTACAAACCCAGCAGGACATACTACATCAAACGCAACCGGACAGACTACACCAAACGCAGGAGGACATACTTCATCAAACGCAACCGGACAGACTACATCAAACGCAGCAGGACAGACTTCATCAAACGCAACCGGACAGACTATACCAAACGCAACAGGACAGACTTCACCAAACGCAACCGGACAGACTACACCAAACGCAGCAGGACATACTTCATCAAACGCAACCGGACAGACTACACCAAACGCAGGAGGACAGACTTCATCAAACGCAACCGGACAGACTGCACCCAACGCTGGAGGACAAACTTCATCAAACGCAACCGGACAGACTACATCAAACGCAGCAGGACAGACTTCATCAAACGCAACCGGACAGACTACATCAAACGCAGCAGGACAGACTTCATCAAACGCAACCGGACAGACTATACCAAACGCAGAAGGACAGACTTCATCAAACGCAACCGGACAGACTACACCAAACGTACCCGAACAGACTACACCAAACGCAGGAGGACATACATCATCAAACGCAACCGGACAGACTACATCAAACGCAGCAGGACAGACTTCATCAAACGCAACCGGACAGACTATACCAAACGCAGCAGGACAGACTTCATCAAACGCAACCGGACAGACTACACCAAACGCAGGACCAACTTCATCAAACGCAACCGGACAGACTACACCAAACGCAACCGGACAGACTACACCAAACGCAGGAGGACATACATCATCAAACGCAACCGGACAGAGTACACCAAACGCAGGAGGACAGACTTCATCAAACGCAACCGGACAGACTACACCAAACGCAGCAGGACTGACTTCATCAAACGCAACCGGACAGACTACATCGAACGCAGCAGGACAGACTACACCAAACGCAGCAGGACAAACTTCATCAAACGTAACCGGACAGGCTACACCAAACGCAGCAGGACAGACTTCATCAAACGCAACCGGACAGACTATACCAAACGCAGAAGGACAGACTTCATCAAACGCAACCGGACAGACTACACCAAACGTAACCGAACAGACTACACCAAACGCAGGAGGACATACATCATCAAACGCAACCGGACAGACTACATCAAACGCAGCAGGACAGACTTCATCAAACGCAACCGGACAGACTATACCAAACGCAGCAGGACAGACTTCATCAAACGCAACCGGACAGACTACACCAAACGCAGGACCAACTTCATCAAACGCAACCGGACAGACTACACCAAACGCAACCGGACAGACTACACCAAACGCAGGAGGACATACATCATCAAACGCAACCGGACAGAGTACACCAAACGCAGGAGGACAGACTTCATCAAACGCAACCGGACAGACTACACCAAACGCAGCAGGACTGACTTCATCAAACGCAACCGGACAGACTACATCGAACGCAGCAGGACAGACTACACCAAACGCAGCAGGACAAACTTCATCAAACGTAACCGGACAGGCTACACCAAACGCAGCAGGACAGACTTCATCAAACGCAACCGGACAGACTACACCAAACGCAGGAGGACAGACTTCATACAACGCAACCGGACAGACTTCATCAAACGCAACCGGACCGACTACAACAAACGCAGCAGTACATACTTCATCAAACGCAACCGGACAGACTACACCAAACGCAGGAGGACAGACTTCATCAAACGCAACCGGACAGACTACACCAAACGCAGCAGGACATACTTCATCAAACGCAACCGGACAGACTACACCAAACGCAGGAGGACAGACTTCATCAAACGCAACCGGACAGACTGCACCCAACGCTGGAGGAGAAACTTCATCAAACGCAACCGGACAGACTACACCAAACGCAGGACCAACTTCATCAAACGTAACCGGACAGACTACACCAAACGCAGGAGGACATGCTTCATCAAACGCAACCGGACAGACTACATCAAACGCAGCAGGACAGACTTCATCAAACGCAACCGGACAGACTTCATCAAACGCAACCGGACAGACTACACCAAACGCAGTAAAACAGACTTCATCAAACGCAACCGGACAAACTGGACACAACGCTGGAGGACAAACTTCATCAAACGCAACCGGACAGACTACACCAAACGCAGGACAGATTCCATCAAACGCAACCGGACAGACTACACCAAACGCAGGAGGACATACTTCATCAAACGCAACCGGACAGACTACACCAAATGCAGGAGGACAGACTACACCAAACGCAGGAGGACAGACTTCATCAAACGCAACCGGACAGACTTCATCAAACGCAACCGGACAGACTACACCAAACGCAGCAGGACAGACTTCACCAAACGCAACCGGACAGACTACACAAAACGCAGCAGGACAGACTTCATCAAACGCAACCGGACAGACTACACCGAACGCAGCAGGACAGACTACACCAAACGCAGCAGGACAGACTTCATCAAACGCAACCGGACAGACTTCATCAAACGCAACCGGACAGACTACACCAAACGCAACCGGACAGACTATACCAAACGCAGGACAGATTCCATCAAACGCAACCGGACAGACTACACCAAACGCAGGAGGACAGACTACACCAAACGCAGGAGGACAGACTTCATCAAACGCAACCGGGCAGACTTCATCAAACGCAACCGGACAGACTACACCAAACGCAGCAGGACAGACTTCACCAAACGCAACCGGACAGACTACACAAAACGCAGCAGGACAGACTTCATCAAACGCAACCGGACAGACTACACCGAACGCAGCAGGACAGACTGCACCAAACGCAGCAGGACAGACTTCATCAAACGCAACCGGACAGACTTCATCAAACGCAACCGGACAGACTACACTAAACGCAACCGGACAGACTACACCAAACGCAAGAGGACAGACTTCATCAAACGCAACCGGACAAACTGGACCCAACGCTGGAGGACAAACTTCATCAAACGCAACCGGACAGACTACACCAAACGCAGGACAGATTCCATCAAACGCAACCGGACAGACTAGACCAAACGCAGGAGGACATACTTCATCAAACGCAACCGGACAGACTACACCAAATGCAGGAGGACAGACTACACCAAACGCAGGAGGACAGACTTCATCAAACGCAACCGGACAGACTACACAAAACGCAGCAGGACAGACTACACCAAACGCAGGAGGACAGACTTCTTCAAACGCAGTAAAACAGACTTCATCAAACGCAACCGGACAAACTGGACACAACGCTGGAGGACAAACTTCATCAAACGCAACCGGACAGACTACACCAAACGCAGGACAGATTCCATCAAACGCAACCGGACAGACTACACCAAACGCAGGAGGACATACTTCATCAAACGCAATCGGACAGACTACACCAAATGCAGGAGGACAGACTACACCAAACGCAGGAGGACAGACTTCATCAAACGCAACCGGACAGACTTCATCAAACGCAACCGGACAGACTACGCCAAACGCAGCAGGACAGACTTCACCAAACGCAACCGGACAGACTACACAAAACGCAGCAGGACAGACTTCATCAAACGCAACCGGACAGACTACACCGAACGCAGCAGGACAGACTTCATCAAACGCAACCGGACAGACATCATCAAACGCAACCGGACAGACTACACCAAACGCAGCAGGACAGACTTCATCAAACGCAACCGGACAGACTACACCAAACGCAGCAGGACAGACTTCATCAAACGCAACCGGACAGACTACACCAAATGCAGGATGACAGACTACACCAAACGCAGGAGGACAGACTTCATCAAACGCAACCGGACAGACTACACCAAATGCAGGAGGACAGACTACACCAAACGCTGGAGGACAGACTTCATCAAACGCAACCGGACAGACTTCATCAAACGCAACCGGACAGTCTACACCAAACGCAGCAGGACAGACTTCATCAAACGGAACCGGACAGACTACACCAAACGCAGCAGGACAGACTTCATCAAACGCAACCGGACAGACTACACCGAACGCAGCTGGACAGACTACAACAAACGCAGCAGGACAGACTTTATCAAACGCAACCGGACCGACTACACCAAACGCAGCAGGACAGTCTTCATCAAACGCAACCGGACAGACTACACCAAACGCAGGAGGACAGACTACACCAAACGCAGGAGGGCAGACTTCATCAAACGCAACCGGACAGACTACACTTAACGCTGGAGGACGGACCACACCTAACACAGCAGGGCAGACTATACCCAAGCCAGCAGTAGAATATGTAATATATTTATTTTGTTTGACCAATTCAGTTTAAAATTTAAGGCGTTTTGAGATCTATGATCATGGGTACCTTAGAGCACTACCAGCTTCCGGACCGCGTCCTCGCATTACGGACAACCCTAGCCATTACCGGACAAGCTCGTAGTTTGCGAGGGGAATTCAGTACACGCTAACTACTGAGCTAAAACCCCCACCCTTCTAATTTCTGTTTCTGTCCAGCTACTTTACATTGTAGAGGAAAACTCCATATTGTCCAACTTTCTCTTAGAAAATCTGCGAAATTCAAATTTCTTTCACGTTTTGAATCTTAACTTATAAGATGGCTTCAATTCCATTTAAGAGAGATTTTTTTTGCCCCTGAAATGACCTCATTTCATTTTTTCATATCGTTTTCAAACGTTTGAAAACGTTTTGTTTACAACAAACACATATACAAACAGAGATTATTTTACTTATGGGGGCAAGAATACGGATATTGCTGGTAAAAGAAATGAAATCTCATAAATGTTATAGATTGCCATGTTACCCTTATAACAGTCAGAGGAAGTTATCATCAGAACCATATGAAGTTAACGGAAATCGATTCAGAAACTCATATTCAGTAAATTGTAACAATCATGCTAGGTCTTCCTCAGGCTAACTCCTAACACTATTCTAGCACGATTCCTATTTTTGACAATCATATGTTTGCAAACTACCAAAGGTGCCTCCTGTGTAATAGGATTTCCGGATTGCCGATTTCTGCTACGTACAATCCATCACTGTAGCGCTTTTACAAAACAATCAAAATTTCGGTAAAAAGTTTAGAAACAATTTCCCAGACAGACCATCCAATCCGCAGACTAGATAGGGCTGCAGGTGTCTACACTACTTCTAACAGTTTTCTTCGAAAACACATCTCTTTTCAAAGTAGGTTAACTCTTTATTCTTTTTCTATTCTTCTTGCTCAAATTATTTTCTTATTATTCTAGGAGGAGATATGTACGAAAAAATGTACAAAAATCAGTGACGACGATGACTACTACGAGAATTACGACGACGACACCGAGGAGAAAGAGGAGTGCACCACAATCTGTGAGAAAAAACCCAAAACTTAAGTAATATAGTTAACAGAAGTGAAATATGAGTGACTTGTAAAGAATTTACATTAAACATTTTACCATTGTTAAAATAAACAAATGTTGATTTGGTTGTCCTAGCCAATGCAATTAAAACAAAAACACAATGTTGTTTAAAAAGGAAACTTGGTCGTTTCTGGCGTTCTACTTCCGGAACTGTAAGGAATAAACAAAAAGGAAATCAACATATCTCGCTCCTACCGGATGTCTTAGGCACCAACAACTAGGGAGCAATGGTTGCTATAAAACTTATGCTTTTAGGTAGCGAATTCAAAGGACTGGTTGCCATGTTGGGATAGATTATAATAATAATAATAATAATCTTTATTGCTTTTACAAGTCAACTCATAAGCAAGGAGTTGTGTTTAAGTTCGCACAGAAAAAATAATAATAATAAAAAAAAAACAAAAAAAAAAACAAAAACAAAAATACAAAGCATACAGAACTAAAAAATTATCTAATTATAAATTCGCGTCAAAAGAAAAAAAAAAAAAATAATAATAATAATTAAGTGAAAGTTATGTACATAAATATGGATTTATATTAATAATAAAGTAAGTAATATTTTACAGATACATTTCAAAACTTCAAAAAATAAAAATCATACACTATTATATAATTTACATTTCAGGCTGCTCATAATAAAAAGATATATATTATTCATTTCATTCAGAGTGACAGAGGATACCAGATTTATTAAATTTTCTGCCTCAGTTACATGTAATATATTCTTAGAAATATATTTTGATCTGAGCGCAGATAGTGGAAAAGAAAGTGGAGTAAGGTATCTGGGTGATCGGCCTGGCAGAGTTCGCAAGGTTTCTCTTCAGAAAATGTGTACCACATTTCACCACAAATAACTCGAGAGTGCCTCTTATACGCTAACCTGATCTGGCTAATTAGTCTGATTTTATTTATGTGACATTTTAATGCCAAATAATTCTCAGGTAAACCAAAGGAAGAAAGATTCCTGTACCATGGATTATAAGAGGAATTCAACACAAATTCAATGTCTGTACTGACCAAATGGTTTCTCATTCTAGACAAAATGTCGCTTTTATATTTCTTAAAAAGAGCAGGATTCTGTTCCGACCAAACATTGTCAGCACCCAACAAATAAAAGCAGTTTCTAAGCTCGGAAACCCAGTTAAAGGGTATATTACAGTCATTTACAAAATCTAATAAACGCAAAAAACATAACTTGGGGATCCTATCCATCGACATTGACAATAGTTTGGCCCACCAATTCAGCATTTTTTTAAATATTTTATACTTAAGCTGAACCCGCCCCACTTCTAATCTAACGTATGCGCTTGGGGTGGTAATTGGAAGTTTTAACAGAGATTTAAAAAAACCAATTTGACTTTTCTCCAATACCTCCAGACATTGAATGCCCCATATCTCCGATAAATACAAAAGAACACTTTCCGACAATGTATCATAAAGATAACTCTTTGTAGCCCATTCATCAGATCTGCAAGAAGCCAACAACCTAAATACGGTGCGATTTGCAGCGACGCTTCTGGCTAAGAAGTATTTACCAGACTGTTTAAATCTTCCTGACGCAAACAGAGGAATCCCCAAATAATTAACAGAACTAACTATTTCTATCCTCTCACTTTTATAAATAAAATTTGGAAATTTAGAAATTCTGCCTCCTTTATGGAATGGAAGTATAACAGTTTTTCTAGGATTGACAACCAGTGATTTCAAAGCACAATATTCTTCCAAAATACGCAAATATGATTGAGCTTCATGCCAGGTTGATGCTAAAATTGCCATATCATCCGCGTAGAGAGTCATAATTAGGTCTTTATCTTTATTAATATTGATTCCTCTGGCCCCTTTGGCTGTGAAGTATTCAACTATATCCGAAATGAACAATGAAAATAAAAGAGGACTTAAAATTTCCCCCTGCAACACGCCCCTAGTAACCAAAACTTCATCAGAGACGGAGGACTCCCCAGAGATAACAAAGGAAGCCATGGAATACATCTTACTGAGAAACCTAATAACTTTTGCGCTGACACCAATTTGAGCTAATTTAAACCACAATTTTGAATGGTCAACAGAATCAAAGGCCCTCTTTAAATCAATAAATATCCCAAAAACCTTCCTCTTCTTCAGTCTCAGTTGTACATTAACGGCCGAAATTAAACTAAAGACCGCGTCTGCACAACCTCTGCCCTTACGAAACCCCATTTGCTCTTCTGGTATGAGATCTCTAGATTCTGCCCAATTAACAAGCCTACTGTACATGATATAAGTGAATAACTTAGTAATTGCATTAAATATGGCAATTCCACGATAATTATTTGGGTCTAAACGATCCCCTTTTTTAAAAAGTAATTGCAATTTTATTTTACACCAGGATGGTGGGATATTTTCAGTTGCCCAAATATTATTAAACAAATTTAATAAATAAGCAGTCCAATTCGGGGGTAAGGCTTTGTAACACTCGTTAGGAATTGCATCCAGACCTGAAGCTTTTTTTGTCTTAGCATTATTTATACTGGCCAACACCTCCTCAAGAGTTATGTCCCCGTCTAGCTCATAAATAAAATTACTTATAAAAACAAAGTCATTATTTAACGCGAGTGGGATAGATTATGTAAAAATAAATGTTAATTAGAATATATTGAAGCTGCTAGCTTCATAAATAAGAAGAGAAAATTGGATCAAGGAGGCAGTTGCCTCTGATGGAGTATATTCGCCACACAACTACTTCTGGAAACATCTCAAGTAAGGAGTCTGCGCTGCAGGAGTGACATGTTCTGAACAGGATTCTCTGGAAGCTCATTTGAGATCTTAGTCTAAGCATGCGCATCTACCTATCTTTCCAATCTTCTTCTTATTTCTTCATACCAATATTCCTCTTCAGTTCAGAAAACCATGCAGGATTCAGATTTTAATTTTCACTTGTTCTGCTAGTAGAAAAACGTAATCGGGCGAAATCGATCCCGAAGAATGGAAAATCGATTCACTTGGCGATCTCTGATCTTATGCTAAGCCTTTCGTCTAAAGGTAAAAGGTAACTTTATCAAAACAGGTATCAATTTGAGCTATCAGCAACTTTTTCAGGCTTTCTGTTTACACACACACATCTTGTACAGACAATGAGTGAATTGTTCCCCATTTTGGGCCTACCCAAATATGTTTTTTTTTAATAAATGAGTAAACTCAATCTGAACAATTTGCTACTTTGATCAAAATACGCCCTCTTTTTTAAGGCAACGCTTCCGTTCATTCCAAAGTGCTAGCAAAGTACAAATGTCCCTAACTATTAGTTCTAAAATTTTACGACCAAATCAATGTGTTTATCTCAAGGTTTCCATTTTTAAGAATTATCTTTCTTAATATCACTCAAACGATTTATCTTTTTAAACAGAAGTTAAGACTTACGTCATTGATAAGAGGTTCTATTCAAAGTGCACGTTCTCGCCACTGAATATAATGCAATACTTATCTTTTATTCTTCGGGATGAAGGAGAGGGAAGCTCGTATAAATGAGCTTTCAAAGTGACACTGAGCCACTTTCAGGCAGTATAGTGTTTTTTATCCTTTTGTGGACTCTGCAAAGGCACCATGGCAACGAGCATTTATCGCTTCTGTTTCCTGCTATTTATTTTTGTTCTATTGGGTCTAAGCTTCTGCCAAGCAAATGACCTATTTAAATACAGAAACAGGCTACGAAGACAGGCTAACGCTACAGCAACAACAACAACAACAACAACAACAACAACAACAACAACTACAGCAGCACCGACTACCTCAGTATATGTAATATATTTACTTTATTTGACTAGTTCAGTTTACAATCTAAGGCGCTTAAATAACCTAAATTAAAATCACGTAATCCTTCTCTAATCATTTTCTTGCATTCATTCTATATATTCATTTTTCATTGCTAGCTCTGCTATAGATTTAAGCACATAGATGTTGCTGGAGAATATTATATCTTCGTAGCGAAATGGTGCATCTAAATATCTGTATATGTCGTCAAACATTCGTTTCCTTTCTACCACATAACGTGGACATATCCATTATTATATGTTTGATATCCTCCTCCTCATTGCAATCTACGCAAAGAGGAGAGGAGGACCTTTTTGTTGATCCTTTGAAGATACGATCCGCACACCGCGTGGTTCGCTCTCTCAGCCTGCTTATTGTCGTAACAACCCATTTATTAGTGACAGTTCCCTTATAAACCATGGTTGTCTAGGTAACTGATCTACACATAGTTTTATAGAATCTCCCTTTACTGTAATCTGTCTGGCCATTTTTGTAGTGCTGCTTTTGCAATTGTACACTTGATATCGGTGTGTGTGGTAATTTATAGTTAGCCATTTCCCCACTATTGGTGGCTTCCTTTGCAAGTTTATCAACATGAAACAAATAAAATTCCCAAAATCTCTGATATCTACAAATTTATCAGTTTTGTTTTTCTTTCAGGACGAGTTGACTTGTCATCAAAACGTAAAGAACGTGTTAGGCATTCAAATCTGTTCTTCGTCATAACACATCGGAAAATTGGTGGAGCATAACAGAGCGGAAAAAACATGTCTGCACAGTTTAAGCTGGAGTCCTTCAGGGCACCACTCATACATATAACACAATCCATGTAGAACTTTAATTTCTAATGAGTTAATAATAATAATAATATGCTTTATTAATTTTTTTTAAATTTACAAAAACGCAATTTAATTTTTATCTAAAGCACCTACTGCATGGATCGAAGTCCGTCAGCAGAAGTTGACTCCTACTCAATTGTACTGTATCTAATGATTAAAACATATATTTCATGTGTACATCTCAGAATAATAATATAACTAATGCAAAATGAATTACAAACAAAATTAAATTCTATCGAACAAAAATTTTAATTCTACCCAACTAAAAATTAAATTCCTTAATCAAAAAATTTCTGTATTTGCCAGCCGTTACATTATATTTATACAGTTTTTCCCAGTTATGACCGTTCATATAGCGAATAAATTCATTTTTTTCTAGTACGCCTTTACCAAAACATGCCTTCCTGAACTCTGTCAAAATCGGGCAAACTGCAATATAATGAAAAATATCTTCTAGCTCATGCAAATTACACAGTGAACATATCTGAGCTTCTTCACTACGGCCAACTCTGTAATTTAAATTAAATAAAGATCCTCTAATTTTCATTATATTTTGAATAAAAAACAAACTATTGGTATCAGTTATATAATGGTTAGGTCCAAAATCAAATGAAAGTTCCTTATAAATACCGTGCCACCTAGAATTCTGCATTCTATTTAAAAGATCGTTTTTGAAAGAAAGTCTCATCCCACCTAACAAGCCGTCCATTAAATTACCATCCACATTATAATGTAATTCATTATAGCCATGACTTCTACACATCGACAAGCAGTCCTTATACCAAAATAGTTTCTCGGCTATTATTTCTTTAGCTAATATTTTAGGAAGGCGTTCGTCAGGTAAAGTGAGAACTTTCTGTACATAGTCATAGTGCAGTTTAAATGTATAAAAAAACAGAGGTTGAAATCCGGTCTCCAAATATAATATATAATTAGGAGAATTCCAGGGAAGAGAAAAAAGCCTTTTTAGAAAATACGTATTTAATTTTTCCACTATATCCTCTCTCATGAATCCCCAAACCTGCGCACCGTAGCAAATTATTGATTTAAAAACACTATTAAAAATTTTAAATTTTGCTGATATAGGAATGTTATTGTTCTTAAGTATTCTACTATAAACTGACATAATACAAAATTTGGCAGCACGTAACTTCTCTTCAAAATGATATTTTAAAGATAATTGAGGCGTTAACCATATTCCTAAATATTTATATTTGTTTGTAATTTCAATTTTATCTCTGAATTTGACTAAATCAAAAATACTAATATTTAGAAATGGTGGTAAATTAGCCCGTGGCGAATTTCTAATGAGTTTGTGATTCCTATATACCATTGTTTAGTTTTATAATTTTCACATCTCCTTTCTACATTTCTTTATTTGTACAGCTGACTAAAGTGCCAATCATTTCGTCAGCTATAAGCAACGAGAATAATTTCCTAGCTTCAAAAAAGCTCTCTGGCTTCACCCTTTGGCCCTGCGAGATGTGTAACTATATTTCTTTTAGGAGTTTAGGTTTGTCAGACCATACAGTTTCCAAATTCTTTCCTAAAATGAAACTTCTTTCCTCTCTATCTTCGTCGTCACAACTGTAACTTAAGTCCTCACCTCCTGCATCGAAAAAACATCGTCCTGATTATCATCCTGATTTGATAAAATGCCATCCTCTTCCTCAGAACATGTTTCTTCCACAGATTCGCCATCAGATTCAGTCTTTTGCCTTAAAAACTCCGCCCAATACTAAGGTGGGGATCTTATACGACCCTAAGAGACAAACTTTTCTAAAAATGTTACTAGAACTTAGTTAAAAGAATACTAAAACCGTAACCTTCCTACTGAACGTGTTTATCACTTTCGGGTGAAAGGATACCTAAGTACATTTTGGGCGCCAAAACGGTATTACGTGCATAGTTCACGGAAATGTAAGAGCTGGGTCGGATACGACCCCACCTTTGCGGGCAGAGGGTTTTAAGAGAGATTTCTTTTTGACCCTGAAATGTCCTCATTTAATTTCCATTAAACTGGTTACTTGGTTAGCTTTTATTGGAAAAAACGTTTATTATGGAGCATTTACGGTTTTCCTAGGTTTTCTTATAAAATTAACAATTCAGTCCAGATGTACCATTTTGTTGCAAAGATTTTTTTTTATTTTTTGAGGTCTTTATTTGGAGGGAGGTAGTTTTGAGCATTCTGAAAGGGGGCGGAGAGGCAGATTCCCTCCATCAATATCTGTGATAAACATTTCGGTGTAATGTACTATTTTACTAAGAACGAAATATTTATTTTTTAAATTTGTATAAATTAGAACAACTAGAGTTGAGCAAGAATTTATGTTGTAGTTGTAAAGTTAACATATCTATTACAGCAACATATTTTAACATACCACAAAAAGGCGGCAATAATGAATTTCTCCCCCTAAAATTATTTAAATATAATTTTTGGATTATAAATGCATAATTTGTGGATATTGTGGAGGAACTTACAAACTTTGAAATCCATCCAGTGAATTATTTTCTTGATATTCTAGGAAGAAACATGTACGTCAAGTTGTACACCAACCGGTGGCAGCGATTACTACAGTTGGTTCTATTATTACGATTATTACGGCACCGAGGAGAAAAAAAACTGCACCACAACCTGTGTGAAAAAATCCAAAACTTAAGTAATATAGTGTTTGTAAATGTACAAATAGTTTGGTACAATTCTCTGTATGGATTCACTTTAATATAACATATTCACTATATCTTTTAGATTCAGGAGATTTCTGTATTAACCTTGATTTCCATATGATGAAAAGTTAACGGAAGTAAGTTATGTGTGTCTTGTAAAGATTTTAAATTGAAACATTTTACCATTGTTAATATAAACAAATGTTTCTGTTATTTATTTATGTACGCCACCCTTAAGTGGCGGCAGTTCTGCCACCCGTAAGTGGCGGCAGTTCTGCCATCCGACGTCGGGTTTCCCAGTATACAAATGCTTTTTTTTTTCTTTTTTTTTTTTTTTTTTGTAGATATCGTCCGATAAAATAGGATTATGTCTTCGATAGGAGGACATACGTCAAGGTGTTCGGAGGACATGTCTTCTCTTCCACACAGAGTGCAGTTCGGGTCCGCCGCCAACCCAATACGATATAGGTGGCCCTGCAAATAAACAAATGTTGATGTGGTTGTCTTAGCCAATAAAAATAAAAACAATAACACAATGTTCTTTAAAAAGGAAACTTGGTCGTTTCTGAGGTTCTTCTTCCGGAAGTGTGAGGAATATACAAAAAGGACATTACATCAAGATACCTCGTTCCTACCGGATGTCTTAGGCACCAACAACTAGGGAGCAATGGTTGCGCATTCAACAGATTGGTTGCCTTGTTGGGATAGATTATATAAAACAAATTAATGTTAATTAGAATATAAAGTAAAGTAAGTTCCTTCTTTTTCAGGCGGGGCTTAACGTCCAAGTACCAATTAGGTGTCGTGGACGGAGGCGACTAGCAAGCATACTTTACTATAATATTTCTTTTATTAAATATTAAATAAAATCCAAGGCCTAAGACCGGGAATAGAACCCAGTACTAGAGTACAATACATATTAGCTTCGCAGGTCTCGCCTCTAACCGCTCGGCTACCGTGGCGCCCCTGTTAATTAGAATATATTGAAGCTACTAGCTTTATAAAAAAAAGAAGAGAAGATTGGATCAAGGTGGCAGGTGCCTCTGATGATGATAGAGTAGAAGGAGTATATTCGCCACACAGTCTACTTCTGGAAACATCTCAATAGACATCATTAGTAAGGAGTCTGCGCTGCAGGAGTGACATGTTCTGAACAGGATTGTCGGGAAGCTCATTTGGGGTCTTAGTCTAAGCATTTCAATCTTCTTCTTATTTCTTCATTCCAACAATCGCTTTTACTGGCCACAATACACACACCTGCGTATACCCTTCTCTTAGATTGATATCATCGTATCAATTCATTTTAAAAAGATCTATTGAGCGTAACAAATATAAACCATTGCCTAGATATTATGTGTGGAACGTTCCAGTCTGTGTGTGTCCAGTCAAGTCATTCCAGTTAATAGAAACTATTTGGAATGGTCAACTATATCTTCGCTGGACAAGCAAGTTAAATTGAGACACATCTTTTAATACTGTTGCATTGTTATTGAGGAGATGTTAACACGAGCCATCCCAGCTTCTCTTTAACATTCCTTCCGTTAAGGAGTTCCTTTTGTTGTCATAGTAATGGTTGTTTGATAAAAGTGCGGAACTATTAACGGTTTTAAAGAGAAGAGCTTGTGCAAGCGTCTGTAAAGGAGATAAAACAGACTAGCCACTTATTCAGAAATCTTTTCGTTGCTGCAAGGTATCCCAGCCTATACTGGAAATCTTCAACTATCATAGAATCTAGTCTTCATATAATCACTACAATCTTTTCGTTATAAGTAAGTATCCACTTGTGTCGCCCTCTTTCCTCTAAAATGACACATCTTACTACAAGAATAATCTGAGAGATTCTGTTGCAAATAAGACAGGTTGGAACATGAAAGAATAATCTGAAAGATTCTGTTGCAAATAAGACAGGTTGAAACATGAAATGTTCACTAATTAGGTTAAAGAAAAAGCCTATAAAAACTTTTTGTGGCCATTAATTCAGTTATCTGCTTATTCAACCACAAATGTGCTTTCTGGAATAAAGTTTAGGTGCCTAATTTTGCTGTTAATTCTATCAAATCCTCTTCGCATTTGGGGGTGGGGGATTCTGCTGAAGTTTAACGCCCGGAAAAGGTCCCAGAAAATATTTATGAATGTTCATTTTTGAATATCGAATAAACTTTGATTCTTTGATTTGATTGATCAACAAAAGGTCCTCTCCTCTTTGAGTAGATTGCAATGAGGAGGAGGATTTCAAACATATAATAATGATATGTCCACGTTATGTGGTAGACAGGAAACGAATGTTTGACGACATAATACAGGTATTTAGATGCACCATTTCGCCACGAAGACATAATATTCTCCACCAACATCTATGTGCTTAAATCTGTAGCAGAGCTAGCAAAGAAATATGAGAGTATTTAAAAGTTATAGCCGATTAGAATGAATGGAAGAAAATGATTAGAGAAGGATTACGTGATTTTAATTTCGGTTAAGCTATAAGGATGGCAGGAATATAGTAGTGATCCATCCATTAGTTGTAAGTTTGTATGTAAATAGTTGTATATAGTAGAGTGATGAATGTGTGAAGCGAATGTATTTATAAGTAAGAATGGAGAGTGAGTGATATTCTAGTGATAAGCACCTAGACGATGCCGGCTGTTTGGCGGAAGCCAATGCCAAATAAAAGGCAAAAATTAAAAATTAAATTAAATGGCCACTATAAAATGTTTGTACAAAAGTTGTTTTATCTTAAAAAGTGTTTTTAATTAATTCATTATTTCTACTTGAAGCTGCGGCTTTAGGAACCTACCAATTCTTTAGTCTAGCTAGGTAGGAAGGTTTCTTCTAAGTTAACAAAGGTGTTGATGGTCAGCTGGGGTAGATCTCTTCTGCACCCATATCTTGTATAAATGGGTTTTCAAGTGACTTCTAACAAAAAAAATAGATGTAAAAGAAATGAACATCAAATTAACCACACTATTGGATAAAAGGCCGAAAATGTGTGGTGATCCATTTTGTGCGACCACCTGGTAAAACAGTTTAATAATAATAGGACATTTTTCCAAGTTGTAGTGCAATTGTGTGAGTGCATTATTTGTGCATTAGTATACGCCCCTGGAGTGGGCTGGAGTGGTGACTGCGCCCGCCTGGCTCAGAGAATAGAAGAGGCCTCCTGGAGATCTGTTTCATATACTGTCACATCCTCATTCTCTGACCACTTTTAAATGGCCGAATTTGTCACACAGTACCTGGCCCCTTTGCAAACTAATTTGTGCATGAGATACTTTCAATGTAGGGTAGTTGATTGAGCCCCTTTATTCAACAAGCTGTTTTATTTGACTTTAAACGCACAAAATAGGGGATAGCCCACAGCAAAATGTCCCGGTCTCTTGACAATCGATTTGGTTAAAGCAAACGTTCCTCCTGCCCCCTCTTTGACTTTTCACTTCCATAACTAATTCGTGCTGCAGTCCCCCCCCCATCCCTACCGGAAAACAGCTGGTTAATGTACTACGTACATACATACCTAATATTTATAAATTACATCTGCTCAGTTTCTAATATAGTGATCAGTGGCCCATTCACACAGTCGGGGGGCTTGATCACGTGACTTCCCACTCAATCATTCATTTTTATTGGACAATAGAACGCCGCCTTTTTTTTTTTTTGCTCCCCGCAATTATTAATTTTGTTGATTTATTAATTTTGCCCTCCCTCTATCTCATTTTAAACTTTAAATTGTGGTTTTAAAACAGAATTCTCAAAGCACCACTGATGTCCAACGTTTTAATTTTTATGATTGTGCAAAATTGTAGAATACTAAAACAAAATACTTCATTACGATATTCAATACGGAAATACAACTTTTTCCGGAAGGTTGTTCAATTATGTGTGTTTTAACACTTTACTGGTAAATTATGCGAATACTCTCTTTAAAAGTCAGGAATCTCTGAACAGACGGAGATATTCTTTGTATTTTTGAAGCCAGGACTTGTGGATCTTGAATCCAGATTGTGGATCCATCGTAATCATTTCTGAACTTTGGGACACTAACTATTGTACCTCTATATTTAGCATAAAGAAACTAAACTATTAAAACAAAGCGAACAATTCTTTATTATTCTACAATATTCAACGCATATGATGTCATTTCTTATTTAAAATTTCTCAAAATGTACAAGATCTGGGTTGTTGCCAAAAAATTACCATCATAAGCGAGGATTTGCCCTATATTATAAAGAAAATTTGGGAAATTTATCTTTTATAGAAAAAGAGAAAAAAATTGTCAAAGTTGGGTAAGATGTATTGTTGGTTTAGTGGGTTCGATTCCCCCGGTCTTGGTCTTGGATTTTATTTAATGGTTAATATGAGAACTTTATAGTAAAGTATGTTAGGCGGATATAGGCTAGACCCGCAAAGCTAAGATGTATTGTTGGTTTAGTGGGTTCGATTCCCCCGGTCTTGGTCTTGGATTTTATTTAATGGTTAATATGAGAAATTTATAGTAAAGTATGTTAGGCGATTATAGGCTAGACCCGCAATGTTAAGATGTATTGTTGGTTAGTGGGTTCGATTTTCGGTGTTTCGGCCTTGGATTTTATTTAATGGTTAATATGAGAAAATAGTAAAGTATGTTTGCTAGTCGCCTCCGTCCACGACACCAAATTGGTAGTTGGACAGTAAAGCCTACCTAATAAAATAGGCAATTACTAGTACTTTACTTATTTGAAATTGGCCTAAAATTAGAAATTACTACGCCAGATATCGCATATAAATCCCCGTAGGGGGGAAGTGGGCTAGCCCACTTCTTCAGGGATCTTGGCGTCCCTGCGGATACCCCAGCCTAAAACAACACGAACAACACAAACAACACCTAAAACTAACATCTACACCAAGTTCCAACTAGGCCCTGCAGTAAATTGTTGAATGTTTGCAATTAATTAATGAGTTTAACAAACACCAAGGTGAACTTTAGCTCACCAGAATGCACGTACAGTGTACACCATTTCCAGTCCAGACAATGTGATCACCTTTGCCTTTTCTGTAGCACTGGTTCTTATCCTTAGGATGATTTGGTTTCCATAGCTAAATGATTTTTTCTTTTTCTTCTTCTTGCTTCTTGCAAAACAGCCATCATTCATTGTACTGACTTTAAGTAGTGGGTGGTTATATTTTAATTTTATTAGTTCTTATGTAGTTATATAATATGTCTAGGTAAGGAAGGCGGAGATGGGCAATTCGTCTGTAATATGGCCCTCTTCAGCTGTACCTTCAACCCGCTGCTGACCAAGATAATGTGATTTGATTTTGCAGTAGATTCATTATCGTAGGAGCATATGGAATCTATATGATGGAGGCGAGTAATTATGATTGAATCTCATCCTAATCATGGTACAGTAAAATGCCCTATTTTTTTTCTGAATATGCTGTAAAAACCATGGTTTTTATTAAAGTTGGTGGATTGAATGGAGCGCCTTTCACTAATAGAACCAGATTAGTTGTGTGGTGATAACTCCAACATTCCTAAGTAACATGGACTAGCTAAATATAGGTGAGTAGCTTTAGTATAATTAAACATACAATTCAGATAGCTGACCATTTTTTGCAAACACTTTTTTACGATTAAAGTTACTTCAAAAAGAGTCTTTCGATGAAGAAGATAAGACATCGAAAAAAGCTCTAGTCCCCTGGGCTGTGCGAACAGTTTCTTTTTTCCTAATTCTTGCGCTTTTAAAAACTCCCAACTTTCTTCGAGTTTATTTCCGCAAAGCTATCGGAATTCCGTGTTTTCCTTGATTCTCCAGTTTAAGCCATTTCAGTGTTCTTTGTTATACGCTAGTATGCTTAATAACCCCACAAATATAATCAAAGAATACAATTGAGATAGTATTTACAAAAAATTATAAGACAATTTTGAAAAATAATTAAGATGTTGAGGCAAAAAGAAAAGGGAAAAGAAAAACAAATTATCAAAGGACATTTTAGTTATGGAACGGCCGACAGAGAGCTCTGCCTACTAGAGAGAGAGAGAGAGCGTGAGGAGCGACAGGATCTCTAGTAACACTTCAGGGCCTCACACGTATTCCAAGTTTGCTTTGATGTTTGCCGACATAGCATTCACCTCCCGCTTTTACAATCCAACCTTTTTACCTCACCTTTATATCGACCACCTCCTTCCCTCTGGATCAACTAACTCTCTAGTTCCAATCTCCACCATTAGAGGGCTCGCACTCACTACCTAGATTGGTGGAGGACATCTTCCTACTATTGTCTGCTAAATTCTGTGATAGATTGGGATGCTTTATACGGCCTAAAGACATTTTCCAGCCATTTTCCTTAAATTCCTAAGATTAGATCTTAAGTCTTATGATTTTCTTTTAAGTTAGTGCGGTAATTTTACTTACGTAGTTCTGCATAACTTTTATTTTAAACATTTTACCACGGAAATACGATTCAGACTTTCAAAGGTGCTTCTTGTAATAGGATTTCTGGATTGCAGATTTCTGCTATGTGTAATCCATCACTGTAGCGCTTTTACAAAACAGTCAACATTTCGGTAAAAATTTTACAAACAATCTTCCAGACAGACCATCCAATCCGCAGACTAGATACGGCTACAGGAAGCTACACTACTTCTAACAGTTTTTTTAGAAAACACATCTATTTTCAAATTAGATTAACTTTTAATCTTTTTCTATTCTTGTAGCACAAATTATATACTTGTTATTCTAGGTGGACGAATGCTCTACAGCTTGTACTTCATCCGGGAGCTCCAGCCGTTACAGTTGGTCCTTTAGCGACAAAGAAGGAGAAAAGAACTGCAAAATAGCTGGTGAAAGGTGGCCATACACTAGTTACGTAATATAATCCTCAAAAGTATACATTCTTTTTTTTAACTTTGACCAAGAAAACGTTGCCTTCTTTACAATCTCTAAATTATTAATAAAATTCTATAACCACAACTTTACTAATGGTTGAACCAGGATCGAGCCAATACACCTTCATTCTACCAATCTAGTGCCTCATCTCGGCAGCTTACTTCCACCAATACGAGTGCTATTAATTGTAGAAAGTGCTTGGATTATTTGGGAGAAAAACCTTTGAAATATCTTTTCTGAATAGAGTATAGGTCTAGAGGGTTGTAAACATGGTTAAATGTGAGTATAAGATAGTTTTATAGAAGTCTTGAGAGTTAACAACATGGTTCAATGTGAGTGTAAGGTGGCCCTATGTAAGTATTGTGAGTCACCAACATGGTTCAATGTGAGTGTAAGGTGGCCCTATGTCAGTCTTGTGAGTTGCCAACATAGTTAAATATGAGTGTAAAGTGGACATGTATAAGTCTAGTGAGTCGCCAAGATGGTTAAATATGAGTGTAAGATAGTCCTATATAAGTCTAGTGAGTTACCAACATAGTTAAATATGAGTGTAAGATAGTCCTATATAAGTCTAGTGAGTGTCCAACATAGTTAATTGTGAGTGTAAGATAGCCCTATATAAGTGTAGTGAGTGACCAACATGGTTTAATGTGAGTGTAAGATAGTTCTATATAAGTCTAGTGAGTTACCAACATAGTTAAATGTGAGTGTAAGATAGCCCTATATAAGTGTAGTGAGTGACCAACATGGTTAAATGTGAGTGTAAGGTGGCCCTATGTAAGTATTGTGAGTCACCAACATGGTTAATTGTGAGTGTAAGATAGCCCTATATAAGTGTAGTGAGTGTCCAACATAGTTAAATGTGAGTGTAAGATAGCCCTATATAAGTCTAGTGAGTTACCAACATAGTTAAATGTGAGTGTAAGATAGCCCTATATAAGTCTAGTGAGTTACCAACATAGTTAAATGTGAGTGTAAGATAGCCCTATATAAGTGTAGTGAGTGACCAACATGGTTAAATATGAGTGTAAGATAGCCCTATATAAGTGTAGTGAGTGACCAACATGGTTAAATATGAGTGTAAGACAGTCCTATATAAGTCTTGAGAGCCACCAAGATCGTTAAGGAACCATTTCATGAACTGAAAAAGAAATATAAAACCTTCCGAGCAAATTCAATTTATAAACCCTAAAAAATACTGAGGAGAAAATCAAGAAATAGCCCAGCTGTAGTAACCTCAATTATGTTTACAGAAATTGCCGCTAGAGTTCTCCACCGGATGGAGCGTAAAAGTAAGCTTAGCTCCCATTTAATGGCGGCCCACATGCCTATTTCTCTTTTATCTATTTCTTGATAAAACAATACAAATTCTCAACTTTTTTGATACAGTTAACGATAATTGTGTAAAACATTAGGTGTAATGCCAAAAGAAATATTATTTAACTTATTTTTAAAGTGAAATTTTTTTCTTACTTAAATCGAAAGTTTATCAAATACCTATGGGAGAAATGTTGGAAAAAAAATTTTAAATTGATTATTTCATTGATTTTATTACGTTTAAAGTATTGGCCAATCACAGCGTAGTAGTGATGCAGCCGGTGGGCGGGTCACGCCTACCGCTAGTGTCATCACTCCCACCATTACTGTAGCCACGCCCCGTCCAATGATAGCGAGTTGTGGGCTGGCCCACAATGGTTCTTCAATATCTTTCACTTATTTTTCTCAATCTTTTATCATTTTCTCATATTTTATTAACTTTTATTTGTTATTTTAGTTATAATATTAATCTTATGTAGATATTGAGAATTATAGCTAAAAAAATTATTCGAAAAAAAATCATTCTCAATTTTCAAGAAATTTTTCATAATTTTCGTATAGTTTTCGCCGATATTCGACAGTTTCACTTTACTTTCTCATGAAAAAGAATCTCGTATGAACACTCACATGACTTTTTGTTACCATAATTTACGAATATAATTGAATTTTCTTGTATCTTAGAATTGCATAATAAAATAGACATTGCTCAGTGCATATCCGTTATCAGATAAATTACCTATTTTTCTTTTCTGGCTGCAGTTTGTTCGCAAAGACTATGCTATAACGTTTCTTAAGATAATCTTCTGAAAGATTGCAATATTTATGCGAACGATAAATAGAAATAGATCTGTCTTATTTTACTTTATTTTGACGACATAAATTTTCAGATATTTATTTATTTTTTTAAGAAGGGAGGCTCAGTTTATGGTGGAATAAAAGTATTTCAGCCATAAGTCCACATCTCGATTTTGATGTTATCCCTTCTGTCGTCATGTTTAGGTGTCCATATTTATTGCTTCCTGGATTGTACCATTAAATTCTATGGAATCTCTGGCTAACATTCACAATGCTTGCCAATCTAATTCTTTATATTATTTGATTAATGAGCGAAACTGACATAAATCTAATTTAAATAGAACAATTCGCTGATTTGCATACAATAAAATTTCTATCTAAGAACGTGGGACAAAATATCTTAGTAGTCAATTTTACAGGGGAACTCTCTTATTTCCTGTTCAGCCGTTTCCATAAATATGGTATCATTCGGAAAATGTGCTTCATCTTTGTCTACTGTTTCAGGAGGGCACTTTTCCGGTGAGGCGCTTGATCACGCTCAGATTCACCCAGCAGTCTAAATTTGAAGTTCTCCTTCAAAGGGATTAACAGCATCTCAGCAAGGGCTAAGATTTCCCAACAGCCTGTGAGAGTGAGACGATCAAGGATACAAAGAATTAACATACAGCGGGAAAAAAAATCATTTTCGTAAGTACGATTTCCTGTATTTCTAGAACTTGACAAAATTTTTAATAGGTTTGCTCGCTGAATGATAATTTTACAGGAAGTTCCTTTATAGTGAAGGGGGGGGCATCTCCTCTAGTTTATGACTTTGTTACAGATAAGTTCGAAATAGGTGTCCCCCCCAACTTCGATGTATTTATTTATTTTGAAGTTGTCTTTAAAGTGCCTATCCAGCTTTATCGCTAACCTAGCCTCTCTTGTTGTACAAACTTATTTATTTGAACCAAAAAAAGTTGCACGCACAAACAACCAAAATGTTTAAAAAAGATTGTTTTTTCCTTCATTAATTTTGAACTAACATTTAAATATCTGCATTTTTTTTATCTTCTTTTAACATATTTTGCAATCTCAGTGTATATTTTCCTATGTTAATTAAGTCGTGTGTAAAACAAAGGTGTTGTTGAATCTGTTGTCGATCTTTATGACGTAATTAACCGGTGTTGAATTGATTTTGCAGTTCTTGTAAGCCAGATAGCGAATATTGTGTAATCCACAATCTTCTTGTTGAACACCGGTTAACATTTCTCTTTGCATAAGTAAGAGAAATTCAAAGAGAACAGGTCAAATGTTTTTTTGCCGGAAGTATCTCTCAAATTAGAAAGAAATCGTAATGACACTTAATATTTTAATTTTAGAAGTATTCCTTAAACCGGAAGTACCCTTACAATGAATGGATTTTTCTCTTGTTTGAAATTTTCTAGACAATAGCAGCTTCGGGGATTTTCTCTAAATCTTTCTCTGGAGCCATTACTTTTATGGCTAATGTAAAGAATAGTTACCCGGAGGTGTGGCCTGATTATTTTTAGGGCATGCGCAGTACAGCACACTTACCGTTGACTTTTTAAACTACTTCCCGCCAATGTACTGTATATAATTTGTATGAATTTCTTACTTCTTATGTTTCGCGCGCATGCGCAGTACACTTACTGCATAGCAACTGCTTCCTTTTTAATGTATTATCAGTTCCCGCGAGTGCCCTGTTTGTGACTTGAGGTGCCTTTTTTTTGTAACTTTATGAGCATGAGCGTTTTAAATATGCAGTTTTTTTTTTAAATTAAAGCATGATTGTAGTGTGAGTGAGGATGGAGTAATGAATGTTTTAAAATTTTGTATGGATGTTGGTTTGGATGTTCTGGAGGGAGTCCGCCAAGTATACCCTCCTCAGGAAAAGGACTCCACAGAATAAGGTAAGTTTCTTTTGTGTTGTTCTTTGTAATTATTGTAATGAATCTTGTGACTCAAATTAAAAAATTGAGGGTAATTAGGTAGGTTAGGAGGGGGGTGTGGGGGCGAAGCCCCCCATTAAGAAATAAATAAATCAGGGGGTGTGGGGGCAAAGCCCCCACATAAAGGGGGGTTTAAATAAAATTATCAATCTTAAATAAATAAATCGAAGTGATTCTGATTCGCTGTTACCATATAACCCGCCAGATTTAAATGTAAATATAAAATAAAGAAATAGTTTTATATTTATATTTGAATATGGCGGGTTCTATAGTAACAGCGAATCAGAATCACTTCGAATTAGGCCACACCTCCGGGTAACTATTCTTTACATTTACCACTTTTATTTCAGTCATTAAAAGATTAAAAGGAGGGGCCATTTCTGAGTTTCTCATCTATAAACTCATGTCAAAGACTATCTTTAGATGTAAGAAGTAAATATGTTGCGAAATTCCCAGAGAAAGTGTTCCACTCTTCAGATTTCTTTCATTCTAAAATATATTCTCCTTTCTTTCTGTTTGATTTTTCTTGATTCACACCTGTTGGGGATTTTGTTGAATTTAGTTTTGAAGGATTTACTAAGAGAAAGAAAAATAACCACACAATGAATTCTTATTATTTTATTTCTTTCTACAAACATGGGTTAAGGCAGTCAAAAAGAACACAACGCTATATATAAATATAAAACAAAAACCTCTAGCTTCAATAATTTTATACATTCAACATATCATACACATATTATATCATATGCATCCGTATTATTATAATTATTTACCTAGTATGATTTAAAGCGATTAAAATATTCGCTTACAGTTTAAACATATTTCTTTACTATTTCAGTCATTAATATGGTAACTTCTATTGTTACGTCAAAAGTACTAAATTTACTAAATTCGTAAATCTGTGAAGAACATTGTTCATCTCTTATGTGATCAACTTTCATTGGCTAACGAGTTAAATTATTTTTATCTATTTATTTTATTTTGTTTAAAGGGTTTAAGAGGATTGGGTACATACATATATGTAACTAATTTTGTATACATTATAAACAAGCATGATACATTCTACATATAAGTAAATGAACAGTGATAACAGTACAATTCAATTTTAACTCAGCATTAATTTTATCCAAGAAGTACCAAATAACAGCAATATTTCCATCAAGTTTAGTTTCTGACGAATTGAACGTAATTTTAGTGTACCAAAACCAACATAAGTCGTGTACAAGTTTACATTGTTCAGGGTTTAGAAGTGATTTAGGCAAATCTGGGGAACAAGAAGCTGTATTGGCCATATGGGGGTAACACCTTATTGAGGCATCAATTGGGGCAAATAAACAGTATATGGAGCAAATAATTTTTCTTCTTCAAACATTACAAACTTTTTTTTTGGGTCAATTTAAGGTTTCTAAATGAATAAGTAGGCTTTAGAATAATATTTGCCTGAGGTTCTGGAGCTGAGCTGAACTAAACAAACGAAATTTATTGGGAGATTTTTAGAATAAAGAATTTTGATTTATTATTTTATAGTTTGTGCTCTTTAAACTTTGTAGATCTTTATTTTTTTAAGTGTTCTTTGAACATTTTACCGTTTTGTTAGGTATTTCTTTGTTGGTATAAAAAATTTTGGTGATCTGTAACAGATAACACATGATGTTCTTTGATCAATAACTCTGAGGAAATTTGCAACTTTGATTGACCCAACTTTGCTTTGAGGGAGCGCATCATCCTATAAAAGCTGATGAGCCCAAGATGTTGGGGATACCTTTTGTTATTCATTTTTTGTAAGTCTTTGGTTATGGTTCCTCCTATACTAAGTACATCCTAAGATGTAATATACCACACTTACAACTACAACATATAAGGAAAAGGTTTAGTTTAGCCATTTTTTAGCCCTTTTCAGTCAACTCCCCTACTTGTATCGCTTTTATAATCGCGCAATCTTCTAGCTGAACTCTTTGATTCTGTACAACTGCTGGCTACAATTATTTTACTAAGATATCCAATTGACCAATAAGGAACTGACTAAAGTCAAGGTAATTAAATGAGTAATAAAAGCGGTTATATTATATAGAATACGATCTCAAAAAGAAATTTTTCTTTAGTTTAATCATTTGGCAGCCTTACATTCTAGGGTGCAATTATAGATATCTTCTTCTTCGTCGTCACCAAAGAAGAGCTCGAACCAGCTCCAGATGTCCTCCTTACATTTTACTGTGCATGTCTACAATTATTTTTAAAAAAACAATATTATTTACAAAATTAAAGAAAACCAAATCTGGTATAAATACTAAGACGACTTACTTTTACTAAAATATCCAAGATTATTTCTTTTCTTCTGAACTACTAGTTTCTACTCAGCGGTAGTTATCCCTTGTTCTTCAACTTTTTGACCACCCGCGTTACATGAAATTTCTTTCCGTTTTGAGTCGTGCCAAAACTTTACGGATTATTTCCGAACTATCATTTACTAAAATTATTTGTACGCAATAATGTAGTTATTTTTTTTTTTTTTTGTATTTCCGGCGAAGTTCTACTTTTTGTGTTGACTAAAGTCGTAAGTGTTGTGTACCCGCAGTTCGGGATTCTTTTATTCAATTTTTTTTTTTGCACCAAGACTGAAATAGATCGCTAGTGAGTCCCTGTCCACAGTGTCCACAGGTGATGGAAACCACCTGACCAAGTTCCTTAGGGAAGTTCAAGGTGGAGTGATGGAAGCCGATTGGTCGGGGATCCACCAATCGCTTTGCCGACAAACCATATAAACATAATATAAAGTCCACCTTGTAGCATAAATATCTACACTAATGTAACTGGGCAATAGAACTAGTTGCTATGTTTATGGTTGCAGCTGTGTGATTTTTATTTGGAAAAATGGATTTTAAATATATTTTATTCATTCTGAGTTGGGACTTGCTGGAAGTAAGACAAGGACAAAACTGTTTGGAAAAACTTGTGTTACCTCTTGTTGACCTGCGAGCCTTCTCGTCTACGGCCCTGCCGTAATTGATGTTATTAAATAATTTATTAAAGAGTTTATCCTGTGAAACTATTCTGATTAATGGTAAGATTGGCTATCGTTGCTTTAGCTTATGTCAAATAGTTTATGGGTCATATCTCTCTGTGAGTGTGTGTGCGTCAGTGTGTGTGTGTGTGCTATAGAATCATTGCTCAAGTAAGTGAGAATTGGGAAGAGTCAGCGGCTGGCCTACACTAAGCAGACTAGTCTACCTGTAATGCTGGTTTAAAGA
Organism: Rhodnius prolixus; assembly: GCF_049639745.1. Lineage (NCBI taxonomy): Eukaryota > Metazoa > Arthropoda > Insecta > Hemiptera > Reduviidae > Rhodnius > Rhodnius prolixus. Next base: position 35,750,380 of record NW_027411582.1, on the reverse strand, counting down.
CTGATACCGGATGTGACGAACTCGACGAATAAAGTTTATCAAAAAATACTTTGAGGTTATTTTTTTCGTTTCATTTAAGAAAGAAATTACGTATTACATCGCCTCAAACTAACATGAACAATTCTTAATACTAATCACATGAATTTACCTGTTTTCGTGGGGCCGCCATATCCGTTTCATTAGCACTTCTCTTCCTTCTGATTGATTCTAGTTTCCATGATTCTAGATTATCCATTGAAATATCATTCGTCAATACTATATCATTGATTGGTGGATGTTTTTCTGAAAATTCTGCAATCAATTCATCAACATTTTCTACTGAAAACTTTGCCTCAATATTAGTGAAACTTGTTAAACTGAAAAGAAAGTAAAGTTGAATAAAACACTTAGCGACATTGACCAACATCTTTGATTATCTTCAAGAAGTTTGAAATAAGACTGAGTGTAAATATGACTTGCTTGTTTCTATTGGTCCACAGAGAATGATGCTCACTAAACATCTGCTTATTTATACAGACGGCAATTCATTATTTTATGTACGTCTCCTTGAAATCATACTAAAAGAAATTCTTAGATTTACTCTTGAATAACAGAAAAAAAAAAAGAAGTTGTTAAACTGCCATCCATTGATATGTGATTTATTTCGTCTTGACAAAGCGAAAGTAAAAATAAATATCTACATAAATTTTTGAATGTAAGAAAACTTTTATTTACAGCTAATAATATTATTTAAATAAGTTATAAACTGGCAATTGTTGTAAGTTAGGGATCACCACTCGCTGTACCTTTTCCAGTCTGTCTTCCAATAGATTCTGGAGAAGATTCCTCTAAGTGAAAGAGACAGGATGATTGCTCCAAGTCATATTCAATTTTACCCAGCAGTTAGCAATAGGAAATGATAGAAATCAATCAATCAATAGAGCCCAAAGTTCCTTCAACTATAAATGCTTCTTTTTTTTAGGCGGGCTTTACGTACAAATACCTAAGTAAGTTGCGAACGTAGGCGAATAACAAACATAATTTACTATAAATTTTTCATATTAACCATTAAATAAAATCTAAGGCCAGGGGAATCGAACCCACTAAACCCACAATACATCTTAGCATTGCGGGTCTAGCCTATAACCGCCTAACATACTTTACTGTAAATTTCTCATATTAACCATTAAATAAAATCCAACGCCTAGCCCGGTGGAATAAAACCCACTAAACCAACAATACATCTTAGCTTTGCGGGTCTAGCCTATAACCGCCTAACATACTTTACTGTAAATTTCTCATATTAACCATTAAATAAAATCCAACGCCTAGCCCGGTGGAATAGAACCCACTAAACCAACAATACATCTTAGCTTTGCGGGTCTAGCCTATAACCGCCTAACATACCTTACTATAAATTTCTCATATTAACCATTAAATAAAATCTAAGGCCAGGGGAATCGAACCCACTAAACCCACAATACATCTTAGCATTGCGGGTCTAGCCTATAACCGCCTAACATACCTTACTATAAATTTCTCATATTAACCATTAAATAAAATCCAACGCCTAGCCCGGTGGAATAGAACCCACTAAACCAACAATACATCTTAGCTTTGCGGGTCTAGCCTATAACCGCCTAACATACTTTACTGTAAATTTCTCATATTAACCATTAAATAAAATCCAAAGCCTAGACCAGGGGAATAGAACCCACTAAACCAACAATACATCTTAGCTTTGCGGGTCTAGCCTATAACCGCCTAACATACTTTACTATAAATTTCTCATATTAAACATTAAATAAAATCCAACGCCTAGCCCGGTGGAATAGAACCCACTAAACCAACAATACATCTTAGCTTTGCGGGTCTAGCCTATAACCGCCTAACATACTTTACTGTAAATTTCTCATATTAACCATTAAATAAAATCCAAAGCCTAGACCAGGGGAATTGAACCCACTAAACCAACAATACATCTTAGCTTTGCGGGTCTAGCCTATAACCGCCTAACATACTTTACTGTAAATTTCTCATATTAACCATTAAATAAAATCCAAAGCCTAGACCAGGGGAATTGAACCCACTAAACCCACAATACATCTTAGCTTTGCGGGTCTAGCCTATAACCGCCTAACATACTTTACTATAAATTTCTCATATTAAACATTAAATAAAATCCAACGCCTAGCCCGGTGGAATAGAACCCACTAAACCAACAATACATCTTAGCATTGCGGGTCTAGCCTATAACCGCCTAACATACTTTACTATATATTTCTCATATTAACCATTAAATAAAATCCAAAGCCTAGACCAGGGGAATCGAACCCACTAAACCCACAATACATCTTAGCATTGCGGGTCTAGCCTATAACCGCCTAACATACTTTACTATAAATTTCTCATATTAACCATTAAATAAAATCCAAAGCCTAGACCAGGGGAATTGAACCCACTAAACCCACAATACATCTTAGCTTTGCGGGTCTAGACTATCTATTAACGCCTAACATACTTTACTATAAATTTCTCATATTAACCATTAAATAAAATCCAAAGCCTAGACCAGGGGAATTGAACCTACTAAACCAACAATACATCTTAGCTTTGCGGGTCTAGACTATCTATTAACGCCTAACATACTTTACTATAAATTTCTCATATTAACCATTAAATAAAATCCAAAGCCTAGACCAGGGCAATTGAACCCACTAAACCCACAATACATCTTAGCATTGCGGGTCTAGCCTATAACCGCCTAACATACTTTACTGTAAATTTCTCATATTAACCATTAAATAAAATCCAACGCCTAGCCCGGTGGAATAGAACCCACTAAACCAACAATACATCTTAGCTTTGCGGGTCTAGCCTATAACCGCCTAACATACCTTACTATAAATTTCTCATATTAACCATTAAATAAAATCTAAGGCCAGGGGAATCGAACCCACTAAACCCACAATACATCTTAGCATTGCGGGTCTAGCCTATAACCGCCTAACATACCTTACTATAAATTTCTCATATTAACCATTAAATAAAATCCAACGCCTAGCCCGGTGGAATAGAACCCACTAAACCAACAATACATCTTAGCTTTGCGGGTCTAGCCTATAACCGCCTAACATACTTTACTGTAAATTTCTCATATTAACCATTAAATAAAATCCAAAGCCTAGACCAGGGGAATAGAACCCACTAAACCAACAATACATCTTAGCTTTGCGGGTCTAGCCTATAACCGCCTAACATACTTTACTATAAATTTCTCATATTAAACATTAAATAAAATCCAACGCCTAGCCCGGTGGAATAGAACCCACTAAACCAACAATACATCTTAGCTTTGCGGGTCTAGCCTATAACCGCCTAACATACTTTACTGTAAATTTCTCATATTAACCATTAAATAAAATCCAAAGCCTAGACCAGGGGAATTGAACCCACTAAACCAACAATACATCTTAGCTTTGCGGGTCTAGCCTATAACCGCCTAACATACTTTACTGTAAATTTCTCATATTAACCATTAAATAAAATCCAAAGCCTAGACCAGGGGAATTGAACCCACTAAACCCACAATACATCTTAGCTTTGCGGGTCTAGCCTATAACCGCCTAACATACTTTACTATAAATTTCTCATATTAAACATTAAATAAAATCCAACGCCTAGCCCGGTGAAATAGAACCCACTAAACCAACAATACATCTTAGCATTGCGGGTCTAGCCTATAACCGCCTAACATACTTTACTATATATTTCTCATATTAACCATTAAATAAAATCCAAAGCCTAGACCAGGGGAATCGAACCCACTAAACCCACAATACATCTTAGCATTGCGGGTCTAGCCTATAACCGCCTAACATACTTTACTATAAATTTCTCATATTAACCATTAAATAAAATCCAAAGCCTAGACCAGGGGAATTGAACCCACTAAACCCACAATACATCTTAGCTTTGCGGGTCTAGACTATCTATTAACGCCTAACATACTTTACTATAAATTTCTCATATTAACCATTAAATAAAATCCAAAGCCTAGACCAGGGGAATTGAACCTACTAAACCAACAATACATCTTAGCTTTGCGGGTCTAGACTATCTATTAACGCCTAACATACTTTACTATATATTTCTCATATTAACCATTAAATAAAATCCAAAGCCTAGACCAGGGGAATTGAACCCACTAAACCCACAATACATCTTAGCTTTGCGGGTCTAGACTATCTATTAACGCCTAACATACTTTACTATAAATTTCTCATATTAACCATTAAATAAAATCCAAAGCCTAGACCAGGGGAATTGAACCTACTAAACCAACAATACATCTTAGCTTTGCGGGTCTAGACTATCTATTAACGCCTAACATACTTTACTATATATTTCTCATATTAACCATTAAATAAAATCCAAAGCCTAGACCAGGGGAATCGAACCCACTAAACCCACAATACATCTTAGCATTGCGGGTCTAGCCTATAACCGCCTAACATACTTTACTATAAATTTCTCATATTAACCATTAAATAAAATCCAAAGCCTAGACCAGGGGAATCGAACCCACTAAACCCACAATACATCTTAGCTTTGCGGGTCTAGCCTATAACCGCCTAACATACTTTACTGTAAATTTCTCATATTAACCATTAAATAAAATCCAAAGCCTAGACCAGGGCAATTGAACCCACTAAACCCACAATACATCTTAGCTTTGCGGGTCTAGCCTATAACCGCTGCCGTGGCGACAACAAAGGACTCGAAAAACAGACTTTTTACTGTCACGTCGAGAACTATTCCCTCGTCTATAATTTTTTTTTTGTTTTTGTTTAATTAAAATAAGCCAAGTATTAGAAAAAGTTAAAAATGAAAAACTATTCTTTAATACAAAAGCTACACAGTAAAAAAAAGAGAGAATAACTTTAAAGTTGACGTGTATTAAAGCCGTAAACATATCCAATTACTCACTCTATCTACACAAGGAGTTACGGTCTCCACCACACATGTGTAAAGCGCCAATATAGGGTACAATGCAAGTGTAATTAACCTTAATACGTCTGTTAATATTTGGGTGGGGATAAGCAAAATGGGCTCTATGGAGTTCATTTTCTATTATTTTGAACACGACATTCCTTTCTACGCTTCATGGCTACCAACCTACATTGAATAATAATAAAAAAAAATGTATACACTTTTACCTTAGTATGAACAACTATTTTTTGTTTAAATTGAGTACTCTTACTAAATGAATCCCAAGTTGACTTTGATTGTTGAAAGTTACATCACAGCTCCCCTCTGTTACATCAATATTCCCTGAGAAAAAATTTCTAATCAAAGAAAGGCCTTAAATAGCTTGGGATTTTCTACATTTTCCTGAAAGGTTATTTCCGGAAAATGGGAAATTAATAGATTACCTCTCAAAATTTCAATTTTGTGGCCCCATTACTAAAATTGTGTCTCTAAAATCGTATTTGAAGACCGGAAATCTATCTATCTAATTGGCATTACAACCCTTGGTGGGTCCTAGCCTCCCCAGTGAGTCCATCCCAATGAGTTTCCGGTCATTTACAGCCGCTTTCCAACTTCTCACCTTTAGCAGGTTTCTTGCGTCACTGATGACACCATCCTCCCATCTCAACTTTGGTCTGCCTACTCCTCTCTTTCCGCCTAACTCCATCTCGAGCTTTTCTTCTGGGAATCGATCCGCCATCCATTCTCGCAACATGCCCCGCTCAGCTCAGTCTTCCCAATCTTATCACACGTACCACATCCACCTCTCCGAACAGTTGACATAGCTCCCTACAGGAAATACTTTTTTCCTACTCAATGGATTGTTCACTTTCTCAAAAGTGGCTCCTATAAGTTTTTCCGTAAACTTCGTATGTTCATTACAAACGTATAGAGTTATAACTTATTTTTATTTACATCCTGTTTATATATAAAAAAAAGAAAAAGAAATAGGTATTTTAAAGCAGTTCTCAGGGAAGCAGTTCTTAGCGAGAAAATTTGTGAGTTTAGGACCTTGAGAATTTTAGTTCAGAGGATGTTGTGAGAGTCTTTTAAGATAAACGGCTTTGCACACCAATCTAGGATGGCCTAGATTAATTCATCTTATACACTTTCGTTTAAGTTCTTCCAATGGGACTCAATTATGAAATCTTTGATGCGTTTTTTTTTTTATTTTCTCGTGAGTAAAACAAGAGAGTGAATATTAAAAGATAAACAGGTGCTGAAAGAGTTGAACAATATTTTTTTTTGTTTGAAGTGTGTTTAAGTAGGGGTGATTTTAGTTGCTGGCCAGAGAAGGTGTGGCTATGGTCTAGAAACTAAATTTAAATGTAATTATGTAAATTACTAAGGGCAAAGCGCCATGGACAGTTGAGGGAGGGAGAGAGGGAGAAATTTTCCACGGTTCTTTAGCGTGTAGGTGCAATTTTCTCCAAGGTTTTCTCTGATAATAGAGGAGGTCGCATAATAAAATAAGGACCCATAATGGTTAAGCATTAGTTTGTGTGTTGTTGTTGGTAGGAGGAATAAGTAGCACTAGGTAGCCATTTTTGCCGGTATAGACAGGACGAATGGGGGGGGGGGAAGATCACTTACAGTATAATATAAGATTACAAAAGTCTTGGGGTGTTTGCATTAGGCGCCAAGTTCGTGACTAAGTGTCGTTCTTTTTTTCTTTGGTGAACAACTATTTCCATAGACTTCTTTTTCCTCAAAGCCTAAAGAGAAGTAGGAAACTAAAGGCGGAGGCTAGAGCCTCGGCAATACAGGACACCCACCCATAAAGCATGTTTCCGTAGTAGCTAGCTTACTTCAACACGGCCATTTCAATCGTAAAACCAAAAATGATCATTTTCTTTAATATTGCTAGTAAACATGGGACCAATCGTTGTTCTCTCTTGTAGCCCGCTCTCTAGCTAACATTATAACTTTTTATTATTGTTATTGTTATTGTTTCAAGTAATAGCAGTCAAAGTTATTGAACCATCAATAAGCATGCTAGCTAAACAGATACTTTCTACCTTCTCCTCACAATCATTACTCAAATCAATTTCAAGCATCAAGAAGCGCAGTATTATGAGTAGAAGTCAGCCTAATGATTCTACTTCCGGTTGAACGGAAAAATTTACAGAGTTTTGAAAAAAATACCAAAACTAAAATGGATTTTTTACACTTACCTGATACCTAAACTTCTGAAATTAAACACCCTGAAATTAAATAAATCTCCCCTTCTTGTCCTTTCTATTCAGCTGATTTTGTTATTAATGGTAATTTATTGATTTGTTCACAGATAATCACCTTCAATTCAAACAACCCAGGCAGAACCATCTAGTGGCATTTTCTGAACGACTTTTATTTCATAATTATATTATTTATTTTACAATTTATAAATATATTTTTTTTTTAATTTAAAAATATTAAATTTCTGTTATTGTTAATAAAAGTATTGTTATATAATTGTAAAAAATATAATTGAATAAAAAATCATATTAATAAGTTTTGCTTCTCATACTTGATGTTTTGCTAATTTCATAAGACTTTCCTACCTCAAAAATAAATAAAAAATAAAAAAAAAATTAAAGCAAAAACAGCTTTGAGAAATGATGAAAATTATTTATAAAGAAATGATCAGAAAGTGCAAAAAAATATATAAATTTTTTATCAGTACTGCTACCTAGGAGTGACAGCATAAACTAAAGTTAATTATTTTATTAACTCATTGTTTTTATTAATTATTAAGTAACTCGAGCTTTTTTTTAATTAGGCAATATTATAATTAGATGGCATTAGGTGTGTGTTAATTAATGATACCGGAAGTAAGCGAAAATAAATTGTTTTACGCTGAGAAAAATGCATAAAATGCATCTTGCTTGTCGGGTGTGCAATAGTACTGCCAGTCTATATAGGTAAGTGATTTTTGCAGGGCGGGAGGGTGGGGCGAATATTTTTCGATTTTTTTATTTTTTGTAATATCTTAAAGATACTTTCATGTATTAATAATAGAGGTTTTAGACAAGACACTCATAACATTCCATGATACTCTTTTATGATGATTGAGATGTGGAACTAGACTAGATTATATTTGGAGTGACGAGCGACAGAGCGATCTACTCCCCAGCAACGCTCAAGTCGTACTGAAGAGAAATCTTGTTTGACAGCTGTATATATATAGAGTGTTAATGCTACCTGGTGGAGAAAATATGAACTAATTTTGAGAGTTTTTTTTCTGATTTTACCGCTCTCTGTCGGCATTTTTTAAAACTAATTTAATTTTTCCTGTTTTTACCGCTCTCTGACGGCATTTTTTAAAACTAATTTATTTTTTCCTGTTTTTACCGCTCTCTGACGGCATTTTTTAAAACTAATGTATTTTATTTTTTCCTGTTTTTACCACTCTCTGGCGGCATTTTTTAAAACTAATGTATTTTATTTTTTCTGATTTTATTGCCCTCTGGCGGCATTTTTTGAAACTAATTTTTTTTTTCTGATTTTACCAAATATTATTTCATTGTTCCTTTTAATTACACAATACTTAAATGAAATTTTTAGTTAGATACTTACCTGTACAGTGCTTTATTTGCATTTTTTTTTTTTTTTTTTTTTTAATGAGTCAATGGGAAAATGAGAAAATATATTATGACGTCATTAAATTTGTTTGGATTATTCTTTATTTTGCTACCAATTATACACTTTTTTTTTTATAACAAAAACATTTAAAACAATTACATCTTTTAAGTAAAGATTCTTAATATTAACTAAATTATAAAAGTAAAATTCACATTAAATTTTCTAACTTTTTTTAAACACAAATTATTATACTTGTATTAGAAATACACTATATACACTACTGTATTTTTAGTTTTAATATTATATAGAAAATTAAAAGTATAAATATATATAAGTAAGAGCACATATGAAGCTGGAAGCCTGAACGTTCGCCACGAAAGGTACCTAGGGCTGATTCTTGTCCTTAACAGCAAGCATCTTGATTATCTATGAAAAAGATAAATGACTAGAATTATTTATATGTATAAGAATATTATTAGAATATAATATTTTTGTTTATATTTTTAGTAAAAAGTTTTTTAGTCATGTGAGTGTTTCTAAAGATTTTTGGCAAAACAACATTTAGTAATAAATATATGGTACTTTATGGGAAATCTTGTCTTTAATCGAAAATCTAGGGAGTAGTAGTCGCATTAGGTACTTTTTTATTTTATCTCAGCAGGCAGGAGAAAAGTTATGTTAGAGTGTCATTAGGTAATTAATATGAAGACAAAATTTAATATTAAGTTAACTTTAAATAAAACCTTTAAGATTAATAAAGTTACGAGAGTGTATGACATTTAATAATATAGATTATTGTTCTAAGTTATCATGACGCTTTTAACATTGGTCACATATTCAATGTTTAATAAAGAAGTGATTCATTCATCAGGAAGAAATCCAAAGGAGTTTATGGCTGAACTTAGCTTTTAAGTATTAAAACTTATTGAAACTGTTTGTTAACAATAGTTAATTCTTAATGTGCTCTTATTCGATGATTTACTAATTTAAGTTTATTCTATTAAAAAGGAGTAAATACTGAGGTTTGTATACATACATACGTACTACGTAATTAAGAATCACTGAACACAATACCTAACGTTAAGAAATGAAACAGTCTTAATAATAATGTTGATCTGCCAGAGAAGTTCCTATTTTAGACTTCAATTTGATTATTTGACCACAACTTGGCAATCTAAATAAAAGCTTTTAAAATTCTACAAAGATTCTAAAATAAATCTACAGTACTTGTTTTTATGTTAAACACACTTAAAGCTTTAAAAAAAAAGTCGAATAAGTTTTAGGCAGAGTTGGTGCTTAAAGCTCAGTTGAATAAATAAAATGCTATAAAGATTATGGGAACAATATTTCCAACTATTAAGAGAAAAAAATTATTTTAAAATGATTGTAGAATGTTGAATAAAAATATTGATAAGAAATATAAAATTAAGGAAACGGCTATGACGCAGTATGCAACATCAACTCAAGAACTTCCGCTAAAGTAAATAGGAAGTAAATAGGAAGTAAATAAGTGATAACAAGACAAACAAGAGAAACATCTATTTCTATGAAATAAACTTAATTATTAATAATGAAGTAAACAGCGATTAAAAATTCTCCACAAATGAAGTAATTTCATTAAAAATCGTTTAATATGTTAATTTTACAAAGTTAAGGCAGCATTTATCGTATTATGAACTTAAAATGTACTTAGGTGAAAAGTGAAGTTAGTTAGTTTAGATATTTTCAAGTTATTATTTGAATAATAATTTTTCCTCGAATTTTGAAAATATAGGCGTGTCATCTAATTTTCTAATACTAATAAACGATTCTTTTCTAATTTTCTTATCCCTTTTAAACAGTGTTCTGTCTTTTAGTAGCCAATGTTGGTTGTTTATATAAATTTTAAATGTTGAATGGATACTCGTAAAGAAAGAGACTAATCGTGTTGGTAAAATTGGAAGGAAAAGCTGTTAAAGTTTACACATTTCCCTACGTTCCTGGCTGGACGAAATTCCGACGAACAAGTGGTCAACGAGCTGTTGGATGATTTGGGGGACAGTCTCTCAATCTTCTTGTACGGTTTGACGCAAACTGGAAGCTAGCTCACTGTTTTGTTTCAATGCTTGGAGCGACTAACAACAGTGCTGTAGCTAGGAAATAGAGGAATAGAGCTCTAGGGATTACGCTGTGCCTTTAGGTACGTTCTTCGGATGACCATTCGATCTTGAAGCTGCCATACACCACACTGGGATATCTTGGTGAGCATGATGCTAGGCTACTAGTTAAGATTATCGCCTCCTCCTCCTCCTCCTCAAGCGACGATATCCATCAAGTCACCATTCGGCGCGTATCTCCTCTAGTTTCCAGTAATCCTCCGTTAATAGTTTAATTAGAGATATTAACGTTAACTGGTTAACTGTTATTGTAGATTATCAATTTTAGAAGAATATAGCTAGAACAGCTTCTACGACAAAATGCGAGAAATAAAAGACCACACACGATTACTTCTATTTCATTCTAAAAAGATTTTTTTTTTTTTTTCTCCTCAAATAGTTAATAAATAAATCATATAACAAAGCATATATCATCATATATCTGCATAATGTTCACTCCTACGGTCCGTTATATATGAATGGATATATATTACAGCTGTTTTTTATTTGATATAACCTTCTCGCCCAGTGCCTTCTAAATTACTTAGCGGTATACTTGATCATTCCATCTTCTTCTTCTTTTTTAATGCTAGTTTTGTATTTATTTCCGTCTGGCGTGATTATGATTATTCATATTTGGATTATCGTTATTTATAACGCTTATTGTTTCTATAGTATATTGACTTGTAATAATTATCGTTTATTTAAAATGGCAATGACATTAATCGATAATCGATTAGGTTATTGAATATTCTTAATTATAATCATTTTCTTTTTTTAAAAAAAACTCTCTCACACGTCTGCTTCTATTAGCAGTTCCGCAGATGTTGTAATCTTTATTTTTCCTAGCTTGGATTTAAGCTGTTCAGGATCAGTTTGAATTCATTTTTCACGGCCGAAACTTGCAATAGGCGTGACAGGTTTTTTCTTTTTAATTAATACATAGGATACCAAGGAAGTAAGTTCTTTTAGTTGAAGTCCAGCTCATGCGAGTATTTCGGAGGGGAGGAAGGGTTGGCTAAATAAGTAAGTCCTTTTATTGGACCCGGGGGGGGGGGGGGGGTCTTCCGTTGGCGTCATTTATGTTCATGAGCGTCAGATTGGTGCCGTCATCGTCTATTACAATCTTCAAAAAGAAGGTCAACAACGATTGAAAAGTGGCAGCCTCACAGGTGGTGCATGTAAACTGTTCAGCGCAGATTGGTGACGTTTAACAAGAACCATTCGATTAGTTACAATAACCAGCTCTGAGCTTGGGCATGCCCATTGACGTCATATGTGCCTAAAATATGTACACCGTGCTTTATTGGTCGGAATACCGTGTTTTTAAAATGGAAAAATGGTAGATTTAGTTGAAAATTATAAAAACAAGCATGGAAACATGTACAGGAATAATTTATCGATAATCTGCCATCCAACACAATGTGCGCGCGCATGGCTTTGAATTAATTGTTTTAACAGTTTCAGTTAGTAAAAGATTTTTATGGCTAGAAAATGCATTGTTTGCTAAACAGGTAGGCAATTTAGTTGGGAGATAATCTGTTTTCTCTAGTATAAAAAGCCAGTTAGCGGAGATTTCGTTCTTTTCTGTTAAAAAAAGGAAGTTTGTGTGTATACCAGTGGTTGCAAGGACAAAAGCAGGAACAATGTTTTACAAATATGTAAGTTTGTTTATTGTTGCTATAGCTCTTAGTAGGGTCAACATGTTGCCACTAAATGGAACTGTTAATGATGAGGAAGAATCGAACAAGACTTATGAGTTTAACGAAATAAAGAGTGAAGAGGAGTTTGACGCCGTTGAGAAAGAATTAGAAAAAGCAGAAGACAATTTAAGAACCCTAGCGAAAGAACTAGAAGAAAATACTAAAACAAAGAATGAAACAAATACATCATCGTTCACCACTGAGGTTAATATCACGCAAGCATCATCTACAATCGTAACAAATTCAACATCAGGCACTGTAGCTGAGTATAGCAGTGATACAGCAAATTATGTAGCATATAGTTCACAAACTGGTATCAAGGATTTATCAACATTCATCGTAGAAGTTGATGCAGTTATCTATAAAGAAGTAGAGTCTACACTGGAGATACTGATACCAATTGTTCACAAACAAGTGAAACTTACTCTACAGAAACTGATACCAGACATCCAAGAAAATGTAAAATATTATTTACAGATTTTGCTACCAGTTATCCAAAACAAATTAGTATACTCATTAGAGGAACTAAAGCAAAATGCACAGGAAGATCAAGAAGAGTTGGAATACTCCCAGCTGAACCTGATGGAACGTATCCAACAACCTTTGGAATATTTCCTAAAGGAATTTTTTGTTGATGTTTATGAAAGTGCAGAGAATTTTCTCCAGAAACTAATGCCAAGAACCCAAAAACGGGCAGCATTCTCACTAGAAGCAATGATGATAATTATCCATCAACAGGTGGATGATTTATTGCAGAAGCAGACACCATATATCTATCGTCGAGTAGAACATTCAGTGCAGGCACTGATAGCAGCAGAGAAACTTGGACAAGACGTTTCACTGGAGGAAATTACACCAGATCTGTATGAAAGAGTGGAACATGTACTTAAGACACTGAGAGAAGTTGTACATTCTAAGTTAGAGCATTCCCTAAGGAAAGTGATAACGGCACTTCAACAAAAAATTGACGCTTCATTTGTAATCCTTGGAAAAGCTCTCCAACCAAAATTAAAGCTTTATTACCAGCAACTCAATTCAAGTGACCATCAAAAAATAGAATCCTTAATGCAGACACTGTTCAATGGCCGAAAACTGGAAGGATTATTTACAATATCAGCTTTACAAAAACTGGTTGGATTTCCCCTACAGTACCTGATATCTGCTATACAACAAAATGTAGACAGCTCAACACTACAATCACTATCAACCATTCATCTAGAAGAAGATTTCACTCTTCAGAAGAATATGCCAGCTCTTCTACAACTAGTAGAGGATTCTCTGTATGAATTGAGAACTGATATCAAGTTAGAGATGGCAAATTCCAGTTTGTCCAGTTTGTTTATTGAAGAAAGTGTACAGCAAAGCCAACAAATAGATTGTTAACAGATGAAACAGATAACAGCCAGTACCAATCATCATCCAAGCTTCCAATCATCATCCAATCAGGATTTGCTCACAGCTGTTTAATCTTAATCCAGAATTACGAATGAAGAATCTGTGTCAGAGATTAGTTTATTGTCTGTAACTAGACTATATCTCTATAATTGATCTTTTGAACCCGCTCTGTGACCACTTAAATTTATAATTTTCTTTTTCTCAATTACTTTATTTTCCAATGATGCATTCGGGCTTAAAGAAAGGTGTACAATATTTGAAGAGATTAATTTTTCCAGTAAATGGCTTAGAGTGGACCAACCTAAATTACAGAATGGCTTTAAGGATTGTAGAATCCTATCTTAGATGTGAATATATTCAAAAAATTGGATACAAGTTGCTGTTAACTGATTTACAAATTATGTCTTATACAAATAAAAATGTGCTTAAAAAAACAAACTGTTTTATTCCTACTTTTATACCCCAGAACAGAATATTTATTAACAAAAGGCATAATATATCAACAATTGATACAATCTAAGGATGCTGCATTGACCCCCCCCCCCCCAAAAAAAATTCCATCCATGGGAGATGGGAGTCATTCGTGGCTGTCATAATATTTGATAATAAGGCTTATATTTGAAGAAATATACAAGATACCCAACGTGACTGCTAATTGTAAGAGACGTAATTACATTTCTTTTGTTACATTAATTATTTCGACCAAATAGATTCTTGAGAAAACACCCACTATATCCAAAAGTGTTTTGCTAAATGTTGGTTTATCCTATGACTCAACTATCTGGGTTTTTAATGTACGAAAGTGTTTTATAAAAGTGTTATTGCCATGGTCACAAATTATAAAGAGTTCAAGCTCCACCAGGATGTCTTTCTTGTATGATATGGTCCATCGACCGTGGTTTTGATTCTATGATTAAGAAGTGAAATTGTCAGAGCAGTATTTTGATACGTAAATGAACTGATTCCTAGGTAAATATATTTGTTAGTCTATAATAAGTATATTAGGATCGGAGTGGGATGAAAGAATAGCAGTATCGTCGGCGAATGTTGAAACTATTGTATTTTGGGATAGAGGTAAGTCAGCAGTATATATTAGAAAAAGGAAAGGGCCCAGAATGCTTCCTTGAGGGACTCCATCTTTTATGGGTATAAAGGACGAGAGGGCCTGCCCTTGACGAACGCGGCAGTACCGATCGGTGAAGTAAGATTTTAAGATCAGATAGTAAGAACAGATCGGTGAAAGGAAGATGATTTTTAAGTTTGTGCAGTAAGCCCGAGTGCCAGACCCGATCAAAGGCCTGCAGCCACATCGAGAAAGACACCCGAACAGTACTGTTTACGCTCCAAGGAAGAGGATATGGTATCTATCACCCGGTGCAGCTGCTGAATTGTTGAATGAAAAGCGCGGAAACCAAATTGATGTTCAGGTAGCTGTTTCCTCTACTATAGGGATTAGGCGCCTTAGCAGAAGCTTCTCCAGTATTTTCCCTAAAACAGGCAAAAGGCTTATAGGACGGTAGGAGCTAGGTTGCTGTGCAGATTTATTGGGTTTCAGTATCATTTTCACTATGGAGTATTCCCAGAGCATTGGAAAGTAAGTCGTTCTTAAAACTGCGTTGTAGATGTAAGTTAGAAAAAGAATACCACTTTTTGGTAAGTTGCGTAAAATGTTACTAGTTATAAGATCGTTGCCAGGAGATTTTTTAGTCGATAGTTGCTTAATAATGTACTTTACGTCTGAGGGATTAAAGGCTTTAGGAGGTAAGGTGAGTTGTAGGTGTGAGTCTAAGTCCTCTTCAATGTTTAGTTCGTGTAGCTGATCATTCATGTCCGGATGTGGAATAAATACATTAGATAGGTGAGATTAGTCTTGGTCTATTTTCGCCCAGGTCATGTTGAAGAGGAGGAGAACAGTCTTTGTATGCCAGAAATTTGCGCTGTACAGAACCAAAGAGATTTGTCTGAGGTTGTTAAGGATGATGATGTGTATTGACTGTAAATGTCTGACTTTAGTTTGTACAAATTCCCGTTTGAGAAGTCTCGTCAGTTGATTTAGTCGTCTACGTTCAGATGGATATCGGGTGCGTTGCCATCTAGTTCTCCTTTTCTCTGTCAGTAAAGGTCCTTAAATTTAGGGGTAGTAATGTACTTTTTTTGTTTTTTTAAATTCCTTGATTCCTCCAGACAATGTATGAAAATGTTCCCTGGAGCAGTTATGGTGAAGTTCAGCCCCCCAATTTTCTGAACATCAAATCTCCAGGTTTTGTCTGAGAGGACCTAAATGATTATTTATTCTCAAGAAAAAAAAATTAGTCGGTTGTTATGATGAACTGGGCTAACTAGATAGGAAATACAGAAATGTTAGTTGTGTACCTTGTAGGCAGAAGCCGATGCCAAACAGTGTAGAGAGAGAGAGAGAGAGAGAGAGAGAGAGAGAGAGAGAGTCCATCGAAATCTTGAAGATTTAAATACTGAGTGTCTCATCGAAACCTCTTGCGACAGATTCATTTAAGGCGATTTATAATCTTCGTCCAAATTATTCTAGCGACTTCAGTTAATAAATTACTAACAATGGTTAAAAAATTATATTAGTTATTTGGATAGATTAATGGCCAAAACTTAAATTAAGCAAGATATCAAATTTCTTCGATTTTATTATAAAATTATTATTTATGAAGTAAATAGTCTTCAATTAATAATGCAAAAAAAAAATTAATAAAAATAATTATCAAGTTAATAAGAAGCTTCATCTTCATCATCGTATTCGTTTTCTTCTTCGACAATGAGATATCGCAAGCTGAGCACCATCCACCAAAGATGTCCGATAAAACCTGAAAAGGTAAAGAAGTTATTGGGAAGGTGCATCTCAAAGGGTAATATACCAGGGATGGCGAACCTTTTTGAGACGTGGGTCAAATTTTGTTCATTTTTTTTTTGTTAGTACTAGCTCTTGGGTCATTAATGCCCATTTGCACCAAGAGTTAAGTTTAAAAATTTTAAAACTGAATATTTTCAAAAATCTAAACATCTTTAAAATTCAGTTGGCTTAACGGGGTAAAACGGGGACGAAACAAGTGGCTATGGAAGGGCTCTTTTTACAAACATAACTGAACAAAACCTGAACAAAAGTGTGTTTTATCTGAAGAAAAATCTAAATATGGTTATTTGCTTTGGGTTGTCGATTTTTTTTGTAACAAACAAAATATGAGTAAAATTATACATTTTATTTGATATTTTGTAAACAGTTTTGCTTTATTTCAAATACTACAAAAGCATTTGTCGTCATTTGCGTTTTAGAACTTGTAATGATCAAACTAAAGGTTATAGATAGGCATTTAAATTGCTTTTGTGTCAAATGCGTGATAGAAAAAAAATTCAGATAGGATATAAATTATCCACAACAATTAGAAAATCTAAATCAACCCGCGTAAACAAATGGTTGCCTAGCAATTGTATGGGTCAGTGTCTGACCCGCGGGTCATAGGTTCGCCATCACTGGTATATACAATATAATTGGCCAAGAACTTCATCAAGTTCACTTCACTTACATGTATAGGCCACAGCCAATATTATTGATATCAAGATTAGAACTGTATCATTACTTTCACAGCCTGGGTACCAAGCCTTAAAGTTGATGACCTTGCCCAAATGTTCTTGGTCCATCAGATGGTTTTTTTTAATCACCAAATTGTATGATAAGGCCATTTTTTTGTTATCTTGCCACAGTTCATCTCTGGGCGCATCTACAAAGAAATCTTTACGAAATACAGGATACTCTGCGGGATCTCCTTTTCTAAATGGACAATCACTTTTCTTGTAACGCCAGCGTAAATCAATTAGCCATTGTGAGTCTGCGCACACGTGATTTATACAAACATAACTGTAAAAACAAAAAAAAAACATATCTCATGTGAACACTACTTCCGTTTACCATTACTCTCTCTAATTGCTATAATTCAAAAATTTCCCTCAAACCCTGACGTCACATTGACGTCATATTTAATAATTATCATTTAATAAGAAAATCTCTCCTCCAACCTCTTCTACAACCCTTAGTCCCATAGAAGGAATTTCTGGGAAACACTGGGAAAGCAAACACGCTTGTTGATTTTATTTCCGCTAGTTTCGCACTTGGATCCATCATCAGGGGGGTAGATTGTAGATGGAAAACTAGAAAATTTATTCAGTAACCTAGTAGTTCACTTCTTCTCCCCGCAACAACATATTTCGAGCAACATGGTTCTTCCAAGTAAAATGTTGATCAAGAACAAGATTACTGGTGTAGGCAACAACTTGATCGAGAGATTGTCTAAGAAATGAGAGGTAGAAGATATTGGGGGATTCACCTAATTAATCCCTACATCCCAGTAACTTCCCAACTTCCAAAAAAGTTGCACCCAGATCTAGTCAGTGATTTAGAAATTATTCTCAAAGTGTAAAAAAATACTTACTCTTCTAAAGTGCGAGGGAAGAATGCTGCAATCATCAAAATCAACCATAAAAGCATGCCAACTGCAGTGATCAACACGCCTAATAGCAATAGTTTCCGATTAAACTGAAAACAAGTGAATTAATTGAAACTATAAAAGCAATAAATCCATTACAATGTGATTAATGGCCCGCCGTGCTGGGTAAATAGCACGCTTGTTGATTTTATTTCTGATGGTTTCAGATTTTCAACCAGTTGATTATTCAGTTTGATGTAGAGAATTCAATTTTTTACCAAGTTTCAGCCTCACGCTATACGTCAATCAATCTAGTCATCTGACTGATCCGGCCTGGGAAACAACCAAAAACATGCGCACGCTACTACGGACAAAATCAGAATTAAAAAAAAAAATCTAAAAATTTGGTAATTTGAATTAATGACGTTTCTAGTCCATGATCTGAAGTCGCCTCCTACCCGGGTCTTATACTACAGCAACCCGTGGATTCGTTCCTGTGAAAGTTATTGTGAGGTCATATACTCTATTTATATATACGGCCGTTTTCGTGTTCTGCGTTATTTCTTTCTTTTGATCAAGTATTCCTTATTTAGTGAATGGTTAGATAAGGTAAGATAAGATAGTAGACGGGACGGGACCTAGCCCCATGGCACCGCAGCCACAAAAGACTAATTGTGCCAGCCCCTTCTTAGTTCTAGTAAGCGAACCCTCCCCTCCTAAAGAGGTTGAGGATTTTCCCTACTAGTTCTTTTTGCGCTACTATCTTCTTTGGTCTCAGCGTTCCAAAGGTTTCATAGCGCAAACGCTCGATTGAAACGCAATCGAACAGCAGGTGAGAGGCCGTTTCCTCCTCTTCCTGACATAATCTGCACAACGGTTCCGAGCTGATAAACCCCACCTTGCGCAGATGCTTCTTAAACCTACCGTGCCCCGTGAATAGGCCTGTAATCAGAGTAATCTGATTTCTGCCCAAACACAGGGTCTCTTTGGATCTTTGCTTACACAGCCAAGGCATCAAGGTCTTGCTGTGTTTAACCCCAGGACACATCACCCAGTTCTTTTCGTGCTCCCTCCAGATCCAATCTCTGAGAGCCGCACGAACCGAACCCCTGGTAATCCCCAGGACAGGCTCTGGACCGATGAAAGGAGTGTTAGCTCCATTCCTGGCCAGATAATCAGCTTTTTCATTCCCTTCAATACCCACATGACCCGGCACCCATTCCAACCAAGCTTCGGCGGTACATATACTAAAATTGGAACGATAGTGAATGGTTATATCAGCTGTTCCAAATCGGCGCCATCTATCTCTTTCTCCAGCTTCCCTCCAGAAGGTGCTTAAAGACAGTTTTACCTGCTCTACCATATTATCCCCAAACTTCAGTCAACTTTTCTTCAGCCTTATTTTGGTTGCAAGGCCAAAAATAACCCTACGAGGTGTGGCTATTAAATAACGAGACTATTGCTGTAAAACATTTTGTTTTAAATTTATACATATTTAGTTATTATCACCTTCAATATACACCCCTCCCCTATCCCTACAACGCTCTATGCTGTTCGAAACTATGCTCTGTGCTGGAAGTCTTTTTCTATGAGCTCCTGCATGACGCGTGCCGCTTTTTCTTTCACTCAGCTTCAAAGGACTGAAATCGTGTTCCTTTGACTTTTGGGGAACAGATAAAAGTCACATGGGGCGGCAAGGTCAGGCGAATAAGGCGGATGTGGCCTAAAACTGGGATGTTGTACTTTGGCTAGAAACGTCGTCTTGACAAGACAATGCAGTGTGAGCCGGCGCCGGTTGTCTTGATGGAGAACCCCGTGACTTGTTCTTCCACAAATCGGGTCGTTTTTTCCTTACTCTTGCTCACGGAGTTGAGCAAGCACCTCACCGATAGTAATGTTGATTAATTATAATCGGATATTTTCCTCCGTTTTAGACATGGAAGGGCGACCCCGGGTGGTCATCATCTCCGTCGGCTTCTCGGCCATCTTGAAAAACGCTTGAACCACTCAAAAAAACTTGCGCACGTGATACAACATTCATCACCATAAACTTCTTTTTAATAAAAGATCAAGTTTCAGTAGCGGTTTTATCATGATTTGATGTGAAATTTCACGACAATTTCGTTGCTCTACTATATGTGTAGTATTATGTTTTCGGCAAAACGAAACTAACAGCTCTAGTACACAAACGACGGTTCCGGTCAGACAGATTTCTCTACAAACACGAGAGAGACGCTGCAATCGAAAGAGAAGGCTTTACGCTGCTGCACAGCTGTCGCGGTCGTTAGGATTTGGCGCATGCATAGTTCTTCTGTAGTAGCATCAGTCTCGTTTATTTAATAGCCACACCTCGTATTTCAAAAATATAGTTAACAAGATCAAAGATTAAAATATAGTTCCGCTATTCATAGCGAGAGAGAGAGAAAAGAATTATTAACACTAGCTAGCTATAGTGACTTGAAATTAAAAGTTCTAACTTCCTGTGGTTGTTTTTCCCCCACTCTGGTGGGCTCAAAACAGGCACTTCCGTTCTTTATTTAAAATTGTTGACATAATCGCAAATACTTTCCTTATCAAGTAAGCAAAAGATTAAGGAAAGAAAGTAATTGCCTACTTTTTTCAGGCGGGGCTTAACTAACCAATTAGGAGTGATGGACAGACACCGGAAGCTATATTTTATTAATTTTCTTTCTAACAAATAAAAAGTAGCTATTCACGGGATTCGAACTGGGGATCTCCCCATACACGCTTTTTATAACGACTATATTCACCCCAAAGTTCCTAACAAATAAAAACCAATCTACGAAAATGTCTTAAACTTAACTATATACTTTACGTTAAACTTACCATAAATGCGCTCATAATTGTGAGAAAATGTCCTGAGAACATTATAGCACTGTAAATGCACATCAAAACGAACGGAACTGAAAATAAATAAATAAATAAATATTTTGGCATGAGATGGAGGCAATATTATTTCAAAAAGTTTTTAATTACTTTTGGAAATAATATATTGATTTCCAATGAAGCATCCTCATTGATTACTAATAGGCCTTTTTCAGTTCAAAGTCGCGCATTAAAGGGCACCACTTTTCAATGGAGATAGCCTCAATACTAATTGCAACTGTGCATGTGCAGGAGGCTAAGAAAACTATCAGCTTTTGGTTAGCCTACTACTAATACTACCAAACAGTAATTGCAACTGTCCATGTGCAGGAGGCTAAGAAAACTATCAGCTTTTGGTTAGCCTACTACTAATACTACCAAACAGTAATTGCAACTGTCCATGTGCAGGAGGCTAAGAAAACTATCAGCTTTTGGTTAGCCTACTACTAATACTACCAAACAGTGATTGCAACTGTCAGGAGGCTAAGAAAACTATCAACTTTTGGTTAGCCTACTACTAATACTACCAAACAGTAATTGCAACTGTGCATGTGCAGGAGGCTAAGAAAACTATCAACTTTTGGTTAGCCTACTACTAATACTACCAAACAGTGATTGCAACTGTCAGGAGGCTAAGAAAACTATCAGCTTTTGGTTAGCCTACTACTAATACTACCAAACAGTGATTGCAACTGTCAGGAGGCTAAGAAAACTATCAGCTTTTGGTTAGCCTACTACTAATACTACCAAACAGTAATTGCAACTGTGCTTGTGCAGGAGGCTAAGAAAACTATCAGCTTTTGGTTTAATTTCTTGACTCTTTAAGTTTCTTTATTCATAGGGTGCGTAATTTCAATTTATTTATTGCATTTAAAGCTGAATTTGCAAGATGAATACATTAAAATATAAGCAATGTTCTAGAGTTTTGGAAAACAAATTTGGGAAGGCACCGCCTTGGAGCCACAAAGAGAAACTATACCATTAATTGTACAGTGCACTCTGCCGTGAAAACTGTTGCGAATATTTTTGTAGCGCTGTAAGTACCCTCGCTGTTCAATCGCAAGTAGCGAATTATTACGTTGCTTAGTGCATCATGTACCCCACACTCAATTGTCATGCACACCATGTAGATCTCTTAAAGGCGAAATGCACTAAATCCTTCTCTCTCCAGAAAAAAAAAAAAAAGCCTGGAGAAGTTGTTGAAAGACTTAAAGACTGTCTTTCTGCAGAAGTAACTATAAAAGACACACTTACTAATCATTTCGTTCAGAATCCATCCCTCGGTAGCATTTATGAATACTGGTATGGTGACAACTGTCTGAAATTGAAATGTTGAATTAAGGACAGCTCTATTAATGCTAAAATAACAATAGTCTCCTGCCTAACTTAATATATGGTGACCATAAATAAACAAATACTTGAACATAAGTTACGACAGATTTGCAGATCTTTGAATCAATTCATGGAAAAAGTGCCCATTACTGCGGAAGTGCTATTTCATTTAACTGGAACTCGTAAAGACAGAAATCCGGAAGGAAAAACAAAAGAAAAAAAAAAGGATCTTGGGTTGCCATTTAACAGTACATGGTCCAAGTGGTTTAGACGGTATCAAGAGTCGTTCGTTTTGTTAAGCTCGTGTTACTCCTCGTAAAAAGCTCCTAATCGTTGTAAACAAACTTCGGAGCTGAATAGCAAAATAATTCCTTCTATTTATTTCGAATGTGGACGGAAAGTATCTTGTTCGTGCGCGGTGGTAGTAGGACGAAGAGGTTGGTAACACTGAATTTTTGAAGCTAGGTTTCCGGTCCGGAATGGTGATCAGAATAAAGTAATGTTAGAGAAGCATTACGGGAGATGGCCATAGTTATCTGCAGATTGTAGATAAGATAAATTCACTGCAACCTAAAACTAAATATTGTGCCTTCTTTGTAATGTAAAGTATATTATATATGCATAAAGAGACCCGCAAAGTTAAGATGTATTGTTGGTTAGTGAGTTCGATTCCCCTGCTCTAGGCCTTGGATTTTATTTAATGGTTAATAAAAGAAAATTACAGTAAAGTATGTTTGCTAGTCGCCTCCGTCCTAATTGGTAGTTGGACGTAAAGCCCCGCCTGAAAAATAGGCAATTACTTTACTTATACAGGTAGTCCTCGACTTACGACGTTGACCCGTTTCTAAGCGGCGTCGTAAACCGTTTTTTCGACGTAAGTCGGAACATACGTAAACTGTACCATATACAGTATACAGTACAGTACTGTATTACCACAATAACAGTACAGTACTGTAAGCACTTAGCCTATCCTAACACAGTACCCTACATAATTATCAAAAAACACATATAAAATACTGTGTACAGTACGTTTAATAATGAAATGAAACAGTAATGAAAAACAGTAGTGTACTTTATGATATCTAATTTCACTTCCATGGTGATGGCCTTCCTTTTCTTCGATGCACTGCCATCAGAAGGAGTCTGCCTTACACGTTTGGGAGCCATAATGAAGGGCAAAAAGTGATCGTGACAACGATGTTAATGGCGTACTGGGATGCTGGTGACGCCGTCTTCCTCGGTCCCGTGGCCGCTGCACACCAAAACACGTACAGTAGTTCGCGGGCTTTTCATAGTACATATAGTATAGTACTGTACTGTAAATGGGAGTCGTAACCACGAAACGTCGTAACTCGAGGACTACCTGTGTATGCATAAATTTAGGCACCTGCAGCAAAATGCTGAATGTGTAGTGAATGCGAGAGTGAGAGATGAGCACAGGATTGTCAAGTAAGTTCCTTACTAGGCTAAGCTCAGAACTAGTAAAGGGTTGAGAGCTTTTCAGTGCACTGATGGCCTCTCGACAGAGCTGGACAGTGTAAGTAGCTTCTAAGAAGAGAAAATCTATAGGACAGCAACTGGATTCACGATCTCCTGGTTCTTCACGTGGAAATCCTGTAGGCTAACCTCTTGCCTGAGATAACCTTGTTCAAAATACTTTTTAGAATGAGAACAGTACATACTAAGAACATAGTTAAATCCTATTAAAACTAAATTGACTACTTACAATGCCCATTACGCTGTAGGAAACTATGCCATACTGTATCGTTAAACAACAACAACAATGTGATAAATATCTTGGAAATAAAGTTATCCAAATGTTATAAAGAAACTGGCACATAGGCTGAGGAGTTCTACTAGTAAAGTAGGTCTCTTCATGATCTATGGCTAATATATGGCGAACCATAATTATGTACTAAGAGATCAACTATTGACCACACAGAATGTCATACAGTTCCGAATATCGGTGCAAACATATGTTTTTATTTATAAAAAAAAATCTTATTGTATGTTATTTAAAAATTTTAATATACAGGGTGAACCAGTAAGTAATGTCCATAGACCTACTGTGTGTGTAGTACATCTACAGTGGAGTTCAATGACGTAATTGGCCAACTTCATATTTCCCACTGTTCTTGAGTGACGTCACTTTAATTTTTTTTTCTAAAATCATTACTTTTTTTTCCAATAAAATTGTTATTACTCAGAAAGTTTTAGTCCGAATTCGATTCTGATGACACGGTTAGAAAGACAGATGAATTTACTAAAAATTGATACCATTTCCATTACCACAGCCTCAATCTTCCTCCTGGATACTGGAAAAATAAAAGTAATCGAAATTTTTGAAGAAAACTCACATTAGGCCCTTATGTGTGATCATTATCAGGACCTAGGTGCTGGCCACTTTTCTAGTAAAAGTTTCCTTGTTTAATGTGGGCTTTCTAACGGTATATCATTTTCCAGGATTCCTTTTATCTTCGTATGAGAAATTACGTTTGTTTTTGCAAGAAAACGTGTTGACGAGCACTCAACAGTGTTTAGTTTATCAAGTTGTTTAATTCATTGAAAACTCTTTTAGATGGACCAATAGTTAATTTTTTAAAGTAGATTGCCTTAAAATAAGGAAGTCAAAGGTTACAAATTGCACTTTAAAAAAAAACAAAAAAAAAACTATTTTAAAAATTGACTACTGGTCCATCTAAAAGAGTTTTCAATGAATTAAACAACTTGATAAACTAAACACTGTTGAGTGCTCGTCAACACGTTTTCTTGCAAAAACAAACGTAATTTCTCATACGAAGATAAAAGGAATCCTGGAAAATTTTGAAAGCCCATTAGTCAAGGAAACTTTTACTAGAAAAGTGCCAGCACCTAGGTCTCATAATGATCACATAAGAGCGTAATGAGTTTTCTTCAAAAATTTCTATTACTTTTATTTTTCCAGTATCCAGGAGGAAGATTAAGGCTGTTTGGAGAATAACTTAGGCTTCGAAATGGTGTCAATTTTTAGAAAAAATTTCGTGTCTTTTTAACCGTATCATCAGAATCCGAATTTGGACCAAAACTCTCTGAGTAATAACAATTTT
This sequence comes from Rhodnius prolixus, assembly GCF_049639745.1. NCBI lineage: Eukaryota > Metazoa > Arthropoda > Insecta > Hemiptera > Reduviidae > Rhodnius > Rhodnius prolixus. Next base: position 35,724,824 of record NW_027411582.1, on the reverse strand, counting down.
ATTGGGAAAAAAGTAATGATTTTAGAAAAAAAAATTAAATTGACGTCACTCAAGAACAGTGGGAAATATGAAGTTGGCCAATTACGTCATTGAACTCCACTGTAGATGTACTACACACACAGTAGGCCTATGGACAATACTTACTGGTTCACCCTGTAAAGAGGCTTGTACAAAAAATCAGGTCTATCTATTTAGCAAGCATGCGCAAACCATGACACTCGCATTACTTTGATTTGAATCAAACACTTTTAATTACTCTGCGCATGCCTGAACAATTTTTAAAGATATTTCCCCCCCTCCAATACAAAAACAAATAAATCACCAGCGTATATCCCATATTGGTTTTGGGTTCTGATGGAATAGCCAATCTTTGGATTTCACAAAACGAACCTGAAACAAATCAGGTCAATCAATTTATTGAGATTGAAAGCTTAGACAAAATTTAAGCAAAATTTATAGCCCTTAATTGCACCATTAGCAGTTCTGCTAACTTTTATTTGTAAAATTTTTAAAATTCAATATTGAAGCAGAATAAATATTCTTTATTTGATAGATCTCATTTCTCACTGCTTTTAAATATCTCCGGAGGTTTGTCAGTGGACAACTGCTCCACTCTTGTGCTCATCTTTTCCCTTCATCATATTTACTAGATGCTAATTTTGCAGTTGTAAATTTTTCAATAAATAAATAAATTTATTCGATAGTTAAATGCAACAAAAATACTGCATATAATAACATATGTTCCAAAAATGTATGAGCCACATTAATATTGACTAGTTTATAATGGGTACAATGAAAAGATTAAAGTTTTGAAGTGGAAATGAGAAGAATATGTGGTTCAAGATGAAGAAGAAATCAAAAGATGTAGAGGACAGAGAAGAGAGTGATGATGAGTTTGACGATGATGAGGAGGAGGAGGAGAAGGGAAGGAATGCTTGCGAGAGAATGTTAGATAAGTTCAAATTGAAGTCATTCTGCTATAAGTTCTCCTTGCAAATGGGTTCAGTTATCCTGAACACCGTGGGTTTGGTAAGTCTATTTTATTTTGCTTTATTTTTGTTTTAAATAAATTTATCAAGAATCATATTTTAAAAGAAGAAAAAAAAAAAGTCGACCTAAAAAACCAGATCCTGTAATCCACTTCATGAAATCACCGGAAATACACACAGAACTTGTTTCCGGCAGACGGTACTTCCATGCCGAAGAATGTTTTTTTTTTTCAATTTTAAATGAAAATGTAAGTAAAGTAAAGTAATCGCCTATTTTTTTAGGCGGGGCTTAACGTCCAACTACTAATTAGGTGTCGGTGGACGGAGGCGACTAGCAAACATACTTTACTGTAAATTTCTTTTATTAACCTTTAAATAAAATCCAAGGCCTAAAGACCGGGAATCGAACCCAGTACCACAATACATATTAGCTTCGCTGGTCTCGCCTCTAACCGCTCGGCTACCGTGGCGCCTAAATGAAAATGTATTTACTTTTTTTTTTTTTTTTTTTTTTTTTTTTTTTTTTTTTTTTTTTTTTTTTTTTTTTTTTTTTTTTTTATAAATAAAACATTATTATTAATCACACAGAACTTGTAGAGTATATGCACTCAGTAAATGGCGCAGACTCGCAACAGACTCTCTCCACGACGCACTAGAATTGACTCAGTCCACGGAGACTGCGTCCATTATTCCCGTACACTTCTTTATCCAAAATCTTCTGCTCAAACTCCTTACCATCCTAGACTGTCATCCCAATCCACTATGCCGCGACATAGCCTCCTACAGATCCTTCTACAACATACAGACACAGAAGACTAAAACATATCCTACTCTAACTCTCTACACTAGCTGCAGGTTTTTCCTCTCCTTCTTTCTCTGCATTCCAATCCTCCTCTCCTAACTTTTCTCTTTCTTCACTAGATTAGAAGGTTAAAGTGTATAATACATTTACACTTCTGTATTTATTTTATGTATATATTATATTTATTGTAATCAATATTTATTCAATATGCACTCAGTTCCCACAATGATCTTCCCCCATTCCAACAATACGGCAATCCTAAAGTTATTATTGCTTAAAGAGCTACCCAATAGCAGATTTTAGGCTGGTCCATTTTCACAAAGTCAAGAGCACTATTATTGGTACTACTACACCAATGGAAAAACCTAGATAAATTTCCCCGTTAAATAAATATTTTCTTTTTTCCAGACATTGATGGTAATTACCATGATCACGAATTTTTTCGTACCCAATTATACGAAAGAGTATACTTCATTAAGTAAGTAAGCAAATATTAAATTTAAAAGTTGATTTTTTTTATTGTATCCCTGACCGGGATGCGCAGACTTTGTCATCCAGGTTTTCGCCTCATATTACACTTGTGAATGGGAAACGGAAACTAAGTCTTTTATTTGAAGGATTTCCGCCCAAGAAGCTGAAGTTAGGGGGAGCTGAAGTTAAAGTATCCTTGACTTGGCCTGGTAGCTAGCAAACACCAACAAAAAGAGGAAGTAGATAAAACAAAATTAGGATTAGAGAAGCAGCAAGAAAGCATCTCGGCAAGCAAGTACACAAAATTCTGTGTGGGGCCTTATAAGCGAACCAAGGCTTTTAAAATCGCGTGGGGAGGGCGCGCGGTTTATGTGAGACGGACAATCTTCGTGCTCCTTCTGCCCTGAACAATCTCAGGGAGCCCCACCACCACGTCAAGGTATAGCACCGGGTGGGGTCAAGGCCTTGGAGGGCCAGTACGAAAATAAAAGGACCGAATAGAGCCATTTTATTTGTAGGTTGTTAGATCTATTTAATTATTGATAAAGATTTGTAGTCCTTTCAATCTGTTGCCCCTGTTTTATCCAAACCAAGACCCGCAGGCTAGGCTAAATACCCGGCAGGCTTTATTTCTGGAATTTAAAATACCTAAATGCCCTTGGAATTTCGTTAGAACCATAAAATCAATATTCTTAAGCATTAAGTAGTAAGTAATTCACGGTGGTCCTCTTTTTCCCAGCAGATGCTTATCAAATTCAATTTTTTTCCAGTCCAACACTCAGTAATGTATTCTACAACTGTGACAATATTTCTTGGTCATTTCGCTAATTTTGTGGCAGCTTTTTTGGTAAGTATTTAATATACCTTCTTTTTTGGTTTTGATTTTCTGAAATCATAAAGATTATTCTCCAATCTGTGGGTTTGACTCAATCCAAGATATCATATATATTTGTATTAAATCTCTTTGCGTGTGAGGTGAGGGGGAGCAGAACCTTTCTGGACCCACAAAACTAGGTCCAACCACTGGAGAGATGTGCTGGTTAGCCAGTTATACTGAGTGGAAGCTATGTCTATCTTGATTTGGAGCACAACAGTCATCAGGCTAGTTGTTTTTGGTTTCCCGAGGGAAGGAAGAAGTATCCCTCGCCCATCTCGCCATTACACTGTAATCGTTATTCGGAGTGACTGTTCAAAGGCAAATCGTTTTCCCAACATGAATACGAGTAAAACACTGTTCATGTTGCTATTCTAACCTTGGACGATGGCTGCAGTGAAAATGATGTCTGAAGCAAAAGGAAGTTTCTTGTGAAGAATATGTGCTAGGATCTGATTATGGCTGAAATGATTTCAGCTGGTGGATCTCGCTATGCTATTTATTTCCTCACCCACTTCGGGACACGAGTAGCACCTTGACATTCGCCATTTTTCTTTAAGATTCACTTCTCAATGTTGCCCTTTAACCCTTTCTTCTAGGGCCATATAAATTTAAATTTCAAATGAAAGATTAATGCTCCTATCAATTTTTTTTTGCTGTTTTTCATAATACTGTTTAGTATTTGGATTTTGTTTGCTAACAGGATAACGTTGATTTAATACTATGTGGTCGAATTATATTGGGCATCGGATTTCCAATGTGGTTAATTTCAAGTATTCTTGGCTTTTACCATTCTAGATTGCATCCGTTTTATCTGTAAGTAGTAATTGTTTATTTGTATTTATTTTTTTAAGGCGCGTCCTTTTCCACCCTGGACAGTTATACTCTGGTTATAGATAACACTATCCATCACCGGACAGTGTTGCTGGTTAGAAGCTCCCTAGGAAAGAAGAAATCTAAGGGCCAGCGCAGCTGGATTCGAGCCAGTGATCTCCGCGTTGCAATGCAGTCAGCTAGTCCCTTCCCTATTACAAAATCCCAATGATAAATGTGGTGTCTACTTTTTGAAACTACTATCTTCCTCTAAGGACAGGGTGCCACAACAAAACCCTTCTGAGTCAATCCCCACGCAATCCAATCGAATCCTTAGATTAGAGCAGAGGTCGCTAAAATGGCCAAGGTGACCCCAGAGGGTATATTTAACAAAAGTAGGGGTCGATCTGAGCCAGGGGTTCTTATTTTATTATTACTTATTATTTAATAAATATTAAGGTATTTAAATTCTTCAACATTCAAGATATTTTTCATAAAACTATTTGTTACACAATGTAAAATTACTTTAATAAATGTTTAAAATCATAAAATAAATGTGACAAACACAAATACGAGGGTCGTTTGAAAAGTCAGTGCAAAAATAAAAACTACTTAATTTTTTGGGGTAAACCTTTTTTATTTTTCAACATAGTCTCCTTTTAGGCTTATACACTTCGTCCAACGCTGCTCTAGTTTGTTGATCCCTTCCGAATAATAGGATTTGTCCAAGTCTGAAAAATAGCCATTCGTTTCTGCAATCACCTCCTCGTTTGAATAAAATCTTTTTCCCGCCAGCCATTTCTTCATATTGGGGAACAAATAGTAGCCCGAGGGAGCCAAGTCTGGAGAATTGGGGGGATGTGAAACGAGTTGGAACCCTATTTCCATTAATTTTGCGACCACAACTGCTGAGGTGTGAGCTGGTGCGTTGTCGTAATGGAAAAGGACTTTTTTGTGGGCCAGTCGTGGGCGTTTTTCTTGCAGCTCGGTTTTCAAACGGTCCAATAACGATGAATAATATGCACCAGTAATAGTTTTACCCTTTTCCAGATAGTCGATGAGGATTATTCCTTGCGAATCCCAAAAGACAGTCGCCATAATCTTTCCGGCCGAAGGAACGGTCTTCGCCTTTTTTGGCGCAGATTCCCCCTTGGTAACCCATTGTTTAGTTTGTTCTTTGGTCTCAGGAGTGTAGTGATGTATCCATGTTTCATCCACAGTGACGAAACGACGCTTAAAGTCCTGCGGATTCTTCTGGAACAGCTGCAAACCGTCCTTGCAACACTTCACACGATTTCGTTTTTGGTCAAGCGTGAGCAATCGCGGCACCCATCTTGCGGATAGCTTTGTCATGTCCAAATGTTGATGCAAAATATTATGTACCCGTTCATTCGAGATACCCACAGCACTAGCAATCTCACGCACCTTCACTCTTCTGTCATCCATCACCATATCATGGATTTTATCAATGATTTCTGGAGTAGTAACCTCAACAGGGCGTCCAGAACGTTCAGCGTCACTTGTGCCCATATGGCCACTCCGAAAATTTTGAAACCACTTATAAACTGTTCTAATCGAAGGTGCAGAGTCACCATAATGTTTATCAAGCTTCTCTTTAGTCTCCTGAGGCGTTTTGCCTTTCATAAAGTAGTGTTTAATCAACACACGAAATTCTTTTTCGTCCATTTTTTGAAAATCACTCGACTTCCTCGATTCAAACGAATGCCAAACACAAAGAAATAGACCGATCTGGCTGAAACTTGGTGTGTGTTCTTCCAAGAGATGCTACTAACTAAACATAACCTCGATACGCGCCAGTAGTGCTATCTCTCTGACTTTGCACGGACTTTTCAAACGACCCTCGTACCTAATAGATAGTTTTATTAATAAACTGAAAATTACTTTTATGGGGGGGGGCTGTTGGAGATTTCGAAAAATTATTAGGGGGGTCCATGATCAAAAAAGTTTGGTGACCCCTAGATGAGAGGATTATGTTTAGAATGGAGACATCAGATAGATTGCCTTAGACCTGATATTCCTCAAATAATACGTATAACTAAGATTAAATTTTCATTTTTATAGCTAATTATTTATAGTTTTATTTATTTTTTTTCATTTTGGAATGGTTGTTGGTAATAATTCTTTTTCTGGATGTTGGTTAGGGAATTAGAATTATGGAATACTTGGTTAGGGAAATTCAAATCGAATAATTATTTGAAGCGCATTCATGATCGATTGGTAATTTTTAAGCTCAACGCTTGCTTTGCTTAAACGCTTAAAAGGTGACAAATTTTTCAATTCTAATTACATTTTCAGCTACGTGTGCATTAGTGGAGTACGATGTCCAGACGTACTGTGGTTGTTCGATGCCAGATGGCGATATCTGGGTTACGATTGTCCAGTATATGATATTTATCAAACTTGGCCCGACTATCCAAGAAAGCAAAATCTATCAATACCTGTTATAGAAGAATATTGGAATAATTTGATTACAATCAACATGAATAAAAGCAGTACCAATGCCAGCGTTTTGGCAATAATCGATAATACTGCTAAAGATGGTTACATGAATATAATGCACAATATCACCAACATTAATGTAACACTGTTACAAGAAGACATTGGTGCAAGTTTGTTTCCAGGTTGTGATGTTGGCAAGATTCGTTTTATCATCTATTCAGTGGTCTTGTTGCTACTATATTTAAGTAAGTTGAATCAGCTATTTTTACTTCTCTCACCTCTAGATAAAAGAAGTACAGCAATTAACGCTAATTCTCTAATTCTCTATAATGACTTTTCTCGCCTATACGTACTCCACATTTTGAGAGCATCTCTTTGTTTTAGTCTAGAACATTGCAATTAATACTAGTTATACAACTCTACAATTCGGTAAAGAAATCATTGATTTCTCACAAATACGAAGAGAGATATAAACGTTTAAAAATTTGAACGAATTCGAATCGATTTTGAAAAAGTCGAATCTTGAATACCTCACGAACTATTAATACTAGAACATTGCCATTTTTTACCACCTACACAGCTAACTTTTCTCTACGTTTCGGTAAGGATTTTTATTTTTGTTACAGTTTTTATGATTTTGACATTCTGGGTGAACATCAGTTATCGGCTGGAACTCATGGAAATGTAAACGATCTCAATTGGTCTCAATTTTATTTTTATTTGTTGTTATGCCTTATGTTTTATATACTGCGTCTATTTATTGCTTGTCTGTTACTTCTTTTTCTGATAGAAATATAAGAAATATGATGATTTCTTGAATTAATTTTATATAATTAAATAATCAATAAATTTCAGTCACCATTTTGGAAGTAAAAGAAATAAAATGCAAATATCTTTGGACTAATGACTTTAACAGAGCAAACTCTTAACCATTTCGCAGCATTACTCTTATAATTTCCTTTCTATGAAAATTCGTCCCAAAACACTTTCAAACTTCCGTTATTAATTACATCCAACAAGCTACATGGGATGTTCACTCGAATTAACAGGAAGTGAAGTACAAGTCAAGTAGCAACAGTAAGATAATTGTAGCGGAGGGCTTGGAGTATATAGAGGTAGCTGGTACATGGGCTTAAAAGTGAATTTCAAGAATACAGGGAGTACCTGAACATAAGAGGCGATCAAGAGGATCTGGCGGAATTGCAATCAAAGAAATTACTCTGCTAGACGCCATGGTAGCCGATCGGTTATAGGCTAGACCCGCAAAGCTAAGATGTATTGTGAGTTTAGTGGGTTCTGTTCCCCCGGTCTTGGTCTTGGATTTTATTTAATGGTTAATATGAGTAATTTATAGTAAAGTATGTTAGGCGGTTGTAGGCTAGACCCGCAAAGCTAAGATGTATTGTGGGTTTAGTGGGTTCTGTTCCCCCGGTCTTGGTCTTGGATTTTATTTAATGGTTAATATGAGAAATTCATAGTAAAGAATGTTAGGCGGTTATAGGCTAGACCCGCAAAGCTACTGTGTATTGTTGGTTTAGTAGGTTCGATTCCCCAAGTCTAGGCCTTGGATTTTATTTAATGGTTAACATGAGAAATTTATAGTAAAGTATGTTAGGCGGTTATAGGCTAGACCCGCAAAGCTAAGATGTATTGTGGGTTTAGTGGGTTCGATTTCCCCGGTCTTGGTCTTGGATTTTATTTAATGGTTAATATGAGAAATTCATAGTAAAGTATGTTAGGCTGTTATAGGCAAAGCTAAGATGGATTGTGGGTTTAGTGGGTCCGATTGCCTCAATCTAGACCTTGGATTTTATTTAAAGGTTAATATGTGGAATTTATAGTAAAGTATGTGTGCTAGTCGCCTTCGTTCACAACACCTAATTTGGTAGTGGAAGTAAAGCCCGCCTGAAAAAATAGGCATTACTTTTTACTTTTTACTTTTACTCTGCTCCAAATATCTAGGTTGCACTAATTTAGGGACTCCTCAAATAAAGAGATAAACCGGAGGAACTGAGACTCCAATGACCTAGGGTCGGATTACCTGGTGCTCCAATATGCCTCACTGGTTGGACGCTAATCAGATAGAGTGGGGGGACATGTGGCATTCTTAATCCGGTGAAAAGAACATAGCTCTAGGGGTGCTAATGACCTAAGCCGTCGATGCACCAAAGCAAAAACAAAAATAAACAGAATTTGCATGATAGAGAGAGCAGGAGATGCTTAAGAAAAGGAAATAAACAGTAGGTGCTTGCATAGTTTACTGCATTCCTTGAAGATTAGGAAGATAATTGAAGGTTACAATTTTCTGGAAGGTTTGTGAAGAAGAGGCTGGAATGGTATGGGTATATTAGTAGGATGGACGAGGTGAGAATCTCTGAGCATAAGCAGTTTGCTGGAAGAACTGTGGACAGCCATGGAGGAGGCGCCTGGCAGGAATTTTTGGAGAGATTTCTTTGAAAAGTACTTTTGATGGGGGAGAATGCTGGAAAAGAAGGAAAAGAATATTGCCGCTTATGGATAACTTATGGTAATTTAGATTCATCAAAGTGTTAAACGACAGACTATATTGTTTGTTTAAAGAAAGAAACATTTCAACAGGCGTACATTATACTGACGTAAGATCGTCAAAGAAATATATAGCAACTCCAACCAAACACACCAAAACACCTTAGAGAGTTAGTGTTGTACCCACCCACCAATTATGGAATCAATTTCTTGTGTGGTAATGACACACACAGGGTTTACGTGTTTAGTAACGGATAGGGTATGAGAGAGTGTTTGTGTGTGCAACAGAGAGGGAGAAAGAAATCAGCCTTTGATGTTTGCCGACAAAGTTCTTTCCCCTCTACTTTGAGATCGCTGCTGTGTTAATCTCCCGCCACAACGCCAAACCATATCCCGCCCCACCAACTTCCATTTTTTTTTAATTAAAAAATAAATAAATAAACGGCAAAACATAAAAGATGCTGGAACAGCATCATTTTCACTCAGCATTGATACTTTTAGTGGTTTTGATCTCAGCTTACATATCCCCTTTAAAATAAAATACAGAAAAAGACGAATAAATTGTTTTAAAAAAAAGAATGTTGATCCTGTGAAGATACGATCCGCACACAGCTTGGTTCTCTCTCAGCCTGCTTATTGTCATAACAACCCTGTCACTAATAAATGGGTTGTTACCGACAATAAGCAGGCTGAGAGCGAACCACGCTGTGTGCGGATCGAATCTACACAGGATCAACAAAAAGGTCCTCTCTCTCCTCTTTGCGTAGATTGCAATGAGGAGGAGGATATCAAACATACGAATAATGGATATGTCCACGTTGTGTAGTAGAAAGGAAACAAATGTTTGACGACATATACAGGTATTTTAGATGCACCATTTCGCTACGAAGACATAATATTCTCCACCAACATCTATGTGCTTAAATCTATAGCAGAGCTAGCAATGAAATAGGAATGTATTTAAAAGTTATAGCCGAATAGAATGAATGCAAGAAAATGATTAGAGAAGGATTACGGTGATTTCAATTTCGGTTAAGCTAAAAAGAAGGCAGGAATATAGAGTACTGATCCATCCATTAGTTGTAAGGTTTATGTAAATAGTTGTATATAGTAGAGGGATGAATGTGTGAAGCGAGTGTATTTATAAGTAAGAATGGAGAGTGAGTGATATTCTAGTGATAAGCACCTAGACGATGCTGGCTGTATGGCGGAAGCCAATGCCAAAAAAAAGAAGAAGGAAAAAAAAAGAATTCCTGATACAAAATAACTAAATATGGGCTCAAATTAATAATACCAAATTTAAACGATTATCGCTAGATGGTAAACAATATGGTGCTCAGAAATCGTTGAATAATTCAAAAATTTGTATATATATGTATATATATATACACACACACCTCCTCGGACGGCTCAGGCCATTTATGTCTTTAAATGGTGTTCCACTTGCAGCTTCAATTTTAAGCATTTTTCAGCCAAACTTCTATACAAGGATAGTTTTGGTATTCGACCGTTGTTAATTGATGATTCTGGAGAATATTGAGGTGTGGTCCAATCACAATAAATTCTCAATGTTTGTACCATAAACAATTAGTGAAAGATAATTTATTGTAATTACACCGAATTTTAGATAGCCTCTCAGATCTGTCATGTATTGTAAGGCAGTTTTTTTTTGTAAGGCTAAAATAATATTTAGTAAAAAATTCAAAGTGTTCAGAAAACTATGTGAACTTCAGTAAAAAAAAAATAATTTAATATTAGTTAGCAATGTGTGCCCACAGATAGCAGTAGCAACCGAGGAAACTTTTAGTTTGCTAATATGGCACCAAGATAGCAGCACCTACTAAGCTGTAAAGGGAATCTTTAATCGAACCCAATTTATTTTGTATACAATTGCACATTATTCCATGACACAAACTATGTGCACAGCAAGTATTGTATTTGTCAGATTCGAATTGTATTATGAAATATTGGGCACGATACAGTGGGTAAATAAAAAAATGTCCTATATGATACAGGTCTTTTAGCTAGTATATTTTTTTTGTTTACCCCCCAAAATTAAAATAAACACCAATGCTAGGCGTTGCCAGTTTCCAGGTTAGGGGAGGAGCAACCGGAAGTTGTACATTAGCGCTTACAGAGGGAAGATTGCAGACAAGAAAATTAAAATTTTTTTATGTACCCTAGATAAGTTTTTGAATCATCGTTTGAATAAAGTGATCATAGTTCTGGTACAGATCTATTGTTTACACGGAAGAGCAATTGTGAGTTTCGATTCTCTACCATTGTGCGTAGTAAGAATAGTAATATACATAGTATATCCTTCACAGACTGGAGGAAAAAGGGTTCCTATTTACCTTAGGTAGCCTTAAATCCTTTTCCATAGTCGTAAAGAAAGTCTTATTCTTTACTTCTTTCTTATATTGTGACCAAAGTTCCTTAGATAACAATAATTAGGCCTTAAATTAAGTATTAACTGGAAATATAAGGGTTTGTAGTAGAGACTAAGAAAAGTAAATACTAGCGCATTCTAGTATTAGCGCGAATAACTAATAAACAAGGCAATAGATGGCGCGACAATGCTTGCTTTCTATCGTTGGTTTTTACTGGTCAATATATTTGTTTCTAGCGACAAATCAGTAGCAACAAAATGAAAAAATAAATAATCTAAATATTTATTGAAAATAATTGGTCCATTATTTTTACTGTGCGATCAAGCTAAGGCTCAAAAAATAGTAGGTAATGGAATTTTATTAAAACAGTCTATCTAAAAAATGGATTAAATTGACTATGAAAATAGAACTTTTGCTCCAACAGGTTTCTCCTTTACCCTTAAATAGCTCATTAAAGGAAATCATCTCTCCCTCAGAACTGGTTTAGGAGGTTCCAACAAAAATGATAAAACAATGAGGATAACGACAATGGATTCAGTCAAGTGGCACTACCGATTAAAACCAACAGCCAAAGCTTTCAAATATCCAGAAACGCCAATCAAAAAAAACACTCCATCGAAACGCTAGCCCTTTCGTCACCCTAGCTGGCACCAAGATCTCCATTTATTCCCCCTATCTTTAGTGAAGCTGCACAAGATCTCGTTATGCCAAGTGATTGGACCTCTCTCAGTTTCCTCAGATCCTATCCCTTGATTTCTCCTAAAATTACTCCGCATTACCAGTAAATTCTACTCCAAGAAGGATATTGAAGTATCGGTGACGACATGATCTTCTTAATGAAGTGAAGTGCCAGTGCATAATAGTGAATTACAGTGGTACCTCGGTTTTCGAACGACTTGGCTTTCCAACTAATCGGTATTCGACCAAGAAATTCGAGAAAATATTGTCCTTGAAATCCTAACAAACATTTGGAACTCGGAACACCCGAGATGAGCCGAGATGTTTTTTATATTTACACTTTTAGATCTTATTTCTTGTTTAGATACATGTTTTTACATAAAATATAAGAAATTAGGCCAGTAAAACGGCCTAATATTTCTGGGGCTTAGAAACGAAATAAACTGGCATAGTTTACATTATTTCTTATGGGATAAATTGTTTGGGTTCTCGACCAAATTGGTTCTCGACCGCACTTCCGGAACGCATTGTGGTCGAGAACCGAGGTACCTCTGTAGGTTCTTCTTCGGGAATTCCCACCAATGGATGAATTTTCCCCACTTGCTACTCATGTATCAGCTTCTCTTGATGCAGTTTCTGAAAATAAATATAGTTAAATTAAAAAGAAGCAAAATTTATTCCACGACACTTGGGAAACGATCAACTGTACAGCATTCGATTGTTGATCGATTAATTGTGAGTAATGTAAACCTAAGATAGATTTATTTGACTGCACTAATCTAATTCGATTCCAGGATTTTTGCAGCAATTACACTATCAACTATCTGGTGCCAATCTCTTTGTAGAAGTGGTTCTGAAGTTCGAACAAGGAATAATCAGGTCATAGTTGGCAGGTTGCGAGCTCTGTCAATGAATCCATATCGATTTAGAAGAAAACTCGAAAAGATCACTGTCAAGGTTAAAGCATTGATAATTCAGAGGATTTTTTCCTGTTTTTTCCCAACAAAATTGTTGACAGAGGTGATAAGTTTTTTAATTATCATTTTATATCAGCTTCTCTTGCTGCAGAAATTTACTGCATTTGTGAAAATACATAAGTGTGGGGGAAAAAAATATTTGTATTTACATTTACTTCGAAAAATACTCGGATACTAAGTATACTCGTATGCGTGATCATAAAAGATTGACATTTTTTTTTGGATATATTATAGTAAATTATGAAAATACAGCCTTTTGTTATTATTATAGTCATCACTGGTTTTATTTTTATAGATTCTTATGACAATCATATGGCCAGAGATCTAAGGCACTTTGTATTATTCTTAGAATAACACGTTTGTAAGTGTTATCGTATAATATTGACTTCATACTATTTGAAGGGAATATTTTTGAGGAAAAACTTAGAGGAGAAGATATTTCTTTTATACATAAAATAAAAGAAAACTCTATCCGCAGTGAGGATTTTCCATAAAAAAAAAAAAAAAGAAAAATATGGCGAAATTTCCGACCAGTTATTTATGGCTGTGCGAGTACCAGGCGACTGTCTGCATGATGACCTTCATTGGTTTAGTAAGTATTTTCATTTCTACAAATATTCTCATTGATCAAATGATATAGACTAACCGGACTTCCACTTTATGGTAACTATGTAACCTGACAGCCAAACTATCGTAAGTCCAAATAATAGGAAACAAGTCATTCTTGTATAGAGGGCCGGATTTAGATGAAAAGTAGGGCCTAGGCTATTCCACTTATGAGGCCCTTTCACCTCCCATTTTTAGGTTTGTAAATTACATGAGAGATAATAAAATACATCACTACTGTGATATATATCAGTATGTTAAATGAATGTAATATATATCACATGCTGTTTCATGTTTCATGATGAAACATTGTACCATAGCTTAGTAGCATAAGGCATGTCAATATTTGCCATAACAATCAGTGAACGTATGAACTATACTTTGGTGCAATTTAGTACAAACGAATATACCCAATGAGCCGAACGCGTTGATCTTAACCAATACGATCGTACTCGTACTCTTAACCAATACTCGAACATTTTTATGTTTAACATATTAGTCATATGCGTAGAATTTCTCCATATTTTCTGTTCAGTGTTTTAGTGTTCAGTGTTTTTTATAGAACAGTGTAATTTTAATTTTGCTAACAATTTGAATGTAGGCCCCTCTTGATCTTGAGGCCTAGGCTGAAGCCTAGTTAGCCTATAGGTAAATCCGGCCCTGCTTGTATAAAATTCATAGTTCTTTCGGGCCATACTAATCTTATAATCGCTTTTTCTACTTGGTAACTTAAGATATCGAATGTTCTTTACTTTAAATACCTAAAAAACGCTAGCAATGTTTGAATAACAATATAAATCATTCCTCTCCTCAAAAAAAAAAAAAAAAAACTCAAAATGTGACGTGTACCTCTCAAGTAATGGAGTTGTTCACTAGACAATTCATAACTCTTAGAAAAATTGACATCGACTCCAACAATTAAAAATTAGTTATCTATTCTGTAGATTTGTGCATAAACTTGCAAAATGTACTCTTATTTGGGCAGCTATTTTTCAAAAATACTGCTGCCATGACAGAAAATTGTCTGTATTTTAAAAAGTTAGTTCCTGCAGCGAAAACGCCCCAACTTCCGTTAAATAGGGGGTTTCCCCTCTCACAGTCAGTCCTGGTTCTGTCTTAAATTACATTTAAAAAGCTATTATATGTTAAATATTTTTCATTGTGCTCATGTTATTTGCCTTTTTAGGCCGTGTTTATGACTTCAGCTATAGCAAATTTAATTTTAGACAATCCAGATATAGACTCAGATAATATACCTGGTGAGTAAAAATATTGGAACAATTTAATATTTGTTATTGTTAAAAAGTATAATAATACTGATATAATGTTTTTCTTTTGTTTTTCTTATTACAGTTCAGTACAGGAATGTATATTTTTTCTTATGCTTTGGCATAATTGTAAGTGTAGTTACAATTATTGGGAATTCTAGGGTAAATATTACTTTAAATTTTGATTTGATTTTATGTCTTTCTCCCCCACCCACCCCACCACCAAAGACTGCGCTAACATAATGTGTAAGTGTGAGTAAGTTGTGTGAATGTAGTGTGTGTGTGTGTGTGTGTAAGGTGAGCTCGAGTTTGCCTGTGGGTACGCTAAACCCAAATAGTTGCACACTACCAACTACCTCTGCAGGCTTTTTTTTTTTTGGTGATTATAGGACCGAGGAAGCTGCAAGAGTAAACCTTCCCCTGGCCCCCAAAGAGGATGCAACACTAAGAGGAAGTATTGCGTAATTCTGTAGGTTTTCGATTACGTCACTTTACCGGAAATATCGGTTTTGAACTACCCTGTGTACCGGGGATAAGTGCTCTTTATTTACAAATTCTTCACTGTGTATAACCTAACCTAAAACAATTTAAATTCAATATAGATAGATTCAATATAGATGCTGCTACCAATGAAGATCGCACACAAAAAAGATTAAGTTCAAAATCTGTTTACTTTGAACTTTAAAAGTAGAAGAAAACGGCTCTAACTAGTTTCCCAAACTTTTCTATTACCAATTTTTTAGAATTACGTCGACAATCTGTTTTTGAAAACTCTTTTCCAAGAAATTCCCCATTAAGGGCACTTTCTGAAGTGCCTATTTACCCCCCCCCCCCCACCCTACCCACAATATTTTACTGTCCTGCAATCTGTATAATCTTACTAAGATCAAATGTGGGGATGAGTTTTCAAATTAAAACAAAACAAAAAAGTGAGGTAACCCGGGTGACATGTGGGGACTAAGGGGAATGAAATATCTGATCTGCTGGCCAGGAACAGAGCTAATACTCCTTTCATTGGCCTGGAAACAATCCTGGGGCATCACCAAGGGTGCGTGCGGCTCTCAGAGATTGGATCTGGAGAGAGAGCATGAAAAGGAACTGGGTGACGCTTCCTGGGGTTAGGTATGGCAATACTATGATGCTTTGGCTTTGTAAACACAAAGAACCAAAGATACTCCTGGGCTTCGGCAGAAATCCAGATTACAGGGCTATTCACAGGGGTCATGGGTAGGTTCACAAAGGCATACAAAGGTACAAGGTGGGGCTTATTAGCTCGGAACAGATTGTGCTAGAAAGAAGGAGGAAACGGCCTCTCACCTGCTGTTCCATTGCATTGCAATCGAGCGGTTCCACAATGAAACCTTTGGAACAGTGAGGCCAAGGGAGACAGTAGCGCAAAAGAAACTAGTTGAAGGAAAGTCCTCAACCTTTTTAGAAGGAGAGGAGGTTTCGACTATTACACTCAAAAAAGGAAAGGCACAATTAGCCTCTGGTGGCTGCGGTGCCGTGGGGCGTAGGTTCCCGGTCCCGTTTTCTAATCTTAATCTAACTTAATATTTCGGCTTAGTCCACTTTAACGGAAGTACAAATTAACTGAAATACGACTTTTTTGCCCATTCACAGGGGTCATAGGCATCTGTACAAGGTGGGGGCTTATTAGTTCGAAATCGTTGCGCAGATTGTGTCAGGAAGATGAGGAGGAAACGGCCTCTCATTTGTTGTTCGATTACCTTGCAATCTGAGCGGCTGCGCTACAGATACCTTTGGATCTTTGAGGCCAAGGGTGGAGATTGTAGCGCAAAAAGAACTAGTAGGGAAAGTCCTCAACCTTCTTAGAAGGGGAGGTTTCGACTATTAGACTCAAAAAGGGGAAGGCACAATAAGCCTCTTGTGGCTGCGGTGCCGCGGGGCGTAGGTCCCCGGTCCCGTTTTCTATTTCTATTCTACAATTTTCTCGCGTACGGCAAGATTACATAAGTTCCCTTTTCTAAGTTGGTTACTTTTTTCCGGAATTTGAGGTAACTCATGGTGAGAGATGGTCTACCTTTCCTCTAAAATGCCCTTTTCGTGTTTGGCGGTATTTTTTTTTTCTTGAGTAGGGTTAAATCGAGTCTAAAGGAAATTGCTGAGCAGGAAGTACCAATACACTGAGTATATTATTCCCTTTTCCGGAAATGGCTCCTATGCTTTTCTATAAACATTACTAACACTTGGTTATATTTAATATTAATTTTTTTTTTTTTTTAAATATATTCGATTTAGAACAGTTTTCTCAGAATAGACCTTCGGTAGTGTTTACCGTAAGATTACGTTTCAGTAAAATGTACGGTTACAAACTGTAAATTGTTGTTAAGCATTAAATATGTCTCGAATGTTTGGAATTTAAAGAAAAATTAAATTGGAAAGTCGAGTTTTGATAACCTAACCTAACCTTTTCTTTTAAAGGAAAGCCGTCCTATTATTTTGAAAGTGATCTTCTTAAATACTATTCAACTATTGATATATGTAGGGCTGGCCATTGTGTCTTTCGAGGATTATCCAGGATACTCGTAAGTGTAATAAAATGCATTTTACCGCTAGCGATAATTTTTCCTTTGATAATTAGCAATATTATCGGGTTTAAAATAAGGAAAACTTTATTTTCTTTTTTTATCACACCCCCTTTAGACCAGTGTGCATACATGTACGCTGTGCTGATATGTTTTGGCTGAGAGATGCAGGATGGCGAAATGACAGCAGTATTTGCGATGAGGAAGATAAGAACTTTCCAAATGAGATAAGACCAGATCCCTATGATTTGGTTGTGAATAAAAGCAAACACGAATTAAATCAACTTGTAGATATAGGAAGTCGAAAAGCATCAAAAACCGCTTCAATCACTTACGTTTGTCTCTGGTGTGGTAATGATTATCTCAATCATATTATCTAATTATCGTTTAATAATGACGAAATCGTCAATACAGTTACAAAAAAATCCTCCCAATCATGTAGCTATTCTTGTTTAACGATAGACAATTCCATGTTTGCAGTATTTATGCTTCATAAGATTGGCCTATTGATTATATACTGGATAGAACTGAAGTATTACAAAGAAGATATGTCAGAACGGGTCGTCACATCAGAATTCGTAAGGAGATCATCTTTGATCGTGAGATAGTCATCATCAACTATTAATTTATTTACAATAATAAATTGTTTTCATTTCTTTAAAAAATTGTCGTCATATTGTACTGAACTCTTTAAAATTATATATCATATGTATGCATCTGCAACTGCTAATAAGAAGCGATAGTGGTAGAAATACAAAATTGTGAATTTGGAAAGCCCAAGTTCAAATTTGGCTTCCACATATCTAGCTGGAATTCCTGTATAATTTGGTTAATTTGGAGAGTATGTAATTCTACCTCGAACAGTTGAAAAAAATATACCATCCTTGGAGATAAAATAGAGGCTAATAATTTAACCACTCGTAAAATTTGGAATCCTAATATCTGTTTCATTATTTGATCAGCTCAAAATTATATTTTTTAATAAAGAATGTTAACACCACCAAGTAACCGCTAGAAATCCAAAAATATAAAGTAAAGCCACGCCCATTATTTCAAGGAGGCTTTACGTCCAACTACCAATTAGGGGGCGACTAGTAAATACACTATAAATACTCATATACTCATTTACTATAAATTTCTCATATTAAACCATTAAAAAAAACCTTAGCCTAGACCGGGGGAATCGAACCTACTAACCTACAATACATCTAAGCATTGCGGGTCTAGCCTATAACTGCCTAACATACTTTACTATAAATTTCTCATATTAACCATTAAATAAAATCCAAGGCCTAGACCGGGGGCATCGAACCTACTAAACCAATAATACACCTTAGCTTTGCGGGTCTAGCCTATAACGGTTTGGCTGCCTAAATGTGTGCTATTGGAAGGAATCTCAGAATCGGTATTCATTTGTACTTTTATTCAAATCAAAAATATAACTCTAAACATAAACGTAAGTAGTTGTAATTTTATAGATATTTTTTTTTTTAATTTTATCTTTATTTTCTTTAAAATATATAACTATATAATGCATGCTTTTCTTAAAATTTTCGTTAAAAATCTTATTAGTAGATGAAGCTGGCAATACTGATAGTGTATGCTTACAGCTTGCTTGTTTTGGTTTTTGATTTACCTGGAAACATAAAAAAAGTAAATAAAATAGGAAAAATATTGTCAAATTGAGAAAGTTCAAAAAGCTAGCTTAGCTTGGAAATTTAAAAATAAAATTCTTCCATCCAAAAGGAAGTGGAGATATTACTTTTCACATGACTAAATTTAACGCTGTCATTTTATCTAGTGATAGGGCTCTCTTATCAGCAAGCCCGCCACCATTGTGTGTAATAACTCAAACGGAGACTATAATTCCTGGACAAAAGTTTGGAGCCTGGATAAAGGAGAAAAAAGCTGGGAGGGGGAGGTCCTGGCGGAACTAGCACTTTGAAGGAGGAATCTGTCACTGCTGTCCTATGACAGTATGACCTGTAACATTCCCTTTTGGCACTTTTGATTTCTTTTCACGAACATTTTGGGTGGTGGTGGGTGGAGGGGGGTGAGACTTAGAGGCGATGCGCTTTTTGTGATTAACCAGCCAACTGACTGTCCTTAAATACAAACAAAAATCTTGTATCCGTGAGCTTAGCGAAAGGCAACTAAATATTTTTGTACGTCATTGTTTCGAAGATTTTTCAAAGTATAACAAAAACTTACTTGTTTCAAGTGCCAGTTTTCTCAATCAGGTTGTTCTGAGGATTCTCTTAAGTCCAAGTAGTACATGAAAATCGTATAAATAGCATAGGCCGTGTGCGCTAGAAAGTAACAAGAAGATATTAGTCGAATAAAATAATATGCAGTAATTAAAGTGAAGGAGTGAACAAGGACTCTGACTTCTTATTTTTTCATCCCCAAGGACCCCAAAGCATCTCCTTTTTTTTATTTACGGTTTCATTTTTTTTTTTTACAAAATTAACCAGTTAAGCACGTCAAACCAGATCTCTATTACGGTGCGTTCCGACGTGGTATACTCGTTGTGAAAAATATAAAATTGCCATTAACTACTAAAAAAAACTCGAAATTTTAATAAAATACAATAAGAATATTATTTGGTGGGATGTTTCCTTTATCTTACCAATAGAACTGCCAAGTATTTTATACGGAGGGAGGTGGTGGGAGTCAGCCAAATGATAAGTGGTTGGTACATGTTTGGTCTCCGCATTAGAGATTCGGGAATTACGCACATAAATAGAAGCTCTCAACCCTTGTGCAATGCCCGTTAAATACCTTATAGATAGAGGTTCAAACCTCAGTACGAGCATGATTTCATTTTGCACAGAATTCAAAAAGCTCTTTTCTTCCTTGTAAAAAAGCTCTTGCGTCCCTAGTTAACTAGAGGCAATGCATACGTGAAGAAGCGGTGCAAGATTTTGGAATGAGCACAGAATGCTCTGGGGTAATCTCGAGCCCCCGAGAGAGAGATTGCAGAAAAAGTGGCTTGCAGTGACTATTACGACGTTGTATAGACTTTTGGTTGTTTTTGCCCTGCGTTCGACGTGTATACCACGTCATTGTCTGATTTTCATTCCGCACACTGTGGCGGGGGATTTTTTAAAACTAAATTCCACCGCTTAACTGGTTAAGACCATCACGTCCTTTCAAACTCCTGTGAAATCCTAATTTAGATTTTTTTTAGTTAAGCCTGAAGGAATACAATTCTCCGAGCCGACACAAATACCATTTTTCTACCTTCTTACTAAAATCCTACGCATGATATCCGGTATTGTTACAACACTCTTACGATTTGTCTCCAAAACTTTCCTACTCAGCAGTTCTATTGGGTAAGATAAAGGAAACATCCCACCAAATAATTATTCTTATTGTATTTTATTAAAATTTCGTGTTTTTT
Source organism: Rhodnius prolixus (assembly GCF_049639745.1). NCBI lineage: Eukaryota > Metazoa > Arthropoda > Insecta > Hemiptera > Reduviidae > Rhodnius > Rhodnius prolixus. Next base: position 35,704,039 of record NW_027411582.1, on the reverse strand, counting down.
TTTTTTATAGTTAATGGCAATTTTATATTTTTCACAACGAGTATACACGTCGAACGCACCGTAATAGAGATCTGGTTTGACGTGCACCAGTGTCCTGTATATATTATCCTGGTGATGATTATTTAAAGAAGACAACAATAACAAAACCAAATAAAGCAAGATAAAACGTACCACCCCAAAGTGAAGCAATAAAAAGTGAAGCAACATAAAGAGTAAAATCGTCAAAATCTTCACCAGGTTCTTGCAAACGAAATTCAACTATCCTACTATCATTCAATGTTTCAACAATTTCCAAATCTTCTTCAAGATGTTTCAAAACTGTCATATTATCATCTCTAAAACTGACTGACACATTATTATCAAAAACATTTTTAAAATCTTTTCTAAAATATTCGGTTAAATTATCACCATTTAATGTGAGTTCATTAAAATTATCAAAATTATCACTTTGGTTAATTTGATTCCTAGCTTTTACTAAACTGTTATTAATTTTATAATTATTTAATAAGTTTTCTGTTGAATTATTGTATAAAAATGTTAATTCTATTGGTTCCTCTAAAGATTTCCATTCGCCGATTCGTTCACATCCGCCAATTTGGACATTTCTCCATCCGGCGCTCGTCATCCAATGCATATCTGGACATCGATCATACACACATGAGTACCTGAAGTGGAAGTCAAATATTATTAAATTAAATCTTTAAAAAAAATTAGGTTTGCTATATAAAATTAGGATTGCTTTATAAAATTAGGTTTTGCTATATAGAATTAGGTTACCTGTACGTTTCTTTGAAATATGACAATACTAATAAACAGATCCACATTAAGAAACTAATCAACACCAGTACAAAGGATGCGATTACTAATAATTTACTTTCCTGTAAAAATAAAGTGGGAGAAAAAAAAGGGTCTCAACAGATAACAAAAATAAATAAATAAATGAATTAAAATGCTGTAAACTTCCTTACCAAATGAGCTGAGAAAAATAGTACACCATAAGATAATGTTCCAACAATTAGATAGCCTATAATTATAAAAGTTTGCTCTGAAAAATGAAGAAAATGGATTTCTTTTTTCTTTTTTTGACAAACAAAAAACGTAGGGATAGATTAGATTTAAGATTAGGTGGTGATGGAAGGTATCCCAATTGCCTAGGCTTTGTAGCCAGTCAAGTGGGATAATCATTTTGGCCGATACTTGTCTAGGCTTTGCAGAATACATCCAAAAACCTTTCTCTATTAGAAGAATTCAAGTTCTTTTTTTTCACACCATATGCTAAAATGAAAAATGTCGATGATTTGGCCGGTTTCCTTTTTTTTCCTATTAATTCCAAACGCTCGCAATGCAGGGCCTAGTAATTCCCTTTTGATGATCCCTTGGTAAACTGGTCAGGAGAAGATGTCGGAGCTGGAATTTCCAGTCTACTTGATAATCATGAAAACCGAACTTACAAGTACAAAAAAAAAAAAAAAAGAAAAAGTAAAGTAAAGTAATTGCCTATTTTTTCAGGCAGGCTTTACGTCCAACTACCAATCAGGTATCGTAGACGAGGGCGACTAGCGAACATACTTCACTGTAAATTTCTTTTATTAACCATTAAATAAAATCCAAGGCCTAGACCAAGAGAATGGAACCCAATAAACCAACAATACAGCATTGCGGGTCTAGCCTAACATACTTTACTACAAATTCCACATATTAACCATTAAATAAAATCCAAGGCCTAGACCGGGGGAATTGAACCCACTAAACCAACAACACATCTTAGCATTGCGGGTCTAGCCTATAACCGGCTCGGCTACCGTGGCGCCTGCTTACAATTACAATTAAACAAGTTAATTTGATTTAGAACTGTACATCTACACCGTCCACTCTATACATTAATAAAATGCAGTTGCCTAAATACCATTAACGCAATAAAGTGCCCCAAAACTCCTCAAAAGTTTTCAAAATATCATAATAAAAAGTACTTTGGTAAATGTAAAGAATAGTTACCCGGAGGTGTGGCCTAATTCGAAGTGATTCTGATTCGCTGTTACTATATAACCCGCCATATTCAAATATAAATATAAAACTATTTCTTTATTTTATATTTACATTTAAATCTGGCGGGTTATATGGTAACAGCGAATCAGAATCACTTCGATTTATTTATTTAAGATTGATAATTTTATTTAAACCCCCCTTTATGTGGGGGCTTTGCCCCCACACCCCCTGATTTATTTATTTCTTAATGGGGGGCTTCGCCCCCCACACCCCCCTCCTAACCTACCTAATCACCCTCAATTTTTTAATTTGAGTCACAAGATTCATTACAATAATTACAAAGAACAACACAAAAGAAACTTACCTTATTCTGTGGAGTCCTTTTCCTGAGGAGGGTATACTTGTCGAACTCTCTCCAGAAAATCGAACAAAATTTTATAACATTCATTACTCCATCCTCACTCACACTACATTCATGCTTTAATTTTTTAAAAAACTGCAAATTTAAAACGCTCATGCTCATGAAGTTACAAAAAAAAGGCACCTCAAGTCACAAACAGGACCTAACAAATCAGGGGACTGATAATACATTAAAAAGGAAGCAGTTACTATGCAGTAAGTGTACTGCGCATGCGCGCGAAACATAAGAGTTACGAAATTCGCACAATCCGAAACAGTTCATTGGCGGGAAGTAGTTTAAAAACTCAACGGTAAGTGTGCTGTACTGCGCATGCCCTAAAAATAATCAGGCCACACCTCCGGGTAACTATTTTTTACATTAGCCAGTACTTTGTTCATAATCAAATTCTAGTTCTAAACTATCACAATTACAAAGACACTCGAAACAGGAATTGTAAATAAACAACTAGTGGTAAGTATAGGTAGCACTGGCTGCCAATCTTAGGGTTAAATTTCTTTTCTTTTGGAAGCACATGCACATTAGATGATCGTCATTTTATAAAATAGCTTTCAGATTTGACCTCCAAGCATGGACCATCATCTATTAAACATCATCTTGGCCAATTCTACTAAAAAAAAATAACTTGAACTTTTATGAACTACGCGTAAAAGAACTTCGTTCACTATTTCTTGAGCCTGCCAAGTTATAAAATGACAATTTCATTGGATTCCTCTGTATAAATCAAGCTGATTGAATCAGGAACTCCATTTAATGTTATTCAATTTCAATGCAATAAATGAGATAGAAAATTACGTAACACTATCCGGTAATCTCTCATGGGGTTATCCGTACCAAGGTTAATGATTAAAGCTGTCACCATGACCACCTGCAAGGAATTTCATCTTTAGTATCATGATAATATCTGTGATTACCAGTAATATCTTAGATCTTTGTTGAATTCCCAAAAGTGAGACCAAATCTGCCACATCTACAGTCACTAAATTTAAAGCCATTTTGCTTTAAATTTAGAATTTTGGTTCCTTGGTTAAAGAAAACCAAAATGATTTTGAAAAAAAAAACTTCACCCCAAATTGAGAATAAATGAGGAACAGAATAAAAACCCAAATTACTTACCATTCCAACCAAAGATATTAGAGTAACTCCTGAATGTAGATCAAAGACATAAAAATATTGTTTCGCTTTCAAAGATTTTCCAATTTTTGCCATTTTAAAATTACATTTCACACTCAGTACTTAATCACGGTCACCTATACACAATGTGTTTTTTAAATTGTTAGAACAATCTATATTTAGAATTCTTATATCGTTAGCACATATGTTTTAATGAAACATTTTTGGGTAAAAAATTATGTTCTGAAATTTTTGTAATGTTTGCGACCAAAAAATTTATGTTAAGCATTGAAATTGGGGTTAATTGTTTATTTTGACGAAATAGTTTGGTGACGCAAACATATTTTGTTCCCCTAGGACAGGGGTCGGCAACCCGCGGCTCTTTTATCCAAATTTTGTAGCTCTTCAGCCTGTCCAAAATAAATTGTATATTTCAATTTTATTGAAACAAGTGAAAATTTCATTTATTAAAGTGAAGATATTTTTTCAAAAAGAATTTTAAATGTGATAGGTTTGAAATTGAATAGAATTATATTAAAATACAGTACGTAATATATAGGACTGCCGCCATTTTCATTCAAACACAGGTTTAGCTATTATTTATTTGTTTATTTACTTTGCAATGTATCAAAATAAATATATAAAACGTTTAAATGTTATTGAATACCATAAAATTGTAAATACAAATGATCTACTGAGTTTGTTTACTCTATCATCCTTGCGGCTCTTGGTAAGATTTATTAAAATTATTTAAGGAGAAATGGCTCTCTACTTAAAATAGGTTGCCGACCCCTGGGAGGGCATCCCAAAAGATAGAGTAGGGTGAGGTTGCTCAAGACGTACCACTTATAAAAACGTTCCCAGAAATCAGAGGATACTTATGGGCATCATTGGAAACCTTAGTAAACTCCTGCTCTTAATTATTGCAAACAAAAAATTAAATAGTCTACCAACTTTTTCCTTAAAATCCTAAAATTAAAAAAAAATTGAAATCGGTACGATTCTAAGGAAACCAGTACCTCAAATCGTACCACCTACTGTTTATGTCGTACCACTAGCTAAAATTAAATAAATATATGGTCTATATTCAAATAAATATATGCTGGAGCCAGCAAATTTAAATTCACCTTTAATTCTCTCAAAGTGAGGCGTGATAAGTTGGAGACTGAATCTGAGACAACAGTAAGTGTTTCAATTTCCTGTATTAGTCACGACTTGCATAGGTGTTGTCCCTAGAGTCGATGGAAGTGGATCGACTCTAGGGACTTTCAGTTTCTTCAGTTTCAATATTCTCTCTTCTAGAATTGGTATTTGGACAATGATTCCTCATTATTTATCATTGAAGCATAGAAGTCTTCATCCCGAAAGGTCAGGTCTATTGCATGACCTGTAGATTTTGAAGCCGTTTATGGCGATAAACAGAACAGATTTTTTTTTTAAAGAACGGTCCAATGGTTGAAGACGGTTTGTTCATCTACCGAGCCCCGTAGTTATTGAAAATTTATTTCAACAAATAGGTCGGAAAACTGAACTTGAAACTCCTTGCAGCCGAGTCTTAAGTCGTACCGGAGAAATAAAATCGGAATATTATTGGGTGTACTAATAATAGTAATAATTCTAATAAATATCTTAGGTCCACTTCCCTCAACAGAAAAACCAACGAATTGTGTGGCTTCCTTTCTTTCTTTTATTCTGTGCGGAAGCTTAAAATGAGACACTTGCCATGACAAGTTTTTGGAGTATTGGAAACTCATGCCTTTAATAGGTTAGGTAGCGAATCCAGCTATCTACTCATAGATTTTCTCTTTACTAGCGCATTCATTGTGATGGACCATTTTGTCTATAGAATATTGATTGTCAATGCACGGAAAACAGCTCAGAACTCCAATGATCTCAGATGATTAAAAAGAAATACACGCTCTCAATATGTTTAGATAGGAAATAATCACCTTGTTTTTTCCACTTTACATAACTGAGGCACTAATTACAGTTCTTTTCTCGCTCCCCCCCCCAAAAGCAATTCCATAATTAATAAAGCTATTGCCTGTTTACAAGACGATTGTCTTATTATTAGTTAACGCAATCATGTTTGATTACAACAATATTGGCTGGACAATAAAATCGGAATATTGTTGGCTGTACTAATAATGGCTGTACTAATAACAATAATTTTAATAAATATCTAAGTTCCTGCAGATGGTTCTAGTATCTTTGTTTATTCACAATGACCAGGTGTTTGTATTCACAGCAAATACATTATGAATGATGCCGTTCAGCCAGCTAACTGGCGTAAAAACAATTTTCTATAATTATTACCTATAAAACTAATAATCGATATATAAGTACATAAAAAATCATCGATGTTTGAAGTTTACTGAATCGATAGAGATAATTATCTCTTTAAACGAACAGAGAAGCTTTTTATTTATCTTCTTTTTTACGCTTAGCAAAAATTAAAGTGAAAAGTGATTGAAATTTCTGATTTTAAGTTTTTAAGTAAAATATCTGTTGTGTGGTTAGTCGGCACGATAGCCGAGCTGTTATAGACTAGACTTGCAAAGCTAAGATGTATTGTTGGTTTAGTGGGTTCGATTCCCCTGGTCTAGGCCTTGGATTTTATTTAATGGTTAATATGAGAAATTTATAGTAAAGTATGTTAGGCGGTTATAGACTAGACCCGCAAAGCTAAGCTGTATTGTGGGTTTAGTGGGCTTGAGTCACCTGGTCCTAGGCCTTGGGTTTTATTTAATGGTTAATATGAGAAATTTATAGTAAAGTATGTTAGGCGGTAATAGACTAGACCCGCAAAGCTAAGATGTATTGTGGGTTTAGTGGGCTTGAGTCACCTGGTCCTAGGCCTTGGGTTTTATTTAATGGTTAATATGAGAAATTTATAGTAAAGTATGTTAGGCGGTGATAGGCTAGACCCGCAAAGCTAAGCTGTATTGTGGGTTTAGTGGGCTTGAGTCTCCTGGTCCTAGGCCTTGGGTTTTATTTAATGGTTAATATGAGAAATTTATAGTAAATTATGTTAGGCGGTTATGGACTAGACCCGCAAAGCTAAGCTGCATTGTGGGTTTAGTGGGCTTGAGTCTCCTGGTCCTAGGCCTTGGGTTTTATTTAATGGTTAATATGAGAAATTTATAGTAAAGTATGTTAGTATGATAGGCAAGACCCGCAATGCTGAGATGTATTGTTGGTAGAGTGGTTTCAAATTCCCCTATCTTAGGCCTTAGTTCTATTTTTAATAGTTAGTATGAAAATTTATCAGTAAACTAGGGGTAGTCGTCAACTCCGTCCATGACACCTAATTAGGTGGACGTAAAGTCTGCCTGGAAAAATAGGGAATTACTTTACTTTTATCCGTTTGGTGGTCTCTCAGAATGAAAAAAGTGGATTTTACAATTTGTAAAAATTACAAATTGGACTGTACAAATGTTTTTATCGGAAATTCCAAAAAGTTCAAATTTTTATTTTTCGCTAAAGAGCCTCTAGCAAACGCTACAAATATTTTTTTGGTCAAAAACGGTCATCCAGGAAGTACCTAATCGATACTGAGTAGAATTATCCTTTTTTCTATTCAATGAGATTAATTTAATTTTTTAAAGTGATTTCAAACATACACAACTTACAACTTACAATCGATTATATTTTTTTCTAAAGTACCATTTTTGTTGTGCTATACGCGATCTCTAATGTACCTGTTGCTAAAATTCCGGTTTTTAAGATAATGGTTGAACCGGAAGCACTTTAACCAATAGATTTTTCCACATTTTTTGAGCTAAGAGACGTCAAGCAAGCTTTCAGTGACCGTGTACATTAATGAAGGCAACTATCTTTATGATCAAGTTCTAAGTTTTGATCAAATTTAAGCCTTATAAGAGCGCACATTTTGGGTTTTTTTGGGTTCAAATATATATATATACAGTTACTAAAGAAAAAGTAAAAATGTAAATTCCCAATTAAGCGCAATTAGTGGGCGGAAATTGAACACAGGTATCCCGACTGTTTTGCCAATGTCGCGTTGAATTCCAACTTCACGGTATACTACCATCCCCCCCCGCGGCCCCAACCCAAAAAGTTCTACAATCACTTCGTACATTTTTACATACACCATGTGTGGGTGGTATATACTCGTATTTACCACCACTTTTCTGCAAATGAGGGATATATATATATTCTTTTCTCGCTCGTTTTACCAAATTTTTTACACCAGACTAATTGACAACCGTTGAATCGTGGTACAGTTTTCGATGTTCCTTGTTGTTAAAGAGGGGGGGAACGTAATTGTAGCCACCAGTAACCGGAAAAAACACGAGCATATATGGAGAGGGAAGGGTGGGTTTTCAATGTATCTGCCATTGTAACATAGTTCTGCAATTCTTTTATTTATTTATTATTTATTTATTTTTTTTTTTCCAATGACAACACGAGAAGAAGAAAAAAATTATTATTTTTGTCCACTTGTAAACACAATAACAGCAGACTTGTTTCCAATGATTCAGTTATTATTTTTACAGCTCCATTTCGGAGATCCCCGGGTGCTAATCCAGCTGAGTGTATAGGAAATTCCAAAACAAGAATTAGCGTCATCAATTGTTGATGTCTAACCGTTTTCTCCTGACTTTGTATGCTATTGTACGCAAGTAAATAAATTATTTATTATTTAAACAATTTTTCCAGATAAATTTTTGGAAAAAATTGTATCGATTAGGAACCTGGAGAATAAGGAAACGTCGTGAGAGGGTGCCCTCTAGATTTTTATTTTATTTTTTTTAAATAATTCAATTACAAAGCACAAGACATCAAGAGATTTTATTTAATGAGAAATTTACAGTAAAGTATGTTAGGCAGTTATAGGCTAGACCCGCAAAGCTAAGATATATTGTTGGTTAGTGGATTCGATTCCCCTGGTCTAGGCCTTGGATTTTATTTAATGTTTAATATGAGAAATTTATAGTAAAGTATGTTAGGTGGTTATAGGCTAGACTCGCAAAGCTAAGATGTATTGCTGGTTTAGTGGGTTCGATTCTCCGAATCAGCAAACATAGCATCAGAAAACCCAGCATTAAAATACGAGAATGTACAGTGCAGACAATAAGTTCAACATTCCACCGGTAGACAGCGCGCACTACTCCAACTCAGTACCTTTTTTTTTACGATGCGCATTAAGTTCTAAGATAATGTACGCATTAGAGTAATGCTCTAATAGTTTATCTACTACTTTAAATTAGTATTTATGAACGCTAATGCTTCTTCTGATTAGTTGATTGTATCAAGTAAAGAACAAGATATTAGTTGAGATAAAACTTCTGAAGTATTTACAGCCCACCCTGAACGGCATGCTGTTAAATTACAACTCGATTGAAGGGAAATAAATATTTCATACAGGGTAGATTTAAAATTACGATAAAAACAATTTAGCAACCGTTAATAGATAAATAATTATTTTATGTGATGCGTGCCGAAATGTAGCCGTTGCAGTTTTGGCCATTGTATTGCAATGATTTTAGAAAAAATATCTACTTCACTTTAGGTTAATCCTGTATTAAAAAATACATATTCTCACGGCGAGCACTCAAAATTGAATATCTACACGATTTCAACATTTCCGCTTACAAGGAGGGGGGGAAAGAGATAGAATAATCGATCATTTCATAGGTTTATTAAATTTTAAATGAATTAATAAAATGAACTATTATTTCATGTTGTTTAACGGTAGCGTTTTTATTTTTTAAAAAAAATTATAAAAAATAAATTTCGTATTTTTTTGTCTAGTTCCCCTTTTTCCACAAAAACAACGTTGGACATTTACTAGGGAAACATGAACGTATAAGAGCTTGGCCATCGAAACAAGTTCAGTGAAGAGAAAAGGGAGAGGGAGAGCGATCTACGAGCAGTTCAACTGAGATCGTAATGAAGAAGAGAAAACTTAAGAAAGTGGAGGGGGATTTAATTTAGTATAATGTTCGGCTAGAGAAGCCTTGAAGGACAACCAACAATGCTAAATGCTAAACTAAAAACTCTAAACAACAACAAAAAAAAAGAAAAAGAAAACGCTACAACTCCACGAAGACATTAAATAAAATGATCTCATTCATATTCTAAAACCATTTTTATATCTTTAAAATAAACAAACATACATAGAAGGTAATAGATATGATAAGGCAAGGAAAATAAAATTTAAAAAAAAAAATGTAACTAACAAAAAATTTTGACATAGTTTTACATCAATTGTGCGCACCACGGTGACAAGATTGTAGTTCCCACTAGGAGCTAAACAAGTGTATTGTTGAAGCTGCCTGGTAGTAGCCAAGTATGTCAGTGGATTCGTGGTGGGAGGTAGCAACATTCACTGTACAAGTGAGAGCATTTATTTTATTCTAATTACGTTTTATTTTCAGACCACTTGTGGGAGATCATTTTCAATTTTAAAATAAAAGAAAAGTAATGCCTATTTTTTTTCAGGCGGGCTTTACGTCCTACTAATAAATTAGGTGTCTTGGACGGAGGCGAATATACTTTACTATAAATTTCTTTTATAAACCATTAAATAAAATCCAAGGCCTAGACCAGGGGAATCGAACCCACTAAACCAACAATACATCTTAGCATTGCGGGTCTAGCCTATAACCTAACCTAACATACTTTACTATAAATTTCTTTTATAAACCATTAAATAAAATCCAAGACCTAGACCAGGGGAATCGAACCCACTAGACCTGCAATACACCTTAGCTTTGCGGGTCTAGCCTATAACCGCCTAACATACTTTACTATAGATTTCTCATATTAACCATTAAATAAAATCCAAAGCCTAGACCAGGGGAATCGAACCCACTAAACCAACAATACATCTTAGCATTGCGGGTCTAGCCTATAACCTTACCTAACATACTTTACTATAAATTTATTTTATAAACCATTAAATAAAATCCAAGCCCTAGACCAGGGGAATCGAACCCACTAAACCAACAATACATCTTAGCATTGCGGGTCTAGCCTATAACCTAACCTAACATACTTTACTATAAATTTCTTTTATAAACCATTAAATAAAATCCAAGCCCTAGACCAGGGGAATCGAACCCACTAAACCAACAATACATCTTAGCATTGCGGGTCTAGCCTATAACCTAACCTAACATACTTTACTATAAATTTCTTTTATAAACCATTAAATAAAATCCAAGACCTAGACCAGGGGAATCGAACCCACTAGACCTGCAATACACCTTAGCTTTGCGGGTCTAGCCTATAACCGCCTAACATACTTTACTATAAATTTCTCATATAAACCATTAAATAAAATCCAAGGCCTACACCAGGGGAATCGAACCCACTAAACCAACAATACATCGTAGCATTGCGGGTCTAGCCTATAACCTAACCTAACATACTTTACTATAAATTTCTTTTATAAACCATTAAATAAAATCCAAGCCCTAGACCAGGGGAATCGAACCCACTAAACCAACAATACATCTTAGCATTGCGGGTCTAGCCTATAACCTAACCTAACATACTTTACTATAAATTTCTTTTATAAACCATTAAATAAAATCCAAGACCTAGACCAGGGGAATCGAACCCACTAGACCTGCAATACACCTTAGCTTTGCGGGTCTAGCCTATAACCGCCTAACATACTTTACTATAAATTTCTCATATAAACCATTAAATAAAATCCAAGGCCTACACCAGGGGAATCGAACCCACTAAACCAACAATACATCGTAGCATTGCGGGTCTAGCCTATAACCTAACCTAACATACTTTACTATAAATTTCTTTTATAAACCATTAAATAAAATCCAAGCCCTAGACCAGGGGAATCGAACCCACTAAACCAACAATACATCTTAGCATTGCGGGTCTAGCCTATAACCTAACCTAACATACTTTACTATAAATTTCTTTTATAAACCATTAAATAAAATCCAAGCCCTAGACCAGGGGAATCGAACCCACTAAACCAACAATACATCTTAGCATTGCGGGTCTAGCCTATAACCTAACCTAACATACTTTACTATAAATTTCTTTTATAAACCATTAAATAAAATCCAAGACCTAGACCAGGGGAATCGAACCCACTAGACCTGCAATACACCTTAGCTTTGCGGGTCTAGCCTATAACCGCCTAACATACTTTACTATAAATTTCTCATATAAACCATTAAATAAAATCCAAGGCCTACACCAGGGGAATCGAACCCACTAAACCAACAATACATCGTAGCATTGCGGGTCTAGCCTATAACCTAACCTAACATACTTTACTATAAATTTCTTTTTTAAACCATTAAATAAAATCCAAGCCCTAGACCAGGGGAATCGAACCCACTAAACCAACAATACATCTTAGCATTGCGGGTCTAGCCTATAACCTAACCTAACATACTTTACTATAAATTTCTTTTATAAACCATTAAATAAAATCCAAGATCTAGAGATAGGGAATCGAACCCACTAAACCAACAATACATCTTAGCTTTGCGGGTCTAGCCTATAACCGCCTAACATACTTTACTATAAATTTCTCATATAAACCATTAAATAAAATCCAAGGCCTACACCAGGGGAATCGAACCCACTAAACCAACAATACATCGTAGCATTGCGGGTCTAGCCTATAACCTAACCTAACATACTTTACTATAAATTTCTTTTATAAACCATTAAATAAAATCCAAGACCTAGACGGGGGGCATCAAACCCACTAAACCAGCAATACATCTTAGCTGTGCGGCTCTAGCCTATAACCGCCTAACATACTTTACTATAAATTTCTCATATTAACCATTAAATAAAATCCAAAGCCTAGACCAGGGGAATTGAACCTACTAAACCAACAATACACCTTAGCATTGCGGGTCTAGCCTATAACCGCCTAACATACTTTACTATAAATTTCTCATATTAACCATTAAATAAAATCCAAAGCCTAGACCAGGGGAATCGAACCCACTAAACCAGCAATACATCTTAGCTGTGCGGCTTTAGCCTATAACCGCCTAACATACTTTACTATAAATTTCTCATATTAACCATTAAATAAAATCCAAGACCTAGACCAGGGGAATCGAACCCAGTAGACCTGCAATACACCTTAGCTTTGCGGGTCTAGTATCTTAACCGCTCGGCTACTGTGTGCCTCAATTTTATATCTAGTAGGGAAATTCACTGTACTTTCCTTACTTTAATTTTCTAACTAATACATTTCCTTTAAACTCCAAAATATACAGCAAATACATTTAATTATGTAATTTTTCGTGCACTTTTTAACAGTCAATCCTACCGGACAATTTTAAACAGTTTGTAAATGAAGTACACACTGAAATCTATCTTTAGAACAAAGATAGTTAAATATGGTCACCAATGGTCTGGTTAAAGGTTTTGTCAACTTTGGTAGATATGAAACCAAAGGCTGATTAAAAGAATGAGAGATGTTAATAGTATTTTCATCTAACAGAGAAACCGTCTGAATATTCTCGAAAAGAGGAAGACCTTCGTTTCTTCTTACAGTTGAACTAGGTATCTTTATAATTTATTTCAGCACCAACTTTAAAAGAACTTATTAATGACATCCGGTTTTAGCGTTTAATGACCCTTCATTTATTTTATTTATTTATTTATTTTTTTAGCGCCATGATGCTTTAATAGTTTTTGGTTTTAACTTCTTGTTTTTTCCTCAAGATAATCAACTTCCGCTTTAGTAGACTCTGTGTCGGTGGAAATGCAGGAAAGCGTCATCAAATTGAATTTTTTTTTGTTCAATTCTAAGTACACCTAAAGTATAAGAATTAACAGGTAAATTTCAGCTATAAACTTCTTGCTCCAAAAATTACGAATACTTTGTAATGGTGAGGTGCTAATATTAAGTTAGCACGAGTACTTTTGGGAGTGGTAAGAAAAATTTTTACTACATGTGGGTTGTTGAAGGGTATACAAAGATTGACTTCCCCTTCTCTGGAATGAATCTTGAATATCCCTTTCCACAAACCTGCCCAAAATCAAAGTTACCTAGAAAAATTGTTGAAAGGTCCAGGATCGATATGTTCGGGAAAATTTAAAACAGTTGGAAAATCCATTTTGAAAAGTAGTTTATAAATTTCAACAGTTAAGAGGTGCCCTTAATATGAATTTCCCTCAAAAAAAGTCTTAAATAGATTTTGCGAAAATACAGAAAAATGTTTTAAGAATAAAATGGGAGCCATTTTCGAGAAAAAAAAAATCTATAAAAACTGAAAAATGCCTTCCGGTAAAAATGGTATTTCCGGATGAGCGAATTTGATCACTAAATTACCGTCGGATCCTTCCTAGATGGTCCCAAAACTTAATATAAAGTTTGAGTTGTCTGCAATGTATCATTCTTTGGGTGGAAAAAATTTGTCCTTAATTGAATTAAACATTTATCCACTGTTAAGAACATAATATCCGCAATTTGTCAGTATCGGAGTACCAAAAAAAGAGATATAAATATCTTATATAAAGTGGAAGGGGGAAGCCCGCATGACTGCTAGAGAACAGAGAGAGAGACCTAGCTGGGCAGTTGTTAGCTCCTAGTCACTCTTACGCTCCTGGTAGCTTGTTGTACGTTGGAAGAGTTGTACACAGCGGGAATCAGAACAAGTTTTATTATTATGTTGTATAAAATATGTTTTTAGTTAAAACGCATGCGTGAATGTTTATATGGCATTGGTAAGGAGGATATATATATGATTTGTACAAAGGTATCTCGGGCTGGCCTGTGGTTGCTTGAGGCCGTTGCTCCTCAAGTTTGTGTGGATGGTTTGTTGGTTGGTGTGCTGCTGCTGTTAGTGTGGAAGGAAAAGAATACAGGGGATGCCCACCAGCAAAAATTCTTGGGGACTGTTTGTGGGCCGTACTTTGGGGAAGAAGACTCCTCTATACAGCGAACAGCCTTCTTTTGTCTAGTTACAAATCAGAACAGTAGTACGCTATAGGAGCTCGGCGCTCAAACTCTGCACATTTTCTTCTACCTCTGTTATGCCCCCATGGTTCTTGTTCGGACAATTAAAGAGAAATAAATGTTTATGGCTGAATTAGTTAAGTGTTTGATCATTTTTTGTTTATATAATTTTTCTTACTCGTTACAAGAACTTATTCACATTTTTCAAAAAAGAATTTTCTAACAAATAATTATTTGAGCAGAAAGAAACAATTGGTACAAACCAGTTTGTTAAAACCCCTTTATCGTGTTTTTCTGGTGAAAAATGCCGTTGGCATGGACTAAGAGGGGGTAAAAAAGAACTAGACCATCATAAAGCCCAGAGTCAATAAGCACTGTACGAGTAAATACCATGTTAACCAAACTTAATAACCTAACACGAAAACGCTCATAATCAAGCTGCCCCAAAATACTGTTCCAAAATTGCTCGCTAAATTGGTAAATTGTGGTCTCTCAGTAATAAACTCCATTCCATAGAATCGCGACCCCATAATTCCATATCTGTAAATATATCACTAATTTCCCACTAAAAATTAACCTCGCCTCCAACACTAATACAAAATGTATTATCTATTTTCCTGTTTTAAAATATAATTTTCGTAGACATTGGAAAACAGACGGAAAAGCAATCATGATCAATTGAAAATTAACCCACCCACCCTTTTTGTTCGGCTAAAAAACCGCTGCATCTAAATTCTAAACAAAATTTCACTTGAATTTTACCAACCGCCCCCAAACTGTTGTAGATTATCATTTTGTAATAACACATAATTTGTTTTGTGTAACCATAATTTTAATGGTTTTATGTCCCGATTATTGGTTGAGTTAAAACTGTCCATTTTACTTTGGTGCTTTTCCTACCTCATTAATAAAGTTTATTTGTAACATAACATTTATTGTAAAATGACCCCCGGAAAATCTGTAATTTATTTAATTATTCATTTATTTCTTTTTACCAGTGATAAAAGGAAGTGTTGCAATCGTGTAAAATGTTTTGTATTAATTTTTTCACAGGAAATATCGTTTTAGGACATCGTGGGGAAACAAGAGATCCAACGATGACGTCAATGCAATTGAACTTTACCTTTAGACTAATCATTGGCAAGGCTAGCACTAAAATGTAAAAACTAACCAGAGCATGCTCCAGTAAGAGAACTGGAAGCTGGCAGTTAGTGGATGTAAAGTAAAGTAAAGTAATGCCTATTTTTTGTAGGTGGGCTTTACGTCTAACTACCAAATTAGGTGTCGCTGACGGAGGCGACTAGCAAACATCTTAGCTGTGCGGCTCCAGCCTATAACCGCCTAACATAATTTACTATAAATTTCTCATATTAACCATTAAATAAAAACCAAAGCCTAGACCAGGGGAATCGAACCCACTAAACCAACAATACATCTTAGCATTGCGGGTCTAACCTATAACCTAACCTAACATACTTTACTATAAATTTCTTTTATAAACCATTAAATAAAATCCAAGGCCTAGGCCAGGGGATTCGTATCCACTAAACCAACAATACATCTTAGCTTTGCGGGTCTAGCCTAAAACCGCCTAATATACTTTTCTATAAATTTCTCATATTAACCATTAAATAAAATGCACAAGGCCTAGATCAGGGAAATTAAATCCACTAAACCAACAATACATCTAAGCTTTGCAGGTCTAGCCTATAACCGCTCGGCTAACCGTAGCGCCTTAGTGGGTGCAACCTATCCCATTCGCTCCTTAAACGCTTCCCAGTCGTTCTTTAGGTATCGTTGATCCTTAGGGCACATAATCCAAAATGATTAGCATTAAAGTTTCATTTGTAGGCTGAATTATGGATAGATATCATAAAAGACTCATGTACAAGGCTAGGTCTTGTAGCGCGCAGAGAAGCTACACCACTGTTGTTGTTCTAAGAATGATACACCGAATTAAAGGTGTCCAGGATCTCCAAGAAGTTATGAAGTATTATTTATGTTCTATAAATATTCTAGAACAGAGAGGAAGCATAAATACAAAAGGACAGGAAGTAATCTTGATATTCTGCTAGGGCACAACTGCAAGAAAGGGTCTTTAAATGTACCTTAATTAAAATTGTTACTAAATCCATAATATTAAAACAAAGCAGTTGTGGTGGACAAAGCCCGAGTGGCGTGAAGTCCATTAATTTACTGGGCTGAGCAAATGTAAGCTCTGATTTAGGTAAAATATGGCGCAAGCTGCGAGAGATAAAACCCCCACTCACTCTGAGCTTGGAGAAAGCGCTTTAATTGCAGGTAATAGACTAGAAAGGGCCCCCTCCTGGATTCCTGTTTAAATATTCATAAATAGAATCTCCCTCTTTCTCTTCATAGGAGTGTCCTCTTTGATGGTCTAACGTTTTTTTGATCGTTTAAACTTGGTGGTGCAATGTTAAGGGCCCCCAATAGTAAGGATGAAACTATCAGATGATGATCTGTTTTATTCTCCATCTTCTTTCTGGTTATACATTTTGCGAAGGCATATCTTCATTTATTCATTTTTGCCCGCAGTAGCTACCATTTTATTGATTTCCTAACTAATTTAGAGCTTTCAATAAATGATCAGAAAAAGATTTATCAGTTTAGTGCAAAGATTTCGACTTCTCTTATGTATCAACCTCTGCTGATGGATGAATGTGCGAAACCCGGTCAAGGATGCAATAAACATGCGCGCTACTGCGGATAAAACCAAAGGTATTATCCTGCACGGCGGATTTTAAACGATATTATACTGATTATAATTTGTAGCGGTTAGAGGTGATACATCAAAAAAAAAAAAATATCGAGCAATAACCGCTTCGAATCTAAAAAAAAAGTAATGGCGTTGAAGGGCTAGCGACGCTAAGCAGTATTGGTTCATCAATTATATTTCTCTAGTTTCTAGTAAGTAAAGTAAAGTAGTAAAGTAATCGCCTATTTTTTCAGGCGGCTTAACGTCCAACTACCAAATTAGGGAGTCGTGGACGGAGGCGGATAGCGAACATACGAGTACTTTACTATAAATTTCTCATATTTACCATTAAATAAAATCCAAGGCCTAAGACCGCGAATCGAACCCACTAAACCAACAATACATCTTAGCTTTGCGGCTTTAGCCTATAACCGCCTAACATACTTTACTATTAATTTCTCATATTAACCATTAAATAAAATCCAAGGCCTAAGACCGGGAATCGAACCCACTAAACCAACAATACATCTTAGCTTTGCGGCTTTAGCCTATAACCGCCTAACATACTTTACTATAAATTTCTCATATTTACCATTAAATAAAATCCAAGGCCTAAGACCGCGAATCGAACCCACTAAACCAACAATACATCTTAGCTTTGCGGCTTTAGCCTATAACCGCCTAACATACTTTACTATAAATTTCTCATATTTACCATTAAATAAAATGCACAAGGCCTAGATCAGGGAAATTAAATCCACTAAACCAACAATACATCTTAGCTTTGCGGCTTTAGCCTATAACCGCCTAACATACTTTACTATTAATTTCTCATATTAACCATTAAATAAAATCCAAGGCCTAAGACCGGGAATCGAACCCAGTAGCACAATGCATATTAGCTTTGCAGGACATTTCTCCAGATTCTACTTTCTCTAACTACAACCTACCAGTAAGAGGAAGTAGAACTTATCGTGCTGACTTCCTTTTTCGAGTTTTTACCGGAAATATCCGATTGGAGGCTAAGCCCCGGAAAACAAAAATGGTTTTTACAAGTTTGTGTTGCGCATTATTGAAAAATCGGAAATCTGAAATTCTGTATTTCGAATCAGTCCAACTAGTAAGCCAAATCATGGACTAGGCCACCAAACCGGAAGGGCCCTTTTCACCAATAAGAATCTTTACTTTGTTTTGTACCGGACAGTTCTTAAAAGCGTTTAGCTTTTTAACTTTTGCAACAATCCAATGGAGAATGGTTCGTGTACAAGTTATAATCTAATATAGATATTAGTTTTATTTTACACAATTGGATAGAGCTGTATGGGTTGGTAAATTGTTTGTGTTTGAACCCATTGGGGAATACTCTGGTTGAGGGAGCTGAGAGAATGGAATCCAGACAAGTGTATCGGTTTAAACTAGCTATATCAGAGGCTGCAGTGGGATGAGGAGTTGAGAATTGCCAAGGGGATTACAAAACTGTTGATGATGTAAATCTATTAACAATAGAGAATCTATATAAAGTTGTTCTGCACTAACAGATAAGTGTTTTCTCATAAAGTGGATGGCGTCATTGAAGTACACACACATGCATGCGAGAGATTGACTACGGGGCTTAAGGGCAATAAAACTCGGGGGTGGCTCCCATTAAATCGGAGAGTTTACAATGTCAATGGACCACACTAAATCAGCCCTTACTGGCTCTCCATCAGTTGGTACTACGTCAGCAATAAACAAGTCAAATTATTCTATCATTCCATTCATCATGGCTATTCTAACATATTATTCACTTTGTAAAAAAAAAGGAAGTTAATAACACTGCAATCAATTTTAGAGGGAAGCCTACCTTTATCCCTTCCCCTAAAATCCTAAAATAAATTCCTAGAAACAGGACCGCCCATTCTAAACAAGGGACCCCAGACAAGACTGAAATGCGAGCCACCTAATCAATCAAGTATCTTCCCTCTTTTAATACTTGAGGTTTTGAATGAGAAGATTTTTAAATTTTGACTATGCACCGGTAATAACCGTTTTGAGATCGCTTCAGTTCGAACAAAAAAAAAAAAAAAATGGTCTTAACTAATTCGTCGGCATTTGAAAAGTGCAGAAATTTGATACTTCAAATAGGAGCCACCAAGCTATTGGACCAAACTGAGAAGTGGCTGTTTATTGTTAATCCATGTTTCAGCTTTTGGCACTTCATCACGTAGCTTTTATTTCTTTAGAAAATGTATCTTGAGACAGTCACATCTCAAGTGGAAGAAGTGGGTTTAGATAGAGATTATGAAGGGAGTGGCTAGTAGCCAAATCAACTTTGACCTAAAAAATCTATAGTGGCTTCCTAAATTTATCAGTGTTTGTGACGTCTGTAAACTTGTCAAATGTGTAAATGTGAGAAAGTTATGTGATATGTGTGTGTAAGGTGAGCTCGAGTCCTGCCTGTGGGTACGCTAAACCCAAATAGTTGCACATATCAACTATCCTCTGCAGGCCATGAGTGTGATCATTATGATGGTTGTCAGCGTAAGTGTAATGTAAGAGAGCGGCCCTGGACTTCTTTGCTTAGCCTATCGGTTCTCCCAAAACTGTGTAAAATGTAAGTGTAAATGCATGTGTGTGGTGATGAGCTCGAGTCCTGCCTGTGGGTACGCTAAACCCAAATAGTTGCACACATCAACTATCCTCTGCAGGACCTATAATATACAGTGTGATGGTTGTTCAGGTTGTTAAGCTGGACTCTCTACAGTGGAATGTCTAGATGATCTCTGAAGAAATGGCTAATCCAATTGCTCGCTCTACTTAGGGGAAGACGTGGGTTTGGCTTCAACAAAAAATGTTTGTAATGTAAACGATGTAAGTGTAACGTACGGTCTCGTTTCCTTTACAATGAGGAAATTTTATGACGTTAATTTGCGTTATTCTTCCGCTCATTCTTCACATCCTTATTGGGAGAAACGAAATTTAAAAAAAAATTGAACTGACCAATCAACTAATGCAAAAAAAAAAACATTTAAAATCAATTTCCCCACTCCACAGAATAGTGTCACTTCCGCTTTATCGATTTATTTCAAACGTGGAATTTCTACTAACAATACTTTAGAAGTGAGCTTAACTTCATTCTCCAACCCCCGGAAGTACCAAAAGTAAAGAAACATTCTCCGAGGGAATTCCTGAAAACTACTTTTTTCCTTTCTCAGGAGACTACGAAACGGTGAAAGCTCGGAAAATTTGATATGATCGCCGTAGTTTCTTCGGCAATTAAGAGAAAATCGTCTGGGATTGTCTGAAGCTAGTGATTGAAGAAATTAAGGGATAATTCATATTGGAAATAGAGGATACAGTTTTGAAAAATCTATTTGGTGAACTTTGATAATGCTTTGAAAAGCACACCCAGAGCGGAAGTCATGAAGTAAGGGAATAAAGCGCTTAGCCCAAGCACTGGGGAGAAGGAGTTACAGAACCATTAATTCTTATTATAACCCCCATGGAAGCCGGGGTTCATGATTTGAACGGCCCCTCTCTAGTTAATATCAAACAGCAGGGGTGGGGATCTGCCGCCTCCATTCGCGCACACAATTGATACTAATCACGCTTCAGTTCGTACCAGACTCCATCTCCCATCCCTGTCTCCGAAACGAGCCATAAACCCATGCCACTCTCCCGGACCATTAACGGGCCACTATACTCTCCCAAGTATTTAAAGCCTAATCTAGCCCAAAAACTTGTAAAACATATAAAGCCAACTCTAATAACAACATCATTATAGCAGCCATTTGAAATAACCTTAATTTAGCTCCGTCCATTACTAAATTTTGAAGAGACTAATTTTCCATTTAACTCCCTGGGAAAGCTATCCTTTAATAATTTTTAAAGGAAAAGTTTCCTTTTACTTAGGAACCTATACAAAAAAAAAAGGAAAGTAAGATCTGTTTTTCCAAGAGGCCTTTACGTACAACTACCAATTAGGTGTCGTGGACGGAGGCGACTACCAAACATACTTTACTGTAAATTTCTTTTATTAACCATTAAATAAAATCCAAGGCCTAGACCAGGGGAATCGAACCCACTAAACCAACATTACAGCTTAGCATTGCAGGTCTAGTCTCTAACCGCTCGGCTACCATGGCGCCTCTTACGAATCTATTTGCGATGAAAGAGGATATCCTAAGATCTTCTAAGAGCTTAACACCATAGTCCCAAGAATGGTGACATTGCAATAAGAGAGGCGATTCTTTTCAGACACTTTCATTCTCCTCCAATAAGGTTCATTCATTAATTTGCAAGAGGAAAATAGATATTACAACCAATGAGAATCAGTTTCCTAAATAAAAGCAAAAACTTCAAGTTTAATAACATTCCCACATGCGCATGGACCGACATACAAACGCGTGAAACCATCAAATTAAAGAGATAATCTAAATAACATAAACTCGTTATCTTCTCTCTCACTCACTCTCTCTCTCTCTCACTGGCCCCCCTCCCTATTAAGAGAAAATGAAAGATGGAAAACCGATGATTGTTGGTCCGCCTCCTCCCTCTCGTTGTCTGATCTTCTCACAGCGCCTCATTTCCTCTTAATCTTGGAAAGTTAATTAACATTGTTTGGGAGAAACAGTGTTTCTAGTGGGGGGGAACAACAGGGGTGGCCCGGAAATCCCCTCCACCGTGCATAGTACATCCCAGATATCCAGATCCTGATATAATTGACCAGTTCAATTTTGGAGGTGAATCCCCTCCACTCTTTGTTTGATTTTCATGGTAGGCTTTCAAAGCAGGCAAAAATAACTAATTTTTTTTCACGATTGAATGAACTTTAACAATTATTCATCATACATTCTGCTAATTAAAACGGATTTATAAAACTTTTTTTTTCTTTAATCAACAATTAGACTAAAAGTAAAGTAATGCCTAATTTTTTAGGTTGGCTTTACATACAACCACCAACTTAGGTGTCATGGTCAGAAACGATTAGCAGCAGACGTATATTACTATAAAATTCTCAAATTAAACATGAAATAAAATCCAAGACCTAGACCAGGAGAATCGAACCCACTAAACCAACAATACATCTTAGCTTTGCGGGTCTAGCCTATAACAGCCTAACATACTTTACTATAAATTTCTTTTATTAACCATTAAATAATATCCAAAGCCTAGACTAGGAGAATCGAACCCACTAAACCAACAATACACCTTAGCTTTGCGGGTTTAGCCTATAACCGCTCAGCTATCGTGGCGCCTAACTACGAGTATAAGAGATAATCTAAATAGGTACAAGACTAAACACAATCGTTGTGGAAACACAGACAACTTCCTCTTTCAGTTTAATTCTCTGTATCTAACTAACATTTATCCAAAAATGAAAGGTATAATGGATGAAATCAGGTGCTGAGGACTCAACTACATTTTCGATTAATTTGACGATTCGTTTGAAAGGTAACTGTTGTAAGTTATATGTGAGCAAAGTTGGTCTATGGCCTGGAGCGGAGGGCAGAACTGCCTCACTTCCTTGCTCTTTTGTAATTAATAAAGAATTCTGTGCGACGATTTACGTAATAGAATCCTTCTTCGCAATCCAGCTGTGCAGGAAATATTCATTTTGTAATAAGAAGGTTTTCTTCTGTGAATAAGAGGGAGCTTTTCTTCAATGAGAGAAAGAGAGAAGGCAATAATTTAACTTCACCGTTCTCTGCTATTCTTCTCCATGGTGAAGAAAAATTCATGCGTTAGCCCCGGAAGTTGTGGAGAAAAATTTGACCACAGCGCTGTAGGTGGTAATCATAGCTGTTCGTTGGCGAGTTAAATTTTAAGATTCAACCAGACGCGCGCTTCTTAATTCAAAAAAAAAAAAAAAGAAGAAAAAGAGCATTTTTGCCAAGATTTCTTCCTAAATTGAATAATAAAAGAAAAGAAGGAAATGTAAAGCTGTGAAAAGTATGAGGAAATTGAGGAGTTGTGGGTTGGGTGAGCAGTGGAAAGGGGGTGATATGCGGAGGGTGGGAGCGGAAGTCCACCCCCAGTATCCTGTGGTGTGTGGCAACAACAACAACAAAAAAATACCCAAAGCTCTGAGATTGGGGCCCGGTGGCTGTTGAATTTTGAATTGAGGTTGAATCTGTTTTGGCTTGTAACGGATGAGTTGTACTGTTCAGTTTGGTTAGAACTAGAAAATGCGGCTCTCTGGGTCCCTAGGTTCTCTTCTGGCTTTACCTTTATATGGTGAGAAACAGGCGGGAGAGAACAGGGAACTTCTTTTTCTCCCTAAACTTGGAAGATTCGCCTCTTCTGATAGCACCAATTCCCTTGAGGAATAATACAGTGTCTTTAGGTTCTGGACATTTAATAAGTCTTGTGCTAACCCCGCCACCCCGACCCCCACTTTGTTTCCGGACAGTAGGGATGGAAAGGAAATAAGAAGGCCATAGTGTAGGACTAAAGATAGCCTCTTGCAATAAGTGGTACGGGGTAACCCCCCCCCCCCGGCAGATATCTTGGATGGTACAAAAGAGTAGGTCTCGGATCTTGTAGCGCTACTAGTCGGCAGCCACCGAAAAAGAATTATAGATGAACGTTACAAATGCCCGTTGGTTTGGATTAAATGGGCAAGTAGTGGGAAATTCTCTTGCAGATTGTCTGGAGTTGCTCTTCCAGCGAACTTGCTTCACTAACTTGCTTCACTTATTCACTTTGCTCCAGCCTTCCTCCAGCCGGCGACTTGCCCTCTAGCTGTTCAATTATTCCATCCGCTGCCAAGGAGTAAAACGCATTTTGCCGTCTTTTTTTCTCTCCTTTCTTTCCACTAGTATCACTTTGGGGAGTAGAATGGGAAAATTGCGGCCAGAAAATGGTATGGGAGGAAAACAAATGCCTCCGACTTGTAAATTGGGTTTATAACAAGGGTTATTTAAAGGGTGTAACCTCTCTAGGTAGTTGTGTGATACCCGTCCTCAGTTTTACGTCCAACATTTTACGACGTAAACTATTTACTTATAGTACTTAATAATGTTAATAGAATCAGCCTTTATTATAGCCTATCTGCTTTGTAGTCGACCAAATAGTGCTTGCCCAAGCAAATGAAGATTTAGAGTACATAATTCTTAGAAGAAAAGACTACTCTAAAAGAGGTTTGAGTTTCAACTACATCAAAATATAGACCGAGATAATTAAAAATAATGTTGAGGGAGATTTAAAAGTTGTGGAGAAGGAGTTGGAAGGGTTGTTTTCAAATATCTTGTTTTGGCACTGGAGGAGCAAGAAAATTAACAACGTAAAACTCCTTCCATAAAAGAAAAAAAAAAGCTCAATCGTCGAAAGCTTCCTTCATTAATCTGCAGAAACCTGGCCGGCTTCATGGAGGCTTCAAAATAATCCAACAAATGTAGGCGCCACGGTAGCCGAGAGGTTAGAGGCGAGACCTGCGAAGCTAATATGCATTGTGGTACTGGGTTCAATTCCCGGTCTTAGGCCTTGGATTTTATTTAATGGTTAATAAAAGAGATTTATAGTAAAGTATGTTAGGCTGTTGTAGGCTAGACCCGCAATGCTAAAATGTATTGTTGGTTTAGTGGGTTCGATTAGACCTTGAATTTTATTTAATGGTTAATATGAGAAATTTACAGTAAAGTGTGTTAGGCGGATATAGGCTAGACCCGCAATGCTAAGATGTATTGTTGGTTTAGTGGGTTCGATTCCCCTGGTCTAGGTCTTGGATTTTATTTAATGATTAATATGAGAAATTTACAGTAAAGTATTGTTACGTGGTTATAGGCTAGACCCGCAAAGCTAAGATGTATTGTTGGCTTAGTGGGTTCGATTAGACCTTGGATTTTATTTAATGGTTAATATGAGAAATTTACAGTAAAGTGTGTTAGGCGGTTATAGGCTAGACCCGCAAAGCTAAGATGTATTGTTGGTTTAGAGGGTTCGATTCCCGGTCTTTAGGCCTGGGATTTTATTTAATGGTTAATATGAGAAATTCACAGTAAAGTATGTTTGCTAGTCGTCTCCGTCCACGACACCTAATTTGGTAGTTAGACGTAAAGCCCGCCTGAAAAAAATAGGCGATTACTTTACTTTAATCCAACAAATGCAGAAATGAAAATATTGTGAAGAATGGTCAGAAAAATAAATGGCTGCAAGAAAAATAAAAAAACGAGGATAAATCAAGAGACATGAAAATTGTAGAGGATTTTTTTTGGGGGGATAAATTCTGCTGAAAAAAAAATTGGCCGGAAATGGTGACGTTTTAACCATAATAACAACTTGATGGCCTATTATGGGCGTTTATTTGAGGAGTAGATGGCAAGTTTAAGCATCTTCAGGAACCAGGAGAAGCCGTATATGAAAGTCATTGTTTCTCACACTTTTTTGTTGTACATATTAGAACATGAAATTTGCTAGACTCAGAGCTTGGACCAATACATACTTGTATTCAATGCATTCTAGTAATGCAGCTACCTATGTGGATAAGCCTACAATTTTTTAAAAAATATTTATTTCCCAGTAAAGTATGAAAACAAAAATAAGTAATAGCCTATTTTTTTCAGGCGGAGCTTAACTACCAATTAGGTATCGTGGACGTAGGCGACTAGCAGAAACATCCTTTACTGTAAATTTCTCATATTAACCATTAAATTAAATCCAAGGCCTAGAGCAGGGGAAATTGAACCCACTAAACCAACAATACATCTTAGCTTTGCGGTTCTAGCCTATAACCGCTCGGCTACCGTGGCGTCTATATAAAAACAAAAATAATTTAATACCTATTTTTTCAGGCAAGCTTTACGCCAAACTACAAAATTAGGTGTCCCTGGAAATCGATCCTGTACCACAATACTTCTTAGTTTTGCCTTCCTCAAAAACCGCTCGGCTTTTTCCAGCATAAAATGAGAAAATTGTGAATTTGGTATGCAATAAAGTGTACAAAAATAAAGTTTTAATTTTTTCAGGAAGAATCCCGTTTCCATCCATGACACTTAATGTGATAGTTAAAAGGTAAAAAAAAACTTGACTAGATTTACAAAAAAAAATTAATAAATCTCAAAACTAGTTTAGATTACTCGGTCTGGAAAAGACTATTGAATAGAAAAGACACAAAGAAAAAGATTAACTCCACTGTAGATGCACAGGAAAACAGACACACGACTTGCAGCCATCGGTAAGTCGAGGATGAGCTTGTATCAATGGAGGCCAATTAATGAATGAGGACAAACCATCATTCTTGCTCAAAAATCTATTCAGTAAAGGGTGATACTTTGGGCTGGCTCATTCGGACCAAAAGGTTATTATTGGGTCCGACTGTGGGGGACCTAAACTAACAAAAATTTGAGCTCCCTGAGATTTCTGTTTTCAGTCTATTCCGATGAATAAGTAAAGTAAAGTAATCCAACGTCCAACTACCAATTAGGTGCCGTGGACGGAGGCGACTAGCAAACATACTTTACTATAAATTTCTTTTATTAACCATTAAATAAAATCCAAGGCCTAAGACCGGGAATTGAACCCAGTACCACAATACATATTAGCTTCGCAGGTCTCGCCTCTAACCGCACGGCTACCGTGGCGCCTCATTCCGATGAATATTGCACAAACTGACAGACAGACCAATGGCAAACCAACTTATTTGGATCTCTTCCTAGTAAGGTAAACCCACGTATTTATTGAGACTTAATTAAAACAATTTTTCTATTCAGAAAGTCTCAATATTATGTATTTTCGTTTAAACAAAACTCTTTTTTTATAATTTGTTGTCTAAATTAAGGATGACTACAGCTGTTTAAGTCTTGGATGGAAGGGGAGACTGAGCGGAAATATCTGACGTCTAAATGGGGGAGGAATGGTTGGTCAAAATGTTCACTATTTAAGAAGCAGTGGGAGTTGGTGCTTTTAGTGCTTGGAGGTGGACTGCAGAGCGAGCTAGGAATGCTTCTAAAAGATGCTGTAACCTACTTAGCAAGCAGCTAAAAATGAAAATAGAACTTAATGATATCGGACTAACAGTGTAAAAGGCTAAAAACCTTATCTTCGTAATACCGAATCTCCCCTATTGCTAGCTAAAAAAAAAAAAGAAAAAAGTTAACATAATTAAAGTGAAAAAGGAAAGTCCTAGCCTAAAGGCTGGGAGAGGGGTGAAAAAAAGGGAAACCTAGCGTGGAAAATGGCTTACAATTAATCCCTTGTGAAAAACCCCTACATGGAAGGAGGCAAAAATGAAGAGCCTGCGCGCCAGGTAGGGCAAAGTTAATTATCTTTATAAAATATGAAGTTCATATTTGGGTGGGCACGCTAAGCTCAGAGAGGGGACGTCTATGTTTAATTATGGAAACTGTTTTTCCACTTGCCGCCGCCTCCGCACTGCCGACGGCTTTCTGCAGGCAAGCCCTTCTTACTTTTTAAAAAGCTCCACCAACACCACCTCTGGCTTTTTGACAAGTACCTTTCCCTCTCCACCCCTCCCCCACCCTCTTATTGTTAAAGCTATTTCAAATGTTTAAAACGTGGCTCCACAGAAGCTTTTGGAGCTTTTACTCCAAATGAAAACTCTTCAGCCTGACAGGACATGTCTAACATTATATATATAACAGATAATATGCGAAGTTCCGCCGGATGTACAGTCACTGGCACATATTTACATTATGCTACGTTAATATTTTGTGGAAGGGAACCAGAAATTTCGTAGAAGGTATTATTTATTTAATTTATAATTGGTAGCCAGCAACAAACTCCGTCATATCCGTCAAGCAGTGACTTTCAACTCTCACGATATAGTTCTACTTTACCGGAAATGGTTGCGATGTTATGGATGGAACCTAGGGGGAACGGCGGAAATTTGATTTTTTAGCTCCTGTAATTTTCGTCATTTAATCTTCGCTCACATCTAACGACCACTATTTCACCCAAGTAATGAATGCGTACTTTTTTTTTGAAAGGGTTTTCTGAACCATACCCAATAAATCTATCGTGGTACGATGACACTCACCGTATAGTACCCCCCTTCCAGGAATGTTGAAACATCCCAAAGTTCTAGGAAGAGAACCCCCCCCCCTACTTGGGTGCTAGGATAACCATCACTGTTGCCAACTTCATGACTTCCTATACAATGCTTTAAGTAAAGTAATGGCCAATTTTCGCAAGCAGAGCTTAACGCCCAACTACCAATTAGATATCTTAAACGGGGGCGTACGCTCGTACTTTACAATTAATATTTTTCCCAACAAATAAAAAATAGCTACACCGAGATTCGAACTGGTGATCTCCTATTTACAAAAACCAAGAAGCTTCATAATCCATTTCACCAACACCTTCTTTCTCTAATATTCTCCAAAGAAAGTTACCTCAAAGTGTTCTAACTATTGTACATATTGTGTATTCCCCCTCCAAAACCTGATAACACCCAGCCAGTCCAAGTCGGCATTTAAGGCTTCCTCAAATTAAGGGGGGAGGGCCATGCTCACCAGAAAAGTGCTAAAAAAAAAGGAGGGAACTATGTAGTCGGTCTATTTTTTTCTTATTTAAAGCGCGTAAACAGAGTTCATCGGTGCCTGAAGCTTTTATCAGTGCTCTTCCGGCCCCAGAACTATCTACAGACAGCATGTCCATGATCGTACAGTAAGCTACTAGGAAAAGAACATATATAAGGGCTACAGCTAGCTTTGCACCCTAGATCTCCGAGAGGGAATCCAGTACTCCAACCACTAAGCTAATTCTTTCCCTGAATAACCCGTTCTTAGTGACTTCCTCTTCCACTTCCAGCATCGCCTTTTCCAGAAATTTTAAAGATGGTCCAAAGAGGTTTAGTAAGGATGTTTAGAGAATTTAATGGAGTTTATTTTTCTATCGTTGATCTCAGTTGAGATGGATCCTGAGGGAACAGAAATTTCTCAAATTTTTGAAAATAAAATTAATAATAGTAGAGACTGATTTAAGTTTACATTCTACTATTTAGAGAAAGATGGTTGGTTAAAGGAAAAAAACAACTTTTCAAGCAAAGGCCAATCAAAAATAATCTCTTATAGTTTATTTAAGCAATATCAAGAAACACGTAATAATACACCGCGTATTTGCGGTTTTATATTCTCAAATAAAGGAAATATTAATATGCGTACAAAATTGCGTACCATTAAACATAGAAAAAGAGGGAGAATGTATCCAAGAGAGATAGCGTGAGTGTGCGGAGCAATCACCCACCAAAAAAATAAATTAACTAAAAATGTAATAGCAAAATGAAATATATGTAACTAGTAATTTAATATGAAGAATATTGCAATATCCAGGGAGAAATAAAATAATCTCTGGAATAAAAAATAAAAAAAATAAGGAGTTAATCTTCGTATCTAAAACAAAATTATACACCTTTAGTAAACTCGCGTATAGAGGAAATTACTTTGAATTGAAACGGTAGTGGTGAGGGTGGTGGAGTAAGTGTGGAGCGAGATAGCTCTATTGGGATTTCAGTAGGAGTGAGCGAGACGGAGTAAGAAAATGGCGGCCCAAGTAATTGACCATTCAAGGATAATGATGGCTGTGCGGCCTCTCAGGGGGTTCCTTACACAGATTGTTATTTTATTTCGGGTTTATTCTCAAACTAACTAACATAACTCTCTTTCAGTTGGACCAGCTTCGCAGACTGACAAAGAAAAAAAGTGCTTCTAGCCTCTAAGATGGATTACTGTAGAAGAGCCGCAAAGATTTCAACAAATAGACAGAGATGAAGACAGAAATGTTTCGAAGAATGTGGTGTTGCAGAAGATGGAGGAACAAACATAAGATGGTGAACTAGAAAATATTGCGAATTTGCTACTTTGGCAAGCAAAAACGAAAGGCAGAAAACGGAGAGGCTGATGTAAAGTGTCCGAGTCTGTCTGACTATCTTACAGAGAGATTTTGATTATAAAAATGGGTTGAAAAAGATTCGAGGTTCTTGTATTGTTGGTTAGTGAGTTTGATTCCCAGTCTAGGCCTTAGATTTTATTTAATCGATTAATATGAGAATCTAATAGTAAAAAAACTCGGAATCCCAAAACATATTTCTCTCGTATGAACTACAAATTTCTCACATTAACTATTAAATAAAATCTAAAGCCTAGACCAGGGGAATCGAACCCACTAAACCAACAATACACCTTAGCATTGCGGGTCTAGCCTGTAACCGCCTAACATACTTTACTGTAAATTTCTCATATTAACCATTTAAATAAAATCTAAAGCCTAGACCAGGGGAATCGAACCCACTAAACCAACAATACACCTTAGCATTGCGGGTCTAGCCTGTAACCGCCTAACATACTTTACTGTAAATTTCTCATATTAACCATTTAAATAAAATCTAAAGCCTAGACCAGGGGAATCGAACCCACTAAACCAACAATACATCTTAGCTTTGCGGGTCTAGCCTATAACCGCCTAACATACTTTATTATAAATTTCTCATATTAACTATTAAATAAAATCTAAAGCCTAGACCAGGGGAATCGAACCCACTAAACCAACAATACACCTTAGCATTGCGGGTCTAGCCTGTAACCGCCTAACATACTTTACTGTAAATTTCTCATATTAACCATTTAAATAAAATCTAAAGCCTAGACCAGGGGAATCGAACCCACTAAACCAACAATACATCTTAGCTTTGCGGGTCTAGCCTATAACCGCCTAACATACTTTACTGTAAATTTCTCATATTAACTATTAAATAAAATCTAAAGCCTAGACCAGAGGAATCGAACCCACTAAACCAACAATACATCTTAGCATTGCGGGTCTAGCCTGTAACCGCCTAACATACTTTACTGTAAATTTCTCATATTAACCATTTAAATAAAATCTAAAGCCTAGACTAGGGGAATCGAACCCACTAAACCAACAATACATCTTAGCTTTGCGGGTATAGTATCATAACCGCTTACTTTATCCCATTAACCAGACTGTGAAAAATATTTACCCATTAAAAAAAATCATTAAAAATCTACGATCCATACAAAATCTTAATTTTAATTGAAGCAATTTCTTGCTCAATTATTTCTTTTCTATTTTGATTATTATTCTGAATATTCAGGTTAAAAATCACATTAATATTCTGGTGACTAGTAAACTTTTATTTGATCTCAGGCTTTTTACACTGCTAGAGCGTAATTATTTAAAAACTAATTTTACAATAGCTTCTAATTTACATATTCATGATTACATATTCTGAGAGATTAATCGTTAATAGTTCAGTGAGAGGGAGAGATTGTTTTCTGTTAATTAACTTCCGGCAGAATAAATAAATGATTGAATAAACAAAAAAATTAGATTTGCATCAAAATATTGACTATGAATGTTGAATGAATATTGATGGTGGGTCATAAAAATCGCGAATATATCCTTTTTTTTTTATTACTAAAGAGGATGTTTGGTAATTAGAGATTTTGGCGTAAACAGGAAACAATGCAATTTAAAAAAAATGGTCTGATGTGTACATTCAAATACTCTTTTACTCAATTACTGTGGAAGTGTGACGCCATAACTTCTACGTTATTAAAATCATTGTTCTCTTTAAAAAAAATCTCTAACTAACGTAGTAGTTCTAAGACAATTTTAAGATAGTCTTAAGTTTAGACCAAAAAAAAAAAAAGCTCAAAAAAGGGAAGAATAGCATTTTTAAGAATTCTTAACTTCTCCTCGCTTAAATGAGTTGCTGGCAAAATTGATCTTGAAATTGAAGGCGTGACTTGTTACGCATTGTTTATTTTTATTTTTTAATGGAATATCTTTGGAGAAACTTGCGAGAAAAGGGGAAAAAACACCCCATAATACATTTGCAAATCAATCAACTCTGCGCAGATTATGTAAGAAATTGTGTACATTATAAGATCTATCTATTGGTCGAAGTACTGTAAAGATTTGAGGTGAACAATATTGTGTAAATTGTATTCACGATTTTGAGCACTCCTCCTCTAACCCATCCCCAACAAAGCAACAAGCATAATCGAACACAAAAATGTGGATAACTAAAAATAAGTGATACACGATATATAAGAATCGTTTCATCTTTTTCAAAGGAGAAAAAAAAGGAATTAGAAAAGAAGGGAAACATAATAATAGAGAGGAATAAAAGGCTTAAAGTACTCCCTGTACAATACCCCTCTCTCTCTTCGCGCGCACAATACACCCCATTATACATCGATACAGTCACGATTTAACCATTAATCGATTCTGTATAACAACAAAACAATAATAATAATACCGATAGGTAATAGCTAGCTTATTCTCTCCCTTCAAGAACGATTTGCCTTTCCAATAGGTGAGGGAGTCCGTCCGACGATCTCAGTGGGAACGAGCGGCTGTGTACCTACTATTATGATGATTGGTCCAAAACAAGGAATAAAACTTATCCAGTGCGTTGTGCATCATCATACGTGGTGTATATACGATAGTAAGCAATTGTAGTTGAAAAATAGTACCTATAGAGATAAAAGCCCGTTTTATTGGGCTCCGCTCTCGTAGTTACAGACTCTTTGGCTCTCTGTAAGCGAGCAGCAGCCAGCTGTTCTCCTGCCCACTCCCCCACAACACAAACAGCTCTCTCGCTCTCTTCAACATCACCTTTGTATCCACCATCATTACATTATAGCCCTTTACATAATGGCCGCTCTGAACCAGGCTGTAGATCATTTTAAAGATAAAGACTACGCGATCGTTTTACATTATTCTCCCAATATCTAGTCCCTACTAAGTCCTCGTCTTCAGTTACAGCTTCTCTCGTAACGCCACTCTCTTTCTTTCTCTTCACTCAAACTGTGTCTTCATTTGCGTTCATTTTGTTTTAAGAATAAAGATAAACTGTTGAATTTATTTAATTTCGATTCTAGCTATCGATGATTTTTCCTCTAAAACTGTAAAATCGATTCCGTAAATCGGCTCATTTCCCCCCAAAAGCGCTTATTGACCAGTCCGTTGATGTTCCCACAAACAGGCACTGGAAAATTAGACCATCATTCTCACTTGCAGACCAATTTGGGGTAAAATAAAACACTTTTAGATTCAGGGGACCTGATCTCAAGATAGTAAAATATAGGAAGGAAGGTTATTGCCACTTTCAGTCAACAATTTTTCATTATTTTTGGCCAAGTTTCCGATTTAAGAGACTCGGCCATCTTCATGGCTTTTACTTATTAATAATTTTAATTTGTTTTACATTGTTAACATCTAAAGAGCTCAAGCAGACGGCTTTGACATTGCTTTATTTATTTTTTAAATCTACTTTGGCTATGTATACACATAGTGGTCAAAAAAAGTATTCATACATTAAGTTTTCTTACTTTAACTACTGAACTTTTGTTTCTAGGATGACTGTTTCTTCAGCACTGAAATCGAAGATAGTAGCAATGAATTTAATGCTCTCATTTTCTTTTATAAACATAAAGTATTGAGTAAAAAAGCAGAAAAATAATTTATTGTATGCAAAATAAGCATTCGTACAATGGATGTTATAATTAACGCAAAACTAAAGACCTAATATTTTGTAAGCAATCCCTTTGCATTTTTTATTGCCTGAAGCCTCCTTGGCATAGATTCCACCAGGTTTAGTGTCTCTTGAGATGTGATTT
Organism: Rhodnius prolixus; assembly: GCF_049639745.1. Taxonomy (NCBI): domain Eukaryota; kingdom Metazoa; phylum Arthropoda; class Insecta; order Hemiptera; family Reduviidae; genus Rhodnius; species Rhodnius prolixus. The sequence continues at coordinate 35,670,287 of NW_027411582.1, read as the reverse complement.
CTGTCCATGATTTCTTTAAATTGGTTCTGAGCTCTTTTCTGGAAGAACTTTTCAATTTTCGAACTTTTTCGCTCCAAACAAGACCATGAATTTTCAATAGGGTTTTATTTTTCTGCTTTTTACTCAATTCTTTATGTTTATAAAAGAAAATGATAGCATTAAATTCATTGCTACTATCTTCGATTTCAGTGCTGAAGAAATAGTCATCCTAGAAACAAAAGTTCAGTAGATAAAGTAAAAAAACTTAGTGTATGAATACTTTTTTGGACCACTGTGATTTCTCAATAAAATAATAATAATAATAATAATAAATAACATCCAAAGATTAGAATCTCCTTCTGTCCTGAATGCTTAGGTACTGTACCTAAACCTGAACAGTCCACATCCTATACTGTCTGGACAGAAGAACATACAAATCTTTAGATGCTAACAAAGTTAACTGCTCTGGAGATGAACTAGTCCTTAGGTCAGAAGCTTGGCATTAATACAAATTATGACTGCAATTAACAATAATCTTTCTTCCCCTTTAGATTAATGAATCACTCCTCCAAAAAAAGATGACCAATACTCCAGAATTCCAAAAACCATTTTTTTTGTACATAAAATCCCCCCATTACCCGAATCAATTTCAAGAATAATCAAGAATAAAATACCATTTGCGTTTCAAAATCCTCTTAATACCAAAAAAAGGGGAAATTTCATTTTCTCTGCAGAAAGTTGGAGGAAGAAGCAACACTGTTAGCAAGATATCTATTATTACTTGAGTGGGTGGAGAAAGAACGTTTCATATTTACTATGCAATCAATGTGATAAGTGAAGGGATTTTTTTTGGTTTTTTTGTTTAATTTGTCACGACATACATCGATCATCGAGTCAACACTGTCATTATCTTGCAAAATAGACATTTACATCATGGTATTCCATAATTTACCTTTCATTGTATTATCCTTTTATTTATTCAAAGTACTCAATTAAGTATGTTGTAGAAAATTGAGTAAATTTAAAATTAAACCCATGCATAAGAATGCAACATTTATTTTAATAAAAATTCATATAGCTTTACACACAAATTTTGATCACATCAAATTTTTAATTTAGAGTATTCGCTGATACTACACTTTGATCTTAGCCAAAAGGTCGAGAAGCTATTGACTACCTAAAAGACTCTTAGGGTACGTTCACAACGGAGCTGTGAGCATAGATGATAGCGGAGATGATAGCAGTGATGCATCAGCGCTTATAGAATAACCTAGTACATTCTTATGTGAGCGTGCACAACGAAGGTTCGACTAGTGACTCATATGCGCTGCTATAAACGAGCATAGATGATAGAATTGAATTTTTCATTTTTCTGCTAGCTGAACTCCAATATCGGAGCTTCAAAATGGACGTCGAAAAATTATTTAGTGCTGTCTTTACTCATTATTTTTGGTTATTATTTTATTATTTACTTTTAAACAATATTTTGTTTTTTAAATCGTGCTTACATTTATTTTCATGTGTATTTATTTGTTTTTTTTTTTTCAATCAAATCATTACTTACCTAAGGGTAATCACTAGTTTTTCTTCTATGGTTATAGGATTTCCATGACAATTTTTCCAAAGTTTTCTTAATTTTGACCTTATTTTTTTCTAAAATATAGTCGAATGTGGGTGGACCCATCCTCACATATTCAAAAAAACGATCCGGATAATTTCTAAGTTCCTTATATAAATGGTGAAATTCACCCAAAGTACTTCGTTTTTTATTTATGGGATGTACATGATATTTTCTAAAGCGTTTTTTCTTTAAAATATACCTTTTTGTTGCTGCTGAACATAAAAACTCTTCTTCACTTCTCGGACATGTTGCATGTATCACAGCTCTGTTGTGCACACTAATCAGCGATTATATTTTACTCTATCAGTTATCATCTCTGCTATCATCTATACTCACAGCTCCGTTGTAAACGAACCCTTAGACGATAGATCTAAACTCTCTGGACAACATATACTTCTATTTTGAAACCATCTGGGCGTATGGAATAGAGCTGTGAAGTTCAACCAAACGCTCCAATCTCCAAAGGATTCAATCTCTACAATCTAAAAAATACTTCGAACTATTGCTACCAGGACTACACACACTGACCTTAACATTCATTTTAGCGCACAAGTCGCTGAAAACAAGATACAGAAAACTCCACTTCAACCTGCAATCTCATACAAATCCTCTAGCTCAAAATCTTTCTTGTAGAACTCTACCTGATAACCCGGGCAAGACGTCTTAAGAGACAGTGTGGCCTCGTGATCTCCTCTTAAGTGAAGAGAGTGACTAACAGTCTAATGTTTTCGAGTGTTACCACTGGGTAACTTCTCCACTCGTTACCTAATCATTTGTTACTCTATTATCATTGTTACTTATAGCGCCAACGCGCTGATTGCTGTCACAAATAGACGCAAGAAAAAAAGTTTTCACTAGAATTCCTCTGTTCTAAGTGGGCACTTCCGGTACGCTAACCAAAACCTTTTATCGTCGATCCTATAGTGAAAATAAATCTTAAATATTTAAGATTTTTAATTATTTAAATTACTTAAATATTTTGAATTTAAATCTCTGATTTTCTTTATTTTGAGTTATGCGGACCGCACACTCTACAGACTGGCATCGGTGGAGGCAGGAGAGAGAGATAAACAAATATTTAAAAAAAACACTTCTTAGGACTCAGAGATCCTCAAAGCGGATCTTTCCGGCGGAAATTCTATTTAGAAAATTTAACACGATCACCCTACTTCCTCTTGTAAGGAAATAAAAGAAAATTAGTTTCATCACAGGAACATTAGACGAGAGATTGATGATTTTGTTTTGTTTAAAAAAGCAACCTATTTTTTTTTTTTAATCAAGGTCGGCACATTATTGATGATTACTACTTGTCTGTCTGATGATTGCTAGGCCGTAGAGGATGATATTTATTGGGACCTAATTGAGCCAGGAATGACAGCGTACTCAGCTCACACTAAGTAGACAGATTGGCGCTCAGGTATCAATAAACTGGCAATTGACATTTTAGATAGTTTTTCTTCTCCTAATATGGAGCCATGATAATTTTAGATAATGATACGTTTAATATTTTCCTCTAACAGATTTACTAAACTGCAGTTTTGAAGTCTTTCTTTTAAGTTGCCGCAAAAGGTCTGTGCGTTATTCGTTGTGCTTAATTTTGACTCATTGACAATATTAATATTAATATAATATTAAATTAAACAAAAAAAAGTGATCATTTTTTATTTTTTGAAACTTCGAAATTTAAAATATTAATCATTAATATTAATTATTAAAACTGTCCGGTCAAAAACTGTCCGGTCAAAAACTGTTCGAAAAAGCGTAACGTCAGAAACACACCCAACTTTGACTTTTTTTTCTCTTTTTCTATAAAAGATAAAATTCCCAAATTTTCTTTATAATATAGGGCAAATCCTCCTTTATAACTTATACAATAATAATAATAATCATTAATTATAATAATATAATAATTAATAATCATAATTTTTAATCATTTATAATCATTACGATTATGAGACTTCTGAAAGTGTCCTTAAATTAGATTTTCTACAAAATTTCCTAACATTAATGTTACAGATCTTTGTCAATGTAGTATATTCGAACTTTAGAAAATTGGGAGAAGTCTTTTACAAATAAATCTAATAAAAGCGAAAAATCTAAGTAGTCTAATGGTATTTCTAACTCATGATTAAGGATTATAAAGTATTTTATGGTATTCACTTGAAACTGTACTGAAAGGATACTGTAGAGGAAAGCCTACCCATCTCTGGATATTGAAAGAAAATCGTTCACTTTAAGTGATAATTTCATATAATAAGTAGCAGGGAAGGGATTAGCTCAGCGGTATTGCGTCCTGGATTCCCGTGCGGAGATCCTGGGATTCTAATCTAGATTCTACGTAGCTCTTAGATTTTCTGAACCCGGCAGCGCACTGAATAAAAGCATCGAGCGCCAATGAACTTTGGATGTTGACGCGCCTTAAATTAAAAAAAAAAAATGCAATAAAATAAACTATTACTTCCGGTTAGAAGATTTTAGTCGTTAGATTACAAGATTGGTAAATATGACGTAGTTTTAGATTTTAAGATATTTTGTTATCACGTAAACAATTTTCTAAAAAGACTCAGCGAGATGGAAACATGAATGAAGTCGAAATCTGCACACCAAACTGATTTATCTGTAAACCCTGATGATGGATGAAAATTAGAAAAATGTCAGAATTACAGGATAAAACATGCCAGCCATGATGGATAAACCCGAAGATATTATCGAGGACTGCCGACCTCTAACCACATTTTCAACATTCTGTGTTATTTTGTTATAGAAATCAAAATCGTGGGATATACTAACCTACCTTACTTATATGTGTTGCAGTTTAGTAATTGATAAATATTGGCCGGCACAATTCTTTTACCCAAAACATTTGCCTCTACCAAACCAATACTTTGGTCTTAACGGATGAGTAAAAGATGATAACAGAGAACTTTGGACAGGAATTTGTGTTTGGATGGGGGGTGAGCAGGAGGAGAATAGGGGCGGGAGGAATACCTTAGCCAAGAGCCAGGCTAAATAATAAAACACTTGTTATCTGAAAATTGGACTGAGACTAGGGTAGGTTTCAGAGTGTGCTACTGTTATATACAAAGGGGTGGAAGGCGGGTGGATCAACCAGAGTTACTAGTGAAGCGCTACAAAAAAGTAAATTGTTTGTCTATCACATTGTCCATTGTTTGTTTGTTTAGTTGTGTTTGTGGGTGTGTGTGTAAGTTTGGTTTTGGGGCGAACCTTGACAGTGTTGGCCGCCCCCAAGGGAGAGAAATCTGTCAATATAAGCTAGTTGTTTTTGCCCTCTACTCTATCTCTCTATTTAGTGTAGGTCAAGCGGGAGTCTGCCCTCCTAAACACAGGGAAGGCATACAATAGGAAGACAAGGGCCCCACAGTATGACTGGCATCACACAAGGGCTTGGGCACCCTTCATTCACGCCCGCCCGTCCTCTACAAGATTAGAACATCTGTCAGTGAGTTGGAAAATTTTCGCATTGAAAATTGAGTAGCCTATATTTTTAATGGTAACGAAGGACCAATTGTGTGATACTGCTCTTGCCCACATAGCTCGACTGTGGGAATCTTTATTCTCAACTTAGCTAATAAAGCGACAAATCTTGATTGCTTATCGTATTGTTATGTACTAGTGATTAGATGAGATCGTTTAATGATGGACATCGATTTGCAGTGGACCTTACACTTGTCAAAAAAAAACTAGAACAACTTTTATGCTTTTGATTTCGTCCATTGGGTGGAAATCAAATCAAACAACAAAAAAAGAAGATGAAATCAACTTGATTTTACTTCCAGTGGTAGGCGCCACGGTAGCCGAGCGGATATAGGCTAGACCCGCAAAGCTAAGATGTATTGTTGGTTTAGTGGGTTCGATTCCCCTGGTCTAGTTCTTGGATTTTATTTAATGGTTAATATGAGAAATTTATAGTAAAGTACGTTAGGCGGTTATAGGCTAGACCCGCAAAGCTAAGATGTATTGTTGGTTTAGTGGGTTCGATTCCCCTGGTGTAGTTCTTGGATTTTATTTAATGGTTAATAATAATGGCTGTTCTTGAGTGATGCCACTTAATATTTGAAACTAAGCAAATTAACCTTCGATTATAAAAATATTAACTCAACACTGTTGAGTGCTCCTGAACACATTTTCTTGCAAAACAAACGTAATTTCTCATAGGAAGATAAAAAGGAATCCTGGAAAACGATATACCGTTTTGAAAGCCCATTAGACAAGGAAACTTTTACTAGAAAAGTGGCCAGCACCTAGTTCTGATAATGATCACACATAAGGGCCTAATGTTAGTTTTCTTAAAAACTTTTCGATTACTTTTATTTTTCCAGTATTCAGGAGGAAGATTCAGGCTGTTTGGAGAATAACTTATGCTTCAAAATGGTATCAATTTTTAGAAAATTTATCTGTCTTTTTAACCGTGTCATCCAGAATCCGAATTCGGACTAAAACTTTCTGAGTAATAACATTTTTTATTGCAAAAAAAAAAGTAATGTTTTTTAGAGAAAAATTTATTAAGTGACGTCACTCTTTGGGTAGTGGAAAATATGTGAAGTTGGCCAATACGTCATTGAACTCCCCTTTAGATGTACTAAAGGTAGGCCTATGGACATTACTTACTGATTCACCCTGTATAAAGGGAAATTGCAACACGGTCGCCATAATTTCATTATTTTTAGTAAGAGAGAAAATAATGAAGTAAAGTAATCGCCTATTTTTTCAGGCGGGGCTTAACGTCCAACTACTAATTAGGTGTCGGTGGACGGAGACGACTAGCAAACATACTTTACTGTAAATTTCTCATAATAACCATTAAATAAGATTCACAGCCTAGAGCAGGGGAATCGAACCCACTAAACCAACAATACATCTTAGCATTGGGGGTCTAGCCTATAACCACCTAACAATACTTTACTATAAATTTCTCATATTAACCATTAAATAAAATCCAAGACCTAGACCAGGGGAATCGAACCCACTAAACCAATAATACATCTTAGCATTGCTGGTCTGAGAGAAAATAATGAAATATCAGTAAATAAAAATTGCAAAGCATAGTTCAGCGTCAACTCACGATTTAACTCAACATTCAGCAACATAATATGAAGAGATAAAAGAAGACAATACGACCATTAAAAGGATAAACAAAAAATGAAGGTAATATCTTACAAAATGGTAGTGTTTAATGTTTAAAAAGGAAGTAAAGGTACAAAGGATAACGCAAGATTGTAGCCTAACCTTAATAGTGGAGTTTATATTTTAGAAAAGAATTAAAAAACACGATCTAGCTCAGTGAGCATGCGCAGTAAAAATAAAGAAGAACACAAGAACTATTTAATAATGGGTTAGATTTAAAGTTAGATGGACATACATACACAATAATAACATTACAAGAAAACAAAAAAATAAATAATTTTAGTAAAGAATAATGTCATCCGTTTCCACAAAAGGTCATTTTAGTTTGGATGAGGTTAGATTCGTGAGGAGGAGGAGGAGGAGGAGAGGTAGGTAGGGGTAGGAGTTTTTTTTTGGCGGGGACATGATCTCAACATTATAAACCATTAGTTTGTAGTTTGTGGAACTATTTTACGGACCCCCCCAAAAAATGACTAAGTTTTCTTCTTTTCTTTTGTGTTAGTCGTTTATTGGCTGTTATTTTATTTTTTTTAAGCTGGAGTTGGAGTGGGGATAATAAACAGTTCATAATCTTTGTTCTCCCCCTCTCAGCCCCACCTCCCTAAGGGTGAACATCACGAATTATTGAAGGAAGTGTTATCTACAGAATATATAATAAAACTCTATTTTTCAACTAGAGCGTCTCTATTTCTCCAGTACCCAGGCTCTTTTATTTCTTGACCTTGGAGTTATTAACTAGTTCCCAACAGTTTGCAAGCTTACAAAGAATTTGAGGAAGTCCAGTTAAAATGATTCTAAACTTAACCTAAAGGCTTGCATCTTTATCATTACTGACTTGAAACTGAGTAAAAAAAATAAAATAAATATTTATTATAATAAATATATACATAAAACAAATATAGAAGTATAAATGTATTGAAATTATTGAAAATGTAAACATTTCAACCTTCTTAACTAAGTGAAGTAAAAGAAAAGTTGGGTGTGGAGGATTGGAATGCAGGGAAAGAAGGAGAGCAAAAACCTGCAGCTAGTGTAGAGAGTTAGAGGAGTATCTGCTTTATTCTTTTGTGTCCTGTAGGGAATAGCAGGAACTGTAGGAGGCTATGCCGCGGCATAGTGGATTGGGATGGACAGACTAGGATGGAAAGGAGTTTGAGCAGAAGATTTTGGATCGTAGGAGTGAACCGGGGGGATAATGGATGCAGTCTCTCGTAGAATGAGTCAATTCTAGTGTGTCGTGGAGAGAGTCTGTTGCGAGTTTGAGAAATTTGTTTCAGGCTCCAGGCGGAGCAGGCGTAGAGCAACATCAGCCTAATGACTACTTTGTAAAGGAGTAGTTGCTGATACTAAGTATTACGCGCCCTGTCTAGTGCTGCTGAAGCGGAGCCTGAACAACATCCCATAATCTGTCTCTCGTTCACTAGGAACACAGAAGGATAGTCGATGGCTTTGTTTAAAAAAAAATCATGAATGAGGGGGGGGGCAAATCTGATGAACCCAACTCACCCAGTTTGGCTCACGAGTCAAGTGACGATCATCATGCTAATTTACGTCACCGTAGAAATGAGATTGTAGCCTAGATGGATGATTTCAGGACCAGCGGCAGTATCCAAAACGGGTGCTAGCGTCGGAATCGCTTTTTTTGGGGGGGAAATCTATGATTTATTGTATAGATCATTCATAAACGCAGAATATTTACATCTTAGTTAAAATTTTAACTATTTTCAAATGAAACAATGGAAAATACTCTAAAAAAAGATAATAATAATAACTATAGGCGCGCAAAGGCGCTTACACCCAGAAGCGGAAGACGCGCGAATTTTTAGAGAGTGTTAGTCTCTAGTGTCCTTAGTGCGTAAGCCCCACCACCTCGTCAAGGTTGGACACAAAGTGGGGTCAAGGCAGGAAAGGCCCAGGGGCCGTAAAAAGGGCAAAAATAAGAACACCGTGAGGACCAATCTTTAAAAAGCAGATATGCAGATGAAGAAAATACTGAGGAAGATGAATAGAAGAGTAATGTAAAGGGATATAGTAAGGCGGTTGTTGCTCCTTCTCCTTGCCAGCAGATAGAACGAGATGCACTGTCTGGTGGCCTGCAAAGATATAAGATAAAAACATTAGCAAAGGAACGAGGCTCCTACAGATGTTTGGCGGGAAGAAGAGGCAATGGCGGGAAAGATGAAATTAACCGCCAAAAGACACAGCTGCTGTATAAGGCTGAACAATAAAAATTATATAAGAAAAACAAAGTGTGCCTGACAAACTCCTTACGTGACGGCCCCCGAAATTTGTACAAACGAGATTGAGGATATCCTGTACGCATGTTTGTGTTAAAAAATGATAGATTCAGGGATTCCAAAGGATTCTGCAAGTTTCAAGTCGATGGCGGAAGGTTGGAGATTCAAGTTAAAGAGTAAGAGTTTAGGTCTTGTTTGGGTAGGATAAGACGCCCCCCATAACTTTGGTTGGCCTAGATCCAGCGCCATATGTCAACTAACTTTAAAATTAATTATTTAAGGCTTTATGTCTGAATTGAATAATGGCAGGCCCATGAATCATAGGGTTAGATTCCCCTGTTCTGGGTTCAGTCATTCTAGCTGTCCATACCCAACACACAAACTACCAGAAACTAGATAGTTTAATTTGGGCAGAAAAGAATACAAATTTCTTTCTACCAACCCAAGAACAGAAAAATCTACTACCAATTTCCATGTGGTTGAGAATAAGGCAAGATTTCCCTAGATCAATTCCTCCACTTGCCGCTGAACACAGCCCTAAGAGAATTGCTCAACCAAAAAAAAAAGGCATAGTTTTGCAGAAAATGTCTTTTAGAAAAGTTAAATAATTTATTCACATGTGAGCTGTTGCAAAATTGGCGAACTTTGAACGGCCAGTGCATGTTTAAAGCGGGTGAAGTGTGCGCGGTGCATACGGTGCATAATTGATCATGCAGACTTACCGTTCACTAGTTTGCAATTGCAATGTCCACCAAGCTAAACATTGGTGTGCAAACCTTTATATACAGAAGTATACTAGTTTGATAAACCACCTATCTGTGGACCAGTTTACCCCCTCTTCACACCCTCCTTTGTACCGTGTTCCCGGCTATTGCGCGCACCGTCCTGTGCTTAACTATTAACACCAACCATCACCCGCCTAAATTACCGTTCCCTCTCATTCCTGTTCACATTCCTATGCTGTATCCAAAATCCCTTACACAACAAAACGCACTAAAACTATTCGCTACCTCTACTCGGCCGCTAGTTCAGTCCCCTAGTTCTGAATACTGTATGCAACAATCCAGAAAAGCCAACAAGTTGCACAGTTTAAAACAACCGCCCAGGTAATCCCATTTTCACTAGTTGTTTTCGGGAATAGATTTCCATGTTGTTTCCTTCTGCTTGTCTCTATTTCCATCACTTTCCCCAATCTAAATTTACCTTCTACATCTCACTTTTCAACAATTTCCATTGCCTAGTAGAGCTCAAATCACATTTGCACAGATTTATCTTCATTTCACTGCAGGATGCAAACATTATTTCTTCGGTTTTTATTTAAAGATCAAAGTGGTATCAACAATTTCTTTCTCTTAGCAGCAATATGGCCAACGAGGATCTTTATTTAATATTCTCGTTCTATGCATCTTCTTGCTTTCTCCCTCCATTTTCATCCGTCCCAAATTCTTCTCCACGTCATCTAACTATTTAGGGTACGGTCTATCTCATGGCCTTTCAGGATATCCTTCGTACGCCCCGATTGGACCGCCTTCTACTTTCGATTCAGGTGTCCCAATCACTGGAGCCAAGCCATTTCTTGCAGCCAGATCTTCCCCTTTAGAGAGCAGTTTAGGAGTTTTAGAGTTCCTCTACGCACGATGCACTATTCTTTCCCACTGTTGGACTATACATAGTCCTTAGCATTCAGCCCTCCCGACAACAGCTTCCAACAGATGCAGTAATTATGGTCCAGATCTCTACTCCCTTCAGGAAGACAAGAAGTAGAATTGTTTTGTTAGTGGATAACTTGGCGCTTACTTCGGGAAATGTACTTATTTTTTGGGAGTGGCTATAGTCGGTTCCGCACATCATCTTTTCTAACAGGATGAAAAAATAAATGCCAGTTTCAGTCATGATAAACTTTATTTTGCCGACCTTTCGACCTGGAGACTAGGGTCATCTTCAGGGCTGTGGAACATATTTACAGATTGTTAACAATAATTCTATTAAAATGAATATGTATAATGTAACGAAAATTTATAAAAATATTTACCTAATTTACGATATACTGTTTTACATCATTAGAGGGTTGGTATGCCTTCTGTCTTGTCTATTCATGGGACTGAGTGTGACCAGTTTTATGTGTGTTTGATTGTGAAGAAGTCAGTGTTGCCAATTGTCAAGTGTTTTTGCAGTAAGTTGGCCGTATATGTTGTTTAAATTGTTGGTGTCAGTTTTAAAATTTACACATTGTTTTCTGTCTTAGATATGTATAACAGTTTTATCTTTTCTAACATTATTCTTCTGTATCAAGCACAAGCCCGAAGTATTTAGTCTTAAATTTCCACAGCAGAACAGTACTTCCTGAAGAAACAACACTAAATTCTTCTACCCTTAAATAACAGATAGTTAAGATTACTTCTTGGTGTGAAATTTTATGAAAGAGAAAACTTAAACGAACAGTTGAGTAGTTTCATTGAAATTTAATGGATTTATGCATAAAATTATCTGCTATCCTGTTTCTGGATTTATCAGGAGAGAGCTTTTGGGAATAATAGTAAGGGAAAATCGAGGGAGTGTCCAGATTATATTTTTCAAAAAAAATAATAAAAATAAAGGTGAGACTTCGAGTAAATAGGTTAGCGGTTACAGTTAGAGGGCACTGTTAACTCTTTCTGTAGATGCATAATGTAGAATAATTAGCAACATGACCAGTGGAGAGAGAGAGAGAGAGAGAGAGAGTGAGTGAGAAAGAAAGAAAGAAAGAGAGAGAGTGCGAGAGAAGTGGAGGAGTGAATTGTGTTGTTCGATGCAAGGAGATTCTCTTACTGGAGCCACTCCCGCGAACCCTTTTTCCAACAACACCCACCTCCTCAACCAGGTCTCTGTGTGACTGTGAACATCGCAAAGGGTTCTGTGGCACAAACTACTACAATGCACATAGTGTGCATGGATGATTGGTTTCTAAAGGGTTGTATATCTGTATAAAACTCTTATTGCATAATACAAACTAGGCAAGACTGAGTATGGTTGCTGTAGAGTACGATCCAACACAATCACAGAGACTTCGAATCAACAACAAATTTAATAAAAACCAACCTAAAAACTTATACAAACATTAGTCGCAAGAATACACGAACAGACCAACTATGCAAAATATATGTAAAATATAAACGAAATTTATCCAGTAGTTTACGAGATATTTGAAGTTAAAGATTTCACTGTTTTCAAACAAACTTTAACTCTAAATATCTCGTTTTCTACTCGACAGATTTTTACGAAATTTGAAACAATTATAGGCAAAAGACGCCTCCATATACAGATAAATTATAAATGAAATCTATCGAGTAGTTTACGAGATATTTGAAGTTAAAGATTTCACTGTTTCAAACGGAAACAATCTTTAACTCTAATTCCAATAAAATAAAAAAGATAAATTTTGATAACACTACTTCCTCTTAAGGGATGTAAGAGAAAACATGCTGTGATCACAATAACTTCTAAAGAGGGGAAAGAAGAATTATTTGCAATTACACTTCTTCTCTGTTAACGGACAAAGATTATTTAAACTGCGAATACTGCATGGTTGCAAATACTTCCCCTTAGGAGGTATAAGAGCAGTATGACATATAAATGTCACGCATTCTAAATTCTTCTTGACTAATTTTATCAAAGAAAGGCAAAGATTTACAGAATTATTATTACTAACCGTTCAAAAGGTGGCTTTATTTACGTGGGGAAAACTCTTCTCTTAAGTATATACCATCGTGACTCCGAAAAACCGTATCTACCGTATCTAAAATTTCCAATTGAAAGACAATTCATTCATTAAAATCATTTCGTGCGTCAATAATTTGAACGATAGCGGAACTTCCTCTTAGTAAGTGTAAGAGCATATTGGCTTTTTAGAGTCACGAAGGGAAGCTTTAACCACACTTCATCGTGCTAAATTTTAGCAAAATCGGATTTAGCGTTGTAGAATGATTAGGAATAATATTTTTAGAGAGGGCCTGACCAGCGTGGGGCAAACACGTCTACTAAAGATACACAGCGTCAAAACCTATAAAAATTGCAAATCTACTTCACTTTTTGAACCAAATGACAGTTCATTGAAGAAAATAGGTGCACGATAATTTTAAATGATTGCAAAACTTCCTCTTAATAAGCGTAAGAACAGAACGTCATTTTTAATGGTACGTAGGGGAGCCCTAACCCTTTCACCCTGCCAAATTTTAACAAAATCGGGCTATGATTTACAGAGTTATTAGTAAAAATAATTTTGGAGGGGGCCTTACATTCATGGGGCTAACTCCTCTCCTTTTTTATGTACATCGACGAGAGCCCCAAAAGGCCAAAAAGGCGTTGTTTACAAAAAAGGTAACAACAAGAAGAAGAACAACAACAACAAGAACAAGAACATTTATTGAAAAAACCGTTTTTGCTCATTTTCGGCAACTTTTTTCTCGAAACCTATTAGATCTGGGTGGTTGCAAAAAAATAACAGTAACAAAGGAGGATTTTCCCTATATTTTAAAGAAAATTTGGAAATTTTATCTTTTATAGAAAAATGGAAAAAAATTGTCAAAGTTGGGTGTTTTTTCAACGTTACGCTTTTTCGCGCAGTTTTTAACGATCAACCCTTATATAACTGTCCTACCGGACAGGTTTAATTATGTCGCATGTTTTTTCCTGACCGGTTTCGAACTTTAATCCTTTAATCAGTTTGGTAAAGAGATTTCCTATTAATTGAGCAGTGCAGTGCGAGCGGAAATATAAATCGTGATATAACACATCTCTACTGATGGGTGAAAGTTCGAAACCAGTCTAGGATGCAATAAACATGCGGCCTACGAAGTATATCAATATTATATTTGCTTAACAACATTTTTATTGATCCTATTTCCGGCGAATAAAAATATCGTTTTCAGTAAAGTGTTTACTTCAGCTTTCAATTGATTTTCTTCAAATTTGGAGCTTTATTTGCATATCGAATAGTTACACAATACGTAGATGAGGTCGGCCATTGTGACTATAATGGCACGTTAGAGAGAAGCCTAACCCAGCACGCGTCTAGAACTAAGAAGCATTTTCCTGGGAGATTGTTTCAAATAAATGTTACAAATCTTCGTGTTTGCAAAGAAGAATATCTGGAGCCCGTTTCGATATCCCCTGATATTTGTCGAGATATTTAAGATCAAAGTTACAATTTTATCTTATTCGTGATCGGTTTTCAATATTAATTTTCCACCAGAATTACAAGTTTTTTTTGGGGGGGGTCCTCAGACAACAAAAAAAATGGTTATTTGTGACGCAAAAAACAAAAATAATAATAATTGAAGATTTTAAAAAATGTAGAGTAATGTAATGGTTGTGGGTGAATCAGAATAAATTTGTGTTATCATCAAATAAAAGCAAAACCATCACATCATTTTAATTAACCCCGAATGCGAGACTTCTTGACCTATGTGATTACGGTGAGGTGATATCTTGCCATGGAGAGGCGGGCGGGTGATGGGCTAGTGGTCAAGAGCGTGGCTTTGTAAGTGGAAGATCCCTCCAGTTCGAATCCTGTGTATGACCACGGGATTCGAAACTGAAGGGATCTACCACTTACAAAGCCACGCTCTTGACCACTAGACCAACACCTGCCCCTAATTAATCAAATATATATATACATGTGACCAATACATGATTGGTTTAAATAAAATAAAAATCAACTCAGCAAGAAAAATAAACAAAAAAACATCAGAATATATACTCGTAACATTGAGTCAGCAAGTGTTGTATAAAAATCATGTGTTAAACCAATTAGAACGCTTTTTTTAATAATTCATTTTGTGATTGGGTGGAATAGCGGACCACTCCGATGGGAATATTGCTAGCCTCACTTCATCCACCGCCGGAACATGCCTAACCCAATAAATGCTTAAAAAAGAACAAGGACAGACATACATACGTAACAGAGGAGGAAAAGCAAGCTGTGTATGCACGCTGCTGAATGGGGCACCGCCCCCCCCTTTCCTGAGAATGAATTTGAAATATACACACCAGAAGTAATTGTTTTTTTGGCCGAAAATATAAATTTCCTGACATCTCGTTTTCTATTGGCCACACTTCTTTTTTTTTTGCTTTTGTTTGTTATGTTAAATTTATTCTCGCTATTTACAGGAAGTGTATAACAAATCACTTCAAAACATGATTTTGCAATCACTAAAGTAAACCTATATTCATTAAATTTTTTACTTCCTTTTACTATATTAGGTAAGGAGGAAGTTAAGCGTTCGAGTCAAATTTTTGGATACCGAGATTTCCCCGGAAATAAGTTTTAGAACATAGTGTGTGTGTGTTTTTCAATAATCACAGGAAGTAGAATTTTTGTATTTCGATGAAAGTCCTACCAGCTGCAACAAAGCGAGTTAAATCCGTCAACCGGAAGTATCGCTTTAATAAGACGTTCCACTTTTCTGAGATTTTCCTGGGAATGACTGCAACAGCGACTTTTTTAAAAACATTTTCTGCCTACCTCTGTCTCAGCGCCTAGAACTTCCGATCTCGAAGCCATTTTTTTTTTCTTTAACCGTCTCCAAATATTTCCTCATCAAATCTTTGGATGGCGTGCCTCATCAAATTCATCCATTTTCAACTGCCCCTGTAGGCTATACGTAAGTGCACAGTATTTTTAAGTGTCAGTATTGAGTGTTAAGCGGGGAAACCCGCTGGGATGTCTTGTTCCCAGAAATAGTCCACTCCTTCCTATCAGAACCTAACTTCTCAACAACCTGTAGGAATTATCATCCTCTCCCATATTTTAATATTTATTTGACGGAAACTTTTTTTTTTTTTTTTTTTTTAATTTATTTTGTAATTTACAATCTTTATAAATATATACAATAAGTAAATAGGAGGTGAATGAGATGAACTGGAGCGAGAAGAGAGCAGGAAGAGAGAAGCTACCCATCGGTAGAACTCTCTATATGAGAGAGGAGAATGTGAAGAGGAGAATACGAGTGGGAGAGAGGAGAGATTTAGTTCTTCAGACCTCAAGGAAGTCGCGGGTCCACTGGCGATTCAGTCGTCGCGGAGTATTAGGGATGTCAGAGGAAGCGAGAGACTGTAACAAGAGGATTAGAGCTAGCCGAGAGAGTAGTGTGGAATTTTTGATATTTAGTCTTGGCGTGTTGGTCTATAAAGGGAATGTTGAGGTCGTTGTGGAAGAGTAAGGTTAGTCACCGTAGAAAGGAGCGTCCAACTATCTGTCGGCAGTAGTTCAGATTGAAATGTCCTGTACTGTACGTATGTTTTGTAGGTTTGGCTGAACCCCACAGCTCTAGTCCTGTAAGTCCACATAGGTTTCAGAATAATATTGTATAGTAATCGTTTGAGTTCTATGGGTAATTTGGAGCGTCGTCCAAGTAGTCTGTACAGCAGTTTCAAGTTTCGCACGTTTCGTCATCGCTTGTCTTGAAAACTAAACGAATGAAATAAATTTTATCATGGCGGCACTTACTGGGGTAAAACAGTAAAGTAAAGTAATCGCCTATTTTTTGACGTCCAACTACCAATAAGGTGTCGTGGACAGAGGCGACTAGCAAACATATTTTACTGTAAATATCTTTTATTAACCATTAAATAAAATCTAAGGCCTAAGACCCCGGGAATCGAACCCAGTACCACAATACATATTAGCTTCGCAGGTCTACTGTGGTAAGAGTAGTAATAGGCATCAGAGGTTAGTTAATTTCACCCCTTTGGAAGGTTGAGGAGTGGAGGTACTCTTGGATTTTATCTAAGTAAAAATTATTACTCGGAAAATGTAATAAATGCCACTTAAATAATCACAAATCCTAAAGAAAATGCCATTATTGGTAGAAGTATAGAAGCTAAAGCCGATTTGGTGGAACTCTGAAATATTTACAGATATATAAGTCTTAGTCAATATAGGTAGGTCGTAATTCCACATTGTGGCTACTACAGGTTGGGACCAGGATTTTCTACTAGTAGTAGAGAAGTAATTGTTCTTCGGCGAGGGCTTACGTTTTGCAGTCCCCTCGCTGCCAGGCCAATGAAAGTGGATAACCCACTGGAAGTCATCAGCGAAATGGAGGTTATCAATAAACCGAATTTTGCCTTGGGCGAGGGAAAGGGTATTTGGTATTGTAGGGATGTAGGATTGCTATTGTTTGTTTCCCTTCGCCTTTAAGCATAGGCCAGAACTAAAGGAAGATTGCCCCCAAGCCCCTTAACGGCTACGTGCTTTGATTGTTATATCATGCTTGTGAGAGGGTATAGTGAAAGTAGGAGAACAAAACTGGCACGTACTTTTTAGTACCCTCGTCAAGGAAACTTGCAGGAGGTCAAAAAAGGGTACGAAGAAACAAGAGTTCAGCCCTTTATCAGCCGCTTCTCTTTCCGCTCTGCACAGGAAGGAGCTGATACTCCCCCACACTAAGGGGGCGATACTTACAACATTTGTCAAAGAGTATTGCATATTACATGTGAAGTAGATCGCTAGACTTCTCTCGCCTCGGATGTAGGAGAAGGCGGCAGAAGTATCATTGTTGGATGTGCGCTTGTGGAACAAGAAAATCTACGACAGACAGACAGTCAGACAGACAAACTAGTGAAGTTAGCTGGAGGCCGCGCCTGAACCCCAGGACCCAAGAGGTGAACACAATCCACAATGCTGGTGTGATTTATTGAATCTTAGTAAACTCCACACTCGTCCCGCGGAGTCCCTTCTACACCCAGTGTCCCCAAACAATCACATCAGACCCTAGGTCTCTCTATCTTTCTTCCACAGCCTCGCTCCTACTTCTTTCACTTTTTGCAACAGATAGGTAGTGACTTTTATCTCTTCTCGATCTGTACACATATACCTACCGCCAATGGAACAAGGATGGACACAATAATGTTCCGAAAGATTTGCCTGTGCAGAATACTAAACAAGATTCACAACGAAAGAAATCGATTTGATTCACGCATTTATTATTTATTAGAAATTGTACAGACACAACTCCTTTCATGTAAACCCCCCTCCTCAATTTACAAAACCTTATCTTTACGAATTGTAGATAAGAAAATTCAAAACATTGCTGGTTACCATTAGCTTCCCTTTTAAATCTTAGTACCTTGGTTTCACCTTAAAAACTCTTCGAAGGAACAGATAAAGAAAATGGTACTAATGTAAAAGATCACTGACCAACCAAATAAATTGATGATTTGATCATCTTTTTGGATAATCTTTAAAAAAAATAAAGAACATCAATATTACCCAAAAAAGAACTTCAAATTTGTATATGATGATGTCAAAGAAACTCTTCTTGCGGAAAATGATGACATCATCTTTGAAATAAAAAAAAAATGAAGGAACTACTAGAAGAAGAAGCATCTTCTTGGTGATTTTTTTGGAAGATGCTCTACCAGTTGTAGCAACGAGATCCCGTATTTTAATCGTGAAATCTCCCGTAAACGGATCTTTTCAACAAAAAAATAACAGAGAATTTTTTTTTTCACGAAGAAAACTTAATGCTTGCCGATTATCTAAATAAAAGCAAAAAGCTCAACAAACGGAATTGAGTTGTGTTGCACAAGATGATGCTCCAGTGATAGCAGCAACCTCATGTACCAATAAAATTTTATTAATTTTTCAGATAGAATTGCAAAGAGTGAACATGATCATAACTCGAAAAAAAAAACAAAGATCATGAGTAAAAGCTCATAAAAGTTGCCACGAGTAATGACGAAAGGCTCGGTGGACCAATAAAATTAAGGAACAAATTGGTATCTTAGCCCATATGTTTTCCTAACTGCGCCAAAAAAATAAGTCAACAAGTAGATGACCATGTATAGGTCAACAATCCTACATCCCTTAATACATCGAATCTTGACTTCCGATTTCTAAACATAATAAGCGAAGAGCATAACCGGATATGCAAGACTTGCAGGTATGCTAAATAATTACAAATATAATACAAACTATTAAAATGCAATACATACAGGCAAGGTTGGTTAGTATAACCTTTCATAATTGTTTCTATTATACTCGTACTTTATATGAAGTCACATCTCTCCTCATTAGAACAGTGGTTCAAGAGATGGGCTATTAAACTTAATGAAACTAAGTCTCAAAATATCATCTTCACTCTTCGTCGCATTACACCAGTCTTCTATAACCTAACACCTCTACCAGTAGTGAACGTTGCCCGCTACCTTGGGCTTTACTTACTAGACTTAAAAGAACAGAACTGAACAGGCGCTATCGACTACTTAAAAGACTCTTAGACGACAGATCAAAACTCTCTCTGGACTACAAAAGACTGATTTATACTTCTATTTTGAAACCCATCTGGGCGTATGGAATAGAGCTGTGTGGGGTTCAACCAAACGCTCCAATCTCCAAATAGGATTCAATCGCTACAATCTAAAATACTTCCAACTATTGTAAACGCTCCATTTTATGTCTCCCAACCTGGGGCTATACACACTGTGACCTTAACATTCCTTTTGTCGCACAAGTCGCTGAAAACAAGATACAGAAAACTCCACTTCAGCCTGCAATCTCATATAAATCCTCTAACTCACAAAATCTTTCTTCTAGAACTCTTCCTGACAACCCGGGGACAAGACGCCTTAAGAGACAGCGGCCTCGTGATCTCCTCTCAAGTGAAGAGAGTGACTAATAGCCTAATGATTTGGAGTGTTACAATTGGGTAACTTCTCCACTCGTATACCTCTGTAATTCATAGTTCTGTTATCCCAGTTACTTATAGCGCCAACGCGCTGATTGTAGCAAAAATAAACGCCAACAAAAAAAAACTTTAAATGAAAAAAAATCACTTGTATTTCTCTCACTTCCATTCTTGAGTAGTTCTAACTTTCCATTTCCCAAACCCCCAAATTTTAATAGCATATTAACATCTTTCCTTATCCAGAAGAATTGATGTGTAATAATCATCATAGGAGGTATATAAATTTCATAATCAATCAAACGTTATCTAACTGATAAGTCCTGATAAGTACGTTACAGTCTGATAAGTACTGGTGAGAAATGGTTGCACATTATTATACAAAATAAAATGATCAAGTATAATACTTTGTGTGATCACACAAAGTTTAAAAAGCCACAAGACAAAGAGAGAGAGAGGAACAAAAATATGGCTGGCTAGTCAAGTCCTGGCTTGTAAGTCCAGGGGTAGGAGAGCTGTAACAGTCCGGGCAATTAGCCTCTATTTAAATATTCATAACTTTAAAAAAAAAATCATAAATATATTTCTATTAGGGTTACATCATGGCTGAAGCGTCATAACAACTTGGACGTCATGGATTCTCTTTTGTCTCTCCAATTTTTCACAATGTCATCTCTTCTGTTGAGATAGTTGAGGGTATCTCTCTCTCTCTCGCACAATTTAATTGTTAATATTTTTTTTTTTTAAAAAAAAAGAGTAAATTGTTGTAAAGTTGAGAGAAATTAAATTTTCCAACGCACAGTTGGTGAGCTGAATCTGACGAGAAAAGGTCTCCTTGGCATCCAATTGGGAGTCGTCAATTAGGGTTTTTCTGAATATCGTATTTTCACACACAAACAGAAATATGGTGTGGGGGGGGGGAAGATTGGTGAAAAATAAAAAAATTCCCGATTATTGACATCTCGCCCTTATAGTGTGTACCCACCCACCACACTGATCAACTAATATTTGGGCTAATAAAATATTCAATATCTAAATTCTGTCAGTATTTGGTGAGAGGTCGGTAGGGTCAATTACAGCCCTTGAAGGAAGTAGAGAGCGTTTTGGTAGCACACAAGTAAATAGGAGGGGTCACCCCCAAAAAGAGCTTAGTCTGAAAAAAAAAAATGTGTTTTGAATTATTAGTGCGCGGGGCTGGTGAGATTTGGTTGAATTTCCCCAATTATTAGACTTACTTGAGATGCCCTGTCTGTCTGTCTGTTCACCCGGAAAATTCACCCTTTAATTGAAAACTGTCTTCACCACTGATTGTGTTTTATTTTTTTTTAAATTATTTTCAAAATACTGATTTAATAGTAATGCATGCTGTCGATATGCCAGGTGATCCTTCTAAAAACTTTCGACAGACAGGAGAAAGAGGATATTCAACAGAAACTAATATTTAAGAGCATGTTGAGGAATTGACTTCCTGGAGAATCTATTCTCTTAGGTCGGTGGTTTTCACCTTACCGTTATGTCGGCCTCCCCTCTTTTTAACAAAATCAAAATTTATATATCTTACGATCTTCAAAATCTTTGAAGCCTTTTTCGATAGAATTTCAGCAAAAAGAAAAAAAGTAACCATTTCTCCCTTTAATACCATTTTCTTCAAATTATCTCATCTACAACCCTTTTATGCTAACCCATAACACGTTTCTCTTAAAACAGTCTAAATCTATAACAGTTGGTCATTAGATGTCCGTGTTTGTGCGCACAATGTGTAAAATGCAAGTGTTAATGTAAGTGTGTGTAATGATGAGCTCGAGTTTGCCTGTGGGTACGCTAAGCCCAAATAGTTGCACACTTCAACTACCTCTGCAGGCCATGAGTGTGATCATTATGATGGTTGTCAGCGTAAGTGTAATGTAAGAGAGTGGCCCTGGACTTCTTTGCTTAGCCTACCGGCTCTCCCCAAAACGGTGTAAAATGTAAGTGTGAATGCATGTGTGTGTGTAATGATGAGCTCGAGTCCTGCCTGTGGGTTCGCTAAGCCCAAATAGTTGTACACTTCCAACTATCTCTGCAGGCCATGAGTGTAATCATTATGGTGGTTTTTAGCGTAAGTGTAATGTAAGAGAGTAGCCCTGGTCTTCTTTGTCTAGCCAAAACGGACCTATGTGGGCTTTCAGAGGGATGCAAAGTTTCTGTGAATCAATCTCTTAGGGATGATGAATACAGAAAAATACCAGAGATTTCCAGGGATTGCAGCTCCCTGAGAAACTTCAACATTTTCTTCAAGGACTTGTTCTAGGAGAAAATTTCAAATAAACAGTGAAACCCACAATTACCTTTATGGAAATATCTTAGCATTACAGGGAAATGGAAAAGTCAATAAATATCCGCTAATCCTGCTGATGGATTTCTTTAAATTCTTATTTCCAAGTTCAAGCAATGGTATTTATACGGAACATGAAGCTTGATTAATTTTCAAACAGTTTAGTTCTAAAATGCCCATCTAAATGCCCTGCTAAGTTTGAATGCTCAGTGCCTCTTTCACAAAGAGAAAATAATATACTTCTTTAAAAAAACAATTCAAAAACCAACGGGATAATCATTCGAGATTAGACGGGCGAGTGAGAAAATAATTACACCCGAAAAAACGTTGACGAGACCAAAATAGTATTTTGTTTTTTTGTTCCCACTTTTATCCCAATTTTTCCTTCATTAGAATCCAGGAATACAATAAAAAAAAAGTAAAAGGCTATAAACTTCGGCCATTAGGAGCCATTAATGTGACACTTTGTAGCCCTTCTGTTCCACAAAAATCTATTTTTAATAGTTCTAAAATATATTTTGAACGCAGGAGTCACAGTTTATTTCTTATAAACATTGCCCAGCTATAGACGATTTAGGCCCTAGCAAGATCAAGGAAATAATTGTGTAAATAAAGGTTTCCCACTACAAGACACGTTTTTTTTTACCCTTCAGCCTGTTTCCGGTCTGTTTTCTTACCGAGGTAAAGAGAGAGCGGTAAAAAGGAAAGGCTCCAGTGGTAAAATAGTCGTACACCCTCTCTAGGGCCTAACATTAACGATCTACTACTAAAGACAGTCTGTTCACAGTTCTCAAAGGGACAAATTATTGCTGGGTGGAATGGGACAAATTGCCCTGCAATTAGTGCTGTAGAAATTATTAACAGCGATAGAAAATAAAACCAAACAGACGTAACTGTAAATTGATTATTCTTTCTAATCGATTATCTGATTTTATCGATTATTAGTTGTGTATTATTCAACTACAAATTACTACCTTGATAGTTTTCAAGTCGTACGTAGTTAACAGTTGAAAGCATATTAGATTAGTTTCTGGTTATCTTGATGGGCACTTCCGGTTGTAAACTAGTCGTTTTTAACTAACTTATTGTTGTGAAAAGAGTCATTGTTATTAACAAAAAAATCTAAACAAAAGTAATGAAAGCAAAAGAGATGTGAAAAAGTCAATGCTGATTTTGTGTTCACCACAAGACTGCAAAACTGCAGTGGGAGCCGATTCAGGAATAAAGGAAAGGATTGTTGTAGATTAGGATTTGATCCCAATTAGGGGGGAGCCCGATTGTAACTGAGCCAGAAGAAAACGTCTTCGAACGGATGTACCGCTTCTCTGATAAGTTGGTCGTTGTGGGCTTTCCTGTAAGGTTACAATTCAGTATAATGTACGGTTTAGCGAACCGTACTGGGATAAATATTCCCAGATTGAGGAATATTAATGAGATAGAATAGCAGTGTGAGAAAGCTGTGTTTTTTTCTCACAATTCTTTTTTTTTCTTTCTTAAGAACTAGAAAAAATATTGTGACTGACTAGTGTGAAAAGTGACTCTTTTCTTAATAGTCACTGTTCTCACAATTAACTGTGGTCTCCTAAGTCAAGTATATCTCAGCGGGCATCACGGTAGCCGAGCGGTTAGAGGCTAGGCCCAAAGCTAAGATGTATTGTTGGTTTAGTGGGTTCGATTCCCCGTTGTCTAGGCCTTGGATTTTATTTGATGGTTAATAAGAGAAATTTGTAGTAAAGTATGTTAGGCGGCTACAGGCTAGACCCGCAAAGCTAAGATGTATTGTTGGTTTAGTGGGTTCGATTCCCCCGGTCTAGGTCTTGGATTTTATTTAATGGTTAATATGAGAAATTTATAGTAAAGTATGTTAGGCGGTAATAGGCTAGACCCGCAAAGCTAAGATGTATTGTTGGTTTAGTGGGTTCGATTCCCCTGGTCTAGGCTTTAGATTTTATTTAATGGTTAACAAGTATATCTCAGCTGATCTTACACAATTTAAACGAACCATATGTTCAATTCGAGTTAACGATTTGTGGCTTAATACAATGTTCCTATTGGTTTCATGTAATTAAATTTGCGGTTTGAACAAAGACTTACAAATTGAGTTCCAATTAAGTTTTGAATACAATCTCCTTTTTCTTTTTTTCTCCCTTTCTAATTTTTTTGATCTATTACATTGGACCTTGAATACTATCACGACTTAATTATTAACCTTCTCAAAATGGTTAACCTTGAATGTTTTTACGTTTTTTAAATTAAAAACATGAATTCATAGTTACATACATACATATTGAGGTCGAACATTTGTGTAATATTATATTTTGAGTTCATGTAATAATGATGATTATTGAGCACTCTGTTTTTTGGAGGAGGGGCTAGTAGTAGTGAGGCTGAGATAACCTTAAATGTATTTAACCGTAATAAAAGTCTTTGATTCTTACTACAGTGAATGTTCTTCGTCCAATTTGGTGTTACCATTACCATACAGTAATCTCCAAGAAGGTTATAATATTAGTACTGGCCAACTAATAGGAAATTACATTTTGATTATGGAGGGGATCCATGGACTTGGTGTGTGTGTGGGGGGGAGAAAGATTGTTATCGCTTTCCCCTTCATGTACAAACTATTCGTCTATTATAAATAACGTTATTAGCGTTTTTCCCCTTCTTTATCTTGATAATTTAACTGATAGAATGCGCTCTTGTAACTTTTAGAGCCAGGTAATTATAGGTTTAGAACAGGATTTTCAGTACATTAATATAAAGCCATTTCTAGAAGTTGTGTTGTTGGGGGGGATATGACGTCATGTTTTGGGAACCAAACTAAAGAGAAGGGTCGATTAACTTCTATCCATAAATTGCTGGGGCGATCTTAATCTTTACGCAATATAGATATATGTAATATGTATCTCTAATGGTAGCCATTTTTCTTCTATCCTTCATTATGTTTTCCTTTTTTCTTTTAAATAATGAATATTTCCACTGTATAATGGAAATTCGGCTTAGTTTTCTCACACAGTTTCCTTAGTAAGCTTACCTCTTCTTAGTAGTTAAGAACGGGGGCTTGCCATCAATAACAAGTTGAAACAACATGTGACTTTACTAGAGACCTCAGGCCACGCCACTGAACTGAACATGCTTATCCCTAGAGAAGAAGAAGCTGTCCAGAGGATAATACTCCCAACTGCTAAGCTAATTGTTGTCACTCTATGAGGAGAAATCGCGAGGCAACTGGAGAGTTTTAACCGCCTGGAAGAGGGTTATCTAGAATGATGCGAGATGAGAAGTGGCGAACCTAGGGATTAGGATGGGATGTCAGGAATTGGGGGGGGGATTTTTTTTTTAATTTTTTTAACAGGATCGGGCCACTAGATTGATGAAAGAAACTTCTTGGTCTCTATTGATGGGTTAATTTGGAAACTGAAACGTGGAAGGAGGGAGCAGTAACTATTTTTTATGGAGGATTTTGGATTGAAGGGATTGTAATCTCTGTGGAGGTTTGGTTGACCCCAAAGTTCAATCTTGTACCATCCCAGCTACATTCTAAAAATGGTATTGTAAATAAGTAGGTTTTTTGTTCGTTTAGAGACTGGATCTGTGGTCAAGTAATCTTTTAAATTTTTTCAGTAACGTCTGTTGAGTTCAATTTTTTTTTTTTTTTTTTTTTTTAGTCGTGTATGAGGGTTCCAATTTAGTCTTTTGTAAATGAACAACCCGAAGTAACTGGAGTTAAATTGGAGGGAGAGTGATGCGACGGAGAGAGAGGTGAAGGTAATATTTTAGGATTTAGTTTTACGATTCATTACCATTTTGAATAACACTCTCTCAATCGGTCAGCAACTGTAGTGAAGAAGACCAACAACGTGAATGAAAGTCGAAATCTCTACACCAAATTGATTCTTCAATCTCTGACGATGAATGAAGGTCCGAAACCGGTCAGGGATACAAGAAATAAGCGTGCTACGATGATAAAATCAATGATATTATCCAGTCGCCTCCGTCCACGACACCTAATTGGTAGTTGAACGTTAAACCCCGGCCTGAAAAAATAGGCGATTACTTTACTTTTTCCAGTTACGTGATACTCTAGAGGCGATTTAACTGATCCTTTATCAGAAATAGCACTTCTTTGTTTTTTTAAAGTTTTAGTTCCCAGGAAAAACACTACGAAAAGAACTACTTTCCCAGAAAATGTTTCCAAATAAAAGTGTACAGAAGAAAATTGTGGGAGCCATTCTTGAGGAAAAGTTGAAAATCGCTTCAGTAAAGTTGAACTTCCTGTGCACGGACTTCCGCCAAAACTATCTTAGACTCTGAACCTAATACTGCTATTTCCGCTCAAATTCCTAATGCACTAAAATTTGAGCCTAAATTGAAGGCTACTAAACGTACCACACTTTAAAAATCTAAATTGTTAACCGGAAAGAAAAGGATCGATAAGTCCAGCTTATATAGTGACAAGTAGACAACATATTTTATAGTTAAAAATTTATCACAAATTGCTTTTCATGGCCAACCAATCATTTTTACCAAAATGGTCTTTGTATATTCTACACTATGAATAAAACATAACTTTTATGTTGAAAAACAAAAATTGAAATTAATATTTCACAAATAATTTTATAGAAAAGTGTTATTAAAAAACTCTGGATGTGTGGGTGTTGTGGAGGGATGCATGTTTGGGTTCGGGTTGTGGTCAACAGGATAACTTCAAAAAAAAAGAAGAGGAAAATCGAGGAGAATTCTAATTTTATATTTCGCAACTAAAGGGCTAAGTGGTCCGCACTGGATAAACTTCAGTCAACTAATCGGATTTATCACTTTTCACGGTTTCGAGGTGATCCTGAGAGAGAGGTGGGCTTAAGCTTCCCTCCTAAAAGTGTCATTCAGGGAACAAAGTGACTTTATTACCAGTATGAGATGAACTGTATGCAAAGAGGAAACGGATTAGCTCACTGTTTAGCGTTCTGGAGATCCTGGATTCGAATGCAGGCTGCGGGGTCCTTAGCTTTAATGTTCCTAGGCAGTGTTCCCTCTAAGCTGTGCGCGTGTGCGCGCGCACATAAATTTTAAACAAAGCGCACATGAAAAATATTCGCGCGCACAAAAATTTTTGCAAATTTCAGTAAATTTATGCAGAATGGTAAAAACCAAAAGAGAGGAGAGAGAAGTTATAAAATAAATGCCATTAATAAAAATGTAATCCTTAATTCTAAAATTGTTCAATAATAAGTAATTGTGAATTTTTCTTGTCTGTTTGTTTTGACAAATGTTTTAATTGAAAAAATTAGAAGCAGACAACGTTATTACATTGTAAGTATTTAAATTTTCTTATTTTCCATTTGAATGGAAAAGGGGAGCCACAGTAATCAGTTAAATTCTGTCTCCACGAACTAATGCTTTGACTTGATTTTAGGGTAGTTTTTTCCCTGTGTTCCGTTGTAATGTGTGGTATGCTGGCAAGATCGAGTCAATGCGTGTAAATAGGTACAAAATTAATACCATTCTTGTATTGTCTTCTTTTTTATTATATGCACTTTTTTAAATTGCCGCACAAAATTTGTTTATTTTGGAAAAAACTGCACACACTTTAAAATGTGCGCACACAGGTCACAAAAAATTAGAGGCAACACTGTTCCTAGGTGCTTTTTACAGGCAATGGGACCGGTTTAATGGTGATGTAATGAGAGAACAATATACAGAGGCCGACAGTGTACTGAAAAAGCTCTGGGTGCCAATAATCTCAAGATGTTATTGCACTTTAAATTATCAAAAAAAAAAAAAAAAAAAAAAAAAAAGAAAATTACAAATTTAAAGAAAAATGATCGAGAGAAAATACCACTTTACTGGAAAACTTTTACTTTTGATCAAATTCTGTTTCAGGAAAATTTTACAAAAAAAGATATTTAAATGTAATATAAGCAGGCTTATGGTCATACCACGTTTAATACAAATAGATGGAGCCCAGATTTCAATAAACTTAAAATTTTCATTTCCGGTTAATGGATTTTCCTCATCAACTTTGGAATTTCCACACTACTCCAAATTTTGCTTTGCATAACTCTATCCGCAATACCGTCACTCCTGTCAGTAGTACTACAATAGGAAGTTAAGATATACATAGTTCTTGACAGGAAATTACCAGAACCCGACTAGGAAATACATTCTAAGAAAAGTGTTAAGCCTAGATACTAAAGTCGGTAGTAAAAAAAAAATAAAAACAATTTTTTGTTTAAATTCGGTGGTACCTATCTTCTTCCGGCAATTACCAGGAAATCCTCTAAGGAGATTGGAAGAGAAGATGGCCACGTCGTGATCTACTCTTATAGTGAGAGCAGTATCAAGAGCACGTTACTAGAGTGACACCACTGGGTGCCTCCTCCACTCGTGATTTTCACGTATTTTTTTGCTATCAGGTACCACATTTTGCTTGTTGCTACAACTGTTGCAGTGGTGAATTCCAATAAAAGATTTCTTTTTTTAATCTTTTATTGGAATTTACCACTGCAACAGTTGTTGCAACAAGCAAATATGGTACCTGATAAAAAGAAATAGAAGAGATCATGAGTGGAGAAGGCACCCAGTGGTGCCACTCCAGTAACGTGCTTTGCTCTCACGATAAGAGAAGATCACGAGGCGTATCTTCTCTTCAATCTCCTTAGAGGATTACCTGGTAATGCCGGAAGAAGATAGGTGTACTATGAGAGGGTTAGGATGAGCTGCTGTAAAATGGAATGAAATTTGAGGGAAACGAGTGTTAGCAAGATCTGTAATGAAAGGGATTTCGAGGTCATTATGGATAGATACATAGAACGAGCGTTAAGAAGTTTTCGAAGTATTTTTGACTGTAATGTCTGGAGGCGTAGTGAGTTGGAACGCTTAGTCGATCCCCGATACTTGGTCAAGTAGTCTGGCGAGAAGTTTGTAGCGTTGGTTAGTTTCTTGTCTTTTCAGTCTAGTGTCGGGGGATTCCATGTCAAAATAAAAGATTTTAAAAAAATAAATAAATAATATTCGGTAGAGCCACATTAGAAAACTTCCTTCCGCTAAATCGGTACTTCCGGATTTGAAATTTTGAACGCAAACTTATGTATAGGTACTTAGTGGTAGTACACAAACGTAAAAATTGGTTTTTCTGAGGAATTTTCGATTTGAGATTTTTTTTTGTTTAAACACGCTCAGGGACTTCAAGGGACTTCAAAGCATTTGCAGAGAAAACTGCAATAGACGCGATTGCAATGTGTCCTTTTTATTAGGAGGAAGAGAAAGTAATTGAGTTAGAGGAGGAATGGCGAATCCCTGGCCAAAAGAAAGGCCATTCTCTCTGCGGTAGAAGGAGCAGCTAAGACTTGAACACGCAAACAGCTTGTTAGAAATTATATTTCCTACAGGACATTAGTATTCCAGGGAAAGTGCTTGGTTTAAATGTATGGTGAGAGTGTACAGGTAGTTGTGTGCCACCCCCCAAAAAAAACCCGCCTTCAATATAATTTTCTCACCAAACTCTCCAAAGAAGGGCTGGGCAGGGGCGGCGAGTTTTAGGAGTTTACAATGAATGTGTATGACTGCAATGTGGGTTAATAGCTACAGCTGGCCGGGAGAGTATATACCGCCTCCAGATTCTTCCCCCACTACTCGCTAAAACAATTTAATAAACACTAGGAGGCTAAAAGAAGGAGTTGGATATTAGAAGGAAGGTAGGACAAGAGAGGCGGTATTAGTGCTCGAGAGGGCGAGATTGAGTAAAGGGCTTATTTCTCTCTTTCTCTCTCTGTCTCAGTCTCTCTTTAGTGGAACTCTGGAGGCGGCAAGAGGAGTGATTTCCTAGAGAATATGGAACACGAAAAGGTGGGGAAGCTAGCCGTTCGTTCTCCTGTAGCTCCTTTGCACAAAACTAAAAACCGCATATCATGTACTAAGTTTATTCATTAATACTGGAAAACGGGCGGTAAGCTGGAGTGTTACAGGAACCTGCTTTAAACAGGATATAGGGTTTAGGACGTTCAGTGAGAGAGAAAAAAAAAGGAACTCTGAGAGGATGAGATTGTGATTGCCGATGTAGTGAAAACGTTAGGGGGCCAATAGTTTGGCCGCTAGTAGGCGTGGTTGCAGGCGTGGCCTTAGGTCAGCAGTTTAAACCGTTTTTATCCATCCCCACCATTCGCATACATACTGGCCGTGGGCGTGGTCTAGTCAAAGCGAAGTAGGGAGGGGGAAAAACGGTGTTGGGCTAATAGGTTTAAGCTGTTTCAATTTAGTTCAGTCTACAGAGTGATATGGCCAGGTTACGCGAGTGATGCCTTGTGTCTGTTTTAGTAACTATCAAAATTTAAATACCTATTAATTTTTTAATTAATTTAAATAATTAGAAACGGGTTTATTTTTAATTTAGTTTGATTTTCTAATTAATTTTTGGGTGAAATGACAACATCGCCTAATGCACCTTCATCTTCGTTGAGTGAAGACGAAGATGACCAAGAGATCAACGTTGATTCTGGACACGAAGACGACGGTTGTTGTCAAGAGGATGATGACGCATCTTCATTGGACGCTGGAAGCTGCGGTACAGGTGCCATAATTACAGCAAGTTCGCCGAGTCTCCTGCATTCAACTAGCACAGCACACACCAATACAAGTACACACACCACAGCGCCACTGTTGCCGTTTAGTATTTCAAGACTGTTGGGCGAAGAGGATCGCAAAGTGGTGGCCGCGGTAGCTGGTACTTTAGAAACTACGGCCGGAGTGATTCGAGTACCCGCGCAGAGGATACCGCCTCCAGCGCAAGTTGCAGCTGCTGCACAAGCTACTGCCACGGCAACAGGACCTTTGCCACCAGCACCATTTCCCTGGGGTCTTGTACATCCGGCGGCCGTTATACACAACAGTGCAGCGGCGGCGGCTGCAGCGGCCGCTTTTGCCTCGCACGCTATCAAGGAGCGATTATCTGGTAAGTGACTTCTATAACCATGCTTCAAATAAAATCCTAGATTTTTTTTTCTAGTATTAGGCAAGAAAATCAACTTGAACGCGACCCAGATGATCTTTATGTCTTCATATGGTTAATATAAAAGCCTTGTCTTTACAAATTTTGCCGTCTTACCTTAAAAAATGTTCAACATATCATAAGCGACGAGTCAAAGATTATTTTTTTGCGCAAAGGCGACGAAAACTTATTATTAATGTTTCTGGCCTTTCGGCATCCTCAGAGGACAAGTTTCAGCTAAGCCTCATTGATCTCAGATTGCTTTCAGAGATCTCCCATGTTCCCGTCACAGTCCCCCCTTTATTTATTTATTTATTTATTTTGACTAAACTAGCCCACTCTTTATCACCAAAATTTATACAAAGCCCCGCTTCCCGTCCTTTATTTTTACAAATATAGATGTTGGACTACCCAGCGCTTCGCAAAATTTTCTCTTATTAGATTCTCATGTTTCAAATGCTCATAGTTTCTTTAAATTCAGAGCTTTCGAAACTTACTTAAATCTTAGTAACCTTTATGCGATAAGCAAAGCCATGTATCAAACTGAAATGATACTTTAAAGAGAAGATTAACCCAACCATTTCCCCTATATATCATCTATATTCATGTAAAGTAACTAAGTATAGAGAAAATCTCGGAAAAGAGATATTTCCGGCGGAAAGTTGAGACGATCCCAATACCCTACACTTACTAGTATTCACGTAAGAGTACTGATTAAGTGGTTCTGTTCTCTGGATGAAAATTAGTCGTGGATGGGACAGAAACGTTCACTTATTCAAACGCCACATTTTCAGCCCCTCCCCTCCTCGGAAAACCCCCAATAATAATAAAAACTGCTGAAATATTCACGCTACTTTATCCAAATTTAGGTCAATAAATTTTTTTGAACTTGCCAATTTGTCGGGACTCAAAAGGGTGTGCATCTAAAAGCGAAAGTAGTTTGGCCCTCTGAAAATTGTGAATAGCGAATTCACTTAAAGATACTGGAAACCTATGCGCGGATATATGCTATTAAACTATCAGCTTCAAATCATCCTTGTAATGCCCTTTAAGTCTAGCATTTTTTATCCAAAACTATTATTAATACTACTATATTTGGTATCTAACCTAACCTGTGTACCTACTCGTAAACCTCAGTATCCTTTCGCTTTCCGATATGGTTAAAACAAAGTATAACAAAGTTCTGCAGGACACTTTGCGGCCATCCCTAACCCACTATAGTCCGCCATCTAAGCTCCTCTAACCTTCCTCAGAATCTACCAGACAAGTGAAACAGGGGACTGTATGCTCCCTTATGGAATAACTGAAGAGTTATAGAATAGAATGTGATATGTTTGATGGAGTCGCGCCAATAGGCGAGTTCTTCTCTCTTGAGGATCATGATATTTTATTCATCCCTTCTTTAGTTCACTGCATTAATTTCTTTAAAGGTGAGTAAGTAGCAAAGAGAAAAAAAGATATTTAAAAACAAAAGTCTACTGCCTTACTTGAAACCTAACAGCTGAACTAGTATAATAGAAAACTCTATTTTCCATCTTTTGATGTATTCAGATCGCTTTTCCAATTTGCAGAAGAAAATCTATTAAATAAATCAAAAGTTTCTAAACTGTATTTTAACAAATTCGAAACTTAATAACTTAAGTTTGAGAGTTTAACTTGTTTCAGTTATTCTAAGTAATAAATAAATTTTAATGAGAACTTTTTAAAACTGTCCGGTAGGACAGTTGTATAAGGGTTGACCATCAAAAACTGCACGAAAAAGTGTAACGTTGAAAAACACCCAACTTTGACAATTTTTTTCTCTTTTTCTATAAAAGATAAAATTCCCAAATTTTCTTTAAATCTAACTCCAAACCATCCTTTATAACTGTAATTTTTTTGCAACCACCCAGATCTAATAGGTTTCGAGAAAAAAGTTGCTGAAAATGAGCAAAAACGGCTTTTTCAAAAATTGTTGTTGTTCTTGTTCTTGTTGTTCTTCTTCTTCTTCTTGTTGTTGTTACCTTTTTTGTAAACAACGTAGCGCCTAAACGCGCAAACCGATTTTCATGAATGAGGTGTCGTTCGATTCGGAATTTTATGTAGATGTGCCTTTTGGGGGTCTCGGCCCTGTACATCGAATGGGAGAGGAGTTAGCCCCCTTTATGTAAGGCCCCCTCCAAAATTATTATTACTAATTACTCTGTAAATCTTGGCCCGATTTTGATAAAATTTGGTAGGATGATAGGGTTAGGGCTCTCCTACCTAACAATAAAGCGACGATCTGCTCTTACACTTGTTAAGGGGAAGTATAGCAATCGTTTCAAATTATCGACACGTGAACCGATTTTCATGAATGAAGTGTCATTCGAATCGAAATTTTGTACAGATTTGTACTTTAAAAGTCTCGACGCTATGCCTCATAAGGAGGGGAGTTCGCCCCACCCAAATAAGGCCCTTTCTAAAACTATTATTACCAATATTTCTACAAAGCTTAGTCCGATTTTGATAAAATTTAGCACGAAGAAGTGATTAAAGCTCCTCTATGTGGCTGTGAAGTGCTATCATGCTCTTACACCTACTAAGAGGAAGTACTGCAATCGTTAAAATTATCAATGAGTGAACCGATTTACATCAATGAATTGTCGTTCGATTCAAAATCTTTGCCTTTTAGGGAGAAGTACTGTAATCGCAGTTTATTTTTCTTGCTCCTCTTAAAAGGAAGTACTGAAATCGCAGTTTAATTTTGCTATTTACGTACAAATACCTTCCTATTTTATTCAAAACGCTTTCTCAAAAAAATGGTTATTGAGGATGGTTTGGGGACCGCAACTATAATCATTCTTTAAAAAGATCTCTCCAGTGGTAGTTACGGTTCCGATTTAACACCTTATCAGGTTATAATGATAGAATAGCTTATTCCAAATTTTAAAAAATCTGTAAAGCAGACGTAACTTTGCAAATAGACAAAAAGGAAAATCTATCCAAAAGGTACAAAAATCTCCTTAACAAAAACTTACAGTTTTAAAAGTTAAGTATAAGGGTTGATTAAACGCCAAAAGGTACACAAATCAGCAGTTCCCAACATTTCATTAATACTTCATTGATATAATTTAAGTAATTTTACTGCATTAACTTTTCCTTCACATTTTTTAGAATTTATTAGATGTCACAGACCCTTATGCTGGCCAGTTCATTCATAATATTTTTTTATTATAATTATGATAAAATGAGTGATGAATTATTCTGAGTAGTCACATATACATGCATGTTAAAGTAGAAAAAAACAAAGTTAGAGTCGGCCACTTTTTAAATTTCAATCACGGAGGATTCAAAACAATATTTCAGTCTTAAATTCGTCTTACCGAAATATTCGTGAGCACAAATAACATACATTTAATAACAAGTAGATTATTCAACAATATTTACTCATTTCTCAATTGTAATTTAATTTAGTCCCCCTAATTTTACTTATGGTAAAATACTGGAATAATTAGCTGTCCTAAAAATATGCATATCTTTATTTTCTTTATTTTATATTACATATATATAACATTGTGGGAAGAACACCTAGATTGAGAATGTAATTGAAGAAAACTATATTATTTGCGATAAAGCCAGATTATTTATTACTTATTATTACAAACGTTTGACTACAACATAAAATAACAATTACTTTAATCAAAGAATGAACTTAAACCAATGATTTTTATTTAAAAATAAAAATAAATGCATAAAATCATTGATGTAAAAAAAGTTTATGAATTTTTTAGCCTCTTATTTTTTTTATATTTTTTATAACGTTTTCTTTTTCACCTGTGATTAATAGTTTGATTATTATAGATAAATAGATATTACAGTCAATCTAAGTTAAATGGTGTGCTACTTGAGTAAATATTTTGTAGACGAAAATGGCCAGCATAAGGGTCTGTGACATCTAATAAATTCTAAAAAATGTGAAGGAAAAGTTAATGCAGTAAAATTACTTAAATTATATCAATGAAGTATTAATGAAATGTTGGGAACTGCTGATTTGTGTACCTTTTGGCGTTTAATCAACCCTTATACTTAACTTTTAAAACTGTAAGTTTTTGTTAAGGAGATAAATAATATTGTATCATTTATTTAGACAGTAAATCCAGTTCACGGTGGGGCTAGGCTTAATGGATGTCGTAAATAAGTAAATAGATTTCCCTGTTGCATTCTTGGGTACTTATCGCACCAACAACATCCAGAAACTCTCTAAAACAACATCAATTAACTACCATCATTCTAGAAGTGGACGCCCTTGAGAAAGTAATCAACACGATGAACGTAGGGCCTCCGACAAAATTAATTTAAAGTAAGAGATATATTGCCCTTCAGCCCTACTGGGATAGGGGATTTGATTAACAACTCCAGGCAATACGGGAAAAAATTTACCGTTGTATCGAGTTCTTGGATCTTCATTTCTCCTAACAGCCATGTAGACAACCGAGACGATTTCTTCATAAGGCAGTTAGGCATCCACATGAAAAGAGGGGTTTGTCTTCTATGGGGCCGTAATAATAAGATCCCGGGAAAGAAAAGGTGTAATGCAGAGCTACTCGAAGTCTTATCGGCGATAGGAACTAATTGGAATTAGGTCGCCTCTGGTCTTTATCTAAGTCACTAGATTTTAAGCATAGCTTCAACACTGCTAGTGCACGATCATACTGGTCTCATCTTCTGTAGAATGTGTTTTCACCATGGTGATGTAGTTCTTATTAAACTTCAAGATATGTATGTTTCAGCTAGGAAGGGTTGGTGAGTTGACCCGAAGGTTCGTTGAACCCGAATAGTTGCCCTCACCTTTAACAGACTCTCAAGTGCATTATGAGTGGTTAAACTGCCAGTATTGTTCGTGTTGCTAGACTATAATACCCGCAGGGACGCCAAGATCCCCTGAAGAAGCGTCTAGTCCACATTCCCCTACGGCGTTCCGAAGTTTATAACTTTAGTAGTTCAGGGTAGTGCAATTCTGTGCGCTCGCAGTTTAGATCTAAACCCTCAATGAGAAAGAATCCTCGTGTAATTTATATCTACCAGATATTAGTTCATAGTTCAAATAGTCATATGTAACCTTTACTATTATCATACCATTAGTAATTTAAACTAATTTTTCAAGGAGGTCACGTAAATGCAAGCTATTTACTTGATGACGTATTTATGTATAAACATTATAAGTTGTGCTATTTACTTTCTCTAAATGCAATAATTATTTTGATAAATTTTAATTACAGGCGCATTCTATTGGCTAATTTTGTTAATTACTAAAGATATACTATTTTTCCTTATCAATATTATAATTATTATTACCAACAGTCTCAGTTATATCTTTCATTGTCAAAGACAAATTCTAACTAATTTATAATCATTTTCCTTATTGCAATGCACTTTATTCTATTAGATTAATGGGCTGTTTTTTATTAATCACGATTAGTGTTTCACAAATGCAATTAAAAAAAATGTAGCTGCATTATGGACACGGACGTGTGTTGTACGTGAATACGTTTACGTAACGGGTTATATTTTTTATATAAAATATTTTTATTTATGTATTTAGGATGAAATCAAGGAAACAAATCGGACGATCGAACACAATCTATGCCTATACAGTCCACTGTCGATGTAGAAGCGATTTCATCATCCACTTGCATAATTTCAACCGCCCCAGCTGCAGATGTACTGACACCGTCGTTGATCCGTTCGGCCGCATTCATTCTTTTACGTTCTCGGCACAGCACTTGACTCGGTCATATGGTGTTTTATTATTACCATTCGATTGTTCTTGAGAAGCCCTTTCCAACAGGTATACGATCTCTGTATTTGGTTTTGGCTTTTCGACGCGTATAGGCCGACATTATATAATTTTTGATAATATTTTTTTCATTCCAACACCTAATTATATTCACTGTCACTATTTTACACTAATGTCTTATATACAATCGATAGATTGTGATGACAGCTGACGATTAAAACTTAAACAAACATCGTATCTTCTCCGGGTCAAAAGTTATACTAATTGCAAATCTCGATACGCAGCAAAATGATCTCAAAATGGCGGCTCTTCCCCCTCCACCGCCGCGCGATGCGTCGCAGTCCTCACTTATCGTAATGAATTCTTTGATCCTTTAGCTATCCAGTGGTCTAATTTAATTTTGGATGTAGAAGATTGATTGGAAACTATAATGCCAAACTGTATCCCCCGATTTTATCATTAGGTTTTTTGGATTGCCTCCATATGATAGCAAATTTAAAGACGTATTCACGTCAAAAACGAATCCTCAAAATAATTAATTTGTAAGATTATACGTATTGATTAAGTATCGATTCCAATACTTCCGATTAATTGATATTCTCGTTAAGCAGCTTGTAAGTTTTTTTAATTAAAAAATATTAAATAGGTGTTAGAACGTAATAATATAATTATGTGCTTAACTTCTCTACTCACTAAGAAGCTGTAAAAGGTTTTATTGTTAAAAATCAGTTCATGAATACAATGATTATACTAAGTTTATTTCCTTCCGTTTTAAAAATTATACAGGAAATGAAGCCGTGAAGCCCCGACTCTTTAAAGGAGAACTTATTCCCGCATCTCTGGGATAACAGAGTCTCCGGTGATTGGTATTTAATACTGCAAAACTCTATTAAATATAAATGAACTTAATTAATGATGGTAACTCTATAAAATTAAAGTGCAATTCACGGAATTGTTGAATAGTTAGCAAAGTGTACATGGGTTGGTTGGAGGATGGGTAATGCGGTGAAATGGTCAAAACCAGTAGAATTTAATTTTCTCCAAACCAATATGAAATAATTTTGCAATTTTAATAGGAAACAGTTCTCAATATATATTTGGAATGTTTAAACTGTGATTGGCTGGAGAGGATTTCTGGACGGCGGAAGTGGGTAAAATGTGGCCGGCTCTAATAGCGCAGAGCTACAAAACGCTAAATGTCTATCAGTGAACATCCAGAATAATCATCAAAATTGAACAATTAGTAATGGGCCCCCCCACATTTTATTATATTGTTCTATTTAAATATTTAAAATACTGCAAATCCAGCCGCGCGCCCCTACGTACATTTTAATTCCAAACTAAATATTGGACACAGATTAGTACGGCCATCAGATAAATATTTTATTCATTGGATGACTAAATATTACACATTGAATTTGATAAATTATACTATTCATATAAGGGATTAATACAAATATTTTACAAATACCCTGATGACTTTTCTAAGTAACCATGGAAACTAGAAAAATAACTGGATCCGTATCTTTTTATTATTTTCTGGTTAGGAAAGTTTATCGATCTAATCTGATTATCGATTTAATGGCTGCTCGATATCCGTTTTAAGGTTTCCGAAAAAAAAGCGCTTTAAAATTTATGTAAATTAAAAATATTTCTTTAATTGTTCCGGAAGTACAAATTCACGCCAATGGATGTTGAACTTTTCGGAAATGCTTCCTGCAATTTTTCTTTATACTTTTTGAAAATACAAAATTTCACTTCATGTTTGTCTAAAACTTTTATCGAAAAACATTTCCCCGACCCTGAAAAAAAAAAAATTGAGAGCACTTCCGGAAGGGGATGCTGTATTAGACTTCCCTTAAAAGTACCATCTCTGTATCTTGAATGGTCTTGCAGATCCCGTAAAGATTTGAAATTGGATTTTCAAATTTGATAAGAAACGGCTAAGCGGAAGTACAACGTAACTGAGAAGATTTTGAGATTTACTAGCGAGCGGCACCTACGATTTTATTTAAAATGTGTATAGTGATACTAAGAAACATAAATCTACAACTTTACTGGAAATCTGATTAGGAGAGCACATCTCAGCGAGGAAGAAGATAGAATGCCCACTAAGCGATTTTTTAGCTAGAACTTCGGGAACGTTTTTTCCAAACCAGCAGAAAGTAAAGTATAGAGAAAGGCGCAAACCTCTTCGACAACTCACTGACAAACAAATCGACAAAACAAGTGTGAAAATCACGTGATACTCTAAACGCTGTCAGGCAGTGTTGATTTCTTACCGTTCAACACACTACGATAAATGCTGCTGACACATGTCTTTAAATAGTGTGTAATTGTATTCCAAGTAATGGTAATGATGTCTAGGTCAGCCTCACCTGTGTACACAGGCAAAACTTCTTAGATTATTCATTTCCGGTTATGTTAGCAATTTTTTGTTGTTATTTCTATGAGTTTATAGGAATAGAAAGGGTGACCTTGGCATTTATATCGATATATGTTATCGATGTTTGGTAATTAATGTGGCTGGTATACCCCATCTTTTGGAATGAAATTTTGATATGAAATTGGGCTATAACTCATAAGCAATATTTACTGATGAATAATGGCATCCAGGTCTGGAACACATAACCTGATCTGGAAACGAAGATCTTTGTCTTGGATGTGGCTTGGACCATTCTTTCCTGGGCCGGAAATAGATATAGTAGCATCCCAGTTCTAGTGAGGAAGGTTTCTAAGGTTTGGGTTTAAGGCAGTCCTAGTAGGGAATCTCTGGTTTTGAAACCAAAACCATTTTAAAAATGGAGCTTGTGTTTCCTTTCTCGCGATCTACCCTCCACTCCCCCAAAAAGACCCTTAAGGCAGTTCTTTAACTTGGATTTTTATATCTATATACATACATATATCTGTCTTGTGGTAATGGGTTCGATTCCCCTGCTTTAGGCCTTGGATTTTATTTAATGGTTAATAAAAGAAATTTATCAATAAAGTATGTTAGGCGGTTATAGACTAGACCCGCAATGCTAGGATGTATTGTTGGTTTAGTGGGTTCAATTCCCCTGGTCTAGGTCTTGGATTTTATTTAATGGTTAATATGAGAAATTTATAGTAAAGTATGTTAGGCGGTTATAGGCTAGACCCGCAAAGCTAAGCTGTATTGTGGGTTTAGTGGGCTTGAGTCTCCTGGTCCTAGGCCTTGGGTTTTATTTAATGGTTAATATGAGAAATTTATAGTAAAGCTTGTTAGGCGATTATAGGCTAGACCCGCATAGCTAAGATGTATTGTTGGTTTAGTGGGTTAATTCCCCTGGTCTAGGCCTTGGATTTTATTTAATGGTTAATAAAAAGAAATTTATAGTAAAGTATGTTAGGCTAGACCCGCATAGCTAAGATGTATTGTTGGTTTAGTGGGTTCAATTCCCCTGGTCTAGGCCTTGGATTTTATTTAATGGTTAATATGAGAAATTTATAGTAAAGTATGTTAGGCTGTTATAGGCTAGACCCGCAAAGCTAAGATGTATTGTTGGTTTAGTGGGTTCGATTCCCGGCATTAGGCCTTTGATTTTATTTAATGGTCAATAAAAGGAATTTACGTACAGTAAAGTATGTTTGCTAGCCACCTCCGTCCACGACACCTAATTGGTAGTTGGACGTAAAGCCCGCCTGAAAAAATGAGCAATAACTTATCTTTTACATACATACATATGTCTGTCACTTATCTGTGAATTATTCTACGAGTAAGTAACTGGAATATTAAGAAACATGGCATGTCTTCTTTCCACACAGTGAAAATTCTTAACTTTTTTTCCCTTTCCAGGCTAATAATATTCCTTAGCCGTAGGACTAAAAACTGAAAAAAGTACCTCCTAGACAAATTGATAATAGACTGTGCGTGACCAAAAAAGAAGGTACCGTTAACTAGTTTCAATGATTTTTACGGGCCCAACTTCTTCACTTATTTACTAAAAAGATATTTTGCTTCAATTTCCTATACAAATATTATGGTTAATAATATTTGTCTATTATTATAATTATTAGATCTTTTTTTTCTGGACAAACTACAGCAGGAATTCAACTTCATGTTTATCTGTAATTTAACTGTTTACGTAATTTACTCTATTTATGGAAATGAAACAATATTTAGTTTAGAAACAAAAAATTATTAGAGTTCAGCGTAATGGCTTATTAGAGCAGAATTGTGCTTTTAAAAAAAACCGCTATTTTTTTATTAGGTTCTAAATCAATTGATTTATGCTATCGCCTTTCAAGATTGTCTACCACTGATTTTTTACCAATTAAGAAGTGATCAAATGAAACACATCTTATTTAGCTACTGTGGACTGAGATTCACATTAAAAGCGAAAATTTAGTGATAAAAAATGGTTTTATAAAAAAAAGTAGATCTTTAACGACAAGAGTTTGTCTGTAAGTGCTTGGGTAATATATAAAGTTTTCTTGCAATTGGTCCAAGTTAAAAATAATGGATCACTTCGGATATTCTTCAATTTTCTTTTAATTAACTCTAAAAAGTTGTCCAGTTCAGCCATACTTCCGGTGAAGTTAATAATCTTGAAGTTCATAAATTTGGCTTGAAATTTCCATCCACATGAAGATGCTGGAACCGTACAATATACTGGAACGCTTAATAACTTCGCTATACACTACGTACGTGCTGCGAAGCTAATATGTATTGTGGCACTGGGTTCGATTCCCGTTCTTAGGCCTTGTATTTTAATTAATGGTTAATATGAGAACTTTATAGTAAAGTGTGTTTGGCGGCAATAGGCTAGACCCGCATAGCTAAGATGTATTGTTGGTTTAGTGGGTTCGATTCCCCTGGTCTAGGTCTTGGATTTTATTTAATGGTTAATATGAGAAATTTACAGTAAAGTATGTTAGGCGAATATAGGCTAGACCCGCAATGGTAAGATGTATTGTTGGTTTAGTGGGTTCAATTTCCCTGGTCTAGGTCTTGGATTTTATTTAATGGTTAATATGAGAAATTTACTGTAAAGTATGTTAGGCGAATATAGGCTAGACCCGCAATGGTAAGATGTATTGTTGGTTTAGTGGGTTCGATTCCCCTGGTCTAGGTCTTGGATTTTATTTAATGGTTAATATGAGAAATTTACAGTAAAGTATGTTAGGCGAATATAGGCTAGACCCGCAATGGTAAGATGTATTGTTGGTTTAGTGGGTTCGATTCCCCTGGTCTAGGTCTTGGATTTTATTTAATGGTTAATATGAGAAATTTATAGTGAAGTATGTTTGCTAGTCGCCTCTGTCCACGACACCTAATTGGTAGTTGGACGTAAAGCCCTGAAAATATAGGCAATTACTTAACTACTTTACTTCAATGTTGGAATCTAGACTGAACAGAATGTTGCGGCCAAAATCTCACTCCGAAGTCGCCTCCGTCCACGACACCTAATTTGGTAGTTGGACGTTAAGTCCCGCCTGAAAAAATAGGCGATTACTTTTTTTTTAATAAGTACGTGTTAACTAAGCTTAAAAGAAATAATCATTGAAAACAATTTTCCCCTCTCCAAAAAAAACGCGGTTTCTTTTTTGTTTGTTTGTTGGCGGTTAATACCTGGAAAAATTTATTTAAAAAAAACGGGGAAAAACTATTTTCTCTGCAAATTTGAAATCTTACTTTTCATAACGAGTTCCCGTAAAATTATAGAGGTAATGGGGCCGTACATTATACTGTAATAGCACTTAAGATGGTAGC
This sequence comes from Rhodnius prolixus, assembly GCF_049639745.1. Lineage (NCBI taxonomy): Eukaryota > Metazoa > Arthropoda > Insecta > Hemiptera > Reduviidae > Rhodnius > Rhodnius prolixus. The sequence goes on along the minus strand of NW_027411582.1, from coordinate 35,627,852 downwards.
CTGACTCCACATCCAAAAAATGTGCCCATAAGTAAAAATAAATATTAAGATATACCGATTGTATGAAAAAAAAAAAAAATCGACAAAATACAATCTTACTTCCGGCAGGCTAATTTTGACGAAAAGATTATTGTCCTGTCCTATCGTGAAAACTATTGTTAGATTAATTATAGATTTTGAACTCTATGCGATTTCCCTTTTTAGTCATGCAGAGGTCACATCTCCATTGGTAGACAGAGGGTGTCGTACATTCATAGACACATAAACGTGCGGGGACGTCACCTCAAACGTCTAATTCAAAATAAAAACTATGATAGTTGCCCTTACTTACAAAACTACTAATGAATTTAAATAGTACTTTCACAGTGTGTGTGTGCTAAAACCTGGGAAAGTCATGGGGACTGGATAAGCTGATGGTTGGCTGTGGTGGGGGAAAACGATGAGTGAGGCGGTAGGGAACCACCCCCGGTTTAACAATCTTGGGGGCGGCAATGTTTAGTTCCTCGGCAAAGCGAGAGAGAGAGAGCGCATTCAATTCACTTCCATCCATTTCCACCTTAATCCATTTAACCCTCCAATTAAGTAGACTTTTGATTAATTTTTGCTAAATATTGAACAACCCTGACTGGAAAAGTGGGTTTTCCAGAGTTGTGCGCAAGACTCTTGATGTTCGGCGGTGGAAGGGTCGTGAGGGGGATGGTGGAGGAACCAGCACACCCACTTATCTCGTTCTTCTTATCTCATTAGTGATATCTGTTTTTCATTTAAATCTATTGGTGGGTTGTGTAGACCTCTGAGGGAGGCGCTTTCATGGAAAATGCAATTTTCCTCACCATTTCTCAATTTAATTAGAAAAACCTTCATCATAATTAAATAATAATTTAATAAAATGATGAGAAATGCTTTCTTTTACATCCACCACAGTTTAAAAAAGTGACTGGCTCTCCCTACTATCCTGCGAATTTAGAGCTTTCCACCCTTCGTATACTCTTCTAAATCCAAATTATAGAAACATAATTAATTATTACTAACACTGAGAAATTAGTTAACTGGAACATGACACTAGAATGACGCTACCCCAAGATACCGCCTAATTTAAAGTTATTGATCAACACGAATGAAATGTTTCCGCCAAGTGCAAGGAAATCGTGGGAAGCTATTCCCCCCCCACACAAATCTACGAAAAGCGGAAATTCCATTTAGCAAAGTGATACTTCCGATTGATAGAAAAATTTTGGCAACTACGTGACAGTCGGGCAAAAGGTCAGACTTTGTTTGCAAGACTATTATATTTGTAAGTATTAATTATTAGTTATGTTTTTCCGGTAATTGATTCTATTTTCAAGAAAAATTCTTTGCTATCGCGAATAAGTTTCCTTTCAAGTTATAATTTAGGGATGCTGGAAATCTCTCATAGTATTGTGTTGTATAAAAAAATAAATTAAACTGCTGAATTTAATTTTTTTTTTTTTTTTTTGTAATTTACAATCTGTATAAATATATACAATAAGTAAATAGGATGTAAAAAAGATGGACTGGAGCGGGAAGAGCAGGAGGAGAGAAGCTACCCAGCGGTATGAGATAGGGGAATGTGAGGAGGAGAATATGAGTAGCAAAGAGGAGGAGATAGGAGAATAATGCCGTTTAGACCTTCAGACTACAAGGAAGTCGCGGGGCCACTGGCGATTCAGTCGGCGAGGAGTATTAGGGATGTCAGAGGAAGCGAGAGACAGTACAAGAGGATTAGTTCTAGTCGAGAGAGTAGTATGGAATTTTTGGTATTTAGTCTTGGCGTGTTGGTCTATGAAGGGAATGTTGAGGTCGGTGTGAAGAGTGAGGTTAGTCACCGTAGAAGGGTGCGTCAGCTATCTGTCGGAGTAGTTTTGACTGAAATGTATGTTTTGTAGGTTTGGCAGAACCCCACAGCTCTAGTCCTGTAAGTCCACACAGGTTTGAGGATAGTATTGTACAGTAATCGTTTGAGTTCAATGGGCAATTTGGGAGCGTCGTCCAAGAAGTCTTGTAAAGCAGTTTAGCACGTTTTTTGTCACTGCTTGTCTTTTAAGTCTAGTGTGTGGGTTCCACGTGAGTAGCTTGTCTATGTAGAGCCCAAGGTAGCGCACCAGATCTATCAAGGAAGAGGATTGCTGTTGAGGAGACAAGGTGGACAGGAGCCCCGCCGGAGAGTAAACGTGGCATGCTGGCATTTCTGTGGGACTGAATTTAATTAACTTTTTTTTTTATTAATGTAAAAAATACGAAATTTACAGTGATGAAACTTACTTTAAAGTAAGTGCAGTACAAATAATAAGGCCATTATTAAACTATTGCCGACAAAATATATCTAACTTTAACCCACAATATATGTATATAGAAAATTACAAAAATGTATATGTGGCAGGTGTTTATATTATTTCCCCTCCCCGCGTCCACTTTCCTAGCCTAGATATTATTGTAAATGATTGTTGCGTGAGAATTCTGTTCACTTCCTGTATTGAACGTTTCCTTTTCTTTTTTTCCTTAGAGGAGAGAGTGTAAGGAATATGATAGAAAAGTTTGCCAGTTTGAAATTTTGGTGGAGAGTAAATAGAAATGAATCAATTATTAATATTGCCCAGGATTTTAGGAGAATAAAGATGCATGGCATTTAACTAAAACTGATCTCTCCATCTTTGTTGAAGCTGAACTTTATTTTAAAAGCCGTAAAGTATCTAAGCACGTAGTTTAAATAATGAAATCACTCCATCAGTAGTCAGTATTTGCCTTAAATTTGGGTTCATATTTACAACTTTCTCACAGAGTAAGCACTCAAAATAAACTGATCATTTGGAGAAGTCCAAAAATGTTTAGATTTTCTGCGAATAGGAATTGCAATGAAAACGCTTCACTTCCTCTGAGAATCTCATCATAATCATCGCTCCCCCCCCCAAAAAAAAAGTCAAGACAAACGAAACCATTATAATCAAGAAACCAAAAAAGAAAATCAAGAAAACAAAGAACAAGTACAGAAAGGTGGACTTAAGCGCTTAACGAATTCCACTTTTAAATTCGTGTTCATCACCCTACCAACAATTATCTCATTTGTACAAACAATAACTGAGAATTAAGAAGGCCGTGTATACATACACACACACTCTGATGATGTGAAGTATTTTAATAAGACGTCGCTTTGTTCCTGGTAGATCTATCACTTCTTTTTTTACCAGAGTTTTAATTGAATGATTTAATTAGTTAGTATCTAATTAAAACTGTTTCCGGTTTGGACAGTTGTATAAGGGTTGATCGTCAAAAACTGCACGAAAATAGTGTAACGTTGATAATAAAATGATTTAATTGGTATATGTCGTTTATTAACGGGCATGGAACTCTTACAATTATTTACGTACATCATGTTATTTTAACTGGTTACAGTTCAGTAAAAGTGACTCGGCCAGCCGACTGTGTAAGTAATCGAATTCAATGGAAGTCAATGTAGACTACAAGTATTAACTGAACACACTTATACGCTATCATCAGACTTACGAAGAGCGAGATCAAAAAATCGATATTCCCTTACTATACGTTCACTTCTATTCTCACTTAACATCGCGAATCTGTATTTCGAAACCGGTAACGACTTTTTTGAGTGTCCTGAGTCCAAAAAAAGAAAGAAGGGTTATTGAAGTAAACGAATTGGAAGAACCAACAACTGCAGTAAAGCAAAAATGGAAGTCTTCAGGAATTGGATGCACAATTAATCGCAAGAATGGCGTAGATAGAAATCCAGGCTTGGCAACATTGTGTACTCCAACAAATCTTTGCGGTGCCCTAAGTCCTTTTTTTTACTGCCTCTGAAAAGAAGGAGAAGGCTAAACGGCCCAAGAGTCCGTCATGAAGAAGAGGAAGTTTGTATCAAAACGAAAGGGCTGACAATGCGAATTATTGAAAGACTTCTTCCTTGATTCCGTTCCTTGAGGACATATTTACCGGGACTTTTGGGCCCTAAATTAGGCTATCAGCTTGGACGACATTCAAGATTCCAGGAAGCCCAAAAAAGATAACCAGGGAACGTGTGAACATACAGTGGACGTTCTTTCAGATATTTTATCCTTTTTACAATCATTTTCACAGTATAAAGCCTACAGCAGTCCTTCCGCCTGTCCAATTATTGACTTGCTTCCGGTTGTTAATAATAAAATGAGCCCCAAAATTAAAAAAATAAAATACAACTTCCGAGAACCTAGGTTATCCCTATAAAATACCTTATCATCAAACATAGAGGTTTCCAATTTGTTTAATCATTCAAAACAAAGAGCTTCTAACTTATCTTTGTCTAATAATTAAGTAACAACTAATAATTAAAAAGAACAAAAAGGGTACTTAAAAAAAATAGTGCAATGCCTTCTAAAGATGTAAACAAAATCGATAAAAAAAAAAAATGTCAAAACACAAGTTAATTAATCGATTGTACAAATTATTTCCGTTTTTTTTTTTTTTCTCCATCCTGTAATTAAACCGTAGTAACACTTTTCAGAGATAACGTTTTTAGCGTTTTTTTCGTTAAATAAACTGTTATCTGTTGGTTAAAGGGGGGGGTAAGCGGAAGGAAAGTGGTAAGTAGTTGAATTTGTATTTAGAATTGCGTCAAACTAAGCTAAACACTAAACGAACTAGAGCCTAAAGCAAGACCTACAGATGTAATAATAACGTGCAAACGATGTTCGCCTGTGTTCTTAGAACGTTCTTTCCATGCGAATTCTGCTCTGAACACCGCCCCCTTTAATAACATTTTATGGTAGTAAATCCGTACATTAGCGGGTTAATGACACATTAGAGCACTCCTCCTACAGGATTAAGAAAAAATACCTAAATTTTCATTGAACCTATACATCAGAGAAAAGCCTACCCCACTCCCCTTAATCGAATTTTCCCGGGAAAATGTTTCTTATTTAAGTCGCTTTTGAGGAAAATCTAAGACCAATAACTTTGTATCACCACTGTCTTGAATACTATTGATAAAAATGGAAAGCTAGTTGTATTGTTAGGCTGGGTTAAGAGCAGCGTTACTGCAATTTTTTGGGACTTAAATATTATTTTAATTGCGTGAAATCTTTACTATTTAATATAGGCAGCTGGACAAATGGTGCCCAAATCTAAACATAATTTTACTCCTCTAACTTCTATCCATTAACCAGTTAAGCGGTGGAATTTAGTTTTTAAAAAACCCCGCCACAGTGTGCGGAATTAAAATCAGACAATGACGTGTACACACGTCGAACGGCAGGGCAAAACAACTAAAAAGTTTACAAACGTCATAATATAGTCACTGCAAGCGACTTTTTCTGCAATCTCTCTCTCTCGAGGGCTTGAGATTACCAGAGCTCATTCTGTGCTCATTCCAAAATCTTGCACCGCTTCACGTTAACTAGGGACGCAAGAGCTTTTTTACAAGGAAGAAAAGAGCTTATTGAATTCTGTGCAAAATGAAATCATGCTCGTACTGAGGTCTGAATCTCTATTCTAAAAGGTAAAAACGGGCATTGCACAAGAAGGGTTGAGAGCTTCTAATTGTGTGAGGTAATTCCCGAATCTCTAATGCGGTGACCAAACATGTGCCAACCACTTATCATTTAGCTGGCTCCAACCTCCGTTCTATTGGTAAGATAAAGGAAACATCCCACCAAATAATATTCTTATTGTATTTCATTAAAATTTCGAGTTTTTATAGTTAATGGCAATTTTATATTTTTCACAACGAGTATACACGTCCAACGCACCGTATCAGAGATTTGGTTTGACGAGTATACACGTCAAACGCGCTTAACTGGTTCATATAGAGTCATTAACAAAGAAAATGGTACTATTACGTCATATCAAAGAATTTATTTAAAGAAAATAGATATCTTTTGTCATTTAAAGAACTAAAACTATCTTATTAGTAGCATTCTAGTTAAATTGGCAAATTATCTGTTGAGACAAACAATTTATCTACTCTAGCGAGCATTCTACTTTTTAACATTCTAATTACAATATCCGGAAATAGACATCTAAGTGTTAAATGACCATAAAGTTACATTTCTTTCCATATTAATTGGGCGCGAGCAATAAACCGGAAAGATATAGAAGGCTGAACTGTTACAAATAATTATTCATTATATTTCAATTAGCTATTCTAATTATAATTATTTCTTGTTTAAACTTGTGAAACGCTGGTTCCTTCATTAGAAAAGGGAACGAATCACAGCCTGTGAACACACTTACACCGGATTATCAACGGTATTACAAATTCTCGAAGTTCACAAAATCTAAAAATTTTTACCAGCGTGTTCTTAAAACATACACAATTTTTTAGTAACATTTAACAATTACACCAAAATGGCCAAAATTTAATTAACTTTTCAAATATTCAGAAAATCTGGTACATCCGGTTTATGGACTTCCTTTCAAACACGAAACTCTAGAAATACTTTTCTTCTTGCTTTATCAAATACAAGACCCCCAGACCGTAATTATTATACTGAGATAAGGTACACTTGAGGAGGGAAGGATCTCTAAAAACAAGCTCCTCAACAGGTGCCCTTTACCCTGATTTTCCTGGGGAAATGTTTCTAATAAATTTTTCTTAGTCCCCACCCACTATTTTTTTTTTTTAAAGAAAATTGTCACGTTTTCAAGAAAATCGCCTCTCCTGAAAAGTGAAAAAAAAAAAAATCGTTGAAGAATTTAGATCGCTAAGTTACAGTCTCAGGTTTTCCCTGATAGGACTTAATCGATGAATATAATTTTCATTTCCCTGTGATTTTTCATCTTTAAAACACTTTTGCGTTTTTCTTTTTTTTGTAAAACACACAGACACACAAATACAAAGAACACTTTCTAAAAACCAGGAGAGCTCAGTGTGCCCCTTAGAAACCGTTATTTACAGTGAAAATTCATTTCCCAAAACTTTTATACGATTGAAATAATTTCCTTGCAAATTTAAAGGAAAAGGAGCTAATATTATAGATGAATACTGAAATAATCACGCTAAACTAACGGGCAAAGCACAGCAATTAAGAATAATAATCTAAAAGCACCACCTGGTTAGATATTTATTATTTCCAACCTGCTGTTGGTAACACTGAATTAGCAAGGCTGTTTTCGATGTATCAAATTACAAAAAAATTATTTAATCATCATACAACCACTAAATAATATGAAATCAAAAACATATCAAGCACAATGGACAACAATGAAAGCATTACAAATAAATTACTCAATGAAAGAAATGATTTTTTAATAGTTATTGATTATAAATAAAAGAGCCTAAGAAAGAGTTGACCAACTTTCTGGTATAATCATTTTTAATTTAGGTTAATGATTTAGTTACCATATGTTTTTTGTAAAAAAAAATCATTTTGTTAAAACAGTATAAAAACAGCTGGTCTAAGAATTACTGTATAATAATTGCGTTGTTCTACAACAAATTACTGCTTAACCATATTTATAGTAATTTTATGCTTACAAGTTTTTATACTTTTTTGTAGATTTTTGTAATTAAAAAAAAAATGCGTTTGACTGTACGTGTGTAATTTAGTTGATGACTTTGTTAGTAATTTTGAGTCGAATTTCTTTCTTTCTTTGTAAACAAAAAGGGAACTATTGATGCATCTTTGTCTATTTTATTCTGTTTTTTAGAAATTATAGTAGAAATACTTTCGATTTATGGGAATCGATTAGATTAGATTAAATTAGGATGGCCTCAAGGCCTGCGCCACCACGACCCCTACGGATCTATTGTGGCTCCCCGGCTTTAGAGCTCACCCTCCAGACCCGTCCGTTTAATCAGACTCTTAATTCCTGGAGAGCGACTCTTGGGTAAAGCTCTCACAGGCCTTGGTTTTTTTCCTCCCCGAGAAAGTAACATCCTTAGCCCCAGACAAGCCCCTCACACTGACACAACACGTGCAGTGCAGTTTCCTCCTCTTCCTGACAGAACCTACAAAGGCTATCGATTGGTTGACACATGGATTTTAAAATTGGGAGATCCCCAAATTGAATCCTGTGTTTAATTACTTTTGATTTTTTTTTTTTATGAAAACACCAGTTCAACACCAAAAAAAGATTGGATTAGATTATTGGGATGGGACCCTAAGCCCCACGGTGCCGCAGCCAAAAGAGGCTTACTGTGCCTTCCCCTGTTTTTGGACCTAGTAGACGAAACCTCTCCTACCTAAAAAGGTTTCTGGACTATCTCTACTAGTTCTTTTTGCCCTACTATCTCCTTTGGTTTCAAAAAAAAACCGAAAGATTTCATTTCGCAACAAGTGGAAGGCCGTTTCCTCCTCTTCCTGACACAATCTGCTCAACAATTCCGAGCTAATAAGCCCCCACCTTGTACAGATGCTTCCTGAACCTACCGTGACCCGGTGAATAGGCCTGTAATCAGGAGTAATCTGATTTCTACCGAAGCACAGAGTATCTACAACTCTTTGTTTACACATCCAAAGAAGTCTTGCTGTGTTTGACCCCCAGGACACATCACCCAGTTCTTTTCATGCTCTCTATCCAAATCCAATCTCTTGAGAGCTACACGAACTGCACTCTTGGTGATCCCCAGCCAACTCCCAACAAACTTCATTTCAAAATATAATTGTAAAAGATAAAAATTTTGAATTTTTTTAAAGTTTCTTAACAGTAACCCAGCAATCGATTTGGCAAAATAAGATTTGTCGTCGTAGAATTTGATTTTCATGCAACAGGATGTCATTTTCTTCTATTTTTTTTTTCTATGAAAAATTTAGCAGCGCACTCAGCGGAGGAAAACTTTTCAGCAGATCTATTATTACTGTAACTTTATTTGCTACCTTTTTCTTGGCTTTGAAGCCAAACCAAACAATAACAAGAGTATATTATACAGCAGCCGCTCCGCCGGTTCTCTATCCCCTCCAGCTAGCTGAGAAGAACAGTCTGAACTGTCAAAACCTTGTGCCACCTCAGTGAAGCGTGAAAATATGACAGCTGTGATTTCTGTCGACAGGTTCCCCCCCACCCGCCCACTCCAAATGTTACCTTGATATAATAATAAAGTAACGTTCATACCACAGTAACAAGTACCAAACTTTTTTGTATTTTGAGGCATTCTCACTATTTCCTTTTGCTTTCTCTTTTTATTCTTCTTTTTGATTTCTATTGTTTTAACGGCTGATCTTATCTGTCGTCGTCATGTTCATTGCCTTCCACATCAGTTTCGGACATTCAGACATCATTAGAGGTTGAGTAATCAGTTTTCCGATTCCATGTTTCCGGTTCACAGTCAGGAATATGTAGTATGAGGGTAGTGTTATCCGGCTCACCGTTAACAGCTGCTAATTTTAACATTGAGGCAATATTATTGAGGAAAACTCAGTCGGCTTTTCAAAAATAAGAAAATACATTCGGTCTTTCTTCAAAAAAAACACTACAGGGCATGCGCGTAAGACATTTTTTTCTGGTAAAAATTCCTGATAGAGTTTCATCCTAGATTTGTTTTGTTCCTATAAAAATAGTAACCGGAAATGGTAGATAGGTCTCTTCCTATCTGAAGCACAAAAGAAAAATCACACAGGTGACAATTTGTCCGAATTATAGGAGAGTATACAGGACAGACCTCACACTAGTGTAATTACAGAGGAACAAAGGGATGTCGTCGCAAACTGCCGGCCTGGTAACCAATCGCTCGTTGTTCTAAACCAAAGAAGGGTCCAAGGGCAATATATTGTTGTGTAAGAGGGTAGCAGACTAGCGCCTGTTGACTGGTCCACACCGCAACAGTGGCGCACTCTGTCAATAGTCAGAGGGGATACTAGAGAAACCCTTAAATGCCTCCTCCGCCCCCCCCCCACTCACGGCTCTTCTATTACCCAGTAGCGGCTGGCGACAAATCGAACTTCAATTGCTAAAACTGGCGCCACTGGCTAAACTATTTTCAGTGGAAACCGGATGTTCAAGTAATTGTCCAGCACCACGCTATCTTTGATGAACGTTCATCAATTGTTGGCGCAAACTATCTGTAGTTTTCTTTGATCTTTTTTTTTCGCTTTTTATCTCTACACTCCTTATTTAAGTATATACAATATATAAAAATTTCCATTCAGTGGAACTAGGAGCAGGGAGCAAAGCGACGAGTGGCCTTCATCTTACACTCGCTTGCAAACTGGCTGGTGTTTTCCAGTTTCTGGACTAACAATGAATCCAGAGAGTACCATCATATCCAGCAACAAGTCTGGAGCGAACACTCATACGACTATCTCTCGTTCTGCTATTCCCAAAATGACGTAACTCATAAATACTTTGCAAAACTCCGAATATTTGAATATCAGATTTTATTTTTGTCAACATTAAACCGTTTAGATTATGTCCCGGAGGAGAGACGGAGAAGAGGCCGATCCAAGAAAGAGTTGGTTGCAGGAAGTGGAGGAGACAATGGCCTCAACATCAGAGGCTCTGATTGGGAGGATGGAGAGTATTGGCAATCAATTTTGTCGGCATATGACCCAAGGTTGTTAAAAGCCGAATAAATTAAAACTATGAAATGACTCCCTACAGGGCGGCCTACTTCAATTCTTCTTCTTCTTCCCTTGGTGCTACAGTCCTATAGTAGGACCTGGACCTCATTTAAGAGAGAGTGCCACTTTTCCCTATCCTCGGCTTTTAGGCGCCATCTACTTACACCCACCTTTCGCAGATCTCTTTCTACGTCATCTAGCCATCTTATCCTGGTCTTGCGCCTCTCTATAGTACTTTTCTCGGAACTCTCGATGATGGGGCATCCGTTCAACATGGCCGAGCCACCTCAGTCTGCCTTTTTTGATACAGAAACTATGTCGGGTTCTCCGTATAGTTTCTTGAGTTCTTCTTCTTACGGAGCCTCCATTCACCGTCAATGTACACCACCGGGCCGTAGATTTTCCGCAACACTTTTCGCTCCCAAATCCTCAGCATATTCTCACATTCTTGTGTCATTGCCCAAGTCTCGCTACCGTACATCACTACCTACTTCAATTGCCTTCCCGTAATTAACTAGGAAGATCTCAAAATCCTGGAAAAATTATCCCAGTAATAGTGGCACTTTAGATCGATCAAGTGGGAATTTAGTTCTACATCTAATTTATATTGCAGATGATTGCTCTTTAGCCGGTCACCAAAACAGTCATGAAAAAGGAATATTCCCGGAAAGCGGTTTCGAAGAGAAGCTAGTCCTTTGAAGCCGTCTGGACCGATTTTCGACATTCATCGATCATCAGAGGTAGATTAATCGATTAATCTATAGAGTTTTCGACTTCACATCGCACTAACACTTGCTGATCTCCAGTCACTTAATACAGATCATTTCTCGCAAGACTCCTTGTACCCACCGTCTGGACATTCTGGATTTAAGTGATTAAAATAACAATGAACGTCCTATATCTTATAAAGATGTTCAATAATAAAGAGGGCAGCATCCAGGATTAAACTACTGGAGTAAACAACAGTAGATTTGGTGGCGTTGTGATAAGTGCGAACTGGTGAAGAAGCAGAAGAGTGGTTAAGAGAGAGCGAGAGAGAGATGTTTCTTAAGGGGTTTAAGAAAAGCAGGAAGGGCGTGATATAGTTACCCCCATTGGACACAACTGGGCTGGTTTAATTGGAGTTGTCTGTGATGAGTGTAGGATTATATAGCAACTCATCACTCCTGGAGAGTAGAAGAGAGTAAGTTCCAACTCAAAGAGCAAAGTACTTTAGCGGTGAGGCAGGGAAAACTGACTGTTGGCTGGCGTGACGTTGGTGGTGGAAGTTTTGGTCGGGGAGTGACAGAGGGATGGCTAAGTCAGCTTCCAAGGGAGATGAACAACAGCCTCGCCAGTTGCTGGAATTGCGGGCAGACGGTTGCTGGCTTCTAATCTAGTTAGTACGTCATCATTCATCTCCAGAACTAGATGGTATAAAATGGGGGGAGAAAGCCGACCACCTCTCCGTTTACTCCAGCTTAGCCCGCCAACTTCACTATAGTGTACATCTCCTAACCACATTAAACTGGCATCCCTAACTAACACAGCCACACACACACACACACACAACTCTATCCCGGTTTCCTTGACAGCAATTACATTGAACGGTCCTCTAAATTATTGCCATCCCTAAAATTAACTCTCTTTTTCCTATAAACAGCCCACTAATTACATTTCCCTGTAATTGGTTGGGTTGACTTGGTTCAACTAAGAGCTTGGAAAATTGTAATTTCCCTTTTTTCTTTACACAATAAATAAATCTGGGATGAAAATTCACAAGACTTTTCCTATCTTCAGTTCTCGATACTCGCTTTTCCAGTCAAGAAGAATAAGTGACCTATGCCAATCAGTCAAAGTCAGTGGCTAGCCAAGTGTTGTGGTATTACTTAAAATGTTAAGCTGCGTTTCTGATCAAAAATACTACTTTGAACTGTTGTTTTATCTTGGACTATGTGCATAAGTAGCGATTTTATGAGGTAGAAAGAGGCAATTTTATGAGGAGATCTTGAACATTGATGAGTAATTTTGTAGAGGTAGATTGCAGATCACAAAATAAGAAATATAAGACATGTGAATCATTTTAAATATATTGGGTCGGTTCTAGAACTGAATGGATCCTCCAAAAAAGATGTATTAAGAAGGGTTGCTGTGGGTAGGAAGGCTGTTGCTATTCTGAATCCAGTATTATGGAGCAAAAATATTCATAACAGCACCAAAAGAATAATTTATGATGCCCTAGTGCAAAGTATACTGTTGTATGGTTGCAAGACATGCGCCAGTTGGGTCGTAAGATAAAAAAAAAAAAACTGGTAGCTACCGAAATGGACTTCTGGCCGCAGATCTGCGAGAAAATCCCGAAGACGAAGGATAAGATCCGGGAGATTATG